>NC_141554.1:29227500-31680000 GCF_021556685.1 Rattus norvegicus
TTTCCTGATACAACGGACAGAGGTCTCTAGTAACTATTTTCAGAGCAGAAAAATGACAGACTTTTAACTAAAGTTATAATTATTCTTCACAAAGTTTTGAATTTATGTAAGTAAAATGGTTAGCTCTCTCTATTATCTTTCCAGGCATTGTGATCTCCATTTCTTCAGTCAGCTCGAAAAACAGAGTACTAACTTTCTATATACTTGTACATTATCATTTAATTCTCTAATCTTCATTCCCTTATCCTAGCAATTCCATAGCCGCATGCACTCTCCTTCTGATACTATTTATTCCTAAATGTAATTTCCTACTTTTTCTATCCATACCTTTTCTTCTTGAGACTGCTTTAACTCTCTATTTCTTGATGTCCCCAAGTTCACCCTGGCTAATTAATGCAGCAGTCATTGGACTGGAGGGTATATGTATCTCCTCATGATTCCACATTCAAGGCCAAGTCTGGCGGTGAACTATTTCTACAAAGGACCATGTAGGCTTTTTATGGCCTCTGTTCTTATGTTGTCTAGATCCTTTCCCATGGCTCTAAAGCCCAAGAAGAAGGCCTCTTCCTCATCCTCCACAGCCTCACGATCATCTCCATTCCTCATTCCTGAAAACTACATCTGTTCGGATTACTATGGTGTGATTGGCTCTGAATAATGTGAGGGAAGTAGATTCCCCAGAAAGAAAGATTGAAAGTATAGTAGTAAACACAGCAGATCAACTTCAGGGCAACAGCAACTATCAACGTGTAGGATCATGGGATCAATGGCCTGATGATGCTCCAAAGGCAGGAATTGTGTCACACCTCCCTGTATGCAGCCATGCTGGACCAGCAGGTATAGCCTTGAACTCACTGGCACAAGAACAGAACACTGTTAGCACAAGCACTAAAATCAACAATTAATAAATGGGGCCCTTTGAAACTGAGAAGCTTCTGCACCACTGTTCAAAGCAGCAGCCTATAGACCAGGAAAAGGTTTATCAACTCCACATCTGATAGAGGGCTAATATCCAAAACATATAAATACATCATGAAACTAGATAGCAAAAACCAAATAAGCCAATTTAAAAAAATGGGAACAGATCTAAACTGAGAATTCTCAATAGGCTGAGAACAGGACCCCCTTGGGGGAAATTAGAGGAAGTACTGAAAGAGTTGAAGGAGCTTGCAACCCCATAAGAATAACAATGCCAACTAACCAGAGCTTCCAGGGACTAAACTACTACTGAAAGACTATACATGGACTGACTCAGGGCTCCAACTGCATATGTAGCAGAGAATAGCCTTGTTGGGGCACCAGTGGAAGGGGAAGCCCTTGGTCCTGCCAAGGCTGGACCCCCAGTGCAGGGGGATATGGGGGGCAGTAAGGGGGATATAAAGAGGAAATACACGTATGGGGGATGGGGAAGGGATGGAATGAGGGCTTATGGACAGGAAACTGGGAAGGGGGATAACATTTGAAATGTAAGTAAAGAAATATATCTAATAAAATATTTTAAAAAAAGAAATATTCAACATCCTTAGTCATCAGAGAAATGCAAATCAAAACTACTTTAAGCATGTTACATATGTCAAAATTGCTAAAATCAACAAAACCATTGACAGACAAAGAGTTGGGGATGTCTAATAAGTGGAACATTTATATTGCCGGTGGGAGTGCAAACTCATAATCCACTATGGAAATAAGTGTGGTGGTTCCTCAATAAGATAGGAATTCATTTACTTCAAGGTCTAGTTATACTACTCTTGGGCAAATACCCAACAAATGCTTCATGATACCACAGACACACTTTCCTAAACATGTTCATTGCTGCTCTACTCATAATTGCCAGACATTGGAAACAACCTAGATATCCTGAATAGAAGAATGGATACAGAAAATATGGTACATTTAACACTGGAGTATTAGTTATTAAAAAAAAAAACCGACATCATGAGATTTGCAGGCAAATGGATGGAACTAAAAAGCATTATCCTGAGTGAGGTAACCCAGAAAGACATGTGTAGTAAGTACTCACTTAAAAGTAGATATTCGCTGTTAAGTCAATGATAACCATGCTACACTCCGTAGAACCATAGAGAATAAGTATAGAGTAAGGGACTAGAGGGAATAGATAGATTTCATTAGGAAAGGGGAATAGAATAGGAAATAGAACCCACTATCTATGGATGAGTAGGGGATTTGCAATGGGAGAATCAAGTGGGAATAGGAAGGGGAGAAGGGGTAGTGGAATGTAGTATGGGGAGAGACAGGTAAAATTAAGGGTCATTTGAGGGATAATATAGCAAACAAATATAGTAGAAACTTCCTATAATATATACATATATGAAGGCAATCTAAATGAAATCACGAAGTAATGGAAGACACTGTCCCAAATGGCTATCTCTTGTTACCAAATGAAACTTCCAGTTCCGGGTTTGGGTTACATCTAAAATTGAGTTGTGGGCCAAAGAGTTCCTGTGGGAACCCCTAAACAACCCAGACTATTGCCAAGACTCTAGGTTGCTGTCCACAAACTGATGGCAAGGCCCCATTGCTGAAGGCCACACCTACCCAACTCATTGAACATGGGGAAATTGAGCTGATACCTACATAGGATCTTTGCCTCTATGTGCTAGTGTCTTTGCTACTAGAGAGTACTCTGCAGGCTACCAAAAGAGAAACATAAACACTAAAGCAACCCCAAACCCTTAATGCACAATGGTGGACTATCTATAAGATATGCTAATGCAATGGTGGCACAAAGCTTGTGGGAATAACCAACCAATATCTGGTTTGACTTAAAGCTTAGTGCATAAGATAGAATCCATACCTGATAATGCTAGGGTGACTGACAACATGGGACTAGATAACCTAGGACCTAGGCTAAAACCAAATAATACTGGTCTTAAAAAAATAGAAAACTTTTTTCTCATAATGATATTCTGCTATACTCAGAGATTAGTGCCTTTTAAAACCATCATCAGTCAAACTTCCTCCTGCAGCAGACAGAAACAAATATAGAGACCCATAACCAGATATGATGCGTAGAAGAAGAGACCTTGGAACACTCAGTCCTAAACAGGATGTCTCCATTCAATCTGTCCCCTCAGAGCTCAAGGAAACCTTACAAAGGAGACAGAAAGAGTATAAGAGCAAGAGGGGATGGAGGACACACACAAAAAAACCAAACAAAAAAAAAAAACAAGGCCCTCTAAAACAATATGATTAAGGTGCATATAAACTCACAGAGACTGATGCAGCAAGCACAGGGCCTAGGTAGATATGACCTAGGGTCTCTTCACTTACACACTGTCTCCTTCTCTTACTTTGCCTTGTCCAATTTTGCTGTGATGGATTTTTTTAAACTTCTCTTTTGTTATATTTTTAATAATGAATAAGTGAATGAGAAGAAGGAAGGAAGGAAGGAAGGAAGGAAGGAAGGAAGGAAGGAAGGAAGGAAGGAAGGAAGGAAACCAAGCCACTGGGGTAAAGGTTAATAACAGAACTATCACTTATACCTAATGGAGAGGTAAAATCAGTTTTCTCTAATGGAATGATACTGGGTATATCAACCATTCCAGAGCAGATCTCATGTTCAGAAATAGGTGACCAAGAAATAATGAACTCCAATGGGGGGGTGTTTTTCTAGATTTGGGGTATTTTGTTGTTATATTGACTTTCTGGGTTGTTTTTCGAGAAAGAACTTAAAGTTGGGTGGGTATAGAAGATCTGGACAAACTTGGGGGATGGTAAGATGATCAAAACTATATTAAAATTTGAAAGTTGTTTTAAATAATATAAAATTCTTTTAAAATTAAAAAAATAAAACCATCATGGTGTTACGTGGTCTTTATTCTTAAAAAATTAAGTTCTTCATTTTATGAATACAGGTTTGAGGAGATTAAAAAGATATCTTAAGAAAATATTTTTTGAAATTATAATCAAATACAATTAGAATTCTTTTTATTGTTGTTTTTTGTGTGTTCTTCTTATAACAACAACATTTAATTGGGGCTGGCTTACAGGTTGAGAGGTTCAGTCCATTATCCTGAAGGTGAGAACATGGCAGCATCCAGGCAGGCATGGTGCAGGCAGAGTTGAGAGTTCTACATCTTCATCTGAAGGCTGCTAGCAGAATACTGACTTCAGGCAGCTAGAACTAGGCATTAAAGCCCATAACCACAGTGACACACTACTCCAACAGGGCCACACCTTCTAATAGTGCCACTCCCTGGGCCAAGCATATTCAAACAATTAACATTCCACTCCCTGGCCCCCATAGGCTTGTTCAAACATATGAGTCTATGGGGGCCATACCTAAACATAGCATAACACAAAATATATTTACTCTAACTTCAAAAGTCCCCATAGTCTATAGCAGTCTCAACAATGTTAAGAGTCCAAAGCTCATGGTCTCTTCTGAGATTCATCCAATCACTTAACTTTAATCCCCAAAGCAAGACAGGAAACCAGCTGGGCAAACTCCAAATTCTGCAACTCCATGTCTGGTGTCAAAGCAGGGACTCCAAATATGCCCCTGGTGACCATAAAATGGTCCATTTTGTTTGCTGCCAGGACCCTGCCATATACTGGCTCCAACCCAACTTGAAGTCTCCAAATCAACTCTTTGGCACTCCATTTCCCTCCTTTTGTCCCACGAACACAAAGGAAAAAGAAGCTAAAAACGTTAATGACAAATCATTGAGTGTTTCCTTGAGACAGGGTCTTGCTATTTAGTCTGGTTGGCCTAAGATCAAGGTGGTAGAATTCATGAATATCCTGCTCTATCACTCCACTGGGTTCCTGCCTGGATACAGGAGGTGGCCTCCTCAGGTTCCATATCTCCAATGTTGTGAGTCACAGCTAAGGTCACCCCCATTGATTCTTGGGTCCCTCCATTATCCCAGATCCTGGAGATGTCTCCACCTTCTCACCCTATCAGTGGCAGATTTCATTCATTTTCCTGGCCACCTGGCAGTCCCTCCCCCAACCACATCCTTTTCTGCATCTGATGTTGATTCCCCTATTCCCCTCCCTACCCACTCTCCCTCCCAAGTACCTCCCTCCATCTGCCTCTTAAGACTATTTATCTATTGTGTTTGTGTGCACTGGGAGGCACTCATGTGGACACCAGAGAACAACCTTTGGGAATCCTCTCCCTCTACCTTGTGGGTAAAAGTTAACAGAATTGAAATTCGGGCTTAGCAACAATCATATTTACCCACTGATTGATCTGTAGATTTGACAGAGCTCTCCCAAAGGAGTACAGTGCTTTTAATCTGCTCATCACCTAACTTGTGAACTGCCCACACCCCAACTTTTGCCACTTATGGTAAAGCTGATATACAACCATTTACACTCACCCCCACATGGGTACACACTTAGAAATATTATAGCTGAGTCATGTGCCTGTAACCCCAGTGTTCTGAAGATCTTGTAGTTGCAGAAGACACATTTTAACAGTTCTTTCTACTATCAGTCTCTGTATACACACACACACACACACACACACACACACACACACACACACACACACACACACACACCAGGGTATGGAATTGCTTCAGAGTCTTGAATACTATGGTGGTTTATATTTGTTTGGCCCAGGGAGTGGCACTATTAGGGGGTGTAGCCTTGATGAAGTAGGTGTGTCACTGTGGGCATGGGCTTTGATACCTTAGTCATAGCTGCCTGGAAGTCAGTATTTTGCTAGCAGCCTTTGGATGAAGATGTAGAATTCTCAGTTCCTCCTGTACTATGCCTGCCTGGATGCTGTCATGTTCCCATCTTGATGATAATGGACTGAACCTCTGAACCTGTAAGCCAGCCCTAATTAATTGTTGTCCTTCTCTGTTCACAGCAGTAAAACCCTAACTAAGACCATTGGAATTCTTAAAATGAATTTTTTAAGGAATTATTTATTTATGTATATGAGTACACTGTAGCTGTCTTCAGACACACCAGAAGAGGGCATTGGATCTTGTTACAGATGGTTGTGAGCCACCATGTGGTTGCTGGGAATTGAACTCAGGACCTCTGGTAGAGCAGTCAGTGCTCTTAACCACTGAGCCATCTCCAGCCCCTGGAATTCTTAAATATAAATTTTTATACTAAATAATATAAATGTTATTCCTACATATGAAACCTAATAGGACCTATAGTATGATTTTATTTATCCTAGAGAATATCACATTTAAGTTTTTATTATTGGTGGTTTTTAAAAACACTATACTAAAAATAATAAATCTGTCTTGAATTGACAAAAAATACAATGAAAGGAAAGAAAGAAAGAACGAAACAAACAAACAAACAAAGCAGTCTGTACAAGGGAAGCTGCAAAGGGAGTTAGGTTAACCCTGTGGCTGTGATAAAAGACCTGCCAAGACCCACCAATGAAACATCTCTTTCGAAAGAAAATGGGTTACTATGGAGAAGGGAGATAGATTAAGCCAAATGTCAATGAACACTGACCTATACTTGGCTTCCCCCCTTCTTTTGAGGCAGAGTCTCATCTAGACCAGGCCAGCTTTAAACTAATCATCTAAGGATAACCTTGAACTTATAGGCCTTTTGCCTAGTACCTTCAAAGTGTTAGGATTAAAGTAATGCACCCAGTTCATTTGGTGCTGATGATCTAACCCAGCTTTGCACTATAACTCCCATATCCTACACACTTCTTTTGCTGTGGTATTAGGGATGGAATCTAGGGATTTTTTTTTTTACTTGTTAAGCAAGCAAACTCTCTAACAATGAGACACATCCCCCCACCCCAATCCTACTGCCTACTTTAAGGAGATATGGATCCCTATAGAAATAGGCTACTAACTTACTTCACAGGTAATTTATAAAACAAATCTGGTTTCCTTTTCAAGATTAGACAAATAGTAGACACGGTAGCACATCACTATAATCCTGGCAAAAACAGGGTGATGATGAGTTTGAGGTTAGCCTGGGCTACATAGTGAGTTACAGTCTGAATTACATAGAAACCCTGTCTCAAAACAAACCAACAAACTCTCTTTAAAAATCTCGAATTATAACTGTGTCAAGACCTAAGCATTTGTTGACTTTGCAGGGGACCTAGATTTGGTTCCCAGTACCTTGCATAGTGCCCCATAAACATCTGTGACTTCAATTCTGGGATTCTGACACCTTCTTCTGACCTTCACAAGCACCAAGAATACAACATATTGCACAGACAAACTCAGGCAAATCATTCATACACACATATAAACAAACAAACAACGACTATGTCAAAGTTCTAGTAGTATGTGTGGCTTGTCATTTGTTAGCAGTTACTCAACAGGTTAGAAATGGGGGGGACTAAGGGAAAATGAAAGCAATTAAGAAACACAGAACATAAAAGTATCACCCCTTTCTTTGCAGTAATTCTAAGCAAACACTGATTTTGATTGTAAATCAATACCATTGAAAGCATCCATTTTTACACACACACACACACACACACACACACACACACACACACACACACACACACTTTGTTTTTGTTTGAGCTGTGTTGGGAATTGAACCCTACAGCCTTGCTAGGCTCTTAACAGGCAAATACTCTACCACTGAGCTACATCCACAGCCCCTCAAGACTTATATCCCAAAACATTTAGCACTTAAATACACATACAACAAGCTTCTCAAAAGATATCCAACTTAACTTCAGTAACATAAATATCTACACGAGATATATAAATTCAAACTGTTCCTAGAGCTAGCCATATGAAAATTTCCCATTGGGGAAATGAAGCTAAAGATTCTAGAACATTAATACATAAGTTCTCTTTTCTTTTCTTCTTTATTATTTTTTTGTTTTTGGATTTGTTTTTGGTTTGATTTGGTTTGCTTGGTCGGGTAGGGCAAGCAGTGCTGGGGATGGAACCCAGAGCTTTCTGCACATTAGGCAAGTATCCTACCAAGTCACATCTCCAGTCCTGAATCTGGGTAGCAAGTTACACAGCTATGTTAATTCTTTAAGATGTAGAGGAAAGTTGGTCAGGAGTAACATTTTTCCATTAATTCCAGAGGATTTATCTTTTTTTCTTTTGTATTTATTTATGTCTATGACTATTTTGCCTGTATGTATGTATGTATGTATGTATGTATGTATATATGTATGTATGTATGTGCATCATGTCCATGAACCTGTCCAGGATATCAAAAGAGGCTGTTAAGAAGAGGTGTTGGATCTCCTGGGACTGAAGTTAGGGGTGGTTATAATCTGCCATGTGGGTTCTGGGAACTAACACAGATTATCTGCAAGAGCAACAAGTGCTTTTTTTTTAATTAACTTGAGTATTTCTTATATACATTTCGAGTGTTATTCCCTTTCCCGGTTTCCGGGCAAACATCCCCCTCCCCCCTCCCCTTCCTTATGGGTGTTCCCCTCCCCACCCTCCCCCCATTGCCGCCCTCCTCCCAACAGACTAGTTCACTGAGGTTCAGTCTAAGCAGGACCCAGGGCTTCCCCTTCCACTGGTGCTCTTACTAGGATATTCATTGCTACCTATGAGGTCAGAGTCCAGGGTCAGTCCATGTATAGTCTTTAGGTAGTGGCTTAGTCCCTGGAAGCTCTGGTTGCTTGGCATTGTTGTACATATGGGGTCTCGAGCCCCTTCAAGCTCTTCCAGTTCTTTCTCTGATTCCTTCAGCGGGGGTCCTATTCTCAGTTCAGTGGTTTGCTGCTGGCATTCGCCTCTGTGTTTGCTGTATTCTGGCTGTGTCTCTCAGGAGAGATCTACATCCGGCTCCTGTCAGTCTGCACTTCTTTGCTTCATCCATCTTGTCTAATTGGGTGGCTGTATATGTATGGGCCACATGTGGGGCAGGCTCTGAATGGGTGTTCCTTCAGTCTCTGTTTTAATCTTTGCCTCTCTCTTCCCTGCCAAGGGTATTCTTGTTCCCCTTTTAAAGAAGGAGTGAAGCATTCACATTTTGATCATCCGTCTTGAGTTTCATTTGTTCTAGGCATCTAGGGTAATTCCAGCATTTTGGCTAATAGCTACTTATCAATGAGTGCATACCATGTATGTCTTTCTATGATTGGGTTAGCTCACTCAGGATGATATTTTCCAGTTCCAACCATTTGCCTATGAATTTCATAAACTCGTTGTTTTTGATAGCTGAGTAATATTCCATTGTGTAGATGGACCACATTTTCTGTATCCATTCCTCTGTTGAAGGGTGTCTGGGTTCTTTCCAGCTTCTGGCTATTATAAATAAGGCTGAGATGAACATAGTGGAGCACGTGTCTTTTTTATATGTTGGGGCATCTTGTGGGTATATGCCCAAAAGTGGTATAGCTGGATCCTCAGGCAGTTCAATGTCCAATTTTCTGAGGAACCTCCAGACTGATTTCCAGAATGGTTGTACCAGTCTGCAATCCCACCAACAATGGAGGAGTGTTCCTCTTTCTCCGCATCCTCGCCAGCATTTGCTGTCACCTGAGTTTTTGATCTTAGCCATTCTCACTGGTGTGAGGTGAAATCTCAGGGTTGTTTTGATTGCAACAAGTGCTTTTAACCTACGGAGCTATCTTCAGCCCCAAAAGGTTTGTTTATTTTGT
Source organism: Rattus norvegicus (assembly GCF_021556685.1). NCBI lineage: Eukaryota > Metazoa > Chordata > Mammalia > Rodentia > Muridae > Rattus > Rattus norvegicus. Next base: position 29,237,060 of record NC_141554.1, read on the forward strand.
TTTTTTATGTAGAGAAATAGTCTTACTATATAGCTTTGACTGTCCTAAAACTCACTAGATAAACCAGTCTGGCCTTGAACTCACTGAGGTTGGCCGTATAGCCCTGCCAGTCCTAGAACTCACTGAGATCTGACTTTGCCTCCCAAGTGCTGAGATTAAAGGCATGTCTCACCATGCTTGGCTCTAACTTTAAAATTTTTTAATTTTATTACTATTATTGTGAATATGTATGTGTGGACATGCATGTGCCATGGCATATATGTGGAGATCAGAGGACAACTTTTTAGAGTCAGTTTTCTCTTTCCAACTTGCTGTTTCTGTAGCATTGTACTGTGTATTCCAGACTACGTGATGCAAAAGTTTCTGGTCAGTTTTCTGTACAAGCACCAGTACCCACTGAGACATCTTGCCAGCCCCCAAGAAGGTCTATCATCAGCAGAGTTGATGAGATAGGAGTCTTGAGGAACTGAATGGGGCAGAAAGGAAATTAGGATGACTTTGGCAGGGATTCTATATATACAGTGAAGAACTGGTATGAACAGACAGCAGTTGACACTGGGTCCTGAGTCTGCCACCCCCTCCCTCATCCTTCTTAACAATAAAGGTCCCTTTGCCTATTTTCCAAGAATGGGGCAAGAGGAAAGACTAACTGGAAAAGACAACCCACCCCCCACCCACACCCCTGTACATAAAATTTCAAAAGCTGCAGGAATCAGGGTGGCTGCAATTGGAGAATGGTGGCTCAATTAATTGCTGTCTTGATAACTGATCAGATTGACTGAATGGCTGCAAACATCCCCAAAATTTGTTGTGTAGCTATTTCATTAGGATTGAAACATTTCCCCATAGAAAGAGAAGAGACTCATGATAGTTACAAGAAATTTAGAAGCCTCACCAGGATCTTGCCCAAAATTAAATAAGCAGTAAACAATTTCTGGGAAGGGAACATTCTTCAGCTGGTGTGGCTGTCTGTACATTGTACAGGAAACTGCAGTGATGTAGTTTTTGTGAGTCATCATTCATGCTGGGATGTGGGGATTTTTTGTTGATATAGCTGCCTGAGAGTCATCCATGTTCTTATGAGGAACCTCAACGTTCACCAAGGTGGACTTAAATGAAATAGTATCATTGGTTTGGCATTGCCCTGACTATCTTGGATAAAAAGAAACATACTCCCCAGGAAAAGTCATACAACAACATTCCTTAGTGATCAGAATCCTTAGCTCCCTAAAAATCAGGAAATATTTCCCAGTAAATAAATGTCAAATGGGCAAAGAAAAAGACTTTTAGAAAAGCAAAAACAAGAAAATAAAGTCACTGGAGCAAACACTTCTGCAACAGAACAAGGTAGACAAACTACTACCAATGAGATCAAAAGCAGTCTGCTACCCATGTTTATAAACAAAGATTTATTTAATGACAGTCACACTCATTCAGTCAGGTACACTCTGTGGCTGCTACCACAAACCTGAATGTCTGACACAGAGCTGTATTGGCCATTCAAATATAAAAATATGCTACCAAGCCCGTAACAGAAACACTTGGCCAACTGTTGTTATGCAGGAATGGACTGCCTTGTCAACCCCACTGTCAGGTTGGCTGGGTAAAACAAAATTCTATAAGAGAGTAGCTGGGCCAGTACAGCATACAACGTTACTATAGAATTTCAGGCACAATTTTGAAACCTAAAATGTTTATATTTAAGACAGAACAATAGAGACGAAGACAAAAGAACATATCTACAGGATATAGTACTTAGCACACCTTCCTGTCTGAGACAATTTTCTTTGACTCTGTCCAAACTCAGCATCATTTATCATCAGTGTGTTTTCAGAAAAAATTAACTAATTTTCTCCCTTGAAGAGATTTCATCATCAAAAAGCAATTATATAAAACATAGGTACTATAAAATTTGTCATTAGTTCCTTAAATTTAAGAAAACTTGGTAGCAGAAGATGTAGCTTAGTACAGTATTTGCCTAGGGCACACGAAGCCTTGGATTCAATCAGCAGAACTTCTAGCAGTTCTGGTGAGGTGGCATATGCATATAATTTCAGCACTCAGGAAACAGAATTAGAAGCAGGAAGGTCTAAAGCTCAAAGTCACCCTTGGCTACCTATTATCTAGAGGCTATCCTGGACTATATGAAATCCAAGAAAGATAGAAAAGAGGAAAAGAAAAGAAAAGAGAGGGAGAAGAGGCATCTTAGTTAGGTCTCTACTGCTGTGATTAAAACACCATGACCAAAAGCAACCTGGAGAGGAAAGGGTTTGTTTTCTATTATAGCTTGTAGTCTATCATCCATAGAAGTCAGGGCAGGAACTGAAGCAGAAGCCATGGGAAAGTGCTACTTACTGGCTCCTCCTGGTTTGCTTGGCCTGCTTTTCTTACACAATTCAGAACCAGCTGTCCAAGGGTAGCACCAACCTCACCCCCATTGCCCACATCAATCATTTTTATCAAAGAAATGCCCTATAGATTTACCTATGACAATGTGGATGGAGACATTTTCCCGTCTGACGTTTCCTCTTCCCAAATAAGTCTAAGTCTGAGCCATATCAAATTGATTAAAAATTGCACAGGAGATGATAGGGAGGAAAAGAGAAGGCAGGCAGAGAGAAGGGGAAAGGTACAGATAGAGAGGGAGGAAGGGAGGGGGGGAGAGATGGGGAGAGGTGGGGGGAGAACAAACTTGAAAGTGTTAGAACTATAACTCGGGGATGGAACACTTGACTAGCATGGGCAGGATCCTAGGTTCCTTTCCCAGCAGAGGGGAAAGAGGGATATAGGGAAGAAGAGGGAGGAGAAAGAGAAGGGAAGAAGGTAGAGAGAGAGTGCAGAGTGTGGTGGCTTACTAAAGAGGCTAAAGAGAAAGTTCGAAAGTTTGGGATCAACCTGAACTATAAAGCAAGATGCCATCTCAAAAAAAAAAAAAATAGAGATAGAAGGTTACAGAGAATTTGTCAGTTAGGAGTATACTCTGGAAGATCTGCATTTGGCTAGAAGCACTCATACCCTTGGTACAGCTGCCTATAACTCTAACTCCAGGGTATACAATACATGGTTTCCAAGTGTTCCCACTCACATGAAGAGACATACATACATACATACATACATACATACATACATAATTAAAAGTTTTATTAAAATGTTCTTTAAAAAACAAAAGAACAAAGAAAACAAAAATAATAAATAAGGCAAATAAATGAAATATGGGCTTCCACTCATGGCAACCAATGTGTCCACACTGGTTGACTGCTACAGGCATATACAATATAGTATCAATAATGGAAATCAGTGTGGACTGAGAACTCAACTCGGTACTATGTTTTCCTCAGCCATGGAAAACCGAGCCCCAGAGGACCAGCAATGATGTGCTCCTGTTCAGGGCTGGCAGTTACAACCTACCTCCCTGATGGGTGGGACCTTGTTAGGAAAGGATATAGCTGAGACCGCAGAGGGTTATAGAAGCAAATTACAGTTTCTTCTATTTCCCTGCCCCTTCCCTTTTTAGGATAGGCCACCCTGCCATCAAGGCAGGCAGTCGGGGAAACAAAGAAGAGAAGGGTAGTCAGAACTGGAAAAAGTCCAGAGCATCCTACTCCTGCCTCACCCCCTTTATGGAATGTAACATAGCATTCTTAAACCCTGGTTGCTAGCTTTCTTGTGGAAACCAAGTAACTAATTACCAGCTAAAACCTCCCTGGCTCTCCCAATCTTTTCTTTTGGGTAGAGGAAGAGTGGGAAACCTTTTGAAAGTTACAGCCATTTACTCATTACCAAAGATGCTGGTTACAGACTCAAAAACAAGGAAGAGAAAGTTCAGGGCTTCTTGGAGTGTGTGGCAGGGCACTATGTTCTAGACTCAACCTTAGAAATAGACCACTGTGTACTTTGCAGCAGAAAATTACCTCAAGGCCAGGAGGATAGGCAGAATAGAGACTGCTGAGGGTGATGTAGAGAAAATGCAACTGTATTTTAAAGACATTTCCATGAATCCCATGAGTCTTCAGAAATTCCTTCAAATAAAAACACATATGGGCTTTGTGTGTGTCGTAATGGACCACAGCTTCTAGTCTACCATGTACAAAGGTCCTATGTTCCATCCTCAGCAAAGGGAAAACAAATAATTCACATTAATCCCCAGGACAATTGGCGAAAAAAAAACTATACAAGCTGTAAATGTATGATGTTTTAGAGATTAGAAAGAGGGCTGGTGAGATGGTTCAGCAGGTTATAGCATTTGCCTCCAAGCCTGACAACCTGAGTACAAGCCCCAGTCCCCACAAAGTGGAAGGACAGAACCAGCTCCTGAAAAGTGTGTATTCATTTCTGTTCCCCTCCCTCTCTCCCTCCCTCCCTCCCTGCCTGCTCTGTCTCTGTCTGTCTGTCTCTCTGTCTCTGTCTCTGTTTTTCAAACACATACACACAATAAATTAATAAAAATGAATTAAGAGAAACATATCTAAGTCATAATTGAAAAAGCATAATTAACTATGTTTACTACTTCATAAATTGTCAAATAACAACATGAAACTTGAGTATTGAAATACAGTAGAGTCAAGCATGGCAGTTAATGCTTATAATTTCAATACTCGAGTACCTATAATTCGGTACTCAAGAAGCAGAGGCAGGAAGACCTTGTGTTACAGGACAGCCTAAGCTATATATAGTAAGACTGTCTTTAAAAAGGCAAACAACAGTAGCAGCAAATTTTTAATATGACCCAAATGGACAAGGTAAATAAATCACAACAAGAATAGATGAGGGTGTAACTTATTGGTATGACATGCACACTATCTCCGTTCTGTGTCCAATACCACAAAAAAGGGAGGGAGACATAAAATAACATAAAATTTATACATTATTAAAATCCATACATATTACTTCCCATTGTCATGGAGGATACACTTTATTTTTAATTGTTTAAAATTTATTTAAAAATAAAATTATATTTATTTAAAGGGGGGCATCCATGCATGCCACAGCATGGATGTGAATGTCTGAAGACAAATTTCAAGAAGTCAGTTCTGTTCATCATGTGGGTCCTGGGGGCTGAATTCAAGTTGTCAGACTGGGCGGCAAGCAAGTGCCATTTCCAGCTGGGCCACCTTAATGGCCCACAGAATTCTTTTTTACAAGGGGAAGAAAAAAAATCTAAGTCCAGCATGGAAGCATATGCCTGTAATCCTGTAAGACTCGGTGGGCTGAATAGAAAAATCCTAAGTTAAATAAACTAACCCAGGCTACACACTGAGTTCCAGAACAGCCTAAGTTATACAACAAGACCCTGCTGTGAAGAAACAAGACTATGAGAAGGGTGAAGAAGGGAGGAATAAGCAGCTTTTAGGAGAAAATTGTATTGCAAACCAAGTTGGGTGTATTTATCTGTTTCTTAAAGTTAAATATTGGCTACAGAAGAGTCCTAAATTATAATAAAATATAACGAAGAGTGCAAGGAGAGCACTCATGTTCAACAACCTCAAAACCAACATTTGGCAATTTTAAAATACTATCAATGTACATGCAGTTTTTACATTCAACTATAAGCAACTGCTCTACTATAAGCTCCTTACAACATCAGCATTCTCGACCTGCAGAAGACTTCATAGAACTCTAAACTCCTAGATTGTTTATTTTTATTTTTTTAGATTTATTTTATGTGTATTGAGTGTTTTGCCTACATGTAAGCATGAATAGCATGTTTATGCCTGGTACCCAAGGAGGTCAAAAGAGTCACCCTGTAACTGTAGTTGGGGATAATTATGAGCCACTATGTGGGTACCAGAAATCAAACCTGGGACCTCTGCAAGAGTAGCTAAGTGCTCTTAACTGCTGATCCAATTCTTAAGTCCTCTGAGTCTATTTGCACTTAGCAACAGTGAAAGCAGCAGCAGTAGCAGTAAGAGATCTGAATCCTGAGGTAAAAGTTGTATTTTCTGTCATACCTTCATGGGAATTTGAAACAAGAATCCACTCTATTTTTTAGTTTAATGATCAATGTCTTTTCTTACAACTAAGTGTCTTGTTCTTTTAGCATATATAAAGACATTCTTTCAACTTTTAAAAAACTAATATAAAACAGTATCTTCCTTACAAATGCTTTATTTTTTTCTCTAGGCCATCACACTGACAGAACACAATCTAAGAAGCTAAGCAGGGTCTGGTCTAATACCTGGATGGAAGAAATGATGTCTACTAAAAAGAAGTATGCAGCCCTGTATTCTCTAAGTTACCTTTTCACCTTTTATAAAAAAATATCTTTTTCCCCTTGGTAGTGTTGGGATGGAATCCAGGACTTTTGCTGTAATAGGCAAGTACTCTAAGATATATACCCTAATTTTGCACTATTTAAGGGCTCCAAAATTCTCTTGGCCTTCTGTGGGTGTTAAACTGCAGATCTTGTCTCCAACCTGGCAGAATACAAATCTTATGTGACCTTGGAAAATGAAGTCAAAGTTACAGTTAGTGTTCCATGAACATTTCAAATGAATACAGGAATCAAAGAAAATAAAAGAAAGGCTGGGAAAAGCAAGGTTGAATGTTGAAACTGGGTTCAACAATGGAGTCATGTGAGGGGAATTCTGAGTGCTTGTGAGAAAGCTCCAAAAAAACAAGAGTCCTGTGACTTCTGTTTCTTCAAAAACATGGAATTGTTCTTGGAATGTGTTTTTGTGCTCCTCCCAGGTGTAGTGGATAGGAATGAGGTTACTTCAGCTGTTGTTAGTCATATGTTTTGCCACATGCAGCTTGTCCTTGTGATTGTACACTTTGCTCAGGTGACTTTGTTCTTAACCCTCAGAGTACAAATTATCTGATGCTCTGAATAAAGTTGGCTATTACATTTAGGCCCTACTCTCCCAGGTTCATGCCACCAACCAGAGTGGTAAACAGCTGTAGTCACAGATCAGTGACACATTATTTGCCTACCCTGCAGAGAGACCTAGGTTTAGTCAGTAGCATCTAAAATTAAAAAAGAAAGAAAAAGAAGCATCATATTGCCTCAACGAGAAGGAAATAATCTGTACAAACATAGGGAGTTTTCTTAGATTTCCTTTCAACTGTCTCTTTAAAATTAATTCTAGGGGCTGGAGAGATAGCTAAGTGGTTCATAGCACTTTCTGCTCTTCCAGAGGGTTCTAGTTCAGGTTCTAGCACCAGAATCAGGCAGCTCATAAAATCCTGTAACTCCAGATCCAGGGGATAGAATGCCTTCAGCCTCTTGAACACCTGTACTTATATTCACATACCCAAATATAGACAGATAGACAGACACACAACTATAAATAATAAGCATAAATCTTTAAAATGTCTAATATTTAAAAAAGAAAATTACCACATTCAGCTTGTTACTTGCAACCTGACAATGCACTACCATACAATTTAACAAGAGCAAGCCTCTAAGTAATAACTGAGTGCAGGGAGCCAGCAAGAAAAGAAGACCTGCTATAGGGATTACATTTGCATAAAAATCTAAGCAGAATGTAGTGGTACAGAAGGCCTGTAATCACAGCAAAGGCTGAGGCAGTAGGATAGAGTTCAATGCCAGCCTCAACTACACAGCAAATTTGAGGCCACCTTGTTTAGTGAGACTCTATCTCTAAGACAGAAAACCATATTTTATACATTCTGGAAAATGTATACTAACTATCATGGCAGGACATACATTCAGGTTGGGGATGAATGATCAAGGGGAAGGAACATAATTCCTTACTGTCTCGTGCGAATGGAGGAAGGGATGTGCCCCTCAGATAAGCCAGATGAACAAATAAGATTTTCTTTCTGGTCAGATTCCACATCTGGTTATGAAATGCGAATGACAAGAAAATGACCAATTTCTAGCATACAGTTCACCCAAAACCATGAAAAGAACACATGGGAAACTGTTCCCATCCCTCCACTGCATCGCCCATTCAGATGTACTTATAGGACACACACTCATCAGCTGTTGCTGTCTTAGACACCAATTGGGAAATGACAGAAATAATTAATACTCAGTGTAACTCAATATTGCTCTGTGATGCCTATCTCTACACCAAAAGGCTCCTGGTGAAATTTCAGTCAGGAAAAAGATGCGGCTCTTTTCATGCATCTGGTTTTCATTTGGTTTCTGGTTTCTTCTCATTAGACTAAAAGTGAAGTCTTAGCAGATCATAAGCTATAAGGTGAGTCGTGTGTGTGTGTGTGTGTGTGTGTGTGTCTGTGTGTCTGTGTGTGTGTGTCTGTGTGTGTGTGTGTGTTCGTGCGTGCATGTGTGTCTGTCTGTCCGTCTATGTTGAGACAGGGTCTCACTATGTAAGCCATGGAGGCTTGGAATTACTATGTCACCCAGGCTGGCCTTGAATTCATGATCGTCCTTATTCTGCCTGTAGAGTGATGGGATAACAAGTATATATCACCAATGTAGCTAGAAGCTACATTTTAATGAGTAATTTCTAACTTATGACTTTGTGATGCTGTTGCAAAGAACCAGGTAGGCTTCTTGAACTAGAAAATGAAATGTTTTTCTAATACAATTGAAGAAAAATGGAGCAGTGATTTTAAAATTCTCTTCTTTAAAGTTTCTGTCTTTTGCCAGGCATCAGGGTACACACCTTTAATCACAGCAGGCAGGAGGCAGAGGCAGAAGGATCTCTGTGAGATTAAAGCCAGACTGGTCTACAAAGAGAATTCCAAGACAGACAGGGCTCTTACTCAGAGAAACTCTGTTTTGAAAAGTTTTTTTTTTAACTTGTCTTTTGTTTCCATTCACCTTGCTGGAGTACTCAGGTCTGCACTCGACTTCCTATGGAAGCTTGGAGAACAGTGGTGTGTATACCAGTCCACTCTAACCCAAGTTTGAAAGATCAAATTCAGAAGTCTGGTTGACATATTGAGTCACCCCCACACCCAAAGCATTCCTCAAGGAAAACAAATGCTAACTATAGTTATTCCCTACATAGATTCTTTCATGCAGATTACCTCGAGTTTTCGCTTAGTTGTTATGATTTATCTATGTATCAAAAGTTTGTGCACCCAAGACTCACTGCAATTAAAACATGCTAATAAGCTACACATAAACAAGCCTTTTATATGCCATTTGCAACTTTCCTGGATGTCAGCACTAATCCAACTCCAACCAGCTGCCCATATTTAAACCCTAAGTATAGTCAGCGCTCCAATTCCCTATAGTAATGTTTGGAATCACTGAATCCCAGCTTCTCTGCTCATTTAACTGAGCCCTGCTATGAGAAAGGGCCCAAAACAAGGGCAGCGACAAGGACATCCACTGTCTAAGGCTGGAAGAGGCAACTGCAATGTCACATTGAAGGTGTCCTGACTAGCTCATGAAATGTCTTGGGAGGGCTGCTGTTCATTATTCAGACGCTGAGCTCAGGGTTGGAACGAAATAATGAGGTTTTCAGGCAGCTAAGAGGAGCTTGTGCACAGGGACACCAGACAGCATTCTACTGGAGAAAGCAAATACAGCACAGGGCACATGACCAGGTCTAACATGTGCCTACTTATCTATTGATGTCTCTATCAAAGAGAACTATACAAAACTAACAGAGTTCAGCTGCATAGCACAGGACACTACCAACCACACTACAGTAAAACTGCTGCTGCTGTTGAAGCAAGGCCTTTCTGTCTAAGCCTCTTCCACATTCTACAGCATCAGAAGGGCAGAACAGGACAAGAAATGGGTTCAATGTGTTTTATCTCCCAAGAAACAACTCAGAGAATATGCAGAAGGCTTTATCCATTCCGTTGTCAGATTAATGATGTTACAGATTTTTCTCCATATGACAAAAATTGAGAGCTACTTCCGGAGGTCAGAGAGAGGCAACATGAAACACATTTTTCACATATTTGGTTTATTAAATTTCACCAACCATCTTAGAATACACACACAGACACACACACACTAACACACACACACACAAAGCTATCCTGACACAAGGGATAAAGTTTATATTCAAAAGACTTTCTTGACCTGACTCCCGCAAGCTACAGAGCTCACTTACTCCCAGAGTCTGGGCCATCTCCCAGGAGTGTACCCATGGGGGCTGGAAAACTACTCACAGGAACAGATAATTCAGAGTCCACTGAAGCAAAGAAAATGTCCATCAGCTGATGAAGGAGACACCCCCCCATAAGTGGTGGTCTATCCACACCAGAGATACATACTCCCCACGAGGCAGAAATGAACTACCAGGGCTTCTGCAATATGCAAGAAACTTGACTGTGCAGTGCTACATAATAGCTAGACACAAAAAGTCAATGTTATATGATTCTCCTTACAGGAAATGTCCATAGCAGGTCCATAGAGTTGAAGAGCAGATGGGCTAAGGCAGGAGAAAAATTGAGTGCTTTACAAGAATAAAGCATCATTTTGGGAAGGGGGATGAAAATGTTCTGAAATTGTGTTGTGGTGGTTGCACAAACTCTGAATTTACTAAGTCACTAAACTTAAAACTAGTAAACTTGTGGGCCTATTCTACATACTGTGTTGAGAGCCAGCTTAAGCAACTTTAGTGACATTCTGTGTCAAAAATCAAAAAGAGGACTAAGAATCTATCTTAGGGCCTGGGTTGGATTCAAGTACTAGTAGTGCATGCACCCAAAGAACAAATGAACTTAATATTGTAAAAATTACAAGCCCCTATAAAATTCTGGAAGAAAGAAAAGGCACTGAACAGATTTCAGTATCTGGGATCCAGGCTGAGACAGATTGAACGGAGGAGACCCTGTTTCAAAGGGGTGAGGGAAATAAAGAGAAATGCCACCTGAGACTACAGAGGGCAGCTACAGAGGGAAGACAGATTCCAAAAAAGACACAGACTATGGCAGCAGTTCTTAACCTGTGGATCATGGTCCTTTTTGGCAAGCTTCTATCTCCAAAATTATTTCATTATGCTTTACAACAGTAGCAAAACTTCAGTTATAGCTGGGGTGGGGGGTAATCACAGCATGAGGAACTGTATTAAAGGGCTGCAGCATTAGGAAGGTTAAGAAACACTGGACTATGTAAATAGTGCTGCAGAAAAAGTTTCATCCCTGGTTTAAAAAGGAGACCTGCTAGATATGGTTCCTGTTTCACTTGCAGTCATTCGCCCTTGGAAAACTGGTGCTTGAATAAAGGAACTCAGGAACTGTGCCACCAAACATGCTGCCTTGAGTCTTGAAGGGGCTGACAAGGGGTTTCTGGCATCATTTGTGCTACATGCTACCCTTCCCAGTCCCTCCAGATCTACAGTCTGTGGCAGGTCAAGGACAAATTCCTCCATAAGTTGCACTAGCTATAGTGAATGTTCACCCACTCCCACCCCTGCAACAAGGCTTCCAGACTGGGCTCCATAGCAAAGCTCTCCTCATACCTGAGACGATGGAGAACTCCAGTTCCTACCAGCTAAAGTCCGTGAATATTGTTTATCCTCCAAACAGAAACTACCCGTCAGAGTGGAGGTGGGGGGTGGGGGGATGGAACAATGTGGGCTTGTTTATCCAGTCCTTTGGGCATGTCTAGGGACCTTCCAGAGACGTGGTTTCTAAAATCAAAATTCTAGTATATGCTTATGCTAAAAGACATAAGCCTTCCACCAGGCATAGTCTTTGGGACTATACCAACTCAAGATTATTAACAACAATTTGCTAAAACTTGGTAAGCCACATGCTTTTTCTCAACTATACTCTGTATTCGTAATATAGTTAAGGGGACAAAGTGAATCAAGTTGCTGTGGGTCTCTTTCCCTTAGAACAGCAAGCTCAAAACATTAAGACTGCTAGAGGGAGGGAAGCAAGGACCCATGACTAGCAATGTACCACATACCCTTTCTCCTATGAAATTCTAATCTTTAGAAGCAAATCACAAATCATAGAACTTGTGTGCCCAATTTCCTGACATTCAGTTAGGAAATGAAAATTCAACAATGTATTTACAGTAAACACTGTCAGCTGTATTTTTCCCCCTCACTGAGCAGTCTGTCAAGTTAACATAATAAAACCTTCTCTCCACAGAACATATTCATCCTCTGAAAAATCAGCTGGCCTCTGTGGGGATTAAGGCATGACCTTGATTGACTGAGCTAGAAACACCAGCACCCACCTCCCAATGGAGGAGGCTGCCCACAGCAGGTGCTGGGTGGAGTTTCAGAACAAATCCAGTCAGTGCAGAGGGAATCAGACAGCACCAGGCACAGACAGGGCTGCTTGATAACAGCTCCTCTCCCTTTCCCCAGAACAGCTCTCTAACAAGGAAAGTCCCAGGACACGCTTTGCATACTTCTAAGAAGTTTAATGCTCAAATTGTGTGCTAATGGCTTTCAGACACTGATGATTTCCAGGCTTTTGGAACTCTTTCTGCTTAGTCTCCATCTCAAAAATCGCACAACCCTTGCCCCATCACTTCCTCAACTCCCCAAAAGGCTCAAAGTAAACTTGCTGCAACACCAGGGCATTTGTAAAAATGGGCACAAGGGAGATGGTCACAAGGAAACTGGGACACTAGGGCACTAACCTTCCCTCAGAAAGGATTCTAGTCATTTTTATGTCTTGGCACTGGAGAGCTATACTATTCATTGTACTCTCCTCTTCACTTGGTCCCTCCTCTGCCTATCCTCTTCCATCCTCCTGGATGGTTCCTGTTTTCTCTTCCCTCCATCTCCTCCTTGCCCTTGCCTTCATTCCTCTCTGGGTAACTTCCAATCCAGCATCTTCAAACATGGCTACCAAAGGAAAACCTACAGATTCTATTCCCCTGAAGGTGGGTGCTGCTGCTTACCTCATGGACAATCCTAGGTGCAAACAGAAAAAGATATAGTAGATTTTAGAGGTGGTCTAGCTATCACATGTGATTCAAGTAAAGCATGTAGCACTCTGTAGGCAGCTACCCCAGTGAGGTATAGAACACACTATACAAGGAAATTACAGGAAAACAGGCCAACAGGAGAGGCAACAATACCTGTCTAGCACCAAGGAAAGAGATGGAACTAAAAGTACAAGTGAGGGTTCTTCATTGCACTGGATACATATGTAAAGACTAGGAGACTTTTATCTATGCAGAAAGATTTTAAGGTTAATCAACATGAAAGGTGTTGTGTTGATTTCTACCTCTTATTTAATTCTAAGGTCATCTTTATGCCATACCTGGCTATGGTTTTGGTTTTGCCTGTTCAAAATAGAAATAGTCATTGCATTGTCATTTCTAAAACTGTATGTGTAGGTGAATTGATAGATGATTGGATGACAGACTGAAATAAATACGTAAGACTGTTTAAACCACCAAGTACCAGTGATGCTAAAATGTAAAAGGAGAAGCCAGGCAAGGCAGCCTGTGTCTGTAGTCCTAGTTTTTTGAAAGGCTGTGGCAACAGGGTCATTTGAGCCCCTAGGCAACACAGTAAGACTTTGTCTTTAATTCCAAAAATACACATATATACATATGCTTGTATATACACTTATACAGAGTGAATGTTGTTGAGCTTTGAATATGAAATATTTCCTGTAGGTTCATGTATTAAACCCTTGGTTCTTAACTGGTGGTGCTATTTTGGGAAATGCTATAAACTTTAGAGAATTGAGACATGTAAGTTTCCAACATCATTTGGATATAAGGAACAGGGCTCATTAAAGTTGACATTCCCAAAGTCTAACCTAGAATTCCTCAGTATGCAAGCTGAGTTTTTAATCCCTAGTTTGAGACTAGGTAAATCTGTGTTGGGACCTGAGATTCAGCATGTCTGGACATTCTCCTAGAGCCCGCCTCCATGCTGCAAGGTATTTAGCGAATGCAGACTCACTGGTCCTTTGCCTCTCAGTCCAGCAGTACCTTTCACTTTTCAGACCTGCTACTTTCTCCTTTGCCTGGTTTCTTTGAAACTCTTTTATGTTTTAAGACCCACCAGCTTCAGTCACAGCAGAGTGTTCTTTTCCTTTCCTGTCACCTCTTAGTCACTAGAATCCAGACAAAGTTTCACTCCACCACTATGCCAGGCACAAAGAGAACATGGTCTCTTGGCACAGAAAATATATTCAGGCCTCCAGAATGGGCCAATAGCCAGGTGGCCATAAATTTTAATTATGTTTTGCAAGGAATGCTTGGTGTTTAGCTGTTAACCTCAATCAAGAATTAAGGCTACTCAGGGTTGGAGAGATGGCTCAGTGGTATAGAGTTCCTTTGGAGGACCCACGTTTGGTTCCAAGTGATAGTGCCCATGCCAAAGCAAGTTCCTTACCCCAAGGCCGTTAGGAAGCAAAGAGAGATAAGTGACTGAGAGTCCCACTATCCCCTTCAAGAACATGCCCCCAATGATCTGCCCTATTTTCTAATGAGGTCCCATTTCTTAAGTGTCCCACCACCTCCAAATCATGCTACAGGCTTGAGACCAAGAAAGACTAGGCGATGGCTTGAATAACTATATGCATCCATGAAGACTGGAATTCAGATCCCTAGCACCTATGTAAAGTCAAATGCAGAAGCAAGTTATCTGCAATCCCAATGTGCTTACTACCTAGAAATGCATGGGCCAACTAGCCTGGCATATGCTGTGGTGAACAAGAAACCTTGTCTTAAACAAAGCAGACAGCAGGAACCAGGATTTGAGGTTGTCTTCTGACCTCTACAGTCCTTACCTAGTGTGTACATGTGAGCAAACACACAAACAAATAAAAATATTCAAGTGACTATAATATTCAAGACTCTGATGAATGGTGGATGAATGCTGACTAAAAGGGAAGCCATTCTGAACTTATCTGCCTTGCTGAAAAATGTTCACACAACCCTCTCTTGGTACCAGAAATACAACTTGAACAAGAATGTCCAATTTAAAAAAAGGCTAGGAAATGCCCTTTTCCTAAGGGAGGCACATTGTCTTTGGCACTCAAGTTCCTGAGATAAACTATATAGGGTTGCCTTTTTATCAGTGTTGGAGGTAAACACAGGAAGCAGGAGAGAAGTTACAATGTAGCTGTCTCTTAAACGCCCACTCATTAATTTTCTCATCTTCAGTAGAGCTTATAAAGACAAAATCCCACAAGACTTTCACAATGCTATGAGAACCAAAAGTTTTTTGCTACAGTTAAAATTTCACCCTGTCATAGGTTGATTAGCATACTCCCCTCCCACAGAAGTAACAACACAACAAACAGGGGCCTGTACTAGGAGTCACAAAACAATAAGGGAACTCAGGCAAGGAAGCTGATATTAAATATAGTCTCACAGGGACAGGGGTGGAGCAACAGTAGAAAGCTTGCCCAGTTATATAGCTAGGACTCCAGCCCCAGAAATGATACACACGGTCATGAGTCTTTTCATTTTATTCTAGAGTCACTTATATAAATGTGACATCACAAAAGTAGGGGGTATTACATTTATTTATGTGTATATGACAAGCAAAGTGTACATGTATATGCTACATGTTTACAAGTCATAGGACAACTTGCAGGAGGAATTACTTCTCTCCTACCATGGATCACATTCAGTCTTGTGCTTTTACCAATAGAGCCATCTCCCTGGCTCCGCTTTTAAATTTTCTAGATGGATACCTTAAAAACTAAGTAGTCTAATATTTAAGGAGACTTATCCAAATTTATTACAAGCATAGTGAACTTTTACTTAGGAAAAACCTTTGCAGTTTTTACATTATTTGTTTGTGAAAATGAGATACTTCATTCGCAAAGGTAAAACTGCCTTCCTAAAAACACCCCTCACAAGCAGACTTAGTCATTCATTTACTCAATTACTCAGTCCTGAGAATATAGGAAAGATGTACCACTCCACTGGAGACTTTGGAGAACATTTATCTTGGAGCTTTTCTCACTGTTTTCCATGTATTGAGCAGTAACTGAACACCCTTAATAGGAGAAAACAGACATACTGCCAGGCTCAGCCCAGCCCAGCCCAGCCCAGCCCAAACAAGACCCTGCACAGTTCAAAAGGGCAGATTCTTATGTGCTGGGATCACAGAAGCACAGCAAACTGCTGATCCATGCAGCCACATTCCAATACCCAGACTGCTTCCCTGCCTTCCTCCATGTTCCTTAAGGGAAGATCTAGGAACTCGCTAAGAGGTTTCATGAAATTACCTTTATCCAAGTAAATGATTTCTTGAAATGGAGGGTGGAAGTTGAAAGAAGGGGCAGGGAAAGAAAGGAAAGAAAAGAAAGAAGAATAAGATGGAAAAGGAAGGAGGCAAATCTGTGGAGGTTTTCTATCTAAGTTTATACATGCTCTCTGCTCTCGCTGCAAATTTCCTTTTTTATATTGTTGTTCAAACTTAAAAGAAAAAACTTAGAATGTATGCAAACTTCATTCCCCTAAAAACCTAAATACTGCAGCTAGGTATCAATTCCAGCACTAGGCAGGAGGATGGTGAGTTTGTCAAAGCCAGCATGGGACTCCTTGAAAAAATAAAAAAATAAAACACATTAATGTTGGAGCGAGTGATAAGGATCAATGGTAGAGTTCTTTGGCTAACAAGTACAAGATCCTGATTACATTCTAGCACTGAAAAAAATAAAACATAAAACCTTAAGTTATTTCTCCACTTACATCTGAAACATAATTTTAAAATATGAGCTGGCCTGACCCTATGAAAAGTAACTCCTACAAACTAATTAGGTTTTAGTGGCTCAAGTTTACACTATTAGAAAGTAAAACAAACAACACATGTAAGCACTTTATTTCTTGTGGTGGAAATTCAAGTGCTACCTTTTAGGGTTAGAGAGGTGGTAGCTCAGCTGGTAGGGTACTTGCCTGGCATGGGGTACCACATAAACTAGGCATGGTGGCACATGCCTGCAACCCTAAGAACTGGGACATGAAAGCAAGAGGATCAGCTCATCCTTAGTTACATAAGCAAGTTTGAGGCCAACTTGAGCTAAATGAGACCCTGTCTTAAAATGAAAAAGTAAAAAGGAAATTCTTGAGAACAAAACACTGAGAAAATGTATTTCATCATAAAATAATGAGCTTTCATTCCAAAGTGCAAGTAATTTGGCAATGGCCATATATAATAAAGTAGTTACTGGTCTTTGCAAAATTAGGTGGTTCATCGGATGAATGACTGTTCCATAGTGATTAATATTCACACTGGGTTCTGTAAATTACCATAACAAATTAGCTTAAAGCATTAGTAGTGGAATTGGGTCCTCAAAGCATTGACAGTTGAATGCAGTGGCTTTAATAGCCAAGGTTTCCCTCAAGCAGACTCACTGAATTATTTTTCTCTCTGCTAAACACACAGGTCTCTTCTGCCCATGTTCTTCTATAATCCCGTAAGATAGCACACACATTTCCACAAAAAAAGTTTGTCAAGGCTATATCTACAGCTCAGTGATAGGAAGTATGCTTGTCATATATAAGGACCCAGCTTCCATCTTCAGCACAAGAAGAAACAAAATTAAGGGGAAAAGAGGTTACATTTTGTAGCCTTGGCTAGCCCAGAACTCACTATGTTCCAGTACTGGGCCAGCCCAGACTCTAAATATCTGCCTGCCTCTGCCTCAACTGGCTAGTACTGGTTGATACATTTTTTAACTGTTAGGGACAGGCAGCTTCTCTATCTATCTTGTCACTTTTTGTGTTACTGAAATCATAATTATAGTATTCAGTCTCCAACTTTGTAGCTAGTTGGCTGCAAGCTATTTTCAAAAAGAAAAGCAGATAAGACTCTGATCTGTTCCAGAGAATACTAACAGGTAACTCCCATGTTTGCTAATTCTTATTTATGATTTACAGTGTTTCCTGTAAATAAAGGAAATTTAAGCCTAGCATTTGGGAGGGGAAGACAAGAGTACCTCAAGTTCTAGCCAGACTGAGCTACATAGTAAGACTATCTCAAAAATAAATATATTAAAATAAGGTAAATAAGTAAAAACATGAGGAGGGTAAAATGAAATTTTATATCAAAGTGACCCAAATGTGTCACCTAGAAAACTATTCTGTAATAATCCTTATTTTTTCAAAAGGTCTGATGCACACCTGTCGCTTCAACACTCGGGGATCTAGAGGATCTCAATTTCCATCCCTCTTGGTAGTTGTTGGAACTGAGTACAGAAAATGCACACTGCTTGTGAGATCAAATCTCTAGGGAGGGACAATGCCCTAGGGTGGCTCAGCCCCCAGATGAGGCACCTAAGCACACCTGCTCCAGGTGTGCACCAAGAAATAGACAAAGGCTTGGCCTGTACAGCCTCTATCAAAATATCCAGAGCTTTCAGGAACTGCTACCTATCTGTCTAGTGCATGGTGCAGCATATCTACTAGCCAGGACTCCAGTGACCAACCCTACTCATCCCTGGCCTCCACCAAGCATGGGTTACAGGAGAAATTAAACAAAGGAAGCAGACTCTTAAAGCCACAGAGCATCCTCCATCAAGTGTCAGGTGTTCCTAACTGTGCCTCAGGGGTAACACTTGAATCCCTGGACACTTCTCCCCAGCAGTCCAAGGTTTCCTGGTGCTCTGCACACCCCTACATCTGTTCACACACCTGGTACCAGTGGCTCTGGCCCCCACATCCTGGCTTAAAACTGTCCATGGTGGGGCTGGGGATTTAGCTCAGTGGTAGAGCGCTTACCTAGGAAGCGCAAGGCCCTGGGTTCGGTCCCCAGCTCCGAAAAAAAGAACCAAAAAAAAAAAAAAAAAAAACTGTCCATGGTACTTGGAGTCAGTGGCAGAGTAGGTGAGCAGAGTATGTGACTAGCATACTAGATTTGATCACAAACAGAAAACAACAACAAAACAAAACAAAAAAACTTTCCATGGTTCTTACTGCCTTTCAAAAAGGGTGTTGCTCCTCCTACCTCACCTGCTATTGCCTGCTATGGCCTCTTTTCTCCAGATCCCTTCAGCAGTCAGTATGGAATGATGAGGCCTCTTAAAGAGCACCTATCTTTCTTCCAAGGCCAGTCTAGCCATGGGTCAGATCCAGGACCCAGCCAACACAGATGTGCACAAAGCATTTAGCAATGATTACTGTGAAATGCATGCTAGGTGATCCTAGTAACCGACAATGCATGGGATCCCTAGAGGCCTTCCAAAAGCTCAGGGTTTTGTAATCCAAAGTAAAATATATGAAGCCTTTTGTTGCTCTATGAGCATTGAACCCAGGACCTTCCATATGCTGGTCAGCCCTTGAATCTGTGTGTGGAGGAGGGGGTCCCCCTTTCTTTGAGACAGTATCTCATAGATAGCCCAGGCTAGCCTGATACTCACCAAATAGTCCAGTCTGACTTCAAATTCATGATCTTACTGCCTTTATTTTCTCTTGCAGTCAATAATCTGGTCCATGCACTCTCTATGCAAGTCACTGAGTGTAAATGGTGCTGAACAGCATTCCTCAACCCATCTTCTTTCACACATCAAAATTCTAGCCTCTCCAGCACTTCAGAATACATTGAAGTACTAGGATAAGTAAAGTCACGTGTATAGGCATATGAATGCAGATACTGGAACAGCTACTCTGAGTAAAGTTCATGTGACAAAAGAAAGCCACACACAACTCCAGTTTTCCACATTCATAATTTTCCTTGCAGACGTCCTCAACTGAAGTGAAATCTGTAGTTAGAAAAGGTTCCCTGACTCTTCCTGTTTGCTTCTAAATTATTTATTTTAAAAATGTTTATGGATGCTTTATCTACATGTATGTCTGTGTATTACATTTATGCAGTGCCTATGAAGGGACTAGTTACCAATGGTTTGTGAGCCACCACATGAGAGCTGGGAACCAAACTTGGGTCCTCTGGAAGAGCAATCAGTGTGCTTCAGAACCAGCTCTCTAGAAATTAGTTCTCATTCCAGTTTGTACCAGATCATCTGGGCCAGTTGCTAAAATTTAACTTTCTAGGGTCCAGAAAACATTTTTTTTTCTTGCACGTGTCAATAATTATCTCATTTGGACTTGGTGGCCCATGCTGTTAATCCTAGCCCTATAAATTTTAGGCTAAACAAAGAGATCCTGAGTTTAAAAAAAAAATCTAATGATGAGATGGATATGTCCTACTCTTGAAATGATATTCTGAATAATTATGTTTAGGGTTGGAGAAATGGTTCAGCAGTTAAAAACAAATTACTACTCTTGAAGAGGGCCCGTGTTCAGATCCCAGTAACAATGTTAGGTGGCGTAAAGCCACCCTTAAGTCCAGCGTCAAGGGAATCCAATGCCACAGGCCTCCATAGGAACCTGTAATCACATGCCTACACACACACACACACACACACACACACACACACACACACACACACACAGAGCTTTAAAAATAAACCTAAAAAATAAAATAACTATGCTCATTTCCTTATATTACTGATACTATGAGCTTTGGTGAGAGAAGTTCTTTTTTTCCTTTTCAACGGGAAGTAGTAACTACAGACTTATAACTGACCAATGTGCTGAAAATAAGTGACTATTGAATGCTTAGCCATAAATGAGTCATCTATATCACACCCCCACCCCCAGTCTCAGGGAACACTGTTAAAGATGAGATGAAAAGAGTTTAAGAGGATGGTATGGAATAAAATGTTGAGACATGATAGGGATGGTTATCTCTTGAACTCAAAGTAACTATGATTACCTATACAAGGGGAAGAATACACTCATACCTAAGGACATATGGCCAGTTAATGGTTACAGGTAATGATGAGAGTTTTTTTCAGTGGTATAGCTACTGGTAAAGTATCCATGCTCCTGTAAGCAACCTTAATTAAATTCAATGGGTCATCAAAAAGATGGATTTTTAAGGCATAAAAAAGGAAGTGGACTAGTTGGCAAGAGGAAGAGAATCAGTGGAAGGGGAACTAGAACGTGTAGTGGGAGAGAGATGACTATGATCAAATACATTATGTGCATATATGAAAATATAATGAAGTCTAGCATGTACAAAAATATGCTAATAAAAACATTTTTAAAAAATCAAATGATGATGGTGATGATTCTCCATCAAATGGCCTTACCTCCTTAGGGCAATAGTCCTCAAACTAGTCAGTAGTAGAATACTCTGCTTATGGAGTGCATTAATTCTAGAGCAGGTTCCAAAAGTTTTTATCCTAACAGATTCTCAGTGGATACTGATGTTGCTGTAACCTCAGTGAAAATGCACTGCTTAATATCAGCACATCAAATCCTTCCCATTGCCTTTTTTTTTGAGTAATAATATGTCTACCTATATGTGAACCACATACATGCCTCATGTACACGAAGCCCAGAAGAAGGGGCCAGATATCCCAGCAGAGCTGAAGCTGCAAACAGTTGTGAGCTGCTACTTGGTTGCTGAACCAGAGTCCTTTGCAAAAGCAGCAAGTGCTCTTACCTACTGAGATCTCTACAGCTCCACACTCAACTCCCTACTTTTGTGACTAAAGTTTAATTGGTACATAATCATTTCAGTTTTATATTGTCCATAGCTATTTCTGGCTACATAGGCTGTTGGTCCTTAATTTACACCTTTAGTACATCTGGATATTAGAAACATCCCAAGCACATCTATCTAACGTTAGAGTGAGACATCTGGTACTTCTTACAGAGCTAAGAATGGGTGAGAGAAGCCAGGTAGTTGTGGTGCACGGCTTTAATCCGAGCACTCTACTAGGGAGGCAGAGACAGGTGGATCTCTGTAAGTTCGAGGCTAGCCTGGTCCACAAAGAGTCCCAGGATTGCCAGCCTACACTGAGAAATCCTGTCTCAAAAAAAACAAATGGGGTGAGGGGGTTGAGGACATGGCATTTCATAAAATCCTGGGAATTTTATTTTGCATCTTGAAAGCTGGTGTTTAAAAAGAATGAAGGAGCTGAAGGGGCTTGCAACCCCATAAGAACAACAGAATCAACCAACCAGAGCTCCCAGGGACTAAACCACCATCCAAAGAGTACATGTGGACAGACCCCTGGCTCCAGCTGCATATGTAGCAGAGGATGGCCTTGTTGGGAGAAGAAGCCCTTGGTCCTGCCAAGGCTGGACCCCCACCCCAGTGTAGGGGAATGTCAGGTGGGGAGGTGGGAAGGGGTGGGTGGTTAGGTGGGGGGACGCCCTCATAGAAGAAGGGGGAGGAGGGATGTGATAGAGGGTTTATGGGTGGGAAACCAGGAAAGGGGATAATATTTGAAATGTAAATTTTAAAAATCCAGTAAAAAATAAGAAAAAATAAAGACTGCATTTTTAGGACACAGAGCAGTAAGAGTTATACATTAATGTGCTCTAAGACCCAGGTTAGGGCCTTGTTCTTTTGACCACCTAGTTTGACCTTTGCCAGGACACTGGAGCCTGTACCCATACCTATTAAACATAAACAACCTCAGCCAAACTTCTTGGCAGACTTATTACAAAATCAGAGTTGAAAGATAAATGAAGCGCTGAGGAGATGTCTCAGTGAGTAAACGGCTTGCTGGCAAACATGAAGACCTGAGATGAAATACTCCACACCCACATAAAAAGCTAGGTATAATGGCACACTCATGTAAGCCCAGCAATGGGGATTGGGGTATCAGAGACAGATGAATCCCAGTAGGATGCCTAAAGTCAACCCCAGCCTCCACATGAGCATGCACAGAAGAGTACACACATGCACACACACATATACTACAAACAAAAAGTAAATAAGGGGGAAAAGGAAGGGAGTAGCTTAGTGTAGAGTGATTGCCTAGTATCTAGCATTCATAAGGCTCTGGGTTCCATCAAAGCATACATAAAAAAATCAATAAATAAAGGAAAAATAATTAAGATAGGCTTGGTGGCACATAACTGAAATCCCAGCACACAGAAAGCCAAAAACAAACACATAAATGAAATATTCACAGGAAAACTACAAACTCTATAATGTACTCAATGACCCCTAATTCTATAAAGAACAAATTTATTGGAGTTTATTATCTCCCAACGCTTGAGAGATATAGTTCAAGGCCAGCTTAGACTATTCGAAAGTCTGTCTCAATAAAACAAACAAGACAAAACCATTTCTTCATAAGGCCTTCCTTTCCTACTCACCCCAAGGAAAGAAACTCAGATTCCATATTGTCCACCTTCAATTTGAGATGGTGCAAAATGACCATAAATACTAAACTTTAATTACTAAACTAAGCAATGGATCTCAACCTGTGGGTCACAACTTCTTTGGGGGTCACATATCAGATATTTATATTATGATTCATCAACAGGAGAAAAATTACACTTATGAAGTAGCAACAAAAAAAATTTATGTCTGGGGTAGTCACCAAAACATGAACTGTATTAAGTGGCCACAGCATTAGAAAGGTCAAGAATAACTGTACTAAAAGAAATTCCTACAACTCAAGATCAGAATGCTTTCAGAGCTACAAGGTCAGAAAGAAGTGTAAACTGTTTAAATTCTCATAACAATCCTTACCATAAAGCGCCTCCTGGATTTGTCCAAGATAAAAACCTCAGTTCCCTGTGCTCAAGCATATCTCATTATCAGACTCTCTAACTTTATATTTGCTGGGTCCTGCTGTTCCAAGACCTTTCCTTTGGCCATGGCTTCTCATCAGAAGCCTTATCCTGGACCACACCTCTCTCCAATCACATCCACACCCACCAGAAACAGCTAAAACAGGAAAATACCAACAAACTCACTGGTTCATCAGGAGACACTTAGATGGAATCCTTTCTGTGGTGTGTCCATGCCCTTCCACCTGTGTCAATAAATCGGTATTTCTTAACACCTCAACAGGAGGATTGACTATGTGACGAGTATATGTTCATGATCAACTGGTTATAGAAGTTTAATGGACGATTTCTAGATTTAGTAATAAACCTATAGTCAAGCTTACAATCCAGGAGACCAGAAAAGGTAAATAATGATTCCCATTTGGCTCAGAAACAAACTCAGTGCTCTGAAAACACTGAACCATCTCTCTAGTCCCAAAAGTAATTTCTTAACATTTCAGAGTGAACAAAGTAAACTTCTTTTGATCTGTCTTCTGATTCCAAAGATTTGGCAGTTTAATTCTTTTATTGTGTGTTTGTTTTCCTTTTTGAGGTATAGCATTATACAGCCTGAGACTAATTATATAATAGAAGTTTAACCCTGAATTCCTGATCCTCCTGCCTCCACTTTCTAAGGGCTGAGAATTACAATTTCTGTGCCACCACACCCAGCTTGACAATGTGATTCTTAAGATAATTATCTTCAAGCATTTAATGATTAAGTTTTATACTGTTTTCAGCACAGAACTCCTGAGTAGAGAAAAAATATAGCTATATTTCCACAAGGATCATGTTATGTTTAAGCTACTAATCAATGTATTTTCTGTGTCTGTCTATGTGTGCTGACTATGGATCAAACCCAAGACTCTTTGCTCATGTGAAGCTAGTGCTCTATCAATGAACTATAGCTCCAGGCAATATTAAAATACCAACAAGCCACTATGCACACAACTTTACAAACATATGTAAAATTAACACTGATAAATATCACGCTGTTAGCAAATTTACAACCATATACACAATTAACACACAGATAAAATTTCATCAGATACAGAATCTGGCTCTGTAGACAAAGAACTACCTTTACCTACTTCACAAATGCAGGAAGGACTTTCTGCTACTTCCTTAGCATTTCCTCACACCTTCCCCAGATATCTGGGGCCCTCAACTTTATCTACTTTCACACTGCTGATCCAACTCATATGTGTCTATGTGCTGCTATTATTCCTAAAGGGAAGAAAGTCTGCCATTCAGGATTATAATTAGCTAATCTGCTGAAGGCAGCTCCGTTAATGACCACTTAACAAGTAGCCTTCCCTGCAACAAGTTCTGCACTTACAGCCATGTGGTTAAGAAAAGGACAGCACTGCCAGGTCAAAGGTACAAACTCCAACACCATTACATCATCCAGTCCTACCTGAGGGCTAATTACCTACCCTAAGCTTTCACCCAGCTTCCTGCTCTTCCTCTACAGAATTCCCAAGTAAGCATCTACAGACCTGGAGGAAAAGCAAGACTAGGTGAAATTTAAATTACTGAGTAAAAGGAAAGGCTAGAGTTGAAGAAGCCACAGGTGTGGAAGTCTCACATTACATAATAAGTATGTAGGGAATAAGCTGTGTGCTAACTGGACAAGCACTGTGATTGTTCCAACAAAATAAAATATCATGTCCTCCTACACAGGTATAAAGCATGATATATTTTGTCCCTTGAGCAGGGTTTCATTTGTTAAAACAATCTGACTTAATAAGCAATCCAGGAACCAAAACACACTGCAGGTTTATTTCATGTAGAATATGTGTGTGTGTGTGTGTGTGTGTGTGTGTGTGTGTGTGTGTGTGTGTGTGTGTGTCTGTGTGTGTCTGTGTGTCTGTGTGTCTGTGTGTGGTGAATGATCATGCTGCTCATACAGTAGTAGTACTAGGTGAATGGCCACCATGTCCTGGGAAACCACCTCATTAGTCAGTCAAGGACCTATTTTGATAAAACTCTGCTCTGAGACTTTATCTCAACCAAACAGAGGGGAAATTTTGGGGGTGGGGGCAGGCATAAATGGCAGACATTAGTTCTGTTTGGACTTCACTGAGTAAGATGATCACACAGCCATACCTAGCTGCATAGGAAGCTGAGAAATGTAATCCAACACTAGGAAGCAGCTACATGGAGTTTTCCACAAAGCACACCTACACCACACTTGTGGATCCACCTCTTTGAATGATTTTCTATTACAAATCAATAAAAGAGTTAGGTAAAATGTAGCCTGATGTCACAAGCACGTTTAGCCTTTATCCTTCCCACTACTTTCATTCACCTTAACAAAATATCACCTTTAACAACTCCTGTTGATCTGAAAGAATATTTATATTATTATAAAATTAGCAAAATGCGTTATTGTTCATTTGTATTACAATAAGTTTTATGTTAAAGATTTAAGTTGTGGAGGGATAGAAGAAAATAATCATTTCAGGTCTGCATAAAATGCAAACAATAGACTGAAGCTAATATTAGATGTAGCTTTTACTTTTATGTACCTATAATTTGCAGCTTTGTATCAAGCCCAGGGCCTTGCCCACACTAGGTAAGCATTCTACCACCAAGGAACGTCCCTAAATTGGATGTATATTTAACTTAAATGCATTTATCTATGAACCCCATACTAACAAGCAGTAACAAAACCACCTTGGAACATATTAAATTTCTATACCATGCAAAATTCAGCATGTCTAATTCTGTCTACAGTAAAAAAGTACTTTGATATTATGGTGGATTAAATATGCTTGTCCCAGGGAGTGGCACTATTAGGAAGTGTGGCCTTGTTGAAGTAGGTGTGGCCTTGTTGGAGGAAGTATGTCACAGGGTTGGGCTTTGAGACCCTCCTCCTAGCTACCTGAAGACTATCTGCTCCTGGCTTTCACTGGATGAAGATATAGAAACTGTCAGCGCCTCTAGCACCATGGCTATGTGTAGGCTGCTGTGCTTCCTGCCATGATGATAATGAACTGAACCTCAAAAAGAATCTGTAAGCCATCCCCAATTAAATTCTGTCTGCCTTGGTCATGGTATCTCTTCACAGCAATGAAACCCTAAGACAGAAGTATACATAAGATTTTTAAAAATAATTTCTCAGTTTTATAATGAATCGGGATTGAATAGGGAAGAGGAGGAAGAGAATGAATTCAAGTTGACTAGAACTAGTTTTACATGCTGACTCATGTAAATCCCCCACAGTAATACAATAAAACAGAAATGAGTCTACATTTACTGGAGGGCAGAGGGGTAAAAAGGCTAAGGACCAAGTGAAAGAACTAGCCCTGAACACAAGCAGGCATTGACAACTTATTACTAGTGGATAGCTTCCCTCAAGCTGGAACTACAATGGCCAGAATATGGAAAACAATTACTCTTCTGTCTTGTTTACTCAGCTGAGCAAGGGAAGGATCTCTTCTATTGTTAGCCTTGCACCTTGCAGTCCACTCTACAGAAAAATATGTGCAAAAGTTACTATATGATAAGGATATGGTCAATCTCAAAAGAAACAACCTGAGGTTTGGGCTTCCAGGATTTCCCAGAAAAAGTCTGACTGGGTCACTCATGGATACACAGGGCCTCTATATGTTATTCAAGGCAATCTGTTCTTTAATGCCAGTAGATGTCCAAAGAGCACCAGAAACTTCTGTCAGGGAAGAAAGAAGACCAAACAAATAATAAAAGCCAACTCCAGAAACAAAATCCTTACGGAAAATGGACAGTTTTAAAAACCAACTCGGTGTTATTAGACAAAAGAATTAGTCAAAAAATAAAATCTGTATGGTGTCAAAAAAAGGAACAACTCTGAAATAAAATTTGGAATTTGAAAAACAAAATAAAGCCACAAATCTGAAACTCAGTGGAAGGACTGGAAGATAAGGTTAAACAAAATCTCCCAAGATCAAAGCCACCAGTAATTGAAAAATAAGAGAGATGAAATAGAGAAAGTAGAACAGATCATGAACCAGACCTCATTTCTATAATATTATGCACTGCAGAAAATGGAGAATGGTGAAGAAAACACCAAATATTGCAAAGTGAAGAAAAGCTACTTTGGTGTGTATAAAAATATATGAAGAGATGTGTCATCATTGAGAATTTACAATAAACAAATAATAACTGCAGAAGAAATTAAGCAATGAAATAAAATTGTCTCTCTCTTTTTTTAAGACAGGGTTTCTTTGTGTAATAGCCCTGGCTATCCTGGAACTCCCTCCGTAGACCAGGCTAGCCTCAAACTCAGAGATACATTTGCTTCTGTCTCCCAAGTGCAATCTTATACAGGAAAAATAATCACAACATATCTGTACTCTCTCCTTCTCATAGGCCTAGCAGTGACATCATTTGCCATTCAAATCATATGACTAGGGTGTAACTCAGTGGGGGAACACTTATGTAGAATAGACACAGCAGTAAGTTGATCCTCAACACTAAAAGTAAAGCCTTAATACTAAAAGTAAACATAGAAGGCAAACTTTAAAAATCTTTGCAATTAAGGATATAGCTCAGAAGGGGAGATAACAACCTAGAATATATGAGGCTCTGGGTTCTATTTCTACCACAACAAAGAAAAAACATAAACTAATATAAGCACTGAAAGTTGTTAACCGGGGTTGGGGATTTAGCTCAGTGGTAGAGCGCTTGCCTAGCAAGCGCAAGGCCCTGGGTTCGGTACCCAGTTCCGGAAAAAAAAGAAAAAAGAAAAGAAAGTTGTTAACCTAGTCCTCAGGGTGCTCTAGTTTGGTTTCTGTTGCTGTGATAAACAAAATGGGCAAAATAAATTCAGGGTTTATTTCACCTTACAGGTATTAGTGCCATATGAAGAGAAGTCAGAGCAGGAACCTGGAGGTAGTAGAAATTGAGGCAGAGGTCATGGAGGACTGCTGCCTACTGGCTTGCTCTGCCCACTTTCTCACACAAACCCTGGGACTTCCTGCCCTGGGGTGGCACTGCCTACAGTGGACTAGGCCCTCCCCCACAAATAACCAATCAGGATAATGCACTACAGGCTTGCCTACATGTCATTCTGATAGAAGTTATTTTCAGGGTCTCACTAAGTAGCCAAGATAAAGTAGAACTTGCCACCCTCCTACTCTACCCTCCCCCAGTGCTGGGATTTTCCATGTACACCAATATCTGACCTCACAAAACAAGCAAACAACAACAACAACAACAAAACCACAAGCATCTCTGCTTGCTTCCTTTCTTCTGATTATAAGTAAAAATGTTGATCTTCAAGGACACAGAATCAACCCTGCTTGGGTTTCTCCCTGGCCTTCATAATTTACCTTTGATCTGAAAATCTTAAAAATCACCTATGGCCAAAAGATAATCACTGCCCTTCCTAGCCAGTCAGCTGTGTACTGTTTTCATTCCTTCTCCAATAAAGGCAGTCATTATTGCTTGAAACTTATTACTCTTAGAATTAAGAATACAAAACAGCCTATGGTCTCCTCATCCAGGACAGGAGGGGGTACCTTTTCTTTGCATATTCAATTATCTTCCTTTATCTTTTTTTTCACACTTAAAATGGCTAGAGATCAAACCCAGCATCTCATACCTGTGTACAAGCACTCTACCACTGACTAAATTCTCATCTCCTAATTTTTAAGGTTCTCACTAAGTACTCCAGGCCAGAGAAGAACTTGCCACCCTCCTACTCCAGCCTCTCTAGTGCTGGGATTGTCTATGTCCACCACTATCTGGCTTTGGTTTTTAAGCAAATCATCCTTCCACTAATACACATTTTCCCAAGTCTAAATAGACCTTCCTTGAATTCAATACTTACATTGTTTTGTTTTTCTTTGAACTAAAGGCATCACACTCTAGGGAAACACTGTATCACCCGAACCTCATTCCAACCAAATATTTTTTATGGATTTATTTGTATTACTTTTAGTTATGTATATTTAGGAGGGTTGTCTGTACATATGAGAGCAGGAATAGATGGACTCCAGAAAAGAGCACAAGGGCCCCTGGAACTAGAGTTACAGTTAATTTTGAGTTGCCTCACATGGATACTAAGAACTGGGAACCCAACTCAAAGCTGAACCATGCAACCTGATAGTAAGATCCTATGATACATATGTCACTAGATATGGAGAAGTCAAGTTGGTGCCTAACTAGAAGCTTCATTTCATTTCTACTAGTCTTCACAGTACTGGATTTTTTTTTAAAGCATCATCAATATCTCCCAGCTACAAACTCTGTGACCTACAACAGTGACATGTCTGCAAGATAAGTTGGTGCAATAGTGACACATATAGGAGTAACCAATCTCTTTCTGGTAGGATTTAAGAACACTCCATGAGCTAGAACTCATACCTGACTCTACTTAAGACTAAGACTAGGTCTTAACCTAAGACTAGGTCATGGCCCTAGGGGAAACCTAATACTATTCTACTAAAGGAACAGAGCAATAAAATGACTCCTGATGGCATATTGCTACTCCCATAGATCAGTGCCTTGCTTGCCCCTCATCAGAGAAGCATCTTCTTACACTAGATAGGAACTAATGCAGAGATCCACAACTTGACAATGGGAAGATTTTGAAGCCATTGGTCCTAAATGGGATTGATTTATCAAATCCTTCTCCTCAAGGCTCTGTGATCTATGTGTAGAAAGGTAGTAAGAGGCAAGTGAGGAAAACTCCAGGGAATCAGTGTCTTCCAGATATAACAGGACACGCACACACACACACACACACACACACACACACACACACACACACACACACACACACACACAGAGAGAGAGAGAGAGAGAGAGAGAGAGAGAGAGAGAGAGAGAAAGAGAAAGAAACAGGAGTTTTGCCACCAGATGTATAAAGTGAAGACATAGTGTGGTTCCAAGGTGTGGTTGAAGGGAAGGTTTTTACTATAGTTATGAAGAAGAGAACATCTAGAGGCATCTAGAAGAGTCCAGAGCAGGGGGACAAAGTAGTATACCAACCATGTCTGTAGGGGGCAGGGGGAGGAAAAAAGGGGGTGCCAAGGGGATCAAGGGGATGCATGACCCAAATGACAGGATTACAGAGCAATGAGAAGCCTGTGAGCTAACAAAGTTTAAGGTAAGGAGAGAAGAGCCAGGATGCTCGGTCACAGGTATTTGTGATGCTGAGAGCTGGAGGCCAGCATGCCCTTTGGAATGCTAACAGGCACCACAGATTGAGCAATTTATGGGTTTCTTTTGGGCCTGACAATGCACATATGAACTCACAGAGCCAGTGGCTGAGCACACAAGGCCTGCCCAAGTCCCACCTAGCACTGAGACCCTGAGTGGTAAGTGGACACAATCTTCCACCCCTAACCAAGAAGCTATCCACAATTGACACCACTGGCAGAAGAAAAAAAAATCAGCTTTCTCCAAAGGAGTCTCTGTGGATATATTAACCACACATGAGGGAAGGTCTCAAATCCAGGAGGGATTGGCCAACACAAAACAAACTCAACTGTGCTTTTATAGATTTTTTTGTCTCATTTTGCTTGTTTAGACATTTTTGTCTTATTAGTATTTTGCTTGTTTATTTTGATTTCGGTTTATAGATTTTTTTGTCTCATTTTGCTTTGTTTAGACATTTTTTGTCTTAGTATTTTGCTTGTTTATTTTGATTTCTGTTTTTGTGGTTTTTGGTTTGTGTATCTAGTTTTTTTTGTTTTGTTTTTGTTTGTTTAAGAGAGAAAACATAAAAGTGGGTTGGTAGAGGGGTGGGAAGGAACTGGGAGGAGCTGGAGATTGGGGGAGGGGGAAACATAATCAAAATAAACTATATGAAAAATATTTTTCAGTATAAAAAGAAAGCTGAGTCATATCTTTAGGCATTACCAACTCCCCTCACTTTTCATTCAGCTGTATGTTTTAAAGTCCTACTAGAACTCTTTCAGAATCCTCCTGTGGGTTAAAATTCTCAGCATACATATATCAAGAGCCTAACCTTCCAAATCCTGTACAATTCCTCCTATAAGGCCTGGCCCCACACCTTTCTAGTGTTTGAAAGTCAAAGACAGCCTAAATAAAAAGTCTATTCAGCCTTTATACCCTGAAATTAATCTCGTTGAATGTTTCCTCCTTGCCTGGCATGCAAAGAAAAGTTCCACAGACCCCAGGACTTTCCTCCTTTGCTTCTAAGAGTTTGGCCATAAATCCAAGTCTATTTGCATGCTGACACAAAACAACTTCTGCAAGGAGATAATTCCAAAATGCATTTTAAAAAGTCCTCCTAAGTAAAGAACCATGAAATATACAAGTGCTTAAAAAAACATCTCATTATGTCTAAGTGAAAACTACTATTTATTATTCGACATGTAGCTCTTAGACAAACTAGCTTGCTACCTTTATTATTTTCCCGAGAGATAAATGTTAGGACATGTTAAGCAATACTCCTATCTCAGCCAGGAAGACCGAATTCAGCACAACACAGAAGTGTGGGGCATAGCTCAGGTTTATAGTTTTTTGTAATGGTGGAAGCCTCTGGATTTATAGGTCACATCTAGTGCCTCCCATAGGGAGACTCCTCCATGACTCTGAAAGCCTCCAGCTATGAGACCTTGGACTACATCTTTAGGCACTGTGCCTGGTTCCCCACCCCCTGTGCCTAAAACATCTCTGAAGGAACAAGGATTAGAATTCCACAAGGCCAAGTTAATTTGCAAGCTGGAAGGGGTAATAAAGATATATTTGAAAGCCAGTTGGCAAGGCAAGTCTCTCAAGTGAAAAGGCCTTTCAGCACATGAAAGAAAACTTACCTACTGTTTTTTAACCAGACTATGAATTTTCACTACAAATAGATCTTTAGAATTACACTCATCCTAATAACTCCAAATCCTGTTGTGATTGCCACTGTATAGAGATGGTTTTACAATTCTGAGGACTTCTATGACCTTAGCACCCTAGTGTGAGGAGGTGGGGGGGGGGGGAGGTGGGGAGGAGACCAAGCTCTCTCAAGCACTAACACAAAGTAGTAGTTTGGCCTGCTGTGAACTGTGTGGCACACAGAAATAAGCCAAGATCCAGACAGAAGTTCACATTTATCTTTCCACTGCTAAATTCAATGATTCCCACTTTCAAAAGTTCAACTAGAACTTCATGCCTTTAGAAAGCTCTGGATCCACCCCCAGCAACCCCACCACCACCAGCACCACCAAACAAACAAACAAACAAACAAACAAACAAACAAAAAACGAAAACCACTAAAAACAAAAAACCAAAAAACTTTTAAGCATAATAGCACACGCTCATAATCTTAGCACTCAGAGACTCAAATAATTTGACACAGATTTCCAGGCCAGCTTGGTGAGACCCTGACTCAAAATCAAACATAGGGAATAGGGATGTTGCTCATATAGTAAAGTACCTCACTGTCTCTCAAAATACCTAGCACCATACCCCATAGCTGTGGAGACACCGAACTGTAAAAGACCTAGTTGGAGCCAAGAGAACAAGAAATTTAAGTCATCCTTCTCTGTATACCAAGTTTCAGGTCCACCTGGGCTCTATGGAGACTCTGTCTCAACAATAAACACGGTCTGGAAAGATGACTCTGATTAAGAGCACCAGCTGCTCTTGCAGAGAATTCAGGTTCAGTTCCCATTACCCACATGGTAGCTCTCAACCTTCTGTAATTCTCGATCCACCTATCTTCTGGCCTCTGTGGACACCGTTCTCTGTGCACTACATGCAGGCAAAACACTTATGTAAATAAAATAAAAATAAAACTTAAAAAAAAAACACCAACAAAAAAGGGCACAAGGAACAACCTTTGGGCGACTATTCTAACATCTCTGGTCTCAGGCCACCATGACCTTAACTGCACACTGCCTCTAAACTGGGGACTCCTTTTTCAATCACTAAGGTATTATTATTACACAGTAGACCTCACACACATACCCATCACCATCTGCGTGTCCTTGTCTATAAAACACTTCCAAGTATCCTACACCACTGTAGTACACATACACAAATATGCACATCAAGAGAGTTGTATTCCCAAAGACAATTTGAAAACTAAGTTTTCAAAGGAGCTTCCCACGAAGGCCAAGCTAGGCCAGACCCTGATGAAAGTATTCTTAACAATTTCTGGCATTCTTAAGGGGGATAGAGGCCTTTAATAAATGATGAATAGCCAGGGCCAGGGCTTCATTCCTTCTTCCTTGATAAACATTCCTGAGGTTGCAGGGGGTCTCCTGATACCCAGCTGGCAGATGAAAATCTCCAGTGGGTGACATCATAGAAATGAGCTTGGTCTCCTCCCCCACTGTGGCTAAACTGATAAAGAAAGAAACAAGTGACACCAGCAAGACTTGCCTAGGAATGTCTCTCTGTGGTAGAGCACTTGTAAAGCCGTTTCCATAATATAAGGGGAAAAAGGCAGGAGGGGGAGGGGGTGGCCAGGAATAAGAACAACCCAGTGGCTCACCTAATTACAAACGCCTGTCAGCTAAAAAGAAAATTAACTGTGTAATATTCTGGTGCCCTGAGAATTTCTGAACACATGAATACTCTCAAAGAATATTACCAAGTCATGACATGATACCTCTTAGAAACTGCAGGTTGTTCCTGTTCTTCCTGCCATATCAAAATGAAAAAATTAAGTTTAATGTGTTTTCATTTTTTGTGGAGTACACACACACACACACACACACACACACACACACACACACACACACACACACACTTTGATTGTTTTTGTTTTGCTAATGGTAACAAGATTTCAAGCTGCAATGTTAGAAATATACTCAGAAGTTATGACTCCTAACACCATCTTTCAGCAGAGGTCTTGTAGAGTTTCAGGCATACATCTGAAATTCTACAAATGCTACTACTCTTCTGGGAGAGTTGACGTCCTTTAACTTCAAACCAGATCCTGAGAAAAATCAGACTTCCTCCAGCATCTACTTTGATTGCCCATAAAGCACACAGTTCTGGGGAGTCTCTGCTCTCTATTTCCTTTTTCCAACTACAAAAATGCAGATGAAGCAAGTACTTGTTTGCATTTTACTGTGTAAATAAAGCCTTTTCTCTAAGCCAAGAGCTCATCTCAAAAAGAAAAACAGACCTACATGAAAACACTGGAAATGCCAAGAGCTTTCAAACACACTACCAAAAGGCCACTATTTAAAAAAAAATTCAAAGTCTTTAAAAGAAAAGGTGATACACCATGAGCCTAACAAATGATTCATAACTGAAGACTGGGGGCATGTGGCAATGTCTGGAGACATTCAGATTGTTATACCTGGAGACATGTGCCAATGGCCTTCAGTAAGTAGAAGACAAAGTAGCTAAATGGACTATAGTGCACAGAAGAGACCCCCACAACAGAATATCAATGGTGCCAAGATGGAAAAATTGTCACCCTACAGATGGCATCCAGTTACTCAGTATAAATAACACAGCAAGAGAGTTCAGTCACAAGCAGATAGCATCTGCTGGACAGAAAACAAGACAGATATTCATGATCAGAGTATGACTTTCAAGGTCCTGCCTAGGACTTGCCATGTCTGTGACCTCAGAGTCTACCATTTTACTTTTACTTGGTCATAGCTGTTAATTTACCAATTGGACCAATGAGACCTCTCCAGCTAAAAACCAGTACTGAATCAGCCTGATTTTTACTATCTCTTCTAGTCTTGTTTTGTCCTCCGGTGTTGAAGATCATATTCAGAATCTTGAATAGGCTAGGTAAGCAGTTCAACTGGCTACATCTCCAGCCAGTCCCAGTTCTAAGATATGTGCTCATAAGAGATCTTCAAGTGATAGTCACATATTTATCAAAAGAATGTGCCTTCTTAAATTAGAGCAAGCTACTCCCAAGTCAGTATCAGCTAAACAGAAAATTATTAATAAACAGAATTAAAACTATAATGAATAAATAATATAACTGTAAAAATAATATATTTCTAATTAACAGAAAATTAAACAGAAAACCCTTGTGATACAGCAAGGATCCAACATGTAAGTATTGCATAATTTTTTTAAATGGAAAAAATTTAGAAAAAATATTTAATAGGCTTCATTGACATTTCGGCAGCTACTAGAAAAGTAAAAACTTAGATTAAAGTAAATTCCAAGCGAAGGACAATTTTCTACTAGTATCTACAGAACAATCTATTTCTAACTTCTAAGTGGCTATAAATAGACATGTTTCTGTCATTTTTTTGAAATTTTATTTCACATGTATGAATGTTTGTCTGAATGTTTGTCTGTATGTTCTGTATAACACATGCAGACATTGCCTGTGGAGGCCAAAAGAAGGTATCAGATCCCCTAAGACTGGAGTTACAGAAGTTGTACGCCACCATGTGAGTGGGTGCTTGAAATGGAACGTTAAACCACCAATGTTCTTACCTACTGAGCCATCTCTCTACCCAACTCTTCATCATTTTTAAATAATATGGCAAATAGTTACCAGATTTCATGCTGTAAGCAAACACCACTGATGATCTTTTTGTTTTTGGTGTTACTATGTGTTTGTGTACCACAGTGCTCATGTGGGTTTCAGAAATCAAACTCAAGTCATCAGGCTTAGAGACAAGTGCCTTTAAGAGTTGAGTCATCTTGCTGGGCCCATCCACTAATATTCTTAATATTAAAGAATTAACAAATATTTGAAATACTGTTAATTCTACACAATAGAACATGTGGTGAAAGTACAAACACAGGAGCAACAGCACATGACTGTTTATGTGTGGTCTTTCACTCTTAGCTGAAAATACAAAAACCCCAAGTTGCTCTGAGTCCTAACCATCCTAAGCAACAAACCTATAATTTTTCAGTTATAATGAAGCATGTGAGAAATTATGCATGGATAAGAATATAGTTCAGTAGTACAGCTTAGCATGGCTGAGTTTGACCAGCACCTACTTCCATTTCTAAAAAGCTGAGACCTAGCCAGGAAGCCACCAAACATGCAGAGTTTTGTAAAACCAGGACTATCTTGTATAAAGGAGGACAAAAATCCCTCTAGCAAATCTTTCCATTTAAAATAACCTCCAACTTGCGCTTATACAGTGAAAGATCAAATGCTAGGAGGGCCTAGAGAGATGTCTCAGTAGTTAAGAATACTTGCTGCAGAGGACACATATACACATTCAGGTAAAACTATCCATAAGTAAAATATATAAATCTAAAAATACTGTTTTAAAAATCCTAAAATTTCATACTAAGTGATGTTTAACATATTCCATCTAGTATACAAACAAGTGTGAGGGAGATATGTGAAATCCTGTTGTGCTGTTTTTTAAAAGTACATGCCAGATGTGGCAGTACAATGGGAAAGCAGACAAGAGGGTTAGGAGTTCAATGTCATCTCTGAGCTACGTAGAAATCTCACGACCAGATGCTTGGAATACATGGGGCTAAAGCTCAAAAAAGAAAAAGAAAAGAAAAGAAAGAAAGAAATCAAAAGGGGAAGAAAACAAATATATGCCAAGTATGGAGCCATTATATCTGAAATTCCAGTAACTGGAAGGCTGAGGTAGAAGAATTGAGAGCTCTAAGCCATATCAAGAATAGATCAAAAGACTGTCTCAGAAGAGGAACAAGAAGACAAAAACAACAGCAGCAAAAAATATGAAACGTGAAAGAATGGAGAGATTTTACCTGATATATTTTTAACTACATCAGCAATGACCTCTAAAACCTTTATTAAAAGGCACAGATGAACACTGACTGCTCTTCTAAAGGACCCAGGTTCAATTCCTAGTACTCACCCATGTGGCAGCTTGGTAACTCCAGTTCCAGGGGATCTGGCACCCTCATATAGACATAGATGCAGGCAAAACACCAATGCACATGAAACAAAAGTAAGCATTTTTGAAAGCCACAGATGAGATTCTCTGTAGTAGCATACCCCTGTAAAACTAGCACTCAGGTGGCTGAGGGACTGCAAGTTCAAGGTAAGCTAGTGAAACTTAGTAAGCCCTTGTCTCAAAAATAAAAACTGGGGCTCTAAATAGCTCAGTGGGAGAAGAGCACTTGCCTAGCACTGGCAAGGCTGAGTTCAACCCCAGGACCAAAAAGAAAAGGCAGTGAGGGTACAGACTCGGACTCAGTATGTAGCTCAGTGGCACAGAACTTGCCTAGCATGTGTAATGCCCTGGGGCTTTGATTCCCTCGAATGGCACAATCAAACAAAAAGAATCCAGTTTGATATAAAGGATTACATGTTGGCTAAATTTGTAACAGGGTGAGGGGTGATTGATCCATGCCAGGTCTTTTGCTGTTTGAACACGAATACCAAAATCACTTTTCAAATTCATGAGCAGTGGAGCCACCAAACTCTTCATGCTTTTAGTGAGGGTGGGAAGATAAGGAAATTTGTAAGTCACCTTCACACCTTCAAACTCCTCTAAGGAGCCAGGAATATTTGCATTTTAAAGGAGACTTTGCCCTTAGGACTGCTAAGACTCAACTGTGCTTAGAGAACAGGGCCCTTTTTAACCAGAACATCTGAGAGATTGGCTTGTTGTTTGTTTATACAGGTTTATACATGTTTAGTTGGTAAGTATCAAGATGGATTGCATTTTAAGAGAATACCAATTCTAAAGCAACCTACACACACACACACACACACACACACACACACACACACCACACGCTTGCTAATTCCAAGTAAGGTATCCTTCCTTACTATCAGAACTTAAATTCTATTTTAAAAGCACTCTGAAAAGTTTAAGTGTTGGTAGATTTCCAGAGCGCGTGGACGTAGGACAGGAAGCCGAAAGTCAGCAAATATTGATGAGCTCTAGGGAATCGTGAAGCTGCCTGGCAGCAGCTTCTAGTGCGGGTTTCAGACTAAAAACCGGTATAGATCAAAAGGGTGACAACTGGGGACCCTAAACAAGCAAACAAAAGTTGGCAAAGCTGTACCCTCTCCCTGGATCCAGGAAATTTTTTCCCCTTCATCTCATGGCAGCCTTGCAGGTGTAGGTCCACCGCTGCACAGGCCAGGAGTTACAGGGGATTGCCAGGCCCTTTCCAGAGGGGGAGGGGAAAGAGACCCGGAACAGGAGCCATTGAAACTACTAGCAATGTTAGGAGCGCCCGAGGGCGGCTAGGATGGAGCCGGAACCGTACACCTAGGGCTGAACAGAACCCAGTACCCACATAGTGACTCCCGCAGACGCGACCCAGAAAGCGAGGCCGCGAGCCGGACGTCCCATCCAGCGCCCTGAAACTCCGATCAGCCTTCTGGGTCCGGACTACCTCAGGGCTGTCACGGGGCAGAGACCCCGAAGTAGCCTTACCTTGGTGATGACCAGAGGCTCACCATGCTCGCGGCCGCCCTTCAAGGTGAAGCCCCAAGGGGCACCGCCGCTCAGCTGCACCTCCACCAGACGGACGCCGTCGGTCGCCCGCGCCTCAGCTTCAGCCAAGCGCTCGGGCCGTGCACGGGGCTCGGCGCCCTCCATGACGCGGGGCGCTCAGCCCCTCCACGCTCAGTCCCTCCAGTCGCTAAGGTCCACGCCCATGCACTCGGGCAAGCGCGAACCGGCCCACCACCTAGGAGCCTCCAGGCGTCTGGGCCACCGCCGCCACCGCCGCCACTACAGCCGCCGGCCACCGCTGAACTTGCTTTGCAACTTGGAAAGCGCTGCGCGGGCCGGACCGGGAGGGAGCGCGGAAAACGGCGCGGGGAGAGGAACGGGGAGGGGGCGGAGCAGGCGCGCTCCTCTTCAGCATGGGTAGGGGAGGGGGAGGGGCAGGCGCGCCCCCGGGAGCCGGCACTGGCGGGGGCGCGCACACTGGGTTTTCGCACTGACTGCGCTTGAGGTCCAAAGGGGTTTCTCTTGTGCGCTCAGCCGCTAGGGGTTGGGGCGCGCTCTCCGGAACCAGCGAAACCTGCCCGAACTGGACCTGGTCAGGCGTGAGGTTCCACGGTCCCTCCCGCCCAGCTCTAGAGGCGCTGATGGGCTCGGGGAGGGTTAGGCGCCGCCGGGGAGGCCGGGTGCAACAGGTGAGGTGGCGGAAGTGTCCAAACCGGACTAGGCGGGACCTGGAGGCGATTGGGAACAGAGTAGCTGCAGGCCAGCCCCTTCCAACTGGGAACGGAATCGACCCAGCGCCTCCTACTGAGCCAGTGAATGGCAACTGCGGCAACTGCACAGGTGAAGCCCTAGTGTTCCGGTTGTCCTTTATGGCCGCACCTTTGCTCCAGCGCCAGGACTCTGGAAAAGCTGTTCTGAGAGCCATCAGGACGGCAGAATGCCTGACCCTAGGCCACTCGCAGGCACATCCCAAAACTCTGGCCCTGAGGTTAATGCTCCGGGCAATTCCTTGGAGCAAAAGGACTCTGGACCCCATCCATTGAGGGCCTTCCCACTCTTGCAAATTCCCTTCTGTGCTACCAGCAGGCAAACATAATAAATGGCATCCTTCCGGTTGACACTTTTGTCACAGTTTAGGAGGCCTTTTTTCCCATTCAATCCTTACCCTTTATGTTCATAAAATTGTGCCTCAAGTTTGGAGGCGAGTTGCCTCATGTATGTCTGAGCACCATGTGCATGCCAGACAAGAGGCCAAAAAGTGCAAACATCAGACCCCCTGGGACTGGAGTCACTGATCCTTTTGAGTCACTGTGTGGGTGCTGGGAACCAAACCCAGCTGAACTATCTTGCCTCAAGTTTTTAAAATGTGTTCTCCGTTTATATCCCTAAAGGAAGAATTAGTAGTTTGAAGTTAGTGAAAGTTCGCTACTCTTTACATTTTTTTCATTAATTTTAGAAATTATTCAGATGATTGAATTTCTTTCTGTTCTCCTGCCTGAGTCTCCCCAAGTGCTGTGATTCCAGGTATGAGCCACCATGCCTAATAATACTTTGCTGGTTTTCCATTTCCATGAAACTAGCCCCTTAGAAATGTATACACTGATAGGAGTTTACATGCTTTACAGATGGAAAAAGTTATTTTTTTCCATTAATGTTTGTATGCATAGCTGGAGGCTGTTCCATCCATATACTTTTAGCACATGATGGTACTGGGAGGTGAAAACAAGGACAACCAGGAGAACACTGGACCAAGAACACCTTTAGGCTCTTTCACTGTGAAGGATAGGGAAGCTCAACTCAAGTCAGTTTTTCAAACAGACCAGAAGCGTCATACAACAGAGGCAGAATGTCTTGGTTACCTTTTTTTATTATTATTTTCTATTTTCTTTTTATTATTATTTGTTGTTGCTGTGTTTGTTTGTTTGAGAGGTTTTTCTGTATAACTTTGGCTGTCCAAACTTGCTCTGTAGACCAGGCTAGCTGGCCTCAAATTCAGAGATCCATCTTCTTCTTCCTCCCAAGTGTTGGGATTAAAGGCCTAAACCACCACTGCCCAGCTGTTTTGGTTACTTTTCTATTATTGTGATTAAACGCCATGACCAAGGCAATTTATGACAGAAAACATTTAATTTGATTTACAGTTTTAGAGGATTAGAGTCCATAATGGCTAGTTAAAGGAACAGCTTGGAATTCACATATCGACCTACAACCACAAGACAGTGAGGGAAAACACCAGAAATGGCAGGAGTGTTTTGAAACCTAAACCATAAATCCTGGCCCTAGTAACACACTTCCTCTTACATGGCCACACCTCCAAGACCAAGTATTCAAATGTACAAGCCTATGGGGGCCATTCTCATTCAAAGCACCACACAGGGATTTCAGTGTTTTCATGAATCTATCATTACTGTATAGAGCCATCAAAATCTTCATGATCCTCTTCCTTTTTCTCCATCTCTTTATCTTCTTTTGACATAAGGTCATATTCTGTAGCTCATGCTGGCTTTGGAACTTACTGTGTAATCCAACTCTGCACCCAGCTGCCTCTGCTTCTGGAGCACTGGAATGACAAGAGGGACTCACGACACCCAGTGTCCCATACAGTTTATGTTCATTATATACTAATTGTCAGGTTGCCCTTTAAAGGATCATCCCTTTTTCCTAAATTTCTTTCTTTTCTTTTTTGTTGTTTTACGGGATTTTATTTAAATTTTAAATGTTATCCCCTTTCCCAGTTTCCCTTCCAGAAATATGCTATCCCATCTACCCTCCCCCTGCTTCTATGAAGGTTCTCCCTCACTCACCAACCTACTCCCTCACACCTCTCCACCCACACATTCTGCTACACTGGGGATCCACCCTTGGCAAGACCAAGGGCTTCTTCTCCCATTGGTGCCCAACAAGGACATCCTCTGCTATATATGTAGATGGAGCCATAGGTCCATCCCTGTGTACTGTTGGGATGGTGGTTTATTCCCTGGGAGCTCTGGGAGATCTGGTTGATTGATATTGTTTTTCTTCTTATGGGGCTGCAAACCCCTTCAACTCCTTCAATTCTTTCTCTAACTTCTCCAATGAGGACCCCATTCTGAGTTCAATGGTTGACTTCGAGCATTTCCCTCTGTATTTCTCATGCTCTGGTAGAGCCTCTTAGGAGACAGGTATATCAGGCTCCTTGTCAGCATGCACCTCTTGGCATCAGCAATATTGTCTGGGATTGGTGGCTGTATGTATATGGGATATATACTGAGGTAGGGCAGGCTCTGAATGGCCATTCCTTCAATCTCTGCTCCAAACTTTGTCTCCATATCTACTCCTATGAATAATTTTGTTCCCCGTTTTAAGAAGGACTAAATCATCCACTCTTTGGTCATCCTTCTTCTTGAACTCCATGTGGTCTGTGGGCTGCATCATGGGTAATCCGAGCTTTTGGGATAATATCCACTTATCAGTGAGGACATACCACAGGTGTCTTTTGTGATTGGGTTGCCTCCTTCAGGATGATATTTTCTAATTTGCCTCTGAATTTCATGAAGTCATTGTTTTTAATAGCTG
Organism: Rattus norvegicus; assembly: GCF_021556685.1. Taxonomy (NCBI): domain Eukaryota; kingdom Metazoa; phylum Chordata; class Mammalia; order Rodentia; family Muridae; genus Rattus; species Rattus norvegicus. The sequence goes on from NC_141554.1 coordinate 29,279,318, forward strand.
AGTAGTACTCCATTGTGTAGATGTGCCACATTTTCAATATCAATTCATTTGTTGAAGGGCATCTGGGTTCTTTCCAGCTTCTGGCTATTATAAATAAGGCCCCTATGAACATAGTGGAACATGTGTCTTTGTTATATGTTGGGGCATGTTTTGGGTATATGCCCAGAAATGGTATAGCTGGGTCCAAAGGTAGTACTATGTCCAATTTTTTGAGGAACCTCCAGACTGATTTCCAGAGTGGTTGTAACAGTATGAAATCCCACCAACAATGGAGGAGTGTCCCTCTTTCCCCACATCCTTGCCAACACCTGTTGTCACCTGAGTTTTTGAACTTAGCCATTCTGACTGAATCTAGGGTTGTTTTGATTTATATTTCTCTGATGACTAAGGATGTTGAACATTTCTTTAGGTACTTCTCAGCCATTTGATATTCCTCAGCTGAGAATTTTTTGTTTAGCTCTTTACTCCATTTTTTCTTCTTTTTTTTTTTCTTTTTTCCAGAGCTGGGGACCGAACCCAGGGCCTTGTGCTTGCTAGGCAAGTGCTCTACCACTGAGCTAAATCCCCAACCCCTCTTTACTCCATTTTTAAAATGGGTTATTTGATTCTCTGGAGTCTAACTTTTTGAGCTCTTTGTGTATATTGGATATTAGCTCTGTATCAGATGTAGGATTGGTAAAGATCTTTTCCCAATCAGTTGGTTGATGTTTTGTTCTAATGACAGTGTCCTTTGACTTACAGAAGTTTTGCAATTTTATGACGTCCCATTCGTCTATTGTTGATCTTAGAGAATAAGTCATTGGTGTTCTGTTCAGGAAAATTTCCCCAGTGACCCTGTGTTTGAGGCTCTTCCCCACTTTCTCTTCTGTTAGTTTCAGTGGATCTGGTTTTATGTGGAAGTCCTTGATCCACTTGGAATTGAGTTTTGTACAAGGAGATGAATAGATCGATTTGCATTCTTATACTTACTGACCTTCATTTAAACCAGTACCATTTGTTGAAAATGCTATCCTTTTTTTGCTGAAGGGTTTTAGATCCTTGTCAAAGATCAAGTGACTATACCTGTGTGGGTTCATTTCTGGGTCTTCAATTCTATTCCACTGGTCTATCTGCCTGTCTCTGTACCAATACCATGCAGTTTTTATCACTATTGCTCTGTAATACTGCTTGAGTTCAGGGAAAGTGATTCCCCCTGAAGTCCTTTTATTGTTTAGGATAGTTTTAGCTATCCTGGGTTTTTTGCTATTCCAGATGAATTTGCAAATTGTTCTGTCTAACTCTCTGAAGAATTGGATTGGTATTTTGATGGGGATTACATTGAATCTGTACATTGCTTTTGGCAAGATGGCCATTTTTACAGCATTGATCCTGCCAATTCATGAGTGTAGAAGATCTTTCCATCTTCTGAGATCTTCTTTAATTTCTTTCTTCAGAAACTTGAAGTTCTTGTCATAGAAAATTTTCACTTGCTTGGTTAGAGTCACACCAAGGTATTTTATGTAATTTGGAACTATTGTGAAGGGTGCCATTTCCCTAACTTCTTTCTCAGCCTGTTTGTCCTTTGAGTAGAGGAAGGATACTGATTTGTTTGAGTTAATTTTATATCCAGCCACTTTGCTGAAGTTGTTGATCAGGCTTAGTAGTTCTCTGGTGGAACTTTTGGGGGTCACTTAAGTACACTATCATATCATCTGCAAATATTTGGACTTCTTCCTTTCCAATTTGTATCCATTTGACCTCCTTTTGTTGTGTGATTTCTCTGACTGGGTGTTTGAGTACTATATTGAATAAGTAGGGAGAGAGTGGGCAGCTTTGTCAAGTCCCTGATTTTAGTGGAATTGTTTCAAGTTTCTCTCCATTTAGTTTGATGTTGTCTACTGGTTTGCTGTATATTGCTTTTACTTTGTTTAGGTATGGGCCTTGAATTCCTGATCTTTCCAAGACCTTTAACATGAAGGGGAATTGAATTTTGTCAAATGCTTTCTCAGCAGCTAATGAAATGTTCATGTGGTTTTTTTCCCTTTGAGTTTGTTTATATAGTGGATTACATTGATGGATTTCCTAATATTGAACCATCCCTGCACTCCTGGGATGAAGCCTACTTGATCATGGTGGATGATCATTTTGATGTGTTCTCGAATTAGGTTTGTGAGTATTTTATTGAGTATGTTCACGTTGATATTCATAACGAAAATTGGTCTGAAGTTCTCTTTCTTTGTTTGGACTTTGTGTGGTTTAGGTATAAGCATAATTGTGGTTTCATAGAAGGAATTGGGTAATGTTCCTTTTGTTTGTATTTTGTGGAATAGTTTGGACAGTATTGGTATTGGGTCTTCTATGAAGGTCTGATAGAGTTCTGCACTAAACCGGTCTGGTCCTGGGCTCTTTTTGGTTGGGAGATTTTAATAACTGCTTCTTTTAGATGGTTTCTTTGATCCTGAATTAACTTTGGTAACTGGTATTTGTCTAGAAAATTGTCCATTTCATCCAGATATTCCAGTTTTGTTCACTATAGGCTTTTGTTAGAGGATCTGCTGATTCTTTCAATTTCCTTAGATTTTGTTGTTATGTCTGCCTTTTCATTTCTCATTTTGTTAATTGTGATACTATTTCTGTACCCTCTGGTTAGTCTGGCTAAGGGTTTATCAATCTTGTTGATTTTCCTACTTTATTTATTTATTTATTTATTTATTTATTTATTTATTTATTTATTTATTGGTTCTTTTTTTCGGAGCTGGGGACCGAACCCAGGGCCTTGCACTTTCTAGGCAAGCACTCTACCACTGAGCTAAATCCCCAACCCCTTTTTTATTCTTTATATAACCTTTTTTTGTTCCTATTTGGTTGATTTCATCCCTGAGTTTTATTATTTCCTGCTGTCTACTCCTTCTTGGTGTATTTGCTTCTTTTTGCTCTAGATTTTTAAGTGTGCTGTCAGGCTGCTAGTATATGCTTTCTCCAGTTTGTTTTTGGAGGCACTTTTCCTCTTAGCATTGGTTTCATTATGTCCCATAAGTTTGGGTATGTTGTGCCTTCATTTTCATTAAATTCTAAAAAGTCTTTAATTTCTTTCTTTATTTCTTCTTTGACCAAGTTACCATTGAGTCAATCATTGTTTAACTTCCTTGTGTATTTGTATGTGGGCTTTCTGTCATTTTTGTTGTTATTGAAGACCAGCCTTAGTCTGTGGTGATCTGATAGGATGCATAGGATTATTTCAATCTCGTATCAGTTGAGGTTTGTTTTGTGACTGAATATGTGGTCAGTTTTGGAGAAGGTACCATAAGGTGCTGATTGGAAGGTATATTCTTTTGTTTTAGGACGAAATGTTCAATAGATATTTGTTATATCCATTTGGTTCATAACTTCTGTTAATTTCTCTGTGTCTCTGTTTAGTTTCTGTTTTCAAGATCTGTCCATTGCTTTGAGTGGGGTATTGGAGTCTCCCACTATTATTGTGTGAGGTGCAATGTGTGCTTTGTGCTTTAGTAAAGTTTCTTTTATGAATGTAGGTGCCCTTGCATTTGGAGCATAGATATTTAGGATTGAGAGTTCATCTTTGTGGATTTTTCCTTTGATGAATATGAAGTGTTCTTCCTCATCTTTTTTGATAACTTTTGGTTAATAGTCAATTTTATTGGCTATTAGAATGGATACTCCAGCTTTTTCCTTGGACAATTTGCTTGGAAAATTGTTTTCTCTTCTTTTACTTTGAGGTAGTGTCTGTCTTTGTCACTGAGGTGTGTTTCCTGTATGCAGCAAGATGCTGGGTCCTCTTTACATATCTAGTCTGTTAGTCTATGTGTTTTTATTTGGGGAATTGAGTTCATTAATGCTAAGAGATGCTAAGGAATAGTGATTTTGTTTCCTGGAATTTTTTTGTTGTTAGAGGTGGAATTATGTTTGTGTGGCTATCTTCTTTTGGGTTTGTTGCAAGAAGATTGCTTTCTTGCTTTTTCTAGGGTGTAGTTTCCCTCCTTGTGTTGGAGTTTTCCATCTATTATCCTTTGTAGGGCTGGATTTGTGGAAAGATATTGTGTACATTGGGTTTTGTCATGGAATATCTTGGTTTGTCCATGTATGGTAATTTTGAGTTTTGGTGGATATAGCAGCCTGGGCGGGCATTTTTGTTCTCTTAGGGTCTGTATGACATCTGCCCAGGATCTTCTGGCTTTCATAGTCTCTGGTGAGAAGACTGGTGTAAATCTGATAGGTCTGCCTTTATATGTTACTTGACCTTTTTTCCCTTACTTCTTTTAATATTCTTTCTTTCTTTTGTTCATTCAGTGTTTTGACTATTATGTGATGGGTGGAATTTGTTTTCTGGTCCAATATATTTAGAGTTCTGTAGGCTTCTTGTATGTTTATGGGCATCTCTTTCTTTAGATTAGTGAAGTTTTCTTGAAGGTATTTACTGACTCTTTAAGTTGGGAATCTATTATTCTTAAGTTTGGTCCTCTCATTGTGTCTTGGATTTCTTGGATGTTTTTGGTTAGGAGCTCTTTGCATTTTACATTTTCTTTGATGGTTGTATCAATGTTTTCTATGGCATCTTCTGCCCGTGAGATTCTCTCTTCTATCTGTATTCTGTTGGTAATGCTTATATCTATGACTCCTGATCTCTTTCCTAGGTTTTCTATCTTCAGGGTTGTCTCCCTGTGTGATTTCTTTATTTTTTTCCATTTCCATTTTTAGGTCCTGTATGATTTTGTTCAATTCCTTCACCTGTTTGGCTGTGTTTTCCTGCAATTCTTTAAGGGACTTTTGTGTTTCCTCTTTAAGGGATTCTATTTGTTTACCTGTGTTGTCCCATATTTCTTTAAGGGAGTTATTTATGTTGGTCTTAAAATCCTCTATCATCATCATGAGATGTGATTTTAAATACAAATTGTTTTTCCAGTTTGTTGGGCTATCCTGTATTTCCTTTGGTCATAGAGCTTGGCTCTGATGATGCCAAGTAGTCTTGGTTTCTGTTGCTTATATTCTTGTGCTTGCCTTTCGCCATCTGGTTGTCTCTGGTGTTAGCTGGCCTTGCTGTCTCTGACAGTGGCTTAACCCTGCTGTAAGCCTGTGTGTCAGCACTCCTGGAGACAGGCTTTCTTCCAGGCAGATCTGGGTAAAGAGAGCTGTATCACAGGGTCATCTCTGGGCACAGGTGGAAACCAGCAGTATCTTGTCCCAGACTGCTCCTGGGTTCCAGTGTGCTGAGGGCTCCATGCGGTTTCCTCAGAGCAGAAGTGGTGGTCTTACCTCTGTTCTCAGGTGTGTCAGAGCTCCTGGAGACTGGCTTCCAGTTCTGGGTACAGGCAGTGACAGGACTGCTCCTAGGTTCCTGTTTCCAGAGGGCTCTAGGCAGGTTTCTCTTGGGCCAGAAATGTGAGCAGACATGGTGATCTACCCTGAGTTCTCAGGATTATCTGCACTTCTGAGAGTCCAGCTCTCACCACCATGGGATTTGGGTACAGAGAGCTGTGGGACTGGGTCATCTCAGGGTGCAAGCAGAAATCAGAAGCCATTGCTCTAGTTTTGGTTTTTTTGTTTGTTTGTTTGTTTGTTTGTTTTGTTTTTTGTTTTTTCCGGAGCTGAGGACTGAACCAAGGGCCTTGCGCTTGCTAGGCAAGCGCTCTACCACTGAGCTAAATCCTCAACCCCCCCATTGCTCTACTTTTATCAGTCTTGTACATTCCTGGTAGTAGCAACCCCCGCCCAAAAAAACACACACAAGGACACCCAATTTGACTGGGATTCTTAAAGTTAGAATGTATTAGCTGATACATTCAGTTTCCCTTGGAAAGGGAGAGATACATTTTGTTTCTGGCTTCTTCCTTCTGGAGTTTACTCAAGAAGCACAAAGGCAAGCATATACTCTGGTTTGCTGGTAGTAACCTAGGAGGAGTCTCTACATCCATGGATGCAAGAGCTACAAGTTTCTACTTCATTTCCATATTCTGACATTTATTTTCTTTGAGAGAAAGGAGGTGAAATCCTAGGTAATTCTGTATAATTTGCTTTGTCCATAGAAATGAAAAAAAAAAAAGGCAAACTAACCAACATTCAGGCTTTAATCAATAGTTAATCTATATGAAAATGTGATAATGGAGCTGGAATACAGCTTAGTGCTGAAGTCTTTTCCTAGCAAGTGAATTGTGTTGGAGTCAGTCAACAACACTGAAAGAAAATGTCATCTTACTCTGGGTTTATTGTGAACATTGGAATTAATTTAGCTGCAGATCTACCAGTGATAAAACAACATACTAAATGCCTGCTTCTGCCCAATCAGATGGCAGAAGGACTTCACACAGGATCTTCTTAGTTGCAGTATTCATAGATCTCTGTCTATAGAATGATGTGCAAGGAATGGAGGGGCCCATCTAGTTTGATTGTGACTGGCGCCATTACTGTTCTTCCCATGTCATAAATTAATTTATTTTGCATAATTAATATACATTAATAAAAAGTTAAGACTTTAAAATTAGCTAATCCTTATGAAATGAAGCTCAATTTATTTTAGGTTTTTCTTCTAACAAAGAAGACTTATACTCAAAATGTTTTTTGAGCATAGAATGCCACAATTTTTTAGATTTATTTATTTAGTATACAGTGTTCTTCATGCATATATGCCTGTACATGTTGTAAAACTATAAAAAATAAAACAGTCTTTTTACCAGCTCTGGGTCCAGCACCACAGTGCCCCAAGATATCTGCTAAATATCTCACCAGAAGCACACATCCCAACTCCATGGCATCCCACACACTCTCCCAAATTCAATTCTCCACATGAAAGAACACATAACACAATAACCTTTGATCTGATTGATAAGATATAATTGCCCACCTAAACATACAAAGCCCTATACACATTCATCCCTCAAGAACATTCATAACAATCTGTAAATACCCAGAGTAAAATCTTAACATCAGTTTCCATGTTCTTTCTGCCGCCGCTTCTCTGCAGTCTCTTCTCTTCCATTCCCTTCTCCTCTTCCTTCAAACTTTTCTCAACCCATCCTTCCTTCTCGTCCAATGACAGGCCTCATTCTATCCTGTAGCTGCCTCACCTGCATGATGACATCATCCCACATGCACACAAGAAGAGGGCACCAGATTTCATTATAGATGATTATGAGCAACCCCGTGGTTGCTGGGAATTGAACTCAGGACCTCCAGAAGAGCAGCCAGTGCTCTTAACCTCTGAGCTATCTCTCCAGCCTGAATGGCACACTTTGTTACAAATGTCCTTTAATTTAGTGCTAAATTGATGAATATGGCTACATTATTTACAACAATTTCTAATATAGTATTTTTTCCCCAAGAGTGGTCAGAAAGATGTTTCAGTGGTTAAGAGTATCTGTTGCTCTTCCAAAGGACCAGGACTCAGTTCCCACATGGTGACTCATCACCATGTATAACTCCACGTCCAGGGGAGCCAATACACATTCCTGGCCTCTTTGACCACATGGCATATACAAAGTACACATACGTACATTCAGGCAAACATGCATACACATAATATAAAAATTAATCTAATAAGACAAGGGGGCTGGAAATGCAAGTCAATGGTAGAAAATATGAAACTTAATATCAAAAAACAGGTATAAGGCAAGACTAATTTCTTTTTAATCTACCCCATATTCCTATGATTTCAGAGTGGCAGGAGAACTGTCAGAGTCAGAAAATAAGAGGGCTGTTAAAGGAAGACTTCCACAACATGAAGCTATCCTTTTTGACCATTGTCACCTTACTCTAGGGTTCTACAAGCTATCATTGCAAACACTGGAATTACCTTAGCTGCAGATCTGCCAGTGATAAATCAAAATGATAAATACTCTCCTCATCTACTCAATCAGATCTTGAAAGGCTTTCACGTAGAATCATGTTAGTTGCAATATTTGTGAATCTCTATAGAGAGCTATGGAGCTATACAGTGGACTGAAGAGGGTCCATGTAGTCTGTCCATAACTACCACCAGGGTACTTCACATTTCACATTTAGAGTTTTTATATTGGGCCCAGCTCTGTGTTGAAATAGAAAGCCCCCACAAGGAAAAACTATCTTCACTTCACAGAATACCTGATGTATGTAAGATACATGGTGCACAAGACCTTTTAGCAAACATGTGAATATATCTGTCACCCCAGTGTACAAATAAAAACATTGAGACCCAGAGAGTTGTTATAACTTGCTTTGGTTAGAGCACCCAGGCCTCTTCTGAAAGACATGTTTTTCTTAAGGGAACATAAGGCTTGCCTAGTGCCACCATTCAGTAGTCTCACTGGACAGATTTCTCTGGATGGGTATGTTTACTCCTAAACATTCATGGGAAACTAGGTAACCCTTAGAGATCTCCTGCAATTCCATATCATTTAGGATATGATCTGTTGATGACATAGGATCTTCCAATATAACCCAATCTCCCCTGGAGTTTGCTATGTGACTCAGGATGTCCTAGAAATCATGAGCCTCCACAGTGGCATGTTCTTTAATATGTCACATATGTGAGTCAGATTGGTTGCCAAACCCCTGAGGTGAGTCAGGAAGGTGAGGCAGGAAGATCATTTGAGTCCAAGAGTTTATGACAGACAGCCTAGGAAGCATAAAGCCATAGCCCTTTTGTTTTAAAAAATATAATGTGAGCTACATGAATTTTTAAAAATGATCCCAACTGACAGGCTACCTGTCTTGCAACTAGGAAAGAGTAAATAGAAGATGGGCAAGGTAGCACATTCTTATAATCTCAGTACTCCAGATGTGGAAGCAGAAGGATACAGAGTTTGAGACCAATCTGAATTCCAGACCAGTTTGAGCTAATATTGACACTTTATATATAAAAAAATCATGAATTTTAAAAATAAGTGGATACGTTGAGCAGAATTCATGGGGCAAAAGGAGGCAGATCTCTTGTGAATTTGGGGCTAGCCTGGTCTATACAACAAGAACCAAGATATCCAGAGCTACATAAAGATACAAAATAGAGCTTTTGTTTCAGCCATTGCCCACTTTTGTTTTATTTGTTTGTTTTTGGTTTCTTGAGAGAAGGTCTTATGTAGTTCATGCTGGCCCCAAACGCCTTGGAGATTGGCAGGAAGTGTGGGGTTTTGTCAGGTGAGGACTCTGGAATAAAGGATGCCTGTTGACAAAAATGTCCTTCATGGAAAAGTTGAGAAGCTTTAGGAATAGAACGCATACATCTTTTAATGAGTACAGAAGTTCCCCAGTAATGTGAAAGTCAGATTGTGAAACGTTATCCATGTGGAAAGCAACACTCTAAAATAGTAGTCTACTCTTTAAGGATTCCGTTTTCATGCTCTCAGATACCATAAAATCCAAGTACATATACAATATTTCAAGAGAGCACATTTACATTATTTTTGTTATGAACATTGTCATAATTGCATTTTATTATTACCTGTTAATCTCTTCTTATGGTTTACTTTATAAGAATACTTTATATTAGGCATTCATGCGTGTGGGGAAAGTCAGATAGATTGGATTCCAGTAGTGTCTGTGTTTGCAGATGAGTGTTGTTTAGAGAGAAATTCAAAACTTCTATAGATATTAGAAAGAATTTAAAAAAACTATAAGAAATTCCATCCCCAATGGCAACAGACTTTTTTACTCTGGTGACATTGTTATCATGAAACCATCTTAAGAATAATAATCATGGGACTGGAAAGATGGCTCAGCAGTTAAGAACACTGAATGCTTTCCCCGAGGTCCTGAGTTCAATTCCCAGCCACCACATGGTGGCTCACAACCATTTGTAACGGGATCCGATGCCCTCTTCTGGTGTGTCTGAAGACAGTAACAGTTTACTCATATACATAAAATAGATAAATTTTTAAAAGAAGAATAATAATGATACTTTTTAAGATCTGTCTTCAAAATCTCCTGGGCGGTGACAATTATTAGATACGGAATCACCTTCTAAATGGAATTTATCAGGGAGTGGGCAGTGATAGTGATCTAATTGTCCTGCATCAACAACTAACTCTCCATTGTGCCTCAAAACACTGGTCCAGATAGAATTGCTCCCTTTTGTCACTGCCTCATTAAACTCTTACCGCCCTTACCACTCAGACTCTGACTGATGGGGCACACAATCTTTTGCTCCATCTTGATTTTGATATTGGCTGTATAGGAAGTCATCCATGTGAATGGATGCAGACTGAGATTTATAGATAGCCTTATTAAAACCAGCAATTCCAATGGTAAAACAAACCCTGGATGTTTTTGCTATTTCATTAAAGTCTAAACTGCAAAAAATGATAATATGACTACATGATACTAATAACTGATTACATGCCTGTGATCCCTGTCTTCAGGAGGATGAGCCAAGAGTGGTGGTAAAGAGTTCCAAGCCAGCCTAGGCTATATATTTGGAATGTCTCAAAAAAGATGTGAAAAGTGGCATAAATCTCCATCTGACAAAATGCAACACATGTCAATCATCTTTACTAAAGAGTAGTTGTTTATCCTTTTAAGAGCATCTAAGCCTATAATGATGAAAGCTGATACCTTTCTGTTAGTAGCTATCTGTCGGAACACTTCTACTTTCTGCCTGTTATGTCAGTGTAAGGTGTATGAATAGAGGTTGATTTTTGCCCTGAGCTCAGTGTCTGGAAAGGCAAAGGGAAGGACAAAGGATGGGTATTCCTTGTCATTCTTAGTGTCCTCATGTCACTACTTGGGGGTCTTGTTTGTGCAGATGAGGTCACAGGGTCCTCCTGCATGCCCCTTGTCATCCATGCTGAATTGGGCACCTGCAGCTGCTGCTATCCCTATAAATGTCCTTATGTCAGCAGCCATCGCCCTATCCTTTGAGCAACCAAAGAAGAGACAGTCCTGAGTGTCCAAAGTTATTCAGAGAACATGGGGTGCCTATGGCTGCCAAGTTTCCTTGTGTCCACAAGTGTGGATCTGGCCCATTTGGGACCTAAGGACAGAGGTTCCTGAGTACTTCATGTGGCTTTGCTGGTGCACCAAACCCAGCCATCAGTCAAGTCTTGGGAGTTTTCCCTCCAACAGTGTCTATAGTCCTCAGAAAGAAAGTCCTTATTCCAAACATCAAAGTCCTGAGAGCATGGTTACTTTAGAGACAACAGCCCCTGAGACTGCTCTAGTGGATGAACCTAAGGACAGATCCAGTCAAGAAGCACAACTTATTAATGAACCAGTACAAAGAAATACTAAGGTGCTCCTTGGTATTTGGTCTCATGAGAAGCCAAATCTTTGTCTCTCAATGTCCAGACAGCCTGTTCAATTACCCAGCTCCAAGTATGTCAAAGAGATACTAAAGGAGCTGAGCCAGTGCACCAAAGGGAAAGAGAAATGAGATGTACTGCTTTGATTTGAGATCTCGGATTGCGAAGAGAAGCCAGCAGAATCTAGATCCCACACCATCTGCTTTCAAGCTGGTCACTACAAATAGAGTGGCCCTGTTTTTATTCCCAGACATGAGCATCTGAACAGAAGCCCAAGGAAGAGACTTACCTGGGGACTTCTCACCAGCCTGTTGTCCATCTAGACTGCTTCTGGACTGCTCTGAAGTCATTCTTGACCCGGGGGTGGGGGGTTCAGGCCTTCTGGTTCAGCCTAAGGAGAGCTATGATTTTCCTGTCTGTTTAAAAGGATCTGTGATCTTCCTCATCTACACAAGGGGGACTAAGACATTCTGCCTCTACTCAATGGATCCTGTAACCTTTACCTGGGGGGCCTCAGGCTTCTGGTTCAGCCTAAGGAGAGCTATGATTTTCCTGTCTGTTTAAAAGGATCTGTGATCTTCCTCATCTACACAAGGGAGGACTAAGACATTCTGCCTCTACTCAATGGATCCTGTAACCTTTACCTCCCTCGTAAGGGAAACTGGTGCCTTAAATATACTGTATATATCACAGATGATTAAACTTGAACATAAGAATAATATTTAATTACAGTTACAATTTATAGCTGAACATTTATATAGTATAGGTAATAATTAAATATGAATTAAGTTATTTATAAAGTTGAGAATAATTTTGAAGTATAAGTATTTTAAGAATCCTAATGTAGTGGTTGTATAGATGGCTCAGCAGTTAAGAGCACTTGCTGCAGGCTGGAGAGATGGCTTACAGGCTAAGAGCACTGGCTGTTCTTTTAGAGGTCTTGAGTTCAATTCCCAGCAACCACATGGTGGCTCATAACCATCTGTAAAAGGATTCTATGTCCTCTTCTGGTGTGTATAAGACAATGTATTCACATACATAAAATAAAAATAAATCTTAAGGAAAAAAAACAGACTTAAGAGCACTTGCTGCTCTTCCAGAGAACCCAGATTCAGTTTCCAGCACCCATATGTTACAACCATCTCTACCATTCATCTGATGGGTAGATACCATCATTTTGCCTTCATGAGGGTGAGGCACACCTATGGTGTACATACATACAAGAAGACAAAACAGCCATGCACATAAAAACCAATCCCAGTGTAACATCAATTATTTGTTTTAATAAAATTGATATCATTTAACTGTGTGCATTACTTGGATAGTTTTTCTGGCATAAGGGGAGAGGTTAGAAATCATGTTCTGTTGGGCACCAATATGAGGAGAAGCCTTTGGTCCTGCCAAGGCTGTACCCCTCTCCCCCAGTGTAGGGGAATGTCAGGGACAGGAAGTGGGGAGGTGTGTGTGTGTGTGTGTGTGTGTGTGTGTGTGTGTGTGTGTGTGTGTACATCCTCATAGAAGCTTAGGGTGGGGGAATGGGATAGGGGCTTTATGGACAGGAAACCGGGAAAGGGGATAACATTTGAAATGTAAATAAAAAAATCCAATTAAAAGAAATCATGTTCTGTTCCTGTGGCTATTTTCTGTACAGTGCACTTTCCACATGAAACCTCTCTGTTTATAGTTCAAGTATGGAAATTGCCAGATTCTTCATCTTTGTCAGAGATTAAGCCATGTGCCTTAGCTTATGGAGCTTGTTGTGTAAGGGATATGTGTTTGTGGAGACAAGTGAGCACTGTCCTCTGTAGACCTTGGGACACTTTGGAGAGATAGAAATCAAGAGCTCTTTAGAGGGACAAAGCTTGAGTGAAGTGGGGCTTTTTCTTTCTTTTGTTTTTAAGATTTATTTATTATATATGAGTACACTGTCACTGCCTTCAGACACACCAGAACAGGGCATCAGATCTCATTACAGATGGCTGTGAGCCACCATGTGGTTGCTGGGATTTGAACTCAGGACCTCTGGAAGAGCGGTCAGTGTTCTTAACCACTGGGCCATCTCTCCAGCCTGAAGTAGGGCTTCTTAAAGGGCACTGACCTAGCAGGTACAGGGTGGGATTTAAGGAGGAGACCTGGAGTAAAACTCTTTGTTTTTAATTTTGAGATAAGGTCTCTTTGTAGCCCTATTAGTTAAGGACCTTACTCTGTCGACCTAGCTGGCTTTGTCTGCTTGCCTCTGCCTCCCAAGAGCTGGGATTAAAGGCATATACCAATAAACCTGGGTAGAGCAAAACTAGAAGTAACCTGAGTAAACATGAGGCTTTAACTTGGAAAATTCCCATCCCTCTGGTAATCATCTTGGTCCTTTTTCATCATTAATGAACAGTGTCAGTTGGCCTAGAGTGGTAGTGTACCATTTTTCTTTTTTATCAACCATATTGAAAACAGGTGTGCAGTCATCTGGGTTTATTTATTTTTTTAAATTTCATTTCTAAGACATAGGCAGAAAGGATTTAATATAATTCTTAGGAGGCCTAGGATTTTTTTGGTGTGTGGTCGAGCAGTGCTGGAAAACCTCCAGAAATCATGTGCACATCATTCAAGTGTGATAAACTCTCTGTATTTCCAGTTCCCATTCCTGTCTTACCTTTTAGCCCTAGGTTTCTCTGGCTTTGTACTTCAAGTGTGTGTGGTACTGGATATTAGATTTTGGACATCATATGTGCTAGGCAAACACTCTACCACTGAGCTATATTCCTGGTTTGAATTTTATAAAATGTATATTAGGACTACCTTTAGCTTGAGGTCACCAGTCCTATAAACCAATAGTAGGAGTCAGTCTTTCCTTTGAAGCCAGACATTGATTCTCTGCTCTAGGTAGTAAAGTCTCAGTATCGTCTTCTGATACAAGGATGTATTGTGCACACTGAAAATTCTATATAGTATCGTTACTGAATAATTGTCTTACATTCAGCTCCTGAATAACTTACTAGAGTTCCATCTCAGCACTCACTGCTTCACCTGCTCCATATTATGGAGATGGTGTCTTCCCTTAAACCTCATAATCCAAACTCTTCAAGATTCAATCTTATTTTTTCCCTCTAGCTTCCTCCCCTTTCTTCACATTCACAGGACTGAGGAGTTAGGACCTTGCTCTCTAATGTACTTTGTATTAAGGGAATATTTAGCAACTTTGATATTTTTATCCCTGTTCACACCACTAAAACTTATCCTTATCAGCAATAATGCCATTTTTGTTTTATTAATTGTTCATGTGTTCACTGGTGTGATTTTTTTAAGATTTACTTATTTATTATATATAAATAAGTACACTGTAGCTGTCTTCAGACACACCAGAAGAGGGCATCAGATCTCATTATAGATGGTTGTGAGCCACCATGTGGTTGCTGGGAATTGAACTCAGGACCTCTGGAAGAGCAGTTGGTGCTCTTAACCACTGGGCCATCTCTCCAGCCCTGGTGTGATATTTTTAATCTTCAAGATTTCTTTTTGACTTTGAATCTGATTTTCCTGTTTATTGAATGCTGGGAGTACAGATGTATGACTTCACTTCTGGTTTCCTTCTCAGCTTAACACACCCTCCTAAGCATAATCATTTATAGGTCTTCAGCTGACATGGATATCTGCTGACTTACAGGGAAACACATCTGATACTCCTTCCCTGTTGAACAACTATAGGTTACTGGAGGCTCACAGTTTTGTTGTGTCTCAAAGGAGGCATTTGGCATACAGACAGTCCATCATTGACTGCACCAAGTCCAGTTTGGCTTTAATGGAAAGGTTGATGAAGTTGGTATCCACCAGGATGTGGTAAGGTGGACCCAGCTGTGTATTATACTGGAAGAACAAGCAGGAAAAAATGCTAGGGGACCTCTCTTTCCTCCAGTGCACTCAGATCTTTCTTTTCTTTCTTTTTAGGCTTCTATCTATCCTTTAAGTCGCTCATCTCGGAGACTAAGCATTTGCTTCATAGTCACATATCTCCTTGTTTTATTTTGCTTCCCTATGTTCATATTACACTCTTGTTTCTTCTGAACCGTAGCACATCATTTTAATACCACTACTCTGGATATAGAGGCAAATGGATCTATGTGGGTTCAAGGTCAGCCTGGTGTACAAAGTTAAACCCTGTCTCAAAAACATAAAGGCAAAACCCTGAAGTTGGTGCTGGATATCCCTTTAGTTTTTGTTGTTGTCGTCGTTATTTGTTGAGACAAGATCCCTCTGTTTAGTATCAGCTGGCGTGGAACTCAACTATGCAGACCATGATGGGATGTGAACTCACAGAGCAGGCTTGCCTTTGCCTCCAATTAAAATGGATTAAAGATGTCTCCAATTTAAATGGAAGGTCTCTGTGGGTTTCCATGAGAAAGGGGCACAGAGAAAGTGGGATGTGGATACTGTTTCTGTTCGGAAGGATGTGTTCAGATAAGCCAGTCTTAGTGGATGAATATGACTATGTTGTATCTCAGGCATCACATGAAGATGTCACAGAAACAGGAACTGTCTGATTAATGGAATATATCTCTAAGAGAGACCAGTTAAGCGAAAATGGCAGGTTAGGGGTTACAGGTTTTCAGGAGGTAAGGAAGGCCTGGTGGATGGAGAAATTGCTGCCCCTTGCCCATTTCTGGCGCTCCTCCCCCATCTCTCCCTCTGAATATCCAGCATTAACCTCGTGAGACCTCGTGGCTTTTGAGGAGGGCACACCGCCCCCACGGAGCCAGGAGCCCTTGCAGCGTAAGGGCTGAGGTCCGGGAAGAGGCACAGAGCACATGACGTCCAATCTCTCTCATCAGCCCAGCACCTGACCAGGAAAAGCTGTGGGTTCTGCAGACCAGAGACCGGTCCGTGAGCAAGACCAATGGCCTCCCCGCGCCTGGGAATCTTCTGCTGCCCTTCGTGGGATGCAGCCACACAGCTGGTGCTGACCTTCCAACCGCGGGTGTTCCATGCGCTGTGTCTGGGCAGCGGCGCCCTCCGCCTGGTGCTTGGCCTCCTTCAGCTCCTAACAGGGCGCCGATCTGTTGGTCACAGGGCGCCTGCGACAACCCCAGCAGCCTCAGTCCACATCCTTCGTGCTGCCACCGCCTGTGATTTGCTTGGCTGCCTGGGTAAGGGCGCAGAGCCAACTGTTTTCAGGCTAGAATATGCAGCTTGCAGGGTGGAATGTACAGGGTTCTCGGGATCTGCTCTTGCTTGAGGATGGTACAAAATTCACAGTTTGGGACCTGATTCGGCCAAGATGCATGGTCTCAGAGGGGAGCCTAAATTTGGGGACAACTGAAAGCTTTGAGATATGTGAGTGACCCTTGGGTGCAGAGCAGGACTGGAGTTAATTAACCTGGTGAGTGGATAGTATTAGAGAATTATGCAGAGTGATTGGTATCCTGTTGAATTTGTTAGTGGAGCTTATTAGGGAAACCACAGACATGCAGGTGCAGGTAAAATCCAGAAACAAAGGAAAACAGAAACAAAACTAAAGCAGGTTCATGGTTACCTCAGTGAGGCAAAACAGACAGTCATCAGTATGCATGTGCTTTCTTATGTGTTTATTTGTTGTTGTCTTTGTTTTTTGTTTTGAATCTGAAAGAACTGTCTTTTGAGCTGTTGTTGAAATTACCAAGGCCCTGTGCATGTTGGATAAAAGCTCTACCAAGCAGTTCTATCTCTAACCCCTCAAGTATAAAAAGTGCTATCTGGTGATGCATGTTCTGTGACACCTTTGTTAAGAGTGACACTTTAAAACACTTTAAAATGTTTTCAGCTCCTCCAGAGAAGATTGATGGCATGTGAGTGCTGCATTAATTTACATAAAGTTTTATGCGAGTCCAGCACTGCCCAGCATCTGCCGATCTGAGACCCTGTTAGCCCTGCTAGGACAGAGTACAAAGCTGGAAATAAACACCATGATCCACCAACAAAATCCAAATCAAACCAAACCAAAATCATAGTTAACTACCTGGCTCTTAGCAGAATGAATTTCCCAATATCCTTTTTCGACTAGAGTATAATGCACTTTACTGAGCTTTAAACTAGACTTATATTTATCTGCTTAGTGTGGAAATTGTCCAATATGCATGAAGATAGTCTATAATTATAAGGAAGTATCCTGAATCCCCAGATGTCCCTCCCCCACCTTTGCAGACTTTCCCCCTCCCCTTCTTTTTTTCCTTCCTGGGTGCGTTAATTGGAAGCAAATTCCAGACTTGCAAATTAAAAAATCCAATAAAAATACATATATGTAAGAAAGAAAGAAAGAAAGAAAGAAAGAAAGAAAGAAAGAAAGAAAGAAAAAAAGAAAACTGCAGTTGCCACATGGATACAGCACCATCAAGAAATTCAAATTTTTTAGGTCTTCTGTCTGTTAGGTTCCAGTAAAAAACAAACAAACAAGCAAAAACAAGACCTAAAAAAATTGTGCAGTTTAACACCAGTGCCACTTGCACTTTAAAATAATTAAAACCAATTTTACTTCCTATATGGTCTGCTATCATAGTGAGACTGTTAAAATAAGACCCAAATTCTGTCTGTGCTTTGAATTTCTTGATGGTGCTGTATCCATGTGGCAACTGCAGTTTTCTTTCTTTCTCTCTTTCTTTCTTTCTTTCTTTCTTTCTTTCTTTCTTTCTTTCTTTCTTTCTTACATATATGTATTTTTATTGGATTTTTAATTTGCATTTCAAATGAAATCACCTTTCCAGGTTTTATGTCCATAAACACCCTATCCCATCCCTCCCCACTGCTTCTATGGGGAGGGTGTTCCCCCAGCCCAATCACCTACCTCTTCCTGCCTTCCCTCGCTGAAATTCCCTTACACAGGGATATCGAGCCTTGTCAGGGCCAAGGGCTTTCTTTCCCACGGATGACTGACAAGGCCATCCTCTGCTATATATGCAGCTGGAGCCATGGGTCTGTCCATGTGTACACTTTGGATGACGGTTTAGTCCCTGGGAGCTCTGGTTGGTTGGTATTGTTGTTGTTATGGGGTTGCAAGCCCCTTCAACTCCTTCAATCCTTTCTCTAACTCCTCCAATGGGAACCCAATTCTCAGTTCAATGGTTGGCTGTGAGCATCTGCCTCTGTATTTGTCATGCTCTGGCAGAGCCTCTCAGGAGACAGCTATATTAGGCTTCTGTCAGCATGCACTTCTTGGCATCAGCAGTATTGTCTGGGTTTGGTGGCTGTATGTATATGGGCTGGATCCCCAGGTGGGACAGTCTCTGAACAGCCTTTCCTTCAGTCTATGCTCCAACCTTTGTCTCCGTATTCCTCCTAGGAATATTTTTGTTCCCCCTTCTAAGAAGGACTAAAGCATTCACACTTTGGTTGTCCTTCTTCTTGAGCTTCATGTGGTCTGTGGATTGTATCTTAGGTAATCTGAGCTTTTGGGCTAATATCCACTTATCAGTGAGTGCATACATGGTATTTTTTTGTGTGTTTGCGTTACTTAAGTCAGGATGATATTTTCTAGTTCCATCCATTTGCCTATGAATTTCATGAAGTCATTGTTTTTCATAGCTGAGTAGTACTCCATTGTGTAAATGTACCACATTTTCTGTATTCATTCTTCTGTTGAGGGACATCTGGATTCTTTCCAGCTTCAGGTTATTATAAATAAGGCTGCTATGAACATAGTGGAGCATGTGTCCTTGTTATATGTTGGAGCATGTTTTGGATATATGCCCAGAAGTGGTATTAATGTTCTGTTCAGGAAATTATCGCCAGTGCCCATGTGTTTGAGGCTCTTCCCCACTTTTTCTTCTAATAATTTGAGTGTGTCTGGTTTTATGTGGAGGTCCTTGATCCACTTGTAGTTGAGCTTTGTACAGGGTGATAAGCATGGATCGATCTGCATTCTTCTACATGTTGACCTCCAGTTGAACCAGCACCATCTGGTGAAAATGCTGTCTTTGTTTCCATTGGATGGTTTTAGCTCCTTTGTCAAAGATCAAGTGCCCGTAGGTGTGTGGGTTCATTTCTGGGTCTTCAATTCTATTCCACTGATACCTGCCTGTCTCTGTACCAATACCATACAGTTTTTATGACTATTGCTCTGTAATGCAGCTTGAGGTCAGGGATGGTGATTCCTCCAGAAGTTCTCTTATTGTTGATGATATTTTTCCCTATCCTGGGTTTTTGTTATTCCAAATGAATTTGCAAATTGCTCTTTCTAACTCTATGAAGAATTGAGTTGGGATTTTGATGGGGACTGCATTGAATCTGTAGATCGCTTTTGATAAGATGGCTATTTTTACAATATTAATCCTGCCAATGCATGAACTTGGGAGATCTTTCAACTGAGAAAGACATTAGGGACACCCTTCACAATAGTCACAAATAATATAAAATATCTCGGTGTGACTCTAACCAAGCAAATAAAAGATCTGTATGACAAGAAATTCAAGTCTCTGAAAAAAGGAATTGAAGAAGCTCTGAAATGGAAAGATCTCCCATGCCACTGAAGTTTGAATCATTGCTGTTTGTCCTTGAGGTAATGGTTCTGTGTCCTGTGTTCATTTTCCTGTGTGTTTCACCTTGAGAAGATCCCTGGATACAGGTGGCTGATTGTGCCAAGGCCCAGACCTGACTTATCCCATTGCTAAGAGTCACAAAAATGTGACTGGATTTACTGAAGAGTATGAGTTCAGATGAATATTCTATAAATCCCAAGTCACTTTTTCTTATTTAGAAAAGCTATTTTTCTTTCCATGAGGGATAAATCATTTTTAGTGCAGGATAATTCAATCTAGTGTTTTCTTGATTCCTTAAGGATGTTACCAAGGTAGATAGCAGCATCAATTCAATTTAGTCCTGTAACCTGAATATTTTGAACTACAGAGGTCTCTAAATATCTTGAGAAGTAGGAAAAGGACAGCATCCTTCAGAACATCAGGTAAATGAGGTGGAAGATATGGGACAGAAGTCAGGAGAGGGCTGAGGACTGACCCTTCTTCTGAAATATATAAAATATGAGTGCTTTTCTCACAGGCCTTCTGGTTCAGTTTTAGTTCTTTGAAGACAGGGCCATTATGTGGCTGACTAATGAGCTACTGCCTCTGGAGTGCTTCAGTCAAAGAAGTGTGATCCTGGGCCGCCATGCCTAGCTCCTCCTCTAACCTTTATGGAGCTCCAAGAAGAGCTAGATTGCTAACAATTCTAAAGCACTTTTCAGAAAAACTATTATTATAATTATTTAGTTAGGACTGGCTTAGTGATTAGGCAATATGGCTTTAAATGTTTAGGAACCCCACAGTAGTGCATTACTCAGTGCATGTGTATAGAATTAGATATGTTATGGGTAGTACAAATGCATCTCTCCAGTTTCTTATATGAGTACCTTACATGGATATTAAAAGATACAGGTGAAAAATATAGATCTGCTAGTGATGCTATAATTTCTAATCACCAAACAAAGGAGGGACAATGCTGTTTCTGCTTATGGTTTGACTAGATACTGAAGTGCTTGGGACAACTCTGACAGTAACAATTATATCAGTTGCTGGGCCTTCATTTTCTTCTTTATCATTATGCACCAATGTCTCTGTTTTTCTCTTTTTCTTTCTTCCTTTGTTTTCTTTTTTGACATTCCTCCCACTAAAGCAACCAGATTGCTTCAGATTTGAATTAGGAACATGTAGACTTTCCCTATCTAATTCTCATACAGGAATCGTTATCAGGTCCACAGTGTGGATAGCCTACCCAGAATTCATTGAAAACATTTCCAATATGAATGGAACAGACATTTGGCCTACTGCTTTCTGTGTCGGGAGTGCAGTAAGTTACCTTCCTTTGTTCACCTTCCTCCCTTTGCTCCTCCTACAGGGTGGTCTTTAAAGTCAGCAGAGCAGACAGACACTGGGAGTTGTGAGGAATGCAATTCTCAGGTCTTGCCCTGGACCTGAAGACCAGGAGTCAGTGTGATGCCAAATCTACCTGGGATACAGATGGACACAGAAGAAGACTCAATCAGTGTCTAAGCTTTCCCCCTACACACACATATATACCCTCTTCATAATTTGTGCACAGTTTCAATCAAAGCCAGCCACAGAGAAAAATATATTGGTTTTCTAAAGAAACATATTTAAAAATACATTAAATGTTTTATATAAATACATACTTGTATTGGTCATAGCCACTCTGAATTCCAGAGAATGTGTTCATATGGGATAGCTCACTCATGATTCCAGGAAAACTTGTGTCTGCTCCTCATTTTAGGCATGAGTAGGGCACCTCATGCCTGCTGCTTGAATCTTTGATGCTGAACTCCTGTTGATTATAGATGTGGATCCAGCTGTTGTACAGTGCCTGCTTCTGGTGGCTCTTCTGCTATGCAGTTGATGTATACTTGGTGATCAGGAGATCAGCAGGACGGAGGTATTTATTGACTGGGAACACAAAAAGGGGTGTTTTGCTGGTTCTTTGAGCAAAATTTGGACAGACTATTGCGCGTTCAAAGGTTCTTCACAGTGTGGCTTACACCATATATCTGCCTGTCAATTGGATTTCCACCCAGAAATAACTATGCTTGCTCATTGTTATATTAACATTTTTTGAACACTTCATCTCACTATGAAATCTAGGATGTCACTTGAGCCTAGACTCCTCCTGCCTCTGCCTCCTGAGCGTTTCTCTTATAGAAGTTTGGCCCTATTCCCAGAGGACAGCTCACTTTAGTAAGATACCAATGGCAAATTCAAAACATCAAGATTCTTACAACCTTGTAAATGAGTAACTTGGGAAATTAAATAGTTAGGGGTTGTTGGGAATTTCAAGTGAAGAGCAAATATATTCAAGACTCTGGGTTCAATTCAAGTGGCCAAACCAAAATAAACAAAAAGTGAGGGAGGAAGAAATGAAATATTTGTAAGATTTGGAAGTGAATGCTAAGTGAGAGCCCTCACACTCCATATCATCCCACGCTAATTTTATCCTATTTATTATCTGGGATCTTATCCTTTTCCCTACTACTCAGGGGCTTTGGTATTAATTTTGAGGCAAACATTCATTCCCACATGCAGGATGAGAGGAGGAGGAGGATGAGCAGGAGGAAGAAGAGGAAGAAGAGAAGGAGAATGAGCAGGAGGAGGAGGAGGAGGAAGAGGAGGAAGAGAAAGATGCTGCTGGCATCTAGAAGACCTGGGCAAAGTATGGCTTCTGAGGATGCCCTATTATGTAAAAAGTTACTGCATGGGATGTAAAGCCCCAGAAAACTTTACAAGGGCAAGTTTTCATCAGAGTTAAGATACACACTGTTAGGAATGGAGTGATCTCCCCATTATAGAGAAACAGGGCACATAGCATAGGTAATAAAGATGCCAGGTTTCTGGAGAGACTAAGTCTCACCTTGGTGCCTGGTACAAGTCCTACTTCTTGAAGCCATAGGCAATGTGTGGGTGTGTTCTCACTGGTTGGAATGAACCAGGGTTGGGAGTGTCACTTCTGAAGCTTCTATCCTCTATCCTTCCCTTTGAAGAGTCTGCTGGTGTCCAGGGTAATAGGTGTAGCTGCTTCTACAGATGGCCACTGAGAGACTAAGACTGGTAGGGAGAGTTATCTTGTGAATTCCAGGGCAGGGGCCCAACTTGGCAAATGTGGCTGGCTAAACTTCACATGTCCTTTGAGATCCTGTCAGCACTGATATCTTTGGCAGGCTGGGGAGTATTTTCTCCTTTAATTCCTATCCCAAGAAAGGTAATTAAGATAGATGTAAAGCTTGAATTTGAGCTGTTCACTGCAGCTCCCTTCTGGTGTGGAATACACAGATTTCAAACAATACTTAGGTAGGGCTTGAGATCTTGAAAAAGGCCTTGGACTAAAGGTATGGTATTGTAAGAAAATGACAGTACAGGTCTCCATGGGGCACACTTTAATCCCCAAGCACCTCAGCAGGATCAGATCCTCTCAGCAGGAGGATCTGTAGCTGGAGGACAATTTAGGCTGAATAGTGAGAACCTGTTGCCAAAAGAAATGAAAGTGTGGGTGGCCACGGAATTGGTTGGTCTTGCATCCTGGACTGTTCATTCATCATTCTGTAAATGCATCCAGTGTGGCCCTAGGTATGGGGAGGGTGTGGTGGAATGAGCAGATCCTGCTGCCATCAACAATACAGTCCCCCTGTATTGAGAGTTTCTTTGAGGTAGCTGAGTCTCCATACAGCCTAGACCTCTGGCAATACTAACATTGATGCTGTGCCCCTCCAGCTTCCTGCCCCTGTGAGGCCAGCGGATGGCCACTCCAGGAACTGGCAACAATAGGGGAGACAAAATAGGCTGGAGTCATTTCCTTGTGTTTTCCCAGACAAATGGCACAGAACAGTTCTTCTCTAAGAGCTTTGTGTGCCAGCCTCTGCTTCTTTCCCTGCTTAGTGTAGGTGCTGGTCTCCTGTTCTGATCCACGGGCTTACTTTCCATTCACATAGCTAGACTTCAAAGTCAGAATCTCAATCAGACATGGATGTTATTTGTTCCATATCCTGTTAAATCTTGAGTGGCAGCTAGTGTGTGTGACTGACAGAGCCCAACAT
This sequence comes from Rattus norvegicus, assembly GCF_021556685.1. Classification (NCBI taxonomy): domain Eukaryota; kingdom Metazoa; phylum Chordata; class Mammalia; order Rodentia; family Muridae; genus Rattus; species Rattus norvegicus. The sequence goes on from NC_141554.1 coordinate 29,303,066, forward strand.
GCTTACCCAATCACAAAGTAGCATCTATTTGAATGTTGTCCACTACTCCATGGAATCAGCTGGCTTTGTGTAAAGCCAATTCTCCAAAGTTGCTGGTAGCCTCTAGAAGACCATGTCATCAAATCTGGGAGATTGGGTGACAGGGGTAAGACTGGCTGGGTATGTGCAAGCATAAACATAAAGGAAGGATATGGCAGGAATGTGAACTATGCCTGGAATGGGAAGTGCAAAGGAGGGAGGAAGAAAAGGAAGCCCTTTGATTGCCTGGAGAACTTGAGCTGTTTAGTTTCCCACCAGGTCCTGAAATACAGCGTCTTCGTTTGAGCCTTCAGATTGCAGTTTTTGTCTGATTTCCATGCAAGATGTACACCCTCCCCTTTATTTATTATTTATTTTTAATTGTGTGTATATGTGTGTGACTGTCTGGGGGCTTCTGCAAGTAACTACAGATACCTGAAGAAATCAAAAAAGGGAATCACCTGGATCCCAAGAGCTGGATTACAGACAGTTAAACATGAAGTGCCTGGGGTCCAGCTTAGTCAGAACAACTGACTGCCACCTAAGAAGACACATGCTGGCTAAACACGAAGATACCATTTAACCCAGTAATTTCACACACACACACACACACACACACACACACACACACACACACACACACACACACACACACCCTAAAGAATTGAAAACAGGAACTCAAATAGTTATATGTACATGTTCATAGCAGCACTACTCATAGTAGCCAAAAGGTAAAAACAGTCTAAATTTTCATTGGTAGGTATATGGAGGTGAAGCATGGGGTCTTTCCATATATAATGGTATATTACTCAGGTGTGAGAAACATGCTGTGTGAAAAAAAAAACCACACACGAAAGCCATGCAGTGTCTTATTATCTGTGTGAATATCTAGAACAGACAATTCCATAGGACAAAGCATATTAATCATTCTTGGGTTCAGAAGGAGTGGTAGTGACTACTAATGAGAATGAGGTATTTTATGGTGATCAAAATATTCTGTAAATAGATAGTTTTGATGGTTAAACAACATTGGCTGTGTATATGCAAAAAGTATCTTGAAATTGTTCACTTTCAAATAACAAGTTTTATGTGATGTGAATTTCACCTTGGAAAACACAAAAAATGTAAGCCCAACAACCCCCTCACCAATAGCACAGGAAGCTCTGGACAGAATAGAACTTAATCTAGTCATTTCCACTGGGTAGCCTTGTATCCCCTCTTAGCTGTTGCCACCCCTCTTCTCTTTTCTCCTAGCACCATCCTGCTGTACCACATCATGGCCTGGGGCCTGCCTGTGCTGCTCTGTGTGGAAGGTGCAGTCATGCTTTATTACCCTTCTGTGTCCAGGTAAGCCCAGTTACTCATAGTTCCTGGTCTATTGTGTGCCTCTAATAGGGAATGAAAAGCTGTTACAGCTAATCCATCTGGAAAAAAAAGAGAGGGGCAGGGGAGGTAACTTGGTGGTAGAGAATTTTGTTAACATATTTGAGGCCTTGAGATTATCCCTTCACCACAAAGGAAGATACTTATAAAGCCTCAAGGTCTAAGTATGAAAACTCTAAATTTACATGGAAAACAGACAGAGGTAAACAGTGTCTCTGTGACTTAAGGGATGTTTAAACCAGGGCTCAGTACAGCAGAGCCCTCCTGACAAGTCTTGCCCTTTGTCTATGTTTATGAATAAAGTTTTATTAGAGCACAGCTATATTTGTTTATGTGCTGTCTGTGGCTGTCTTTGATTTACAGAGACAGGATTCAGAAGTTACAGCAGAAGTTGAAGTTGAAATATATGAATCATCTTTTCCTCAGGATAAGTTTGCTGACCCACAGTATAGAACTTTTTTGACTGCTTTCAGTTTCTTAATTGGATGTATGCCTCCACTTTGATGTTGCCTTTTTTATTAACTACTTTTCTATTGCTATGATAAATACCATGACTAAGGGTAACTTAAGAGAGTTTATTTGGGCTTGCTCTTCCAGAGAGATAAGAGTCCATCAGGGCAGCAAAGCATGGAAGCAAGTAGCAGCCATGGTTGCAGGATCAAGAAACTGGGATATCACATCTTTAACCAAAAACATAAAACAAAGAGAATGAACTGGAAGTAGGGCAAGGCTATAAACTCTCAAAGACCACCCTGAGACATACTTTCTCCAGCAAGGAGGAACACTAACTGGGAACCAAGTGTTCAACTACTTGAGCCTGTGAAGGACATTTCTCATTTAAACCATTACACCTTATCAACTATGAGTACTCTCAGGGAGTTCTGTGCAGGCTCATGGTGTAGTCTTCTTTCTGGAGAACTTATAACAAACAGACAACAGTGTATATCTATTAGAGAAGAATACATTTAACTGAAAAATCCTTTACTTTCTCATGTACTTCCCTGTGGGACCTGGAAAATCCCCCCAAAAAATGTGAGCTCAAGAATTCCATTGATTCAGGGCTTGCAAGGAGTCCCTGGGTACTCAAATGCTTTTGGTAGATGTCTTGGATTTACTCTTGATTACCTCTTAGTCTTGTGCTACCCACATTTTGGAACCCTGGAATTCTTTAAGTATGCCCTTGCTTTCATCTGTCATTTTATTTCTACCTTTCTGTCAGAATCTCTTCTCCCCCTTCTCTTGTTTCCCTGACTTTCCAGACCACATTGAGCCTTCAAAGATGAAGAACATTTATACTAGAAGTAGACATCATAGGGAATTGTTGACCTCTCTCTTTGTGCCTGAGCTCTCCTGTGTCCTACTTTGGCTTCACTTCTCACTTCTCAGCTATTTTTTTCTCTTACATCATGTGTGTCCTAGCTGATAGTTCTTACCTTCTTTTTTTAGATTAAAAAATATAAATAAGTGTTTTGCTTTAGGTATGTATGTATACCATGTGCACACACACATATATATATATATGCGCTAGGAATTGAACCCATATCCTTTGCAAAAACAACAAGTGCTCTCAATCTCTGAGCCATTTCTCAGCTCTATCCTACCTTTATAACATGAATGCATGGCCTTCCATTACATCTTAAAGTGACCAGTGATTTCTGTGATTACTTTGTAGAAATTCTTATTAATTGCCCCCAAAAGAACTGCTGAGAGTTTTGTCATCAATGATAAGAACATATTTAATTTTAAATCTTATTTTTTGAGACAGGGTATCTCTATTATATAGCTCTAGTTGTCTTGGAACTCGATATGTAGACTAGGCTGGCCTCAAACTCAGAGATGCCTCTGCCTCATGAGTGCTGGGTTTAAAGGCCTGCACCATCACACAACTTTTAAATATTAAACTTCATTTTTAAAAAGATTTATTTATTTATTATATATAAGTATACTATAGCTGTCTTCAGACACACCAGAAGAGGGCATCAGATCTCATTACAGATGGTTATGACCCACCATGTGTTGCTGGGAATTGAACTCAGGACCTCTGGAAGAGCAGTCAGTGCTCTTAACCTCTGAGCCATCTCTCCAGCCCAATCTTAAACTTCTATATTTTTAGTTTCTAAGTTGCTCAGGGATAGGGAGTGGATTTTATTCATGTTACTGGGCAAGACCATGTAGCAAGTACTCAAAGCCTAGTACTTAAATGAATTCATTTGTCTCCACCTCCACTTGAATTGTTTGCGTGCACGTGTGTGTGTGTGTGTGTGTGTGTGTGTGTGTGTGTGTGTGTGTGTGTGTGTGTAACTGTGAAGAGACCAAGTACAGAGAGAACCTACCACTCCAGAATTTTTGTTTTCCCAGAAGGTCTTTAAAAGGTTCCCCCAATGGGATGCTCTGTCACTCCTGCCATTTATGAGACAGGAATATGACCCATCTCCTTCATCACTCTGTAATGTATTACTTGTTTTCAACAAGAAAAATAAGTCAGATTACCTTTGGACAAAGTCAGGAACAGACTGATGCATTTCCTTCTCTGCTCTAGCCTCTTATCCCAGCTTCCAGGTAAGCATCCCATCTCAGCTAAAGGTTTTCTTAGGGGAGAATGTTTTGATATTCTTCTTTTAAGGTGTGAGAGAGGCCTGGACCATGCCATCCCCCATTATGTCACCACATACTTGCCACTTATGCTTGTCCTTGTGGCCAACCCGATCCTGTTTCACAAGACAGTGATTTCAGGTAAATCTTGGGAGGATTACTCTTGGTTTATGGACATTGAGTACATCTGCATGTCTTGGAAACATAAAAAAATACAGCTGTTCCTTCTGGAATTAGAGATGACAATTGACTTTATTCATCTTTCTTCAAAGACATGAGCAGACAGTGGTTAAGAGCACTGGCTGCTCTTCTAGAGGTCCTGAGTTCAATTCCCAGCAACTACATGGTAGCTCACAACTCCTGTAATGGGATCTGATGCCCTCTTCTGGAGTTTCAGTAACAATGTATACATATACACAAAATAAACACATCTTTCAAAAACGTTAAACAAAAAAGGCAGGGGCAGAATTTAGCTGGACTAACTGACTGTGTTTAATAAGTGAAATGTGAAACCCTATTTACTTATTTATTACACAGTGTTTTTGCTGACGTTTGTTTAGCTAATGACCATGAATTTTAATTGAGCCTTCCATGCTAGGCCCTCCAGTGTCTGCTCTTAGTATAAAGGACTGAAGGTGAATTTTTAAAACTGTAGAGGCAACGTAGAAGTAGATATAGCAAGAGGCAGATAAGAGGAAGGGATGAGGTATGGACTCATGGTCATTCCTATGCACTCACTTGACCTATGCATTTTGTCAGATGTGCAGGAAGCAGGATGTGGAGCACAGGAAACAAATCCATTGCAATGGCAAAACTCTAGAGGGAGGTAGTGGGTCACCAGAGGGACATGCCTTTTACGGCTAGGACTAGAGACCTATATCTCAGTCCTACCACCTCCTCAAGTGACCATAAGACGGAGTAAATGCCCATTTGTCTTATGCTTCTGTGCATCTCTTAGGTAGAATGTGAATTAAGGCATTTATTTGTACATTGATCTTCAAAGAAAGGTCATTTAAGAATTAGAAGTTGTTTGTAGAAATCTCAAAAGAAGAGTGCTTTAAACTCTATCACTAGTGATAAACTACTGACACTTTAGATGCAACATTTCCTATCTTCTTTTAAATGTAGGCATTAAATATACTATTTATGCTGAAGTATCAACTGTTGATTGAACTGAAAAATGTTTATTTATTTACTATTTTTATGTTTATGTGTGTGTGCCTGCCTGAGTTTATGTGTATTACATGCACGTAGAGGCCAAAAAAGGGCATCAGATTCCCTGGAACTGAAATTTCAGGTGGTTGTGAGCTACCACGTGGTTACTAGGACCAAACTCATTTTCTACAGGAGCAGGAAGTGCTTTTAACCACTGAGGCATCTCTGTAGTTCCTGGTTATAGAATTTAAAAAAATCATTTTTAAAAGTCTATTATTAGTAATAGGAACTTATAATTGGATGAGTATTTTTATCTGCATTTAAATATAGGATTTTTTGTTTCAGAAATTACATATAAGTAGTGGTTTTTATCAAAGCAGCGGACATGCCTTGGCCAAATACAATAATGTTCAAATATATATATATATATATATATATATATATATATATATATATATGGAGGTGGTACAATGGATCATTAATTCTTCTCTAAAGATTTATTTTAACTTCTCTGTAAGGAGAAATATTAACTTTTTCAATATTCTAAAATAATAAGTGCATATTATTTTGGAGTGGATAAAAAGGCCTTTAAAAACACAGTATTTTAATAAAGTACTAATAAAATCAGGAGTTCAGTTAATGAATTACCAGGGTTAATTTCTCAGTTGTACAAAAGTCCTGCATTTGTGCATGATGTTCACACTGGGAGAAGCTATAGTTATGCAGCATGGTAAGTCAAGCTGAAATAGTGGTAGAGCACTTGCCTAGCATGCATAAGGCCATACTAATACCACATATATAAAAAGTTATTTAAAATTGAAAGTATCTAATTATATATATATATATATATATATGTATGTATATATATGTGTGTGTACATGTGTTTGTGTATATGTATGACCTTCATGTTTATAAGGACACCAGGTGCAATACTGTAATGACTGTCAGTAATGGGTTTTACTTCATGCTTTTCTGGCTGTATATAAAGGTTCATATCTGCTTTGGTTTTCTTCTCTGTTATGGAGTTACTGTAAGTCATGAATGTTGTCTGATGTTCCTCTACACTCCTACAGTGGCCTCTTTACTGAAAGGACGAAAAGGTGTTTATACAGAGAATGAGAGATTGATGGGGGCCGTGATCAAGACCCGGTTTTTCAAAATAATGCTGGTGTTAATTGCATGGTAACTTTTCTTCTAGTATTTGTTGTTGATTGTGCTAGTGAGAAGGATATGCCAACTTGCTATTTTTCTTCTCCAAATGTGACGTGAGAATTCCAAAGGAAAGAATCTGGAAGGAAAATCTTTGAGACAATGTAAGGTATCCCCTAAAGAAATGAACAGAAAATAGGTCAGCAAGTCATATTTTTTAAAAACCTTAATGACAATTATATATTATACCATGAAAATAAGAAGTGTTCAAGGTTTTGTTTTTTTTTAAAGAAAGATTTAGCCAGTTTTTCTTTTTCTCTCCTCCTCTTCTTTCTTACTTTGTTATTGTTATTGAGATAGTGTCTCACTATATACCCCTGGCTGACCCAGAACACATAATGTAGACTCAGGTGGCCTTGAATTTTCAGTGATTGATTCCCTTGCCTCTGCCTGTCCAGGTGCTGGGATTGTAAGCATGTACCATCACGCCCAGCTATGTGTTCAGTTTTCAAATATTTAAGCCATACACGCCTGATATTTCATCCCATCACCGGGCTAAGCAAAATAAAGGAACAATCACTCACATTGTTTATTTTGTATGTATAAACATTTTGGCTGTGTATATGTATATGCACTATGTGCCTATTAGGAAACCAGAAGAGGATGCCCAGATTCCTTTGAGTTACCAATTCTTTTTGTTTTTTAAGATGGAGGCAGAGTCTCACCTTGTTGCTCTGGCTGTCCTGGAACCCAGAAATATGCCTGCCTCTGGGATTAAAGACATGTTGCATTGTGCCCAGCCGGTACGGACATTTGTGAGCCACCATGTGGGTGCTAAAGACTGACCATAGATCCTCTTACAGAGCAAGTTCTAGTACAGCTAGGTCACATAGAGAAACTCTGTCTTGGAAAGACCCATTCTGCCTTCTCCCCAAAAAGATTGTTATTAAAAACAGTAATGAATCAGTACCATACAGAACACAGCAAATCTCTGTGGTATTAATCCCCCTGGCACAGGGACATTTATTTAAATGCCCTCCTAGGAGAGTTCTAAATTATCTGCAGCTTATATATTCATCTTGTTATTTTACATTCCAGTGACCTACAAAGATTAACATTTTAAAACCCCACATAAGGACTTGGTTATTTTTCTACTGCTGTGATAAAATGCTGTGACAAAGGCAATTTATATAAGGAAAGGTTTTTGGGGGCCTTAGAGTTCCAGAAAGATAGGAGTCCATCACCGTCATAGCAAAGAGTATGGAAGTAGGCATGTTGGCATGGTCTGGGAACTGCAGCTTAGAGTTCATATCCTAATCCATAAGAAGGGGGCAAAGAAGGTCACTGGGGATGGCATAGGCCTTTGAAAGCTCAGAGCTCACTGCCAATGACACTCCTCTAACAAATGTATACTTTCTAATCTCTCCGAAATAATCCCACCAACTGGAAATAAAACTTAGGAGCTTACAGAAGCCATTCTCCTTCAAACTACCACAGGCTTGGTAAGATAGTTCAGCAATAGAGGCACTTATGCTCAGCTCTGACTACTTGAATTTAATTCCTGCATCTCACAAGGTCGCAAGAGAGAACTGACTCCTAGAGATGTCCTCTGACTACCTCCTGTCTTTCCCCCATCCTCCAGCACACACAAATTCCATATAAAATATCAAAATGGCATCAAAAGGTTAAGTTACTTTTCAAAAAACGAAAGAAAAGAAAAGACAGAAAAGAAGGAAGGAAGGAAGGAAGGAAGGAAGGAAGGAAGGAAGGAAGGAAGGCAGGCAAGAAGAAAAGAAAAAGTCTTTAAGATTACCTCTCTTATGGAGAATGATTTCTGGGTTGATACAGGGCTAAACTTTACATCTTGATGTGATGTGGAATGTTTCTATCGGAATTGGTTGAGGTCTGTATTAGACCAAGAGAAGATTGTGTTTCAATTAAAGTCTTGGTGCCAACTCAATTCCTTCCCACAAAAGTGATCATGTTGCCACCAAGAACTGGTACATATAGACCACGGTTAAAGTCACTATGAATTTCACTGAGTGCTTTCTTCACCTGTGGATCATTTTCTTTCCATCAGTTGGTTGTCCAATATCATCAATGAATGTCTTTTGTTCTACCTTGAAATGCAACCAGATACCCATGGAGGCTCTCTGAAACGCATCCAGAATGCAGCCAGGACCACATGGTTTATTATGGTAGGCTAATCTAGACTGAATTTTTCTTCTTGTAAAGGAAAGAAGAAAACTGATATGGAAAAAAAACATTCAAAGTACGATGTGTAAATATATAACCAGTGCAATGTTTATGGACTACCATTATAACCCATGCACTGCCATGCTATGTTCTGTCATTGTATTACTAAACAGGCTTAGAGCTGGAATGTGGCCTGGTGACAATGGTTTCTGGGCTTGGTCTTCAGTACTGCAAAATGAGTGAGTGAGTGAGTGAATGAAAGAATGAATAAAAGTAAGGCAATCTCTGTTAAGTCGCTGTGGCCTAGAGATTGAGGCATTTGAAGTTTTTTTTCCACAGCATTAAACTGTTATTCTTTTTTGTTTCTTTTTATTAGATTTATTTACTTTATTTTATATGTATGGGTGTTTCAGAGGAAGATCAGTCTATTGGGTATACCAGCATAGAACTTATGATTATAGTGACTAAAGATTGTCACTTTTTCTACACTCCTTTTACCTTAATGTATTCTTTTGCCCTCCTTCCTAGGGAATATTGAATCCATCTCAAGGACTTCTCTTGTCTCTGGCCTTCTATGGCTGGACAGGATGCAGCCTGGATGTCCATGCTCCCAAGATGGTGATTCAGTGGGAAACAATGACTGCCTCGGCTGCTGAGGGCACATATCAGACCCCTGAGGGTTCCTGTGTGCCCCATCAAAACCCCAGGAAGGTGGTGTGTGTTGGGGGGCACACTTCTGATGAGGTGCTGAGTATTTTGTCTGAAGGTAATGCTTTATTCCAAGAAAAGTGAACTGCAGAGTCCCAGAATTCCCTGGAAGTCCATTAAACAGGGAGCTGCTGATGGGAAACTTACATGTCACTATACTCTTGCATTTCCTCTTCCACTTTTCATTTTTATATATTTTCACTTTTAGTAATCTATTTCATTTTATGCATATGGTTGTTTTTCCTGCATGTGTCTGTGAAGCACATTTATACCCAGTACCCATGGAAGCCAAAAGGTGGGATCAGATCCCTGGAACTGAAATTACAGGTAGCAAGCTGCCGTGTGGGTGCCAGGAATTGAACAGGACTCTTCTAGAATAGTCAGTGCTCTTAACAGTTAAGTCAGTTCTCCAGTCCCTCATTTGTTTTTAAGACAGAGTTTCACTATGAAACAAAAGCTAACTTCTAACATTCAGTCCTTCTGCCTCAGCTGTTTGAGTTATGGTATTACAGGAACATACCACCAGGTCCAGCTAGTTGGTTGCTACAATTTTCTGGCAGTCTAAGGAGAAAGATTTAAAAATACTTAGGGGGTTAGTTCTCAGTACCCATACTGGCAATCTACAATCACCTGTGATTCCAGCTCCAGGGGATCTGATGACCTCTTCTAGTCTGGGTGGGCACATGCACACATGTACTCATAATACACACAAATAAAAATAAATCTAAACAACAACAAACTTACTCAGGAACATCAGAGCAATCTTGCCTATCCTCAGCTAGCCCACAGAGAATGGATAGGAAACATCTAGTTTCCTATCATATCATATACTCCTTATCATATACTATTTTCAGAGCAGCATCCCTTATCCTTGGCTAGCTGCTTCTACCTTCTGCTGCCTGTGCTATGCACTTTAGAGTGTTTATTAGCTTCTCTGCTCTCATCTCCCTGGAGTAACAAATACCTTCTGTGGGCTTAGTGTCCCTCGGGTCAGAAAAATGTCTCCTTTGCAAAAGCTTAAAGAAACTTGCATTTTTGAACATGATAATATCTGGGATACATAGACATTCATGTACACACACACACACACACACACACACACACACACACACACACACACACACACACAGAGCCAAAGACAATTCACAGTACTGACAAACTATTCCAAACTAGACGGAGGAACATTTTGAGGAAAGATGTGTGGAATTGGTTAGAGGACTTCAATCTTCTTTGCCTTTCTTGCTATTCACATATGCAGAAGAAGGTTCATTCTTGGGACAAGTCTGGCTGAGAAAATATCTAGATAAATCTATGACCTGATGTCCTGAGGTGGTATTGTGTGGTTGTACTGGGGAGCTGTAAAGGAAACAGAGAAGCTCTCCTGGATGGACCTACACGACAGAAACTGTGTGTTTAGGAACTTTCTCTTTCTCTGAGTATGCTGCAGTGGTAGGCAGGGTCTCATCTATGCTGGGCTATTGCTGCAGCTCCAGCCACACCCTAGCCTTTAGGCTTCTAATGTTGCCCCAGTAGTTAAGACTGCTGTCAGCATGCCAAGTTATTGATACCACGGCGTCAGGAGTAAAAAGCTGCATTTAGAATTATTTATGTGTGTCCGAATTCCCATCCTGATGGTTCAAAATGGCTGAGCCATTTTTGACACTATAATAAAATTCTACAATAACAATAAACCCCATTATATCTGGTCCCTGCACCCTACTTCCTTCCACCACTTCAAACAGCATTAAGCAGACCCTTCTTGTTTCTATTCTGTCCAGCCTAGTACTGTTGCTCACAGGCTGAAAGCTTTTAGAATCTTTAAAACAATGCACAAAGGTCCAACAGGAAACAGAGCCACTGTTCATAATGACTGCTGTCTTTAGGATCCCTTCTTTGTTGCTGATCTTGCTTCTTTTTTTAAGTGCTTTGAATGTAACCTGGTATGTTACCAGTGCCAACTTTTTGCTACACAATAGAACCATGTCCCTAAATCCTATTTCAATTCCTTTCAAAGCAAAGGAAAAAGTTTTGGCAGAGTAAAGAAGACCTGAGACCCCTCTACAGTCCAGAGGTGGGGGTAGGGTAGGGAAGAGAATCCACTGTGATATATAATTCAAATATCATCAAATTTATTCTTTAAAGGTTTAGTGCATTTTAGTGTATTCATGAAGTTGTCCAGTCATTGCCTAAATAAATAAATAAATAAATCCAGAACTTTACTTGGAAGTTGTGGACACAGCCGTGAACTCCCCCTATTCATTCTCCCTCTCCCCCTCCCTCCTCCTGGGTCTCATGTATCACAAATTGGCTTCAAGCTCACTATATAGCTCTTGCTGACTTTGAACTCTTGATCATTTTGCTTCCACTTTCAGGTGCTGAGATTAAGAGAGTATACCACCATGCTCAGTTTACAAGGTGATGGGTTGAATCTAGGGCTTTCTGCCTGCTAGGCAAACAATTTACCAACTGAGCTTCACTTTCAGCCTTCTCCATTCCTGCCAGCCACGAATTTTTCTGTGTATGAATGTTCTACAAATTTCCTATAATCATATTGTACGGAGTTTGTCCTTTTCTGTCTGACTTTATACCCTAAATTTTTGAAGATTTATTCAGCAGCACACATCAGCATATGGTTCTTTTATGGCTCAATAACATATTACAGTATGGAAATATTTATTTTCTGAAAAATTTCTAGCAACTACTATTGACTGTAAAGAACTCCATCAAGCCCTGTATTAGGAGCTGTCATGGGTTTGCAGCAAGGACCATAATCCCTGCCCTTATAGTTTATTGGACAAATTCAAAACAGTTAAAATTATTATTCTATTCAATTAATGAATTAATCATTGAAAATGTTGATTTTTTGTTTTGGTTTGGTGTTTTTCAAGATAGGGTTTCTTTGTGCAAAACCCTGGCTGTCCTGGAATTTGCTTTGTAAGCCAGGCTAGGCTCATGCTCACAGAATTTGAACCTGCCCCTGTGTATTAGCACCCTGATTACCAATTGCTGGGATTAAAGTTGTGCAACACCACCACCCTGTAAAAGTATTGATTTGAGAAACAATGTGGAGGTAGAGGAAAGCAAATGAGAGCCTTTCTAAAAAAAAGAATTTTTGTAAAAATGGCAGTCATTAGGATTGAGGTATAGCTCAGTAAGAGCATTTGACTAGCATGTACAAGGCCCGAGTTCGACCCCCGCACCCCGTACTATAAATATACAAAAGAAAACAACAGACCCTGCCTAATTAATTAATTAATTAATTAATCCAAAGAAAAGAGGAAAAGGCAACTGTCAGTTAAGAATCCACAGTGATGTGTTGTTTGCTTATCTTCTGGGTCATTTTTTTTTTGGAAGCATTCTTCAAGCACAGAGTGAGTAGGAAAAATTAACCAAAACATTTCCTGCAAAAGTATAAGTAGTGGGGGTTTGGTGAAGGTCTTAAGTTTACACTTCCTCACCCTGAAAATAGCTAAATTAAAATGACTCCTAAGAAAAAGTCACCACCATTTTGTATGGTGGCTCTTTGCAGGAATTTGCATACATGGAACTGCAAAGAACAAAGAAAGCTGTTTTTTAGAAACTAAATCACTTTAAGTATTTTGCTTCTTAGAGTGTTATAGTGCATTTAAAAAGATTTCCGCATCTCTTTTGGTTAGTATTGTCCTTTATGGTCTAGTAATGTTTTAGTTACTTCTCTGTGCAGTAACAAAGTTTCTGAAGAAAATTACTTTTTAAAAGGAAAGGTTTAATATGGTTCAGTTTTACAGGCTTTTGGAAAAGGGTGCATATCCATCTAATGAAATATCATTATATCATAAAAAGAACCATTGCTTGGTCCTCTTGCTCTGGGCTTGTGATGACACAACATCATTGCTGGGGGCTGACTGTTTGATATCATGAGGTCATGGTCACTTGATATCAGCAGACTTTGCATCAATAGAGAACTAGTCAATGCCCTAGTAGCCATGCTGCACTGTCTCCAGAGTCTTGCTCTGTCAACAAAAACACCTTCTCTTCGTGGAGCATTACAAGGCAGAAAAAAGCCCCAAGACCATCCAGGCTTGCTAGAGTCCAGAGCACAAATCCTTGTGTGACTTAGGATGAATGGAGCTACCTGAGGGTGGCTTTATTCTTGCAGCTTTGCCTTTGAGAGAATCTTATGCATCACTGTTTTCCATGGAGATGGGTGTAAGGAGTGAAAGACCAAACACTTTACAAAGCCATGGGAATTTGTCCTCAAGTGTGAGGTCATGGGGGAGTATCCGCAGCAAAGACCTTGATCACAAGCCACCTTATGATACTCAGCTGGGTCTTTTTTTAAACAAAAACCACAAAAAAACCCACATGAGTTCTCATGCACCCGAGATGAGTTCATAGTCCAGCTGACCCTGTGAGAATCAGATTTTTTTCAAGTGTCTTCAGCCAGCCCCTCCTGCAGCAGTGCTATTCTGGAAGCTCTTAAAAGACTTTCCAGCTGCTCCCTGGCTACTCTAGCCAGATGGTTGTCCTCTATTACCCATGGCTGCACCCACACTCAAAATCTGGACCTGGCTCTAGGGTCCATGGCCAAACATCATTTCTTCATTCCTTCCTCTAGATTCCTTGAGGGGATCACATTTACTTTGTGTTCATCATGCCTGAATCCACTTAGATGCATCTTCCCCTAGGGAAGTTCTGGCTGCTGGTTCCCTAACAGGCTACAGTGGGTGACCCAAGTGCATTAGAGTATTCCTTCAGTATGGTGTTTGCCTCTGTTCAAACTGTTATTCTTCCTGCCTTCCATAGGTCATCAATGTTAATGCTGCTCTAGCTTCCAAGGGCTCATCTCACTGCTGTTGAGGCATTGACTCAACTATATCCACTCAATATGTTTACTGAGTATTCCATTCTAGAGGAAGAAAGAAAACAAATGCAGAAAGTCCACAGTGATTATGTAATATGATATCCAACTAGTGATAAATATGGTGAACTAGAACTCTTTAGGGTGCTGGGGATAGAATTCAAATGAAAAGAGCTTGCTCAACATGTAAGTGACTCTGACTTCAATACCTAATTTATTAAGAATAGGAACAGCTAATCAGGAAGAAAGTTAGGTAGGGAACTAGTATTTTTGATAGGGTATCCCAGAAGTTTCTCTGTGGATGAGGTAACATTCTGAATTGAGACCAAAATTAAACACAAAGAGTCATGGGAAAGTTCAAAGATGCATTGCAGGCAGAAAAAGAGCAGTGGAATGGCCTTTGACAGGACCATACCTTTAGAAGGAGAGGAGGAGTAGGTAAATTAGAATGCCTGAGGGATGACAGGAGTGATAGGCAAAGCTGCAAAAGTAAGCAGGGTCCATTGGTGGAGCTTAGAGACTGCCTGTGCAAACGGGGAAAGGCCCCCTTGCTTCATTGCTTCCATCTTTGAATTTTCCATACCCAGTTCCTACCCTGGCTCAGAGCCAGTTCTTCTGGGTATTTTTGGGAGCAGAAGAATAAGTCTGCTATTGTTCCAAAGGATTTTGCTATCCGGAAGGAAGGAGTGCTAGTCAAGTGATTAAGTAGACCTGCAGAGTGACCCTTGATGAGAATGTTTTATTTTGCCTTTCTTATTGAGCTTACTTTCCCACCCTTTGTACTGTGCTGTGACTGCTGTCTGTAAGTCATGACACGTTCTAAAGCAAAGGGGAAATTGATTAGTAAAAAAATAGAACAGGACCAGAGAACAATGATGGGATCCAAGGAAAGCCAGATGAAATGAGCCACACAAGGCTACTCAAATTGTGTGACTGATTTTTCTTTGAACTTCTTACCTGGAAACTAAAGAGAGAATGTGATAAGTTACAAAATTAATTATTCTGAAGAAAACCTAGCAATGGCTCTTAGAAGACAAATACAACTCCCTGTCCTTGTCCCTGTCCCTGTCCCTCTCCCTGTCCTTCTCCCTCTCCCTCTCCCTCTCCTGCGCTCACAGGTTCCAGACATGAAGGCCAGAGAGAAAGGTCTCCTTCCTTCAGCTTCCTATGAAATGAGCACCAAATAACTCAGAGATTATTTGGATGTGTGTACTATGCCATATGAGAAGCATCATTTGTCCCCTACTCATTGTATCTAGGGCTCTAGTTTATCATCAGAACAAGAAAACTGGCTTAGCAAAGCACTGCCAGGCATGTGCTGTTGTGTGTCTTGATATTTGTTTAAATTACAGCCCCTTGATAGATAGAGAGATAGTTTGGTGTGCTGAAGGATGGGGGTTGCAAGGTGAAAGAAAACTGGTAGCACTGTATATGAGGACAAGAGCGAGCTTTGCAGAAAACAGAGATTGCTTCATTTTGGGGCTTTCTGGAGCTGAGTGCACGTAGCCAGACAGGAGATCCCACTGTTTATCACAACTTGCTGTGGATGGACTATGTCCTTTGTACATCTCAGGCACACCCAAGGGTCCAAGGACACCTTAATTAAACTGTCACATTTCCCTTGGAACCATGTGTCAGCTGCCTGAAATGATTCTATAGGATTCATTTCATTTTTTTCTCTGAATAGATTAAATAAAGTAAGGGATTGTCTTAGAGTTTTACTGCTGTGAACAGACACCATGAACAAGGCAACTCTTATAAGGACAAGATTAACTGGGAGCTGGCTTACAGGTTCTGAGGTTCAGTCCATTATCACCAAGGCAAGAACATGGCAGCATTCAGGCAGATATGGTGCAGGAGGAGCTGAGAGTTCTACATCTTCATCTGAAGGCTGCTAGCAGAATACTGGCTTGCAGGCAGCTAGGATGAGGGTCTTATAGCCCATACCCATAATGACACACCTATTCCAACAAGGCCACACCTTCTAATAGTGCCACTCCCTAGACCAGCCAAGCATATACAAACAATCACAGGGATGATGTAGAGGTTTTTCCCCCTCATTTTATTTATACATAAGCATAGGCAATATTGATGTTAATTATTTTTTGAGACAGGATCTTTGTATGTACTCCTGGCTTTCCTATAACTTGCTATGTATACTAGGCTCAAATCCACAGAAATTTGCCTGACTTCTCATGAAGGAATTAAAGTGTGTGCTACTACACCTGGCCTTAGATGTTAATATTTGACTAAGATTCATTCATTTATTCTTTCTTTTATCAAGAAAAAGAAAGATAAAGTCTCATTTTGTTGTTGCGTACTAGCAGCATTTTCTGAAATTTAAGTCTGGCAATGTTGCTCACTTAGTACAGTGTTTGGTTAGCTAATGTGAGGTCCTGAGTTCAATTTCCACCACTATATAAAATGAATATGATGATACATATTTGTTATTCTAGCACTTTTGAGGGGGATTCAGGAGGCTTGGAAGTTCAAGTTCCTTCTTGAATATATATCAACTTTGAGGCAATCCTGGTCTACATGTGACCCTGTGATAGCAAAACAAGACCAAATCTTCTAGAACCTCAGCCCTAACATAACCTGCTCTTTTCCTCTTCAGGTTCGGATGCTAGCACTGTTGAAATCCATACTGCAACTGGGTCCCACAACATAAAGGAAGTTGACTCCATTTCCCAAGCCCAGGGGGATCTCTGAATGGATGGGATGGGGGCCAGACATCCCTGTTTTTCAGGTTCTGTGTCTTGTTGTTTTGGATTGTGTTCTTGCCTTCCTTCCTATCACAGTGCTGCCATGATGTAGCATCCTTCAAATTCCACTTTGGTCACCATAGAGGAGCTCACTGAGGATGGCCTTTATGCTGGGAGAAACAACACACCAGAACTTGGACATGGAAAATTTCCTCTAGAACATTCAGTGTCACCTCTTGACTTTTAATTACCCCTTGGACTTTTACTAAGGCCAGTTGTAGTGCTTAAGTGCCAGACCCAAATTCTTGAGAAAATAGTTAAATAAAGTCATTGTGACTAACTCCAATTTGACATGGATTCTGTCCAAACAGCCAACTCCATTTTGACATGGATTCTGTCCAAATAACCTGTAGCCAGTGGTCTTCTGGAAAGTCTGGATGGTGAAGGAGATAAGTTCAACAGGATGGACTGGGATCAGAGCACTGATGTATGAAGGAAGTCTTTTTCTAGTGCCACTAAGGTGGGGGTGCATCATATCTTTAATATAGCTGTCCCTCCTATGCTGTGTCAAGTAGTGACATAGCCTAATAACTCCCTGAAGCTATGATTGATTATTGCTGTGTTCTTGCCATTTTTTCAGTTAAGATGATAGTGTAGCTGGGCACAGTGATTCATACCTGTCACACTACCTAGAGAAGTTGAGACAGAGCTATTGCTTTGAGTTCACAGACTGTCTGAGCTACCCAGGGAGTTTAAGGGCAGACTGGGCTACTAAGACCTCATCTTACAAAATTAAAATAAAACAAAACAAAAACAGAAACAAAACAAAACAAAACAAAACAACAACAAAAAAAACCAAGAGAAAAAAATTAGCCATCTCTATCTGGAAAAAAAGTTTGAGAGCGAGGTCCCCAATGAAAAAGTTAGAAAAAGGACAGAAGGAGCTGAAGGGGTTTTCAACCCAATAAGAACAACAATATCAACCAACTAGACCCCCAGAGTTTTCAGTGACTAAACCACCAACAAAAGAGTATACATGGAGAGACCCATGGCTCCAGCAGCATATGTAGCAGAGGATGGCCTTGTTGGGCATCAATGGGAGGAAAGGTCCTTGGTCCTGTGAAGTCTTGATGCCCCAGTGTAGGGGAATGCCAGGGCGAGAAGGCAGGAGGGAATGGGGGAGCTCCCTTATAGGAGCAGGGGTAGTGAGGATAGGATAGGGGGTTTTAGGAGGGGAAACCGGGAAAGGGAATAACGTTTGAAATGTAAATAAAGAAATATCCAATAAAAGAGAGAAAAAAAATCTAATCATCTGTACATTTGTATGCATACAACACACACACACACACACACACACACACACAGATACACATAATTTCTCTTTTGTTCTTTGCAGAAATGTTGCCGCATGCATTAAGGTTATAAACCATTCTAGTATATATATATAGAAAAACAATGAACTCTTAACAGATCATAGGCAGTTCTGTTATGTGTCATCTATCTTATCTACATTAGGACTCTTGCATTCTCAAAAGATAGTGAAACTTTAGCATTTGTACTTTTGGGGAAACAAAGCTGTACAAATAATGTGACCCTGGTGCTGGTGGTAGCTGCTGCCTAGTGATTTCTACATAATACTGATGCATCTTCCTTGAATGACTACACTCACCTTGCTCAGTGTTCTGAAGGAGATGCTAAAGAGATACCCTGGGGGCCATTTGTATTTTTAATCTCAGTAGAGTTCTGACACCCTATCTCTAGCATTAGGAGCTTCTTTTGTATGGGAATTTTCTTCCACATCATTCTATAAGGAGAGAGGTTAACTATTTCGTGTTCCAGCATCCATTGCTGCCAGAGACATGCAAACAGAACCAATCCCAGGACTCTCCACGATCTTGAATTACAAGCTGGGGCTCAAGGGATGGGATGTAGAGACACCTGAAGAGGATGTTGGCAGCTGGCAGGACTGCTTTGAGGGGTGACACTGGTGTGCTTCTAGGGGTAGGTTTAATGTCCAGCATGAGAATGTGACTAGCATTCATTGCTATTATCTTCATGGGACCAACCTTGCCATTTGATTTCAGCTGGTTTTGTCTGGTTCACCTCTAACCTGTTCTTCAAAGACCCCAGACCGTCCCCATCCTCATTTTTCCTTTGACAGTCATTGATAAATCAGGTTCTGAAACTCACAAGAAACCTTATTGCTCTGAAAATCAGATATATTTAGTTAAAACAATCCCTTTAAATTAACCACCTGACCCTCATGGACTGACCCTTATGGAAGTTTGCCCATGTGAGCTGAGATGGGAATGTGCTGACAGAACATCATGTAGCCATTTGCCAGGCATACAGAATTAGGCCCTACAGACAGAAGCATGCACATCAGATGTGTTGATTCCAGATCATTGAAGGAGTAGACAAATAAGTGTTACAGTGACACATAGTTTTTTAAAAAATTATCTTTCATGTGTGGGTGCTTTGCTTGCATGTATGTCTATGCCTGGTGCCCAAAGAGGTCAGAAGGGAATGTCAGATCCCCTGGAATTGGAGTTACAAAACATTGTGAGCTACCATATGGGTATGGGGTGTTGAATTCAGTTTCTCTGGAGGAGCAACAAATACTTTTAAATGCTGAACTATATTTCTAGTCACATACCATGGACATTTGTGCCATTTTTCTTGCAGAAAATGACTACATGGTGATGTAGTTGGGGAAGGGGTAGCAGCAATGATCCATTGTAGAGAAATGAAAGTGATGATGGTTATGAAAATGATAATGGAGGGAGGAAATAGTGTGATAAGGGTGAGAGGGATGTGGAGAGACAGAACTGAGATGTAAAGCCAGAGGTTTGTGTTGGTGTCTGAGAACTTCTGCTATCACAGGCATAGCTGCAAGTGTTGTGTGGTAATTTGGTGAAAATATTGAGGTTTTCTATTAGGAATTCTGTTTACTATCCCATTTATTGTCAATTTATTTACCCCATAAACAGCCTTTAACTAGTTCACTCTCCTCATTTTGAAGGGAGATATTGCTACCCTTCTCACCATCTACCATTGTGTGGTTACAGTAGAATGTATGAATTCAGCTATTTCCAATATGATGTCTTTAAAGACATTTCCACAAACCTCATTCTGCCGAGCAACAACTTCACAGTCTAGCAGGTCAAATATAATAAAGTCCATCATCCTGTGTACCACAATTGTTTCCTGTCGTGTCCATATCATTCTTCAAATGAGCCACAATCTGTGTCTTGCTTGTGTTACTATGGATGAGACAAGTTACATAGAAAACATTGCAACTGAAAAAAATGGAGCCTCATTTTTTAAAAAAGATTAATTTTTTGTTTTAAGTGTATGAGTGTTTTGCCTGTATTTATGTTTGTGTACCACATGCCCGCAGTGCCCACAAAGGTTAGAAGAGGATATCAGATCCCTTGGAACTGAAGCTATAGACAGTTAGCCATCATGTGAATGATGGGAACCAAACACAGGTCCTATAAAAAACTAGCAATTGCTCTTTATCTTCTAGCCCCAAAACTGGAGTCTTTCTTAAAGATTTAAATTATTACCTTGGTATGCTTCCCTGAAACATTCCATGATTGAGTTTCATGTATCTATCATTACTCAAAAATCAGGATCTGGGGGTTGGGGATTTAGCTCAGCAGTAGAGCGCTTGCCTAGCAAGCACAAGGCCCTGGGTTCGGTCCCCAGCTCCAAAAAAAAAAAAAAAAAAAAAAAAAGAATCAGGATCTATTGGGAGCACATTGTGACATGAAGGACATTCTATTTTTAAACAACTTATTATTATTTTATGTGTATGGATGTTTTGTCTACATGTACATATTTATGAACTATGTGTATGATAGAAGCAGATGTTGTATTCCATGGGATTGTAGTTATAGATAACTATTAAATGCTATGTTGGTTCTAGGAGTTGAAAATAAGTCCTCCAGAAGAGCTGCCTGTGCTCAGATGCTGAGAAATCTCTCCAGACCCTATGAAAGCTATAGATTTAAGACAACTATCAAAATGAAGTTAATCAACAAGTCAAAAACCAAAAACAAATCTGAAACCAACCAACCAACAAACCAACCAACAAACTGAACGAACAAACAAAAACCAAAAATACAAAATTTAAACCAAAGCCAGGTGTTGTGGAGAATTCCTTTAATCCCAGCACTTAGGAGGAAGAAGCAGGTAGATTTTGTGTGTCTGAGGTTAGCCAGGACTGAACAGTGACACTGTCTCAAAAGAATAGATATGTTCAGTAGCGCTACATATGTTTCAATTTTGTGGAATACTTTGAATAGTATTGGTATGAGGTCTTCTATGAAGATCTGATAGAATTCTGCACTGAACCCAACTGGACCTGGGCTCTTTTTGGTTGGGAGACTTTTAATGACTGCTTCTATTTCTTTAGGAGTTATGGGGTTGTTTAAATGGTTTATCTGTTCCTGATTTCACTTTGGTACCTGGTATCTGTCTAGGAAATTGTCCATTTCCTTCATATTTTCAAGTTTTGTTGAATATAGGCTTTTGTAGTAGGATATGATGATTTTTTAAATTTCCTCTGATTCTGTTGTTATGTCTCCCTTTTCATTTCTGATTTTGTTAATTTGGACAGACTCTCTGTGTCCTCTGGTTAGTCTGGCTAAGGGTTTATCTATCTTGTTGATTTTCTTAAAGAACCAGCTTTTGATTCTGTTGATTCTTTTTATAGTCCTTTTTGTTTCTATTTGGTTGATTTAAGCTCTGAGTTTGGTTGTTTCCTGCCTTCTATTCCTCCTGGGTGTATTTACTTCTTTTTGTTCTAGAGCTTTTAGGTGTGCTGTAAGGCTGCTGATATATGCTCTCTCCTGTTTCTTCAGGCACTCAGAGCTATGAGTTTTCCTCTTAGCACAGCTTTCATTGTATCCCATATGTTTGGGTATGTTGTACTTTCATTTTCATTAAATTCTACCAATTCTTTAATTTCTTTCTTTATTTCTTCCTTGACCAGGTTATCGTTGAGTAATGCATTGTTCAACTTCCATGTATATGTGGGCATTCTTTTCTTATTGTTATTGAAGACCAGGTTTAGCCTGTGGTGGTCTGATAGGATGCATGGGATTATTTCTATCTTTCTGTATCTGTTCCAGCCTGTTTTATGACAGATTATACGATCAATTTTGGAGAAAGTACCATGAGGTGGTGAGAAGAAGATATATCCTTTTGTTCTATAAATATCTGTTAAGACAATTTGGTTCATAACTTCTGTTAGTCTGTCTATGCCTCTGTTTAATTTCTGTTCCATGATCTGTCCATTGATGAGAGTGAGGAGTTGAAACCTCCTACTATTATTGTGTGAGGTGCAATGTGTGCTTTGAGCTTTAGTAAGGTTTCTTTTATGTATGTAGGTGCCCTTGTATTTGGAGCATAGATATTTAGGATTGAGAGTTCATCTTGGTGGATTTTGTCTTTGATGAATATGAAGTGTCCTTCCTTATCTTCTATGAAGCCACAATTACTCTTATACCTAAACCACACAAAGACCCAACAAAGAAAGAGAACTTCAGACCAATTTCCCTTATGAATATCGATGAAAAAATACTCAATAAAATTCTTGCAAAACGAGTCCAAGAGCATATCAAAACAATCATCCATCATGATCACATAGCCTTCATCCCAGGGATGCAGGGATGGTTTAATATACGGAAAACCATCAACGTAATCCACTATATAAACAAACTGAAAGACAAAAACCACATGATCATTTCATCAGATGCTGAGAAAGCATTTGACAAAATCAAACACCCCTTCTTTATAAAAGTTCTGGAAAGAACAGGAATTCAAGTCCCATAACTAAACATAGTAAAAGCCACATACAGCAAACCAGTAGCTAACATTAAACTAAATGGAGAGAAACTTGAAGCAATTCCACTAAAATCAGGGACTAGACAAGGCTGCCCACTCTCTACCTACTTATTCAATATAGTTCTCAGTGTCCTAGCCAGAGCAATCAGACAACAAAAGGAGATCAAAAGGATACAGATTGGAAAGGGAAGGAGTCAATATATCACTATTTCCAGATGATGTGATAGTATATTTAAGTGATCCCAAAAGTTCCACCAGAGAGCTACTAAACCTGATAAACACCATCAGCAAAGTGGCTGGGTATAAAATTAAATAAATAAATAAATCAGTAGTCTTCCTCTACACAAAAGGGAAACAAGCCGAGAAAGAAATTAGGGAAACAACACCCTTCATAATAGTCCCAAATAATATAAAATATATCGGTGTGACTTTAACCAAGGAAGTGAAAGATCTGTATGATATGAACTTCAAGCCTCTGAACAAAGAAATCGAAGATCTCAGAAGATGGAAAGATCTCCCATGCTCATGGATTGGCAGGATTAATATAGTAAAAATGGACATTTTACCAAAGGCAATCTACAGATACAATGCAGTCCCCATCAAAATTCCAATCCAATTCTTCAGAGAGTTAAACAGGACAATTTGCAAATTTATCTGGGATAACAGAAAACCTAGGATAGATAAAAATATCCTCAACAATAAAAGGACTTCTGGGGGAATCACTATCTCTGAACTCAAGCAGTATTACAGAGCAATAGTGATAAAAACTGTATGGTATTGGTACAGAGACAGGCAGATAGACCAGTGGAATAGAATTGAAGACCCAGAAATTAACGCACACACCTTTGGTCACTTGATTTTTGACAAAGGAAGCAAAACCATCCAATGGAAAAAAGGTAACATTTTCAACAAATGGTGCTGGTTCAACTGGAGGTCAGCATGTAGAAGAATGCAGATTGATCCATTCTTTTCACCCTGTACAAAGCTTAAGTCTAAGTGGATCAAGGACCTCCACACCAAACCAGATACACTCACAATAATAGAAGAAATATTGGTGAAGAATCTCGAACACATGAGCACTGGAGAAAATTTCCTGAACAAAATACCAATGGTTTATGCTTTAAGATCAAGAACTGACAAATGAAATCTCATAAAACTGCAAAGCTTCTGTAAGGGAAAGGACACTGTTGTTAGGACAAAACAGCAAACAACAAATTGGGAAAAGATTTTTACCAATCCTACATCTGAAAGAGGGCTCATATCCAAAATATAAAAATAACTCAAGAAGTTAGACCGCAGGGAGACAAATAACCATATTAAAAAATGGGGTTCAACTCCTCCATTGTTGGTGGGATTGCAGACTGGTAAAACCATTCTGGAAATCAGTCTGGAGGTTCCTCAGAAAATTGGACATTGAACTGCCTGAGGATCCAGCTATACCTCTCTTGGGCATATACCCAAAAGATGCCTCAACATATAAAAGAGACACGTGCTCCACTATGTTCATCGCAGCCTTATTTATAATAGCCAGAAGCTGGAAAGAACCCAGATGCCCTTCAACAGAGGAATGGATACAGAAAATGTGGTACATCTACACAATGGAATATTACTCAGCTATCAAAAACAACGAGTTTATGAAATTCGTAGGCAAATGGTTGGAACTGGAAAATATCATCCTGAGTGAGCTAACCCAATCACAGAAAGACATACATGGTATGCACTCATTGATAAGTGGCTATTAGCCCAAATGCTTGAATTACCCTAGATCCCTAGAACAAACGAAACTCAAGATGGATGATCAAAATGTGAATGCTTCACTCCTTCTTTAAATGAGGAAAAAGAATACCCTTGGCAGGGAAGGGAGAGGCAAAGATTAAAACAGAGACTGAAGGAACACCCATTCAGAGCCTGCCCCACATGTGGCCCATACATATACAGCCACCCAATTAGACAAGATGGATGAAGCAAAGAAGTGCAGACCGACAGGAGCCGGATGTAGATCGCTCCTGAGAGACACAGCCAGAATACAGCAAATATAGAGGCGAATGCCAGCAGCAAACCACTGAACTGAGAATAGGTCCCCTATTGAAGGAATCAGAGAAAGAACTGGAAGAGCTTGAAGGGGCTCGAGACCCCAAAAGTACAACAATGCCAAGCAACCAGAGCTTCCAGGGACTAAGCCACTACCTAAAGACTATACATGGACTGACCCTGGACTCTGACCCCATAGGTAGCAATGAATATCCTAGTAAGAGCACCAGTGGAAGGGGAAGCCCTGGGTCCTGCTAAGACTGAACCCACAGTGAACTAGTCTATGGGGGGAGGGCGGCAATGGGGGGAGGGTTGGGAGGGGAACACCCATAAGGAAGGGGAGGGGGGAGGGGGATGTTTGCCCGGAAACCGGGAAAGGGAATAACACTCGAAATGTATATAAGAAATACTCAAGTTAATAAAAAAAAAAAAAAGAAAAAAAAATGGGGTTCAGAGCTAAACAAAGAATTCACAGCTGAGGAATGCCGAATGGCTGAGAAGCACCTAAAGAAATGTTCAACATTTTAGTCATAAAGGAAATGCAAATCAAAACAACACTGAGATTTCACCTCACACCAGTGAGAATGGCTAAGATCAAAAACTCAGGTGACAGCAAATGCTGGTGAGGATGTGGAGAGAGAGGAACACTCCTTTATTGTTGGTGGGATTGCAGACTGGTACAACCATTCTGGAAATCAGTCTTGAGGTTCCTCAGAAAATTGGACATTGAACTACCTGAGGACCCAGCTATATACCCAAAAGATGCTACAACATATAACAAAGACACATTCTCCACTATGTTCATAGCAGCCTTATTTATAATAACTAGAAGCTGGAAAGAACCCAGATGCCCTTCAACAGAGGAATGGATAAAGAAAATGTGGTACATCTATACAATGGAAAACTACTCAGCTATCAAAAACAATGACTTTATGAAATTCATAGGCAAATGAATGGAACTGGAAAATATCATCCTGAGTGAGGTAACCCAATCACATAAAAACACACATGGTATGCACTCACTGATAAGTGGATATTAGCCCAAGTGCTCGAATTAACCTTGATTCACAGAACACATGAAACTCAAGAAGGATGACCAAAATGTGAATGCTTCACTCCTTCTTTCAAAGGGGAACAAGAAAACCCTTGGGAGGGAATAGGGAGGCAAAGTTTAGAACAGAGGCAGAAGGGACATTCAGAGCCTGCCCCACATGTGGCCCAAACATATACAGCCACCAAACTAGATAAGATCGATGAAGCAAAGAAGTGCAGGCTGATAGGAAATGGATGTAGATCTCTCCTGAGAGACTCAGACAGAATACAGCAAATACATAGGTGAATAC
This sequence comes from Rattus norvegicus, assembly GCF_021556685.1. Lineage (NCBI taxonomy): Eukaryota > Metazoa > Chordata > Mammalia > Rodentia > Muridae > Rattus > Rattus norvegicus. The sequence continues at coordinate 29,329,039 of NC_141554.1, forward strand.
CATCATTAAACCACTGAACTGAGAATGGGACCCCTGTTGAAGGAATCAGAGAAAGGAATGAAATAGCTTGAAGGGTCTTGAGACCCCATATGACAACAATTCCAACCATCCAGAGCTTCCAGGGACTAAGCCACTACCCAAAGACTATACATGGACTGACCCTGGGCTCCAACTGCATAGGTAGCAATGAATATCCTTGTAAGAGGACCAGTGGAAGGGGAAGCCCTTTGTCCTTCCAAGACTGAGCCCCCAGTGAACCTGATTTTTGAGCGGAGGGCGTTAATCGGGGGAGGATGGAGAGGGAAACACCCATATAGAAGGAGAGTGGGAGCGGTTAGAGGGATGTTGACCTGGAATCTGGGAAAGGGAATAACAATTGTAATATAACTAAGAAATACCCAATTTTATAAAGATGGAGGAAAAAAAAAAGAATAGATATTTTACCCAAAGCAATGTGCAGATTCAATGCAATCCCCATAAAAAAATTCTGACAAAATTGTTTTATAGATCTTGAAAGAGAAATTCTCAACCTCATATGGAAAAAATAATAGTAAACCCAGGATCGCAAAAACAGTTTTGAAGTTCAATAAAAGAAGTTTGGGAGAAATCACCATTCTTAACCAGAAGCTGTACTACAAAGCAATAGTGATAAACACTGCATGGTATGTGTACGGAAACAGACACATTGATCAATGAAATCAAGTCAAAGGTGCAGAAATAAACCCACACACCTATGGATACTTTATTTCTGTTAAAGAAACCAAAACTGTACAATGGAAAAAGGAAAGCATCTTTAACAAATGATGCTGGTCTAACTGGATGTCCACATGTATAATAATGAAAACAGATCCATATTCATCACCCTGCACAAAACTCAAGTCAAAGTGGATCAAGGACCTCAACACAAAACTGGATCCACTAAATCTCATAGAATAGAAAGTAAGAAATACCCTTGAACATATTGGTACAGGAGACAATTTCCTGAACAGAACACCAATGGCTCAGGCTCAAAGATCAATGGGACCTCATGAAACTGCAAAGCTTTTTGTAAGGCAAAGGACACTGTCAAAAGGACAAAACAGTAGTCTAGAGATTGGGAAAGGATCTTCATCAACCCTACGTCTGACAGAAGGCTAATATGTAAAATATATAAAGAACTCAAGAAGTTAAATAATAATATCCCAAATAACCCAATTAAAAATAGGGTACAAAGCTAAACAAAGAATTATCAACAGAGGAATCTTGAATGCAGAGAAACACATCATGAAATGTTCAAAGTCCTTAGGCATTAGAGAAATGCAAATCAAAATAACACTGAGATTTCACCTTATACCAACCAGGATGTCTATAAGATAAAAATCTCAAGCAACAGCATACCATGATGAGCATATGGAGAAAGGGGGACACTCCTCCACTGTTCGTAGGATTGCAAGCTTGTACAATCAATCTGGTGGTTTCTTAGAAAACTAGAAATAGATCTATCTGAAGACACAGCTATACCACTCCTGAGCATATATCCAAAAGATACTCCACCATACCCTAAGGACACATGGACTACTATGTTCATAGCAGCTTTATTCATAATAGCAAGAAGCCGGAAGCAATCCAGATTTCCCTCAACTGAAGAATGGATAAGGAAAATGTGGCACATCTCCATAATGGAATACTATTTAGCTATGAAAAACAAAGACATCATGAATTTTGCAGGCAAATGGATGGATCTTCAGAATATCATCCTGAGTGAGGTAATCCAGTCCTAAAAGGACATGCACAATATGTATTCATTTATAAGTGGCTATTAGCCATCAAATACAGGATGTCCATTCTATACTCCACAGATGCAAGGCGGCTGGACAGGAAGAGGGGAACAAAAAAGGATGATTGAGTCTCACTTGGAAGGGGAAATGGAATGGTCAAGGAAAGCAGATGGAGGTAGGGAACTGAGTGAAAGTGGGTTGGAGGGAAGGGGGGTTTCAGAGTTGGGGATGGGAAGGGGCCTAGGGGATGACCAGATGGCAATGAAGGATGAATGGAAATCTGTAACTGAAGTGGGATGTAGGGGGAATCTCCAGGAAGAGACCCGGGATAGGAGAGGCAGCCAAGAATCAATGGGGAGGGGTGTCCTTAGCTGTGACTCACAGCACTGAGGATATGGAACTTAGGGAGGCTGCCTCCTATGGCCAGGCGTGAACCCTGGTAACATGATAGGGATACCACCCCACCCATAAAACTTTCACCCCAAAACTTATCCTATCTACTAGAAATACAGGGATTGGGGATGGAGCAGAGACTGAGGGAATAGCCAACCAATAACTGGCCCCACTTAAGACCCATCACATCCCTGTCACTATTGATGATACTCTATTATGGTTGCAAATAGGAGTCTGGCATGGATGTCCTCTGACAGGATTCACCCACTAACTGACTCAGAAGTTTGCAGACAGTCATAGCCAAAGAGTGGATGGAGCTTGGGGAGTCTTATAGAAGAATAGGAGGAAGGATTGTAGTTCCTAAGAGGATAGGAACTCCATAGGAAGGCCAAGAGAATCAACTAACCTGGAGTAGCCATTCAAATATCCAATGAAGTCAACCTTCAACCAAAAGTTATCCAAAAAGATAAGGAAGGACACTCATATTCATCACAGGAAAAATCCACCAAGATGAACTCTCAATCCTGAATATCTATGTTGCAAATACGAGGGCACCTACATTCATAAAAGAGACCTTAGTAAAGCTCAAAGTGCACGTTGTGCCTCACACAATAATAGTGGGAGATTTTAACACCCCACTCAAAGCAATGGACAGATCATGGAAACAGAAACTAAATAGAGTCACAGGGAAACTAACAGAAGTTATGAAGCAAATGGATTTAACAGATATCTATAGAACATTTCATCCTAAAACAAAAGGATATACCTTCTTCTCAGCACCTCATGGGACCTTCTACAAAATTGAACATATAATCAGTCACAAAACAGGCCTCAACAGGTACAAGGAGATTGAAATAATCCCATGCATCCTATCAGATCACCATGGAGTAAGGCTGGTTTTCAATACCAAAAAATAAAATAAAATACCAAATTACCAAAGCCCACATATAAATGGAAGTTGAACAACGTTCTACTCAATGATAACTTGGTTCAGGAAGAGATAAGAAAAAAAGAAATGAAAGACATTTTAGAATTTAATGAAAATGAAGGCAAAACATATCCAAACATATGGGACACAATGAAAGCAGTGCTAAGAGGAAAAAAAATCATAGCTCTGAGTGCCTCCAAAAAGAAATTGGAGAGAGCATACATTAGCAGCTTGACAGCACATCTAAAATCTCTAGAACAAAAAGAAGCAAATGCACCCAAGAGGAGGAGATGGCAGGAAATAATCAAACTCAGTGTTGAAATCAACCATGTAGAAACAAAAGGACTATACAAAGAATCAACAAAACCAGGAGCTGGTTCTTTGAGAAAACCAACAAAATAGATAAACCCTTAGCTAGACTATCCAGAGTGCACAAAGTGTATCCAAATTAACAAAATCAGAAATGAAAAAGGAGAAAATTAGAAAAAACCATCAGATCCTACTACAAAAGCCTATACTCATCAAAACCTGAAAATCTGGATAAAATGGACAATTTTCTAGACAGATACTAGGTACCAAATTTAAATCAGAATCAGATAAACCATCCAAACAGTCCCATAAGTCCTAAATAAATAGAAGCAGTTATTAAAAGTCTCTCAACCAAAAAAATGCCCAGGACCAGATAGGTTTAGTGCAGAATTCTGTGAGACCTTCATAGAAGACCTCATACCAACACTGTCTAAAGTATTCCATAAAATAGAAACAAAAGGAACAATATCTATGAAGCTCCAATTACGCTTATACCTAAACCACACAAAGAACTAGCAAATAAAGTGAACTTCAATTTCCCTTATGAATATCAACACAAAAATACTCAATAAAACTGAAAGCTAGTGACAATGTACTAGAATAAGAGGGCCATCTTCCAGCTCCTGTAAGCAGCAGAACTAGGCAGCTTCGGCCATGTGGTTCTGGCTTTAGAGTCCAGAATAGAAAGGACTATTGGACAATTGGTCCAATACTGCAGCTAAGCAATTAGAGTTGATTAAGAAGAGACCAAGCATCACAGAGGTGAAATCTTCTGGGAAGTGTTTTCTGAGAACAGAAAGAAGCTGTGTTCCAGAGATATCCAAGCTCATGCTGCAGCTGGACTTGGTAATGTGTAAGATTCACTCTTGTGGTACTGGTTTTGAAGGCATGAAGGGGTCATGAAGAGCAGCTGAGGCTGGGCACTGTGAGGCCATGGAAGGTACAGCCTCAGTTGTAGTTGATGGCCTAAAACTAAAGGGATCATGGAAAGGTTTTGGGGCTTGGTACCATGAAGAGAGCCTATGAGAGGCTATGGGTGAAGCCTAGTTACAGCATAAGACACCAGTGTTTTGGAGGTGCCAGTACCATGGGATGATCACCAAGAACAGCAGCAGCAGTGGAATGGATTAACCTAAGCTTAGAGTCCCATTGAGGGCAGAGCTGGAGCTGTGATGCTAGCCCCTTTGAGGAACCGAAACGATCATGTGTGGATTTCAAACATTGAAACAAGAAACTGTAACATTGAAGTTGCTTTGGAGACCCCAATATTTTTGACATAGGATATCTTCTGAGGAACGCTGCTAACAGGAAGTGGAACCAGCCCAGGAGAAGAGGTGTTTTGCCGTCAACAAAGATCAAACAGGAGTTGGAGATCTGAAGACTGCTTTGACATCAGACATGGATATGCAACGTTTGGAATTTGCCCAGCTGGTTTCCTGTCTTGATTCAGAGGATTACAGTTAAATGATTGGATGCATCTCAGAAGAGACTTTGAACTTTGTACTTTTAACATTGTTGATACTGCTATAGACTATGGGGTTTTTGGAAGTTGGACTAAATGTACATTTTAATTATGCTATAGATATACCTCCCCAATAGACTCATGTGTTGAAACAAGCATATGGGGGGAGAAGGAGTGAAATATCATAGTTTGAATATGCTTGGCCCAGGGAGTCGCTCTATTTGGACATATGGCTCTGTTGGAGAAGGTGTGTCCCTGTGGGTGTGGGCTTTTAAGACCTCATTCTAGCTGCCTGAAAGTCAGTCTTCCACTAGCAGCCTTTAGATGAAGATGTAGGACTCTCAGCTCTGCCTGTACCATGCCTGCCTGGATGCTGCCACGCTTCCTGCCTTGATGATGCTGGACTAAACCTCAGAACTGTAAGCCAGCCCCACTTAAATGTTGTCCTTATAAGAGTTACTTTGATCATTTTGTCTGTTCACAGCAGTAAAGCCCTAAGACAGCCTTCATCACAAGAATGCTTATATCCATTCACTAATTAAATGCAAGAACATCAATTCATTAAAAGGACATAAAGGGTTGGGTAGTAGCAGTGGTGCACACTTTTAATCCCAGAACTTGGAAGGCAGAGGCAGGTGGATTTCTGTGAGTTAGAGGCCAGCGTGGTCTACAAAGCAAGTTCCAGGACAGCCAAAGTGAAACACTGTAGAAAAACCAAACCAAAACAAAAAACCAAAAAAAGTAAAAAAGAAAGAGCAAAAAGAAACATATGATTGAGACAACTATACAAAACGTACCCATAAGATGCTTGCTTTATGATAGGGTTCCTAAGTCCTGGCTGCTCTGGTACTTGACCTGTAGACCAGGGTGCTTTTGAACTAACAGAGATCTTCTGTCTCCTGGATTGCAGGATTAAAGGTGTATGCCACTGTTCCTAGCCCATAAATGATTGTTTTCAAACATTTCACACAGTGTGGAACTCAATGCCCACAGGCATGCCCTGTAATAGATTCTTTACAATATATCTAATCTTAACTCAGACTCCCAGTGTAGAGGCTGTAAGAGAAAATTGCTTTACTTTGAATTTTATTCTCCCTTTCTTTGGCTAGATTGTGAATAAAAATCTGAGATTTGTGAGCATGGAACTACACAGGTGCTAGGAGAAATTTATTTCATACTCTGAATATGATCCATTGGTTTTCTTTAGAAACAAATGAGCTATGATGCACAGGTAAATTTTCTCTTTAAGAGTATGAGGAGTGGGGGCATAGAGTAGCAAATAGAAGGGTCAGTGTTGCTTAAAATAATGACAAACTACACCAGGCTGGTAGAGATAGTAAAAAGAAAAAACAAACAAACAAAAAAACCCAACAACAAAACCAAACCAAACCAAACCAAACCAAAAAAAAACCAAAAAAAAAAAAAAAAAAACCAAAACCCAAAAAAGCCTGAAGAAGCCAAAGTATGAGGGAGACAGTTTTTTTTGCATTCAGCAAGAAAAAGAATGAAGAGAAAATGTGGAATGAAAAGTTTGAAAAGAAAGAGAGAAAAAACAAACAAGAACAAAGCAGATCTTTACATTTGACAAAGTGCATGTCACTTGGCTCCATGTTCTAATTTTTAGTAGACAGAATATAAGGCTATAGGATGTTGAGTGGGGTGAGAGCTGAACCCTGTAATATCTATTTGGCCCTTTGGTCCTCTACAGGCAGCATCCTGGATGTGCCAAGAATGACTGTGTGGTTACTTCAAACCCAAGGAAAAATCCCATGAAGGGCTGTTGTGTGATTACACTGTTTTCAACGCTGAAGATGGTAACAAAACTCAACCACTCCTTATGATATTTTAGAAGCTGTAAAAAGTACTTGACAGCAGCATTACAACGAGCCACTCCTTGATCTCAAAGATGAAGCACCTGCTGTGTGGCACCAGGGCAAATGATGGTTCTGCAAATGTTGACTGCTCTAGAAACAGCTGTGGACTGGGTTGTTTTTGTATGGATGAGCTTAATGGATGTGTACTGCATTCTCCTGCAGAGATTCTTGTGGCTAGTACAAAGTTCCTGTCCACAGCTATCTGGGAGGCCAAGGAAATGTGTGGTCTTCCTTAGGCTTCCTCTTGTGCACATTGAACCTTTTGTTCTGGCCTTTCAGCCCTTGAATTCAACATATTTAATTCTGACTTGGCCTAGATTCATCTAGGGGGTACAGCCAAAACTTCAGCTTTATCCTAAACAGCAGAGACTGTCTAAGTCACACCCATCACCATCCCATAGCAATGTGGGACTTGTCAAATGTAAGGCATACCCCAGTAATAGGCCAACTTTGACAAATGATTGTGTATAAAGATACATTTTTTTATTGGGGGACAAAGATGTGGTTTATTTGGACCCCTCCAAAATGATATCCCTAAATTAATGCATTCTTAGGGGCAGGGAATTTGATATTCACTTACTCATGAAAAATTGCTATGATCATAGTAACACTGGAGAGTCTACACAATTTACTCTGCTAAGTGTTTAGGTGCCAGAGCCCATACACACCACTTAACACAATAACAAAGCACTTGATTCAGTAGATAGACATCTGTCTCTTAGTAACATCTTACTCAACCACAGACTGAAACCTACTCATTGCCAGTGGATCCACAGCCTCACAGATATGGCCTACTTCCCAGGTCTTCCTGTGATCACAAGAAAGTCAAGATGCCCTGTCTTCTAGTCTATTCTTCCACTGCTTATTTAAAAGACAGGTCAGCATCAAGTTATGACATAGACAAAGGTCATCTGATTCAGTGATGGTGTACTGGATGATTTTGTGTGCCAACTTGACACTATCTTGAGTTATCACAGAGAAAGGAGCCTCTGTTGAGGAAATGCCTCCATGATATCCAGCTGTAAGGCATTTTCTCAACTAGTGATCAAGGGGGAGGGCCATTTTGGGTGGTGCCATCCCTCGGCTGGTGGTCCTGGGTTCTGTAATAAGGACAGCTGAGCAAGCCAGGGGAAGCAAGCCACTAAGCAGCATCCTTCCTTGGCTTCCACATCAGCTCCTGCCTCCACATTCCTACCCTGTGTGAGTTCCAGTCCTGACTTCCTTTGGCAATGAAAAGCAATGTGGAGGTATAATCTGATTAAACCCTTTCCTCCCCAGCTTGCTTTTTGGACATGATGTTTTGTGCAGGTATAGAAACCTTGTCTAAGACAGATGGAAACCTTGATATACACACAAAGCTTTATTTCTTATTTAAAAATGATAAAAAGATTGATTACTTAAAAATACCTTTATTTTAGTTTTCTGTGAGATACATTATAAGGAAGGTAGTCATAATTCATCTTCAGGTCTGATACTCATTTATTGTCTTCAAATAGTACTACTACCTGGTGACCAAGTATTCAAATCTATGAGCCTATAGGGGACATTCCTATTTAAACCATCATAGTGGCTAAGAAAAAGCTGCTGAGGCCAGGCATGTGTTAGGGGTGTCCCTGCATGGAAGCCAAGAAAGGATACTTCATGAAGTTTTGAAAGTGAAACCTGTATTATGTTGGAGAACCCAAGTTATTGGAGATGCCAGAGTCATGAGATACCTGCCAAGGAGAGCTAGTAACAGGCAGTTGAACCAACCCACAAAAAGAAGTGTGTTGCAGTTAACAAAGGTCAAAGAAGTTGGAAATCGAAGAGCACTTTGACATCAGATATGCAGGTACAGAGTTTGGAATTTGTCCAGCTCTGTTCCAGTATTTCCTCCCTTTCCTTCCTTTTTGAATGGTAAAGTATATTCTGTGACATTGTATGTTGAAAGTATGCAATCTGCTTTTGGATTTTGATTTTTCAGGGGTTACTAGTAAGAGATAGCCTTGAGTCTCAAAAGAGATTGAACTTTGGACTTTTAAAGATGGGCGTTTGATGTTTTGATGTTGCATTTTGCATTATGATATGGTTTATAATCCTATGGGAGCCAGTAAGTGAAATGTGGTGGTTTGAATAGTTATGGCCCAAATAGGCTTATAGATTTGAATACTTGGTCACTAGGGAGTGGCACTAGTCAAAAGGATTAGGAGATGTGTCCTTGTTGGAGGAAATGTGCCACTTCAGGTGGTTTTGAGGGTTCAAAAAGCTCATTCCAAGACTAGAGTCTCTCTGTTGCCTGTGGATTTGGATGTAGAACTGTTGGCTATTTTCCCAGTGCCATGTCTGCCTGCCTTCCCACTGTGATGATAGTAGACTAAACCACTGAAACGGTAAACAAGGCCCAATTAAATGCTTTCTTTTATAGAAGTTGCCATGACCATGGTGTCTTTTCACAGCAATAGAACAACAACTAAGAGAATATCTGTATGTCTTTTGGGCATTTTCCTAAAGGAAACTATAAAGAAATGAGTATTTTTTGACAATCCCCAGATATTCAGTAAATTGATGGAGCATGCAGAATATTCATAATCCCAAAATACAATTATAGATTGAGAAAATCAAACTCTGTTAGCTCTATGAGTTTCAGAGGTGTTTGCTTCTGTTTCATGTCTCAGAGAATTCTGTCATCTACAGTAGGAAGCAGTGGTTTATCACGTGACAATAGGTGAACCCAGAGGTGGAAAGAGTTTTTGACTAAAGTTGCTCAGTGGATAAAAATCAATGCAGAAAACTCACACACCACTGTGCTGTTTCCTGTATGGACAAACTCCATTTGGATCTCCATTTTCTCTTCTCATTACCAAAGTGTAAAACGACATTCTACATGAAGGTTTAGAGTAGTAAAATGTATTATGATATTTAGTAGTTTGAATAGGTTTGGTCCTCATGTGTTCGAATGTGGCCTTGATGGAGTATATCATTGTGAGAGTGGGCTTTGAGTTCTCCTAGTGCTTGAGTTCCGCCCAGTATGAAAAAAGCTTCCTGACTGCTTTTGGGTAGAGATGTGGAACTCTTAGCTCCTTCTCCAGCACCATGTCTGCATGCATGCTGCCATGCTTCCAGCCAAAATGATAATGGACTAAATCTCTGACACTGTAAGCCAGTCCTAATTAAATGTTTTCCTTTATAAAAGTTACTTTGGTCATATTGCTCCTTCATAACAATAAAACTCTAACTAAGATATGATAGGATCCTTGTTCTAAGTCAACAATAATATTAAGCTCGAAGAACAAACTGAGCCTAAACATTTGTGCTAGTATTGTACCAGGTAACTGCTATTGCAGGGATTGTAGCTTGGCGATTCTGGTTATGACTTTTCTCCTCTGAGAGTGTGCAGAGAACCTTCCAGCACCATGATCAATAGTCATTAGGAATGAAGCTCCTAGTGAGGCACCAGTTTCAGCTTTGTTTTGATAACATCTGTAAGTTCTGTCTTTATCAATAGGGCCTTACCATCATGTTGTAGAGAGTAACCAATAGCCCATGATGTTTAGAGTTTTCGTAGGGTCCTTTGGACAACAAGTCAATAAGCTGTAACCTATACTTGGCACTGGAAAGTTTATTTCATAGCCTAAGAGTCTAGTTAGGGCAACCTCTCCCCTATTATTTGGTGTCTGAATTTAGATTCCTCTCATATATGTATGTTTCAATATTGTTTTACCAATGGCTTTCAGTGTTAGTTGTCCCTCTTCATAGTCCTTCCTTCATCTTGCACTCCTACTCCACTCTTTGTTTAATCTTACTCTTCAAGTTTTCCCTTTGATAGACTTTTGTCTATGTTGAGTAGCAATGTTTTATTCTTATTTTTATTTTTTTGCTGCTTAACGTTTTGATTTGATTTGATTTGATTTGAAATAGGATCCTATGTAAACAAGGCTGGCCAAAAATACATATAGTGAAGGATGACTTTAAAACCTCTTGTCCTCCTGCTTTCATGTTCCAATGTTGTGATTACACGTGTATACCTCAGTGGACCTTCTGTGCAGTACTGGAAATGGGACCCAGGACTGTGTACATGAAAGGCAAGCACTCAATGAAGTGGCTATATCTCCAGGAGTAGCTGTTTTGATTCTTTTCTTTTTTTCATTTCTTATATTGGTTATTTTCTTTATTTACATTATTATATGTTTTCCTGGTTTCCTTCCAGAAACCCCCATCACTTCCCCTTCCCCAACTTCTGTGAGGGTGCTCTCATCCACTCCCTCCTGCTTCTCTGCCCTGGAATTCCTCTACACTGGGGCATCTAGCCATCTGAGGACCAAGGGCATCTCTTACCATTGATACCCTACAAGGCCATCCTCTGCTACATATGCAGCTGGGGCTGTGGGTATCTCCATGTATACTCTTCGGTTGGTAGTTTAGTCCCTGGGAGCTCTGAGGTATCTGGTTGGTTGATATTGTTGTTAGTTCTATGTGGTTGCAAATGCCTTCAGCTTTTTCAATCCTTTCTCTAACTCCTCCATTGGAGACCCTGTTCTCAGTCCAATAGTTGGCCGTGAGCATTCGCGTCTGTATTTGTCAGGCTCTGGCAGAGCCTCTTAGTAGACAGCTGTATTAGGCTCCTGTCAGCATGTATTTCTTAGCATCTGCAATAGTGTCTTGGTTTGTTGACTGTACATGGGCTGGATCCCCAGGTGGGGCAGTCTCTGGATGGCCTTTATTTCAGTCTGTGATCCACACTTTGTATTTACTACAGTGAGAATTTTGTTCCCTCTTTTAGAAGGACTGAAGCATCCACACACATTGGTCTTCCTTCTTCTTGAGCTTCATGTGGTCTATAAATTGTATCCTGAGTATTCTGAGCATTTGGCTAATATCCACTTATCAGTGAGTGCATACCATGTGTGTTCTTTTGTGATTGGGTTACCTCACTCAAGATGATACTTTCAAGTTCCATCAATTTGACTAAGAGTTTCATGAATTCACTGTTTTTAGTAGCTGAATAGTACTCCATTGTGTAACTGGACCACATCTTCTGTAGGTATTCCTTGTCAAAGAACATCTGGGTTCCTTCCAGCTTCTGGCTATTATAAGTAAGGATACTATGAACATAGTGGAACATATGTCCTTGATATATGTTGGAGCATCTTTAGGGTGTATGCCCAGGAATAGTATAGTTGGGTCTTCAGGTAGCAATGTCCAATTTTCTGAGGAACCACCAGAATGATTTACAGAGTGGTTGTACAAGCTTGAAATCCCACCAATAATGGAGGAGTGTTCCTATTTCTCCACATCCTTGCCAGCATCTGCTGTCACCTGAGATTTTGATCTTAGCCATTCTGACTGGTATGAAGTGGAATCCAAGAGTTGTTTTGATTTGCATTTCTCTGATGACTAAGAATGGTGAAGATTTTGATAGGTGCTTCTCAGGCATTCAATATTCCTCATTTGAGAATTCTTTATTTAGCTCTGTACCTCATTTTATAATAGGATTGTTTGGTTTTCTGTAGTCTAACTTCTTGAGTTCTTTGTGTATATTGGATATTAGCCCTGTATCAGATGTAGGATTGGTAAAGGTCTTTTCTCAATCTGTTAGTTGCCATTTTGTCCTAAGGACAGTGTCCTTTGACTTACAGAAGCTTTGAATTTTATGAGGTCCCATTTGTAGATTTTTTTTTGTTATTTTTTATTTACATTTAAAATGTTATCCCCTTTCCCAGTTTCCCATCCATAACCTGCCTTTGCCATTGCTCATTCCCATCCTTCTATGAGGGTGTCCCCCTCACCTCTTCCCACATTCTTGCCTTTACATTCCCCTAAACTGGGACATCAACCCTTGGAAGGACAAAGGGCTTCTCCTCCCATTGATGCCCAACAAGGCCATCCTCTGCTACATATGCAGCTGGAGCCATAAATCTATCCATGTGTACTCTTGGGATGGTGGTTGAGTCTGTGGGCATCCTGGTTAGTTGGTATTGTTCTTAAGGGATTGGAAACCCCTTCAGCTCCTTCAGTCCTTTCTCTAACTCTTCCACTGCGGATCCTCTTCTCAGTTGAATGGTTGGCCAAAAGCATCTGCCTCTATATTAGTGATGCTCTGGCAGAGCCTCTCAGGAGACAGTTATATCAGGCTCATGTCAGCATGTACTTCTTGGCATCAGCAAATGGTCTGGGTTTGGTGGCTGTATATATATGGCCTGGATGCCCAGGTAGGGCAGTCTCTGGATGGCCTTTCCTTTAGCTCCAAACTTTGTCTCAGTATTTCCTCCTGTGAATATTTTTGTTCTCCCTTCTAAGAAGGACGGAAACATGCGCACATTGACCATCCATCTTCTTGAGATTCAAGTGGTCTGTGGATTGTATCTTGGGTAATCTGAGTTTTGGGGCTAATATCAGTGAATGCATACGATGTTTTTTTTGTGTGTGTGTGTGTGTGTGTGTGTGTGTGTGTGTGTATGTGTGTTTGGGTTACCTCATTTAGGATGATATTTTCTAGTTCCATCCATTTGCCTATGAATTTCATGAAGTCATTGTTTTTGATAGCTGAGTAGTACTCCATAGTGTAGATGTACCACCTTTTCTGTATCCATTGCTCTGTTGAAGGGCATCTAGGTTCTTTCCAGCTTCTGGCTATTATAAATAAGGCTGCTATGAACATAGTGGAGCATGTGTCTTTCTTTTATATTGGAGCATCTTGTGGGTATATGCCCAAGAGAGGTATAGCTGGGTCCTCAGGTAGTGCAATGTCTAATTTTCTGAGGACCTTCCAGACTGATTTCCAGAGTGGTTGTACCAGTTTGCAATCCCACCAAAAATGGAGGAATGTTCCTCTTTCTCCACATTCCTGCCAGCATCTGTTGTTACCTGAGTTTTTTATCTTAGCCATTCTGAGTGTTGTGAGGTGGAATCTCAGGGTTGTTTTGATTTGTATTTCTCTGATGGTTAAGAATGTTAAACATTTCTTTAGGTATTTCTCAGCCATTTGATATTCCTCAGCTGAGAATTCTTTGTTTAGCCCTGTATGCCATTTTTAATAGGTTTATTAGGCTCTCTGGAGTCTACCTTCTTGAGTTTTTTGTATAGTTTGGATATAAGCCCTCTATCATTTGTAGGATTGGTAAAGATCTTTTCCCAATCTGTTGGTTGCAGTTTTGTCCTAATAACAGTGTCTTTTGCCTTACAGAAGCTCTGCAGTTTTATGAGGTCCCATTTATTGATTCTTGCTCTTAAAGCATAAGCCATCCGTATTTTGTTCAGGAAAATTTCCTCAGTACCCATGTGATGGAGACTCTTCCCCACTTTTTGTTTTATTATGTGTTTCTGGTATGATGCGGAAGCTTTTGATCCATTTGGACATATGCTAGGTACTAGGTGATAAGAATGGTTTGATTTGTATTCTTCTACATGCTGACTTCCAGTTGAACCAGCATCATTTGTTGAAAATACCATCTTTTCTTTCACTGGAAGGTTTTAACTCCTTTGTCAAAGATCAAGTGACCATAGGTGTGTGGGTTCATTTCTGGGTTTTCACTTCTATTCCACTGATCTATGTGCCTGTCTCCTTACCAATGCCATACATTATGACTATTGCTCTGTAATACTGCTTGGGGTCAGGGATAGTGATAACACCCTGAACTTCTTTTATTGTTGAGGATAATTTTTCCTATCCTTGGTTTTTTTTTACTCCAAATTAATTTGCAAATTGCTCTTTCTAACTCTATGAAGAATTGAATTGGAATTTTGATGAGATTGCATTGAATCTGTAGATTGCTTTTGACTAAATGGCCATCATATTAATCCTGCCAATCCATGAGCGTGGGAGGTCTTTCCATCTTTGAGAGAGCTTTCTTTCTTTCTTTCTTTCTTTCTTTCTTTCTTTCTTTCTTTCTTTCTTTCTTTCTTCAGAGACTTAAAGTTCTTGTCATACAGATCTTTCACTTTCTTGGTGAGTCACACCAAGTTATTTTATATTATTTGTGACTATTGTGAAGAGTGTCATTTCTCTAATTTCTTTCTATGCCTCTTTATTCTTGAGTAGAGGAAGGGCACTTATTTGTTTGAGCTAATTTTATACCCAGACACTTTGCTGAAGTTGTTCATCAGGCTTAGTAGTTATCTGGTAGAACTTTTGGGGTCACTTAATGTACTACCATATCATCTTCAAATAGTGATATTTTGATTTCTTCATTTCCAATTTGTATCCCATTGACTCCCTTTTGTTGTCTGATTACTCTGGCCATGAATTCAATTACTATATTGAATAAGTAGGGAGAGACTAGCCTTTTCTAGTTCCTGATTTTATTGAGATTGCTTCAAGTTTCTCTCTGTTTAGCCTAATTTTAGCTACTGGTTTGCTGTATATTGCTTTTACTATGTTTAGGTTTGGCCTGGAATTCCTGATCTTTCCAAGATTTTTAACATGAAGGGGTGTTGAATTATGTCAAATGCTTCTTCAGCATCTAATGAAATGATTATGCGGCTTTTTTCTTTGAGTTTGTTTACATAGAGGATTATGTTGATGGATTTCCTTATATTGATCCATCCTTGCATCACTGGGATGAGGCCTACTTGATCATGATAGATGATTCTTTTGATGTGTTCTTAGATTCTATTTGCTAGAATTTTATTGAGTATTTTTGTGTCAATATTCATAAGGGAATTAGTCTGGAGTTTTCTTTTTTGTTGGGTCTTTGTGTGGTGTAGGTGTATGTGTAATTGTGGCTTCATAGAAGGAATTTGGTAGTGTTCCTTCTGTTTCTATTATGTGGAGTAGTATGGACAGTATTGATATGAGGTCTTCTATGGCATTCTGACAGAATTCTGCACTAAAACCATCTGGTCCCGCACTCTTTTTGGTTGGCATACGTTTAAACACTGCTTCTATTTCTTTAGGAGTTATGGGGTTGTTTAGATGGTTTATCTAATCCTTATTTAACGTTGGTACCTGGTATTTGTCTAGAAAACTGTCCATTTTCTTGAGATTTTCCAGTTTGTTGAATGTATTCTTTTGTAGTAGGATCTGATGCTTTTTTGAATTTCCTCAGATTCTGTTGTTATTTCTCCCTTTTCATTTCTGATTTTGTTAATTTGTATATACTCTCTGTGCCCTCTGGTTAGTTTGGCTAGGGTGTATCTATCTTGTTGATTTTCTCAAAGAACCAGCTCCTGGTTTTACTGATTCTTTCAGTCCTTTATGTTTCTACTTGGTTGATTTCAACCCTGAGTTTGATTATTTCTTGCCTTCTACTCCTCTTGGGTATATTTCTTCATTTTGTTTTAGAGCTTTTAGGTTTGCTGTCAAGCTGCTGATATATACTCTCTCCATTTTCTTTTTGGATGCACTCAGAGTTTTATGAGGTTTATTATTAGCACTGGCTTCATTGTGCCCCATAATTTGGGGTATGTTGTGCCTTCATTTTTATTAAA
The DNA here is from genome assembly GCF_021556685.1 of Rattus norvegicus. NCBI lineage: Eukaryota > Metazoa > Chordata > Mammalia > Rodentia > Muridae > Rattus > Rattus norvegicus. Next base: position 29,345,167 of record NC_141554.1, read on the forward strand.
TTTTAAAAAGTCTTCAATTTCTTTCTTTATTTCTTCTTTGACCAAGTTATCATTAATTAGATCATTGTTCAACTTCCATGTGTATGTGGGCTTTCTGTCATTTTTGTTATTATTGAAGACCAGCCTTAGTGAGTGGTGATCTGATAGGATGCATGATATTATTTAAATCTTCTTGTATCTGTTGAGGCCTGTTTAGTCACTGATTATATGTTCAATTTTGGAGAAGGTACCATAAGTTGGTGAGAAGAAAGTATATTCTTTCGTTTTAGGATGATATGTTCTATAAATATCTGTTAAGTCCTTTTGGACTAACTTCTGTTAGTTTCTCTATGTCTCTGTTTAATTTCTGTTTCCATGATCTGTCCATTGATGAGAGTGGGGTGTTGAAATCTCCCACTATTATTGTGCGAGTTGCAATGTGTGGTTTGAGCTTTAGTAAAGTTTCTTTTATAAATATAGGTGTCCTTGCATTTGCAGCATAGATATTTAGGATTGTGAGTTCATCTTGGTGGATTTTTCCTGTGATGAATATGAAGTGTCCTTCCTTATCTTTTTGGAAAACTTTTGGTTGAATGTCGATTTTACTGAATTTTAGAATGGCTACCACAGCTTGGTTTTTGGGACCATTTTCTTGGAAAAGTGTTTTCCAGCCTTTTACTCTGAGGTAGTGCTGTCATTGTCTCTGATTTATTTTCATGTCTGCAGCAAAATGCTGGGTCATCTTTACGTATCCAGTCTGTTAGTCTCTGTCTTTTTATTGGGGAATTGAATCCTTTAATGTTAAGAGATAATAAGGAATAGTGATTGTTATTTCCTCTTAATTTTTTTGTTAGAGGTAGAATGATGTTTGTTCAGCTCTCTTCTTTTGGTTTCATTGCAAAGAGATTACATTTTTTGCTTTTTGTAGGGTGTAGGTTCCCTCCTTGTTTTGGAGTTTTCTATCTATTATCCTTTGTAGGGCTGGATTTGTAGAAAGATATTGTGTAAATTTGCTTTTGTCATGGAGTATCTTTGGTTTTCCATCTATGTTAATTGAGAGTTTTGCTGGATACAGTAGACTGGGCTGATATTTGTGTTCTCTTAAGGTCCCTATGATATCTGCCCAGGATCTTCTGGCTTTCATAGTCTCTGGTGAGAAGTCTGGTGCAATTCTGATAGGTCTACCTTTGTTTTTTTGTTTTTTTGATTATCATTAGTTTTATTAAAAACTCAAGAAACCATAGAGCAGCTACTCATAAAATGTCACAGAAAAATTACTGGAATAGTGGTTACTGTTGCTTATCAATGCAGGTGAATCCCTTTCTAGCTTTGAGAATCATTGCTTGGTATCCTGATAAAAATGGACATTTATATGTAGTGAAGTAGTTTGCCATGAGGAGACTCATGCTCAATGGAGCACCCGTGTATTTAGCATCCAGATTGCCAATCATCACATACCTTATGGAAGCAACAATGGAAGCAGTGTTCCAAGCATTGTGTACTTTATGGAAACAATACTGTTCTATTCTCTAGCTGAGTTGTTGTCAGCATAAAGAACCCCTCAACCCCCAGAGTAAATCAAGCAGAAAATACTTTCCTGTTAAGAAGAGAAATATTGGGATTTTAATTCATGAATCTTGTGGAAACATAGTATTTCTACCAAACATATTGTTCAGTAAAATGAATCAAAGTGATTACAAACAAAAGATCACTTGATGTGATCACTGGGTGTGTATTTTGCCTTCATCTTTTTCTTACACTGCTCTGATGAACATGATCAAAAATCAGGTCAGAGAGAAATAATCTATTAGGTGTGCACTGCAAGGCTCAGTCTAACTGTGAGGAATGTCATGGAAGGGTCTCAAGGTAGGAACATGGAGACAGATAGAGGAGCTGAGACGATCAACAAATTATACTTGTCATTTTTCTTTCCCTATCTCATGCTCAGACAGCCTTTTTTCTACAACATTTATAGCATGGTCTCACGGATGCCCTGAGTCAGAGTGGGATGTGCCCCTTTCATATCAGTCAACAAAAAAGACAATGTTCTACAGACATAATCACAGGCCAAAGTGAGAAAGTCTGCTCTGGGGTTTCCCCTTCCTACCTGACTCTAGGTTCTGTCAAATTGACAATAATCATCACCATCACCATCCTCATTCTAATCACTACAATCATGATTTTAGGAGAGAAATAAGATTTGAATATTTGGATTAAAAAATGTGTCATCGAAAAATATTCTGCAAATAGGGAGTTTGGGAAGTGTCTGTGTAGAGAGGAAGAAAATAAAATTAGTAGGCAAACTTTAAAATTAGAAAAAAATAATTAAATACTGAGTATAATTAATTAGGTCAATGGCAAGCCAAGACTAGACTGAGAGATTACAATTTGACAAAACAGAAGCAAAAGCAGCCTAACATCTTAAGTTGTAGTGTTCTTTGACACAGAAGAATAATGTAGGTGGCCATAGAAGAACTCTTATTTTCCAGGTATATCTGAGTCTCCACCTCCTTTCTTTCTTTCTTTTTTTTTTTATTAACTTGAGTATTTCTTATACACATTTCGAGTGTTATTCCCTTTCCCGGTTTCCGGGAAAACATCCCCCTCCCCCCACTCCTTCCTTATGGGTGTTCCCTCCCCACCCTCCCCCCATTGCCGCCCTCCCCCCAACAGTCTAGTTCACTTGGGGTTCAGTCTTAGCAGGACCCAGGGCTTCCCCTTCCACTGGTGCTCTTACTAGGATATTCATTGCTACCTATGAGGTCAGAGTCCAGGGTTAGTCCATGTATAGTCTTTAGGTAGTGGCTTAGTCCCTGGAAGCTCTGGTTGCTTGGCATTGTTGTACATATGGGGTCTGGAGCCCCTTCAAGCTCTTCCAGTTCTTTCTCTGATTCCTTCAACGGGGGTCCTATTCTCAGTTCAGTGGTTTGCTGCTGGCATTCACCTCTGTATTTGCTGTATTCTGGCTGTGTCTCTCAGGAGCGATCTACATCCGGCTCCTGTCGGTCTGCACTTCTTTGCTTCATCCATCTTGTCTAATTGGGTGGCAGTATATGTATGGGCCACATGTGGGGCAGGCTCTGAATGGGTGTTCCTTCAGTCTCTGTTTTAATCTTTGCCTCTCTATTCCCTGCCAAGGGTATTATTGTTCCCCTTTTAAATAAGGAGTGAAGCATTCACATTTTGATCATCCGTCTTGAGTTTCATTTGTTCTAGGCATCTAGGGTAATTCAAGCATTTGGGCTAATAGCCACTTATCAATGAGTGCATACCATGTATGTCTTTCTGTGATTGGGTTGGCTCACTCAGGATGATATTTTCCAGTTCCAACCATTTGCCTACGAATTTCATAAAGTCATTGTTTTTGATAGCTGAGTAATATTCCATTGTGTAGATGTACCACATTTTCTGTATCCATTCCTCTGTTGAAGGGCATCTGGGTTCTTTCCAGCTTCTGGCTATTATAAATAAGGCTGCGATGAACATAGTGGAGCACGTGTCTTTTTTATATGTTGGGGCATCTTGTGGGTATATGCCCAAGAGGGGTATAGCTCGATCCTCAGGCAGTTCAATGTCCAATTTTCTGAGGAACCTCCACACTGATTTCCAGAATGGTTGTACCAGTCTGCAACCCCACCAACAATGGAGGAGTGTTCCTCTTTCTCCGCATCCTCGCCAGCATTTGCTGTCACCTGAGTTTTTGATCTTAGCCATTCTCACTGGCGTGAGGTGAAATCTCAGGGTTGTTTTGATTTGCATTTCCCTTATGACTAAAGATGTTGAACATTTCTTTTTTTTTAATTTAGAGAATACTTTATTAGTTTTTGTAATCAAACCCACGTATATAAGACCTTACATATTTAATACAGTGTGTTACCCCTGTACAAATGGAAAAAACTTAAGTTCAACATTTCTAGACCAATATGGCTGTCAATTTCTGTACAGTGCCAACTCAACACAGTAAACGGGGATACTTTTTTCGAAAGTTGACAGCACAGGTAAAGTTTCAAAAAATTCAAATTATATATCTGTATATATATATTTATATTTATATAAAAAGACCAATAATAGCAGTGTGTTATGCATCAACAGCAGCAACAGCTTTTCCAGGTTCTGCAGTCATCTGAACAAAACTGTAGAGACATCCAGCACACTCCATTAAAAAAAAAAGTAAAAAAACAAAACCCGAGAAAACAGCACAGTTCTGTTACTCTTGTGGTACCTGGCACCATTTTTTTTTAAATTAGCTTCTCAATCATCATCTGGAAAGAAAACATTCTGAGCAACATCATTAAAAACAGCTCTGATAAAGCACGGTCACTACTACGTATCATAAAGCAGGTACAAGCTATTTTACATCCACAGAGGTCTGATACAGTACTGTCCTACATCTATAATACTAGAGGATACAATTTAAAAGGCATTATTTGAGACTTGATTCTACTTTTCCAGCAGAGGGCCCAAAGGATGGTGTGACACAGCTTTGTAAAGAAACATACTCTAGACAGGATTTCCTTTCACTAGTGGCACACTTCTAAGGATTCATTCTCTCCATGAATGTCAGCTAAAACCGTTATTAAAAAAATGAAATATCTCTAGAACAAAACCGTATAACCACCGGATTCACATGAAGATGACCTAGTGGAGACAAGCTGGACCTCACCTTACCAACAAGCTATCAAATCTGTTATGTTTAAACAGTGACCTCCAAGGAAGGAGATGCCAAGTAGTGCTTCAAAGCTTCGGACCACAATCAAACACAGCATCCTTTTCAACAGAAGCAGAAACTCATCTGAATATGCTCATGGATGCTGACATCAACATTTAATCATCTCCTCACTCATCCAGGAAGAGGGGGAGATCAGTTACTACTGCACTTTATTGTGTTCAACCAAATCACCACGTTACAAAAATAGCAAGCTGCCATAATAAAAAATAAGGCTCCTCTATCCAGCACCAGATAGCATCATTTTACTTTCAAGCCTAGAAATTGCACACTTTTATATAAACCAATCGAAGATGAGGATTGAGAGTTCATCTTGGTGGATTTTTCTTTTGATGAATATGAAGTGTCCTTCCTTATCTTTTTTGATGACTTTTAATTGAAAATTGATTTTATTTGATATTAGAATGGCTACTCCAGCTTGCTTCTTCTGACCATTTGCTTGGAAAGTTGTTTTCCAGCCTTTCACTCTGAGGTCGTGTCTGTCTTTGTCTCTGAGGTGTCTTTCCTGTAGGCAGCAGAATGCAGGGTCCTCATTGCGTATCCAGTTTGTTAATCTATGTCTTTTTATTGGGGAGTTGAGGCCATTGATATTGAGAGATATTGAGTTGAGAGATATTAAGGAATAGTGATTATTGCTTCCTGTTATATTCATATTTGGATGTGAGGTTATGTTTGTGTGCTTTCATTCTCTTTGTTTTGTTGCCAAGACGATTAGTTTCTTGCTTCTTCTAGGGTATAGCTTGCCTCCTTATGTTGGGCTTTACCCTTTATTATCCTTTGTAGTGCTGGATTTGTAGAAAGATATTGTGTAAATTTGGTTTTGTCATGGAATATCTTGGTTTCTCCATCTATGTTAATTGAGAGTTTTGCAGGATACAGTAACCTGGGCTGGCATTTGTGTTCTCTTAGGGTCTGTATGACATCTGTCCAGGATCTTCTGGCCTTCATAGTTTCTGGTGAAAAGTCTGGTGTGATTCTGATAGGTCTGCCTTTATATGTTACTTGACCTTTTTCTCTTACTGCTTTTAATATTCTTTCCTTATTTTGTGCGTTTGGTGTTTTGACAATTATGTGACGGGAGGTGTTTCTTTTCTGGTCCAATCTATTTGGAGTTCTGTAGGCTTCTTGTATGCCTATGGGTATCTCTTTTTTTAGGTTAGGGAAGTTTTCTTCTATGATTTTGTTGAAGATATTTACTGGTCCTTTGAGCTGGGAGTCTTCACTCTCTTCTATACCTATTATCTTTAGGTTTGATCTTCTCATTGAGTCCTGGATTTCCTGTATGTTTTGGACCAGTAGCTTTTTCCGCTTTACATTATCTTTGACAGTTGAGTCAATGATTTCTATGGAATCTTCTGCTCCCGAGATTCTCTCTTCCATCTCTTGTATTCTGTTGGTGAAGCTTGTATCTACAGCTCCTTGTCTCTTCTTTTGCTTTTCTATGTCCAGGGTTGTTTCCATGTGTTCTTTCTTGATTGCTTCTATTTCCATTTTTAATTCCTTCAACTGTTTGATTGTGTTTTCCTGGAATTCTTTCAGGGATTTTTGCGATTCCTCTCTGTAGGCTTCTACTTGTTCTCTAAGGGAGTTCTTTATGTCTTTCTTGAAGTCCTCCAGCATCATGATCAAATATGATTTTGAAACTAGATCTTGCTTTTCTGGTGTGTTTGGATATTCCGTGTTTGGTTTGGTGGGAGAATTGGGCTCCGATGATGCCATGTAGTCTTGGTTTCTGTTGCTTGGGTTCCTGCGCTTGCCTCTCGCCATCAGATTATCTCTAGTGTTACTTTGTTCTGCTATTTCTGACCGTGGCTAGACTGTCCTATAAGCCTGTGTGTCAGGAGTGCTGTAGACCTGTTTTCCTGTTTTCTTTCAGCCTGTTATGGGGACAGAGTGTTCTGCTTTCGGGCGTGTAGTTTTTCCTCTCTACAGGTCTTCAGCTGTTCCTGTGGGCCTGTGTCTTGAGTTCACCAGGCAGGTTTCTTGCAGGGGAAAAGTTGGTCCTACCTGTGGTTCCAAGGCTCAAGTTTGCTCGTGGGGTACTGCCTAAGTCCTCTCCGCGGCGGCAGCAACTGGGAAGATCTGCGCCGCTCTTTCCGGGAGCCTCCGTGCACCAGGGTTCCAGATGGCGTTTGGTGTTTTCCTCTGGCGTCTGGATGTGCACAGAGTGCAGTCTCTTCTGGTTTCCGAGGCGTATCTGCCTCTCTGAAGGTTTAGCTCTCCCTCCCACGGGATTTTGGTGCGGAGAACTGTTTATCCGGTCTGTTTCCTTCAGGTTCCGGCGGTGTCTCAGGCGCAGGGATCCTGCCGCTCCTGGGCCCTCCCCTACGGGAACCCAGAGGCCTTATACAGTTGCCTCTTGGGCCAGGGATGTGGGCAGGGGTGGGCAGTGTTGGTGGTCTCCTCCGCTCTGCAGCCTCAAGAGTGCCCACCTGATCAGGCGGTGAGGTCTCTCTCCCACGGGGTTTGAGAGCAGAGAGCTGCTGCGGTCCGGGATCCGCGGGTGTGGGACTTCCGGTCGATGTTGAACATTTCTTTAGGTGTTTCTCAGCCATTCGGCATTCCTCAGATGTGAATTCTTTGTTTAGCTCTGAACCCCATTTTTTAATAGGGTTATTTGTCTCCCTGCGGTCTAACTTCTTCAGTTCTTTGTATATTTTGGATATAAGCCCTCTATCAGTTGTAGGATTGGTAAAGATCTTTTCCCAATCTGTTGGTTGCTGTTTTGTCCTAACCACAGTGTCCTTTGCCTTACAAAAGCTTTGCAGTTTTATGAGATTCCATTTGTCGATTCTTGATCTTAGAGCATAAGCCATTGATGTTTTGTTCAGGAAATTTTTTTCAGTGCCCATGTTTCCAGATGCTTCCCTAGTTTTTCTTCTACTAGTTTGAGTGTGTCTCGTTTGATGTGGAGGTCCTTGATCCACTTGGACTTAAGCTTTGTACAGGGTGATAAGCATGGATCGATCTGCATTCTTCTACATGTTGACCTCCAGTTGAACCAGCATCATTTGCTGAAAATGCTATCTCTTTTCCATTGGATGGTTTTGGCTCCTTTGTCAAAAATCAAGTGACCATAGGTGTGTGGGTTCATTTCTGGGTCTTCAATTCTATTCCATTGGTCTATCTGTCTGTCTCTGTACCAATACCATGCAGTTTTTATCACTATTGCTCTGTAATACTGTTTGAGTTCAGGGATAGTGATTCCCCCTGAAGTCCTTTTATTGTTGAGGATAGTTTTAGCTATCCTGGGTTTTTTGTTATTCCAGATGAATTTGCAAATTGTTCTGTCTAACTCTTTGAAGAATTGGATTGGTACTTTGATGGGGATTGCATTGAATCTGTAGATCGCTTTTGGTAAAATGGCCATTTTTACTATATTAATCCTGCCAATCCATGAGCATGGGAGATCTTTCCATTTTCTGAGGACTTCTTCAATTTCTTTCTTCAGTGTCTTGAAATTCTTATTGTTCAAATCTTTTACTTACTTGGTTAAAGTCACATCGAGGTACTTTATATTATTTGGGTCTATTATGAAGGGTGTCGTTTCCCTAATTTCTTTCTCGGCTTGTTTCTCTTTTGTGTAGAGGAAGGCTACTGATTTATTTCAGTTAATTTTATACCCAGCCACTTTGCTGAAGTTGTTTATCAGCTTTAGTAGTTCTCTGGTGGAACTTTTGGGATCACTTAAATATACTATCATATCATCTGCAAATATTGATAATTTGACTTCTTCTTTTCCGATCTGTGTCCCCTTGACCTCCTTTTGTTGTCTGATTGCTCTGGCTAGAACTTTAAGAACTATATTGAATAAGTAGGGAGAGAGTAGGCAGCCTTGTCTAGTCCCTGATTTTAGTGGGATTGCTTCAAGTTTCTCTCCATTTAGTTTAATGTTAACAACTGGTTTGCTGTATATGGATTTTACTATGTTTAGGTATGGGCCTTGAATTCCTATTCTTTCCAGGACTTTTATCATGAAGGGGTGTTGAATTTTGTCAAATGCTTTCTCAGCATCTAATGAAATGATCATGTGGTTTTGTTCTTTCAGTTTGTTTATATAATTGATCAAGTTGATGGTTTTCCGTATATTAAACCATCCCTGCATGCCTGGGATGAAGCCTACTTGATCAGGGTGGATGATTGTTTTGATGTGCTCTTGGATTTGGTTTGCCAGAATTTTATTTAGTATTTTTGCGTCGATATTCATAAGGGAAATTGGTCTGAAGTTCGCTTTCTTTGTTGGGTCTTTGTGTGGTTTAGGTATAAGAGTAATTGTGGCTTCATAGAAGGAATTCGGTAGTGCTCCATCTGTTTCAATTTTGTGGAATAGTTTGGATAATATTGGTATGAGGTCTTCTATGAAGGTTTGATAGAATTCTGCACTAAACCCGTCTACCTGGGCTCTTTTTGGTTGGGAGACCTTTAATGACTGCTTCTATTTCCTTAGGAGTTATGGGGTTGTTTAACTGGTTTATCTGTTCCTGATTTAACTTTGGTACCTGGTATCTGTCTAGGAAATTGTCCATTTCCTGCAGATTTTCAAGTTTTGTTGAATATAGGCTTTTATAGTAAGATGTGATGATTTTTTGAATTTCCTCTGAATCTGTAGTTATGTCTCCCTTTTCATTTCTGATTTTGTTAATTTGGACACACTCTCTGTGTTCTCTCGTTAGTCTGGCTAGGGGTTTATCTATCTTGTTGATTTTCTCAAAGAACCAACTTTTGGTTCTGTTGATTCTTTCTATGGTCCTTTTTGTTTCTACTTGGTTGATTTCAGCTCTGAGTTTGATTATTCCCTGCCTTCTACTCCTCCTGGGTGTATTTGCTTCTTTTTGTTCTAGAGCTTTTAGGTGTGCTGTCAAGCTGCTGACATATGCTCTTTCCTGTTTCTTTCTGCAGGCACTCAGCGCTATGAGTTTTCCTCTTAGCACAGCTTTCATTGTGTCCCAGAAGTTTGGGTATGTTGTACCTTCATTTTCATAAAATTCTAAAAAGTTTTTAATTTCTTTCTTTATTTCTTCCTTGAGCAGGTTATCATTGAGTAGAGCATTGTTCAATTTCCACGTATATGTGGGCATTCTTCCCTTATTGTTATTGAAGACCAGTTTTAGGCCATGGTGGTCCGATAGCACGCATGGGATTATTTCTATCTTTCTGTACCTATTGAGGCCCGTTTTTTGACCAATTATATGGTCAATTTTGGAGAAAGTACCATGAGGAGCTGAGGAGAAGGCATATACTTTTGCTTTAGGATAGAATGTTCTATAAATATCTGTTAAGTCCATTTGGCTCATGACTTCTCTTAGTCTGTCTACGTCTCTGTTTAATTTCTGTTTCCATGATCTGTCCATTGATGAGAGTGGTGTGTTGAAATCTCCTACTATTATTGTGTGAGGTGCAATGTGTGTTTTGAGCTTTAATAAGGTTTCTTTTACGTATGTAGGTGCCCTTGTATTTGGGGCATAGATATTTAGGATTGAGAGTTCATCTTGGTGGATTTTTCGTTTGATGAATATGAAGTGCCCTTCCTTATGTTTTTTGATGACTTTTAGTTGAAAATTGATTTTATTTGATATTAGAATGGGTACTCCAGCTTGCTTCTTCTGACCATTTGCTTGGAAAGTTGTTTTTCAGCCTTTCACTCTGAGGTCGTGTCTGTCTTTGTCTCTGAGGTGTGTTTCCTGTAGGCAGCAGAATGCAGGGTCCTTGTTGCGTATCCAGTTTGTTAATCTATGTCTTTTTAGTGGAGAGTTTTGGCCATGGATGTTGAGAGATATTCAGGAATAGTGATTATTGCTTCCTGTTATATTCATATTTGGATGTGAGGTTATGTTTGTGCGCTTTTCTTCTCATTGTTTTGTTGCCAAGACGATTAGTTTCTTGCTTCTTCTAGGGTATAGCTTGCCTCCTTATGTTGGGCTTTACCATTTATTATCCTTTGTAGTGCTGGATTTGTAGAAACATATTGTGTAAATTTGGTTTTGTCATGGAATATCTTGGTTTCTCCATCTATGTTAATTGAGAGTTTTGCAGGATACTGTAACCTGGGCTGGCATTTGTGTTCTCTTAGGGTCTGTATGACATCAGTCCAGGATCTTCTGGCCTTCATAGTTTCTGGCGAAAAGTCTGGTGTGATTCTGATAGGTCTGCCTTTATATGTTACTTGACCTTTTCCCCTTACTGCTTTTAATATTCTTTCTTTATTTTGTGCGTTTGGTGTTTTGACTATTATGTGACGGGAGGTGTTTCTTTTCTGGTCCAATCTATTTGGAGTTCTGTAGGCTTCTTGTATGCCTATGGATATCTCTTTTTTTAGGTTAGGGAAGTTTTCTTCTATGATTTTGTTGAAGATATTTACTGGTCCTTTGAGCTGGGAGTCTTCACTCTCTTCTATACCTATTATCCTTAGGTTTGATCTTCTCATTGAGTCCTGGATTTCCTGTATGTTTTGGACCAGTAGCTTTTTCCGCTTTACATTATCTTTGACAGTTGAGTCAATGATTTCTATGGAATCTTCTGCTCCTGAGATTCTCTCTTCCATCTCTTGTATTCTGTTGGTGAAGCTTGTATCTACAGCTCCTTGTCTCTTCTTTTGGTTTTCTATATCCAGGGTTGTTTCCATGTGTTCTTTCTTGATTGCTTCTATTTCCATTTTTAATTCCTTCAACTGTTTGATTGTGTTTTCCTGGAATTCTTTCAGGGATTTTTGTGACTCCTCTCTATGGGCTTCTACTTGTTTATTGATGATTTCCTGGAATTCTTTCAGGGATTTTTGCGATTCCTCTCTGTAGGCTTCTACTTGTTCTCTAAGGGAGTTCTTCACGTCTTTCTTGAAGTCCTCCAGCATCATGATCAAATATGATTTTGAAACTAGATCTTGCTTTTCTTGTGTGTTTGGATATTCCATGTTTGTTTTGATGGGAGAATTGGGTTCCGATGGTGCCATGTAGTCTTGGTTTCTGTTGCTTGGGTTCCTGCGCTTGCCTCTCACCATCAGATTATCTCTAATGTTACTTTGTTCTGCTATTTCTGACAGTGGCTAGACTGTCATATAATCCTGTGTGTCAGGAGTGCTGTAGACTTGTTTTCCTGTTTTCTTTCAGCCTGTTATGGGGACAGAGTGTTCTGCTTTCGGGCGTGTAGTTTTTCCTCTCTACAGGTTTTCAGCTCTTCCTGTGGGCCTGTGTCTTGAGTTCACCAAGCAGGTCACTTGCAGCAGAAAAGTTGGTCTTACCTGTGGTCCCAAGGCTCAAATTTGCTCGTGGGGTGCTGCCCACGAGCTCTCTGCAGCGGCAGCAACCAGGAAGATCTGCACCGCCGTTTCCAGGAGGTTCAGTGCACCAGGGTTCCAGATGGCGTTTGGTGTTTTCCTCTGGAATTAGTAATGTGTGCAGAGTGCAGTCTCTTCTGGTTTCCCAGGCGTGTCTGCCTCTCTGAAGTTTTAGCTCTCCCTCCCATGGGATTTGGGTGCAGAGAACTGTTTATCCGGTCTGTTCCTTCAGGTTCCGGTGGTGTCTCAGGCCAGGTCTACCTTTGTATATTACTTGACGTTTTTCCATGACTGCTTTTAGTATTCTTTTTTGTTTTTTTTGTTTTTTTGTTGTTTGTTTTTTGTTTTTGTTTGTTTGTGTGTGTGTGTGTGTGTGTGTGTGTGTGTGTGTTTGTGTTTGGTGTTTAGGCTATTGTGTGACAGGAGGAATTATTTTTCTGGTCCAATGTATTTGGAGTTGTGTAGGTTTCTTGTATGTTTATAGGCATCTCTTTCTTTAGGTTAGGGAAGTTTTCTTCTATTATTTTGTTGAAGATATGGTCATTTAAGTTGGGAGTCTTTGTACTCTTCTATACCTATTATCCTTAGGGTTGATGTTCTCATTGTTTCCTGGTTTTCCTGAATATTTTTGTTTAGGAGCTTTTTGGATTTTACATTATGTTTGAAGGTTGTATCAATGTTTTCTATGGTATCTTGTGCCCTTGAGATTCTCTCTTCTATCTCTTATATTTTATTGGTTATGCCTGTATGTTTGATTCATGAACTGTTTCTAGGTTTTGTGTCTCCAGGGTTGTCTCCCTTTGTGCTTTCTGTATTGTTTCTATTTCCATTTCTAAATCCTTGATGGTTTTGTCCAATTCCTTCACCTCTTTGGTTGTGTTTTCTTGTAATTCTTTAAGGGATCTTTGTGTTTCCTCTTTAAGGGCTTCTACTCATTTCCCTGTGTTGTCCTGTATTTCTTTAAGGGAGTTATTTATGTCTTTCTTAATGTCATCCATCATTATAATGAGATGTAATTTTAAATCCAAACCTTTCTTTTCCAGTGTGTTTGGATATCCAGTATTTGCTTTAAGTGGGAGAACTGAGCTCTGATGATGCCAAGTAGTCTTGGTTTCTGTTGCTTAGGTTCCTGTGCTTGCCTCTCGCCATCAGGTGGTCTCTGGTGTTAGCTTGACTTGCTGTCTCCGACAGTGGGTTGACCCTCTTTTGAGCCTATGTGTCAGCACTCCTGTAGACCTGTTTTCTCTCTGCTGGTTCAGGGAACAGAGAGCTGCTTCTGGGTTTGTGTGACCTTAAGCCCCCAGGCAGGTCACTTGGAGCAAAAGAGTTGGTCTTTCCTCTGCTCTGAGGTATGTCAATGCTCCTCTCATCTGGCTTTCAGCTCTTGGTACAGGCAGAAACCAGAGGCCTCTTGACCCTGACTGCTTCTAGGTCCTTGTGCCCAGAGGTCACAGAGGGTACTAGGTGGGTTCCTCCTGCATCAGGAATTTTGGCAGAAGTAGTTGTCTCCTCTGAGCTCTGAGGATTGCCTGAACTTTTGAATGTCCATGTCTCTCTCCCATGGGATTTATGTGCAGGGAGCTTTTGGACCAGTTCAATTTAGTTCCAAGCAGGCAGAACCAGAAGGCTTCTGCCGCTGATGGTGCCTATATTCTTGTATCCAGAGGGCACTAGGCAGGTTCCTCTTGGGCCAGGAATGTGAACAGAAGAAGCAGTATCCTCTGAGCTCTCAGGGTTTTCTATATTTCTGAGAGTCCAGCTCTCTCCCTCATGGGATTAGGGTATAGAGGACTGTGGGACCGGTTCAGCTCTGGGCACTCCCAGAAACTGGAATTGTCCTGTCCCAGATGACTTCTACCTTTGTGTGTCCTTAGGCTACCAGGCAGGTTGCTTGGAGCAGAAAACTTTGTATTACCTCTGTTCTCATTTTCTTGGGGCAGGCAGAAACTGTAAGGGTCTTGCCCCTTACTGCTCCTAAGTTCCCATGCCCAGAGGACACAGAGGGTACTAGGAGCCTTCCTTTTGGATCAGGAATGTGAGCAGAAGTGGCGGTCTCTCCTGAGAAGGTTTGGCTGCACTTCTAAGGGTCCAACTCTCTCCCCCACAGGAGTTCTTTTTTATTTCATTTTTGACCAATTATCATTGAGTAGTGCCTTGTTCAGCTTCCATGTGCATGTGTGCTTTCTGTAGTTTTTGTTGTTATTGAAGATCATCCCTAGTCTGTGGTCATCTGATAGGATGCATGGGATTATTTTCAGTTTTCTTTTATTTGTTCAGGCCTGTTTGTGACCGATTATATAATCAATTTTGGAGAAGCTACCACGAGGGACTGAGAAAAATATATATTCACTTGTTTTAGGATGGAATGTTATATAGATATCTGTTAAATAATTTGGTTCATAGCTTCTGTTAGTTTTCACTGTGTCTCTGTTCAGTTTCTCTTTTCATTATCTGTCCATTGCTGAGAGTGGGATGTTGATGTCGCCCATTATTTTTGTGTGAGGCAAAATGTATGCTTTGAGTATTATTAAGGTTTCTTTTATGAATGTAGGTACCCATGCATTTGGAACATAGATATTCAGGTTGAGAGTTCATCTTGGTGGATTTTTTCTTTGATGAATATGAAGTGTCCTTCCTTATCTTTTTTGATAGCTTTTGGTTGAAAGTTGATTTTATTAGATATTAGAACGGCTACTCAAGCTTATTTCTTGGGAACATTTGCTTGGAAATTTTTTTCCAGCCTTTTTCTATGAGGTAGTGTCTGTCTTTGTCTCTGTGGTGTGTTTCCTGTATGTAGCAAAGTGCTGGGTCTTCTTCATGTATCCAGTCGTTAGTCCATATCTTTTTATTGGGGAATTGATTCTATTGATGTTAAGAGATATTAAGGAATAGAGGTTGTTGTTTCCTGTTACTTTTGTTGTTAGAGGTGTAATTATGTTTGTGTGGATCTCTTCTTATGGGTTTGTTGCAAGAAGATTACTTCCTTGCTTTTTCTAGGGTGTATTTTCTAGGGTGCATTGGAGTTTTCCATCTATTATTCTTTGTAGGGCTAGATTTGTGAAAAGATATTGTGTAAATTTGGTTTTGTTATGGAATACCTTTGTTTCTCCACCTATGTTAATTGAGAGTTTTGCTGGATATAGTAGCTTGCACTGGCATTTGTGTACTCTAAATTTGTATGAAATCTGCCCAGGATCCTTGTTTTATATAGTCTGTGGTTAGAAGTCTGATATAATTCTGGTAGTTCTGCCTTTATTTGTTACTTGACCTTTTTCCCTCACTGCTTTTAATATTCTTTGTGCATTTGGTACTTTGACTATCATGTGATGGGAGGAATTTTTTTTATGGTCCAATCTATTGGAGTTCTGTAGTCTTCTTGTATGTCTATGAGCATCTCTTTCTTTAGCTTAGGGACGTTTTCTCCTATAATTTTGTTGAATGTATTTACTGGTCCTATAAGTTGAAAGTCTTCACTTTTATCCTTAGGTTTGATCTTCTCATTGTGTCCTGGATTTCCTGTATGTTTTGGGCTAGGAACTTTTTGCATTTTAGATTTTCTTTGATAGTTGTGTCAATGTTTTCTATGGAATCTTCTGCCCCTGAAAGTCTCTCTTCTATCCTCTGTATTCTTTTGGTGAGGCTTGTGTCTCTGACTCCTGATTTCTTTCCTAGATTTTCTAACTTCTCCAGGGTTGTCTCTATTTGTGATTTCTTTATTTTTTCTATTTCCATTTTTAGATCCTGAATGGCTTTTTTTTTTCAATTCCTTCACCTGTTTTGTTGATCTTTTCTGTTTCCTTTCTAAGGGCTTCTACATGTTTAATTGTGTTCTCTTGTATTCCCTTAAAAGAGTTATGTATATCTTACTTAAAGTCATCTAACATCATCACGTGCAATGATTTTAAATCATCATCTTGCTTTTTTGGTGTCTTGGGGCATCAATTGTTTTCTGATAATGCCAAGTGTCCATGGTTTCTAATGCTTAATTTCTTGTCATTGCTTATGCCATCTGGTTATCTCTGGTGTTATCTGGTTTTGCTGCCTCTGAAAGTGGCTTGACACTCCTGTAAGACTGTGTGTCAGCATAAGTGGGAGACCTGCTCTCTCCCCATGGGATCCGGGTATATAGCGCTGTGCTGTGGCACAGGGTCAGCTCAAGGCACAGAGAGAAACTGGAAAGGTCCTATCTCAGACTGCTCCTAGATTCCTATATCCTGAGGGCTCTGGGCAGGTTCCACTTGGGCCAGGATTGTTCTCAGAATTGTGTTCTCACCTGTGCCCTAGGGGGTTTCAGCCCTTCTGGGAGACCAGTTCACTCTCTGCAGGATCTGTGTTCAGAGAGTTCAGATCCAGTTGCAGGCAGAAACTGGAAGGTTCCTCTCCCAGATTGCTCTTTTCTTCCTATGTCTAGAGGGGTCTGGGTGAGTCCCTGGGAGCAGAAGTGGTAGTCTTTCTTGTGCTCTCAGGTGTGTCAACACTGCTGGGAGACCAGCTTTCTCCTAGCGTGATCTGGGTACAGAGAGTGGTGGCACAGTGTGAGCTTCTGGCACAGGTGAAAACCAGAAGGATTCTGTCCCAGTCTGCTCCTCAGTTCTTGTGTCCAGAGGGATCCAGAAAGATTCCTCTTGGGCCATGAATGTGAGCAGAAACTGGTTTCACCTGCATTCTTGGGTGTGTCAACACTTCTGTGAGACCAGCTCTCTCCCCATGGGATCTGTGAACAGAGAGCTGTGGCATAGGGTCAGTTCACGGTGCAGGCTGAAACCAGAAGGATCCTGTCCCACACTGCTCTTTGGGTCCTGTATCCTGAGTGCTCCAGTCAGGTTCTTCTTGGGCCAGGAATGTGAGTAGAAATGGTGGTCAAGACTGTGCTCTAGGGAGTTCCAGCACATCTGAGAAACCAGGTTTCTACCAGTGTGATGTGGGTACAGATGGTCTCGACTGTGCTCTCAGGTGTGTCAGCACTCCTGGGAGATGAACTTTCTCCCAGAGAATCTAGGTACAGGGAGCTGTGGCACAGGGTCAGCTCTGGGTGCAAGCAGCACATTGTTGATTCTTGATTTTAGAGATTAAGAAGTAATGGTTTGACCTAAAGAAATGTTCAGGGGTTGGGGATTTGGCTCAGAGGTAGAGCGCTTGCCTAGCAACCGCAAGGCCCTGGGTTCGGTCCCCAGCTCTGAAAAAAAAAAGAAAAAAGAAGAAATATTCAACATCTTTAGTCATAAGGGAAATGCAAATCAAAACAACCCTGAGATTTCACCTCACACCAGTGAGAATGGCTAAGATCAAAAACTCAGGTGACAGCAAATGCTGGCGAGGATGTGGAGAAAGAGGAACACTCCTCCATTGTTGGTGAGATTGCAGACTGGTACAACCATTCTGGAAATCAGTCTGGAGGGTCCTCAGAAAATTGGACATTGCACTACCTGAGGACCCAGCTATACCTCTCTTGGGTATATACCCAAAAGATGCCCCAACATATAACAAAGACACATGCTCTACTATGTTCATCGCAGCCTTATTTATAATAGCCAGAAGCTGGAAAGAACCCAGATGCCCTTCAACAGAGGAATGGATACAGAAAATGTGGTACATCTACACAACGGAATACTACTCAGCTATCAAAAACAATGACTTTATGAAATTCATAGGCAAATGGATGGAACTGGAAAATATCATCCTGAGTGAGGTAACCTAATCACAGAAAAACACACATGGTATGCACTCATTGATAAGTGGCTCTTAGCCCAAATTCTTGAATTAACCTAGATGCCTAGAACACATGAAACTCAAGAAGGATGACCAAAATGTGAATGCTTCACTCCTTCTTTCAAAGGGGAACAAGAATAGCCTTGGGAGGGAATAGGGAGGCAAAGTTTAGAACAGAGGCAGAAGGAACACCCATTCAGAGCCTGCCTCACATGTGGCCCATACATATACAGCTACCAAACTAGATAAGATGGATGAAGCAAAGATGTGCAGGCCAAGAGGAACTGGATGTTGATCTCTCCTGAGAGACACAGCCAGAATACAGCAAATACATAGGCGAATGCCATCATTAAACCACTGAACTGAGAATGGGACCCCTGTTGAAGGAATCTTAGAAAGGACTGAAAGAGTTTGAATGGGCTTGAGACCCCATATGAACAACAATGCCAACCAACCAGAGCTTCCAATGACTAAGCCACTACCCAAAGACTATACATGGACCTACCCTGGACTCCAACTGCATACATAGTAATGAAGAGCCTAGTAAGAGCACCAGTGGAAGGGGAAGCCCTTGGTCCTGCCAAGACTGAACTCCCAGTGAATGTGATTGTTTTGGGGACGGCATTAATGGGGGGAGGATGGGGAGGGGAACACCCATAGAGAAGGGGTTAGGGGGATGTTGGCCCGGAAACTGGGAAGGGGAATAACAATCGAAATGTAAATAAGAAATACTCAAATCAATAAAGATAAAAAAAAAGAAGTGATGGTTTGTTCAGGAAATTTTCCCTTATGCCTTGTATTTGAGGATCTTCCCCACTCTCTCTTTTATTTTTTTAAGTGTATCCGATTTTATGTGGAGACTTTTAATAACCGCTTCTATTTCTTTATGAGTTATGGGATTTTTAGACGGTTTGTCTGATCCTGATTTAACTTTGGTATCTGGTATCTGTCTAGACAATTGTCCATTTCATCCAGTTTTTCTAGTTTTGTTGAGTAGCACTTTTGTATTAGGATCTGAAGCCTTTTACGAATTTTGCCAGATCCTGCTGTTGCTTCTCCCTTTTTATTTCTTATTTATTAATTTGGATACTCTTTCTGTGTCCTCCGGTTAGTCTGGCTAAGGGTTTATCTATTTTGTTTTCCTTCTCTTCAAAGAATCAGCTCCTGGCCTTGTTGATTCTTTGTATAGATCTTTTTGTTTCTTCCTAGTTACTTTCAGCCCTGAGTTTGATTATTTCATGCCCTCTACTCCTCTTGGGTGTATTTGCTTCTTTTTCTTCTAGAGCTTTTAGGTGTGCTGTCAAGGTGCTAATGCATGCATGTTCCACTGTCTTTTTAGAGGCATTCAGCATCATAGTTTTGCTCTTAAACTGGTTTCATTGTGTCCCATAAGTTTGGGTATGTTGTGCCTTCATTTTCATTAAATTCTAAAGAGTCTTTAATTTCTATCTTTATTTCTTCTTTGACCAAGTTATCATTGAAGTTGTTCAGCTTCCATGTTTATGTGGGCTCTCTCTCTGTTTTTTTTTTTTTTGTTTTTTTTTTTTTTTGGTGTTGTTATTGAAGACCAGCCTTCTGATAGGATGCTTGGGATTATTTCAATCTTATTGTTGAGGCGTGTTTTGTGACTAATTATATGGTCAATTTTGGAGAAGCTACCATGAGGTGCTGAGAAGAATGTATATTCTTTTGTTTTAGGATGAAATCTTCTATAAATATCTGTTAAATCCATTTGGTTCATAACTTCTATTAGTTTTGACTGTGTCTGTGTTCAGTTTCTGTTTCCATGATCTGTCCATTGATAACAGTGGAGTGCTGAAATCTCCTACTATTATTTTGTGAGGTGCAATGTGTCCTTTGAGCTTATTTTTAATAAGGTTACTTTTATGAATGTATGTGCCCTTGCATTTCGAGCATAGATATTCAGGATTGAGAGTTCATCTTGATGGATTTTTCCTTTGATGAATATGAAGTGTCCTTCCTTATCTTTTTTGATAGCTTTTGGTTGAAAGTTGATTTTACTGGATATTAGAATGGCTACTCCAACTTGTTACTTGGAACTGTTTGCTTGGAAAATTGTTTTCCAGCCTTTTACTCTGAGGAAGTGTCTGCTTCCACTGAGGTGGTTTCCTGTATGCAGCAAAATACAGGGTCCTCTTTATGTATCCAGCCTGTTAGTCTGTTTTTTCATTGGGGAATTGAGTCCATTAAT
The DNA here is from genome assembly GCF_021556685.1 of Rattus norvegicus. Taxonomy (NCBI): domain Eukaryota; kingdom Metazoa; phylum Chordata; class Mammalia; order Rodentia; family Muridae; genus Rattus; species Rattus norvegicus. Next base: position 29,365,063 of record NC_141554.1, read on the forward strand.
GTTAAGCGATATTAAGGAATAGTGATTGTTGTTTCCTTTTGTTGTTAGAGGTGGAATTTGTTTTGGTGGGTTTCTTTGGGTTTTGTTACAAGAAGATTACTTTCTTGCTTTATTTAGGGTGTATTTTCCCTCCTTGTATTGGAGTTTTCCATCTTTTATCCTTTGTTGATCTGGATTTGTGGGAAGATATTGTGTAAATTTGGTTTTGTCATAGAATATCTTGGTTTCTCCATCTATGTTAATTGAGAGTTTTGCTGGATATAGTAGCCTGAGCTGGCATTGTATTCTGTCAGGGTCTTATGACATCTGCCCAGGATCCTCTGGCTTTCACAGTCTCTGTTGAAAATTCTGGTGTAATTCTGATAGTTCTGCCTTTTTCTTTTTCTTTTTCTTTTTTTTCTTTTTTTTTGGGGGGGGGATCTGGGGACCAAACCCAGGGCCTTGCGTTTGCTAGGCAAGCGCTCTACCACTGAGCTAAATCCCCAACCCCAAGTTCTACCTTTATATGTTACTGGGCCCTGTCCTCTTACTGCTTTTAATATTCTTTGTTTTGTGTTTTTGGTGTTTTTACTTTTAAGTGATGGAAAAATATATTTTCTCATCCAATCTATTTGGAGTTCTGTAGACTTCTTCTCTGGGCATCTCTTTCTTTAGGTTAGGAAAGTTTGCTTCTGTAATTTTGTTGAAGATATTTACTGGCCTTTATTTTGGGAACCTTCACTCTCTTTTATACCTATTATCCTTAGCTTTGATCTTCATAGGATTTCCAGGATGTTTTTGTTAGGTGTCTTTTGCATTTTTCATTTTCTTTAACTTTTGTGTCAATGTTTTCTATAATCTTTTCTGCACCTGAGATTGTCTCTTCAACCTCCTCTATTCTGTTGGTAATGCTTGCATCTATGAGCCTTAATCTGTTACCTAGATTTTCTATCTCCAGTTTATTTTTCTTTCTAAATTTTTTATTTTTTTCTTTTTCCATTGTTACACTCTGGATGATTTTGTTCAATTCATTCACCTGTTTGTTTTTCTATAATTCTTTAAGGGATTTTTATATTTCCTCTTTAAAGGCTTCTACCTGTCTACCTGTGTTCTCCCTTATTTCTTTAAGGGACTTACTTATGTCTTTCTTAATGTCCTCTTTCATTATCATGAGATACAATTTTAAATAAGAGTCTTGATTTTCTGGTCTGCTGAGACATCCAGGGCTTGCTATGGTGAGAGAACTGGTTTCTTTTTTTTTCTCTTCTTTTTTTGCCATCTTTATTAAATTGGGTATTTTTATTTACATTTCAATTGTTATTACCTTTCCCGGTTCCCAGGCAAACATCCCCACAATCCCTCCCCCTCCCCTACGATATGGGTGTTCCCCTCCCCATTCTCCATACATTACCACCCTCCATCCCAACAATCCCCTTCACTAGGGGTTCAGTCTTGGCAGGACCAAGGGCTTTACCTTCTACTGGTGCCCTTACTAGGCTATTCATTGGTACCTATGCAGTTGGAGTGCAGGGTCAGTCCATGTATAGTCTTTGGGTAGTGGCGTAGTCTCTGGGAGCTCTGGTTGGTTGGCATTGTTGTTCATATGGGGTCTCAAGCCCCTTCAAGCTCTTTCAGTTCTTTCCAAGATTCCTTCAACGGGGGTCCCATTCTAAGTTCAGTGGTTTAATGATGGCATTCACCTATGTATTTGCTGTTTTCTGGGTGTGTCTCTCAGGAGAGATCTACATACAGTACCTGTCTGCCTGCACTTCTTTGCTTCATCCATCTTATCTAGTTTGGTGGATGTATATGTATGGTCCACACGTGGGGCAGGCTCTGAATGGGTGTTCCTTCAGTCTCTGTTCTAAACTTTGCCTCCCTATTCCCTCCCAAGGGTTTTCTTGTTCCCCTTTGGAAGAAGGAGTGACACATCCACATTTTGGTCATCCTTCTTGAGTTTCTTGTGTTCTGTACATCTAGGATATTCGAGCATTTGGGCTAATATTCACTTATTAATGAGTGCATACCATGTGTGTTTTTCTGTGATTGGGTTATGTCACTCCGCATGATATTTTCCAGTTCCATCCATTTGCCCATGAATTTCATAAAGTCATTGTTTTGATAGCTGAGTAGTACTCCATTGGGTAATATATGACATTTTCTGTATCCATTCCTCTGTTGAAGGGCATCTGGGTTCTTTCCAGCTTCTGGCTATTATAAATAAGACTGCGATGAACATAGTGGAACATGTGTCATTGTTATATGTTGGAGAATCTTTTGGGTATATATCTAAGGGAGGTATAGCTGGGTCTTCAGGTAGTGCAATGTCAAATTTTCTGAGGAACCTCCAGACTGATTTCCAGAATGGTTGTACCAGTCTGCAATCCCACCAACAACGGAGGAGTGTTCCTCGTTCTCCATATCCTCTACAACATCAGCTGTCACCAGAGTTTTTGATTTTAGCCATACTAAAATGTGTGAGTTGGAATCTCAGGGTTGTTTTGATTTGCATTTCCCTTATGACTAAAGATGTTGACCATTTCTTTTGGTGCTTTTCAGCCATACGGCATTCCTCAGCTGTGAATTCTTTGTTTAGTTCTGATCCCATTTTTAATAGGGTTATTTGTCTCACTGCAGTCTGACTTCATGAGTTTTGTATATTTTTGATATCAGACCTCTATCAGTTGTAGGATTGGTAAAAATCTTTTCCTAATCTGTTGGTTGCCATTTTGTCCTAACAACAGTGTCCTTTGCCTTACAGAAGCTTTGCAGTTTCATGAGATCCCATTTGTCGATTCTTGATCTTAGAGCATAAGCCTTTGGTATCTTTTTTTTTATTTTATTAACTTGAGTATTTCTTTTTTTTAATTAACTTGAGTATTTCTTATATACATTTCGAGTGTTATTCCCTTTCCTGGTTTCTGGGCAAACATCCCCCTAATCCCTCCCCCTCCCCTTCTTTATGGGTGTTCCCCTCCCCATCCTCCCCCCATTGCTGCCCTCCCCCCAACAATCTAGTTCACTGGGGGTTCAGTCTTAGCAGGACCCAGGGCTTCCCCTTCGACTGGTGCTCTTATTAGGCTATTCATTGCTACCTATGAGGTCAGAGTCCAGGGTCAGTCCATGTATAGTCTTTAGGTAGTGGCTTAGTCCCTGGAAGCTCTGGTTGCTTGGCATTGTTGTACACATGGGGTCTCAAGCCCCTTCAAACTCTTCCAGTTCTTTCTCTGATTCCTTCAACGGGGGTCCTATTCTCAGTTCAGTGGTTTGGTGCTGGCATTCGCCTATGTATTTGTTGTATTCTGGCTGTGTCTCTCAGGAGAGATCTACATCCGGTTCCTGTCGGCCTGCACTTCTTTGCTTCATCCATCTTGTCTAATTGGGTGGCTGTATATGTATGGGCCAAATGTGGGGCAGCCTCTGAATGGGTGTTCCTTCTGTGTCTGTTTTAATCTTTGCCTCTCTCTTCCCTGCCAAGGGTATTCTTGTTCCCCTTTTAAAGAAGGAGTGAAGCATTCACATTTTGATCATCCGTCTTGAGTTTCTTTTGTTCTAGGCATCTAGGGTAATTCAAGCATTTGGGCTAATAGCCACTTATCAATGAGTGCATACCATGTGTGTTTTCCTGTGATTGGGTTACCTCACTGAGGATGATATTTTCCAGTTCCAACCATTTGCCTACGAATTTCATAAAGTCATTGTTTTTGATAGCTGAGTAATATTCCATTGTGTAGGTCTACCACATTTTCTGTATCCATTCCTCTGTTGAAGGGCATCTGGGTTCTTTCCAGCTTCTGACTATTATAAATAAGACTGAGATGAACATAGTGGAGCACGTGTCTTTTTTATATGTTGGGGCATCTTTTGGGTATATGCCCAAGAGAGGTATAGCTGGATCCTCAGGCAGTTCAATGTCCAATTTTCTGAGGAACCTCCAGGCTGATTTCCAGAATGGTTGTACCAGTCTGCAACCCCACCAACAATGGAGGAGTGTTCCTCTTTCTCCACATCCTCCCCAGCATCTGCTGTCACCTGAGTTTTTGATCTTAGCCATTCTCACTGGTGTGAGGTAAAATCTCAGGGTTGTTTTGATTTGCATTTCCCTTATGATTAAAGATGTTGAACATTTCTTTAGGTGTTTCTCAGCCATTCGGCATTCCTCAGCTGTGAATTCTTTGTTTAGCTCTGCACCCCATTTTTTAATAGGGTTATTTGTTTCCCTGCGGTCTAACTTCTTGAGTTCTTCGTATATTTTGGAAATAAGGACTCTATCTGTTGTAGGATTGGTAAAGATCTTTTCCCAATCTGTTGGTTGCTGTTTTGTCCTAACCACAGTGTCCTTTGCCTTACAGAAGCTTTGCAGTTTTATGAGATCCCATTTGTCGATTCTTGATCTTAGAGCATAAGCCATTGGTGTTTTTTTCAGGAAATTTTTTCCAGTGCCCATGTGTTCCAGATGCTTCCCTAGTTTTTCTTCTATTAGTTTGAGTGTATCTGGTTTGATGTGGAGGTCCTTGATCTACTTGGACTTAAGCTTTGTACAGGGTGATAAGCATGGATCGATCTGCATTCTTCTACATGTTGACCTCCAGTTGAACCAGCACCATTTGCTGAAAATGCTATCCTTTTTCTATTGAATTGTTTTGGCTCTTTGTCAAAAATCAAGTGAACACAGGTGTGTGGGTTCATTTCTGGGTCTTCAATTCTATTCCACTGATCTATCTGCCTGTCTCTACCAATATCATACAGTTTTTATCACTATTGCTCTGTAACATTGCTTGAGTTCAGGGATAGTGATTCCCCCAGAATTCCTTCTATTGTTGAGGATAGTTTTAGCTATCCTGGGTTTTTTGTTATTCCAGATAAATTTGCAAATTGTTCTGTCTAACTCTATGAAGAAGTGGGTTGGAATTTTAATGGGGATTGCATTGCAGCTGTAGATCGCTTTTGGTAAAATGGCCATTTTTATTATGTTAATCCTGCCAATCCATGAGCATGGGAGATCTTTCCATCTTCTGAGATCTTCCTCAATTTCTTTTTCAGAGGCTTGAAGTTCTTATCATACAGACCTTTCACTTGCTTGGTAAAAGTCACACTGAGGTATTTTATATTATTTGGGACTATTATGAATGGTTTCCTTTTCCTAATTTCTTTCTTGGCTTGTTTCTCTTTTGTGTAGAGGAAGGCTACTGATTTATTTGAGTTAATTTTATACCCAGCCACTTTGCTGAAGTTATTTATCAGCTTTAGTAGTTCTCTGGTGGAACTTTTGGGATCACTAAAATATACTATCATATCTTGTGCAAATAGTGATTCTTTAACTTCTTCCTTTCCAATCTGTATCCCTTTGATCTCCTTTTGTTGTCTGATTGCTCTGGCTAGGTCTTCAAGACCTATATTGAATAAGTAGGGAGAGGGTCGGCAGCCTTGTCTATTCCCTGATTTTAGTGGGATTGCTTCAAGTTTCTCTCCATTTAGTTTAATGTTAGCTACTGGTTTGCTGTATATTGTTTTTACTATGTTTAGGTATGGGCCTTGAATTCCTATTCTTTCCAGGACTTTTATCATGAAGGGGTGTTGAATTTTGTCAAATGCTTTCTCAGCATCTAATGAAATGATCATGTGTTTTTTTATATTCAGCTTGTTTATAGTGTATTAAGTTGATGGTATTCTGTATATTAAACCATCCCTGCATTCCTGGGATGAAGCCTACTTAGTCATTACGGATTGTTTTTATTTGCTCTTGGATTTGGTTTGCAAGAATTTTATTGTGTATTTTTTGTCGATATTCATAAGGGAAAATGGTCTGAAGTTCTCTTTCTTCCTTGAGTCTTTGTATTGTTTATGTACAAGAGTTCTTTTGGCTTCATAGAAGGAATTCGGTAGTGCTCCATCTGTTTCAATTTTGTGGAATAGTTCGGATAGTATTGGTATGAGGTCTTCTATGAAGGTCTGATAGAATTCTGCACTGAACTCATATGGACTTGGGTTCTTTTTGTTTGGGAGACTTTTAATGACTGCTTCTATTTCTTTAGGAGTTATGGGGTTGTTTAAATGGTTTATCTGTTCCTGAATTAACATTGGTATCTGATATCTGTCTAGGAAATTGTCCATTTCCTCCAGATTTTCAAATTTTGTTGAATACATGCTTTTGTAGTAGGATGTGATGATTTTTTTGAATTTCCTCTGATTCCGAGTTTGTTAATTTGGCACACACTCTATGCCCTCTGGTTTGTCTGGCTAAGGGTTTATCTTGTTGATTTTCTCAAAGAACCAGCTTTTTGTTCTGTTGATTCTTTGTATAATCCTTTTTCTTTGTACTTGGCTGATTTCAGCCCTGAGTTTGATTATTTCTCATCTTCTACTCCTCCTGGCTGTATTTGCTGCTTCTTCTTCTTCTTCTTCTTCTTCTTCTTCTTCTTCTTCTTCTTCTTCTTCTTCTTCTTTTTTTTTTTGTAGAGCTTTTACGAGTGCTGTTAAACTGCTGATATATGCTCTCTCCTGTTTCTCTCTGTAGGCATTCAGAGCTGTAAGGTTTCCTCTTAGCACAGCTTTCATTGTGTCCCATAAGTTTTGTTTATGTTGTACTTTCATTTTCATTAAATTCTAAGAATTCTTTAATTTCTTTCTTTATTTCTTCCTTGACTAGGTCATCATTGAGTAGAACATTGTTCAACGTCAATGTATATGGGGGCGTTCTTTCCTTATTGTTATTGAAGATCAGCTTTAGCCCGTGGTTGTCTGATAGGACGAATGGGATTATTTCTATCTTTCAGTATCTTCTGAGACCTGTTTTATGACAGTTTATATGGTCAATTTTGGAGAAAGTACCATGAGGTTGTGAGAAGAAGTTATATCCTTTTGTTTTAGGATAAAATGTTCTATACATATCTGTTAAGTACATTTGGTTCATGACTTCTCTTAGTTGTCTATGTTTCAGTTTAATTTCCATTTCCATGATATGTTCACTGATGAGATTGGGGTGTTCAAATCTCCTACTAATATTGTGTGAGGTGCAATGTGTGCTTTGAGATTTAGTAGGGTTCCTTTTATCTATGTATGTGCCCTTTATTTGGAGCATAGATATTTAGGATTGAGAGTTCATCTTGGTGGATTTTGTATTTGATGAATATGAAGTGTCCTTCCTTATCTTTTTTGATGACTTTTGATTAAAAATCGATTTTACTCAATATTGAATGTCTATTCCAGCTTGCTTCTTCAGACCATTTGCTTGGAAAGTTGTTTTCCAGCTTTTCACTCTGAGGTAGTGTCTGTCTTTGTCTCTGAGGTGTGTTTCCTGTAGCCAGCAGAATGCTGAGTCCTCATGGTGTATCCAGCTTGTTAATCTGTGTCTTTTTATTGGGGAGTTGAGTCCATTGATGTTGAAAGATATTAAGGAATAGTGATTGTTGCTTTCTGTTATATTCTTATTTGGATGTGAGATTATGTTTGTGTGTTTGTCTTCTCTTTGTTTTGTTGCAAGACGTTTAGTTTCTTGCTTTTTCTCAGGTGTTGCTTGCCTCCTTGTGTCAGCCTTTACCATTTATTATCCTTTGTAGGGCTGGATTTGTAGAAAGATATTGTGGAAATTAGGTTTTGTCATGGAATATCTTGGTTACTCCATTTATGTTAAATGAGATTTTTGCTGGGTACAGTAACTTGTGCTGGCATTTGTGTACTCTTAGGGTCTTTATGACATCTGTCCAGGATCTTCTGGCTTTCATAGTCTCTTTTGAGAAGTCTGGTGTAATTCTGATACGTCTGCCTTTATATGTTACTTGACCTTTTTCCCTTACTGCTTTTAATATTCTTTCTTTATTTTGTGCATTTTGTGTTTTGATTATTATGTGACGGGAGGAGTTTCTTTCCTGGTCCATTCTATTTGGAGTTCTGTAGGCTTCTTGGATGTTTATGGGCATCTCTTTTTTTAGGTTAGGGAAATTTTCTTCTATGATTTTGTTGAAGATATTTACTGGTCCTTTGAGCTGGGAGTCTTCACTCTCTTCTATACCTATTATCCTTAGGTTTGATCTTCTCATTGTATCCTCGATTTCCTGTATTGGTTTGGGCCAGTAGCTTTTTCTGTTTTATATTATCTTTTCAAGTTGTGCCGATGATTTCTATGGAATCTTCTGTTCCTGAGATTCCCTCTTCTATGAGTTGTTTTCTGTTGGTGATGCTTGTATATATGGCTCCTTGTCTCTTCCTTTGGTTTTCTATAACCAGTGTTGTCTCCCTTTGTGCTTTCTTTATTGCTTCTATCTCCATTTTTAATTCCTTCACCTGTTTGATTGTGTTTTCCTGCAATTCTTTCAGGGATTTTTGTGATTCCTCTCTATATGCTTCTACTTGTTTATTTATGTTTTCCTTCATTTCTCTAAGGGAGTTCTTTATGTCTTCCTTGAACTCCTCCATCATCATGATCAAATGTGATTTTAAATATAGATCTTGCTTTTCTGGTGTGTTTGGATATTCAGTGTTTGCTTTGGTTGGAGCATTGGGCTCCGATGATGCCATGTAGTCTTGGTTTCTGTTGCTTAGGTTACTGGGCTTGCCTCTTGTCATCAGGTTGTCTCTGGTGTTACCTTGTTCTGCTATTTCTGACAATGGCTAGACCGTCCTCTAGACCTGTGTGTCAGGAGTGCTGTAGATCTTTTTTCCTATTTTCTTTCAGCCAGTTATGGGAACAGAGTGTTCTGCTTTCAGGCGTGTAGTATTTCCTGTCTACCCATATTCAGCTGTTCCTGTGGGCGCGTGTCCTGAATCCACCAGGCAGGTCACGTGGAGCAGAAAAGTTGGTCTTACCTGTGGTCTCAGGCCTGAATTGCTCCTCAGGTGCTGCGTTTCAGCTCTCTGTGAGGGCAGCAAACAGAAGGGCCTGGCCTGCCTTTCCTCTTGTCCCTGTGCACAGCGTGCCCAGATGGTGCTAGTCCTTTTCCTCTAGAGTCAGAAATGTGGGCAGAGTGTAGTCTCTTCTGGCTTCCCAGGCGTGTCTGTCCCTCTGAAGGTTTAGCTCTCCCTCCCACAGGATTTGGGTGCAGGGAGCTGTTTGATTGTATCCCTTCATATCCAGGCAGTGTCTGGACCGCAGGGAACCAGCAGCTTGAGTGCCCCTGTCTTCCTGTACCCAGAGGCCCTATACAGTTTCCTCTTGGTCCAGGGATGTTGGCAATGGTGGACAGTACTGGTGGTCTCTTCTGCCCTGCAGTCTTAGGAGTGCCCACCTGTCTGGGTGATGAACTCTCTCTCCCATGGGGTTTGCGAGCAGGGAGTTGTGGGTTGGGATAAGCGAGGTTCAGGCTCCAGCTAGAAACCAGAATTGTCCGGTCCCAGGGAATTTTGCCTCTGTGTGTCCTGAGTCCACCAGTCAGGCCACATGGAACAGAAAAGTTGGTCTTACCTCTGTTCCTGGGCCTGAAGTTGCTCCTAGGTGCCTGTGTTTCAACTCTCCGTTATCCCAGCAACCAGAAGGGCCTGCCCAGCCTTTTCTCGGGTCCCTCTGCACAGCAGGCCTAGATGGCACTAGGCGTTTTCTTCTATAGTCAGAAATGTGGGCAGAGTGTAGTTTCCTCTGGCTTCCCAGGCGTGTCTACCCCCTGAAGGTCTAGCTTTCCCTCCCACAGGATTTGGGTACAGGGAGTTGTTTGAGCAGGTCCCTTCAGATTCAGGTGAGGTCTGGACCGCTGGGGATCTGTAGCTTGAGTGCCCCTATCTTCCTGTTCCCAGAGGCCCTATACAGTTTCCTCTTGGGCCGGGGATATGGGCAAGGGTTGGCAGTACTGGAGGTGTCTCCTGCCCTGCAGTCTTAGGAGTGCCCACCTGTCTGGGCAATTAGCTCTCTCACCCACGGGATTTGGGAGCAGGGAGCTGTGGGCTGGGATCAGCGAGGCTCGGGCTCTAGCTAGAAACCACAAGAACTGGTTTCTTATGTTTTATGTGGCCTTCGTTCTGTTGCTTAGGTTCTTACCCTGAGTTCTTGTTATCTGGTTTCCTCTGGTGTTATCTGGTATTCCCTTCTCTGACTATGGCTTTTGTCTTCCTGTAATCTTTCCTCTCAGCACTCCTGGGAGACTAGTTCTCTGAGAGTAGAATTTGAGTATGGAGAGCTGTCGCACAGGGTCAGCTCCACGGTGCAGATGGAAACTGGTGGGGTCCTGTTCTGGGCTCTTTCTTGGTTTCTGTGTTCTGAGGGCTCTGGTTGGGTTCCTCTTAGGTCAGGTATTTGAGTAGAAGTGGTGGTCTTACCTCTGATCTCAGTTATATCAGGTTAGGGGCAGATTCATTTTCTATATTAGTTATCTCCATCCCGGACTGCTCAATGGTTTTTAAAAACCTCTCTGAATAGCATAGTTTATAATTGGGATTATCATATGAGTACTTTCTTAATGTGAAATCCATACATACATCTTCAATTTTTCCTCAACTCCTTTCATTAATGTTGATATGTTGATATGTTGTATTAATATATGATAAGTGGCCCAAGATAATTCTTTGTATGGTGTAGATTAGAAAAGTACAACACTTCTTTTATTTTGCTTTTTTAGATTCCCCAGATGAATATAGGAATTAGAAGAATAATGATTACATCAATAATCTGTAAAGGAATTGTTGTACAACCATGTCAGTAATAATGTGTTAAGTGCCTTTTGAACTAAATATCACCAAAAGATAAGAGATCACTACAGAGTTCTTAATAACACATAGCCTATCTGTGAAAAGCATTTGGAATCCTTTGTCAGAGGACGACTATATGCTGTCATGAGTTGTCAGCTACTGTACTATTAACAATGGAAACTCTTAAGTTCAGTCTTGGAACACCCATTACTACTTATACTCTACACCAACTCATTTTGAAAGATTGTTTCCTGAAGGGGAATTAAGTAGGGCTTTAAAATTTGACTCTGTGGGGTAAGCCTCTATAGCATGGCTTGCAATTTGTGAACATTTAGGCAAATGATTCATCCACGTCAGTCTGGACTTGTCTTTTGAATGCCCTATTGTGTTATGAGCAGGAGCAAGAAGAACTGACCTCCCATTTTGGCTTCAAGACCTCTTTTCTTCAATGGGGTGGTTTATCAGTGTAGAAAAATTGAAATTGTGTTGCTTCTATGTTTGATGCTCTCATGCTTCCATCCTGTGGTCAAATGGTAGAATGCTTGATGCACATAAAATAAGTGATTTTTTTTTCTTTAACTGTACTTCGAGCTTGCTGTTTCATGTGAAGTAGATGGTAGATGAATGCTTTCTATATGTAGAAATATTGAAATTACTTTTTGTTTTAACTGTATTTGATAGGCTTACATAATGTTGTCATTCTATACACAAGGGAGGAATGCAATTCGGACATAGAAATATTGGAATTATATTTACTTATATTGCATTTGATGGGCTTTTTCTGCCCTCCTGTGGACAACTAGAAAAATGCTATGTGGACTTTGAAAGACTGAATTTATGGGGAAAAGTTTAAAAAAAGAATTATTATGGGTGAGAGAAACCTGAAGTTATATTTTGCTTCATCTGTATTTACTGGGTTTGCTATTCTGTCATCCTGTGGATAAATGGAAAAACGCTTTGTATACACAAACATACTGAAATTATGGTTTAAAGAGATGGTTCAGTGGTTTAGAGCACTCGTTGCTCCTTCTGAAGACTTGACTTTGATTCCTAGTTCCCACATGTTAGTTCAAAATCATTTGTAACTAGAGTTACAAACAACACAGTGATTTTTTTCTCGGCTGTGTGGGCCCTAGACATGTAGGCGGCATACAGACATACATGTAGGTACAACATTTATATGCAAAGATAAATACATCTTTAAATATTATTAAAATTATTTTTTTTGCTTTTACTCTATTTGAAGTGTTTTTTTTCCACCAGTCCTGTGGAGAAGTCAAAGAATAATTTAAGGGTGCAGAATATCTAAAATGATTATTTTGCTATGTCTGTCTTTCATGAGAATACTCTGCCATCCTGTAGATGAATGGAAAAACACTACTTGAACTTAGCATATTGGAAATTATTTTATGCTGGTGTCCTATATTTAATCCATCTTTATTAAATTGGGTATTTCTTATTTACATTTCAATTGTTATTACCTTTCCTAGTTTACAGGCAAACCTACCCTTAATCCCTCCCCCTCCCCTTCTATATATGTGTTCCCCTCCCCATCCTTCTCCCATTACCGCCCTCCCCGCAACAATCCCGATCCCTGGGGATTCAGACTTGGCAGGACCAAGGGCTTCCCCTTCAACTGGTGCCTTTACTAGGCTATTCATTGCTACTTATGCAGTTGGAGTCCAGGGTCAGTCAATGTATAGTCTTTGGGGAGTGGTTTAGTCCCTGGAAGCTCTGGTTATTTTGCATTGTATTTCATATGGGGTCTCAAGCCCCTTCAAGCCCTTTCAGTCCTTTCTAAGATTCCTTCAACAGGGGTCCGGTTCTCAGTTCAGTGGTTTGCTGCTGGCATTCGCCTATGTATTTGCTGTATTCTGGCTGTGTCTCTCAGGAGAGATCAACATCCGGTTCCTGTCGGTCTGCACTTCTTTGCTTCATCCATTTTATCTAGTTTGGTGGCTATATATGTATGGGCCACATGTGGGGCAAGCTCTGAATGAGTGTTCCTTGTGCCTCTGTTCTAAACTTTGGGATTTGGGTGCAGAAAGCCCTTTTACATTTTCTTTGACCTTTGTGTTGATGATTTCTAGGGAATCTTCTGCTCCTGAGATTCTCTCTTCTATCTCTTGTATTCTGTTGCTTATGCTTGTATTTATGTCCCCCTGTCTCTTCCTTAGGTTTTGTATATTCAGGGTTGTCTCCTTTTGTGCATTCTTTATTGTTTTTATTTTCATGTTCTATTTGTTCACCTGTTTGGTTGTGTTTCCTGTAATTCTTTCAGAGATTTCTGTTTTTCCTTTCTAAGGGCTTGTACTTGTTTACTTGTAATTTCCTGCATTTCTTTAAGGGAGTTCTTTATGTCTTTCTTAAAATCCTCCATCATTATAAAAAAATGCGCTTTTAAATCTAAATCTTGCTTTTCATGTGTGTTTGGCTATCCAGTATTTTTTCGGTGGGAGAACTGGGCTCTGATGACTCCAAGTAGTCTTGGTTTCTGTTGTTTAGGTTCCTGTGCTTGCCTCTCTTTCTGTTTCTGAGAGTGACTTGACCCTGTTGTAGGCCTCTGTGTCAGCACTCCTGTAGAACTATTTTCTTTCAGCCTTTCCTGAGAACAGGTGTTCTGATTTCAGGTATGTAGGTGCTCCTCGGAGAGTGTCTTCCAGCTCTAGGCACTGGCAGAAATCAAATGGGCCTGTCCCTGATTGCTCCTGTAGGTCCTTGCACTCAGTGGGCACAGTTGTCTCTATTAGATTCCCTCTTGGTGCTGGATTGTGGGCAGAGGGTATTCTCCTCTGAGGTCTCAGGACACTTCTGACGGTCCTGCTCTCTTCCCCATGAGATTTGGGTAGAGGGAGCTGTTTGGCCAGTTTAGTTCAGTCCTGGGCACAGACCAGAACCTCACATACCAGCGGCTGTCTGTTCCTATATCCCTATGTCCAGAGGCACTGTGCAGTTTCCCTAAGGACCAGGAATGTGGGCAGAGGTGTGCAGAGGTGGCAGTCTGTCCTGTGGTCTTAAGATGTCTGCACTCCTGGGTGGCCTGGTCTCTTACCCATGGGATTTAGGTGCAGGGAACTGTGGCATGGTATCAGTTCACTTCTGGGCCCCTAGTTTTTCTTCTATTAGTTTGAGAGTATCTGGTTTGATGTGGAGGTTCTTGATCCAGTTGGACTTAAGCTTTGTACAGGGTGATAAGAATGGATTGATTTGCATTCTTCTACATGCTGACCTCCAGTTAAATTGTAAGACTCTCAGAGAGAATCTTCCCTCAGGAGGGAGATCCTCAAGCCCCAATGACCAGTCCGAGTCCACCGGCTGCAATCTGCAAGAGGATTTTTATTGATCAGGATACACAGGTATCTGTGGGCGTCCCAGTCAATTTGGAAGACTGGCGTGCCTAGCAGAACCAGGGACGGGTTTTTATAGTGTATTGGGAGCAGAAGCAGGCTTACAGAAGCAGATGCATGGTTACAGGGATGTGATTGGTGGAGTAAATGAGGCATACGTGTATGTTACTTATTTTGGCTATAATCATAACAGTGAGTTAGCAAAAAGTACATGGTGGTCAGGGCTTCCGGGGGGTCAGGGACTTTTTCTTTTTCCTGCCAGGTGGCCCATGGAGCAGTGCCCATAATTAATCTGGTTTCTGCATTTTGTTTTCTTTTCTGGTCTGTTTCGTCTAAATGATGGGTATGCTTGTCCACATATCTAAAAACTTACTTTATATTTCTATAGTTGAGGGCCTTGGGCTTGTACAATTCCCTTTCTGGGAGGGGGGTCTTTCAAAACCAGCACCATTTTTTGAATATGCTATCTTTTTTCCATTGGATGGTTTTGACTCCTTTGTCAAAACTCAAGTGACCATAGGTGTATGACTTCATTTCTGGGTCTTCAGTTCTATTCCACTGGTCTGTCTGCCTGTCTCTCTAGCAATATTATACAGTTTTTTAATCATTATCGCTCTGTAGTACTGCTTTAGGTCAGGGATCGTGATTCCCCCAGATGTCCTTTTATTGTTGAGGATATTTTTAGCTATCCTGGTTTTTTTGTTATTCTAGATGAATTTGCATATTGTTCTTTCTCATTGTCTGATAATTGTATTGGAGTTTTGATGGGGATCGCCTTGAATCTGTAGATCACTTTTGGTAAAATGGCCGTTTTTACTGTACTAATTCTGCCAATCCATGAGCATGGGAGATCTTTCCATCTTCTGAGATCTTCCTCAATTTCTTTCTCCAGAGACTTGAAGTTCTTTTTTTTAATTTACCATTTTATTTTATTTTTTATTAGATATATTTCCTTACTTACATTTCAAATGCTATTCCCTTTCCCAGTTTCCTGTCCATAAGACCCCATGCATCCCCTTCCCCACTATGGGTATTCCCCCTGTACATCCCCCTTACCGCCCCCCATAATCCCCTGTACTGGGGGTCCAATCTTGGCAGAACTAAGTGATTTCCCTTCCACTGGGGCCACAACAAGGCTATTCTCTGCTACACATGCAGTTGGAGACCCGTGTCAGTCCATGTATAGTCTTTTTTTTCACCTTTATTATTTTTTCATCTTTATTAACTTGAGTATTTCTTATTTACATTTCGATTGTTATTCCCCTTTCCGGTTTCCCGGCCAACATCCCTGTAACCCTTTCCCCTCCTCTTCTCTATGTGTGTTCCCCTCCCCATCCTCCAACATTTACCGCCTTCCCCCCAACAATCACGTTCACTGGGGGTTCAGTCTTGGCAGGACCAAGGGCTTCCCCTTCCACTGGTGCTCTTACTAGGCTCTTCATTACTATGTATGCAGTTGGAGTCCAGGGTAGGTCCATGTATAGTCTTTGGGTAGTGGCTTAGTCATTGGAAGCTCTGGTTGGTTGGCATTGTTGTTCATATGGGGTCTCAAGCCCATTCAAACTCTTTCAGTCCTTTCTAAGATTCCTTCAACAGGGGTCCCATTCTCAGTTCAGTGGTTTAATGATGGCATTCGCCTATGTATTTGCTGTATTCTGGCTGTGTCTCTCAGGAGAGATCAACATCCAGTTCCTCTTGGCCTGCACATCTTTGCTTCATCCATCTTATCTAGTTTGGTAGCTGTATATGTATGGGCCACATGTGAGGCAGGCTCTGAATGGGTGTTCCTTCTGCCTCTGTTCTAAACTTTGCCTCCCTATTCCCTCCCAAGGCTATTCTTATTCCCCTTTTAAAGAAGGAGTAAAGCATTCGCATTTTGGTCATCCTTCTTGAGTTTCATGTGTTCTGTGCATCTAGGGTAATTCAAGAATTTGGGCTAATATCCACTTATCAATGAGTGCATACCATGTGTGTTTTTCTGTGATTGGGTTACCTCACTCAGGATGATATTTTCCAGTTCCATCCATTTGCCTATGAATTTCATAAAGTCATTGTTTTTTATAGCCAAGTAATATTCCATTGTGTAGATGTACCACATTTTCTGTATCCATTCCTCTGTTGAAGGGCATCTGGGTTCTTTCCAGCTTCTGGCTATTATAAATAAGGCTGCTATGAACATAGTGGAGCATGTGTCCTTTTTATGTGTTGGGGCATCTTCTGGGTATATGCCCAAGAGAGGTATAGCTGGGTTCTCAGGTAGTTCAAAATCCAATTTTCTGAGGAACCTCCAGACTGATTTTCAGAATGGTTGTACCAGTCTGCAATCCCAACAACAATGGAGGAGTGTTCCTCTTTCTCCACATTCTCGCTAGCATTTGCTGTCACCTGAGTTTTAGATCTTAGCCATTCTCACTGGTGTTAGGTGAAATCTCAGGGTTGTTTTGATTTGCATTTCCCTTATGAGTACAGATTTTGAACATTTCTTTAGGTGTTTCTCAGCCATTCAGCATTCCTCAGCTGTGAATTCATTGTTTAGCTCTGAAGCCCATTTTTTTTAATAGGGCTATGTCTCCCTGCGGTCTAACTTCTTGAGTTCCTTGTACATTTTGGATATAAGCCCTCTATCAGTTGTAGGATTGGTAAAGATCTTTTCCCAAACTGTTTGTTGTCGCTTTGTCCTAACGACATTGTCATTTGCCTTACAGAAGCTTTGCAGTTTTATGAGATCCCATTTGTCGATTCTTGATCTTAGAGCATAGGCCATTGGTGTTTTGCTCAGGAAATTTTCTCCGGTGCCCATGTGTTCGAGATGCTTCCCCACTTTTTCTTCTATTAGTTTCAGTGTATCTGGTTTGATGTGGAGATCCTTGATCCACTTGGACTTAAGCTTTGTATAGGGTGAGAAGAATGGATCAATTTGCATTCTTCTACATGCTGACCTCCAGTTGAACCAGTACCATTTGTTGAAAATGCTATCCTTTTTCCACTGGATGGTTTTTAGCTTCTTTGTCAAAGATCAAGTGACCGTAGGTTTGTGTGTTCATTTTTGCGTACTCAATTCTATTCTATTGTTCTACCTGCCTTTCTCTGTACCAATACAGTACAGTTTTTATGACTATTGCTCCGTAATACTGCTTGAGATCAGGGATGGTGATTCCCTCAGAAGTTCTTTTATTGTTGAGTATAGTTTCACTCTCCTGGTTTTTTTTTTTGTTATTCCAGATGAATTTACAAATTGCTCTTTCTCTTGGAAGAATTGAATTGTAATTTTGATGGGGATTGCATTGAACACGTAAATTGCTTTTGTAATGGAGGTCATTTTTGCACTATTAATTCTGCCAATCCATGAGCATGAGAGATCTTTCCATCTTCAGAGATCTTCTTCAATTTCTTTCTTCAGAGACTTGAAATTCTTGTCATTTAAATCTTTCACTTGCTTGATTAGAGTCACAAGAAGGTATTTTATATTATTTGTGACAATCTTGAATGGTGTTTTTCTCTAGTTTCTGTCTCAGCCTATTTATATTTTGAGTAGAGGAAGACTACTGATTTGTTTGAAGTAAGTTTAGACCCAGCCACTTTGCTGAAAATATTTATCAGGCTTAGTAGTTCTCTCGTGGAACTTTTGGGGTAACTTAAGTATACTATCATATCATCTGCAAATAGTGATACTTGACTTCTTTCTTTTTAATTTGTATCCCTTTCACCTTTTTTGTCTGATTGCTCTGGTTAGGACTTTCAGTACTATATTGAATAAGTACTGAGAGATTGGGTAGTATTGTGTAGTTCCTGATTTAAGTGGCATCATGTCAAATTTCTCTCCTTTTAATTTGATTTTGGCTACTGGTTTGGTGTATATTTCTTTTACTGTGTTTATGTATGGGCCTTTAATTCTTGATCTTTACAAGACTCTTAAATACTTTCTCAGCATCTAATGAGATGATCATTTTAAAAAAATTTTTGTTCTTTGCATTGGTTAACATAGTCAAGTACTTTGATGCATTTTCATATATTGAACCATCCCTGCTTCTCTTGGATGAAACATACTTGATCATGATGGATGATCCTTACGATGTGTTCTTGGATTCTTTTTGGCAGAATTTTATTGAGTACATTTGTTTTGATTTTCATAGGGGACATTTGTCTGAATTTCTCTTTCATTTTTTCATCTTTGTGTGGTTTAGTTATATATGTAATTGTAGCTTCATAGAAGGAATTGGGTAGTGTTCCTTCTGTAAATATTTTGTGGAATAGTTTGGTCAATATTGGTATGAACTCTTCTATAAAGGTGTGGCAGAATTCTGCCCTAAACCTATGTGGTCCTGGGGTTTTGTTTTGGTTGGGAGACTTTTAGTAACGGTTTCTATTTCTTTAAGAGTTATGGGACTGTTTACATGGGTTATCTGATCCTGATTGAACCTTGGTACCTGGTATTCGTCTAGAAAATTTCTAGAGATTTTCGAGTTATTTTGAATATAGGATTTTGTAGTAGGATCTAATGATTTTTTTGAATTTCATCAGATTTTATTGTTATGGCTCCCTTTTCATTCCTTATTTTGCTAATTTGGATACACTTTTTGTGCCCTCTGGTTATTCTGGCTAAGTGTTTTTTCTATCGTGTTTATTTTCTCAAAGAACCAGCTCCTGCTTTTGTTGATACTTTGTATATTTCTTTTTGTTTCGACTTGGCTGATTTCAGCCATGATTTTGATTATTTCCTGCCCTCTATTCCTCTTGGGTGTAATTTTTTCATTTTCTTCTATAGGTTTTATGTGTGCTGTCAAGCTGCTAATGTATATTCTCTCCTGTTTCTTTTTGGAGGCAACCAGAGTTATGAGTTTTGCTCTTAGCACAGGTTTCATTATATCCCATTATTTTGGATATGTTGTGCCTTCATTTTCATTAAATTCTCAAAGTCTTTCATTTCTTGCTTTATTTCTTTTCACCAATTTATCATTCAGTAGAATATTGTTCAACTTCCATGTATATGTGGGCTTTCTGTCATTTTTGTTGTTATTGAAGACTGGCCTCAATCCATAGTGATCTGATAGGATGCATAGGATTAATTCAATATTCTTGTATCTATTGAGGCCTTCTTTGTTATATGTAGTTGTGTTTGGAGATGATACCATGCAATGCTGAGAAGAAGGTAGTTTCTTCTTTCTTTCTTTTTTTTTTTTTGGATGAAATGTTTTATATCTGTTACATCCGTTTGTTTCATAACTTCTGCTAGTTTCTCTATGTCTCTGTTTAGTTTCTGTTTCCATGATCTGTCCCTTGATGCTATTGGAGTGTTGAAATCTTCCACTATTGTTGTGTGAGGTGCAATGTTCTCTTTGAGCTTTAGTAAGGTTTATTTTTATGAATATAGTTGCCCTTGCATTTGGAGCATAGGTATTCCGGATTGAGAGTTCATATTGGTGGATTTATTTCTTTGATGAGTATAAAGTGTCCTTTCTTCATTTTATTTTTGATAACTTTTGGTTGAAAGTCAATTTTTATTCAATATTAGAATAGCTACTCCAGTTTGTTTCTTGGGACCATTTGCTGTCGAGCGCCTAATGTCCCGCCAGTAAGAACGACGCGCGGCAACAGGATTCTTCTGCGAACAAGCCTTTACTGTGTTACTGCTCTTCTTAGTGTTACAGCTCTTCTTAGTATTACAGCTCTCTTAGTGTTACAGCTCTTCTTAGTGTTACAGCTCTCTTAGCGTTACAGCTCTCTTGAACAGGGACCTCGAGCAGCAAAGTTGCTCGACTTACATACACTACAGTATGCTAATTATCTCTCAGGGATTGGTGGGGCATGGATCACCCCACTACTTGTCCTCCAGGGATTGGTGGAGAATGAATCACCTCATTAGCATATTAACGGTCAACTGACACCTGGTGCATAAACAGCACATGTGCAGTACTGCTGTTCACCACTAGAGGGCGCCCTACATCTCATTATCGTATGGCCTCCCTAGCAAGGGGACAAGCCTGCACATGCGCAGTAAGTTGTCGACATCCAGACAAGGCTGAATGTCGGCGCCATGTTTGTTTCGCCGCGCCGCTCTCTACATCTCCCCCTTTTTTGTTTAATAAAATGACTGGTCTAGATCTGGGTGTCACGTCAATCTTGTCATTGCTCCTGTCTTAGGTCGTTCTCATCCAAACTCGGCCTTACCGGTCATAGAGTTACCCTATCGCCACCGGGCCCCGTGTCTTGGTTGGTCCGAGCTCGAGGAAAGTTGCCCGTCCCTGGATACAATGACTCCACATGACTGTGACAAAAATGATCTAGGGCGAACTCTTAATCTTTCAAAGAGGCCAGCCATATGTTGGGAGAAGCACCCTTTTTAATGGTGGTCATAGCCTGGTAAACAACCACTTTGTGTCTGGCATGTTCTCTTTTTAAACGGCCAATAAGCCAGAGACCTACTCCGAATCCCAGGAGGACAATAGCTCCCCGGGACAAACATGCCCGCCCACTCCTTAACAAGGGAGAAAGCATTGGTAATCCATGAGGTAAAGTCTTCAACTGTGATGGGGTCCAGCCTAGTGCTGTTGAGGACAGCAATCTGCATCAGCAATTGTCTTGATAGTTGCTCTGCTTTCATGGACCAGTTTCCTTTCAGATAATTCGAGATTTCTTTGCTCATTCCCAGTAATAATAGTAGGGTTCGTAGTCTCATCTTCAGGAAGAGCAGAAGGCAATTTTTGATTCAAGCGCTCGGGTACCCAAATTGGATTTTCTTGATTCTGCGGAAAAACACAAATCGCTCCCCTAGATCTCGAAATCACGGGATCCGGGCCACGCCATTCATCAGTTAAGACATCCTTCCACTTTACTTCTGCATTAGTTATAGGTGTAGTAGTAGCATGGCGATCCACGGCAGAGCGGCCATGCACATCCAAAATTAAGAAATTTAGAGTAAAAAGAGCTAAAGAAAGTTGTTCTTTTGGTGTTCGGCCGCTGGCAATTCCCACTTTTTGTTTTTTTTTTTATAAGCTCTTTTAAGGTACGATGTACCCTTTCCACAATTCCTTGACCTTGGGGATTATATGGCAATACTGTAGTATGTTTGACCTGCATTGTCTGGCAAAATGCCTGAAAGGACTTTGCAGTGTAGGCAGGCCTGTTGTCTGTCTTGAGACTATCAGGCTTTCCCCAGGCTGCCCATGCCTCTAAGCAATGACTAATGGCATTACGCGCTTTTTCACCAGTCATCAGAGTAGCGTGTATAATACCGGAACAGGTATCAACAGAAACATGAGCATATTTTAAATTTCCAAATTGAGATATGTGTGTGACATTCATCTGCCAAAGTTTTAGCCAGATCAGACCACAAGGGTTAATCCCCACATGAGGAGGGTGGTGAAATTGAACACAATTTTGGCAACATAACACCACATCACGAGCTGCAGCTCTAGAGATTTTAAAGTTTTGTTGAAGAGTAAAGGCAGGTACATGAAACTTTTGATGAAATTCTCTAGCGAGATCAACAGGAGTGGCATGAAAAATAAACTCTCTACGAGTACTAGCATCCACCAGGGTGTTATTACTGGTCATGGGACCAGGCAAATTAGTAGCAAAGGCATCCCAATTTAGACCTGTTTCCCTAGATTGGCTCATGCCACATGTTGTCTAGAATGACTCTATCCAAATTTACCAGTTTTATGTCAACTTTCTGTTATCAATGTTACATTTTTTAAAAACCATATCCAATAACTTAAAAGGCAATAGTCCATAACCAAGGCATGTAGAGAATATTTATACATTTAAAACCAGTCAGAAAACAAAATTGAAGTGGCTACACATATCTTAGCTACAGGTGCAAGGCTCCAAGGGCCAATTGAAACTGCTTTTTTAAGAGAAGCACCTTGTCACTTACTAAATCTCCTTGAGACCAGGAATCCAAGTAGGCACACTCAAGTTTATCTTTTTGTTTGATTCTCCTGAATAAATTTTCAGGCGGTCTATCTCTATCAAATCTGATCAGTATGACTCTGTGAGGTTTCCAGAGCCTAATCACATACCTAGCAATAGCCTCAAATTGAGCCACAAGAAAAGCTGCACTGACCCCATTTTTTATCTCTACCTTCTCTCTGTTCCTTTTATCTCCTTTTCTTTTCTTTTTTTCTTTCGAGACCTTTTCTCCCTCTGACATACTTTCTTGTTGCTCTGCAAGGATTCTCTGACCTGTCCTAACAGCTCCCTCACATCGTTTATCCTCTAAGCAGGCAGGGACCATTCGCCAAAGAAGTTTTGGTCCAGGCTTAAGCTTGCCGTCTGTGGCTTCTGTATCCCACACAAAGAAAAAAAGAAACAAAATTACCAGCCTTGCCCACAAAGGATCCATAACTTTAGGTTTCTTCACAGTGGCTCTCCACCTAGGCCCATATCTTTCTTCCTCGTATATGGCTGCCTCTTCCTCTAATTCCTCCTCCTCCGACTCTGACAACTCTTGCTCAGAGTCACTACCAGCCAGTTCTAAGGCTTCTAATTCTTTTAATGGATACCAAGTATCCTCTCCGGATGACTTGTACTTCGTCCTCCGGGGCATACCTATTTTTTCCTCCGGCAGCGTTTCTTCCACCTTTTGTATCTCTTTCACTTTTGTTTTAGTAACCTTTTCCTTTTTGCGCGCTCCTAATTTCTCACTCTGCTCCGTTTCTGACATGCTCTCTTAAATCCAAAAAGGGGCATGCCTCTCGAAGCTTACCTTTTAATTTACCTTCTCGCAGTTCTGAATCCTCTTCAGCACACTGAAGGGTCCCCTCGGCACCAGCGATGTTGGTTTCTGGGTTTCAGCACCACTTGTCGAGCACCTAATGTCCCGCCAGTAAGAACGACGTGCGGCAACAGGATTCTTCTGCGAACAAGCCTTTACTGTGTTACTGCTCTTCTTAGTGTTACAGCTCTTCTTAGTGTTACAGCTCTCTTAGTGTTACAGCTCTTCTTAGTGTTACAGCTCTCTTAGCGTTACAGCTCTCTTGAACAGGGACCCCGAGCAGCAAAGTCGCTCGACTTACATACACTACAGTATGCTAATTATCTTTCAGGGATTGGTGGGGCATGGATCACCCCACTACTTGTCCTCCAGGGATTGGTGGAGAATGAATCACCTCATTAGCATATTAACGGTCAACTGACACCTGGTGCATAAACAGCACATGTGCAGTACTGCTGTTCACCACTAGAGGGCGCCCTACATCTCATTATCGTATGGCCTCCCTAGCAAGGGGACAAGCCTGCACATGCGCAGTAAGTTGTCGACATCCAGACAAGGCTGGATGTCGGTGCCATCTTTGTTTCGCCGCGCCGCTCTCTACAATTTGCTTAGAAAAATATTTTCCAGCCTTTTACTCTGAGGTATTGTCTGTCTTTTTCACTGAAGTGTGTTTCCTGTATGCAGCAAAATTTGGAGTTCTCTTTACTTATCCAGTCTGTTAGTCTATGTCTTTTTATTGGGGGAATTGAGTGCATTGATATTAAAAGACATGAAGAAATAGTGATTGTTGTTTCCTGTTATTTCTGTTGTTAGAGATGGTATTATGTTAGTGTGGATCTCTTTTTTTTGATTCACTTGCAGTGAGATTATTTTCTTGCTTTTTCTTTGGTGCATTTTCCCTCCTTGCATTGGAGTTTTCTATCTATTATCCATTTTAGGGATATATTTGTAGAAAGATATTGTGTAAATTTGGTTTTGTCAGGGAATATCTACATTTCTCCATCTCTGTTAATTGAGAGTTTTGCTCTATATGGTAGCCTGGGCTGGCATTTGTGTTCCGTTATGGTTTCTAAGACATCTGCCTAGGATCTTCTGGTTTTCATAGTCTCTTTTGAGAAGTCTGATGTAATTCTGACAGGTCTCCATTTTTATGTTACTTGACTTTTTCTCTTACTGCTTTTAATATTCTTTCTTTGTTTTGTGCTTTTGCTGTTTTGACTATTATATGACTGGAGCAATTTCTTTTCTGGTCCAATCTATTTGGACTTCTTTAGGCTTCTTGTCTGTTTATGGGCATCTCTTTCCTTAGGGTAGGGAAGTTTCCATCTATATTTTGTTGAATATATTTACTGACCATTTAAGTTGGGAGTCTTTGCTCTCTTCTACATCTATTATCCTTAGGTTTAGTCTCATTCTGTCCTGTATTTCCTGAATGTTTTGGGTTAGGAGCTTTTTGTGTTTTACATTTTCTTTGACAGTTGTGTTAATATTTTCTATGGTATCTTCTGCCCCTGAGATTTTCTCGTCTATCTCTTGTATTCTTTTGGTGATGCTCATGTCTATGACTCCTGATCTCGTTCCTAGGCTTTCTATCTCCAATGTTTCCTCCCCTTGTAATTTCTTTATTGTTTCTATTTCCATTTTTAAATCCTAGATGGTTTTCTTCAACTCCTGCTCCTGTTTGGTTATGTTTTCCTGTAATGTTTTAAAGGATTTTTGTGTTTTCTCTTCAAGGATTTATACTTCTTTACTTGTGTTGTCCTTTATTTTTCAGGGAGTTATTTATGTCCTTCTTAAAGTCCTCTATTGTCTTCATTAGATGATATTTTAAATCCAATTCTTGCTTTTCCAGTGTGTTTGGATATCCAGAATTTGCTTTGGTGGTAGAACTGGGCTCTGATGATGCCAAGTAGTCTCGGTTTCTGTTGGTTACATTCCTGTGCTTAACTCTCGCTATCAGGTTTTCTCTGGTGTTAGTTTATCTTGCTCTTTCTGACAGTGGCTTTATACTCCTGTAAGCCTGTGTGTCAGCACTCCTGTTGACCTATTTTCTTTCAACTGGATCTGGGAACAGAGAATGCTTCTGGGTTTCTGGGTCCTGAAGCCTCCAAGTAGGTTGCTTGGAACAAAAGAGTTGGTTTTACCTTTATTCTCAGGTATGTCAGTGTTCTTGGCAAATGACCTTTAGATCTGGGATCAGGCAGAAACTGAAAGGGTCCTGCCTTTGTCTGCTTCTATGTTCCTGTATCCAGAGGGCACTAGGCACAGTCCTCTTGGTCCATGAAATATGAGCATAAATGGTGGTCTCCCCAGAGCTCTCAGGATTATCCACACTTCTGAGAGCTCATCTATTGTTGATCTTAGAGCATAAGGCCTCAGTGTTCTGTTCAGGAAAATTTTCCCTGTGCCCATGTGTTCAAGGCATTTCCCTACTTTCTCTTCTCTTTGTTTCAGTGTATCTAGTTTTATGTTTAGGTCCTTGATGCACTTGTCCTTGAGCTTTCTACAAGGTGATAAGGATGGATCAATTTGCCTTCTTCTACCTGCGGACCTCCAGTTGAACCAGCACCATTTATTGAAAATGCTGTCTATTTTCCTCTGGATGGTTTTAGTTCCTTTGTCAAAATCAAGTGACAAATGTATTGGTTCATTTCTGGGTCTTCAGTTCTATTCCTTTGATGTACCTGCCTGTGTCTGTACCAATGCCATACAGTTTTTAATACAGCTTGAGGTTAAAGATAGTGATTCCCTCAGAAATTCTTTTATTGTTGAGAATAGCTTGAAATATCCTGGGATTATTTTCTTCCAAATTAATCTGTAAATCACTCGTTTTAACTCTATAAATAATTGAGTTGTAATTTTGTTGGGAATTACATTGACTATATAGAGTACTTTCAACAAGATGGCCGTTTTTACTCTATTAATTCTGTCAATCCATGACTATGGCAGATTCTATCTATCTTCTGACCTCCTTTTGTTGTCTAATTGCTTTGCCTAGGACTCCAAGTAATATATGGAATAGGCAGCAAGTGAGTGGAAGCCTTGTCTAGTCCCTGATTTTACTTGGATTGCTTCAAGTTTATCTTCATTTAGTTTGCCGATCACTACTGGTTTGCTGTATGTTGCATTTACTATGTTTAGGTATGGGCTTTGAATTGCTGATCTTTTCAAGATTTTTATCATGAAGAAGTGTTGAATTTAGTTGAATTTTGGTTTCTCAGTATCTAATGAGATGAACATGTGTATATTTTCTTTGAATTTGTTTATAAGGTAGATTATTGATGCATTTCTCTATATTGAACCATCCTTGCACCCCCAGGATGAAGCCTACTTCATTATGATGGAATATTGTTTTGATGTGTTCTTGGATTGGCTTTGTGAAACCCAAGAGGAGTAGCTAGCAGGAAATAATCAAACTTGGCCTGAAATAAACTAAGTAGAAACAAAAAGAACTATACAAAGAATCAACAAAACCAGGAGCTTTTTTTTTTTCTTTCTTTTTTTTTATTAACTTGAGTATTTCTTTCTTTTTTTTTTTTTTATTAACTTGAGTATTTCTTATATACATTTCGAGTGTTATTCCCTTTCCCGGTTTCCGGGCAAACATCCCCCTCCCCCTCCCCTTCCTTATGGGTGTTCCCCTCCCAACCCTCCCCCCATTGCCGCCCTCCCCCCATAGACTAGTTCACTGGGGGTTCAGTCTTAGCAGGACCCAGGGCTTCCCCTTCCACTGGTGCTCTTACTAGGATATTCATTGCTACCTATGGGGTCAGAGTCCAGGGTCAGTCCATGTATAGTCTTTAGGTAGTGGCTTAGTCCCTGGAAGCTCTGGTTGCTTGGCATTGTTGTACTTTTGGGGTCTCGAGCCCCTTCAAGCTCTTCCAGTTCATTCTCTGATTCCTTCAATAGAGGACCTATTCTCAGTTCTGTGGTTTGCTGCTGGCATTCACCTCTGTATTTGCTGTATTCTGGCTGTGTCTCTCAGGAGCGATCTACATCCGGCTCCTGTCGGTCTGCACTTCTTTGCTTCATCCATCTTGTCTAATTGGGTGGCTGTATATGTATGGGCCACATGTGGGGCAGGCACTGAATGGGTGTTCCTTAAGTCTCTGTTTTAATCTTTGCCTCTCCCTTCCCTGACAAGGGTATTCTTTTTCCTCATTTAAAGAAGGAGTGAAGCATTCACATTTTGATCATCCGTCTTGAGTTTCATTTGTTCTAGGGATGTAGGGTAATTCAAGCATTTGGGCTAATAGCCACTTATCAATGAGTGCATACCATGTATGTCTTTCTGTGATTGGGTTAGCTCACTCAGGATGATATTTTCCAGTTCCAACCATTTGCCTACGAATTTCATAAGCTCGTTGTTTTTGATAGCTGAGTAATATTCCATTGTGTAGATGTACCACATTTTCTGTATCCATTCCTCTGTTGAAGGGCATCTGGGTTCTTTCCATTTTCTGGCTATTATAAATAAGGCTGCGATGAACATAGTGGAGCACGTGTCTCTTTTATATGTTGAGGCATCTTTTGGGTATATGCCCAAGAGAGGTATAGCTGGATACTCAGGCAGTTCAAAGTCCAATTTTCTGAGGAACCTCCAGACTGATTTCCAGAATGGTTTTACCAGTCTGCAATCCCACCAACAATGGAGGAGTGTTCCTCTTTCTCCACATCCTCGCCAGCATCTGCTGTCACCTGAGTTTTTGATCTTAGCCAATCGCACTGGTGTGAGGTGAAATCTCAGGGTTGTTTTGATTTGCATTTCCCTTATGACTAAAGATGTTGAACATTTCTTTAGGTGTTTCTCAGCCATTCGGCATTCCTCAGCTGTGAATTCTTTGTTCAGCTCTGAACCCCATTTTTTAATAGGGTTATTTGTTTCCCTGCGGTCTAACTTCTTGAGTTCTTTGTATATTTTGGATATAAGGCCTCTATCTGTTGTAGGATTGGTAAAGATCTTTTCCCAATCTGTTGGTTGCCGTTTTGTCCTAACCACAGTGTCCTTTGCCTTACAGAAGCTTTGCAGTTTTATGAGATCCCATTTGTCGATTCTTGATCTTAGAGCATAAGCCATTGGTGTTTTGTTCAGGAAATTTTTTCCAGTGCCCATGTGTTCCAGATGCTTCCCTAGTTTTTCTTCTATTAGTTTGAGGGTGTCTGGTTTGATGTGGAGGTCCTTGATCCACTTGGACTTAAGCTTTGTACAGGGTGATAAGCATGGATCGATCTGCATTCTTCTACATGTTGCCCTCCAGTTGAACCAGCACCATTTGCTGAAAATGCTATCTCTTTTCCATTGGATGGTTTTGGCTCCTTTGTCAAAAATCAAGTGAACACAGGTGTGTGGGTTCATTTCTGGGTCTTCAATTCTGTTCCATTGGTCTATCTGTCTGTCTCTTTACCAATACCATGCAGTTTTTATCACTATTGCTCTGTAATACTGCTTGAGTTCAGGGATAGTGATTCCCCCTGAAGTCCTTTTATTGTTGAGGATAGTTTTAGCTATCCTGGGTTTTTTGTTATTCCAGATGAATTTGCAAATTGTTCTGTCTAACTCTTTGAAGAATTGGATTGGTATTTTGATGGGGATTGCATTGAATCTGTAGGTTGCTTTTGGTAAAATGGCCATTTTTACTATATTAATCCTGCCAATCCATGAGCATGGGAGATCTTTCCATCTTGTGAGGTCTTCTTCAATTTCTTTCCTCAGTGTCTTGAAGTTCTTATTTTACAGATCTTTTACTTGCTTGGTTAAAGTCACACCGAGGTACTTTATATTATTTGGGTCTATTATGAAGGGTGTTGTTTCCCTAATTTCTTTCTCGGCTTGTTTCTCTTTTGTATAGAGGAAGGCAACTGATTTATTTCAGTTAATTTTATACCCAGCCACTTTGCTGAAGTTGTTTATCAGCTTTAGTAGTTCTCTGGTGGAACTTTTGGGATCACTTAAATATACTATCATGTGATCTGCAAATAGTGATATTTTGGCCTCTTCTTTTCCGATCTGTATCCCCTTGATTTCCTTTTGTTGTCTGATTGCTCTGGCTAGAACTTCAAGAACTATATTGAATAAGTAGGGAGGGAGTGGGCAGCCTTGTCTAGTTCCTGATTTTAGTGGGATTGCTTCAAGTTTCTCTCCATTTAGTTTAATGTTAGCAACTGGTTTGCTGTATATGGCTTTTACTATGTTTAGGTATGGGCCTTGAATACCTATTCTTTCCAGGACTTTTATCATGAAGGGGTGTTGAATTTTGTCAAATGCTTTCTCAGCATCTAATGAAATGATCATGTGGTTCTGTTCTTTCAGTTTGTTTATATAATGGATCACGTTGATGGTTTTCCATATATTAAACCATCCCTGCATGCCTGGGATGAAGCCTACTTGATCATGGTGGATGATTGTTTTGATGTGCTCTTGAATTCGGTTTGCCAGAATTTTATTGAGTATTTTTGCGTCGATATTCATAAGGGAAATTGGTCTGAGGTTCTCTTTATTTGTTGTGTCTTTGTGTGGTTTAGGTATAAGAGTAATTGTGGCTTCGTAGAAGGAATTCGGTAGGGCTCCATCTGTTTCAATTTTGTGGAATAGTTTGGATAATATTGGTATGAGGTCTTCTATGAAGGTTTGATAGAATTCTGCACTAAACCCGTCTGGACCTGGGCTCTTTTTGGTTGGGAGACCTTTAATGACTGCTTCTATTTCCTTAGGAGTTATGGGGTTGTTTAACTGGTTTATCTGTTCCTGATTTAACTTCGATACCTGGTATCTGTCTAGGAAATTGTCCATTTCCTGAAGATTTTCAAATTTTGTTGAATATAGGTTTTTATAGTAAGATCTGATGATTTTTTGAATTTCCTCTGAATCTGTAGTTATGTCTCCCTTTTCATTTCTGATTTTGTTAATTTGGACGCACTCTCTGTGTCCTCTCGTTAGTCTGGCTAAGGGTTTATCTATCTTGTTGATTTTCTCAAAGAACCAACTTTTGGTTCTGTTGATTCTTTCTATGGTCCTTTTTGTTTCTACTTGGTTGATTTCAGCTCTGAGTTTGATTATTTCCTGCCTCTACTCCTCCTGGGTGTATTTGCTTCTTTTTGTTCTAGAGCTTTTAGGTGTGCTGTCAAGCTGCTGACATATGCTCTTTCCTGTTTCTTTCTGCAGGCACTCAGCGCTATGAGTTTTCCTCTTAGCACAGCTTTCATTGTGTCCCATAAGTTTGGGTATGTTGTATCTTCATTTTCATTAAATTCTAAAAAGTTTTTAATTTCTTTCTTTATTTCTTCCTTGACCAGGTTATCATTGAGTAGAGCATTGTTCAATTTCCACGTATATGTGGGCATTCTTCCCTTACTGTTATTGAAGACCAGTTTTAGGCCGTGGTGGTCCGATAGCACACATGGGATTATTTCTATCTTTCTGTACCTGTTGAGGCCCGTTTTTTGACCAATTATATGGTCAATTTTGGAGAAAGTACCATGAGGAGCTGAGAAGAAGGTATATCCTTTTGCTTTAGGATAGAATGTTCTATAAATATCCGTTAAGTCCATTTGGCTCATGACTTCTCTTAGTCTGTCTACGTCTCTGTTTAATTTCTGTTTCCATGATCTGTCCATTGATGAGAGTGGGGTGTTGAAATCTCCCACTATTATTGTGTGAGGTGCAATGTGTGTTTTGAGCTTTAGTAAGGTTTCTTTTACGTATGTAGGTGCCCTTGTATTTGGGGCATAGATATTTAGGATTGAGAGTTCATCTTGGTGGATTTTTCCTTTGATGAATATGAAGTGTCCTTCCTTATCTTTTTTGATGACTTTTAGTTGGAAATTGATTTTATTTGATATTAGAATGGCTACTCCAGCTTGCTTCTTCTGACCATTTGCTTGGAAAGTTGTTTTCCAGCCTTTCACTCTGAGGTAGTGTTTGTCTTTGTCTCTGAGGTGTGTTTCCTGTAGGCAGCAGAATGCAGGGTCCTCGTTGCGTATCCAGTTTGTTAATCTATGTCTTTTTATTGGGGAGTTGAGGCCATTGATATTGAGAGATATTAAGGAATAGTGATTATTGTTTCCCTTTATATTCATATTTGGATGTGAGGTTATGTTTGTGTGCTTTCATTCTCTTTGTTTTGTTGCCAAGACGATTAGTTTCTTGCTTCTTCTAGGGTATAGCTTGCCTCCTTATGTTGGGCTTTACCATTTATTATCCTTTGTAGTGCTGGATTTGTAGAAACATATTGTGTAAATTTGGTTTTGTCATGGAATATCTTGGTTTGTCCATCTATGTTAATTGAGAGTTTTGCAGGATACAGTAACCTGGGCTGGCATTTGTGTTCTCTTAGGGTCTGTATGACATCAGTCCAGGATCTTCTGGCCTTCATAGTTTCTGGCGAAAAGTCTGGTGTGATTCTGATAGGTCTGCCTTTATATGTTACTTGACCTTTTCCCCTTACTGCTTTTAATATTCTTTCTTTATTTTGTGCGTTTGGTGTTTTGACTATTATGTGACGGGAGGTGTTTCTTTTCTGGTCCAATCTATTTGGAGTTCTGTAGGCTTCTTGTATGCCTATGGGTATCTCTTTTTTTAGGTTAGGGAAGTTTTCTTCTATGATTTTGTTGAAGATATTTACTGGTCCTTTGAGCTGGGAGTCTTCACTCTCTTCTATACCTATTATCCTTAGGTTTGATCTTCTCATTGAGTCCTGGATTTCCTGTATGTTTTGGACCAGTAGCTTTTTCCGCTTTACATTATCTTTGACAGTTGAGTCAATGATTTCTATGGAATCTTCTGCTCCTGAGATTCTCTCTTCCATCTCTTGTATTCTGTTGGTGAAGCTTGTATCTACAGCTCCTTGTCTCTTCTTTTGGTTTTCTATATCCAGGGTTGTTTCCATGTGTTCTTTCTTGATTGCTTCTATTTCCATTTTTAATTCCTTCAACTGTTTGATTGTGTTTTCCTGGAATTCTTTCAGGGATTTTTGCGATTCCTCTCTGTAGGCTTCTACTTGTTTATTAATGTTTTCCTGTGTTTCCCTAAGTGTGTTCATGTCTTTCTTGAAGTCCTCCAGCATCATGATCAAATATGATTTTGAAACTAGATCTTGCTTTTCTGGTGTGTTTGGATATTCCATGTTTGTTTTTGTGGGAGAATTGGTCTCCGATGATGGCATGTAGTCTTGGTTTCTGTTGCTTGGGTTCCTGCGCTTGCCTCTCGCCATCAGATTATCTCTAGTGTTACTTTGTTCTGCTATTTCTGACAGTGGCTAGACTGTCCTATAAGCCTGTGTGTCAGGAGTGCTGTAGACCTGTTTTCCTCTCTTTCAGTCAGTTATGGGGACAGAGTGTTCTGCTTTCGGGCATGTAGTTTTTCCTCTCTACAGGTCTGCAGCTGTTCCTGTGGGCCTGTGTCTTGAGTTCACCAGGCAGCTTTCTTGCAGCAGAAAATTTGGTCTTACCTGTGGTCCTGAGGCTCAAGTTCGCTCCTGGGGTGCTGCCCACGGGCTCTCTGCAGCGCCAGCAACCAGGAAGACCTGTGCTGCCCCTTCCGGGAGCATCAGTGCACCAGGGTTCCAGATGGTCTTTGGCTTTTTCCTCTGGCGTCCGAGATGTGTGTGCAGGGAGCAGTCTCTTCTGGTTTCCCAGGCTTGTCTGCCTCTCTGAAGGTTTAGCTCTCCCTCCCACGGGATTTGGGTGCAGAGAACTGTTTATCCGGTCTGTTTCTTTCAGGTTCCGGAGGTGTCTCAGGCAGGTGTCCTGCCGCTCCTGGGCCCTCCCCCACGGGAGCCCAGAGGCCTTATACAGTTTCCTCTTGGGCCTGGGATGTGGGCAGGGGTGAGCAGTGTTGGTGGTCTCTTCCGCTCTGCAGCCTCAGGAGTGCCCACCTGACCAGGCGGTTGGGTCTCTCTCTCACCGGGTCTGGGAGCAGAGAGCTGCTGCCGGCCGCGATCCGCGGGTGTGGGACTTCCGGTAAACACAGAACGTGCCCGGTCCTAGAGAAATTCTGCTTCCGTGTGTCCCAAGCTCACCAGGCAGCTTTCTTGCAGCAGAAAATTTGGTCTTACCTGTGGTCCCGAGGCTCAGGTTCGCTCGTGGGGTGCTGCCCACGGGCTCTCTGCAGCGCCAGCAACCAGGAAGACCTGTGCCGCTCCTTCCGGGAGCTTCAGTGCACCAGGGTTCCAGATGGTCTTTGGCTTTTTCCTCTGGCGTCCGAGATGTGTGTGCAGGGAGCAGTCTCTTCTGGTTTCCCAGGCTTGTCTGCCTCTCTGAAGGTTTAGCTCTCGAGCTTTTTTTTTTTTTTTTTGAGAAGAAATACAAGATAGATAAATTTTTGATCAGTCTAACCAGAGTGCATAGAGACAGTAACCAAGTTACCAAAATCAGAAATGAAAAGGGAGACATAACAACAGAAATGGAGGAAATTCTAAAACTATCAGATCCTATTACAAAAGTGTATACTCAAAAAACTGGAAAATCTGGAGGAAATGGACAATAGGGATACAGACTAGAAAAGAATAATTCAAAATATCACTATTTGCAGATGATATGATAGTATATTTAACTGATCCCAAAAGTTCCACCACAGAACTACTAAATCTGATAAACACCTTCAGCAAAGTGGCTGGGTATAAAATTAACTCAAATAAATGAGTAGCCTTCCTCTACACAAAAGAGAAACAAGCCCAGAAAGAAATTAGGGAAATGACACTCTTTGTTGTAGTCCCAAATAATATAAAATACCTGGGTGTGACTTTAACCAAGCAAGTAAATGATCTCACACCAGTGAGAATGGTTAAGATCAAAAACTCAGGTGACAGCAAATGCTAGTGAGGATGTAGAGAAAGAGGAACACTCCTCCATTGTGGGTGGGATTGCAGACTGGTACAACCATTCTGGAAATCAGTCTGGAGGTTCCTCAGAAAATTGGACTTTGAACTACCTGAGGACTCAGCTATACCTCTCTTGGTCATATACCCAAAAGATGCCCCAACATATAAAAAAGACACGTGCTCCACTATATTTATAGCAGCCTTATTTATAATAGCCAGAAGCTGGAAAGAACCCAGATACCCTTCAACAGAGGAATGGATACAGAAAATGTGGTACATCTACACAATGGAATATTACTCAGCCATCAAAAACAATGCCTTTATAAAATTCATAGGCAAATGGATGTACGTGGAAAATATCATCCTGAGTGAGGTAACCCAATCACAGAAAAACACACATGGCATGCAGTCATTGATAAGTTGCTATTAGCCCAAATGATTGAATTATCCTAAATATCCAGACACGTGAAACTCAAGAAGGATGACCAAAATGTGCATGCTTCACTCCTTCTTTAAAAGGGGAACAAGAATACCCTTGGGAGGGAATAGGGAAGCAAAGTTTAGAACAGAGGCAGAAGGAACACCCATTCAGGGCCTGCCCCACATGTGGCCCATACATATACAGCCACCAAACTAGATAAGATGGATGAAGCAAAGAAGTGCAGGGTGACAGGAACCAGATGTATATCTCTCCTGAGAGACACAGCCAGAATATGGCAAATACATAGACAAATATGCCAGCAGCAAACCACTGAACTGAGAATGGGACCCCTGTTGAATGAATCTGAGAAAGGACTGAAAGAGCGGAAGGGGCTTGAGACCCCATATGACAACAATGCCAACCAACCAGAGCTTCCAGGGACTAAGCCACTACCCAAAGACTATACATGGATTGACCATGGGCTCCAAATTTATAGGTAGCAATGAATAGCTTAGTATGGGCACCAGTGGAAGGGGAAGCTCTTGGTTCTGCCAAGGCTAGACCCCCCCCCAGTGCATGGGATTGTTGGGGGGAGGGCAGTAATGGCAGGAGGATGGGGAGGGGAACACTCATATAGAAGGGGAGGGGGAGGGACTAGGAGGATTTTGGCCTGGAGACTGGGGGAAGGGAATAACATTTGACATGTAAATAAGAAAAACCCAATGTAATAAAGATGGAAAAAATAAAAAATAAACAAATAAAAATTAAAAATAAAAAGTAAAATGGTTGGCAGCTCAACAAAAAAAATCAACAATAGACAAATGTGATCTCATAAATTTGCAAAGCTTTTGTTAGGCAAAGTACACCCTCAATAGGACAAAATGACAACCATGAGATTGGGAAAAGATTTCTACCAATCCTACATCTGATAGAGGAGTAATATCCAATATATTTAAAGAAGTGAAGAAGTTATACTCCACAGAATCAAATTACCCTATTAAATAATAGGGTACAGAGCTAAAGAAACATTCCCAATTAAGGAATATTGCATGGCTGAGAACCAACTAAAAAATCTTCAACACCCTTAGTCGTCAGGGAATTGCAAATCAAAACACCCCTCTCATTGTACCTCATTGCAGTCAGAATGGCTAAGATCCATAACTCAGGTGACAGCAGATGCTGGCAAGGATGTTGGGAAAGAGGAACAGACCTATTGTTGTTGGATTACAAGCTGACAAAACCACTTTGGAAATCAGTCTGGCAGTTCCTCAGAAAATTTCATAGTCCCTTCTGAAGACCCAGCTATACCACTCCTGAGCATATACTTAAAAGATGCTCCAACATATAACAAGGACATATGCTCCTCATTTTGATGGCAGCCTCATTTATAGTAGCCAGAAGCTGGAAATAACCCAGGTGTCCCTCAACAGATGAATGGATACAGAAAATATGGTACACTTTCACAATAGTGTACTATTCAACCATTAAAAAAATGACTTCATGAAATTCTTAGGCAAATATATGGACCTTGAAAATATCATCCTGAATGAAGTAAGCCAATCACAAAAGAACCCACAGAGTATGCATTCACCAATAAGTAGATATTAGCCCAAATGCTTGAAATACCCAAGACACAATTTAGAGACCACATGAAGCTCAAGAAGGGGAGAGACCAAACTGTTGATGCTTCAGTCCTTCCTAGAAGGGAAAACAAAATTATCACAGGAAGAAGTACAGAGACATAATGTGAAGCAGAGACTGAAGTAAAGGCCATCCAAGACTGTCACATATGGGGATCCATCTCATAGGCATACAGCAAATGAAGTCACTGCTGGGGATGCCAAGAGGTTCATGCTAACAAGAGCCTGATATAGCTCTCTCTTGAGAGGCTCTTCTAGAACCTGTCAAATACAGAGATGGATGCTTGCAGCCAAACAATAGACTAAGAATAGGGTTCCTAGTGGAAGAGGTGAAGAAAGAATTGAGAGGGTCTGCAATCTCATAGATAAAATAACAATTTCAACCAACCAGACATACCAGAGCTCCCAGGGAGTAAATCACCAACCTAAGATTACCTATGGAGTAACCTGTTGCTCCAACTGCATATGTAGTAGAGGATGGCCTTGTTGGACATAAAGGGAGAACAGGTCCTTGGTCCTGTGATGGCTTAATGCCCCAGTATAGGGGAATGCCAGGGCAGGGAGGCAGAAATGAGTGAATGGGGTGGTAAGGGAACACCTTAGTGCAGGTAGGGGATAGGGAATGGGATAGGGGCATCTTTTGGAGGAGAAACTGGGAAGGGGGATAATATTTGAAATGTAGATAAAGAAAATGTCCAATAAAAATGTAAAAAAAAAGAACTTCTGGGGAAATCAACATTCCTAACCTCAAGGTGCATTAGGGAGCAATTATAATAACAACTGTGTGGTATTGATACAGAGACAGGCAGGTCTATCAAAGGAATAAAAAAATATAAAGAAAACTTTTGACACTTTATTGAAGACTAAGAAAATGATGATGGTGGTCATTTGTTCCTAGCATCTGTGGATAAATTAACAAAAAAGTAATAATCTCTGTGAAAAAACTGACCATCTTCTAGCATGCCTGAATATAGTGCAGTGTAAAAATAAACTCAGTGAAAATATTGATCAGATCCTTATCTGCAGAAATAGTCTAAATATTTCTAAGTGTGTCCTTGAAGAGAATCTTTTCTTAAGCAGCAATGGGGCCGAAAAAGTGGAATATCAAACCAAAGTTCTCATTGTAAGGTTGGTTGAATTGCATCAGAATTCAAATGTCGGTCAAATAGGGCATCAGCAGACAAAGGAAGGGCATTTAATGGTAAAGATTGGATCTTGTAACTTTGACTGGGGTTATGGGAAAGAACCCAATGGAAGCTGAGATTTTTTTTTCAACTTTTTATTGATTCATTGTGAATTTCACATCATGCACCCTGATACTGGGATCCAGCCTTCACATGCGTCAATGGTGTAAAGGGCTAGTGATACCCGGTAGGCAAATAAGAAAACACAATTTTGTTCCCCCTTTTAAGAAGGTCTGAAACATTCACATTTCTTTTTGAGCTTCATGTGGTTTGTGAATTGTATCGTTGGTATTCCCAGCTTTTGGACTAATACCCAGTTACAGTGAGTACATAACATGTGTGTTCTTTTTTGATTGGGTTACCTCACTCAGGATGATATTTTCAAGTTCCATCCATTTGCTGAGAATTTCACGAGGTCATTGTTTTTAACAGATGAGTTGTATTCCATCATATAAATGGAATCTACCATATTTTCTGTATCCATTATAAGGAGACAAAGTGTGTAGCAGAGACTGACAGGCCATCCAAATACTGCCCCACATGAGGATGCATAACATACCCATAACATAACCCACCAAACCTTAAGAATATTGCAGATGCCAGCAAGTGCATGCTGACAGGAGACTGATATAGTTGTCTGCTGAGAAGTTCTGCCAGAGCCTTACAAATACAGAGGTAGAAGCTTGCAGCCAACCATTTAACTGAGAACAGGGTTCCAAATGGATGAGTTAGAGAAAGAACTGAAGTAGCTGAAGGGGTTTGCAACCCCATAAAAAGAACACAAAATCAAGCAAACAGACCTCCCAGAGCTTCCAGGAACTTAACCACCATCCCAAGGGAACACGGGGATGGACCTATGACTCCCTCTGCATATGTAGCAGGGGATGGCCTTGTTGGGCATCAAAGGGAAGAGAGGCCCTTTGTCCTGTCAAGGCTCAATGCCTTGTGTAGCGGAATGTCAGTGTGGGGAGGTGGAAGGTAGTAGGTGGGTCAGTGAGGGAGCACCCTCATAGAAGCACGGTTGGGGTAGGGGTGACAGCAGGTTTCTGGAGGGGAAACCTGGGAATGGGATAACATTTAATATGTAAATAAAAATATACTATCTGATGATTTTTTGAATTTCTTCAGATTCTGTTGTTATCTCTCCCTTTTCATTTTTGATTTTAACTTGGATACTCTCTCTGTGCCCTCTGGTTAGTCTGGCTAATGGTTTATCTACGCTGTTGATTTTCTCAAAGAACCAGCTTCTGTTTTTGTTGATTCTTTGTCTATTTGTTTTTGTTTCTCCTTGGTTGATTTCAGCCCTGAGTTTGATTATTTCCTGCTTTCTACTCCTTTTGGGTGTATTGGCTTCTTTTTATTCTAGAGATTTCAGGTGTGCTGTCAAGCTATTAGAGTATGCTCTCTCCAGTTTCTTTTTTGAGGCACTCAGACCTATGAATTTTCCTCTTAGCACTGCTTTCATTTTGTCCCATGAGTTTGGGTATGTTGTGCCCTAATTTACGATAATTTCTAAAAAGTCATTAATTTGTTCCTTTATTTCTTCCTTTACCAAATTATCATTGAGTTGAGCATCGTTAAACCTCCATGTATATATGGGCTTTCTGCCGTTTTTGTTGTTATTGATGACCCCCCCTTAGACCATGGTGATTTGATCAGATACATGGGATTATGTCAATCTTCCTGTTTCTCTTGCCTGTTTTGTGACCAATTATATGGTCAGTTTTGGAGAAGGTATCATGAGGTACTGAGAAGAAGGTATACTCTTTTGTTTTAGGATGAAATGTTCTATAGATATCGTTAAATCTATTTGTTTCATAACTTCTGTTAGTTTCTCTGTTTCTCTCTTTAGTTTCTGTTTCCATGATCTGTCCATTTATCAGAGTAGGGTGTTGAAATCTCCCACTGTTATTGTGTGAGGTGTAATGAGTGCTTTGGGCTTTAGTAAGGTTTCTTTTGTAAATATAGTTGCCCTTACATTTGGAGCATAGATATTCAGGATTGAGAGTTCATCTTCGTGGATTTTTCCTTTGATGAATATGAAGTGTCCTTTCTTATCTTTTTAAATATCTTTTTGTTGAAAGTCGATTTTATTCGATATTTGAATGTCTAGTCCAGCTTGTTTCTTGGGACTCTTTGCGTGAAAAATTGTTTTCTAGCCTTTTACTCTGAGGTAGTGTCTGTCTTTGTCACTGAAGTGTTTCCTGTATGCAGCACAATTCTGGGACATCTTTATGTATCCAGTCTGTTGGTCTATGCATTTTTTATTGGGGAAATAGGTCCATTGATGTTAAGAGACATTAACAAATAGTGATTCTTGTTTCCTGTTATTTTTCTTATTAGAGGTGGAGTTATGTTTATGTGACTTTCTTCTTTTGGGTCTTTGCAAGAAGATTACGTTCTTGCTTTTTCTAGGGTGTATTTTCCCTCCTTGTGTTGGAGATTACATCTGCTATCCTTTGTAGGGCTGGATTTGTGGAAAGATATATACATTTGGTTTTGTTATAGAATATCTTGGTTTCTTCATCTTTGTTGCTTGAGAGTTTTGCTGGATATAGTGGCCTGGGCTGGCATTTGTGTTCTCTTAGGATCTGGATGACATCTGCCCAGGATCTTCTAGCTTTCATTGTCTCTGTTGAGAAGTCTTGTGAAATTCTGATAGGTCTGCCTTTATATGTTACTTGACCAATTGCCCTTACTGCTTCTAATATTCTTCCTTTGTTTTGTGCATTTGGTGTTTTGCTATTATGCAAGAGAGGAATTTCTTCACTGGTCCAATTTTTTTTAATTAACTTGAGTATTTCTTATTTACATTTCGAGTGTTATTCCCTATCCTGGTTTACGGGCCAACATCCCCCTAACCCCTCCCCCTCCCCTTCTTAATGGGTGTTCCCCTCCTCATCCTCCCCCCATTGCCGCCCTACTCCCAACAATCACGTTCACTGGGGGTTCAGTCTTAGCAGGACCCAGGGCTTCCCCTTACACTGGTGATCTTACTAGGATATTCAATGCTACCTATGAGGTAAGAGTCCAGGGTCAGTCCATGTATAGTCTTTAGGTAGTGGCTTAGTCCCTGGAAGCTCTGGTTGCTTGGCATTGTTGTTCATATGGGGTCTCGAGCCCCTTCAAGCTCTTCGAGTTCTTTCTCTGATTCCTTCAACGGGGGTCCTGTACTTAGGTCAGTGGTTTGCTGCTGGCATTCGCCTCTGTATTTGCTGTATTCTGGCTGTGTCTCTCAGGAGAGGTCTACATCCGGCTCCTGTCTGCCTGCACTTCTTTGCTTCATCAATCTTGTCTAATTGGATGGTTGTATATGTATGGGCCACATGTGGGGCAGGCTCTGAATGGGTGTTCCTTCTGTGTCTGTTTTAATCTTTGCCTCTCTATTCCCTGCCAAGGGTATTTTTGTTCCCCTTTTAAAGAAGGAGTGAAGCATTCACATTTTGATCATCCGTCTTGAGTTTCATGTGTTCTAGGCATCTAGGGTAATTCAAGCATTTGGGCTAATAGCCACTTATCAACGAGTGCATACCATGTGTGTTTTTCTGTGATTGGGTTACCTCACTCAGGATGATATTTTCCAGTTCCAACCATTTGCCTATGAATTTCATAAAGTCATTGTTTTTGATAGCTGAGTAATATTCCATTGTGTAGATGGACTACATTTTCTGTATCCATTCCTCTGTTGAAGGGTATCTGGGTTCTTTCCAGCTTCTGGCTATTATAAATAAGGCTGCTATGAACATAGTGGAGCACGTGTCTTTTTTATATGTTGGGGCATCTTTTGGGTATATGCCCAAGAGAGGTATAGCTGGATCTTCAGGCAGTTCAATGTCCAATTTTCTGAGGACCCTCCAGAGTGATATCCAGAATGGTTGTAGACTGGTCCAATTTTTTATAGTTCTGTCGGCTTCTTGTATGTTTTTGGGCATCTCTATTCTTAGGTTAGTGAAGTTTTTTTATAAGTTTGATGAAGATATTTACTGGCCGGTTAATTTGGGAATCTTAACCCTATTCTATTACCTCTATCTTTACATTTGATCTTCTCATTGTGTCCTGAATTTCCTGGACGTTTTGGGTTAGGAGATTTTTGTGTTTTACATTATCTTTGAAGGTAGTGTCAATGTTTTCTATGGTAATGTCTGCCCCTAAGTGTCTCTCTTCTATGTCTTGTATTCTGTTGGTGATGCTTGCATCTATGATTCGTGACCTCTTTCCCAGGTTTTCTATTTCCACAGTCATCACCCTTTGTGATTTATTTTTTTATATTTCCATTTTTAGATTCCTTAACCTGTTTGGTTGTGTTTTCCTGTAGTTCTTTAAGGTATTTTTGTTTCCTCTTTAAGTGCTTTTATTTGTTTACCTGTGTTGTCCTGTATTTCTTT
Organism: Rattus norvegicus; assembly: GCF_021556685.1. Classification (NCBI taxonomy): domain Eukaryota; kingdom Metazoa; phylum Chordata; class Mammalia; order Rodentia; family Muridae; genus Rattus; species Rattus norvegicus. The sequence goes on from NC_141554.1 coordinate 29,406,166, forward strand.
AAAGGAATTATTTATGTTCTTCTTAAAGTCCTCTATCATTATCATAAGATGTGATTTTTAAATCCAAATCTTGCTCTTCTAGTGTGTTTGGATATCTATTGTTTGCTTTGGTAGGAGAATTGGGCTCTGATGATGCTGAGTAGTCTTCATTTCTGTTACTTATTTTCCAGTGCTTGCCTCTCACCATCAGGTTGTCTCTGGCGTGAGCTTGTCTTGGTGTCTCTGACAGTGGATCAACTCTCCTGTCAGCCTGTGTGTCATCACTCTTATAGACCTGTTTCCTTTCAGTTGGATCTGGGAAGAGAGAGCTGCTCCTGGGTCTGTGTGTCCTGAAGCCTCCAGGCTGGTGGCTTGGAGTCAAAGAGTTGGTCGTACCTCTCTCTCTCTCTCTCTCTCTCTCTCTCTCTCTCTCTCTCTCTCTCTCCTCTCAGGTGTTTCAGTGCTCCTGGCAACTGGCTTTCAGCTCTTGTCCTCCTCCTGATTGCTCTTAGTTTCCTGTACCCAGAGAGCACAGAGGGCATTTGGGAGGTTCCTCTTGGTTCAGGAATGTGAGCAGAAGTAGTTGTCTCCTTTGAGCTCTCTGGATTTTCTGTACTACTGAGATTCCAGTCTCTTCACCACGGGATTTGTGTAGAGAGAACTGGATTTGTGTACAGAGAACTGTGGGTCCAGTTCAGTTGTGGGCACAAGCAGAAACTGAAAGTTTCCTGCTGCTGACGGCTCCTATGTTTGACATTTGTAAATTTTATCTTCTTCAATTACTTTCTCACTAGAAAATTCCACTTATTTAATTACAGGAAGAAAATGAAGACACTATCTACCATGTAATCTATCTATGCTTCCTTCTTTCCTTCCCACTTTTTTTTCTTGTTTCTTTCTGTATAGTGCAGTCTGGCTAAACCTTATGATTTTCCTCTTTTTTTTTATCCCAAATGTTGGTGTTATGGGTGAGCAACACAAGGCTTTTCTTGAATAATTTTTAGTTAAGAATCTAAAGAAAAAAAGGGGGACAGGAATGGGATAGGGGGCTTATGGCCAGAAAACTGGGATAGGGAATAACATTTGAAATGTAAATTAAAAATATCCAACTAAAAAGAACTAGAACAGAGGTGCCCCTGCCTAGCACCCCCCCAAACACACACACACACACACACACACACACACACACACACACACACACACACACACATACACACACACACAAAACAAAACCAAAATCCAACCAAACCAAAGGAATCTAAAGAAAAATATTTTTGGAATAACGTGGTGGGATTACCGAAGCAGAGATAAAAGCAAAAGAAATATATGCACAAATGAGACTCATTTTTCCCTAAAGAACTATGGAGAGGGCTGAGCCATGGTTCAGTGAATTCAAGGTACATTGACAAAGTAGATAATCATGACGGTAAACAATCAAATGGCTATCTCTAGAACAGGTTGTTCCTGTCCTGTTGGAAAAGGTTTCCCTTGCTATTGAAAGACCCCCTCCCAGAAAGGGAATTGTACAAGCCCAAGGCCCTCAACTATAGAAGTAAAAAGTAAGTTTTTAGATATGTGGGACAAGCTGACCCATCATTTAGACGAAACAGACCAGAAAAGAAAACAAAATGCAGAAACCAGACTAAATTATGGGCACTACTCCATGGGCCACCTGACAGGAAAAAGAAAAAGTCCCTGACCCCCCGGAAGCCCTGACCACCATGTACTTTTTGCTAACTCACTGTTATGATTATAGCCAAAATAGGTAACATACACGTATGCCTCATTTACTCCACCAATCACATCCCTGTAACCATGCATCTGCTTCTGTAAGCCTGCTTCTGCTCCCCAAAATACTATAAAAAGCCCACCCTGGCTCTGCTAGGCGCGCCAGTCTTTCAAATTGACTGGGACGCCCACAGATATCTGTGTATCCTGATCAATAAAAATCCTCTTGCTGATTGCAGCCTGTGGACTCGGACTGGTCACTGGGCTTGAGGATCTCCCTCCTGAGGGAAGATTCTCTCTGAGAGTCTTACACTATAAACTCAGAAACGAGAGAAAACGTGGAGGTTTTGAGATTTTGGTCCCTACAGGTTGGCACAAAAGAAAAAAAACTGGCAAGTTCACAAGGTGAGAAATTGGAATGAATCAAAGCATCAACACATAAACATAATGCCCAATGAAAGACCTGTACAGTATTTGGGTATGAAGCAAGGGGGAGTGTTTACTCTCACACACAGAAGTTTCATAACTGTTATATCTGGGTATGCATATATGTCTCCATGTCCCTTTCTACTTGCCCTCTGCCCTGGCAATCTTACCCCCAGAAGAAAAAAATGTCATTATGCTAGTTGTAGTGTGTCCCTACAGCATACACTTTTGCATCAACTTCCTTGCTTGCAAGCATTCATTGCAATGACCAATTAGTCCAAATTGAGGCTTCTAGCTTCTGCTACACTATCAGTACTGTATCCATTTCCCTCTCTGATGGCTCAGCGATTGCTTAGCTGTGTCCATGTCAACAAGGCTACCTCTTCCCCATGCACACATTATTTTGACATTCAGAATAACTATATATTGAATTTGAAGGAGAAATAAAACCTTTCCAGGAAAATACAGAAAAAGACTCATAATCATCAACCAAGCCCCATAGGGTATGTTAGAAAGGAAACCTCAGTCTGAAGAGAAGGGAAAACTAGCATGAAGTCACAGGGAACAAATGAATGTTACAAGAAAAAATCATTCAAAGAAATTTGAGAAAACATCAAACTGTCAGCATGATGACAAGAAATAATTAATGCATATCTCTCAATAATAAGTCTTGAATATTAATGGTATATATTTGACAATTAAACACACATTACCAGATTGAATTACATAATACAATCTATCTATTTCTCCTTGAAAAACATACCTCATATTCAAAGAAAAACAGCACTTTAATATAAACACAGGAAAAAAGCATCTTAGGTAAAGGGAATTAAGGAAAATATATAGGTTTACTGATTCCAGTATATGGCAATAATACTCCAAAACAACATTAGAAGAAACAAGAAGGAAATTTGATACTAATTAAAGATATTACATATCAGGAGGACATTACAAATCTAAACATAGATGGACCAAACACAGGACTTCAAAATTTCATGTAGAATCACTAGTCGATCTAAAAACAAAGATTCAACGTAACAATGTTTAGTGAGGGATTCCCAGTAATGCATGCTCACTGATAGTCCATTAAAAAATCAGAAAAATGCTGGACTTAAATGCCATCAGATATTAAATATACTTACCAAATAAATATAGTCAGAACATTCACTCCATATGCTAAAGAATACCCATGTCACAAAAGCACAAGGAACATTCACTGATCTATCACATAATCACAAAACAGGCCTCAACAATTTTAGGAAAACTGAAGTAACATCCTATATTTTATCAGACAATAGTAGAATGAAGCTGAATGAACATAACAGCAATAAAAATACAGAAAGTGCATAAACTTATAGTGACTAACCAACACACTACTTGATGAGAAATGTATCAATTAAAACAAGAAAAAATTAAAATTCCTAGAATGAAATAAAATTAAAATAAACACAATATGCCAATTCCTATGGGTCATAGTGAATGGAAGAACATTTGCTGTGTTAAATAACAGAAAATTTGCATTAAATAACAAGGACACACATGGAGTACTCACCCACATTGTTATTATACATTTACACAATGGCTGTGTTTCTCACTTGGTTATTGGGATCACATGCTTTTGATCATCTTTTTTTGATTTGTCCTAGGAGTGAATATTTGCTGCTGACCCATTGCTATGCTCACATTAGGAAGAAATAACTACAATACTCATCATTCCAAGGGCCAGAAAACAGTACTAGGTAGGGTATAAATAGTATAAGACAACAACAACCAAAAAGTAGTAGAGTATCATAAAAATAGATCTCTGAATTGTGGCTATTCTGATTTAGAACAGTAAATTCCAGGACAGCCAGGATTACCACAGTAAAATCCTGTCTCAAAACAAAATGAAAACATCAATGAGATTGGATTGTATAAATCTGTCTATGAAGCTATATATGGCTCAGGTTACACACAGTAGAAAGTCCATGGTTTTAAGCATATAGGGACTTACCTGATATAAGGATTGAGTCTAGCTTTTCTTCTCTGATCACTTCTTAGAGGGGACATGCAATTAACCAACAATACGTATCTAACTTCTGGTGCCTTTGGGAGAACTGCAGATGTCTGAAAAATCTATTATTGGAATCATATCCTTTTCAGTACTTTAATATATGGAAACTCTGTATCACACAAGACAAATGAAACATGAAAACAGCCTATAGCTTAAAAACTATGCCATATGGAAAATAAGGGATTTGTAAAACTGTGTCACTGAAATTAAATATGTCATAAGACATGGGCCATGACATTTCCAAATAACTTTTGGCTGTGCTATTTATCCTATTGTCTACATTACTTTCAAACTTTGCCAGTGTTCTCTAAACAAAGGCTGATCTGGTAACTTCTGATTAGTGCACTGTATGTATGACGTTTGAAGACATGCCTTGATATTTGCTGATTATAGAGCTTCATGTGCTGTGTTTGTTGCTCTTCAACTTCAACCATGAAATACTCAGCACTGCTTCTCTTGCTGGTCTTTGGAGGTGAGTAATAATTTTTACATGAGCCTTATTTGGGGATAAAGACTGAGTCGGCTCACATTTGATTAGAATGGTGGCCCTCTTGTACTCTAATGTATTCCCAGGACACATACAGAGAGAGAGAGAGAGAGAGAGAGAGAGAGAGAGAGAGAGAGAGAGAGAGAGAGAGAGAGAGAGAGAGAGAGAGAGAAGGGGGCAGGGACATCCTGGCCATCACAGGTTGAATTATGCCATACTTTGTTTCTTAATCCCATGTGGTACTATTTCTGGTCCTGAAGTTGGTTTGAAAGTACACTGCTGCTATTTTGAGTGAAATACCTTTGAGAAAGTAATCAAACATTTATTTCAGGAGACAAGAAAAATTGAATATATTGGGTCTTTACACTTTCCATTTTACCTATGGGTCTTTTTGTCCTATGTGTGTCTCTCAGGACTGAGGCTTTCTATTGTGAAGACCTCCACCATTGGTCACGAAGCATATTATAATTAATTTTTTTCTGTCTTTTTTAAAAGTTATTAGTTTATTCCCAGTACTTTTCCCAGTACTCTGCTGTTTCTAAGAATCAGTCATAACTGAAGCTGTCAAACCAGACAGAACAAGGGGTTGTTTCTTCCAGATGGAATAGTCACTCTCTATTGAAGTCCAGAAGAGCCAACAAACCACAGGAAGACAGTTCTTTAGGCGTCTGCTTGAAACCAACAGCTACAGTACGACTGCTGGTCTTCAGAATTTTTTTCTGTCTTAAAGAGAACACAACACCTGCTCCATATAAGACATCTGGTATTGGTGAGCCTGGCTACCCTTCATCTCTATCCTGTCACGTTCATTTTTCATTTCCAGTTTTGTGGTCTTTAATTTGTATGTGGATAAGTAACTAAAGCAGTAAAAAGAAGCACCCCTCATTATAAAGTTCATTTTCAGCCTAGATTTACAGCTTGTTCATATATGTATTTTTTAAGTAATCTCTAATGTGGAAATTAAGAATTTAAGACAATATTGTGATTTCATGTAAAACTTTCACTAGTAGAGAGATCGAATATGTGGCTATATGTGGGAAAGAGAACTGTCATTGCAGGGAAGGGACAGATGAGATTTTCAGAGGCTGCTATGGAATAAAGGCATCAAGACAATATGGCCAGATAGTCTCAGAAGAGGAATCTATCTGGGATTAGAGAACTACAAGTATCTACTTTTAGTTGTGTGTAATGCTGTGCATGTCTACTATTAAGAAGTCTTGTTTTTCTTCTGAGCTTGGAGAGATAAAGTGTTGGACTGATTAATTCTCTGGTGCCTTCAGGGTTGTTATATTTGTGAGTAGAAACAAAGTGAATGTGCTTGTTCTGTTTTCATGTCAGGGACAGGGTGTTGTTTATTTGTGCTCTCAGTGTCATTGTCCAAGGAGTGAAGCATCAGCCTCTTTATGTCCTAACAAGTGTGGTGTCAGATGGACTGAGACAAGAAAAAGTATATGACAGAATCACAAAGATGCATTCAGAGTAGGGAATGTACATTCAATGTAGAATTGAATGCTTCTTATTAGAATCTGTATCTCACCTCAAATTCTTATTGCGGCCTTATATTCCTGCAGATACAAATGCTTCAGCTAAAGAGCAAAGAAAAGATGTCTATTCCTACACAATAGCAACATGGGTAAGGTGATTCCATATAAGCTTGTCCTTAATGTGACTTTTGGTTTCTTCATATAATATACATACATATTTAACATACTTTTGTGAGGGAGAGTAAGAAAAGGAATGAGAAATGGGGAAAGATAGAGTATGGAACTAAGTTAAGGGAAGAGTACAAAGACAGGTGTGTGTGTGTGTGTGTATGTGTGTGTGTGTGTGTGTGAGAGAGATAGAGAGAGAGAGAGAGAGAGACAGAGAGAGAGAGAGAAGATGGAGTGAGAAATTCATACATATTCTTATTTCTCTACATTTTAAACAATTTCTTATATTTTTCAAATAAATTCTATAATTAAAACTGGAGAACCCAGGGGGTTGTACTTTCTGCCTTAGCAATACCAATGACATCACTGCTACACTATAAATATTTTTTTTAAAAATTGCAAAATTAGTAGAAAGCACTGAGGATCAAAGAGAACATTGCATGGTACCTGTATATCTTTGATGTTTATCTGAGTTTTCTTGTAACTGGATTATTCTAATCTAAAATAGGGTGTGATAAGCACTCTTGTAATAATAATTTTGAATATTATTCAGAGTATTTCATGGAGTTTGTTAATTTAGTTTGTGTGAATGAATATTTTTTCCTACTCTGACTTTGTTTTCCTTTGTCCTTCAAACAGTTGGCCAGTATTATACTGTTGAATATTCTAAATACATTGCAGAAACTATGTTAAAGATTCAAAAGATTTTGTTAGTAAATTTTTATTATTTAAAACAAAATTTAAATTTAAATATATTTTGTTCAGATTCTTCCCCTCCTCTCTGTTCTTCCAGATATGCTCACACTCACTATATACCCAACTTCTTTCTCTAAGAACAAACAAAACCCAATAAATAACACAAATCCATCCAAAACTGACACAAAAATAATCAGCATAAAAAGTGAAAGCAAGCAAACAAAAACCCATCACCAAACTGTAACCAAATAGAAGCCGACAAAAACAAACTGTGTAGTCCAATAAATAATGCTCAATTACTTCTGGACACGTTGACTGTCTTGGAGTGGTTAATAAACCCATGCCATTCTCTTGAGAAAACTGATTTTTCCTCTCCCTGTGTAAGTGACAGATCAGTTGTTAACTTTTATAACATTGGTGGCTAGGTTTATATTAATTTATTTAATCACTCATTTTTAAACACAAAAATAAATTGAAAATACAATATAATAGTCTAAAACAGAAACTATCACTTGGAGTTTTGAAAAGTCAAACTGACAGAAAGAAAAGATCTATAGTGATGGAACAAGAATCAGACATTCACACACTCTGGTATCTTATACAAACACTAAATCTGAAGCCATGATGGAAGCATATAAATTCTGGTGCAGACCTATGCAAGCCATGCACTTGCTGCTTTGGTCTCTGTGAGTTCATATGAGCATTGCTCCTGTAGATTTAGTGCCTCTGTTTTCTTTTTTCTTTTTTTAAATTTATTTAATACTTAATAATAATTCTTTGGTTTCCTGGCAAACATCCCCCTCCCCCCTCCCCTTCCTTATGGGTGTTCCCCTCCCAACCCTCCCCCCATTGCCGCCCTCCCCCCAACAGTCTAGTTCACTGGGGGTTCAGTCTTAGCAGGACCCAGGGCTTTCCCTTCCACTGGTGCTCTTACTAGGATATTCATTGCTACCTATGAGGTCAGAGTCCAGGGTCAGTCTATGTATAGTCTTTAGGTAGTGGCTTAGTCCCTGGAAGCTCTGGTTGCTTGGCATTGTTGTACATATGGGGTCTCGAGCCCCTTCAAGCTCTTCCAGTTCTTTCTCTGATTCCTTCAACGGGGGTCCTATTCTCAATTCAGTGGTTTGCTGCTGGCATACGCCTCTGTGTTTGCTGTATTCTGGCTGTGTCTCTCGGGAGAGATATACATCCGGCTCCTGTCGGTCTGCACTTCTTTGCTTCATCCATCTTGTCTAATTGGGTGGCTGTATATGTATGGGCCACATCTGGGGCAGTGCCTCTGTTTTCTTAATGTCCTCCATTTATCTAGCTCTTACTCTAGTTCTCTCTCCTCTTATGCAGGTTTCCCTGAGCTCTGATGAAAAGGATTTTTCAAAGACATCCTATTTAGTGCTGAGTTTTATTGGTAGCTCTATCTCAATCCCTCTCTCATTCTCTCTCTTCTTGATATCTAACTGTGGTTATCTATATCTGTTCCCATCCTTTGCAGATTGAAGGTCTTCTGATGACAACTGAAGGGGGCCCTGATCTATGTATATCATTAGAGTCACTTTATCATTATATTTTTCTTTTTCTCACACCAGTATTATTTGGTTTTACCCCAAGTCCATGGGCTATCCAGTTTCAGGTTGTTGGTCCCCCAAGCACACTTATGTACAGGTTCTCATATAGATGAGGCTTAAGTCAAATGGGCATTTGGTTGGATACACACACCTGCTTTGTGAGACCAAATATATTCACCATATCCAGACACTGGATACAGCAATAGATGTCCCTCAAAAAAGGAATGAATAAAGAAATTGGGAAAATGTGATACTTTACACAGTAGAGTATTTCTCTGCTGTTAATAAATAAGTGACATGGAACTTGGAAAAAATCATCCTTCATGAGGTATCACAGACACAGAAAGATGTACATACTATATATTCACCTAAATAGGAATGTTAGCTGTGATGACAATGATAATCAAGCTACAATCCAAAGAACCAAAGAGAATCCACAGTCTTACTATAGTTTAAATCTCATGAACACTCAAAGAAATTAGCTGCATGACTGTATAGAAATGGGAAGTATATGGTTTGAACCCTGTTCTAGGTAGCACACTTGCACTTAGACAGTAGGTATGCTGGTGATATTTCTAGAATCATCTGTCCTTCATTGAGGTTTGACATTCCTAGCATTTTTTCTCACTGAACTCTACTGGGAAAGTACTTGCTGACTATGTGGCCTTATTACACAAGCAGGTGTATGCATACGTTTTTCACAATCTACTTTAGTGAGATTTCAACCTTCCCTCTAGCCCACCACCCACCAGAGATAGTAGAAAAGAAAGGCTATTAGGATATAGGCAAAGAGGACCTGCTTCAAAATAATTCTTTTGGGTGATTCCAATCTGTGTTGTTCTCAGCCCAGTTCACTAGAAAACACCAAAGACAAATCAGAAGCTACAGTCTGGTCCATTTGGCAGATACCACCCATGAACCCACATGGGTAGTTCAATCCAGAAGAAACTGCAGGCCTCACCAATGTGCCAGGTTTGACATATGCTTTGAGCTACCATGGGGATATGATGATCTTGGTGGTGAGTGTTTCTCTATGACGTTTCCACAAGTGAAGCTAAGAAATCCAATGTAAGGTGAACCAATACATGTGTGTCCTCTGTGAAGACTTGCAAAGTGGATCAAAGTGAACCATTGCTCCCGTTTTCTGTGGGGTCATATTTTATATTCCTTGTAAACACGATTACTTCCACCTGTTTGCTTTAGTGAAACATTCCTTTACCTGTCTACCCAAGAAAAACATTACTATAACCTAACTGAGTCTCCATAGAAACCAGAAATTTCCTCTTTAAACTTGTTTAATTTATTGCATAGCAGAGAAAAAAATGTAGTGTAAACTAGCCCCTTTCTATTCCCTATAAATATAGGCTAATTTGGCTCCACTGCAGCCTGGATATTATTTGGGTGCTCAGAGATGAAAATGTAAAGTTTCTTTTTAGTCCATCAAATGCATTGGGACTTCACGCTTATTTGTATAGTCTCAGATACAAATGAGATAACACATGTTTTTCATCTTTTGAGTGACAACACTTTTGTAATTTTGTTTTGTTTTTGGCCTGCAGTTGTCTTTGAACCATCTGATGAGGATTTTGCTGATAGTATACTTGGCAGATAATGAGTACAAGTTTCTTCAACAATTACTGCTCCTGGAATAACCTTTAATTTCATCTCATATAATCAATTATTATTCCCATTATATGGTCCTCAGCAGTAATGTTGATAATTTTTCAAATAAATTCCCCTAATGAGCAGTATCACAAGTGTTTTCTGTATATTCATGTGGTGTTTTTCATTGTTCAGGTATACTTTTTGAATTTCTAATTAAATATATATTTTTAAATTTTCATATTTTTTGAAAATAATTTTTTCTCATAATATATACTGATCACATTCCTCTGACTCTGCTCCCAGTTTATGTCCACTTCCCAACCTTCATATATCACACGCTCTCTTCCTACAATTTATTAGAAAACAAACAGGTACCTAAAAAACAAAAAGGGAAAATGAATAAGAAGAAAAATACAAAAGGGGTGGTACAAAGAAAAATCACAAGAAACACTTGCAGATGCAGTCACACAGATATCATGTAAAAACACAAAATTGGAAACCATGACATGGAACAAAAAGACCTAAAACTTATTATACAGGCTCAGATATAACATTTTGAGACAACAGATCTCTAAGTATACCTTTGGTACATTTTGTGTTGCCTATTTACTGTTGTGAATGGGATTTCCCTTAAGTCTAGTTTGTGTACCCAGTGATACAATATTGTAGTAAACTAATTTTTCCTTTGCCAGTAGTTGTCAATTAAAGATATCTTTTGGGATAAGGACTAGGACTGTTGTTTACTCCCTGTTTAATCAATGGGACCCCATCTGTTTTGTTTGTAACAGGGCCCTAGACCTTAATAGGTCCTGAGACCTTAGCATAGCTGATAGGTAGTATCCACAACTTATCGACTTTTTATTCAGACAATAAAATTCAGGCAGCAATCAATGACACCTGCAAAACTAAACTAAAATCCTAATCTATTTTAGTGCATAGTTCTGGGAAATTCTGTAAATGTACTATCCTTGTCTTTTGGCTAGTATGATTCTATTTCTGTTCATGATCACTGTAGTATGCCAAATCATAACAATTTTTTTGTGCTTAAAAGCTAACACTGAGAAAGGCTTAGAGCTGCAGTAAAATTTTAAACACATAGTATAATCTCTTTCCAGATAATAAAGACTCTGTTTGCTTAATCATTTATCTGAGCAGCCTTACCTGGTGAATTCATCAAAAAATTACATGTGCAGACAAAATGATGTTAAAGCCTGAGGGTTTTTAAAATAATAATAAATTAATTAATAAACTAATTAATTTTTACACTCCAGATTTTATTCCCCTCCTGGTCCACTTCCCAAGAGTTCCACATCTCATACTTTCTCCCCCTGACTTCCCCCACTCCTTTCTCCACAAGGATGTCCCCACCCCACCCACCGCACCAGACCTCTAAACTTCCTGGGGCCACCAGTCTCTTGAAGGTTACATGCATCTTCTCTGACTGAGCCCAGATACATGAGTCCTCTGCTGTATATGTGTTGGAGGCCTCATCTCAGCTGCTGCGTGCTTCTTGGTTGGTGATCCTGTGTCTAAGAGATTTCAGGAGTCCAGATTAATTGAGACTGCTGGTCCTCCTACAGGGCTGCCCTCCTCCTTAGCTTCCTCCAGCTTTCCCCAATTCAACCAGAGGGGTCAACAGCTTATGTTCAGTGGTTGGGTGCACATATCAGGATCTGACTCTTTCAGCTGCTTGTTGGGTCTTTTGGAGAGCATCCATGGTAAGTCTCTTTTTGTGAATGCCCCATAGCTTCAGTAATTGTGTCATGTCTTGGGACCTCCCGTTTAGCTGGATCCCACTTTGGGCCTGTCACTAGACATTCTTCTCCTCAGACTATTCTCCTTTTCCATCCCTGCATTTCCTTCAGATAGGAAGAATTATGGGTCAACGCTTTGGCTGTGGGATAGCAACCCCATCCCCTAACTTGATGCTCTGTCTTTTTGCTGGAGGTGAATTCAGTAAGTTCACTCTGCCTACTGTGGGGCCTTTCATCTAGGGTAGCCCCTTTGAGTCCTGAGAGTCTTTCACTTCCCACGTCTCTGGTACATTCTAGGTCCTCCTAACTTAATTCTTCGTAAGGTAACCTGTTTTCATTCTTTCTGCTGGTCCTTAGGGCTTCAGTCCTTTCCTCCCACCCAATACCAGATCATGTTCTGCTCTACCCCAACTCCCATTCCTATTTCCTCCCCTGTCCCTTCCTCCTTCCCCCCTTGTGTTTCATTGCTTCTCCCTCCCAAGTGGAACTGAGGTATCTAATTTTGCGTCCTTCAGCTTATTGATATTTTTAAGTTCTGTGGACTGTATCTTGGGTGTTCTGTATTTTTGAAAAATATATACTTATTAGTAAAAATATACCATGCATATCCTTTTGGGTCTGAGTTACCTCACTCAGGAGGACATTTTCTAGTTCTATCCATCTGCCTGCAAAACTCAGGATGTCCTTGTTCTTAATAGATGAATAGTAGTCCATTGTGTAAATGAAACACATTTTCTGTATCCATTCTTCTGTTGTGGGACATCTGGGTTGTTTCTAGCTTCTGGCTATCACAAATAAGGTTGCTATGAACATAGTAGAACATGCATCCCTGTGGCATGTGGGGTATCTTTGGGATATATTTTCAAGAGTTGTATTTCTGGAACTTTAGGTAGGTCTATTTCCAATTTTCTGAGAAACCTCCAAATTGATTCCCAGAGTGGTTCTTCCAGTTTGCAATCCCACCCGCAATGGGGGAGTGTTCCTCTTTCTCTACATCTATGCCAATATCTCTTATCACCTGAGTTTTTAACCCAGTCACAAAAAGAACACACCTTGTATGCACTCACTATTAAATGGATATTAGTCCCAAAGCTTCAAATACCCAAGATACAATTCATAGACCATATGAAGCTGAAGAAAGAAGACCCAAATCTGGGTACTTCATTTCTTCTTAGAAGGGATAACGTAATACACATAGGAAGAAATACAGGGACTCTGAGTGTAACATGGAGTAAAGAAAAAGTCATCCAGAGACTGCTCCATTTGGGGATTCATCCCATATGCAAACAGCAAATCCAGTCATTATTGCTGATGCCAAGAAGTGCTTGATGGCAGGGGCCAGATATGTGTGTCTCCTGAGAGGCTCTGCCAGATCCCTATTGATACAGATGACAATGCTTGCAGCTAAGCATTGGACTGAACAAGGGGACCCCAATGGAAGAGTTAGAAAAAAGGCTGAAAAAGATGAAGGGGTTAGCAACCCCTAGGAAGAAGAATAGTATCAACCAACCAGACCTCACCTGAGCTCCGAGATACTAAATCCTCAGCCAATGAGTACACAAAAAGAGACCCATGACTCCAGCCACATAAGTAGCAGAGGATGGCATTGCCCAGCATTAATAGGAGAAAAAGCCCTTGTTCCTGTGAAGTCTCATTTCCTTTTTTTAAGTTATTAAATCAAATTGTATTTAATTAAAGTATAATCTTTTTTTATTAACTTGAGTATTTCTTATATATATTTCGAGTGTTATTCCCTTTCCCGGTTTCCGGGCAAACATCCCCCTCCCCCCTCCCCTTCTTTATAGGTGTTCCCCTCCCCATCCTCCCCCCCTTACCGCCCTCCCCCCAACAGTCTAGTTCACTGGGGGTTCAGTCTTAGCAGGACCAAGGGCTTCCCCTTCCACTGATGCTCTTCTTAGGATATTCATTGCTACCTATGAGGTCAGAGTCCAGGGTCAGTCCATGTATAGTCTTTAGGTAGTGGCTTAGTCCCTGGAAGCTCTGGTTGCTTGGCATTGTTGTACATATGGGGTCTCGAGCCCCTTCAAGCTCTTCCAGTTCTTTCTCTGATTCCTTCAACGGGGGTCCTATTCTCAATTCAGTGGTTTGCTGCTGGCATACGCCTCTGTGTTTGCTGTATTCTGGCTGTGTCTCTCGGGAGAGATATACATCCGGCTCCTGTCGGTCTGCACTTCTTTGCTTCATCCATCTTGTCTAATTGGATGGCTGTATATGCATGGGCCACATGTGGGGCAGGCTCTGAATGGGTGTTCCTTCTGTGTCTGTTTTAATCTTTGCCTCTCTATTCCCTGCCAAGGGTATTCTTGTTCCCCTTTTAAAGGAGTGAAGCATTCACATTTTGATCATCCGTCTTGAGTTTCATGTGTTCTAGGCATCTAGGGTAATTCAAGCATTTGGGCTAATAGCCATTTATCAATGAGTGCATACCATGTGTGTTTTTCTGTGATTGGGTTAGCTCACCCAGGATGATATTTTCCAGTTCCAACCATTTGCCTATGAATTTCATAAAGTCATTGTTTTTGATAGCTGAGTAATATTCCATTGTGTAGATGTACCACATTATCTGTATCCATTCCTCTGTTGAAGGGCATCTGGGTTCTTTCCAGCTTCTGGCTATTATAAATAAGGCTGCGATGAACATAGTGGAGCATGTGTCTTTTTTTTATGTTGGGGCATATTTGGGTATATGCCCAAGAGAGGTATAGCTGGATCCTCAGGCAGTTCAATGTCCAATTTTTGGAGGAACCTCCAGGCTGATTTCCAGAATGGTTGTATCAGTCTGCAACCCCACCAACAATGGAGGCATGTTCCTCTTTCTCCACATCCTCTCCAGCATCTGCTGTCACCTGAGTTTTTGATCTTAGCCGTTCTCACAGGTGTGAGGTGAAATCTCAGGGTTGTTTTGATTTGCATTTCCCTTATACTAAAGATGTTGAACATTTCTTTAGGTGTTTCTCAGCCATTTGGCATTCCTCAGCTGTGAATTCTTTGTTTAGCTCTGAACCCCATTTCTTAATAGGGTTATTTGTCTCCCTGTGGTCTAACTTCTTGAGTTCTTTGTATATTTTGGATATAACGCCTCTATCTGTTGTAGGATCCGTAAAGATCTTTTCCCAATCTGTTGGTTGCCATTTTGTCCTAACTACAGTGTCCTTTGCCTTACAGAAGCTTTGCAGTTTTATGAGATCCCATTTGTCGATTCTTGATCTTAGAGCATAAGCCATTGGTGTTTTGTTCAGGAATTTTTTTCCAGTGCCCATGTGTTCCAGATGCTTCCCTAGTTTTTCTTCTATTAGTTTGAGTGTGTCTGGTTTGATGTGGAGGTCCTTGATCCACTTGGACTTAAGCTTTGTACAGGGTGATAAGCATGGATCGATCTGCATTCTTCTACATGTTGACCTCCAGTTGAACCAGCATCATTTGCTGGAAATGCTATCTTTTTTCCATTGGATGGTTTTGGCTCCTTTGTCAAAAATCAAGTGACCATAGGTGTGTGGGTTCATTTCTGGGTCTTCAATTCTGTTCCATTGGTCTATCTGTCTGTCTCTGTACCAATACCATGCAGTTTTTATCACTATTGCTCTGTAATAGTGCTTGAGTTCAGGGATAGTGATTCCCCCTGAAGTCCTTTTATTGTTGAGGATAGTTTTAGCTATCCTGGGTTTTTTGTTATTCCAGATGAATTTGCAAATTGTTCTGTCTAACTCTTTGAAGAATTGGATTGGTATTTTGATGGGGATTGCATTGAATCTGTAGATTGCTTTTGGTAAAATGGCCATTTTTACTATATTAATCCTGCCAATCCATGAGCATGGGAGATCTTTCCATCTTCTGAGGACTTCTTCAATTTCTTTCTTCAGTGTCTTGAAGTTCTTATTGTACAAATCTTTTAGTTGCTTGGTTAAAGTCACGCCGAGGTACTTTATATTATTTGTGTCTATTATGAAGGGTGTCGCTTCCCTAATTTCTTTCTCAGCTTGTTTCTCCTTTGTGTAGAGGAAGGCAACTGATTTATTTGAGTTAATTTTATACTCAGCCACTTTGCTGAAGTTGTTTATCAGCTTTAGTAGTTCTCTGGTGGAAGTTTTGGGATCACTTAATTATACTATCATATCATCTGCAAATAGTGATATTTTGACTCCTTCTTTTCCGATCTGTATCCCCTTGACCTCCTTTTGTTGTCTGATTGCTCTGGCTAGAACTTCAAGAACTATATTGAATAAGTAGGGAGAGAGTGGGCAGCCTTGTCTAGTCCCTGATTTTAGTGGGATTGCTTCAAGTTTCTCTCCATTTAGTTTAATGTTAGCAACTGGTTTGCTGTATATGGCTTTTACTATGTTTAGGTATGGGTCTTGAATTCCTATTCTTTCCAGGACTTTTATCATGAAGGGGTGTTGAATTTTGTCAAATGCTTTCTCAGCATCTAATGAAATGATCATGTGGTTCTGTTCTTTCAGTTTGTTTATATAATGGATCACGTTGATGGTTTTCCATATATTAAACCATCCCTGCATGCCTGGGATGAAGCCTACTTGATCATGGTGGATGATTGTTTTGATGTGCTCTTGGATTCGGTTTGCCAGAATTTTATTGAGTATTTTTGCATCGATATTCATAAGGGAAATTGGTCTGAAGTTCTCTTTCTTTGTTGGGTCTCAGTGTGGTTTAGGTATAAGAGTAATTGTGGCTTCATAGAAGGAATTCGGTAGTGCTCCATCTGTTTCAATTTTGTGGAATAGTTTGGATAATATTGATATGAGGTCTTCTATGAAGGTCTGATAGAATTCTGCACTAAACCCGTCTGGACCTGGGCTCTTTTTGGTTGGGAGACCTTTAATGACTGCTTCTATTTCCTTAGGAGTTATGGGGTTGTTTAACTGGTTTATCTGTTCCTGATTTAACTTTGGTACCTGGTATCTGTCTAGGAAATTGTCCATTTCCTGCAGATGTTCAAGTTTTGTTGAATATAGGCTTTTATAGTAAGATCTGATGATTTTTTGAATTTCCTCTGAATCTGTAGTTATGTCTCCCTTTTCATTTCTGATTTTGTTAATTTGGACACACTCTCTGTGTCCTCTCGTTAGTCTGGCTAAGGGTTTATCTATCTTGTTGATTTTCTCAAAGAACCAACTTTTGGTTCTGTTGATTCTTTCTATGGTCCTTTTTGTTTCTACTTGGTTGATTTCAGCTCTGAGTTTGATTATTTCCTGCCTTCTACTCCTTCTGAGTGTATTTGCTTCTTTTTGTTCTAGAGCTTTTAGGTGTGCTGTCAAGCTGCTGACATATTGTCCCCGCCAGCGGGGACCCAGTTATTCAGGGTCCCGAAGAGGCTTTCTACCTGTGGGCCAAAATGGGTGAAGAGAAGAAGGAGACCAAGCAAAAGTTCTGTCGTCAAGGTCTCGTTTATTGGGATGAACATTGCAGCTTTTAAGGCTTTTAGGTAGGGGGAGTGACCTTTGTGAAATATGAAGGAGGGGGAGATGAGGGTACAGGCAGTGATAGCTGGAGGCAAAGAAGTCACGCGATGAGGTCAGGTGGTGGAGACACTGGGTGTTGACTGAGGAGATAATTGGTATCTGCTCAAGCTGAGGCATCCCTTGAATGTTATACTCCTGTGCCGTAAATTCATGGGAGAGGCTTTATCCAACAATCTTAAGATTTATGGCAGTCATCTTCGGGGTGAGTCTCTGTGGCCAAACAGCCCAGAGTCACTTTGAACCATGAAGTCAAAAAGCGGCTAGGCCCAAATCCAATATGGCTCCGTGCATCTCCCCCATTTTTCTTTAAAAAAAAAACCATTAGGTGGAAGTAGTGGTCTGAGAGAGATCAGACATGCCTCACAGAGTGCCCAGCTCGGCCATGGCAAGCCACTCTTGCAGTTAGGACTGCACCCCAATGGCTAGGAATGAACTTATGCTGTAACACAGTGTTCTGGGCTATACGTGTGTGTTATTGGGGGAGAAACTGGGCAGAGGAGCATTTGACCGGCCCGCACGTTTAAACGGGGTGTAGCCACCTCTGTCTTAGAATGGACCTCTCAAACCCCAGCCTTATCTGTCATAGGATCACCTTGTCGCCCCCAAGGTTCCTGTCTTAGATTGGTCAAGGGTCAGAGGAAGTTGCCCGTCCCTGAGGATAGCTACATCAGGTCATCTTCTCATTCCTCTCACTTGAGCCAAGGGGCGAAAGAGCAAGGGCCAGATAGCATTAATATCAGATATTGTGGAAATTGAGCCTCTCCCGATAAGTTGCAGGCACCTCATCTTGTTCATTGTCTCTCTGGTTCTCCTCAGCTGTTCCGGTCTCCAAGCGATGATAATGTACTGAAACAGAATTTCTAAGCAAAGCAGAATCTACTTGTGATTTAATAAAGCGTATAAGTCGTTGGAAGGCCCAAGGACCAAAGAAAATCAACAAAAGTAGGCCCACAAGGGGTCCCAAAATTGAGGGCAACAAGGTAGAGAGCCATGGGGATGTAGAAAACCAGTTTTGGTACCAAGACTCTTGTTGTTCTCTCTCTCTCCTTCGTTTTTCTAGGCTATCTCTCACCTTTTTTAGACTGTCTTCTACAAGTCCAGTCTTATCTACATAAACACAGCATTCCTCGTTTAAGGCTGCACAAAGTCCTCCTTGTTGTAGGAAAATTAAGTCTAGGCCTCTTCTATTTTGTAAGACTACTTCAGACAACGAGGCAACTGAGTCTTTTAAGTTAGCTAATCCATCTCTTAATTCAGCAATATCCTTATCTATGGCTTCACTAAGCTGGTTATAGTATTGATGGGAAGTAACGAGGGAAGCGATGCCAGTGCCTGCACCCGCGGCCCCTAGACCTAGGAGAACGGCGAGAGTGATGGCAGTTACTGGTTCTCTTTTTACCTTGTGAGGCATATCCGAGCCCTTTTCCCAGGATTTAAGAAAAGTCTCTGGCTCATGTATGCTGAGTCTGGGAAATAATTGAACCAGCACACAGTAATCTTTAGTCTTTAAAAATTGAGATGTTATAACATATGTGGTTAGACCAGTGGAACATGCTAGATAAGTATACTTGGGGGCTTGTAAATATGTATTTTGATTGTCAATGATTATGGTATGATTACATATTTCTAATAATTGTTTAGGGAGGAGCATGTTCTTCCCGAGGAGGCAGCTTCCTATCCCTGAGACTTCTGTGATAGTGAGTTCTATGGTGTTCCAAAAGAGACCACCAGTGTTATTAGTATATGTGATGTTGCCAAAAGTGGCTATACCCTCATAGAAAGGAGGGTTAGCTGAAAAACACATCCAGCATTCCTCATAAATAGAGGTATTTGTTTCCTGTTCATGATATACCAAGGCAAGAGCTGAGGCGTTAAGAACAGATAAAATCAGGCTTGTGGGGGACATTGGCCCAACAGGTATGGTGGGCTGAAAAAGGGTAGTTGGAGGACTAGAGGTGTTAAAGGGGGGCTGAGTCACCACCCTGGGCAGCAAGGAACCCTGGCTATGCAATTGAGGGTTAGGCCCAATGGAGGCCTTATGTAAGTTGGGGATGGTTTTAAATAATCTAATTTTGAAGGTTACTCCGGGGTCTCTATTGGCAACATACATCCGGAGACCCCACTCAAACCCCCTATGCCAGTTTTCTGGGGTGATCTTTTTCCCAGCATCAATAAAAGTTATTGTAAGAGGGTTGCACCAGCCCTTGGAAGGCTCAGTGTTCCGGCATTCTTGGGTTAGAGTACTGTTTCTGTTAGAATTGTGCCACCCCTTTTTTACTGATATAATCCCAAGAGGAGGTAGGTTTCCAGTATGCGTCTCCTGTGGTTTCACACCCCCAGGAGGCACAATAGAATTGATCCCTGTATCCACACTTATAGTTTAGGGAGCGATCTCTGTGGGATCCGGGACAGACATAAAAGTCAGTTTCCCTAATGTTGGTGCGTCGATGGACAGTGTCACAACCGACATATCTTTCATTAAAACTAGACCCATGAGGGGCTTCAATTAGGGGTAAGTATTTGTCTGCGAGGCCCCAGTAAGAATTTCCTCCTGCAGCTAGTTTACAAAAATCTGGAGTTAATTGTGGCCAGGTGGGGTTAGGGCCAGTGTGGGAGGTGGTAAAGGCGGTATCTCTGGCCTCATTTATAATTACCCAGGTGTAATTCCAAATCTGATAGGGGCTTGATGTTCCGGATGTCAGCACAGTTAGAAAGAGAAGTTTCAGTAGAATCCAGTAGAACTTCATTGCTCTGAAAAAGAAAACATGCATTTTTCTCAGGCGGCCACCCTGGAATTTGTTATAAGGCTTTATCAATCTTGGAATTTGTTTGAAATTTATTGTAAAGCTTTATTAATCTTTCAGGGAGCCATCTGCCCCCCCCTCTTTAGAATTATAAATACAGGCGGACCCTTTTCCCCAGACTATCACAGGGTCAGGACCCTGCCACTGTCCAGTTAGGGGGTCCTTCCAAAGAACGTGAGCGTGATCCATCTTGGTTGAGGGGTGCCATAAGCGATCGGCAGCTGAATGCCCTTGATTATCCAAAGTTAAGAAATTCAAAACAAAAAGGGCATGGGATAATAAAAATTTTGTGCTGCCTTTAAGAGAATAAAGAGTTTCTTGGGCAGTAAGCTTTAACAGTGTATTCTTAAGGGTTTGATGTGCTCGTTCCACAATTCCTTGTCCCTGAGGGTTATAAGGTATGCCTGTAATATGTTTTATTTGAAATTGGGAGCAAAATTGTTTAAATTTATGACTAACATAGCCAGGCCCATTATCTGTTTTTAGCATTTTGGGTTGTCCCATAACAGAAAATGTGTAGAGCATATGAGCAATAACATCTTTTGTGGCCTCTCCTGTGTGTGCAGAGGCACATATGAACCCACTAAAGGTATCAATGGTAACATGTACAAATTTTAGTTTTCCAAAAGATGGGACATGGGTGACATCCATTTGCCATATTTCTCCCAGGATAAGGCCCCTGGGATTAACCCCAATGTGTGGCTCAGGAAGTAGGGTCAGGCAGTTTTTACAATTTTTGACAATTTGTCTGGCTTGTTCTCTAGTAATTTTGTACTTAAGCCGCAATGTTTGAGCATTAAGGTGATGGAGTGAATGTGCCATCTGTGCTTCTTGTAAGGAATCACTAAGAGAAGCAATCATTGTCAGTCTAGTGGCCCTGTCAGCTAAATCATTACCTTTGGTTAAAGGATCGGGCAGATTCGAGTGGGCTCTGATATGGCCCACAAAGAATGGGTTTGGCCGGGCCCTTATGTGTTTTTGTATTTCTGAAAATAGTTTAAAGGTAGGTGTTGAGGGTTGTATAGTAGAGACAGTCTCCAAGACTCGGAGAGCTCTGACTACATAATGGCTACCAGAAAAAAGGTTAAATGATTGATTTATTAATTTAAATATTTCTAAAGCACTATAAAGTTCTACTAATTGGGCAGAAGCGTATGGGGTATGGACAAAAAAAAAACTTGATCTTTAACAACAAAGGAGGCCTTTCCATTCTTAGATCCATCTATGAAGACAGTTAAGGCATTTGGTATAGGTTTCAGCTGTGTAACCTTTGGGAAGACAAAGGGGGTAACATGGAGGAACTGTAATAATTTATCTCCTGGTAAATGAGTATCAAATGTTCCCTGATAAATAGACAGCAGGACTGTCCAGTCATCATGTCTGTGCTGCAGCCAAGCAAGCTGCTCCTGTGAATATGGAGAAATAATATCGGGATCGCGGCCAAAATGGTGAGTAGCCAGCTTAAGCCCCAAGAAAATGGTCTGGCAAATTAAGGAGGGATAAGTAGGAAGTATTTTAGGGGGGGTTGCGGGCAGGTGGATCCACATTAGTGGATGATTATCTTGCCATAGGAGGCCTGTGGGTGTAAACCTTGTAGCGAAAAGGATCAGATACAGTGTCTTGGAGGGGCTGAAATAACCTATGAATTGTTGGCTGATAGCCTGTTCAACCTTTAGTAGGGACTTTTCAGCCCCGGGAGTCAGAACCCTAATGGAATTAGGATCAGGGCTACCCTTCAGAATTGCAAATAGAGGTTTTAAATCACCAGTGGTTAGCTTAAGGTAAGGTCTAAGCCAATTAATATCACCCAAAAGTTTTTGAAAATCATTTAAGGTATGTAGCTGCGATCTTCTAATTGTTAGCTTTTGAGAATAAATGGATGTAGGTTCTAATTGGAATCCAAGAAACAAAAAGGGATATTGCGTCTGAATTTTTTCAAGGGCAATGGTGAAACCCCTTTTTTGTAAGGCCAGAACAATAATTTGGGCTAGTTTTTGAGTTTCCTGTAAGCAAGCAGAGGAAACCAAGATATCATCTATGTAATGAATGATGTAAGAAGAGGGGAAACGCAGCCTTATTGGATCTATAGTTTGGGCCACATACCTTTGACATAGGGTGGGGCTATTAGCCATCCCCTGTGGTAACACTCGCCACTGAAAGCGGGGATTAGGGCCCACATGGTTAATAACAGGGATAGAAAAGGCAAAGCGGGCACAATCCTCCGGATGAAGGGGAATAGAAAAGAAACAATCTTTTATATCAATGACTATTTTATAAAAGTCTCTAGGAATAGCTATTGGAGAAGGCAAGCCAGGTTGTAGGGCCCCCATAGGGACCATAGTTTTATTAACCGCTCTAAGGTCTTGTAACAATCTCCAAGAACCATTTTTCTTTTTTATGACAAAAATAGGGGTGTTCCAAGGCGAAGTGGACTGTTCAAGGTGCCCTTGTAATAATTGTTCCTGCACCAACTGTAGGGCCGCTTGAACCTTTTCTTGAGGCATGGACCACTGATCGATTCAGACTGGATCATTTGACTTCCAAGATATTTTATCAGCCTGGAGTGCAGGAGGAACAGCGGTCTCTATGAAAAAAGGTCTGCTCCTAAACCTCCTCTATCTGTTTTGGGCGTGGGAGTTAAGGGTTCTGTGATTCCCTGTTCATTTCTACCTAATCCTTTTCCAGGGAGGAATCCTGTCCTTAACATTTGGTTAGTAATGACCTCATTGGGACTACACATCATCACCCCCATCTGGGAAAGAATATCCCTTCCCCAGAGGTTAACAGGGAGTCCAGAAACTACAAATGGCCTAACTGTGCCTGTATTATTCTCTTTATCTTTCCAGGTCAGGAGCTTTGAACTTTGGAGTGTATCCTGTGTTTGATCTATCCTTTTAAATGTGTGGCAGTAGCCTTAAGGGGCCAGGTTGAGGGCCAGTGTCTAGAGGAGAGCACTGTTGTATCCGCCCCTGTATCTAAAAGGCCCTGAAATTGTTTGCCATCAAGCCAAAGAGACATCATGGGTCTTTCATCAGTTAATTTTTGCACCCAATAGACATCTGAAGAGCCAGGGGAGGAAGAACCACGCCCCTTTACTTTATGAGGGAACTGCCCCATGAAGGGAAGCGGTAAGGCCTGTGCAATGCGTTGTCCGGCTCTAAGCGTTAAGGGGCCCTGCGTGGCAGTGGCTAGAAATTTTATTTCTCCAGAATAATCAGCATCTATTACAGAGGGAAGGATGACAAGTCCTTGAAGAGCACTCGAGGCTTGCCCAATTATTAAGAAAAACATGCCAGGCGGCGGGGGCCCAAACTTTCCAGATTCTATGATAACAGTCCCTTCCTCAGGGGTTATAATCCTGGTGGTGGAGGAACACAGGTCCACTCCTGCACTTCCTGCTGTTGCCCGGGATAAGTTGGCGTTGCAGGAGCTTGATGCTGCACTTGGGGGCGGGTGGTCACCCGTGGATAGGGGCCCCATTGTGGGGCCCCCCGCTCCTTTCCCTGGACCGCAGGGAGGGTTTGTCCACTAACGTCAGTCTTAGACTGACATTCCCTGGCCCAGTGACGGCCTTTCCTGCAGCGGGGACAAACCCTCGGGGCAGTGGGCCATCCAGCAGGGCTGGGGGACTGGCTAGGTTTTGGGATGTTGCATTCTCTAGCAAAATGACTGGGTTGTCCACATTTGAAACATGTTCTGCCTCTAGGGTGACCAGAATCTCCAGCTCTTTGGAACACAGCCCCAATTGCCAGGCTGATAGATTTAGATACTTGGTGAGAAAAAGAGTCGACATCCTTGCAAAGTTTAATCATGCCTGGGATATCAAGGTCTTTGGTCTTGCCTCGAAGTGCGGCTCTACACACCGAGTTAGCATTTTCGAGAGCAAGCTGTCTAACGAGAAGCCCTTCACTTTCATTTTGACCTAGGATTCTTTCAGCTGCTTCTTGTAGTCTCCCTACAAATTGAGCATAGGGCTCTTGTGCCCCCTGGATTATTTTAGTTAAGGGGGTGGTGAGCGCCCCTGTAGCGGGGACTGCTCTCCAAGCAGACAAAGCCGCCTGTGCCGTTTGTGCTAGTACACCGGGAGACAGCCCCAGCTGTTTTTCCTCAGAGGCAAATGAGCCCCTCCCACATAGCTTATCTGCCGTCCAGGAAGCAGATTTACTTAAGGGATTGTTTCTGTTTCTAGCAGCAATGCTCTCCGCTTTATCAATAAATTCAGATTTCCAAGTCAAATATTGTCCTCTAGTGAGGACAGATTGTACTACCTTGGTCCATTCACTAGGGGTCAAATACCCAGACCCCGAAAGTCCTTCTAGGATAGCCAAGGTAAAGGGGGCATTCATACCATAATTTTTAACAGCTGAATGTAATTCCTTTATGTGTTTGAGTTTAAGTTTCTTGTATACGGGACACGAGGTCCCACCCTCATCCTGATCAGGGCTTTCCTCTTCCGAATCTGAGGGTCCCTCCTCATAGTTATTTTCTTCTTCACTTTCTTGTTCCTCATTACGGTTATGATTAGTACTGTCTGGCTCGCGCTCGTCTCTGGCCGACCTATTTAGTGTTCTAGTACTGTTTAACTCAGACTCATCCCTGGCCTGTCTGGCGCGTGCCCTAGTCATGACTGGGAAAGTTAGTTTTGGTTGGGGTTTTCTACTGGCCTTAGCTGGCCCTTTTTGGGCATACTGTCCCTTAGTCATGGTCTCTTGTAAATCCTGGATTTCTAGTGTAAGATCCCCCAATTCCTGCTGTAGGTGTAAGATCTGTTTAAGCCCAGTAATTTGCGCTTGAAGTGCAGTCTTAGTCTGAGTCAGTTCCTCCACTACTGCAACCGGTAGAGGTGCAGGTGGGGCTGAGGATATAGGGAGTAGATAAGGTGGGAGGCAGACAGGCCCAGACCTCCGAGTGAAGAAGATCTGAGTCTCCTGTGGCTCGGGAAAATATCTCTCTTTCTCATACCTGGCAGCTTCCTCCTCTAATTTGGCCTCGGAGGCGGGATCTAGACCTGACTCAGAGCATTTGTTTTTCCCAGAAAATTCTTTTTTTTTTATTAACTTGAGTATTTCTTATATACATTTCGAGTGTTATTCCCTTTCCCGAATAACACTTGAAATGTATATAAGAAATACTCAAGTTAATAAAAAAAAATAAAATGAGGAGAGAGACCTCACCGCCTGATCAAGTGGGCACTCCTGAGGCTGAAGAGCGGAGGAGACCACCAACACTGCCCACCCCTGCCCACATCCCTGGCCCAAGAGGCAACTGTATAAGGCCTCTGGGTTCCCGTAGGGGAGGGCCCAGGAGCGGCAGGACCCCTGCGCCTGAGACACTGCCGGAACCTGAAGGAAACAGACCGGATAAACAGTTCTCTGCACCCAAATCCCGTGGGAGGGAGAGCTGAACCTTCAGACAGGCGGACACGCCTGGGAAACCAGAAGAGACTGCACTCTGTGCACATCCAGGCGCCAGAGGAAAACACCAAACGCCATCTGGAACCCTGGTGCACGGAGGCTCCTGGAAAGAGCGGCGCAGATCTTCCCGGTTGCTGCCACAGCGGAGAGGACTTAGGCAGTACCCCACGAGCAAACTTGAGCCTTGGAACTGCAGGTAGGACCAACTTTTCCCATGCAAGAAACCTGCCTGGTGAACTCAGGACACACAGAGGCAAAATTCCTCTAAGGCCGGGCACTTCCTGTGTTTACCGGAAGTCCCACACCGGCGGATCCCGGACCGCAGCAGCTCTCTGCTCCCAAACCCCGTGGGAGAGAGACCTCACCGCCTGATCAAGTGGGCACTCCTGAGGCTGCAGAGCGGAGGAGACCACCAACACTGCCCACCCCTGCCCACATCCCTGGCCCAAGAGGCAACTGTATAAGGCCTCTGGGTTCCCATAGGGGAGGGCCCGGGAGCGGCAGGACCCCTGCGTCTGAGACACTGCCGGAACCTGAAGGAAACAGACCGGATAAACAGTTCTCTGCACCCAAATCCCGTGGGAGGGAGAGCTGAACCTTCAGACAGGCGGACACGCCTGGGAAACCAGAAGAGACTGCACTCTGTGCACATCCAGGCGCCAGAGGAAAACACCAAACGTCATCTGAAACCCTGGTGCACGGAGGCTCCCGGAAGGAGCGGCACAGATTTTCCCGGTTGCTGCCACAGCGGAGAGGACTTAGGCAGTACCCCACGAGCAAACTTGAGCCTTGGAACCACAGGTAGGACCAACTTTTCCTCTGCAAGAAACCTGCCTGGTGAACTCAAGACACAGGGCCACAGGAACAGCTGAAGACCTGTAGAGAGGAAAAACTACACGCCCGAAAGCAGAACACTCTGTCCCCATAACTGGCTGAAAGAAAACAGGAAAACAGGTCTACAGCACTCCTGACACACAGGTTATAGGACAGTCTAGCCACTGTCAGAAATAGCAGAACAAAGTAACACTAGAGATAATCTGATGGCGAGAGGCAAGCGCAGGAACCCAAGCAACAGAAACCAAGACTACATGGCATCATCGGAGCCCAATTCTCCCACCAAAGCAAACACGGAATATCCAAACACACCAGAAAAGCAAGACCTAGTTTCAAAATCATATTTGATCATGATGCTGGAGGACTTCAAGAAAGACATAAAGAACTCCCTTAGAGAACAAGTAGAAGCCTACAGAGAGGAATCGCAAAAATCCCTGAAAGAATTCCAGGAAAACACAATCAAACAGTTGAAGGAATTAAAAATGGAAATAGAAGCAATCAAGAAAGAACACATGGAAACAACCCTGGACATAGAAAATCAAAAGAAAAGACAAGGAGCTGTAGATACAAGCTTCACCAACAGAATTCAAGAGATGGAAGAGAGAATCTCAGGAGCAGAAGATTCCATAGAAATCATTGACTCAACTGTCAAAGATAATGTAAAGCAGAAAAAGCTACTGGTCCAAAACATACAGGAAATCCAGGACTCAATGAGAAGATCAAACCTAAGGATAATAGGTATAGAAGAGAGTGAAGACTCCCAGCTCAAAGGACCAGTAAATATCTTCAACAAAATCATAGAAGAAAACTTCCCTAACCTAAAAAAAGAGATACCCATAGGCATACAAGAAGCCTACAGAACTCCAAATAGATTGGACCAGAAAAGAAACACCTCCCGTCACATAATTGTCAAAACACCAAACGCACAAAATAAAGAAAGAATATTAAAAGCAGTAAGGGAAAAAGGTCAAGTAACATATAAAGGCAGACCTATCAGAATCACACCAGACTTTTCGCCAGAAACTATGAAGGCCAGAAGATCCTGGACAGATGTCATACAGACCCTAAGAGAACACAAATGCCAGCCCAGGTTACTGTATCCTGCAAAACTCTCAATTAACATAGATGGAGAAACCAAGATATTCCATGACAAAACCAAATTTACACAATATCTTTCTACAAGTCCAGCACTACAAAGGATAATAAAGGGTAAAGCCCAACATAAGGAGGCAAGCTATACCCTAGAAGCAAGAAACTAATCATCTTGGCAACAAAACAAAGAGAATGAAAGCACACAAACATAACCTCACTTCCAAATATGAATATAACGGGAAGCAATAATCACTATTCCTTAATATCTCTCAATATCAATGGCCTCAACTCCCCAATAAAAAGACATAGATTAACAAACTGGATACGCAACGAGGACCCTGCATTCTGCTGCCTACAGGAAACACACCTCAGAGACAAAGACAGACATTACCTCAGAGTGAAAGGCTGGAAAACAATTTTCCAAGCAAATGGTCAGAAGAAGCAAGCTGGAGTAGCCATTCTAATATCAAATAAAATCAATTTTCAACTAAAAGTCATCAAAAAAGATAAGGAAGGACACTTCATATTCATCAAAGGAAAAATCCACCAAGATGAACTCTCAATCCTAAATATCTATGCCCCAAATAAAAGGGCACCTACATATGTAAAAGAAACCTTACTAAAGCTCAAAACACACATTGCACCTCACACAATAATAGTGGGAGATTTCAACACCCCACTCTCATCAATGGACAGATCATGGAAACAGAAATTAAACAGAGATGTAGACAGACTAAGAGAA
Source organism: Rattus norvegicus (assembly GCF_021556685.1). Taxonomy (NCBI): domain Eukaryota; kingdom Metazoa; phylum Chordata; class Mammalia; order Rodentia; family Muridae; genus Rattus; species Rattus norvegicus. The sequence goes on from NC_141554.1 coordinate 29,434,492, forward strand.
GTCATGAGCCAAATGGACTTAACGGATATTTATAGAACATTCAATCCTAAAGCAAAAGGATATATCTTCTTCTCAGCTCCTCATGGTACTTTCTCCAAAATTGACCATATAATTGGTCAAAAAACGGGCCTCAACAGGTACAGAAAGATAGAAATAATCCCATGCGTGCTATCGGACCACCACGGCCTAAAACTGGTCTTCAATAACAATAAGGGAAGAATGCCCACATATACGTGGAAATTGAACAATGCTCTACTCAATGATAACCTGGTCAAGGAAGAAATAAAGAAAGAAATTAAAAACTTTTTAGAATTTAATGAAAATGAAGGTACAACATACCCAAACTTATGGGACACAATGAAAGCTGTGCTAAGAGGAAAACTCATAGCGCTGAGTGCCTGCAGAAAGAAACAGGAAAGAGCATATGTCAGCAGCTTGACAGCACACCTAAAAGCTCTAGAACAAAAAGAAGCAAATACACCCAGGAGGAGTAGAAGGCAAGAAATAATCAAACTCAGAGCTGAAATCAACCAAGTAGAAACAAAAAGGACCATAGAAAGAATCAACAGAACCAAAAGTTGGTTCTTTGAGAAAATCAACAAGATAGATAAACCCTTAGCCAGACTAACGAGAGGACACAGAGAGTGCGTCCAAATTAACAAAATCAGAAATGAAAAGGGAGACATAACTACAGATTCAGAGGAAATTCAAAAAATCATCAGATCTTACTATAAAAACCTATATTCAACAAAACTTGAAAATCTTCAGGAAATGGACAATTTCCTAGACAGATACCAGGTATCGAAGTTAAATCAGGAACAGATAAACCAGTTAAACAACCCCATAACTCCTAAGGAAATAGAAGCAGTCATTAAAGGTCTCCCAGCCAAAAAGAGCCCAGGTCCAGACGGGTTTAGTGCAGAATTCTATCAAACCTTCATAGAAGACCTTATACCAATATTATCCAAACTATTCCACAAAATTGAAACAGATGGAGCCCTACCGAATTCCTTCTATGAAGCCACAATTACTCTTATACCTAAACCACACAAAGACACAACAAAGAAAGAGAACTTCAGCCCAATTTCCCTTATGAATATCGACGCAAAAATACTCAATAAAATTCTGGCAAACCGAATTCAAGAGCACATCAAAACAATCATCCACCATGATCAAGTAGGCTTCATCCCAGGCATGCAGGGATGGTTTAATATAAGGAAAACCATCAACGTGATCCATCATATAAACAAACTGAAAGAACAGAACCACATGATCATTTCATTAGATGCTGAGAAAGCATTTGACAAAATTCAACACCCCTTCATGATAAAAGTCCTGGAAAGAATAGGTATTCAATGCCCATACCTAAACATAGTAAAAGCCATATACAGCAAACCAGTTGCTAACATTAAACTAAATGGAGAGAAACTTGAAGCAATCCCACTAAAATCAGGGACTAGACAAGGCTTCCCACTCTCTCCCTACTTATTCAATATAGTTCTTGAAGTTCTAGCCAGAGCAATCAGACAACAAAAGGAGATCAAGGGGATACAGATCGGAAAAGAAGAGGTCAAAATATCACTATTTGCAGATGACATGATAGTATATTTAAGTGATCCCAAAAGTTCCACCAGAGAACTACTAAAGCTGATAAACAACTTCAGCAAAGTGGCTGGGTATAAAATTAACTCAAATAAATCAGTTGCCTTCCTCTATACAAAAGAGAAACAAGCCGAGAAAGAAATTAGGGAAACGACACCCTTCATAATAGACCCAAATAATATAAAGTACCTCGGTGTGACTTTAACCAAGCAAGTAAAAGATCTGTACAATAAGAACTTCAAGACACTGAGGAAAGAAATTGAAGAAGACCTCAGAAGATGGAAAGATCTCCCATGCTCATGGATTGGCAGGATTAATATAGTAAAAATGGCCATTTTACCAAAAGCAATCTACAGATTCAATGCAATCCCCATCAAAATACCAATCCAATTCTTCAAAGAGTTAGACAGAACAATTTGCAAATTCATCTGGAATAACCAAAAACCCAGGATAGCTAAAGCTATCCTCAACAATAAGAGGACTTCAGGGGGAATCACTATCCCTGAACTCAAGCAGTATTACAGAGCAATAGTGATAAAAACTGCATGGTATTGGTACAGAGACAGACAGATAGACCAATGGAATAGAATTGAAGACCCAGAAATGAACCCACACACCTATGGTCACTTGATTTTTGACAAAGGAGCCAAAACCATCCAATGGAAAAAAGATAGCATTTTCAGCAAATGGTGCTGGTTCAACTGGAGGGCAACATGTAGAAGAATGCAGATCGATCCATGCTTATCACCCTGTACAAAGCTTAAGTCCAAGTGGATCAAGGACCTCCACATCAAACCAGACACACTCAAACTAATAGAAGAAAAACTAGGGAAGCATCTGGAACACATGGGCACTGGAAAAAATTTCCTGAACAAAACACCAATGGCTTATGCTCTAAGATCAAGAATCAACAAATGGGATCTCATAAAACTGCAAAGCTTCTGTAAGGCAAAGGACACTGTGGTTAGGGCAAAACGACAACCAACAGATTGGGAAAAGATCTTTACCAATCCTATAACAGATAGAGGCCTTATATCCAAAATATACAAAGAACTCAAGAAGTTAGACCGCAGGGAAACAAATAACCCTATTAAAAAATGGGGTTCAGAGCTGAACAAAGAATTCACAGCTGAGGAATGCCGAATGGCTGAGAAACACCTAAAGAAATGTTCAACATCTTTAGTCATAAGGGAAATGCAAATCAAAACAACCCTGAGATTTCACCTCACACCAGTGAGAATGGCTAAGATCAAAAACTCAGGTGACAGCAGATGCTGGCGAGGATGTGGAGAAAGAGGAACACTCCTCCATTGTTGGTGGGATTGCAGACTGGTAAAACCATTCTGGAAATCAGTCTGGAGGTTCCTCAGAAAATTGGACATTGAACTGCCTGAGGATCCAGCCATACCTCTCTTGGGCATATACCCAAAAGATGCCTCAACATATAAAAGAGACACGTGCTCCACTATGTTCATCGCAGCCTTATTTATAATAGCCAGAAACTGGAAAGAACCCAGATGCCCGTCAACAGAGGAGTGGATACAGAAAATGTGGTACATCTACACAATGGAATATTATTCAGCTATCAAAAACAACGAGTTTATGAAATTCGTAGGCAAATGGTTGGAACTGGAAAATATCATCCTGAGTGAGCTAACCCACTCACAGAAAGACATACATGGTATGCACTCATTGATAAGTGGCTATTAGCCCAAATGCTTGAATTACCCTAGATCCCTAGAACAAAGGAAACTCAAGACGGATGATCAAAATGTGAATGCTTCACTCCTTCTTTAAATGAGGAAAAAGAATACCCTTGGCAGGGAAGGGAGAGGCAAAGATTAAAACAGAGACTGAAGGAACACCCATTCAGAGCCTGCCCCACAGGTGGCCCATACATATACAGCCACCCAATTAGACAAGATGGATGAAGCAAAGAAGTGCAGACCGACAGGAGCCGGATGTAGATCGCTCCTGAGAGACACAGCCAGAATACAGCAAATACAGAGGCGAATGCCAGCAGCAAACCACTGAACTGAGAATAGGTCCCCCGTTGAAGGAATCAGAGAAAGAACTGGAAGAGCTTGAAGGTGCTCGAGACCCCAAAAGTACAACAATGTCAAGCAACCAGAGCTTCCAGGGACTAAGCCACTACCTAAAGACTATACATGGACTGACCCTGGACTCTGTCCCCATAGGTAGCAATGAATATCCTAGTAAGAGCACCAGTGGAAGGGGAAGCCCTGGGTCCTGCTAAGACTGAACCCCCAGTGAACTAGACTATGCGGGGAGGGTGGCAATGGGGGGAGGTTTGGGAGGGGAACACCCACAAGGAAGGGGAGGGGGGAGGGTGATGTCTGTCCGGAAACCGGGAAAGGGAATAACACTTGAAATGTATATAAGAAATACTCAAGATAATAAAAAAAAATAAAATGAAATATAAATAAAAAAAAAAGGAAACAAAAAATATCCATAGGAGGGGATAGGGAGGTAAAGTTTAGAACAGAGACTGAAGGAATGGCCATTCAGAAACTGCCCTACATGTGGCCCATATATATACAGCCACCAAAGTAGATAAGATGGATGAGCAAATAAGCGCAGGCTGACAGAACCAGATGTAGATCTCTCCTGAGAGACACAGCCAGAATATGTCAAATACAGAGGCTAATGCCAGCAGCAAAACACTGAACTGAGAACAGGACCCCCGCTGAAGGAATTAGAGAAAGGACTGAAAGAGCTGAAGGGGCTTGAGACCCCATATGAACAACAATGCCAACCAACCAGAGCTTCCAGGGACTAAGCCACTACCCAAAGACTATCCATGGACTGACTCTGGGCTCTAAATTCATAGGTAGCAATGAATAGTCTAGTAGGGGCACCAGTGGAAGGGGAAGCTTTTGGTCCTGCCAAGGCTGGACCCCCAGTGTATGGGATTGTTGGGGGGAGGACAGTTATGGGGAGTGGATGGGGAGGGGAACACCCATATAGAAGCAGAGGGGGAGGGGTTAGGGGCATGATGACCTGGAAACCGGAAAAGGGAATAACGTTTGAAATGTAAATAAGAAATACCCAATTTAATAAAATCAGAAGAAAAAAGAAATGTAAATAAATAAAATATCCATAAAAGAAAGTAATATTTACATCATTTTTTATTAAATAAAATTTGGCCAAGTCACTCCCTAAGCAAGTTGTAAATGTTGTCTACTAGTGATCAACTTACCTTTATATATGTTTAAAATTATTTTGAATCTACTGTTTATGCCACCTTTTTACTTACTGCCTGATTTTAATTTTATCATTGTTGTGGAAAATATTCAGTTTTTAGTTGATATATTCTTAATCTATATTTATCTGTTTTATCTTCAAGATTTTAATTAAATTTGAAATCTAAATGTGAAAAAAAAGTCTTTAATTTCTTTCTTTATTTCTTCCTTGACCAGGTTATCATTGACTAGAGCATTGTTCAATTTCCACGTATATGTGGGCATTCTTCCCTTATTGTTATTGAAGACTAGTTTTAGGCCGTGGTGGTCCGATAGCACACATGGGATTATTTCTATCTTTCTGTACCTGTTGAGGCCCGTTTTTTGACCAATTATATGGTCAATTTTGGAGAAAGTACTATGAGGAGCTGAGAAGAAGGTATATCCTTTTGCTTTAGGATAGAATGTTCTATAAATATCTGTTAAGTCCATTTGACTCATGACTTCTCTTAGTCTGTCTACGTCTCTGTTTAATTTCTGTTTCCATGATCTGTCCATTGATGAGAGTGGAGCGTTGAAATCTCCTACTATTATTGTGTGAGGTGCAATGTGTGTACTTTGAGCTTTAGTAACATTTCTTTTACGTATGTAGGTGCCCTTGTATTTGGGGCATAGATATTTAGGATTGAGAGTTCATCTTGGTGGATATTTCCTTTGATGAATATGAAGTGTCCTTCCTTATCTTTTTTGATGACTTTTAGTTGAAAATTGATTTTATTTGATATTAGAATGGCTACTCCAGCTTGCTTCTTCTGACCATTTGCTTGGAAATTGTTTTCCAGCCTTTCATTCTGAGGTAGTGTCTGTCTTTGTCTCTGAGGTGTGTTTCCTGTAGGCAGCAGAATGCAGGGTCCTCGTTGCGTATGCAGTTTGTTAATCTATGTCTTTTTATTGGGGAGTTGAGGCCATTGATGTTGAGAGATATTAAGGAATAGTGATTATTGCTTCCTGTTATATTCATATTCGGATGTGAGGCTATTTTTGTGTGCTTTCCTTTTCTTTGTTTTGTTGCCAAGATGATTAGTTTCTTGTTTCTTCTAGGGTATAGCTTGCCGCTTTATGTTGGGCTTTACCATTTATCATCCTTTGTAGTGCTGGATTTGTAGAAAGATATTGTGTAAATTTGGTTTTGTCATGGAATATCTTGGTTTCTCCATCTATGTTAATTGAGAGTTTTGCTGGATACAGTAACCTGGGCTGGCATTTGTGTTCTCTTAGGGTCTGTATGACATCAGTCCAGGATCTTCTGGCCTTCATAGTTTCTGGCGAAAAGTCTGGTGTGATTCTGATAGGTCTGCCTTTATATGTTAATTGACCTTTTTCCCTTACTGCTTTTAATATTCTTTCTTTATTTTGTGCGTTTGGTGTTTTGACTATTATGTGATGGGAGGTGTTTCTTTTCTGGTCCAATCTATTTGGAGTTCTGTAGGCTTCTTGTATGCCTATGGGTATCTCTTTTTTTAGGTTAGGGAAGTTTTCTTCTATGATTTTGTTGAAGATATTTACTGGTCCTTTGAGCTGGGAGTCTTCACTCTCTTCTATACCTATTATCCTTCGGTTTGATCTTCTCATTGAGTCCTGGATTTCCTGTATGTTTTGGACCAGTAGCTTTTTCCGCTTTACATTATCTTTGACAGATGAGTCAATGATTTCTATTGAATCTTCTGCTCCCGAGATTCTCTCTTCTATCTCTTGTATTCTGTTAGTGAAGCTTGTATCTACAGCTCCTTGTCTCTTCTTTTGGTTTTCTATATCCAGGGTTGTTTACATGTGTTCTTTCTTGATTGCTTCTACTTCCATTTTTAATTCCTTCAACTGTTTGATGGTGGTTTCCTGGAATTCTTTCAGGGATTTTTGTGATTCTTTTCTGTAGGCTTCTTCTTGTTTAGTAATGTTTTCCTGTGTTTCTCTAAGGGAGTTCTTCACGTCTTTCTTGAAGTCCTCCAGCATCATGATCTAATATGATTTTGAAACTAGATTTTGCTTTTCTGGTGTGTTTGGATATTCCATGTTTGTTTTGGTGGGAGAATTGGGCTCTGATGATGCCATGTAGTCTTGGTTTCTGTTGCTTGGTTCCCTGTGCTTGCCTCTCGCCATCAGATTATCTCTAGTGTTACTTTGTTCTGCTATTTCTGACAGTGGCTAGACTGTCCTATAAGTCTGTGTGTCAGGAGTGCTGTAGACCTGTTTTCCTGTTTTCTTTCAGCCAGTTATGGGGAAAGAGTGTTTTGCTTTCAGGCGTATAGTTTTTCCTCTCTAAAGGTCTTCAGCCTTTCCTGTGGGCCTGTGTTTGAGTTCACCAGGCAGGTCACTTGCAGCAGAAAAGTTGGTCTTACCTGTGGTCCCAAGGCTTAAGTTTGCTCGTGGGGTGCTGCCTATGAGCTCTCTGCGGCGGCAGCAACCAGGAAGATCTGCGCCGCCGTTTCCGGGAGCGTCAGTGCACCAGGGTTCCAGATGGCGTTTGGTGTTTTCCTCTGGCGCCGAGATGTGTGCAGAGTGCAGTCTCTTCTGGTTTCCCAGGTGTGTCTGCCTCTCTGAAGGTTTAGCTCTCCCTCCCACGGGATTTGGGTGCAGAGAACTGTTTATCCGGTCTGTTCCTTAAGATTATGGCGGTGTCTCAGGCGCAGCGGTCCTCCTGCTCCTGGGCCCTCCTCTGCGGGAACCCAGAGGACGTATACAGTTTCCTCTTGGGCCAGGGATGTGGGCAGGGGTGGGCAGTGTTGGTGGTCTCTTCCGCTCTGCAGCCTCAGGAGTGCCCACCTGATCAGGCGGTGAGGTCTTTCTCCCATGAGGTCTGGGAGCAGAGAGCTGCTGCTGGCCGGGATCCGTGGGTTTGGGACTCCTGGTAAACACAGGAAGTGCCCGGTCCTAGAGGAATTCTGCCTCTGTGTGTCCCGAGTTCACCAGGCAGGTCACTTGCAGCAGAAAAGTTGGTCTTACCTGTGGTCTTGAGGCTCAAGTTTGCTCGCGGGGAGCTGCCCACGAGCTCTCTGTGGCGGCAGCAACCAGGAAGATCTGCGCCGCCGTTTCCGGGAGCTTCCGTGCACCAGGGTTCCAGATGGCGTTTGGTGTTTTCCTCTGGCGTCCGAGATGTGTACAGAGTGCAGTCTCTTCTAGTTTCCCAGGCGTGTCTGCCTCTCTGAAGGTTTAGCTCTCCCTCCCACGGGATTTGGGTGCAGAGAACTGTTTATCCGGTCTGTTCTTTCAGATTATGGCAGTGTCTCAGGCTCAGCGGTCCTCCTGCTCCTGGGCCCTCCTCTGCGGGAACCCAGAGGACATATACAGTTTCCTCTTGGCCCAGGGATGTGGGCAGGAGTGGGCAGTGTTGGTGGTCTCTTCCGCTCTGCAGTCTCAGGAGTGCCCACCTGATCAGGCGGTGAGGTCTCTCTCCCACGGAGTCTCGGAGCAGAGAGAAAGTCATTGTTTTTGATAGGTGAGTAATATTGCATTGTGTAGATGTACCACATTTTCTGTATCCATTCCTCTCCTGAAGGGCATCTGGGTTCTTTCCAGCTTCTGGCTATTATAAATAAGGCTGCTATGAACATAGTGGAGCACGTGTCTTTTTTATACGTTGGGGCATCTTGTGGGTATATGCCCAAGAGAGGTATAGCTGGATCCTCAGGCAGTTCAATGTCCAATTTTCTGAGGAACCTCCAGACTGATTTCCAGAATGGTTGTACCAGTCTGCAATCCCACCAACAATGGAGGAGTGTTCCTCTTTCTCCGCATCCTCTCCAGCATCTGCTGTCACCTGAGTTTGTGATCTTAGCCGTTCACACTGGTGTGAGGTGAAATCTCAGGGTTGTTTTGATTTGCATTTCCCTTATGACTAAAGATGTTGAACATTTCTTTAGGTGTTTCTCAGCCATTCGACATTCCTCAGCTGTGATTTATTTGTTTAGCTCTGAACCCCATTTTTAAAAGGGTTATTTGTCTCCCTGTGGTCTAACTTCTAGAGTTCTTTGTGTATTTTGGATATAAGGCCTCTATCTGTTGTAGGATCGGTAAAGACCTTTTCCCAATCTGTTGGTTGCCGTTTTGTCCTAACCACAGTGTCCTTTGCCTTACAGAAGCTTTGCAGTTTCATGAGATCCCATTTGTCGATTCTTGATCTTAGAGCATAAGCCATTGGTGTTTTGTTCAGGAAATTTTTTCCAGTGCCCATGTGTTCCAGATGCTTCCCTAGTTTTTCTTCTATTAGTTTGAATGTATCTGGTTTGATGTGGAGGTCCTTGATCCACTTGGACTTAAGCTTTGTACAGGGTGATAAGCATGGATCAATCTGCATTCTTCTACATGTTGACCTCCAGTTGAACCAGCACCATTTGTTGAAAATGCTATCTTTTTTCCATTGGATGGTTTTGGCTCCTTTGTCAAAAGTCAAGTGCCCATAGGTGTGTGGGTTCATTTCTGGGTCTTCAATTCTGTTCCATTGGTCTATCTGTCTGTCTCTTTACCAATACCATGCAGTTTTTATCACTATTGCTCTGTAATACTGCTTGAGTTCAGGGATAGTGATTCCCCCTGAAGTCCTTTTATTGTTGAGGATAATTTTAGCTATCCTGGGTTTTTTGTTATTCCAGATGAATTTGCAAATTGTTCTGTCTAACTCTTTGAAGAATTGGATTGGTATTTTGATGGGGATTGCATTGAATCTGTAGATCGCTTTTGGTAAAGTGGCCATTTTTACTATATTAATCCTGCCAATCCATGAGCATGGAGATCTTTCCATCTTCTGAGGTCTTCTTCAATTTCTTTCCTCAGAGTCTTGAAATTCTTATTGTACAAATCTTTTACTTGCTTGGTTAAAGTCACACCGAGGTACTTTATATTATTTGTGTCTATTATGAAGGGTGTTGCTTCCCTAATTTCTTTCTCAGCTTGTTTCTCTTTTGTGTAGAGGAAGTCTACTGATTTATTTGAGTTAATTTTTTTTGGTTGTTGTGATTCTTTTTTTTTATTATTAACTTGAGTATTTCTTATATACATTTCGAGTGTTATTCCCTTTCCCGGTATCCGGGCAAACATCCCCCTCCCCCCTCCCCTTCCTTATGGGTGTTCCCCTCCCAACCCTCCCCCCATTGCCGCCTTCCCCCAACACTCTAGTTCACTGGGGGTTCAGTCTTAGCAGGACCCAGGGCTTCCCCTTCCACTGGTGCTCCTACTAGGATATTCATTGCTACCTGTGAGGTCAGAGTCCAGGGTCAGTCCATGTATAGTCTTTAGGTAGTGGCTTAGTCCCTGGAAGCTCTGGTTGCTTGGCATTGTTGTACATATGGGGTCTCGAGCCCCTTCAAGCTCTTCCAGTTCTTTCTGATTTCTTCAACGGGGGTCCTATTCTCAGATCATTTGTTTGCTGCTGGCATTCGCCTCTGTATTTGCTGTATTCTGGCTGTGTCTCTCAGGAGCGATCTACATCCGGCTCCTGTCGGTCTGCACTTCTTTGCTTCATCCACCTTGTCTAATTGGGTGGCTATATATGTATGGGCCACATGTGGGGCAGACTCTGAATGGGTGTTCCTTCAGTCTCTGTTTTAATCTTTGCCTCTCTCTTCCCTGCCAAGGGTATTATGTTCCCCTTTTAAAGAAGGAGTGAAGCATTCACATTTTGATCATCCGTCTTGAGTTTCATTTGTTCTAGGGATCTAGGGCAATTCAAGCATTTGGGCTAATAGCCACTTATCAATGAGTGCATACCATGTATGTCTTTCTGTGATTGGGTTAGCTCACTCAGGATGATGTTTTCCAGTTCCAACCATTTGCCTACGAATTTCATAAAGTCATTGTTTTTGATAGCTGAGTAATATTCCATTGTGTAGATGTACCACATTTTCTGTATCCATTCCTCTGTTGAATGGCATCTGGGTTCTTTCCAGCTTCTGGCTATTATAAATAAGGCTGCAATGAACATAGTGGAGCACGTGTCTTTTTTATATGTTGGGGCATCTTTTGGGTATATGCCCAAGAGAGGTATAGCTGGATCCTCAGGCAGTTCTATGTCCAATTTTCTGAGGATTCTCCAGAAGGATTTCCAGAATGGTTTTACCAGTCTGCAATCCCACCAACAATGGATGAGTGTTCCTCTTCCTCCACATCCTCGCCAGCATCTGTTGTCCCCTGAGTTTTTGTTCTTAGCCATTCTCACTGGTGTGAGGTGAAATCTCAGGGTTGTTTTGATTTGCATTTCTCTTATGACTAAAGATGTTGAACATTTCTTTAGGTGTTTCTCAGCCATTCGGCATTCCTCAGCTGTGAATTCTTTGTTTAGCTCTGAACCCCATTTTTTAATAGGGTTATTTGTTTCCCTGCGGTCTAACTTCTTGAGTTCTTTGTATATTTTGGATATAAGGCCTCTATCTGTTGTAGGATTGGTAAAGACCTTTTCCCAATCTGTTGGTTGCCATTTTGTCCTAACCACAGTGTCCTTTGCCTTACAGAAGCTTTGCAGTTTTATGAGATCCCATTTGTCGATTCTTGATCTTAGAGCATAAGCCATTTGTGTTTTGTTTAGGAAATTTTTTCCAGTGCCCATGTGTTCCAGATGCTTCCCTAGTTTTTCTTCTATTAGTTTGAGTGTGTCTGGTTTGATGTGGAGGTCCTTGATCCACTTGGACTTAAGCTTTGTACAGGGTGATAAGCATGGATCGATCTGCATTCTTCTACATGTTGACCTCCAGTTGAACCAGCACCATTTGCTGAAAATGCTATCTTTTTTTCCATCTGATGGTTTTGGCTCCTTTGTCAAAAATCATGTGACCATAGGTGTGTGGGTTCATTTCTGGGTCTTCAATTCTATTCCATCGGTCTATCTGTCTGTCTCTGTACCAATACCATGCAGTTTTTATCACTATTGCTCTGTAATACTGCTTGAGTTCAGGGATAGTGATTCCCCCTGAAGTCCTTTTATTGTTGAGGATAGCTTTAGCCATCCTGGGTTTTTTGTTATTCCAGATGAATTTGCAAACTCTTCTGTCTAACTCTTTGAAGAATTGGATTGGTATTTTGATGGGGATTGCATTGAATCTGTAGATTGCTTTTGGTAAAATGGCCATTTTTACTATATTAATCCTGCCAATCCATGAGCATGGGAGATCTTTCCATCTTCTGAGGTCTTCTTCAATTTCCTTCTTCAGTGTCTTATTGTACAGATCTTTTACTTGCTTGGTTAAAATCACACTGAGGTACTTTACATTATTTGGGTCTATTATGAAGGGTGTCGTTTCCCTAATTTCTTTCTCGGCTTGTTTCTCTTTTGTGTAGAGGAAGGCTACTGATTTATTTGAGTTAATTTTATACCCAGCCACTTTGCTGAAGTTGTTTATCAGCTTTAGTAGTTCTCTGGTGGAACTTTTGGGATCACTTAAATATACTATCATAGCCTGTGTGTCAGGAGTGCTGTAGACCTGTTTTCCTGTTTTCTTTCAGCCAGTTATGGGGACAGAGTGTTCTGCTTTTGGGCGTGTAGTTTTTCTTATCTACAGGCCTTCAGCTCTTCCTGTGGGCCTGTGTCTGGTGTTCACCAGGCAGGTCACTTGCAGCAGAAAAGTTGGTCTTACCTGTGGTCCAAATGCTCAGGTTTGCTCGTGGGGTGCTGCCTACGAGCTCTCGGAGGTGGCAGCAGCCAGGAAGATCTGGGCCACCCTTTCCAGAAGCCTCCATGCACCACGGTTCCAGATGGCGTTTGGTGTTTTCCTCTGGCGTCAGAGATGTGTGCAGAGTGCAGTCTCTTCTGGTTTGCCAGGAGTGTCTGCCTTTCTGTAGGTTTAGCTCTCCCTCCCATGGGATTTGGGTGCAGGAACTTTTTATCCAGTCTGTCCCTTCAGGTTTCGGCGGTGTCTCAGGCCTCATTTCCTTAATAGAGTGGAATGCCAGGATTTTGATGAGGGGGTGATTGGGTGGGAGTGGGAGCACCCTCATAGAAGCAGAGGGATGGGAAGTGGGTATGGAAGGGGGGAAGGGGACAACATTTAAAATGTGACTACATTAAATATATAAGAAAAATAAAATTAAAAATTATAAAACACATAGACTAACTGGATATGTAAACAGGACCCAGCAATTTGCTTCATACACGAAACATACCCCAGTGACAAAGACAGACACTACCTCAGGGTAAAAACCTGGAAAAATATTTTCCAAGCAAATGATCCCAACAGAGAAGATATAGTAGCCATTATACTATTGAATAAAATCAACTTTCAACCAAAATTTATCAAGAAAAATAAGGAAGGATATTTCAGACTCATCAAAGAAAAAATATATCAAGAATACCTTTCAGCTCTCATCATCTATGCTCCAAATGCAAAGGTACCCACATTCATAAAGGAAACTTCACTAAAGCTCAAAACACACATTGCAGCTCATACAATAATAGTGGGAGACTTTAGCTCCCCACTCTAACCAATGGACAGAGCATGAAAATAGAAAGTAAAGAGAGAACCAGTGAAACTTACAGATGTTATGATCCAAATAAAATTTAACAGATATCTGTGGAACATTCATCCTATAACAAAAGAATATACCTTCTCAGCACCTGAAGGTACCATTTCAAATGCTTTCCATATAATTTGTCCCCAAAAAGGCCTCAACAGAGACAAAGAGATTTATATAATAACCTTGCATCCTACCAGATCGTCAGTAAGGTTTATCTGCAATAATAACAATAATAAAAGAAAGCCTACATATATAATTTAGCTGAACAATGATCTATTCAGTGATAGCTTGGTCCAGGAAGAAATACAAAAAGAAAATAAAGACATTTAGAAGTTAATGAAAATGAAGGCACAACATATCCAAAGTTATGGGACACAATGAAAGTAGTGCTAAGAGGAAAACTCATAGCTCTGAGTGCATTGAATAGAAACTGGAGAAAGCATACACTATCAGCTTGAAAATCCACCTAAAAGCTCTAGAACAAAAAGAAGCAAATAGACCCAAGAGGAGTAGAAGGTAGAAATATTCAAATTCAGGACTGAAATAACCAAATAGAAACAAAAAGGACTATACAAAGAATCAACAAAACCAGGAGCTGGTTCTTTGATAAAATCAACAACATAGATAAACCCTTAGCCAGAAAACAGAGGGTGCAGAGAGTATAGAAATTAACAAAATCAGAAATAAGAAGGGAGACTTAACAGAAACTGAGGACATTGAAAAAAATCATCATATCCTACTACAAAAGCCTATACTCAACAAAACTGGAGAATCTGGATGAAGTGGACAATTTTCTAGACAGATACCAGGTACCAAAGTTAAGTCAGAATCAGATAAACCATCTAAACAGTCTCATAACTCATAAAGAAATAGAAACATTTATTAAAAGTCTCCCAACAAAAAGAGCCTAGGACCAGTAGCTAACATCAAACTAAATGGAGAGAAAGTTGAAGCAGTAAAATCAGGGACTAGACAAGACTGCCCACACTCTCACTGCTTATTCAATATATTAATCAAATTCCTATCCAGAGTAATCAGAAAACAAAAGGAGGTCAAAGGGTTACAAATTGGAAGGGAAGTCAAAATATCACTATTTGCAGATGGTATGACTGTATACTTAAGTGACCACAAAAGTTCCATCAGAGAAGTCTTATAGCTGATAACTTCGGTGATGTGACTGGATATAAATTCAACTCAAACAATTCACCAGACTTCCTCTACTGAAAGGATAAACGGGCTGAGAAAGAAATTAGGGAAACAGCATGCCTCACAATATTCAAAAATAATAAAAAACACCTTGGTGTGACTCTAACAAAGCAAGTAATAGATCTACATGACAAGAACTTCAAGTCTCTGAGGAAAGAAATTCAAGAAGATCTCAGAAAATGGAAAGATCTCCCATGCTCATAGCTTAGGAGGATTAATATTGTAAAAATTGTCATTTGCCAAAATCTGTCTACAGATTCAATGCAATCCCCATCAAAATTAAAACACAATTCTTTGCAGTTAGAAAGAGCAATTTTAAAATTTATTTGAAATAACAAAAAACGCAGGATAACCAAAATATATCCTCAACCATAAAAGAACTGCTGGGGAGTAATCATCCTTCACCAAACTGTATTACTATGTGGTATTGATACAGAGACAGGCAGGCAGATCAATGAAATAGAGTTGAAGACCCAAAAATGCACCCATACACCTATGGCCACTTGATCTTTGACAAAAGAGCTAAAACCATTCAGTGGAAAAAAGATAGCATTTTCAACAAATGGTGCTGGAGTTCAGGATGTAGAAGAATGCAAATCAATCCATTCTGATCTTCTTGTACAAGCTCAAATCCCAGTGTATCAAGGACCTCTACATAAAACCAGATATACTTAACCTAATAAATGAGAAAATAGAGAAGAGCCTTGAACACATGGATGCTGGGAAAATTTCCTGTACAGAACACCAATGGCTTATGCTCTAAGATCAAGAATCGACAAATGGGACCTCATAAAATTGCAAAGCTCCTGTAAGGGAAAGGACACTGTTATTAGGACATATTGGCAACCAACAGATAGGGAAAAGATCTTTACCAATCCTACATCCAATAGATGGCTAATATCTAATACATACAAAGAACTCAAAATGTTTGATTCCAGAGAAATAAATAACCCTATTAAAAATGGGGTACAGAGCTAAACAAAGAATTCTCTACTGAGGAATTTCGAATGGTCTTGAAGTATCTAGAAAACGTTCAATTACCCTTAGCCATCAGGGAACTGCAAATCAAAAGAACCCGGAAACTCTGCCTCACATCAGTTAGAATGGCTAAGATCTCAGGGGACAGTAGATGCTGGCAAGAATGTAGAGAGGGAGGGACACTCTACCATTATTGGTGGGTTTTCAAGCTGGCACAACTACTCTCAAAATAAGTCAGGTGGTTCCTCAGATAAGTGGACATAGTACCACCTGAGGATCCATGTAACAGCAGAGGCTAGAAAGAACCCAGATGTCCTTCAACGAAGGAATGTATACAGAAAATATAATACATTTCCACAATAGAGTACTACTTGACTGTTAAAAAAATTATTACATTAAATTCATAAGGAAATGGATGGAACTAGAAAATATCAACCTCAGTGAGGTAACCCAGTCACAAATGAACACATATGGTATGCGCCCACTGATAAATGAATATTTGACCAATGAGCTCAGAATACCCAAGAAACAATTCACAGAACATATGAAACTCAAAAGATGGTGAACCAAAATGTGCATGCTTCAGTCCTTCTTGAAAGGGGAAAAATAGTCACAGGAAGAAATACAGGGACAAAGATTGGAGCAGCGAGTGAAGGAAAGCTCATCCAGAGCCAAATTATGCACTGATAACACACACACACACACACACACACACACACACACACACACACACACACACACACAAACACACACAAACACACAAACACACACATATGCACAACTTCTGAGAAATATCATTTGTCTGCAAAGAAATAAACCTTTCTTTGTGTTTCATACTTTAAACTTGACTATCATATAGGTACACAGAAATTATAAATGAATGAAATTTTGCTTCTTTATTTCTTTCCCCCATCTTTATTAAATTGGGTATTTCTTACTTACATTTCAAATTTTATTCCCTTTTCCAGTTTCCAGGCCAACACCCCCTAACCCTTTCCCCTTCCCTTCTATATGGGTGTTCCCCTCCCCATCCTCCCCCATTACCACCCTCTTCCCAGCAATCCCGTTCGCTGGGGGTCCAGCCTAGGCAGGACCATGAGCTTTCCTTTCCACTGGTGCCCCTACTAGGCTATTCATTGCTACCTATGAATTTGGAGCTCAGGGTCAGTCCATGAATAGTTTTTGGGTAGTGGCTTAGTAGTCCCTGGGAGATATGGTTGGTTGGTATTGTTACAGTTCATATGGGGTCTCAAGCCCCTTCAGCTCTTTCAGTCCTTTCTCTGATTCCTTCAACGGGGGTCCTATTCTCAGTTCAGTGGTTTGCGGCTGGCATTCACCTATATATTTGCCATATTCTGGCTGTGTATCTCAGGAGAGATCTACATCCGGTACCTGTCAGCCTGCAATTCTTTGCTTCATCCATCTTATCTAGTTTGGTGGCTGTATATGTATGGGCCCCACGTGGGGGAGGCTCTGAATGGGTTTTCCTTCTGCTTCTGTTCTATACTTTGCCTCCCTAATACATCCCAAGGGTATTCTTGTTCCCCTTTTAAAGAAGGAGGGAAACATTCACATTTTGGTCATCCTTCTTGTGTTTCATGTGTTCTGTACATCTAGGGTAATTCGAGCATTTGGGCTATTATCCACTTATCAACGAGTACATACGATGTGTGTTTTTCTGTGATTGGGTTACCTCAATCAGTATGATATTTTCCAGTTCCACCCATTTGCCTATTAATTTCATAAATTCATTGTTTTTGATAGCTGAGTAGTACACCATTGTGTAGATGTACAACATTTTCTGTATCCATTCCTCTGTTGAAGGGCATCTGGGTTCTTTCCAGCTTCTAGCTATTATAAATAAGGCTGCTATGAACATAGTGGAGCATGTGTCTTTGTTATATGTTGGGGCATCTTGTGGGTATATGCCCAAGAGAAGTATAGCTATATCCTCAGGTAGTGCAATGTCCAATTTTCTGAGGAACCTCCAGACTGATTTCCAGAATGGTTGTACCAGTCTGCAATCCCACCAACAATGGAGGAGTGTTCCTCTTTCTCCACATCTTCACCAGAATCTGCTGTCACTGGAGTTTTTGATCTTAGCCATTCTCACTGGTGTGAGGTGGAATATCAGGGTTGTTTTGATTTGAATTTCCCTTATGACTAAAGACATTGAACATTTCTTTAGGTGTTTCTCAGCCATTCGGCATTCCTCAACTGAGAATTCCTTGTTTAGTTCTGAATCACATTGTTCAATAGGGTTATTTGTCTTCCTGCAGTCTAACTTCTTGAGTTCTTTGTATATTTTGGATATAAGGCCTCTATCTGTTGTAGGATTGGTAAAGATCTTTTCCCAATCTGTTGGTTGCCATTTTGTCCTAACCACAGTGTCCTTTGCCTTACAGAAGCTTTGCAGTTTCATGAGATCCCATTTGTCGATTCTTGATCTTAGAGCATAAGCCATTGGTGTTTTGTTCAGGAAATTTTCTCCAGTGCCCATGTGTTCCAGATGCTTCCCCACTTTTTCTTCTATTAATTTGAGTGTATCTGGTTTGATGTGGAGGTCCTTGATCCACTTGGACTTAAGCTTTGTACAGGGTGATAAGCATGGATTGATCTGCATTCTTCTATATGTTGATCTCCAGTTCAACCAGCACCATTTGCTGAAAATTCTATCTTTTTTTCCATTGGATGGGTTTGGCTCATTTGTCAAAAATCAAGTGACTATAAGTGTGTGGGTTCATTTCTGGGTCTTCAATTCTATTCCACTAGTCTATCTGCCTGTCTCTGTACAAATACCATACAGGTTTTATCACTATTGCTCTGTAATACTGCTTGAGTTCAGGGATAGTGATTCCCCCAGAAGTCCTTTTATTGTTGAGGATACTTTTATCCTGGGTTTTTTGTTATTCCAGATGAATTTGCAAATTGTTCTGTCTAACTCTTTGAAGAAGAATTGAATTGGAATTTTGATGGTGATTGCATTGAATATGTAGATCGTTTTTGTTAAAATGGCCATTTTTTTTTAATCTTGCCAATCCATGAGCATGGGAGATCTTTCCATCATCTGACATCTTCAATTTCCTTCTTCAGAAGCTTGAAGTTTTTATCATACAGATCTTTCACTTGCTTGGTCAAAGTCACACCGTGGTATTTTATATCATTTGCGACTATTATGAAGGGTTTTGTTTCCCTAATTTCTTTCTCAGCTTGTTTCTATTCTGTCTAGCGGAAGGCTTCTGATTTATTTGAGTTAATTTTATAACCAGACCGTTTGCTGAAATTGTTTATCAGGCTCAGTAGTTCTCTGTTGGAACTTTTGGAATCACTTAAATATACTATCATATCGTTTGCAAATAGTGATATTTTGACTTCCCTTTTCAAATTTTTATTCTTTGACCTCCTATTGTGGTCTGATTGCTCTGGCTAGGACTTTGAGAAGTATATTGAATAAGTAGGTAGAGATTGGGCAAGCTTGTCTAGTCCTTGATTTTAGTGGGATTGCCTCAAGTTTCTCTCCATTTTGTTTAATGTTAGCTGCTGATTTGCTGAATATGGCCTTTAGTAAGTTTAGGTATGGGCCTTGAATTCCTATTCTTTCCAGGACTTTTATTATGAAGGGTGTTGAATTTTGTCAAATGCTTTCTCAGCATCTAATGAAATGATGATGTGATTTATATCTTTCAGTTTATTCATATAGTGGATTACATTGGTGGTTTTCTGTATATTAAACCATCCCTGCATACCTGGGATGAAGCCTACTTGATTATGATGGATGATTGTTTTGATGTGTTCTTGGATTCAATTTGCAAGAATTTTATTGAGTATTTTTGCATTGATATTTGTAAGCGAATTTGGTCTGAAGTTCTCTTTCTTTGTTGGGTCTTTGTGTGGTTTAGGTATAAGAGTAATTGTGGCCTAATAGGAGGAATTCCGTAGTGCTCCATCTGTTTCAATTTTGTGGAATAGAATGGATAGTTTTGGTATGAGATTTTCTATGAAGGTCTCATAGAATTCTGCACTGAACCCATCTGGACCTGGGGTCTTTTGTTTGAGAGACTTTTAATGACTGCTTCTATTTCTTTAGGAGTTATGGGGTTGTTTAAAGAGTTTATCTGTTCCTGATTTAACTTTGGTACCTGGTAGTATCTGTCTAGGAAATTGTCCATTTCCTTCAGATTTTCAAGTTTTGTTGAATATAGGCTTTTGTAATAGGGTCTGATGATTTTTTTGAATTTCTGCTGATTATACTTTTATGTCTCCCTTTTCATTTCTCATTTTGTTCATTTGTGTACACTCTCTGTGTCCTCTGGTTACTCTGGCTAAGGGTTTATCTATCTTGTTGATTTTCTCAAAGAACCAGCTTTTGGTTCTCTTGATTCTTTGTATAGTCCTTTTTGTTTCTACTTATTTGATTTCAGCCCTGAGTTTGATTATTTCCTGCCTCCTACTCCTCTTGGGATTATTTCTTTTTTTTCTAGAGCTTTTCAGTGTGCTCTCAAGCTGCCGACATATGCTCTCTCCTGTATCTTTCTGCAGGCACTCAGATCTGTAGCTATGAGTTTTCCTCTTAGCACATCTTTTATTGTGTCCCATAAGTTTGGGTATGTTGTACCTTCATTTTCATTAAATTCTGAGAAGTCTTTAATTTCTTTCTTTATTTCTTCCTTGAGCAGGTTATCAGTGAGTAGAGCATTGATCAACTTCCATGTATATGTGAGCATTCTTTCTTTATTGTTGTTGAAGGCCAGCTTAGCCTGTGTTTGTCTGATAGGATGCATGGGGTTATTTCTATAGTTCTGTATCTGTTGAGGCCTGTTTGGTGCCAAATTACATGGTCAATTTTGGAGAAAGTACCATGAGGTGGTGAGAAGAAGTTATATCATTGTGCTTTAGGATAGAATGTTCTATAAATATCTGTTAAGTCCTTTTGGTTCATACCTTCTCTTAGTCTTTATTTGTCTCTGTTTATTTTCTCTTTCCACAATCTGTCCATTGATGAGAGTGTGGTGTTTAAATCTCCTGAAATTATTGTGTGAAATGCAATGTATACTTTGAGCTTTAGTAAGGTTTCTTTTATGTATGTAGGTGCCCTTGTATTTGCAGCACAGATATTTAGGATTGAGAGTTCATCTTGTTGGATTTTTCCATTGATGAATATGAAGTGTCTTTCCTTGTCTTTTTGATGACTTTGGTTGAAAATTGATTTTATTTGATATTAGAATGCCTTCTCCAGCTTGCTTCTTCAGACCATTTGCTTGGAAAGTTGTTTTCCAGCCTTTTACTCTGAGGTAATGTCTGTGTTTGTCTCTGAGGTGTGTCCTGTTGGTAGCAAAATTGATAGGTCCTCCTCATGTATCCAGTTTGTTAATCTGTGTCTTTATTCTGGAATTGAGTCCATTGATTTTGAGAGATATAAAGGAATAGTGACTGTTGTTTCCTTTTATCTTCACATTTGGAGGTAAGATTATGTTTGTGTGCTTGTCTTCTCTTTCTTTTGTTGCAACATGATTAGTTTCTTGTTTTTTCTAGGGTGTAGCTTGCCTCCTTGTGTTGGGCTTTACCATTTATTATCCTTTGTAGTGCTGGATTTGTAGAATGATATTGTGTAAATTTGGTTTTGTCATGGAATATCTTGGTTTCTCCATCTGAGTTAATTGAGAGTTTTGCTGGATACAGTTACCTGGGCTGGCATTTGTGTTGTCTTAGGGTCTCTGTGACATCTGTCCAGGATCTTCTGTCTTTCATAGTCTCTAGTGAGAAGTCGGGTGTAATTCTGATAGGTCTACCTTTTTAAGTTACTTGACGTTTTTCCCTTACTGTTTTAACATTCTCTCTTTGTTTTGTGGATTCGGTGTTTTGAGTATTATGTGATGGAAGGAATTTCTTTTTTGGTCTAATCTATTTGGAGTTCTGTAGGCTTCTTGTATATTCAGGAAATTTTTTTCTATGATTTTGTTGAAGATATTTACTGGTCCTTTCATTTCTGAGTCTTCACTCTCTTCTATACCTATTATCCTTAGGTTTTATCTTCTCATTGCGTCTTGGATTTCCTGTATGTTTTGGACCAGTAGCCTTTTCCGTTTTTCATTATCTTTGACAGTTGTGTCAATGATTTCTCTGGAATCTTCTGCTCTTGAGATTTTCTCTTCTACCTCTAGTATTCTGTTGGTGATGCTTGTATCTTACGGCCCCTTGTTTCTTCCTTTGGTTTTCTATAGCCATGGTTGTTTCCCTTTGTGTTTTCTTTTTTCTTTTATTAACTTGAGTATTTCTTATATACATTTCGAGTGTTATTCCCTTTCCCGGTATCCGGGCAAACATCCCCCTCCACCCTCCCCTTCCTTATGGGTGTTCCCCTCCCAACCCTCCCCCCATTGCCGCCCTCCCCACCAGTCTAGTTCACTGGGGGTTCAGTCTTAGCAAGACCCAGGGCTTCCCCTTCCACTGGTGCTCTTACTAGGATATTCATTGCTACCTATGAGGTCAGAGTCCAGGGTCAGTCCATGTATAGTCTTTAGGTAGTGGCTTAGTCCCTGGAAGCTCTGGTTGCTTGGCATTGTTGTACATTTGGGGTCTCGAGCCCCTTCAAGCTCTTCCAGTTCTTTCTGATTCCTTCAACGGGGGTCCTATTCTCAGTTCAGTGGTTTGCTGCTGGCATTCGCCTCTGTATTTGCTGTATTCTGGCTGTGTCTCTCAGGAGCGATCTACATCCGGCTCCTGTCGGTCTGCACTTCTTTGCTTCATCCATCTTGTCTAATTGGGTGGCTGTATATGTATGGGCCACATGTGGGGCAGGCTCTGAATGGGTGTTCCTTCAGTCTCTGTTTTAATCTTTGCCTCTCTCTTCCCTGCCAAGGGTATTCTTGTTCCCCTTTTAAAGAAGGAGTGAAGCATTCACATTTTGATCATCCGTCTTGAGTTTCATTTGTTCTAGGCATCTAGGGTAATTCAAGCATTTGGGCTAATAGCCACTTATCAATGAGTGCATACCATGTATGTCTATCTGTGATTGGGTTAGCTCACTCAGGATGATGTTTTCCAGTTCCAACCATTTGCCTACGAATTTCATAAACTCGTTGTTTTTGATAGCTGAGTAATATTCCATTGTGTAGATGTACCACATTTTCTGTATCCATTCCTCTCTTGAAGGGCATCTGGGTTCTTTCCAGCTTCTGGCTATTATAAATAAGGCTGCGATGAACATAGTGGAGCACGTGTCTTTTTTATATGTTGGGACATCTTTTGGGTATATGCCCAAGAGAGGTATAGCTGGATCCTCAGGCAGTTCAATGTCAAATTTTCTGAGGATCCTCCAGACTGATTTCCAGAATGGTTGTACCAGTATGCAATCCCACCAACAATGGAGGAGTGTTCCTCTTTCTCCACATCCTCGCCAGCATCTGCTGTCCCCTGAGTTTTTGATCTTAGCCATTCTCACTGGTGTGAGGTGAAATCTCAGGGTTGTTTTGATTTGCATTTCCCTTATGACTAAAGATGTTGAACATTTCTTTAGGTGTTTCTCAGCCATTCGGCATTTCTCAGCTGTGATTTTTTGTTTAGCTCTGAACCCCATTTTTAATAGGGTTATTTGTTTCCCTGCGGTCTAACTTCTTGAGTTCTTTGTATGTTTTGGATATAAGGCCTCTATCTGTTGTAGGATCCGTAAAGATCTTTTCCCAATCTGTTGGTTGCCATTTTGTCCTAACCACAGTGTCCTTTGCCTTACAGAAGCTTTGCAGTTTTATGAGATCCCATTTGTCGATTCTTGATCTTAGAGCATAAGCCATTGGTGTTTTGTTCAGGAAATTTTTTCCAGTGCCCCTGTGTTCCAGATGCTTCCCTAGTTTTTCTTCTATTAGTTTGAGTGTGTCTGGTTTGATGTGGAGGTCCTTGATCCACTTGGACTTAAGCTTTGTACAGGGTTGAGCATGGATCGATTTGCATTCTTCTACATGTTCACCTCCAGTTGAACCAGCACCATTTACTGAGCATGCTATCTTTTTTCCATTGGATGGTTTTGGCTCCTTTGTCAAAAATCAAGTGACCATAGGTGTGTGGGTTCATTTCTGGGTCTTCAATCCTGTTCCATTGGTCTATCTGTCTGCTCTGTACCAATACCATGCAGTTTTTATCACTATTGCTCTGTAATATTGCTTGAGTTCTGGGATAGTGATTCCCACATGGAGGCTTTCTTTGGAAGATTAGAAGGAGGCTATGTAGGTAAAGACTATCTCCATGGTTCCCCATGGCCAATCCCAATGGAAAGAGACAGTCCATGGTTTGAAGGTGTTTATTGTCATGGCAGAAAGTGGATGAGTAAAACTGTTCCCCACTTCTCAGAGTGAGACTGTTATTAAATACCATTTATAGGGAGAAGTGTGTGGGAAGGAAAGCTTAATTGGCTAATCCTCCAAGGCTTTAGGTACCTCAATATAATGGAGATCAATCTTGAGCTATGTGACCTCTGATCAGACCCTCTACCTGTGAAAAGGCTTGGGGCCTTGCCCTTACCTGGCTGATTTTCACAAATCTATGGAGGGCTACAGACTAGTGTCTGGCCTGGTTTCCTGGGTGTCAGGCAAAATGCCTACTGTCCTTTCAGGGTCACCAGGATTTCAAACCACCACAATCGGGGACCAGGGTGTCTTTCACTGCCCAACATATCTTCCTTTTACTTTTATTTTTAAATGAGAGGTATTACTGGAGTGAAGGTGTCATTTGTAATGAAATTTTGGGTCGGATTGAAGTATCAAATGAAAACACTACACAGGCTGGAGGGGCAGCACAACTAAGCAAGAGGGGTAAGGAGAGGTGAGGTTGGGAGTTGGGAAGACAAAGGATTATTGTAATAATTAAATATTCCATGGTATTAACATCAGTTTTAAACAACATTTGATTAGTCTAACTAGATGTCATGTTTTCCTTAATATCATGTAACTTTCCTCAAGTTCAGTAGCCATTTGGCTTTGTCAAGAGAGCTCATCTGTATCTGGAGGCTCCCATGTCTGTCCTCTGTGGGTCTCAGGATGTCTCAGGAATCTTCAGTCAGATGAGGTGTCTGGAGGAAGGCAGGTCTGAGGAAATAGTGTTCAGTCTCATCTAGATCTGTGGGATCAGGATTATCTTTTCTTTTCTAGAGATATACCTGTAGGCTAACCATAAAGCAGAGCAGAACCCCAGCAGAGGGATGTCTGCATAGGGTGGGTTTCATGTGTTAAGCCTGTGATCGTTTGCTTGGGATTATATCATGGTCTGCTGTTATGATCCTAGAAAAGCAAAGGTGTTTGAGAATTTAGTCATGAAAGGCATCCTTTAAGTGTGCTTTGAATGGCTGAGGAAGAAAATATTATGTTAATTGTGTATCTGGGATAGGCAGGATCAGTTTGTCTGCAAAAGGAAACTGGTTGTTAATTAAGGATTAAATAATGGTTATCAGTATAGTTGGTTTGACCTGTGGGAATGGATTAGATAACTTTTGTAACTTCAAAGAAATCTTGAACAAATTGAAAAATTTTGGACATAAATCACAAATTCTAAGGAGAAAATACACATTTAGACAAAGAAGCATGAAAATTTTGGGTTGAGAATTATGAACATTGTCTTAGAGACAATGAGAGAGAACAAGCATTTAAACAAAGCCAGCAAACTTTCAGGTTTCAGGTGTGTTTCTCCATTGTCTTTGGCTGGCCTAGATGTAGTGTGTGTTTGTGTGTGTGGGGAGGCTGCTCTGCTGTGGCTGTGGTTGTGGCTATGTGCTCTAAGCAGATCAAACCCTAGTTTTCCCTGTTTGTTTTTTCCTAGCTTGTATATCCTAACTATAGAGAGAAAGGAGATGAAAGGCCAACTTTGAAGAAAAGCTCTATCTTGAGCTATGTGACGTGTGGTCACATCCTCTACCTGTGAAGGGGCTTGGGGTATTGCCCTTACCTGACTGATGTTCACAAATCTATGAAGGGCTGTGGGCTAGTGACTGGCCTGGTTTCTGGGAGTCAGGCAAAACACCTATCATCCATTCAGTGTCACCAGGGTTTCAAACCGCCTCAACAGGAAACCAGGGTGTCTTTCACTGCCCCGCAGTAGTGGGTAT
Source organism: Rattus norvegicus (assembly GCF_021556685.1). Classification (NCBI taxonomy): domain Eukaryota; kingdom Metazoa; phylum Chordata; class Mammalia; order Rodentia; family Muridae; genus Rattus; species Rattus norvegicus. The sequence continues at coordinate 29,460,067 of NC_141554.1, forward strand.
GGCCTCACTGTACAATACAGAAAATTCAGTGCAGATTCTGTGTGACATATGGAAGGTCATGGGGGTGAGGATGGTGCTATAAGCAAAGTCAGCTTTGGTAGGAAATTAAATCCTTTATGTAATTTGAATGTGTTTAGCAAAGACTCTTAATATGGAGATAGCACATGCAGGTTCACTAGTTGGGAAACTTACAAGAAAATTCACATAAGGCCTAGGTACTGAGACAGAACTTATGGGACTGGAAGAGCCCTTGTGGGTGTAGGCCACCAGAATTCATCATCCTAATGATATATGAATGTTGAGGTGACATAACCAAATTGGAGTCTAAGGACTCTAAATAGTGAGAACTATGTATATGTATCACATGATTGGAATTATCTTGGGATTATGTGCATGAGATTCTTGGGAAAGCTCTCCAGGAAAAGCTGGCATTCAGTATGCATCGGGAATTAAACATTATAGTGTGCAGATAGTACAGGTTTCTTGATTCTGAGGGAATTCACCAGAGATAGTCAGAGTTGGGTCTGTGTTTTCAGGTACAGTTCTCTCACACTGTGGACTAGTAGGAACATTTTCTGGGAGGAATTTTCTCAACTGACCTTCCCTCTATTCATAAAAGTCTAATTTTCAAGTTGCCTTAGCCCTAACCAAAATAACTATGCTCCATAAAAACTTTGCCAAATAAACTGGCATGATGTTCCAAATGGAACTGAAATAGCAAAAATGCAGTAGAATCATAGAAGATGTTTTGAGAGGCTCCAAGGAAAGGCAATGTGAGCCAGGAGTGCATATTTTGCAAGGAAGTCTAGAGATATCTGCATGAAGTTATGAAATAAGTTTATTCTGCACTTTTGAAACTAGAAGTTTAGAGATGACATGAAGTGTTGTGAATGATATGGAAAGCTACAAATATGTGGTAAGTAAATTCCATAAAATACAATTCAGGATTCAAACAGTACAGGTGGAATGCCAGATTTCTTTAGGCCCTTTGAAATGTAAATGTCTGTATCATATTCTTAGATGAAAGATACAGAGTTTCTGGATTCAGAGTTTTTCCTCATAGATTTAGGTCTTCCTTTGAGCTTATCTTTCTTTGGAGTTTTCCCATTCTTCCATTTTATGATGGTATATTTATTCTGTACCTTTTACATGAGGAGTAGGTAAACTTTTTAAAGTTTGTTCAGGGTATCAGAGTTCAAAAGCTGTTCAGACTACAAATGAGACTGAATTTTTAAACATCTTGCAACTGGAACAAACTCTGGATAACCTTAGGGTGGAAATATTTATTTTGTATGATTAAGTTGACTTCACATTAGAGAGAGAAGGGCTGGATGGAATGTTATATCCTAAACATTATACATTTGAGCTTTGTGAAATGACTCCTTGAGTGAGGGTAAGTGACTACAATCATGTTTGCGTGAGTATGAAGTCTGTGATGAACAAGAAAATCATTTCTGTTGAGCTGTCTCTCTGATATACACTCTTGGGTCAGAGTGCACATTGGAAATGCTTGTGTATGTTATTGTTAGCATTCTGTCTGAGTTCTACCCCCCCCCCCCCCCAGTTACCAGGCCACAGCCAGGTATGCCTGACACTATAAAGGGGGCTGCTTGCACCCTTCTCTCTCTCTTGCTCTTGCTCTCTTGCTCTTCCCCTTTTCCCCATTGTCTGTTCTCTCCCCCTTCCCCTTCCCCTTCCCTCCACGTGCTCACCACCAGCCTCTACTCCTCTCCTCTTCTACTCTTCTCTCTCTTGTCCCTCTCCCTTGTCTCGTCCTTTCATTAAACCTTTCCACGTGTAACTGTGTTGGCCTGGTGTTGTTTGTCCTGACGAGAGTTGAGATTTCTACCCCACCAGTTATATTTATAATCAGGTGAAGTAGATGACTCCTGCTGCCTTATAGTAAAGACAAGGCATGGGACAAAAGCAATCTCAATGTACATCACAGCTCCACAGTACAAGATAGCATCCAACACTGTCAGCAGTGTCAAAGCTAAGACATGTTACACCACCTTGCAAAAATATGTCTCTAATATAGAATGTGGTGATGGTTCTCTATTGAGGTGTCAGCTTACATACAAACAATCTATCATATTCACGGCTTGGGTAGCTAATCAGACAAAGATATTATATGACCGTTGCTCTCAATGAAAAGGGGGTATAGTATACTGAAGAAGATAGAAGGCTTGGTTCTAGGGCCATAAAATAGGGGTATCCAATTAAAAAATTAAAGAGAGTATATAGGCACTTCCAGTTTCTGACTGTGATCCAAACTTCTCTGATCATGGCCCACAACTCCCTGTTTCCAAATCCTGTGGGAGTGAGAGCTAATCACCCAAAAGTTCAGGAAATCCTGAGACTGCAGGGCAGGACAGACTGCCACTTCTGCCCACTTTTGCCCACATCCCTGGCCCAAGAGGTAACTGCATAGTGCTTCTGGACACAGGAATATAGGAGCAGTCACCTGCAGGAGCCCCATGGTCCAGATCTGTACCTGGATCTGAATTGAATTGGTCAAACAGCTCCCTGCACCCAAATCCCATAGTTTGGAGAGCTAGACCCTGAGGACCTAGAGGAGACTACTCTGTGGTCACATTCCTGACTCAAGAGGAAAATGCCTAGTTCCCACAGGGGCCTAGGAGCAGTAGGGGCAGGACCCTTCTGTTTGGTACCCTCACAGAGAGCTGAAAGTCAGCTGCTAGGAGCGACTACAAGCCTGAGAACAGAACATTCTGTTCCCATAACTGGCTGAAAGAAAACAGGAAAACAGTTCTACAGGAGTGCTGACACACAGTCCCACAGGAAGTCAAGACACCACTTGAAACAGCAAGAACAGCTAACACCAGAAACAACCTGATGGCAAGAGGCAAGCACAGGAACCCAAGAAATAGAAACCAAGACTACCTGGCATCATCAGAGCCCAGTTCTCCCACCAAAGCAAACTCTGGATATCCAAACAAAGCAGAAAAGCAAGATTTAGATTTAAAATCACACTTTATCATGATGGTGGAGGACTTTAAGAAGGTCATAAATAAGTACCTTAAGGAATTACAGGACAACACAAGTAAACAAGTAGAAGCTCTTAAAGAGGAAACACAAAGAACTACTGGAAAAAATCAAACAGTAGAAGGAAATGAAGAAAACCATAAACGAGTTAAAAATGGAAATAGAAATTATAAAGATAGCACAAAGGGAGACTACCCTGGAGATAGAAAACCTAGGGAAGAGATCAGGAGTCATAGATGCGAGCATCACAAACAGAATACAAGAGATAGAAGAGAGAATCTCAGGAGCAGAAGATACCATAGAAAACATTGACACAACTGTCAAAGATAATGTAAAATGGAAAAAGCTCCTATCCAAAACATACAGGAAACCCAGGACACAATGAGAAGATCAAACCTAAGGATAATAAGTATAGAAGACAGTGAAGCCTCCCAACTCATAGGGCCAGTAAATATATTCAACAAAATCATAGAAGAAAACTTCCCTACCCTAAAGAAAGAGATGCCCATGAACATACAAGAAGCCCACAGAACTCCAAATAGATTGGACTAGAAAAGATTCTTCCCCTCACATAATAGTCAAAACACCAAATGCATAGAACAAAGAAAGACTATTAAAAGCAGTAAGGTAAAAAGGTCAAGTAACATATAAAGGCAGACCTATCAGAATAACACCAGATTTCCCTACAGAGACTATGAAAGCTAGAAGTTCCTGGACAGATGTCACACAGACCCTAAGAGAAAACAAATTCCAGCCCAGGTTACTATATCCAGCAAAACTATCAATTAACATTGAGGGATAAACGTAGACATTCCTTGACAAAATCAAATTAACACAATATCTTTCTACAAATCAAGCCCTACAAAGATGATGAATGGCAAAGCCCAGCACAAGGAGGTAAAATACACCCTAGAAAAAGCAAGAAAGTAATCTCATTGCAACAAAACCAAAAGAAGAGAAGCACACAAGCATAATCTCACCTCTAAATACCAAAATAACTGGAAGCAATAATCACTATGCCTTATTATCTCTCAATATCAATGGACTCAATTCCCACATAAAAAGACACAGATTGACCCAAATCCCATGGGAAAGAGAGCAGACCACGCTGAGACTGCAGGACAGACTGCCACCTCTGTACACCTCGGCCCATTTCCCTGTTCCAAGGGGAAACTGCACAGTACCTCTGGACACAGGGATATATTAACAGACACTGCCGGTACCTGCAGTTCTTGTCCATGCCCAGGACCTACCTGAACTGGCCAAACAGCTCCCTGCACCCAAATTCCATGGGGGAGAGAGCTGGACCCTCAGAAGTGTGGATACTCCTGAGAAGCCAGAGGAGAATACCTCGGCCCACAGTCTAGACCCAAGAGAGAATCGCATAGTGCCAACTGTGCCCATGGGGTGAAAGAACATACACAAACAATCAGGGGCAGGACCCTTTGATTCCTGCCCATGCCTAGAGCTGGAAGACAGTCTCTAGGAGTGCCAACACACCTGAAATCAGAGCACCTGTTCTCAAGAAAGGCTGAAAGAAAACAGAAAAACAGTTCTATAGGAGTGCTGACACAGAGGCCAGAGCAGGGTCAAGTCACTCTCAGAAACAGCAAGACAAGCAAACACCAGAGACAACCCAATGGCTAGAGGCAAGCATAGGAACCTAAGAAACAGACTACTTGACATCATCAGAGGCCAGTTCTCCCACCAAAGAAAATACTGGATATCCAAACACACCAGAAAAGCAAGATTTAGATTTAAAATCACATTTTTGATAATGATGGAGGACTTTAAAAAACATAAAGAACTCCCTTAAAGAAATGCAGGAAAACAGAAGTAAATATGTAGAAGCCCTTAGAGACGAAACACCAAAATCCCTGAAAAATTACAGGAAAGCACAAACAAACTGGCCAATGAATTGAAAATGGAAATAGAAACAACAAAGTAAGCACAAAGGGAGAGAACCATGGATATAGAAAACCAAAGGAAGAGACAAGGAGCCATAGATACAAACATCACCAACAGAATACATGATATAGAAGAGAGAATCTTGGGGGCAGAAGATACCATAAAAAACATTGACACAACTGTCAAAGATAATGTAAAATGCAAAAAGCGACTAGCCCAAAAGATAAAGGAAATCCAGGACACATTGAGAAGATCAAACCTAAGGATAAAAGTGAAGACTTTCAACTTATAGGACCAGTAAATACATTCAACAAAATTATAGGAGAAAACTTCCCTAACCTAAAGAAAGAGATGCTCATAAACATACAAGAAGTCTACAGAACTCCAAATAGATTGGAACAGAAGAGAAATTCCCCCATCACATAATAGTTAAAACACCGAATGCACAAAACAAAGAAATAATATTAAAAGCAGTAAGGGAAAAATGTCAAGTGACATATAAAGGTAGACCTATAAGAATTTGTTATTTGTCATTCTGTTATTTGTCCATTACCTTTAACAAATGTGTATGCATTCATTTTTTTTTATTTTTTAATTTTTTTATTAACTTGAGTATTTCTTATTTACATTTCGAGTGTTATTCCCTTTCCTGGTTTCCGGGAAAACATCGCCCTAATCCCTCCCCCTCCCCTTCTTGATGAGTGTTCCCCTCCCCATCCTCCCCACAATGCCGCCATCCCCCCAACAATCACGTTCACTCGCGGTTCAGTCTTAGCAGGACCAAGGGCTTCCCCTTCCACTGGTGATCTTACTAGGATATTCATTGCTACCTATGAGGTCAGAGTCCAGGGTCAGTCCATGTATAGTCTTTAGGTAGTGGCTTAGTCCCTGGAAGCTCTGGTTGCTTGGCATTGTTGTTCACAAGGGGTCTCGAGCCCTTTCAAGCTCTTCCAGTTCTTTCTCTGATTCCTTCAACGGGGGTCCTATTCTCAGTTCAGTGGTTTGCTGCTGGCATTCGCCTCTGTATTTGCTGTATTCTGGCTGTGTCTCTCAGGAGAGATCTACATCTGGCTCCTGTTGCTCTGTATACATTCATTTTTAAGAGGATATTCTAGAATTAAAATGCCTGTATTTAAAAAAAAAAGAATTACATCGGACTTCTCACCAGAGACTATGAAATCCAGAAGATCCTGGTCAGATGTCATATAGACCCTAAGAGAATACAAATGCCAGCCCAAGTTACTGTATCCTGCAAAACTCTCAATTAACATAGATGGAGAAACCAAGATATTCCATGACAAAACCAAATTTACATAATATCTTTCTAAAAATGCAGCCCTACAAAGGATAAAAGATAGAAAACTCCAACACAAGGAGAGAAAGTCCACTGTAAAGAAAGCAAGAATATAATTTCCTTGCAATGAAACTAAAAGAGAGACAAACAAACATAATTCCACCTCTAACAACAAAAAAACAGGAAGCAACAATCACTATTCCTTAATATCTCTCAACATCAATGGATTCAGTTCCACAATAGAAAGACATAGACTAAGAAATTGGATAGGTAAAGAGGACCCAGCATTTTGCTGCATACAGGAAACATACTTCAGAAACAAAGACAGACACTACCTCAGAGTAAATGGCTGGAAAAAATGTTCCAAGCAAATGTTCTGAAGAAACAAACTGGAGTTGTCATTCTAGTATCAAATAAAATAGACTTCCAAACAAATGTCATTAAAAAGGTAAGGAAGGACACTTCAATTTCAACAGAGGAAACATCCACCAAGATGAACTCTCAATCCTAAATATCTATGTTACAAATGCAAGGGCAACTACACTCATAAAAGAAACCTTACTGAAGCTCAAAGTACACATTGCACCTCACACAATAATTTTAGGGGATTTCAACACCCTACTCTCATCAATGGGCAGATCATGGAAACAGAAATTAAACAGAGACATAGAGAAATTAATAGAAGTTTTGATCCAAATGGATTTAACAGTTATTTATAGAACATTCCATCCTAAATCAAAAGGATATACCTTTTCTCAGAACTTCATGTAACCTTCTCCAAAATTGACCATATAATTGGTCAAAAAACAGGCCTCAACAGATCTTGGAAGATAGAAATAATCCGTTGCATCCTATCAGATCATCATGCACTAAGGCTGGTCTTCAGTAACAGCAATAATGACAGAAAGCCCACATATATATGGAAGTTGAACAATGCTCTACTCAATGACAACTTGGTCATCGAAGTAATAAAGAAAGAAATTAAAGACTTCTTAGAATTTAATGAAAATGAAGATACAACATTCCCAAACGTATGGGACACAATGAAAGCAGTACTAAGAGGAAAAGTCGTAGCCCTGAGTGCCTGCAAACAGAAAGAGGAGAAAGCATATGTCAGCAGCTTGACAGCACTCTTAAAAGCTCTAGAACAAAAAGAAATAAATAAACCCAAGAGGAGTAGAAGGCAGGGAATAGTCAAACTCAGGGCTGAAATCAACCAAGTAGAAACGAAAAGGACTATACAAAGAATCAACAAAACCAGGAGCTGATTCTTTGAGAAATTCAATGAAGTATATAAACCCTTAGCCAGAATAACCAGAGGCCACTGAGATTGCATCCAAATTAAGAAAATCAGAAATGAGAAGGGCGACATAACAACAGAATCTGAAGAAATTAAAAGAAATCATCAGCTCCTACTACAAAAGCCTATATTCAACAAAACTGGAAAATCTGAAGGAGATAGACAATTTTCTAGACAGATACCAGGTACCATAGTTAAATCAGGAGCAAATAAACCATCTTAACAACCCCATACCTCCTAACGAAATAGAAGCATTTATTAAAATCTCCTAAACAAAAGAAGCCCACATCCAGATGGTTTCAGTGCAGAATTATATCAGACCTTCATAGAAGACCTTATACTAAAATTGAAACATACAGAGCCCTACCAAATTCCTTCTATGAATCCACAGTTACTCTTATAACTAAACTGCACAAAGACCCAACAAAGAAAGAGTACTTCAGACCAAATTCCCTTATGAATATTGCCTCAATAATACTCAATAAATTTCTTGCAAACCGAATCCAAGAACATATCAAATGATCATTCATCATGATCAATAGGATTCACCCAGGGATGCAGTGATGTCTTAATATATGAAAATCCTTCAATGCAATCCACTATATAAACAAACACAAAGATAAGAACCACATGCTCATTTCATTAGATGCTGGGAAATTATTTGATTCTTTTTTTTTTTTTTCGGAGCTGGGGACCGAACCCAGGGCCTTGCGCTTCCTAGGCAAGCGCTCTACCACTGAGCTAAATCCCCAACCCCTGGGAAAGTATTTGAAAAAATTCAACAGCCCTTCAATATAAAAGTCCTGGAAAGATCAGGAATTCAAGGCCCATATCTAAATATAGTAAAAGTAATATAGAGTAAACCGTAGCTAACATCAAATTAAATGGAGAGAAACTTGAAGCAATCCCACTAAAATCAGGGACTAGACAAGGCTGCCCACTGTCTCCCTAGTTATTCAATATAGTACTCAAATTCCTACCCAGAGCATTCAGACAGCAAAAGGAGGACAAAGAATACAAATTGGAAGGGAAGAAATTGAAATATTACTATTTGCAGATGATATGATAGTGTACTTAATTGACCCTAAACGTTCCACCAGAGAACTACTTAAGCTGATCAAAAACTTCAGCAATGTTTCAGGGTATAAAATTAACTGGAACAAATCTGTAGCCTTCCTCTACACAAAGGATAAACAGGCTGAGAAAGAAATTGAGGAAATTACACCCTTCTCAATACTCCCAAATAATATAAAATATCTTGGTGTGCATTTAACCATGCAAGTGAAAGATCTTTTTGACAATAATTTCAAGTCTCTGAAGAAGGAAATTGAGGAAGATCTCAAAAGATGGAAATATTTTCCATGCTCATGGATTGGCAGGATTAATACAGTAAAGATGGCACTTTTGCCAAAATCAATATAGATTCAATGCAATCCCCATCAAAATTCCTACTCAATTATTACTAGAGATAAAAAGATCAATTTGCCAATTCATTTGGAATAACAAAAAACCCAGGATAGCAAAACTATCCTCAACAATAAGTGACCCTTTGGGGGACTCACCATCCCTGACTTCAAGCAGTACTACAGAGCAATAGTCATAAAAACTGTATGGTACTGGTACAGAGACAGGCAGATAGACCAGTGGAACAGATTTCAAGACCCACAAATGAACCTACACACCTAGGGTTACTTGATCTTTGACAAAGGAGCTAAAATCACCCAGTGGAAGAAAGATAGCATTTTAAACAAATGGTGCTGGTTCAATTGGAGGTCAGCATATAGAAGAATGCAAATCAATCCATTTTTAATCACCATACAAAGCTTAAGAACAAGTGGATCAAGGACCTCCACATCAAACCAGATACACTCAAATTATATAGAAGAGAAGTGGGAAAGAGTCTTGAACACATGGGCACTGGGGAAAATTTCCTGAACAAAACACCAATGGCTTATGCTCAAAGATAAAAAATTGACAAATGGGATTTTATAAAGCTGCAAAGCTTCTGTAAGGCAAAGGACACTGTTGTTAGGACAAAACTCCAACCAACAGATTGGGAAAAGTTCTTTCCCAATCCTACATCCAGTAGAGGAGCAATATCCAAAATATACAAAGAACTCATGAAGGTAGACTCCAGAGAGCCCAATAACCCTGTTAAAAATGGGGTACAGAGCTAAAAAAGAATTCACAGCTGAGGAAAATCAAATGACTGAGAGGTGGGATTGCAAACTGGTACAATCTCTCTGGAAATGAGTCTGGAGGTTCCTCAGAAAATTGGACATTGAGGACTACCTGAGGACCCAGCTATACCTCTCTTGTGCATATACCCAAAAGATGCTCCAACATACAACAAAGACACATGTTCCACTATGTTCATAGCAGCCTTATTTATAATAGCCAGAAGCTGGAAATAGCCAGATGCCCTTCAACTGAGGAATGGATACAAAATATTGTAAATCTACACAATGGTGTACTACTCAGCTATAAAAAAGAATGACTTTATGAAATTCATAGGCAAATGGATGGAACTAGAAAATATCATCCTGAGTGAAGTAACCCAATCACAGAAAAACATGCATGGTATGCATTCATTGACAAGTTGATATTAGCTCAAATGCTCAAATGACTTAGAGCACTCACTATTCTAACAAGTCCTAGAGCTATCCAACAACAGCTAGAAGCTGACAAATTGAGATGGTGTAAGCAGGTTTTGATTTATAACAAAATCTTGAAAATTGTTTCAGTAGTTTACTAACCAGAGGTAATGCTGGGAGTTTAGCTATGAAACTCTAGGGGGACATTATGAGAAGATAAGTAGGTAAAGCCTGGATATCATCTGGCACCTGATCGTGGGGGAGGACATGTTCAGCAACTGCTTGATTGGGCTAGGTCTGTGAGGATGGGAAAGATTCTCCCACAGTTCCTTGATTCTCATAGTGCAAATATGGCAAGAAAGGTGTTCATTCAGAAGTGCACATGGGAATAGAGAAATGGCCCAGACAATCTATATTCAGTCAGTATGAAACAGACAATACAAGGACAAATATTCTATAGATGTGGTAGATTGTGGACTATGATAACAGTGGTAAAGTTGCTCTGTACTTCACAAGGTAAAGGTAAAACTGTTGTAGGCTTTGACCATCTGAAGCTGGACATTAGAACATCTGCAGCATGGCCTGAAGCTGGATGATGAATTTCCAGGTCTTCTGATCTGTCAATCTGGTATGCAACCTGTGGATATAGATTAAGAACATGAACAGTTGACATGGTGACAATGTGCTTATTTTGGGGGGACGTGACTTCAGAAAGCATTGCAGGATATTTATGAGGTATGTTTGGGCTGGTAGTGAGTGGTATCCAAGACTCAGGAGAATGCTCCTAAGAAAAGCCAATCTTTCATCAGTACATTAAGTTCAAAGTCTAGACTTTGTAAATTATGCATGGCTCCTGTTTTTGGTATAAGTATTAGAGAAAAATTTTACCTGTACTACAGCATAGGATATAGGCATGGGTGTGAGCAAATCTGTATGGTAGTTAAGTATCTGAGGAACTAAAGAGGAAAATCAGAATGCTTACAAGGTACTGGCTTGAAAAATATCCCTTACATGTGGTCTTGGTTCTTCCAGAACCTGCCATGAGAAGTTGGTTGTAGGGGCTATTTAACAATAAACAATCATGTAATAATGGTCCTGAAATCAGTGAAGCTCAACCGGTAAGACCAGTATTCTAGACCTGAAAAAACAGAACTAGAGTTTAGAGTACAAAATTGTCACAATCAGGCTTGATCAGGGGGGAATCCCCAAGGAAATCGATTGTATCACTTTTGTGACAGGAATTAAAGCCTGGACACAAAGGGTCTACAGTTTCAACAAAGATTGTGGTCACAACCAGATGAAGCACATTCATGGTCAGGAAAAATGCACAGAGCAGAATGTGGTTAGTATTAGTCAAAATAAACAAATAAACACAGTGCAGGTGCTCTAGACTCTGAGGGAGTCTAGTTGTAGTACATGGTACTGGGAGGTCAATTTCAGACCTGCCCAATTGGACCCTCATGTGTAATATGAACATATTTATCTAGAATTTCTTCCATTAGGGCTATGTTTATGGATTCACTATAGAGGGAACTCACCAGGAAATTGGCTACAATGCTGGATTCCTGTAGCCAAGCACAAAAAGATTGAAAGATCTTCAAGTCAAAGGTCTGTAGATCTCTCCATGAAAGCCTGGTACATGCACTGTTCATCCAATAGAACTGGGAGTATTAAAATCGAGCAGAAAGTTGGGAGCTAGAGGAGCAAATGAACTTAGATGCAAAGGCTGCATAAGGGGGCATAGGCCTAGGATTGTGTGAAGCTATTCAGGCAGATATGTTGAGAGAAATGCATTCACAGTTAGGCATTAACATGTGGAAGTGGAAAGGATAGATTGGTTCTCTAGGAATTCAGAAGGCAGTAGAAAATGTGTGTGACAAGAAATAGCCTGTCACAGTGATAATATCACTAGAAAGGGAGATTCATGAGAGCTTAGCAATAAAATGAATGGATGAATTGAATGTATCTACATATTGGGAATAGCACAGTTGGGTTTAATTCAGAAAACTTACCATATGGCAGGACCTTCACAGTCCATCACTGACAGAACAAATTTCATAACTCAAGGAAGAAAGAAATCTAGGGTCAAGAACAAAACAGATAACACTAAGGAATAATATATAATGCTTTTCACTAAATAGTTACTTCAGTTTGCCCTCGTATACAACCCAGAACCACTTCCCGAAGGTAGCAACACTCAAAGAGGCCTCCAAACTACCTTAAGAATCATTACTCATGGGTACTCTCAATGGGATTTCTTACAAACCATTTAATGGAGGAGTGGTTTAAATTGAGGTTCCTTCTCAAATGATTCTAGATGACAACACAGGCCATCATTGTGAGGCTCTATTACACATGGAAAAGAATGTGGCAACATGGTCCATATGGTACTGACTCAATGAAAATAACTGATGCAAGATTTCAGGGTTAATAGAATCCAGACAAACATTCTGAGAAGCTCAGAGCCAGGCAATCTATGTCAGAACTGGATGTCCAGCAGATAGGTCTGGAGAAGCACTGTCTGAGAAGGAGGACACAGCAGAATTGAAGTTTTCTTTGGGAATTCTAAACTTGGAAGTCCAAGGCAGCTATTGGGTGACCAAGGGGAGTCCTGCAAATAGGAGATAGCACTGGAATTCACAGTTTAGATTTGCCCAAAAAGGATACCCATGGGTAATCTGTAGATGTTTAAATAGGTCTCAACCAACGGAGATTACTATTGTGGTCTCAGTACTTAGTGAACTCACCAGGAAATTGGTTCCAGGGATAGATGAGGAAAGCCAAGAATGGAAGCATAAGGAAGGTACTAGAAGTCCAATTCTGTAGATCTCATCATGAATGTAGAGTAAATGAAGCAGAGCCTAGAGAAGCAATTAAAGAAGTTAGATGCTAAAGTTGTACAATATAATCAATGCCTGATGTTGTGTTCATGGTGTAGACAAGACAGATTCAGTGAAAACAATTTGAGCAAAGAAGTTTATAGAAATCTGCATCCACTGTTTGGCTAAACAGTGTGTGGGTGGAATGGATATCTTGGTTCCCCAGGTATTCAAAAGAGATAATGCAGAATCTGTGTGCTCAGAGCTATCCTAACACAGTGAAGATGCCACAGGCAAGGGAACTTCTCTAGAGCTCACCAACAATGGACAATGGCTGAGCTGTATGTCTCTCAATATAGTGAAGAGCCATAGGGCTTCATTTTGAGAAACCTTACCAGAATAATCAGGGCAGGAACTTGACTGTGAGAACACAGATCTGGAATCAAGTAAGGGATCTAGAGGCAAGAACAGAGGCAGATAGTACTAAGGAATACTACATAATGCTTTGCGCTCAATAGGTATCTTGTCTTGCCTTCTTCTACAACACAGAATCACCTCCCAAATCTTGGTAACACCCATAGTATGCTCCATCATGAGAATCATTGATCCAGTTAGCTCTCAAAATGTGTTTTCTAGACCACCTCAAGGAAGAATGTACTCAGATGACTGTAGATTGTGTCAAGTCAATACAAAGCACACAATCATGGTGAGGCTCTATCACAACTGATAGAAGAATGTGGCAACATGTTCCACATAATGTGAAATCTGATGAAAAAATGATGCAAGTTTTCAAGTTTAATGGAGTCCAGGTAAACATTCTGAGAGTCTCAAAGCCAGGCAGTCTGTGTCATAAATTGTAGTCTAGCAAATGAGTCTAGAGAACCACTATCTAGAAGTGTGCACACAGCAGAGTTGGGCTTGTGTTTGGGAATACTAAAAAGGGAAGACCAGAGCAGGTTCTATGTGACCAGCAGGAGGCTTGTGATTACGAGATGGGACTGTAGGGAAAGGATCAGTCTTGGACACAAAGGATACCCATGTATAATCTGCACAATTTTGAAGAGTTGACCAATTCTGCTTATACTCATAGTCCTATAACTGGGGTACTTCAGCTGGTACAAACTCACACTGAGTTTTGCAAAGACAGATTTATGTCGTGTTTTATTGAAGGAAGACTTATGCAAGGACATGTGTTCTTTAGAGTGACTATAAATATAACTCAACCGACAGTGATGGAGGCCTGCATAGCTAGATTTCCAACACATCATTGTTCTTGCAGAATTTGGAAATCAAAGGTCTATACACTGTACCATTTACACATACTCAGGCTTTGAATGCAAACCTGCATATGAAAAGGCTGATTGTGCAATGGCATATTTATTGGAAATGATGGCAATTAAGGAGAAACCTGCACAAATTAAAGTTCATAATGCTTCCACATATGTACCCAGTAACATGAAGCAATTCTTTGCATATTATAAAATGAGGCATGTTACTACTATAACACACAACCCCACAGGATATGCAGTTATAGAAAGAACCAATCATACCTTAAAGGACATGCTTACTAACAAAAATGGAGAAAAACACCCTGTGGGACATACAAAATAATGCTTTGATAACACTCAATTTTCTTAATTTTTGAAAATGAACCAGAGCAGCTGAGAGACATTGGGTTAAAAAAACCGAGGAACTAAGCCAATCTATATGCTATGAGGATGTGTATGTGTTGGGATTAGAATGGGAACCAGTAATAGTTTTAAGATGTGGTGGGATGTTGTCATGTTTATATATCTACAGGGAATGAAAATATATAGTTACCAGCAAAACTTATAAAAACTAGTTCTGACCTGTGAAAACATCTTACCAGCTGAGATAAGAATGTCTTCACAAGTCCCACACCCGCGGATCCCGGCCCGCAGCAGCTCTCTGCTCCCAGACCCGGTGAGAGAGAGACCCAACCGCCTGGTCAGGTGGGCACTCCTGAGGCTGCAGAGCGGAAGAGACCACCAACACTGCTCACCCCTGCCCACATCCCTGGCCCAAGAGGAAACTGTATAAGGCCTCTGGGCTCCCGTTGGGGAGGGCCCAGGAGCGGCAGGACACCTGCCTGAGACACCTCCGGAACCTGAAAGAAACAGACCGGATAAACAGTTCTCTGCACCCAAATCCCGTGGGAGGGAGAGCTAAACCTTCAGAGAGGCAGACAAGCCTGGGAAACCAGAAGAGACTGCTCCCTGCACACACATCTCGGACGCCAGAGGAAAAAGCCAAAGACCATCTGGAACCCTGGTGCACTGAAGCTCCCGGAAGGAGCGGCACAGGTCTTCCTGGTTGCTGCCGCTGCAGAGAGCCCCTGGGCAGCACCCCACGAGCGAACTTGAGCCTCGGGACCACAGGTAAGACCAAATTTTCTGCTGCAAGAAAGCTGCCTGGTGAACTCAAGACACAGGCCCACAGGAACAGCTGAAGACCTGTAGAGAGGAAAAACTACACGCCCGAAAGCAGAACACTCTGTCCCCATAACTGACTGAAAGAGAGGAAAACAGGTCTACAGCACTCCTGACACACAGGCTTATGGGACAGTCTAGCCACTGTCAGAAATAGCAGAACAAAGTAACACTAGAGATAATCTGATGGCAAGAGGCAAGCGCAGGAACCCAAGCAACAGAAACCAAGAATACATGCCATCATCGGAGCCCAATTCTCCCACCAAAACAAACATGGAATATCCAAACACACCAGAAAAGCAAGATCTAGTTTCAAATCATATTTGATCATGATGCTGGAGGACTTCAAGAAAGACATGAACACACTTAGGGAAACACAGGAAAACATTAATAAACAAGTAGAAGCCTACAGAGAGGAATCGCAAAAATCCCTGAAAGAATTCCAGGAAAACACAATCAAACAGTTGAAGGAATTAAAAATGGAAATAGAAGCAATCAAGAAAGAACAAATGGAAACAACCCTGGATATAGAAAACCAAAAGAAGAGACAAGGAGCTGTAGATACAAGCCTCACCAACAGAATACAAGAGATGGAAGAGAGAATCTCAGGAGCAGAAGATTCCATAGAAATCATTGACTCAACTGTCAAAGATAATGTAAAGCGGAAAAAGCTACTGGTCCAAAACATACAGGAAATCCAGGACGCAATGAGAAGATCAAACCTAAGGATAATAGGTATAGAAGAGAGTGAAGACTCCCAGCTCAAAGGACCAGAAAATATCTTCAACAAAATCATAGAAGAAAACTTCCCTAACCTAAAAAAAGAGATACCCATAGACATACAAGAAGCCTACAGATCTCCAAATAGATTGGACCAGAAAAGAAACACCTCCCGTCACATAATTGTCAAAACACCAAACGCACAAAATAAAGAAAGAATATTAAAAGCAGTAAGGGAAAAAGGTCAAGTAACATATAAAGGCAGACCTATCAGAATCACACCAGACTTCTCGCCAGAAACTATGAAGGCCAGAAGATCCTGGACTGATGTCATACAGACCCTAAGAGAACACAAATGCCAGCCCAGGTTACTGTATCCAGCAAAACTCTCAATTAACATTGATGGAGAAACCAAGATATTCCATGACAAAACCAAATTTATACAATATCTTTCTACAAATCCAGCACTACAAAGGATAATAAATGGTAAAGCCCAACATAAGGAGGCAAGCTATAACCTAGAAGAAGCAAGAAACTAATCGTCTTGGCAACAAAACAAAGAGAATGAAAGCACACAAACATAACCTCACATCCAAATATGAATATAAAGGGAAGCAATAATCACTATTCCTTAATATCTCTCAATATCAATGGCCTCAACTCCCCAATAAAAAGACATAGATTAACAAACTGGATACGCAACGAGGACCCTGCATTCTGCTGCCTACAGGAAACACACCTCAGAGACAAAGACAGACACTACCTCAGAGTGAAAGGCTGGAAAACAACTTTCCAAGCAAATGGTCAGAAGAAGCAAGCTGGAGTAGCCATTCTAATATCAAATAAAATCAATTTCCAACTAAAAGTCATCAAAAAAGATAAGGAAGGACACTTCATATTCATCAAAGGAAAAATCCACCAAGATGAACTCTCAATCCTAAATATCTATGCCCCAAATACAAGGGCACCTACATACGTAAAAGAAACCTTACTAAAGCTCAAAACACACATTGCACCTCACACAATAATAGTGGGAGATTTCAACACCCCACTCTCATCAATGGACAGATCATGGAAACAGAAATTAAACAGTGATGTAGACAGACTAAGAGAAGTCATGAGCCAAATGGACTTAACGGATATTTATAGAACATTCTATCCTAAAGCAAAAGGATATACCTTCTTCTCAGCTCCTCATGGTACTTTCTCCAAAATTGACCATATAATTGGTCAAAAAACGGGCCTCAACAGGTACAGAAAGATAGAAATAATCCCATGCGTGCTATCGGACCACCACGGCCTAAAACTGGTCTTCAATAACAATAAGGGAAGAATGCCCACATATACGTGGAAATTGAACAATGCTCTGCTCAATGATAACCTGGTCAAGGAAGAAATAAAGAAAGATATTAAAAACTTTTTAGAATTTAATGAAAATGAAGATACAACATACTCAACCTTATGGGACACAATGAAAGCTGTGCTAAGAGGAAAACTCATAGCGCTGAGTGCCTGAAGAAAGAAACAGGAAAGAGCATATGTCAGCAGCTTGACAGCACACCTAAAAGCTCTAGAACAAAAAGAAGCAAATACACCCAGGAGGAGTAGAAGGCAGGAAATAATCAAACTCAGAGCTGAAATCAACCAAGTAGAAACAAAAAGGACCATAGAAAGAATCAACACAACCAAAAGTTGGTTCTTTGAGAAAATCAACAAGATAGATAAACCCTTAGCCAGACTAACAAGAGGACACAGAGAGTGCGTCCAAATTAACAAAATCAGAAATGAAAAGGGAGACATAACTACAGATTCAGAGGAAATTCAAAAAATCATCAGGTCTTACAATGAAAACCTATATTCAACAAAATTTGAAAATCTTCAGGAAATGGACAATTTCCTACACAGATACCAGGTATCGAAGTTAAATCAGGAACAGATAAACCAGTTAAATAACCCCATAACTCCTAAGGAAATAGAAGCAGTCATTAAAGGTCTCCCAACCAAAAAGAGCCCAGGTCCAGACGGGTTTAGTGCAGAATTCTATCAAACCTTCATAGAAGACGTCATACCAATATTATCCAAACTATTCCACAAAATTGAAACAGATGGAGCACTACCGAATTCCTTCTACGCAGCCACAATTACTCTTATACCTAAACCACACAAAGACACAACAAAGAAAGAGAACTTCAGACCAATTTCCCTTATGAATATCGACGCAAAAATACTCAATAAAATTCTGGCAAACGGAATTCAAGAGCACATCAAAACAATCATCCACCATGATCAAGTAGGCTTCATCCCAGGCATGCAGTGATGGTTTAATATACGGAAAACCATCAACGTGATCCATTATATAAACAACTGAAAGAAGAGAACCACATGATCATTTCATTAGATGCTGAGAAAGCATTTGACAAAATTCAACACCCCTTCATGATAAAAGTCCTGGAAAGAATAGGAATTCAAGGCCCATACCTAAACATAGTAAAAGCCATATACAGCAAACCAGTTGCTAACATTAAACTAAATGGAGAGAAACTTGAAGCAATCCCACTAAAATCAGGGACTAGACAAGGCTGCCCACTCTCTCCCTACTTATTCAATATAGTTCTTGAAGTTCTAGCCAGAGCAATCAGATAACAAAAGGAGATCAAGGGGATACAGATCGGAAAAGAAGAGGTCAAAATATCACTATTTGCAGATGACATGATAGTATATTTAAGTGATCCCAAAAGTTCCACCAGAGAACTACTAAAGCTGATAAACAACTTCAGCAAAGTGGCTGGGTATAAAATTAACTCAAATAAATCAGTTGCCTTCCTCTATACAAAAGAGAACAAGCTGAGAAAGAAATTAGGGAAATGACACCCTTCATAATAGACCCAAATAATATAAAGTACCTCGGTGTGACTTTAACCAAGCCAGTAAAAGATCTGTACAATAAGAACTTCAAGACACTGAGGAAAGAAATTGAAGAAGACCTCAGAAGATGGAAAGATCTCCCATGCTCATGGATTGGCAGGATTAATATAGTAAAAATGGCCATTTTACCAAAAGCAATCTACAGATTCAATGCAATCCCCATCAAAATACCAATCCAATTCTTCAAAGAGTTAGACAGAACAATTTGCAAATTCATCTGGAATAACAAAAAACCCAGGATAGCTAAAGCTATCCTCAACAATAAAAGGACTTCAGGGGGAATCACTATCCCTGAACTCAAGCAGTATTATAGAGCAATAGTGATAAAAACTGCATGGTATTGGTACAGAGACAGACAGATAGACCAATGGAATAGAATTGAAGACCCAGAAATGAACCAACACACCTATGGTCACTTGATTTTTGACAAAGGAGCCAAAACCATCCAATGGAAAAAAGATAGCATTTTTAGCAAATGGTGCTGGTTCAACTGGAGGGCAACATGTAGAAGAATGCAGATCGATCCATGCTTATCACCCTGTACAAAGCTTAAGTCCAAGTGGATCAAGGACCTCCACATCAAACCAGACACACTCAAACTAATAGAAGAAAAACTAGGGAAACATCTGGAACACATGGGCACTGGAAAAAATTTCCTGAACAAAACACCAATGGCTTATGCTCTAAGATCAAGAATCGACAAATGGGATCTCATAAAACTGCAAAGCTTCTGTAAGGCAGAGGACACTGTGGTTAGGACAAAACGGCAACCAACAGATTGGGAAAAGATCTTTACCAATCCTACAACAGATAGAGGCCTTATATCCGAAATATACAAAGAACTCAAGAAGTTAGACCGCAGGGAAACAAATAACCCTATTAAAAAATGGGGTTCAGAGCTAATCAAAGAATTCACAGCTGAGGAATGCCGAATGGCTGAGAAACACCTAAAGAAATGTTCAACATCTTTAGTCATAAGGGAAATGCAAATCAAAACAACCCTGAGATTTCACCTCACACCAGTGCGATTGGCTAAGATCAAAAACTCAGGTGACAGCAGATGGTGGCGAGGATGTGGAGAAAGAGGAACACTCCACCATTGTTGGTGGGATTGCAGACTGGTAAAACCATTCTGGAAATCAGTCTGGAGGTTCCTCAGAAAATTGGACATTGAACTGCCTGAGGATCCAGCTATACCTCTCTTGGGCATATACCCAAAAGATGCCTCAACATATAAAAGAGACACGTGCTCCACTATGTTCATCGCAGCCTTATGTATAATAGCCAGAAAATGGAAAGAACCCAGATGCCCTTCAGGAGAGGAATGGGTACAGAAAATGTGGTACATCTACACAATGGAATATTACTCAGCTATCAAAAACAACGAGTTTATGAAATTCGTAGGCAAATGGTTGGAACTGGAAAATATCATCCTGAGTGAGCTAACCCAATCACAGAAAGACATACATGGTATGCACTCATTGATAAGTGGCTATTAGCCCAAATGCTTGAATTACCCTAGATCCCTAGAACAAACGAAACTCAAGACGGATGATCAAAATGTGAATGCTTCACTCCTTCTTTAAATGAGGAAAAAGAATACCCTTGTCAGGGAAGGGAGAGGCAAAGATTAAAACAGAGACTTAAGGAACACCCATTCAGAGCCTGCCCCACATGTGGCCCATACATATACAGCCACCCAATTAGACAAGATGGATGAAGCAAAGAAGTGCAGACCGACAGGAGCCGGATGTAGATCGCTCCTGAGAGACACAGCCAGAATACAGCAAATACAGAGGCGAATGCCAGCAGCAAACCACTGAACTGAGAATAGGTCCTCTATTCAAGGAATCAGAGAATGAACTGGAAGAGCTTGAAGGGGCTCGAGACCCCAAAAGTACAACAATGCCAAGCAACCAGAGCTTCCAGGGACTAAGCCACTACCTAAAGACTATACATGGACTGACCCTGGACTCTGACCCCATAGGTAGCAATGAATATCCTAGTAAGAGCACCAGTGGAAGGGGAAGCCCTGGGTCCTGCTAAGACTGAACCCCCAGTGAACTAGTCTATGGGGGGAGGGCGGCAATGGGGGGAGGGTTGGGAGGGGAACACCCATAAGGAAGGGGAGGGGGGAGGGGGATGTTTGCCCGGAAACCGGGAAAGGGAATAACACTCGAAATGTATATAAGAAATACTCAAGTTAATAAAAAAAAAAAAAAGATTGTCTTCACAAAGGAAATCGCCCAGGTGATTCAAAGACTGTCTCAGTTGCTGATTTCTTCAATGCTTGCATGCAAATTAACTTCTAATGGGCTAGCCCTAATGAACAAACACATAGAGACTGGATAAAAACAGAGAATGGGCAATAAATGATACAGCTAGTTTCTTTCAGACTAACCATTGTTTTTTGAGTGGGGGACAAAAAACAGGAATTCTTTGCCTCAATTCTCCTGGAAGCAAATCTCCCTCTCTCTCTCTCTCTCTCTCTCTCTCTCTCTCTCTCTCTCTCTCTCTCTCTCTCTCTCTTTCTATTGGGGTGGGTGTTATGAGTCCCTTGATGTATTATGGTTGTTATTGTCTAGGATTGTAGGTTGTTTTATTGATTAATGTATATTGATGAAAATTTAAGGTTGTTTTGCTCAATTATTGTATATTGATAGGAATTGAAGTTTGTTTTGTTTAATTATTGTATATTAATAGAAATTTAAAGTCATTTTCTTTGTAATATTATATATTAATAGAATTTAAAGGTTTTTGTTTATTGGATATTGACAGAATTTTAAGTTTTGTTTACTGTATATTAAGAGACATTTTAGGCTTTTGTTTAATTATTCTATATTGATAGAAATTTAATTTTAATTTGTTTGAATAATTGCAATTAATTGAAATTTATGTTTGTGAAAATATTGTTTATTGATAAAAACTAAGTTTGTTTTGTTCAATTATTGAATATTGATAGAAATTTTAAGTCATTTTGTATGAATTTTAGTATATTAATGGAAATTTAATGCTTTCTAATTATCATATATTGTTAGAAATTTAAAGTCTCTTTAATTGAATTATTATATAGTAATATAAATTTAAGGTTTTTATTTAATTATTGGATATTCATAAAATTTAAAGTTGTTTGAATATGCATATTACTAAAAATTAATGGTTTTTAATTGTTTTACATTAGTAGATATTTAAATTCCTTTTGTTTGAATTATTGTATATAGAAATTTAGTGTTCTTGCTTAATTGTTATATGTAGAAAAATAAATTCAATTTGAATTTAATGGTTTTGTTTAATTATTGTATATTAAAAGAAATTTAAAGTTGTTTGGAGTCATTGTATATTAATATAAATTTAAAGTCTTTATTTAATTAAATTACTAGATAATTAAGTCTTTTTTGAATTAATGGATATTGATAGAAATTTAAAGTCATCTGTTTGAATGCTTGCATATTATTAGAAATTTATACTTTTTAAAGGTTGTACAATAATAGAATTGTAAAGTTTTTCATTTGAATTACTGTACATTAATAGAAATTTGAGGGCAAGAGAGATGACTCAGTGGGTAAGGGCACTGACTGCTCTTCCAGAGGTTCTGAGTTCAATTCCCCAACAACCATATGTTGGCTCACAACAATCTGTAATGAGATATGATGCCCTCTTCTAGTGTGTCTGAAACAGCTACAGTGTACTTGTGTAAATACAATAATAAATAAATCTTTAAAAATAATTAAAATTCTTTAAGCAAAAAAATCAAAATCATTTTATTAGAATTATTGTATATTACTATAAATTTAAAGTTTTGGTTTAAGTGTTATATATTAATAAAATTTTTATATTTTTGTTCAATTATTGTATAATGAAAGAAATTTAAAGTCATTTTGTATGAATTATAGTATAGTAATAGAAATTAAGTGTACTTTAAATTATTGCATATTGATAAATTTTAAAGTTGTCATATTTGATTTACTGCATATTAATATAAATTTACAGTGTTTGTTAAATATTGTATATTAATAGAAATTTAAGTTTTTTACTTAATCATTGGATATTGAAAAATTTAAAGTTGTTTGAATAAATGCATATTGCTAGAAATTTATGGTTTTAATTGTTTTACATTAATAAAAATTTAATGTCTTTTATGAATTATTGTATATTAATAAAAATTTAAGTCATCTTGTTTGAATTATTGTATATTAGTAGAAATTTAAGGGCTGTGCCCAGCAGAACTGAACTGATCCCATCTCACAGCTCCCTGTACCCAAGCCCATGGGGGAGAGACCTGACCAATCCTGAGACCACAGGACAGACTGCCACTTCTGCCTAACTTTTTGCCCACATTCCTGGCCCAAAAGGAAACTGAATAATGCCTCTGGACACAGGAATATAGGAGCAATGAATGGCAGGAAACCCCCCCCCCACACACACACCATCTAGGCCTGTGGCTGGAACTGAACTGAACCAGTCAAACAGCTCCCTGCAACCAAATCCTGTGTGGGGGAGAGCTGGGACCTCAGAAGTGCAGACACTCCTGATAAATCAGAGGAGAATATTCTTTGCCCACATTCCTGACCCAAGAGGAAATTGCCTAGTGCCATCTGTATCCTCTGGGCACAGGGACCTAGGAGCAGTCAGGGGCAGGACCTTTCTGGTTCCTACCCACACCAAGAGCTGAGAGCCAGATACCATGAGCACCTACACATCTGATAGCAGAGTACTCTGTTTCCAGAACTAGCTGAAAGAAAACAGGAAAACAGGTCTATAGGAATGCTGACACTCAGGCCTAAAGAGGGTCAAGCCACTGTCAGAAACAGCAAGAAAAACTAACAAAAGAGACAACCAGATGGTGAGAGGCAAGCACAGGAACCTAAGCAACATAAACCAAGACTACTTGGCATAATTAGAGCCCAGTTCTCCCACCAAAGAAAATACTGGATATCCAAGTAAAGCAGAAAAGCAAGATTTAGATTTAAAATCACATTTTATGATGATGATGGAGGACTTTAAGAAGGACATAAATAACTCCCTTAAAGAGACAGGACAACACAAGTAACTAGGAGAAGCACTTAAAGAGGAAACACAAAAATCCCATAAAGAATTACAGGAAAGCACAACAAAACAGGTGAAGGAATTGAAGAAAACCATCCAGGATTTAAAGATAGAAATAGAAAAAATAAAGAAAGCACAAAGGGAGACTACCCTGGAGATAGAGAACCTAGCGAAAAGATCAGGAGTCCTAGATGCCAGCATCACAAACAGAATACAAGAGATAGAAGAGAGAATCTCAGGAGCAGAAAATACGATAAAAATATTAACACATCAGTCAAAGAAAATGCAAAAGATAAAAAGCTCCTAACTCAAAACATTGAGGAAATCGAGAACAAAATGAGAAGATCAAACCTAAGGATAATAGGTATAGAGGGAGTGAAGACTCCCAACTCAAAGGGTTAGTAAATATATTCAACAAAATTATAGAAAACTTCCCTAAACTAAAGAAAGAGAAGCCCATAAACATACGAGAAGCCTACAGTACTCCAAATAGATTGGACCAGAAAAGCAATTCCTTCCATCACATAATAGTCAAACAACAAATGAACAAATCAAAGAAAGAATATTAAAAGAAGAAAATAAGGACAACTAATACATAAAGGCAGGTCTATAAGATATACACCAGACCTTTCACTACAGACTATGAAAACAAGAAGATCCTGGGCAGATGTCATACAGACCCTAAGAGTACATAAATGCAGGCCCATGCTACTATATCCAGCAAAACTCTCTATTAACATGGATGGAGAAACCAAGATATTCCATGACAAAATGAAATTTACACAATATCTTTCTACAATTCCAGCTCTAGAAAGCTAATCAATGGAAAACCCTAAACAAGGAGGGAAACTATCCCTTAGACAAAACAAGAAAGTAATCTCCTTGCAATGAAACCAAAAGAAGAGAGCTACACAAACATAATTCCACCTCTAAATACAAAAATAAAAGGAAGCATCAATAATTATTCCTTAATATCTCGCAATATCAATGGATTAAATTTCCCAATAAAAAGACATAGGCTAACAGACTGGATATTAAAGAGGATCCAACATTTTACTTGATGCAGGAAACACACCTCAAAGACAAAGACAGACACTACCTCAGAGTAAATGGCTGGCAAACAACTTTACAAGCAAATGGTCAAAAGAAACAAGCTGGAGTAGTCATTCTAATATCGAATAAAATAGACTTTTAATAAAAAAAATCATCAAAAATAAAGACACTTCATATTCATTAAAGAAAAAATCCATCAGGATGAATTTTTAATCCCAAATAACTATGCTCCAAATGAAATTGCACCTACATCATAAAAGAAACCATACTAAAGTTCAAAGCACCCATTGCACTTCATACAATAGTAGTAGGAAATTTTAACACCAAACTCTCATCAATGAACTAATCATAGAAAGAGAAATTAAATGAAGACACAGAGAAACTAACAAGTTATGAACCAAATGGACTTAAGAGATACTTATAGAATATTCAATCATAAATATAAGGATATATCTTCTTCTCAGCACCTCATGGTACATTCTCCAAAACTGACAGAATAATCAGGCACAAAACAGGACTCACCAGATACAGAAAGTTAGAAATAATCCCATGCATCCTATCAGATCACCACAGACTAAGGCTGGTCTTTAATAACAATAATAACGATAGAAACCCCACATACACAAGGAAGTTGAACAACACTCTGTTCAATCATAACTTGGTCAAGGAAGAAATAAAGAAAGAAATTAAAGAATTCTTAGAATTTTTTTAATCTTTATTAATTTGAGTACTTTTTATTTACATAACGATTGTTATTGCCCTTCCCGGTTTCTGGGCCAACATCCCACTAACTACAGCCCTTCTATATGATCTTCCCTCCCCATCCTGCCCCAATTACCACCCTCACCCCAACAATCACATTCACTGGGGGTTCAGTCTTGGCAGGACCAAGGGCTTTCCCTTCCACTGGTGTTATTACTAGGCTATTCATTGCTACCTATGAGGTTGGAGCCCAGGGTCAGTCCATGTATAGTCTTTGGGTAGTGGCTTAGTCCCTGGAAGATCTGGTTGGTTGGCATTTTTGTTCATATGGGGTCTCCAGCCCCATCACACTCTTCCAGTCCTTTCTCTTGATTCCTTCAACGGGGTTCCCATTCTCAGTTCAGTGGTTTGCTGCTGGCATTTGCCTATGTATTTGCTGTATTCTGGCTGTGTCTCTCAGGAGACATCTACATCCAGTTCCTGTTGGCCTGTACTTCTTTGCTTCATCCATCTTGTCTAATTGGGTGGCTGTATATGTATGGGCCACATGTGGGGCAGGCCCTGAATGGGTGTTCCTTCTGCCTCTGTTTTAAACTTTGCCTCCCTATTCCGTGCCAAGGGAATTCATGTTCCCCTTTTAAAGAAGGAGTGAAGCATTCACATTTTGGTCATCCCTCTTGAGTTTGATGTGTTCTGTGCATCTAGGGCAATTCAAGCATTTGGGTAATAGCTACTTATCAAGGGGTGCATACCATGTGTGTTTTTCTGTGATTGGGTTACCTCACTCAGGATGATATTTTCCAGTTCCATCCATTTGCCAAGGAATTTCATAAAGTCATTGTTTTTGATAGCTGAGTAATAATCCATTGTGTAGATGTACCACATTTTCTGTATCCATTCCTCTATTGAAGGGCATCTGGGTTTTTTCCAGCTTCTGGCTAGTATAAATAAGGCTGCTATGAACATAGTGGAGCATGTGTCTTTGTTATATGTTGGGGCATCTTTTGGGTATAAGCCAAAAGAGGTATAGCGGTGTTCTCAGGTAGTTCAATGTGAAATTATCTGAGGAACCTCCAGACTGATTTCCAGAATGGTTGTACCAGTCTGCATTCCCACCAACAATGGAGGAGTGTTCCTCTTTCTCCACATCCTTGCCCGCATTTGCTGTCACCTGAGTTTTTGATCTTAGCCATTCTCACTGGTGTGAGTTGAAATCTCAGGGTTGTTTTGATTTGCATTTCCCTTATGAATAAAGATGTTGAACATTTCTTTAGGTGTTTCTCAGCCATTTGGCATTCCTCAGCTGTGAATTCTTTGTTTAGCTCTGAACCCCATATTTAATAGGGTTATTTGTCTCCCTGCATTCTAACATCTTAAGTTCTTTGTATATTTTGGATACAAGCCCTCTATCTGTTGTAGGATTGGTAAAGATCTTTTCCCAATCTGTTGGTTGTCCTTTTGTACTAACTTACAGAATCTTTGCAGTTTTATGAGATCCCATTTGTTGATTCTTGATCTTAGAGCATAAGCCATTGTTGTTTTGTTCAGGAAGTTTTCTCCAGTGCCCAGGTGTTCGAGATGCTTCCCCACTTTTTCTTCTATTAGTTTGAGTGTATCTGGTTTGATGTGGAGGTCCTTGATCCACTTGGACTTAAGCTTTGTACAGGGTGATAAGCATGGATCGATCTTCATTCTTCTACATGCTGACCTCCACTCGAACCAGCACCATTTGCTGAAAAAGGTATCTTTTTTCATTTGGATGGTTTTGGCTCCTTGTCAAAATCAACTGACCATAGGTGTGAGGGTTCATTTCTGGGTCTTTCATTCTATTCCACTCATTTATCTGCCCGTTTCTGTACCAATACCATGTAGTTTTAAGTACTATTGCTCTGTAATACTGCTTGAGATCAGGGAGAGTGATTCCCACAGAAGTCCTTTTATTGTTGAGGATAGTTTTAGCTATCCTGGGTTTTTGGTTATTTCAGATGTATTTGCAAATTGTTCTGTCTAACTCTTTGAAGAATTGGATCGGTATTTTGATGGGGATTGCATTGAATCTATAGATGGCTTTGGTAAAATGGCATTTTTACTATGTTAATCCTGCCAATCCATGAGCATGGGATATCGTTCCATCTTCTGAGGTCTTCTTCAATGTCTTTCTTCAGAGGCTTGAAGTTCTTATTGTACAGATCTTTTACTTGCTTGGTTAAAGTCACAACGAGGTACTTTATATTATTTGGGACTTTTATGAAGGCTGTTGTTTCCCTAATTTCTTTCTTGGCTTGTTTCTCTTTTGTGTAGAGGAACACTACTGATTTATTTGATTAATTTTATACCCAGCCACTTTGCTGAAGTTGTTTATCAGGTTTAGTAGTTCCCTGGTGGAACTTTTGGGATCACTTAAATATACTATTTTATCATCTGCAAATAGTGATATTTTGACTTCTTTTTTTCTAATCTGTATCCCCTTGATCTATTTTGGTGTCTGATTGCTCTGGCTAGAACTTCAAGAACTATATTGAATAAGTAGGGAGAGAGTGGGCAGCCTTGTCTAGTCCCTGATTTTAGTGGGATTGCTTCAAGTTACTCTCCATTTAATTTAATGTTAGCGACTGGTTTGCTGTATATGGCTTTTACTATGTTTATGTATGGGCCTTAAATTCTTATTCTTTCCAGGACTTTTATCATGAAAGGGTGTTGAATTTTGTCAAATGCTTTCTCAGCATCTAATGAAATGATCATGTGGTTTTGTTCTTTCAGTTTGTTTATATAATGGATGACGTTGATGGTTTTCTGTATATTAAACCATCCCTGCATGCCTGGGATGAAGCCTACTTGATCATGGTGGATGATTGTTTTTATGTGCTCTTAGATTCAGTTTGCCAGAATTTTATTGAGTATTTTTTCGTAGATATTCATATCAATGATATTCAAAATTGGTCTGAAGTTCCCTTTCTTTGTTGGGTCTTTGTGTGGTTTAGGTGTAAGAGCAATTGTGGCTTCATAGAAGGAATTCGGTAGTGCTCCATCTGTTTCAATTTTGTGGAATAGTTTGGATAGTATTGGTATGAGGTCTTCTATGAAGGTCTGATAGAATTCTGCACTAAACCAATCTGGACCTGTGCTTTTTTGGTTGGGAGACCTTTAATGACTGCTTCTATTTCATTAGGAGTTATGGAGTTTTTTAAATGGTTTATCTGTTCCTGATTTAACTTCAGTACCTGGTATCTGTCTAGGAAATTGTCCATTTCCTGCAGATTTTCAAGTTTTGTTGAATATAGGCTTTTGTAGTAGGATCTGATGATTCTTTGAATTTCCTCTGATTCTGTAGTTATGTCTCCCTTTTCATTTCTGATTTTTTTCATTTGTATACATTCTCTGTGTCCTCTTGTTAGTCTGGCTAAGGGTTTATCTATCTTGTTGATTTTCTCAAAGAACCAACTTTTGGTTCTGTTAATTCTCTGTATGGTCCTTTTTGTTTCTACTTGGTTGATTTCAGCTCGGAGCTTGATTATTTCCTGCCTTCTACTCCTCCTGGGTGTATTTGTTTCTTTTTGTTCTAGAGCTTTTAGGTGTGCTGTCAAGCTGCTGATATATATGCTCTTTCCTGTTTCTTTCTGCAGGCACTCAGCGCTATGAGTTTTCCTCTTAGCACAGGTTTCATTGTGTCCCATAAGTTTGGGTATGTTGTACCTTCATTTTAATTAAATTCTAAAAAGTCTTTAATTTCTTTCTTTATTTCTTCCTTGACCCGGTTATCATTGAGTAGAGCATTGTTTAACTTCCGTGTATATGTGGGCGTTCTTCCCTTATTGTTTTTGAAGATCAGTTTTAGCCCGTGGTGGTCTGATCAGATGCATGGGATTATTTCTATCTTTCTGTATATGTTGAGACCTGTTTTATGACCAATTATATGGTCAATTTTGGAGAAAGTACCCTGAGGTGCTGAGAAGAATGTATATCCTTTTGCTTTAGGATAGAATGTTCTATAAATATCTGTTAAGGCCATTTGGTTCATGACTTCTCTTAGTCTGCCTATGTCTGTGTTTAGTTTCAGTTTTCATGACCTGTCCATTGATGAGAGTGGGGAGTTGAAATCTCCTACTATTATTGTGTGAGGTGCAATGTGTGTTTTGAGCTTTAGTAAGGTTGCTTTTACATATGTAGGTGCCCATGTATTTGGAGCATAGATATTTAGGATTGAGAGTTCATCTTGGTGGATTTTTCCTTTGATGAATATGAAGTGTCCTTCCTTATCTTTTTTGATGACTTTTAGTTGAAAATTAATTTTTTTTGGTTCTTTTTTTCGGAGCTGGGGACCGAACCCAGGGCCTTGCGCTTCCTAGGTAAGCGCTCTACCACTGAGCTAAATCCCCAGCCCCTAATTTTTTTTTTATTTTTTATTTTTTTTTATTTTTTTTATTTTTTTATTTTTTATTTTATTTTATTTTTTTATTTTATTTTATTTTTTTTTATTAACTTGAGTATTTCTTATATACATTTCGAGTGTTATTCCTTTTCCCGGTTTCCGGGCAAACATCCCCCTCCCCCCTCCCCTTCCTTATGGGTGTTCCCCTCCCAACCCTCCCCCATTGCCGCCCTCCCCCCATAGACTAGTTCACTGGGGGTTCAGTCTTAGCAGGACCCAGGGCTTCCCCTTCCACTGGTGCTCTTACTAGGATATTCATTGCTACCTATGGGGTCAGAGTCCAGGGTCAGTCCATGTAGAGTCTTTAGGTAGTGGCTTAGTCCCTGGAAGCTCTGGTTGCTTGGCATTGTTGTACATTTGGGGTCTCGAGCCCCTTCAAGCTCTTCCAGTTCTTTCTCTGATTCCTTCAACAGGGGACCTATTCTCAGTTCAGTGGTTTGCTGCTGGCATTCGCCTCTGTATTTGCTGTATTCTGGCTGTGTCTCTCAGGAGCGATCTACATCCGGCTCCTGTCGGTCTGCACTTCTTTGCTTCATCCATCTTCTCTAATTGGGTGGCTGTATATGTATGGGCCACATGTGGGGCAGGCTCTGAATGGGTGTTCCTTCAGTCTCTGTTTTAATCTTTGCCTCTCCCTTCCCTGCCAAGGGTATTCTTTTTCCTCATTTAAAGAAGGAGTGAAGCATTCACATTTTGATCATCCGTCTTGAGTTTCGTTTGTTCTAGGGATCTAGGGTAATTCAAGCATTTGGGCTAATAGCCACTTATCAATGAGTGCATACCGTGTATGTCTTTCTGTGATTGGGTTAGCTCACTCAGGATGATATTTTCCAGTTCCAACCATTTGCCTACGAATTTCATAAACTCGTTGTTTTTGATAGCTGAGTAATATTCCATTGTGTAGATGTACCACATTTTCTGTATCCATTCCTCTGTTGAAGGGCATCTGGGTTCTTTCCATTTTCTGGCTATTATAAATAAGGCTGCGATGAACATAGTGGAGCACGTGTCTCTTTTATATGTTGAGGCATCTTTTGGGTATATGCCCAAGAGAGGTATAGCTGGATCCTCAGGTAGTTCAATGTCCAATTTTCTGAGGAACCTCCAGACTGATTTCCAGAATGGTTTTACCAGTCTGCAATCCCACCAACAATGGAGGAGTGTTCCTCTTTCTCCACATCCTCGCCACCATCTGCTGTCACCTGAGTTTTTGATCTTAGCCAATCGCACTGGTGTGAGGTGAAATCTCAGGGTTGTTTTGATTTGCATTTCCCTTATGACTAAAGATGTTGAACATTTCTTTAGGTGTTTCTCAGCCATTCGGCATTCCTCAGCTGTGAATTCTTTGTTTAGCTCTGAACCCCATTTTTTAATAGGGTTATTTGTTTCCCTGCGGTCTAACTTCTTGAGTTCTTTGTATATTTTGGATATAAGGCCTCTATCTGTTGTAGGATTGGTAAAGATCTTTTCCCAATCTGTTGGTTGCCCTTTTGTCCTAACCACAGTGTCCTTTGTCTTACAGAAGCTTTGCAGTTTTATGAGATCCCATTTGTCGATTCTTGATCTTAGAGCATAAGCCATTGGTGTTTTGTTCAGGAAATTTTTTCCAGTGCCTATGTGTTCCAGATGCTTCCCTAGTTTTTCTTCTATTAGTTTGAGTGTGTCTTTTTTGATGTGGAGGTCCTTGATCCACTTGGACTTAAGCTTTGTACAGGGTGATAAGCATGGATCGATCTGCATTCTTCTACCTGTTGCCCCCCCAGTTGAACCAGCACCATTTACTGAAAATGCTATCTTTTTTCCATTGGATGGTTTTGGCTCCTTTGTCAAAAATCAAGTGACCATAGGTGTGTGGGTTCATTTCTGGGTCTTCAATTCTATTCCATTGGTCTATCTGTCTGTCTCTGTACCAATACCATGCAGTTTTTTATCACTATTGCT
This sequence comes from Rattus norvegicus, assembly GCF_021556685.1. Classification (NCBI taxonomy): domain Eukaryota; kingdom Metazoa; phylum Chordata; class Mammalia; order Rodentia; family Muridae; genus Rattus; species Rattus norvegicus. The sequence goes on from NC_141554.1 coordinate 29,492,254, forward strand.
CTGTAATACTGCTTGAGTTCAGGGATAGTGATTCCCCCTGAAGTCCTTTTATTGTTGAGGATAGCTTTAGCTATCCTGGGTTTTTTGTTATTCCAGATGAATTTGCAAATTGTTCTCTCTAACTCTTTGAAGAATTGGATTGGTATTTTGAGGGGGATTGCATTGAGTCTGTAGATTGCTTTTGGTAAAATGGCCATTTTTACTATATTCATCCTGCCAATCCATGAGCATGGGAGATCTTTCCATCTTCTGAGGTCTTCTTCAATTTCTTTCCTCAGTGTCTTGAAGTTCTTATTGTACAGATCTTTTACTTGCTTGGTTAAAGTCACACCGAGGTACTTTATATTATTTGGGTCTATTATGAAGGGTGTCGTTTCCCTAATTTCTTTCTCGGCTTGTTTCTCTTTTGTATAGAGGAAGGCAACTGATTTATTTGAGTTAATTTTATACCCAGCCACTTTGCTGAAGTTGTTTATCAGCTTTAGTAGTTCTCTGGTGGAACTTTTGGGATCACTTAAATATACTATCATGTCATCTGCAAATAGTGATATTTTGACCTCTTCTTTTCCGATCTGTATCCCCTTGATCTCCTTTTGTTGTCTGATTGCTCTGGCTAGAACTTCAAGAACTATATTGAATAAGTAGGGAGAGAGTGGGCAGCCTTGTCTAGTCCCTGATTTTAGTGGGATTGCTTCAAGTTTCTCTCCATTTAGTTTAATGTTAGCAACTGGTTTGCTGTATATGGCTTTTACTATGTTTAGGTATGGGCCTTGAATTCCTATACTTTCCAGGACTTTTATCATGAAGGGGTGTTGAATTTTGTCAAATGCTTTCTCAGCATCTAATGAAATGATCATTTGGTTCTGTTCTTTCAGTTTGTTTATATAATGGATCACGTTGATGGTTTTCCATATATTAAACCATCCCTGCATGCCTGGGATGAAGCCTACTTGATCATGGTGGATGATTGTTTTGATGTGCTCTTGAATTCGGTTTGCCAGAATTTTATTGAGTATTTTTGCGTCGATATTCATAAGGGAAATTGGTCTGAAGTTCTCTTTCTTTGTTGTGTCTTTGTGTGGTTTAGGTATAAGAGTAATTGTGGCTTCGTAGAAGGAATTCGGTAGTGCTCCATCTGTTTCAATTTTGTGGAATAGTTTGGATAATATTGGTATGAGGTCTTCTATGAAGGTTTGATAGAATTCTGCACTAAACCCGTCTGGACCTGGGCTCTTTTTGGTTGGGAGACCTTTAATGACTGCTTCTATTTCCTTAGGAGTTATGGGGTTGTTTAACTGGTTTATCTGTTCCTGATTTAACTTCGATACCTGGTATCTGTGTAGGAAATTGTCCATTTCCTGAAGATTTTCAAATTTTGTTGAATATACGTTTTTATAGTAAGATCTGATGATTTTTTGAATTTCCTCTGAATCTGTAGTTATGTCTCCCTTTTCATTTCTGATTTTTTAATTTGGACGCACTCTCTGTGTCCTCTCGTTAGTCTGGCTAAGGGTTTATCTATCTTGTTGATTTTCTCAAAGAACCAACTTTTGGTTGTGTTGATTCTTTCTATGGTCCTTTTTGTTTCTACTTGGTCGATTTCAGCTCTGAGTTTGATTATTTCCTGCCTTCTACTCCTCATGGGTGTATTTGCTTCTTTTTGTTCTAGAGCTTTTAGGCATGCTGTCAAGCTGCTGACATATGCTCTTTCCTGTTTCTTTCTGCAGGCACTCAGCGCTATGAGTTTTCCTCTTAGCACAGCTTTCATTGTGTCCCATAAGTTTGGGTATGTTGTATCTTCATTTTCATTAAATTCTAAAAAGTTTTTAATTTCTTTCTTTATTTCTTCCTTGACCAGGTTATCATTGAGTAGAGCATTGTTCAATTTCCACGTATATGTGGGCATTCTTCCCTTATTGTTATTGAAGACCAGTTTTAGGCCGTGGTGGTCCGATATCACGCATGGGATTATTTCTATCTTTCTGTACCTGTTGAGGCCCCTTTTTTGACCAATTATATGGTCAATTTTGGAGAAAGTACCATGAGGAGCTGAGAAGAAGGTATATTCTTTTGCTTTAGGATAGAATGTTCTATAAATATCTGTTAAGTCCTTTTGGCTCATGACTTCTCTTAGTCTGTCGACATCACTGTTTAATTTCTGTTTCCATGATCTGTCCATTGATGAGAGTGGTGTGTTGAAATCTCCCACTATTATTGTGTGAAAATTAATTTTATTCGATATTAGAATGGCTACTCCAGCTTGCTTTATCAGACCATTTGCTTGGAAGTATGTTTTTCAGCCTATTACTCTGTGGTAGTGTCTATCCTTTTCTCTGAAGTGTGTTTCTTTTAGGCAGCAAAATGCTTGGTGCTGATTGCATATCCAGTTTGGTAATCTGTGTCTTTTTATTGGGGAATTGTGTTCATTGATGTCAAGAAATATTAAGGAATAGTGATTGTTGCTTCCTGTTATGTTCATATTTTCATGTGAGGTTATGTTTTTGTACTTTTCTTCTCTTTGTTTTGTTGCCAAGATGATTAGTTTCTTGCTTTTTCTAGGGTGTAGCTTGCCTCCTTATGTTGGGCTTTACCATTTATTGTCCTTTGTAGTGCTGGATTTGTAGAAAGACATCGTGTAAATTTGGTTTTGTCATGGAATGTCTTGGTTTCTCCATCTATGTTAATTGAGAATTTTGCAGGATACAATAACCTGGGCTGGCATTTGTGTTCTCTTATGGTCTGTATGACATCTTTCCTGGATCTTCTGGCTTTCATAGACTTTGGTGAGAAATCTGGTGCTCTTCTGATAGTTCTGCCTTTATATGTTACTTGACCCTTTTCCCTTACTGCTTTTAATATTCTTTCTTTATTTTGTGCATTTGGTGTTTTGACTATTTTGTGATGGGAGAAGTTTCTTTTCTGGTCCAATCTATTTGGAATTCTGTAGGCTTCTTGTATGTTTATGGGCATCTCTTTCTTTAGGCTGGGGAAGTTTTCTTCTATGATTTTGTTGAAGATATTTACTGGTCCTTTGAGCTGGGATTCTTCACTCTCTTCTATACCTATTATCCTTAAGTTTGATCTTCTCATTGAATCCTGGATTTCCTGTATATTTTGGACCAGTAGCTTTTTCTGTTTTACATTATCTTTGACAGTTGTTTCAATGATTTCTATGGAATGTTCTGCTCCTGAGATTCTCTCATATTGCTGTTGGTGAAGCTTGTATGTACGGCTCATTGTCTCTTCCTTTGGTTTCCTATATCTAGGGCTGTTTACCTGTGTTTTTTCTTGATTGCTTCTATTTCCATTTTTAATTCCTTCAACTGTTTGATTGTGTTTTTCTGGAATTCTTTCAGGATTTTTGTGATTCATCTCTATAGGCTTCTACTTGTTTATTTATGTTTTCCTGTGTTTCATGTCTTTCTTGAAGTCCTCCAGCATCATGATCAAATGTGATTTTAAATCTAGATCATGCTTTTCTGGTGTGTTTGTATATTCAATATTTGCTTTGGTGGGAGATATGGGCTCCGATGATGCCATGTAGTCTTGATTTCTGTTGCTTGGGTTCCTGCACTTTCCTCTCACCATCTCATTATCTCTGGTGTTACTTTGTCCTGCTATTTCTGAAAGTGGCTAGACTGTCCTAGGCTTCTGTGTGTCAGGAGTGCTGTAGACCTGTTTTCCTGTTTTCTTTCAGCTAGTTATGGGAACAGAGAGTTCTGCTTTTGGCGCTTGTAGTTTTTCCTATCTGAAGGTGTTCAGCTGTTCCTGTGGGCCTGTGTCCTGAGTTCACCAGGTACGTCACTTGGACCAGATTAGGTGGTCTTACCTGTGGTCCAGAGGCTCAAGTTTGCTTGTGGTGTGTTGCTTATGACCTCTCCGTGAGGGCAGCAACCAGGAGTACCTGCGCTGCCCGTTCCTGGAGCCCCGGTGCACCAGGGTCCCAGATGGTGTTTGATTGTTTTCCTCTGCAGTCAGAAATGTGGGCAGAGTGTAGTCTCTTCTGGCTTCCCAGGTGTGTCTGCCCCTCTGAAGGTTTAGCTCTCCCTCCCACGGGATTTGGGTGCAGAGGACTGTTGATCTAGTCCCTTCAGGTTGGGGCAGTGTCTGGAACCCAGGGGACCTGCAGCTCTAGTGCCCCTATCATCTGGTTCCCAGAGGCTATATACAGTTTTCCCTTGGGCCAGGGATGTGGGCAGGGGTGGGCAGTATTGGTGGTCTCTTCTGCTCTGCAGTCTCAGGAGTGTCCACCTGTCTGGGCGGTCAGGTCTCTCCTAAGGAGTTTGGTAGCAGTGAGCTGTGGCTGGGACCAGCGAGGTTGGGGCTCCAGGTAAAAATCAGAAGTGTCCAGTTCCAGAGGAATTTTGCCTCTGTGTGTCCTTAGACCACCAGGCAGGTGGTTTGGAGCAGAAAAGTTGGTCTTACCTGTGGTCCCCAGGCTCAAGTTTGCTCGTGGGTAGTTGCTTTTGCGCTCTCTGTCAGGGCGGCAACCAGATGGGCCTGTGCCACCTTTTCCGGGAGCCCCCGTGCACCAGGGTCCCAGATGGCATTAGGTGTTTTCCTCTGGAGTCAGAAATGTGGGCAGAGTGTAGTCTCTTCTCACTTCTCAGGCGTGTCTGCCCCTCTGAAGGTTTAGCTCTCCCTCCCATGGGATTTGGTTGCAGAGAACTGTTGATCCCTTCAGGTCCAGGCAGTGTCTGGAACACTCTATGTATCTTTTTAATTTCTGTTTCCATTGCCCGTACATTGATGAGAGTGAGGTGTTTAAATCTCATGCTATTATCATGTGAGGTAAAATGTGTTCTTTGAGCTTTAATAAGGTTTCTTTTATGAATGTAGGTGCCCTTGCTTTTGGTGTATAGATAGTTAGGATTGAGAGTTCATATTGGTTGATTTTTCCTTTGATGAATATGAAGTGTCCTTCCTTATCTCTTTTAATGACTTTTGTTTGAAAGTCAATTTTATTTGATATTAGAATAGCAACTCCAGCTTGTTTCTTCAGGTCATTTGCTTGGAAAGTTGTTTTCCAGCCACTTATTCTGAGGTAGTGTTTGTCTTTGTCTCTGAGTTTTGTTTCCTGCGTGATGCAAAATGCTGTGTCCTCTTGACATAGCCAGTCTGTTATTCTATGTCTTTTTATTAGGGAATTGAGTCCGTTGATATTCAGAGATATTAAGGTATAGTGATTGTCGCTTCCTGTTATTTTCATTGTTAGAAGTGGATTTATGTTTGTTTGTTTCTCTTTTGGTTTCATTGCAAGGAAATTATATCCTTGCTTTCTGTACGGTGGAGTTTCTCTCCTTGTGTTGGAGTTCTCCATCTACTATCCTTTCTAGGGCTCGATTTCTAGAAAGATATTGTGTAAATTTGGTTTTGTCATGGAATATCTTGGTTTCTCCATCTATGTTAATTGAGAGTTTTGCTCGATACAGTGACCTGGGGTGGCATTTGTGTTCTCTTCGGGTCAGTATGATATCTGTCCAGGATGTTGTGGCTCTCGTAGTTTCTGGTGAGAAATCTGGTGTAATTCTGATAAGTCTGCCTTTATATGTCACTTGACCTTTTTCCTTTACTGCTTTTAATATTCTTTCTTTGTTATGTGCATTTGGTGTTTTAACTATTATGTGATGGGAGGAATTTCTCTTCTGTTCCCATGTATTTGGAGTTCTGTAGGCTTCTTGTATGTTTAAGAGGATCTCTTTCTTTATGTTAGGGGAGTTTTCTTCTATAATTTTGTTTTACTGGCCCTTTAAGTTGGAATTCTTCACTTTCTTCTATACCTATTATCCTTAGGTTTGATCCTTCTCATTGTGTTCTGGATGTCCTGTATCTTTTGGGCTAGTAGCCTTTTGCCTTTTGCATTATCTTTACAGTTGTGTCGATGTTTTCTATGGTATCTTCTGCCCCTGAGATTCTCTCTTCTATCTCTTGTATTCTGTTGGTGATGCTTGTATCTACGTTTCTTTGTCTCTTCCTTAGGTTTTCTATACCCAGGGTTGTCTGCCTTTGTGTTTCTTTATTGTTTCTCTTTCCATTTTCAATTCCTTCACATGTTTGGTCGTGTTTTCCTATAATTCTATCAGGGATTTTTGTGTTTCCTCTTTAAGGACTTCTGCTCGTTTACTTGTGTTTTCCTGCATTTCTTTAAGGGAGTTCTTTATGTCTTTCTTAAAGTCCTTCATCATTATCAAAAAATGTGATTTTAAATCTAAATCTTGCTTTTCTCATGTGCTTGGATATCCAGTATTTTCTTTGGTGGGAGAACTGGGCTCTGATGATGTCAAGTAGTCTTGCTTTCTTTTGCTTAGGTTCCTGCACTTGTCTCTAGACATTGGGTTATCTCTGGTGTTTGCTTGTCTTGTTTTTTTCTGAAAGTGACTTGACTCTGTGGTAGGCCTCTGTGTCAGCACTCCTATAGAACTCTTTCCCTGTTTTCTTTCAGCCTTTCCTGAGAACAGATTTTCTGATTTCAGGTGTGTTGGCACTCCTGGAGACTGTCTTCCAGATCTAGGCATGGGCAGGAATCAAAGGACCCTGTCCCTGATTGCTCATGTAGGTCATTGCACCCAGCAGGCACACTATTCAATTCCCTCTTGGGTCTGGACTGTTGGTAAAGTGTATTCTCCTCTTACTTCTCAGGAGTATCCACACATCTGAGGGTCCAACTCTCTTCCCCATAAGATTTGGGTGCAGAGATCTGTTTGGCCAGTTCATTATGGTCCTGGGTGCAGACCAGAACCGCAGGTTCTGGTAGGTGTCTGTTCCTGTATCCCTGTGTCCAGAGGCACTGTGTAGTTTCCCCTTGGACCAGGGATGTGTGCTGAGTTGTGCAGAGTTGGCAGTCTGTCCTGCAGTCTCAGGATGTCTGCTAAACCTTCAGTGAAGAGCCAATACCAGTATTCCTTAAACTATTCCTTAAAATAAAACACAAGGAACACCACCTAATTCATTCTATGCAGTCACACTTATTCTGACACCTAAAAACCCAAAGACACACAAAAAAGACAGAAATTCAGACCAATTTCCCTTATAAATATTGATGCAAAAATACTTAATAAAATTACCAAAAACTTCTATAGGAAGAACAACAATATTAACCAACCAGACTGCCCCAGAGCTCCCAGGGACTAATCCACCAACCAAAGAATGCACATGGAGGGACCCATGGCTCCAGCTGTATATGTAGCAGAGGTTGGCCTAATCTGGCAACAATGGGAGGGCAGGCCTTTGTACCTGTGTATGCTTGATGACCCAGCTTAGGGGAATGCCAGGGCAGTAATGCAGGAGTGGGTGGGAGTGGGGGATCACCATCATAGGATCAGGGTGAAGACAGTGGGATAGGGGGTTTTTGGAGTGAAAACTGAAAGGGGGATAACATTTGAAATATAAATAAATAAAATAACCAATAAAAAATTTAAAAAATTCTCTCAAACTGATTCTGAGAACACACTAAACATCATTTACCAAAATCAAGTAGGATTCATGCCAGGGATTTAAGGATGGTGCAATATATGGAAATCCATCAAAATAATTCTCTATATAAAGAACTCAAAAAGTCATTCTCTATATAAAGAACTCAAAAAGTCATATGATCATCTCATTAGATGTTGAAAAATCATTTGACAAAATACAATACCCCTTCATGTTAAAAGTTTGGAAACATCATGAGTTCAAGGTACATAGCAAAACATAATAAAAACAGTGTACTGTAAATTGACAGCCAACACCAAATTAATGGAGAAAAACTTAAGGCAATCCCACTAAAATGAGGGAGCAGAGAACGCTGCCCACTCTCTTACTATTTATTCAACATAGTACTTGAAGGTATAGCTACAGCATTTATAAAACAACACAAGATCAAAGGAATGCAGACTGAAAAGAAAGAACTCAGGTATCTATCACCATTTGCAGATGATATGGTAGTATACATAAGCAACCACAAAAATTCTATCTGAAAATTCTTATAGTTGATAAACAACTACAGCAACATGGCTGGTAACTCAAACAAGTCAGCAGCCTTCCTTTACACAAAGAATAAATGGATTGAGAGAGAAATTCTGGAAACCACGACCTTCACAATAGTCACAAATAATATGAAATATTTTGGTGTAACTCTAAACAACCTCATGAAGAATCTGTATGACAAGAGCTTCAAGTCCGTAAGAAAGAAATCAAGGAAAACCTCAGAAGATGTAAATATCATCCACTCTCGTGGATTTGTAGAATTAACATAGTAAAATGGCTATCTTACCAAAAGCAATCTGTAGATTCAATGCAACCCTAATCTAAATTCCAATTAAATTTCTCACAGATATAGAAATAGCAGTTCTCAACTTCATATGAAATATGAAAAAACACAGGATAGAAAAATAATTCTCAAAAATGAATGAAATTCTGCAGGAATTGCTGAAACTTTTCACTCAATGTCAGAAGCAAAGTCTTTGTTTTATAGTTCATTTAAATCCAGACATAAAGGCTTTACAACATACTTTATTTAAAAATCAGACATAAGGTTTTCACTAAACATATAATTACACCTAACTCTTCCATAAGAGTCCCTATGCACTAACCAATGTTTCTTTATATTTATTTTTATTGGATATTTTATGTATTTACATTTAAATGTTATCCCCTTTCGCTCCTCTCCCATACACCTTCCCTCTGCTTCTATGAAGATGTTCCTACTCTGACCCTCTGATTCCCACCTCAACACATTGGCATTCCTGTACACTGGGGAAAAGCGCCTTCACCTTTGGCTGTACCTCCAACCAATATTTTATGTCCTTTCATCTGTCTCAGTCAGGTGCGGTGTGAAGTTTCTCAGAGGACAGTTATGCTATGCTACTCTCTGAATGAAAACAAAGTATCATTAATAGGGTCAGAGACTGGTGGTTGCCCATGGCTTGGGTCTCAGTTTGGTCCAGTTATTAGTTGGACATTTGTTAGTGCCACCTAAATCTTTGCACATGAATTTCTTGTAGACAAGATACAATTTGTATGAAAATTTTGTGGGCAGGTTGGTGTACTTATCCCTCCAATGAGGAACTTGCATGTCTAGAGGAGGTGACCACTTCAGGTTTCATATCTGCACTGGTAAGAGTCTTAACTTAATTCAATACCATTGACTCCCGGGAGCCTCCCCGACCTCAGGTCTATGGTAGTTCCTTGAGATGCTCCTCATCCCCTTCAACTGCCAATTCCCACTCATTCTCCTGGATCATTAACCCTCTCTCCTTTGTAATAACACATCTGATACTGCAAACTTCATATTCCGTTCCACATCCAATGTCCCACTCAGTTCCCTCTCTGTATCTGATTCCTATGACTACTCAATTCCTCTTTCTGAGTTAGATTCAAGCATCCTCACTTGGACCGTTCTTCTTATGTAACATTTTGGGGTAATGGTTTGTAGCATGGGAATACTCAACCTCAAGAAAATATCCATTAATGAGTAACTACATCCATGTCCTCTTGGGTCTTGTTTAAAACTTGGCATGTTTTGTGTTACTTGGTTTAGTCTGTGGGTAATTATGTTTGCCATTTGACTAATGTGAGTTTAAATGCAGTGATTCAGAAGCTAAAACAGTAAAAGCAAATTTGGAAAAACAGTCTTATGAAGTTGAAACCTCTTGTTCCACCAGAGCATACTGGAAGTACCTAGCCATTTTTGATATTCACAAACAGGGAGATAGGAGATTCCCATTGACTAGTGTACAGAATAGATTTCATGTTCCATGAAAACTGCATATACTGTCCAAAGAGCCAACACTGTGAATTATAGTTGTGTGTTTATCATCCCTGAAAACATAAGGGTCTCTACAAAAAGATATGGTTACCTTTCTTTCTTTCTTTTTCTTTATTAACTTGAATATTTCTTATTTACATTTCAATTGTTATTCCCTTTCCCAGTATCTGGGCCAACATCCCCCTAACCCCTCCCCCTCTCCTTCTATATGGGTATTCCCCTCCCCATCCTCTCCCCATTACTGCCCCTCCCTCAACAATCACGATCACTGGGGGTTCAGTCTTAGCAGGACCAAGGGCTTCCCCTTACACTGGTGCTCTTACTAGGATATTCATTGCTACCTATGAGGTTGGAGCCCAGGGTGAGTCCATGTATAGTCTTTGAGTAGTGGCTTAGTCCCTGGAAGATCTGGTTGGTTGGCATTTTTGTTCATATGGGGTCTCAGGCCCCTTCAAGCTCTTTCAGTCCTTTCTCTCATTCCTTCAACAGGGGTCCTGTTCTCAGTTCAGTGGTTTGCTGCTGGCATTTGCCTATGTGTTTGCTGTATTCTGGCTGTATTTCCCAGGAGAGATCTACTTCCGGTTCCTGTTGGCCTGCACTTCTTTGCTTAATCCATCTTGTCTAATTGGGTGGCTGTATATGTATGGGCCACATGTGGGGCAGGCTCTGAATGGGTGTTCCTTCTGCCTCTGTTTTAAACTTTGCCTCCCTATTCCCTGCCAAGGGTTGGTCATCTCTCTTGAGTTTCATGTGTTCTGTGCATCTAGGGCAATTCAAGCATTTGGGCTAATAGCCACTTATCAATGTGTGCATACCATGTGTGTTTTTCTGTGATTGGGTTACCTCACCCAGGATGATATTTTCCAGTTCCATCCATTTGCCTAGGAATTTCATAAAGTCATTGTTTTTGATAGCTGAGTAATATTCCATTGTGTAGATGTATCACATTTTCTGTATCCATTCCTCTGATGAGGGGCATCTGGGTTCTTTCCAGCTCCTGACTATTTTAAATAAGGCTGCTATGAACATAGTGGAGCACGTGTCTTTTTTATATGTTGGAGCATCTTTTGGGTATATGCCCAAGAGAGGTATAGCTGGGTCCTCAGGTATTTCAATATCAAATTTTCTGAGGAACCTCCAGTCTGATTTCAAGAATGGTTGTACCAGTCTGCAATCCCACCAACAATGAGGGAGTGTTCCTCTTTATCCACATCCTCCCCAGCATTTGCTGTCACCTGAGTTTTTGTTCTTAGTCATTCTCACTGGTGTGAAGTGAAAACTCAGAGTTATTTTGATTTGCATTTTCATCATGACTAAAGATGTTGAACATTTCTTTAAGTGTTTCTCAGCCATTTGGCACTCCTCGGCTGTGAATTCTTTGTTTAGCTCTGAACACCATTTTTAATAGGGTTATTTGTCTCCCTGCAGTCTAACTTCTTGAGTTCTTTGTATATTGTGGATATAAGCCCTCTGAAAGATAGCATTTTCATCAAATTGTGCTGGTTAACCTGGAGGTCAGCATGTCAAATTGATCCATTCTTATCACTATGTACAAAGGTTAAGTCCAAGTGGATCAAGGACCTCCACATCAAACCAGATACACTCAGAGTAATAGAAGAAAAATTGGTGAAAATCGTCAAATATGTGTGCACTGGGGAAAATTTCCTGAACAAAACAAAAAGGGCTTATGATCTAAGATCAAGAGTTGACAAATGGGACCTCATAAAACTGCAAAGCTTCTGTAAGGAAAAAGACACTGTCATTAAGACAAAATGGCAACCAACAGATTGGGAAAAGATCTTTAACAATCCTACATCTGATAGAGGGCTAATATCCAAAATATACAAAGAGCTCAAGAAGTTCAACTCCAGTGAGCCAAATAACCCTATTTAAACATGGGGTACCAAAATTCTCAGCAGAGGATTATCCAATGGCCAAAACGCAACTAAAGAAATGTTCAACATCCTTAGTCATCAGGGAAATGCAAATCAAAACAACCCTGAGATTCCAACTCACACCAGTCAGAATGGTTAAGATAAAAAACTTAGGTGACAGAAGATGCTGGCAAGGATGTGGAGGAAGATGAACACTACTCCATTTTTGGTGGGCTTGCAAACTGTTACAACCACTATGGAAATCAGTGTGGAGGTTCTTCAGAAAATTGGATATTCCATTACCCGAGGATCCATCTATACCTCTCCTGAGCATACACCCAAAAGATCCTCCAACATAGAACAAAGATACATACTCCACTATGTTCATAGCAGCCTTATTTATAATTGCCAGAAGCTGGAAAGAAGCCAGATGCCCTTCAACAGAGGAATGGAATCAAAAAATGTGGTACATCTACACAATGGAGTACTACTCAGCTATCAAAAACAACGACTTCGTGAAATTCATAGGCAAGTGGAATGAACTGGAAAATATCATGCTGAGTGAAGTAACTCAATCACAGAATTCAAGGCCAATACCTAAACATAGCAAAAGCCATATAGAGCAAACCAGTAGCTAACATTAAACTAAATGGAGAGAACTTGAAGCAATCCTACTAAATTCAGGTACTAGACAAGGCTGCCCACTTTCTCCCTACTTATTCAATATAGTTCTTGAAGTTCTAGGCAGAGCAATCTGACAAAAAGAGGAGATCAAAGGGATACAAATCAGAAAAAAAGTCAAAATATCACTATTATATCACTATTTGCAGATGATAAGATACTATACTTAAGTGATCCCAAATGTTCCACTAGAGAACTACTAAACCTGATAAACACCTTCAGCAATGTGGCTGGGTATAAAATTAACTCAAATAAATCAGTAGCCTTCTTCTACACAAAAGAGAAACAAGCCAAGAAAGAAATTAGGGAAATGAAACCCTTCATAACAGTCCCAAATAATATAAAATACCTCGGCATGACTTTAAACAAGCAAGTGAAACATCTGTTTGATAAGGAAAAAAATTTCAAGCCTCTGAAGAAAGAAATTGAAGATCTCAGTACATGGAAAGATCTCCCATGCTCATGGATTGGCAGGATTAATATAGTAAAAATGGCCATTTTACCAAAAGCGATCTACAGATGCAATGTAATCCCCATCAAAATTCCAACTCAATTCTTCAGAGAGTTAGACAGAACAATTTGCAAATTCATCTGGAATAACAAAAAACCCAGGATAGATAAAACTATCCTCAACAATAAAAGGACTTCAGGAGAAATCACTATCCCTGAACTCAAGCAGTATTACAGAGCAATAGTGATAAAAACTGTATTATATTAGTACAGAGACAGCTAGATAGACCAGTGGAGTAGAATTGAACACCAAGAAATGAAGCCACACACTTATGGTCACTTGATTTTTGATGAAGGAGTCAAAACCGTCCAATGTAAAAAAAGATAGCATTTTCAGCAAATGGTGCTGGTTCAACTGGAGGTCAACATGTAGAATAATGCAGATCGATCCATGCTTATCACCCTGTACAAAGCTTAAGTCCAAGTGGATCAAGGACCTCCACATCAAACCAGATACACTCAAACTAATAGAAAAAAAAAGTGGGGAAGCACCTTGAACACATGGGCACTGGAGAGAATTTCCTGAACAAAACACCAATTTCTTATCCTCCAAGATCAGGAATCGGCAAATGGGATCTCATAAAACTGCAAAGATTCTGTAAGGGAAAGGACACTGTTGTTAGGTCAAAACGGCAACCAACAGATTGGGAAAAGATCTTTACCAATCCTACAAGAGATAGAGGGCTTATATCCAAATTATACAAAGAACTCAAGAAGTTAGACTGCAGGGAGACAAATAATCCTATAAAAATGGGGTTCAGAGCTAAACAAAGAATTCACAGCTGAGGAATGCCGAATGGCTGAGAAACACCTAAAGAAATGTTAAACATCTTTAGTCATAAGGGAAATGCAAATCAAAACAACCCTGAGATTTCACCTCAAGCCAGTGAGAATGGATAAGATCAAAAACTCAGGTGACAGCAAATGTTGGCGAGGATGTGGAGAAAGAGGAATACTCCTCCATTGTTGGTGGGTTTGCAGACTGGTAGAACCATTCTGGAAATCAGTCTGGAGGTTTCTCAGATAATTTCACACTGAACTACCTGAGGACCCAGCTATACCTCTCTTGGGCATATACCCAAAAGGTGCCCCAACATAAAACAAAGACACATGCTCCACTATGTCCATAGCAGCCTTATTTATAATAGCCGGAATCTGGAAAGAACCCAGATGCCCTTCAACAGAAGAATGGATACAGAAAATGCAATGCATCTACACAATGGAATATTACTAAGCTATCAAAAACAATGACTTTATGAATTTCATAGACAAATGGATGGAACTGGAAAATATCATCCTGAGTGGGCTAACCCAATCACAGAAAAACAGACATCATATGCACTCATCGATAAGTGGATATTAGCCCCAATGCGTGAGTCCACAGAACACATGAAACTCAAGAAGGATGACCAAAATGTGAATGCTTCACTCCTTCTTTAAAAGGGGAACAAGAATACCATTGGGAGGAAATAGGGAGGCAAAGTTCAGAACAGAGGCAGAAGGAACACCCATTTAGAGCCCCCCCCCACATGTGGCCCATACATTGACAGCCACCAAACTAGATAAGATGGTTGAAGCAAAGAAGTGCAGGCTGACAGGAACCGGATGTAGATCTCTCCTGAGAGACACAGCTAGAATACAGGAAACACATAGGCCAATTCCATCATTAAACCTTGAAGTGATAACGGGACCCCCATTGAAGGAATCAGAGAAAGGACTGGAAGAACTTGAAAGGGCTTGAGACCCCATATGAACAACAGTGCCAACCAACTAGAGCTTTCAGGGACTAAGCCACTACCCAAAGACTATACATGGACTGACCCTGGGCTCCAACCTCATAGGTAACAATGAATAGCCTAGTAAGAGGACCAGTGGAAGGGGAAGCCTTTGCTCCTGCCAAGACTGAACCCCCAGTGAACGTGATTGTTGGGGGGAGGGCGGTAATGTGGGGAGGATGGGGAGGGAAACACCCATAAAGAAGGGGAAGGAGAGGGTTTAGGGGGATGTTGGCCCAGATACTGGGAAAGGGAATAACAATCAAAATGTAAGTAAGAAATACCCAAGTTAATAAAGGTGAAATAAAATTAAAAAAAGAGGCAAACTCATACCTCTGAGTGACTCCAAAAAGTAATTTGTGAGAGCATACCCTAAGAGTAGACAGCACTCCTTCAATTTCCAGAAGAAAAGGAAGGACATTCACGTAATAGAAATGTATGTTAGGAAATTATGAAGTTCATGGCTGAAATTAACCAAGTAGAAACAAAAAGATGTGTACAAAGAAAAAGAAAGAAAGAAAGAAGAGAGAGAGAGAGAGAGAGAGAGAGAGAGAGAGAGAGAGAGAGAGAGAGAGAGCGCCAGGAAGGAGCTGGTCTTTGGAGAAAATCATCAAGAGAGATATATTCTTAGCCAGACTAAGGAGACAGCACAGAGACAGTATCCAAATTAACAAAATTGGAAATGAATTGGGGAAACAGAATGACAAAATCTGAGTAAATGCAAAAACTGTTCTGATTCTACTACTACAAAAGACAGTAATCAACAAAGCTGGAAAATCTGGAGAGAATGGACAATTTTCTAGACAGATACCAGGTACCAAAGTTAAGTCGGAATCAGATCAATCAACAGATTGGGAAAAGATCATTTCCAATCCTATATCTGATAGAGGACTACTATTCAATATATACAAAGAACCCAAGAAGTTAGCCACCAAGGAGACAAATAACTCTTTTAGAAAATGGGGTACAGCGCTAAACAAAGAATTCTCAGTTGAGGAATACTAAATTGCTGAGAAGTACCTAAAGAAATGTTCAACATTCTTAGTCTTCAGGGAAATAAAAATGAAAACAATCCTGAGATACCATCTCATGCCATTTAATAAGGCTAAGATCAAAAACTGGGATGACAACAAATTCTGGAAAGAATGTGGTGAAAGAGGAACACTCGTCCATTGTTTGTGGGATTGCAAGCTGGTTCAACCACTCTGGAAGTCAGTCTGGAGGTTATTCAGAAAATTGGACATTTTACAACCTGAGGATCCAGCTATGTCACTCCTGGGCATATCCTCCAACATACAACAAGGCACTTGCACCAGTATGTTCATAGCAGCCTTACTTATATTCGCCAGAAGATGAAAAGAACCCAGATACCTCTTAACAGAGGAATGCGTTCAGAAAATATGGTACATCTATACATGGAATACTACTCAACTATCAAAAACAATGACTTCATGAAATTCATAGGCAAATGGATGGAAGTAGAAAGTATATCATCCTGGGTGAGGTAACTCAATCATGATAAAATCACACATGATATGCATTCACTGACATGTGGATTTTAGCCGCGATGCTCAAATTACACAAGATCCAATCCACAAGCAACATGAAGCTCAAGAAAAAGGTTGACCAAAGAGCAGAAGCTTCAGTCCCTCTTAAAAGAAGAAAAATGTACTCATAGGAGGAGAAATGGACACAATGTACAGAACAGAGACTGATGAAATGGCCATTCTGAGCCTGTCAAACCTCGGAATCCAGCCCATATATATACAGCCTCCAAAACAAGACAATATTGATTAAGACAAGAAGTTCATGCTGACAGAAGCCTGATATAGCCATCTCCTGAGAGGGTCAGACAGACCATGATAAATACAGAGGGAAATACTAGCAGCAAACCACTGAACTGTGAATGGGATCCATGTTAGAGATAGGATTGAAGGAGCAGAAGGGGCTTGCAACCCCATATGGACTACAAAACCAACAAACCAGAGCTCCCAGGGACTAATCCACTACTTAAAGAATACACATGGACAGAACCATTGGTCCAGCTGCATATGCAGCAGAGGATGGTTTTTTTGGGCACCAATGTTAGGAGAAGTACTTGGTCCTGCCAAGGTTGCACCCCCTAATGTTGGGGAATGTCAATATCAGGATGTGGAGTTGGGAAGGGGATGATGAATGGGGATGGGGAACACTCTTATAGAAGAAGAGGGGGATGGGATAGGGGGATTATGGACTGGAACCCAGCAAAGGGAATAATATTGGAATGTAAAAAAAAATCCAATAAAAATTTTAAAAGTCTTAGAAAGGTCAGGAATTCAAGGCCCATATCTAAACATAGCAAAAGCAATATACAACAAACCTAAGTACCTAAAGAAATGTTCAACATCAGTAGTCATCAGGGAAACGCAAATAAAAACAATTCTGAAATTGTACCTTACACCAGTCAGAATGGCTAAGATAAAACAACCAGGTGACAATGGATTCTGGCAAGTGTGTGGGGAAAGAGGCACACTCCTCCATTTTTGGTGTTATTGCAAGATGATACAACCATTCTGGAAATCAGTCTGTAGGTTGCTTAGAAAATTGGACATAATGCTACCTGAGGATACAGATATAATACTCCTGGGCATTCACCCTAAAGATGCAACAACATATAGCAGGGACATATGCTCCACCATGTTCATAGCAGCCATATTTATAATAGCCAGAAGCTGGAAAGTACCCAGATGTTCTTTAATAGAGGAATGGATAACAAACGTGCTATATTTACATAATCAAGTGCTATGCAGCTATTAAAAACAGTGACTCCATGAAATTCATAGGCACATAGAAAGAACTAGAAAATAATCTGAATTCAGTAACCCAATCACAAAAAACCCCAATACAAAACAAAACAAAATACATGGTATGCACTCACTGTCAAGTGGATATTAGCCCAAAAACTTGGATTATCCAAGATATAATCCACAGGCCACATGAAGTTCAAGAAGAAGGATGACAAAAGTGTGGAAGTTTCAGTCATTCTTAGAAGGGGGAACAATGTTATTCATTGGCAGAGATACAAAGAGAAAGTTTGGAGCAGAGATTGATGGAATGTCGACTCAGACACTCCCACTCAGAAACCAGGGGATCCAGATTATATATGTACAGCCCCCAAAGCCAGACAATATTGCTGATGCAAGAGTTACACGCTGACAGGACCCTGACATAGCTGTCTCCTGAGAGGTTCTTCGAGAACATGAAAATACAGAGGCAAATGCTTACATCCAATCATTGAACTGAGCATGGAGTTCTCATTGGAGGAGTTTGAGAAAGATTAAAGAAGCTGAAGGGGTTTGTAACCCCATAAGGAACAACAGCACCAACCAACCAGAGCTTCCAGGAACTAAACTACCATCCAAAGAATACACATGGCTCTAGCTGCATATGTAGCATAGGATGGCCTTGTTGGGCTCCAGTGAGAGAAGACCTTGGTCCTCCCATGGTTGGACCCCCACTGTAGGTGATTATCAAGCAGGTAGGTGGGAATGGTTGCATGGATGGATGTAGTAACACCCTCATAGAAGTACGGGGAGGGGGATAGAATTGGTTGGAAAACCAGGAAAGGGGATAACATTTGAAATGTAAATAAAAAATATCCGAAAAAAATAAAAAGAAAAATAAGAAAAAATAAAGAAACTCAAAAACAAAACAAAACAAGACAAAACAAAACAAAACAAACCCACATGATTATTAAATTAGATGTGGAGAAGCAAATTCATTTGTAAGAACAAAAAACCCAGGATAGCAGAAACTGTCCTTAACAATAAAAAATTTCTGGGGGAATCACCATTCCTGACCTCAAGTTATATTACAGAGCAATCACGATAAAAAGTGCATGGTATTTATACAGAGACAGGCAGGTAGATCAATGGAATAGAATTGCAGTTCCAGAAATGAACTCACACACCTATGGTCACTTGATCTTTGACAAAAGAGCTAAAACCATCCAATGAAAATAGACACCATTTTCAACCAATGGTGCTGGTTCTACTGGCAGTTAGCATGTAGAAGATTGCAGGGTTGTCTCAATTTGTGATTTCTTCATTGTTTCTATATCTATATTTAGGTCCTGGATAGTTTGTTCAATTCCTTCACCTGTTTGGTTGTGTTTTCCTGTAATTCTTTAAGGGATTTTTGTGTTTTATCTTTAAGGGCTTCTACCTGTTTACCTGTGTTGTCCTGTATTTCTTCAAGGGAGTTATTTATGTTCTTCTAATGTCTTCTAACATCATCATGAGATGTGATTTTAAATTAGAATCTTGCTTTGCAGTTTGCTGTTGGTATCCAGTACTTGCTGTGGTGGGACAACTGGGTTCTGATTATGACAAGTGGCCTTGGTTTCTGTTGCTTATGTCCTTGTCCTTGACTCTGGTCATCTGGTTAACTCTGCTGTTAGCTGGTCTTGCTGTCTCTGTCAGTGACTTGATTCATAATTTTGTGTGTCAGCTCTCTTGTGAGAACTGCTCTCTCCCAGTGAGATTTGGCTACAGAGCTCTGTGGCACACTGCCAGCTCTGGGCACAGACAGAAACTGTACCCAGACTGCTCCTTGGTTCCTGTGTCCTGAGGGCTCAAGGCAGTTCACTCTGAGTAGAAGTGCTGGTCCCACCTTTACTCTCAGGTTTTTCTTTTATCTTAGGAGACCAGCTCCCTCCCTGTGAGATCTGGGTAGAGAATTGTGGCACAGGATCAGTTCCAGGTGCAGTTAGAATCCGGAAGCTCTGGAAAACTGTTGCAGTCTCTTTAGGATTGAACCAAGAGTCATATATGATATTTGGAAATTATTTCTTTTATTCTTCATTTTTATATTTTTATTGTATATTTTTATTTACATTTCAAATGTTTTCCATTTCCTAATTTCCTGTCCATGAGCTTCCTATCTCATCCCCTTCACCTCTCTAAGGGTGTTCACCCTCCCCAACCACCCCATCTTCCTGCCTCCTCACCTTGACAATCTTCTACACTGGGGATCCAGCCACCTCAGGATCAAGGGCTTCTTCTCCCATTGGTGCCAAATAAGGCCATCTTTGGCTACACATGCAGCTGGAGCCATGGGTCTGTCCAAGTTTCACTTTTGGGTAGTTGTTTAGTCCCTGGGAGTTCTGGTTGGTTGGTGTTGTTGTTCTTATGGGATTGTAAGCCCCTTCAGCTCTTTTAATCCTTTTTCTAACTCCTGCAATGGTTACTCCATTCTCAATTCAATGATTTGCTACTAGCATTCACGTCTGAATTTGTAATGCTCTGGCTGAGCCTCTCAGGAACCAGCTATATCAGGTTACTGTCACCATGCACTTCTTGGCATCATCAATATTGCCTAGTTTTGGTGTCTGTTTATATGTGGACTGGATTCTCAGGTGGGGCAGGCTCTGAATGGCCATTCCTTCATTCTCTGCTCCAAACTCTGTCTCCATATCTCCTCCTATGAATATTTTTGCTCCCCCTTTTAAGAAGTACTGAAACATCCACACTTTGCTCATCCTTCTTCTTGAGCTTAATGTGGTCTGTGGATAGTATCTTGGGTAATTTGAGCCTTTGGGTGATTATTCACTGATCAGTGAATATATACCATGTATTTTTTGTGATTGGGTTACCTCATTCAGGATGATATTTTCTAGTTCCCCTCATTTGCCTATGAATTTCATGAAGTCATTTTTTTGATAGCTGAATAGCACTCCATTGTGTAGAAGTACCATATTTTCTACATCTCTTCAACTGTTGAAGGACATCTGGATTTTTCCAGATTCTGGTTATTATGAAGAGGGCTGCTATGAACAGAGTGAAGCATGTGTCTGTGTTGTATGTTGGAGCACCATTTGGGTATATGCCCAGGAGTGGTATAACTGGGTCCTCATGTAGTACAATATCCAATTTTCTGAGGAAACTCCAGAGTGATTTCCAGAGTGGTTGTACCAGCTTGCAATCCCACCAACAATGAAGGAGTGTTCCTCTTTCTCCACATCCTCACCAGTATCTGCTGTCACCTGAGTTTTTTATCTTAGCCATTCTATCAGTTGTTAGGTGGAATTACAGGGCTGTTTTCATTTTCATTTTCCTGAAGACTAAAATGTTGATCATTTCTTTAGGTGCTTCTCAGCCATTTGATATTCCTCAGGTGAGAATTCTTTGTTTAGCTCTATATCCCATTTTAATAGGATTATTTGATTCTCTGGAGTCTAACTTTTTGAGTTCTTTGTATATTTTGGATATTAGCCCTCTATCAGATGTAGGAATGGTAAAGATCTTTTCCCAATCTGTTGATTGCTGTTTGGTCCTAATGACAGTGTCCTTTGCCTTACAGAAACTTTGCTGTTTTATGAGGTCCCATTTGTTGATTCTTGACCTTAGAGCTTAAGCCCTTGGTGCTTTGTTCAGGAAAATTTCCCCTGTGCCCATGTATTCGAGGCTCTCCACCACTTTTTTCTATTAGTTTGAGTGTATGTGGTTTGGTGTGGAGGTCCCTGATCCATTTGAACTTAAGCTTTGTACGGGGTGATAAGGATGTATAGAATTGTCTTCTTCTACATGCTGACCTCCAGTTGAGTCAGCACCACTTGTTGAATATGCTATCATTTCCCCAATGGATAGTTTCAGCTCCTTTTTCAAAGACCAATTGACCATAGGTGTGTAGGCTCATTACTGGGTCTTCAATTCTATTCCATTGATCTTCCTGCCTGTCTCTGTACTAATACCATACAGTTTTATCACTATTGCTCTGTAATACTGCTTGAGGTCAGGGATGGTGATTCCCCCAAAAGTTCTTTTATTGTTGCAGATAGTTTTTGCTATCCCAGGTCTTTGGTTATTCCACATGAATTTGCAAATTGCTTTTTCTAACTGTAAGAAGAATTCAGTGGTTATTTTGATGGGGATTGGATTGAATCTGTAGATTTCTTTTGGCAAAATATTCACTTTTCCTATACTAATCCTACAAATCCATGAGCATGGGAGGTCTTTCCATCTTCTAAGATCTTCAATTTCTTATTTCTGAGACTTGAAGTTCTTGTTATACAGATCTTTCACTTGCTTGGTTAGAGTAACACCTAGGTATTTTATATTATTTGTGACTATTGTGAAGGTTGTCATTTGCCTAATTTCATTCTGTGCCTGTTTATCTTTGAATAAAGGAAGGCTATTATTGATTTGTTTGAGTTAATTTTATACCCAGCTACCTTGCTGAAGTTGTTTATCAGGCTTAGTAGTTTTGTGGTGGAACTTGTGGGGTCACTTAAGTATACTCTCGTATCATCTGCAAATAGCGACATTTTGACTTCTTCCTTTCCAATTTGTATCTCTTTGACGTCATTTTCTTGTCTGATTGCCCTGGCTAGGACTTTGAGTACTATATTAAATAAGTATTGAGATAGCCTTTTCTCGTCCCTGATTTTAGTGGGATTGATTCTAGTTTCTCTCCATTTAGTTTGCTGTTTGGGTACTCATTTCTGTATATTGCTTTTACCATGTTTAGGTATGGGCCTTGAATTCCTGATCTTTCCAAGACTTTTTTTTTTTATTAACTTGAGTATTTCTTATATACAGTTCGAGTGTTATTCCCTTTCCCGGTTTCCGGGCAAACATCCCCCTAATCCCTCCCCCTCCTCTTCTTTATGGGTGTTCCCCTCCCCATCCTCCCCCCATTGCCACCCTCCCCCCAACAATCTAGTTCACTGGGGGTTCAGTCTTAGCAGGACCAAGGGCTTCCCCTTCGACTGGTGATCTTACTAGAATATTCATTGCTACCTATGAGGTCAGAGTCCAGGGTCAGTCCATGTATAGTCCTTAGGTAGTGGCTTAGTCCCTGGAAGCTCTGGTTGCTTGGCATTGTTGTACATATGGGGTCTCGAGCCCCTTCAAGCTCTTCCAGTTCTTTCTCTGATTCCTTCAACGGGGGTCCTATTCTCAGTTCAGTGGTTTGCTGCTGGCATTTGCCTCTGTGTTTGCTGTATTCTGGCTGTGTCTCTCAGGAGCGATCTACATCCAGCTCCTGTTGGCCTGCACTTCTTTGCTTCATTTATCTTGTCTAATTGGATGGCTGTATATGTGTGGGCCACATGTGGGGCAGGCTCTGAATGGGTGTTCCTTCTGTGTCTATTTTAATCTTTGCCTCTCTATTTCCAGCTAAGGGTATTCTTGTTCCCCTTTTAAAGAAGGAGTGAAGCATTCACATTTTGATCATCCGTCTTGAGTTTCATTTGTTCTAGGCCATCTAGGGTAATTCAAACATTTGGGCTAATAGCCACTTATCAATGAGTGCATGCCATGTGTGTTTTTCTGTGATTGGGTTACCTCACTTAGGATGATATTTTTCAGTTCCAACCTTTTGCCTACGAATTTCATTAAAGTCATTGTTTTTGATAGCTGAGTAATATTCCATTGTGTAGATGTACCACATTTTCTGTATCCATTCCTCTGTTGAAGGGCATCTGGGTTCTTTCCAGCTTCTGGCTATTATAAATAAGGCTGCAATGAACATAGTGGAGCAGGTGTTTTTTTTTTATATGTTGGGGCATCTTGTGGGTATATGCCCAAGAGAGGTATAGCTGGATCCTCAGGCAGTTCATTGTCCAATATTCTGAGGAACCTCCAGACTGATTTCCAGAATGGTTGTACCAGTCTGCAATCCCACCAACAATGGAGGAGTGTTCCTCTTTCTCCTCATCCTCGCCAGCATCTGCTGTCATCTGAGTTTTTGATCTTAGCCATTCTCACTGGTGTGAGGTGAAATCTCAGGGTTGTTTTGATTATTTCCAAGACTTTTAATATGAAGGGGTGTTGAATTTTGTCAAAGGGGTTTGTAGCATCTAATGAGATCATCATGTGATTTTTTTTAGTTTGTTTACATAGTGGATTATGTTGATGCATTTTCATATATAAAGCATCCCTGCTTCCCTGTGATTAAGCCTACTTGATCATGATAGATGATCATATTGATGTGTTTTTGAGAATTTTATTGATAATTCTTGAATTGATATTCATGAAGGAAATTGGTCTGAACTTCTCTTTCTTTGTAGGATCTCTGTGTTGTTTAGATATAACTGTAATTATGGTCTCATAAAATGCATTGGACAGTGCTCCTCCTGTTTCTATTAGTATTCATATTAGTTCTTTTATGAAGGTCTGATAGAATTCAGCACTATACCTATCCAGTCCTGGCCTTTTTTGTTTGTTTGGGAAAATTTTAAGAACTGCTTCTATTTCTTGAGGAGATATGTAACTGCTTACATGGATTATCTAATCCCAACTTTATTTTGGTACCTCGTGTCTGTCTAGAAAATTGTCCATTTCATCCAGAGTTTCCAGTTTTGTTGAATATAGACTTTTGTAGTAGGATCTGATATTTTTTTTTAATTTCCTCAGATTCTGTTGTTATGCCCCCCTTTCATTTCTCATTTTGTTAACTCACATACACACCTTATGCCCTCTGGTTAGTCTGGCTAAGGGTTTATCTATTTTGTTGATTTTCTTAAAGAACAAGCTCTTGGTTTTGTACATTCATTCTACTGTTCTTTTTTATTTCTCCTTGGTTGATTTCAGTCCCAAGTGTGATTATTTTCTGCTGTCTAATCCTCTTTAATGTATTGGCTTGGTTTTCTAGAGCCTTAAGGTGCACTGTGAAGCTGTTAGTGTATGCTTTCTCCAGTTTTTTTATTTGTTTTGGAGGCACTAAGAGCTATGAGTTTTCTTCTTAGCACCGCTTTCACTGTGTCCCATATGCTTGGGTATATTGTACCTTCATTTTCATTAAATTCTAAAAAGTCTAATTTCTTTCTTATTTCGTTCTTGACCAAGTTATCTTTGGGTAGAGAACTGTTCAACTTCCATGTATATGTGGGCTTTCTATTGTTTTTCTTCTTATTGAAGGCCAGCCCTAGCCTGTGGTGATTAGATAGGATGTGTGGGATTATTTCAATCTTCTTGTATCTGCTGAGGCCTGCTTTGTGACTGCATATAGGGTCAGTTTTGGAGAACATATCATGAGGTGCTGATAATAAGGTATATTCTTTTGTTTTAGGATGAAATGTTCTATAGATATCATTAAATCTATTTATTTTATAACTTCTGTTAGCTTCTCTGTTTTTCTCTTCAGTTTCTGTGTCCATGATCTGTCCATTGTTGTGACTGAGGTTTTGAAATCTCCCACTATTATTGTGTGAGTTACAATGTGTGCTTTGAGCTTTAGTAAGGTTTCTTTTATGAATGTAGGTGCCCTTGCATTTGGAGCATAGATATTCAGGATTGAGAGTTCATCTTGGTGGACTTTTCCTTTGATGAATATGAAGTGTCCTTCTTTATCTTTTTTGATAACTTTTGGCTGAATGTTGCTTTTATTCTATATTAAAACAAGCTACTCTAGTTTGTTTCTTTGGACCATTTGCTTGGAACCTTTTCCCCCAGTCTTTTATTCTGAGGTAGTGTCTGTCTTTGTCATTGAGGTGCAAATCCTGTGTGCAGTAATATGCTGGGTCCTCTTTACCTATCCAGTCTGTTAGTCTATATCTTTTTTTTCAGAGATGAGTCCACTGATGTTAAGAGATATTAAGGAAGAGTGATTGCTGATAACTTTTATATTTTGTTATTAGTGGTGGAAATACGTTTGTGTGACTTTTTTTTTTTTTGGTTCATTGAAAGAAGATCACTTTCTTGTCTTTTTTATGGTGTAGTTTCCCTCCTTGTGTTGGAGTTTTTGCCTTAGTCGGTTTGGATTTATGGAAGGATATTGTGTAAATTTGGTTTTAACATGGAGTAACTTGGTTTATCAGTCTAAGTTGATTGAGAGTTTTGCTGGATATAGTAGCCTGGGCTGTTGTTTGTGTTCTTTTAGGGTCTGCATGACATCTGCCCAGGATCTTCTGGCTTTACTAGTCTCTGGTGAAAAGTCTGGTGAAATTCTAATAGGTCTGACTTCATATGTTACTTGATATTTTTCCCTTACTGACTTTAATATTCTTTCTTTGTTTTGAGCATTTGTTGTTTTGACTATTATGCAAGGATGGAATTTCTTTTCTGGTCTAATCTCTTTATAGTTCTTTATGCTTCTTGTGTGTTTATGGGCATCTCTTTCTGTAGGTTAGGGAAGTTTTCTTTTATAATTTTAGTGGAGATATTTACTGGTTCATTAAATTGGGAATCTTCACTCTATTTTATACTTATATCCTTATGTTTGATCTTCTCCTTGTGTCTTGGATTTTCTGGATATTTTGTGTTAGGAGCCTTTTGAATTTTACATTATATTTGATGGTTGTGTCAATGTTTTCTGTGGTATCTTCTACCCCTAGGATTCTCTCTTCTATCTTTTGTATTCTGTTTGTTAGTGATCCTTATGTCTATGACTTCTGATCTCTTTCCTCTGTTTTCTATCTCCACGGTTATCACTCTTTGTGCTTTCTTTATTGTTTCTATTTCCATTTTTAGATAATGGATGGTTTGATCGATTCATTCACCTGTTTGGTTGTGTTTTCTTGTAATTCTTTTTGAGATTTTTGTGTTTCCTCTTTAAGGGCTCCTACTTGTTTGCCTTTTTACTTCTTAGGTAGGCTGTTATTGCTGTGAAGAGACACCATGATGAATGCAAGTTTTAAAAGGACAACATTTAATTGGAGCTGGCTTACAGGGTCAGAGGTTCAGTCCATTATCATCAAGGCTGGAGCATGGCAGCATCCAGGAAGGCATGGTACAGGAGGAGCTAAATTCTACATCTTCACCTGAAGGAAGCCAGGAACAGACTGAACATCCTCAGGCAGCTAGGAAGAGGTTCTCCAAGCCCACCCATGCAGTGACACACTTTCTTCAACAAGACCACACCTTCTAATAGTGTCACTTCCTGGGCCAAGCATTTGCAAACCATCGTACTTGTGTTTTCCTGTATTACTTTAAGTGAATTATTCAGGTCCTCCTTAAGGTCCTCTATCATCATCACAATATGTGATTTTAAATCCATATCTTGCTTTTCTAGTGTGTTTGGATATCCAGTATTTGCATTGGTAGTAGAACCAGGCTCTGATGATGCTATGTAGTCTTGTTTTCTGTTGCTTAGGTTCTTGTGCTTGCCTCTCAACATCAGGTTATCTCTGGTGTTATCTTGTTTCTGACAGTGGCTTGACCCTCCTATAAGTCTGTGTGTCAGCATTCTTGTTTCCTTTGAGCTGGATCTGTGAATAGAATGCTGCTCCTGGGTTTGTATGTCCTGAAGCCTCCAGGCAGGTTGCTTGGATCAGAAGATTTGGTCTTACCTCTGCTCTCAGGTATGTTGGTGCTCCTGGCAGCTCACTTTCAGTTCTGGGAGCAGGCAGAAACCAGGACGTTCCTACCACCGACTGTTCCTAATTTCCTATGGTAAGAGGACACAGATGGCCCTAGGGGGATTGCTCCTGGGCCAAGAATGTGAGCAGAAGTTTTCTCTGAGCTCTTGGGATTGTCCACACTTTGGAGAGTCCAATCTCTCCCACACGGGATTTGTGTACAGAGAGCTGTGGGACTGTTTCAATTCATGGAGCTGGCAGAAACTGGAAGGTTGTGCTGCTGCGTGCTCTTATGTTCGACATTTGGAAATTGTATCTTCTTCAATTACTTTCCCAGTAAAAAATTCACTTATTTAATTCCAGGAAGAAAGTGAAGACACTATCTACAATGTAGTCTATCTATGCATCCTTCTTTCATTCTCTCTTTTTTTCCTAGTTTCTTTCTTATTGTATCTTTCTGTTTAGTTCAGTCTTGCTAAATCTTGTTTTCTTCCTCTTTTTTTGCCCTAAGTATTGGCATTAAAGTTGAGCAACACAAGGCCTTACTTGAATTGTTTTCCGTTTAGAATCTAAAGAAAAATGTTTTTGAAAGAAGGTGTTGTAACAAAAGCAGAAATAAAAGAGAAGAAAGATATGTAGAAATAAGACTTGTTTTTCCTTAATGAACTCTCGAGAGGGCTGAGCCATGGTTCAATGAAGTCAACGTACACTGACAAAGTGAATAATGATGACAGTAAATAATCAAATGTATATCTCCATTACAGGGTGTCCCTCTCCTGTTTGAAAGATTTCCCTTGCTATAAACTCAGAAAGCTAGAAAACAGAGTTTTTGAGATTTTGGTCCCTATAGGTTGGCACAAAAGGAAATATTGGCAAGTGCAGAAGGTAAGAAATTAGAATGAATCAAAGCATCAGTTCTCAAACATAATGTCCAATGAAAGATTTGTACAGTATTTGGGTATGAAGCAAGAGGGAGTGTTTACTCTCACACACAGAAGCTTCATATCTGTTATATCTGGGTATGCATGTATGTCTCCATGTCCCTTTCTACTTGCCCTCTGCCCTGGCAATCTTCCACCCAAGATGAAAAAAATGTCACTATACTAGTTGTGGTGTGTCCCTACAGCATACAATTTTGAACATATTTCCTCGCTTGAAAATGTTCATTGCAATGAGTAGTTAGTCTAGATTGAGATCTCTAGGTTCTCCTACACTAGCAGTACTGTATCTTTTTCCATCTCTAATGCCTTGGGGCTTGCTTAGCTGGGCTCAAGTTAATCAAAGATTTTTGAGAAACCAGCAAACAATCAGCATGATGACAAGAAATAATTAATGCATATCTCTCAGTAGTAACTCTTGAATATTCTATATTCTACAATTAAAACACATGGATCAACATATTAAATCACATAATAGGATCTATTTCTGCTTCATCGGGGAGAAACACACACCAAGCCTCTGGACCAAGGTCAGGCAGTCCATTGTTGCCAGAAACGGGGGAGCAAAGGCTCTGAGGGGGGAGCAAAAACTCCGAGGAGGAGCAAAGGCTCTGACAAGAAGGAAGACAGGCCTGTCTATTCATGGGGGACAAGACCTCCAAACAGCTGCAGATTGGGCAGCATTTGTCAAAGAGGGCATTGAGGGTACCTGGAAGAGAATGGGGGACAAGAGACATGAGGAAGGACACCAAGACAAAAGTCTGATCAAGGCAACAATTTTATTTTTCCCCAAGGCTGAATTTATATCATAACAGGGGTAACAGAGGGAGGGGAGAAGTAAGAAACATTTATGCACCCTGTGTTTACCGGAAGTCCCACACCGGCGGATCCCGGACCGCAGCAGCTCTCTGCTCCCAAACCCCGTGGGAGAGAGACCTCACCGCCTGATCAAGTGGGCACTCCTGAGGCTGCAGAGCAGAGGAGACCACCAACACTGCCCACCCCTGCCCACATCCCTGGCACAAGAGACAACTGTATAAGGCCTCTGGGTTCCCGTAGGGGAGGGCCCGGGAGCGGCAGGACCCCTGCGCCTGAGACACTGCCGGAACCTGAAGGAAACAGACCGGATAAACAGTTCTCTGCACCCAAATCCCGTGGGAGGGAGAGCTGAACCTTCAGAGAGGCAGACACGCCTGGGAAACCAGAAGAGACTGCACTCTGTGGACATCCAGGCGCCAGAGGAAAACACCAAATGCCATCTGGAACCCTGGTGCACAGAGGCTCCCGGAAAGAGCGGCGCAGATCTTCCCGGTTGCTGCCACAGCGGAGAGGACTTAGGCAGTACCCCACGAGCAAACTTGAGCCTTGGAACTGCAGGTAGGACCAACTTTTCCCCTGCAAGAAACCTGCCTGGTGAACTCAAGACACAGGCCCACAGGAACAGCTGAAGACCTGTAGAGAGGAAAAACTACACGCCCGAAAGCAGAACACTCTGTCCCCATAACTGGCTGAAAGAAAACAGGAAAACAGGTCTACAGCACTCCTGACACACAGGTTATAGGACAGTCTAGCCACTGTCAGAAATAGCAGAACAAAGTAACACTAGAGATAATCTGATGGCGAGAGGCAAGCGCAGGAACCCAAGCAACAGAAACCAAGACTACATGGCATCATCGGAGCCCAATTCTCCCACCAAAGCAAACACGGAATATCCAAACACACCAGAAAAGCAAGACCTAGTTTCAAAATCATATTTGATCATGATGCTGGAGGACTTCAAGAAAGACATAAAGAACTCCCTTAGAGAACAAGTAGAAGCCTACAGAGAGGAATCGCAAAAATCCCTGAAAGAATTCCAGGAAAACACAATCAAACAGTTGAAGGAATTAAAAATGGAAATAGAAGCAATCAAGAAAGAACACATGGAAACAACCCTGGACATAGAAAATCAAAAGAAAAGAACTAAATGGAGAGAAACTTGAAGCAATCCCACTAAAATCAGGGACTAGACAAGGCTGTCCACTCTCTCCCTACTTATTCAATATAGTTCTTGAAGTTCTAGCCAGAGCAATCAGACAACAAAAGGAGATCAAGGGGATACAGATCGGAAAAGAAGAGGTCAAAATATCACTATTTGCAGATGACCTGAAATTGAAGAAGACCTCAGAAGATGGAAAGATCTCCCATGCTCATGGATTGGCAGGATTAATATAGTAAAAATAGCCATTTTACCAAAAGCAATCTACAGATTCAATGCAATCCCCATCAAAATACCAATCCAATTCTTCAAAGAGTTAGACAGAACAATTTGTAAATTCATCTGGAATAACAAAAAACCCAGGATAGCTAAAGCTATCCTCAACAATAAGAGGACTTCAGGGGGAATCACTATCCCTGAACTCAAGCAGTATTACAGAGCAATAGTGATAAAAACTGCATGGTATTGGTACAGAGACAGACAGATAGACCAATGGAATAGAATTGAAGACCCAGAAATGAACCCACACACCTATGGTCACTTGATTTTTGACAAAGGAGCCAAAACCATCCAATGGAAAAAAGATAGCATTTTCAGCAAATGGTGCTGGTTCAACTGGAGGGCAACATGTAGAAGAATGCAGATCGATCCATGCTTATCACCCTGTACAAAGCTTAAGTCCAAGTGGATCAAGGACCTCCACATCAAACCAGACACACTCAAACTAATAGAAGAAAAACTAGGGAAGCATCTGGAACACATGGGCACTGGAAAAAATTTCCTGAACAAAACACCAATGGCTTATGCTCTAAGATCAAGAATCGACAAATGGGATCTCATAAAACTGCAAAGCTTCTGTAAGGCAAAGGACACTGTGGTTAGGACAAAACGACAACCAACAGATTGGGAAAAGATCTTTACCAATCCTATAACAGATAGAGGCCTTATATCCAAAATATACAAAGAACTCAAGAAGTTAGACCACAGGGAAACAAATAGCCCTATTAAAAAATGGGGTTCAGAGCTGAACAAAGAATTCACAGCTGAGGAATGCCGAATGGCTGAGAAACACCTAAAGAAATGTTCAACATCTTTAGTCATAAGGGAAATGCAAATCAAAACAACCCTGAGATTTCACCTCACACCAGTGAGAATGGCTAAGATCAAAAACTCAGGTGACAGCAGATGCTGGCGAGGATGTGGAGAAAGAGGAACACTCCTCCATTGTTGGTGGGATTGCAGACTGGTAAAACCATTCTGGAAATCAGTCTGGAGGTTCCTCAGAAAATTGGACATTGAACTGCCTGAGGATCCAGCCATACCTCTCTTGGGCATATACCCAAAAGATGCCTCAACATATAAAAGAGACACGTGCTCCACTATGTTCATCGCAGCCTTATTTATAATAGCCAGAAACTGGAAAGAACCCAGGTGCCCTTCAACAGAGGAATGGATACAGAAAATGTGGTACATCTACACAATGGAATATTACTCAGCTATCAAAAACAACGAGTTTATGAAATTCGTAGGCAAATGGTTGGAACTGGAAAATATCATCCTGAGTGAGCTAACCCACTCACAGAAAGACATACATGGTATGCACTCATTGATAATGGCTATTAGCCCAAATGCTTGAATTACCCTAGATCCCTAGAACAAAGGAAACTCAAGACGGATGATCAAAATGTGAATGCTTCACTCCTTCTTTAAATGAGGAAAAAGGCCCGGCCCGCAGCAGCTCTCTGCTCCCAGACCCGGTGAGAGAGAGACCCAACCGCCTGGTCAGGTGGGCACTCCTGAGGCTGCAGAGCGGAAGAGACGACCAACACTGCTCACCCCTGCCCACATCCCTGGCCCAAGGGGAAACTGTATAAGGCCTCTGGGCTCCCGTGGGGGAGGGCCCAGGAGCGGCAGGACCCCTGCCAGAGACACCGCCGGACCCTGAAGGAAACAGACCGGATAAACAGTTCTCTGCACCCAAATCCCGTGGGAGGGAGAGCTAAACCTTCAGAGAGGCAGACAGGCCTGGGAAACCAGAAGAGACTGCTCCCTGCACACACATCTCGGACGCCAGAGGAAAAAGCCAAAGACCATCTGGAACCCTGGTGCACTGAAGCTCCCGGAAGGGGCGGCACAGGTCTTCCTGGTTGCTGCCGCTGCAGAGAGCCCCTGGACAGCACCCCACGAGCAAACCTGAGCCTCGGGACCACAGGTAAGACCAAATTTTCTGCTGCAAGAAAGCTGCCTGGTGAACTCAAGACACAGGCCCACAGGAACAGCTGAAGACCTGTAGAGAGGAAAAACTACACGCCCGAAAGCAGAACACTCTGTCCCCATAACTGACTGAAAGAGAGGAAAACAGGTCTACAGCACTCCTGACACACAGGCTTATAGGACAGTCTAGCCACTGTCAGAAATAGCAGAAGAAAGTAACACTAGAGATAATCTGATGGCGAGAGGCAAGCGCAGGAACCCAAGCAACAGAAACCAAGACTACATGCCATCATCGGAGCCCAATTCTCCCACCAAAACAAACATGGAATATCCAAACACACCAGAAAAGCAAGATCTAGTTTCAAAATCATATTTGATCATGATGCTGGAGGACTTCAGGAAAGACCTGAACACACTTAGGGAAGCACAGGAAAACATTAATAAACAAGTAAAAGCCTACAGAGAGGAATCGCAAAAATCCCTGAAAGAATTCCAGGAAAACACAATCAAACAGTTGAAGGAATTAAAAATGGAAATAGAAGCAATCAAGAAAGAACACATGGAAACAACCCTGGATATAGAAAACCAAAAGAAGAGACAAGGAGCTGTAGATACAAGCTTCACCAACAGAATACAAGAGATGGAAGAGAGAATCTCAGGAGCAGAAGATTCCATAGAAATCATTGACTCAACTGTCAAAGATAATGTAAAGCGGAAAAAGCTACTGGTCCAAAACATACAGGAAATCCAGGACTCAATGAGAAGATCAAACCTAAGGATAATAGGTATAGAAGAGAGTGAAGACTCCCAGCTCAAAGGACCAGTAAATATCTTCAACAAAATCATAGAAGAAAACTTCCCTAACCTAAAAAAAGAGATACCCATAGACATACAGGAAGCCTACAGAACTCCAAATAGATTGGACCAGAAAAGAAACACCTCCCGTCACATAATTGTCAAAACACCAAACGCACAAAATAAAGAAAGAATATTAAAAGCAGTAAGGGAAAAAGGTCAAGTAACATATAAAGGGAGACCTATCAGAATCACACCAGACTTCTCGCCAGAAACTATGAAGGCCAGAAGATCCTGGACTGATGTTATACAGACCCTAAGAGAACACAAATGCCAGCCCAGATTACTGTATCCAGCAAAACTCTCAATTAACATTGATGGAGAAACCAAGATATTCCATGACAAAACCAAATTTACACAATATCTTTCTACAAATCCAGCACTACAAAGGATAATAAATGGTAAAGCCCAACATAAGGAGGCAAGCTATACCCTAGAAGAAGCAAGAAACTAATCGTCTTGGCAACAAAACAAAGAGAATGAAAGCACACAAACATAACCTCACATCCAAATATGAATATAAAGGGAAGCAATAATCACTATTCCTTAATATCTCTCAATATCAATGGCCTCAACTCCCCAATAAAAAGACATAGATTAACAAACTGGATACGCAACGAGGACCCTGCATTCTGCTGCCTACAGGAAACACACCTCAGAGACAAAGACAGACACTACCTCAGAGTGAAAGGCTGGAAAACAACTTTCCAAGCAAATGGTCAGAAGAAGCAAGCTGGAGTAGCCATTCTAATATCAAATAAAATCAATTTCCAACTAAAAGTCATCAAAAAAGATAAGGAAGGACACTTCATATTCATCAAAGGAAAAATCAACCAAGATGAACTCTCAATCCTGAATATCTATGCCCCAAATACAAGGGCACCTACATATGTAAAAGAAACCTTACTAAAGCTCAAAACACACATTGCACCTCACACAATAATAGTGGGAGATTTCAACACCCCACTCTCATCAATGGACAGATCATGGAAACAGAAATTAAACAGTGATGTAGACAGACTAAGAGAAGTCATGAGCCAAATGGACTTAACGGATATTTATAGAACATTCTATCCTAAAGCAAAAGGATATACCTTCTTCTCAGCTCCTCATGGTACTTTCTCCAAAATTGACCATATAATTGGTCAAAAAACGGGCCTCAACAGGTACAGAAAGATAGAAATAATCCCATGCGTGCTATCGGACCACCACGGCCTAAAACTGGTCTTCAATAACAATAAGGGAAGAATGCCCACATATACGTGGAAATTGAACAATGCTCTACTCAATGATAACCTGGTCAAGGAAGAAATAAAGAAAGAAATTAAAAACTTTTTAGAATTTAATGAAAATGAAGATACAACATACTCAAACTTATGGGACACAATGAAAGCTGTGCTAAGAGGAAAACTCATAGCGCTGAGTGCCTGCAGAAAGAAACAGGAAAGAGCATATGTCAGCAGCTTGACAGCACACCTAAAAGCTCTAGAACAAAAAGAAGCAAATACACCCAGGAGGAGTAGAAGGCAGGAAATAATCAAACTCAGAGCTGAAATCAACCAAGTAGAAACAAAAAGGACCATAGAAAGAATCAACAGAACCAAAAGTTGGTTCTTTGAGAAAATCAACAAGATAGATAAACCCTTAGCCAGACTAACGAGAGGACACAGAGAGTGTGTCCAAATTAACAAAATCAGAAATGAAAAGGGAGACATAACTACAGATTCGGAGGAAATTCAAAAAATCATCAGATCTTACTATAAAAACCTATATTCAACAAAATTTGAAAATCTTCAGGAAATGGACAATTTCCTAGACAGATACCAGGTATCGAAGTTAAATCAGGAACAGATAAACCAGTTAAACAACCCCATAACTCCTAAGGAAATAGAAGCAGTCATTAAAGGTCTCCCAACCAAAAAGAGCCCAGGTCCAGACGGGTTTAGTGCAGAATTCTATCAAACCTTCATAGAAGACCTCATACCAATATTATCCAAACTATTCCACAAAATTGAAACAGATGGAGCCCTACCGAATTCCTTCTATGAAGCCACAATTACTCTTATACCTAAACCACACAAAGACACAACAAAGAAAGAGAACTTCAGACCAATTTCCCTTATGAATATCGACGCAAAAATACTCAATAAAATTCTGGCAAACCGAATTCAAGAGCACATCAAAACAATCATCCACCATGATCAAGTAGGCTTCATCCCAGGCATGCAGGGATGGTTTAATATACGGAAAACCATCAACGTGATCCATTATATAAACAAACTGAAAGAACAGAACCACATGATCATTTCATTAGATGCTGAGAAAGCATTTGACAAAATTCAACACCCCTTCATGATAAAAGTCCTGGAAAGAATAGGAATTCAAGGCCCATACCTAAACATAGTAAAAGCCATATACAGCAAACCAGTTGCTAACATTAAACTAAATGGAGAGAAACTTGAAGCAATCCCACTAAAATCAGGGACTAGACAAGGCTGCCCACTCTCTCCCTACTTATTCAATATAGTTCTTGAAGTTCTAGCCAGAGCAATCAGACAACAAAAGGAGATCAAAGGGATACAGATCGGAAAAGAAGAGGTCAAAATATCACTATTTGCAGATGACATGATAGTATATTTAAGTGATCCCAAAAGTTCCACCAGAGAACTACTAAAGCTGATAAACAACTTCAGCAAAGTGGCTGGGTATAAAATTTACTCAAATAAATCAGTTGCCTTCCTCTATACAAAAGAGAAACAAGCCGAGAAAGAAATTAGGGAAACGACACCCTTCATAATAGACCCAAATAATATAAAGTACCTCGGTGTGACTTTAACCAAGCAAGTAAAAGATCTGTACAATAAGAACTTCAAGACACTGAGGAAAGAAATTGAAGAAGACCTCAGAAGATGGAAAGATCTCCCATGCTCATGGATTGGCAGGATTAATATGGTAAAAATGGCCATTTTACCAAAAGCAATCTACAGATTCAATGCAATCCCCATCAAAATACCAATCCAATTCTTCAAAGAGTTAGACAGAACAATTTGCAAATTCATCTGGAATAACAAAAAACCCAGGATAGCTAAAGCTATCCTCAACAATAAAAGGACTTCAGGGGGAATCACTATCCCTGAACTCAAGCAGTATTACAGAGCAATAGTGATAAAAACTGCATGGTATTGGTACAGAGACAGACAGATAGACCAATGGAATAGAATTGAAGACCCAGAAATGAACCCACACACCTATGGTCACTTGATTTTTGACAAAGGAGCCAAAACCATCCAATGGAAAAAAGATAGCATTTTCAGCAAATGGTGCTGGTTCAACTGGAGGGCAACATGTAGAAGAATGCAGATCGATCCATGCTTATCACCCTGTACAAAGCTTAAGTCCAAGTGGATCAAGGACCTCCACATCAAACCAGACACACTCAAACTAATAGAAGAAAAACTAGGGAAGCATCTGGAACACATGGGCACTGGAAAAAATTTCCTGAACAAAACACCAATGGCTTATGCTCTAAGATCAAGAATCGACAAATGGGATCTCATAAAACTGCAAAGCTTCTGTAAGGCAAAGGACACTGTGGTTAGGACAAAACGACAACCAACAGATTGGGAAAAGATCTTTACCAATCCTACAACAGATAGAGGCCTTATATCCAAAATATACAAAGAACTCAAGAAGTTAGACCACAGGGAAACAAATAGCCCTATTAAAAAATGGGGTTCAGAGCTGAACAAAGAATTCACAGCTGAGGAATGCCGAATGGCTGAGAAACACCTAAAGAAATGTTCAACATCTTTAGTCATAAGGGAAATGCAAATCAAAACAACCCTGAGATTTCACCTCACACCAGTGAGAATGGCTAAGATCAAAAACTCAGGTGACAGCAGATGCTGGCGAGGATGTGGAGAAAGAGGAATACTCCTCCATTGTTGGTGGGATTGCAGACTGGTAAAACCATTCTGGAAATCAGTCTGGAGGTTCCTCAGAAAATTGGACATTGAACTGCCTGAGGATCCAGCCATACCTCTCTTGGGCATATACCCAAAAGATGCCTCAACATATAAAAGAGACACGTGCTCCACTATGTTCATCGCAGCCTTATTTATAATAGCCAGAAAATGGAAAGAACCCAGATGCCCTTCAACAGAGGAATGGATACAGAAAATGTGGTACATCTACACAATGGAATATTACTCAGCTATCAAAAACAACGAGTTTATGAAATTCGTAGGCAAATGGTTGGAACTGGAAAATATCATCCTGAGTGAGCTAACCCACTCACAGAAAGACATACATGGTATGCACTCATTGATAAGTGGCTATTAGCCCAAATGCTTGAATTACCCTAGATCCCTAGAACAAACGAAACTCAAGACGGATGATCAAAATGTGAATGCTTCACTCCTTCTTTAAATGAGGAAAAAGAATACCCTTGGCAGGGAAGGGAGAGGCAAAGATTAAAACAGAGACTGAAGGAACACCCATTCAGAGCCTGCCCCACATGTGGCCCATACATATACAGCCACCCAATTAGAGAAGATGGATGAAGCAAAGAAGTGCAGACCGACAGGAGCCGGATGTAGATCGCTCCTGAGAGACACAGCCAGAATACAGCAAATATAGAGGCGAATGCCAGCAGCAAACCACTGAACTGAGAATAGGTCCCCTATTGAAGGAATCAGAGAAAGAACTGGAAGAGCTTGAAGGGGCTCGAGACCCCAAAAGTACAACAATGCCAAGCAACCAGAGCTTCCAGGGACTAAGCCACTACCTAAAGACTATACATGGACTGACCCTGGACTCTGACCCCATAGGTAGCAATGAATATCCTAGTAAGAGCACCAGTGGAAGGGGAAGCCCTGGGTCCTGCTAAGACTGAACCCACAGTGAACTAGTCTATGGGGGGAGGGCGGCAATGGGGGGAGGGTTGGGAGGGGAACACCCATAAGGAAGGGGAGGGGGGAGGGGGATGTTTGCCCGGAAACCGGGAAAGGGAATAACACTCGAAATGTATATAAGAAATACTCAAGTTAATAAAAAAAAAAATCAAAAAAAATGAGGAAAAAGAATACCCTTGGCAGGGAAGGGAGAGGCAAAGATTAAAACAGAGACTGAAGGAACACCCATTCAGAGCCTGCCCCACAGGTGGCCCATACATATACAGCCACCCAATTAGACAAGATGGATGAAGCAAAGAAGTGCAGACCGACAGGAGCCGGATGTAGATCGCTCCTGAGAGACACAGCCAGAATTCAGCAAATACAGAGGCGAATGCCAGCAGCAAACCACTGAACTGAGAATAGGTCCCCCGTTGAAGGAATCAGAGAAAGAACTGGAAGAGCTTGAAGGGGCTCGAGACCGCAAAAGTACAACAATGTCAAGCAACCAGAGCTTCCAGGGACTAAGCCACTACCTAAAGACTATACATGGACTGACCCTGGACTCTGTCCCCATAGGTAGCAATGAATATCCTAGTAAGAGCACCAGTGGAAGGGGAAGCCCTGGGTCCTGCTAAGACTGAACCCCCAGTGAACTAGACTATGCGGGGAGGGTGGCAATGGGGGGAGGTTTGGGAGGGGAACACCCTCAAGGAAGGGGAGGGGGGAGGGTGATAAAAAAAAAAGAAACATTTATGCAGGCCAAGGACACAATATTCGTGTGGTCAGGGAATCAACTGATATTGACAGGACGACAGAAAGGTCACAGGTTTGTCATATCTATTAGTCAGCAGAATGTTGGTTTTTCAGAAAGGTTACAGCTCATCACATTGAGTATCTTGACTTCAGATTTATTTCTCAGTAAGGTCAGAGCTTTATTATATTATTATTCATCTTGACCACCAGATTTGTATTAGTCTTCTGCAGCTGGTTATGGATTTTCCATGAACCAAATCATACTTAATTCTAATCATAATAATAACATCACTAATGGAGGGTTTCAAGGGCATTGCTCCCAACATTTTTGCATCAATATTTATAAGCGAGATTGGTCTGAAGTTCTCTTTTTTCATAGGGTCATTGTGTGGTTTAGCTATCAGAGTAATTGTGGCTTCAAATAACGAATTATGTAGTGTTCCTTCTGTTTCTATTATATGGAATAATTTGAGGAATGTTGGTATCAGGTCTTCTTTCCTTCTTGCCCTGAGCTTTCTTTTAGTTGGGAGGTTTTAAATGAATGTTTCTATTTCCTTATGGGATACTGGCCTGTTTAGAGCATTTATCTGCTCTTGATTTAAATTTACTATGTGGTGTCTATCTAGAAATCCATTAATTTAATCTAGATTTTACAGTTTTCTTGAGTATAGGCTTTTGAAGCTGGATCTGATGAATTTTTGAATTTCCTCCATTTCTCTTTTTATGTCTCCCTTTTCACTTCTGATCTTGTTAATGTTGATACTGCCTTTGGGCTCGTTAGTTAGTTTGGCTAGGGGTTTAAATATCTTGTTGATTCTCTCAATCAATCAGCTTTTGGTTTTGCTGGTTCTTTCTATCGTTCTATTTGTTTCTATTTGGTTGATTTCAGCCCTGAATTTGCCTGTTTCCTCACTTCTACTCCTCTTGGTTGAGTTTGCTTCTTTTTGTTCTAGATCTTTCAGGTGTGATCTTAAGTCGCTAGTATAAGATCTCACATTTCTTTACTTAATTGTATGAACTTTCCTCTTAGCACTGCTTTCATTGTGTACCATAAGTTTGGATATGATATGTCAACATTTTCATTAAATTCCAGGAAGTCTTTAATTTCTTTATTTCATCCTTGACCAAACTATCATTGAGTAGAAAGCTGTGCGGTTTCCATATGTATGTGTGTTTTCTGTTGCTTTTGCTGTTATTGAAGACCACCTTTAACCCATGGTGCTCTTATAGGGTCCATGGGATTATTTCAATCTTCTTGTATCCATTGAGGTTTGTTTTTTAACCACTTATATGGTCAACTTTGGAGAACATACTGTGAAGTGCTGAAAAAAGGTTTATTCTTTGTTTTAGAGTGAAATGTTCTTTAGATGTCTGCTAAATCCAATTGATTCATAACCTCTATTAATTTCACTGTGTCTTTGTTTAGTTTTTGTTTTAATGACCTGCCCATTTGTGAGAGTGGGGTATTGAAGTCTTCCACTATTATTGTGTGGGGTTCAATGTGTGTTTTGAGTTTTACTAAAGTAACTTTTATGAATGTAGCTGCCTGAATTTAATATTATTTCAGTTTTATTTTTTAAAGGGCAATGTTTCTTAATGTCCTCCATTCCCACTAGCTCTTATTATCTTTCTGCTTCCTCTTTCTCAAAGGTCCCTAAGCCCTAAGAGAAGTGAATTGTGGAGACATCCTATTTAGGACTGAGTGTTCCATGCTCTCTCACCCTTTGAGAATTGTGTAGTTCTGGGTCATTATATTTGTTCCCATTCATTGAAGGCATACGCTTTTCTGATGATGACTGGGCAAAACACTGATTTGAGTATAGAAGTATATCATTAGGACTCACTTTTTGCTATGTCCTTTAAGTAGAAAAGCAGTATTTATTGTTGCCCTAAGACTCTGCCCTATTTAATCTCAGGATCAGGACCACCATACCAGTGTTATTCACTGCCTCCATCTCATTTGTTGGCCTGAAATCCAAGCATACAGTGTTTGGATATTACTGTAATTTTTGTACGACTACTGCACCAGGTTGTCATGGAGGCTGATCACCACTGTATTTAGAAGTTTTATAGCCTGTTTGTTATCTATCTTTCTCTCATCTAGTGTGAAGAATAACTTACAAGTAGCACAAACACTAGTCAATATGGGTGAAGGCTATAGGTAGGCAACATCTCTACTGCTATGTATTCAATGCAATATACAAATATTATTGTCAACAGTAGGTCCTTGACTTCAGCTTGTAGAGAGCAACCAAGAGACTTGAGAGTGTTAGAATAGAATATATAAATGGGCTGTAAACTTGAGCCTTGTGTGTTTATGTGGTGTTGCCCCGTAACCCCTCCATTCCTTTCTGATATGAGCAGTTAGTTCTGGCATTCTTCTCCTGGATTCATCAGGATTTCTAACAGGGCCAAAAGACTGAGAGAAGGTCAAAATATAGATGGTGTGACTTTGCTGGAGTTTAAGACTAAGATTACTAAAACTCTTTCTGTGAGAAGGGCCAAAGTACAGAGCCTTTAAAGGAGATTGGAGTCTCCAAGATTGAAGTAGGAAAGACTGTTCAATTTCACCAGTAGGTAGCAACTCAGCACAAATCAACCAAGAAATGGAAATGGTGTCATGATTATGGATATCTGAATTAATTAAATTTATGGAAAGCAAGAGCATAGTCTAAGAAAATGGCCAGAAATGGGAATCTGCCAACATGTGTGCAGGCACAGCTCTGTACCTAGGAGGATTACTATAGGACAAAGGAGCAGTCAGACAAAGCCATGAGGTGGGGAAAGAATAGAATGGAGCCCACATGCATCTGATATCTGCACAGAAAAGCTTTCTAGGAAAGGGATAAACTTACTTTAACACTTTATTGTAAAAGAATACACAGAGACACAAAATCAAGTGGTATAAAGGAATTATTTTGAGGTAAATAAGGATAGAAAGATCCAGATAAATGAATGAAAAAGCTAAGTATATGTGCTGCTGAAGAAAGTATGGCTGAGTATCTAAGAACAATTGATGTTCTTTCAAAAAATCCATGCTTGTTTCTCAACTTCCAATTTAGTGGCTCAAAACCTCTTGTGACTATCTCTAATGGATTTGAATTCTTCTGTTTGTACATTCAGATTCTTGGAAGAATGTGGTTTTTCACATACAGATACATACAGCAATACAGATAAAAATTTAAATACTCCTATGTCCCATGACATATCATAACATGAACTGGTCATGTTTGAAGTTCACTAAGAATCATGTGACAATCAGAATTCCTTTTTTCCCCATCAAGAATGATCACTGATCTTTACCTAGTCTGTTCTTTTCTTATGGTGTTACTGGGAAAATGTGACTCCTTGGATGCCATAGTTTGGAAATAGTTTTAGTGTATTAGGAGGATTAGCATAGTAATAATAGTCATCCTACCAAAAGCAATCTACAGATTCAATGTAATTCACATCAAAACTCCAACACTTCATAGATCTTGAAAGGGAAATTCTCAACTTCATGTGGAAAAACAAAAACTGAAGGATACCTAGAACAACCCTGAACAAGAATAGACATGCTAGAGGTCCCACTGTTCCTGGTTTCAAGTTATACTACAAAGTTATAATAATAAATATTATTCAGCATTGGCATAAAATTAGACATGGTAATCAATGGACTAGTAGTGAATATCTAGACATAAATCCACACACCCATTTTACTATGAAAATTTTTTTATAGAAGTCAATAATACACATGGAAAAAGACAGTATTTTTGATCAATGGTGCAGGAAAAATTGGATGGTTACATGTAGATGAATTCATATTTTTTATTCTGCACATCACTCAAGTCCAAGTGCCTCCAAGATCTCAAAACAGTACCATATATACTGAACTCGGAAGAAGATAATGAGGGGGGATTAGCTTTGAACTCATTTGTCAATTAAGACTTTATGAGACCTCTGCCAGGGCAGACTGCCAGCTAGTCTGCTCCTCTAAAAACACCACAGTGTGAGGCATCCCAGGAGATCTACTGCACACCACAGCTTATAGGCATCCCTGGAATTCTTTCACACACAAAGCAACTGGAAAACTAACACTACAGTCTGAAGATTTCTGAGAGGCTCCAAGACATTCAGAGCAACAGAGCCAACAGACTGAAAGCCTCGCAGGAGTTCTAATACACACAGGGAGACAGAAATCACAGTCCATAGACCCCACCCCTGAAGAACAGTTTAACACAGGACAAAAGCTTGACTGCTCCTCTGAAGACACAAAAGTCTGAAGGCCTGCCAGGAGAATTGTTACAGCCAGGGAAACAGATCAGCAGCTTCTCTGAAGACACCAGAGTCAGTAAGCACCACAGAAGGTCTGCTACAGCCAGGGCCACAGGCCTACCAGGAGACCTGAAAAGACCCAGGGACAAAAGAGGCATGCTCCAGACAGAAACAACCAGACCAGCAAGCACCAGGGATAACCAGACTACAAGAGGTAAAAGCAAGACCATAAGCAACAGAAAGCAAAATAGGTGGTCATAATCAGAACTCAGATCTCTCATTACAGTGAGACCTGAATACACACCAACACACCTGAAATCAGGACTCTGACCAAAAATCCTATCTCATGAAGATAATAGAGTACTTTAAGGAGGATATAAATAACTCAGTGGAAGAAATAAAGGAAAACAAAGGTAAACAGGTCAAAACCCTTAAAGAGGAAACAAATGAGTCTCTTAAAGAAATACAGGAAAACACAATCAAACAGGTCAAGGAATTGAATAATGTGAACCAAGATGTAAAACTGGAAGTAGAAACAATAAAGAAAACA
The DNA here is from genome assembly GCF_021556685.1 of Rattus norvegicus. Classification (NCBI taxonomy): domain Eukaryota; kingdom Metazoa; phylum Chordata; class Mammalia; order Rodentia; family Muridae; genus Rattus; species Rattus norvegicus. The sequence continues at coordinate 29,535,553 of NC_141554.1, forward strand.
CAAATGCAGGCAACCCTGGAAATGCAAAATGTAGGAAAGAGGTCAGGAATTACAGATGCAAGCATCACCAACAGAATACAAGAGATAGAAAAGAGTATCTCAGGTGTAGAAGGTACAATAGAAGAGATTGACACAAGTTTCAAAGAAAATCCAAAACATAAAATAGTTCTAAACCAAAACATCCAGGAAATCTAGGACATAGTGAAAAAACCAAATCTAAGAATAATTGGAATAGCGGAGAATGAAGATTCCTTGCTCAAAGGACCTGAAAATATCTTAAAGAAAATCCTAGAAAACTTCCCCAACCTAAAGAAAGAAATGGCCATAAAGTACAAGAAGCATACATAATACCAAACAGGTGGGACCAGAAAAGAAATTCCTCTCATCACATAATAATCAAAACACTAAACTCACAGAACAAAGAAAGAATATTAAAAGCTGTGAGGGAAAATGGCCAAGTCATATATAAAAGCAGAGCTGTTAGAATTACACCAGACTTCTCAATAGAGGTCAGAGGTCAGGCAGAGAACACAAATGCCAGGTCAGTTTACTATACTCAACAAAACTGTCAATCGATATAGATGGAGAAACCAAAATATTCCAGGGCAAAACCAAATTCAGATAGTATCAATCTACCAATCCATCCCTACAGAGGATTCTAGAAGGAAAACTCAAACATGAGGAGGGAACCTACACCAAAGAAAAGACAAGATACTAATTATCTCATAACAAAGTCAAAAGGAGAAAACCACATGCACGTAATGCCACATACAAAAACAAACATAACAGTAACCAACAATCATTCATCTTTAATATCTCTCAAATTTAATAGATTCAATTCACCTATAAAAAGATATAAGCTAGGGGTTGGGGACTTAGCTCAGTGATAGAGCGCTTGCCTAGCAAGCGCAAGGCCCTGGGTTTGGTCCCCAGCTCCGGAAAAAAAAAAGAACAAAAGATATAAGCTAATTGGATATGCAAACAGGATGCAGCATTTTGCTGAATGCAAGAAACACATGTCAATAACAAAGACAGATGCTACCTCAGAGTAAAAGGCTGGAAAAATTTCTTCTATGTAAATGGTCACAAAAAACAAGCTGGACTACCCATTCTAATATCCAATAAAATAGACTTTCTACCAAAAGTTATCAATCAAGATGAGAAAGATCACTTCATATTCATCAAAGGAATAATCCACCACGAGAAAGTCTCAATTCTGAACATCTATGCTGCAAATGCAAGGGAAACCACATTCATTAAAGAAACCTTACTAAAGCTTAAAACACACACTGAACCCCACATAATAATAGTTGGAAACTTCAACACCCCCACTCTCACTAATGGACCAGTCATTGAAACTGAAACTAAACAAAGATACACTAAAACTAAACAACTCTCTACCCAATTATAAATTGTTCAGGGAAGAAATAAAGATAGAAATTAAAGGGGCTGGAGAGATGGCTCAGTGGTTAAGAGCACTGACTACTCTTCCAGAGGTCCTGAGTTCAATTCCCAGCAACCACATGGTGGCTCACAAACATCTATAATCAGGTCTGGTGCCCTCTTCTGGCCTGCAGGTGCATACATGCAGGCAGAAAGCTGTATGATGTATACATAATAAATAAATAAATGTTAAAAAAAAAGAAATTAAAGACTTCCTGGAATTCAACGAAAATTATGACACAACATACCCAAAACTATGGTATAAAATGAAAGCAGTGCTAAGAGGAAAATTCATAGCAATAAGTGCCCTTGTAAAGAAATTGGAGCGATCTTACACTCATAACTTAACAACATGCCTGAGAGCTCTACAGCAAAAACAAGCAAACACACCCAATAGGAGTATAAAGAAGGAAATAGTCAAATTCTCAGCAGAAATCAACCATAGAAAATCAAAGAGAACAATACAAAGAATCAACAAAACTAAAAGCTGGTTCTTTGAGAAAATCAACATACAGGTAAACCCTCCTAGCCAAACTAACTAAGGGGCCCAGAGACAGTAATCCAATTAACAATTTCAGAATTGAAATGGGAGACATAACAGCAGAAACAGAGAAAATTCAAAAATCATCAGATCCTACTAAAAAAAGCTTATACTCAACAAAACTGGAAAATGTAGATGAAATGGATGATTGCATAGACAGATATCACATACCAAAATTAAATGAAGAGCAGGTAAACTATACAAACTGGCCCATAACCCCTAAGGAAATAGAAGACATCATCAGAAACTTCCCAACTGAAGGAAGCACATGGCCAGCCGGCAGTAGTGTGAAATTCTACCAGATCTTCAAATAAGAACAATATATTTCAAACTACTCTATAAATCAAAACAGAAAATCACTGGTTAATTCATTCTATGAAGCCACAATTACTCTGATACTAAAAGGAGTTAGACTCTAAAGCACCCTATTAAAATGGGGTATAGAAATAAACCAAGAATTTTCAGCTTAGAAATATCAAATGGATGACACAATGACCCAACAAAGAAAAGGAAAGTCAGACCAATTTCCCCCATGAATATCCACAAAAGACTCGATTCCAACAAACCAAATCCAAAAAAAAACACATAGAAACAATCATCCACCATGTTCAAGAAAGCTTCATCCTAGGGAAGCAGGGATGGTTCAATATGTGGAAATTGATTAATGTAATCCACTATGTAAAAAACACAAAGGAAAAAAAGCACATGATCATCTAAACACAAAGGAAAAAAAGCACATGATCATCTCATTAGATGCTGAGAAAGCAGTTGACAAGACTCAATATCACTTCACGTTAAAAGTCTTGGAAAGATCAAGAATTCAAGGGCCAAATGTAAACATAGTAAAAGCAATATAAAGCAAACCAGTAGCCAACATCAAACTAAAAGGAGAGAAACTTGAAGCAATCTCACTAAAATCAGGGACTAGACAAGGCTGCCCACTCTCTCCCTACTTATTCAATATAGTACTCAAAATCCTACACAGAAGCAATCAGACAACAAAAGGAGGTTAAAGGGATACAAATGGGAAAGGAAGATGGAAAAATGTCACTATTTGCAGATGATATGATAGTATACTTATGTGACCCCAAAAAGTTCCACCAGAGAACTACTAAGCCTGATAAACAACTTCAGCAAGATGGTTGGGAAAAAATTAACTCAAACAAATCAGAAGCCTTCCTTTACTCAAAGGATAAACAGGCAAAGAAAGAAATTAGGGAAACGACACCCTTCACAATAGTCATAAATATCATAAAATACCTTGGTGTGACTCTAACCAAGCAAGTGAAAGATTTGTATGACAAGAACTTCAAGTCTCTGAATTAAGAAATTGAAGATCTCAGACGATGGAAAGATGTCCCATGCTCAGGGATTGGCAGGATCAATAGAGTAAAAATGGCCATTTTGTCAAAAAGCAATCTACAGATTCAATGCAATCCCTATCAAAATTCCAACTCAATTCTTCATAGAGTTAGAAAGAGCAATTTCCAAATTCATTTGGAATATCAAACAAACAAAAAACCAATATAGCGTAAACTATCCTCAACAATGTAAGAACTTCTTGGGGGAATTACCCTCTGTGATCTCAAGCAATATTACAGAGAAATAGTGATTAAAAACTATTTAGTATTAGTACAGAGACAGGCAGGTATATCAATGGAGTAGAATTGAAGACCCAGAAATGAACTCACACATCTATGGTCGCTTGATTTTGACCAAGGAGCTAAAACCATTCAGTGGAAAAAGATAGCATTTTCTTTCTTTCTTTTTTTTTTTTTGGTTCTTTTTTTCGGAGCTGGGGACCGAACCCAGGGCCTTGCGCTTCCTAGGTAAGCGCTCTACCACTGAGCTAAATCCCCAGCCCAAGATAGCATTTTCAACAAATGGTAATGGTTCAATTAGGGGTCAGCATGTAGAAGAATGCAAATTTATCTATTCTCATCACCCTGTACAAAGCTCATGTCCAAGTGGATCAAGGACCTCTACATAAAACCAGATAAAGTCATAATAATAGATGAAAAAGTGGGGAAGAGCCTGGAACACATGGGCACTGGGGAAAATTTCCTGAACAAAACACTAGTGGATTATGTTCTAAGATTAAGAATCAATAAATGGGACTTCATAAAACTGCAAAGCCTCTGTAATGCAAAGGACACTGTCATTAGGTCAATACTGCACTGAACAAATTGGGCAAAAGTTTTAACCAATCTTACATTCAATAGAGGGCTAATATCCAATATATACAAAGAACTCAAGAAGTTAGATTCCAAAGCGCCCTATTAAAATGGGGTACAGAAATAAGACAATAATTTTCAGCTTAGAAATATCAAATGGATGAGAAATACATAAAGAAATGTTCAATGTTCAAAGTCCTTAGTCTTCAGGGAAATACAAGTTAAAACGATTCTTAGATTCCACCTCACACCAGTCAGAATGGCTAAGATCAAAAACTCAGGTGACACTAGATACTGGAAAGCATGTGGAGAAAGAACACTCCTCCACTGTTGGTGGCATAGCAAGCTTGTACCACAACTCTGGAAATCATTCTGGAGGTTCTTCAGAAAATTGGACATTGTACTGCTTGAGGACCCAGCTATACTACTCCTGGGCATATACCCAAATATTATTTTAACACACAACAAAGACCCATGCTCCAATATGCTCATAGCAGCCTTATTTATAGTAGCCAGGAGCTAGAAAGAACCCAGATGTCCTTCAACAGAGGAATGGATATAGAAAATGTGGTACATCTACACAGTGGAGTTCTTCTCAGCTATCAAAGACAATGACTTCATGAAATTCATAGGCAAATAGATAGAACTAGAAAATATGCCTTGAGACTTCAGGAGTCTGGAATTCTACCTTCAGTGAAATTTTGAATTTTCAAGGTGAGTCTGGTTCCCAACTCAAAAGTGTGGAGACAAAACTTGTTTTCCCTACTCTTTTGGCTTATGAAAATCTGCACCTGTATTGGTCAGGAGCTGGTAGAACCTCTCAGGAAACAGTCATACCAATCTCTTGTTAGCAAGCTCTTCTTGGCAACAGTAGTAGTATAGGTGTTTGGTGTCTGCAGATGGGATGGGATGGATCCCTAGGTGGGGCAGTCTCTGGATAGCCACTCATTCTGTCTCTGTTCCATTTTTTGAAACAAATTATTGAATAATTTTATTTACATTTCAAGTGTAACAAAAGATCATCCAAAAACTGCCGCACTTTGTGATCCATCCCAAACAGTCATCAAACTCAGTCACTATTGTTGATGCCAAGAAGGGCTTGCTGACAGGAGCCAGATATGGATGACTCTGGAGAGGCTCTGCCAGAACCTTACTGATACAGATGAGGACTGTGCACAGGGGCCCCAATGATGGAACAACAGACCCCACTAGAGCTGCCAGGGAATAAACCACTAACCACTAAGTACACATGGAGGGATTCATGGCAATAGCCACTTATGTAGTAGAGGATGGCATTGTCCAGCATCAGTAGGAGGAAAAGCCCTAGGTCCTGTGAAGGCCTGTTTCCCCAATGTAGGGGGATGCCAGGTTGTTGTGGTAGAAGTGTGGCGTGCAGTGAAAGCATCCTCAGTGAAGCAGTGGGAGTTGGAAAGGAATATGAGAGTGGCTAAAGGGGATACCATTTGAAATATAAATACATAAAATATCCAAGAAAAATTAAATTAAAAAAAATATAAATTTGCAGAGCTTCTGATGAATATCCTTTGAATGACAAATCCACTTTCCTTTTTTTGTGCTTTATATTTTAAACTTGGGTGTCATATAGTTAAACAGAAATTATAAATAAATGAAATTTTACTTCTTAACAACAGTCATATTTCCACAATCCCCACACACAATAGACTAAGTACACAGGTAACAAAGTGGAGAAAGAATAAAGTGAGTATAGAAACAAAAACAAGAAATGTAGTTTGCTTTTTATGAGTCACTTCTCTTGTACATCATTGGCTATTAATGATACACCGCTAAATGCAAAAACACACAAATTGTACTAAATTAAAATTAATTTAACTGACCTGACAGAAACAATTTTAGGAAGCAGAAATAGCTCACATTCAGAGTGCTAAGACAGCAAAGGATTAAGTACTGGAGTGGACTTATGGTCTTCAGCTCAACACACTTGACTGAAGGTTACATACTAGAACTGGAGATATCTAACCCACATGCCACTGGCTTGTGACTGTCCAAAGCTACTCACAATTATCTGTTTTAAAAGGGTTTCTTCTGTATACTGCAAAGGCAATATGCAGAGATGCCATGCAGTGGAAAAGTAGGTGAATCTCTGAAAGGCAGTTTACACGATGTCTAAGAATATCAGCAGGAAGAGAGACCTCACCGCCTGATCAGGTGGGCACTCCTGAGGCTGCAGAGCAGAAGAGACCACGAACACTGCTCACCCCTGCCCACATCCCTGGCCCAAGAGGAAACTGTATAAGGCCTCTGGGCTCCCGTGGGGGAGGGCCCAGGAGCGGCAGGACCCCTGCCTGAGACACCACCAGAATCTGAAGGAAACAGACCGGATAAACAGTTCTCTGCACCCAAATGCCGTGGGAGGGAGAGCTGAATCTTCAGAGAGGCAGACAAGCCTGGGAAATCAGAAGAGACTGCTCTCTGCACACACATCTCGGACGCCAGAGGAAAAAGCCAAAGACCATGTGGAACCCTGGTGCAATGAAGCTCCCAGAAGGGGCGGCACAGGTCTTCCTGGTTGCTGCCGCTGCAGAGAGCCCGTGGGCAGCACCCCGCGAGTGAACTTGAGCCTCGGGACCACAGGTAAGACCAACTTTTCTGCTGCAAGAAGGCTGCCTGGTGAAATCGGGACACACAGAGGCAGAATTCCTCTAGAACCGGGCACGTCCTGTGTTTACCGGAAGTCCCACACTCGCGGATCCCGGCCCGCAGCAGCTCTCTGCTCCCAGACCCCGTGGGAAAGAGACCTCTCCGCCTTCTCAGGTGGGCACTCCTGAGGCTGCATAAGCTCCCGGAAGGGGCGGCACAGGTCTTCCTGGTTGCTGCCGCCGCAAAGAGCCCGTGGGCAGCACCCCGCGAGCGAACTTGAGCCTTGGGACCACAGTTAAGACCAACTTTTCCGCTGCAAGAAAGCTGCCTGGTGAACTCAAGACACAGGCCCACAGAAACAGCTGAAGACCTGTAGAGAGGAAAAACTACACGCCCGAAAGCAGAACACTCTGTCCCCATAACTGACTGAAAGAGAGGAAAACAGGTCTACAGCACTCCTGACACACAGGCTTATAGGACAGTCTAGCCACGGTCAGAAATAGCAGAACAAAGTAACACTAGAGATAATCTGATGGCGAGAGGCAAGAGCAGGAACCCAAGCAACAGAAACGAAGACTACATGGCATCATCGGAGCCCAATTCTCCCACCAAAGCAAACACTGAATATCCAAACACACCAGAAAAGCAAGACCTAGTTTCAAAATCATATTTGATCATGATGCTGGAGGACTTTAAGAAAGACATAAAGAACTCCCTTAGAAAACAAGTAGAAGCCTACAGAGAGGAATCTCAAAAATCCCTGAAAGAATTCCAGGAAAACACAAACAAACAGTTGAAGGAATTAAAAATGGAAATAGAAGCAATCAAGAAAGAACACATGGAAACAACCCTGGACATAGAAAATCAAAAGAAAAGACAAGGAGCTGTAGATACAAGCTTCACCAACAGAATACAAGAGATGGAAGAGAGAATCTCGGGAGCAGAAGATTCCATAGAAATCATTGACTCAACTGTCAAAGATAATGTAAAGCGGAAAAAGCTACTGGTCCAAAACATACAGGAAATCCAGGACTCAATGAGAAGATCAAACCTAAGGATAATAGGTATAGAAGAGAGTGAAGACTCCCAGCTCAAAGGACCAGTAAATATCTTCAAACAAAATAATAGAAGAAAACTTCCCTAACCTAAAAAAAGGGATACCCATAGGCATACAAGAAGCCTACAGAACTCCAAATAGATTGGACCAGAAAAGAAACACCTCCCGTCACATAATTGTCAAAACACCAAACGCACAAAATAAAGAAAGAATATTAAAAGCAGTAAGGGAAAAAGGTCAAGTAACATATAAAGGCAGACCTATCAGAATCACACCAGACTTTTTGCCAGAAACTATGAAGGCCAGAAGATCCTGGACAGATGTCATACAGACCCTAAGAGAACACAAATGCCAGCCCAGGTTACTGTATCCTGCAAAACTCTCAATTAACATAGATGGAGAAACCAAGATATTCCATGACAAAACCAAATTTACACAATATCTTTCTACAAATCCAGCACTACAAAGGATAACAAATGGTAAAACCAAACATAAGGAGGCAAGCTATACCCTAGAAGAAGCAAGAAACTAATCGTCTTGGCAACAAAACAAAGAGATTGAAAGCACACAAACATAACCTCACATCCAAATATGAATATAACGGGAAGCAATAATCACTATTCCTTAATATCTCTCAACATCAATGGCCTCAACTCCCCAATAAAAAGAAATAGATTAACAAACTGGATACGCAACGAGGACCCTGCATTCTGCTGCCTACAGGAAACACACCTCGGAGACAAAGACAGACACTACCTCAGAGTGAAAGGCTGGAAAACAAGTTTCCAAGCAAATGGTCAGAAGAAGCAAGCTGGATTAGCCATTCTAATATCAAATAAAATCAATTTTCAACTAAAAGTCATCAAAAAAGATAAGGAAGGACACTTCATATTCATCAAAGGAAAAATCCACCAAGATGAACTCTCAATCCTAAATATCTATGCCCCAAATACAAGGGCACTACATACGTAAAAGAAACCTTACTAAAGCTCAAAACACACATTGCACCTCACACAATAATAGTGGGAGATTTCAACACCCCACTCTCATCAATGGACAGATCATGGAAACAGAAATTAAACAGTGATGTCGACAGACTAAGAGAAGTCATGAGCCAAATGGACTTAACGGATATTTATAGAACATTCTATCCTAAAGCAAAAGGATATACCTTCTTCTCAGCTCCTCATGGTACTTTCTCCAAAATTGACCATATAATTGTTCAAAAAACAGGCCTCAACAGGTACAGCAAGATAGAAATAATCCCATGCGTGCTATCGGACCACCACGGCCTAAAACTGGTCTTCAATAACAATAAGGGAAGAATGCCCACCTATACGTGGAAATTGAACAATGCTCTACTCAATGATAACCTGGTCAAGGAAGAAATAAAGAAAGAAATTAAAAACTTTTTAGAATTTAATGCAAATGAAGATACAACATACTCAAACTTATGGGACACAATGAAAGCTGTGCTAAGAGGAAAACTCATAGCGCTGAGTGCCTGAAGAAAGAAACAGGAAAGAGCATATGTCAGCAGCTTGACAGCACACCTAAAAGCTCTAGAACAAAAAGAAGCAAATACACCCAGCAGGAGTAGAAGGCAGGAAATAATCAAACTCAGAGCTGAAATCAACCAAGTAGATACAAAAAGGACCATAGAAAGAATCAACAGAACCAAAAGTTGGTTCTTTGAGAAAATCAACAGGATAGATAAACCCTTAGCCAGACTAACGAGAGGACACAGAGAGTGCGTCCGAATTAACAAAATCAGAAAGGAAAAGGGAGACATAACTACAGATTCAGAGGAAATTCAAAAAATCATCAGATCTTACTATAAATACCTATATTCAAGAAAACTTGAAAATCTTCAGGAAATGGACAATTTCCTAGACAGATACCAGGTACCGAAGTTAAATCAGGAACAAATAAACAAGATAAACAACCCCATAACTCCTAAGGAAATAGAAGCAGTCATTAAAGGTCTCCCAACCAAAAAGAGCCCAGGTCCAGACGGGTTTAGTGCAGAATTCTATCAAACCTTCATAGAAGACCTCATACCAATATTATCCAAACTATTCCACAAAATAGAAACAGATGGATCACTACCGAATACCTTCTACGAAGCCACAATTACTCTTATACCTAAACCACACAAAGACACAACAAAGAAAGAGAACTTCAGACCAATTTCCCTTATGAATATCGACGCAAAAATACTCAATAAAATTCTGACAAACCGAATCCAAGAGCACATCAAAACAATCATCCACCATGATCAAGTAGGCTTCATCTCAGGCATGCAGGGATGGTTTAATATACGGAAAACCATCAACGTGATCCATTATATAAACAAACTGAAAGAACAGAACCACATGATCATTTCATTAGATGCTGAGAAAGCATTTGTTAAAATTCAACAGCCCTTCATGATAAAAGTCCTGGAAAGAATAGGAATTCAAGGCCCATACCTGAACATAGTAAAAGCCATATACAGCAAACCAGTTGCTAACATTAAACTAAATGGAGAGAAACTTGAAGCAATCCCACTAAAATCAGGGACTAGACAAGGCTGTCCACTCTCTCCCTACTTATTCAATATAGTTCTTGAAGTTCTAGCCAGAGCAATCAGACAACAAAAGGAGATCAAGGGGATACAGATCAGAAAATAAGAGGTCAAAATATCACTATTTGCAGATGATATGATAGTATATTTAAGTGATCCCAAAAGTTCCACCAGAGAACTACTAAAGCTGATAAACAACTTCAGCAAAGTGGCTGGGTATAAAATTAACTCAAATAAATCAGTTGCCTTCCTCTATACAAAAGAGGAACAAGCCAAGAAAAAAATTAGGGAAACGACACCCTTCATAATAGACCCAAATAATATAAAGTACCTTGGTGTGACTTTAACCAAGCAAGTAAAAGATCTGTACAATAAGAACTTCAAGACACTGAGGAAAGAAATTGAAGAAGACCTCAGAAGATGGAAAGATCTCCCATGCTCATGGATTGGCAGGATTAATATAGTAAAAATGGCCATTTTACCAAGAGCAATCTACAGATTTAATGCAATCCCCATCAAAATACCAATCCAATTCTTCAAAGAGTTAGACAGAACAATTTGCAAATTCATCTGGAATAACAAAAAAACCCAGGATAGCTAAAGCTATCCTCAACAATAAAAGGACTTCAGGGGGAATCACTATCCCTGAACTCAAGCAGTATTACAGAGCAATAGTGATAAAAACTGCATGGTATTGCTACAGAGACAGACAGATAGACCAATGGAATAGAATTGAAGACCCAGAAATGAACCCACACACCTATGGTCACTTGATTTTTGACAAAGGAGCCAAAACCATCCAATGGAAAAAAGATAGCATTTTCAGGAAATGGTGCTGGTTCAACTGGAGGGCAACATGTAGAAGAATGCAGATCGATCCATGCTTATCACCCTGTACAAAGCTTAAGTCCAAGTGGATCAAGGACCTCCACATCAAACCAGACACACTCAAACTAATAGAAGAAAAACTAGGGAAGCATCTGGAACACATGGGCACTGGAAAAAATTTCCTGAACAAAACACCAATGGCTTACGCTCTAAGATCAAGAATCGACAAATGGGATCTCATAAAACTGCAAAGCTTCTGTAAGGCAAAGGACACTGTGGTTAGGACAAAACGGCAACCAACAGATTGGGAAAAGATCTTTACCAATCCTACAACAGATAGAGGCCTTATATCCAAAATATACAAAGAACTCAAGAAGTTAGACCGCAGGGAAACAAATAACCCTATTAAAAAATGGGGTTCAGAGCTAAACAAAGAATTCACAGCTGAGGAATGCCGAATGGCTGAGAAACACCTAAAGAAATGTTCAACATCTTTAGTCATAAGGGAAATGCAAATCAAAACAACCCTGAGATTTTACCTCACACCAGTGAGAATGGCTTAGATCAAAAACTCAGGTGACAGCAGATGCTGGCGAGGATGCGGAGAAAGAGGAACACTCCTCCATTGTTGGTGGGATTGCAGACTGGTACAACCATTCTGGAAATCAGTCTGGAGGTTCCTCAGAAAATTGGACATTGAACTGCCTGAGGATCCAGCTATACCTCTCTTGGGAATATACCCAAAAGATGCCTCAACATATAAAAGAGACACGTACTCCACTATGTTCATCGCAGCCTTATTTATAATAGCCAGAAGCTGGAAAGAACCCAGATGCCCTTCAACAGAGGAATGGATACAGAAAATGTGGTACATCTACACAATGGAATATTACTCAGCTATCAAAAACAACGAGTTTATGAAATTCGTAGGCAAATGGTTGGAACTGGAAAATATCATCCTGAGTGAGCTAACCCAATCACAGAAAGACATACATGGTATGCACTCATTGATAAGTGGCTATTAGCCCAAATGCTTGAACTACCCTAGATGCCTAGAACAAACGAAACTCAAGACGGATGATCAAAATGTGAATGCTTCACTCCTTCTTTAAATGAGGAAAAAGAATACCCTTGGCAGGGAAGGGAGAGGCAAAGATTAAAACAGAGACTGAAGGAACACCCATTCAGAGCCTGCCCCACATGTGGCCCATACATATACAGCCACCCAATTAGAGAAGATGGATGAAGCAAAGAAGTGTAGACTGACAGGAGCCGGATGTAGATCGCTCCTGAGAGACACAGCCAGAATACAGCAAATACAGAGGCGAATGCCAGCAGCAAAGCACTGAACTGAGAGTAGGTCCCCCGTTGAAGGAATCAGAGAAAGAACTGGAACAGCTTGAAGGGGCTCGAGACCCCATATGTACAACAATGCCAAGCACCCAGAGCTTCCAGGGACTAAGCCACTACCTAAAGACTATACATGGACTGACCCTGGACTCTGACCCCATAGGTAGCAATGAATATCCTAGTAAGAGCACCAGTGGAAGGGGAAGCCCTGGGTCCTGCTAAGACTGAACCCCCAGTGAACTAGACTTTGGGGGGGAGGGCGGCAATGGGGGGAGGGTTGGGAGGGGAATACCCATCAGGAAGGGGAGGGGGGAGGGTGATGTTTGCCCGAAACCAGGAAAGGGAATAACACTCGAAATGTATATAAGAAATACTCAATAAAAAAAATCCAACCAAATAAAAGAGACAAATATTAAAAAAAAAGAAATAAAGAAAGAAATTAAAGACTTCTTAGAATTTAATAAAAATGAAGATACAAAATTCCCAAACTTATGAGACACAATGAAAGCAGTGCTAAGAGGAATACTCACATCTCTGAGTGCCTGCAAAAAGAAACAGGAGAAAGCATATGTCAGCAGCTTGATAGCAAACCTAAAAGCTCTAGAACAAAGAGAAATAAATAAACACAAGAGGAGTACAAGGCAGGAAACAATCAAACTCAGAGCTGAAATCAATCAAGTAGAAATGAAATGAACTATATAAGGAATCAACAAAACCAAGAGCTGGTTCTCTGAGAAAATCAACAAGATAGATAAACCCTTAGCCAGACTAACCAGAAGTCACAGAGAATGTATAAAAATTAACAAAATCAGAAATGAAAAGGGAGACATAACAACAGAATCTGAAGAAATTAAAAAAATCATCAGATCCTACTACAAAAGCCAATATTAAACAAAATTGGAAAATCTGGAGGAAATGGACAATTTTCTACACAGATATCAGGTACCAAAGTTAAATCAGGAACAAATAAACCATCTAAACAACTCCATAGCTCCTAAAGAAATAGAAGCAGTTATTAAAAGTCTCCCAACCAAAAAGAGCCCAGGACCATATCGGTTTAGTGCAGAATTCTATCAGACCTTCATAGAAGACCTCATACCAATATTATCCAAACCATTCCACAAAATTGAAACAGATGGAGCACTACCGAATTCCTTCTATGAAGTCACAATTACTCTTTTGCTGAAACCAACAAAGACCTAACAAAGAAAGAGAACTTCAGACCAATTTCGTTTATGAATATTGACACAAAAACACTTAATAAAATTCTTGCAAACCAAAACCAAGACCATCAAAGTGATCATCCATCATGATGAAGTAAGCTTCATTCCAGGGATCAAGCAATGGTTTAATATACAAAAATCCATCAATGTAATACACTATATAAACAAACTCAAGATAAGAACCACATGATCATTTCATTAGATGCTAAGAAAGCATTTGACAAAATTCAACACCCCTTCACAATTAGAGTCCTGGAACGATCAGGAATTCAAGGCCCATATCTAAACATAGTAAAGGCCATATACAGCAAACCAGTAGCTAACATCATACTAAATGGAGAGAAACTTGATGCAATCACACTGAAATCAGGGACTAGACAAGGCTGCCTATTTATTCAGTATAGTACTTGAAGTCCTAGCCAGAACAATCAGAAAACAAAAGGAGATCAAAGGGATATAAATTTGAAATGAAGAAACCAAAATATCACTATTTGCAGATGATATGATATTGAACTTAAGTAACCCCAAAAGTTCCATCAGAGATCTACTTAACCTGATAAACAACTTCAGCAAAGGGTCGGGGTATAAAATTAATTCAAACAAATCAGTAGCCTTCCTCTACTCAAATGATAAATAGGCTGAGAAAGAAATTAGGGAAATGACACACTTCAGTATAATCCCAAATAATATAAAATATCATGGTATGACTTCAACCAAGCAAGTAGAAGATCTGTATGTCAAGAACTTCAAGTCTCTGAAGAAAGAAATTGAGGAAGATCTCAGAAGTTGGAAAGATCTCCCATGCTCATCAACTAGCAGGATTAATATAGTAAAGATGGCCATTTTGCCAAAAGCAATCTAGAGATTCAATGCAATCCACATCAAAATTCCTACTCAATTCTTTATAGAGATAGAAAGAGCAATTTGCAAATTCAATTGTAAAACAAAACGCCCAGGATGGCGAAAACTATGCTCAACAATCAAAGAACACCTGAGGGAATCACCATCCCTGACTTCAAGCAGTATTACAGAGCAGTAGTCATAAAAACTATATGGTATTGGTACAGAGACAGGCAGATAGATCAGTGGAACAAAATTGAAGACCCAGAAATGAACCCACACACCTGTGGTCACTTGATCTTTGACAAAGGAGCTAAAACCATCCAATGGAAGAAAGATACCAGTGTCAACAAATGGTGCTGGTTCAACTGGAGGTCAGCATGTAGAAGAATGCAAAGCAATTCATTCTTATCACCATGTACAACACTTAAGTCCAAGTCATATTCATCAAAGGAAAAATCCACCAAGATGAACTCTCAATCCTCATCTTCGGTTGGTTTATATACAAGTGTGCAGTTTCTAGGTTTGAAAGTAAAATGATGCTATCTGGTGCTGGATAGAGGATAGAGGAGCCTTATTTTTTATTATGGCAGCTTGCTATTTTGTAACATGGTGATTTGGTTGAACACAATAAAGTACAGTAGTAACTGAAAAAAACAAACAAAAAAAAAAAAAGATGCTCCAACATACAACAAGGTACATGCTCCACTATGTTCATAGCAGCCTTATTTATAATAGTCAGAAAATGAAAAGATAAAAAAAAAGAAAATGAAAAGATCTCAGCTGTCCTTCAACAGTGGAATGAAAACAGAAAATGTGGTACATCTACACCATGGAGTACTACTGAGATATCAAAAACAATGACTTCAAGAAATTGACAGGCAAATAGAATGAACTAGACAATATCATCCTGAGTGAGTTAACCCAATCACAGAAACACACACATGGTACGCACTCAGTGATGAGTGGATATTAGCCCAAATGCTCAAATTACCCAAGATGCACAGACAACATGAAACTCAAGAAGGATGACCAAAATGCCGATGTTTCACTCCTTCTTTCAAAGGGGTTGGAGAGTACCCATAGAAGGGATAGAGAGGCAAAGTTTAGAACAGAACCTGAAGGAATGGCACTTCAGAGTCTACCCCACATGTGGCCTATACATATACAGCTTCCAAACTAGATAAGATGGATGAAGCTAAGAAGTGCAGGCTGACTGGATATAGATGTCTCCTAAGAATTGCAGCTAGATCATGTCAAATACAGTGGCAAATGCTAGCAGCAAACCATTGAACTGAGAACTGGATCTCAGTTGGAAGAATTACAGAAAGATTGAAAGAGCTGAAGGGACTTGCAACCCCATAAGAACCACCATGCCAGCCAAGCAGAGTTCCCAGAGACTAAACCACTACCTAATCACTATACATGGACTGTCCCATGGCTCCATCTGCATATGCAGCAGAGGATGGTCTCCTTAGGCACAAATGGAATGAGCAGCCCTTGGTCCTTCCTAGGCTGGGAAAGTGGATAGATGGTGAAGGGAATACAGTAATAGAAGAAGGGGAAGGGGATGGTATTGGGACTTATTTCTGGGAAACCAGGAAAGTGAATAACATTTTAATTTTAAATGAAAAATATTCAATTAAAAATCAACAGCAACAACATGATGTTTAGAGCTTAAAATAAAAAAAGCTACAATCAGGAAAAAAAAAAGAATATCAGCAGGAATGCCTGGAGACTTAAGGAGTCTGGAATTCTATCTTCAGTGAAATCTTGAATCTTCAATGTGATTATTGTTCCCAACTCAAAAGTGCGGAGACAAAACTTGCTTTCCCTACTCTTTTGGCTTTCACACCTCATTGATCCCATGATCAGGATGAAATTATGAGAATATCATTTGGTGATTGTGAGTAAATCAAAGATGAGGCTGGAATGGCTTAGAAAGAAAATGATATGGCCTTACTGCAGAAAAGTAGCTGTTGGTGTCTTTGTATATATGTATACATATGTATATATATATATATACGTATGTATATATATATATATATATATATATATATATATATATATATATATATGATATATGGCAACTTCCACAGCCTGCCATCTTGGCTAAAGGAATGCAATCACCATTTGCTACTAAGTGACTTACTATTGATTTTTGTGAAAATGCATGTGACTTGAGAAATGACATCGGATTCCCAGGAACTTGGCCATGAACATTACTGACATACACAACATGTTTCAGTTTGAGAACTCTCCTAAAAGTATCAGTGATGATTATGACTGCTTCTTTGGTTAAAACCAACCTAAACAAGAGGAACTTCAAAAGAATGAACGTGAAGAAAATAAAAGCCTCCATCATGGAAGAATGCAATCTCTTTGTCATTTTCTTTATTGTTTGATATAAGTTCGATGAGCTCACAACAGACATCGTCAATCTTATTCAGGTGGCCCTGGGATATATATGACCAATAATTATTCTGTGTGTGTTGCTATCATTTAAAAACTGAGTCATAAGTCCAATAGCAATGCAATAGGAACTTCATGAACTTTAGGAGACTAACAAACAAAGAAAAAAATCCTAGCATTTGTTGACACATATTATTAAGCAGCCATCAACTGTAACTAACCAGGCCTTGAATGGAGGGTTTGGGAAACCAAGTTATCCACAAAAACTTCAGACTAGAGTTCATCCTGCCTGGATATTGTTTCAGAACAAGAGACAAGCATAATCATCATAAGAGAGACCAAAGAGTTATAATCTAGCAACTGATGAGAACTGATCCAGAATATCATAATCAAATATTAGGTAGAGCTTTGGCTGTCCTGTGGATCAGGAAAAATTTGGAGGAGATGAACCATAGGTTTCAGAGACACCACAAGTACAGTGCCCACAGAATCAATGAACTGGAACTCATTAAACTTCGCAGAGATTATGAAAACTGTTCATGTATCACCTACTTTAAGGACTTCTGTAAATTGCACAGGAAAACCTGGTAAGAAACAACCAGCGAAATGTGAATCTAGTGTCAGTGACAGTATATAAGGCTTTGTTGATTATCAGAAGGCACACAATTGCTTCATTGGGTGGTGAATAGCACAGTTCAACTTGTTTCTGCAACTGGAACTCAACATAGAAGTAACTACAAAAAAATGTGTGAACAAATCTAGTCTCAGTTTTATGGGATTGATCTATAGAAGACAACATTACTCCCTTGCTAGAGCATGAGGCAGAACATAGTTTCTATACAAAATCAGACGTGACCCCATTACGCCATACCTGGGATTAAAATAAAAATATTAACTTACCAGATTTCTGTGATTTTAAAGGAACCCATATTCCAAACTTGTCATGGCACAGGAGCTTCATAGAATGTTCCTGAAGAACAATAGCCTAGGAATAAATGTGGAATTCTGGAGCAAATAATGAAGGAGAAACTACAAAGGAACACTGCTTAGTGTCTGGCTCTTCAGAGGTACTTCAGATGGCCTTTGTGGTGTTTTGAACATGCTTAGCCCAGGGACAGTCACTGTTAAGAAATATGACCTTGTTGGAACAGATGTGGCTTTGGTCCTAGTTGGAGAATGAATGTTACTGTAGGAGTGGGCTTTGAGACCCTCCTCTTTGCTGTCTTGAAGATTGCCCTCCTGAGTTCAATGCAATCAAGATGCAAAACACTAATTTCTTTGCTCAGGACCATGGTAGATCGATCCTTCCATGCTTCCTGCACTGATATTTAAAAGGTATAAACCTCTGAACCTGTGATGTAGCACCTGATTTAATGTGTTTTATAGATCTTCCTTAGTAATGGTGTCTCTTCACAGCAATGTAACTATCTAAGAAAGCCTTACATAATTTAAGTCACCAGCCCAGGTTTGGAATCAGGCTCAGTGAGCAGGGCTCTTCTAATCATGCATTGCCATTCACAGTGAGCTACTTGCTCCCAGATCAAGCAATAAATAATGCAATGCTGGACCTGCTTTTCTACAGGCCACTTTCTCAACTGAGGTTCCCTCTATTCAAAAAAGTCTACATTTTTTCAAGTTGCCTGAACCCTAACCAGAATATCTAGGCTCCATCAAACTTTGCCAAATGAATTAGCAAGATTGTTCAAACAAAACTGAAATAGCAAAAAATACAGTTCAATTTTGGAAGAAGTTTTGAGAGGCTTTAATTCCAGGCAATGTGAGTCAGAAGTAGATATCCTGCAAGGAGGACTAGACAGACCCATGCATGAAGATATGAAATTTGTTTATGCTGAATTTGTGAAACTAGGAGATTAGAGATGACAGGTAGTCTTGTGAATGGTAAGAAAAGATACAAATATGTGGCAAGGATACTAAATAAAATAAACTTCAGGATCTAGCCAGCACAGCTGGAATGCCAGATCTCCTTAAACCCTTTGAAATGACAATGGCTGTATCATATTCCTAGATGAAAGATACAGAGCTGTTTGATTCAGAGTTTACCCTCATAGATTTAGGTCTTCCTTTCAGGTACTATTTGAGTACCAAGGAGCTGTTTGGGCTTTGTGAAATGGCTTTGTGTGAGTGTAAGTACCTCCAAGCATGTTGACATGAATACGAATTCTGTGAACAAGAAACACTGTCTTTTCTTTATTTTCAGCTGTCCTCTCTGATACACACTATTTGGGTCACAGTGCACATTGGAAAGGCATGTGCATTTGTGATATTTACAATCGAGGAAAAAGAAGTCTCCTGCTACCTTTTAGTAGAGACAAGACACAGGGGTTAAAAGTATCCTCAGTGTACACTGTAGCTCCACAGTACAAGATAACATTCAACACTGTGAACAATGAGAAAGCTGAGACATCCAACACCACCTTCCAGAAATATGAATACTTATGTGTCTCTACTATAGAATGGTGATGATTCTCTATTGATCTGTCAGCTTACATAAAAACAGTCTTTTATTTTCAGGGCTTGGGTGGCAAAGTAGACAAAGACATTATATGAGCATTGCACTCAAAGAAAAGGATGAAGAGTGTACAGAAGAAAACAGAAGGCTTGGATTTAGGCACACAACATAGGGGTATCCAATTAAAAATTAAAGAGAGTATGTAGACATGGGGTTGTGGGAAATAAGGTAGCACACTACCACTGGAAAAATTATCTTGCAAATATTTTACTACCAATAAAAGAGAGATCTACTAGTGTGGGTGTGAACAAAGTAAACTGTGCTCTCATCAATGATAAGTGAACTCTCATTCAGGAATGACATGGCAAGTCCTGGCCTTGGGTATTTTCAGTTAACAATTATGGAGGTCTGACAGAGAATGTCATCAGGTAAATCCAGTGCAAGTTCAACACATTAAGAGGTACTCCTGATAGTGAGAGATATACCAAGCAGGATTATTTCTGGAGGCTCTCTCCATGAGGAACCAATGCTCCAGCACAATGAACAGAGGGGCCATGGGATGTTATAATGAGGCTGTAGGATCACATGCTGGAGTGATTATAATGGGATGCTGATCATGCAGAAGTAGTCTTGATAGTTGTAGAAAGCAGTAGAGAAATGTGATCTGAGTTATCCTTCCCAGATATGCTCATCCAACCTAGGGATCATACTGGATAAAAGGGATTCCCTGTAAGCTTTTGGGTGGAAGATCAAGAGGAAAAGAAGTTACAGTTGGTGCAGGAATAGAGCTTACCCTCCTATCATAGATATTATATAGATCAGTTTGGTTTTCAGGGAATCAACAATATATTCCAGGGCATCATAGACAAGAGACTAAGTGTGGGAGTATGAAGATGGTGGTAGCAACCAAGCCTATGTTCCCTAAGGTGTAGCAGCTGAAAAGAAGTCTTATCTGTGCTTCCAGACTTAGGTGCTGGATGGCAGAGATGAACATGTATATGTGGTGTGGGAGTACTAGCCACACTCTGACCACAGCTAGACCTGGAATTATAGGAACTTCTCTGAAAGAAAATATTCACAACTCATTAGCACAAATGTGTTGAAAAATGAGTGAATCAGGAAGTAGGTCTCAGAATATAGATACCATTGGGCAGGTTAGTTCTGTAACTTCTCAGCACAAGAATCCGATGAAAATTTTATGTAACTACAGCAAGTCCAAGAAATACGGCTGTGGAAATGCAGGAAAGGTTTTAGGGAGACACATCATAAAAACCAGTGCATTTTCTGTGTCCACAGAGTTATGACTTGGCAGTATAACAATGGCTCAGGCACATATGATTCCAGAAATGACCAGAGAATAAATGGTACTGCAGTTGATGAGTTACCATATGATTTCAATCCTCGGATAATGTGAACATCTCTGTATAATTAGGTAAAGATCAGCACATTTGTAAAATCAGATGGAAGGCCTGTTCATACAGAGCCAGGCTTGGGGAGACAGGTTGTTCAGGGAACATTGCATCTGGGGAATTCAACTGAACAAAACAGCTATGGTAGTATAAAGAAGGTTGGCACAAGGAAGCTTGTAAACTTGAAATCTAGCTAACGAGGAGTTGACCCTATTAGGCAGTGTCATTCTTGGAGTAGGTATGGATTTCATGGAAGAAGTAGATCATTTTCAGGTGGATGGTGATGTCTCACATGCTATAGCTTTGCCTATTGTGACTCATAATCTTCTGCTTCTGCCTGAGGATCACGACTAAAATTCTCACCTACTTCTCAAGCATCAGAGTGGCCTGAATAGCACCTCCTTTCTTACCCTGGGGAAATAGACTAAATGACTTAACTTAATGCTAGCCCCAATTAAAGGTTTTTCTTTGTAAGGTTTGATGTGGTTCAAAGGTTCTTTAGCAGCTCTAGAATTGCTGACACCTTTTGCCTTTTCCCATTGTCTCTTACCTGCTCAAGCATTAAATTACATTCTTAAAGAAAAGTCCCAAACTCTAGTCTGTTATGTGGACAATGGTTCACTCCTGAGACTGGCTACCAAGGTGTGCAAGCTAAAATATATGAAAGTCCCATGTATGCCTTTATGTGTAATTGCAGTATTCTTGGTAGTTCATCATCCACACCTGAAAATGCTCTCTGTTCCTCTAGCTAGGCACTTCTTGGAGATGGCACAGTTGATCTTGACTCACAAAAGTCATCAGTAAAGTCTGCAGTATTTTCATGGACATAGATATGCCTGACAGTGTAGGGATGATGCTGGCACATAGGACTTCGAACACTCCCTATTCTAATCAGTACTAGAGGTACACAACAACAGCTAGAATCTGACAAGATGAGATGGTGTAAGGAGGTTTTGATTTGTAACAAAATCTTGAAAATCATTGCAGAAGCTTAGTGACCAGAGTCTGGGAGTGTAGTTATGAAACACTAGGGGGACCTTACAGGTGGATAAGTAGGCAAAGCCTGGATATCGTCTGGCACCTGATAGTAGACAGGGGTGAGTTAGCAACTGCATCATTGAGATAGGTCTGTAAGGATGGAGAAAGTTCTCCCACATTCCTGGAATTTGATGAGGCAAATTGACAAGAAAGGTGTTCATTTAGAAGTGCATGTGGGAATAGAGACATGGCACAGACAGCTTTGATTCAGTCAGTATGGAACAGAAAATACAAAGATGAATACTCTATAGGTTTGATAGATTGTGGGCAATGACAACAGTGGTAAAGTTTCTTCGGACTTCAGAACGTAAAACTGTTGTAGGCTTTGACCATCTGAAGCTGGACATTGGAGCAGTGGTAAAGTTTTTCTGGACTTCACAAGGTATTGGATTGAAAAATAGCAGTGAAATATGGTTTTGGTTCTTGCAGAACCTGCCTTGAGAAGTTGGGTTAGGAGCTACTTGACAATAGACAACTATGCAATGATGGTCCTGAATAAGGAGAACTCAACAGGTAAGGCCAGTATACTTGACCTGCAAACACAGAGCTAGATTTATATTATAAAAAGACTTTATATTATAAAATTGTTATAGTCAGGCTTGGTCATGGGGAAAATCCCCAAGGAAATCCATTGTAGCACATTTGTGACTGGAATTAAAGACTGGACACAAAGGGACTAAAATTTCAACAAAGATTGTGGTAACAAAAGGAAGAAGCACATGCGTGGTCAGAAAAAATTCACAGAGCAGAATTTGGCTATTATTAGTCAACAATAAACAGAAAAATACAGATTAGGTGCTCTAGAATCTGAGAGAGGGCTAGCTATAGAGATGGCACTGGTGAATCAGTGTCAGACCTGCCCAAATGGATACTTGTGTGTAATCTGCACATAATTAACTAGAGCTTCTTCCACTAAGACTATGTTTGTGGATCTACTAGTGAGGGGACTCATCAGGAAATTGGGTACAATGCTAGATGCCTATACCTATGTACAAAGGATCAAAGGCTCTTCAAGTCAAAGGCCTGTAAATTTCATCATGCAAACCTGACATTTGTACTGTCCATCAAATAGGACTAGAGATGGAAAAGAAAGTGGGAGCTGGAGAAGCATATGAAGAATTTAGACGCAAAAGCTGTATAGTAAGATGTAGGCCTGAGATTGTGGGGAGCTACTCAGGCAGATATGTTTAGAGAAATGCATCCAGAGTTAGGCCTTACTATGTTGGAGTAGAAAGGATATATTGATTCTCCAGGAATTCAAGAGGCAGTACATAAAATTGTGACCAGAAATAACCTAGCACCATGACAATAACACTGGAAACAGAGATTCAAGAGAGATTAGTAACTAAAGAAAATAGATGAGTTGAATGTGTCCATATACTGGGAATAGCACAGTTGGGATTAATTTGGAAAACTTACCATATTAAGCATGGCAGGATCTCTACACTCCATCATTGACAGAGCAAATTTCATGAGTCAAGGAAGAAATCTAGAGTCAAGAATAAAAGCAGATAGCAATAAGAAATACTGTATAATGCTTTTCACTAAATTGTTACCTTAGTTTACCTTGTGTACAACCCAGAACCACTTTGCAAATGTAGCAATGATCAAAGAGGGCTCCAAACTACCTTAAGAATCATTACTCAAGGAAGCTCTCAATGGGATTTTCTACAAATCATTTAATGTAGGAATGGTTTAAATTGAGGTTCCTTCTTCTCAAATGATTCTAGATTGTGTCAAGTTACCTCAACACAGGCCATCATTGTGAGACTCTATCACACCTGGAAGAAGACTGTGGCAACATGGTCCACATGGTACTTAATTGTTAAAAAATATTGATGCAACATTCTAGGGTTAATAGAATCCAGAGAAACATTCTGACAGTCTCAAATACAGACATTGTGTGTCAGAAATGAATGTCCAGCAGACAGATTTGGAGAAGCACTGTCTGGGAGGTAGACATAGCATAATTGATATTTTATTTGAGAATTCTAAAGAGGGAATTCCAGGACAGCTGTCGTATGACCAGGGGGAGGCATGCAAGTAGGAGATGGCACTGTAGTGCACAGTTCAGAGTTGCCAACAAAGGATACCTGTGTGTAATCTATAGACGGTTAGCTAGTCCTCTGCTAATGGAGACTACTATTGTGAACTCACTACTTGGTGAACTCACCAGGAAATTTGTTCCAATAATGGATGAGGGAAGCCAGGAATGGAATTGTAAGGAAGATACTAGAAATCCAAGTTCTGTACATCTCATCATAAAGAGGACTAGGAATGTAGAGTAATTGAAGCAGGGTCTAGGGAACCCATTAAAGAAGTTAGATCCTAATGCTATACAATATAATCAATGCCTGATGTTGTGTTCATGCTGTAGAGAGATTCAGTGAAACTACCTGAGCAAAGATGTTTATAAAAATCTGCATTCAGAGTTATGTCTTACAGTGTGTGAGTGGAATGAGTATTTTGGTTCTCCTAAAATTCAAAAGAGAAAATGTAGGATCTGTGTGATTATAATTATTCTGACACGATGATTATGTTACAGACAGGGGAACTTCTGGAGAGCTCACCAACAATGGACAAAGGCTGAGCTGTATGTCTCCCAATATAGTGAAGAACATTGGGCCATCCTTCTGGGCACCCTTACCAAAATAATCAGGCCAGTAACTTCACTGTCCATTACTGTGAGAATCCAGGTCAGGAATAAAGTAAGGAACCTATAGGCATGAACAGAAGCAGATAATATTAAGGAATAATACATAATTTTTGCATTCAATACATACCTTATCTTCCTTTCTTCTATAACACAGAACCACTTACCAAATCTTGGTAATCATAGTGTGTTCCACATTACCATAAGAATCATTATTCCAGTTATCTCTCAAAATGCTTTTTACAGAACACTTCATGGAAGAATGTTCTCAGATCATTCTAGATTGTGTAAAGATAATAAAAACCACACATCATCATGGTGAGGTTCTTTTACATCTGGTAGAAGAATGGAGTAACATGTTACACATTATATGATCTCTGATGAAAAAATGGTGTAAGATTACAAGGTTAATAGAATCCAGACAAACATTCTGAGAGTTTCAAAGCCAGGCAATCGGTGTCATAAATGGTAATCCAGCAAAAGAGTCTAGAGAACCACTATCTGAAGCTGTGCACACAGCAGAGTTGGGCTTGTGTCTGGGAATACTAAAAAGGGAAGACCATGGCAGGTTCTATGTGAACTGCTGGAGGCCTGTGTATAGGAGATGACATTGTTGGATAAGGTTGAGTCTTGCCCACAAAGGATACTCATATATAATCTGCACAATTTTGAATAGAGTTGATCAATTCTGCTTATACTTGTGGTCCTATAACTGTGGTATGTTAGCTGATACAGACTCACAGTAAGTTTTGATATGACAGATTCACATGGTGTTTTGTTGCACAAACACTTATGGGAGAACACGTGTTCCTTAGAGGGAGTGTAAATACAACTCAACTGACAGTGACAGAATCCTACATAACTACATTTACAACTGCCATTTGTCCTGCAGAATTTGGAAAACAAAGGTATATTCACCAAACCATTAACAAATACTCAGGCTTTCAATGCACACCTACTGTATTTGAGCTCTGAAAAGGTTGATTGCATAATGACACGTTTATTGGAAATGATGGCAAATGAATTAAAGTTGATAATACTTCCACATATGTACCCAATAATGTGAAGCAATACTTTACATATTATAAAACAAAGCATGTTACTAGTATAACACCCAATCTCACAGGCCATGTGGTTATAGAAACAGCCAATCATACCTTAAAGAACATGCTTTCTAACCAAAAAGGGAGAATAAATACCCTCTGGGACATAAAAAATAATGCTTTGTTAGCATTCAATTTTCTTATTTTTTTAAAAAAGGAACGACTGCAGCTGAGAGACTGAGAGATATCAAAAGAAACTGAGGAAATAAGACAACCTATATGCTATGAGGATGTGTATTTGTTGTCATTGAATGGAAACCAGCATTAGTTTTAAGATGAGGGTTACATGTGGTTATGTCTATATATCTACAGGAAATGAAATAATATGGTTACCAGGAAAACTTATAAAGATTAGATATGGCCAGTGAAATCCTCTTATTAGGTGAGACAAGACGCTCTTCAAAAAGAAAATAGCCCAGGTGTTTAGAAGTCTGTCTTAGTTACTGATTTCTCCAATATTTGCAAGCAAATTACTTTCAAATGGGCTAACACTAATGAACAATCACACACAGACTGGATAAACACAGAGTCTAGACAATAAATGCTACAGCTAGTTTTTTTTCAGACTGACAATTTTTTGGAGGGGGGGGGGGACCAAAACCAAGAATTCTTTGCCTCAATTCAGTAGGAAACTAATATATATAATACCTTCATCCCAATCGTTTATGTAGGGTTGGGTGACTTGAATCGCTTGATGTATTATGGATGTCATCATCTAGGGTGGTATGTTGTTTTGTTTAATTAATGTATACTGATAGAAATATAAGGTTGTGGGTTTATAGCGGAAGTACCAATCTCGTGTTCCCTGCCTCCAGCTCACTGCTCCCAAACCCCGTGGGAGAGAAAACTCACCGCCCAGACAGATGGGCACTCCTGAGACTGCAGAGTGGAAGAGACCACCAACACTGCCCACCCCTGCCCACAACCCTGGCCCAAGAGGAAACTGTATACGGCCTCTGGGTTCCCTTGGATAAGGGCACAGGAGCAACAAGTCTGCTGCGTCTGAGACACCGCCAGAACTTGAAGGGACCAACTGGATAAACAGTTCTCTACACCCAAATCCCGTGGGAGGGAGAGCTAAACCTTCAGAGAGGCAGACACGCCCGGGAAACCAAAAGAGACTACACTCTGCCCACATTTCTGACTCCAGAGGAAAACACGAAACGCCATCTAGGACTCTGGTGCATGGGGGCTCCCAGAGAGGGCTGCGCTGAACCTCCTGGTTGCTGCCCCCGGGGAGAGCTCATAAGTAACACCCCATGAGCAAACTTAAGCCTCAGGACCACAGGTAAGACCAACTTTTCTGCTCCAAGCGACCTGCCTGGTAAACTCAGGACACAGACCCACAGGAACAGCTGAAGACCTGTAGATAGGAAAAACTACACGCCCGAAAGCAGAACACTCTGTTTCCATAGTGGCTGAAAGAAAACAGGAAAACAGGTCTACACCAATCCTGAAACACAGGCTTATAGGACAGTCTAGCCACGGTCAGAAATAGCAAAACAAAGTAACACTAGAGATAATCTGATGGCGAGAGGCAAGCGCAGGAACCCAAGCAACAGAAAACAAGACTACATGGCATCATCGGAGCCCAATTCTCCCACCAAAGCAAACACTGAATATCCAAACACACCAGAAAAGCAAGATCTAGTTTCAAAATCATATTTGATCATGATGCTGGAGGACTTCAAGAAAGACATGAAGAACTCCCTTAGGGAAATGCAGGAAAACATAAATAAACAAGTAGAAGCCTACAGAGAGGAATCACAAAAATCTCTGAAAGAATTCCAGGAAAACACAAACAAACAGTTGAAGGAATTAAAAATGGAAATAGAAGCAATCAAGAAAGAACACATGGAAACAACCATGGATATAGAAAACCAAAGGAAGAGACAAGAAGCCATAGATGCAAGTATCACCAACAGAATACAAGAGATAGAAGAGAGAATCTGAGGAGCAGAAAATTCCATAGAAATCATCGACTCAACTGTCAAAGATAATGTAAAGTGGAAAAAGCTACTGGTCTAAAACATACAACAAATCCAGGACTCAAGGAGAAGATCAAACCTAAGGATAATAAGTATAGAAGAGAGTGAAGACTCCCAGCTCAAAGGACCAGTAAATATCTTCAACAAAATCATAGAGGAAAACTTCCCTAACCTAAAAAAAGAGATAGCCGTAATCATACAAGAAGCCTACAGAACTCCAAATAGATTGGACCAGAAAAGAAATACCTCCCAACACATAATAGTCAAAACACCAAATGCACAAAATAAAGAAAGAATATTAAAAGCAGTAAGGGAAAAAGGTCAAGTAACATATAAAGGTAGACCTATCAGAATCACACCAGACTTTTTGCCAGAAACTATGAAGGCCAGAAGATCCTGGACAGATGTCATACAGACCCTAAGAGAACACAAATGCCAGCCCAGGTTACTGTATCCTGCAAAACTCTAAATTAACATAGATGGAGAAACCAAGATATTCCATGACAAAACCAAATTTACACAATATCTTTCTACAAATCCAGCCTTACAAAGGATAATAAATGGTAAAACCCAACATAAGGAGGCAAGCTACACCCTAGAAAAAGCAAGAAACTAATCGTCTTGGCAACAAAACAATGAGAAGAAAAACACACAAACATAACCTCACATCCAAATATGAATAAAACAGGAAGGAATAAACACTATTCCTTAATATCTCTAAACATAAATGGTCTCAACTCCCCAAGAAAAAGACATAGATTAACAAACTGGATACGCAATGAGGACCCTACATTCTGCTGCCTACAGGAAACACACCTCAGAGACAAAGACAGACAGTACCTCAGAGTGAAAGGCTGGAAAACAACTTTCCAAGCAAATGGTCGGAAGAACCAAGCTGGAGTAGCCATTCTAATATCTAATAAAATCAATTTTCAACTAAAAGTCATCAAAACAGATAAGGAAGAACACTTCATATTCATCAAAGGAAAAATCCACCAAGATGAACTCTCAAACCTACATATCTATGCCCCAAATACAAGGGCATCTACATACGTAAAAGAAACCTTACTAAAGCCCAAAACACACATTGCACCTCACACAATAGTAGTAGGAGATTTCAACACCCCACTCTCATCAATGGACAGGTCATGAAAACAGAAATTAAACAGAGACATAGACAGACTAAGAGAAGTCATGAACCAAATGGACTTAACAGATATTTATAGAACATTCTATCCTAAAGCAAAAGGATATACACTCTTTTCAGCTCCTCATGGTACTTTCTCCAAAATTGACCATATAATTGGTCAAAAAACAGGCCTGAACAAGTACAGAAAGATAGAAATAATCCCATGAGTGCTATCAGACCACCACGGCCTAAAGCTGGTCTTCAATAAGAATAAGGGAAGAACGCCCACATATACGAGGAAGTAGAACAATGATCTACTCAACGATAACCTGGCCAAGAAAGAAATAAAGAAAGAAATTAAAGAATTCGTAGCATTTAATGAAAATGAAGGTACAACATACCCAAACTTATGGGAAACAATGAAAGCTGTGCTAAGAGGAAAACGCATAGCTCTGAGTGCCTGCAGAAAGAAACAGGAAAGAGCATATGTCAGCAGCTTGACAGCACACCTAAAAGCTCTAGAACAAAAAGAAGCAAATACACCCAGGAGGAGTAGAAGGCAGGAAATAATCAAACTCAGAGCTGAAATCAACCAAGTAGAAACAAAAAGGACCATAGAAAGAATCAACAGAACCAAAAGTTGGTTCTTTGAGAAAATCAACAAGATAGATAAACCTTTAGCCACACTAACAAGAGGACCCAGAGAGTGTGTCCAAATTAACAAAATCAGAAATGAAAAGGGAGACATAACTATAGATTCAGAGGAAATTCAAAAAAATCATCATATCTTACTATAAAAGCCTATATTCAACAAAACTTGAAAATCTGTAAAAAATGGACAATTTCCTAGACAGATACCAGGTACCGAAGTTAAATCAGGAACAGAGAAACCAGTCAAACAACCCCATAACTCCTAAGGAAGTAGAAGCAGTCATTAAAGGTCTCTCAACCAAAAAGAGCCCAGGTCCAGATGGGTTTAGTGCAGAATTCTACCAAACCTTCATAGAAGACCTCATACCAATATTATCCAAACTATTCCACAAAATTGAAACAGATGGATCACTACCGAATTCCTTCTACGAAGCCACAATTACTCTTATACCTAAACCACACAAAGACACAACAAAGAAAGAGAACTTCAGACCATTTTCCCTTATGAATATCGACGCAAAAATACTCAATAAAATTCTAGCAAACCGAATCCAAGAGCACATCAAAACAATCATCCACAATGATCAAGTAGGCTTCATCCCAGGCATGCAGAGATGGTTTAATATACAGAAAACCATCAACGTGATCCATTATATAAACAAACTGAAAGAACAAAACCACATGATCATTTCATTAGATGCTGAGAAAGCATTTGACAAAATTCAACACCCCTTCATGATAAAAGTCCTGGAAAGAATAGGAATTCCAGGCCCATACCTAAACATAGTAAAAGCCATATACAGCAAACTAGTTGCTAACATTAAACTAAATGGAGAGAAACTTGAAGCAATCCCACAAAAATCAGTGACAAAACATGGCTGCCCACCCTCTCACTACTTATTCAATATAGTTATTGAAGTTCAAGCGAGAGCAATCTGACAACAAAAGCAGATTAAGTGGATACAGTTTGGAAAAGAAGAATTCAAAATATCACCATTTGCAGATGATATGATAGTATATTTCAGTGATCCCAAAAGATCCACCAGAGAACTACTAAAGCTGATAAACAACTTCAGCAAAGTGGCTGGGTATAAAACTAACTCAAATAAATCAGTAGCCTTTCTCTACACAAAAGAGAAACAAGCTGAGAAAGAAATTAGGGAAATGATACCAATAGACCCAAACAACATAAAATACTTCGGTGTGATTTTAACCAAGCAAGTAAAAGATCTGTACAATAAAAACTTCAAGAGACACCGCCGGAACCTGAGGGAAACAGACCGGATAAACAGTTCTCTGCACCCAAATCCCGTGGGAGGGAGAGCTGAACCTTCAGAGAGGCAGACAAGCCTGGGAAACCAGAAGAGACTGCTCTCTGCACACACATCTCGGACGCCAGAGGAAAAAGCCAAAGACCATCTGGAACCCTGGTGCACTGAAGCTCCCGGAAACGGCGGCACAGGTCTTCCTGGTTGCTGCCGCTGCAGAGAGCCCGTGGGCAGCACCCCACGAGCGAACTTGAGCCCCGGGACCACAGGTAAGACCAACGTTTCTGCTGCAAGAAAGCTGCCTGGTGAGCTTGGGACACACGGAAGCAGAATTCCTCTAGGACCGGGCACGTTCTGTGTTTACCGGAAGTCCCACACCCGCGGATCCCGGCCCGCAGCAGCTCTCTGCCCCCAGACCCGGTGAGAGAGAGACCCAACCGCCTGGTCAGGTGGGCACTCCTGAGGCTGCAGAGCGGAAGAGACCACCAACACTGCTCACCCCTGCCCACATCCCTGGCCCAAGAGGAAACTGTATAAGGCCTCTGGGCTCCCGTGGGGGAGGGCCCAGGAGCGGCAGGACCCCTGCCTGAGACACCACCGGAACCTGAGGGAAACAGACCGGATAAACAGTTCTCTGCACCCAAATCCCGTGGGAGGGAGAGCTGAATCTTCAGAGAGGCAGACAAGCCTGGGAAACCAGAAGAGACTGCTCTCTGCACACACATCTCGGACGCCAGAGGAAAAAGCCAAAGACCATCTGGAACCCTAGTGCACTGAAGCTCCCAGAAACGGTGGCACAGGTCTTCCTGGTTGCTGCCGCTGCAGAGAGCCCGTGGGCAGCACCCCACGAGCGAACTTGAGCCTCGGGACGACAGGTAAGACCAACTTTTCTGCTGCAAGAAAGCTGCCTGGTGAACTCAAGACACAGGCCCACAGGAACAGCTGAAGACCTGTAGAGAGGAAAAACTACACGCCGGAAAGCAGAACACTCTGTCCCCATAACTGACTGAAAGAGAGGAAAACAGGAAAACAGGTCTACAGCACTCCTGACACACAGGCTTATAGGACAGTCTAGCCACTGTCAGAAATAGCAGAACAAAGTAACACTAGAGATAATCTGATGGCGAGAGGCAAGCGCAGGAACCCAAGCAACAGAAACCAAGTCTACATGGCACCATCGGAGCCCAATTATCCCATCAAAACAAACATGGAATATCCAAACACACCAGAAAAGCAAGATCTAGTTTCAAAATCATTTTTGATCATGATGCTGGAGGACTTCAAGAAAGACGTGAAGAACTCCCTTAGAGAACAAGTAGAAGCCTACAGAGAGGAATCGCAAAAATGCCTGAAAGAATCGCAAAAATGCCTGAAAGAATTCCAGGAAAACATAAATAAACAAGTAGAAGCCCATAGAGAGGAGACACAAAAATCCCTGAAAGAATTCCAGGAAAACATAAATAAACAAGTAGAAGCCCATAGAGAGGAGACACAAAAATCCCTGAAAGAATTCCAGGAAAACACAATCAAACAGTTGAAGGAATTAAAAATGGAA
The DNA here is from genome assembly GCF_021556685.1 of Rattus norvegicus. Taxonomy (NCBI): domain Eukaryota; kingdom Metazoa; phylum Chordata; class Mammalia; order Rodentia; family Muridae; genus Rattus; species Rattus norvegicus. The sequence continues at coordinate 29,567,870 of NC_141554.1, forward strand.
ATAGAAGCAATCAAGAAAGAACACATGGAAACAACCCTGGATATAGAAAACCAAAAGAAGAGACAAGGAGCTGTAGATACAAGCTTCACCAACAGAATACAAGAGATGGAAGAGAGAATCTCAGGAGCAGAAGATTCCATAGAAATCATTGACTCAACTGTCAAAGATAATGTAAAGCGGAAAAAGCTACTGGTCCAAAACATACAGGAAATCCAGGACTCAATGAGAAGATCAAACCTAAGGATAATAGGTATAGGAGAGAGTGAAGACTCCCAGCTCAAAGGACCAGTAAATATCTTCAACAAAATCATAGAAGAAAACTTCCCTAACCTAAAAAAAGAGATACCCATAGACATACAAGAAGCCTACAGAACTCCAAATAGATTGGACCAGAAAAGAAACACCTCCCGTCACATAATTGTCAAAACACCAAACGCACAAAATAAAGAAAGAATATTAAAAGCAGTAAGGAAAAAAGGTCAAGTAACATATAAAGGGAGACCTATCAGAATCACACCAGACTTCTCGCTAGAAACTATGAAGGCCAGAAGATCCTGTACTAATGTCATACAGACCCTAAGAGAACACAAATGCCAGCCCAGGTTACTGTATCCAGCAAAACTCTCAATTAACATTGATGGAGAAACCAAGATATTCCATGACAAAACCAAATTTACACAATATCTTTCTACAAATCCAGCACTACAAAGGATAATAAATGGTAAAACCCAACATAAGGAGGCAAGCTATACCCTAGAAGAAGCAAGAAACTAATCGTCTTGGCAACAGAACAGAAGAATAGCACACAAACATAACCTCATATCCAAATATGAATATAACAGGAAGCAATAATCACTATTCCTTAATATCTCTCAATATCAATGGCCTCAACTCCCCAATAAAAAGACATAGATTAACAAACTGGATACGCAACGAGGACCCTGCATTCTGCTGCCTACAGGAAACACACCTCAGAGACAAAGACAGACACTACCTCAGAGTGAAAGGCTGGAAAACAAGTTTCCAAGCAAATGGTCAGAAGAAGCAAGCTGGAGTAGCCATTCTAATATCAAATAAAATCAATTTCCAACTAAAAGTCATGAAAAAAGATAAGGAAGGACACTTCATATTCATCAAAGGAAAAATCCACCAAGATGAACTCTCAATCCTAAATATCTATGCCCCAAATACAAGGGCACCTACATACGTAAAAGAAACCTTACTAAAGCTCAAAACACACATTCCACCTCACACAATAATAGTGGGAGATTTCAACACCCCTCTCTAATCAATGGACAAATCATGGAAACAGAAATTAAACAGTGATGTCGCCAGACTAAGAGAAGTCATGAGTCAAATGGACTTAACGGATATTTATAGAACATTCTATCCTAAAGCAAAAGGATATACCTTCTTCTCAGCTCCTCATGGTACTTTCTCCAAAATTGACCATATAGTTGGTCAAAAAACGGGCCTCAACAGGTACAGCAAGATAGAAATAATCCCATGCGTGGTATCGGACCACCACGGCCTAAAACTGGTCTTCAATAACAATAAGGGAAGAATGCCCACATATACGTGGAAATTGAACAATGCTCTACTCAATGAAACCTGGTCAAGGAAGAAATAAAGAAAGAAATTAAAAACTTGTTAGAATTTAATGAAAATGAAGGTACAACATACCCAAACTTATGGGACACAATGAAAGCTGTGCTAAGAGGAAAACTCATAGCGCTGAGTGCCTGCAGAAAGAAACAGGAAAGAGCATATGTCAGCAGCTTGACAGCACACCTAAAAGCTCTAGAACAAAAAGAAGCAAATGCACCCAGGAGGAGTAGAAGGCAGGAAATAATCAAACTCAGAGCTGAAATCAACCAAGTAGAAACAAAAAGGACCATAGAAAGAATCAACAGAACCAAAAGTTGGTTCTTTGAGAAAATCAACAAGATAGATAAACCCTTAGCCAGACTAACGAGAGGACACAGAGAGTGCGTCCAAATTAACAAAATCAGAAATGAAAAGGGAGACATAACAACAGATTCAGAGGAAATTCATAAAATCATCAGATCTTACTATAAAAACCTATATTCAACAAAACTTGAAAATCTTCAGGAAATGGACAATTTCCTAGACAGATACTAGGTATCGAAGTTAAATCAGGAACAGAGAAACCAGTTAAACAACCCCATAACTCCTAAGGAAGTAGAAGCAGTCATTAAAGGTCTCTCAACCAAAAAGAGCCCAGGTCCAGATGGGTTTAGTGCAGAATTCTATCAAACCTTCATAGAAGAACTCATACCAATATTATCCAAACTATTCCACAAAATTGAAACAGATGGATCACTACCGAATTCCTTCTACGAAGCCACAATTACTCTTATACCTAAACCACACAAAGACACAACAAAGAAAGAGAACTTCAGACCATTTTCCCTTATGAATATCGACGCAAAAATACTCAATAAAATTCTAGCAAACCGAATCCAAGAGCACATCAAAACAATCATCCACAATGATCAAGTAGGCTTCATCCCAGGCATGCAGAGATGGTTTAATATACAGAAAACCATCAACGTGATCCATTATATAAACAAACTGAAAGAACAAAACCACATGATCATTTCATTAGATGCTGAGAAAGCATTTGACAAAATTCAACACCCCTTCATGATAAAAGTCCTGGAAAGAATAGGAATTCCAGGCCCATACCTAAACATAGTAAAAGCCATATACAGCAAACTAGTTGCTAACATTAAACTAAATGGAGAGAAACTTGAAGCAATCCCACAAAAATCAGTGACAAAACATGGCTGCCCACCCTCTCACTACTTATTCAATATAGTTATTGAAGTTCAAGCGAGAGCAATCTGACAACAAAAGCAGATTAAGTGGATACAGTTTGGAAAAGAAGAATTCAAAATATCACCATTTGCAGATGATATGATAGTATATTTCAGTGATCCCAAAAGATCCACCAGAGAACTACTAAAGCTGATAAACAACTTCAGCAAAGTGGCTGGGTATAAAACTAACTCAAATAAATCAGTAGCCTTTCTCTACACAAAAGAGAAACAAGCTGAGAAAGAAATTAGGGAAATGATACCAATAGACCCAAACAACATAAAATACTTCGGTGTGATTTTAACCAAGCAAGTAAAAGATCTGTACAATAAAAACTTCAAGAGACACCGCCGGAACCTGAGGGAAACAGACCGGATAAACAGTTCTCTGCACCCAAATCCCGTGGGAGGGAGAGCTGAACCTTCAGAGAGGCAGACAAGCCTGGGAAACCAGAAGAGACTGCTCTCTGCACACACATCTCGGACGCCAGAGGAAAAAGCCAAAGACCATCTGGAACCCTGGTGCACTGAAGCTCCCGGAAACGGCGGCACAGGTCTTCCTGGTTGCTGCCGCTGCAGAGAGCCCGTGGGCAGCACCCCACGAGCGAACTTGAGCCCCGGGACCACAGGTAAGACCAACGTTTCTGCTGCAAGAAAGCTGCCTGGTGAGCTTGGGACACACGGAAGCAGAATTCCTCTAGGACCGGGCACGTTCTGTGTTTACCGGAAGTCCCACACCCGCGGATCCCGGCCCGCAGCAGCTCTCTGCCCCCAGACCCGGTGAGAGAGAGACCCAACCGCCTGGTCAGGTGGGCACTCCTGAGGCTGCAGAGCGGAAGAGACCACCAACACTGCTCACCCCTGCCCACATCCCTGGCCCAAGAGAAAACTGTATAAGGCCTCTGGGCTCCCGTGGGGGAGGGCCCAGGAGCGGCAGGACCCCTGCCTGAGACACCACCGGAACCTGAGGGAAACAGACCGGATAAACAGTTCTCTGCACCCAAATCCCGTGGGAGGGAGAGCTGAATCTTCAGAGAGGCAGACAAGCCTGGGAAACCAGAAGAGACTGCTCTCTGCACACACATCTCGGACGCCAGAGGAAAAAGCCAAAGACCATCTGGAACCCTGGTGCACTGAAGCTCCCGGAAACGGCGGCGCAGATCTTCCTGGTTGCTGCCGCTGCAGAGCGCCCGTGAGCAGCACCCCACGAGCGAACGTGAGCCCCGGGACGACAGGTAAGACCAACTTTTCTGCTGCAAGAAAGCTGCCTGGTGAACTCAAGACACAGGCCCACAGAAACAGCTGAAGACCTGTAGAGAGGAAAAACTACACGCCGGAAAGCAGAACACTCTGTCCCCATAACTGACTGAAAGAGAGGAAAACAGGTCTACAGCACTCCTGACACACAGGCTTATAGGACAGTCTAGCCACTGTCAGAAATAGCAGAACAAAGTAACACTAGAGATAATCTGATGGCGAGAGGCAAGCGCAGGAACCCAAGCAACAGAAACCAAGACTACATGGCACCATCAGAGCCCAATTCTCCCATCAAAACAAACATGGAATATCCAAACACACCAGAAAAGCAAGATCTAGTTTCAAAATCATTTTTGATCATGATGCTAGAGGACTTCAAGAAAGACGTGAAGAACTCCCTTAGAGAACAAGTAGAAGCCTACAGAGAGGAATCGCAAAAATGCCTGAAAGAATTCCAAAAATGCCTGAAAGAATTCCAGGAAAACATAAATAAACAAGTAGAAGCCCATAGAGAGGAGACACAAAAATCCCTGAAAGAATTCCAGGAAAACATAAATAAACAAGTAGAAGCCCATAGAGAGGAGACACAAAAATCCCTGAAAGAATTCCAGGAAAACACAATCAAACAGTTGAAGGAATTAAAAATGGAAATAGAAGCAATCAAGAAAGAACACATGGAAACAACCCTGGATATAGAAAACCAAAAGAAGAGACAAGGAGCTGTAGATACAAGCTTCACCAACAGAATACAAGAGATGGAAGAGAGAATCTCAGGAGCAGAAGATTCCATAGAAATCATTGACTCAACTGTCAAAGATAATGTAAAGCGGAAAAAGCTACTGGTCCAAAACATACAGGAAATCCAGGACTCAATGAGAAGATCAAACCTAAGGATAATAGGTATAGAAGAGAGTGAAGACTCCCAGCTCAAAGGACCAGTAAATATCTTCAACAAAATCATAGAAGAAAACTTCCCTAACCTAAAAAAAGAGATACCCATAGACATACAAGACGCCTACAGAACTCCAAATAGATTGGACCAGAAAAGAAACACCTCCCGTCACATAATTGTCAAAACACCAAACGCACAAAAAAAAGAAAGAATATTAAAAGCAGTAAGGGAAAAAGGTCAAGTAACATATAAAGTGAGACCTATCAGAATCACACCAGACTTCTCGCCAGAAACTATGAAGGCCAGAAGATCCTGGACTGATGTCATACAGACCCTAAGAGAACACAAATGCCAGCCCAGGTTACTGTATCCAGCAAAACTCTCAATTAACATTGATGGAGAAACCAAGATATTCCATGGCAAAACCAAATTTACACAATATCTTTCTACAAATCCAGCACTACAAAGGATAATAAATGGTAAAGCCCAACATAAGGAGGCAAGCTATACCCTAGAAGAAGCAAGAAACTAATCGTCTTGGCAACAAAACAAAGAGAATGAAAGCACACAAACATAACCTCACATCCAAATATGAATATAACGGGAAGCAATAATCACTATTCCTTAATATCTCTCAATATCAATGGCCTCAACTCCCCAATAAAAAGAAATGGATTAACAAACTGGATACACAACGAGGACCCTGCATTCTGTTGCCTACAGGAAACACACCTCAGAGACAAAGACAGACACTACCTCAGAGTGAAAGGCTGGAAAACAAGTTTCCAAGCAAATGGTCAGAAGAAGCAAGCTGGATTAGCCATTCTAATATCAAATAAAATCAATTTTCAACTAAAAGTCATCAAAAAAGAAAAGGAAGGACACTTCATATTCATCAAAGGAAAAATCCACCAAGATGAACTCTCAATCCTAAATATCTATGCCCCAAATACAAGGGCACTACATACGTAAAAGAAACCTTACTAAAGCTCAAAACACACATTGCACCTCACACAATAATAGTGGGAGATTTCAACACCCCACTCTCATCAATGGACAGATCATGGAAACAGAAATTAAACAGTGATGTCGACAGACTAAGAGAAGTCATGAGCCAAATGGACTTAACGGATATTTATAGAACATTCTATCCTAAAGCAAAAGGATATACCTTCTTCTCAGCTCCTCATGGTACTTCCTCCAAAATTGACCATATAATTGGTCAAAAAACGGGCCTCAACAGGTACAGAAAGATAGAAATAATCCCATGCGTGCTACCGGACCACCACAGCCTAAAACTGGTCTTCAATAACAATAAGGGAAGAATGCCCACCTATACGTGGAAATTGAACAATGCTCTACTCAATGATAACCTGGTCAAGGAAGAAATAAAGAAAGAAATTAAAAACTTTTTAGAATTTAATGAAAATGAAGGTACAACATACCCAAACTTATGGGACACAATGAAAGCTGTGCTAAGAGGAAAACTCATAGCGCTGAGTGCCTGCAGAAAGAAACAGGAAAAAACATATGTCAGCAGCTTGACAGCACACCTAAAAGCTCTAGAAAAAAAGAAGCAAATACACCCAGGAGGAGTAGAAGGCAGGAAAAAATCAAACTCAGTGCTGAAATCAAACAAGTAGAAACAAAAAGGACCATAGAAAGAATCAACACAACCAAAAGTTGGTTCTTTGAGAAAATCAACAAGATAGATAAACCCTTAGCCAGACTAACGAGAGGACACAGAGAGTGCGTCCAAATTAACAAAATCAGAAATGAAAAGGAAGACATAACAACAGATTCAGAGGAAATTCAAAAAATCATCATTTCTTACTATAAAAACCTGTATTCAACAAAACTTGAAAATCTTCAGGAAATGGACAATTTCCTAGACAGATACCAGGTATCGAAGTTAAATCAGGAACAGATAAACCAGTTAAACAACCCCATAACTCCTAAGGAAATAGAAGCAGTCATTAAAGGTCTCCCAACCAAAAAGAGCCCAGGTCCAGATGGGTTTAGTGCAGAATTCTATCAAACCTTCATAGAAGACCTCATACCAATATTATCCAAACTATTCCACAAAATTGAAACAGATGGAGCACTACCGAATTCCTTCTACGAAGCCGCAATTACTCTTATACCTAAACCACACAAAGACACAACAAAGAAAGAGAACTTCAGACCAATTTCCCTTATGAATATCGACGGAAAAATACTCAATAAAATTCTGGCAAACCGAATCCAAGAGCACATCAAAACAATCATCCACCATGATCAAGTAGGCTTCATCCCAGGCATGCAGGGATGGTTTAATATACGGTAAAACATCAACGTGATCCATTATATAAACAAACTGAAAGAACAGAACCACATGATCATTTCATTAGATGCTGAGAAAGCATTTGACAAAATTCAACACCCCTTCATGATAAAAGTCCTGGAAAGAATAGGAATTCAAGGCCCATACCTAAATATAGTAAAAGCCATATACAGCAAACCAGTTGCTAACATTAAAATAAATGGAGAGAAACTTGAAGCAATCCCACTAAAATCAGGGACTAGACAAGGCGGCCCATTCTCTCCCTACTTATTCAATATAGTTCTTGAAATTCTAGCCAGAGCAATCAGACAACAAAAGGAGATCAAGGGGATACAGATCGGAAAAGAAGAAGTCAAAATATCACTATTTGCAGATGACATGATAGTATATTTAAGTGATCCCAAAAGTTCCACTAGAGAACTACTAAAGCTGATACACAACTTCAGCAAAGTGGCTGGGTATAAAATTAACTCAAATAAATCAGTTGCCTTCCTCTATACAAAAGAGAAACAAGCCGAGAAAGAAATTAGAGAAACGACACCCTTCATAATAGACCCAAATAATATAAAGTACCTCGGAGTGACTTTAACCAAGCAAGTAAAAGATCTGTACAATAAGAACTTCAAGACACTGAGGAAAGAAATTGAGGAAGACCTCAGAAGATGGAAAGATCTCCCATGCTCATGGATTGGCAGGATTAATATAGTAAAAATGGCCATTTTACCAAAAGCAATCTACAGATTCATTGCAATCCCCATCAAAATACCAATCCAATTCTTCAAAGAGTTAGACAGAACAATTTGCAAATTCATCTGGAATAACAAAAAACCCAGGATAGCTAAAGCTATCCTCAACAATAAAAGGACTTCAGGGGGAATCACTATCCCTGAACTCAAGCAGTATTACAGAGCAATAGTGATAAAAACTGCATGGTATTGGTACAGAGACAGACAGATAGACCAATGGAATAGAATTGAAGACCCAGAAATGAACCCACACACCTATGGTCACTTGATTTTTGACAAAGGAGCCAAAACCATCCAATGGAAAAAAGATAGCATTTTCAGCAAATGGTGCTGGTTCAACTGGAGGTCAACATGTAGAAGAATGCAGATCGATCCATGCTTATCACCCTGTACAAAGCTTAAGTCCAAGTGGATCAAGGACCTCCACATCAAACCAGACACACTCAAACTAATAGAAGAAAAACTAGGGAAGCATCTGGAACACATGGGCACTGGAAAAAATTTCCTGAACAAAACACCAATGGCTTATGCTCTAAGATCAAGAATCGACAAATGGGATCTCATAAAACTGCAAAGCTTCTGTAAGGCAAAGGACACGGTGGTTAGGACAAAACGGCAACCAACAGATTGGGAAAAGATCTTTACCAATCCTACAACAGATAGAGGCCTTATATCCAAAATATACAAAGCAATCAAGAAGTTAGACCGCAGGGAAACAAATAACCCTATTAAAAAATGGGGTTCAGAGCTAAACAAAGAATTCACAGCTGAGGAATGCCGAATGGCTGAGAAACACCTAAAGAAATGTTCAACATCTTTAGTCATAAGGGAAATGCAAATCAAAACAACCCTGAGATTTCACCTCACACCAGTGAGAATGGCTAAGATCAAAAACTCAGGTGACAGCAGATGCTGGCGAGCATGTGGAAAAAGAGGAACACTCCTCCATTGTTGGAGGGATTGCAGACTGGTACAACCATTCTGGAAATCAGTCTGGAGGTTCCTCAGAAAATTGGACATTGAACTGCCTGAGGATCCAGCTATACCTCTCTTGGGCATATACCCAAACGATGCCTCAACATATAAAATAGACACGTGCTCCACTATGTTCATCGCAGCCTTATTTATAATAGCCAGAAAATGGAAAGAACCCAGATGCCCTTCAACAGAGGAATGGATACAGAAAATGTGGTACATCTATACAATGGAATATTACTCAGCTATCAAAAACAACGAGTTTATGAAATTCGTAGGCAAATGGTTGGAACTGGAAAATATCATCCTGAGTGAGCTAACCCAATCACAGAAAGACATACATGGTATGCACTCATTGATAAGTGGCTTTTAGCCCAAATGCTTGAATTACCCTAGATCCCTAGAACAAACGAAACTCAAGACGGATGATCAAAATGTGAATGCTTCACTCCTTCTTTAAATGAGGAAAAAGAATACCCTTGGCAGGGAAGGGAGAGGCAAAGATTAAAACAGAGACTGAAGGAACACCCATTCGGAGCCTGCCCCACATGTGGCCCATACATATACAGCCACCCAATTAGACAAGATGGATGAAGCAAAGAAGTGCAGTCCAACAGGAGCCGGATGTAGATCGCTCCTGAGAGACACAGCCAGAATACAGCAAATACAGAGGCGAATGCCAGCAGCAAACCACTGAACTGAGAATAGGTCCCCCGTTGAAGGAATCAGAGAAAGAACTGGAAGAGCTTGAAGGGGCTCGAAACCCCAAAAGTACAACAATGTCAAGCAACCAGAGCTTCCAGGGACTAAGCCACTACCTAAATACTATACATGGACTGACCCTGGACTCTGACCCCATAGGTAGCAATGAATATCCTAGTAAGAGCACCAGTGGAAGGGGAAGCCCTGGGTCCTGGTAAGACTGAACCCCCAGTGAACTAGACTATGGGGGGAGGGCGGCAATGGGGGGAGGGTTGGGAGGGGAACACCCATAAGGAAGGGGAGGGGGGAGGGGATGTTTGCCCGGAAACCGGGAAAGGGAATAACACTCGAAATGTATATAAGAAATACTCAAGTTAATAAAAAAAAAAGAAAAAAGAAATCTTAGGTTGTTTTCTCCAGTTATTGTATACTGATAGAAACTGAAGTTTTTTGTTTAATTAGTGCATATTATTAGAAATTTAAAGTCATTTTCTTTGAAATATATATTAATAGAAATTAAAGTTTTGTTTAATTCTTGGATATATGTAACACCCACCTCTTCCAGCAAGGAAGACGCAACACCCTTGGATTCTTCTCAACAGCCTTTATTGCAGGAACACCTCATTATTGATACGAGGGACCCTGAGGAACAAAGGTACCAGCCTTATGTACAAGACAGGCTATGGCTATATACTTGTCCTCTGGGGATTAGTGGAGCATGAAATACCTCATTAGCATGAATATCACTCCAGCCTCAAGCTGCTGGAGAAATGCCAAGGACATGTGCTTTGTGGGTGTTAACCACAAACAACCACTAGATGTCAGCGCCATCTTTTATCTATATGTGCTGCTCCCTACAACTCCTCCTTTTTTGTATTATAAAAAAAGAAAAGCCATTAGATGGAGGTAGTGGTCTGAGAGAGATCAGACATGTCTCACAGAGTGCCCAGCTCGGCTATGGCGAGCCACTCTTGCAGTTAGGACTGCACCCCAATGGCAATAAATGAACTTATGCTGTAACACACTGTTCTGGGGTATACGTGTGTTTTTATCAGGGGAGAAACTGGGCAGAGGAGCATTTGACCAGCCTGTATGTTCAAACGGGGTGTAGCCACCTCTGTCTATGACTGGTCTAGATCAGGGTGTCAAGTCAATATTGTCATTGCTCCTGTCTTAGGTCGTTCCTCTTGGAACTCAGCCCTACTCGTCGTAGGGTTACCCTATTGCCAGCCGGCCCCTGCTTTAGGTTGGTCTGAGCCCGAGGAATGTTGCCTGTCTCTGGATACAATGACTTCACATGACAGTGACAAAATACGATCTAGGGTGAACTCTTAATTTTTCAAAGAGGCCAGCCATATGTTGGAAGAAGCACCACTTTCAATGGCGACCATAGCCTGGTAAACAATCGCTTTGTGTCTGGCATGCTCTCGTTGTAAATGGCAAAAGAGCCATAGACATACTCGACATCCCAAAAGGACAATGCCCCTCCCAGGCAAACATGCCAGCCCATTCTTTAAAAAAGTAGAAAGCATTGGTAATCCATGAGGTGAAATCTCCAAACGTGATGGGTTCCAATCTAGTGTTGTTAAGGACAGCAATCTGTATCAGCAATTGTCTTGATAATTGATCTGCTTTCATGGACCAGTTTCCTTTCAGATAATTCGAGATTTCTTTGCTCTATTGAGAATACTGAGAAAAGTTAGCTTGCAATGGAGTAATGCATAAACCTCTAAGGGAGGAAACACAGGACAGCTGTGTCATATGATATAATGCCTCAATTTGTTCTTGAATTAAATCCATTCGTTGATTAGCTAATAGAAAGCCAGGTGTCAAGTGGGCATTACATTCTTCTTGTATCTCTAATGCCACTGTGGCCCTTTCCACAATCTGATTGATAGTCTCAGCCGTCTGTACTTGATTAGTCATAGCAATTGCAGCTGTGGTAGCTGCAGCAGCAGACAGCACAATAGCTGAAACTATAGCTGCCGTAATACCAAAATCTCTTTTTGTTCTTAGTAAATGAAGTATGGGAAATTTATCTGGGTTGGCCTCTAGTGGGATTGGCACAAAGGAGGGAATCTTGACCATCACTGCAGTATCATTGGTGCCATTCCAGCATTCAGCTAAATAGCAGACTACATCAGAGTATTACAATTTAAAGCATTATCACTTACATTAGTGCTTATCAGAAAGAAGAAAAGTGGTCTAACACATACTGAAGCTCCAACGGCAGTATCATTTGCTAAAAGGACATTAATCTTTACATTTACTAAACTGGTTTGTTATTTGTTCTAGTGGCGGAAATATTATGCAATTTAAAGTCTTCACCCAATAATCGGGCAAAAGGAATCAGAGATGTGTATGCTCCCTGCTCATTTGACAATACCCATTTGTTCCAAGGCCAAAAATTATGCTTGCCAGTCTAATTTTTCCCCCGATCATACTGTACATTGCCAAGAGGAGGGGGAAATTCAAATCCCGGTAGGAATTGTATTGCTCTATGGAATGGACTCTGACGTGGGGTAAAATTAGGTGGAAACGCTTGATATGGGGGGGCAAGTAGGTAGGACTCTATGACAGATAGAGTTATCCAGTGTGTGATTGCCTTGCCCTGGGGGTGATGGAAAAACTACAATTATGCATCCTAATTAAAGTTGTAATGTTCAACTCAGCGGAATTAATAACTGATGTGTCTCCGCTGCCTGAAAAGGCTCCTTGGATAACTTGACTCAAAGCAGCCAGGATGGTCCCAGTGCCCATAGCACTGTCACTCATAGGATCCAACCAATTAGCCAATGTGGTCCTTCGCAGCCATATACAAGGCTGGGAGGAATTTTTAAGAGTGAAACATAATGTATGTAATAAAGAAAGATTAGTGGCAGTATACCGTTGGGGCAATTCTCCAGTTGGCACTATAGAAGGAACATCACGCAAACAGGAGGTGGAGAAAAAGGTTGGCAAGAGAGTAGAATTGCTATGAACTGGCATAAGTACTGGCCAGGATCTGGCAATAGCCCACAGTGTGAGTGAATCAACCTGGATTACCATTCCCAGTAGTAATATTAGGGTTCGTAGTCTCATCTTCAGGAATAGCAGGAGGCAGTTTGCAAGTCAAACGTTCAGGCACCCAGATTGTATTGTCTTGATTCTGTGGAAAAACACAAACAGCTCCCCTAGATCTCAAAATTACGGGATCTGGGCCGTGCCATTCACCAGTTAAAACATCCTTCCACTTTACTTCTGCATTAATCATAGGTGTAGTGCGGCCATGTGCATCCAAGATTAAAAAGTTCAAAGTAAAAAGCACTAATGACAACTGTTCTCTTGATGTTCTGCCATAGGCAATTCCCCCTTTTTGTTTTTGTATAAGCTCTTTTAAGGTACAATGTGCTCTTTCCACAATTCCTTGACCCTGGGAATTGTATGGTAATCCAGTAGTATGGTTGACCTGCATTGTCTGGCAAAATGCCTGAAAGGACTTTGCTGTGTAGGCAGGCCCGTTGTCTGTTTTGAGACTATCAGGCTTTCCCCAGGCTGCCCACGCCTCTAAGCAATGACTAATGGCATTACGAGCCTTTTCACCAGTCATCAGAGTGGCATGTATAATACCGGAACAGGTATCAACAGAAACATGAGCATATTTTAAATTTCCAAATTGAGATGTGTGTGTGACATCCATCTGCTAAAGTTTTAGCGGGAGCAGACCACGAGGGTTAATTCCCACCTGAGGAGGGTGGTGAAATTGAACACAATTCTGGCAATGTAATACCACATCATGAGCTGCAGCTCTAGAGATTTTAAATTTTTGTTAAAGAGTGAAAGCAGGAACATGAAACTTTTGATGAAATTCTCTAGCGAGATCAACCAGAGCTGCATGAAAAATAAACTCTCTGCGAGTACTAGCATCCACCAGGGCGTTATTACTGGCCATGGGACCAGGCAAATTAGTATGAGCTCGAATATGTTGTATGAAAAATTTATTTTTTCTGGCCCAAATCAATTTTTGTAATTCTAAAAGAATTTGACATACAGTACTAGTCAACCTAATTGGCCCTGCAACTTCAAGTGAGCGCACAGCGTTAACTACATAAGCAGAATCAGAAATTAAATTAAAAGAATCATGAAATCTTTTAAAAACTTCCAATACAATTTTACATTCTGTAATTTGGGGGGTGCCTGGGCTGTATTGAATTAATACTGGTTCTTGAGAATCAACCAAATAGGCACCTAAACCTGTTTTGGAGCGTCTGTATAAATATCTAATGCTCCAGACAAAGGCTCTGAGGCAGTGACCTTAGGAAAAATCACTGGATGCTCAGTAAAAATTGTAACAAAGGATCCTTAGGATAATGATTGTCAAACTCTCCATCAAAACTACAGCGTAATATGGCCCAATCATCTATCAGGGCACATAATGTTCCATCTGAACTGTAGTATAAGGTATAATAATTTTCTTGGATACAATACCAAAATGCTGAATGCAAGATTTAACCCCTAACATAGCAAGCTATGCAATGGCAAAAGGGTAATATTCAAGGGTTTTATTAGGAGAAATATGAGAAGTGGTCCTTGTTGCCATAGCACTCCTGTAGCCTGACAAAAGGTTCTCAGTATACACAAAAGGAGATCTTCCTTTTCCTTGTACCTTCTTAGCATTGCCCTTTCCAGTCTTTCTTCTACTTTCCTTAAGGATAATCATGCTTCCTTGGTTAAAGCACGGAGTGAAGTAAGCTGAGAATCCCCTTTAGAGTGGTTGTAACTCTACACTGGGCATTTTAATATAGGGTAGAATCCAATTTATGCTTCCTAGTAATTCCTGAAAGTCATTTAATGTTTTTAAATGATTTTTTTGTCAAGTGGCTGACAAAAGAATTTTAACCAGTTCACCTGGGACTTTCAGGACCTCAGTAGTAGCCCTTTATCAAACTGTCTCAGTGGGCTAAAGGGCCATGGAAAAGAAAACATTAATCTTGACCTTGGCCACAGCCTCCAGTTGGAGTAAGCTGAAGAGGCGATGCCAAGACTTTCTCCTCTTATCATCTTAGAATAAAGCCTGTTCTGTCTGACAAAACAAAGTTACTCACAGTCTGCTGTAGACTATTTCTGAAACTACTTCAGGGGCTCCCCTGTCCCCATACCTGGGGCATTTTGACCATAGAGGCAGGAACTGGCTGCTGAGGGGATAGGATCAAAGGCACTCTCCATGTAACTTAATGTTGGAGATCAACTCCTCTCTTGGAATAAGGCCAACAGATAAGGTAGGCTCCTTTAAAGAACTTCTCTTAATGAGCGCTCTCCTTCTGTGAGCAAGTGTTGAAGGTCAGGCCTCTAAAGGCAGCAAATGGAAGTTTTTTTTTCTGACCTTGTTCTTTGAGGGATGGATAAATTCCTTACTAGTTCTTGTTTTCCTTAGAGTCCTCCCCCACCTCACTCTCAGGCTTTTCAGATAATTCCTCCTGTAGCATTTCTAAAGCAGCCTGTCCCTTTTTTATAGCCTGTTGACAGCATTTCTGATCTTCTAGGCAGCTACCCACTAAGTGCCATACCGGCTGAAACTCTGCCTTTAAGATTCCTTGTTCCCAAGCAAAATCTAAATCCTTCCCCAGCTTATCTCAGCTGTATACCGTGCGATTCCCAGAGACAGCAAACCAAGGTGCAATGGCATCACACTCACTAAGAAATCTCTCTATAGTGCTTCTTTTCATCCCAAGCCTTTTTCTTTCAAACAGCTCTTGAAGAGCCAGAAAAATTGGGTGAGACTGAGAAGTCTCCATGCTCGCTGCAGCAGCTCCGCAGCTAGTTTCGCTCCCCCCCTACTGTGTGGGCTGTGAGAACAAGCACAGATAAAACACTATGTTTATGTTTCAAAAAATAATGTTGGCTATCAACCAACACACCACCACTAGAGTGGAGTCCATAAAATTAAATTTCCTACTCACTACTCTTGCTCCATACCCGGAGGCCTTATCTGGGGAACTTTTATTTACGAGCGGTTTCTTCCTCAAGGTCTGCCAATTCATTCTCACTAAGCTCTGAGTCACTAGACATTCCCAAGGTCAATGCCTTTAAAGAGGGATATATTTTCTTTGTCTCTAGATCCGGACTATCACTCCTATCTTTCTCTATCTTCTCCTTCGTTTTTTTCTGTCTTTTCTTTTACTCCCTTTCCTCCCTTTCTTCTCTTCCCTTCCTTCAAAACTTTCTCTCCGTCTGGCATACTTTCTTGTTGCTCTATAAGGATTTTCTTACCTGTCCTAACAGCTTCTTCACATCGTTTATCTTCTAAACAGGCACGGACCATTTGCCAAACAGCTTTGTCCCTGGTTTAAGCTTGCCCTCTGTTGCTTCCCTATCCAGATCTTTTCCTAACTTGTCCCATGCTCTCAAAGTAAGAGATCCTGACACTATAAACCACGGAGCACAACGGTTACATTCATTAAGAAAACTCAACAGGATTTTCTTTTCGATTTTAAGCTTACACTGACCAAGAAGCTCCTGAAGAGCTAACAGGAGCAGGGTGGAGTGTGAGTTTCCCATGCTTTACGAGCTTATTTATGATTGATTTACGAGCAGGGCGAGCTGGCGTGTTTATTTACACATGATCTTGTAGCTCATCATTAGTGGGCTCTTCCAAGCAAATGCACTTGTGTCCTAGACGGTGGTAATTCAAACAGTAACAACACCACAACACAGAAAGGGTAAAAGGTAAAAGTCCTAGTCCAACCCACAGAGGATCGATTGGGGAAAACAATATTGCTGTGTTCCACAAACCCTTTTGCCTCTAAACCAAGGCTTTCATCGTCTCTGCTTACTCCAGAGAACCTTATTGTCCCTATTAGGGAATTTTATAGTCCCTTTACCTGGGAGCCTTATAGTCCCTTATCCAGGAGCTTTGTTGTCCCTTCCGGGAACTTACCGACATCGCCATCCTGAGTTTGAAGAGTTCTGAATCCATGAGGGATGTCCTCGGGTTTCCGTATGTGGCCACCAGTTGTAACGCCCACCTCGTCCAGCAAGGAAGACGCAACACCCTTGGATTCTTCTCAACAGCCTTTATTGCAGGAACACCTCATTGTTGATACAGGGGACCCCGAGGAACAAAGGCACCAGCCTTATATACAAGACAGGCTACGGTTATATACTTGTCCTCTAGGGATTGGTGGAGCATGAAATACCTCATTAGCATGAATATCACTCCAGCCTGAAGCTGCCGGAGAAATGCCAAGGACATGTGCTTTGTGGGTGTTAACCACAAACGACCACTAGATGTCAGCGCCATCTTTAATCTATATGTGCTGCTCCCTACAGATATTGATAGAAATTTAAGTGTTGTTTAATGTTTATTTTATTTTATTTTTTTGATTTTTTCTTTTATTGGATATTTTTTATTTACTTTTCAAATGGTAATCCCTTTGCCTGTTTCCCCCAACATAAGCCTCATATCACACTTTCCTCTCCTTCTTCTATAAGGGTGTTTGCCTCACCAACCACCCACCTCATGCACCCCAACAGTGTACAGCACTGGGCATTCAACCTGGGCAGGACCAAGGACGTATCCTTCCATTGGTGCCCAACAATCTATCCTCTGCTACATGTGCAGCTGGTGCCGTGGGTCAGTCCATGTGTACTCTTGGGATGGTGGTTTAGTCACTGGGAGCTCTGGTTGGTTGGCATTGTTGTTCTTATGGGGTTGCAAGCCTCTTCAGCTCTTTCAATACTTCCTCTAATTCCTCCAACAGGGGTCCTGTTCTCAGTTCAGTAGTTTGCTGCTAGCATTTGCCTCTGTATTGGATATGATTTGGCTGTGCCTCTCAGGAGACATCTATATCAGGCTCCTGTCAGCAAGCACTTCTTAGCTTCATCAATCTTATCTAGTTTTGATGGTTGTATATAAATGAGCCACATGTGGACCATGCTATGAATGGTCATTCCTTCATTTTTGCTCCAAACTGTGCCTCCATATCCCCTCCTATGAATATTTTTGTTCCCCCTTTTTTCCTTTTCTCCATCTTTATTGAATTGGTGATTTCTTATTTACATTTCAATTGTTATTACCTTCCCAGTTTCCAAGCAAACATCCCCTTAATCCCTTCCTGTCCCCTTCTATATGGGTGTACACCTCCTGAAGCTCCTCCTCTTACCGCCCTCCCCACAACAACCCTGTTCAGTCTTGGCAGGACCAAGGGCTTCCCCTTCCACTAGTGCCCTTACAAGGCTATTCATTGCTACCTATGGAGTTGGAGCCCAGGGTCAGTCCACGTATATAGCCTTTGGGTAGAGGTTTAGTCCCTGGAAGCTCTGGTTGGTTGGCATTGTTGTTCACAATGGGTCTCAAGCCCTTCAAGCACTTTCAGTCCTTTCTCTGATTCCTTCAACAGGGGTTTCGTTCTCACTTCAGTGGTTTGCTGCTGGCATTCACGTATGTATTTGCCATATTCTGGCTGTGTCTCTCAGGAGAGATCTAGGTCCGGTTCCTGTCAGCCTGCACTTCTTTGCCTCATCCATCTTATCTAGTTTGGTGGCTGCATATGTATGGGCCATATGTGGGGCAGGCTCTGAATGGGCATTCCTTCAGTCTGTTCTACACTTTGCCTCCTTATTCCCTTCCAAGAGTATTCTTGTTCCCCTTTCAAAGAAGGAGTGAAGAATTCACATTTTGGTCATCCTTCTTGAGTTTCAGGTGTTCTGGGCATCTAGGGTAATTCAAGCATTTGGGCTAAAATTCACGTATCAATGAGTGCATACCATGTGGGTTTTTCTGTGAATGGGTTACGTCACTAAGGATGATATTTTCCACTTACATCCATTTGCCTATGAATTTCATAAAGTCATTGTTTTTGATAGCTGAATAGTACTCCATTGTGTAGACGTACCACAATTTCTGTATACATTCCTCTGTTGAAGGGCATCTGGGTTCTTTCCAGCTTCTGGCTATTATAAATAAGGCTGCTATGAACATAGTGGAGCATGTGTCTTGGTTATATGTTGGGACATCTTTTGGGTATATGCCCAAGAGTGGTATAACTGGTTCTTCAGGTAGTTGAATGTCCAATTTTCTGAGGAACCTACAGACTGATTTCCAGAATGGTTGTACCAGTCTGCAATCCCACCAAAAAATGGAGGAGTGTTCCTTTTTGTTCACATCCTCGCCATCATCTGCTGTCACCTGAGTTTTGGTCTTAGCCATTCTCACTGGTGTGTGGTGGTATCTCGGTGTTGTTTTTATTTGCATTTCCCTTATGACTAAAGATGTTGAACATTTCTTTAGGTGTTTCTCAGCCATTTGGCATTCCTCAGCTGTGAATTCCTTGTTTAGCTCTGAACTCCATTTTTTAATAATGTTATTTGTCTCCCTAGAGTCTAACTTCTAGCCTCTGGTCCCATAACTGGCTAAAAGAAAACAGGAGAACAGGTCTACAGCACTCCTGACACACAGGCCTATTGGAAGGTCTAGGCACTGTCAGAAATAGCAGAACAAGATAACACAAGAGAAAACCTGATGGCGAGAGGCAAGTGCAGGAACCCAAGCAACAGAAACCAAGACTACATGGCATCATCGGAGCCCAATTCTCCCACCAAAACAAACAATGAATATCCAAACAGAACAGAAAAGCAAGACCTAGATTTAAAATCTTATTTGATCAAGATGCTGGAGGA
The DNA here is from genome assembly GCF_021556685.1 of Rattus norvegicus. Lineage (NCBI taxonomy): Eukaryota > Metazoa > Chordata > Mammalia > Rodentia > Muridae > Rattus > Rattus norvegicus. The sequence continues at coordinate 29,587,262 of NC_141554.1, forward strand.
CTTCAAGAAATACATGAAGAACTCCCTTAGAGAAATGCAGGAAAACATAAATAAACAAGTTGAAGCCTATAGAGAGGAATCACAAAATGCCTGAAAGAATTCCAGGAAAACACAATCAAACAGTTGAAGGAATTAAAAATGGAAATAGAAGCAATCAAGAAAGATCACAGGGAAACAACGCTGTATATAGAAAACCAAAGGAAGAACAAGAAGCCATAGATACAAGCATCACCAACAGAATACAAGAGATAGAAGAGAAAATCTCAGGAGCAGAAGATTCCATAGATATCATCGGCACAACTGTCAAAGATAATGTAAAGCAGAAAAAGCTACTGGTCCAAAACATATAGGAAATCCAGGACTCAATGAGAAGATCAAACCTTAGGATAATAGGTATAGAAGAGAGTGAAGACTCCCGGTTTGAAGGGCCACTAAATATCTTCAACAAAATCATAGTAGAAAACTTCCCTAATCTAAAGAAAGAGATGCCCATAAGCATACGAGAAGCCTACAGAACTCCAAATAAATTGGACCAGAAAAGAAACTCCTCGCGTCACATAATAGTCAAAACAACAAATGCAAAAAATAAAGAAAGAATATTAAAAGCAGTAAGGGAAAAAGGTCAAGCACATTTTAAGACAGACCTATCAGAATCACCCCAGACTTCTTGCCAGAGACTATGAAAGCCAGAAGATCCTGGACAGATGTCATACATACCCTAAGGGAACACAAATGCCAGCCCAGGTTATTGTATCCTGAACACTCTCAATTAACACAGATGGAGAAATCAAGATCTTCCATGACAAAACTAAATTTACACAATATCTTTCTACACATCCAATGTTACAAAGGATAATAAATTGTAAAGCCCAACATAAGGTGGCAAGCTACACCCTAGAAAAGCAAGAAACTAATCACCTTGGCAACAAAACAAAGAGAAGAGAAGCACACAAATAACCTCATATCCAAATATGAATATAATTGGAAGCAATAATCACTATTTCTTAATATCTCTCAACATCAAAGATCGCAACTACCCAATAAAAAGACATAGATTAAAAAACTGGATACGCAATGAGAACCCGGTATTCTGCTGCCTACAGGAAAGACACCTCAGAGACAAAGACAGTCACTACCTCAGAGTGAAAGGCTGGAAAACAACTTTCCAAGCAAATGGGCGGAAGAAGCAAGCTGGAGCAGCCATTTTAATGTAGAATAAAATCGATTTTAAACTAAAAAACATCAAAAAAGATAAGGAAGGCACTTCATATTCATCAAAGGAAAAATCCACCAAGAAGAACTCTCAATCCTAATTATCTATGCTCCAAATACAAGGGCACCTACGTACGTAAAAGAAACCTTGCTAAAGTTCAAAACACACATTGCACCTCACACAATAATAGTAGGAGATTTCAACACCCCACTCTCATCAATGGACAGGTCATGGAAACAGAAATAAAAAGAGACGTAGACAGACTAAGAGATGTCATGAACCAAATGGACTTAACAGATATTTATAGAACATTGTATCCTAAAGCAAAAGGATATACATTCTTCTCACCACCTCATGGTACTTTCTCCAAAATTGACCATATAATTGGTTAAAAAAATAGGCCTCAACAGTTACAGAAAAATAGAAATGATCCCATGCATCCTATCAGACCACCATGGCCTAAAGCTGGTCTTCAATAACAATAAGGGAAGAATGCCCACATATACATGGAAGTTGAACAATGCTCTACTCAATGATAACCTGGTCAAGGAAGAAATAAAGAAAGAAATTAAAGAATTCGTAGAATTTAATGAAAATGAAAGTACAACATACCCAAACATATGGGATACAATGGAAGCTGTGCTAAAAGGAAAACTCATAGCTCTGACTGCCTGAAGAAACAGGAGAGAGCATATATCAGCAGCCTGACAGCACACCTAAAACCTCTAGAACAAAAAGAATTAAGTACACCCAGGAGTAGTAGAAGACAGAAAATAATCAAACTCAGAGCTGAAATCAACCAAATAGAAACAAAAAGGACTATACGGGTTTAGTGGAGAATTCTATCAGACCTTCATAGAAGACGTCACACCACTGCTATCCAAACTATGCCACAAAATTGAAACAGATGGAGCACTACCGAATTCCTTCTATGAAGGCACAATTACTCTAATACCTAAACCACACAAAGACTGAGCAAAGAAAGAGAACTTCAGACCAATTTCCCTTATGAATATCAAAGCAAAAATACTTAATAAAATTCTGTCAACCCGAATCCAAGAGCACATCAATAGAATCGTCCACCATGATCAAGTAGCCTTCATCCCAGGCTTGCAGGGATGGTTTAATATATGGAAAACCATCAACGTGATCCATTATATAAACAAACTGAAAGAACAAAACCATATGATCATTTCATTAGATGTTGAGAAAGCATTTGACAGAATTCAACACTACTTCATGATAAAAGTCAAGGAAAGAATAGGAATTCAATGCCCATACCTAAACATAGTAAAAGCCATATACAGCAAACCAGTCCCTAGCATTAAACTAAATGGAGAGAAACTTGAAGCAATCCCACTAAAATCAGGGACTAGACAAGGCTGCCCATTCTCTCCCTACTTATTCAATATAGTTCTTGAAGTTCTAGCCAGAGCAATCAGACAACAAAAGGAGATCAAGTGGATACAGATTGTAAAAGAAGAAGTCAAAATATCACATGATAGTATATTTAAGTGATCCCAAAAGTTCTGCCACAGAACTACTAAAGCTGATAAACAACTTCAGCAAAGTGGCTGGGTATAAAACTATCTCAAATAAATTAGTAGCCTTCCTCCACACAAAAGAGAAACAAGCCGAGAAAGAAATTAGGGAAATGACACCTTTCATAAAAGTCGCAAATAATATTAAGTACCTCGGTGTGACTTTAACCTAGCAAGTAAAAGATTCGTACAATAAGAACTTCAAGCCTCTGAAGAAAGACATTGAAGAAGACCTCAGAAGATGGAAAGATCTCCCATGCTCATGGAATGGTAGGATTAATATACTAAAAATGGCCATTTTACCAAAAGCGATCTACAGATTCAATGCAATCCCCATCAAAATACCAATTCAATTCTTCAAAGAGTTAGACAGAACAATTTGCAAATTCATCTGGAATAACAAAAAACCCAGGATAGCTAAAACTATTCTCAACAACAAAAGGACTTCAGGTGGAATCACTATCCCTGAACTCAAGCAGTATTACACAGCAATAGTGGTAAAAAGTACATGGTATTTATTTGTTCAGAGACAGACAGATAGGCCAATGGAATGGAATTGAAGAAATGAACCCACACATCTATGGTCACTTTATTTTTGACAATGGAGCCAAAACCATCCAATGGAAAAAAGATAGTATTTTTAGCAAATGGTGCTGGCTCAATTGGAAGTCAATATGTAGAAGAATGTAGGTCGATCCATGCTTATCACCCTGTACAAACCTTAAGTCCAAGGGGATCAAGGACCTCCATATCAAACCAGATACACTCAAACTAATAGAAGAAAAAGTGGGGAAGCATCTCGAACACATGGGCACTGGAGAAAATTTCCTGAACAAAACACCAATGGCTTATGCACTAAGATCAAGAATCGACAAATGGGATCTCATAAAACTGCAAAGCTTCTGTAAGGCAAAGGACAGTGTGGTTAAGACAAAACGGCAACCAACAGATTGGGAAAAGATCTTTACCAATCCTACAACAGATAGAGGGTTTATAACCAAAATATACAAAGAACTCAAGAAGTTAGACCACAGGGAGACAAATAACCCTATTAAAACATAGGATTCAGAGCTAAACAAAAAATTCATAGCTGAGGAATGCTGAATCGCTGAGAAACACCTAAAGAAATGTTCAACATCTTTAGTCATAAGGGAAATGCAAATCAAAACAACCCTGAGATTTCACCTCACACCAGTGAGAATGGCTAAGATCAAAAACTCAGATGACAGCAGATGCTGGTGAGGATGTGGAAAAAGAGGAACACTCCTCCATTGTTGGTGGGTTTGCAGACTGGTACAACCATTCTTGAAATCAGTCTGGAGATTCCTCAGAAAATTGGACATTCAACTACCTGAGGACCCAGCTATACCTCTCTTGGGCGTATGCCCAAAAGATGCCCCAACATATAAAAAAGACACGTGCTCCACTATGTTCATAGCAGCCTTATTTATAATAGCCAGAGCTGGAAAGAACCCAGATGCCCTTCAACAGAGGAATGCATACAGAAAATGTGGTACATCTACACAATGGAATATTACTCAGCTATCAAAAACCATGACTTTATGAAATTCATAGGCAAATGTATGTACATGGAAAATATCATCTTGAGTGAGGTAATCCAATTACAAGAAAACACACATGACATGCAGTCATTGATAAGTGGCTATTATCCCAAATGCTTGAATTATCCTAAATATCCAGACACGTGAAACTCAAGAAGGATGACCAAAATGTGCATGCTTCACTCCTTCTTTGAAAGGGGAGCAAGAATACCCTTGGGAGGGAATAGAGAGGCAAAGATTATAAGAGAGGATGAAGGCCCATTCAAAGCCTGCCCCACATGTGACCCATACATATGCCGCCACCAAACTAGATAAGATAAGATGGATGAAGCAAAGAAGTGCAGGCCGCCAGGAACTGAATGTAGATCTCTCCTGAGAGACACAGCCAGAATACAGCAAATACATAGATGAATACTATCAGCAAACCACTTAACTGAGAATGGGACCCCCATTGAAAGAATCAGAGAAAGGAGTGGAAGAGCTTGAAGGTGCTCAAGACCCCATATAAACAACAATGCCAACCAACCAGAGCCTCCAGTGACTAAGCCACTACCCAAAAATTATACATGGACTGACCCTGCAGTCTGTCCTCATAGGTAGCAATGAATAGCCTAGTATGTGCACCAGTGGAAGGGGAAGCCCTTGGTCCTGCTAAGATTCAACCCCCAGTGAATGTGATTGTTGGGGGGAGGGTGGTAATGGGGGGAGGGTGGGTAGGGGAACCCCCATAGAGAAGGGGAGGTGGAGGGGTTAGGGGGATGTTGGCTAGGAAACTGGGAACTATAGATATGTAAATAAGAAATACTCAAGTTAATAAAGGTGGGAAAAAATAAAGTAATTTAAGTGTTTTAAATCATTGTATTAATAGAATTTAAGTTTGTTTTATTTATTGTATGTAGATAGAAACTTAAATTCCCTTTTCACTGAATTACTGTACATTAACTGTTTAAGTATTTTGTTAAGTGAATATTAACAGCAATGAAATGTTATTATTTAATTATTGTATATTGATTGAAAATTAAAGTTCTTTTATTAGATTGTTTTTTATTATATTCTAAATGACTCATTTATTTAAAATTTGATGATTCTTATGACTATGTTCTATTGTGTTTAGATTTTTCATTTTGAGAATAGGAAAGTTCATAAACACATAAAAGTATATTATGTGGTAACTTGTGGGTTCTTTTGAAAGTCATTTATGTCAAACGATATTTGACTGGTGCATACACAGGAAAAGATTTTTTGCTAAAGTAAACATGTGAAAGGATGTCTGACATTAAATGGGACCCAACAGATTGAGGAGGATGCCAGACAGTTTTGGTATGTTTTCCATTCGTTAATTGCCATCATTTGTCCTGAGTTCATAGAAAGAAACACACCAAAAACCATCTTGTGGTACCTTCTGGACATATCAATACTTCCAAATACTCCAGCTAATTGGCAAAGTGATGTCAGACTCACATGGAGTTTTGTCAAGACAGGCTCATATGGTGTTTTGCTAAAGAAAGACCAATGGGAGGACATGTGATACTTGGAAGGAGCATAAATACTACTCAACTGACAGTGATGCAGGCCATTTATAACACTTCCTTTGTTTAACAACTACTTCATTGGTCATCACTTCATTGAAATAGTCATGGCAGAAAACTTCTGGCATCCCTGCTCGTCTTGTTCATTCCTACTGACTTATACATATTTGACAGAGGCCTGGATGATTCTACAGGGTCATGCAACCACTCCTGACTGGTGTTTGCTCTTTTAACACTGCTAAGTGGTGTGCTGGTGTATATCTGACAATGCAAATGAGATTTTCTCCAAACAAATATTCCTGGAAAATTCTACTTCCACCATATCTTAATCATTTCTTTTCCACTACCTCTGGTGGGTGGTGGACTAGAAAGGAGGTTGAAGCATTTTAAAACTCCTATTAAAGTAGGGTTTAAAAACTTTAAGACAAGAGTACCACTTCAGAAAATTCTGTGAAAGGCTCTGTGCATTCAGTCAGCTAAGTTAGGGTGAGGAGGTCACTGGAAGTAAAATGATTGTAAGTCTCATCATAGATAATGGTTGATTACTCTATCCCCCAGAAACAGGAATGAGAGTACAGAGATGACAAGGGAAGCTGGGGTCTAGAAAAACCATTGAAGATATTAGAGGCAGAGGATGCAACATAAGTCCTAGGCCTGGAACTGTATACATGGTAAGTAAAGGAGAGATTCAGGAAAGACATTTGGACAAAGGTTTTCAGAGGAATTTGCACCAACAGTTAAGCATTATTTTGTGGAGTAAATAGAATATCTTGGTCTCCAGGAATTCAACAGAGATAGGACAGGATCTGTGTGACCAGAACTCTCCTAGCAGAGTGAAGATGTCAATGCAAGAGAACCTTCTGGAGAGCTCACCAACAAGGAACAATGTCTGGTCTGTTTCTGCATATATAGAAGAACACAGTTGGGTTTGATTCTGGAACACTCACCATATTAGGCATGGCAAGAATTTCACTATCCATCATTGAAGGAACACAAGTCAGGAATAAAGGAAGAAACCAAGAGGCAAGAACTGGAAGAGATACCAATGAGGAATACTACATAATGCATTGCACTACATTTGTATCTCTGCTTGCCTTCTGGTACAACCCAAATAACCTAAAACTTGGCACCATACATAGAGTGCTGCACATTCTCATAAGAGTTAGGACTGTAGGGGGCTCTCAACAGGATATTTTACAGAGCATTCCATGAAAGAATATTCTAAATTGAGGTTTCTTCTTCTCAGATGACTCTAAATTGTGTCAAGATAACACAATACAAACCATTATGTTGAGGTTTTTACTACACAAGGTAGAAGTATCTGGCAGCATGGTCTACATTTTACAGAATCTGCTGAAAAATGATGTAAGATTACAAGGTTAAGAGAATCCTGAGACATGGTCTTGAAGGCTCAAACCTAGGTAATCTGTGTCAGTGCTGGAAATGCAGTAAATGAGTCTAGAGAAGTATGGCTTACCAGTAAGTTAGAGCACAATGTGGTTGTTAGTATTTGGCATACTAAACAAGGAAGGTCTGTGTAGGTGCTCTGTAATCTGAGGAAGGCCTGAGGATAGGAGAAGGGACTGGAAAGCAAGGTTCAGACTTGTCCACCAAGGACACCATGTGAAATCTGGACATAAGTAGGTATGCCTCCGACAGTGTGACTATATTTGTGGACTCACTATTGCAGCAAACTTAACAAGAAATTGGGTACAAAGCTGAGTGCTTGGAGCGAAGCATGGCATGGTGAGCAGGAAACTGAAAAACAACTTCTGTTGATCTCTTCCTGCAAACATGGTATGCACCCTGTCCAAATGAAACAGCACTGGCAGTGCACAAATGGCATTGGAACCTGGAGGACAGAGAAACAATTGAGAAAGTTTGATGAAAAAGTTTCATGATAGGTTGTTTGGAGAATTCCAGGGACGCTATTTAGGCAAAGGTGTTAAGGGAACCTGGACTCCAAGATCTCTTAGAAACTAAACCAGAAACCAGACAGCATATACCATCTGATATGAGCCCCACAAAACATATACAACAGAGCACTGATGAATGTGGCATCCCTCAGTAAGAAAAGATGCACCTAACTCTGAAGAGACTGGATTATGGAGGGAGTGGGGATGTCTGGTAAAGGAGTCGAGTCATTTTCCTGAAGACAGGGGTGGAGGAGTGATGTATGGGATGTGGAACAGCCAAAGGGTGGACCACGATTAGGACAAAATCTGGAGTGTAAAAAAAAAGATTAAATAAAATTTTTAAAAAGAGTAAGGAAAAAAGAGAAATCTGGAAAGAGTTAGGACTTAGAGTGTTGGAGTATTATGTATATCTTAGTTCTCTAGGAAAGCAGGAGAAGTAGTGCAGGATCAGTATGACTAGAACTATTTTGGCACACTGAAGATGGCATGGAAGGGAAGCTTCTGGAAACTCTACAAGAAACAATGACAAAACTGTCTACATTCATTGGGAACATCACAGCTAGCCTTAATTCTGGAACAGTCTACCATTATAGCAGGTAAGGAGTTTGACTGTCTCTCTGTGAGGGAACACATGTCAGGGAGCATATAAGAAATCTAGAGGGAGGAACAGAAATGGATACCATTAAGGATTACTACAAAATGCTTTGCACCCCATTACTATTTTGGCTTGCCTTCTTGAACAAACCTGAACCTCCTCTGAAAGACTGGCAAAACCCACAAATTATTGCAAACTACCATAAGAATTATACCTCAAGGCAGCTTGTGATAGTTTATATATGCCTGGCCCATGGATTGGCATTATTATGACTTGTGCCCTTGTTGCAGTAGGTGTTGTCACTGTGGTCTTGGATTTAAGAACCTCCTCCTAGCTGCATGGAAATGAGTATTCTGCTAGCTTTCAGATGAACTCTCCGGTTATCCTGCACCAAGCCTGCCTGGATGCCACAATGTTCCTGACTTGATGATAATGGACTGAACCTCTCTGAACCTGTAAGCCAGGACCAATTAAATGTTATGGTTTATATTACTTGCAATGGTCATGGAGTCTGTTCAGAGCAGTAAAACCCTTACTAAGACAGAGCTCTAAACAGGCTTTTCTACAGATCATTTCAGGGAGGAATGTTCTCAATTGATGTATCTTCTTCTCAGATGAATCTAGATCATGTCAAATTAATATAATCCAAACCATCTTGCTGAGGCCCTAACACTCCAAGCAGAAGAGTGGGCCAACATGGTCCATATGGCACTGATTTTGTTGAAAAAATCATGCAAGATTTCTGGGTTAATATAGTCCCAAGAGATAGTCTGAGTGGCTCAAATCCAGGATATCTGTGTCAAACTGGCAATCCAGCAAATGGGTCCCAAGAAGCAAAGTCAGGGAGTGTGTACAGAAAAGAATTTGTGTTGTCTTTGGGAATACTAAATGGGGAAGCCCAGTCCAGGTGCTTGTGATCTGGGGGAATTCCTGATAATAGAAGGGACTGGGGTGTAGGTTTCAGACTTGCCAACAAAGAAAGCCCATGTGAAATCTTGTCATACTTAGGTAGACCTCCAGCAATTGAGACTATACTTGAGGACCTACCAGTGGAGGCAAATCACCAGGTAGTTGCTTGGAGATAATTTTCCTGAAGACAAGCCTGGAAGAATTAACAAGACACTGGAAGGCAAAGGTCTGTAAATCTGGTCTTCAAACCATGTATGAGATCTGTCTATCATGGAAAATACAGGTTGTATAGAACTCACAAACATATCTGTGTCTAACAGACCAGTTGAGAATGTCAGATGCAGAATCTACAGAATAGGACACAGACCTGTAGTTGTATGGATGGCATGGACAGGAGACATTCAGAAAGGACATTCAGGCAAAGAAAAGTATTGAAAGAAATCTGCATCCAGAGTTAGGCATTAGATTGTGGGATGGGGGGATAGTTATCTCCATTCTCTAGAAATTCAACAGAAATAGTGCAGTATTTTTGTGACCTGAACTATCCTGGCACACTGAAGTTGAGCTTCTGGAGAGCTGAACAACAAGAAAAATTGGCTAAGATGTGAGTCACCACATATTCAGAACATCAATGTTGATCTTGAATCTGGGAAAACTTATCATAGAATGCAGGGAAGGAGCACCACCTTCCATCAGTAAAAGTACAGTGATGAGTCATCTAGGAAGAAACCTAGAAGAAAGAACTAAAGTAGATAACACTAAGAAATACCACATAATTCTTTATATTCCATAAGTAACTCAAATTGCCATCTTGTAAAATTAAGAATCACGTACTGAAGCTTAACTACAACCACAGAGGGCTCCACCCATCTTTAAGATTCCATACTAATGGTAGTTTTTAAAAGATTTCTCTAGAGACCATTTCATGGAGGAATGTTCTCAGTTAGGTTTCCTTCTTCCCAGATGACTTTACATTGAATAAAGGCAACCCAACACAAAACATCATGGTGATGCTTCGCATTGTGAGGGAGAAGACTGTGACTGTATGTTCCACATGATACTGAATCTGATGAAACAGTGATGTAAGATTACAGTGTTCATAGAATCATGACAAACAGTCTGAGATCCACCAGGCCAGGAAAACTGTGTCAGAGTTGAACCTCCATCAATTGTGTCTACAAAAGCATGGTCTATAATTATGAACAAGGCAGATCTGGATTTGTATCTGGCATTACTAAACAGGGAAACCAGTGCTGGTACTATGTTACCTGGTGGAGTCCTGGGAGTACCACATGGCACTAGAGATCAAGTTTCAGACATTCCAGCATAGGAAACTAATTTTCTTTTTTTTTTTTATTAACTTGAGTATTTCTTATATACATTTCGAGTGTTATTCCCTTTCCCGATTTCCGGGCAAACTCCCCCTCCCCCTCCCCTTCCTTATGAGTGTTCCCCTCCCATCCTCCCCACAATGCCGCCCTCCCCCCAACAGTCTAGTTCACTGGGGGTTCAGTCTTAGCAGGACCCAGGGCTTCCCCTTCCACTGGTGCTCTTACTAGGATATTCATTGCTACCATATGAGGTCAGAGTTCAGGGTCAGTCAATGTATAGTCTTTAGGTAGTGGCTTAGTCCCTGGAAGCTCTGGTTGGTTGGCATTGTTGTGCATATGGGGTCCCGAGCCCCTTCAAGCTCTTCTAATTCTTTCTCTGATTCCTTCAACGGGGGTCCTATTCTCAGTTCAGTGGTTTGCTGCTGGCATTCGCCTCTGTATTTGCTGTATTCTGGCTGTGTCTCTCAGGAGTGATCTACATCCGGCTCCTGTCATTCTGCACTTCTTTGCTTCATCCATCTTGTCTATATGGGTGGCTGTATATGTTTGGGCCACATGTGGGGCAGGCTCTGAATGGGTGTTCCTCCAGTCTCTGTTTTAATCTTTGCCTCTCTATTCCCTGCCAAGGGTATTCTTGTTCCCCTTCTAAAGAAGGAGTGAAGCATTCACATTTTGATCATCCGTCTTGAGTTTCATTTGACTAGGCATCTAGGGTAATTCAAGCATTTGGGCTAATAGCCACTTATCAATGAGTGCATACCATGTGTGTTTTTCTGTGATTGGGTTAGCTCAGTCAGGAAGATATTTTCAAGTTCCAACCATTTGCCTACGAATTTCATAAAGTCATTGTTTTTGATAGCTGAGTAATATTCCATTGTGTAGATGTACCACATTTTCTGTATGAATTCCTCTGTTGAAGGGCATCTGGGTTCTTTCCAACTTCTGGCTATTATAAATAAGGCTGCGATGAACATAGTGGAGCATGTGTCTTTGTTATATGTTGGGGCATCTTTTGGGTATATGCCCAAGAGAGGTATAGCTGGATCCTCAGGCAGTTCAATGTCCAATTTTCTGAGGAACCTCCAGACTGATTTCCAGAATGGTTTTACCAGTCTGCAATCCCACCAACAATGGAGGAGTGTTCCTCTTTCTCCGCATCCTTGCCAGCATCTGCTGTCACCTCAGTTTTTGATCTTAGCCATTCTCACTGGTGTGAGGTGAAATCTCAGGGTTGTTTTGATTTGCATTTCCCTTATGACTAAAGATGTTGAACATTTCTTTAGGTGTTTCTCAGCCATTCGGCATTCCTCAGCTGTGAATTCTTTGTTTAGCTCTGAACCCCATTTTTTTAATAGGGTTATTTGTTTCCCTTGTCTAACTTTTTGAGTTCTTTGTATATTTTGGATATAAGGCCTATATCTGTTGTAGGATTGGTAAAGATCTTTTCCCAATCTGTTGGCTGCCGTTTTGTCCTAACCACAGTGTCCTTTGCCTTACAGAAGCTTTGCAGTTTTATGAGATCCCATTTGTCGATTCTTGATCTTAGACCATAAGCCATTGGTGTTTTGTTCAGGAAATTTTTTCCAGTGCCCATGTGTTCCAGCTGCTTCCCTAGTTTTTCTTCTATTAGTTTGAGTGTGTTTAGTTTGATGTGGAGGTCCTTGATCCACTTGGACTTAAGCTTTGTACAGGGTGATAAGCATGGATCGATCTGCATTCTTCTACATGTTGACTTCCAGTTGAACCAGCACCATTTGCTGAAAATGCAAACTTTTTTCCATTGGATTGTTTTGGCTCCTTTGTCAAAGTCAAATGACCATAGGTGTGTGGGTTCATTTCTGGGTCTTCAATTCTATTCCATTGGTCAAACTGTCTGTCTCTGTAGCAATACCATGTAGTTTTTATCACTATTGCTCTGTAATACTGCTTGAGTTCAGGGATAGTGATTCCCCCTGAAGTCCTTTTATTGTTGAGGATAGCTTTAGCTATCTTGGGTTTTTTGTTATTCCAGATGAATTTGCAAATTGTTCTGTCTAACTCTTTGAAGAATTGGATTGGTATTTTGATGGGGATTGCATTGAATCTTTAAATCGCTTTTGGTAAAATGGCCATTTTTACAATATTAATCCTGCCAATCCATGAGCATGGGAGATCTTTCCATCTTCTGAGGTCTTCTTCAATTTCTTTCCTCAGTGTCTTGAAGTTCTTATTGTACAAATCTTTTACTTGCTTGGTTAAAGTCACACCGAGGTACTTTATATTATTTGGGTCTATTATGAAGGGTGTTGTTTCCCTAATTTCTCTCTCGGCTTGATTCTCTTTTGTGTAGAGGAGGGCTACTGATTTATTTGAGTTAATTTTATACCCAGCCACTTTGCTGAAGTTGTTTATCAGCTTTAGTAGTTCTCTGGTGGAACTTTTGGGATCACTTAAATATACTATCATATCATCTGCAAATAGTGATATTTTAACTTATTCTTTTCCGATCTGTATCCACTTGACCTCCTTTTGTTTTCTAATTGCTCTGGCTAGAACTTCAAGAACTATATTGAATAAGTAGGGAGAGAGTAGGCAGCCTTGTCTAGTCCCTGATTTTAGTGGGATTGCTTCAAGTTTCTCTCCATTTAATTTAATGTTAGCAACTGGTTTGCTGTATATGGCTTTTACTATGTTTAGGTATGGGCCTTGAATTCCTATTCTTTCCAGGACTTTTATCATGAAGGGGTGTTGAATTTTGTCAAATGCTTTCTCAGCATCTAATGAAATGATCATGTGGTTTTGTTCTTTCAGTTTGTTTATATAATGGATCACGTTGATGGTTTTCCGTATATTAAACCATCCCTGCATGCCTGGGATGAAGCCTACTTGACCATGGTGGATGATTGTTTTGTTGTGCTCTTGGATTCGGTTTGCCAGTATTTTATTGAATAATTTTGCGTCGATATTCATAAGGGACATTGGTCTGAAGTTCTCTTTCTTTGTTGGGTCTTTGTGTGGTTTAGGTATAAGAGTAATTGTGGCTTCAGAGAAGGAATTCGGTAGTGCTCCATCTGTTTCAATTTTGTGGAATAGTTTGGATAATATTGGTATGAGGTCTTCTATGAAGGTTTAATAGATTTCTGCACTAAACCCTTCTGGACCTGGGCTCTTTTTGGTTGGGAGACCTTTAATGACTGCTTCTAATTCCTTAGGAGTTATGGGGTTGTTTAAATGGCTTATCTGTTCCTGATTTAACTTCGGTACCAGGTATCTGTCTAGGAAATTGTCCATTTCCTGTAGATTTTCACATTTTGTTGAATATAGGCTTTTATAGTAAGATCTGATGATTTTTTGAATTTCCTCTGAATCTGTAGTTATGTCTCCCTTTTCCTTTCTGATTTTGTTAATTTGGACACACTCTCTGTGTCCTCTCGTTAGTCTGGCTAAGGGTTTATCTATCTTGTTGATTTTCTCAAAGAACCAACTTTTGGTTCTGTTGATTCTTTCTATGGTCCTTTTTGTTTCTACTTGGTTGATTTCAGCTCTGAGTTTGATTATTTCCTGCCTTCTACTCCTCCTGGGTGTATTTGCTTCTTTTTGTTCTAGAGCTTTTAGGTGTGCTGTCAAGCTGGTAATATATGCTTTTTCCTGTTTCTTTCTGCAGGCACTCAGCATTATGAGTTTTCCTCTTAGCACAGCTTTCATTTTGTCCCATAAGTTTGGGTATGTCGTACCTTCATTTTCATTAAATTCTAATACTGTTAAACTATTCCACAAAATAGAAACTGAAGAAATACTACCCCAGTACTTCTATGAAGTCACAATTACACTTGTACCTAAAGCACACAAAGAACCAAAAAAGACAGAGAATTTCAGACCAATTTCCCTTATGAATGTTGACTCAAAATGCTCAATAAAACTCTCACAAACCAAAATCAAGAACTCTTCAAAACAATCATTGTTCATGATCAGAAAGTTTCATCCCAGGTATGCAGGGATGGTTTAATATATGGAAAATGTATGGAAATCCATCACTGTAATCCACTATGTAAACAAACTCAAAGGAAAAAACACACATGATCATCTAATTAGATGGTCAGAAAGCAATTGAAAAAATTCAACACCTCTTCATGTTAAAAGACTTGGAAATATCAGGAATTCAAGGCATATACCTAAACATAGTAAAAGCAATATACAGCAAACCAGTAGCCAACATCAAATAAATGGAGAGAAATGTGAAGCAATTCTATTAAAATCAAAGATTAGAAAATGCGGCCCACTCTCTCCCTACTTGTTCAATGTAGTGTGTGAAGTTCTAGCCAGAGCAATCAAAAAAACAAAATGAGGACAAAGTATACAAACAGGAAAGTAAGAAGTCAAAATATCATTATTTGCAGATGATAAAATATTTTACATAGGTGATCCCATAAGTTGCATCAGAGAAGTGCCAAGCCTGATAAACAACTTCAGCAAAGTGGCTGGACATAAAGTTATCTCAAACAAATCAGTAGCCTTCTTCTACTCAAAGAATAAATAGCCTGAGAAAGATATTAGGGAAATGTCACTGTTCACAATAGTCCCAAATAACATAAAATTCATAGGTGTGACCCTAACCATGCAAGTGAATGATTTGTATGACAAGAATTTCAAATCTCTTAAGAAAAAAAAATGAAAATCTCAGAAGATGGAAAGACCTCCCATGCTCATGGATTAGCAGGATTGTTATGGTAAAAATGGTCATTTTGCTAAAAGCACTCTACAGATTCAATACCATCCCCATCAAAATTCCAACTCATTTCTCCATAGAGTTAGAAATTTGCAAACTCATTTGTAGTAACAAAAACCCCAGGATTGCAAAAACTATCCTCAACAATAAAAGAACTTGGGGCAATTACCATCCAAGCCCTCAAGCATTATTACAAGGAAACAGTGGTAACAACTGTATGGTATTGGTCCATAGACAGGCAAGTAGATCAATGGAATAGAATTGAAGATACAGAAATGAACCCATACACCTATGGTCACTTGATGTTTGGAAAAGGAGTTAAAACCATCCAATGGAAAAAGGATAGCATTTTTAACAAATGGTCCTGGTTCAACTGGAGGTCAGCATGTAGGAGAATGCAAATTGATCAATTCTTTTTTTTTTTTTTTTTTGTGGTTCTTTTTTTTCCGGAGCTGGGGACCGAACCCAGGGCCTTGCGCTTCCTAGGTAAGCGCTCTACCACTGAGCTAAATCCCCAGCCCCTAAATTGATCAATTCTTATCAGGCTCTACAAAGCTCAAGTCTCAGTGGATCAAGGACAACCACATAAAACCAGATACCAAAAAAAAAAAAAAAAAAAAAAAAACTAACACAAGGAAAAGTGGGTAAAAGCCTGGAACACATGGGCACTGAAGAAAATTTCCTGAACCAAACACCAATGGCTTATGGTTTAATATAAAGAATTGAAAAATGGGACCTCATAAAACTGTCAAGCTTCTGTAAGGCAATGGACACTGTCATTAGGACTTAACAGCAAACAACAGATTTGGAAAAGATCTTTACCAACCCTACATACAATAGAGGGCTACTATCCAATATATACAAAGAACTCATGAGTTAGACTCCAGAGAGCCAAATAACCCTGTTAAAAAGGAGGTACAGAGCTAAAGAAAGAAGTCTCAGTTGAGGAATATCGAATGGCTGAGAAGTACCTAAAGAAATGTTCAATATCCTTAGTCATCAGGAAAATGCCAATCAAAACAACCCTGAGATTTCACCTCACACCAGTGAGAATGGCTAAGATCAAAAATTCAGGTGACAGCAGATGCTGGCAAGGATGTGGAGAAAGAGGAACACTCCTCCATTTTTGGTGGGCTTGCAAACTCGTACAACTACTCTGGAAATCAGTCTGGAGGTTCCTCAGAAAATTCGATATTCCACTGCCTGAGGACCCAGCTATACCTCTCTTGGACATACACCCAAAAGATGCTCCAACATATAACAAAGACACATGCTCCACTATATCCATATTATCCTTATTTATAATAGGCAGAAACCGAAAAGAACCCAGCTGTCCTTCAACAGAGGAATGGATAGAGAAAATATGGTACATTCACACAATGGGAAACAACTCAGTTATTAAAAACAATGACGAGTTCTCTGCACCCAAATCCCGTGGGAGGGAGAGCTAAACCTTCAGAGAGGCAGACACGCCTGGGAAACCAGAAGAGACTGCACTCTGCACACATCTCGGATGCCAGAGGAAAACACCTAACGCCATCTGGAAACCTGGTGCACGGAAGCTCCTGGAAAGGGTGGCGCAGATCTTCCTGGTTGCTGCCGTCGTGAAGAGCTCGTGGGCAGCACCCCGCGAGCGAACTTGAGCCTCAGGACTACAGGTAAGACCAACTTTTCTGCTGCAAGTGACCTGCCTGGTGAACTCGGGACACACAGAGCCAGAATTCCTCTAGGACCGGGCACTTCCTGTGTTTACCGGGAGCCCCAAACCCGCGGAACCCGGCCCTCAGCAGCTCTCTGATCCCAGACACCAGGGGAGAGAGACCTCACCGCCTAATCAGGTTGGCACTCCTGAGGCTGCAGAGTGGAAGAGACCACCAACACTGCCCACCCCTGCCCACATACCTGGCCCAAGAGGAAACTGTATACGGCCTCTGGGTTCCCACAGAGGAGGGCCCAGGAGCAGGAGGACCGCTGCACCTGAGACACTGCCATAATCTGAAGGAACAGACCGGATAAACAGTTCTCTGCACCCAAATCCCATGGGAGGGAGAGCTAAACCTTCAGAGAGGCAGACACGCCTAGGAAACCAGAAGAGACTGCACTCTGCACACATATTGGACGCCAGAGGAAAACACCAAACGCCATCTGGAACCCTGGTGCACTGAAGCTCCCGGAAACGGTTGCGCAGATCTTCCAGGTTGCTGCCGCTGCGGAGAGCTCATGAGCAACACCCCACGAGCAAACTTGAGCCTCGGGACCACAGGTAAGACCAACTTTTCTGCTGCAAGTGAACTGCCTGGTGAACTCAAGACACAGGCCCACAGGAACAGCTGAAGACCTGTAGAGAGGAAAACTACACGCCTGAAAGTAGAACACTCTGTCCCCATAACTGGCTGAAAAAAAACAGGAAAACAGGTCTACAGCACTCCTGACACACAGGCTTATAGGACAGTCTAGCCACTGTCAGAAATAGCAGAACAAAGTAACACTAGAGATAATCTGATGGCGAGAGGCAAGCGCAGGAAACCAAGCAACAGAAACCAAGACTACATGGCATAATCGGAGCCCAATTCTCCCACCAAAGGAAACATGGAATATCCAAACACACCAGAAAAGCAAGATCTAGTTTCAAAATCATATTTGATCATGATGCTGGAAGACTTCAAGAAAGACGTGAAGAACTCCCTTAGAGAACAAGTAGAAGCCTACAGAGAGGAATCGCAAAAATCCCTGAAAGAATTCCAGGAAAACACAATCAAACAGTTGAAGGAATTAAAAATGGAGATAGAAGCAATCAAGAAAGAACACATGGAAATAACTCAGGATATAGAAAACCAAAAGAAGAGACAAGGAGCTGTAGATACAAGCTTCACCAACAGAATACAAGAGATGGAAGAGAGAATCTCAGGAGCAGAAGATTCCATAGAAATCATTGACTCAACTGTCAAAGATAATGTAAAGCAGAAAAAGCTACTGGTCCAAAACATACAGGAAACCCAGGACTCAATGAGAAGATCAAACCTAAGGATAATAGGTATAGAAGAGAGTGAAGACTCCCAGCTCAAAGGAACAGTAAATATCTTCAACAAAATCATAGAAGAAAACTTCCCTAAACTAAAAAAAGAGATACCCATAGGCATACAAGAAGCCTACAGAACTCCAAATAGATTGGACCAGAAAAGAAACACCTCCCATCACATAATAGTCAAAACTCCAAACACACAAAATAGAGAAAGAATATTAAAAGCAGTAAGGGAAAAAGGTCAAGTAACATATAAAGGCAGACCTATCAGAATCACACCAGACTTTTCGCCAGAAACTATGAAGGCCAGAAGATCCCGGACTGATGTCATACAGACCCTAAGAGAACACAAATGCCAGCCCAGGTTACTGTATCCTGCAAAACTCTCAATTAACATAGATGGACAAACCAAGATATTCCATGACAAACCCAAATTTACACAATATCTTTCTACAAATCCAGCACTACAAAGGGTACTAAATGGTAAAGCCCAACATAAGGAGGCAAGCTATACCCTAGAAGAAGCAAGAAACTAATCGTATTGGCAAGAAAACAAAGAGAAGAAAAGCACACAAACATAACCTCACATCCAAATATGAATATAACAGGAAGCAATAATCACTATTCCTTAATATCTCTCAACATCATGGCCTCAACTCCCCAATAAAAAGACATAGAATAACAAACTGGATACGCGACGAGGACCCTGCATTCTGCTGCCTACAGGAAACACACCTCAGAGAAAAAGACAGACACTACCTCAGAGTGAAAGGCTGGAAAACAACTTTCCAAGCAAATGGTTGGAAGAAGCAAACTGGAGTAGCCATTCTAATATCAAATAAAATCAATTTTCAACTAAAAGTCATCAAAAAAGATAAGGAAGGACACTTCATATTCATCAAAGGAAAAATCCACCAAGATGAACTCTCAATCCTAAATATCTGTGCCCCAAATACAAGGGCACATACATATGTAAGAGAAACCTTACTAAGGCTCAAAACACACATTGCACCTCACACAATAATAGTAGGAGATTTCAACACCCCACTCTCATCAATGGACAGATCATGGAAACAGAAATTAAACAGAGACGTAGACAGGCTAAGAGAAGTCATGAGCCAAATGGACTTAACAGATATTTATAGAACATTCTATCCTAAAGCAAAAGGATATAACTTCTTCTCAGCTCCTCATGGTACTTTCTCCAAAATTGACCATATATTTGGTCAAAAAACAGGCCTCATCAGGTACAGAAAGATAGAAATAATCCCATGCGAGCTAACAGACCACCACGGCCTAAAACTGGTCTTCAATAACAATAAGGGAAGAATGCCCACATGTACGTGGAAATTGAACAATGCTCTACTCAATGATAACCTGGTCAAGGAAGAAATAAAGAAAGAAAGTAAAGAATTCGTAGAATTTAATGAAAATGAAGGTACAACATACCCAAACTTATGGGACACAATGAAAGCTGTCCTAAGAGGAAAACTCATAATGCTGAGTGCCTGCAGAAAGAAATAGGAAAGAGCATATGTTAGCAGCTTGACAGCACACCTAAAAGCTCTAGAACAAAAAGAAGCAAATACACCCAGGAGGAGTAGAAGGCAGGAATTAATCAAACTCAGAGCTGAAATCAACAAGTAGAAACAAAAAGGACTATAGACAGAATCAACAGAACCAAAAGATGGTTATTTGAGAAAATCAACAAGATAGATAAACCCTTAGCCAGACTAACGAGAGGACACAGAGAGTGTGTCCAAATTAACAAAATCAGAAAGGAAAAGGGAGACATAACTACAGAAACAGAGGAAATTCAAAAAATCATCAGGTCTTACTATAAAAGCCTATATTCAACAAAATGTGAAAATCTGCAGGAAATGGACAATTTCCTAGACAGATACCAGGTACCGAAGTTAAGTCAGGAACAGACAAACCAGTTAAACAACCCCATAACTCCTAAGGAAATAGAAGTAGTCATTAAAGGTCTCCCAACCAAAAAGAGCCCAGGTCCAAACGGGTTTAGTGCAGAATTCTATCAAACCTTCATAGAAGACCTCATACCAATATTATCCAAACTATTCCACAAAATTGAAACAGATGGATCACTACCGAATTCCTTCTATGTAGCCACAATTACTCTTATACCTAAACCACACAAAGACACAACAAAGAAAGAGAACTTCAGACCAATTTCCCTTATGAATATCGACGCAAAAATACTCAATAAAATTCTGGCAAACCGAATCCAAGAGCACATCAAAACAATCATCCACCATGATCAAGTTGGCCTTATCCCAGGCATGCAGGGATGGTTTAATATATGGAAAACCATCAACGTGATCCATTATATAAATAAACAGAAAGAACAAAACCTCATGATCATTTCATTAGATGCTGAGAAAGCATTTGACAAAATTCAACACCCCTTCATGATAAAAGTCCTGGAAAGAATAGGAATGCAAGGCCCATACCTAAACATAGTAAAAGCCATATGCAGCAAACCAGTTGCTAACATTAAACTGAATGGAGAGAAACTTGAAGCAATCCCACTAACATCAGGGACTAGATAAGGCTGCCCACTCTCTCCCTACTTATTCAATATAGTTCTTGAAGTTCTAGCCAGAGCAATCAGAAAATAAAAGGAGGTCAAGGGGATACAGATCGGAAAAGAAGAAGTCAAAATGTCACTATTTGCAGATGATATGATAGTATATTTAAGTGATCCCAAAAGTTTCACCAGAGAACTACTAAAGCTGATAAACAACTTCAGAAAAGTGGCTGGGTATAAAATTAACTCAAATAAATCAGTAGTCTTCCTCTACACAAAAGAGAAACAAGCCGAGAAAGAAATTAGGGAAACGACACCCTTCATAATAGTCCCAAATAATATCAAGTACCTTGGTGTGACTTTAACCAAGCAAGTAAAAGATTTGTACAATAAGAACATCAAGACACTGAAGAAAGAAATTGACAAAGACCTCAGAAGATGGAAAGATCTCCCATGCTCATGGATTGGCAGGATTAATATAGTAAAAATAGCCATTTTACCAAAAGTGATCTACAGATTCAATGCAATCCCGATCAAAGTACCAATCCATTTCTTCAAAGAGTTAGACAGAACAATTTGCAAATTCATCTGGAATAACAAAAAACCCAGGATAGCTAAAACTATCCTCAACAATAAAAGGACTTCAGGGGGAATCACTATCCCTGAACTCAAGCAGTATTACAGAGCAATAGTGATAAAAACTGCATGGTTTTGGTACAGAGACAGACAGATAGACCAATGGAATAGAATTGAAGACCCAGAAATGAACCCACACACCTATGGTCACTTGATTTTTGACAAAGGAGCCAAAACCATCCAATGGAAAAAAGATAGCATTTTCAGCAAATGGTGCTGGTTCAACTGGAAGTCAACATGTAGAAGAATGCAAATCGATCCATGCTTATCACCCTGTACAAAGCTTAAGTCCAAGTGGATCAAGGACCTCCACATCAAACCAGACACACTCAAACTAATAGAAGGAAAACTAGGGAAGCAGCTGGAACACATGGGGACTGGAAAAAATTTCCTGAACAAAACACCAATGGCTTATCCTCTAAGATCAAGAATCGACAAATGGGATCTCATAAAACTGCAAAGCTTCTGTAAGGCAAAGGACACTGTGGTTAGGACAAAACGGCAACCAACTGATTGGGAAAAGATCTTTACCAATCCTACAACAGATAGAGGCCTTATATCCAAAATATATAAAGAACTCAAAAAGTTAGACCGCAGGGAGACAAATAACCCTATTAAAAAATGGGGTTCAGAGCTAAACAAAGAATTCACAGCTGAGGAATGCCGAATGGCTGAGAAACACCTAAAGAAATGTTCAACATCTTTAGTCATAAGGGAAATGCCAATCAAAACAACCCTGAGATTTCACCTCACACCAGTGAGAATGGCTAAGATCAAAAACTCAGGTGACAGCAGATGCTGGCGAGGATGCAGAGAAAGAGGAACACTCCTCCATTGTTGGCGGGGTTTCAGACTGGTACATCCATTCTGGAAATCAGTCTGGAGGTTCCTCAGTAAATTGGACATTGAATTGCCTTAGGATCCAGCTATACCTCTCTTGGGCATATACCCTAAAGATGCCCCAACATATAAAAAAGACACGTGCTCCACTATGTTCATCGCAGTCTTATTTATAATAGCCAGAAGCTGGAAAGAACCCAGCTGCCCATCAACAGAGGAATGGATACAGAAAATGTGGTACATCTACACAATGGAATATTACTCAGCAATCAAAAACAATAACTTTATGCAATTCATAGGCAAATGGTTGGCACTGGAAAATATCATCCTGAGTGAGCTAACCCAATCACAGAAAGACACACATGGTATGCACTCATTGATAAGTGGCTATTAGCCCAAATGCTTGAATTACCCTAGATGCCTAGAACACATGAAACTCAAGACGGATGATCAAAATGTGAATGCTTCACTCCTTCTTTAAAAGGGGAACAAGAATACCCTTCCAGGGAATAGAGAGTCATAGATTAAAAGAGAGCCTGAAGGAACACCCATTCAGAGCCTGCCCCACATGTGGCCCATACATATACCGCCACCCAATTAGACAAGATGGATGAAGCAAATTAGTGCAGGCCGACAGCAGCTGGATGTAGATCGCTCCTGAGAGACACAGCCAGAATACAGCAAATACAGAGGTGAATGTCAGCAGCAAACCACTGAACTGAGAATAGGACCCCCGTTGAAGGAATCAGAGAAAGAACTGGAAGAGCTTGAAGGTGCTTGAGACCCCATATGTACAACAATACCAAGCAACCAGATTTTCCAGGGACTAAGCCACTGCCTAAAGACTATACATGGACTGACCTTGGACTCTGACCTCATAGGTAGCAATGAATATCCTAGTAAGAGCACCAGTGGAAGGGGAAGCCATGTGTCCTGGTAAGACTGAACCCCCTGTGAACTAGACTGTTTGGGGGAGGGCGGCAATGGGGGGAGGGTGGGGAGGGGAACACTCATAAGGAAGGGGATGGGGGAGGGGGATGTTTGCCTGGAAACCGGGAAAGGGAATAACACTCGAAATGTATATAAGAAATACTCAAGTTAATAAAAAAATAAATAAAAACAATGACTTCATGAAATTCATAGACAAATGGATGGAACTAGAAAATGTCATCCTGGGTGAGGTAACCTAATCCCCCCCAAACACACACACCTACACACACACACACACACATACACACACACACACACACACACACACACACACGGCATGCACTCGCTGATGAATAGATATTAGCCTAAAATCTCAAATTACCCAATATATAATCCACAGACCATATTAAGTTCAAGATGGAGGATGAGTAGAATGACCAAAATGCAGATGCTTCAGTTCTTCTTAAAGGGACGGGGAGAAAATATTCATAGGAGGAGATTTGGAGACAAAGTTTGGAGCAGAGATGAAAGGAATGGCCAAGTTATTCAGAGCCTGCCCCATATCTATCTATCTATCTATCTATCTATCTATCTATCTATCTGTCTGTCTGTCTGTCTGTCTGTCTGTCTGTCTGTCTGTCTATATATATTTCCATCAAAACTAGACAATATTGATGAAGCCAATAAGTACATGCTGACAAGAGTCTAATATAGTTGTCTCCTGAGATGCTCAGCCAGATTATGTTAAATACGGAGGGGAATACTACCAGCCAATCATTGAACTGAGAACTGGATCCCTGTTAGAGAAAGGAATGAAGGGGCTAAAGGGGCTTGCAACCCATTAGAACAACAATACTTACCAAGTAGAACTCCTAGGGACTATACCACTACCCAAAGCACACACATGGACAGACCCATGGCTCCAGTTGTGTATGTAGTAGACGAGAGCCTTGTTGGGTACCAATGGGAGGAGAAGCCCCTGCCAAGAACTGGATCCCTGTTAGAGAAAGGAATGAAGGGGCTAAAGGGGCTTGCAACCCATTAGAACAACAATACTTACCAAGTAGAACTCCTAGGGACTATACCACGACCCAAAGCACACACATGGACAGACCCATGGCTCCAGTTGTGTATGTAGTAGACGAGAGCCTTGTTGGGTACCAATGGGAGGAGAAGCCCTTGGTTCTGCCAATGCTGGAGCCCTCAGTGTATGGGAATGTCATGACAGGTGGTGGGAATGTCATTGAGGGTGGCAGGAAGGGTATTGGTTGGGGAGTGGGAACACCCTTATAAACCAGTGGAAGGGGAGATGGTATAGGGAAACCCAGAAATGGAATAACATTTGAAATGTAAATAAAAATATCCAAAAAAGGACATATGTGAACAAATGCCTAATCACATATCTGTGGCCTTTGTCTTTCCATGTCCTGTGAAATTGAAAGTGATTAGTTAATAAAAACCACATGGAAAATATCAATACTTGCCTCTGTCTTTTCTAAGAAGCAAAATGTGAATGACTGCTAAGAGACATGACTCAAAATTCAGATGTTTCCGTAGCTACCATACTGAATGGGAGATTTTGAGCAAAGAAGCAGTGTCAACATATAACAGACCAGAGTATTTAATGTCCCTTTGATTTGTGAAAAGTTCCTAAAAACTAAGTTAATTTTGAAAGCATTCAGCGAAGTATCATTGTAAGACCAATTTGGAGGGCCATAAGATGCAAAATTTTAAAATTATAAAATAAAATATTAAGTAATTAAAAAAGAATATTTTCCCTCTAAAATAAAGTATGTTTACTGCAGGTTTGGGGTTCATCTGGCTCTTAATCACATGTATCTCTTAAACACAGAGGTAAATTGGATAGTGACAGGCTGTAATTGCTGTCACACTGGAGGATTTTGTTTTGGTTATTGTCATGGCTATTCTTGTTTGTCAACTTGAATACATATGGAATGAACAACAAACCTGAAATGGAGGGACACATGTGATCCAGATCATGAGGCTAGAAGACACAGGCTTCTGACCTGGATCTTGACATAGGATGACACATGTGTTTGATCCAGATCTTGTGGCACAATGGCCATGAAAACTTTAGAATCAAAAGGCTTAGTACACCCCCATAGTCAAACAGATCACAAAGTTGATGGCCAGCCTGTGATGGAGAAATTTCCAAATCCATGCATGGTGTTACATAACTTTAATCTGGGCCATAACTTCTGCTGGGAGTTTTCATAAGCACAGTGGAGGAAGGAAGAAGAATTACTCTTCTCTGCCTGCTAGCACTTACTATAGTAGGACATCTGGTGGAACCTACATCTTTGAGATTCCTGTTTGTACTGGCTAGGTTTGTGTGTCAAATTTGTTTGTTCAAATTGGAACAATCTGAAGTTATCACACAGAAAGGGATTCCCCTTGAGGAAATGCCTCCATGAGGTCCAGCTGTAAGGCATTTTCTCAAATAGTGACCAAGTTGGCAGCACCCAATGTGGGTGGAGCCATTCATTGGCTGGTAGTCTTGGGTTCTATATGAAGGAAAGCTGAGCAAGGCAGAGGAAGCATGCCAAAAAGTAACATCCCTCCACGGCCTCTGTATCAGCTCTGCTTCCTTGCCTCTGCTTGAGTTCCAGTCCTAGCTTCCATTGATGATGAACAGCAATGTGGTTATATAAGCTGAATACATCCTTTCCTCCCAAACTTGCTTTTTGGTCATGATGTTTCTGCATGAATAGGATCCATGATTAACACAAGTGGGCACCCAGTGACTGACCCAATTTGGGATCAATTTGATGGGTGGGTATCAATCCCTAACAATATTACTGATGCTATCTATGTTGTGCTTGCAGACAGAAGCCTAGCATGGGTATCCTTTGAGCAGTTCTACCAGTAGCTGACTGACACAGATGCAGACATAGGCAAACATTGAACTAAGGTCCCTGATTCTGTGGAAGAGTTAGGAAAAGGACTAAAGAAGCCAAGGAGATGCAAACTCCATAGGAAAACCAATAATGTCAACAATCATGGGCCCCTGGGAACTTCCAGAGATGAGCCACCAGCCAAAGGGCCTACACTGGTTGGACTGAGGTCCCTGGTACATATGTAGCAGAGGGATGCCTTATCTGGTCTCAGTGGGGGAAAATGTGCCTAATTCAGTATAGACTTTATGGCCCAGGGAGGGGGAATGCTGCAGATGGGGAAGTTTTCCTTCAGAGGCAATAGAAATCTATGAGTTGGGGCAGGAATGAGGGAACATTTGGTGTTATAAATAAATAAATTTTTATATTAATAATATAAAAACAAAGCTGTGCTGGATATAGAAGTCTTAAATGGCTCCTATGGCCTGTTTGATTCTATAGTACATCTCTTCAGGCCCTTGTGGCTTTTAGAATCTCCACTGAAACATCAAGTATAGTTCTAATAGGTCTGCCTTTATATGCTATGTATTTTTTTTCCTATTTCAACTTTTCACGTTCTATCTTTTCTACGTGGTTAGTGTTTATTATGTGGCAGAGGAACTTTGCTTTCTGGTTCAATTTATTTAATGATTTGTACAGTACTTGTATTTTCTTATGCATCTCCTTCTTTAGGATAGGGAAATCTTCTATAATTTTGTTGAAAATATCTTCTGGGTCTTTGAGTTGGGACTCTTCCCCTTCTGTGTTTTCCCTATTCAGGATTTCCTCAATTTGGTTACTTTATTGTTTCTATTTCTACATTCAAGTCTTGCACAGCTTTATTTATTTATTTCCTTCACCTGTTTAGTTGTATTTTCCTGTACATATTTAAGGGATTTATTCATTTCCTCTTTAGAGATGTCTGTCATATTTATAAGATTGGATTTAAGCTCATGTTCCTGTGCTTCAGTTGTGCTAGTGTAGTTTGCAGTACTAGAGTAACTGTGCTCTGAATGGGACATATTTCCCTCAGGTTTGCTGACTTTTGTTTTTTTGAGGACCTTAATCCATCTGGATGGCATTGGTCCCTGGATATTCCTGTGCTAGTAATGTGTATGGAGGAAAGGTAACCTTGATGGTTCTTGTGTGGCAGGTCTCTGATGTATATCCTTGTGCTATATGGTTCTGAATGTGCAGGTCTGTATAATTCAGCATCCCCAGGTCTGTATGTTTCAGGAGCTTCAGGTCTCATGAAAGTGGGCAGATAATTGGTGGGAGAATGGAGTTCTGCCTAGGCTAACAGGCTGTTCAGAACAGCTTGGCATGACCCAGAAGACTCACTGACTAGAAAAGATGGATAGGGGAAGGAAGCTAACATGTATGTTTCAGACTCAGTAGTTCTGATGAAGGTTGGTGGAGAGGTGGTGGAAAAATGCAGGTTTGCTTGTGAGATCATGCTGCCCAGGACAGCATGGTTTACCCCAGAGGACTCAGCAAGCAGGGAAGTTGGATAGGAGAAAGGAAGGTAATCTGTGTGTTTCAGGATTCACAGGTCTAATAAAGGTAGGAGGAATGAGGAATGGTGTCAGGAATATATATATATATATTTCTTCTCATTATACTCTGGGGCATTATTTCTTAGTGTGCAAAACTAATGGATAAGAAACTGTACTTCACGCATAGGAATCAAACCTTTTGGGGGATAAGGGGGGTTTTGTAGGTATTCACCTACCAATTGAATCTCAATTAGGGTCTAATCAGCTTTGGAAATATATTAGAATATTCAATTACTAGCTAAGGGATATATATATATATATGCATATATATATATGCATATATATATATATATATATATAGAGAGAGAGAGAGAGAGAAACACACACACACACACACAATTTACACATCAGAATGTGATTGTAAGAACCTATTGCTAAAGGTTCCACATGCTTTGACCACACGTTTTAGAGAATTTAAGCTGATAATAAAATGTGAGTTTCTTCCCTGTTGGCTAGATTTTTAGTGCCTAGATGTCAGGCTACTGGAGAGGAAAAGTCACCAACATTCTTATCCATTTGTGAACCACATGAGTTACAATAATAACCAGCTTGACAAGATATGACAATGGGTGCAATAGTGATACGAATGATTTGTTGATAACCAAATTCTTTCTGATTGATTTAAAGACCAAGCCACCCCTGTTGAAGGAATCTTAGAATGGGGCTTGAGACCCCATATGAAGAACCGCCAACCAACTAGAGCTTCCAGGACTAAGCCACTACCCAAAGACTATACATGGACTGACCCTGGGCTCCAATCTCATACGTAGCAATGAATAGCCTAGTAAGAGCACCAGTGGAAGGGGAAGCCCTTGGTCCTGCCAAGACTGAACCCCAGTGAACGTGATTGTTGGGGGGAGGGTGGTAATGGGGGGAGGATGGGGAGGGGAACAACGCTATAGAAGGGGAGGGGGATGGGTTAGGGGGATGTTGGCCCAGAAACTGGGAATGGGAATAACAATCAAAATGTAAATAAGAAATACTCAAGTTAATAAAGATGGAAAAAAAGAGCAATGATTGCTCTTCCACAGGTACTGAGTTCAATTCTCAGCAACCACATGGTGGCTCGCAACCATCTGTAATGGGATCTGATGCCCTTTTCTTGTGTGTCTGATGACAGGTACAGTGTATTCATATAAATAAAATAAATAAATCTTTGTAAAAAAAGGATTTAAAATAAAAAAAGACCAATGCACAGGCAAAAACACATGCCTCTGAATGTGAATTGGTCAAAGAACCCATTGTTGGGGAGTTCATAGACACTAGGGTGAACCACGAAGACTAGATTAAGGCATGACCAGTAAGAAGATGTTCATCATAACTGGCCCTTGCTTGCACTCTAATATAAGCTGTATCCTGAATAATGGTAAGAAATATCTGAGTTGTAGAAACAACACAATGTATAGAATAGAACTGCTATAGGAACCTGAAATGAGATAATTATCAATAATCTGAAATCAAGATAGCCTCTACCTGGTCACATGCATATTTTAGAAATTCAAATGGGACATAAATAACAATGAATAGAAATGGATATTTCTGGTATGGGATATTGAACAAACATAGGTTTCCCTCTAAAGAAGAGGAAAAGGGAATGCTAAAGGTGGTGTGTGTGTTTCCATGAAATATCTTGCAGTGTCAGAAGCAGTAAACTAGAGAAAGCAGAGCACAGCCTGTCACAGAAGGTTGTGCTACAGTTGAACACATATTATTCAAGATCAAAAATATAAGGGTATAATTCAAGGTATATTATCCAAGGCCACTTGATGGGAAAACATAAATTGTTAGTCAAAAGGAAAAATAGAATGAAATGTGAATAACAGAATCTGATAAAATAAAAAGTAGTGTGACAGATTTCAATAATGCAAGCAAGTGAACATATAACCTTCAACAGTGGGCAGCTCACTCCAATTCCTATCAATATATGACAATGCTGGTAGAAAAACCATATTTTTACACTAGAAATTTAAAAACATAAAGCTTTATTAGATGCTAAATTGTAATAGGTAAGGAGTTGTCAATATGTGATACATAATTTTTTTTGCTGTTGTTGTCAAGATATGTCTTTGTAGGATACTTTTTTGTTGTTACTGTATGTAGATGATCCTCATATCAATGTACTCATAATTGGGTCCTACTACTTTGAGTAATTTTTAGGTATAATATCTAAAATCCAATCAGAAGAGTAAGGGAAAGTCAGTGTGAGCAAAAAGCACAGAGTAGGGATTAAATGTAGTGTAAAGTAGCAAACTTGTACAGAAGTTCAGCACAATCTAAGTTAGTCTAAGAAGAAGGACATAAGCTTATGAAATTTATCTTGCAGAGGTTTATGTAAAACCTCCTATTCTCAACCAGTCTTTGTAGTTCTAGTATATTGAGCCCCTTGCCAGTGTATGAAGGTGACACTTTTTGGTGAATAAAGGCATATCTGAGATTCTCAGGCAGCCTGCTCTGAACTCCCTACAACCTCAAAGTCGTCAGAGTTAAGGCATTGTGAGGTTTTAGCCACTCCTTAGCTGCCATTGGTAGGGCAGATTTTGTTGACCAATCAAGGTTGAGGGGTGTCGCCTTCCATTGTTCAGCGGGTAGATAAGCAGGTGCTCAGAGCTCTGGGGCCAGTCCCTGAAAAACCACCACTATGGCAGTGGCGGCTAAGAAAGCCCCCCGGCCAAGAGCTGAGGTAGCGGCAGCAGGATCAGCCAATAGATCAAAGCAGAAGAAGGCCAAATATAGATCGAAGCTTCCAAAGAGATATCATTCCTCTCGCTCTCCTCGTAGCAGAAATATCATAAAGGTGAGAGGTCCCATGCTAAGCTCATTCCCTCCCTACTGCAGCCATCCCTTCCCCTAAGACTTTCTCAGGTCTGCTATAAACTCATCTACCTCTGTCCCTTTTCATGAATCCCCATCCACATTCTATCTTTTCCCCAAACCAGTGCCCTTTGTGACTTTAGTATGTAGTTCTTCCAGATCACAAGGAAGGGTGAGAGATATCTTCATCCATCAAGGAGGACAAAGTCCGAGAGACCCATCCATACTAGAATTCAGGAAGAGCAGAGCCCGAGCCACCAGAGCCGACCAACTGTGGCATATCTCACTTATGAGCAAATGAATGAAAATGACAAGCGCTCAGCACCGGCGGCAGCGGAGGCAGTTCCAACATGCGCCAATATTGCCACAGTTCCTATTGAAGATGTGGACACTCCTAGACCCCAAGTGGGTCCAAAGACCTAAGTGACATCAATGACTGGGTCTGGGAGCTGAGATACATCAGGATGTCAAGTCCATGTCTTACCACGTACTAGTTTGTATGATGGTGACAATAAAATCAATCAGATGTGAAAATATATGTCATTCTCAGGTTCTGGTGGTGTAGAATGAGAGGGACTGAGGGAGGGAAAACTGGGAAGATGATGAGAAGCAACACCAGTTTGTAGAAGGTTGGGAATGGGATGAACAACCCCCTGATAGGCAGACAACAAAGGGTCAGAATTGCGGTAGCACAAGTGTCCCCCTGAAATATTATCTCACAGGGCAACAGGTAAAACCCAGGATATTCCTAAATATCACTGGCTAGGGCTGCTGCATATTTCCTGGGTATTACACTGATAAGAACTGAGATGTGCGTGGCAGTTCCATCCCTAAAATAGGCAGCACATCAATTTTAGGACCTTTACCTCCTTATGGTGTTTTTTACAGTTATTTTTCATGTAGTAAGATCCACAGAAGGGCCTACGACATTAAGCCATCAAAATGAACAGAATATATGAAAGACCGTAATCTTTTTTTCCATCTTTATTAAATTGGGTATTTCTTACTTACATTACAATTGTTATTTCCTTTCTCAGTTTCCAGGCCAACATCCCCCTAACCCCTCCCCCTCCCCTTCCCCTTCTATATGGCTGTTCCCCTCCCCATCCTCCTCACATTACTGCCTTCCCCCCAACAATCTGTTCACTGGGGGTTCAGTCTTGGCAGGACCAAGGGTTTCCCCTTCCACTGGTGTTCTTACTAGGCTATTCATTGCTACCTACGAGGTTGGAGCCACCCTCCCCCCAACAATCACGTTCACTGGGGGTTCAGTCTTAGCAGGACCAAGGGCTTCCCCTTCCACTGGTGATCTTACTAGGATATTCCTTGCTACCTATGAGGTCAGAGTCCAGGGTCAGTCCATGTATAGTCTTTAGGTAGTGGTTTAGTCCCTGGAAGCTCTGGTTGCTGGGCATTGTTGTTCATATGGGGTCTCAAGCCCCTTCAAGCTCTTCCAATTCTTTCTCTGATTCCTTCAATGGGGGTCCGGTTCTCAGTTCAGTGGTTTGCTGCTGGCATTCGCCTCTGTATTTGCTGTATTCTGGTTGTGTCTCTCAGGAGAGATCTACATCCGGCTCCTGTCGGCCTGCACTTCTTTGCTTCATCAATCTTGTCTAACAGGGTGGCTGTATATGTATGGGCCACATGTGGGGCAGGCTCTGAATGGGTGTTCCTTTTGTCTCTGTTTTAATCTTTGCTTCCTATTCCCTGTCAAGGGTATTCTTGTTCCCCTTTTAAAGAAGGAGTGAAGCATTCACATTTTGATCATCCGTCTTGAGTTTCATGTGTTCTAGGCATCTAGGGTAATTCAAGCATTTGGGCTAATAGCCACTTATCAATGAGTGCATACCATGTATGTTTTTCTGTGATTGGGTTAGCTCACTCAGGATGATATTTTCCAGTTCCAACCATTTGCTTGTGAATTTCATAAAGTCATTGTTTTTGATAGCAGAGTAATATTCCATTGTGTAGATGTACCACATTTTCTGTATCCATTCCTCTGTTGAAGGGCATCTGGGTTCATCCCAGCTTCTGGTTATTTTAAATAAGGCTGCTATGAACATAGTGGAGCATGTGTCTTTTTTATATGTTGGGGCATCTTTTGGGTATATGCCCAAGAGAGGTGTAGCTGGGTCCTCAGGTAGTTCAATATCCAATTTTCTGAGGAACCTCCAGACTGATTTCCAGAATGGTTGTACCAGTTCGCAATCCCACCAGCAATGGCGGAGTGTTCCTCTTTCTCCACATCCTTGCCAGCATCTGCTCTCACCTGAGTTTGTGATCTTAGCCATTCTCACTGGTGTGAGGTGAAATCTCAGGGTTGTTTTGATTTGCATTTCCCTTATGACTAAAGATGTTGAACATTTCTTTAGGTGTTTCTCAGCCATTCGGCATTCCTCAGCTGTGAATTCTTTGTTTAGCTCTGAACCCCATTTTTTAAATAGGGTTATTTTTCTCCCTGCAGTCTAACTTCTTGAGTTCTTTGTATATTTTGGTCATAAGCCCTCTATCTGTTGTAGGGTTGGTAAATATCTTTTCCCAGTCTGTTGGTTGCCGTTTTGTCCTAACCACAGTGTCCTTTGCCTTACAGAAGCTTTGCAGTTTTATGAGATCCCATTTGTCGATTCTTGATCTTAGACCATAAGCCATTGGTGTTTTGTTCAGTGCCCATGTATTCGAGATGCTTCCCCACGTTTTCTTCTATTAGTTTGAGTGTATCTGGTTTGATGTGTAGGTTCTTGATCCACTTGGACTTAATCTGTGTACAGGGTGATAAGAATGGATCGATCTGCATTCTTCTACATACTGACCTCCAGTTGAATCAGCAGCATTTGGTTTAAATGCTATCTTTTTTCCGTTTGATGGTTTTGGCTCCTTTGTCAAAAATCAAGTGACCATAGGTGCATGGGTTCATTTCTGTGTCTTTAATTCTATTCCCCTTGTCTATCTTCCTGTCTCTGTAATAATACCATACAGTTTTTATCACTATTGCTCTGTAATCCTGCTTGAGTTCAGGGATAGTGATTCCCCTGAAGTCTTTTTATTGTTGAGGATAGTTTTAGCTATACTGGGTTATTTGTTATTCCAGATGAATTGGGAAATTTTTCTGTCTAACTCTTTGAAGAATTGGATTGGTATTTTGATGGGTATTGCATTGAATCTGTAGATCGCTTTTGATAAAATGGCCATATTTACTATATTAATCCTGCCAATCCATGAGCACGGGAGATCTTTCCATCTTCTGAGGTCTTCTTCAATTTCTTTCTTCAGAGTCTTGAAGTTCTTATTGTACAGATCTTTTACTTGCTTGGTTAAAGTCACACCGAGGTACTTTATATTATTTGGGACTATTATGAAGGGTGTTGTTTCCCTAATTTCTTTCTCGGCTTGATTCTCTTTTGTGTAGAGGAAGGCTACTGATTTATTTGAGTTAATTTTATACCCAGCCACTTTGCTGAAGTTGTTTATCAGCTTTAGTAGTTCTCTGGTGGAACTTTTGGTATCACTTAAATATACTTTCATATCATCTGCAAATAGTGATATTTTGACTTCTTCTTTTCTGATCTGTATCCCCTTGACCTCCTTTTGTTGTCTGATTGCTCTGGCTAGAACTTGAAGAACTATATTGAATAAGTAGGGAGAGAGTTGGCAACCTTGTCTAGTCCCTGATTTTAGTGGGATTGCTTCAAGTTTCTCTCCATTTAGCTTAATATTAGCCACTGGTTTGCTGTATATGGCTTTTTCTATGTTTAGGTATGGGCCTTGAATTCCTATTCTTTCCAGGACTTTTATCATGAAAGGGTGTTGAATTTTGTCAAATGCTTTCTCAGCATCTAATGAAATGATCATGTGGTTTTGTTCTTTCAGTTTGTTCATAGAATGGATCACGTAGTTAGTTTTCTGTATATTAAACCATCCCTGCATGCCTGGGATGAAGGCTACTTGGTTATGGTGGATGATTGTTTTGATGTGCTCTTGGATTCGGTTTGCCAGAATTTAATTGAGTATTTTCGTGTCGATATTCATAAGGGAAATTGATCTGAAGTTCTCTGTATTTGTTGGGTCTTTGTGTGGTTTAGATATCAGAGTAATTGTGGCTTCATAGAAGGAATTCTGTAGTGCTCCATCTGTTTCAATTTTGTGGAATAGTTTGACAATATTGGTAAGAGTCTTCTATGAAGTTCTGATAGAATTCTGCACTAAACCCATCTGTACATGGGCTCTTTTTGTTTGGGAGACCTTTAATGACTGCTTCTATTTTCTTAGGAGTTATGGGGTTGCTTAAATGGTTTATCTTTTCCTGATTTAACGTTGGTACCTGATATCTGTCTAGGAAATTGTCCATTTCCTGCAGATTTTCAACTTTTGTTGAATATAGGCTTTTGTAGTAAGATCTGATAATCTTTTGAATTTCCTCTGAATCTGTAGTTATGTCTCCCTTTTCATTTCTGATTTTGTTAATTTGGACACACTCTCTGTGTCCTCTCATTAGTCTGGCTAAGCGTTTATCTATCTTGTTGATTTTCTCAAAGAACCAACTTTTGGTTCTGTTGATTCTTTCTATGCTCCTTTTTGTTTCTACTTGGTTGATTTCAGCTTTGAGTTTGATTATTTCCTGTCTTCTACTCCTCCTGGGTGTATTTGCTTCTTTTTGTTCTAGAGCTTTTAGGTGTGCTGTCAAGCTGTTGACATATACTCTCTCCTTTTTCTTTCTGCAGGCACTCAGAGCTATGAGTTTTCCTCTTAGCACAGCTTTCATTGTGTCCCATAAGTTTTGGTATGGTGTACCTTCATTTTCATTAAATTCGAAGAAGTCTTTAATTTTTTTTCTTTATTTCTTCCTTGACCAGGTTATCATTGAGTAGAGCATTGTTCAACTTCCAAGTATATGTGGGCGTTCTTCCCTTATTGTTATTGAAGACCAGCTTTAGGCCGTGGTGGTCTGATAGCACGCATGGGATTATTTCTATCTTTCTGTACCTGTTGAGACCCGTTTTTTGACCAATTATATGGTCAATTTTGGAGAAAGTACCATGAGGAACTGAGAAGAAGGTATATCCTTTTGCTTTAGGATAGAATGTTCCATAAATATCTGTTAAGTCCATTTGGTTCATGACTTCTCTTAGTCTGTCTACGTCTCTGTTTAATTTCTGTTTCCACTGATGAGAGTGGGGTGTTGAAATCTACTACTATTATTGTGTGAGATGCAATGTGTGTTTTGAGCTTTAGTAAGGTTTCTTTTTCGTATGTTCTTTCCCTTGTATTTGGGTCATAGATATTTAGGATTGAGAGTTCATCTTGGTGGATTTTTCCTTTGATGAATATGAAGTTTCCTTCCTTATCTTTTTTGATGACTTTTAGTTGAAAATTGATTTTATTCGATACTAGAATGTCTACTCCAGCTTGCTTCTTCCAACCATTTGCTTGGAAAGTTGTTTTCCAGCCTTTCACTCTGAGGTAGTGTCTGTCCTTGTCTCTGAGGTGTGTTTCCTGTAGGCAGCAGAATGCAGAGTCCTCATTGGGTGTCCAGTTTGTTAATCTATGTCTTTTTATTGGGGAGTTGAGGCCATTGATATTGAGAGATATTAAGGAATAGTGATTATTGCTTCCTGTTATATTCATATTTGGATGTGAGGTTATGTTTGTGTGCTTTTCTTCCCTTTGTTTTGTTGCCAAGACGATTAGTTTCTTGCTTTTTCTAGGGTGTAGCTTGCCTCCTTATGTGGGCTTTACCATTTATTATTCTGTGTAGGGCTGGATTTGTAGAAAGATATTGTGTAAATTTGGGTTTGTCATGGAATATCTTGGTTTCTTCATCTATGTTAATTGAGAGTTTTGCAGGATACAGTAACCTGGGCTGGCATTTGTGTTCTCTTAGGGTCTGTATGACATGTGTCCTGGATCTTCTGGCTTTCATAGTCTCTGGCAAGAAGTCTGGTGTGATTCTGATAGGTCTGACTTTGTATGTTACTTGACCTTTTTCCCTTACTGCTTTTAATATTCTTTCTTAATTTTGTGCATTTGTTGTTTTGACTATTATGTGACGGGAGGAGGCTTTTTTTTCTTTCTGGTCCAATGTATTTGGAGTTCTGTAGGCTTCTTGTATGTTTTCTTCTATGATTTTTTTGAAGATATTTACTGGTCCTTTGAGCTGGGAGTCTTCACTCTCTTCTCTACCTATTATCCTTACATTTAATCTTATCATTGAGTCCTGGATTTCCTGTATGTTTTGGACCAGTAGCTTTTTCTGCTTTACATTATCTTTTACAGTTGAATCAATGATTTCTATGAAACCTTCTGCTCCTGAGATTCTCTCTTCTATCTCTTATATTCTGTTGGTGATGCTTGTATCTACTGCTCCTTGTCTCTTCCTTTGGTTTTCTATATCCAGATTTGCTTCCCTGTGTTCTTTCTTGATTGATTCTATTTCCATTTTTAATTCCTTCAACTTTTTTATTGTGTTTTCCTCGAATTCTCTCAGGGATTTTTGTGATTCCTCTCTGTAGGCTTCTACTTGTTTATTTATGTTTTCCTGCATTTCTCTAAGGGAGTTCTTCATGTCTTTCTTGAAGTCCTCCAGCATCATGATCAAATATGATTTCGAATCTAGATCTTGCTTTTCTGGTGTGTTTGGATATTCCGTGTTTGCTTTGGTGGAAGATTTGCACCCTGATTACATCTTTTTTTCTTTTTACGTCTGTTTCTGTAACCTTGTCTTCGTGTCTGTTGACTATCTTTCTTTGTAAATCTGTCTGCAACTATCTGTGTCTGTAAGTCTGTTTCTTTATATGTCTGTTTTTCTGCTGGTTACTACTTGCCCTTCTCTGTAAGTAGGTTTGTCAGTATATCTCTGTCTGGCTCTCTGCATGTCTGTTTCCTGGTCTGTCTGTCTACTTCTCTGCATGTAAGCCTGTCTGTTTCTGTAAGTTTGCTTGTCTGTCTGTAACTGTCTGCCTATTTGTCTCTGTAAGTCTGTAACAGTCTGCCTGTCTATCTGCTGGTTACTATCTGCCACTCTGACTGCAAGTCTGTTTGTCTGTCTGCCTCTCTGCAAGTTTGTTTGGCAGTCTGTCTGCTTCTCTGAATGTAACTTTGTCTGTCCCTGTTTTTCCATCTCTGTAAATCCATCTGCCTCTGTCTTGTTGTGTTCTCTCTCTCTCCCCCACCTCTCTCTCTCTCTCTCTCTCTCTCTCTCTCTCTCTCTCTGTGTGTGTGTGTGTGTGCATGTGATGTGTGTGTGTGCGTGTGTCTGTCGTCCCCTTTCTGTGATAGTTCTCGGTTCCCTTCTTTTTCCAGGACCTGAAATTCGCCTTTGCCTTGCAACGAGGCAAGGATAACAAATCTCTTTAATTTCTAATGATCAAAATGGATTAAAATAAGGTATAAGTTCCTGCTTACATTTAGTGGGTCAGAGGTATGATCTCATCAGTGAAAGAGACAATAGAGTTTTCCATGTTCCTGCTTCCCTACTTTAGTTCTACTTTGAATTTTCCTTTATGATGTGGTCTTACTTTAGTGCTTAGATGATGTGATGAATAGAGAATCTTCACAGACATCAAAAGTGTCTTCTTTTTAGGTTAGAGGGCATAATGACAACACAACATTAAAAAACCTTGTGCCATCTCGATTCTTAAGGGGCATGTGTAAGTACTAGAGAACAGTTTTGACTGTCACTCTGGAGGAGGATGCTATTGGCATCTTAAGGTGTGATTCATTGTTCTCTTTATATTGGTGAATTTGTAAGAGAATCAAAATCGAATCCTTTTTGCAGCCTCGTCTTAGACTGTAGCAGCTGTCAGACGTCTTTGGTATTTATACTGTGGCATGGGAAAGCCGCACTCTGAATTTTCATGTCTTCCCCTATCTTGTATCTCAAATCCCCTCATGATTCTTGTAGAAAGCAATCTGTCACTGAACCTAAGACCCTCGAGCAGTCCAGAATAAGCACATTCCAAGATCATTTAATTTGATAACATCTGCTGACAAATGCATTTCCTAATAAGCTCACACTCACAGTTCTTTGGGGTTGGGACTTGGACTGATCTTTTGAGAGGTCATTCTCAAATTGCTATACAAGAAGAGGGCAGAGATATAAGAACCATTATTCTGTGCCCAGTACAACTGCATGGCAAATAGATTGTAAAACTGTTCTGCCCTGAGAAATTTGACTTCATTCAAGAAAACCTGTCATGAAGCCTCAAGGCATTCAGCCAGCTGTGGCAAGAGTTTGGCATACCTGGAAGCAATCCTGCTGGCTGGGATATGCAACTTCCAGTTTCTAGAGTGTTTTCCAATGTGTTAAGTCTGTTTGTGCACAGTAGGTGGCATAACTGAGCCTGTTATGGGACATTAATATTCTCCATTTTACTGAGCTTGGTGTGCAGATGACACAGTGTCTCAGAAGTGTATGTGTTCTGGTCTACAGATCTACAACTTGTTTCCCTCTTTTGAATGCAGATTAAATCAGAGCTTCCTCTGATTTCTTGGCACAGATTCTCATTTCCCTTTCCCCAGGTTCCCCAGTCTTAATGGTTAATATATTTAGATAGTGTATTATAGACCTTTTAGCCCCAAAATTTAAAGTAAAATGACAGACAATAAATATTTGTTATTTTTCTTGCCCAAAGCAACACAGAGGAGGTTGTGTGGTTTACTGATGGAGAGCAGTCTTGCTCCACTCTGCCCCA
This sequence comes from Rattus norvegicus, assembly GCF_021556685.1. Taxonomy (NCBI): domain Eukaryota; kingdom Metazoa; phylum Chordata; class Mammalia; order Rodentia; family Muridae; genus Rattus; species Rattus norvegicus. The sequence goes on from NC_141554.1 coordinate 29,626,490, forward strand.
TTTCCCTAAGATGACTGGTCATAAGAGTGATTGCCACTTTATATAAACTTACATAGATTTCCTCAGAAAAAAATGTGCCCATATGGCTCGATACTGGCTCCAGAAGGAATGGCAGGTGATGAATAGGGTTGGGAGGACTGAACCTAGATGAGTTTTAATCTTCCTTGTTAGCACACACTATCATTCAACTTAGGCAGTTAGCCAGAAGGATCCTAGGCTGCTTGGTGTCTAGAAATTGTCAATATCGATGGCCTCAATGAATGCATGGTTGAATAACACCATGTAGTCTTTGAAGCAGGGTCTTGGATTAGAGGAAAATGAAGCAATGAAGGGCAATGGTCTGATTTTTCTTCTAGACCACAGTGCTAGACTGTTGTAGCAGTAGCTTTAGATTAGAAAAACACAAGCTGTGGGTTGTATTTTGCCTATAGGACATATTTTGTCAAATGCTTCAGTTCCCATCTATGATATTTTCAAATTAATAAATCAATTTTCAGAAATAGGTACTTCTCATCATTTCTCTAAAAATTCATAGGTTTGCCAAAGAGATAACCTCAAAGCATGGAGTCAAAGTGTCTAGCCAATTGTCTGTTGATGTTTCAATCCTCTCTTCCATGTACATTGTCAAGCACCTTGCCAGAGTCCAAAATCCTGCAAAACTACTGGATAAAAGAACAGATTCTATTGCTTTTGTTTATATATATGAAGGAATGGAAGGCAGTGGCCTGATTTTTCTTCTACACTACAATGCCAGCTTGGTTCAGCAGTGTCTTTAGGTTACAAAAACACACTCTGTGGGTTGTATTTTGCCTATAGGCCATAGTTTGTCAGACTCTATTGAGCTATGTCTCCAGTACCCTGTCTATAATATTTTAAAACTAGCACATCATTTTTCAGAAATAGGTATTTCTCATCATTTCTCTGAAAATTTGTTGGTAGGCCAAAGAGATACCTCAAAGCAGGGAGTGAATCGAAGGCTCTAGCCCTTTGTTGAACTTTCATTCTTGTCCTCCATGTACATTGTCAAGCATCTTGCCAGAGTATGAAAGCCTGCAAAACTCCTGGATAAAAGTATAGATTCTATTTATTTTGGTGATACACATAGTTTCATTTGTGCAAACTTGCATTTTGGGAATGAACAAGAAATGTGTTTTTTTTTCTTTTATTACATAATCCTCTTAGACAAATATTAGAAGCAGTATGGTGAACTCCAACATTTGAAGTTTTTAGTGTCATAAACTGGACACTACACAAGATAGCCATCTGATGTTTGCAATCCACACATGTTGGGTAAGACAAAATGCCATCCTAGTCAACCTGCAAAACAAAAAAACAAACAAACAAAAAAAAACCCCAAAAACCCAAAACTCTGTCTTTTCTCACATTAGCAACCTCTGTCTGGTAGCAAGTGCTCCTCTCTGATGTAGAAATGCCATTGAAAACCTCCTAAAAAGGAGATGTCACCTCCTGTTTCATTTTGATGACCCTGTATTACCTATCTACTCCTTTAGATAACAGCCTGCCTGTTCGCGCCTAGACTAGTTGTGAACCGTGTTCCCTTGTCCCCTTTGCTTTTGGGTTTGATTGCAAAGCCAACAGGATCATTCCAGAGTCCTTCAGCATTTTTTATTGTCTTTTGTTTATTTGTTCTTTTGTATTTTTTCAGATGTACATACATCAGTGTACTATGCTCATATTCACCCCTGCCCTGACCTTGGATTACTGAACTCTGTACTGAATAACTTTCCTGCCTTCTGCTCTGAAATTGAGTCTTTAACCACCAGAAAACAGATAGGTTTTAATTGAAACATAGTAAACTTAAGATAATAAGAGAGAGCTCTAAGTCTGGGAAGAGGACAGAAGATATTTTTTGTTTTCAGATTTCCAAAGCCATATTCCTGCCCATTTTAGCATCAGCCTTTAGGATCTGATTGTCACTTATAGGAAATTTCTCAAAGGAGACCACCATGCTTAAAGACAGGACTAGACATGCTAGAATAATATACTTGCATCTGAGGCTTAGATTCTTGTCAATGCCCAGATTGATGGAGTAAGCAGGTCAAGTTATAGGGCATAGGACAGACTTGGTCACTTCCTGGGTCCTTCATTTAGAGTCGCCATTGCTATTTGGCTGCTAAATATTTTTGTGGGCCTTGGCAACAAACTCTGGGTAAAGTCCTAATGATCAGTGTCTGCCTCCCTCACAGACACCTGCTGAGACCTAGCTTTGCCTCTGTTTTTACAAGTGTTTAGTAAATGCATCCAGGTTTTGATATTACTATCTCTTCTCAACCTGGCTAGCCCTAAAACTTTTTAAAAGAGTTTTTAATTGAAATATAATTACATGACCTCTTCGATCAATTTTCTCACTTGAGCTTCTCCTAGCTACCCAACATGCCACCCTCAAGTCAATAGCTGGGTTTTTTTATTGCTGTTACCCAAATGTGAATATATATATATATATATATATATATATATATATATATATATGCATAGAAAATATATACTTGCAACTGGCCGAATTTATTTTTGATGTGGGTATATTCAGGCTAACTACTCTGCACTGGACATCTAACAAATGGGTTTATCTCTGGGAGAGGCAATATCCTCTGCTCAGGAGTCTTTAGTTGGCTATAGTTCTTTGTGTATGGTGGGACCCTATGAAATTTTGCTCCTTCCACATTAAGATGTCCACAGATAACACTGTTGCTCTGATCTAGGAAAGACTGTTTCATAACAGACTTCCTGTATTCTGGCTCTAATAATCCTTCAGCTATCTCTTTCTCAGTGTCAATTGACTACAAGATGCAAGAGCAGTGATGTAGGTATATATTTGGACTGGGCTCCACAAAGTATGATGATCTCTGTATTATTTCCTGTTGTGTTTTGTTTGCTTGTTTATTCGTTTGTTTGTGGTGGTCTCCATTTTTCACAAAAAAGCTCTGGTGAGGCATAATAGCTACAGATGTCTGTGAACATAAGCTTAAGATTCAGTTTGTAAGTAGGAAGGAATTATATTGGTCTACAAAAATTATCCTAGAATCCTTGATTAATGTCCTATTTACGTGTAGTTGAAGGTTGTACAATCATTGAAAATTCAATGTACTGCCTACAAGAGATACCATTTAGATAAGAATACACTGCCAAGTGGAGATATGTGACATCTTCATACTTTTGAAGGAGACCGATGAAGAAGAGTGAGTGAGATCCTTTCCTCTTACTGTGGATGACTATGAGAGGGCAGAAACATATGAAATATGGAATTTATGTGAGGGAGAATGGAAGAAATGAGGTTGTATCATTGAATTATTTTTTTGGTCTCAAACCTCAAATATCCAACTCAAGCTAGCTTTATCACATGTAACGCAGAAGACAGAAAAAATTTTATGACACTATCCCATGGAAACAGTAATACTTGGAAGGTTGTTACTGGAGTAGTTGTATCAAAGAATTGTAATTGTGCTATTAGTTGTAGAGTTAAGTTTCACCCATTTAGGAGACTGTAGCAAAAGTGTATCTCTAGATAGTGTATTTGGGAGCAACACTTTGAAGAGAACTAAGAGATGTGTGATTCGATGACTTCTCTGGAACCATGGGAACCTGCAGTTTGGGGCTGAGAGGGTCTTATAGAATGTAAGTTTTCTATTTTTTTCCAAGAGACAAAATAAGAGGAAGCACTGATTTTTCTGGTTCTGTCTCTCAGTCATCAAATATTTTCCTACTTTGTTGATGTGCTCACATTTATGGGCTATGCACTTGAGTACTGAGTTATTTCCTCCTGTATCTCTCAAATGGGAAGCCTCAGAGGAGTAGGCAAAATTTTATCATTATTTTATTTGTATAAATATTTGCTTGTATATATGTCTGTACAAAACACATGTGATTGGTACCTTGAAATGGAGTTACAGACAGTGGTGAACTGTCATATGGTTATTGGAAATTGAACCTGTATCCTCAGTGAGCAGTCAGTGACAATCGGCATAATCACTGAGCCATCTCTTTATCCATGATATTCTCACCATTTGATATAAGGTCATTCTCTTTTGAGGCTGTCTCCTGATCAAAAAATTATTAAAATCCCTGGATATTTATGTTCAGTACAGATCTGGTCTAAGGTGAGTCTTTAATCTGATATATTCTGGTAATCCTGATGTTCTCTCTCTCTCTCTCTCTCTCTCTCTCTCTCTCTCTCTCCCCCCTCTGTGTGTGTGTGTATGTGTGTGTGTGTGTGTGTGTATGTGTGTATTATTTATACCTGATACATTTCACCACAATGCATAAATTCTATTGAGGCCACTAGGACATAGGAAAGTGTGAAAGGATCAAAGTCTTTGTTTTGCTGCTTCATTCTGAGGATAAAAACTCTGCAAGTTAAAGGAAGTAGAGATTTCCCCCATTTTCTAGGAAGTCTTATATACACCTACACTGGCTTCTTCTCATACTAGAGGGTTTGGCCTTGTACAGAACTTCAACACAAAATGTATAAATTCTCTAGATGAACTCTAATTGTCTTTTGTTAATAGGCAAAATACAGAATTTGAGAAATAGGAGAGTAAGGAAGCATTCTTAAGTTTGAGTTGAGTGGTGATATTTCTGAGACTATTTTGTTTCATGTGTCTTCAAATCACCTTGTTTCTTTATCATTGGTTTATATTTACAAACTGGGATTGAATTTTATGAAAAGGTACCACATAAAGTTAGAGTCTATAGACAACTGTCATAAGCCAGACAAATAAAATATATAAATTTTAAGTTACACGGTATGAAAAATCAGAAAGTATTAGTCAATCATCCCTTTATATCATATCCCTGAATAACACAGAACACATTTGTAAGTTTTGACCTTGTGCCACTCACTCAAAAGCTTTCCGTTGTTCTGATCTTCAGTTATATGAGATTAGCTTAGAAATGGGAAGGCTAGATGGTAGAAATTTTGAATCACAGTTTATAGATGATCCTAATGGCTACTCAAGTTCATTATGAATTTGAAAAATAATACAACTTGATAGGACTCATCTCCTATGAATGAGCATGGTGCTCACTCTAGCCAGAGTCAATGCTTATCTCTCTCAGTTAAACGGTAACATGTTTTTCTCTTATTATACAAGTTTTGTCAATCTTAAGGTAAATCAGCATCATCCTATTTATTAAGAAATAGCCTGTTGTGGGGAATGGAGAAGAGGTCCAGTGGCTCCTAACACCCAAAAAATGCTTACAATTATCCCTAAATCCATTTCCAGGAGATATGATACACTTTTCTGGTCTTTGTAGCTAATAGGCCTACTATATGTGTTGCAAATATGTACATTTTTAAAGCCTTTTTTCCTATGATGCCATCACATTTTAATCATATATTAAACATTGAGTTTTCTTTTTGAACATCTACTGCTCAGATTTTTTCTGTCTTTTAAATGTTAGAGCTGGGCATGGCTGTTCTGAGATGGAGGGCTAGAAAAATGAAGGGATATTTGTCATTGTGGTAGTTTGAATAAAAATGGCTTCAATAGGCTTAAATATTTGAATGCTTATTCGTTAGGGAGTAGTACTATTTGAAAAAAATCAGAAGGTGTGGCTTTCTTTGAAGAAGTAGTCACTGGGGGTAGGATTTTCCAGACCCAGTTGTTACTCTCTATCTATGGACCAGGATACAACCCTCAGATACTTCTTCAGCACCATACATGCCTATGTACTACCATGATCCCTGCAATGATAATAGACTAAACGTCTATAAGGGTTGCCTCAGTCGTGGTGTCTCTTCAGACCAATAGAACAGTAAATAGGATGGTCATCAAGCTTGGAAGCAATAACTAGTGTTTCAATAGGAGCATAAGTGATTAAAATGGTAACATAAGCTCATGATTGACTGCTTACTGGAAGCACAAAAGGCCAAATTTTCATTCTTCTCTTTTGTAATATCATAGCAATTCAAAATTTTGTAACAGAGGAATCTTTGTTACTGTAATTTTACATTTCACCTCCATTTTTTCCTTCTTTATCATGTCTAAATTATGTTTTGGGTTAAAATAATCTTGTAGCATCTTGCAATAATGACAACAACATCAATTTAGGTATTTTTCTCATTGCTAATTGGGTTTGTACTTCACTGCTAAGCCTATGTGGCTAACACTCTCTATTAGCCAATGCCTTTCCAGAGCAGCTCTGCCCTCAGGTTTTGGGATATATCCTAATTTGTTTTTTACTGTATAGCTAGAGCTTTACCTGCTGTAAGAGAAACACATCTCAACATACAAAAATATTTTAAACAAAACTAAAAGTGTTCTTGATTATGAATTTTAGGACTTATTTCAATTCATGGTTAAAAGTATGCCCATTCCTCCTACAAATATAATTTTTGAGGCATCAATGTTTTGATATTAACTTCAGAGTTGAAAGGGTTCCTTTGAAAAAAGAGTTCAAATAGTTCTTCTCATTCTGACCTGCCTTCCTGGTGGCGAAGGCCATATCCCTGTCACAGAGCTTTTTTTTTTTTTAATGTTTATTAACGTGAGTATTTCTTATTTAAATTTCAATTATTATTCCCCTTCCCAGTTTCCAGGCCAACAACCCCCAAACCCTCCCCGGCGCCCCCTTCTATATGGGCTTCCCCTGCCCATCCACCCCCCATTACCACCCTCCCTCCAACAATCACGTTCACTGGGGGTTCAGTCTTCGCACGACCAAGGGTGCACTTAATAGGCTATTCATTGCTACCTATGTGGTTGGAGCCCAGGGTCAGTCCATGTATAGTCTTTGGGTAGTGGCTTAGTCCCTGGAAGCTCTGATTGGTTGGCATTGTTGTTCACATGAAGTCTCGAGCCCCTTCAAGCTCTTCCAGAACTTTCTCTGATTCCTTCAACGGGGGTCCCCATCTCAGTTCAGTGGATTGCTGCTGGAATTTGCTGTAGTCTGGATGTGTCTCTCAGGAGAGATCTACATCTGGTTCCTGTCAGCCTGCACTTCTTTGTTTCATACATCTTATCTAATTGGGTGGCTCTATATGCATGGGCCACATGTGGGGCAGGCTCTGAATGGGTGTTCCTTCTGCCTCTGTTCTAAACTTTGCCTCCCTATTCCCTGCCAGGGGTTTTCTTGTTCCCCTTTTAAAGAAGGAGTGAAGCATTCGCATTTTCGTCATCCTTCTTGAGTTTCATGTGTTCTGTGCATCTAGGGTAATTCAAGCATTTGGGCTAATAGCCACTTATCAATGAGTGCACACCATACATGTTTTTCTCTGATTGGGTTACATCATTCAGGATGATATTTTCCACTTATATCCATTTGCCTATGAATTTCATAAAGTCATTGTATTTGATTGCTGAATAATATTCCATTGTGCAGATGTATCACATTTTCTGTATCCATTCCTCTGTTGAAGGGCATCTGGGTTCTTTCCAGCTTCTGGCTATTATAAATAAGGCTGCTATGAACATAGAGAAACATGTGTCTTTGTTTTATGTTGGTGCATCTTTTGGGTATATGCCCAAGAGAGGTATAGCTGAATCCTCAGGCAGTTCAATGTTCGATTTTCTGAGGAACCTCCAGACTGATTTCCAGAATGTTTGTACCAGTCTGCAATCCCACCAACAATGGAGGACTGTTCCTCTTTCTCCACATCCTCACCATCATTTGCTGTCACCTGAGTTTTAGATCTTAAGCATTCTCACTGGTGTGAGGTGAAATCTCAGGGTTGTTTTGATTTGCATTTCCCTTATGACTAAAGATGTTGAACATTTCTTTAGGTGTTTCTCAGCTATTCGGCATTCCTCAGCTGTGAATTCTTTGTTTAGCTCTGAACCCCATTTTTTAATAGGGTTATTCGTCTCCCTGCCGTCTAACTTCTTGAATTCTTTGTATATTTTGGATACAAGCCCTCTATCTGTTGTAGGATTGGTAAAGACCTTTTCCCAATCTGTTGGTTGCTGTTTTGTCCTAACCACAGTGTCCTTTGCCTTACAGAAGCTTTGCAGTTTTATAAGATCCCATTTGTCAATTCTGGATCTTAGAGCATAAGCCCTTGGTGTTTTGTTCAGGAAATTTTTTCCAGTGCCCATGTGTTCGAGATGCTTCCCCACTTTTTCTTCTATTAGTTTGAGTGTATCTGGTTTGATGTGGAGGTCCTTGATCCACTTGGACTTAAGCTTTGTACAGGGTGATAAGAATGGATCAATCTGCATTCTTCTACATGTTGTCCTCCAGTTGAACCAGCACCATTTGCTGAAAATGCTATCTTTTTTCCATTGGATGGTTTTGGCTCTTTTGTCAAAAATCAAGTGACCATTGGTGTGTGGGTTCATTTCTGGGTCTTCAATTCTATTCCATTTGTCTATCGTTGTGTCTCTGTACCAATACCATGCAGTTTTTATCTCTATTGCTCTGTAATACTGCTTGAGTTCAGGGATAGTGATTTCCCCCTGAAGTCCTTTTATTGTTGAGGATAGTTTTAGCTTTCCTGAGTTTTTTGTTATTCCAGATGAATTTGCAAATTTTTCTGTCTAACTCTTTGACCAATTGGATTGGTATTTTGATGGGGATTGTATTGAATCTATAGATCGCTTTAGGAAAACAACCATTTTTACTATATTAATCCTGCCTATCCAGGAGCATGGGAGATCTTTCCATCTTCTGAGGTTGTAGGGAGCCATATTGGAATGCCCTCCTTCCTCCCTCCTTTGTGTTTTACAAAGGATACTCCCCCTACCTGAAAGCCTTAAAAGTTGTAATGTTCACCCCAATAAATGAGACCTTGACAACAGAACTTTTGCTTGGTCTCCTTCTCTTCACCCCCATTGATACACAGGTAGAAGCCCTCTTTGGGACCCTGAATAACTGGGACCGCTGGATGGGTCAATTGGAGCCAGACCAGGGACACTGAAGCATGGCCAACTACAGGATGAGGGAGATAAAAGAGCTGCAGCGGGAATTGAGGACTCTTCAGGTCATATCTCTTGTTTGTCCCTGGAGAGGGAGGTAAGGACTGGTTGAATAATTGTCATCTAATTGTCATGGGGAAGATATGGATTAAGGAGGCTTGTTTCATAGGAGAGATCAAGCGCTCACTCAGGGAGAGAGGATTAAGAGTTAAGAAAAAGGATTTAATCGAGTTCTTTTGTTTTATTGATGAAAAGTGTCACTGGTTAATTTTAAGCGAATTTTTTTTTGTCTTTGTGTCAGAAACTTGTCCTTGGTTTATTATTGAAGGACCAGAAATTAATTCCTATAGTTGGAATAAAGTTGGAAAGTGTTTAAATTTCTTATTATAAGAAAAAGTATCCTAGGTGGTTCCGATTCAGGAGATAGCGTCTGTGTCTTTGTGTCTTTGTGTTTTTTGCTAGCTACTGTGTGTCTTAGGAATTTGTTTTGGGTTACTTGTGACTTTGACGATGTGACAGACTTGACGACCCCCTTTCTCTGACTCTCAACAACTAGACTGTTTAAAAAAAAAAGGACTCTGCTCCTCAGGGAGCTCCGTGGCGCGCCCTGAGACATCAGCGCCCTGCGAGGCTCCTCCAAAGTGCTGTGCCCTCCGAGCCAGCATGGGGGCTGTGGGGCAACCGTGGTGCCAGAGGCGCCCGGCAGCCACTGCTATTGCAGCCCCTCTGAGTTAGGTCTAGGTCTTCTATCTCTGAGGCCGAGTTAGAAGAGGGGAATGAGAGATAGAGTTTTAAATTAGCCCAAAACTCAGCAACAGGACCTGACTCAGGAAGACAAATTGTTAAAAATGCAAGAGAACTACTTTGCTTATCACCCCCACCCCTGCACCTTTCAGCCATTACTCCTGCAGAGAGCATTCCTGGAAACCGGTTGGCCCAAGCCTAACCAGATGTGTTTCAAATGCAGATGCTTCATCATCTCTGACAAACTTTTACTCTGACAGGACAAGAGATAAAAATAATGAGTACCTGAAGATCCGACCCTTCTCCTGATTTAGTAGCTCTGTTCCAGGAACCAGGGGACCATAAAACCTTTTGGCTCCTTTCATCTCCTGGAGCCATAAAACAATTCTGTATCTTTGACATTCCCCTTTAACATCCTCTTATCCCCTGGGGCTCACAGCCTCTTCCTCTAATTACTCTTTCTCCCAGCCTCTAAGGAAGGGACAATACAGAATAGGGAATTGGGGGGCTGAGTGACAAGCTTGCAGGCCTGCTAGCAAGCAAGCTGCAGGCTGTGCGTGGACTACAGCGCAGCTCAGGCCAAGTCAGCATAAGAGGAGTTTCAAGGTGTGGAAGCTTGGGGTAGCAGGGACGTATTGGGGTAAGATGGGCTAAAAAAGGCCTTGATGATTTGGGCTAGCATGAGTAAAACTTATAATAAAAAAGAGAGAAAGTAATGGTAAAGTGTTTTTGTGTATGAGTTCTTTTAGAGTTATGTTTTAGTCTTTGGACCCTGACTAGAGATAGTTTATGCCCTAGACATGAGAGAGAATGGGTTTGGGAAAAACAGTCCTCCCGTACTCTCCACGGATGCTTTGGAGAAAGAAAAACTTTCAGAGCTCTCCTAGGAACAAAAGAAAGGAAGGAGACGTCCTGTCTCTCTGCTGTCTCCTATTGGAGAAATGCTTATTTCTGGTTCTGGGTTCCATAGGTAGGATATCTGGGTCCCTTCAGTGGGACACCATCTAGTTTTTCCCCTCTATGTCTATTGTCTGTCCTTGGTGCACCAAGCTGTCCATGTCGGTCAGTTTATGTCTGTGGTTTTTGTTTCTCATTGTTAAATGTTTTATGTTTCATGTTCAAAAGAAAAAAAAACGATAAAAACTTTATCTGCCGGTCGTTCACACCTTGATTTGGTTTTAACTCGTTTAAAAAAAAAAGGAACAAATGAATAAAAAACAGTTTCAATTGATCTTTGGAGCCCTGTACCTATAGCTAGGAGCCTAGGTCAGCTGGAGAAGCTGCCCGGGTGCGGAGCATCTACAAGAGCTGATCTTAAAGGCTCCAGCAGCCCCTCAGCTTCTTGGTATGGGAGCTGATGGCTATTTCTCGTAGAAAAATCCCTGACTTATTATTTGACTTAACAGGTTACGAGGTGCTTCTCTTAAAATCACAGCTAGAAAAGTAAAAATGGTGCTTGGTCTAAATATTAAAGACATGTGTAACCACTTCAATTTTGTTTCTGACTGGTTTTAAATGTATAAATATGCTCTACATGCTTTGGTCATGGATTATTGGCTTTTAAGTTATTGGATATGGTTAAAAAATTATAACGTCGGTAACAGAAAGTTGACATAAACTGGTAATTTGGATAGAGTCATTCTAGACAACAGGTGGCATGAGCCAACCTAGGGAAACAGGTCTAAATTGAGATAATATTTTTATGGAACTCTTATCCTAAAAACCAGGCTTCCATAAGAATCTAGGACAATGTCTCTTTGTTGAGGTATTGGAGACTGCACTATCATGCGTTCATATGTAGGAATTGACAGTCAAACTTTATAACATGAAGGATAGACTCGGAGACTAGATTTTGGAGACTAGATTGTTTGTTAGAAGTTGAGTTTTGCCTTCCAAAGTTGTGGTTTGCCCTGAAGTTATCTGTATTTTGATACTAATTCTACTGCCCCAAGGACAGCTGCCTAGTCATGTACTCAGAACTCAGGTGACTTCCCAAAGTTGTGGTTGTGCTCTGGTTTTACAAGGAGAACTTAAGTATTGTGATTAAGGATTGCCAGTGTTACATTGACTAACTCAAACTTATGTGTAATTAAAAAAAATCAAAAAGGTAGAGATCGTTACAAGATTTACAAAGGATTGATGAGGTTTTAGAACTTATGAGAGCATGACAGCCTGTTTGTTTACTCCAACTGCCATTTCAAGATAGATTTAGAGGATTGTTTTTATGCAGTTTGTTTACACCCTGGCGGTTGTGAGGGGTTTTCATTTCGTGAGCTTGCTTATAATTTTACAAAGCCCATGAAGTGATATCATTAAAAATTTTATAAAAAATGGCTAATAGTCTTATATTATGTAATTTTTTCACTTCTTCAATGTAAGAAGTTAAAACTTTAAATCTTTCAGTGTATATGGAAATTTTTACTACAAACCTTTGCTCTCAAAATGAGCTTTAATATTTGGGGAGTAGCTGTTACACTATTCCAGAAAAGATACTAATTTTGAAGCTTCTAAGGATATGTTAATTGGCTAAGTACCTCACCTTACCAGAGTTCTTAGGCCTTTGTTTTTTATCCTCATTAGAGGTAAAGCTTCAGTTGTGTTAATACAGAATTGTAGGCTAGAGTCTTGAAAATATTTTAAAAAGAAACCTGGTAAAACATATCTTATTCCAAACAGCAATTAAATTGGTTATTACAAATACTGATATTTGGCCTATTACATATACAAATCTTTCAGGCAAAATTGATACTTTTACTCTTTACATGCTTTTGTATTTTCTGTAAATTTGTACATACTGAAAGACCCTCAGACAGAAGAGCCCCCCACTCCAGTCCTGAGGACACTCAGCACCCCACGGACACATGGGACTCAGCATTGTTGTAAAAATATAAAAACAAGAGGTTTACTTATGGTTACTAATGCATTGGGGCTCGGCACGGTCCTCACATGGGAGGGATGTGAAAAGCCTCGAAAAACAGAGGTGTGCAGCTTAGATGGTCATTTGGGATTGCACAGTTTCATTAGCTCAGCTATTTTGGTGCCGGAGATGACTATGCAGATGTTTCTCATCCTGGAATTCCTGGGATAAGGCCGTAACCACATCAGCACAGCTGCATTCAGTACTAAGGACATCTCACTTCTATAGTGGTCGGTTAGCTTCCCAGAGATGTTTCTTGTCTTGTAATTGCCCTGCAGTAAATATGTTCTATACCATCTGTTCTTATGGTCTGGCAGCTTCCTAGAGAGTGGGTAGGAACGTGCTTTCTGTACTTTCTGGTCTATTGTCTAACATCTAGGGGCTAAACAAGGGCCGTGTTACAAGATTCTCATTCTTGAGAAATGGCTGCACTAATATCAAATGGGGATCTTTCAATACAACCCATAGAAAATGCGCTTACTGTATTTATAGGCGGTTCATCTAACAAAAATGCTACATATATGATTGGACCACTTGTTAATTCTCTTGAGTTTCCCCTGCTTCAGCACAGATTATTAAATTACGTGCTGTAGCCACTGTTTTTAAAATGTTTAAAAAAATCAAGCTTTCAATTCATATACTGGTAGCCAATGTGTGGCTTATGGTTTACAATTGATTAAAAAGTTTTCCTATTTTAGATACTACTAACCCTCAAATTTTACAATTACTTAGTGCTTTATGGGAGACAAGTTTTCTACATGAAATCAGTGAGTGATGATTTCAGTGTGAATGTTTGACAACTCACTGTCCTTTCAGTGCTCTGCCTCAGACAACTAAACAAAACCAGACTCATAACCAGCTCTTTAGAAATGGTAATAGAGTTGATAGCACACCCTCACAGAAAGAGGAAGATTCTGTTTGTTTACTCTCAACTCCCAGCCTCACCCTGCCCACTCAGGGATTTCTAAGTAAGGCTAAATCTGGACCTTGTTTACAGGATTTGGCATTTCTAATTAATGCTTATGTTTAGGTAAATAAAGCTGGTGAGGGGCTGGAGAGATGGCTTAGTGGTTAAGAGCACTAAGTACTGTTCCTTTATAGGCCATTTAAGAACTCAAACTGGATTGCCTGGACCCCTTAACAAGGGAGGACAATGATACCAGACAGATTATAGGCCTTACATAGGAACAATTAGTCAAAAAAATCTCATTCTTTATATCACCAAAACAACAATGCTGGAGACAATAATTTGGTATACAAGTCAATTTATAAATACAAGCGCTCAGTGTCCTCAATTTAATCCTTGAGGACTTATCTTAATAAATAATATCTTAACTATATCTTAATAAATAAAAAAGGGAGTTATCCCTGTATGCTAAATAATGCTCCTTTTATTTCAATTTTAAAATTTGTATGCCAAGGAACACTTTGAGTGTTTATGGCACCCTATAACTAGACATACTTCTGCCTAGGTGAAATAGAAAGATCCACATATTGGCATGATCCTGTCCAGGTATTTTTATGGGGAAGAGCGAATCTTTGTGTTTTTTCTACAGGATGCTACAGGAGTGTGCCAGCTGCCTGAGTGGCTGGTGAAACATGCTGATCCTGGGAGCATGGAGATTCAGCTCTCCTGGTTTGGGTCCCTGGAGTCATTCCTGTGCCCTTGGAGGAAGATGGAGACTTTTTAAAATTTACCCTCACCGAGGTGTCCGGGGTGGGAAGTTGTATTTTTGGAAAACATTTGCTCCCTCCTCACCAACTGTTAGAAATATGCAACCATACCTTGGTTGTTAACAAACATCATGAGTACCTGCTCACCCCAAACCATACTTATCTGGCATGTTCATCAGGGCTGACTACCTATGCAATAATATCTGAGATCTTGCAGCAGCATGATTATTGCATATTAGTAAAATTACTCCACAGACTCAGCATTCATGAGCCACAAGATATCTTGGATTTTTGGGATAGAAACCCTGGTGTACCCCATCGTAAATAGAGAGAGCCTATATCGGCCATCACTCTCACAGTCCTCTTGGAGTTAGGGACAGCAGGGACAGGCACAGGCATTGCTTCTCTTGTGACTTCCCAACAAAATCAACAACGCTATCATTTACTCAGCGCTGCAATTGACCAGGACCTAGCTGAGCTGAGAGAGGGCTTAGTCAATTTAAAAGATTCTGTTGCCTCTCTTTCAGAAGTAGTACTGCAAAATAGAAGAGGGCTTGATTTGCTCTTCCTACAACAAGGAGGACTTTGTGCAGCCTTAAAAGAGGAATGCTGTGTTTATGTAGATAAGACTTGTAGAAGACAGTCTAAGAAAAGTGAGAGATGGCCTGGAAAAACGAAAAATGGAGTGAGAACAACAGGAGTCCTGGTATAAAAACTGGTTCTTCACATCCCCATGGCACTCTACCCTGCTTTCTTATATTTTGGGACCCCTTGTGGGCCTACTTTTGTTGATTTCCTTCGGTCCTTGGGACTTTCAGGGACTTAAACGCTTTATTAAATCACAAATAGACCCTGCTTTGCCTAGAAATTCTGTTTCAGTACATTATCATCTCTTGGAGACTGGAAGAACTGAGGAGATTCAGAGAGACAACGAACAAGATGAGGTGCCCACTACATATTGGGAGAGACTCAACTTCCACAATCTCCTAAATTAATGCCATCTGGCCCCTACTCTTTCACCCCTGGGCTTGAGTAAGAGGAATAAAAAGATGACCCAATGTAGCTATCCTCAGTGACGGGCAACTTCCTCTGACCCTTGACCAATCTAAGACATGGAGCCTTGAGGGTGATCCTATGACGGATAAGGCTAGGGTTTGAGAGGACGATCCTAAGACAAAGGTGGCTGCACCCCGTTTAAACGTACAGGCCGGTTAATGCTCCTCTGCCCAGTTTCTCCCCCCAAAACACACACGTGAATCCCAGAATGGTGTGTTACAGCATAAGTTCATTCCTAGCCATTGGGGTACAGTCCTAACTACGAGAGTGGCTTGTCATGGCTGAGCTGGGCACTCTGTGAAGCATGTCTGATCTCTCTCAGACCACTACGTCTACCTAATGGTCTTTTATAAAAGAAAAATGGGGAAGATGTAGGGAGCCGTATTGGATTTGGGCCTGGCTGCTTTGTGACTGTATGGCTCAAAGTGGCTACTTGACTCTTGGCTGCATAGCCACAGATGTCAACCTTGAAATGACTACCATAAAGCCTTGAGAGTGTTGGACAAAAGCCTCTCCCATGAATTTACAGCACAGAAAGATAACTTTCACAGGATGTTTCAGTCTGAGCAAATACCAGATGTCTCCAGCGTCTCCATCGCATGACCTCTTCACCTTCTGCTATCGCTGCTGGAATGCCCTCCTCCCTCCATCCTTTGTGTTTCACAAAGGACACTCCCCCTACCTGAAAGCCTTAAAAACTGTAACGTTCACCCCAATAAACGAGACCTTGACAACAGAACTTTTTTTTAAGCTCAAACACATATTGGTCTCCTTCTTCTCTTCACCCCCATTGATACACAGGTAGAAGGCCTCTTTGTGACCCTGAATAACTGGACCAGCTAGACAGGTCATGAGGTCCTCTTCAATTTCTTTCTTCAGAGGCTTGAAGTTCTTATTGTACAGATCTTTTACTTGCTTGGTTAAAGTCACACTGAGGTATTTTAAATTATTTGGGACTATTATGAAGGGTGTCCTTTACCTAATTTCTTTCTCGGCTTGTTTCTCTTTTGTGTAGGGGAAGGCTACTGATTTATTTGAGTTAATTTTCTTCCCAGGCACTTTGCCGAAGTTGTATGTAAGCTTCATTATTTCTCTGGTCGAACTTTTGGGATCACTTAAATATACTATCATATCATCTGCAAATAGTGATATTTTGACTTCTTCTTTTCAAATCTGTATCCACTTGATCTCCTTTTATTTTCTGATTGCTCTGGCTATAACTTCAAGAACTATATTGAATAAGTAGGGAGAGAGTAGACAGCCTTGTCTAGTCCCTGATTTTAGTGGGATTGCTTCAAGTTTCTCTCCATTTAGTATAATGTTAGCAACTGGTTTGCTGTATATGGCTTTTACTATGTTTAGGTATGGGCCTTGAATTCCTATTCTTTCCAGGACTTTTATCATGAAGGGGTGTTGAATTTTGTCAAATGCTTTCTCAGCATCTAATGAAATGATCATGTGGTTTTGTTCTTTCAGTTTGTTTATATAATGGATCACATTGATGGTTTTCAATATATTAAACCATCCCTGCATGCCTGGGATGAAGCCTACTTGATCATGGTGGATAATTGTTTTGATGTGCTCTTGGATTCAGTTTGCCAGAATTTTATTGAATATTTTTGCATCGATATTCATAAGGGAAATTGGCCTGACGTTTTCTTTGTTTGTTGGGCCTTTGTGTGGTTTCGGTATAAGAATAATTGTGGCTTTATGGAAGGAATTCGGTAGTGCTCCATCTGTTTCAATTTTGTGGAAGAGTTTGGATAGTATTGGTATGAGGTCTTCTATGAAGGTCTGACAGAATTCTGTACTACACCCGTCAGGACCTGGGTTCTTTTTGGTTGGGAGACCTTTAATGACTGCTTCTATTTCGTCAGCAGTTATGGTGTTGTTTAAATGGTTTATCTGTTCCTGATTTAACTTCAGTACTTGGTACCTGTCTAGGAAATTCTCCATTTCCTGCAGATTTTCAAGTTTTGTAGTAGGATCTGATGATTTTTTGAATTTCCTCTGATTCTGTAGTTATGCCTCCCTTTTCATTTCTGATTTTGTTCATTTGTACACACTCTCTGTGTCCTCTTGTTATTCTGGGAAACGGTTTACATATCTTGTTGATTTTCTCTAAGAACGAACTTTTGGTTCTGTTGGTTCTGTGTATAGTCCTTTCAAATTCTCCTTAGTTGATTTCAGCTCTGAGTTTGATTATTTCCTGCCTTCTACTCCTCCTGGGTGTACTGGCTTCTTTTTATTCTAGAGCTTTTATGTGTGCTGTCAAGCTGTGGATATTTGCACTCTCCTGTTTCTTTCTACAGGCATTCAGAGCTATGAGTTTTCCTCTTAGCACAGCTTAAATTGTGTCCCATAAGTTTTGGTATGCTGTACCTTCATTTTCATTAAATTCTAAGAAGTCTTTGGTTTCTTTCTTTATTTCTCCTTTAACCAGGTTATCGTTGAGTAGAGCATTGTTCAACTTCCTTGTACATGTGGGTATTCTTCCCTTATTGTTATTGAAGTCCAGCTTTACACCGTGGTGGTCTGATAGGATACATGGGATCATTTCTATCTTCTGTATCTGTTGAGGCCTGTTTTTTGACCAAATATATGGTCAATTTTGGAGAAAGTACCATGAGGTGCTGAGAAGAATATATATCCTTTTTCTTTAGGAAAGAATGTTCTATAAATATCTGTTAAGTCCATTTGGTTCATGATTTCTCTTAGTCTGTCTATGTCTCTGTTTAATTTCTGTTTCCATGATCTGTCCATTGATGAGAGTGGGGTGCTGAAATATCCTACTGTTATTGTGTGACGTGCAATGTGTGCTTTGGGCTTTAGTAAGGTTTCTTTTATGTATGTAGGTGACCTTGTATTTGGAGCATAGATATTTACGATTGAGAGTTCATCTTGGTGGATTTTACCTTTGATGAATATGAAGTACCCTTCCTTATCTTTTTTGAAGTGTTTTAGTTAAAAATCGATTTTATTCCACAATAGAATGGCTACTCCGTCTTGCTTCTTCAGACCATTTGCTTGGAAAGTTGTTTTCCTGCCTTTTCTCTGAGGTAGTGTGTGTCTTTGTCTGTGAGGTGTGTTTCCTGTAGGCAGCAGAATGCAGGGTCCTCATTGCGTATCCAGGTTGTTAATCTATGTCTTTTTATTGGGGTGTTGAGACCATTGATGTTGGGCGATATTAAGGAAAAGTGATTATTGCTTCCTGTTATATTCATATTTGGATGTGAGCTTATGTTTGTATGCTCTTCTTCTCCTTGTTTTCTTGTCAACACAATTAGTTTCTTGCTTTTTCTAGGGTGTATCGTGCCTCCTTATGTTGGGCTTTACCATTTATTATGCTTTGTAGCACTACATTTGTAGAAAGATATTGTGTAAATTTGGTTTTGTCATGGAATATCTTGGTTTCTCCATCTATGTTAATTGAGAGTTTTGCTGGATACAGTAACCTGGGCTGGCATTTGTGTTCTCCTAGGGTCTATATGACATCTGCCTAGGATCTTCTGGCTTTAATAGTCTCTGGTGACAATTCTGGTGTGATTTTGATAGGTCTGACTTTATATGTTATTGACCTTTTTCCCTTAATGTTTTCAATATTTTTTCTTTATTTTGTGCGTTTGCTCTTTTGATTATTATGTGATGGGAGGAGTTTCTTTTCTAGTCCAATCTATTTGGTGTTCTGTAGGCTTCTTGTATGTTTATGGGCATCTCTTTCTTTAGGTTAGGGTAGTTTTTTTCTATGATTTTTTTTGGAGATATTTACTGGTCCGTTGAGCTGGGAGTCTTCACTCTCTTCTATACTTATTATCCTTAGGTTTGATCTTCTCATTGAGTCCTGGATTTCCTGTATATTTTGGATCAGTAGCTTTTTCTGTTTTACATTATCTTTGACAGTTGTGTCGATGATTTCTATGGAATGTTCTGCTCCTCAGATTCTCTCATATTGCTGTTGGTGATGCTTGTATCTATGGCTCCTTGTCACTTCCTTTGGTTTTCTATATTCAGGGTTGTTTACCTGTGTTCTTTCTTGATTGCTTCTATTTCCATTTTTAATTCCTTCAACTGTTTCATTGTGTTTTTCTGGAATTCTTTAGGGATTTTTGTGATTCCTGTCTATAGGTTTCTACTTGTTTATTTATGTTTTCCTGCATTTCCGTAAGGGAGTTCTTCATGTCTTTCTTGAAGTTCTCCAGCATTATGATCAAATATTATTTTAAATCTAGTTCTTGCTTTTCTGGTGTGTTTGGATATTCAGTGTTTGGTTTGGTGGGAGAATTGGGGTCTGATGATGCCATGTAGTCTTGGTTTCTGTTGCTTGTGTTCCTACGCTTGCCTCTCGCCATCAGATTATCTCTAGTGTTACTTTGTTCTGCTATTTCTGGCCGTGGCTAGACTGTCCTATATGCCTGTGTGTCAGGAGTGCTGTAGACCTGTTTTCCTGTTTTCTTTCAGCCAGTTATGGGAACAGAGTTTTCTGCTTTCGGGCATGTCATTTTTCCTGTGTATAGGTTTTCAGCTGTTCCTGTGGGCCTGTGTCCTGAGTTCACCAGGTAGGTCACTTGGGGCAGAAAAGTTGGTCTTACCTGTGGTCCCGAGGCTCAAGTTTGCTCGTGGTGTGTTGTTTATGACCTGTCCTGTAGGGCAGCAACAAGGAGTACCTTTGCTGCACTTTCCGGGAGCCCCCGTGCACAAGGTTCCCAGATGTCGTTTTTGTTTTCCTCTGGAGAGGAAATGTGGGCAGAGCGTAGTCTCTTTTGGCTTCCCAGGCATGTCTGCCTCTCTGAAAGTTTATCTCTCCCTCCCATGGGACTTGGGTGCAGAGAACTGTTGATCTGGTCCCTTCAGGTTCCGGTGGTGTCTCGGGCCCAGGGGACCTGCAGCTCCAGTGCCCCTATCTACCGGTTCCCAGAGGCCATATACAATTTCCTCTTGGGCCAGGAATGTGGGTAGGGGTGGGCAGTATTGGTGGTCTCTTCTGCTCTGCAGTCTCAGGAGTGCCCACCTGTCCAGGCGGTGAGCTCTCTCTTGCACAGGGTTTGGGAGCAGTGAGCTGCGGTCGGGGATCAGCGAGGTTGGGAATCCAGCTAAAAACTGGAAGTGCCAGGTCACAGAGGAATTTTGTCTCTGTGTGTCCTGAGACCACCTGTCAGGTCACTTTGTGCCAAAAAGTTGGTCTTACCTGTGGTCCCAAGGCTCAAGATTGTTCGAGGTGTGTTGCTTTTGAGCTCTCTGCTAGGGCAGCAACCAGGAGAACCTGCACCACCCTTTCCTGGAGCCCCCGTGCACCAGGGTCCCGGATGGTGTTTGGTGTTTTCCTCTGGAGTCAGAAATGTGGGCAGAGTATAGTCTCTTCTGGCTTCCCAGGCATGTCTACCTCTCTGAAGGTTTAGCTCTCCCTCCCACAGGATTTGTGTGCAGAGAACTGTTGATATGGTACCTTCAGGTTCCGGCCGTGTCCTGTTGTTCCCTTTTTAAAGAATGAGTGAAGCATTTGCATTTTGTCATCCTTCTTGAGTTTCACGTGTTCTGTGCATCTAGGCTAATTTGAGCAATTGGGCTAATATCCACTTAACAATGAATTTCTATCATGTGTGTTTTCCTGTGACTGGGTTACTTCAATCAGGATGATATTTTCCATTTCCATCCATTTGTCTATGTATTTCATAAAGTCATTGTTTTTCATATTGGAGTAGTATTCCACTGTGTAGATATATCACATTTTCTTTATCCATTCCTTTTTTGAAGGGCATCTGGGTATTTTCCAGCTTCTAGCTATTATTAAAAAAGCTGCTATGGACATAGTGGAGCATGTGTCTTTGTTATATGTTGGGGCATCTTTTGGGTATATGCACAAGAGAGGTATAGCTGGGTCCTCAGGTAGTGCAATGTGCAATTTTCGGAGGAATCTCCAGACTGATTTCCGGCATGGTTGTACCAGAAAAGACAGCATTTTCAACAATTGGTGCTGGTTCAGCTGGAGGTCAGTATGTAGAAGAATGCAAATCGATCCACTCTTATCACCTTGTAAAAAGCTAAAGTGCAAGTGGATCAAGGACCTCCACATCAAATCAATACACTGAATCTAATAGAAGAAAAAGTGCGGAAGATTATCGAACACATGGGCACTTTGGAAAACTTTCTGAACAAAACAACAAGGGCTTATGTTCTAAAATCAAAAATCAATAAATGGTACCTCATAAAACTGCGAAGCTTCTGTAAGGCAAAGGCCCCTGTCATTAGAACAAACTGACAACCAACATATTGGGAAAAGGTCTTTGCCAATCCTATATCTCTTAGAAGGGTAATATCCAATATATACAAAGAACTCAAGATGATAAACTCCAAAGGGCCAAATAACCCTATTGAAACATAGGGCGCAGAGCTAAGCAAAGAATTTTCAGCTGAAGAATACTGAATGTTAGAGAAGTACCTAAAGAGAAGTTGAATATCCTTAGTTATCAGTGAAATGAAATTCAAAACAAGCCTGAGATTCCACCTCATACCAGTCAGAATTCCTAAGTCCAAAAACTCAGGTATCAACAGATGTGGGCAAGGATGAAGAGAAAGAGGTACACTCTTCTATTGTTGGTGAGATTTAAGCTGGTACAACCACTCTTGAAATCAGTCTGGAAGTCGCTCAGAATGGTAGACATTGTACTGTCTTGCAATCCAGCTACACCACTTCTGGGCATATACCCAAATGATGCTCTAGCATAAAACAAAGACACAAGCTCCACTATATTCATAACAGCCTTATTTATAATATCCAGAATCTGGAAAGTACCCAGATGCCCTTCAACAGAGGAATGGATACAGAAAATGTGGTACATCTGTACAATGTAGTACTACTTAGCTATCAAAATCAATGCTTTCATGAAATTCCTGGGCAAATGAATGGAACTAGAAAATAACATCCTCAGTGAGGTAACACATTCACAAAAAAACTACAGATGTTATATACTCACAGATAAGTTGATATTAGTCTAAATGCTCAGATTACCCATGATACAATCCACAGACCATATAAAGCTCAAGAAAAAAGATGATGACGGTGTGCGTCCTTCAGTCCCTCTTATAAGGGGGAAGAAAAATATTTGTACTACAGAATATGGAGACAACATTTAGAGCAGAGACTGAAGGAATGGGCAATCAGAGAATGCTCTATCTGTGGATCCAGCCAATATATATATATATATACATATATACATATATACATGTATATATGTATATATATGAAAAAAGACGTGCATGCTGACAGGAGCCTCATTTAGCTGTCTTCTGAGAGGCAAAGCCAGTACAGGTCAAATACAGAGCCAAATGCTAGCTGCACACCATTGAATGGGGGTTCCCCATTGGAGGAGTTTGAGAAAGGACTGAAAGAGATTAAGAGGCTTGCAATCCCAAAAGAACAACAATACCATCAAAATAGAGTTCCCAGGGACTAAATCACTACCCAAAGACTAAACATGGATAAACTCATGGCTCCAGCCAAATATTTAGCAGTGTATGACCTTGTTGGGCACCAGTGGGAGGAGAAGCCCTTGGTCCTGCCAAGACAGGACCACCTTCCCCATTGTAGGGGAATGTCAGGGCAGGTGGCAGGAAGTGGTGGTGGTTGGGCTGGGTAACACCCTCATAGAAGTAGGGGGACGGGTATGGGATAGTGGGCTTATGGACAAGATACTGGGAAAGGGAATAACAATTGAAATGTAAATAAAAATATCCAATAAATATTATTTCTAAAGAATAAGCAGGAGAAAAAACTCTAGCTACTCAAAAAGTGGGGTACAGAACAAAACATAGAATTCTAACCTGAGGAATACCGAATGGCTGAGAAGCACCTTAAGAAATGTTCAACATTCTTAGTCTTCTGGGAAAAGCAAATCACAACAACACTGAGATTCTAACATATGCCAGTCAGAATGGCTCTAATCAAAAACATATGTAACAATAGATGCTGTCGAGGATATAGATTGAGGAAATCAATCTATATGTTTCTCAGAAAATTGGAGATAGTACTACCTGAGGACCCAGCTATACCACTTCTGTGCATACACCCAAATGATGCTCCAACATATAACAGAGACATATGATCCACTATGTTCGTAGCAGCCTTATTTATAATAGCCATAATGTAGTATATTTACACAATGGATTCAGCTATTAAAAACTTTGACTAGTTAAAATTCTTAGGCAAATAGATGGAACTAGAAAATATCATTGTGAGTGAGATAAAACACTCACAAAAGATCACACATGGTATACATTCACTGATAAGTGGATAGTAGCCCGAAAGCTTTAAATAGCTATTAAAATTTGCATATAATATAAAGCTGAAGAAGATAAAAGACCTAAATGTGGATGATTCATTCTTTTTTATAAGGGAGAATAATATACTCATAGGAGTAAAGAATAATATACTCATAGGAACAAAGAGTAGTCAGGGACTGAAGAAAAGGTCATTCCTACATTGCCCAACTTGTGAATCCATCCCATATGAAACCACCAAACCAAGTCACTATGGCTGATACCAAGCCATGCTTGCTGACAGAGCCAGATTTGCGTGTCTCCTGAGAGGCTCTGTATAAGCCGTACTGATCCAGACGAGGATGCTTGCAACTAACCATTAGAATGTACAAGGGGACCCCAATGGAGGAGTTAGAGGAAAGACTGAAGGAGCTGAAGATGTTTTCAACACCATTGGAAGAACATTATCAGCCAATTAGACCCCAACATAGCTCCCAGGGACTAAACCACCAACCAATATGTATGCATGTAGTGGTCCATGACTCCAGACACATATGAAGCAATAGGATGGGATTTTCCTGCATCAATAGGAGGAAAAGCCCTTGTTCCAGTGAAGGCTCATTTGCCCAATATATGGGATGGCCAGGATGTTGAGTTTTGACTGGATGGGAGGGAATAGTAGCATCCTCACAGAAACAAGGGGAGGGTGGAGAGAGTATAGAAGAGGGGGGAAAGGGGTGTGAATTTAAAATGAAGATACATATAATATTCAACAAAATAATATTAAGAAGTAAAACAAAATTAAGTCAAACAAATCATTAGCCTTCATCCCCTCAGGATAAACAGGCTAAGAAAGAAATTTGACAAATAACACCCTTCACAATAGCTACAAGTAATGTAAAATACTTTGGTGTGACTCTAACCAAGCAATTGAATGATCCACATGATAGGAACTCCATGTGTCTGAAAATTTTTTGAAGATTTCACAAGGTAGAAAAATCTCCCTTGCTCATGGATTGTTAGGATTAATATAGTGAAAATTGTCATAATCCTCAAAATGATCTACAGATTCAATGCAATCCCCATTAAATTCCAAATCAAGTCTTCATAGAATTATAAATAACAATGTGCAAATTCATTTAAAAAAGGAGAAAACCCAGGATAGTGACAACTATTCTA
This sequence comes from Rattus norvegicus, assembly GCF_021556685.1. NCBI lineage: Eukaryota > Metazoa > Chordata > Mammalia > Rodentia > Muridae > Rattus > Rattus norvegicus. Next base: position 29,651,183 of record NC_141554.1, read on the forward strand.
AACAATAAAAGAATTTCTGTGGTAATCACCATTCATGACCTTAATCAGTATTACCTAACAATTGTGATAAAAACTGCATGGTATTTGTACAGAGACAGGCTGGTAGATCAGTGGAATACAATTGAAGACCCAGAAAAGTACCCACATACCTATGATCACTTGGTTTTTGTCAAAGGAGCTACAACTATCCAAATGGATAAAAGACAGACTTTTCAACAAATGGTGCTTGTTCAACTGTAGGTGAGAATGTAGAAGAATGCAAATTGATACATTCTTTCCTCCTTGTACAAAGCTGAAGTCCAAGTGGATCAAAGATATCCACATAAAACCAGGTACACTGATACTAATAGAAGAGAAAGTGGGGAAGAATGTGGAATACATAGGCCTAGGGGAAATTTTCCTAAGCAGAACACCAATGACTTATGTGTTAAGATCAAAAATTGACAAATGGGACCTCATAAAATTGAAGAGCTTCTAAAAGTCACAGGACACCGTTAGTAGGACTGAAGGTCAACCAGCAGATTAGGAAATGTCTTTAGCAATCCTATATCTGATAGAGGGCTAATATCTAAAATACACAAGGAACTCAAGATGTACGACTCCAGAGAATCAAATAATACTAATAAAAATGGGGTAGAGAACTAAACAAAGAATTCTCAACTGAGGAATACTGAAGGGCTGAGAAGCACCTTAAGAAATGGTCAACAAACTTAGACATCCTGGAAATGCAAATCAAAACTACCCTGAGATACCACCTCATACTAGTCAGAATATCTAAGATCAATAACACAGGTGATATTAGATATTGGGAAGGATACAGAGAAAGAGGAATACTCCTCCATTTTTAATGGGATTGGAAACCGGTAAAAGCACTCTGGAAAATCAGTCTGGTGGTTCCTTAGAAAATTTGTCATAGTACTACCTGAGGAACCAGCTATATAACTTCTGTGTATACACGCAAAAGATGCTCTGACATATACTAAGGACATATACTCCACTATGTTCATAGCAGCCTTATTTATAGTGGCCAGAAGCTGGAACAAACACAGATGTCCTTCAACAAAGGAATGGATATAGAAAATGAGGTACATCTCCGCAATGGGTTACTACTCACCCATTAAAAAATACCTTCATGAAATTCTTAGGCAAATGTATGGAACTAGAAAATATCATCATGAGTGAGGTAATCCAATCACAAAAAAAAAACAACAAAAAATACACACACGGTATATACCCACTAATAATTGGGTATTAGCACAAAAGCTCGGGTTACCCAAGATACAGTCCACAGACCACATGAAACTGAAGAATAGGGACAACCAAAGTGTGGATCCTTCAGTCCTTCTTATGGGGGGGGGGCAAAAATATTCATAGTAGGAGATATGGACACAGAGTTTGGAGCAGAGACTGAAGCATTGGCTATTCAAAGCCTGCCTCATCTTGTGATCCAGTCCATATACATACAGTCACCAAATGGAGATGATATTGTTAATGCCAAAAGTGTATTCTGACAGGAGCCTGTTATGTCTGTCTCCTGAGAGGCTTTGCCAAAGCATGACAAATATTGATGAAAATGCTAGCATCCAACAATTGAACTGAAAATGGGTCCCCATTGGAGGAGTTAGAGAAAGGATTGAAAGAGCTGAAGGGTCTTGCAACCACGTACAAACAAAAATATCAACCAACCACAGCTTCCAAGGATTAAAAAACCACCCAACATATACACATAGACAGACCCATGACACCAGCTGCATATATAGCAGAGATTGGCCTTTTTGGAACCAGTATGATAGAAAGACCTTGGCCTGCTGAATACCCCAGTGTGAGGGCATTTCAGGGTGGGGAGGAAGAAAGGGGTGCACGGTTGAGGAGGGAACACTCATAGAAGAACGTGGATGGGATAGGGGGCCTATGGACAGGAATTCCTGAAAGGGGATAACATTTGAAATATAAATAAATAAATATCCAATAAAAGTAAAAACAGAAGAATTACAAAGAATGTCATGAATTATCTGACAGGCTAATTATTTATGCTTTCTTTCTTCCATAAAGTTATTTTACCAATAATATGTTAACAGATCCCATCAAGGATATTTTAAATTACTAAAAACACTCACGATTCCTTATAGGCATTTGAGTAACATATGATATATACTCCATGCAACGAAGAAAATGTAATCAGGAAAAAATAAACTAAAGTGTTTATTTTGACTTTAAAATTCAATTTGAAATGCTCGAGTTATTAGATTTTTCTTTTATATTATTTTCTTCATTATTATTATCCTCTATCACATCTCTAATTGTTCAATCATTTTTTGATATTTTTAATGTTCTTGTAATTTTTTCTTATTTTCTATGTTTATAATAAATGGTAATTTCTAGAAAAACAGTAATATTTATTTATTAAGGTAATCAAAGTTCTAATATTTTTACCATCTTTATATACATGCTGATAATGAATTAAAAATAAAATTCATATGGGAGTATAAAATATTAACAAAGAACAGAAGACATACTAAGCATCAACAGCATCCCTAAACATGTCACCATACCTGATTTCATGTTCTAGCACAGATCTGTGCTATTGAAACAAAATGATACCAACACAAACATAGACACATTGGTCAGTGTGGTAGAATCAAGAACACAGATTAAATCTTAAGAACTCCGGACATCTTAGTTTTGGTGAATAGTCCAAAGATCCAAAACAAAAGAAAGAAAACATCTTTAAAAATGGAGCTCAGAAAACTGGATATCTACATGTAGAATACCTCATCTAAATTTCAGTTGTTACCATGCAAAGTAACCAAGAGGATCAAGCATGTAGACAAAAGATTTGAAATTCTGAAAGTATTAGTAGAAAGAGTAGCAGATACACTTCAACGTGTTGGGAAAACTAAGAATTCTCGAAACAAAACATATATAATCAGATGAACTATGCAAATTTAAGTCATGAAACATTTATTAAGGATATTATGCTAAATACCAAAAAAGAAGTATGACATCGCACTTCAAATGGTTTAAATAAGAAAAAATGTCACGAACAAGTTTGTTCAGTCATTTTAGTTTTAGTGTATTAAACATGTGGTCAAGTGAATGACAAAGAATAATCTTTACAGGGTCCTTTTAAATAAAATAGGACATTTGACCCAACACTAAATAATGAATGTGTTTTTAACTAATTTGAAAGAAATCACCGTGTAATTCATGTGTGCCCATTAGAACCCAGTCATTGCGCAGGACCCATCACCTAGCTTTATCAGTCATGAAAACAAAAATGTGTACACTTTCTTACTTCTCTTATGGGTGGCAGTCTCTAACATTTGAATTTCCTAGAAGAGAGATAAAAAGGTAAGAATTGTACACTTTCCATGTGCTTTTTATTACACAACTTGAGTATCCTAAGACAGAGAATACCAAAAGAAGGCCTCTGACATATAGGTCAGCCTACTGTTAGATATTTACTCCACTTGTTACATTTTTCTGAATATCATTTAGTGTCAAAAGTGTGTGAATATTATCTTCATGTCCTGCACTGTATAATTAACTGATCTTGTACATGTGTATTAATGACTCTCTGCTATTTTCCTATGTATTAAATGAGACTGACAGCAGTGTGGGTAGCATTTGAGTGTCACTAATATCATGCAGTATTTAAGTAGGTTTAACATAAGCAGAGCATGAGATATTAATGCAATGGTTTGTTTGAATTCACCAGTCAGCAAGGCTTTATTATGAGCAGGAACACGTACGTGCCTATCAGAACATCATTCATTCAGTTTCTTTACCACTGCTTCTGACTCACTCTGTGTTCAATATTCCCAGTGACTTAGAAGATTGGTGATATTGTGATCCTCCAAATGGGTTGCTATACCCTCAGCACAAAAAGGTAAGGTATGACATAGGAGGGCCTTTCTATTTGGTTCTTTATAAAAAGATCATATCTACCCTTGTGTTTCAGAAAAAAACAATACCAAATTCTGCCAAGGTAGCTAATTTGTCTGGCAAAAAAATCATTCTAATCCTGCTTTTGTTTCTTCTTCAAAGCATAATGGTTCTGTGGTCTGCAACTTTAGATATGCCTTGGCAAGAAAAAACTTTTGTTGATTCCCAATTTCCATCTATTGCAAGCCCATCATCATATTTATTAAAATTCCCATGTGGCACTTTTACTGTCCTGACCCTTATGAAAGCACATTCTACAGGAGTCTTTGGAACAGTGGTTAGATGATATTTAATCTCTCCTTGAAAGGAGATGCCTATTATAGATCCCTCAGCATTCTGCATGTGCAATGACAATGACATTATGCATATTCTGGAATCTCTGAAGGTCTATTTCCTCTTTCCTTTCTCTTAAAGGACCCATCAGGATGGCTCAGTATGATTTTCTTATTTTCCTTTTAGTACACTCATAGACCTGAAGTGAAACATCTAAATAAATTGTTTTAATAAACTATGATATGTTATTTTTGAGTCAAAGTTGATATTGGCTCAGCAAAAACCCACTAGATACACTATATGTTGGACCGCAATGATGTCAATTTTCACAAAATGCAATAATGAATAAAAGGTAGATACAGAATGCAAATATACATTATTCTCCATCTTTTACACACATATTGTAGCTTTGATTATTTAATAATTCAAACAACTACCTCACAAATAGTAGAAAGTCAGCATTCTATCATGAAGTTTTATACCAAACTAGTTACAAAGAGAAATTTAAATTTGTGTTCATGAGCCCCCCATGAGCAACTTGAGCCACGGGACCACAGAGGAAAACACCTAACACCATCTGGGATCCCTGTGCATGGGGGCTCCAGGAAAAGGCAGCATAGGCCCTCCTGGTTGCCGCCCTCATGGAGAACTCAAAAGCAGCCCCCTATGAGCAACTTGAGCCACAGGACCACAGGTAAGAAATTTTTCTGCTCCACGTGACCTGCCTGGTGGTCTCAGGACACACAGAGGCAAAATTCCTCTGGAACCGGACACTTCCTGTATTTAGCTGGAGCCCCAACCTGGCTGATCCCGGCCTACAGCTCACTGATCCCAAACCCCTTGGGAGAGAGAGATTACCCCAGACAGGTGGGCACTCCTGAGACTGCAGAGTGGGAGAGACCACAAATACTGCCCACCCCTGCCCACACCCCTGGCCCAAAAGGAAAAATGTATATGACCTCTGGAAACTGGAAGATAGGGGCACTGGAGCAGTAGGTCTCCCGCAGTCCAGACACTGCCCGGACCTGAAGGGATGCAGTCAACATTTCTCTGCATCCAAATCCCATGGGAGGGATAGCTAAACCTTCAGAGGGGCAGACACACCTGGGAAGCCAGAAGAGACTACACTCTGCCTACATTTCTGACTCCAGAGGAAAAAACCTAACACCATCTGGGACCCCAGTGCATGGGGGCTCCCTGAAAAGTTGGAGCAGGACCTCCTGGTTGCCACACTCACGGAGAGTTCAAAACAACCCCCTAGGAGCAAACTTGAGCCCCAGGACCACAGGTAAGACCAACTTTTCTGCTCCAAGCGACCTGCCTGGCGGACTCAGGACACAGGGCAACAGGAACAGCTGAAGACCAGTAGACAAGAAAGACTACACGACTGAAAGCAGAACACACTGTTCCCATAACTGGCTGAAAGAAAACAGGAAAACAGGTCTACAGCACTCCTGACACACAGGCCTACATGGAGGTCTAGCCACTGTCAGAACAAAGTAAGACCAGAGATAATGTGATGGCAAGAGGAAAGCACAGGAACCCGAGCAACAGAAATCAAGACTACATGGCATCATTGGAGCCTAATACTCCCACCAAAGCAAACACTGAATATCCAAACACACCAGAAAAGCAAGATCTAGATTTAAAATCATATTTGATCATGATGCTGGAGGACTTCAAGAAAAACATAAGGAACACCCTTAGAGAAATGCAGGAAAACATAAATAAACAAGTAGAAGCCTATAGAGAGGAATCACAAAAATCCCTGAAGAATTCCAGGAAAACACAATCAAACAGTTGAAGGAATTAAAAATGGAAATAGAAGCAGTAATGAAAAGACACAGGGAAACAACCCTGGATATAGAAAACCAAAGGAAGAGACAAGGAGCCATAGATACAAGCATCACCAACAGAATACAAGTGATAGAAGAGAGAATTTCAGGAGCAGAAAATTCCATAGAAATCATCGACACGACTGTCAAAGATAATGTAAAACGGAAAAAGCTACTGGTCCAAAACATACAGGAAATCCAGCACTCAATGAGAAGATCAAACCTAAGGATAATAAGTATAGAAGAGAGTGAAGACCCCCAGCTCAAAGGACCAGTAAATATCTTCAAAAAAAATCATAGAAGAAAACTACCCTAACATAAAGAAACAGATGCCCATAAACATACAAGAAGCCTACAGAACTCCAAATAGATTAGACTAGAAAAGAAACTCCTCCCATTACATAATAATCAAAAGAGCAAACACACAAAATAAAGAAAAAGTATTGAAAGCAGTAAGGGAAAAATGTCAAGTAACATATAAAGGCAGACCTATCAGAATCACCAGAATTGTCACCAGAGACTATGACAGCCAGAAGGTCCTGGACAGATGTCATATAGACCCTGGGAGAACACAAATTCCAGCCTAGGTTACTGTATCCAGCAAAACTCTCAATTAACATAGATGGGAAAACCAAGATATTCCATGACAAAAACAAATTTACACAATATCTTTCTACAAATCCAGTGCTACAAAGCATAATAAATGGTAAAGCCCAACATACAGAGGCAAGCTACATCCTAGAAAAGCAAGAAACTTATTGTCTTGACAACAAAACAAAGAGAAGAAGAGCATACAAACATAATCTCACATCCAAATATTAATATAACAGGAAACAATAACCACTATTCCTTAATATCTCTCAATATCAATGGTCTCAACTCCCCAATGTAAAGACATAGATTAACAACCTGGATACGCAATGAGAACCCTGCATTCTGCTGCCTACAGGAAACACACCTCACAAACAAAGACACACACTACCTCAGAGTGAAAGGTAGGAAAACAACTTTCCAAGCAAATGGTCTGAAGAAGCAAGACAGAGTAGCCATTCTATTGTGGAATAAAATTGATTTTTAACTAAAACACATCAAAAAAGATAAGGAAGGGCACTTCATATTCATCAAAGGAAAAATCCACCAAGATGAACTCTCAATCTTAAATAACTATGCTCCAAATACAAGGGCACCTACATACATAAAAGAAACCTTACTAGAGATCAAAGCACACATTGCACCTCACACAATAATAGTAGGAGATTTCAACACCCCACTCTCATCAATGGACAGATCATGGAAACAGAAATTAAACAGAGATATAGATAGACTAAGAGAAATCATGAACCAAATGGACTTAACAGATATTTATATAACATTCTACCCTAAAGCAAAAGGATATACATTCTTCTGAGCACCTCATGGTACTGTCTCCAAAATTGACCATCTAATTGGTAATAAAACAGGCCTCAACAGATACAGAAAGATAGAAATATTCCCATGCGTTCTATCAGACTACCACGGGCTAAAGCTGTACTTCAATAACAAGAAGTGAAGAACACCCACATGTACATGGAAGTTGAACAATGCTCTATTCAAAGATAACTTGGTCAAAGAAGAAATAAAGGAAGAAATTGAAGACTTCATAGATATTAATGAAAATGAAGGTACAACATACCAAAACTTATGGGACACAATTTAAGCTGTGCTAAGAGGAAAACTCATAGCTCTTAATGTCTGCAGAAAGAAACAGGAGAGTGCAAATATCCACAGCTTGACAGCACACCTAACAGCTCTAGAATAAAAAGAAGCAAGTAACCCAGGAGGAGTAGAAGGCAGGAAAGAATCAAACTCAGAGCTGAAATCAACCAAGCAGAAACGAAAAGGACTATACACAGAATCAACAGAAGCAAAAGTTGGTTCTTTGTGAAAATCCACAGGATAGACAAACCCTTTGGCAGACTAACAAGAGGACACAGAGAGTGTGTCCAAATTAACAAAAGCAGAAATGAAAAGGGAGACATAACTACAGAATCAGAGGAAATTCAAAAAATCATCAGATCCTACGACAAAAGCCTATATTCAACAAAACTTGAAAATCTGCAGGAAATGGAGAATTTCCTAAACAGGTACCAGGTACCGAAGTTAAATCAGGAACAGATAAACCATTTAAACAACTCCATAACTCCTAACAAAATAGAAGCAGTCATTAAAGGTCTCCCAACCAAAAAGAGCCCAGGTCCTGACAGGTTTAGTGCAGAATTCTGTCAGACCTTCATAGAAGACCTCAAAGCAATACTATCCAAACTATTCCACAAAATTGAAACAGATGGAGCACTACCGAATTCCTTCTATGAAGTCACATTTACTCTAATACCTAAACCACACAAAGATCCAACAAAGAAAGAGAACTTCAGACAAATTTCCCTCATGAATATAAATGCAAAATAGTCAATAAAATTCTGGCAAACCGAATCCAAGAGCACATCACAAGAATCATCCACCATGATCAAGTTGGCTTCATCCCAGGCATGCAGGGATGATTTAATATATGGAAAACCAACAATGTAATCCATTATATAAACAAACTGAAAGAACAAAACCACATGATCATTTCATTAGATGCTGAGAGAGCATTTGAAAAATTCAACAACTCTTCATGATAAAAGTCCTGGAAAGAGTAGGAATTCAAGTCCCATACCTAACCATAGTAAAAGCCATATACAACAATCCAGTCGCTAATATTAAACGAAATGGAGAAAAACTGAAGCAATCCCACTAAAATCAGGGACTAAAAAAGGCTGCCCACTCTCTCCTTACTTATTCAATATAGTTCTTGAAGTTATAGCCAGAGCAATAAGAAAACAAAAGGAGATCAAGGGATACAGATTGGAAAAGAAGTCAAAAATATCACTATTTGCAGATGATATGATAGTATATTTAAGTGATCCCAAAAGTTCCACCAGAGAAATAATGAAGCTTACATACAACTTCGGCAATGTGGCTGGGTATAAAATTAACTCAAATAAATCACTAGCCTTCCTCTACACAAAAGAGAAATAAGCCAAGGAAGAAAGTAGGGAAACGACACCCTTCATAATAGTCCCAAATAATATAAAATACCTCGTTGTGACTTTAAACAAGGAAGTAAAAGATCTGTACAATAAGAACTTCAAGCCTCTGAAGAAAGAAATTGAAGAAGACCTCGTAAGATGGAAAGAGCTCCCATGCTCATGGCTGTGCAGGATTAATATAGTAAAAATGGCCATTTTACCAAATCCGATCTACAGATTCAATGCAATCCTCATCAAATACCAATTCAATTCTTCAGAGGGTTAGACAGAACAATTTGAAAATTCATCTGGAATAACAAAAAACCCAGGATAGCTAAAACTACCCTCAACAATAAAAGGCCTTCTGGGGGAATCACTATCCCTGAAATCAAGCAGTATTACAGAGCAATAGTGATTAAAAAAAACCCTGCATGGTATTGGTAAAGAGACAGACAGATAGACCAGAGGAATAGAATTGAAGGCCCAGAAATGAACCCACACACCTATGGTCACTTGGTTTTTGACAAAGGAGCCAAAACCATTCAATAGAAAAAAGATAGGATTTTCAGCAATGGTGCTGGTTCAAGTGGAGGTCAACATGTAGAAGAATGCAGATTGATCCATGCTTATCACCCTGTACAAAGCTTAAGTACAAGTGGAGCAGGGACCTCCCCATCAAACCAGATACACTCAAACTAATAGAAGAAAAAGTGGGGAAGCTTCTCGAACACATGGGCACTGGAAAAAATTTCCCGAATATATACCAATGGCTTATGGTCTAAGATCAAGAGTCAACAATTGGGATCTCATTTAACTGCAAATCTTCTGTAAGGCAAAGGACACTTTTGTTAGGACAAAACGGCAACCAACATATTGGGAAAAGATCTTTACCAATCCTGCAACTGATAGATGGCTTATATCCAAAATATACAAAGAACTCAAGAAGTTAGACTGCAGGGAGACGAATAATCCTATTAAATAATGGGGTTCAGAAGTAAACAAATAATTCAAAGCTGAGGAATGACAAATGGCTGAGAAACACCTAAAGAAATGTTCAACACCTTTAGTCATGAGGGAAATGCAAATCAAAACAACCCTGAGATTTCACCTCACACCAGTGAGAATGGCTAAGATCTAAAACTCAGGTGACAGCAAATGCTGGCAAGGATGTGGAGAAAGAGGAACACTCCTTCATTGTTGGTGGGATTGCAGACTGGTACAACCATTCTGGCAATCAGTCTGGAGGATCCTCAGAAAATCGGACATTGAACTACCTGAGGATCCAGCTATACCTCTTTTGGGCATATACCCAAAAGATGCCCCAACATGAAACAAAGGCACATGTTTCACTATGTTCATAGTAGCCTTATTTATAATAGCCACAAGCTAGAAAGAACCCAGATGCCCTTCAACAGAGTAATGGATACAGAAAATTGGTACATCTACACAATGGAATATTACTCAGCTATCAAAAACAATGACTTTACGAAATTCATAGGCAAATGGATGGAACTGGAAATATCATCCTGAGTGAGGTAACCCAATCAGAGAAAAACACACATGGTATGCAGTCATTGATAAGTGAATATTAGCCCAAATGCTCGAATTACCCTAGATGCACAGGACACATGAATCTCCAGAAGGAAGACCAAAATGTGAATGCTTCACTCCTTCTTTAAAAGAGGAACAAGAATACCCTTGCCAGGGAATAGGAAGGCAAAGTTTAGAACAGACGCTGAAGGAACGCCCATTCAGAGCTTGCCCCACATGTGCCCTATACATATACAGCCACCAAACTAGATAACATGGATGAAGAAAAGAAATGCAGGCCGACAGGAACCGGATATAGATCTCTCCCGAGCGACACCATGAGAGCATGTCAAATACTCCTGAGAGGCTCTGCAAGAACCGTACTGATATAGATGAGGATGCATGCAGCTAACCATTGAATTGAATAAGCAGACCCCAATGGAGGGGTTTAGAGAAAAAAACTGAAGGAGCTGAAGGGTTTTCCATCACCATAGGAAGAACAACAATATTAGCCAATCAGATCACACCATAGATCACACGACTATACCACCAACCCATAAGTATGCGTGTAAGGACCCATGAATCCAGTCACATATTAGCAGAGGACACCATTTTCCAGCAACCATAAGAGGAATAGCCCTTGGTCCTGTGAAGGCTCATTTGCCCAATGTAGGGGAAGGCCAATGTGTTGAGATTGAGCTGGGTGTGAGGGAGTAGGAACATCCTCATAGAAACAACATGAGTGTGGAGAGGTTATAGAAGAGGGGGAAGGGATGGCATTTGAAATGTAAATATATATACTAACCAGGAAAATAATATTATAAAATAAAATAAAATTAAGTCAAATAAATAATTAGCCTTCCTCAACTCAAAGAGTTAAGATTCTGTGAATGAAATTAGGGAAACAACACCCTTTACAGTAGCCACAAATAATGTAAAATGCCTAGGTGTGACTCTGACCAAATATGTGAAATGTCTGTATGACAAGATGGGAAGAACTCCCATAGTCATGGATGGTTAGGAAAAATATAGTAAAAATTTACATCATTCTGCAGTCTACAGAATCAGTTTAATCCTGATAAAATTCCTGCTCCATTATACATAGGATTATAAAGAGCAATGTGCAAATTCATTTGGAAAAGCAAAGACCCAGGAGAGCAAAACAAGCACTCTGGAAAATCAGTCTGGTGGTTTCTTAGAAAATCCATCATAGTACTACTACCTGATGATCCAGCTATATCACTCATGGGTATACACCCAAAAGTTGCTCCAACATACAACAAAGACACATGCTCCACTATGTTGATAGCAGCCTTATTTATAATAGGCAGAAGCTGTAGCAAACAGAGATGTCTTTCAACAGAGGTTTGGATAAATAATGTGGTACGTCTCCACAATGGATTACTACTCAGCTGTTTAAAACAAACCTTCATGAAATTCTTAGACAAATGGATGGAACTAGAAAATATCATCCAAAGTGAGGTAACCCAATCATGAAACACAACAACAACGACAACAACAACAACAACTACAGCAACAACAACAACAGCAGCAACAAAACCCCACATATGTTATGAACTCACTGATAAGTGGGTATTAGCCCAAAAGCTCTGATTACCCAAGATACCATCCTCAGACCACACGAAGCTCAAGAAGGAGAGCCAAAGTGTAGATGCTTTAGTCTTTTGTATAAGGGGGCACAGATATATTCATAGGAGGAGATATGGAGACAGAGTTTGTATGAGAGACAAAGCAATGGCTATGCAGAGATTTCCCCAACTTAGGATCCAACCCATATACATATAGCCACCAAAAACAGACAATATTGCTGATACCAGGAGTACATTCTGACAGGAGTGTGATATAGCTCTCTCCTGAGAGGCTTAGCCAGAGCATAACAAATACAGAGGATACTGGTAGCAGCCAAACATTGATCTGAGAACAGGGTTCCCATTGGAAGAGTTAGAGAGAGGACTGAAGGAGCTGAAGGGTCTTGCAACCTCATATGAACAAAAATACCGACCAGTCAGAGTTCCCAGGGACAAAAATCTACCCAGAGTTTACACATGGCCAGACCCATGGTTCTAGCAGCATATCTAGCAGAGATTGGCCTTTTCGGGCACCAGTATGATGAGAAGCCCTTTGTCATGCTGGATCCCCCAGTGTAGGGGAGTTTCAGGGCTCAGAGGAGGGAAAGGGTGAATAGTTGTGGTAGGGGGACATACTCATAGAAGAAGAATGATGGTATAAGGGGATATATGGACAGGAATCCCTGAAATGTGATAATATTTGAAATGTAAATTAAAAATATCCAGTAAAATAATCCAATAAAATAAAAAGGTAGAGCTACAAAGAATGTTATGAATTATCTGACAGGCTAATTATTTATGCTTTCTTTCTTCCATAAAGTTATTTTAGCAATAATATATTAAAAGTTCCCTTAAAGGATGTTTTAAATTACTAACATTGCCCACAATTTCTTACGGGCATTTTAGTGACACATGATCTATACTCCATGCAAAGAAGAAAAAGTAATCAGGGAAGAATAAATTAAAGTCTATATTTTTATTTTAAAATGCAATTTGAAATGTTTGAGTTAGTAGATTTTTCTTTTATATCATTTTCTTCATAATTATTGTCCTTAATAGGAACTCTAATGGTTGAGTTATTGCTTGACATTTTTTATGTACTTATAATTTTTATAATAAATATTAATATCTAGGAAAACAGTAATCTTTATATATTTAGGTAATCAAAGTTATAACCTTTTTACCATCTTTATGTACATGTTGATAGCAAATTAAAAATAAAATTAATATGGAAGTATGAAATACAACAGAGAATAAAAGACATCCTAGGCAGAAACGGAATCCCTAGTCATGTTACCATACCTGATTTTGTGTTCTAGCACACATCTATAGTGTTAATACAAAATGTTTCCAACACAAACAAAGAGACATAGATCTGTGTAGTAGAACCAAGAACTCAGATTAATTCTAAAGAACTGCAGACATCTAGGTTTTGGTGAAAAAACCAAAGATGCACAACAAAAGAAAGAAAACATCTTTCAAAATGGAGCTGTGAAAACTGAATATCTACATGCCGAACTCCTAATCTAGATTTCAGTTCTTATCATGCAAAGTAACCAAGAGGATCAAGTGTGTACACAAAAGATCTGGAATTCTGAAAGTAGTAGTAGAAGCAGTAGCAAATACACTTCAACTTGTTGGGAAAACTAAGGATTCGCTAAACAAAACATACATAATCAGATGAACTATGCAAATTTAATTTATGTAATAAAACATTTTATTAAGGATATTCTGTTAAGTACCAAAAAAGAAGTATATCATTGTACTTCAAATGGTTTAATTAAGGAAAAAATCACTAACAAGTTTGTTCAGTAATTTTAGTTTTAGTTAATTGAACATGTGGTCAAATGAATGACCAAGAATAATTTTCACAGGTTCTGTTTAAATAAAATAGCATATTTGACCTATCACCAAATAATGAATGTGTTTTTAAGTAATTTGAAAGAATTTTTGCAATTCATGTGCCCACATTAGAATCCAGTCATTGCGCAGGACCCATCACCTAGATTTAGTAGTCATGGAAACATAAGAATGTGTACATTTTCTTACTTCTCTTATGGATGGCAGTCTCTAACATTTGAACTTCCTAGAAGAGAGAGAAAACGGTAAGAATTGTAATTTTTCCATGTGCTTTTCATTCGTCACCTTCACTATCCTACGATAGAGAATACCAAAGAAAGCCTCTGACTTATGGATCAGGCTACTGTTAGACATGTACTCCACTTGAGTAATATTCTGAATATCATTAAGTGTCAGAATTGTGTGAATATTTGGTCCTCAGGTCCTGCACTGTGTTTCTAACTGATCTTGTACATGTGTGTTAGTGATTCTGTGCTATTTACCTATGTATTAAATGAGATTTTTAGCAGTGTTGGTAACATCGGAGTGTTAATAATTTACTGAAGAGTTTAAAGTAGGATCAAGTTAAGCAAAGCATGAGCTATTAATGCTTCTGTTCATGTGAATTCACCAGTAAACAAGACTTTCTTATGAGGAAGAGCATGTGCCTATCAGAACAACTTTCATTTAGATACTTTACCACTACTTCTGACTCTCTCTCTCTGTTCAATATTTCCAGTGACTTAGAAGATTGGTGATATCATCATCGTCCAAATGGGTTGCTATACCCTGAAAACAAAAAGGTAAAATATGACTTATGAAGGCTTTCTATTTTTTTTTTTACAAAAATCTCATATCTCTCATTGGGATTCAGAAAAGACTAGTACGATATTCTGCAAGCTAGCAAATTTGTCTGGGACCACATCATTCTACATCCTGCTTCTTTTATCCTTCAAAGCATAATGGTTCTGTGGTCTGCTGCTTTAGATATGCCTTGGTAAGAAATTTTGTATATTGATTCCCAATCAATTTCCATCCACTGCAATCCCATAATCATGTTTATTAAATTTCCCATGTGGCACTTTTACTGTCTTGATCATTTTAGAGAGCACATTCCACAGGATTCTTTGGAAGTGTTCTTAGCTGACAGCTAATCTATCCTTGAAAGGAGATGCATATTATAAACCCCTCAGCCTTCTGCATGTTCAAGGACAATGACATTATGCACATGCTGGAATCACTGAAAGTCTTTTCACTCTTTCGTTTCTCTTAAAAGACTCATCAGGATGTCTCAGTATGATGTCTCATTTTCCTTTTAGCACACCCAAAGAACTGAATTAAAAGATCTAAATAAGTTATTTTATAATAAAAATATATGAAATGTTATTTTTGAGTTGAAGATGATATTGGCTCAGCAAAAATCCTCTAGATCCATTATATGTTGCACCACAATGAAGTCATTTTTTATGAAGTGCCATATTGTATAAAATGGAGATACAGAACGCACATACATACTGTAGTTTTGATTATATTATAAATCACTTCTACACAACGCTTATAGTAGCATATAAGCATTCTAACATGACATTTTACACCAAACTAGTTTCAATGAGAAATTTATGTTGGTTTTCATTTTGATTTTAATTATTAAAAAATTAAACACATTGTTCTATAGAACTGCATACACACTAGGATAATATCTATAGAATTATGACAATATCTGCTTCATCAGTCTTGACAAACTTTATATTCCCATTGTGATATCATTTATGTTTAGAATTCCTGGTATTAAAGAAGTCAGAGATGCCATGGTTTGACATAAATGGGCATACCATGTGCATTATTTTTCTTTTGTCTTTTTTCTCAAGCATTATTCTGATATTAAAGTGCTCCTGTAAGCATCATGCTGTAATCAAGTTCAATAAGTTGAGCATTCGTCTGTTGCAAAACTAAATAAGGTTTATTATTCTGTTTTTCAAAGAGATCTGCAATAAGAATCACCTTAAATGATTCTTCAAACTCTTATTTTAACATTAACTTTAAGTATCAAAATAGTCAAGAAACAGCAAAATATTAATATTTGAACATTTTACAATGGAGATGTCTGCCACAATCACAGATCTCAAGTATGCATATTTATACTTAACTTGTGTGTAGAATTCTAACGCCTATGTACCTCATTGAAATACAACATGGAGATAACAGGAGCAAGGAATGTGTACTTCATAACTGTATACTATGATTCATTCAGTTTTTCACATTTGTGTTCCTGGTTGATTCTGTAATTGTACTGTCTCATCATCTTCAGATTTGCAGGAGTGAAGGAATGGATATTCAGAGTGATTGGCTTCCTTTGCAGTCTATTATCTTCAGGGTTTGGAATAATTCTTGCAAGCAGCAAATACTGGCGCCTCTGGGAATTCGACAATACGGTTGTCCAGCTTGTTTACATTGGACTCTGGGAAGCTTATTACCACTGGGAATTTAAATTCTCTGGTACTGAAACCATAATTCTGGTGCACAGCCCTGTCAACTCGACCTGGACAATTTCACCTGAATTTCGATGTGCACAGAACCTGATATTAATGGCAATGCTGATAAAACCTGTTGTTGTGATTTTTAGCTCAGCAGCCATTAGGGTGAGCATAATCAAAGCCTCAGTTTCTGAGATTCAGATAGTGTGCTACAAGTGCTCTGTCTTAATTCTGATCATCAGTAGCCTTTGTACCATTATTTCTGTGACCTGGAACCATGTAGTAGATCTCTATGGCAAAACCACCCTTGACTTTCCACCAAACTTTCCAGTAAAGAAAGAAGCCCTGATAAAGAAACACAGCACTTATGTGTTTCCAATAGGGCTTCTAACAACCACCCTGTCACTCTTTGGAGTGATTATGTTCCTCTTTGAGATCAAGTCATTGAAAGTTCAGAGTAACCTGAATGTCCAGCATGCTTCTAAACAGGCTGATGACATGTACATAAATGAGAGTGCTGTTGCTTGAAAAAGTGCCAGGAGACTCCCTGACAAAATTTCCTACACCCAAACAGTGCTACTGTAATCGTGCACTTATTCAAAATAAAATACCATAGTGCTTTTCAGGGTATGTCTGAAGCTTTTATTTTCTTCTTCATGACGATGGTGCTGCTTTCCTTAAAGGTATTCACATCTTAAACTCTGCATTCCAAGATTATGTGTTCAGGCATAAATCATAGAACCAAAACTAGGTTAGAATTTTGTTTTTAAATAAAATCACCACACAGGCATTTAAGCGTTCATCAGATTGGGGACACTTAACACCTAATATGTCTTGTATGCAGAGCAGTACTACTAGTCTGTTAGTACTGCTGAAAGTTCTGCTTTCTTTAATAAAGTAAGGCAAACTATTCACAGAGTATTCTGACTGTTCTCAAGCCTCCCACCATATGGCACTTTCTGAAATGCCCAAACATTTCCAATAGGTTTGATGCAGTAAACTGTTCCCTGCAGGGAACAACTGGGTAGGATTTGGGCATGATTCATATGTATGGAAGCCCTTCAAGGGTATTAGACTAAATTCTGCTATGCTCCAGGTAATGCCCGGGATCCACTCAGAATCAAAGAGTGAACAAGTGCTTCCATAGAAGTAATGAATTACTCCCTTCAAACTAGAGGGATGGTAGAGTGAACTGATGTTCTAATTCAGCAGAGGAAACAAAGAGCCAGCAAGACAAGGGAACGTTTCAGAACATTATGGTCCAGGGAATCTCATGTCTCTGACTGACTAGCAATTAGTCTGTTTCTGTGGCTCTGACTGACTGGCAACCCCGATTGTTTATTTATACAGGTTTTCAAGAACAAAGACAGACTATTGAGTATTCAAGAAGTAGAGACTATGTGTTTGTTTTTTCATTATATTTATTATATGGTTATGAATTAAGCCACAGTTGGAAAGTACATGCAGAACACCTTTTAATTTTATTATCATTCCAATGTCTCCAATTTAAAGACATTAAGGATTATCTCTTCCAAAGCAAACAAACATGTTATATGACAGTTTTGTTTTAGGCCAGTGGCATTTCCAGTTTTAAAGCACCCAGAAAAACAGAAATTATCAAAAGTGGATTTTTATGAATAGGAAATCATATCATCTAATCTCTTTTATTATATGTTTCTTCATGTACACTATAAGTAGGAAAAATTTATTTTTGTCAATATCACTTATTTATTATGTTCTAGTTCTCTAGGGAGTATTTACTGTATGACCCTCTATCTTTAAACTATGCTTTCAGAGCATAGTTGTGTGCTGTTGTAAAGGGAGACATTGAATCTGTAATTTGATGCCATGGCCTATCAGGGTTTCTCAATTATCTGTGTTAATCCTACAGCAATTGCACTGTTTGTGTTTGCTTTGGGTCAGATATCCTGGAAGTAATATCTGCATCTAATCATAATTCTCTTAGGTGCAAAAATAAGGAAGACTTCACAAATTAGGTCAGGTAAAGTTAATTTTAGCTTTTTCCTGGAAATATGCCAGCATAATTCTCTCAGGAAAAGACATAAAATGAATGATAATGCAGAATGTCCTCAAGAATGCAGCAAGCAGATACCAAAACCCAAAAGTGAAAGATTAAACGACAGCGATTGCAGCAATCACATCTCCTTTGCTCAAAATGGGTCAAACAGTTTTACTGGCTTCATGACGTCAATATTTTCAGGAGATATGGCTGTGACACATCAGTTTAGATGTATTATCTTATGATATGCTTCTCTTCTGGGTTGGAGGACATTGCTGATTTAAAATGACATATTTATCTACATATTCCATTTGGTAGTAATAAGTGTGTTAGGATGGAGCAGATGTGGCCAAAGATTGCCTGCTCAGGTGGTTAAAGGTTTACATTGCTTCATAAAAATGATCAACATCCAGAAAGGAGTAAAACATAAGCCTAATTCTAGAACTTTTTACACAGAACTTTTAACACAGTCATGGCTGTGTTCCTTAGTACTTTATTCACATTCTTCAGCAGCGTCAGCTTCTGTGAGTGTGTTGTGCTGTGTGTATATTGACTCTTCATGAATCCTGACATTTAATATCTTTGCCCCAAACCCAGTCTATTCATTGTATTAATAAGAAAAATCTTGACACACACAACACAAGATAGGAAAGGTTTTAGACATGGAATTTCTGTGCAGGTATCAAAGTCAGTCAGAGTAAACATTTTTATGTTGTTGGTAAATCCTGAGAGTTTTTTGTCAAAAGGTACTGTCTAATTCATTGTGGGAATGTTTAAAGTATGAGCATCAAAGAAAACCCTGAAGAAAGGCAAAACATAAAATGATAGTGGAAGAGGAAACAAAAGCAGAGGTGACAGCTACAGGTCAAAGAGAGGGAGAGCAAATGTGGATGACTCCTGCCCTGGTTTGAAAGTAATAGCTATGTAATGGTCACTGACAGTTAGAAAATACTAGTTTTTTGAGTATGTGCATAAGCAACAGTCCCCAACGCTGAAAGACACAAAGGTTGTGTAGCTGTGTATTAGAAATTTTAAGTTGTATAGTAACACTGAAAGAGAAAATTACTAGCTTCAAAAAACAAAATAATAAAAAGGCAGAGTTTTTCTGAATAAATGCACAGAGTGCCCATCAATGGGATGAAAGGGACACTAGAATACTCCTTGGATATATGGGTCACAATTTATGTAGTCTCCCTTCAGTGCACCAAATTTCACCCCCCCTTCTTCCACCAAAATTTAGTGCATTCAGCTACCTTATATTGGATAGTATGCTTTTCCTCTTCCTAAATTCTTTTAATATTTTATAACAGTTGCAAGTTCATGGGGAGTGCACATTCACAGAACATTCTTCTATAAATGAGCCATTTGCAATTTTCTAGATCAGCCCATAATTTCCTTACATTCCTTGACTGGAAACTCTGAGAGATGAACACTGACAGTCATTAGGTTGTGTGTAATGGCAGTTCTGGCTCCTTGCTGTAGAAAAATAGTAGAGTTTTTTGTATTTGACAGAAAGTGGAGGTCTCTGCATGGAGTGCCCATTTCTGTTTCAAATACAGAGCTCTGCAAAAGAACTTTCTTGTATGTGTGTTTATGGGATGATATAAAACATTTAGTGTCTTGAAGACAAGGTGACATATCTAACATTGGGGTAAAATTACTAGCACAAGAATTTTTATAAGGGAAATAGTGAATAAAAAAGAGATGGAACTCTTTTCCCTCAGTAGATGGTAACTGCAGGGGATGTATTACACTAAAACCCCTGGTAAAACACAAAATATAAAGAACATCAAAAGAATTGAGAAGAGCCAGGCAGAGAGAGAAGAAAACCATCAACTTCAGTAGAATTAACAAATAACTCCCATCAAGGTTGTGATTATGGCTCCAAAAGTGGGTATCCACGGAAAGATCTGCTAATAATGATTCTTGGCTCCTATGGGACTGACCATTAGGGAATCTTTCCATATTCCCCAATTGGAACTGTCTAGCATACCATCCCTTGAACTGGCTATTTTCTTTTTATAACCAGACATCAACAATTTGAACAGCCTGTGCCTGTTTTCATGCTCTTTGGAGTAGGGGACAGGAGAACACCTAAACAAGGTCATCTCAGATAGTCTCCATTGTTACATCAAAACCCTATCCCTTTATGATGTTTTAGGTTCACTTGTTCTACCATCAGTGTACCTGTATTTCACCTAAGTGATTAGTCTGATTTACACACACTTGTATACACTGAAGTGTCATACTGTTCCCAACTATACAATGAATAAGATATTCCATTACATCCATTGTACACACAGACTCAGTGGCATTTTAGGGCAAAATGAAAACACATACATACATACATACATACATACATACACTCACATAAACACACACACAGAAAGAGAGAGAGGGAGGGAGGGAGAGAGAGAGAGAGAGAGAGAGAGAGAGAGAGAGAGAGAGAGAGAGAGAGAGAGAGAGAGAGAGGAAATATAAGTAAATATCCAATCAAGGAAAAATACCCTCAAGTAAGAAAAGATGCTGGCAAGAATGTGGAGAAAGAAGAACACTCCTCCATTGTTGGTGAGATTGAAAATTGGTAAAACCACTCTGGAACTAAGTCTTGAGGTTTCTCAGAAAATTGGACATAGTACTACTTGAGGACCCAGCTATACCACTCCTACACATATACCCAAATGATGCCCTAACATACAACAAGGACACACAATCCACTATGTTCATAGCAGACTTATTCATAATAGCTGGAAGCAGGAACGAACCCAGATGTTCTTCAACAGAGGAATTGATACAGAAATGGTGGTACATTTACACAGTGGAATACCCTTCAACCATTAAAAACATTGACTTAATCAAATTGTTAGGCAAATGGATAGAACTAGAAAACATCATCCTGAGCAAGGTAACACAATCACAAAAGAACACACATGGAATGCACTCACTGATAAGTGGATATTAGATCAAAAGCTAGGAATACCCAAGATACAATCCACAGATCAAATGAAGCTCAAAAAGTTGGAAGACCAAATAGTAGATTCTTCAGTCCTTGTTAGAAGGGAGAACAGAATATTCACAGGAGTAAATAAAGCAACAGTGTGGAGCTGAAACTGTAGGAATAGTCACTCATGAATGACCACACTTCGGGATTCATCCCATCCAATGTCACCAAACCCAGACAATATTGTTGATGCCAAGCAGTGCATGCTGAGAGGAGTCTGATTTAGCTGTCTCCTGAGAGGTTCTGCCACAACCTGAGAATTAAACACTCACATGCTCTCAACCAAACATTGGACTGACAATGAGGCCCACAATGCAGGAGTTAGATAAAGAACCAAAAAAGCTGAAGGGCTTTTAACCTCCATAGGAAGAACAAAAATATCAACTAACCAGAACCTCAAAACTCCCAGAAACTAAACCACAAATTAAAGAGTCTACATGGAGTGATCCATGGCTCCAGCTATAAATGTAGCAGAGGATGGCCTTACTGGGCATCAATGAGAGAAGAGGACCTTGCCCATGTGGAGGCTCAATGTTCCCATGTAGGGGGATTGCTAGGCAGGGGATAGGAGGGAGTTGGTAGGTTTGTGGTCTAACACTATTGTAGAGTCAGGGGTGTTGAGGAAGAGATAGGGGGATTCCAGATGGGAAATATGGAAAAAAGAGGACATTTGAAATGTAAGTAAATATCCAATGAAAAAAAAACCCTCAGGTGACAAAAGATGCTGGCGAGAATGTGGTGAAAGAACAACATTCCTCCATTATTGGTGGGATTGCAAACTGGTAAAATCAGTCTGGAATTCAGTATGGAATTTCCCTAAAAAATTGGTCATAGTGCTACCTGAGGGCCCAGCTATACCACTATTCATCATATACTCAAACGACATAAGTAAATCCATAAGAGCCATCAAAGGATGAACAAAGAAATACACACACACACACACACACACACACACACATATGCATGCATAAACACACACACACACACGCGTGCACGCACACACACATGCACACACAAACACGCATACACACACATAAGCACATGCACAAACACACACATGCGCGTGTGCACACACATACATTCCTGCACTCATGCACACACACTTATAACACCCAAATTAAAATAATAGGAAAAACACTATCATGGCTCATTAATATCTCTTGACATTCAGTGGATTCAATTACCCAATAAAAAGACACAGGCCGATATCACCAAAATTTGCTACACAGATACCCTTAACCAAAGTTAAATCAAGATCAGATAAACTATTTGAAGAGTACTATAACTCCTTAAAAAATAGAAGGATGGGGGTTGGGGATTTAGCTCAGTGGTAGAGCGCTTGCCTAGCAAGCGCAAGGCCCTGGGTTCGGTCCCCAGCTCCGGGGGGGAGGGGAGGGGAGAAAAGAAAAAAAAATAGAAGGATGTATTCAAAGTTTCCCAACTTAAAAGCCCAAAGACGGATTGTTTTCTTGCATAACTCTACCAGATTTTCAAACAGCTAATAACAATATTCCTCTAACTAGTCCACAAACTAGACACAGAAGGAATAGTGCCAAACTCATTCCATGAAGCCACCATTATCTAAACCACACAAATCCTCAATAAAAAAGAGAACTTCAGAGCAATTTCTTTTATTGACATCTATGCAAAAATACGAAAAAAATTACAATGTGAGTCCAGAAATATATCACAAACATCATTCACTATCTTAGGGTTTTACTGCTATAAACAAACACCATGCCCAAGGCAACTCTTATAAAGTACAGCATTTAACCGAAGCTGCGTTACAGGTTTAGAGGGTAAGTCCATTATTTTCAAGAAAGGAGCATGGCAGCATCCAGTTAGATATGGGGAAGGAGGAGCTCAAAAGTCTAAAGATAGCTAGGAGAAGACTAGCTTCCAGACAACTTGGACAAGGGTTTTAAAGCCCATGCCCACAGTGACACAATTATTCCAACAAGGCAACAGCTATGATTAGTGCCACTCCCTTGGCCAAGCATATACAAACCATCACATTAAACATCATCAATCAGGCTTTACCATAGGGATGCAGGCTTGGTTCAATATATGAAAATCCATCAATGTAATTTACCACAAAAGGAAACTAACAGGAAAAATTTAAACTATCATCTCATAGAATACTGAAAAGTCCTTTGACAGAATCCCATACTCATTCTGCTGGGGTTCAGCCCTTCATAAACTAGGGATACCTGGTAGGCGAATAACAAAACACATTAATTGAGGAAGCTGACAGGCTTTTTTACAGTGAGAGCTTCTGAACTCGGAAGTCAAAATACCCTGTAGAATTGACTCAACCCCAGGCTTTTATTCAAATCATGAGAGGAAGTTGGGTTACCAAGTTTATATGGTGGTAGGTAAATGCTTCTCTATTTTCCTGGACAAACATTTCTTCTGATACAAGTAGTACAAATTTGGAACAAAATAAATGGAAACCAAAATATCTAAAACATTATCAGTTTGTAAAAAGCACAATTTTTATTTTTATCACCTGACCACCAGTCTCCAGTGACGTCATGGACACCAGTATTGCAGTTACAAAGTCAACATCTTTCAGTCATGTCTGACAAGAAATTATGGTTTTATAAAAAGAAAAAAATGAGCTAATCTTGCAGTCTTCAGGACTCCATCTATCTGTTTATAAAAACATCCTCACTTAACCTCTATGAAGAATTCCTTACAGGGCTGCCACCATCGTCCCAAAATCTAAGGAACCCATTGCTGACTTTCTAGGAAATATCTGTATGTTATTCCATCCACAGGTTTTAATTAAAATTGTCCTGTTTTTATTACACAGAACTGAGACTAAAACAGGGGAACAGCTCCAGATTTACTCATCTCTGCCCATGGCTTTGGTTACTTTCATTTCCACTTTGAATGAGTGACTGTAAGATACATTTTGCTTGCATTCATGAACAGCTTTTACTTTACTATTCTCGGTAACATCTAGTTCCTGGATATCAACCTGGCTCCTAATAGGTCTTGCCAGATCACCAAATACCAGTTTAGTCAAGGAAGGAGGAAAGAGAAGAACAGTATATACGTAAGGAGAATGATAAATACTAAGAATAGTTGCAGAAATAATATCACAAGTTGCTTTTGCCAAAGAAGCAGGCCTTGGGGCCACACAATACTCATATTCGGGCCCATAAAAGTCCATAGCCTTGCCCTGTGAGACATGGTACCCTTGGCATGATTTTCTTCCTTGTCATCAGGAGTCCCAAGCATCTCAAGCTTAATGTGGTTTATCTCCAACACTCTTCAAGTTAAACGTATTGAAGAGATCAACAATACAGTGCCCAAACCGAAACCTAATCAAGGCAATATGCAGCAAGGCAATAGCCAACATCAAATTAATAGAAAAAATTCAAAGCATTTTTACTAAAATCGGGGACAAGACTGACATCTCTCTTACTATCTATTCAATATAGTACTTGAAGTTCTAGACAGAGCAATAAGAGAACTAAAGGAGATCAACAAGATACAAACTGGAAAGTAAGATTTCAAAATATAGCTATTTTTAGGTGATATAATAGGATTCATCAGTAATCTAAAAAATTCTATCAGAGAACTTCCAAACCTGATAAACAACTTCAGGAATGTGGCTAAATACTAATTAACTCTATGAAATCAGTAGCCTTCCTTTATATAAATGCTGAATGGGCCATGAATGAAATTATGGAAACAACACACTTTGCAATAGCCATAAATAATATAAAATATCTTGGTGTAACCCTAAGCAAGCGAAAGATCTGTGTGGCAAGAACTTCAAGTTCCTGAAGAAAGACATTGAAGAGCATATCAGAAGATGGACAGATCTCCCATGGTTATGGATTGTTAGGATTAACATAGTGAAAATGGCCATCTTGCCAAAAGCAATCAACAGATGCAATGCAATACCCATCAAAATCCCAATAAATTTTTATAGATTTTGAAAAAGCCGATCTAAATTTTGTATGGAAAAACAAAAACTCAGGATAGTCAAAACAATCCTGAACTATAAATTCACATTGGAAGGAATCACAATCTCTGAACTAATGATCTACTACAGAGAAATACTGACTAAAGCTGTGCAGTGTTGACATAGTGAACTGTTGATCAATGGAATCAAATTAAAAACCAAGAAATAATCCTGCATACCTATGTTTACTACAAGCAAATGAAAAACATGCAAGGGAACAGTCAAATTATCTTTAGCATTTGGTGGTGGTCTGATTCAATGTCTACTTGTAGAAGAATGCAAAGATATCCAACTTTATCACCCTGCACAAAACTGAAGTCCAAGTGGATCAAAGACATCAACATAAAACCAGATAAACTAAATCTCATAGAAGAGAAATTTCAAACTATCCTTGCAATTATTAGTATAGGATATGATTTTCTAAACAGAACATCAAAGGCTCAGGGTCCAAGAGATATCATTCTCAATGTGGTAACCTAGTCCCAAATGTACTTGCATGTTATGTACTCACTACTTATAAAGAGATATTAGGCATAAAATGTACCCATGCGATATTATAAAGACCCAAGAAAGTTAGACAAGAAGGAAAGCACAAGGGAGGGTGCTTAAATATCGCTTAGAAGGGGGAATAAAACAACCATAAGAGGCAGATGGAGGGAGGGAGCTAGGTGGCAGATGGTATGGTAAGGGGATTGGAGGAGTTCAGAATGAGATATAGGGAGAGACAGGAGAGCTGGCCAGGTAGCAATGAGAATGAATGGAAATCTGGAGTTGGTGGGGGTTGGGGGATAGGGCCATCTTGAGGACATCCCAGAGATATGAGAAAGGGAAGGCTCACCAGAATCAATGTAGGTTTCCTTATCTGAGACCCACAGTAGTTGGGCTATGGAACCTGACGTTGCCTCCACGTGACACCTGGAAGGAAGCCCAGTGAAGCAATTGGGACACTAATCTACCAACAAAACTATCAAACCAAAATGTATCCTGTCCGCAAAAAATGCAAATGGGTAATGGAACAGATAATAATGGAATGGCCAAACAATAACTATCCCAGCTGGAGACCCATCCATGGGCAAGCACAAATCCTGGTCAATATTAGTGATACTCTGCTAATGTGTGCAGACAGGAGCCTAACATAACTGTCCTGTGAGAGACTCTACCCAACAGCTGAATCAGACCGATTTAGAGACCCAGAGCCAAGTTTAAGTACAGCTTGCAGACTCTCATGAGAGAGTTGGTAAGAACTGTGGGCCCCAAAGGTGAGAAAAAATCTTCAGGAAGACCAATAGAGTCAACTATATTTAACCCTTGGAGTCTCCCAGAGACTGAACTGCCAACCAAAGAGCATACACAAGTTGGATCTAGGTCCCAAGCACATATGTAGCAGAAGTGAGACTCAAACTTCATGTGGGAGCTGAAAAACTGGAAGGGGGCAAGCAATTCTTGAAGCCATTAGCTCTCTGTAGCTACAGTTTTCCTAACTGAACAGGCCTCAGGAGTAGCATCTTGCCTTGCAGAGACATGATGTTCTAGGTTGAGGGAATATCTAGAGGGACATCATCTCCCACAGAAAAAGGAGGAGTAAGGGGGAAATGAGTGTGGGAGGGGGTACTGGCAGGGGGCACAGTAATTGGAATATAAATTGAATTTAAAAAAATTAAAAAGCATCAAATATTAAATATACAATATCAAATTCTTGTCAATTTAACATTCAAATATATTACTTTTCTATGTATTCATTCATTAGTGTTCATATATTTGTGTGTTTTAATACAGAAGACCATGTTTTACAGTACATCTATGAAAAGCAGAGGACATTTTCTGAAAAGATAATGTGATTTTATGTGTCAGGAGTCATTGTCTAAGAGTATTGTCCAGTTGTTTTAAAGAATGCACAATGCATGCAGATCCTAGAAAGAAAACCCTACAAAGATGGAAAATAAATTTATAGTTGAAGAAAAGATTGCTGTATATCCCTGGGAAGCTCCAGAACTTAGGCAGTGGATACAAGTGCCGCAGTTGCCTGACAGACAATGAAAGTAACAGATATATTATGGTCCCTGACAGAAAATAAAAGGTATGGGTCTGAGCAAGACAAGGATGCACCTATCCCTGGCAATGAAAGTAATTAAAGTGTGATAATCCACAACAACAAGTTTCTGTCCCTGCCAGTTGTTCAGTCCTGCAGGACAGTCAATGAGGATGTAGAGGGTACCTGTAAGAGAATGGGGGACAGGAGACACAAAGAAGGACGGCAAGACACGAGTCTGGTCAAGGCAACAATTTTAATTTGTCCCCAAGGCTGCATTTATTCCATAACAGGGGTAACACAGAGAGGGGGAAAGTGGGAAACATTACCACAGGCCAAGGACACAGTACTCATAGAGTCAGGTAATGTCGACAGGTTGTTGGCTTATCAGGAAAGTTACAGGTTTGTCATATCATTAGTCAGCATGATGTTAGTTTCTCAGAAACGTCAGAGTTTTGTCATATCATTGAGAATCTTTTTTTTCTATATCTTTATTAACTTGGGTATTTCTTATTTACATTTCGATTGTTATTCCCTTTCCTGGTTTCTGGGCCATCATCCCCCTAACCCCTTACCCCTCCCTTCCTATATGGGTGTTCCCCTCCTTATACTCACCCCATTACTGACCTCCCCGCAACAATCACCTTCACTGAGGGTTCCCTCTTGGCAGGACCAAGGGCTTCCCCTTCCACTGGTGCTCTTACTAGTCTATTCATTGCTACCTATGCGGTTGGAACCCAGGATCAGTCCATGTATAATCTTTGGGTAGTGGCTTAGTCCCTGGAAGCTCTGGTTGGTTGGCATTGTTGTTCATATGGGGTCTCGAGCCCCTTCAAACTCTTTCAGTCTTTTTTCTGATTCTTTCAATGGGGGTCTTGTTTTCAGTTTCAGTGGTTTGCTGCTGGCATTCACCTATGTTTTTGCTGTATTCTGGCTGTGTCTCTTAGGAGAGGTCTCATCCGGTTCCTGTCAGCCTGCACTTCTTTGCTTCATCCATCTTATCAAGTTTGGTGGCTGTATATGTATGGGCCACATGTGGGGCAGGCTCTGAATGGGTCTTCCTTCTGCCTCTGTTCAAAATTTTGCCTCCCTATCCCCTTCTAAGGGTATTCTTGTTCCCCTTTCAAAGAAGGAATGAAGCATACACACTTTGGTCATCCTTTAGTTTCATGTGTTCTGTGCATCTAGGGTAATTTGAGCATTTGGGCTAATATCCACATATGAATGAGTGCATACCATGTATGTTTTCCTGTGATTGGGTCACCTCACTCAGGATATTTTTCAGTTCCATCCACTTGCCTACGAATGTCATAAAGTCATTGTTTTTGATAGCTGAGTAGTATTCCATTGTGTAGCTGTATCACATTTTCTGTATCCATTCCTCTGTTGGAGGGCATCTGGGTACTTTCCAGCTTCTGGCTATTATAAATAAGGCTGCTATTAACATAGTGGAGCACGTGTCTTTTTTATATGTTGGGGCATCTTTTGGGTATATGCCCAAGAGAGGTATAGCTGGGTCATCAGGCAGTCCAATGTCCAATTGTCTGAGGAACCTCCAGACTGATTTCCAGAATGGTTTTACCAGTCTGCAATCCCACCAACAATGGAGGAGTGTTCCTCTTTCTCCACATGCTCGCCAGCATCTGCTGTCACCTGAGTTTTTGATCTTAGCCATTCTCACTGGTGTGAGGTGAAATCTCAGGGTCGTTTTGATTTGCATTTTCCTTATGACTAAAGATGTTGAACATTTCTTTAAGTGTTACTCAGCCATTCAGCATTCCTTAGCTGTGAATTCCTTGTTTAGCTCTGAACCCCATTTTTTAATAGTGTTATTTGTCTCCCTGCGGTCATACTTCTTGAGTTCTTTGTATATTTTGGATATAAGCCCTCTATCCATTGTAGGATTCGTAAAGATCTTTTCCCAATCTGTTCGTTGCTGTTTTGTCCTAACAACAGTGTCCTTTGCCTTACAGAATCTTTGCAGTTTTATGAGAATCCTGACATCAGATGTATTTCTCAGAAAGGCCACAACTTTGTCATATCATTAGTCAACAAGATGTTGGTTTCTCAGAAAGGTCACAGGCTTGTCATATCACTGGTCATCCTAACCACCAGATTTGTATTAGTCTTCTGAAGCTGGCTGGAGATTTTCCATTAACCATGTCACACTTAAGTCTAACTATACCATTGACATCAATAATGGAGGGTTTTAAGGCCAACGCTCCCAACATTTCCCCTTTCCTTATAGTCAAATTAAAAGGTGACTAATGGGTGTGATTTCCTGGAATAAGTCCTTCAGGAACTGTGTCTGTTTTAAATTATAGCAATATTTTCATATGGCCAAGGGAATCTCATGGCCAGGGTCTCTCATGTATAAGGCAACAGCTAATGTCATCCCTCTTATATGTGAATATATCACTCTGTTACCAATCATTGACTGTCCAGATCAGCTTCAGCAAAGGCATCAGGATGGCAGACAGAAAAGAATGTTGGCCTCATTTGGCTAAAAGACAAAAAGGTCCTTGCCTGGGCTGGGAGGAGATGAATAAATGAGCTTGGCCTTCATCAAAGGCATCCTCCCCAGCTAGCTTATGATAATATACCTGAATAGATTTTGCTGCCATATTATCTACCTGTTGTTTAAAAAAAAAGCTCGTGAAACAATTAAATGCCCAATGGCCAAAAGATATGAGCAAAAAAGTCTTACTAGGGGGCCCAGCAGAGAAGGAAGCAGGGTGGGCAACCAACGAGAGGTGGAGAATCAATTTTGACAAAATTTCTCAACTCTTTCTCTTTCTTGTTTCCTTTTTTCTAAGAATTCTCTGACCTTTTTCATGCCCTCTTTAACAATATTCTAAGACACAGAAAGTATCCAAGCATTGCCTTCCTTTCACAAACCAGAATTCACTGTGATTACGCAAAGTTGGGAAATTAAAGGTAAAAAGACCATCAGAAATAAGTACACGTGTTAGCGTGTATGATTTATCTTTCTGATTAACCTCTGCCTCTTAAAGACAGTGTGAGTCAAAATTAAAATAGTTAGATATACTTAAAACACTGCTTCATTGTTGATAGATGTGGAAGTTTAAAAATTCAATGAAATTATGTAATTGTAAATGTTTAACATGAAATATCACAGAAGGCATGCCACTAGGCAGGGAATTACAATTGTAACTGATATTAAACACCTTCATTTATTTGCAGACAACTCAGCATTGAATTATAACCAACAGGACATTGGTTATTCAGAAAAGTTAAAGAATTGTCATATCATTAGTCAGGAGGATACTGGTTTCTCAGAAAGGTCACAGGTTTGTCAAATCACTGGGCATTCTGACCACCAGATTCGTATTAGTCTTCTGCAGCTGGCTGGGGATTTTCCACAAAACAGTCATACTTAACTCTAACTATATTATTAACCTCAATAATGGAGGGTTTTAAGGGCATTGCTTCCAACAAGTTTCAGCATGACAGAAGAACTGAGAAGCAAAGAAAGATGAAAAAGATCAAAAAGAACAACACACTTTAGTAGACCGAGAAGCATTTCCCCCTAGAACATGAGTGTCCCATACATATACAGCCACCAAACTAGATAAGATGGATGAAGCAAAGAAGTGCAGGCTGACAGGAACTGGATGAGATCCCTCCTCAGAGACACAGCCAGAATATGGCAAATACATAGGCAAATGCCAGCAGCAAACCACTGAACTGAGAAAAGGACCCCTGTTGAAGGAATCAGAGAAAGGACTGAAAGAGCTTGAAGGGGCTTGAGACCCCATTTGAACAACAATGCCAACTAACCAGAGCATCCAGGGACTAAGCCACTACCCAAAGACTATACATGGACTGACCCTGGGATCCAACTGCATAGGTAGCAATGAAGGGCACCAGTGGAAGGGGAAGCCCTTGGTCCTGCCAAGTCTGAACCCCCAGTGAATGGGATTGTTGGAGGGAGGGCAGTAATGTGGGGATGATGGGGAGGGCAACACCGATATAGAAGGGGAATGGGAGGGGTTGAGGGATGTTGGCCTGGAAAGTGGGAAAGGGAATAACAATTGAAATGTAAATTAGAAATAAAAATTTAATAAAGATGGAGAAAAATAAAGAACTACAAATTTTAGTAGACAGAGAATTATTTCTCCCCTAGAACATGAGAGGTACACACAAGGAGTGGCAATATTCCTCAGGAATTATATAAGAGGTAGTATAATCTTCTTGTGTCCTTCTCCAAATCCAGACAGTTCCTCAGTCCTATTTTCCTATCTCAGGTGGTCTTCGATGGAATGGTACTTGTCCTTTCTGCTTCTTGGACATAATCATCTTTAAAATGTTGCAGTCTCATAGCAAAGTTTTGGGTGCTAAGAGAAAGGAGAATTCCTATTTCAAGGGGCCAGCAATGATTTCCCAGATCCTATTTTCCATGATCTCATTTCAAGTTTCTTTCTTAGAGATTAGCACTGCATACCACTGGGCTACATATAATAACAGTTGTGGCTAAGCCCTGCTAAGATGCATTTGTGTTTGGCATCTGTACCAGAATGAATATGAGCCTCAGATTGGAGTTAGAACCCCTAGGACAAGATAGATGATTGAAAGTGACAGTGTAGATCTGCAACATGGAACACCAAGTCACTTCATAAAAGGATACTATGTGGAGAGGTGAAATCTGTAACATATTATGTATTCAGATATTAGAATAATACTAACTACAAATGAGAATATGCATATAAAGAGTTGTGATAGATTTTTTCTTATTACAGGATGAATATGGGCAAGAAAACCATGTTTAAAAGAACTGTGCCAGCCTTGGAGTAAATGGCAGTGTGGGTGATGGGTTCCATATAGGCTTGGAAGGCTCTTTGTGCCAACCAGAGGCATAGAAAATACCTTGGATGATGTTAACACAATGCTAAAAGGAAATTCAAAACAGAAAAACAAGGAAACAAACAAAAAATACCTCCTAATCGAAAAATTCAGAAAATCCAGAACAGAATGAAAAGACAAAACCTAAGAGTAATATGAATAGAAGAGAGCACAGATTTCCAGCTCAAGGGACCTGAAAATATCTTCAACAAAACATAGAAGAAATCATCCACAATCTAAATAAAGAGTTGGCCATAAACATACACACACAAAGCCTATAGAACACCAAATAGATTTAAATAGAAAAGAATTCTCTACTCATATAATAATCAAAACACTAAATGCCCAGAACAGAGAAAGAATAATAAAAATTGTAAGAAACACAGGCCAAGTAACATATAAATGCAGACCTATCAGAATTATAACAGATGTCTCAAAAGAGACCCTAAAAGCCATTAGAGCTTATATAGAGGTCTTGCAGACTGTAAGAGAACACAACTACTAACACAGGTTACTATACCTTGTAAAACTATCGATGGGATGGCCTAGAAAATTACTTGTGGCTCATTTATAGAAGAATGTTCTGTGAATGTCCACTGCCCATGAATTTGCAACTGTTATAAAATATTAAAAGAATTTAGGAAGAGGAAAAGCATACTATTCAATATAAGGTAGCTGGATGGACTAAACTTTAAGGGAAGAAGGGGGGATGAAATACGGTGCACCCAAGGGAGACTACATAAATTATGACCCATATATCCAAGGAGAATTCTGGTGTCCCTTTCATCCCATTGATGGGAACTGTGTGTATCTGCTCAGAAAAGAAATCTGCATTTTTTTATTATAATGTTTTCTCAAGCTCGTAATTTTCTCTTTCAGTGTAAATATACAACTCAAAATTTCTAATACACAGCTTTACATCCTTTGTGTCTTTCAGTTTTGGGAATTGTTGCTTATTCACATGCTCAGAACACTAGTATTTTCTGTCTGTCAGTGACAATCACATATCTATTACTTTCAAACCAAGGCAGGAGTCAGCCACATTTATTCTCCCTCGCTTGGACCTGTAGCTGTCACCTCTGGTTTTGTTCTCTCTTCCACTATCCCTTTATGTTTTGCCTTTCTTCAGGGTTTTATGTGATTCTCATACTTTAAACATGCCCAAAATGAATTAGACAATACCTTTCGACAAAAAACTCTCAACATTTACCAGTAACAGAAAAATGTTTACTCTGACTGACTTCTATACCAGCACAGAAATTCCATGACTAAAACCTTTCTTATTTTTTGTTGTATGTGTCAAGACTTTTCTTATTAATACAATGAATACAGTGGGTTTGGGGCAAGGACATTAAATATCAGGATTCATGCAGAGTAAATATACACACAGCAAAACACATTCACAGAAACTGACCCTGCCAAAGAATGTGAACATATTAGTAAGGAAGACAGCCATGACTGTGTTAAGGGTTCTATAAATTACGCTTATGTATTACTCCCTTCTGATTGTTGATCCTTTTTAAAAGCAGTGTAAATCTTTAGCCACCTGAGCAGGCAGTCATTGGTCACATCTGCAGCTACCCTAACACACTTGTGATGACTAAATGGAAAATGTAGAGAAATATGTCACTTTAAATCATCAATGTCCTCAAACCCAGGAGAGAAGGATATCAAAAGATAGTACATCTAACCTGATGTGTCACAGCCATATCTCCTGAAAACTTTGAGAGGCGTGAAGCCAGTAAAACTGTTTGATCTATTTTGAAGAAAGCTGATGTGAATTTTGCAATCACTGTTTTTCGGTCTCTCACTTTTGGATTTTTTGTCTGCTTGTTGCATTCTTGAGGACATTCTGCATTAGCATTCACTTTATGTCTTTTCCTGAGAGAATTATGTTGGCGTATTTCTAGGAAAAAACTAAATTAACATTATCTGACCCTTTTTTTTTCAAGTCTTCCTTATTTATGTCCTTGGGATTATTATGATTGGATGCAGATATGACTCCAGGAATCTTATTGGTATATATGACCCAGAACAAACACAAACAGTGCAATTGGTATAGGATTAACAGAGATAGATGACAACCCCTGATAGAACAGGACATTAATTTACCGATTCAAGGCTTCCCTTTACAACACACTTGGAACTCTCTGAAAGCATAATTTAAAGATAGAGGGTCATATAGTGTATAGTGACTAGAGCAATAGAGCCAAATTAATAAGAGGTATTGACAAAATAAAAATTTCCTATTTATAATATAGATGAGGAATTATATAATAAAAGAAATTAGATGCTACTATTTGCTATTCATAAAAATACTCTTTCAGATAATTTCTGTTTTTCATGGTGCTTTAAAACTAGAAATACCACTGGTCTAAAATGACGCTGTCATATAAAATATTTGTTGTGGAAAAGAAAACCTTTAGTGTCTTTAAATTGGAAACATCAGAATGATAATAAAAATAAAATGTGTTCTGATTCTACTTTCCAATTGTGGCTTAATTCATAACCCTGGACATATAATGAAAAATCAAACACATGATCTCTACTTGTTGAATACTCATTAGTCTGTCTTTGTTCTTGGAAACCTGTATAAATAATCAATCTGGTTGCCAGTCAGTTAGAGCTGCAGAAACAGAGTAATTGCTAGTCAATCAGAGACTTGAAATTCCTTGACCATAAGGTCCTGACAATTTCTCTTGTTTTGCTGGCTTTCTTTCCATTGCTGAATTAGAACATCAGTTCCCTCCACCATCTCTCTAGATTCAAGGGAGGGATTCATTACTTCTGTGGGAGCACTTGTTCACTCTTTGATACTGAGTGGATCCCGGGCATTATTTGGAACATAGCAGAATTTAGTCTAATAATCTAACTTTAAAAGGGCTTCCATACACATGAATTGTGCCCAAATCCTACCCGGTTTCCCCACAGGGAACATTTTACTTCATCACAACATATGGAAATGATTGGGCATTTCAGAGAGTGCCATATGGTGGGAGGATTGCGAGAAGTAAAAATACTCAGCCAAGTGTTTGTCTTCCTTTATTAAAGAAAGCAGAAATGTCAGCAGTACTAACAGACTGGTAGTACTGCTCTGCATACAAGACATACTAAGTGATAATTGCCCCCAATCTGATGAATGCTTAAATTCCTGTGTGGTGTTTTTATTTAAAAACAAACCTCTAACCTAGGTTTGGTTCTATGATTTATGCCTGAACACATCATCTTGGAATGCAGAGTTTAGGATGTGAATACCTTTAAGGAAGGCAGCACCATCACCATGAAGAAGAAGATAAAAGCTTCAGACCTACCCTGAAAAGCAATGTGATATTTTATTCTGAATATTTGCATGATTACAATAGCACTGTGCAGGTGTAGGAAATTTTGTCAGGGAGTCTCCTAGCACTTTTTTTCAAACAACAGCACTCTCATTTATGGACATGTCATCAGCCTGTTTAGAACCATGCTGGGCATTCAGATTACTCTGAACTTTCAATGACCTGATCTCAAAGAGGAATATAATCACTCCAGTGAGTGACAAGGTAGTTGTCAGAAGTATTATTAGGAACACTTAAGTGCTGTGTTTCTTTATCAGGGCTTCTTTCTTAACTGGAACGTTTGGTGGAAAGTCAAGGGTGGTTCTGCCATAGAGATCTACTACATGATTCCAGGTCACAGAAATAACAGTACAAAGGCTACTGATGATCAGAATTAAGACAGAGCACTTGTAGCACATTATCTGAATCTCAGGAACTGAGGCTTTGATTATGCTGACCCTAATGTCTGCTGAGCTAAAAATCACAATGGCAGGTTTTATCAGCATTGCCATTAATATCAGATTCTGTGCACATACAAATTCAGGTGAAGTTGTCCAGGTCAAGTTGACAGGGCTGTGTACCAGAATTATGGTCTCAGTACCAGAGAATTTAAATTCCCAGTGGTAATAAGCTTCCCAGAGTCCAATGTAAACAAGCTGGACAACCTTATTGTTGAATTCCCAGAGGTGCCAGTATTTGCTGCTTGCAAGAATTATTCCAAACCCTGAAGATAATACACTTCAAAGGAAGCCAATAACTCTGAATATCCACTCCTTCACCCCTGCAAATCTGAAGATGAGACAGAACAATTATAGAATCAAGCAGGAACACAAATGTGAAAAACTGAATGAGTCATAGTATAAAGTTATGAAGTACACATCCCTTGCCCCTGTTATCTCCATGTTGTATTTCAATGAGCTATACATGTGTCAGAATTCTACACACTTGTTAGGTATAAATAAGAGAGCTTGAGATCTGTTATTGTGGCAGACATCTCCATTTTAATATGTTTGGACAATAATTTCACAGTGTCCTTCAAATATTGATATGTTGCTGGTTCTTGACTATGTATTTTAATACTTAGAGTTAATGTTAAAATAAGAGTTTGAAATATCATTTAAGGTGATGCTTCTTGCAGATCTCTTTGAAAAAGAGAAAAAATTACAAAAAACCCCATTGCGTTTTACAAACAGAGAAATGATCAACTTATTGAAGATGATTATGACATGATACATACAGGAGCACTTTAATATCAGAATAATTCTTGAGAAGAAAGAGACACAAGAATAACAATGCACACGGTATGCCCATTAATGTCAAACCATGGCATATCTGACTCATTTAATACCAGAAATTATGAACATAAATGATAGAACAATGGGAATATTAAGTATATCAAGGCTGAATAAGCAGATACTGTCATAATTCTGTAGATATTATCCTAATGGGCATGCATTCCTATAGAACAATATGTTTAATATTTCATAAATAAAATCAACATGAACGCAAACATAAATTTCTCATTGAAACTAGTTTGGTGTAAAACTTCATGTTAGAATGCTTATTTCCTACCATATGTGAGGTGTAGAGATGATTCATTATATAATCAAAACTACAGTATGTATGTAAAGGATGAGGAACAATGAATACATGCGTTCTGTATCTAATTTTTATACAGTATTGCACTTCATGAAAATTAACTTCATTGTGCTGCAACATATAGTGTATCTAGAGGATTATTGCTGAGCCATTATCAACTTTGACTAAAAAATAACCTTTTATATTTTTAATATAAAATAACTTATATAGATCTTCTTTGGCCTATTCACCAAAAGTCAGATGTCTGGAGTTTTTTTTTTTTTTTCCTAACCAGGTTTAATTATCTTACATTTACTTTATTTTATTTTATTTTTTTCATTTCCTTCTCTTTTTTATTTATTTATTTTTTTACCTCTTTTTTAAATTTATTTAATACTTAATAATAATTCTTTGGTTTCCGGGCAAACATCCACCTCCCCCCTCCCCTTCCTTATGGGTGTTCCACTCCCAACCCTCCCCCCATTGCCGCCCTCCCCCCAACAGTCTAGTTCACTGGGGGTCCAGTCTTAGCAGGACCCAGGGATTCCCCTTCCACTGGTGCTCTTACTAGGATATTCATTGCTACCTATGAGGTCAGAGTTCAGGGTCAGTCCATGTATAGTCTTTAGGTAGTGGCTTAGTCCCTGGAAGCTCTGGTTGCTTGGCATTGTTGTACATATGGGGTCTCGAGCCCCTTCAAGCTCTTCCAGTTCTTTCTCTGATTCCTTCAACGGGGGTCCTATTCTCAGTTCAGTGGTTTACTGCTGGCATTCGCCTCTGTATTTGCTGTATTCTGGCTATGTCTCTCAGGAGAGATCTACATCCAGCTCCTGTCGGCCTGCACTTCTTTGCTTCATCCATCTTGTCTAATTGGGTGGCTGTATATGTATGGGCCACATGTGGGGCAGGCTTTGAATGGGTGTTCCTTCAGTCTCTGTTTTAATCTTTGCCTCTCTCTTCCCTGAGAAGGGTATTCTTGTTCCCCTTTTAGAGAAGGAGTGAAGCATTCACATTTTGATCATCTGTCTTGAGTTTCATTTCTTCTAGGCATCTAGGATAATTCAAGCATTTGGGCTAATAGCCACTTATCAATGAGTGCATACCATGTATGTCTTTCTGTGATTGGGTTAGCTCACTCATGATGATATTTTCCATTTCCAACCATTTGCCTACGAATTTCATAAAGCCGTTGTTTTTGATCGCTGAGTAATATTCCATTGTGTAGATGTACCACATTTTCTGTACCCATTCCTCTGTTGAAGGGCATCTGGGTTCTTTCCAGCTTCTGGCTATTATAAATAAGGCTGCGATGAACATAGTGGAGCACGTTTCTTTTTTATATGTTGGGGCGTCTTTTGGGTATATGCCCAAGAGAGGTATAGCGGGATCCTCAGGCAGTTCAATGTCCAATTTTCTGAGGAACCTCCAGACTGATTTCCAGAATGGTTTTACCAGTCTGCAATCCCACCAACAAGGGAGGAGTATTCCTCTTTCTCCACATCCTCGCCAGCATCTGCTGTCACCTGAGTTTTTGATCTTAGCCATTCTCGCTGGTGTGAGGTGAAATCTCAGGGTTGTTTTGATTTGCATTTCCCTTATGACTAAAGATGTTGAACATTTCTTTAGGTGTTTCTCAGCCATTCGGCATTCCTCAGCTGTGAATTCTTTGTTTAGCTCTGAACCCCATTTTTTGATAGGGTTATTTGTCTCCCTGCG
The DNA here is from genome assembly GCF_021556685.1 of Rattus norvegicus. Taxonomy (NCBI): domain Eukaryota; kingdom Metazoa; phylum Chordata; class Mammalia; order Rodentia; family Muridae; genus Rattus; species Rattus norvegicus. The sequence continues at coordinate 29,690,218 of NC_141554.1, forward strand.
GTCTAACTTCTTGAGTTCTTTGTATATTTTGGATATAAGGCCTCTCTCTATCTGTTGTAGGATTGGTAAAGATCTTTTCCCAATCTGTTGGTTGCCGTTTTGCCCTAACCAGAGTGTCCTTTGCCTTACAGAAGCTTTGCAGTTTTATGAGACCCAATTTGTCGATTCTTGATCTTAGAGCATAAGCCATTGGTGTTTTGTTCAGGAAATTTTTTCCAGTGCCCATGTGTTCCAGATGCTTCCCTAGTTTTTCTTCTATTAGCTTGAGTGTGTCTGGTTTGATTTGGAGGTCCTTGATCCACTTGGACTTATGCTTTGTACAGGGTGATAAGCATGGATCAATCTTCATTTTTCTACATGTTGACCTCCAGTTGAACCAGCACCATTTGCTGAAAATGCTATCTTTTTTCCATTGGATGGTTTTGGCTCCTTTGTCAAAAACCAATGACCATAGGTGTGTGGGTTCATTTCTGGGTCTTAATTCTATTCCATTGGTCTATCTGTCTGTCTCTGTACCAATACCATGCAGTTTTTATCACTATTGTTCTGTAATACTGCTTGAGTTCAGGGATAGTGATTCCCCCTGAAGTCCTTTTATTGTTGAGGATAGTTTTAGCTATCCTGGGTTTTTTGTTATTCCAGATGAATTTGCAAATTGTTCTGTCTAACTCTTTTAAGAATGGGATCAGTATTTTGATGGGGATTGCATTGAATCTGTAGATCGCTTTTGGTAAAATGGCCATTTTTACTATATTAATCCTGCCAATCCATGAGCATGGGATATCTTTCCATCTTCTGAGGTCTTCTTCAATTTCTTTCTTCAGTGTCTTGAAGTTCTTATTGTATAGATCTTTTACTTGCTTGGTTAAAGTCACACCGAGGTACTTTATATTATTAGGGTCTATTATGAAGGGTGTCGTTTCCCTAATTTCTTTCTCGGCTTGTTTCTCTTTTGTGTAGAGGAAGGCTACTGATTTATTTGAGTTAATTTTATACTCAGCCACTTTGCTGAAGTTGTTTATCAGCTTTAGTAGTTCTCTGGTGGAACTTTTGGGATCACTTAAATATACTATCATGTCATCTGCTAATAGTGATATTTTGACTTCTTCTTTTCGGATCTGTATCCCCTCGACCTTCTTTTGTTGTCTGATTGCTCTGGCTAGAACTTCAAGAACTATATGGAATAAGTAGGGAGAGAGTGGGCAGCCTTGTCTAGTCCCTGATTTTAGTGGGATTGTTTCAAGTTTCTCTCCATTTAGTTTAATGTTAGCAACTGGTTTGCTGTATATGGCTTTTACTATGTTTAGGTATGGGCCTTGAATTCCTATTCTTTCCAGGACTTTTATCATGAAGGGGTGTTGAATTTTGTCAAATGCTTTCTCAGCATCTAATGAAATGATCATGTGGTTCTGTTCTTTCAGTTTGTTTATATAATGGATCACGTTGATGGTTTTCCGTATATTAAACCATCCCTGCATGCCTGGGATGAAGCCTACTTGATCATGGTGGATGATTGTTTTGATGTGCTCTTGGATTCGGTTTGCCAGAATTTTATTGAGTATTTTTGTGTCGATATTCATAAGGGAAATTGGTCTGAAGTTCTCTTTCTTTGTTGTGTCTTTGTGTGGTTTAGGTATAAGAGTAATTGTGGCTTCGTAGAAGGAAATCGGTAGTGCTCCATCTTTTTCAATTTTGTGGAATAGTTTGGATAATATTGGTATGAGGTCTTCTATGAAGATTTGATAGAATTCTGCACTAAACCCGTCTGGACCTGGGCTCTTTTTGGTTGGGAGACCTTTAATGACTGCTTCTATTTCCTTAGGAGTTATGGGGTTGTTTAACTGGTTTATCTGTTCCTGATTTAACTTCGATACCTGGTATCTGTCTAGGAAATTGTCCATTTCCTGAAGATTTTCAAGTTTTGTTGAATATAGGTTTTTATAGTAAGATCTGATGATTTTTTGAATTTCCTCTGAATCTGTAGTTTTATGTCTCCCTTTTCATTTCTGATTTTGTTAATTTGGACGCACTCTCTGGGTCCTCTCGTTAGTCTGGCTAAGGGTTTATCTATCTTGTTGATTTTCTCAAAGAACCAACTTTTTGTTCTGTTGATTCTTTCTATGGTCCTTTTTGTTTCTACTTGGTTGATTTCAGCTCTGAGTTTGATTATTTCCTGCCTTCTACTCCTCCTGGGTGTATTTGCTTCTTTTTGTTCTAGAGCTTTTAGGTGTGCTGTCAAGCTGCTGACATATGCTCTTTCCTGTTTCTTTCTGCAGGCACTCAGCGCTATGAGTTTTCCTCTTAGCACAGCTTTCATTGTGTCCCATAAGTTTGGGTATGTTGTATCTTCATTTTCATTAAATTCTAAAAAGTTTTTAATTTCTTTTTTTATTTCTTCCTTGACCAGGTTATCATTGAGTAGAGCATTGTTCAATTTCCACGTATATATGGGCATTCTTCCCTTATTGTTATTGAAGACCAGTTTTAGGCCGTGGTGGTCCGATATCACGCATGGGATTATTTCTATCTTTCTGTACCTGTTGAGTCCCGTTTTTTGACCAATTATATGGTTAACTTTGGAGAAAGTACCATGAGGAGCTGAGAAGAAGGTATATCCTTTTCCTTTAGGATAGAATGTTCTATAAATATCTGTTAAGTCCATTTGGCTCATGACTTCTCTTAGTCTGTCGACATCACTGTTTAATTTCTGTTTCCATGATCTGTCCATTGATGAGAGTGGGGTGTTGAAATCTCCCACTATTATTGTGTGAGGTGCAATGTGTGTTTTGAGCTTTAGTAAGGTTTCTTTTACGTATGTAGGTGCCCTTGTATTTGGGGCATAGTTATTTAGGATTGAGAGTTCATCTTGGTGGATTTTTCCTTTGATGAATATGAAGTGTCCTTCCTTATCTTTTTTGATGACTTTTAGTTGGAAATTGATTTTATTTGATATTAGAATGGCTACTCCAGCTTGCTTCTTCTGACCATTTGCTTGGAAATTTGTTTTCCAGCCTTTCACTCTGAGGTAGTGTCTGTCTTTGTCTCCGAGGTGTGTTTCCTGTAGGCAGCAGAATGCAGGGTCCTCGTTGCGTATCCAGTTTGTTAATCTATGTCTTTTTATTGGGGAGTTGAGGCCATTGATATTGAGAGATATTAAGGAATAGTGATTATTGCTTCCCGTTATATTCATATTTGGATGTGAGGTTATGTTTGTGTGCTTTCATTCTCTTTGTTTTGTTGCCAAGACGATTAGTTTCTTGCTTCTTCTAGGGTATAGCTTGCCTCCTTATGTTGGGCTTTACCATTTATTATCCTTTGTAGTGCTGGATTTGTAGAAAGATATTGTGTAAATTTGGTTTTGTCATGGAATATCTTGGTTTTCCCATCTATGTTAATTGAGAGTTTTGCTGGATACAGTAACCTGGGCTGGCATTTGTGTTCTCTTAGGGTCTGTATGACATCAGTCCAGGATCTTCTGGCCTTCATAGTTTCTGGCGAGAAGTCTGGTGTGATTCTGATAGGTCTCCCTTTATATGTTACTTGACCTTTTTCCCTTACTGCTTTTAATATTCTTACTTTATTTTCTGCATTTGTTGTTTTGACTATTATGTGATGGGAGGAGTTTCTTTTCTTGTCCAATCTATTTGGAGTCCTGTAGGCTTCTTGTATGCTTATGGGTATCTCTTTCTTTAGGTTAGGGAAGTTTTCTTCTTTGATTTTGTTGAAGATATTTACTGGTCCTTTGGGCTGGGAGTCTTCACTCTCTTCTATACCTATTATCCTTATGTTTGATCTCCTCATTGAGTACTGGATTTTCTGTATGATTTGGACCAGTAGCTTTTTCTGCTTTACATTATCTTTGACAGTTTAGTCGATGATTTCTATGGAATATCCTGCTCCTCAGATTCTCTCTTCTATCTCTTGTATTCTGTTGGTGAAGCTTGTATCCTCGGCTCCTTGTCTCTTCTTTTGTTTTCTATATCCAGGGTTGTTTCCATGTGTTCTTTCTTGATTGCTTCTATTTCTATTTTCAATTCCTTCAACTGTTTGATTGTGTTTTCCTGGAATTTTTTCAGGGATTTTTGCGATTCCTCTCTGTAGGCTTCTACTTGTTTTTAATGTTTTCCTGTATTTCTCTAAGGGAGTTCTTCACGTCTTTCTTCAAGTCCTCCAGCATCATGATCAAATATGATTTTGAAACTAGATCTTGCTTTTCTGGTGTGTTTGGTTATCCCATGTTTGTTTTGATGGGAGAATTGGGCTCCGATGGTGCCATGTAGTCTTGTTTTCTGTTGCTTGGGTTCCTGCGCTTGCCTCTCGCCATCAGATTATCTCTAGTGTTACTTTGTCTGCTATTTCTGACAGTGGCTAGACTGTCCTATAAGCCTGTTTGTCAGGAGTGCTATAGACCTGTTTTCCTGTTTTCTTTCAGCCAGTTATGGGGACAGAGTGTTCTGCTTTCAGGCATGTAGTTTTTCCTATCTACAGGTCTTCAGCTGTTCCTGTGGGCCTGTGTCTGGAGTTCACCAGGCAGGTTACTTGCAGCAGAAATGTTGGTCTTACCTGTGGTCCCAATGCTCAAGTTTGCTCGTGGGGTTTTGCCTACGAGCTGTTTCGCTGGGATAGCAACCAGGAAGTTCTGCGCCGCCCTTTCTGGGAGCTTCTGTGCACCAGGGTTCCAGATGGCGTTTGGTGTTTTCCTCTGGAATCAGTAATGTGGGCAGAGTGCAGTCTCTTCTGTTTTCCCAGGCAAGTCTGCCTCTCTGAAGGTTTAGCTTTCCCTCCCACGGGATTTGCGTCCAGAGAACTGTTTATCTGGTCGGTCCCTTCAAGTTCCAGCGGTGTCTCAGAAGCAGGGGACCCGCTGCTGCTGTGCCCTTATCCAAGGGAACCCAGAGGCCATATATAGTTTCCTCTTGGGCCAGGGATGTGGGCAGAGGTGGGCAGTTTTGGTGGTCTCTTCTGCTCTGGAGTCTCAGGAGTGCCCACCTGTCCAGGTGGTGAGGTCTCTCTCCCACAGGGTTAGGGAACAGTGAGCTGCTGCGGTCAGGGACCCATGGATTGGGGACTCCCGCTAAAAACCGGAAGTGCCCGGTCCTAGAGGAATTTTGCCTCCGTGTGTCCTGAGTTCACCAGGCAGGTCGCTTGGAGCAGGAAGGTCTGTCTTACCTGTGGTCCCGAGGTTCAAGTTTGCTTGTGGGGTGCTACCTACGAGCTCTCCGTGGGGTAGCCTCTGGAGTTCTTTAGAATTAATCTGAGTTCCTTATTCTACTACACTCACCTGTGTGTCTATGTTTGTGTTGGTACCATTTGGTTTTAACAACAGAGATGTGTGCTAGAACATGAAATCTGGTATAGTAAATTATCTGGGGATGCTATTTATGCTTAGGATATCTTTTAGTCTCTGTTATGTTCTTGCTTCCATATGAATTTTTCTATTTTTTTATCAGAATGTACATAAGGATGATAAATATGTTATAACTTTGATTACCTTAGTATATGAAGATTACTGTTATCCTAGAAATTAACATTTATTATATACTTAGAAAATTAGAAAAAGTATAAGAACATTATAAACAATCAAAGAACATTTGAACATTAGAGGTCTGATCAAGGATAATAATTATGAAAAAGTATATAAAAGAAAAATCCAATAATGCAAGCATTTCAAAATTTATTTTAAATAAAAAGCACACACTTTAATTTATTCTTCACTGATTAATTTTTCTTCTTTGCATGGAGCATAGATCATTTGTCACTCAAATTACCATAAGACACTGTGGGCATTGTAATATAAAAAATCTCTTAAGAAATCTATCAACTTAATACTGGTAAAATAACTTTATGAAAGAAAGAAAGCATAAATAATCAGCCTTTCAGATAATTCATGACATTCTTTGTAGCGCTTTCTTTTTTTAAACTTATTGGCTTTAAACTGAATAATTATTAATTTATCCTTCAAATGTCAGCTCCTTTCAGGTTTTCCCATACATTGACCCCCTTATCCCATCATGCTTCTAAGTATGTGACCCTCAAGTATCCATCCTTTCCCTCTTCCCCGCCATGAAATTCCACTACACTGGGGAATCCAGCATGACCATGGGCTTCTCATCATACCAGTGCTCAACAAGGACAATCTCTGCTAGATATGCTGCTGGAGCCATGGACCTGTCCATGTGTGAACTTTTGGTGGTGGTGCTTTAGTCCATGGGTACTCTGGTTGGTTGGTATTTTTGTTTGTTTGATGTTGCAACAACCTTCAGCTCTTTCGTTCCTTTCTCTATCTCTTCCAATGTGAACCCTGTTCTCAGTTCAATGGTTGGCTGCTAGCATTCTCCTCTGTAATTGTTATAGTCTGGCAGAGCCTCTCAGGAACAGCTATATCAAGCTCCTATCATAATGCACTTCTGGTATCAGTAGCAATACAATATCATTTGTGTTCGGTGGCTGTACGGATATGGGCTGGATCCCATGGTGGGGCAGGCTCTGCATGGCCATTGCTTCAGTCTCTGCTACAAACTCTATCTCCATATCTCCTCCTATGAATATTGTTCTACCCCCTTATAAGATGGACTGAAGCATCCACACTTTGGTGGTCGTTTTTCTTGTGTTTCATGTGGTCTGAGGATTGTATATTGGGTAATTTGAGTTTTGGGGCTAATATCCACTTATCAGTATGTGCGTAGGATGGGTGGGTTTTCTTTGTTGTTATTGTTGCTTGTGTTTTGTTATTGTGGTACTTCACATAGGATGATATTTTCTGGTTCCATCCATTTACCTAAGAGTTTCATGAAGGTTTGTTTTTAATAGCTGAGTAGTAAAGCATTGTGGAGATGTACCACATTTTCTGTATCCAGTCCTCTGTTGAAAGACATCTCTGTTGTGGTGCAGTAAAGTGTTCCCTGTTGGGAGCACTTGGTAGGATTTGTGCACGATTCATGTATATGGAAAACCTTGGAGGGTTAGAGTATTAGACTAAATTCTGCTGTGTTCCAAATTATGCCAGTGTTCCACTCAATACCAAAGAGAGAACAAGTGCTCCCAAAGAAGTAATGAATCACTCTCTTGAAACTAGAGAGTTGGTGGAGGGAACTGATATTCTGATTCAGCAGAGGAAACAAAGAGCCAGCAAGGCAAGGGAAAGTGTCAGGACCTTATGGTCCAGGGAATCACATGTCTCTGATAGACTCGCAATTAGTCTGATTTGCAGCTATGACTGACTGGCAACCAGATTGTTTATTTATACAGGTTTCAGAGACCAAAGACAGAATGATGAACATTCAAGTATTTGAGATTATGTGTTTGATTTTTCATTATATGTCCAGGGTTATCAAATGAGCCACAGCTGGAAAGTACAATCAGAACACCTTTTTATTTTTATTATCATTATGATTTCTCCAATTTAAAGACACCAAAGACTACCTTTTCCAAAGGAAACAAATGTGTTATATGACAGCTTCATTTTAGGCCAGTGGTATTTCCAGTTTTAAAGCCCCAAGAAAAACACAAAGTATCTGAAATAGTATTTTTATGAATAGTAAATAGTGACATCTAATTTCTTTCATTATATGTTCCTTAATCTGCACTATAAATAGGAAATATTTATTTTTGTCAATATCCCTTATGCACTGGCTTCTATTTTTCTAGGGAGTCTGTACTGTATGACCCTGTAATTTCAAATTATGCTTTTAGGGATCTCCAAATGTGTTGTCAAGTGAGGCCTTGAATCTGTAAATTCATGCTATGGCCTTTCGGAGATTGTAAATTATCTCTGTTAATCCTATACCAATTGCACTGTTTGTGTTTGCTCTGAGTCAGATATCCCAAGAAGATACCTGGAATAGTATCTGCATCTAATCATAATGATCTCAAGGGAATACATATGGAAGACTTCACAAATAGTGTCAGATAAAGTTAATTTTAGCTTTTTTCTAGAAATATGCCAACATAATACTCTCAGTAAAACACACAAAATGAATGATAATACAGAATGTCCTCAAGAATGCAACAATGAGGCACCAAAACCCAAAAATGAGAGATTGAACAACAGTGATTTGAATATTCACATCAGCTTTGCTCAAAATGAGTCAAACAGTATTACTGGCTTCACAACTCTCAAAGTTTTCAGAAGATATGGCTGTGGCACATCCGTTTAGATGTATTATCTTATGATATCCTTCCTTCCATGGTTGTAGGACACTGATGTTTAAAACTGACATTTTCTATACATTTTCCATTTAGTCATCAAAAGTTCATAAGAGTAGATGCAGATATGGCTAATGACTGCCTTCTCAGGTGGCTAAACATTTACACTGCTTCATAAAAAGGATCAACATCCAGGAAGTTGCAATGCATAAGCCTACTTTGTAGAACCTTTAACACAGTCATGACTGTGTTCCTTAGTATGCTGTTCACATTTTTCAGCAGGGTCAGCTTCTCTGAGTGTGTTGTGCTGTGGGTATATTTACGCGGCACAAATCCTGATATTTAATGTCTTTTCCCAAAACTCAGCGTATCATTGTATTAATAAGTGTAGGGCGCCCTCCTGTGGTGAACAACGGTATTGCGTATGCGCAGGCTTTGCATCTGGCATCAGTTGGCCGGTAATATGCTAATGAGGGAGCAGTACCATGCTAATGAGGTGATTCGTGCTCCGCCAATCCCTGAAGGACAATTAGCATAGCCTCAGCCTGCTGTCTATATAAGGCAAGCACTCTTGCTGCTTGAGGTCCCCGTATCAGCAAAATGAAGGTGGTCCTACAATAAAAGCTGTTAACGAGGATCCAACGGTGTTGCGTCTTCCTTGCCGGACGAGGTGGGCGCGACAACTGGTGGCCCATACGGGGACCCGAGAATATTCTCGTGGATCCAGAAGTCTTCAGTTTCAGGACGGCGACGTCGTTAAATTCCCGGATAATGGAAGATAAGTTTCTCTGGAGGTAAGCAGAGACGATGAATAAAGTTCTCTGGAGGTAAGCTGTGAGGAGCTGTCCGAGGAGCTGTCCTCACAGATGTGAGGAGCTGTCCAAGGAGCTGTCCTCACATATGTGAGGAGCTGTCCTCACATACTCCATTACAAGATGGCACCGGCATCCGGCAGAACGCACCTAGTAAAAAGGGCAATACGCAGGCACCTGGTAACTTCCCTACTCAAAGGGACACGTATGTTTTGGTACGTCATCTGGCATAATTGGCAGCGACCAGTCAGAGAGTGACACGTCCTAGGCGAGGATAGTTTCCTATATAAGGGACGGTTATTCCTCACTCTCCGTCTCCGCATTGTAAGCTTATGCTCTCCCTCTCAAGACGCATTAAAGCTTTTCTGCAGTAGGATCCTGTGTGTGCTGCGTTGTTCCTGCTGGCGAGACGTAGCGCGGGACATCTGGTGCCGAAAACCCGGGAAAGACCTCGCCATCGTCAGCACCTTCGGAGATCCCTTGGTGAGAAGGAGGATTCAGAACTGCAGGTAGATACGTTCGGAGAGGCAGCCCTCTCTTGGACTTTGGTCTGGGGTTGTCACCGCCTTGGGAAGGATTTGTTGAGGCTATAGTATTTGTCCTGGGAGCCACCCTACTCTTTATGTTCTGTTTTCACCGTTTTCGCTGTTAAAAGGATGATCACAGCAGCTGAAGGCACGTCTCAGTCTCTCGTATATAAGTGAGCTTCGCGCAGCTCCCTTTTACCTTCGATTTTGACTGTTGAGGAACAAGGACGCGATAAGGCCGACGTAGATAAGCGGCACCGTCCAGGGAGGCGCGTGTAAGACTCCCGTACATAAGAGAGCAGCAAGTGTCCGTCTCTACCCTTTCACCTCACGCCTTGTCAGACAGACGTAGATAAGCTGCCGGCGTTCCTGGCCCATCATGGGATCCTCACAGTCTGTGGTCACGGCCTTGGAAACAGTGTTAAAGCAGAGGAACATCAAAATTGGAGGAGGAACACTTAAAAACTTTGTGAGGGAGGTGGAGAGGGTGGCGCCTTGGTTTGCCTGTTCAGGCTCGTTTACAATTGCCTCATGGAACAAACTTGGAAAAGTCCTTGACAGAAAATTGGCGGAAGAGGATCTGCGCCTAGGGACCAAAGCTATATGGAAGCTGGTTAAGAATTGTTTAAAGGATGAAACGTGTAAGGCAGCAGTAGTAGAAGGACAGGCCACTCTTGAGGTAGTCCGGGAAAGTCTGTCAGAAACTGAACGTAGTGAGAGGTTGGGCGCGCGCAAGAAAAAAGACGTCCTAAGAAAGAAAAAGTGCCCTCCCGGTAAGTCCGCAGACAAGGGAGCGTTGAAATTTTCAGATTCCAGCACTTCCTTCTCTACACATAAACCAGGAGGGAGAGCCAGCCTATACCCTGTGAAAGAGCTAGAAGCGCTGAACCTCGACAGTTCTGAAAGCTCTAAAAATAAAACCTTAGACTCAGAGGAGGAGGCTGAGCTAGATGAGGAAGCAGCTAAATATGAGGAGGAAAGATATTACCCCGATGAATGTAGGGGAAGTAATAGAAGCCTTCTAGCGCGGCCGCCACCAACGGTGCCCCCTCCATATGAGACACGCTCACGCGCCTTCTCACTAGTCCCCGAGAGGGTGAGAAGAAAGCTGAGTATGACATTTCCTATCTTTGAGACTTCGGAGGGAGGACGGGTCCATGCCCCTGTTGAATATAATCAGATTAAGGAATTAGTGGAATCAGTTAGAAAGTATGGAGTCACGGCCAACTTTACTCTAACACAACTCGACAGGTTGGCCATGACAGCATTGACACTAGCTGATTGGCAGATGATTGCTAAGGCAGCCCTTCCCAGCATGGGCCTTGGCTGACAAAGCCACAAAAATGATAGCTGTGGCCCTGGCCTCTCCTTTAGAGGCCGCTAAAGCCTTTCATGGCAATTTCCATGTCACCTCAGAAACTTTGCGCCGCTGCTTCTCTATAACTAGAAAAGAGGCACGTGATATAGTCACCCAGTGCCAACAGTGCTGCCAGTTCCTCCCAGTTCCTCACATTGGGGTCAACCCGAGAGGAATACAGCCATTGCAAATCTGGCAAATGGATGTTACTCATAATTCTACAGTATGTGCATGTATCTATAGACACATGTTCTGGCATTCTACATGCCACCCCACTTACAGGAGAAAAAACAACACATTACATTCAGCACTGCCTTTAAGCATGGAGTGCTTGGGGAAAGCCAAAATGTGTAAAAACTGACAATGGCCCCGCCTACACATCTCAAAAATTCCGTCAGTTTTGTGCTCAGATGCAGGTTACCCACCTGATGGGCCTGCCCTACAACCCTCAAGGACAGGGAATCATAGAGCGTGCTCATCGGACGCTCAAATCATATTTAATAAAACAAAGAGGGGGAATTATGATAGAACTCCTCCCAACACCCCGAGTGGCCACTGCTCTGGCCCTTTTTACCTTAAATTTTTTAAATCTTGATGAAGCTGGACAAACAGCGGCTGAGCGACATTGCTCAGAGCCCAAGAGGACAAAAGAATTAGTCAAATGGAAGGATGTATTGACAAATGAATGGAAAGGCCCGGATCCTGTTTTAATAAGATCCAGGGGAGCTGTCTGTGTTTTTCCACAGGACAATGAAAATCCCATATGGATCCCAGGACGACTTACTCGGAGCATCACAGCAAGTGATCAAGAAGGGACTGGGACTCCTGCACCTCCTCACTCTTCTTCCATGGATGCCAGCAACGGTGCAGGACGAGCTACGATGGGGAATAATGTCAACCTTTCCACTCCCGATGCCGGTGATGTACCACTAACAGGGATTTAGGGTTGGCCTATTTACCTAAGGACACAGGTTGAACGACTAAGAAAATAGGACTATTCCCCTTAAGGGCAGCCTTTGTTTTGGCATATTCAACAAAACATCTTTTGATCTCCCTTGCATTATGTTATGTAATCAATCTTCTGCTTGGTTAAGGAGGCCACATGGGGAACTGGTGAGGAGGACATTGTGGCTAACGCCACAGTTCTCTATGGTGGTGGCCTTACATTGCGTTAATGGTAGCTGCACTGATCTTACGCCCATGGCGATGCTATTTGGAGGAAAGGGCGAAAAGGGATGGTTGTCATTTTTCTGGAAGGGGAACATCAAACCTGCTGCCTCTGTCTGGACAGCTACTCATATAAAATATCGCAGTAGTTACCCGCATGCCTCGCTTTATCCCGATCCCTGTTGATACCCCGGGAACCATGACCTTATTTAGAGGAAAAAGAGATTTTGGTACTTCTGCAATTATTGCTGTCATTATTGCTACGACAGCAGTCGCTGCCTCAGTTACTGCCTCGGCATTGGCCTTGTCAAATTCAGTACAGACAACCCAAACTATCAATGATTTATCGGCCACCATCTCTGTGGCTCGGGACAGACAGGCCTCGGCCAATACTCAGACATAGGGAGGCCTTATGCTTGTAAACCAACGTTTAGATCTGGTCCGAGAGCAATTAGACATTCTATGGCAACTGGCCCAGCTTGGCTGTGAGCAAAAACTCCCAGGCCTTTGTGTCACCTCCATATAATATGACAAATTTACCCGAGCTGCTAATCTGTCTAAGAGTCTTTCACAGCATCTGTTACAGAATTGGACCTCGGAGTTTGAACAGACACTTCGAGAGCTGAGAGCGATCATCATTCAAGTAAATTCTACCCGACTGGACCTGTCTTTGATGGAGGGATTGTCGTCCTGGATCACCTCAGCAGTCTCTTATTTCAAGGAATGGGTGGGAGTGGGACTTTTTGGAGTGATCCTCTGCTGTGGTTTAGTGTTACTCCTCTGGTTGCTTTGCAAATTGAGATCTCAAACAAGAAAGGACAAAGTAGTGATCGCCCAGGCGCTTGTAGCCCTTGAACAAGGAGCGTCAGCCGATATCTGGTTGACCATGCTCAAGCAACAGGTTGCCGGCTGGACAGCTCTTGCACTCCTAGAACCTCGGTTCATTGCACAGGATTAGAGTGTCCGGGTTGAGCAGCCCATGAGGGGTGACGAGCTTAGCATCACACAGGGAAGTTCTACCAAATACGCTCCCTGGAAGGCATGTCATATTACATGAGGGTTTCTGCCCCAGTTTTCCCTCCCTCGAAAAATGGCAGTGCGACGGGTCGGGAGTGCCCTGGGTCCCAACAACAGCCTAAGGGTATCTCTCTTGTACAGGTTCGCCATCTTTGTACGAGGATATGACCTCTGTTTTCGCCCTCCTATATCTGGGTGTCCTGTTTGCTTAAAAAAACAGAAAAGGGGGAGATGTGAGGAGCTGTCCAAGGAGCTGTCCTCACATATGTGAGGAGCTGTCCTCACATACTCCATTACAAGATGGCACTGGCATCCGGCAGAACGCACCTAGTAAAAAGGGCAATACGCAGGCGCCTGGTAACTTCCCTACTCAAAGGGACACGTACGTTTTGGTACGTCATCTGGCATAATTGGCAGCGACCAGTCAGAGAGTGACACGTCCTAGGCGAGGATAGTTTCCTATATAAGGGACGGTTATTCCTCACTCTCCTTCTCCGCATTGTAAGCTTATGCTCTCCCTCTCAAGACGCATTAAAGCTTTTCTGCAGTAGGATCCTGTGTGTGCCGCGTCGTTCCTGCTGGCGAGACGTAGCGCGGGACAGTAAGCAGAGAAGTTGAAAGCCTTGGTATAGAGGCCGAGAGGTTAGCGAAGTTGAAAGCCTTGGTATAGAGGCCGAGAGGTTAGTGAAGTTGAAAGCCTTGGTATAGAGGCCGAGAGGTTAGTGAAGTTGAAAGCCTTGGAATAGAGGCTGAAATATTAGTGAAGTTGAAAGCCTTGGTATAGAGGCGGAAAGGTTTGGGAACTACCGCAATGTTGTTTCCAATTGATCATTTGTGGATAGGGCTTGTAATTTTGTTTCTTTTTTTTCTTTGTGTGGGATAGAGAAGCCACAGAGGGCAAGCTTAAGCCAGGATCAAAACCTCTTTGGCGAATGGTCCCTGCCTGCTTGGAGGATAAACGATGTGAGGAAGCTGTTAAGACAGGTCAGAGGGTCCTTGCAGAGCAACAAGAAAGTATATCGAAGGGAGAAAAGGTCTCGAAAGAAAAAAAGAAAAGAAAAGGAGATAAAAGGAACAGATTGAAGGCAGAGATAGAAAAAAGAGGATAATCAGAACCAGGAAACAAATAAGATGTATTCTTCTTTAAAAACCTTGACCTTAGGAATGTGAGATGATTCAGAGTTTAGTGAGGATGACGAGGCTGATCTTGAGGAAGAGGCTGCTCAGTGTGAGAGGGAGAGATTAGGCAAGAAAGCAGTTATACCAACAGCACCTCCATATAACCTTCAACATAAAAGCATGGTGAAGCCAGCAGGGGCTACTTCCTTTTGCCCAGAGGTGTGGAAAGAGATGGGATTAAGTTTTCCAGTGTTTCTGGATGCTAACGGGCATCGATATCATGAACCCGTTGACTTTAAGACTATGAAGCAATTGGCAGAATCAGTCAGAACCTATGGGTCAGTGCAGCTTTTGTTGTGGCTCAAGTTGAGGCTATTGCTAGGTATTGCCTCACCCCTGGGGATTGGGTAGTCTGGCTAAAGACTGCCTCTCCTCAGGTCAATACTTAGATTGGAAATCTTATCTTTTTGAACATGCTAATACTCAGGCCGCCATTAATCTGGCCTCAGGAGTAGACCCTCAGAGACATTGGGATGCTGACATGCTATTGGGTCTAGGGAGATTTGCTCTGGACCAGACTGGTTATCCAGAACAAGTTTATAGCCAAATTAATGAAACAGCCATCAAGGCATGGAAAGCACTGCCTAATAGGGGCACGGTCCCTGGGAACCTTACCAAGGTTCTGCAAGGGCCCACAGAGCCGTTTTCAGACTTTGTCGCCCGCATGGTAGAGGCTGCTACCAAAATCTTCAGAGACCCTGATACAACCATGCCTCTTATTAAGCAGCTAGTGTATGAGCAATGTACAAAAGAATGTAGGAGTGCTATAACACCATACAAACATAAAGGTTTAGAAATTTGGTTAAAAGTCTACAGGGAAATGGGAGGACCATTGACTAATGCTGTCTAGCAGCAGCTGTAGTGCAGTTAGGGAAAGATGCCATCACAGATACCTGTTTCAAATGTGGCAGTAAAGGGCATTATCGAAGACAGTGTCCAGAAAGGAATAAGGGGAGAATTAGTGATAGACCTAAGCAGCCTGGACTATGTCCACGAGGTAAGAAGGGAAGCCACTGGGAAAGTGAGTGCAGATCTATGAAGGACTTGGATGGCCGACCCTTAGCGACAGGATATGGTGGTGCATGGCCAAAAAATGGACAACGGGGCCCACGTCCCCAGGGCCCTCAAATATATGGGGCTCTGCAGAGCGACAGAAAGGGACAGGACAATCAGAGGCCTTGGCCTTTCCTTCGCCACCCGAAGGACCGAGGAGAGCCACTAAAGGCTCAGCAGGACTGGACCTTCACTCCACCACCAGAATCGTATTAACCCCCCAAATGGGAGTGCAGCCTGTAGACACAGATTTTAGAGGACCCCTCCCTAAAGATACAATTGGGCTATTGTTGGGATGC
Organism: Rattus norvegicus; assembly: GCF_021556685.1. NCBI lineage: Eukaryota > Metazoa > Chordata > Mammalia > Rodentia > Muridae > Rattus > Rattus norvegicus. The sequence goes on from NC_141554.1 coordinate 29,705,774, forward strand.
TGCTCCTCTGCCCTGAAGGGTTTACAGATTGTGCCCGGAGTAATTGACCATTATTATTTGGGCACAGTAAAAGTCCTAGTAGCCTCCCCCCAGGGAATTACTGCAATTTCCCGTGGAGACAGAATCGCTCAAATGCTGCTTCTGCCTAGCTTGCATAAGCGCTTTCCTGCTGAAAATAGAATCAAAGGGGACAGGGGCTTAGGATCTACAGGCTCCTGATTTGCCTTTATCTCATTGGAACTGGGTGATCGTCCAATGTTAACATTGACTGTAGAGGGACGATCATTCCTTGGCGTATTGGACACTGGAACAGATTGTAGTATTATCTCTGCTCATGACTGGCCACCTAGGTGGCCTACGCAAACATCATCTCAGGCCCTATGTGGTCTAGGGTATGAAATGGCTCCTTTAATAAGCTCCAAAGAATTGATATGGAAGGATGCAGAAGGAAGATCAGGAACGATTACTCCCTATGTTGTGGACATTCCAGTGACACTGTGGGGCAGAGATGTTTTGATAAATCTAGACATGATTCTGACTAATGATTACTCCCCACAAGTTAAGGATATGATGACAAAAATGGGCTATGTGCCTAGAAAAGGTCTGGGAAAAAACTTACAAGGACGAGTTGACCCAGTACTGTCAAAACAAAAACAAGACAGGACGGGTCTGGGTTTTTCCTAGGGGCCATTGGGGGAGGAGGACTACCCATTATGTGAAAAACAGAGGACCCTGTATGGTTCCTCAATGGCCTCTATCCTCTGAAAAATTAATTGCTGCTGCCGAATTAGTATTTGAACAATTGCAATTAGGACATATTAAACCAACCAGATCACCATGGAATACACCCATATTTGTTATTAAGAAAAAGTCAGGAAAATGGCGATTATTGCAGGATTTATGAGCTATCAATTTTCAGATGCAAACAATGGGTCCCATACAGAGAGGTTTGCCATTACTCTCCAGCATCCCTGCTGATTGGCCTATTATTATTATTGATATTAAAGATTGTTTTTTCCATCCCTCTTGCTCCACAAGATAGCGTGTGATATGCATTTACTTTGCCCTCTATGAATAATGAAGAGCCTGATAAGCGCTATCAGTGGGTGGTCTTATCTCAAGGTATGGCTAATAGACCTACTATGTGTCAGCTTTATGTAGGACAAGCCTTACAGCCTGTACGTGAACAATTCCCAAGATTAAGAGTATTACACTTTATGGACGATATTCTGCTTTCCGCTAAAGATTGTAGCACCCTAGAAGCAGCCTATGCAAAAGTGGTTAAGATGCTTGAAAACAATCAGTTGTTCATAGCACATGAAAAGGTTCAAATGGGACAAATAGGGGAATATTTAGGAACTAAAATCACTCCTCATAGTATTTCACCTCAGAAAATATAATTATGAAGGGATCATTTAAAAACATTAAATGACTTTCAAAAATTACTAGGAAGCATAAATTGGATTCAACCCTATATTAAAATGCCCAATGTAGATTTACAACCACTCTTTGAGATCCTGAAAGGGGATTCTCAGCTTACTTCACCCCATACTTTAACCAAGGAAGCATGATTATCCTTGAGGAAAGTAGAAGAAAGACTAGAAAAGGCAATGCTAAGAAGGTACAAGGAAAAGGAGGATCTCCTTTTGTGTATACTAAGAACCTTTCGTCAGCCTACAGGAGTGCTATGGCAACAGGGACCGCTTCTTTGGATTTATCCCCATATTTCTCCTAATAAGACCCTTGAATATTACCCTTCTGCTGTTGCAGAGCTTGCTGTGTTAGGCGTTAAATCTTGTATTCAGCAATTTGGTATTTTACCCAGGAAAATTATTATACCATATACAACAGCTCAAATAGAAACATTGTGTGCCTTGATAGATGATTGTGCCATATTACGCTGCAGTTTTGATGGAGAGTTTGACAGTCATTATCCTAAGGATCCTTTGCTACAATTTTTTACTGAACATCCAGTAATTTTTCCAAAGGTCACTGCCTCAGAGCCTTTGTCGGGAGCGTTAGATATTTATACAGATGGCTCCAAAACAGGTGTAGGTGCCTATATGGTTGATTCTCAAGAGCCAGTATTTGTTCAGTACAGTCCAGGCATCCCCCAAATTACAGAATGTAAAATTGTATTGGAAGTTTTTAAAAGATTTCATGATTCTTTTAATTTAATTTCTGACTCTGCTTATGTAGTTAATGCTGTGTGCTCACTTGAAATTGCAGGGCCAATTCGGTCGAGTAGTACTGTATGTCAAATTCTTTTAGAATTACAAAAATTGATTTGGGCCAGAAAAATAATTTTTTATACAACATATTCGAGCACATACTAATTTGCCTGGTACCATGACCAGTAATAACACCCTGGTGGATGCTAGTACTCGTAGAGAGTTTATTTTTCATGCTGCTCCGGTTGATCTCGCTAGAGAATTTCATCAAAAGTTTCATGTTCCTGCCTTTACTCTTCTACAAAAATTTAACATCTCTAGAGCTACAGCTCGTGATGTGGTGTTACACTGCCAGAATTGTGTTCAGTTTCACCACTCTCCTCATAAGGGGATTAACCCTCGTGGTCTGATCCCACTAAAACTTTGGCAGATGGATGTCACACACATATCTCAATTTGGAAATTTAAAATATGCTCATGTTTCTGTTGATACCTGTTCTGGTATTGTACACGCTACTCTGATGACTGGTGAAAAGGCTCGTAATGCCATTAGTCATTGCTTAGAGGCATAGGCAGCCTGGGGAAAGCCTGATAGTCTCAAGACAGACAACAGACCTGCCTACACAGCAAAGTCCTTTCAGGCATTTTGCCAGACAATGCAGGTTGGTCATACTACCAATTACCATACAATCCTCAGGGTCAAGCAATTGTGGAAAGAGTGTATCGTACCTTAAAAGAGCTTATACAAAAACAAAAAGAGGGAATTGCCAGTGGCCGAACACCAAAAGAACAACTTTCTTTGGCTCTTTTTACTCTAAATTTCTTAATTTTGGATGCACATGGCCGCTCTGTCGCGGATCACCATGCTGCTACTACACCTATGACTAATGCAGAAGTAAAGTGGAAGGATGTCTTAACCGATGAATGGCGTGGCCCAGATCCCATGATTTTGAGATCTAGGGGAGCTGTTTGTGTTTTTCTGCAGAATCAAGAAAATCCAATTTGGGTACCTGAGCGCTTGACTCGAAGATTGCCTTCTGTTCTTCCTGAAGATGAGACTATGAACCCTATTATTACTGGGAATGGCAATCCAGGTTGATTCACTCATATTGTGGGCTATTGCCAGATCCTGGCCAGTACCCATGCCAGTTCATAGCAATTCTACTGTTTTGCCAACCTTTTTCTCTACCTCCTATTTTTGTGATGTTCCCTGTATAGTACCAGATGGAGAAATGCCCCAACGGTATGCCACCATTAACTTTTCTCTGTCGCATACCTTATGTTTTACTATTTAAGAACTCTTCCCTGCCCTGCATTAGGTTGCGTAGAGCCACATTTCAATATTCAATATAATATAAGCTCTAATGTGAGCAATGTACCCATTTGGCATCTGGCCTTCTATTAGCTAATCAAAGGATAGATTTGGTTCAAGAACAAATTGAAGCACTGTGTCATATGACGCAGCTGTCCTGCATTTACGCCTTTAGAGTTTATGCATTATTCCTTTGCGAGATAACTTTTCTCAGCATTCTCAACAGAGCAAAGAAATCTCAAATTATCTGAAAGGAAACTGGTCCATGAAAACAGAGCAACTATCAAGACAATTGCTGATGCAGATTGCTATCCTCAACAGCACTAGGTTGGACCCCATCACAGTTGAAGATTTGACCTCATGGATTACCAATGCTTTCTCTCTTTTTAAGGAGTGGACGGGCATGTTTGCCTGGGGAGCTATTGTCCTCCTGGGATGCGGAGTAGGTCTCTGGCTTATTGGCCATTTAAAAAGAGAACATGCCAGACACAAAGTGGTTGTTTACCAGGCTATGACCGCCATTAAAAAAGGGTGCTTCTCTCAACATATGGCTGGCTTCTTTAAAAGATTAAGAGTTCACCCTAGATCATTTTTGTCACTGTCATGTGGAGTCATTGTATCCAGAGACAGGCAACTTTCCTCGAGCTCGGACCAACCTAAGACATGGGGCCCGGTGGTGATAGGGTAACTCTATGATGGGTAAGGCCAAGTTTGGATGAGAACGACCTAAGACAGGAGCAATGACAAGATTGACACCCAGATCTAGACCAGTCATTTTATTAAACAAAAAAGGGGAAGATATAGGGCGCCCTCCTGTGGTGAACAACGGTATTGCACATGTACAGGCTTTGCACCTGGCATCAATTGGCCAGTAATATGCTAATGAGGGAGCAGTACCATGCTAATGAGGTGATTCGTGCTCCGCCAATCACTGAAGGACAATTAGCATAGCCTCAGCCTGCTGTCTATATAAGGCGAGTGCTCTTGCTGCTTGAGGTCCCTGTATCAGCAATGAAGGTGTCCTGCAATAAAAGCTGTTGACAAGGATCTGACGGTGTTGCGTCTTCCTTGCTGGAAGAGGTGGGCGTGACAAATAAGAAAAATCTTGACACATAAAACTCAAGATAGGATAGGTTTTAGTCATTTGAATTCTGTGCAGGAATGGAAATCTGTCAGAGTAACCATTTTTCTGTTGTAGGTAAATCCTGAGAGTTTTTTATCCAAAGGTGCTCTATAATTCATTGTGGGAATGTTTAAAGTATGAGCATCAAAGAAAACCCTGAAGAAAGGCAAAACGTAAAGTGATAGTGGAAGAGAGAATAAAAGCGGAGGTGAGAGATGCAGGTCCGAGAGAGGGAGAGAAAATGTGGGTGACTCCTGTCTTGGTTTGAAAGTAATAATTATGTGATGATCACTGACAGACAGAAAATAGTAGGTGTTCTGAGCATGAGCAAAAGCAATAGTCCCCAAAACTATAAGACACAAAGGGTCTGAAGCTGTGCATTAGAAATTTTGAGTTGTATATTAACACTGAAAGAGAAAATGACACGTTTCAAAAATAAAAATAATAAAAAAGGCAGAGTTTATCTGAACAGATTCACAGAGTTCCAATCAATGGGATGAAAGGAATACTAGAATTCTCCTTGGATACATGGGTCACAATTTATGTAGTCTCCCTCTAATGCACCGAATTTTACACCACTTCTGCTTTTAATGTTTAGTCCATTCAGTTACCTTATATTGGATAGTATGCTTTTCCTCTTCCTAAATTCATTTAATATTTTATAACAATTGCAAATTCATGGGCAGTGCACATTCACGGAACATTCTTCTGTAAATGAGCCATTTGTAATTTTCTATCAGCCCATAATTTCCTTACTTTCCTTGACTGGGATCTCTGAGACATGAACACAGACAGTCATTAGGCTGTGTGAAATGGCAGCTCTGTCTCATTGGTGCAGAAAAACAGTGGAGTTTTTTTTTGTATTTTACAGAAAGTGTAGGTCTCTGCATGGAGTGTCCATTCTTGTTTTAAATACAGAGCTCTGCAAAAGAACTTTCTTGTATGTGTGTTTATGGGATGAAGTAGAACATTTAGTGTCTTGTAGACAAGGTAACATATCTAACATTGGGGTAAAATTTCTAGTACAAGAATATTTCCAAGGGAAATAGTGAATGAAAAAGAGATGGAACTCTTTTCCCTCATTAGTTTATAACTGCAGGGGATGTATTGCACTAAAACCCCTAGTAAAACACAAAATATAAAGAACATTGAAAGAATTGAGAACCAGGCAGAGAGAGAAGAAAGTGTCAAAAACCACCAACTTCAGTAGAATTAACAAATATCTCCCATCAAGGTTGTGATCGTGCCTCCAAAATTGGGAATCCACGGAAAGATCTGACTAAGAATTATTCTTGGCTCCAGGGAACTGACTATTAGGGACACTTTCCATATTCCCCAATTGGAAGGGTCCAGCATACCATCTCGTGAATAGGCTCTTTTCTTTTTATAACCAGACCTCTGCAATTTGGAACACCCTGTACCTATTTTAATGCCCATTGGAGTAGGGGACAGGACAACACAGGAACAAGGTCACATCTTCTCAGATAGTCTCCATTGTTACATCAAAACACTATCCCTTGACAATGTTTTAGGTTCACTTGTTCAACTATCAGTGTACCTGTATCTTCCACTAGTGATTAGTCTGATTTACACACACTTGTATACATTGAGGTGTCAGTGTTCTCAAATATATCATGAATAAGACATTCCATTACATCCATTTCACACATAGACACAAGGGTATATTAGGGCAAAATGAAAATACATACACACACACACATTTATATATATATATATATACATATATATATATATATATATATATATATATACACCCATACACACCCACACACACACACACAAACACACACACACACACACATATATATATATATACACCCATACACACCCACACACACACACACACACACACACACACACACACACACACACACACATATATATATATATATATATATATATATGTATTCCTAAACTAAACAAAGTTATAAGCAGTCATGAAATGACTCAAAATTAATGTTTCTTTGACGAGTCAAGGTAATATTTTAAGTGATGAAATCTAGATAATTAAAAAATGTTTAAAATACATGAGCATGAATTGGTAAATTGTAAATATTATGATTATAAAAGAGAGATTTGGGGGCACGGAAAGGAGAAATATACTAAACCAGGCCTAAACTCATCAGAGCAAACTGAAAACAGAATCTCCATAGCTGAGGGAAAGGTCATCTAGAGACAGCACCATCCGAGGACCCATCACATACAATGTCACTAATCCCAGACAGTATTGTGGATGGCAGAAAATGCATGCTGACAAGACCCTTCTACATCTCACAGAGACTGAGAAATAGAGAGTCAGATGCTCTCAGTCAACCATTGGACTGAAAACAGGGCCCACAATGGAGGCGTTAGGGAATGGACTGAAGGAGATGAGGGGGATTTTAACTCCATAGGAAGAACAAAAATATCAACCAACCAGAACCCCAAAGCTTCCAGAAATTCAACCAACCAAAAAAGAGCATACATAGAGCACCCATTGCTCCTGCTACACATGTAGTAGAGGATGGCCATATTGGGCATCAATGGGAGGAGATGACCTTTGGCATGTGGAGGCTCAATATTCCTGTATAGGGAAATGCCAGTGCAAGGAGAGACGACCGAATAGGTAGGTGAGTTGGGTAATATTCCAATAGAGGCAGGAGGAGGGGGGAAGTGATTGGGGGATTCCAGAGGGTAAATCTGGGAAAAGGATAACATTTGAAATGTAAGTAAATATACAATCAAAGAAAAATATCCTCAAGTAAGAAAAGATGCTGGCAAGAATGTGGAAAAAGAAGAACACTCCTCCAATTTTGGTGAGATTGAAAATTGGTAAAACCACTTTGGAACTCAATTTTTGGGATTCCTCTGAAAATTGGGCATAGCACAATCTGTGCGCCCAGCTATACCATTCCTAGACATATCCCTGAATGATTCCCTAACATACAGCAAGGAAACATACTCCACTATGTTCATTGAAGCCTTATTCATAACAGCTAGAAGCAGGAAAGAACCCAAATGTCCTTCAACAGAGGAATGGATACAGAAATCATGGTGCATTTACACAATGGAATACCCTTCAGCCATTAAAAACAATGACTTATTCAAATTATTAGGCAAATGGATAGAACAAGAAAACATCATCCTGAGTGAGGTAACCCAATCACAAAAGAATACACATGGAATGCATTCACTGATAAGTGGATATTAGATCAAAAGCTAGGAATACCTAAGATACAATCCACAGAGCAATTGAAGCTCAAAAATGTGGAAGACCAAAGAGTCTATGCTTCAGTCCTTGTTAGAAGGGAGAACAGAATATTCACAGGAGAAAAGACAGCAACAAAGTGTGGAGTCAAAACTGAGGGAATGGTCATTCATAGATGACCACACCTGGGGATCAGTCCCATACTACATCAACAAACCCAGACAATACTGTGGGTGCCAAGAATTGTATGCCGAAAGGAGTGTGATTTAGCTGTCTCCTGAGAGGTTCTGCCACAACTTGAGAATTAAACACTCACATGCTCTCAACCAAACATTTGACTGATAATGGGGCCTACAATGGAATAGTTAGAAAGAGGACTGAAGGAGCTGAAGAGCTTTTCAACTCCATAGGAAGAACAAAGTTATCAACTAACCAGAACCTCAAAGCTCCCAGAAAATAAACCACTAATTAAAGAGTTTACATGGTGGGTTCTATGGCTCCAGCTTCAAATGTAGCAGAAAATGGCCTTATTGGGCATCAATGAGAGGAGTGGATCTTGGCCCTGTGGAGGCTCAGTGTTCCCATGTAGGGGAATTGCTGGGCAGGGAGAGAGGAGTGAATGGGTGGGTTTGTGGGCTAACACTCACATAGAGGCAAGGGTGTTGGGGAAGAGATTGGGGGATTCCAGATGGGAAATCTGGATAAAGGATAACATTTGAAATGTAAGTAAATATCAAACCAAGAAAAAAAAACTCCCGTGACAAAAGACGCTGGCAAGAATGTGGAGAAAGGACAAAACTCCCATTTTTTGTGGGATTGCAAACTTGTAAAATCGGTCTGGAATTCAGTCTGGAGTTTCCTCAGAAAATTGGGCTTAGTACTACCTGAGGGCCCAGTTATAACACTACTCAGCATATACTCAACCGACATAAATAATTTCATAACAGGCAATCAAAGGATGCACACTGAAATACAACAAAACAACCAAACACACACACACACACACACACACACACACACACACACACACATTCCTGCACTCATGCACATACACATATACCACAAGAATGAAAATAATAGGAAAAAAGCCTATCATGGGTCATTAATATCACTTGACATCAGGGGATTCAATTCCCCAATAAAAAGACACAGGTAGATATCACTTACCAAAATTTCCTACACAGATATCATTAACCAAAGTTAAATCAAGATCAGATAAACTCTTTCAAGAGTGCTATAATTCCTTAAGAAATAGAAAGATGTATTAAAAGTTTCCCAACTTAAAAGCCCAAAGATGGATTGTTTGGTTGCAGAACTCTACCAGATTTTCAAACAGCTAATAACAATACTCCCCTAACTAGTCCACAAACTAGAAACATAAGGAGCACTGCCAAACTCATTCCATGAAGCCACAATTATCCAAACCGCATAAAGACTCAATGAAGAGAACTTCATACCAATTTCAAGAGTCCTGTTAATTTGTTTTCCAACCTCTTTACAATGGCAATTTTGGCTGTGAATTTTCCTTTTAGAACTGCTTTCATTGTGTGCCATAAGTTTGGGAAAGGTGTATCACCATTTTCATAGAATTCCATGAAGTGTTGAATTTCTTTCTTTATTACTACACTGACTAAGTTATTATTGAGTAGAGAGTTATTAAGTTTCCATTCTTGTGGTATATGTGTATGTGCATGAGTGCAGGAATGTGTGTGTGTGTGTGTGTGTGTGTGTGTGTGTGTGTGTGTTTGGTTGTTTGGTTGTATTTCAGTGTGCATCCTTTGATTGCCTGTTATGAAATTATTTATGTCGGTTGAGTATATGCTGAGTAGTGTTATAACTGGGCCCTCAGGTAGTACTAAGCCCAATTTTCTGAGGAAACTCCAGACTGAATTCCAGACCGATTTTACAAGTTTGCAATCCCACGAAAAATGGGAGTTTTGTCCTTTCTCCACATTCTTGCCAGCGTCTTTTGTCACGGGAGTTTTTTTTTCTTGGTTTGATATTTACTTACATTTCAAATGTTATCCTTTATCCAGATTTCCCATCTGGAATCCCCCAATCTCTTCCCCAACACCCTTGCCTCTATGTGAGTGTTAGCCCACAAACCCACCCATTCACTCCTCTCTCCCTGCCCAGAAATTCCCCTACATGGGAACACTGAGCCTCCATAGGGCCAAGATCCACTCCTCTCATTGATGCCCAATAAGGCCATTTCTGCTACATTTGCAGGTGGAGCCAAGGATGCCTCCATGTATACTCTTTAATTAGTGGTTTATTTTCTGGGAGCTTTGAGGTTCTGGTTAGTTGATAATTGTGTTCTTCCTATGGAGTTGAAAAGCTCTTCAGCTCCTTCAGTCCTCTTTCTTTCTTTTTTTTTCTTAAAGATCTTTTATTTATTTATTTATTTTTACATTTTATTTTTCTTTATTAACTTGAGTATTTCTTATATACATTCCGAGTGTTATTCCCTTTCAGTCCTCTATCTAACTGTTCCATTGTAGGCCCCATTATCAGTCAAATGTTTGGTTGAGAGCATGTGAGTGTTTAATTCTCAGGTTGTGGCAGAACCTCTCAGGAGACAGCTAAATCAGACTCCTTTCAGCATACAATTCTTGGCACCCACAGTATATTCTGGGTTTGTTGATGTTGTATGGGACGGATCCCCAGGTGTGGTCATCTATGAATGACCATTCCCTCAGTTTTGACTCCACACTTTGTTGTTGTCTTTACACCTGTGAATATTCTGTTATCCCTTATAACAAGGACTGAAGCATTGACTGTTTGGTCTTCCAACTTTTTGAGCTTCATTTGCTCTCTGGATTGTATTTTAGGTATTCCTAGCTTTTGATCTAATATCCACTTATCAGTGAGTGCATTCCATGTTTATTCTTTTGAGATTGGGTTACCTCACTCAGGATGATGTTTTCTTGTTCTATCCATTTGCCTAATAATTTGAATAAGTCATTGTTTTTAATGGCTGAAGGGTATTCCATTGTGTAAATGCACCATGATTTCTGTATCCATTCCTCTGTTGAAGGACATCTGGGTTCTTTCCTGCTTCTAGCTGTTATGAATAAGGCTGCAATGAACATAGTGGAGTATGTTTCCTTGCTGTATGTTAGGGAATCATTCGGGGATATGTCTAGGAATGGTATAGCTGGGCGCACAGGTTGTACTATGCCCAAATTTTCGAGGAATCCCAAGACTTGAGTTCCAGAGTGATTTTACCAATTTTATTTTATTTTTTTTGAGAGAAAATTTTTATTTTCCAAGTAAGATGAGGTCGGAGCCATGTTAAATCATGTGATATCTTTTTTTTTTATTAACTTGAGTATTTCTTATATACATTTCGAGTGTTATTCCCTTTCCCGGTATTCGGGCAAACATCCCCCTCCCCCCTCCCCTTCCTTATGGGTGTTCCACTCCCAACCCTCCCCCCATTGCCGCCCTCCCCCCATCAGTCTAGTTCACTGGAAGTTCAGTCTTAGCAGGACCCAGGGCTTCCCCTTCCACTGGTGCTCTTACTAGGATATTCATTGCTACCTATGAGTTCAGAGTCCAGCGTCAGTCCATGTATAGTCTTTAGGTAGTGGCTTAGTCCCTGGAAGCTCTGGTTGCTTGGCATTGTTGTACATATGGGGTCTCGAGCCCCTTCAAGCTCTTCCAGTTCTTTCTCTGATTCCTTCAACGGGGGTCCTATTCTCAGTTCAGTGGTTTGCTGCTGGCATTCGCCTCTGTATTTGCTGTATTCTGGCTGTGTCTCTCAGGAGCGATCTACATCCAGCTCCTGTCCGTCTGCACTTCTTTGCTTCATCCATCTTGTCTAATTGGGTGGCTGTATATGTATGGGCCACATGTGGGGCAGGCTCTGAATGGGTGTTCCTTCAGTCTCTGTTTTAATCTTTGCCTCTCTCTTCCCTGCCAAGAGTATTCTTGTTCCCCTTTTAAAGAAGGAGTGAAGTATTCACATTTTGATCATCCATCTTGAGTTTCATTTGTTCTAGGCATCTAGGGTAATTCAAGCATTTGGGCTAATAGCCACTTATCAATGAGTACACACCATGTATGTCTTTCTGTGATTGGGTTAGCTCACTTAGGATGATATTTTCCAGTTCCAACCATTTGCCTACGAATTTCATAAAGTCGTTGTTTTTGATCGCTGAGTAATATTCCATTGTGTAGATGTACCACATTTTCTGTATCTATTCCTCTGTTGAAGGGCATCTGGGTTCTTTCCAGTTTCTGGCTATTATAAATAAGACTGCAATGAACATAGTGGAGCACGTGTCTTTTTTATATGTTGGGGCATCTTTTGGGTATATGCCCAAGAGAGGTATAGCTGGATCCTCAGGCAGTTCAATGTCCAATTTTCTGAGGATCCTCCAGACTGATTTCCAGAATGGTTGTACCAGTATGCAATCCCACCAACAATGGAGGAGTGTTCCTCTTTCTCCACATCCTCGCCAGCATCTGCTGTCCCCTGAGTTTTTGATCTTAGCCATTCTCACTGGTGTGAGGTGAAATCTCAGGGTTGTTTTGATTTGCATTTCCCTTATGACTAAAGATGTTGAACATTTCTTTAGGTGTTTCTCAGCCATTTGGCATTCCTCAGCTGTGAATTCTTTGTTTAGCTCTGAACCCCATTTTTAATAGGATTTTACCAATTTTAAATCTCACCAAAAATGGAGGAGTGCTCTTTATTTTCCACATTCTTGCCAGCATCTTTTCTTACTTGAGGATATTTATCCTTGATTGGATATTTACTTACATTTCGAATGTTATCCTTTTCTTAGATTTACCCTCTGGATTCCACTGATAACTTCCCCCCTCCTCCTGCCTCTATGAGAATACTACCCAACTCACCTACCTATTCACTCGTCTCTCCTTGCGCTGGCATTTCCCTATACAGGAATATTGAGCCTCCACAGGCCCAAGGTCCTCTCCTCTTTTTGATGCCCAATATTGCCGTCCTATGCTACATATGTAGCAGGAGCAATGGGTGCTCTATGTATCCTCTTTTTTGGTTGGTTGAGTTTCTGGGAGCTTTGGGGTTCTGGTTGGTTGATATTTTTGTTCTTCCTATAGAGGTAAAAACCCCCTCAGCTCCTTCAGTCCATATTCTAACTCCTCCATTGTGGGCCCTGTTTTCATTCCAACTGTTGACTGAGAACATCTGACTCTCTATTTCTCAGTCTCTGGGAGCTGTAGAAGGGTCTTGTCAGCATGCACTTTCTGGCATCCACAATATTGTCTTGGATTAGTGACACTGTATGCGATGGATCCCTGGATGGGGCCATCTCTGGATGACCTTTCCCTCAGCTATGGAGATTCTATTTTCAGTTTGCTCTGATGAGTTTAGGCCTGGTTTAGTCTATTTCTCCCTTCTGTGCCCCCAAATCTCTCTTTTATAATCATAATATTTACAATTTACCATTTCATGCTCATGTATTTTAAACATTTTTTAATTATCTAGGTTTCACCACTTAAAATATCGCCTTGACTCATCAAAGAAACATTAATTTTGATTCATTTCATGATTGCTTATAACTTTGTTTAGTTTACATATATATATATGTGTGTATATATATATATATATATATATATATATACATACATACATACATATGTGTGTGTGTGTGTGTTTTCATTTTGCCTTAAAATGCCCTTGAGTCTCTGGGTAAAATGGATGTAATGTAATGTCTTATTCATGATATGGGTGGGAAAAGAATGACACCTCAGTGTATGCAAGAGTGTGTAAATCAGACTAATCACTAGCGGAAGATGCAGGTACACTGATGGTTGAACAAGTGAACCTAAAACATTGTCAAGGGATAGTGTTTTGACGTAACAATCGAGACTATCTGAGAAGATGTGACCTTGTTCCTGTGTTCTCATGTCCCCTATTCCAATGGGCATTAAAACAGGTACAGGGTTTTCCACATTGCTGATGTCTGGTTATAAAAAGAAAAGAGCCTCTTCAAGGAATAGTATGCAGGACAGTTCCAATTGGGGAATATGGAAAGCATGCCTAATAGTCAGTTCCCTGGGAGCCGAGAATCATTCTTAGTCAGAACTTTCCGTGGATTCCCAATTTTGGAGCCATAATCACAACCTTGATTGGAGATATTTGTTAATTCTACTGAGTTGGTGGTTTTTGACACTTTCTTCTCTCTCTGTCTGGTTCTTCTCAATTCTTTCAATGTTCTTCATCTTTTGTGTTTTACCAGGGGTTTTAGTGCAATACATCCCCTGCAGCTACCATCTAATAAGGGAAAAGAGTTCCATCTCTTTTTTTATTCACTATTTCCCTTGGAAATATTCTTTTGCTAGAAATTTTACCCCAATGTTAGATATGTTACCTTGTCTATAAGACACTAAATGTTCTACGTCATCCCATAAACACACATACAAGAAAGTTCTTTTGCAGAGCTCTGTATTTAAAACAAGAAAGGAAACTCCATGCAGAGACCTATACTTTCTGTAAAATACAAAAAAAACCTCCACTGTTTGTCTGCACCAATGAGGCAGAGCTGCCATTTCACACAGCCTAATGACTGTCTGTGTTCATGTCTCAGAGATCCCAGTCAAGGAAAGTAAGGAAATTATGGGCTGATAGAAAATTACAAATGGCTCATTTACAGAAGAATGTTCTGTGAATGTGCACTGCCCATGAATTTGCAACCGTTATAAAATATTAAAAGAATTTAGGAAGAGGAAAAGCATACTATCCAATATAAGGTAGCGGAGTGGACTAAACATTAAGAGCAGAAGTGGGGTAAAATTCGGTGCATCAGGGAGATTACATAAATTGTGACCCATGTATCCAAGGGAATTCTCGTGTTTCTGTCATCCCATTGATTGGAACTCTGTGTATCTGCTCAGATAAACTCTGCCTTTTTTATTATTTTGATTTTTGAAGCTGGTAATTTTCTCTTTCAGTGTTAATATACAACTCAAAATTTCTAATGCAGAGCTTCACACCCTTTGTGTCTTATACATTTGGGGACTGTTGGTTTTGCTCATGCTCAGAACATTACTATTTTCTTTATGTCAGTGACCATCACATATCTATTACTTTCGAACCAGGGCCGGAGTCAGCCACATTTTCTCTCCCTCTCTTGGACCTGTAGCTGCCACCTCTGCTTTTATTCTCTCTTCCACTATCACTCTGTTTTGCCTTTCTTCAGGGTTGTCTTTGATGCTCATACTTAAACATTCCCACAGTGAATTATAGAGCACCTTTGGATAAAAAAAAACTCAGAATTTACCTATAACAGAAAAATGTTTACTCTAACTGACTTCCATACCTGCACAGAAATTCCATGACTAAAACCTCTCCTATCTTGAGTTGTGTGTTTCAAGATTTTTCTTATTAACAGAATGAACATACTGAGTTTGGGGAAAAGACATTAAATATCAGGATTCATGTCGCGTAAATATACCCACAGCACAACACACTCACAGAAGCTGACCCTGCTGAAAAATGTGAACAATGTACTAAGGAACACAGTCATGACTACGTTAAAGTTTCTACGAAGTAGGCTTATGCATTACGACTTTCTGGTGTTGATCCTTTTTATGAAGCAGTATATACATTTAGCCATCTGAGAAGGCCACATCTGCATCCACTCTTACGCACTTGTGATGACTAAATGGAAAATGTAGAGAAAATGTCAGGTTTTTTTTTTGGTTCTTATTTTTCGGAGCTGGGGACCGAACCCAGGGCCTTGCGCTTCCTAGGTAAGCGCTCTACCACTGAGCTAAATCCCCAGCCCCGAAAATGTCAGTTTTAACTGTCAATGTCCTACAACCTGGGAAGGAAGGATATCATAAGATAGTACATCTAAACGGATGTGCCTCAGCCATATCTTCTGAAAAAATTGAGAGTTGTGAAGCCAGTAATACTGTTTGACTCACTTTGAGCAAAGCTGATGTGAATAATCAAATCACTGTCGTTCAATCTCTCATTTTTGGGTTTTGGTGTCTCGTTGCATTCTTGAGCACATTCTGTACTATGATTCATTTTATGTGTTTTCCTGAGAGAATTATGTTGGCATATTTCTAGAAAAAACTAAAATTAACTTTGTCTGACACTATTTGTGAAGTCTTCCTTATTTATTCCCTGGAGATCATTATGATTAGATGCAGATACTATTCCAGGTATCTTCTTGGGATATCTGACCCAGAGCAAACACATACAGTGCAATTGGTGTAGGATAAACAGAGATAATTTACAAACTCCAATAGGTCATGACATGAATTTAGAGATTCAAGGCCTCCCTTGACAACACATTTGGAGATCCCTACAGGCATAATTTAAAGTTAGAGGGTCATACATTATAGACTTCCTAGAGCAATAGAAGCCAGTGCATATTTCCTATTTATAGTGCAGATGAAGGAACATATAATAAAAGAAATTAGATGTCACTATTTACTATTCATAAAATACTATTTCAGATACTTTGTGTTTTTCTGGGGACTTTGAAACTGGAAATACCACTGGCCTAAAATGAGGCTGTCATATAACACATTTGTTTGCATTGGAAAAGATAATCTTTAGTGTCTTTAAATTGGAGACATCAGAATGATAATAAAAATAAAAAGGTGTTCTGCTTGTAATTTCCAACTGTGGCATAATTCATAACCCTGGACATATAATGAAAAGTTAAACACATAATCTCAGATAGTTGAATACTCATTATTCTGTCTTTTGTCTCTGAAACCTGTATAAATAAACAATCTGGTTGCCAGTCAGTCAGAACTGCAGAAAGAGACTAATTGCGAGTCAATCAGAGACATATGATTCCCTGGACCATAAGGTCCTGATACTTTCCCTTGCCTTGCTGTCTCTTTGTTTTCTCTGCTGAATTAGAACATCAGTTCCCTCCACCAACTCTCTAGTTTCAAGAGAGTGGTTCATTACTTCTTTGGGAGCACTTGTTCACTCTTTGGTACTGAGTGGATCCCTGGCATAATTTGGAACACAGCAGAATTTAGTCTAATTCTCTAATCCTCCAAAGTCTTCCATACACATGAATCGTGCCCAAATCCTATCCAGTCCCACTGGGAACACTTTACTGCATCAAAACATATTCATATGCTTGAGCATTTCAGAAAGTTCCATATGTTGTGAGGCTTCCAAGCAGTAAGATTACTCAATGAATATTTTGTCTTCCTTTATTAAAGAAAGCAGAACTTTCAGCAGTACTAACAGGCTGGTAGTACTGCTCTGCATACAAGATATACTAGGTGTTAATTATCCCCCACCCTGATGAATGCCTGTGTATTGTTTTTATTTAAAAACAAACTTCTAACCTAGGTTTGGTTCTCTGATTTATACCTGAACACATCATCTTGGAATGCAGAGATTAGGATGTGAATACCTTTAAGGAAGGCAGCACCATCACCATGAGGAAGAAGATAAAAGCTTCAGACATACCCAGAAAATCAATGTGATATTTTATTTTGAATAAGTGCATAATTGCAGGAGTACTGTGGGGATTAGGAAATTTTATTAGGGAATCTCCTGGCACTTTTCAAACAACAGAACTCTCATTTATGGACATGTCATCAGCCTGTTTAGAAGCATGCTGGACATTCAGGTTACTCTGAACTTTCAATGACCTGATCTCCAAGAGGAACATAATCATGCCAATGAGTGACAGGATGGTTGTCAGTAGACCTATTGGAAACACATAAGTGCTGTGTTTCTTTATCAGGGCTTCTTTCTTTACTGGAAAGTTTGGTGGAAAGTCAAGGGTGGTTTTGCCATAGAGATCTACTACATGGTTCCAGGTCACAGAAATAATGGTACAAAGGCTACTGATGATCAGAATTAAGACAGAGCACTTGTAACACACTATCTGAATCTCAGGGACTGAGGCTTCGATTATGCTGACCCTAATGGCTGCTGAGCTAAAAATCACAACAACAGGTTTTATCAGCATTGCCATTAATATCAGGTTCTGTGCACATCGAAATTCAGGTGAAATTGTCCAGGTCGAGTTGACAGGGCTGTGTACCAGAATTATGGTTTCAGTACCAGAGAATTTAAATTCCCAGTGGTAATATGCTTCCCAGAGTCCAATGTAAACAAGCTGGACAACCTTATTGTCGAATTCCCAGAGGCGCCAGTATCTGCTGCTTGCAAGAATTATTCCAAACCCTGAAGATAATAGACTGCAAAGGAAGCCAATCACTCTGAATATCCACTCCTTCACTCCTGCAAATCTGAGGATGATGAAAAGTACAATTTTAAAATTAACCAGGAACACAACTGTGAAAAACTCTAATAATATGCAGTTATGAAGTACACATTCCTTGCCCCTGCTATCTCCAAGTTGTATTTCAATGAGCTATACATGTGTTAGAATTCTACACACTAGTTAATATAAATAAGAGTACTTGAGATCTGTTATTGAGGCAGGCATCTCCATTGTGATATGTTTGGACAATATTTTCACATAGTCCTTCAAATTTCGCTATTTTGCTGTTTCTTGACTATGTATTTTAATACTTAGTGTTAATGTTAATATGAGTTTGATGAATCATTTAAGGTGATGCTTATTGCAGATCTCTTTCAAAAACAGAAAAAAATCAAAAAAACCTAAGTGAGTTTTCCAAACAGAACAATGTTCTACTGCCTGAAGTTGATTATGGCATGATGCTTACAGGAGCAATTTAATATTAATATAATGCTTGAGAAGAAAGAGACAAGAGTAAAATAATTCACATGGTATGCCCATTTCTGTCAAACCATGGCATATCTAACTTCTTTAATACCTGAAGATATGAACATAAATGATAGAACAATGGGAATATTAAGTTTATCAAGGCTGATGAAGCAGATAATGCCATATTTCTTTAGACAGTATTCTAATGAGTATTCATGTCAATAAAACAATATGTTCCATATTTCATAATTAAAATCAACATGAATACAAACTTAAATTTCTCATTGAAACTAGTTTGGTGTAAAATTTCATGTTAGAATGATGATATTTAACTATATGTGAGGTATAGAGGTGAATAATTTTGTAATCAAAATTACAATACGTACATAAAAGAGGAGGAATAATGTATATCTGCATTCTGTATCTACCTTTTATACAATATTAGTCTTTGTGAAAATTGACTTCATTATGGTGCCATATATCCTGTATCTAGAGGATTTTTGCTGAGCTACTATCAACTTTGATTCAAAAATAACATTTTATATTTTTATTATAAACCAACTTATTTAGATCTTTCAATTCAGTTCTATGTGTGTGGTAAAAGGAAAATGATAATATCATACAGAGACATCCTGATGAGTTCTTTAAGAGAAAGGAAAGAGGGAAAAAATCCTTCAGTGATGCCAGCATGTGTATAATGTCATTGTCATTGCACATTAAGAAGGTTGAGGGGTCTATAATAGGCATCTCCTTTCAAGGATAGATTAGCTGTCAGCTAAGCATCCTTCCAAAGAATCCTATGGAATGTGCTTTCTAAAATGATCAAGACAGTAAAAGTGTCAAATGGGAAATTTAATAAACTTGATCATGGGCCTGCAGTGGATGGAAATTGATTGGGAATCAATATACGAAATTTCTTACCAAGGCATATCTAAAGCAGCAGACCACAGAACCAATATGCTTTGAAGGATAAAAGAAGCAGGATGTAGAAGGATGTGGTGCCAGACAAATTTGCTAGATTGCAGAATATGTTACTAGTATTTTCTGAATCCCAATGAAAGATATGAGTTTTTTGTAAAGAAACAAATAAAAAAGCCTTCATATATCATATCTTACCTTTTGGTTTTGAGGGTATAGCAACCCATTTGGAGGATGACAATATCACCAATCTTCTAAGTCACTGGAAATATTGAACAGAAAGAGAGTCACACATATCGTAAAGAAACTAAATGAGAGTCGTTCTGATAGGCACATGATCCTCCTGATAAGAAAGCCTTGTTTACTGGTGAATTAACACAAATAATTGCATTAATAGCTCATGTTTTGCTTATCTTCAACCTCCTTTACACATTGCAGGGTATTAGTAAACCTTCAATGTTACCAATGCTGCTATCAGTCTCATTTAATATACAGGAAAATAGCTCAGAGTCATTAATACACATGTACAATTTCAGTTAGTTATACAGTGCAGGACTTGAAGAAAAAATATTCACACAGTTCTGACACTTAATGATATTCAGAAATATTTACTCCAGTGCAGTAGATATCTAAGAGGAGCCTGACCTATAGGTCAGAGACCTTCTTTGGTACTCTCTGTCTTAGCATATTGAAAGTGACTAATGAAAAGCACATGGACAGGTTACAGTTCTTACCTTTTTATCTCTCTTCTACGAAGTTCAATGTTAGAGATTGGCACCCATAAGAGAAGTAAGAAAATATACACATTCTTATGTTTCCATGACTACTAAAGCTAGGAGATGGGTCCTAAACAATGACTAGGTTCCAATGGGCACACATGAATTGCAAGGTGAAGTCTGTCAAATTATTTAAAAATACATTCATTATTTGGTGATGGGTTAAATACCCTATTTGATTTAAAAGGTCCATGTGAAGATTATTCTTTTTCATTCACTTGACTACATGTTTAGTTAAGTTTAACTCAAATGAATAAACAAACATGTTAGTGATTATTTACCCTGAATTAAACCATTTGAAGTACAATGACATACTTCTTTTGTATTTAACAGAATTTCCTTAAGAAAATGTTTTATTACTTAAATTAAATTTGCATAGTTTATCTGATTATATATGTTTTGTTTAGAGAATTCTTAATTTTCCCAACATGTGGAAGTGTATCTGTAACTCTTTCTACTAATACTTTCAGAATTTCACATCTTTTGTATACATTCTTTTTTGTTCTTTTTTCTCCATCTTTATTAAATTGGGTATTTTTTTATTATTAACTTGAGTATTTCTTATTTACATTTCGAGTGTTATTCCCTTTTCCGGCTTACGGGCCAACATCCCCCTAACCCCTCCCCCTCCCCTTCAT
The DNA here is from genome assembly GCF_021556685.1 of Rattus norvegicus. Lineage (NCBI taxonomy): Eukaryota > Metazoa > Chordata > Mammalia > Rodentia > Muridae > Rattus > Rattus norvegicus. Next base: position 29,726,592 of record NC_141554.1, read on the forward strand.
TATGGGTGTTCCCCTCCCAATCCTCCCCCCATTGCCGCTCTCCCCCCAACAATCACGTTCACTGGGGGTTCAGTCTTAGCAGGACCCAGGGCTTCCCCTTACACTGGTGATCTTACTAGGATATTCAATGCTACCTATAAGGCCAGAGTCCATGGTCAGTCCATGTATAGTCTTTAGGTAGTGGCTTAGTCCCTGGAAGCTCTGGTTGCTTGGCATTGTTGTTCATATGGGGTCTCGAGCCCCTTCAAGCTCTTCCAGTTCTTTCTCTGATTCCTTCAACGGGGGTCCTATTCTCAGTTCAGTGGTTTGCTGCTGGCATTCGCCTCTGTATTTGCTGTATTCTGGCTGTGTCTCTCAGGAGAGATCTGCATCCGGCTCCTGTCTGCCTGCACTTCTTTGCTTCATCCAACTTGTCTAACTGGGTGGCTGTATATGTATGGGCCACATGTGGGGCAGGCTCTGAATGGGTGTTCCTTCAGTCTCTGTTTTAATGTTTGCCTCTCTATTCCCTGCCAAGGGTATTCTTGTTCCACTTTTAAAGAAGGAGTGAAGCATTCACATTTTGATCATGTGTCTTGAGTTTCATGTGTTCTAGGCATCTAGGGTAATTCAAGCATTTGGGCTAATAGCCACTTATCAATGAGTGCATACCATGTGTGTTTATCTGTGATTGGGTTACCTCACTCAGGATGATATTTTCCAGTTCCAACCATTTGCCTATGAATTTCATAAAGTCATTGTTTTTGATAGCTGAGTAATATTCCATTGTGTAGATGGAACACATTTTCTGTATCCATTCCTCTGTTGAAGGGCATCTGGGTTCTTTCCAGTTTCTGGCTATTATAAATAAGGCTGCTATGAACATAGTGGAGCACGTGTCTTTTTTATATGTTGGGGCGTCTTTTAGGTATATGCCCAAAAGAGGTATAGCTGGATCCTCAGGCAGTTCAATGTCAAATTTTCTGAGGAAACTCCAGACTGATTTCCAGAATGTTTGTACCAGTCTGCAATTCCAACAACAATGGAGTAGTGTCCCTCTTTCTCCACATCCTCGCCAGCATCTGCTGTCACCTGAGTTTTTGATCTTAGCCATTCTCACTGGTGTGAGGTGAAATCTCAGGGTTGTTTTGATTTGCATTTTCCTTATGACTAAAGATGTTGAACATTTCTTTAGGTGTTTCTCAGCCATTCGGCATTCCTCAGCTGTGAATTCTTTGTTTAGTTCTGAATCCAATTTTTAATAGGGTTATTTGTCTCGCTGCGGTCTAACTTCTTGAGTTCTTTGTATATTTTGGATATAAGGCCTCTATCTGTTGTAGGATTAGTAAAGATCTTTTCCCAATCTGTTGGTTGCCGTTTTGTCCTAACCACAGTGTCCTTTGCCTTACAGAAGCTTTGCAGTTTTATGAGATCCCATTTGTCGATTCTTGATCTTAGAGCATAAGCCATTGGTGTTTTGTTCAGGAAATTTTTTCCAGTGCCCATGTGTTCGAGATGCTGCCCTAGTTTGTCTTCTGTTGGTTTGAGTGTATCTGGTTTGATGTGGAGGTCCTTGATCCACTTGGACTTAAGCTTTGTACAGGGTGATAAGCATGGATCGATCTGCATTCTTCTACATGTTGACCTCCAGTTGAACCAGCACCATTTGCTGAAAATGCTATCTTTTTCCCATTTGATGGTTTTGGCTCCTTTGTCAAAAATCAAGTGACCATAGTTGTGTGGGTTCATTTCTGGATCTTAAATTCTGTTCCATTGGTTTATCTGTCTGTCTCTGTACCAATACCATGCAGTTTTTATCACTATTGCTGTGTAATATTGCTTGAGTTCAGGGATAGTGATTCCCCCTGAAGTCCTTTTATTGTTGAGGATAGTTTTAGCTATCCTGGGTTTTTTGTTATTCCAGATGAATTTGCAAATTGTTCTGTCTAACTCTTTGAAGAAATGGATTGGTATTTTGATGGGGATTCCATTGAATCTGTAGATAGCTTTTGGTAAAATGGCCATTTTTACTATATTAATCCTGCCAATCCATGAGCATGGGAGATCATTCCATCTTCTGAGGTCTTCTTCATTTTCTTTCTTCAGAGTCTTGATGTTCTTATTGTACAGATCTTTCACTTGCTTGGTTAAAGTCACACCGAGGTACTTTATATTATTTGGCTCTATTATGAAGGGTGTTGTTTCCCTAATTTCTTTCTCTGCTTGTTTCTCTTTTGTGTAGAGGAAGGCTACTGATTTATTTGAGTTAATTTTATACCCAGCCACTTTGCTGAAGTTGTTTATCAGCTTTAGTAGTTCTCTGGTGGAACTTTTGGGATCACTTAAATATACTATCATATCATCTGCAAATAGTGATATTTTGACTTTTTCTTTTCCGATCTGTATCCCCTTGACCTTCTTTTGTTGTCTGATTGCTCTGGCTAGAACTTCAAGAACTATATTGACTAAGTAGGGGGAGAGTGGGCAGCCTTGTCTAGTCCCTGATTTTAGTGGGATTGCTTCAAGTTTCTCTCCATTTAATTTAATGTCAGCAACTGGTTTGCTGTATATGGTTTTTACTATGTTTAGGTATGGGCCTTGAATTCCTATTCTTTCCAGGACTTTTATCATGAAGGTGTGTTGAATTTTGTCAAATGCTTTCTCAGCATCTAATGAAATGATCATGTGGTTTTGTATATATTCTTGATCTCCTTGATTACATTGCATGATAAGAATTGTAATAAAGATTAAGTATTATACATTTAGATGTCCAGTTTTCTCAGTTCGATTTTACAAGATGTGTTCTCTCTTTTGCTGTGTGTCTTTGGTCTATTCACCAAAACTCGCATGTCTCAAATTTTTTAGAATTAATCTGAGTTCTTGATTCTACTGCACTGATCTGTGTGTCTATGTTTGTGTTGGTACCATTTTGTTTAAAGAACAGAAATTTGTGCCAGAACATGAAATCTGGTATGGTAATATGTCTGAGGATGCTATTTCTGCTTAGGCTATATTTTTTCTCTGTACATTCATACTTCCTTATGAATTTTATTTCTAATTTGTTGTCAGCATGTACATAATGATGGTAAATAGGTTATAACTTTGATTACCTTGGTATAAAAAGATTACTGTTTTTCTATAAATTATAATAAGTATAAGAACATTATGAATAAACAAACAACATTTGAACAATTAGAAGTCTTGTTGAGGATAATAATTATGAAGAAAATGATATAAATAAATTCAAGCATTTCAACATGAATTTGAACATTAAAACATGCACTTTAATTTATTCTTTCCTGATTAATTTTTCTTCTTTGCATGGAGCATAGATCATTTGTCACTCAATTCCTGTAAGATATTGTGTGCATTGTTGCAATATAAAAAAATCTCCTAAGGAATCTATCAACATATTAAAGATAAAATAACTTTATGGAAGAAAGAAAGCATAAATAACTAACCTGTCATATTATTCATGACATTCTTTGTAGCTCTTTCTTTTTTTACCTTATTGGATTTTTTTCCTGTATAATTTATAATTTATATTTCAAATGTTATCACCTTTCAGGGATTCCCATCCATAGAACCCCTGTTCCATCATGCTTCCGATATGGGTATGTGAACCCCCAAGTATCCATCCTTTCCTTCCTCCCCACCAAGAAATTCCACTACCCTGGGGGATCCAGCATGACCAAGAGTTTCTCATCATACCGGTGCTCAACAAGGATAATCTCTGCTAGATATGCTGCTGGAGCCATGGATCTGTCTGCGTGTGAACTTCCGGTGGTGGTGCTTTAGTCCATCGGTACTCTGGTTGGTTGGTATTTTTGTTCATGTGATGTTGAAACACCCTTCAGCTCTTTCAATCCTTTCTCTATCTATTCCAACGTGAACCCTGTTCTCAGTTCAATGATTGGCTTCTACCATTCTCCTCTGTAATTGTTATAGTCTACCAGAGCCTCTCAGGAACAGCTATATCAAGCTCCTGTCATAATGCACTTCTGGCATGAGCAATATCATCTGTGTTCGTGGCTGTATGGATATGGGCTGGATCCCAAAGTCGGGTAGGCTCTGCATGGCCATTGCTTCAGTCTCTGCTACAAAATCTGTCTCCATACCTCCTCCTATGAATATTTTTGTACCACCTTATAAGATGGACTGAAGCATCCACACTTTGGTGGTCGTTTTTCTTGTGTTTCATGTGGTCTGAGGATAGTATCTTGGGTAATCTGGGCTTTTGGGCTAATATCCACTTATCAGTATGTGCGTAGGATGGGTGGGTTTTCTTTGTTGTTATTGTTGCTTGTGTTTTGTGATTGGGGTACTTCACATAGGATGATATTTTCTAGTTCCATCCATTTACCTAAGAATTTCACGAAGGTTTGTTTTTAGTAGGTGAGTAGTAAAACATTATGGAGATGTACGGTATTTTTTGTATCCATTCTTCTGTTGAAGGACATCTCTGTTCATTCAAGCTTCCGTATCTTATAAATAAGGTGGCTATGAACATAGTGGAACATATGCCTTTGTTATATATTAGAGCAACTTTTGGGTGTATACCCAGGAGTGATGTTGCTAGGTCCTCAGGTAGTTTTTTAATTTTCTAAGAAACCACTAGACTGATTTTCCAGAGTGTTTGTACCTGGTTAAAATCCCACCAACAATGCAAGAATATCCCGTTTTTTCCAATCCTCACCAGCATCTATTATCACCTGTGTTATTGATGTTAGCTATTCAGACTGATATGGTATCTCAGGCTGAACTCTCTCCTCTTACCATGAGCTTCCCACATCATGTCAACCAGTGCCTTTTCCAGAAGAGGTCAGAGATACAGAGAGATGGATTACCCCTCCCCATCTACCAGATACTGAGGTGTCATGATAAGTCAGTCAGGATGCTAAGCAATATTGTGTTGGGCACTCACCCATTGTTGAACATTTCTAGTAGAGTGTCTGAATAATTGCTTTTTTAAGTTATGATAATTCACTTTGTAAGATTTTAAAATTGACCTAAATTATAATAGTAAACAAAATCAGTACAAATGAAACATCTCATTATCTATGTTACTTCCCATGGAAAATACCAAACCTAACAACATTGTTGAGCTGTGACTTTTTTCTTTTAACTGGTGACTGATGTTAACTTATCCTGTGTGTAGTGATAACAGAATGCCTATAATCCTAACCTTGTGGAGGCTGAGACAGGAATATCAGGAGTGTGCAGTCTTGGCTACAAAAGACTGTGTTTAGAAAAAAAACAGCATGTGACTACTGATATAGTTGTATTCTTATTTCATTTTATATTAAGTCATACTGTACAGATATTTTTTTATTCCTGCCCTATTTTATCAGCTTTTTCAGTTGGATATTCTCTTTAGTTACTTTTCAAATACTATCCTTTTACCTGATTTCCCCTCTGGAATCTCCACCCTCCCCCTGCTTCTATGAGAATTTTCGCCCATGCACCCTCCTACTCTATCCCGGAGATTCTCTGGTATTCTTATACATGGGAACTTTGAGCCTCTGCAGGGTCAAGGGCCTCCCCTCTCACTGATGCCCAATAAGGCTATCCTCTGTTACATATGTGGCTGGAGCCATTGTTCCCTCAATGTAGACTCTTAGATTGGTGGTTTAATTTCTGGGAGCTGTAGAATTCTTTTTGTTTGATATTTTTTCTTCTTATAGAGTTGAAAACCCCTTCAGCTCCTTCAGACATTTTTGTAACTCCTCTATTGTGGGTCCTGTTTTCAGTCCATCCCTTGGCTGAGAGAATCTGACTCTGTATTCCTCAGTCTCTAGCCACTGTACCAGGCCCCTATCACCATCTTCTTGGCATCCACAATATTGTCTGGGTTTGGTAACAGTATGTTGGATTGCTCCCTGGCTGCGATCATCTCTAGATGACCTTTACCTCAGTTATGAAGCTTCTGTTTTCAGTTTGCCTTGATGTGTTTATGACTCCTTTAGTCTATTTCTCCTTCTTATGCTATTTACAATTTACCATTTAATGCTGAATTATTTTAAACATGTTTTTAATTATCTAAGTCTCATTGTCTAAACAATTGCATTGAATTTCCAGGGCAACATTAATTTTGAATCATTTAGTGACTCATTAAGTCTTGGCTTGGTTAAGGACTATATATATATGTATGTATATATATGTATATATATATATGTATGTATGTATGTATATGTATACATATATATGTATGTGTGTGTGTGTGACTGTGCATGTGCTTTTATTTTACCCTTAAATGCCATTGAGTCAATTTCCACAGTAGCTGGATTGGAATGTCTTAATCATGATATATTTGGGAATATTATGACACCTCAGTGTACACAGTGTGTGTAAATCAGACTGATGACCTGCATGAGATACAGGTACACTGATGGTAGAACGAATTAGTGCACATAAAATATTGTCAAGGGAAAGTGTTGTGATGTAACAATGGAGACTATCTGAGCAGACAAGACCTTGTTCCAATGTTGTCCTGTTCCCTACTCCAAAGGACATGCAGTTACAGGCTGTTCCAAATTACTGATGTCTGGTTATAAGAATAAAAGAGCATATTCAAGGGATGGTATTCTGGACAGCTCCAATTGGGGAATATGGAAACAGTGCCTAATGATCAGTACCCAATGAGCCTGGAATCAGATTAAGAATACATCACACTAATTTCTATAGCAGTTGTACCAATTTGCAGTCACACTGACAGTAAATGAGGGTTCCCTTTTCCCCATATATCCTCCGACATTTGCCATGCACTGTTAAGGTGATAGTTGTCATTTTGATTGGGATAAAATAAAATGTCAAGCTGGAAAGAACCAAGATGCCATTAATCAGAGGAAGAGATATAGAAAATGTGATACATCTATGCAATTGAATATTAATCTGTTATCCAAAATAATGACTTCCTAAAATATATAGGCAAATCACAGACGTAGAAAATATCATCCTGAGTGAGATAATCCAATCACAAAAAAACACATGTTATTCACTCACTGATAATTTGACATTAGTCCAAAATCTCAAATTACACAAAAGACAATCCACAGACCAGGTGAAGTTCAAGAAGAAGTATGATCAAGGTGTCTATGCTTCAGTTATTAAAATGGTGAACAAAAATGCATAGGATGAGATATGGAGAGAATGTCTGGAGCAAAGACTGAAGAAATGGACATTCAGAGCCTGGCCAAAGTGGGGATCCAGCCCATATACATACATCCACCAAAAATAGATAATATTGATAAAGCTAAGAAGTGCATGCTGAGCAGAGCCTGATATAGCTGTCTCCTGAATGGTATAGCCAGAGTATGTCAAAGACAGTGGTGAATGCAAGCAGCAAACCATTGAAATGAGCTTCCAGGAAATAAACCACTACCCAAAGAGAACACTTGAACAGACCGATGGCTACAGCTGCATGTATATAGCAGAGGACAGCATTGTTGGGCACCAATGGAAGGAGAAGCCCATGATCCTGCCAAGGCTGGACTCTGCAAACTTGGGGAATATCAGGGCAGGGAGTGAGAGAGAGGTGGTGGTTTGGGAGGGGGAACATGCTCATAAAAGGAGGGGTAGGGGAATGAGATAAAGGGGTGGAATACCAAATGGCTGGGAAGCACCTGTAGAAATGTTCAGCTTCTTAGTCTTTTGGGAAAAGCAAATCAAAACAACCCTGAGATTCCAAATTACACCTGTCAGAATGTCTAAGATAAAAAACGCAGTTGACAACAGATGCTGGTGAGGAAGTGGAGAACGAGGAACATTCCTCCATTGTTTGTGGGATTGCAAGTTGGTACCAAAACTCTGGAAACCAGTCTTGATGTTCCTCAGAAAATTGGAAATAGTACTACCTGAGAACACAGCTATACCACTTCTAGGCATAAATCCAAATAATACTCTAAAATATAACAAGGACATGTGGTCCACTATGTTCATAGAAGCTTTATTTATGATTTACAGAAGCTGGAAATAACCCAGAGTAGATAGAGAAAATGTAGTTTATTTACTCAATGGAGTATTATTCAGCTAAGTAAAACAATAACTACACATATTTTTTTTGAAAATGGATGGTATTAGCAACAGTCAAAAAATAACACACATGGCATGCACTCGTCAATAAGTGGAAATTAGCATGAAAGCTTCTAATAACTAATAAAAAGTTCATAGCAAATATGAATCTCAAGAAGATGAAAGACCAAAATATGGATGATTCATTCCTTCTTTGAAGGGAGAACATATACACATGGGAGGGGATACAGGGACAAAGAGTGGAGAAGGACTGAACTAAAGGTCATCCACACACTACTGCACCTGTGGATCAATTCCATATGAAACCACCAAACCCAGTCACTATTGCTGATGTCAAGCCATGCTGGCTGACAGGAGCCAGATATGGGTATCTCCTGAGAGGCTCTGCAGGTGCCCTACTGATGCAGATGAGTATGTGTGCAGCTACCCATTTTATTGAACAAGGATACCCCAATGGAGGAGTTAGAAAAAAGACTAAAGGAGTTGAAGGGGTTTTCAATGACATAGGAAGAACAACAATATTAACAAATCAGATCACACCATAGATCCCAGGAACTAAATCACCACCCAATATGAATGCATGTAGGGACCCATGAATCCAGTCACATATTAGCAGAGGATGCCATTATCCACCATCAGTAGGAGGAAAAGCTCTTGGTCCTGGGAGTGCACATTTGCCCAATGTAGGGGAAGGCCAGGGTGTTGAGGATGAACTGAGTGGGAGGGGGTAGGCACATCCTCATAGAAACAAGGTGAGTTGGGAGAGGGTATAGAATAGAGCTGGAAGGGGATGTCATTAGAAATGTAAAAACATATAGTGTCCAGGAAAATAATATTATAAATTAAAGTAAAATTAAGTCAAATAAATAATTAGCCTTCCTCAACTCTAAGGGTAAAGAGGCTGAGAAAGGAACTAGGGAAACAACATCCTTTACAATAGCCACAAATAATGTAAAATACTTAAGTGTGACTCTCACCAAATATGTGAAAGGTCTGTATACAAGAACTTCATGTGTCTGACAAAAAAATTGAAGATTTCTCAAGATGGGAAGAACGCCCATAGGCATGGATTGGTAGGATACATATAGTAAAATTTTTCAAAAACAATGCAATCCCGGTAAAATTCCTACTCCGTTATTCATAGGATTATAAAGAGCAGTGTGCAAATTCATTTGGAAAAGCAAAAATACTCAGGGTAGCAAAAAACATTCTCAACAGTAAATGAAATTCTGATGAAATCAACATTTATGACCACAATCTGTGTGACAGAGCAATAGTAATAAAAACTGCATGTTATTTATACAGAGACAGGCAGGTAGATCAGTGCAATAGAATCAAAGACTAAGAAAAGTACCCACACACCTATGGTCACTTGGTCTTTGATAAAAGATAGAATTTTTCTATCTTTTATCAATTCTAGGTCAGAATGTAGAAGAATGCAAATTGATTCTTTCTTTTCTCCTCATACAAACTCAAGTCTAAGTTGTTGGAAGACCTCTACATAAAACCAGATACACTGCTACTAATAGAAGATAAGGTGGGAAGATTGTGTAATACATAGGACAAGGGGAAATTTTCCTCATCACAATCCCAAAATTTTGAAGCCTCTGTAAGTCACAGGACATGCTTAGAACAAAGAGGCAACCAACAGATTAGGAAATGTCTTTACCAATACTACATCCAATAGAGGGCAACTATCTACTATATACAAAGAACTCAAGAAGTTAGACAAAAGAGAATAAAACAATCCTATTAAAAATGGGGTACAGAACTAATCAAATAATTCTCTACTGAGGAATACCAAATGGATAAGAAACACCTTTAGAGATGTTCAACATCTTCAATCATCATGAAAGTGCAAATCAAAATAACATTGAGATACCACCTCACACCAGTCTGAATAACTAACATCAATAACACAGGTGTTAATAGATGCTGGTGAGGATTGGAAAAAAGGGATATTCCTGCATTGTTGGTGGGATTTTAACCAGGCACAAATACTCTGGAAAATCAGTCTGGTGGTTTCTTAGAAAATTCGTCATAGTACTACCTGAGGACCTAGCAACATCACTCCTGGGTATACACCCAAAAGTTGCTCCAACATATAACAAAGGCATATGTCCCACTATGTTCATAGCCACCTTATATATAGTAGCCAGAAGCTGGAATGAATAGAGATTTCCTTCAAGAGAGGAATGGATACAGAAAATGCAATACATCTCCACAATGGATTACTACTCAGCTATTAAAAACAAACCTTCATGAAATTCTTAGGTAAATGGATGGAACTAGAAAATATCATCCTATGTGAAGTACCCCAATCACAAAACACAAGCAACAATAACAACAAAGAAAACTCACCCATCCTATGCACATACTGATAAGTGGATATTAGCCTAAAAGCTCTGATTACCCACGATACAGTCCTCAGACAACATGAAACACAAGAAAAACGACCACCAAGGTGTGGATGCTTCAGTCCATCTTATAAGGGGGTACAAACATATTCATAGGAGGAGGTATGGAGACAGATTTTGTAGCAGAGACTGAAGCAATGGCCATGCAGAGCCTGCCCCACCTTGGGATCCAGCCCATATCCATACAGCCACCGAACACGGATGATATTGCTGATGCCAGAAGTGCATTATGACAGGAGCTTGATATAGCTGTTCCTGAGAGGCTCTGCCAGACTATAACAATTACAGAGGTGAATATTAGCAGCCAACCATTGAACTGAAAGCAGGGTTCACATTGGAAGAGATAGAGAAATGACTGGAAGAACTGAAGGGTGTTTCAACATCACATGAACAAAAATACCAACCAACCAGAGTACCGCTTGACTAAAGCACCACCACCAGAAGTTCACACATGGACAGATCCATGGCTCCAGCAGCATATATAGCAGAGATTGTCCTTGTTGAGCACTGGTATGATGAGAAGCCCTTGGTCATGCTGGATCCCCCAATGTAGTGGAATTTCATGTTGGGGAGGAGGGAAAGGATGAATAATTGGGGGTCACATACTCAGAAGCATGATGGGATAAGGGGGTCAATGGATGGGAAACCCTGAAATGTGATAGCATTTGAAGTGTAAATTAGAAATTATACAGTAAAACAAGCCAATAAGGGTAAAAAAAGGAAGAGCTATAAAGAATATCATGAATTATCTGACAGGCTAATTATTTATGCTTCCTTTCTTACACAAAGTCATTTTACCAGTAATGTGTTCATAGATTCCTCAAGAGATTTGTTTATATTACAACAATGCCCACAATTTCTTACAGGAATTTGAGTGACGAATGATCTATGCTCCATGCAAAGAAGAAAAATTAATCAGGGAATAGTAAATTAAAGTGTGTGCTTTTTTAAAAATACACTTTGAAATGGTTGCGTTAGTAGATTTTTCTTTTATATCATTTTTCATAGTTATATCCTTAATCAGACCATTAATGTTCAAATGTTGTTTGATTATTTGTAATGTTCCTATACTTTTTCTAATTTTCTAAGTATATAATAAATAATAATTTCTCTGAAAACAGTAATCTTTATATACTCAGGTAGTCAATGTTATAACCTATTTATCATCATTATGTGCAGGCTGATAAAAATTAGAAATAAAATTCATATGGAAGCATGAACAGAATAGAGACTAAAAGGTATCCTAAGCATAAATAGCATCCCCAGACATTTTACCATACCAGATATCATGTTCTAGCACACATCTCTGTTGTTAAAAAAAGAATGGTACCAACACAAACTTAGACAAACAGGTCAGTGTAGTAGAATCAAGAACTCAGGTTAATTCTAAAGAACTCCAGACATCTGAGTTTTGGTGAATAGACCAAAGACGCACAGGAAAAGAAAGAACGTATCTTGAAAAATGGAGCTGAGGAAACTGGATATCTACATGTATAATATCTAAACTCGATTTTAGTAGTTATCATGCAAAGCAATCAAGAGCATCAAATATGTAGACAAAAGATCTGAAATTCTGAAATTATTACTAGAAAGAGTAGCAGAGACACCTCAACATGTTTGGGAAATTAAGGATTGTCTAAACAAAACACATATAATCAGATAAATTATACAAATAATTTAAATAATAAAACATTTTATTCAGGATATTCGGTTATATACCAAATTGAAGTATGTTTTTACATGTCAAATTGTTTAATACAGGGCAAAATATAACTAACGAGGTTGTTTATTCTTTTGAGATTTACTTAATTAAACATGTAGTCAAGTGAATGACCAAAAATAATTTTCACAGGTTCTGTTCAAATAAAATAGGATATTTGACCCATCACCAAATAATGAATGTGTTTATAACTAATTTGAAATACTTTTCCCAATTTATGTGTTCCCATTAGAACCCAGCCATTGCTCAGGACCCATCTCCTAGCTTTATTAGTCATGGAAACAGAAGAATGTGTACATTTTCTGATTTGTCTTATGGGTGAAAGTCTCTAACATTTGAACTTCCTAGAAGAGAGATAAAAAGGTAAGGACTGTAAATTGTCCATGTGCTTTCCATAAGTCACTTTCACTATGCTAAGACAGAGACTGTCAAAGAAGGCCTCTCACCTATAGGTCAGGTTGGACATGTACTGCACTTCAGTAATCTTTTTCTGAATATCATTAAGTGTCAGAAGTGTGTGAATATTTTGTCTTCAGGTCCTACACTGTATAACTAACTGAATTTGTAAATGTATATTAGTGACTCTGTGCAATTTTCCTACATATTAAATGAAACTGACAACAGTGTTGGTAACATTGGAGGGTTACTAATATCCTGCAGTGGGTAAAGGCGGTTCAAGATAAGCTAAACATGAGCTATTAATGCAACTCTTTGTGTGAATTCGCCAATAAACAAGGCTTTCTTATGAGGAGGAGCATGTGCCTATCAGAACAACATTCATTTAGATTCTTTTTTTTTATTTTTTTTATTTTATTTTATTTTTTTTTATTATCTTGAGTTTTTCTTATATACATTTCATGTGTTATTCCCTTTCCCGGTTTCCGGACAGACATCACCCTCCCCCCTCCCCTTCCTTGTGGGTGTTCCCCTCCCAAACCTCCCCCCATTGCCACCCTCCCCGCATAGTCTAGTTCACTGGGGGTTCAGTCTTAGCAGGACCCAGGGCTTCCCCTTCCACTGGTGCTCTTACTAGGATATTCATTGCTACCTATGGGGACAGAGTCCAGGGTCAGTCCATGTATAGTCTTTAGGTAGTGGCTTAGTCCCTGGAAGCTCTGGTTGCTTGACATTGTTGTACTTTTGGGGTCTCGAGCACCTTCAAGCTCTTCCAGTTCTTTCTCTGATTCCTTCAACGGGGGACCTATTCTCAGTTCAGTGGTTTGCTGCTGGCATTCGCCTCTGTATTTGCTGTATTCTGGCTGTGTCTCTCAGGAGCGATCTACATCCGGCTCCTGTCGGTCTGCACTTCTTTGCTTCATCCATCTTGTCTAATTGGGTGGCTGTATATGTATGGGCCACCTGTGGGGCAGGCTCTGAATGGGTGTTCCTTCAGTCTCTGTTTTAAGCTTTGCCTCTCCCTTCCCTGCCAAGGGTATTCTTTTTCCTCATTTAAAGAAGGAGTGAAGCATTCACATTTTGATCATCCGTCTTGAGTTTCCTTTGTTCTAGGGATCTAGGGTAATTCAAGCATTTGGGCTAATAGCCACTTATCAATGAGTGCATACCATGTATGTCTTTCTGTGAGTGGGTTAGCTCACTCAGGATGATATTTTCCAGTTCCAACCATTTGCCTACGAATTTCATAAACTCGTTGTTTTTGATAGCTGAGTAATATTCCATTGTGTAGATGTACCACATTTTCTGTATCCATTCCTCTGTTGAAGGGCATCTGGGTTCTTTCCAGTTTCTGGCTATTATAAATAAGGCTGCGATGAACATAGTGGAGCACGTGTCTCTTTTATATGTTGAGGCATCTTTTGGGTATATGCCCAAGAGAGGTATGGCTGGATCCTCAGGCAGTTCAATGTCCAATTTTCTGAGGAACCTCCAGACTGATTTCCAGAATGGTTTTACCAGTCTGCAATCCCACCAACAATGGAGGAGTGTTCCTCTTTCTCCACATCCTCGCCAGCATCTGCTGTCACCTGAGTTTTTGATCTTAGCCATTCTCACTGGTGTGAGGTGAAATCTCAGGGTTGTTTTGATTTGCATTTCCCTTATGACTAAAGATGTTGAACATTTCTTTAGGTGTTTCTCAGCCATTCGGCATTCCTCAGCTGTGAATTCTTTGTTCAGCTCTGAACCCCATTTTTTAATAGGGTTATTTGTTTCCCTGCGGTCTAACTTCTTGAGTTCTTTGTATATTTTGGATATAAGGCCTCTATCTGTTATAGGATTGGTAAAGATCTTTTCCCAATCTGTTGGTTGTCGTTTTGTCCTAACCACAGTGTCCTTTGCCTTACAGAAGCTTTGCAGTTTTATGAGATCCCATTTGTCGATTCTTGATCTTAGAGCATAAGCCATTGGTGTTTTGTTCAGGAAATTTTTTCCAGTGCCCATGTGTTCCAGATGCTTCCCTAGTTTTTCTTCTATTAGTTTGAGTGTGTCTGGTTTGATGTGGAGGTCCTTGATCCACTTGGACTTAAGCTTTGTACAGGGTGATAAGCATGGATCGATCTGCATTCTTCTACATGTTGCCCTCCAGTTGAACCAGCACCATTTGCTGAAAATGCTATCTTTTTTCCATTGGATGGTTTTGGCTCCTTTGTCAAAAATCAAGTGACCATAGGTGTGTGGGTTCATTTCTGGGTCTTCAATTCTATTCCATTGGTCTATCTGTCTGTCTCTGTACCAATACCATGCAGTTTTTATCACTATTGCTCTGTAATACTGCTTGAGTTCAGGGATAGTGATTCCCCCTGAAGTCCTCTTATTGTTGAGGATAGCTTTAGCTATCCTGGGTTTTTTGTTATTCCAGATGAATTTGCAAATTGTTCTGTCTAACTCTTTGAAGAATTGGATTGGTATTTTGATGGGGATTGCATTGAATCTGTAGATTGCTTTTGGTAAAATGGCCATTTTTACTATATTAATCCTGCCAATCCATGAGCATGGGAGATCTTTCCATCTTCTGAGGTCTTCTTCAATTTCTTTCCTCAGTGTCTTGAAGTTCTTATTGTACAGATCTTTTACTTGCTTGGTTAAAGTCACACCGAGGTACTTTATATTATTTGGGTCTATTATGAAGGGTGTCGTTTCCCTAATTTCTTTCTCGGCTTGTTTCTCTTTTGTATAGAGGAAGGCAACTGATTTATTTGAGTTAATTTTATACCCAGCCACTTTGCTGAAGTTGTTTATCAGCTTTAGTAGTTCTCTGGTGGAACTTTTGGGATCACTTAAATATACTATCATGTCGTCTGCAAATAGTGATATTTTGACCTCTTCTTTTCCGATCTGTATCCCCTTGATCTCCTTTTGTTGTCTGATTGCTCTGGCTAGAACTTCAAGAACTATATTGAATAAGTAGGGAGAGAGTGGGCAGCCTTGTCTAGTCCCTGATTTTAGTGGGATTGCTTCAAGTTTCTCTCCATTTAGTTTAATGTTAGCAACTGGTTTGCTGTATATGGCTTTTACTATGTTTAGGTATGGGCCTTGAATACCTATTCTTTCCAGGACTTTTATCATGAAGGGGTGTTGAATTTTGTCAAATGCTTTCTCAGCATCTAATGAAATGATCATGTGGTTCTGTTTATTCAGTTTGTTTATATGATGGATCACGTTGATGGTTTTCCTTATATTAAACCATCCCTGCATGCCTGGGATGAAGCCTACTTGATCATGGTGGATGATTGTTTTGATGTGCTCTTGGATTCGGTTTGCCAGAATTTTATTGAGTATTTTTGCGTCGATATTCATAAGGGAAATTGGTCTGAAGTTCTCTTTCTTTGTTGGGTCTTTGTGTGGTTTAGGTATAAGAGTAATTGTGGCTTCATAGAAGGAATTTGGTAGGGCTCCATCTGTTTCAATTTTGTGGAATAGTTTGGATAATATTGGTATAAGGTCTTCTATGAAGGTTTGATAGAATTCTGCACTAAACCCGTCTGGACCTGGGCTCTTTTTGGTTGGGAGACCTTTAATGACTGCTTCTATTTCCTTAGGAGTTATGGGGTTGTTTAACTGGTTTATCTGTTCCTGATTTAACTTCGGTACCTGGTATCTGTCTAGGAAATTGTCCATTTCCTGAAGATTTTCAAGTTTTGTTGAATATAGGTTTTTATAGTAAGATCTGATGATTTTTTGAATTTCCTCTGAATCTGTAGTTATGTCTCCCTTTTCATTTCTGATTTTGTTAATTTGGACGCACTCTCTGTGTCCTCTCGTTAGTCTGGCTAAGGGTTTATCTATCTTGTTGATTTTCTCAAAGAACCAACTTTTGGTTCTGTTGATTCTTTCTATGGTCCTTTTCGTTTCTACTTGGTTGATTTCAGCTCTGAGTTTGATTATTTCCTGCCTTCTACTCCTCCTGGGTGTATTTGCTTCTTTTTGTTCTAGAGCTTTTAGGTGTGCTGTCAAGCTGCTGACATATGCTCTTTCCTGTTTCTTTCTGCAGGCACTCAGCGCTATGAGTTTTCCTCTTAGCACAGCTTTCATTGTGTCCCATAAGTTTGGGTATGTTGTACCTTCATTTTCATTAAATTCTAAAAATTTTTTAATTTCTTTCTTTATTTCTTCCTTGACCAGGTTATCATTGAGTAGAGCATTGTTCAATTTCCACGTATATGTGGGCATTCTTCCCTTATTGTTATTGAAGACCAGTTTTAGGCCGTGGTGGTCCGATAGCACGCATGGGATTATTTCTATCTTTCTGTACCTGTTGAGGCCCGTTTTTTGACCAATTATATGGTCAATTTTGGAGAAAGTACCATGAGGAGCTGAGAAGAAGGTATATCCTTTTGCTTTAGGATAGAATGTTCTATAAATATCCGTTAAGTCCATTTGGCTCATGACTTCTCTTAGTCTGTCTACATCTCTGTTTAATTTCTGTTTCCATGATCTGTCCATTGATGAGAGTGGGGTGTTGAAATCTCCCACTATTATTGTGTGAGGTGCAATGTGTGTTTTGAGCTTTAGTAAGGTTTCTTTTACATATGTAGGTGCCCTTTTATTTGGGGCATAGATATTTAGGATTGAGAGTTCATCTTGGTGGATTTTTCCTTTGATGAATATGAAGTGTCCTTCCTTATCTTTTTTGATGACTTTTAGTTGAAAATTGATTTTATTTGATATTAGAATGGCTACTCCAGCTTGCTTCTTATGACCATTTGCTTGGAAAATTGTTTTCCAGCCTTTCACTCTGAGGTAATGTCTGTCTTTGTCTCTGAGGTGTGTTTCCTGTAGGCAGCAGAATGCAGGGTCCTCGTTGCGTATCCAGTTTGTTAATCTATGTCTTTTTATTGGGGAGTTGAGGCCATTGATATTGAGAGATATTAAGGAATAGTGATTATTGCTTCCCGTTATATTCATATTTGGAAGTGAGGTTATGTTTGTGTGCTTTCCTTCTCTTTGTTTTGTCGCCAAGATGATTAGTTTCTTGCTTCTAGGGTATAGCTTGCCTCCTTATGTTGGGCTTTACCCTTTATTATCCTTTGTAGTGCTGGACTTGTAGAAAGATATTGTGTAAATTTGGTTTTGTCATGGAATATCTTGGTTTCTCCATCTATGTTAATTGAGAGCTTTGCAGGATACAGTAACCTGGGCTGGCATTTGTGTTCTCTTAGGGTCTGTATGACATCTGTCCAGGATCTTCTGGCCTTCATAGTTTCTGGCGAAAAGTCTGGTGTGATTCTGATAGGTCTGCCTTTATATGTTACTTGACCTTTTTCCCTTACTGCTTTTAATATTCTTTCTTTATTTTGTGCGTTTGGTGTTTTGACAATTATGTGACGGGAGGTGTTTCTTTTCTGGTCCAATCTATTTGGAGTTCTGTAGGCTTCTTGTATGCCTATGGGTATCTCTTTTTTTAGGTTAGGGAAGTTTTCTTCTATGATTTTGTTGAAGATATTTACTGGTCCTTTGAGCTGGGAGTCTTCACTCTCTTCTATACCTATTATCCTTAGGTTTGATCTTCTCATTGAGTCCTGGATTTCCTGTATGTTTTGGACCAGTAGCTTTTTCCGCTTTACATTATCTTTGACAGTTGAGTCAATGATTTCTATGGAATCTTCTGCTCCTGAGATTCTCTCTTCCATCTCTTGAATTCTGTTGGTGAAGCTTGTATCTACAGCTCCTCGTCTTTTCTTTTGATTTTCTATGTCCAGGTTTGTTTCCATGTGTTCTTTCTTGATTGCTTCTATTTCCATTTTTAATTCCTTCACCTGTTTGATTGTGTTTTCCTGGAATTCTTTCAGGGATTTTTGCGATTCCTCTCTGTAGGCTTCTACTTGTTCTCTAAGGGAGTTCTTTATGTCTTTCTTGAAGTCCTCCAGCATCATGATCAAATATGATTTTGAAACTAGGTCTTGCTTTTCTGGTGTGTTTGGATATTCCGTGTTTGCTTTGGTGGGAGAATTGGGCTCCGATGATGCCATGTAGTCTTGGTTTCTGTTGCTTGGGTTCCTGCGCTTGCCTCTCGCCATCAGATTATCTCTAGTGTTACTTTGTTCTGCTGTTTCTGACAGTGGCTAGACTGTCCTATAACCTGTGTGTCAGGAGTGCTGTAGACCTGTTTTCCTGTTTTCTTTCAGCCAGTTATGTGGACAGAGTGTTCTGCTTTCGGGCGTGTAGTTTTTCCTCTCTACAGGTCTTCAGCTGTTCCTGTGGGCCTGTGTCTTGAGTTCACCAGGCAGGTTTCTTGCAGGGGAAAAGTTGGTCCTACCTGTGGTTCCAAGGCTCAAGTTTGCTCGTGGGGTACTGCCTAAGTCCTCTCCGCTGTGGCAGCAACCGGGAAAATCTGTGCCGCTCCTTCCGGGAGCCTCCGTGCACCAGGGTTTCAGATGACGTTTGGTGTTTTCCTCTGGCGCCTGGATGTGCACAGAGTGCATTCTCTTCTGGTTTCCCAGGCGTGTCTGCCTGTCTGAAGGTTCAGCTCTCCCTCCCACGGGATTTGGGTGCAGAGAACTGTTTATCCGGTCTGTTTCCTTCAGGTTCTGGCAGTGTCTCAGACGCAGGGGTCCTGCCGCTCCCGGGCCCTCCCGTATGGGAACCCAGAGGCCTTATACAGTTGCCTCTTGGGCCAGGGATGTGGGCAGGGGTGGGCAGTGTTGGTGGTCTCCTCCGCTCTGCAGCCTCAGGAGTGCCCACCTGATCAGGCGGTGAGGTCTCTCTCCCACGGGGTTTGGGAGCAGAGAGCTGCTGCGGTCCGGGATCCGCCGGTGTGGGACTTCTGGTAAACACAGGAAGTGCCCGGCCTTAGAGGAATTTTGCCTCTGTGTGTCCTTAGTTCACCAGGCAGGTTTCTTGCAGGGGAAAAGTTGGTCCTACCTGCAGTTCCAAGGCTCAAGTTTGCTCGTGGGGTACTGCCTAAGTCCTCTCCGCTGTGGCAGCAACCGGAAAGATCTGCGCCGCTCTTTCCAGGAGCCTCCGTGCACCAGGGTTCCAGATGGCGTTTGGTGTTTTCCTCTGGCGCCTGGATGTGCACAGAGTGCAGTCTCTTCTGGTTTCCCAGGCGTGTCCGCCTCTCTGAAGGTTCAGCTCTCCCTCCCACGGGATTTGGGTGCAGAGAACTGTTTATCCGGTCTGTTTCCTTCAGGTTCCGGCAGTGTCTCAGGCGCAGGGGTCCTGCCGCTCCCGGGCCCTCCCCTACGGGAACCCAGAGGCCTTATACAGTTGCCTCTTGGGCCAGGGATGTGGGCAGGGGTGGGCAGTGTTGGTGGTCTCCTCCGCTCTGCAGCCTCAGGAGTGCCCACTTGATCAGGCGGTGAGGTCTCTCTCCCACGGGGTTTGGGAGCAGAGAGCTGCTGCGGTCCGGGATCCGCCGGTTCATTTAGATTCTTTATCACTACTTCTGACTATCTCTCTCTCTGTTCAATATTTCCAATGACTTAGAAGATTGAGGATATAGTCATTTTCCAAATGGGTTGCTATACAAGAAGGTAAAATATGACATATGAAGGCTTTCTATTTGTTTCTTTACAAAAAACTCATATCTCTCATTGGGATTCAGAAAATACTAGTACCATATTCTGCAATCTAGCAAATTTGTCTGGCACCACATCATTCTACATCCTGCTTCTTTTATCATTCAAAGCATAATGGTTCTGTGGTCTGCTGCTTTAGATATGCCTTGGTAAGAAATTCGTATATTGATTCCCAATCAATTTCCATCCACTGCAGGCCCATGATCAAGTTTATTAAATTTCCCATTTGACACTTTTACTGTCTTGATCATTTTAGAAAGCACATTCCATAGGATTCTTTGGAAGAGTGCTTTGCTGACAGATAATCTATCCTTGAAATGAGATGCATAGTATTGACCACTCAACCTTCTGCATGTTCAATGACATTGACATTATGCACATGCTGGAATCACTGAATGTCTTTTCCCTATTTGCTTTCTCTGAAAGACTCATCAGGATATCTCAGTATGATTTTCTCATTTTGTTTTTAGCACACGCATTGAAATGAAGTGAAAGATCTATATAAGTTATTTTATAATAAAAATATAAAAGGTCATTTTTGAGTCAAAGGTGATAATGGCTCAGCCATAATCGTCTAGATACACTATATGTTGCATCACAATGAAGACAATTTTCACAAAGAGCAATAATGCATAAAATGTAGATACAGAACACATGTATTCATTATTCCTCATCTTTTACATACATATTGTAGTTTTGATTATATAATAAATCACCTCTACACCACACATATAGTAGGAAATAAACATTCTAACATGAAGTTTTACACCAACCTAGTTTCAATGAGAAATTTATGTTTGTGTTTGTATTGATTTCAATTATGAAATATTAAACATATTGTTCTATAGAAATGCACACTCATTAGGATAGTATCTACAGAATAGCTTGTTGAAATAAAACATGGAGATAGCAGGGGCAAGGAATGTTTACTTCATAACTGTTGGAATATATATATATATATATATATATATATATATATATATATATATATATATATAAAATCCTTGCAAGCAGCAAATACTGGCGCCTCTGGGAACTCGACAATAAGGTTGTCCAGCCTTTTTACATTGGACTCTGGGAAGCTTATTACCACTGAAACCATAATTCTGGTACACAGTCCTGTCAACTCGACCTGGACAATTTCACCTGAATTTCGATGTGCACAGAACCTGATATTAATGGCAATGGTGATAAAACCTGCTGTTGTGATTTTTAGCTCAGCAGCCATTAGGGTCAGCATAATCGAAGCCTCAGTCCCTGAGATTCAGATAGTGTGTTACAAGTGCTCTGTCTTAATTCTGATCATCAGTTATTGTTATTTCTGTTACCTGGAATCATGTAGTAGATCTCTATGGCAAAACCACCATTGACGTTCCACCAAACTTTCCAGTAAAGAAAGAAGCCCTGATAAAGAAACAAAGCACTTATGTGTTTCCAGTAGGGCTTCTCACAACCACCCTGTCACTCATTGGTGTGATTACATTCCTCTTTAAGATCAGGTCATTGAAAGTTCAGAGTAACCTGAATGCCCAGCGTGCTTCTAAACAGGCTGATGACATGTCCATAAATGAGAGTTCTGTTGTTTGAAAAAAGTGCCAGGAGACTCCCTGACAAAATTTCCAACACCCACACAGTGCTACTGTAATCACACACTTATTCAAAATTAAATATCACATTGCTTTTCAGGGCATGTCTGAAGCTTTTATCTTCTTCTTCATGATGATGGTGCTGCCTTCCTTAAAGTATTCACATCCTAAACTCTGCATTCCAAGATGATGTGTTCAGGCATAAATCAGAGAACCAAACCTAGGTTAGAGATTTGTTTTTAAATAAAAACACCACACAGGCATTGAAGCATTCATCAGGGTGGGGATAATTAACACCTAATGTGTTTTGTATGCAGGGCAGTACTACCAGCCTTTTAGTACTGCTGAAAGCTCTGCTTTCTTTAACAAAGGAAGACAAACTATTCACTGAGTATTCATACTGCTCTCAAGTATCCCACCATATGGCACTTTCTGAAATGCTCAATCATTTCCAATATGTTGTGATGAAGTAAATTCTTCCCTGTGGGGAACAACGGGAAGGATTTGGCCACAATTCATTTGTATGGAAGCCCTTTTAAGGTTAGATTATTAGGCTAAATTATGTTATGTTCCAAATAATGCCCTGGACTACTCAATACCAAAAAGTGAACAAGTGCTCCCACAGAATTAATGAACTACCTCTTGAAACTAGAGAGATGGTGGAGGGAGCTGATGTTCTAATTCAGCAATGGAAAGAAAGAGCCAGCAAAACAAGGGAAAGTGTCAGGACATTATGGTCCAGGGAATCTTGAGTCTCTGATTGACTAGCAATTACTCTCTTTCTGCAGCACTGACTGACTGGCAACCAGATTGTTTATTTATACAGGTTTCCAAGAACAAAGACAGACTACTGAGTATTCAAGAAGTAGATATTATCCGTTTGATTTTTCATTATATGACCCGGGTTATGAATTAAGCCACGTTTGGTAAGTACAAGCAGAACACATTTTATTTTATTATCATTCTGATGTCTCTAATTAAAAGACACTAAAGGTTTTCTTTTCCGCACCAAATATATTATATGACAGCTTCATTTTAAGCCTGTGGTATTTCTAGTTTTAAAGCAGCCAGAAAAACAGAAATTGTCTGAAAGAGTATTTTTATGAGTAGCAAATAGTAACATCTAATTTCTTTATTATATGTTTCCTCATCTATACTATAAATACGAAAATTTTATTTTGTCAATACCTCTTATTTACTGGGTTCTATTGCTCTAGGGTGTATATACTATATAACCCTCTCTCTTTAAATTATGCTTTCAGAGAGTTCCAAGTGTGTTTTAATGGGAGGCCTTGAATCAGTAAATTAATGTCCTGTTTTATCAGGGGTTGGCATTTATCTCTGTTAATCCTATACCAATTGCACTGTTTGTGTTTGTTCTGGGTCAGATAGGCCAATAAGATCCCTGGAGTAGTATCTTCATCAAATCATAAGAATCTCAAGGACATAAGTAAGGAAGACTTCACAAACAGGGTCAGATAATGTTAATTTTAGTTTTTTCCTAGAATTATGCCAACATAATTCTCTCAGGAAAAGACATAAAATGAATGATAATGCAGAATGTCCTCAAGAATGTAACAAACGAACAGCAAAATCCAAAAGTGAGAGTTTGTAGCACAGTAATTGTAACATTCACATCAGCTTTGCTCAAAGAGGGTCAAACAGTATTACTGGCTTCCCGAATCTCAATGTTTTCAGGGGATATGGTGTGACACATAAGTTTAGATGTATTATCTTATAATATCCTTCTCTCCTTGGTTGGAGGACATTGATGATTTAAAGTGACATATTTCTCTACATTTTCCATTTAGTCATCACAAGTGTGTTAAGGTGGCTGCAGATGTGGCCAATGACTGCCTGCTGAGGTGGCTAAAGGTTTACACTGCTTCATAAAAAGGATCAACAATCAGAAAGGAGTAATGAATAAGTGTAATTGATAGAACCCTTAACACAGTCATGGCTGTCTTCCTTAGTACTTTGTTCACATTCTTCAGCAGGGTCAGTTTCTGTGAGTGTGTTTTGCTGTGTGTTTATTTACTCTGCATGAATTCTGATATCTAATGTCCTTGCCCCAAACCCACTGTATTCATTGAATTAGTAAGAAAACTCTTGACACACACAACACAAAATAGGAAAGCTTTTAGTCATGGAATTTCTGTGCAGGTATGGAAGTCAGTCAGAGTAAACATTTTTATGTTATAGGTAAATCCTGAGAGTTTTTGTCCAATGGTATTGTCTAATTCATTGTGGGAATGTTTAAAGTATGAGCAGCAAAAAAAAAAACCCTGAAGAAAGGCAAAACATAAAGGGATAGTGGAAGAGAGAACAAAAGCAGGGGTGACAGCTACAGGTCCAAGAGAGGGAGAACAAATGTTACTGACTCGTGCCCTAATTAGAAAGTAATAAATATGTGATTGTCACTGACAGACAAAAAATACTAGTGTTCTGAGCATGTGAATAAGCAACAATTCCCAAAACTGTAAGACACAAAGGATGTAAAGCTGTGTATTAGAAATGTTGGGTTGCATATTAACACTGAAAGAGAAAATTATGAGCTTCAGAAAACAAAATAATAAAAAATGCAGATTTTATCTGAACATCTACACACAGTTCCCATCAATGGGATGAAGGGGACACCAGAATTCTCCTTGGATATATGGGTCACAATTTAGGTAGTCTCCCTTGTGTGCACCAAATTTCATCCCCCCTTCTTCCCTTAATGTTTAGTCCATCCAGCTACCTTATATTGAATAGTATGCTTTTCCTATTCCTAAATTCTTTTAATATTTTATAACAGTTGCAAATTCATGGGCAATGGATATTCACAGAACATTCTTCTATAAATGAGCCACAAGTAATTTTCTAGGTCATCCCATTGATAGTTTTGCAGGATATAGTAACCTGTGTTGGTAGTTGTGTTCTCTTACAGTCTGCAAGACCTCTGTATAAGCTCTTCTGGCTTTTAGGGTCTCTTTTAAGACATCCGTTATAATTCTGATAGGTCTGCATTTATATGTTACTTGGCCTGTGTTTCTTACAATTTTTAATATTCTTTCTCTGTTCTGGGCATTTAGTGTTTTGATTATTATATGAGTACAGGATTTTCTTTTCTATTTCAATCTATTTGGTGTTCTATAGGCTTTGTGTGTGTATGTTTATGGCCATTTCTTTCTTTAGATTGTGGATGATTTCTTCTATGTTTTGTTGAAGATATTTTCAGGTACCTTGAGCTGAAATCTGTGGTCTCTTCTATTCATATTACTCTTAGATTTTTGTCCTTTCATTCTGTCATGGATTTTCTGGATGTTTTCTATTAGGAGGTATTTTTGTTTGTTTGTTTGTTTTTCTGTGTTGAAATTCCTTTTAGCATTGTGTTAACATCTTCTAAGGTATTTTTATCCCTCTGGTTGGTACAAAAAGGCTTCCCAGCCTATGCGGAATCCATCACCCACACTGCCATTTACTACAAGGCTGGCACAGTCCTTTAAAAAATGGTTTTCTTGCCCATATTCATCCTGTAATAAGTAAAAATCTACCACAACCCTTTATATGCATATTCTCATTTGTAGTTACTATTATTCTAATATTTGAATTATTAATATGTTACAGATTTCACCTCTCCACATAATATCTTTTTATGAAGTGACTTGGTGCTCAGTGTTGCAGATCTACACTGTTATTTTCAATCATCTATCTTGTCCTAGGGGTTCTAACTCCAATCTGCAGCCCATACTCATTCTGATAAAACTGCCAAACACAAATGCAACTTAGCAGGGCTTAGCCAAAAGTGATATTATACATAGCCCAGTGGTAGCCAGTGCTAATATCTAAGAAAGACCCTTGATAAGAGGTCATGGAAAATAGGTTCTGGGGAATCATTGCTGGTCCCTTTAAGAAGGATTTCTCCTTTCTCTTAGCACCCAAAACTTCGCTATGAGACTGCACCTTTTAATGATGATTATGTCCAACAAGCAGAAAGGACAAGTACCATTCCATCAAAGACCACTTGAGATAGGAAAATAGGACTGAGAAACTGTCTGGATTTGGAGAATGTCACAGGGAGATTATCAGATTTGTCATACAATTCCTGACGAAGATTGTCATTCCTTGTGTGTACCTCTCATGTTCTAGGGGGGAAATATTTTTCTGTCTACTAAAGTGTGTAGTTCTTTTTTTTCTCCATCTTTATTAAATTGGGTATTTCTTATTTACATCTCAATTGTTATTCCATTTCCCAGTTTCCAGGCCAACATTCCCCATTACTGCCATGCCCCCAGCTATCCTGTTCACTGGGGGTTCTGTCTTGGCAGGACCAAGGGCTTCCCCTTCCACTGGTGCCCTTACTAGGTTACACATTGCTACCTATGCAGCTAGAGCCCAGGGACACTCCATGTACAGTCTTCGGGTAGTGGCTTAGTCCCTGGAAGGTCTGGTTAGTTGGCATTGTTGTTCATATGGGGTCTCAAGCCCCTTCAAGCTCATTCAGTTCTTTTTCTGATTCCTTCAACAGGGGTCCCGTTTTTAGTTCAGTGGTTTGCTGCTGGCATTCGCCTGTGTATTTGCCATATTCTGGCTGTGTCTCTCAGAGGAGATCTACATCTGGTTCCTGTCAGCCTGGACTTCTTTTCTTCATTCATCTTAACTAGTTTTGTGACTGTATATGTATGGGCCACTCATATTCTTGGTGGGAAATCCTTATCGGTCTACTTAAGTGTGTAGTTGTTTTTGATCTTTTTCATCTTTCTTTGCTTCTCAGTTCTTGTGTCATGTTGAAATTTGTTGGGAGCAATTCCCTTAAAACCCTCCATTACTGAGGTTAACAGTATAGTTAGAGTTAAGTATGATTGGTTTTTTGGAAAATTCCCAACCAGCTGCAGCAAACTAATACAAATCTGGTGGTCAGGATGCCCAGTGATTTGATAAAACCTTTCTGAGAAACCAATATCCTCTTCACTAATGGTATGACAAGTCTTTAAGTTTTCTGAATAACCAATATCCTGTTGACATCAGCTGACCACACGAGTACTGTGTCCTTGGCCTGTACAAATGTTTCCCATATTCCCCCTCTCTCTGTTACCCTTGTTATGGTATAAATTCAGCATTGAAAAAAAATGAAATTGTCGCCTTGATCAGATTCTTTTCTTGGTGTCCTCCTTCGTATCTCTTGTCCACCATTCTCTTCCAGGTACCCTCTGCACCCTCCTTCCTCTCCTGCAGGATAGAACAACTGGTTCCAGAACAACTGGAGCACAATGTGCATCTGTTTGGGGGTCTCCTTCTGGAGAACATCATCCCCTGTGAACAGACTGGCCTGTCTTCCCTCTTCTTTGGAGCCTTTGCTCCCTCCTCGGAGCCTTTGTTCCTCTTTTGGAGCCTTTACTCACCCACCCCCCAGCTACCATGTACTGCCTGACTTCAGTTCAGCCACTTTGTGTGTTAATTCACACACAATGCAGATCTTAGTTTTGTGTGATGGGACAAGCATTCTACAGTCACCTTTTGTGACAGGACTAAAAAGGAGTCATTGAAGACACGAGGAATAGGGTTAAGAAAAAAGATTTAAAGAAATTCTTAGACTTTATAGGAAATATTTGTCGACCATTCCCCCAGGAGGGAACAATTCATACAAAAAGATAGCGTGGAGTTAGTAATTGTTTTAAAGACTATTATGAGACTTTTTGGCCAGGAAAAAATTCCAGTAGCAGCCTGGAATTCTTACTAATGATATCCTTATAACTATCCCTGCAGCAGCCAGTTCCTGCCCCTGTGGTCAAAATGCCCCAGATTGGGGGCAGAGGAGCCCCTAAAGTAGTTCCAGAAAGTGTTTGCAGCAAACTGTGAGGAACTTTGTTTTGCCAGTCAGAATTCAGAACAAGCTTTGGCTGTGTTTACCGTAGGATGGTATCAGGAGAGAAAGTCTTGGCACAGGCTCTTCAGCCTACTCTAACTGAAGGCTGTGGACAAGGTCAGGATCAATGTTTTCTTTTCCATGGGTCTTTAACCCAGTGAGACACCTTGGTGAAGGTCTTCTACTGGAGTCCTGGAATTCAGAGACATGGGGAGGGTTATAGTTCTATTAAAGGTCTGTACTCTAGTGTTCGGAATATCTTTATAGAATATAAGAGGCAGGAAGCCCATCTCAAATGTGATTCTGCCTCAGGAACGGCAGCAAAAAAAAGTTCTTATAGCCCCAGGTGAACCAGTTATTTCTGACTATAGATTACTGTCTGATACCCAAGGTTTCAATCAGATCACATCCCCTGGGCCAGCCTCCCTTCAACACTCTAGAGACTCAAATACTATTCTCTCATTGTCTCTTGGATCAAGGTTTCCAAGTGTATCTGACAGTCTGGAAGAAACTTCCTCCCTAAAGCTGACTCTTCCTCTGTGTTTACTAGGGTGCTGCAGGGAGCATATGATCCATACAATTCTTTTGTCAGCCATTTGGCATCTAGCACCCAGGTCCTAACCATTTTTCCTTCCTTTTGTTATTAGTTCTTGCTGGAAGCCTAGCATTGTTTAAAGGCTGGGTCTCTTGAGAGGCCGAGCAACTGAGCTGACACTGAGGTGAGGTACTCCTTAAGGGAGAATCTAAGTCCAGAGAGATAGCTGGTCATAGACTCCAACTGCCACTGTGCTTGTCTTTCTGTTTCAGAGGCACAAAGTTTGCTCTCATTTCTGCACTGTCCTTTTTGTCCCAAGAAAACTTCGGTTTAGCTCTGTGCCTGAGTGTTATTTGTCACCTGATATAGTTCTTCCACCCACTCTCACTGAGGCAGACACTAGCTTTCTTGCCACCTGGCCTCTTTCCCCTGTTCTTAAGAATTTTATCACCTAATACACTGCGTTGTTTGACTTATAATAACTCCCATCCTAGTAATATGCATGTCCCAGATTCCTGTTGTGAAGGTTCTAGTTCTAAAACAAGGGGATGATGCATCCCCCTAAATATTAAATTTACCTCCACGGATTGAAACCAGGATTGGACACATGGATACTTAGAGTCTTGGAATATTTTGATCAGATCCCAATACAGGGATTATATTTACTAAAAAATTCTTAAAAGAGCCTGTGCATTCCTACTTCCTGATTTCTGAGCACTCCTCCGAATTAGGAGCCGATGGAGGAGCTGAAGACTGTGCAGGGTGCATGCTACTTCATCTACTTCCTGCACTCCACCAATAGGAACTGCTTGCTTAAAGAGCTGCAACACTTCGAGTTCATTGCCATTGCACAAGAAGAATTGGAAGCTCCAGCACCCACTCCAGGACAGCTGAGCTATGTATTCTTCCTCAATGCAATACCTTTTGTAGAATTTGGATTTTTGGATAACACAATTATGATTGTTGCAGGAACCCAAATTGAATTTTCTATTGAAATTATTTTGGGAATTTCAACAATGACAGTCAACAGGTTATCTTTTCCTTCTATGTATCACCATATTATGTAACTTTCAGTCATTGATACTGTATTGTACTTACTTAGGGTTTGCCTATATCTTATGTAACATGCACGATATACCTATGTATGTCTTTATTTTTTTCTCCTGATGGTTATAATTCAATGCTGAAGTTTCTCCAAATTATTGAAGTTGTTTAGTATCAGTTATAATTGTAATTCCCTGCCTAGTGGCATCCCTTCTGTGATATTTCATGGTAAACATTTACAATTATATAAATTCATTCAATTTTTAAACTTCCACATCTTTCAAAAATGGCACAGTGTTTTAAGTATATCTGACTATTTTAATTTTGACTTACACTGTCTTTAAGAGTCAGAGGTTAATCAGAAAGATAAACCACACATGCTAGCAAGTGTACTTATTTGTGATTGACTTTTTACCTTTATTTCCCAACTTTGAGCAATCACAGTGAATTCTAGTTTGTGAGAGAAAGACAGTGCTTGTATACTTCCTGTGTCTTAGAATATGGTAAAGAGGGCATGAAAAAGTTCAGAGACTTCTTAGAATCGAGGAAATGAGAAAGAGAAAAAGCTGAGAACTTTTATCAAAATTGATTCTCTACCTCCCCTTGGTTGCCCACCCTGCTTTCCTCTCTGTTGGGCCCCCTAGTAGGCCTTATTTTGCTTATATCTTTTGGCCCTTGCCCATTTAATTGTTTAAACAGGTTTTTAAACAACAGGCAGATAATATGGCAGCAAAGTCTGTTCAGGTATTTATCATAGGCTAGCTGTGGAGGATGACTTTGATGAAAGTCAAGCTCACCTACTCATCTCCTCCCAGCTCAGGCAAGGACCTTTTTGTCCTTGAGCCAAATGAGGCCAACATTCTTTTCTGTCTGCTGTCCTGATGCTTTTGCTGAAATAGCAATGAATCATCATACCTGCTTGCTGATCTGGACAGTCAACAATGGGTAATAGAGTCATATGTATTCACATATAAAGGGCCTAAGACATGAGGGATGCCATTCGCAGTTGCCTTGTCTCATAATGGACCCTGGCCATGAGATTCTTTTGGCCATGTAACAAATATTGCTCCAAATTAAAACAGTATATTTCCAGAGGGACTTATTCCAGGACAACACAGCCATTAGTCACCTTTTCGTTTGAATATAAGGAAAGGGGAGATGTTCGGAGTGATGCCCTTAAAATCCTTCATAATTCATTTCAATAGTATAGTTAGAGTTAAGTATGGCTGGGTTCATGGAAAATCTTCAGCCAGCTGTAGAAGACTAATACAAGTCTGGTGGTCAGGATGCCCAGTGATATGACAAACCTGTGACCTTTCTGAGAAACCAACATCCTGCTGACTAATGATATGACTAACCTATAACTTTTCTGAAAAACCAACATCCTATTGACATTATCTGACCACATGAGTACTGTGTCCTTGGCCTGTGTAAATGTTTCCCACTTACCCCCTCTCTCTGTTACCTGTGTTATGGTATAATTGCAGCCTAGGGGAAAAATTAAAATTGTTGCCTTGATCGGACTCATGTCTTGGCGTCCTTCTTTGCGTCTCCTGTCCCCCATTCTCTTGTAGGTACCCTCTGCATCCTCATTGACTGTCCTACAGTACAGAAAAAACTGGCTGGGACAGAAACTTGTCATTGTGGATTATCACAATTTAATTACTTTCATTCCCAGGGATAGGTTCTTCGTCTTGCTCAGAACCATAACATTTACTTTTTGTCAGGGACCATAATTTATTTGTTACTTTCATTTTTTGTCAGGCATCTGCTGTACTTGCATCCACTGCCTAAGTTCTGGAGCTGTCCAGGCATATACAGCACTCTTTTTTCTTTAACACAAATTTATTTTCCATCTTTGTAGAGTTTTCTTTCTAGGATCTGCATGCATTGTCCATTCTTTAAAACAACTGGACAATACTCTTAGACAATGACTCCTGACACATAAAATCATATTATCTTTTCAGAAAATTTCCTCTGCTTTCCATAGTTGTACTGTAAAGCATGGTCTTTTGTATTAATACATACAAATACATGAACACTAATGAATGAATACATAGAAAAGTAATATATTTGGATGTTAACTTGATAAGAATTTGATATTGGATATTTAATATTTGAAGCTTTTTAATCTTTTTAAAATTCACTTTATATTCCAATTACTATGCCCCTGCCAGTACCTTCTCCCACACTCATTTCCCCCATACCTCTCTCCTTTTTTCTGTTGGAGATGTTGTAACTCTAGATATTCCCTCAACCTAGAACATCATGTCTCTGCAAGGCAAGATGCTACTCCTGAGGCCAGTTCAGTTAGGGAAACTGTAGCTACAGAAAGCTAATGGATTCAGGAAATGTTTACCCACTTCCAGTTTTTCAGGACACACATTAAGTTTGAGTCTCACTTCTGCTACATATGTGCTTGGGGCCTAGGTCCAACTTGTGTATGCTCTTTGCTTGGCAGTTCAGTCTCTGGGAGTCCCTAACGGTCAAAGATATTTGACTCTATTGGTCTTCTGAAGAGTTTTTAATCCCCTTTGGGGCCCTCAGTTCTCCCCAACACTCTAATGAGAGTTCGAAAGCTGCACCATAAATTTGGCTCTGGGTCTCTAAATCTGTCTGATTCAGCTGTTGGATAGAACCTCTCACAGGACAGCTATGTCAGGCTCCTGTCTGCACACATTAGCAGAGTATCACTAATATTGACTAGGAATGGTCCTTGTCGGTGGATGGGTCTACAGCTGGGCTGGTTATTGCTTGTTCATTCCATTTTTATCTGTTCCATTGCCCATTTGCATTTTTTGCGGACAGGATACATTTTGGGTTGATAGTTTTTTTGGTAGATTAGTGTCCGAGTTGCTTCACCGGGGTTCCTTCCAGGTGTCAGATGGAGGCAACGTCAGGTTCCATAGCCCCACTACTGTGATTCTCAGATAAGGATACTTACATTGATTTTCATGAGCCTTCCCTTTCTCATATCTCTGGGATGTCCTCAAGATGCCCCCATCCCCCAACTCCCACAAACTCCAGTTTTACATTCATTCTCATTGCTACCTGGCCAGCTCTCCTGTCCCTCCCTATATCTCATTCTGAACTCCTCCAATTCCCCATACCATACCCTCTGCCACCCAGTTCCCTCCCTCCATCTGCCTCTTTTGATTAATTTATTCCCCACTCTAAGTGATATTTAAGCACCCTCCCTTGTGCTTTCCTTCTTGTCTAACTTTCTTGGGTCTGTGTAATGTCGCATGGGTACATTTTATGCCTAATATCTCCTTATAAGTATTGAGTACATACCATGCAAGTACATTTGCGACTGGGTTACCTCATTCAGAATGATATCTCTTAGAGCCTCAGCCTTTGGTGTTGTGTTTAGAAAATCGTCTCCTATACTAATAATTGCAAAGGTAGTTTGAAATTTCTCTTCTATGAGATTTAGTGTATCTGGTTTTATGTTGATGGCTTTGATCCACTTGGACTTTTGTGCAGCATGATAAAGTTGGATATATTTGCTTTCTTCTCCATGTAGACATAAAATTAGGCCAGCACCAAATGCTAAGGAAAGTCTTACTGTCCCATTGTATGTTTTTTAATTTCCTTATAAAAATGAAGTAAACAGAGGTGTGTGGGATTATTTTTTGGCTTTAATTTGATTCCATTGATCAATATTTCACTATGTCAACACTGCACAGCTGTAATCAGTATTTCTCTGTAGTAGATCATTAGTTCAGGGATTGTGACTCCTTCCAAAGTTATTTTATAGTTCAGGATTTTTTACTATCCTGAGTTTTTGTTTTTCCATACAAAATTTAGATCTGCTTTTTCAAAATCTATAAAAGTTTATTGGGATTTTGATGGGTATTGCATTGCATCTGTTGATTGCTTTTGGCAAGTTGGCCATTTTCACTATGTTAATCCTAACAATCCATAACCATGGGAGATCTGTCCATCTTCTGATATGCTCTTTAATATCTTTCTTCGGGAACTTGAAGTTCTTGTCATATAGATCTTTCACTTGCTTAAGGTTACACCAAGGTATTTTATATTATTTGTGGCTATTGCAAAGGGGTTTGTTTCCATAATTTCATTCTTGGCCTGTTCAACATTTACATAAAGGAGGACTACTGATTTCTGTGAGTTACTTAGTATTTAGCCACATTGCTGAAGTTGTTTATCAGGTTTGGGATTTCTGTGGTAGAATTTTTGAGATTACTTATGAATCCTGTTATATCGTCTATAAATAGTGATATTTTGAAATCTTACTTTCCAGTTTGTATCTTGTTGATCTCTTTTACTTGTCTTATTGTTCTGTCTAGAACTTCAAGTACTATACTGAAAAGATAGTAAGAATTGTCAGTCTTGTCCCTGATTTTAGTGAAAATGCTTTGAGTTTTTCTATTACTTTGATGTTGGCTATTGCCTTGCTATACATTGCTAGGATTATGTTTAGGTGTGGGTCCTGTATTGCTCATCTCTCCAAAATGTTTAACTTGAAGAGTGTTGGAGATACCCCACATTAAGCTTGAGATGCTTGTGACCGCTGATAACAAAGAGGAAATCCCTGCCAGGGTTACCATGTCTAGAGGGTAAGGCTATAGTCTTTTATGGGCCCCAGTATGAGTACTGCAAGGCCCCAAGGCCTGCTTCTTTGGTAAAAGCACTTTGTGACATTATTTCTGCGACTTTTCTTAGCATTTATCATTCACCTTACATATTTACTGTTTCTTCTCTTTCCTCCTTCCTTGATTAAACTGGTATTTGATGATATGGCAAGACCTATTAGGAGCCAGCTTGATATCCAGGAACTAGGTTTTACTAAAAATAATAAAGTAAAAGGTGTTCATGAATGCAAGCAAAATGTATGTTATGGTCACTCATTCAAAGTGGAAATGAAAGTAACCAAAGCCATGGGCAGAGATGAGTAAATCTGGCGCTGTTCCCCTGTTTTAGTCTCAGTTCTGTGTAATAGAAACAGGACAATTTTATTTAAAACCTGTGGATGGAATAACATACAGATATTTCCTAGAAAGTCAGCAATGGGCTCCTTGGATTCAGGGACGATGATAATAGCCCTGTAAGGAATTCTTCATACAGGATAAGTGATGTCATTTCATAGACAGACAAACGAAGTCCTAGAGACTTCAAGATTAGCTGTATCACCTCATGTTTTTCTTTTTATAAAACCATACTTTCTTGTCAGATATGGCTGAAAGATACTGACTTTGTAACTGCAATACTGGTGTCCCCCACCTCACTGGAGTCTGGTGGTCCAGTGATAGAAATAAAAATTGTGCTTGTTACAGACTGTTATGTTTTAGATTTCATAGTATCCATTTATTTTGTTCCAAATGTGTTCTACTCTGTATCAGAAGAAAATGTTGGTCCAGGAAAACAGAGAAACATAAACCAAACCCATATAACTTTGTAACCCAACTTCATTTCATGATTTGAATAAACGCCTGGTGATGAATCAATTCTGCATGGTATTTTGACTTCTGAGTTCAGAAGCTGTCACTTTAAAAAAAGCCTGCCTGCATCTTTAATTGATGTGCTTTTTTATTCACATACCAGGTAACTTAGTCCATGAAAGGCTGAACCCCAGCAGAAGGAGTTTGGGATTCTGTCAAAGGATTTTTCAGTATCCAATGAGATGGTAGTTTAACTTTTTTCAGTTAGTTTCATTTTGTGATGAATTTCATTGATAGATTTTCATATACTGAACCATGCCTGCATCCCCAGGGTGAATCCTGATTGATAATATTTAATGTGATGGTTTGTTTATGCTTGACCAAGGGAGTGGCACTAATCAGAGCTGTTGCCTTGTTGGAGTACGTGTGTCACTGTGGGCATGGGCTTTAAGACCATTATCCAAAGATGTCAGAGAGACTGTAAGAGAACACAAATGCCAGCCCAAGTTACTGTATCCAGTTAAACCCTCCATTTACATACATGGGGAAACCAAGACACTCCATGACAAAACCAAATTTCTACAATATCATTCTACAAATCCAGCCCTACAAAGGATAATAGATGGAAAACTCCAACACATGTGGAGAAATTACACCGTACAGAAAGCAAGAATATAATTTCCTTGAAATGGAACCAAAAGAGAGAAAAACAAACATAATTCCACCTCTACCAACGAACATAATAGGAAACGACTTATTCAGTGCAGTACTTGAATTCCTAGCCATAGCAATCAGACAGTGTAAGGAGGTCAAATGGATACATATTGGAAGGGAAGTGGCTTAGTCCCTGAAAGCTCTCGTTGGTTGGCAATGTTTTTCATATGGGGTATCAAGCCCCTTCAAGCTCTTCCAGTCCTTTCTCTGATTCCTTCAATGGGGGTCCCATTCTCAGTTCAGTGGATTGCTGCTGGCATTTGCCTATGTATTTGCTGTATTCTGTCTCTGTCTCTTAGGAAAGATCTACATCCGGTTCCTTTTGGCCTGCACTTCTTTGCTTCATACATCTTATGTAGTTTGGTGGCTGTATATGTATGGGCCACATGTGGGGCAGGCTCTGAATGGGTGTTCCTTCTGCTTCTGTTTTAAACTTTGCGTCTCTATTCCTTCCCAGGGGTATTCTCGTTCCCCTTTTAAAGAAGGAGTGAAGATTTCACATTTTGCTCATCCTTCTTGAGTTTCATGTGTTCTGTGCATCTAGGGTAATTCTAGCATTTAGGCTAATATCCACTTATCAATGAGGGCATACCATATGTATTTTTCAGTGATTGCGTTACCTCATTCAGGATGATATTTTTCAGTTCCATTCATTTGCCTATGAATTTCATAAAGTCATTGTTTTTGATAACTGAGTAGTATTCCACTGTGTAGATATAGCACATCTACCACCATTTCTCTGTTGAAGGGCATCTGGGTTCTTTTCAGCTTCTGGCTATTATAAGTAAGGCTGCTGTGAACATAGTGGAGCATGTGTCTTTGTTATATGTTGGGGCGTGTTTTGGGTATGTGCCCAAGAGAGGCATAGCTGAGTCCTCAGGTATTGCAATGTCCAATTTTCTGAGGAACCACCAGACTGATTTCCAGAATGGTTGTGTCAGTCTGTAATCCCACCAACATTAGAGGAGCGTTCCTCTTTCTACACATTGTCTCTAACAACTGCTGTCAACTGAGTTTTTGATCTTAGCCATTCTGACTCGTGTGAGGTGGAATCTCAGGGTTGTTTTGATTTGCATTTCCCTTATGACTAAAGATGTTGAACATTTCTTTAGGTGTTTCTCAGCCATTCGTCATTCCTCAGCTGTGAATTCTTTGTTTTGCTCTGAGCCCCATTTTTTAATAGGGTTATTTGTCTCCCTGAGGTCTAACTTCTTGAGTTCTTTGTATATTTTGGATATAAGGCCTCTATCTGTTGTAGGATTGGTAAAGATCTTTTCCCAATCAGTTGGTTGCCGTTTTGTCCTAACCACAGTGTCCTTTGCCTTACAGAAGCTTTGCAGTTTTATGAGATCCCATTTATCGATTCTTGATCTTAGAGCATAAGCCATTGGTGTTTTGTTCAGGAAATTTTTTCCAGTGCCCATGTGTTCCAGATGCTTCCCTAGTTTTTCTTCTATTAGTTTGAGTGTGTCTGGTTTGATGTGGAGGTCTTTGATCAAATTGGATTTAAGCTTTGTAGAGGGTGATAAGAATGGTTCGATCTGCATTCTTCTGCATGCTGACCTCCAGTTGAATCAGAACCATTTCCTGAAAGTGCTATCTTTTTTTCCATTTGATGCTTTTAGCTCCTTTGTCAATAATCAAGTGACCATAGATATGTGGGTTCATTTCTGGGTCTTCAATTCTATTCCACTGGTCTATCTGTCTGTCTCTGTACCAATACCATGCAGTTTTTATCAATATTGCTCTGTAATATTGCTTCAGTTCAGGGATAGTGATTCCTACAGAAATGCTTTTATTGTTGAGGATAGTTTTAGCTATCCTGGGTTTTTTGTTATTCCAGATGTATTTGCAAATTGTTCTGTCTAACTCTCTGAAGAATTGGGCTGGAATTTTGATGGGGATTGCATTGAATCTGTAGATAACTTTTCATAAAATGACCATTTTTAGTATAGTAATCCTGCCAAGCCATGAGCATGGGAGATCTTTCCATCTTCTGAGGTCTTCTTCAATTACTTTCTTCAGATGCTTGAAGTTCTTATCATACAGATCGTTCACTTGCTTGGTTAAAGTCACACCAAGGTATTTTATATTATTTAGGACTATTATGAAGTGTGTCATTTACCTAATTTCTTTCTCTGCTTGTTTCTCTTTTGTGTAGAGGAAGGCTACTGATTAATTTGAGTTAATTTTACACCCAGCCCCATTGCTGAAGGTGTTTATCAGTTTTAGTAGTTCTCTGGTGGAACTTTTGGGATCACTGAAGTATACAATCATATCGTCTGCAAATAGTGATATTTTGACATATTCCTTTCAAATCTGTATCCCTTTGATCTCCTTTTGTTTTCTGATTGCTCCGACTAGGATATTGAGGACCATACTGAATATGGAGGGAGACAGTGAGCAGCCTTGTCTAGTCCCTGATTTTAGTGGGATTGCTTAAGTTTCTATACATTTAGTTTCATATTAGCCACTGGTTTGCTATATATGGCTTTTACTATGTTTATGGATGAGCCTTGAATTCCTATTCTTTCCAGAACTTTATCATGAAGGGGTGTTGTCAAATGCTTTCTCAGCATCTAATGAAATGATCATGTGGTTTTTCTCTTTCAGCTTGTTTATATAGTGGATTACAGTGATGGTATTCTCTATATTAAGCCATCCGTGCATCCCTGGAATGTACCCTACTTGCTCATGTTGGATGATTGTTTTGATGTGTTCTTGGATTCAGTTTGGAAGAATTTTATTGAATATTTTTCGTCTATATTCATAAGAGAAATTGGTCTGAAGTTCTCTTTCTTTGTTGGGTCTTTGTGTTATTTAGGTATAAGAGTAATTGTGGCTTCATGGTATTAATTTGGTAGCACTCTATCTGTTTCAATTTCATGGAATAGTTTGGATAGTATTTGTTTGAGGTCTTCTGTGAATGTCTGATAGAATTCTGCACTTAACCCATCTGGACCTGGGCTCTTTTTGGTTTGGAGACTTTAAATTACTGTTTCTATTTCTTTAGGAGTTATGGGGTTAAATGGTTTATTTATTCCTGATTTAACTTCGGTACCTAGTATCTGCCTATGAAATTGTCCATTTCCTCCAGATTTTCAATATTTGTATAATAGAGGCTTTTGTAGTAGGATCTGATTATTTTTTTTGAATTTTCTCTGGCTCTGTTGTTATGTTTCCCTTTCCATTTCTGATTTTGTTAATTTGGACACACTCTCTGTGTGCTCTGGTTAGTCTGGCTAAGAGTTTATCTATCTTGTTGATTTTCTCAAAAAACCAGCTTTTGGTTCTGTTGATTCTTTGTATAGTCCTTTTTGTTACTACTTCGTTGATTTCAGCTCTGAGTTTGATTATTTCTTGCCTTCTACTCATGGCTGTGTTTGCTTCTTTTTGTTGTAGAACTTTTATGTGTGCTCTCAAGCTGCTTATATAAGCTCTCCCCTGTTTCTTTCTGCAGGCACTCAGAGCCATGAGATTTCCTCTTAGCACAGCTTTCATTATGTCCCATAAGTTTGGGTATGTTGTACCTTCATTTTGATTAAATTCTAAGAAGTCTTTAATTTCTTTCTTCATTTCTTCCTTGACTAGATTATCATAGTGTAGAGCATCATTCAACTTCCATATATATGCATTCTTTCCTTATTGTTATTGAAGACCAGCTTTAGCCAATGGTGTTCTGATAGGATGCATGGGATTATTTCTATCTTTTTTTTATCTGTGGAGGCCTGTTTTATGACCAATTATATGGTCAATTTTGGAGAAAGTACCATGAGGTGGTGAGAAGAAGGTATATTCTTTTGTTTTAGGATAGAATGTTTTATAAATATCTGTTAAGTCCATTTGGTTCATGACTTCTCTTAGTCTGTCTATGTCTCTGCTTAATTTCTGTCTCCATGATCTCTCTATTGATGAGAGTGTGGTGTTGAAATCTTCTAATATTATTGTGTGAGCGGCAATATGTGCTTTGAGCTTTAGTAAGGTTTCTTTTATGTATGTAGGTGTCCTTGTATTTGGAACATAGCTATTTAGGATTGAGAGTTCATCTTGGTGGATTTTTCCTTTGATGAATTTGAAGTGTCCTTCCTCATCTTTTTTGATGACTTTTGGTTGAAATCGATTTTATTCTATATTAGAATGGCTACTCCAGCTTGCTTCATCAGACCATTTGCTTGGAAATTTGTTTTACAGCCTATTACTGTGAGGTATTGGCTATCCTTTTCTCTGAAGTGTGTTTCATGTAGGCAGCTCATTGCATGTACCCTACTTGATCATGATGGATGATTGTTTTGATGTGTTCTTGGATTTAGTTTGGAAGAATTTTATTGAATATTTTGTGTCTATATTCATAAGAGAAATTGGTCTGAAGTTCTCTTTCTTTGTTGGGTCTTTCTGTTGTTTAGGTATAAGAATAATTGTGTCTTCATGGTAGGAATTTCGTGTGTGCTCATTACATATCCAATTTTTAATCTTTGTCTTTTTATTGGGGTATTGTGTCCATTGATGTTGAGAGATATTAAGGGATAGTGATTGTTGCTTCCTGTCATATTCACATTTGGATGTGAGATTATTTTTGTGTGCTTGACTTCTCCTGGTTTTATTGCAAAACAATTAGTTGCTTGCTTTTTCTAGGGTGTAGCTTGCCTCCTTGTGTTGGGCTTTTACATTAATTATCATCTGTAGGTCTGGATGTGTAGAAAGATATTGTGTAAATTTGGTTTTGTCATGGAATATTTTGGTTTCTCCATCCATGTTAATTGAGAGTTTAACCTGGGCTTGCATTTGTGTTCTCTTAGTGTGTGTATGACATCTGTCCAGGATCAGGCTTTCATAATCTCTGGTGAGAAGTGTGGTGTAATTCTGATAGGCCTGCCTTTATATGTAACTTGACTTTTTTCCTTTACTGCTTTTAATATTCTTTTTTTGTGTGCATTTGGTGTTTTGAGCATTATGACAGGACGAGTTTCTTTTCTGTTCCAATTTATTTGGACGTCTGTAGGCTTCTTGTATTTTTATGGGCATCTCTTTCTTTAGGTTAGGGAACTTTTCTTATATTATTTTTTGAAGATATTTACTGGTCCTTTGAGTTGGGAGTCTTCGCTCTCTTCTATTCCTATTATCCTTAGATTTGATCTTCTCACGTTTCATGGATTTTCCTGTATGTTTTTGGCCAGTTGTTTTTCCATTTTACATTATCTTTGACAGTTGTGCGATGATTTCTATGGAATCTTCTGCTCCTGAGATTCTCTCTTCTATCTCTTGTATTCTGTTGTTGATGCTTGTATGTACTGCTCCTTGTCTCTTCCTTTGCTTTTGGTATGCAGGGTTGTCTCCTGTTTATGGTGTTTTCCTATAATTCTTTCAGGGATTTTTGCATTTCCTCTCTACAAGCTTCTGCTTGTCTCTTTGTGTTTTCCTGCATTTCTCTAAGGGAGTTCTTTATGTTTTTCTTGATCAAATGTGATTTTAAATCTAGATCTTGCTTTTCTGGTGTTTTTGGATAATCAGTGTTTGCTTTGCTGGGAGAATTGGGCTCCAATGACATCATATAGTCTTGG
This sequence comes from Rattus norvegicus, assembly GCF_021556685.1. Lineage (NCBI taxonomy): Eukaryota > Metazoa > Chordata > Mammalia > Rodentia > Muridae > Rattus > Rattus norvegicus. The sequence continues at coordinate 29,767,405 of NC_141554.1, forward strand.
TTTCTGTTATTTTGTCTTTTTTTCAGAGCTGAGGACTGAACCCATGGCCTTGCACTTGCTAGGCAAGTGCTCTACCACTGAGCTAAATCCCCAACCCCATAGTCTTGGTTTCTGTTGCTTGTGTTCCTGTGCTTGCCTCTCTCCATCAGGTTGTCTCTGGTGTTACCTTTTTCTGCTAGTTCTGACAGTTCTTAGACTGTCATATAGCGCTGTGTGTCAGGAGTGCTTTGTACCTGTTTTCCTGTTCCCTTTCAGCCAGTTATGGGAACAGAATGTTCTGCTTTCAGGCGTGTAGTCATTCCTGTCTTCAGGTGTTCTTGTGGGTGTGTGTCCTGAGTCCACCAGGTATATGACTTTGAGCAGAAAAGTTGGACTTACCTCTGGTCTCAGGCCTGGAGTCGCTTCTCAGAGCGGGGTTTCAGCTCTCTGTGAGGGCAGCAACCAAAAGGGCCTGCCTTGCCTTCTCTCAGGAACCTGTGTACAACAGGCCCAGATGGCGCTAGACATTTTCCTCTAGAGTCAGAAATGTGGGCAGAGAGTAGTCTCCTCTGGCTTCCCAGGCATGTCTGCCCCTCCCATGGGATTTGGATACAGGCAGCTGTTTGGCCGGGCCCCTTCAGATCTGGGTGGTGTCTGAACTGCAGCGTTCAGTGCCCTTATCTTCCTGTTCCAAGAGGCCCTATACAGTTTCCTCTTTGGCCAAGGATGTGGGCAAGGATGTGCAGTGCTGGAGATCTCTCCTGCCCTGCAGTCTCAGCAGTGCCCACCTTTCTGGGAGGTGAGCTCTCTGTCCCACGGAGTTTGGGAGCAGGGAGTTGTGGGCCGGGATCAGCGAGGTTTGGACAATCCTTCTATTTCTTAAGGAGTTACAGCACTCTTCAAATAGTTTATCTGATCTTGATTTAACTTTTGTTAATAGTATCTGTGTAGGAAATTTTGGTAAGTGATAACTGTCTCTTTCTTCTTATTGGGAAATTGAAGAATTTGATGTCAAGAGATATTAATGACCCATGATAGATTTTTTCCAATTATTTTGATTTCAGTGGTATATATGTGTGTAGATGAGTGCAGTAATATCTGTGTGTATGTGCGTGTGTGCATGTGTTTGTATGTGGTGTGTGTGTGTGCGCGTGTGCGCGCATGCGAGCGCATTTGTGTGGCGTGGGCTGTTTACTTGTGGATTTCTATGTGCATCCTTTGATTGGCTATTATGGAATTAATTATGAAGATTGGGTACATGCCGGGTAGTGGTATAGCTGGGTCCTCAGGCAGTACTATGCCCAAATTTCTGAGGAAACTCTCTAGATTGAGTTCCTGACTGATTTTTACGAGTTTGGAATTGCACCAACAAAGGAGCAGTGTTGTTCTTTCTCCACAGGAGAGAAGGAACGCATAAGATGATACATCTAAACTGATGTGGCACAGCCATATCTCCTGAAAAGATTGAGATTCATGAAGCCAGTAAAACCGTTTGACCTATTTTGAGGAAAGCTGATGTGAATTCTGCAATCACTGTTGTTCAGTCTCTCACTTTTGGGTTTTGGTGTCTGCTTGTTGCATTCTTGAGGATATTCTGCATTGTCATTCATTTTATGTCTTTTCCTGAGAGAAGTATGTTGGTATATTTCTAGGAAAAAGATACAATTAACTTTATATGACCCTATTTGTGAACTCTTCCTTATTTATTCCCTTCAGATCATTATGATTAGATGTAGATATTACTCCAGGAGTCTCATTGGGATATATGACCCAGAGCAAACACAAACAGTGCAGTTGGTGTAGGATTAACAGAGGTAATTGACAAATTCTGATAGACCAGGACAATAATTTAGAGATTCAAGACCTCCCTCTACAACACACTTGGAGATCTCTGAAAGCATAATTTTAAGATAGAGGGTCATAAAGTATATGCTCTCTAGAGCAATAGAACCCAGTAAATAAAAGATATTGACAAAAATAATTTTTCTTATTTATAGTGTAGATGAAGAAATATATAACAAAAGAAATTAGATGTTACTATTTGGTATTCATAAAAATACCATTTCAGATAATTTCTGTTTTCCTGGGGACTTTAAAACTTGAAATACCACTGGACTAAAATGAAGCTGTCATATAATACATTTGTTTGATATGGAAATATAATCTTTAGTGACTTTTAATTGGAAACATCAGAATGATAATAAAAATAAAATGTGTACTGCTTGTACTTTCCAACTGTGGCTTAATTCATAACCCTAGAGATAAAATGAAAAACCAAACACATCACCTCTACTTCTTGAATACTCATTAGTCTGTCTTTGTTCTCTGAAATCTGCATAAATAAGTAAACTGGTTGCCAGTCAGTCAGAGCTGCAGAAACAGACTATTGCTAGTCAGTCACAGATAGGAGATTTCCTGGACCATAATGTTCTGACACTTTCCCTCATCTTGCTGGCTCTATATTTCCTCTGTTGAATTAGAATATCAGTTCCCTCTACTATCTCTCTAGTTTCATTACTTCTGTGGGAGTACTTGTTCACTCTTTTGTACTGAGGGGATCCTGGGCATTATTTGGTATATAGCAGAGTTTAGTCAATACTGTAATCTTTCAACGGCTTCCATAGACATTTATTATGGCCAAATTCTACCCAGCTGTTCCCCACAGGGAATATTTTGCTGCATCACAACATATTGGAAATAATTGAGCATTTCAGAAAGTGCCACATGTCAAGAGGCCTCAGAGCAGTAAGAATGCTCAGTGAATAGTTTTCTTCCTTTATTAAAGAAATAAGAACTTTCATCAGTACGATCAGGCTGGTAGTACTGCTCTACATACAAGATATACTAGGTGTTAATTATCCCCCACCCTGATGAATGCCTGTGTGGTGTTTTTATTTAAAAACAAACCTCTAACCTAGGTTTGGTTCTACAATTTATGTCTGAACACATCATCTTGGAATGCAGAGTTTAGGATGTGAATACCTTTAAGGAAGGCAGCACCGTCACCATGAAGAAGATAAAAGCTTCAGACATACCCTGAAAAGCAATGTGATATTTAATTTTGAATAAGTGCGTGATTTGTCAGGGAGTCTCCTGGCACTTTTTTCAAACAACAGAACTCTCATTTATGGACATGTCATCAGCCTGATTGGAAGCATGCTGGGCATTCAGGTTACTCTGAACTTTCAATGACCTGATCTCAAAGAGGAACAAAATCACACCTATGAGTTACAGGGTGTTTGTCAGTAGCACTATTGGAAACACATAAGTGTTGTGTTTCTTTATGAGGGCTTCTTTCTTAACTGGAAACTTTGGTGGAAAGTCAATGGTGGTTTTGCCATAGAGATGTATTACACAGTTCCAGGTCACAGAAATAACGGTACAAGGGCTACTGATGATCAGAATTAAAACAGAGCACTTGTAGCACACTATCTGAATCTCAGGGACTGAGGCTTTGATGATGCTGACCCTAATGGCTGCTGAGCTAAAAATCACAACAACAGGTTTTATCAGCATTGCCATTAATATCAGGTTCTGTGCACATCGAAATTCAGGTGAAATTGTCCAGGTCGAGTTGACAGGGCTGTGTACCAGAATTATGGTTTCAGTACCAGAGAATTTAAATTCACAGTGGTAATAAGCTTCCCAGAGTCCAATGTAAACAAGCTGGACAACCTTATTGTTGAATTCCCAGAGGCACCAGTATTTGCTGCTTGCAAGGATTATTCCAAACCCTGAAGATAATAGACTTCAATGGAGGCCAATCAGTCTGAATATCCACTCCTTCACCCCTGCAAATCTGAAGATGAGACAGTACAATTATAGAATCAATCAGGAACACAAATGTGAAAAACTGAATGAGTTATAGTATACAGTTATGAAGTACACATTCCTTGCCCCTGCTTTCTTCATGTTGTATTTCAATGAACTATATATGCCTGGAAGTCTACACACTAGTTAAGTATAAATAATAGTACTTGAGGTCTGTGATTATGGCAGGCATCTCCATTTTAATATGTTTGGACAATAATTTCACAGTGTTCTTCAAATACTGATATGTTGCTGTTTCTTGACTATGTATTTTAATACTTAGAGCTAATGTTAAAATAAGAGTTTGAAGAGTCATTTAAGGTGATGCTTATAGCAGATTTCTTTGAAAAACCGAAAGAAAAAAAGACCACATTGAGTTTTCCAAACAGAGGTAAGATCAAATTACTGAAGTTGACTATTGCATGATGCTTACAGGAGCACTTTAATATCAGAATAATGCTTGAGAAGAAAGAGAGAAAAGAAAATAATGCACATGGTGTGCCAATTTATGTCATACCATGGCATATCTGACTTCTTTAATACCAGAAATTATGAACATAAATGATAGCACAATGGGGATACTAAGTATATCAAGGTTGATGAATCTGATACTGTCATAATTCTATAGATATCATCCTAATGGGTATGCATTTCTACAGAACAATATATTTAGTATTTCATAATCAAAATCAACATGAAAACAAACATAAACTTCTCATTGAAACTAGTTTGTTCTAAAACTTCATGCTACAATGCTTATTTCCTAATATTTGTGAGGTGTAGAGGTGAATTATTATATAATCACAACTATAATCTGTATGTAAATGATGAGGAATAATGTATATATGTGTTCTGTATCTACATTTTATATAAGATTGCACTTCATGAAAATTGACTTCATTGTGGTGAAACATATAGTGTATCTAGAGGATTTTTGCTGAGGCAATATCGTCTTTGACTCAAAAATAACATTTCATATATTTTGTATTAAAAAACTTATTTAGACCTTTCAATTCAGTTCTATGTGTGTGCTAAAAGGAAAATGAGAACATCATACTGAGATATCCTGATGAGTCTTTAATAGAAAGGAAAGAGGGAAAAGACTTTCAGTGATTCCAGCATGTGCAGAATGTCATTGTTATTGAACATGCAGCAGGTTGAAGGGTTTATAATAGGCATCTCCTTTCAAGGATAGATTAGCTGTCCGCTAAGCACTCTTCCAAAGAATCCTGTGGAATGTGCTTTCTAAAATGGTCAAGACAGTAAAAGTGCCACATGGGAAATTTAATAAACATGATCATGGGCTTGCATGAAAATTGCATGATCATGGAAATTGATTGAGAGTCAATATAAGAAATTTCTTACCAAGGCATATCTAAAGCAGCAGGCCACAAAACCATTAGGCTTTGAAGGATTAAAAAAAGCAGAATGTAGAATTATGTGCTGCCAGACAAATTTGCTAACTTGCAGAATATGGTATTGTTCTTATCTGAATCCTTAGGATTTATACAAGCTTTTTTTAAAGAAACAAATTTTAAGCCATATGTCATATTTTACCTTTTTGTTTAGAGGGCATAGCAACCCATCTGGAGGATGATGATATCACCATTCTTCTAAGTCACTGGAAACATTGGTGAGAGAGAGAGAGAGAGAGAGAGAGAGAGAGAGAGAGAGAGAGAGAGAGAGAGAGAGTCAGAAGTAGTGGTAAAGCATCTAATAGGCATATGCTCCTCCTCATTAGAAAGCCTTGTTTACTGGTGAATTCACACAAACAATTGCATTAATAATTCATGTTTTGCTTGTCTTGAACCTCCTTTACACACTGCAGGATATTAGTAACCCTCCAATGTTACCAACACTGCTTTCAGTCTCATTTAATATATAGGAAAATTGCACAGAGTCATTAATATACATGTACAAGATCAGTTATTTATACAGTGCAAGACTTGAAGAAAAAATATTCACACACTTCTGACACTTAATGATAGTCAGAAAAATTTACTCAAGTGCAGTACATGTCTAACAGTAGCCTGACCCATAAGTCATAGGCCTTCTTTGGTATTCTCTGTGTTAGGATAATGAAGTTGCCTAATGAGAAGTACATGGAAAGTATACAATTTTTACCGTTTTATCTCTCTTCTAGGAAGTTCAAATGTTAGAGACTGCCACCCATAAGAGAAGTAAGAAAATGTATACATTCTTATGTTTCCATAACTACTAAATCTAGGTGATGGATCCTGTGCAATGATTGGGTTCTAATGTGCACACATGAATTGCAAAAATTCTTTCAAATTAGTAAAAAACACATTCATTATTTGGCGATGGTTCGAATATCCTATTTTATTTAAACAGACCCTGTGAAAATTATTCTTGGTCATTCATTTGACCTCATGTTCAATTAATTAAAACTGAAATTACTGAGCAAACTTGTGATGTATTTTCCTTAATTAAACCATTTGAAGTACAATGATATACTTCTTTTTTGGTATTTAACAGAATATCATTAATAAAATGTTTTATTACATAAATTAAAATTGCATAGTTCATCTGATTATATATGTTTTGTTTAGAGAATTCTTAGTTTTCCCAACAAGTTGAAGTGTATCTGCTATTCTTTCTACTACTACTTTCAGAATTTGAAATCTTTTGCGTACATGCTTGATCCTCTTGGTTATTTTGCATGATAAGAACTGAAATCTACATTACATGTTCTGCATGTAGATATTCAGTCTTCACAGTTTCATTTTGAAAGATGTTTTCTTTCTTTTGTTGTGTGTCTTTGGTCTTTTCAAAAAAACTCAGATATCTGGAGTTCTTTAGAATTAATCTGAGTTCTTGGTTCTACTACACTGATCTATGTGTCTGTGTTTGTGTTTGGAAACATTTTGTATTAACAGTATAGGTGTGTGCTAGAACACAAAATCAAGTATGGTAACGTGACTAGGGATTCTGTTTCTGCTTAGGGTGTCTTTTGCTCTCTGTTATATTTCATACTTCCATATGAATTTTATTTTTAATTAACTATCAGCATGTAAAGATGGTAAAAAGTTTATAACTTTGATTGCCTAAGTACATAAAGATTAGATTTCTTAGTAACATTTATTAAAAACATAATAAATTAGAAAAAATTATAAGTACATAAAAATATCAAAAAAAATAATTGAACAAGTAGCGGTCTGATTGAGGATAATAATTATGAAGAAAATGATATATAAGAAAAATCAACTAACACAAGCATTTTGAATTGTACTTTAAAGTAAAAATATACACTTTAATTTTTTCTTCCCTGATTAGTTTTTCTTCTTTGCATGGAGTATAGATCATGTGTCACTCAAATGCTTGTAATTAATTGTGGGCATTGTTAGTAACTTAATTGACATCTTCAATTTTTTTGTTAGACACATGAACTTCTTGTCATACAGACCTTTCACATATTTGGTGAGTCATACATAAGTCTTTTATATTATTTGTGTGTATTGTGAAGGGTGTTGTTTCCCTAGTTACTTTCTCAGCCTCTTATCCTTTGAGTTGAGGAAGGCTAATTATTTATTTGATTTAATTTTATTTTACTTTATAATATTATTTTCCTGGATTTTACATGCATTCACATTTCAAAGGTCATCCCCTTCTCCCCTTCTTCTATACCCTCTCCCCCCTCACCTTGTTTCTATAAGGATGTTCCTACTCCCTCACAGCCAGTCCAACATCAACACACTGGCCTTCCCCTACATTGGGCAAATGTGCCTCCACAGGACCAAGGGCTTTTCTTCCTACTGATGCTGGAAAAATGGCATCCTCTGCTAATATGTGACTGGATTCATGGGTCCCTATATGCATACTTATTGGTTGGTGGTTTAGTTCGTGGGAGCTATGGTGTGATCTGATTGGTTAATATTGTTGTTCTTCCTATGTTGTTGAAAACTGCTTCAGATCCTTCAGTCTTTTCTCTAACCCCTCCATTGTGGTCTCCTTGTTCAATCCAATGGTTACCTGCATGCACCCTCATCTATATCACTAGGGCTCTTGCAGAGGCTCTCAGTAGATACCCATATTTGGCTCCTGTCAGAAAATATGGCTTTGCATCAGCAATATTGATTGGGTTTGGTGCTTTCATATGGGATGGATACATAGGTGGGGCAGTTGTGGATGACCTTTTCTTCAGTCCCTGTCCACTCTTTGTCCCTGTATCTACTCCCACGAGTATATTGTTCTCCCTTCTAAGAAGGAATGAAGCATCTACATTTGGTCTTCCATCCTCTTGAAATTTCATATTATCTATGAATTTTTATTAGGTATTGCAAGCTTTCAGGCTAGTATCCACTTATCAATGAGTGCATACCATGTTCGGTGTTTTGTGCCTGTTTCCAGTTCTATTCATTTGCCAAAGTATTTCATGTAGTCATTGGTTTAAATAGCTCAGTTGTACTCCATTGAATAAATGTACTACATTTTCTCTATCCACTCTGGTTTCTTTCCAGCTTCTGGCTATTATAAATAAGACAGCAATGAACGTAGTGGAGCATGAGTCCTTTTATGTTGGAGCATTATTTGGATTTATGCCCAGAATTGGTATATCTGTGTCCTCAGGTAGTACTATTTCCAATTTTCTGAAATACATTAAGAGTGATTTCCAGAGTTGTGGTACCAGCTTGCAATCCCACAAACAATGGAAGAGTGTTCCTCTTTCTCCACATCCTGACCAACAACTGTTGTCAACTGTGTCTTTGATCTTAGCCTTTCTGACTTGTGTAAGTTGGAATCTCAGGGCTGTTTTGATTTGCTTTTCCCAAAAGAGTAAGGATGTTGAACATTTCTATAGTGCTTCCATGCCATTTGGTATTCTTCAGTGGACAATTTTATCTTTAGTTTTATACCCCAATTTTATAGTAGGTAGAGCTATTTTTTGTCCTGTTTATTCCTTAGGAATAAATATTTTATTGGTTATTTTTCATTTACGTTTGAAATGTTATGCATTTCCCAGCATCCCATCCATAAGCCCACTCTCCCATACTCCTCCCCCTTCTTCTATGAAGGTGTTCCCTCTCCAAAACCACCGCCCCTTCCCCCCTCCCCGCCCTTACATTCCGCAAGGCTGCGGAATCCAGCCTTGGCGGGATCAATGACTTCTCCTCCCATTGGTGCCCAACAAGGCAGTCCTCTGCTTGTCAACCCTTTTAATCAGCTGACATATGCACCTGGATCCATGTGTCTGTCCACGTGTACACTTTGGGTAGTGATTTGGTTCCTGGGAGCACTGCTTCATTTGTATTGATGCTCTGATGGGATTGCAAGCACCTTCAAATCCTTCAGTCCTTTCTCTGACTCCTCCAATAGGTACCCCGTGTTTATTTCAATGGTTTGCTGCTTGTATTGGTCACTGTATTTGAAATGCTCTGGTTGTGCCTCTCAGGAGAGGGCTATATCAGGCTCCTTTGAGTATGCACCTTTTAGCACCATCAATATCTATTTTTGGTGGCTCTCTCTATATATGGGATGGATCCCTAGTTTGGGCAGGCTCTGAATGTCCATTCCATCAGTCTCTGCTCCAGTGTTTGTCTCCATATACTGTCCTATGTATTTTTGTTCACCATTTAATAAGGATTGAAGCACACACACCTTGGTCATACTTCTTCTTGAGCTTCATGTGGTGTGTGGATTGTATCTTTGGTAATCTGAGCTTTTGGGCTAGTATCAACTTATCAGTGAGTGAACAACATGAGTGGGTGTTTGTGATTGTGTTACCACACTCACGATAATATTTTCTAATTCATTCCATTTCCTTTAAATTTCAAGAAATCATTGTTTTTGATAGCTGATTAGTATTCAATTGTGTGGATGTACCACACTGTCTGTATCTCTTCCTCTGTTGAATGGCATCTGGGTTCTTTCTGGATTTTGAATATTATAAATAAAGCTGCTATGATCTTAGTGGAACATATGTCTTTGTTGTATGTTGGAGCATCTTTTAGGTATATGCCCAGGTGTGGTGTAGCTTGGTCCTCAAGTATTCCAATGACTAATTTTCTGAGGAACTTCCAGACTGATTTTCAGAGTGGTTGTACCAGCTTACAATCCCACCAACAGTGGAGGAATGTTCCTCTTTCCCAACACCCTAGCCAGCATCTGTTTTCACCTGACTTTTTGATCTTAGCCATTCTCACAGGTGTGATGTTGAATCTCAAGGGTGTTTTGATTTGCATTTCCATGATAGCTAAGGATGTTGAACATTTCTTTTGTTACTTCTCAGACATTTGATATTTTTCAGCTGAAACTCTTAGCTGAGCTGTGTACCCCATTTTTAATAAGGGTATTTTGCTATTTGGAGTCTAACTTCTTGAGTTCTTTGTATATATTGGATATTAGCCCTCTATTGGATGTAGGATTGGTAAAGATCTCTTCCCAATCTGTTGGTTGCTGTTTTTTCCTAATGGCAGTCACTTTTGACTTACAGAAACTTTGCAGTTTTATGAGGCTCCATTTGTCGATTTTTGATGTTAGAGAATAAGCCATTGGTGTTTTGTTCAGAAAATTTCCCCAGTGCCCGTGTGTTCCTGACTCTTCCTGTTTTTGTAACATTATAAAAAAAATAAAATGCTTTCTTTTGTCCTCCACTAGGTCCACACTGCATTGTCCCAAGATATCTGCTGGATAGCTTGCCTGAAACACTCATCCCAATTCCACAGTGGCCCAGGGCCTCTAGCCACCGCACACTATTTTACATTTAAATCACTACATCAAAGAACATACAACACAATAACATCCAATTGATAAAATATAATTGCCAACCTACACATACAAAGCCCTGTACACCTCAGTCCCTTAAGAACATTTATAACAACCTGAAAAGGTACAGCATGGAATCTTACTGTCAGTTTTCATGTTCTCTCTGCTGCTGCTTCTCTGCAGTCTTTCCTCTCTGCTTCTCTTCCCTTAAATTTTCTACTGCCTATCCATTCTTCTTGTTCAATGACAGGACTCATTCTATCTTGTACTGATCCTCACCTGTATTTTACAAGTTAAATGGGGAGAAAGGTTCTGAGGAAGTCACCTGAGTTCTGATTACAGAAATAGGCACCTGTCCTTGGGGCAGCGGTATTGGCACCAAAATACAGATAACTCCAGGGCAAACCACAATAACTTCTCCAATTTTCTTCTGTTAGTATGATTTATCGCTTTTATATGGAGGTCCTTGATCCACATGGACTTAAGATTTCTACCGGATGATAAGAATGGGTCAATATGCATTCTCCAATATGCTGAACTCCACTTGAACCAGCACCATTTGTCGAGTACACTATCGTTTCTTCCACTAGAAGGTTTTAGATTCTTTGTCAAAGATAAAATGACCAAAGTTGTATGAGTTCACTTCTGGGTCTTCAATTCTGTTCCACTTACCTATCTGCCTGTCTTTGTACCAATACCATACAGTTTTTAGGACTATTGCTCTGTAATACTGCTTGAGGTAAGGGATGGTGAGTCCCCCAGAAGTTCTTTTATTGTTGAGTATAGTTTTTGGTATCCTGGTTTTTCTGTCATTCCAAATAAATTTGCAAATTTCTTTTAAAGTTGTGAAGAATTGAGTTGGTATTTTCATGGAGGTTGCTTTGGCCATGTAGATTGCTTTTGGTAAGATGTACATTTTCACTATATTAATCCTGCCAATACAGGAGCATGGGAGGATTTTCCTCCTTCTGATATCTTCTTCAATCCTTTTTTTCCGAGACTTGACTTTCTTGTCATACAGATTTTTCGTTTGCGTGGTTAGATTCACTCTAAGGCCTTGTTTATTATTAGGGAGTATTGTGAATGCTTTCATTTCCCTAATTTCTTTCTCAGCCTCTTTACCATTTGAGTAGAGGAAGGGTTCTGATTTGTTTGAGTTAATTCTATGTCCAACCACATTGCTGAAGTTTTTTTTTTTTTAATCAGGTTTAGGAGTTTTCTTGTGGAACTTTTCTGGTTGCTTAAGTACACTATCATGTTTTCTGCAAATAGTGATATTTTGACTTCATCCTTTCCAATTTGTATCCCGTTGACCTCCTTTCATTGTCCAATTGCTCTGGCTAGAACTTTCGAGAACTATATTTAATAAGTAGAGAGAGAGTGTGCAGTCTTGTTTAGTTTCTGATTTTAGTGGGATTGCTTCATGTTTCCCTCCATTTAGTTTGATGTTGTCTACGGTTTTGCTGTATATCACTTTTATTACGTTTAGTTGTAGGCTTTTTATTCATGATCTTTTCAAGACTTTCAACATGAAGGGGTATTGATTATTTTCAAATGCTTTCTCAGCATCTAATGAGATGATCATGTTGTTTTTATTCTTTGAGGTTGTTCATATTGTGAACTACATTGTTGGATTTCCTTATATTGAGCCATGCCTGCATCCCTGGGATGATGCCTAGTTGATCATGATGAATAATCATTTTGATGTCTTCTTAGATTTCCTTTGCAAGAAATTTATTGAGTATTTTTGTGTCATATTCATAAGAGAAATTGGTATGAATTTTTTTCTTTTGGCACTAAGTGTGGTTTTGGTGTAAATGTAATTATAGCTTCATAGAAGGAGTTTTGTAGTGTTCCTTCTCTTTCTATTTTGGGGAATAGTTTGGACAGAATTGGTATTAGGTCTCCTTGTAGTCTAATAGAATTTTGCACTATAACCATCTGGTCCTGGGCTCTTTTTGGTTGGGAGACTTTTAAGAACTGCTTCTATTTCTTTAAGAGATAAGGGACCATAAATGTTTTATCCTATTGTGATTTAACTTTTGTACCTGTTATCTTTCTAGAAAATTATTTCATTCAGATTTTCCAGTTTTGTTGAAGATAGACTTTTATAGTAGGATCTGATTATTTTTGGAATTTCTTCAGATTCTGTTGTTATGTCTCCCTTTTCATTTCTGATTTTGTTATTTTGGGTACACTCTCTTTGCCCTCTGGTTAGTCTGGCTAAGGTTTTATCTATCTTGTTGATTTTCCCAAAGAACCAACTCCTGGTTCTGTTGATTCTTTGTATAGTTCTTTTTGTTTCTACTTGGTTGATTTCAGCAGAGAGTTTTATTATTTCCTGCCTTCTATTCCTCTTGTCTGTATTTGCTTCTTTTTCTTCTAGAGCTTTCAGGTGTGCTGTCAAGCTGCTAATGCATGCTTGCTCCATTGTCTTTTTGGAGGCACTCAGCATTATGAGTTTTGCTCCTAGCACTGGTTTCACTGTGTGCCATAAGTTTGGGTATGTTGTGCCTTAATTTTCATTAAATTCTAAAAGGTCTTTAATTTCTTGCTTTATTTATTCTTTGACCAAAATGCAGGTGCTGCCACTCCTTCTTAAAAGGGGGAACAAAAATATCCATAGGAGGGGATTTGGAAGCAAAGTTTACAGCAGAGACTCAAGGAACGGTCATTTTAGCCTGTCTCCCATGCGGTCAATATATATACAGCCACCAAAACTAGGTAAGATTGATGAAGCTAAGAAGTGCGTGCTGAGAGGGGCCAGACATAGATCTCTCCTGAGACACACAACCAGAGCATGCCAAATATAGAGGAGAATGCTAGCACCAAACCACTGTACTGAGAATGGGACCCCCTTTTGGGGAATTAGAGAAAGACGTAAAAGAGCTGAAAGGGTTTTCAAGCCCACAAGAGTAACAATGCCAACCAGCTAAGGATACCAAAAACTAAACCACTACCCAAAGACTATGCATGAACTAACCCTGGGCTCCAACTGCACATATAGCAGTGAATAGCCTTGTTGGGACAACATGGAAGGGAAAGCACTCCATCCTGCCAAGGTTGGACCCCCCAGTGCAGGGGAATGTCGGGAGGGTGTTAAAGAGAAATGGATGGGGGAACACACTTATTGGGAAGGGGAAGGGGATAGGGGACTTATGGACAGGAAACCGGGAAAGGGATTAATATTTGAAATGTAAATTAAGAAATATGTTCAACAAAAAGAATATTATCAAAAGAGTATTTTTGTGGGGCCTAAAAACTTTTAAAGTAGTAATATCATGGACCCCAATAGTAGATACACCAGAAAGATTGAAATATAAGAATTGAGCAAATGTTGAAAAATGACATCAATAAACTTATTCAACTTCACATGCTTTCAAAAAAAAAAAAAGAACTGAAATTTCCATAAGGTATCTACACGTAGATATCTAGTTTTCACAGCTCTGTTTTTCAAGATGTGATCTTTCTTTGACTGTCGGTATTTGATCTATCAACAAATACTCAAATGCCTGTAGTTCTTTAGAATTAATCTGAGTTCTTGATTCTACCATACTGATCTATGTGGCTTTTTTTTGTGTTGGTACCATTTCGTTTTAACAGCACAAATATGTGCTAGAACATGAATTTAGGTATGGTAACGTGTCTAGGGATGCTATATCTGCTTATGATACCTTTTGCTCTCTGTTATATTTCATACTTCCATGTGAATTTTATTTCTAATTTGTTATCAGTGAATACATGAAGATGGTAAAATGTTATAACTTTGATTACCTTAGTATATAATGATTACTGTTTTCCTAGATGTTACCATTTATTATAAACACAGAAAATTAGAAAAAATTATAAGAACATTAAAAAATATCAAACAATAATTGAATAATTAGATGTCTGATATAGGATAATATTAATGAAGAAAATGACATAAAAGAAAAATCTACTAACTCAAGCACTTCAAATTGCATTTTAAAGTCAAAATGTACACTTTATTTTTCCCCGATTACTTTTTTTTTACATGGAGTATATGTCATATGTCACTCAAATGCCTGTAAGGAATTTTGGGCATAGTTAGTAATTTAAACAATCCTTTAAGAGATCTACTAAGATATAATTTGCAAAATAACATTATGGAAGAAAGAAAGCATAAATAATTAGCCTGTCAGATAATTCTTGACATTTTTTATAGCTCTTCTGTTTTTACTTTTATTGGATTATTTTGCTGGATATTTTTAATTCACATTTTAAATGTTATCCTCTTTCAGGATTTCCCATCCATAGAACCCCTTATCCAGAACCCAACTACTTTGCTGAAGTTGTTTATCAGGCTTAGTAGTTCTCTGGTGGAACTTTTGTGGTCACTTATGTATACTATCCTATCATCAGAAATAGTGATATTTTTATTTCTTCCTTTCTAATATGTATCCCAAAGACATCATTTTGTTGTCTGATTTTTCTTGCTAAGACTCTGAGAACTATATTCGATAAACAGGGAGAGAGTGGGCAGCCTTATCTAGACCCTGATTTTAATAGGATTGCTTAAAGTTTATCTTCATTTCGTTTAATGTTGGCTAATTGTTTGCTGTATTAACTATATTTTTTACTATATTTACATATGGGTGTTGAATTTCATGATATTTTCAAGACTTTATCATGGAGGGGTGTTGAGTTTTATCATTTTTTTCTCAACATTTAATGAAATGATCGTGTTTTTATTTGAGTTTGATTATATAGTGGATTAATTTGATAGATTTCTGTATATTGCACCATCCCTGCTTCCCTGGGGTGAAGACTACTAGATCATGATGGATTATCATTTTTATGTGTTCTTGGATTCGATTTGCAAGAATTTTAATGAGTCTCTTTGCATCGATATTCATAAGTGAAATTTTTCTGAAGTACTTTTACATTGTTGGGTCTTTGTGTGGTTTAGGTATAAGCATAATTGTGACTTCATAGAAGTTATTGGGTAGTGCTCCTTCTGTTTCTATTTTGTGGAATACATTGGCCAATATTGGTATGAGGTCTTCTATGAAATTCTAATAGAATTCTGCTTTAAACTCATCTGGTCCTGGGCTCTTTTATGGTTGGGAGACTTTTAATAACTGCTTCTATTACTTTAGGAGTTCTGGGATTGTTTAGATGGTTTATCTGATCATGATTTAACTTTGGTACCTGGTGTTTGTCTAGAAAATGTTCCATTTCATGTGGATTTTTCAGTTTTGTTGAATATACATTTTTGTAGTAGGATATGATGATTTTTTAAATTTCCTCAGATTGTGTTGCTATGTCTCCCTTTTCATTTTTAATTTTGTTAATTTGGATATTCTATCTGTGCCCTCTGGTTAGCATGTCTAAGGGTTTATCTATCATGTTGATTTTCTCAATGAACCAGCTCATAGTTTGGTCGATTATTTGTATAGTCCTTTATGTTTCTACTGGGTTGATTTCATCCCTGGGTTTGATTGTTTCCTGCCTTCTACTCCTCTTGGGTGTATTTGCTTTGTTTTCTTCTAGATCTTTTAGGTGTGCTGTGAAGCTGCTGACATATGCTCTCTCTCCTGTTTTTTTGGAGGCACCCAGAATTATGGTTTTTCTCTTAGCACACTGGATTCATTGTGTCCCATAAGTTTAGGTATGTTGTGCCTTCATTTTCAGTAAATTCTAAAAAGTCTTTAAATTCTTTCTTATTTCTTCCTTGAACTAGTTATCATTGAGTAGAGCGTTATTGTTCAAGTTCCACGTATATGTGGGCATTCTGTCATTTTTGTTGCTATTGAAGACCAGCCTTCATCCGTGTTAATCTGATAGGATGCATTGGATTATTTCAATATTGTTGTATCTGTTGATACCTGTTTTCAGACTAATTATATTGTCAATTTTGGAGCAGGCACCATGAGGTGGTCAGGAGAAGGTATATTATTTTGTTTTAAGATGAACTGTTCTATAGAAATCTGTTAAGTCCATTTAGTTCATATGTCTCTGTTTAATTTTTATTTCCATGATATGTCCATTGATGAGAGTGGGGCATTGGAATCCTATTCTTATTGCGTGAGGTACAATGTGTGTCTTTAACTTTAGTAATTTTTCTTTTATGAATGTAGGTGCCCTTGCTTTTGGGACATAAATATTTAGGATTGAGAGTTCATCTTGGTGGATTTCTCCTTTGATGTATAATGAAGTGTTCTTTGAATGAAAGTCGATTTTATTTGATATTAGATTGGCTACTCCTGCTTGGTTCTTTGGACCATTTGCTTAGAAAGTTGTTTTCTAGGCTATTACTCTGAAGTAGTGTTTGTCTTTGTCTCAGAGGTGTGTTTCCTGTATGCAGAAAAAGGCAGGGTCTTTTCAGCTATCCAGTCTGCTGGTCTATGTCTTTTTATTGGGGAACTGAGTCCAATGTTGTTAAGAGATATTAAGGAATAGTGATTGTTGGTTCCTGTTATTTTTTGTTGTTAGAGGTGGAATTATGTTTGTGAGTCTCTGTTCCTTTGGTTTTGTTGCAAGATGATTACTTTTTTTTTTGCTTTTTCTAGAGTATAGTTTCCCTCCTTATTTTGGAGTATTCCATCCATTATCCTTAGGGCTGGATTTGTAGAATGATATTGTGTAAATTTGGTTTTGTTATGGAATACCTTGGTTTCTCAATTTATGTTAATTGAGAGTTTTGAGCCTTGGCTGCCATTTGTGTTTTTCATGTCTGTTTGGCATCTGTGCAGAATCTTCTGGCTATCATAGTCTCTGGTGAGAAATCTGGTGTAAGTCTGATAAGTTTGCCTTTATATGTTACTTGACCTTTTCCCCTTACTGCTTTTAATAGTATTTCATTTTTTTGTGCGATTTTTAGTTTTAGTTATTTTGTGATGGGATGGATTTCTTTTCTGCTCCAATCTATATGGAGTTCTGTGGGCTTCTTGAATGTTTCTGGGAAACTCTTTCTTTACATTAGGGAAGTTTTCTTTCATAATTTTCCTGAAGGTGTTTAATGATCATTTACTTTGGAAATCTTCACTTTCTTTTATACCTATTATACTTAAGTTTGGTCTTCTCATTGTGTCCTGAATTTCCTGAATGTTTTGGGCTATGATATTTTTGTGTTTTACATCATCTTTGATGGTTGGTTCAGTGTATTCTATGGTATCTTCTCCCACTGAGATTCTCACTTTGATCTCTTGTATTCTGTTTTTATGCTTGCATCTATTACTTTGATCTCTTCCCTATGTTTTGTATCTTCAGCATTGTCTCCCTTTGTGTTTTTTGTATTGTTTCTATTTCCATTTTTAAATCCTTGATGGTTTTATTCAATACCTTCACCTGTTTGGTTGTGTTTTTTCTGTAGTTCTTTTAGGGAATTTTTTGTTTCCTCTTTAAGGGCTTCAACTTGTTTACCTGTGCTGTCCTGTATTTCTTTAAGCAAATTAATTGTGTCCTTCTTGAAGTCCTCTATAATCGTCATGACATGGATTTTAAATCCAAATCTTGCTTTTTTGCTGTATTTGGATATCCAGTATTTGTTTTGGTGGGAGAACTGGGGTCTGATGATGCCAGGTATTCTTTGTTTCTGCTGCTTAGGTTCTTGATCTTGCCTCTTGCAATCAGGTTGTCTCTGGCGTTAACTTGTCTTGTGCTCTCTGACAGTGGCTGGACCCTCCTTTAGGCTGGTGTGTCAACACTCTTGGCAACTTGTTTTCTTTCAGCTGGAACTGGGAACAGAGAGCTGCTCCTGGGTTTATGTGACCTGAAGCCACAGGAGGGTTGCTTGGCACAGAAGGATTTGCATTGCCTCTATACTCATGTATGTAGGCATTCCTGGGAACTGACTTTCAGCTCTTGGCCCAGGCAGAAACCAGAAGGGTTCTGCCCCTGACTGCTTCTAGGTCCCTGTGCCCAGAGAGCATAGAGGGCACTAAGGAATTTCCTTTTGGGTCAGGAATGTGGGCAGAAGCAATTGTTTTCTCTGAGCTCTTAGGATTTTCCGTACTTCTGAGGCTCCAACTCTCTCCCCTACTGGATTTTTATGCAGGGAGCTGTGGGACCAGTTCAGTTTAGTTCCAGTTGCAGTCAGAAACCAGCCTACCTTCTATATCTTGTTTCATTAGGTATTATTTTATTTACATTTCTAATGTTATCCTTTCTCTAGTTTTCCGGGGTCAATAAACCCCCATCCCATCCCTACTCCCCTACTATCCAATCCTTCTACCCAACATTTCCTGCCTTCCCGACCTGAAATTCCCTGACATTCAGGTTTCATGCCTAAGGGCCTCTCCTACTATTAGTACCCAACAAGGCCAATCTCAGCTTTATATGTATCTGGAGCCATGGGTCTGTCCATGTGTACATGACAGGCTGTGCTTTAGTTCCTGGGAACTCTGGTTCATTTGTAATTTTGTTCTTATGGGGTTGAAAGCCCCTTAACCTCCTTCAATCCTTTCTCTAAGTCTTCCAATGGGGACCCCATCCTCAGTTCACTGGTTTGCAGCTATCATTCTCCTCTGTATTTGTCATGCTCTGGCAGAGACTCTCAGGAAAGAGCTATATGAGGGTCCTGTCAGAATGTACTTCTTGGCATCAGCAATGTAGTCTAGGTTTGGTGGCTTTATTTGTATGGGCTGGTTCCCTAAGTGGGTCAATGTCTGAATTGCCTTTCTTTCAAATTCTTTTTCAAACATTGTCTATTATGAATAGTTTTGTTCCCCTTCTACCATTGACTGAAATATTTGTACTTTGATAGTTCTTCTTAGTGAGCTTCATATGGTCTATGGATTGTATTATGGGGCTAATATCCACATATCAATGAGTGCATAACATATGTGTGAGTTTTTTATTGTGTGTGTGTGTTTGTGTGTGTGTGTGTGTGTGTGTGTGTGTGTGTATGTGTGTGTGTTTAGGTTATCTCACAAAGGATGATAATTTCCAGTTCCATCCATTTTTCTATCAATTTCATGAAGTAATTTTTAACATCCAAATAGTAATCCATTGTGCAAATGCACCATATTTTCTGTATCCATTACTCTCTTGAAGGACATCTTGGTTATTTTCAGCTTCTGGGTATTATAAACAAGGCTGCTATGAACATAGAGGATCATCTGTCCTTGTTATATTTTGGAGCATCTTTTTGGTATATACCCAGAAGTGATATAAGCTTGATCTTTAGGTAGTACTATGTGCAATATTTTGAGGAACCTCCAGACTGATTTGCAAGCTGGTTCTACAAGGTTGAAATCCCACCAAAACTGGAGGAGTGTTCCTCTTTCTCCACATACTTACCAACATATGTTTTCACCTGAGTTTTTTTTTTATTCATTCATTGCCCCAGCCTGTGGGGATTCAGTGGAGATCTGGGAGTGGGCGAAAGAATGGTGGACAGCAGGTACTAAGGAGAGCAAATATATGTTCTGATCAAGCTCTCAAATTTTAATTTTACAGCAGCATCTTATAAAGACAAGCATGTGGGAAGATTACTCAGGACCCATGATCCAATCAATCATTGCCACCACCCTCCCTATAGGCCTAAGCCTTAAATTGCATGTATAGAGTGATATAGAGTGATAAGAATAGACTGCTGGAGATAGAAGCTGTAAAAGTGATAAGAACAGACAACTGGCTAGGTGTCCCAGAGGGACATTCCTGAAACCTTCCTGAGACAGAAGTTGTGTAAGCAGGATTGACTCCCCACAACTCCTCCATTTTTAACTATTTTTATGAGGTTAATAAGCAGCTAGAGATGATTGTATTATGAGGATAAATGGGCATAAACCAGAGTGGGTAGCATTAACCTGATCCTCTCAGAATTTTCTGCAGCATCGGTGTTTTTTTTGTTTGTTTGTTTGTTTTTGTTTTTTTTGTTTTTTGTTTTTTGTTTTTTTTTGAGAAGAGAATTACTTTTGTCTTGGTGATTTTGACAGAAGTCTTATCTGTGAAATCTGACCAAGGGAGAGATTAATGCCAACCACTATGCAATCAGGTTTACTTCTCAGGGGGCTCAGAGAGGTACAACAGGTTCCTCCCCTTGCAGTACCTCATTCCACACCCCTTGCAAGTACCCACACCAATAAAGGTGAGCATAAATCTGAGTTTTATGCTGCTTCTAAAGGAAGCAGATAATCATTGGGCTCAGTCAGGCCTCTGTCAGCCAAATCAAGTCTCTGATAATGAATTTGCAGAGGTTTGGATGCCAGGGAGTCAATCTGCTGTCTAATGAATCTCATAAGTTTGTAATAGCATCAATAGAAGGACTGGCTCTAAATCTTGTACTTTTAAATATTTTTAACCAGTAAGTTCTACACCAAAGCAAAGATATGATTTTAGCTTAGTTACCAAATGAGCTTATGGCTGTACGACTCAATCTGGCTAATTCCTCCCTGTTACATTACAACCATTTCTAATGTACTCATAAAAAACCCTTAGAATAACCACTTTGAGCCCTCCAAAGGTTAAGGAAATTGGGGCAATGGCTCTTCTATATCTTTTTCAAGCTGTACATGGGCAATGGGGGTAGGGGTTAGGAAGAAGGAAGCAAATGTTGTAGGTGGATGTGTGTCTTGATTGGACCTAGCTGAAACTCCTTGAGACTAGGAATCTAAGTAGGTACCTTCTGAAAAGTATAATTCTCAAGAAAAAGTTTAGAATATAGGTATCTTTTTGTTTGATTCCCACGAATCTAGTTTTTCAGGTGGTCTTCCTCTCTCAAATCTGATCAGTATGACTCTGTGGGGTTTCCAGAGCCTAATCACACTTTTTTAAAAAACACAAAAAACAAAACCTTTCTTCCAGAATACCTTATTCCTTAGTCTGTAACCAGAAACGCTTGTATCCTGCACTCTCTCCGAGAGCAATAATATAACCATAAAACTCAAATTCACACCCATTATGAAGACTAAACAATTTTTTTGTCTTTGCATGTTCATTTTTTGTCCATCTTTATTAAATTGGGTATTTCTCATTTACATTTCAATTGTAAAACTTTTCCGGTTTCCAGGCCAGCATCACCCTATCCTCTCTTCCTCCCCTTCTATATGGGTGTCCCCCTCTCCATCCTCCACACATTACCGCCCTCCCCTCAACAATCCCATTCACTGGGGGTTCAGTCTTGGCAGGACCAAGGGCTTCCCATTCCACTGGTGTCCTTACTAGGTTATTCCTTGCCACCTATGCAGTTGGACCACAGGGTCAGTCCAAGTATAGTCTTTGGATAGTGGCTTAGTCCCTGGAAGCTCTGGTTGGTTGGCATTGTTGTTCATATGGGGTTTCAAGCCCCTTCAAGCTCTTTCAGTCCTTTCTCTGATTCCCATTCTAAGTTCAGTGGTTTTCTGCTGGCATTCACCTATGTATTTGCCATATTCTGGTTGTGTCTCTCAGGAGAGATCTACATCTGGTTTCTGTCAGCCTGCACTTCTTTGCTTCATATATCTTATCAAGTTTTGTGGCTGTATACGTATGGGTCACATGTGGGGCAGGCTATGAATGGGTGTTCCTTCTGCCTCTGTTCTAAACTTTGTCTCCCTATCCCCTCCCAAGGGTATTTTTTTGTTCCCCTTTTAAAGGAGTGAAGCATTCACGTTATGATCATCCATCTTGAGTTTCATTTGTCCTGTGCAACTAGGGTAATTCAAGCATTTGGGCTAATAGCCACTTACCAATGGGTGCATAACATGTGTGTTTTCCTGTGATTGGGTTACCTCATTCAGGATGATATTTTCCAGTTCCATCCATTTACCCATGAATTTCATAAAGTCATTATTTTGATAGCAGAGTAGTATTCCATTGTGTAGATGTACTACATTTTCTGTATCCATTCCTCTGTTGAAAGGCCTCTGGGTACTTTCCAGCTTCTGGCTATTATAAATAATGCTGATATGAAGATAGTGGAGCAGGTGTCTTTGGTACATGTTGGAGCATCTTTTGGGTATATGCCCAAGAGAGGTATAGCTGGGTCCTGAGATAGTGCAATATCTGGTTTTGTGAGGAACATCCAGACTGATTTCCAGAATGGTTGTTCCGGTCTGCAATCCCACCAACAATGGAGGAGTGTTCCTCTTTCTCCACATCCATGGCAGCATCTGTTGTCGCTGGAGTTTTTGATGTAAGCCCTTCTGATATTTGTGAGTTGGAATCTCAGGGTCATTTTGATTTGCATTTCCCTTATGACTAAGATGTTGAACATTTATTTAGGTGCTTCTCAGCCATTCGACATTCCTCAGCTGTGAATTGTTTGTTTAGCTCTGAACCCCATTTTTAATAGGGTTATTTGTCTCCCTGTGGTCTAACTTCTTGAGTTCTTTGTATATTTTGGATATAAGCCCTCTATCTGGTGTAGGATTGGTAAAGATCTTTTCCAAATCTGTTGGTTGTTGTTTTGTCCTAACAATCGTGTCCTTTGCCTTACAGAAGCTTTGTAGTTTTATGAGATCCCATTTATCGATTCTTGATCTTAGAGCATAAGCCATTGGTGTTTTCTTCAGGAAATTTTCTCCAGTGCCCATGTCTTCGACATTCTTCCCCACTTTTTCTTCAACTAGTTTGAGTGTATCTGTTGTGATGTGGAGGTACTTGATCTACTTGGACATAAGCTTTGTACAGGGTGATAAGCATGGATCGATTTTCATTCTTCTACAAGCTGACCTCCAGTTGAACCAGCAGTTGATGAAAATGCTATCTTTTTTCCATTGGATGGTTTTGGCTCCTTTGTCAAAAATCAAGTGACTATAGGTGTGTGGGTTCATTTCCGTGTCTTCAATTCTATTCCTCTGGTCTATCTTTCTGTCCCTTTACCAAAACCATGCAGTTTTTATCACTATTGCTCTTCAATACTGCTTCAGTTTAGCGATAGTGATTACCCCAGAAGTCCTTTTATTGTTGAGGATAGTTTTAGCTAACCTGGGTTTTTTTGTTATTCCAGGTGAATTTGCAAATTGTTCTATCTCTCTAAAGAATTGGATTGGTATTTTGATGGGGATTCCATTGAATCTGTAGATCACTGTTGGTAAAATGTCCATTTTTACTATATTAATCCTGCCAATCCATGAGCATGGGAGATCTTTCCATCTTCTGAGGTCTTCTTTAATTTCTTTCTTCAGAGGATTGAAGATCTTTTCATACAGATCTTTTATTTGCTCGGTTAAAGTCACACCGAAACATTTTATATTATTTGGGACTATTATGTAGGGTGTCATTTCCCTAATTTCTTTCTCGGCTTGTTTCTCTTTTGTGTAGAGGAAGGTTAATGATTTATTTGAGTTTATTTTATACTGGCCACTTTGCTAAAGGTGTTTGTCAGGTTTAGTAGTTCTCTGATGGAACTTTTGGGATCACTTAAATATACAAGTTTTGTTGAATATAGTCTTTTGTAATAGGATCTGATGATTTTTTGAATTTCAGTTGTTATGTCTTTCTTTTCATTTCTGATTTTATTAATTTGGAAACACTCTCTGTGTCCTCTGGTTTTTCTGGCTAAGGATTCATCTAGCTTGTCAATTTTTTTAAAGGTACAGCTTTTGGTTCTGTTGATTCTTTTATAGTACTTTTTGTTTCTTTTTGGTTGATGTCAAATCTGAGATGTCAAATCTGGGTGTATTTGCTTCGTCTTGTTCTAGAACTTTTAGGTGTGATGTAAAGCTGCTGATTCTAATATATGCTCTCTCCTGTTTCTTTCTGCAAGGCAATCAGAGCTACGAGTTTTCCTATTAGCACAGCTTTCCTTGTGTCCCATAAGTTTGGGAATGTTGTACCTTCATTTTAATTAAATTTTAAGAAGTCTTTCATTTCTTTCTTTATTTCTTCCTTGACCAGGTTATCATTGAGTAGAGCATCGTTCAACTTCCATGTATTTGTGGTCACTTTTTCCTTATTGTTATTGAAGGCCAACTTTAGCCTCCAGTGGTCTGATAGGATGCATGGGATTATTTCTTTCTTTCTGTATCTGTTGAGGCCTGTTTTATGATCGATTATACGGTCAGTTTTGGAGAAAGTACCATGAGGTGGTGAGAAGACGATCTATCCTTTTGTTTAAAATGTAATGTTCTATAAATATTTGTTAAGCCCATTTGGTTTATAACTACTGCTAATCTCTCTATGTCTCTGTTTAATTTCTGTTTCCATGATCTGTCCATTGATAAACTTGGGGTGTTGAAATCTCCTACTATTATTGTGTTAGCTGCAATGTGTGCTTTGAGGTTTAGTAAGATTACTTTTATGTATGTAGGTGCCCTTGCATTTGGAGCACAGATATTTAGGATTGAGAGTTCATCTTGGTGGATTTTTCCTTTCATGAATTTGAAGTGTCCTTCCTCATCTTTTTTGATGACTTCTGCTTGAAAATCGATTTTATTCGATATTAGAATGGCTACTTCAGCTTGCTTCATCAGACTGTTGCTTGGAAAGTTTTTTCCAGCCTTTCACTCTGAGGTAGTGTCAGTCTTTGTCTCTGAGGTGTTTTTCCTGTAGGCACCAAAATTCTGGGTCCTCATTCTGTATCCAGTTTGTCAATTTGTGTCTTTTTATTGGGAAATTAAGTCCATTGATGTTGAGAGATATTAAGGAATAGTGATTGTTGCTTCCTGGTATATTCGTATTTGGAGGTTAGATTATGTTTGTATGCTTGTCTTCTCTTTGTTTTGGTGCAAATGATTAGTTTCTTGCTTTTTCTAGGGTGTAGCTTGCCTCCTTGTGTTGGGGTTTACCATTTATTATCCTTTGTATGGCTGGATTTGTAGAAAGTTATTGTGTAAATATGCTTTTGTCATGGAAAACCTTGGTTTCTCCATCTATGTTAATTGAGAGTTTTGCTGGATACAGTAACCTGGGCTGGCATTTTGTTCTCTTAGGGTCTGTATGACATGTGTCCAGGATCTTCTGGCTTTCACAGACTCTGATGAGAAGTCCAGTGTAATTCTGATACGTCTGTATAAGAATATATATATGTATATATAAGGCTTCTTATATGTTTATGGGCATCTCTTTCTTTAGGTTAGGGAAGTTTTCTTCTATGATTTTGTTGAAGATATTTTCTGGTCCTTTGTGCTGGGAGGCTTCACTCTCTTCTATTCCTATTATCCTTAAGTTTGTTCTTCTCATTTTGTTCTGAATTTCTTGGAGGATTTGGGCCAGTAGCTTTTTCCATTTTCCATTATCTTTGACAGTTGTGTCTATGATTTCTATGGAATCTTCTGCTCCTGAGGTTCTCTTTTCCATCTCTTGTATTCTGTTGTTGATGCTTTTATCTACAGCTCCTTGTCTCTTCCTTTGGTTTCTTTATGTCCAGGGTAGTCTCCTTTTTTGCTTTCTTTATTGCTTCTATTTTCATTTTTAATTCCTTTCCTGTTTGATTGTATTTTCCTGTAATTTTTCATGGATTTTTGTGATTCTTCTCTATAGGCTTCTACTTGTTTATTTGTGTTTCCTGCATTTCTCTAAGGGAGTTATTTATGTCTTTCTTGAAGTCCTCCTGCATCATGATCAAATGTGATTTTAAATCTAGATCTTGCTTTTCTTGTGTGTTTGGATATTCAGTGTTTGCTTTGGTGGGAGAATTGGTCTCTGAGGATGCCATGTATTCTTGTTTTCTGTCGCTTGGGTTCCTGCACCTCTCTCTTGCCAATCAGGTTGTGTCTGTTATTACCTTGTTCTGCTATTTCTGAGATTGGCTAGACCGTCCTATAAGCCTGTGTGTCAGGAGTGCTGTAGACCTCTTTTCCTGTTTTCTTTCAGCCAGTTATGGGAACAGAGTGTTTTGCTTTCAGGTGCATAGTCTTTCCTGCCTACTGTTCTTCAGCAGTTTCTGTGGGCATGTGTCCTGAATCCACCAGGCAGGTTACTTGGAACATAAAATTTGGTCTTACCTCTGGTCTCGTGCCTGAAGTCGCTTCTCTGTGCTTGGTTTCAGCTCTCTGTAAGGGACAAAATCCTCTCAGAATTTCCCTATAACAAAAAAAATGTTTACTCTGATATCCATGCCTGCACATAAATTCCATGACTACAGACCTTTCCTATCTTGAGTTATGTGTGTCAAAACTTTTTTCTTTATTAATACAATGAATGCAGTAGGTTTGGTCAAAGACATTGAATACCAGGATTCATACAGAGTATCACAGCACAATAGAGTTCCAGAAGCCCCCCCCCCCCGCTAAAGAATGTAAACAAAGTACTAAGGAAGACAGCCATGGTTGTATTGAGGTTTCTATAATGTTGGCTTATAGATTACTCTTTCTAGTTGTTGATCATTTTTATTGAGCAATGTATACCTTTAGCCACCTGACAAGGAAGTCATTGCCCACATCCGCATCTACCCCTACACACTTGTGACAATTAAATGAAAACTGTAGAGAAATGGGTCTGTTAAATCATCAATGTCCTCCAACCCAGGAGCAAAGAATATCATAAGGTAATACATCTAAGCTGAGGTAGTGCAGTCATATCTCCTGAAAATAGTGACAGACCTGAAGTCAGTATAACTGCTTGACCCATTTCCTGCAAAGCTGCTGTGAGTGCTGCAAATACTGTCATTCATTCTCTCAGTTTTGGGTTTTGGTGTCTGCTTCTTGCATTCTTGAGGACATTCTGCATTATCATTCATTTGTTGTCCTTTCCTGAGCAAATTATGTTGACATATTTCTAGGGATATCCTAAAATTAACTTTATCTGGCCCTACTTGCCTTATCCCCTTTAGATCTTTATGATCAGATGTGGTTATTATTCCAGGAACCTTCCTTGGGTATGTGACCAAGAGAAACCAAAAACAGTGCAACTGGGGTAGGATTAACACAGATAATTGTCAAACACTGATAGATCATGACATGAATTTACAGATTAAAGGCCTCCATTTACTACATACTTGGAGATCTCTCAAAGCATATTTGAAATATAGAGGGTCATACAGCTTATACTCCCTAGAGCAATAGAACCCAGTAAATAAGAGATATTGACAAAAATAAAATTTTCCTATTTATATTGTAGATGAAGAAACATATAATAAAAGAAATTAGATGTTACTATTTAATATTCATGAAAATACACTTTCTGATCATTTCTGTTTTTCTGGTGCTTTAAAATTGGAAATACCATTGGCCTAAAATGAAGCTCTCATATAATACATTCGTTTGCTTTGGAAGAGATAATCTTTAGTGTCTGCAAATTGGAGACATCGGAATGATAATAAAAAAAATGTGTTCTGCTTTTATGTTCCAACTGTGGCTTAATTAATAACCCTGGACATATAATGAAAAATCAAACACATTATCTCTCCTTCTTGAATACTCATTAGTTTTTCTTTGTTCTCTGAAACCCGTATAAATAAACAATCTGGTTGCCAGTTAGTCAGAGCGGCAGAAACAGACTAATTGCTAGTCAGTCAGAGACATGAGATTCCCTGGACCATAATGTGCTGATACTTTCCCTTGTGGTGTTGGATTTTTGTTTCTTCTCCTGAATTAGAACATCAGTTCCCTCCACCATCTCTTCTAGGGTTGAGAACTTGTTCACTCTTTGGTACTGAGTGGATTCTGGGCATTATTTTGAACATAGCAGTATTTAGTCTAATACTCTAACTTTCCAAGTGCTTCCATACACATGAATCATGCCCAAATCCTACCCATTTTTCCCCACAGGGAGCACTTTACCGCATTACCACATATTTGAGATTATTGGGCATTTCCCAAAAGTGCCATCTGGTGGGAGGCTTCTGAGCCATAAGAATACTCAGTGAATAGTTTGTCTTCCTTTACTCAAAAAAGCAGCCCTTTCAGCTGTGCTATCAGGCTGGTAGTACTTTTCTTCATTCAAGGCATATTAAGTGTTAATTGCCCCCACACTGATGCATGCTTAAATTCCTGTGTGGTGTTTTTTATTTAAAAAATCTCTAACCTATGTTTCGCTTTTTGATTTATGCTTAAACACACCATCTTGGAATGCAGAATTTAGGATTTGAATACCTTTAAGGAAGGCAACACATTCAACAGGAAGAAGATAAAAGCTTTGGACATACCCTCAAAATCAATGTGATATTTTATTTTGAATAAGTGCATAATTACAGAAGTACTGTGTGGGTGTAGGAAATTTTATCATGGAGTCTCATGGGACTTTTTTCAAACACCAGAACTCTCATTTATGGACACATCATCATCCTGTATAGAAGGATGCTGGGCTTTCACATTGCTCTGAACTTTCAATGACCTGATCTCAAAGAGGAACATAATCACTACAATGAGTGACAGGGTAGTTGTCAGTAGCTTTAAATGCGTAAGTGCTGTGTTTCTTTATCAGGGTTTCATTCTGAACTGGAAAGTTTGGTGGAAAATCAATGGTGATTTTGCCATACAGATATACTACATGGTTCCAGGTCACAGAAATAATGGTACAAAGACTACTCATGATCAGAATGAAGACAGAGCACTTGTAGCACACTATCTTAAACTCAGCGACTGAGGCTTTGATTATGCTGACCTCAATGGCTGTTGATAGAAGATAATATTAAGGAGGAAAATGATTTAAAATTAAAATCTACAAACTCTAGCATTTCAAATTGAATTTTAAAGTCAAAATATATGCTTTACTTTTCCCTGATTACTTTTTCTTCCTTGGAGGGAGTATATAGATCATATGTCACTCAAATGCTTGCAAGGAATTGTGGACATGTTTAGTAATTTAAAAAATCCTTTGTGGGATCTGTTAACAAATTATTGGTAAAATAACCTTATGGAAGGAAGAAAGCATAAATAATTAGTTTGTAAAATAATTCATACCATTCTTTGTAGCTCTTTTGTTTTTACTTTTATTGGATTTTTTACTAGATTTTTTAATTTACATTTCAAATGTTATCCCCTTTCAGGAATTACCATTCATAGACCTTTCCCCTTTTCCCCTTTCTTCTATGAGTGTATCCCCTCCCAGGAATGCACTGCTTCCTGCCTCACCACAGTGAAAGCTCCCTACATTAGCAGATCCAGCAGGCCAAGGTCTTCTCATCATACTGGTGTCCAACAAGGGCAATCTCTGCTAGATGTGCAGTTAGTGTCATGGGGCTGTCTATGTGTATACTATGGGTGGTGCTTTAGTGCATCAGAGCTGTGATTGGTTGGTATTTTCATTCATATGAGGTTTCAAGACCCTTCAGCTCTTTCAATCTTTTCTCTAACTCCTCCAATGGGGACCCATTTTCAGTTCAATGATTCACTGCTAGCATTCTTCTCTGTATTTGTCATGCTTTGGCAGAGCTTCACAGGAGACAGCTATATCAAGCTCCTATCTGAATGCACTTTTGACATTAGCAAGATCATCTGTGTTTGGTGGCTGTATGTATAAGGTCTGGATCCCAAGCTGGGGCAAGCTCTGAATAGCCAATGCTTCAGTCTCTGCTCCAAACTCTGTCTCCATATCTCCTCCTATGAATATTTTTGTTCCCCCTTATAAGAAGGAGGGAGGCATTCACAGTTTGGTTGTCCCTATTCTTCAACTTCATGTGGACTGTGGATTGTATCTTGGCTAATCTGAACTTTTGGACTAATATCAACTTATCAGTGAGTGTGTAACATGTGTGTTTTGTGAATGTGTTACCTCACCAAGGATGATAATTTCTAGTTCCACCCATTTTCCTAGGAATTTCATGAAATCATTGTTTTTGATAGATAAGTAGTATTCCATTGTGTAGATGTACCACATTTTCTGTTTCCATTCCTCTGTTGAAGGGCATATGGGTTATTTCCAGCTTCTGGCTATTATAAATAAGGCTACTATGAATACAGTGGAGCTTGTATCTTTGTGTTATGCTAGAGCATCATTTGGGTATATGCCCAGAAGTGGTGTAGCTGGATTGTCAGTTAGTAGAATGTCTAGGTTTTTGATAAACTTCCAGACTGATTTCCACAGTGGTTGTACCATCTTGCAATTCCACCAACAATGGAGGAGTGTTCCTCTTTCACCACATCCTTGCCCACATCTGCTATTATCTGAGTTTTTGTACTAAGAAATTCTGACTGTTGTGAAGTGGAATCTCAGGCTTGTTTTGATTTTTCTTTCCCTGATGACTAAGGGTATTCAATTTTTCTTTAGGTACTTCTCCACCATTCAATATTTCTCAGCTGAGAATTCTTTGCTTAGCTCTTCAACCCATATTTTAATAGGTCATTTGACCCTATGGAGTCTATCATCTTGAGTTCTTTGTATATAAAATGTAAGCCTTCTATGAGATGTTGGATTGGTGAAGATTTTTTTCCCAATCTCTTCATTGGCGTTTTGTTCTAATGACAGTGTCCTTTGACTTACAGAAGCTTTGCAGTTTTATGAGGTCCTATTTTTGATTTTTGATCTTAGAGCATAAACCATTTGTGTTTTGTTCAGGAAATTTTCCCCAGTGCCTATGTGATTGAGATTCTCCCCCACTTTTTATTCTATTACTTTGAGTGTATCAGTTTTGATGTGGTGGTCCTTGATCCAGTTGGACTTTAGTTTTTTACAAGGTGATAAGAATTGATTAATTTGCATTCTTCTACATGCTGACATCCAGTTGAGCCAGCACCATTTGTTGAAAATGCTGTCTTTTTTTCTACTGGATGGTTTTAGCTCACTTGTGAAAGATCAAGTGATTATAGGTATTTGAGTTCATTTCTGGGTCTTCAATTTAATTTCCTTGATATAGTTTCTGTACTAATACCATGGCAAATTTTTCCAACTGCACTGTAATACAGCTTGAGGTCAGGGATGGTGATTACAGCTGAAGTTCTTTTATTGTTGACAATATTTTTTTGCTATCCTGGGTATTTTTTTCCAAATATATTTGCACATTGCTCTTTAAAATTTTATGAAGAATTCAGTTGCAATTTTGATGGGAATTGCATTGAAAATATAGTTTACTTTCAGCAAGTTGACCATTTTTACAATATTAATTCTGCCAATCATTGAGCATGGGATATCTTTCCATCTTCTGAGATCTTCTTCTATTTCTTTCCCACATACCTGAATTTCTTGTCATTCAGATCTTTCACTGTCTTGGATAGCATCACACCAATGTATTTTATATTATTTGTGGGTATTGTAAAGGGTGTCATTTCCATCATTTCTTTCTAAACCTGTTTATCCTTTGAGTAGAGGAAGGCAACTGATATGTTTGAATTAATTTTATATCCAGCCATATTGCTGAAAATTTTTATGAGGTTAGGAGTTTTCTGGTGGTACTTTTGGAGTCACTTAAGTATACTATCATGTTATCTGTAGATAGTGATATTTCAACTCCTTCCTTCCAATTTATATCCGTTTTACCCAAATTTGTTGTCTCATTGCTGTGGCTAGGAATTAGAGTACTATTTTGAATAGGCAGAGAAAGAGTGGGCAGCTTTGTCTAGTCTCTGATTTTAGTGGGATTCCTTCAAGTTTCTCTCCATTTATTTTGATGTTGACTATTGGTTTGCTGTATATTGCTTTTAATATGTTAAATTATGGGCCTTAAATTCCCAATCTTTCCAATACTTTGATCATGAAGGGGTGTTGAATTTTGTCAAATGCTTTCTCAGCATCTAATGAAATGATCATGTGATTTTTTTCCTTGAGTTTGTATATATAGTGTATTACGTTGATAGATTTACATATATTGAACCATCTTTTCACCCCTCACATGAATTGTACTTGATCAAGATGGATCATCATTTTCATGTGTTCTTGCATTCAGTTTGTGAGAATTTTATTGAGTCTTTTTGCATCCATGTTCATAAAGGAAATTTGTCTGGTTTTCTATCATTGTTGGGTCTTTTTGTGGTTGAGTCATAAAAGTAATTGTGGCTTCACAGAAGGAATTGGGTAGTATTCCTTCCGTTTCTACTTTGTGGAATAGTTGGAAGTGTATTGGTTTTAGGTTTTCTATAAATGTTTGATAGAACTTAGCACTTAATCAATCTTGCACTGGGTTTTGGGTTTTTTTATTTGTTTGTTTGTTTTGTTTTGTTTTGGAGTGGTGAGTGTGTGTGTGTGTGTGGACTTTTATTGACTACTTCTATTTCTTTAGGTGTTATGGAATTATGTAGATAGTTTATCTGATCCTTATTTAACTTTGATACCTTGTTATCTGTCTTGAAAATTGTTCATTCATTCAGATTTTATAATTTTGTTGCATATAGGCTTTTGTAGTACGATTTGAAGATTTTTTCAAACGCCATCACGTATTTTTGTTAGTTTGTTCTATCTCCCTTTTCCCTTCTGTTTTTACCTTCCATTTCTTGCTTTATTGGGGATTATATTATTTACATTTCAAATGCTATTTTCTTTCTTGGTTTCCTGTCAATAAACTCCCAATCCCAACAATTTTCCCCTTACTTCAATGAGCGGGTTCCCCTACCCTTCTACCAACACTTCTTGCCTTGCCACCCTGAAATTTCCCTATACACGGGTTCCTGCCTTGGCCCTATGAAGGCTTCTCCTCCCATTGGTTCGAAAGGGTCATTCTTTGCTACTTAGACAGCTGGAGCCATTTATCTGTCCATGTGTACTCTTTGGATTGTGGCTTAGTCCCTGGGAGCTCTGGTTGGTTGTTATTGTCGTTATTGTGTTGCAATCTCTTTGACCTCTTTCAATCCTTTCTTCAACTCTTCCAGTGGGGATCTCATTCTCAGCTCAATGGTTTCCAGCTAGCATTCACATCTGTATTTGTCATGCTCTGGCAGAGCTTCTCGGGAATCAGCTATATGAGCCTCCTGTCAGAATGCACTTCTTGGCATCAGCAATGATGTCTAGGTTTAGTTGCTGTATGTGTATAGGCTGGTTCCCCAAGTAGAGCAGTCTTTGAAATGCCATTCCTCAAGCCTCTTTTCCATATGTTGATCCTGTATTTTTGCCTATGAATATTTTTGTTCCCCCTTCAAATATGGATTGAAACATTTGAGTAGTAATCTATTGTGTAAATGTACCATTTTCTGTATCCATCCCTCTGTTGATGGACATCTTGGTTCTTTCCAGCTTCTGGATATTATAAACAAGGCTGCTTTGAACATAAATGATTATCTGTCATTGTTTATATTTTGGAGCATATTTTTGGTATATACTCAGAAGTGGTATAGCTGGATCTTTAGGTCGTACAATTTCCAGTCTTCTAAGGAACCTTGAGACTGATTTCCAGAGTGGTTTTACCCATTGCAACCCCACGAAGAGTGGAGCATTGTTCATTCTTCTCCACATTTGCACCAGCATCTGTTGTCACCTGAGGATTTTTTAATTTATTCATTTATTTATTAAAAATGAAATAAACATTTCTTATTAAAGAATTGAGGTCCTAAAACTTACAATCCCTTTGACTTTGCAAGTAATATGATGGCTGATATGTGCCAACATATTCAGTTAATTTCCCTTTTGAACCTTTCTGCTACTGAGGTACAGATCTGACCCCAGGGATTTGTCTACAGTAAAATGCTCATCAAGGTCAAGTTGAACTATCTCACTTCTTACCATGATCTTCTCACATCACGTCAGCCAGTGCCTTTTCCAGAAGAGCTCAAAGATACAGAGAAATATATTTCCTCACCTATGTAGTCACTCATGTGACTACTGATATACTTGGATTTTTATTTCATTTTGTATGAAGTTACACTGCACAGATATTTTTTAACCCCTGCCCTTTTTTATTGGTTTCCTTAAATTGGATATTTTCTTTAGTTACATTTCAAACACCATCCTTTATCCTGGTTTCCCCTCTGGAATCCCTCTATCCCCTTCCCCCTTCCCTGGCCTCTTTGAGAATGTACCCCCAAGCACCCATCCACTCCCACCTATGTCCCTGCTCTGGCATTCCCCTACGAAGGAGCATTGAGCCTCCACATGGTCAAGGGCCTCTCCACTCATTGATGCCCTATAAGACCATCCTCTGCTACATATGTGGCTGGAGCCATTGGTCCCTCCATGTGCACTATTTGCTTGGTGGTTTATTCTCTGGGAGCTTTGGGTTTCTGGTTATTTGAAATTTTTGTTCATCCTATGGAGTTGAAAACCCCTTCAGCTCCCTCTGTCCCTTTTCTATCTCCTCATTTTTGGGCACTCTTTTCAGTCCAATGTTTGGTTGAGAGCATCTGACTCTGCATTTCTCAGACTCTGGCAGAACCTCTCAGGAGACAGCTATATCAGGTTTCTGTCAGCATGTACTTATTGGCATCCTCAATATTGTCTGGGTTTGGTGACATTATATGGACCTCCAAGTACAGCCATCTCTGAATGAACTTTCTCTCAGTTTCTGTTCCACACTTTTTCTGTATATATTTTGTTTTCCATTCTAAGAAAGATTAAAGCATCCACTCTTTGATGTTCCAATTTCTTGAGGCTCATGTGGTCTGTGGATTGTAACTTGGGTATACTCAAGCATTTTGTCTAATAAATCTGTTTATCAGTGAATGCTTACCATATGTGTTTTTT
Organism: Rattus norvegicus; assembly: GCF_021556685.1. Taxonomy (NCBI): domain Eukaryota; kingdom Metazoa; phylum Chordata; class Mammalia; order Rodentia; family Muridae; genus Rattus; species Rattus norvegicus. The sequence goes on from NC_141554.1 coordinate 29,802,289, forward strand.
TGTTGTGATTGAGTTTTCTCACTCAGAATATTTTCTAGTTCCATCCATTTGCCTAAGAATTTCTTGAGGTCACTGTCTCTGCTTGTGCTGAGAGCTAAAAGCCAGTCTCTAGGAGCTCTGACACACCTGAGAGCAGATGTAAGACCACCATTTCTGCTCTGAGAGACCTGGCTAGAGCCCTCAGAACACAAGAACCCAGGAGCACTCTGACACAACTATCTATATCCAGATTTCACTTCAAGAAAGTAGATCTCCAGGAGTACTGACACCCAGGCATATAGGAGGGTCAAGCAGCTGTCAGAGAAAGCAAGACCAGCTAATAACCAGAAACAACCAGATAGCAAAAAGCAAGCACAGGAACCTAAGCAACTGAAACCAAGACTACTTGTCATCATTGGAGCCCAGTTCTCCCAACAAAGCAAATGCTAAATACCCAAACACACTGGAAAAGCAAGGTTTGGATTTAAAATCTCATCTCATGATGATGATAGAGGAGTTTAAGAAGGACATAAATAACCCCCTTAAAGAAATAAAGGGCAACACAGGTAAATAAGTAGAAGCCGTTAAAGAGGAGACACAAAAGTCCCTTAAAGAATTACAGGAAAACACAACCAAACAGGTAAAGGAGTTATCCAGAATCTAAAAATGGAAAAAGCAACAATAAGAGATGACAAAGGGAGACAACCCTGGAGATAGATACCCTGGGAAAGAGATCAGGAGTCATACATACAAGCATCAGCAACAGATATCAGAAAGTATTTCTGGGGCAGAAGATACCATAGAACACATTGACACAACCATCACAGAACATGTGAAATGCAAAAACCTCCTAATCAAAACCTTCCAGAAAAGCCAGAACACAATGAGAGGGTAAAACCTAAGGATAATAGGTATTGAAGAGAGCGACAACTCCAAAATTAAAGAGTCAGTAAATGTCACCAAAAATCATAGAAGAAAATTTCCCTAACCTAATGACAAAGATGGCTATAAACATCCAAGAAGCATAAAACACTCCAAATAGATTGGACCAGAAAAGAAATACCACCTGTCGCTTAATAGTCAAAATATCAAATGAACAAAACAGAGAATGAATATTAATAGCAGTAAGGCAAAAAGTCAAGTAACATATATAGGTAGACCTATAAGAGTTACACCAGACTTCTCACCAGAGACTTTGAAAGCCAGAAGATCCTGGGTAGATTCAATATAGACCCTAATAGAATACAATGCCAGTCTAGGCTACTATAGCTAGCAAAATTCTTAATTATCATAGATAGAGAAGCCAAGATATTCCATGACAAAACCAAATTTACACAATATGTTTCCACAAATCCATCCCTACAAAGGATAATAAATGGAAAATTCCAACACAAGGAGGAAAACTATACCCTAGATAAAGCAAGAAAGTAGTCTTCTGGCAACAACCACAAAAGAGGAGAGCCACACAAACATAATTCCACCTCTAATAACAAAAATACAAGGAAACAACGATTTTAACATATTTTTTAAATTTCTGAACATCAATGGATTCAGTTCCCCAATAAAAGACATAGACTAGCACACTGGATATGTAAAAATGATCCATCATTTTGCTGCATGCAAGAAGCACACTTCAGTTGCAATGACAGAAACTACTTTAGAGTAAAAAGCTGCAAAACAATTTTTTTCACTTTTTTTTTCTTTTTATTAACTTGAGTATTTCTTATATACATTTCAAGTGTTATTCCCTTTCCCGGTTTCCGGGCAAACATCCCCCTGCCCCCTCCCCTTCTTTATGAGTGTCCCCCTCCCTACCCTCCCCGCATTGCCAACCTCCCCCCAACAGTCTAGTTCACTGGGGGTTCAGTCTTAGCAGGACCCAGGGCTTCCCCTTCCACTGGTGCTCTTACTAGGATATTAATTGCTATCTATGAGGTCAGAGTCCAGGGTTAGTCCATGTATAGTCTTTAGGTAGTGGCTTAGTCCCTGGAAGCACTGGTTGCTTGGCATTGTTGTACATATGGGGTCTCGAGCCCCTTCAAGCTCTTCCAGTTCTTTCTCTGATTCCTTCAACAGGGGTCCTATTCTCAGTTCAGTGGTTTGCTGCCGGCATTCGCCTCTGTATTTGCTGTATTCTGGCTGTGTCTCTCAGGAGCGATCTACATCCGGCTCCTGTCAGCCTGCACTTCTTTGCTTCATCCATCTTGTCTAATTGGGTGGCTGTATATGTATGGGCCACATGTGGGGCAGGCTCTGAATGGGTGTTTCTTCAGTCTCTGTTTTAATCTTTGCCTCTCTCTTCCCTGCCAAGGGTATTCTTGTTCCCCTTTTAAAGAAGGAGTGAAGCATTCACATTTTGATCATCCTTCTTGAGTTTCATTTGTTCTAGGCATCTAGGGTAATTCAAGCATTTGGGCTAATAGCCACTTATCAGTGAGTGCATACCATGTTTATCTTTCTGTGATTGGGTTAGCTCACTCAGGATGATATTTTCCAGTTCCAAACATTTGCCTACGAATTTCATAAAGCCGTTGTTTTTGATAGCTGAGTAATATTCCATTGTGTAGATGTACCACATTTTCTGTATCCATTCCTCTGTTGAAGGGCATCTGGGTTCTTTCCAGCTTCTGGCTATTATAAATAAGGCTGCTATGAACATAGTGGAGCACGTGCCTTTTTTATATGTTGGGGCATCTTTGGGGTATATGCCCAAGAGAGGTATAGCTGGATCCTCAGGCAGTTCAATGTCCAATTTTCTGAGGAACATCCAGACTGATTTCCAGAATGGTTGTACCAGTCTGCAATCCCACCAACAATGGAGGAGTGTTCCTCTTTCTCCGCATCCTCGCCAGCATCTGCTGTCACCTGAGTTTTTGATCTTAGCCATTCTCACTGGTGTGAGGTGAAATCTCAGGGTTGTTTTGATTTGCATTTCCCTTATGACTAAAGATGTTGAACATTTCTTTAGGTGGTTCTCAGCCATTCAGCATTCCTCAGCTGTGAAATCTTTGTTTACATCTGAACCCCATTTTTTAATAGGGTTATTTGTCTCCCTGCGGTCTAACTTCTTGAATTCTTTGTATATTTTGGATATAAGGCCTCTATCTGTTATAGGATTGGTAAAGATCTTTTCCCAATCTGTTGGTTGCCGATATGTCCTAACCACAGTGTCCTTTGCCTTACAGAAGCTTTGCAGTTTTATGAGATCCCATTTGTCGATTCTTGACCTTAGAGCATAAGCCATTGGTGTTTTGTTCAGGAAATTTTTTCCAGTGCCCATGTGTTCCAGATGCTTCCCTAGTTTTTCTTCTATTAGTTTGAGTGTGTCTGGTTTGATGTGGAGGTCCTTGATCCACTTGGACTTAAGCTTTCCATTGGATGGTTTTGGCTCCTTTGTCAAAAATCAAGTGACCATAGGTGTGTGGGTTCATTTCTGGCTCTTCAATTCTATTCCATTGGTCTATCTGTCTGTCTCTGTACCAATACCATGCAGTTTTTATCACTATTGCTCTGTAATACTGCTTGAGTTCAGGGATAGTGATTCCCCCTGAAGTCCTTTTATTGTTGAGGATAGTTTTAGCTATCCTGGGTTTTTTGTTATTCCAGATGAATTTACAAATTTTTCTGTCTAACTCTTTGAAGAATTGGATTGGTATTTTGATGGGGATTGCATTGAATCTGTAGATTGCTTTTGGTAAAATGGCCATTTTTACTATATTAATCCTGCCAATCCATGAGCATGGGAGATCTTTCCATCTTCTGAGGTCTTCTTCAATTTCTTTCTTCAGTGTCTTGAAGTTCTTATTGTACAGATCTTTTACTTGCTTGGTTAAAGTCACACCGAGGTCCTTTATATTATTTGGGTCTATTATGAAGGGTGTCGTTTCCCTAATTTCTTTCTCTGCTTGTTTCTCTTTTGTGTAGAGGAAGGCTACTGGTTTATTTGAGTTAATTTTATACCCAGCCACTTTGCTGAAGTTGTTTATCAGCTTTAGTAGTTCTCTGGTGGAACTTTTGGGATCACTTAAATAAACTATCATATCATCTGCAAATAGTGATGTTTTGACTTCTTCTTTTCCCATCTGTATCCCCTTGACCTCCTTTTGTTGTCTGATTGCTCTGGCTAGAAACTTCAAGAACTATATTGAATAAGTAGGGAGAGAGTGGGCAGCCTTGTCTAGTCCCTAATTTTAGTGGGATTGCTTCAAGTTTCTCTCCATTTAGTTTAATGTTAGCAACTGGTTTGCTGTATATGGCTTTTACTATGTTTAGGTATGGGCCTTGAATTCCTATTCTTTCCAGGACTTTTATCATGAAGGGGTGTTGAATTTTGTCAAATGATTTCTCAGCATCTAATGAAACGATCATGTGGTTTTGTTCTTTCAGTTTGTTTATATAATGGATCACGTTGATGGTTTTCCGTATATTAAACCATCCCTGCATGCCTGGGATGAAGCCTACTTGATCATGGTGGATGATTGTTTTGATGTGCTCTTGGATTCGGTTTGCCAGAATTTTATTTAGTATTTTTGCGTCGATATTCATAAGGGAAATTGGTCTGAAGTTCTCTTTCTTTGTTGGGTCTTTGCGTGGTTTAGGTATAAGAGTAATTGTGGCTTCATAGAAGGAATTCTGTAGTGCCCCATCTGTTTCAATTTTGTGGAATAGTTTGGATAATATTGGTACGAGGTCTTCTGTGAAGGTCTGATAGAATTCTGCACTAAACCCGTCTGCACCTGGGCTCTTTTTGGTTGGGAGACCTTTAATGATTGCTCCTATTTCCTTTGGAGTTATGGGGTTGTTTCAATTGTTTATCTGTTCCTAATTTAACTTCGGTACCTGGTATCTGTCTAGGAAATTGTCCATTTCCTGCAGATTTTCAAGTTTTGTTGAATATAGGCTTTATAGTAAGATCTGATGATTTTTTGAATTTCCTCTGAATCTGTAGTTATGTCTCCCTTTTCATTTCTGATTTTGTTAATTTGGATACACTCTCTGTGTCCTCTCGTTAGTCTGGCTAAGGGTTTATCTATCTTGTTGATTTTCTCAAAGAACCAACTTTTGGTTCTGTTGATTCTTTCTATGGTCCTTTTTGTTTCTACTTGGTTGATTTTAGCTCTGAGTTTGATTATTTACTGCCTCTCTACTCCTCCTCGGTGTATTTGCTTCTTTTTGCTCTAGAGCTTTTAGGTGTGCTGTCAAGCTGCTGACATATGCTCTTTCCTGTTTCTTTCTGCAGGCACTCAGCGCTATGAGTTTTCCTCTTAGCACAGCTTTCATTGTGTCACATAAGTTTGGGTATGTTGTACCTTCATTTTCATTAAATTCTAAAAAGTCTTTCATTTCTTTCTTTATTTCTTCCTTGACTAGGTTATCATTGAGTAGAGCATTGTTCAATTTCCACGTATATGTGGGCATTCTTCCCTTAATGTTATTGAAGATGAGTTTTAGCCCGAGGTGGTCTGATAGCACGCATGGGATTATTTCTATCTTTCTGTACCTGTTGAGGCCCGTTTTTTGACCAACTATATGGTCAGTTTTGGAGAAAGTTCCATGAGGAGCAGAGAAGAAGGTATATCCTTTTGCTTTAGGATAGAATGTTCTATAAATATCCGTTAAGTCCATTTGGCTCATGACTTCTCTTAGTCTGTGTACGTCTCTGTTTAATTTCTGTTTCCATGATCTGTCCATTGATGAGAGTGGGGTGTTGAAATCTCCCACTATTATTGTGTGAGGTGCAAGGCGTGTTTTGAGCTTTATTAAGGTTTCTTTTACGTATGTAGGTGCCCTTGTATTTGGGGCATAGATATTTAGGATTGAGAGTTCATCTTGGTGGATTTTTCCTTTGATGAATATGAAGTGTCCTTCCTTATCTTTTTTGATGAGTTTTAGTTGAAAATTGATTTTATTTGATATTAGAATGGCTACTCCAGCTTGCTTCTTCTGACCATTTTCTTGGAAAGTTGTTTTCCAGGCTTTCACTCTGAGGTAGTGTGTGTCTTTGTCTCTGAGGTGTGTTTCCTGTAGGCAGCAGAATGCAGGGTCCTTGTTGCGTATCCAGTTTCTTAATCTATGTCTTTTTATTGGGGAGTTGAGGCCATTGATGTTGAGAGATATTAAGAAATAGTGATTATTGCTTCCTGTAATATTCATATTTGGATGTGAGGTTATGTTTGTGTGCTTTTCTTCTCTTTGTTTTGTTGCCAAGACGATTAGTTTCTTGCTTCTTCTAGGGTATAGCTTGCCTCCTTATGTTGGGCTTTACCATTTATTATCCTTTGTAGTGCTGGATTTGTAGAAAGATATTGTGTAAATTTGGTTTTGTCATGGAATATCTTGGTTTCTCCATCTGTGTTAATTGAGAGTTTTGCAGGATACAGTAACCTGGGCTGGCATTTGTGTTCTCTTAGGGTCGGTATGACATCTGTCCAGGATCTTCTGGCCCTCATAGTTTCTGGCGAAAAGTCTGGTGTGATTCTGATAGGTCTGCCTTTATATGTTACTTGACCTTTTCCCCTTACTGCTTTTAATATTCTTTCTTTATTTTGTGCATTTGGTGTTTTGACTATTATGTGACGGGAGGTTTTTCTTTTCTGGTCCAATTTATTTGGAGTTCTGTAGGCTTCTTGTATGCCTATGGGTATCTCTTTTTTTAGGTTAGGGAAGTTTTCTTCTATGATTCTGTTGAAGATATTTACTGGTCCTTTGAGCTGGGAGTCTTCACTCTCTTCTATACCTATCATCCTTAGGTTTGATCTTCTCATTGAGTCCTGGATTTCGTGTATGTTTTGGACCAGTAGCTTTTTCTGCTTTACATTATCTTTGACAGTTGAGTCAATGATTTCTATGGAATCTTCTGCTCCCGAGATTCTCTCTTCCATCTCTTGTATTCTGTTGGTGAAGCTTGTATCTACAGCTCCTTGTCTCTTCTTTTGGTTTTCTATATCCAGGGTTGTTTCCATGTGTTCTTTCTTGATTGGTTCTATTTCCATTTTTAATTCCTTCAACTGTTTGATTGTGTTTTCCTGGAATTCTTTCAGGGATTTTTGCGATTCCTCTCTGTAGGCTTCTACTTGTTTCCTAAGGGAGTTCTTTATGTCTTTCTTGAAGTCCTCCAGCATCATGATCAAATATGATTTTGAAACTAGATCTTGCTTTTCTGGTGTGTTTGGATATTCCATGTTTATTTTGGTGGGAGAATTGGGCTCCGATGATGCCATGTAATCTTGATTTCTGTTGCTTGGTTCCCTGCGCTTGCCTCTCGCCATCATATTATCTCTAGTGTTACTTTGTTCTGCTATTTCTGACAGTGGCTAGACTGTCCTATTAGCCTGTGTGTCAGGAGTGCTGTAGACCTGTTGTCCTGTTTAGTTTCAGCCAGTTATGGGGACAGAGTGTTCTGCTTTTGGGCGTGTAGTTTTTCCTCTCTACAGGTCTTCAGCTGTCCGTGTGGGCCTGTGTCTTGGGTTCACCAGGCAGGTCACTTGCAGCAGAAGAGTTGGTCTTACCTGTGGTCCCGGGGCTCAAGTTTGCTCGCGGGGTGCTGCCCATGAGCTCTCTGCGGCGGCAGCAACCAGGAAGATCTGCGCCGCCCTTTCTGGGAGCTTCCGTGCACTAGGGTTCCAGATGGCGTTTGGTGTTTTCCTCTGGCTTCTGAGATGTGTGTGCAGAGTGCAGTCTCTTCTGGTTTCCCAGGCGTGTCTGCCTCTCTGAAGGTTTAGCTCTCCCTCCCACGGGATTTGGGTGCAGAGAACTGTTTATCCGGTCTGTTTCCTTCAGGTTCCGGCAGTGTCTCTGCAAAACAATTTTTGAAGCAAATGGTTTCAGGAAACAAGATAGGTGCATAGGTTCAGGTTAGGTGGAGAAAACTCAGACAGGAAAAGGTAGCAGCTTTTGCTGCCTACATCTTCAGGTCCTTCTCCTTTCTGCCACTGCCTGCTGCTTCCTTTGCTCTGGCCTGGTGAGCCAGCAGAAGACTGACTAGGTAATGACCCGTGCTGGGGAGATTCTGGTGGCAATTTCAGGGAGAGCAGAACTCTCCTCCAATTGGCAGTGTTACAGCTGTTATGACAGAAGTTCTCAGACAATGGAATAATTCCTGCACACCATTACTTCTGAACCAACCTTTAAATACAGTGTTTTTTGGATGGGTCAGACCTCATCTACATATTTGGAGGAAATGGTCCTATCTCTACAACTGATCTGTCTTGAGCGCACATAACCTATGGGCATGTCTTCATCTATGGAGGAGAGGCTTGGAGCATTGCTCTATGTGACTTGTTCTGTCTCAAATCTCCCTAGAGGTGTTTATGGGGTGGATTGCATCTAGTGATGCCATGATCTGGGAGGCAGGGTATGTGCCTACCTCCATTTTAGGGTCTTCTGGGGATTCAACCAGTCTTGACCAGGAATCAGGGTACCTATAACCACTCACCACCCCATAACACCTGCTTTTTCTTTTATGAGGGAGATGTATCATTATAATAACTGTCTCCTAAGTTATGAACATTTTGATACTGAACCAAGACCTGATTGCTAATGATTTTAGCAATCCTACTCATCTGCTCCTTTTAAAACGAAATGAGACAGGTACCAAGATAAGTAAGGCTATAATCGCTAGTGTGAGGCCAAGGAGGGGAAGAACCCAAGATATAAAGGAGTTAGAGTACCAAGGGGAAGGAGTGTTGGGAACATAGCATGCCTGGAATTTTCCCAGGTGCTCTTTGAGCATTTGTATATCTTGTACCAGCTCAGATTCATTGACAGAGAAGCAACATTCCTTCCCCCAGCAAAACGCAAGTCCCTCCCTGTTCAGCAGTCAGTAAGTACAGGGTTCTTTGGTTTTGAAGAGCAAGTTCTGCTAAGGAGGTTGTCTGGTGTTGAGGAGACTAAAGGCTCTCTTTATTGGAAAACATTGCCTGGTCAAGCTTGTCCTGGAAGTCGCTGGCTAGATTGTTTGGACAACAGGTGTTCCAGACATTCCTGTTGCACACAGTCAGACAGCAATGCCTAGTAAAATGAGTAGAGGGAATACGATCTTTCTCTTCTTCTGGCTTCCTCCTATCTGCAAGGAGAGTTCTTCAGGTCGGTAGAGATAAACCTGGGTTATAATTATCACAGGGGTGCAGAAACCTTGAAAAGTGGGCTTAATACAGGCATCTGTTGTGTCTTTCCACCAGAGGTGGGCAAGAGGGTAAACACATCTGATGTGGTGATGGTGATGTCACTGACACATGTAGAATGGGGTTTTGATGAGGACCCTTTGAGACAAAGCAGTGGGGGTAGGTCAAAAAGAGGAATGTCCTGTTCTTTCCTTGTGCTTAAGGGTCCATAGAGGTCGTGGAAGGAAGTGTTATTGGCTGCGAATAATGGTTTGGAGAGAGAAGCTCTGAGAAAGAATTGGGAGGAGTTGGGGTGAGTGGTTAAGGGGAGGTCAGCTGTGCAACGGATGTACTATAGCCAGGAGAGAGTAGCTCTGAGTTCCTTCTGAGACTGATTTTCCTGTTGGATAATGTTAGCATGAATAAAGACTGATTTGGAGGCAGGAACAAGTTCATGGGAAATATTTAGGTCAACTATGGGATATTTCCATAGCCATTGGTGTAAAGTTTACCCATGACTCCAATTCACCAACATTCATCCCATGGATCACTGATGGAAAGGTGAAAATGAGTTTTAAGGTTGATGAGCATAGTGCCACCTTGATTGACAGATTCCATTCTGCAGCTCCAATATCTGCAACCTCCATATGTGGAGACCTCCTGGAGACATTCACCTGTGTTTCAGTATGAAAGCAGAGGAAAGTGCTGGGGACAGTGGAGACGGAGTCTGGGTGTAGAGGGATCTCAATCCTGGTCTGACATCGTTCAAGTGGACAGTCCTGGGTTCCTATAGCTTTATTCTATCCAACGTAGGTTTTCTTAGCATAGAATCTCCAGTGGTATGTGTTGGGAATGTTAGGAAGAAGCTGGGCAGTAGCAGAGTTAGCATGAGCAATGATGGGAACAGCCATAGGAACAGAGAAGAGGGGGGATTGTGGAGGGTACATGTCCTGGGCAGCAGTCACCAGGCCGTGCATGTCCTACCAGGAGATCTTGCTATCCCTCTGGATGTGTTGTTTCCTCTACCTCCTCTTCTTTGGTCTTTGGTCTGCCAGTGAGAGGCAGGCCATCTTTTTGGTTAGGAGGGTAGTGTCAGACATTTCTCGTGGGAACCCAAATAGGCTTAGGCTGGTCTTGTGGAAAATCACAAGCAAAATCCCTCCTGGTTGTAAGGAGAGTGTCTGGTCCCTTCCAAATTCTATCCAAAGGATTTCACCATACCAGGACTGGAGGGTTTAATTTTGGTGCATGCCAATGGAAGGAGATAAGTGGGATTTTGTAAACCTTAAATATGTTTAGAGTAGTCATCATTAGTTGTACATTAGGGGGGATATTGTTGCCTTTTGTTTTAGGAGTTGGGCTGTTTGGGTTTGATGTGTTCTTTCTATTGTTCCTTGGTTCTGAGTATTGTGGGGAATCCATGTATGGTGAGCAATTTCCCAACATGCAAAAGGTTTTGAATTGAAAGCTAGAGAATACAGGGGAATTATATCAGTTCTTATCTGTTGAGGAATGCCCATGATGGCAAAGGTGTAGTGTATATGGTGAATTAACCTTTTTGAGTGTTCACCTGTTTGGGCTGTGGCCCACATAAAATGGTAGTATCATCTGTAGTGACAAAAATATACTTTCTGTCTACCACAGTGAAGAATATGGGTGACGTTGATTAGCCATAAGGCATTGGATTTGAGGCCTCTCAGATTGGTGCCCACTGTTTGTAATGCTGGGGTAGTAATGAGGGATGCACAAGAATACCATTTTCCCTATTTTAATTTTTTAAATGAGAGGTGTCATTTGTAGTGGAAATTTTGGGTGAGGTTGAAGCATCAAAAGAAAACACTAAATTGGCCAGAGAGGTAGTGCAACTAAGCTAGAGTGGTAACAAGGGATGAGGGAGGGGTTTGGGAGGACAAAGAATTATTGAACCAAGTAATTGTTCCATGAGTTGTGTAGTTTGAGGGTATTAATGGTTGTTTTAAACAACTTTAGATTTTCTAAGTTCAGTAGCCATTGGCTTTGGCAAGAGAGTTCATCTATAGCTGGAAGGTCCCAAGTGTGTGGGTCTCAGCTGTTATCTGTGGATCTCAGCGTGTGTTTCAGGAGTCGTCGGTCAGATGAGGTGTCTAGGGGAAGGCAGATTTGTTGTCCCAGGCAGACAGGTCCAAGTGTAGGACCCGATCAGTCCTACATCCAGGAGTTCCCACTCACAAAAACTCGAAGATGGAGAACGATGATGTAAGCAGGTTTAATGATCCAGTAATTAGGACAGAGGTGACCCCGAATAACAAAGGCCCACACCCTTTATACTTTTTCAGGGTATAGGCTTTAGGTTACAGCATGCGTTGGTTATTTCTCATTGGTGGGGCCTATTACCTTTTGAATTCATTGGTGGTCACCTATTGTCCTTTGAATCCATTGGAGGCCCTTGGTGCGGAAATATCTTTGGCACACAGAGGGGGTGTTATCCTAAATTTCACCTGGTGTTTGCCTAAGGCAGACTTTATCCTTAAGTTATAGTCTTACATTCCCCGCTTTCTCTTTGTACAAGCTTCAATCCTAGAGCTATTCTCAGGGGTCTTGGGTAACTAACTCATATTCTTTATGTCCTGTCCTCATGGTCTCATTCTTTAGGTCCTGTCCTCATGGTCTCATATAGTTGGCGCAGGACCATCAGCTTTAGTGCACCTATTCTCTCTTCTATGAAGGTTATAAACTTTTTCAATATGCAGAGTCTTAAGATCAACAATAGCAGAACAAAAAGAAATCTTAGCAAGGTGGATATGAGGATGGTTATTCAAGGGGATGAGTTAAACCAGGCTTCGAACCAGCCCTGAGTTCTCTCTCTCTCTCTCTCTCTCTCTCTCTCTCTCTCTCTCTCATACACACACACACACACACACACACACACACACACACACACACACACTTGGCTAGCCCTTCTCTCATCTTGACCATCATATCACAATTTGTATAACACATGTCCCCAACTTTTCTCTTTAGCAATTGCATTGATTATTTGCCTTTCTGAGTGAATCCGACTATTGGGTTATAGGTAGCATTTGCTCAGAAAGTATCTCAATACCTTTGGTTACCCTGGTAGGGGCCCTCAGTAGTGTAATTTCTTTTATTACTGTGACCAAGTCTCAAGAAAAGGAGGGCTTGCAGTAGGTGTCTCCTGTAGTCTCCCATCCCCAGGCGGTGCAATGAAACTGGTATGGACCCCCACATCAGTGAACTTCTGCCCAATTTCTTCCATTGAGGGTAAACGTAAGTGGGGTGGTCTCCCACAAGGGACACCATGTCCTATCACACCTCCTTCCTTCCCAGAATCCTTTTTCTTCGACATTGGGCAGTTTGCTTCTGTCAGCACGCCCACACTGGGTGGGGATGTCCCACGAGTCAAGTTTTGCTGCCAGATGACACAGGTCAAAAGTGGGGTCAGGCCACCAGGTGTTGAGGGATTTGGGGGCAATCAGGGAGGCGACCTCATCTCCAGTTCCAGTAGAAATCACAGTCCATGTTTGACAGACCTGCACATGGGGACAGCAGGAGTCCCTGGGGAGTGAAACTTCTGTAGGTTTCACATCAGACATATGTACCAGAGCTGCAATACTGTTATCAACACCAGGAAGGGTCCCTTGCACTGGGGTTCCAGTGACCTCACCTCTGGATGTAGACCCAGTCACTAGTCTGGAAATGTTGGGGGTCTCTGGCATTCCTGGAACATATAAGGCAGACAGTTTGGGCCAAACCTCATGTTGAAATGACTGAAAGGCTTGTAGCCTCAAGAAAACGTTCCTATCAGTGAGTTGGGATACCTCTAATGGGGCGACTCAGTGGACACCAAGGGAGTTGGGGTACCGAACAGGATCTCAAAAGGAGTTGGTTTAGAATGGTAAGGGTTGTTCCGTGCTTGGAGCAGGGCCAGGGGAAAGAGCACCACCCAGTCAGCATTAGTCTCCCAGGTCAATTTAATTAAGGTCTATTTTAGGTTTCTGTTCATTCTCTCTACCTGCACTGAGCTCTGGGGACAGTATGCATAATGGAGCTTCCAATTAGTCTCCAATATCTTTTACGATCCCTGATTTACCTTAGAAGCAAAAACAGGACCATTATCTGATCTAATTTCCTTGGGGACCCCAGACCTTGGGAAGATTTCTTCTAATAACTTCTTGGCTTCCATGGTAGCTGTTTCCTGTTTGGTTAGGAAAGCCTCGAACCATCCAGAGAAAGTATGTACAAACACTAGAAGGTATTTTAAACCATATTTTCCTGGCTTAGCTTCTGTAAATTCGACTTTTCAACAAACTCCTTAGGTCTCTTTGCCCTGTTTTCTCTTGGCTGCATAAACATTTACTTGCTGACACACCTTACACTGTTGTACTGTTTCTCTGGCTAAAAACCTGAAGTCTATTACATATACCTTACCTACTTGGATAAGGTTCTTATCCCCTAAATGAGTCCATTTGTGCATTTGGTAAAGTGAGTCTTTTGTTTTCTGGGGAGTATAGCTTTCCCCTCGAGTATGCCATTATCCTTCCTCTTCTAAGCAATTTGGGCCTCTTCTTCTGTTGCTCATTCTCAATGAGGCCATCCCTTAGTCCAATCCCAGTTCCCAGTGGCTGTTTCTTGCAGTGTCACAACGAGGATTGGCTCTTGTACAACCATTTCTGGAGTCACTTGATCTGCCTGGTTATTGTCTCTTCTCTTTTGATAACCTGGGCAATGAATAATACTCACAGTTGCTGGCTCCATCAGGGCATCCAAGAGATGGCGAAGGCATTAGTGCTGATGTGCTGGGGGAGGGTAGAGGTTCAGCCATCTCAGGTGACATTTGAGTTGTCCACCACGGCAGCACCCACTCATCTCTGACCTTCATGAAGAAAACTCATCCTGTCTGTAGACAAGGTAGCCTCAGCTTCCAGCAGGGGTCGATTGGTCAGTTGTAGAGGTCTTCCCTCCACCCATGAGCTTCTGCCAGTGTTTGACACTCATGCTGTGGTGGCTCCAGTTTGGGATTGCACAGCGAGATGACCAGATTGAGCCCAAAAAGTGGAGTGGTCCCATCCTCTGGGTTTTTCCACTCAAAGGAAGAGCATTTTTGAGTTTGGGGTACCCATCTTAGGCAGAAGAAAGCATCTTTCAATTCTAAAATGGTGTACCAAATTCCAGAAGGTATCAAAGAACTTAGAGTGTAGGGGTTAGGCAGAGTAGTGCAGAAGTCAGCCACTCTACCATGGTTTATCTTTCCAAAGTCCTGGATGGGGTTATAATTGTTAGTGCCTGGCTGGCAGGAGTGGTGTGTTCTGGGCAGAATGGCACTCCAAGCTGGAGGAGCTGGGAGATGTGGGACTTAATTCCTTCTCATGCCTCCCCCAACATCAGGTACTAGTGCATTGAGACAGGGTCAGCCTGCGTCTTAAGCTACACACACACACAGCCTGCAGATATGCATATACACAAACTTACCCAGCCCGTTTCAGCCCACACAAGTCATTTTAGAGCAAATCCCTCCTTAGCGAGGGATAGGGACAGTCACAGATGACCATGAACGAGTGGGATATCCAGCCCACGCTCAGGTTTACAATAATTCTTCAGGTAGTCCATGAATAATGTTTAGTCTCTGTGGCCTCTTGGAACCCCCCCCCCCACAAATTTTTCCCTTTGCTCTGGAGACTGGCCCATCAGCTTGGAGGGCTGAGTGTTGGGCCCTAGGGTTCAGCAAGAATTTGGTGGATTTTCCTTCCACTTTCAGAATTACCCTGGGATATGGGAGGGGGTCTGAACCCCATTCTCCCTAGTTGCTGTCTTCCCCCAGGGCTAACACCTTTGCAGTTTAGGAGGACTTTTCCCAAGACCTGGGATTTCCTGCCTCCAGCTTCTGTTTGTTAGGGCACTCTCCAGCCCAGTGGCCCCTCTCCTTGCAATAGACACACTGGTCCTTTTTAATGGGTTCTGTCTCTGTTCTCTGTCTTCCCTAACTACTGTAGCCAAGATTCTACAGCAAATTCCTTTCCTGTCACCTTTCTTTTGGTATCTCCCTTTCATCTTCTTCCTTTCTCTTTCTCTTTTCCTTCTCCTCTGTCTCCCTGTTATGGTAGACTTACTCAGCAACCCGCACTAATTCCCTCAACAAATTATCCTATAGTCCTTTTAGTCACTGAAGTTATTTTTTTCTTTTTTCTGATAGCTCTACCAGCCTAGTCTATAAAAGCTGAAGTTACAGTAGTTTTGTGCTCCTCACTGCTGGGGTCACAGTGTGTATATTGGCAGAATGTATCCATGAGCCACTCTAGAAAGGCTGAGGGTGACTTGTCTTGTCCCTGCTTAAACTTACAAATTGGTGGGTCATCCTGCAACCCCCTTGAGACCTGCCAACGGAGTCTAGTTGTAAACCTTCAGGTGATCCTTACCTCCTGCTGTATTAGTAGTCCCTGTCAGGTCTAATCAGGGAAAATTCACTCTCCATGACAGCCTGGTCAATTGGTGGTGCCCCCATGTCTGAGGGGACATTTTTTTCCTTATTTCCATCCTCATCTATGGGCCCATAGACTTGGAGGGGGAGGGGCACTGTTGTATCGGGCGAAGTGGCCCTCTTGCTCTGGGTTCCCATGGCCCATCCCAGTTCTGAGGGCCACTCTCCATGTTCCCTTCTTCCTTTGGCCTGAAGAGGGGCTGTGTGAACTGGGGCCATGGTTAGGGGGTGGAAGATCCATCAGCAGCAGATGTGCAGTAGAAGACTCTTGGAGGATGTTCTTTACAGTCTCGTTGGTCTCTACAGGGTTCTTCTTCATGATCAGGACCTGTGAGAATCTTGGAGACCAAAAAGGTTTTATGCAAGAAGGGTGGGGGTTCTCCACTAGATCCTTCCAGGTAACTATATAGGGCACTTGGTCTGAGTACCCGAGGGATTCTGGCCTAAAGACTCTTTCCTCTAGTGGTTTACTAAGATGCTTAACAGGGAAGAGTCCATCTATCCCATGTCCAAAAATAGTGTCAGCTCCAATCCAAGTCCAAGAACTCAGAGAAAGACAATCCACACACATTTTCACCCCTGCCACTGGTGCAGAACAAGGCTGAAGTCCAAAAGCAAAGAGAATGACAATCAACAGACAGTTTGCTCCTCTCATGGGCACAGAATCCAGGTTCAGGTTCTGTGTGTTCAGGTTCACCACTGGAATCAAGTCCAACAGGTTCGAAAAGGAGCAGAATCCTTCCGACACCCTCCAGACCAGACCAAACCAGAATAGAGGCTCTTTAAGCCTTACAGACACTTATGTGCAAACCAAAAGCAAGTCAGATAGCACAGATACCTGTTCAAGTCCACATGCAAACAAACAGAAAGACCAATGTGCTCCTGCCACAAGCACTACAGAAGACAGGTGACCTGCCCACTTATGCTGGAATAGAGTCCACAGCCAACAGGTTCAAAAAGGAGCAGAATCCTCCCAACTCCTTCAATACCTGAGCAAACCAGAAAACTCGGCATCTGACAACTCTCGCTCAGATGCAACCTGAAACCAAATTTCCCAGTGGCTGCACAGATTCAGAGAACAAAGAGAAACTAAACAGACATTCAGATAAGACACAGACAGAGACAGCAGAGAAAACTGTGGTAACTGCTCCAGCTTTCCTCTGGTCCCTAGTCACCTGTTCCTTGAGTAGGATGAATTCCTGGCC
This sequence comes from Rattus norvegicus, assembly GCF_021556685.1. NCBI lineage: Eukaryota > Metazoa > Chordata > Mammalia > Rodentia > Muridae > Rattus > Rattus norvegicus. Next base: position 29,819,049 of record NC_141554.1, read on the forward strand.
AATGCCCCATATGTAGGTCCTGATCCACCCTACGTCCAGGAGGTCCCACTCACAAAAACACAAAGAAAGAGAATGATGAGAGGTTTAATTATCCAGTACACTGTGGTGGCCCTGTAATCAGGACAGAGGTGACCCCAAAGAACAAAGATCCACACCCTTTATACATTTTAGGGTATAGGCTTTAGGTTACAGGATGAGTTGGTTATTTCTCATTGGTGGGGTTGATTACCTTTTGAATTCATTGGTGACCACCTATTGTCCTTTGAATTCATTGGAGACCCTTGGTGGGGAAATATCTTTGGCAGTCAGAGGGGGTGGTGAAGGATCCCTGCTAAAGGTGGTTAGCTCATTTCCTGGAACAAGATATAATCTTAAATTCCACCTACTGTTTGCCTAAAGCAGCCTTTGTCCTTACGTTCAAATCTTACACAAGGAGATGACATTTTCCCTTGCCTGGATCTGTGGGAACATCACTCTGGAAAAATCTGTAGGGTGATCATAACAGAGGAGCAGAACCCCAGGAGGGGGATTTCTGCAAAGGATGGGTTGTGTGGGTTAAGTCTGTGATAGTCTACTTGGGAGCACATTATGGTCTGTTATGATCCTAGAAATACAAGGGTGTTTGAGGAGTTTAGTCATGGAAGGCATCATTTAACTCTATTTTGGGTGGTTGAGGAAGAACATATCATGTTACTTAAATATGTGGAATAGGCTGTGAAAAACTTGTTAACTGAGTATTAGTTGGTTTGACCTGTGGGAGTAGATAAGATGACTTTTCAACCTTAAAGGAAATTTGGAAAATATTTGGACATAAATCATGAATGCCAGGGAGAAAACAAACATTTAAATAAAGAGACATGAACATTTCAGGTTGAGAAGCAAGAACATTGTCTTAGGTATCCCTGTTAGAGAGAACAAACATTTAAGCAAAGCCTGAAAACTTTCATGTTTTAGGTGTGTTTTTCTATTGTCTTTGAACAGGCTAGATGCTGGCGGTGAGGGGCCTACTCTGCCACTGCCAGTGCTGCAGCTGTAAGCTCTAAGAAGGCTGATCTCTGTGTTTTCCCCTTTGCTTTTTCTTGGCTGGTAAGTCCTAAATGTAGATTGGAAGGAGATGAAAAGGCCAACTTTGAAGAAAAGCTCAAAGGAAGAATAGAGTCTTGATAACTGACTCAGGGCCAGAAAGAGTGAGAAGCATTTGTTGGGTTAATGATGAGGGGTTCTCAAGTCTGCTTCACTGCATGGGAAGACCAAAGGGGAGGCAGGACATGGAAAGTTTGACATGCTTACCCCATGCCTGAGATGAGACCCAGGGCCACCTGGTTCCCAGGTCCTTGGTCATTAAGGCACCACTGGATGCTGTGGATGAGCTGAGAACAAAGTACAGGCCTGCCAGTTGGATTTGAGAGAAAAGGGAGATACTTAAGCTGGTTCCATGGTTCCAGTCTTTGACTTTTCAAAGGTTGGCTATATGCTTGGGATTAATGGCGGCTACTGCTGGGAAGCCTTCCATGGGAGGTTAGTCCATGGCTCTGTAAGCAAACATTTCTCTACAGTGACAGGACTTCTCAGGGTGGGCCTGAGATTACAAACCTTTTGCAGGGAGGAGTGTCAGTGTAGAAAGATCAATTCGCTATTGATCTTTTAGGCATTTCATTATAATGAAGGTCTCTATATTGTTAACTGGTAGACATTGGTTCTTTCTGGGTGAGTGGTAAGAATTACCTCTAAGGCTTGTAAGATATCTCTCCCTAGTTGGATGTGGGGAGGTAGAGTAAGAGGAGAGGTAGGTGGAAGCTCCTTTGTTTTTTAATGGAGCCCTGCCCTTGGGTGGGAGAGGGAGAGGCAGAAGTAAGAGATGTTTTGTTTAATGTCTCCTCTGAAGCATTGGGGGTTTCCTGCATCTGCTTCACCACAGGGCACTGCCACTAGGAGAAACAGGATGCAGAAAGTTTGACCATACTTGCCCCACCCACCTGGGAAGCTTCAGCACACTGCTGCAGCGGTAGGGAAGCAACATCTAGGGGAATTATTTTACGTGGTAGTTAATTGTTCTTTACAGAAAACAGGAGAAACCATTTTTCAATGGGAATATTTCCTTGGACTATTGGCTTTGGGGGATTACACAGAGGCCCAAAACACTAAGCCTTCCCACAGACTTGAGAGCTGGCAGCTGCCCTGTGGCTTTTAAGTGGCTGCTGCCTTACCAGGTTTTCTTTTTGTTTTAAGGAGAGGTTAGATAGACCTTACCAACACATGTTGCAGGCTGTCAGAATTTAGACAGGGACTAGAGGGACCTTCTGCCAACACCAGAGAGTAGCTCTGGCCCAGAGGCTTCAGTTGTCGTTTCAGCTTGTCCAAATCCATGCAATGGGACTGACTGAAAGCACAGTAGGAAAGGGTAGGTTGATTGACTCCAGAGTTGGGGGAGTGGGGCTTACCTTCTCACAGTATCTATCGGTGCAGTCCTGTCATGGGTTCGAGCCCTATTCACTGCCAGTTTCGGGCTCTGGGGCCATGGTGCTATCCACAGAGATCTCCCACCTGGCTAGATGAATGGGTTCCAGTGAGGTAGAGAAAACTCAGACAGGGAGGGGGAATAACGTTCATCACCTCCAACTGCCGGTCCTTCACCTTTCTGCCACTATCTGGTGCTTCCGTTGTTCTGACAAGGTTGAGCCTGCAGGAGACTAACTAGCCAGCGAGGGGTACAGAGGAGCTTCTGTTGGTGATTTCTGGGAGAGCAGAATTCTCCCCCAAGTGGCCGTGTAACAGTTGTTATGACAGAAGCTCTGAGGACGGAGAAATTCCTACACACCTTTAGTTCTGAACATGACTGCTAAATACAGTTTTTTGAATGGGTTAGACCTCATCTACATATTTTGGGAAGTGGACTTGTCTGTACAACTGATCTATCTTGAGTGTACATGATCTGTGTGACCTCCTAACCTGTGGTGGAGGGGTTTGGGGCATTGTCCCCTACGACTGATCTGTCTTAAGCCTATGCAACTGTAGTCACATCGTTACCTATGGAGGAGGGACTTGGGGCATTGCTTTATATGACTTCTTCTTTCTCAGGCCTCTCTACAGGCATTTTTGGGGAGTTGCAGCTAGTGACACCCTGATCTGGGAGGCTGGGAATGTATCTGCTGTCCCTTTTAGGGTCTTCTGGGCATTCAGCTCGTCTTGACCAGGAATCACGGTACCTTTATTCTCTCACTAAAGGTTAACAAAATCGGTGATGAAGGACATTTGTACTCACCAAAGGAAAAATCTACCAAGATGAACTTTCAATTCTGAACATCTATGCTCCTACATTCATCAAGGTAACTTTACAAAAGATCAAAGCATACATGGTACCACACACAGTAATAGTGAAACACTTTAACATACCACACTCATCAGTGGACAGATCATGGAGAACTGAAACTAAACAGAGACACAGTGAAACTAATAGAAGTTATATAACATTTCAACCTAAAACAAAAGAATATAACTTCTCAGCAACTCATGGGGCCTTGTCAAAAATTGAGCATGTAATTGGGCAGAAAACAGGCTTCAACAGATAAGAGATTGAAATAAATCCATGCATTTTATCAGATCACCATGTACTAAGGCTCATCTTCAATAACAACAAAAATGACAGAAAGCCCACATATGCAAGGAAGCTGAACAATGCTCTACTCAATGATAACTTGGTCAAATAATAAATAAATTTAAGATTTTATAATTTAAAAGAAATGAAGGCATGGTGTACCCAAGCTTATGGGATACAATGAAAGTAGTGATAAGAGGGAAACTCATAGCTCTGAGTGCCTGCAAAAAGAAACTGGAGAGAGCATACACTAACAGCTTGACAGCACACTGAAAGCTATAAAACAAAAAGAAACAAATACTTTCTAGAGAAGTAGATAGCAAGAAATAATCAAACTCAGGGCTCAAGTCACTCAAGTAGAAACAAAAATAACTATAAAAAGAATTGACAAAACCAGGAGCTGTTTCTTTGAGAAAATAGGCAAGATAACAAAACCCTTAATCAATCTAACCAGAGGGAAGAGAGACAGTATCCAAGATAACAAAATCAGAAATGAAAATGGAGATATAACAACAGAAACTGAAGAAATTAAAAAATTATCAAGTCCTACTACAAAAGCCAAAACTCAACCAAACTGGAAAATATAGAGGAAACGTACAACAATTTTCTAGACAGACACAAGGTACCAAAGTTAAATCAGGATCAGATAAATCATGTAAATATTCCCACAACCCCAATGAAAATTGAAGCATTTATTAAAAGTTTCCAAATCAGAAAAAAGCCCAGAACCACAAGGTTTTAGTGCAGAATTCTATCAGTCATTCAATGAAGACCTAATTTCAATACCCTTCAAACTATTGCAAACAAAAGAAACAGAAGGAATACTACACAATTTGTTCTTTTAATTCACAATTATACTTATATCTAAACCACGAAACGATCCTACAAAGATAGAGAACTTTAGAACTCATGAACGTTGATGCAAAAATACTGAATACAATTCTTGCAAACTGAATCCAAGCACATGTCAATATCATCATTCAACATGACCACATAGGCTTCATCCAAGCGATGTAAGTACGGTTTAATATAAGAAATTCCATCTACATAATCTGCTTTATAAACGAACTGAAAAAAATAACATGATCATCTCATTAGATGCTGAGAAATCATTTGTCACAATTCAACACACCTTCCAGATAAAAGTCTTGGAAAGATGAGGAATTCAAGGCCCATACATAAACATCATAAAGACAATATACAGCAAACCAGTAGCCAACCTCAAACTAAATGAGAGAAAGTTGAAGGAATCCCATTAAAATCAGGTTCTAGCCAAGGCTTCCCAATCTCTTCCTACCTATTCCATATAGTACTTGAAGTCCTACCCAGAGCAATTAGAGAACAAAAAGATGTCAAAAGGACCCAAACTGGAAAGGAAGAAGTCAAAATATCACTGTTTGCAGATGATATGATAGTATCCTTAAGTGACTCCAAAAATTCTACCTTAGGACTCCTATAGCTAATAATCTACTTCAGTAAAGTGGCTGGATATATAATTAAATAGAACAAACCAGTGGCCTTCCTCTACTCAAAGGATAAACAAGCTGAGAAAGAAACTATGGAAATGACACCCTTCATAATAGCCACAAATAATATAAGCTACCTAGGTATGATTGCTGATGCCAAGAAGCACATGCTGATAGAAGCCTGATAGTGTTGTCTCCTGAAAGGCTCAGCCAGAATATGACAGACACTGAGGCAATTGATAGCAGCAAACTATTGAACTAAGAATGGGGTCCATATTGGTGGACTTAGAGAAAGGGTTGAAGGAGCTGAAGGGTCTTGCTACATCATAAGAACAACAATACCAACCAACCAGAGTTCCTATGGACTAAACCACCACCCAAAGTGTACACATGGACAGACCCCGGGCTCCAGGTTCATATGTAGCAGCAGATAGCCTTCCTGGGCACGAATAGGAGGAGAAGCCCTTGGTCTTGCCAAGGCTGGACCCCCAGTGTAGGAGAATATCAGTGCAGGGATTTGGGAAAGTATGGGTGGCTGGGGAGGGGAGAATGCCCTCATAGAAGAAGGGGGTAGATAGGTGAATTATGGATGGGAAACCAAGAAAGTAGATGACATTTAAAATGTAAATAAAAAAGTATCTGTTAAAAATGCCTTGGTATGACTGTAACCAAGCAAGTGAAGTATTTCTATGACAAGAAATCTTCAAGTCTCTGAAGAAAAAATTGAATAAAATCTCAGAAGATGGAAAGTTTGCCCATGCTCATGGATTGGCAGGATTAATATAGCCAAATGGTCATCTTCTTGAAAGCAAATTCAATGCAATTCCCATCAAAATTACAAATCAGTTCTTCAAAGAGGTAGAACAATTTGCAAATTCATTTGGAAAAGCAAAAATATCTAGGAAAGCAAAGACTAATCTCAACAATAAAAGAAGTTGTGGGAGAATCAACATCCCTGATCTCAAGCTTTACTACAGATCTATAGTGAAAAAAAACTGCATGGTATTGGTACAGAGACAGTCAGGTAGATCAATGGAATCGAATTGACCACATAGAAATGAATCTAAAGATCTATGACCATTTGATCTTTGACAAAGGAGTAAAAATCATCCAATGGAAAAAAGAAAGCATTTTCAATAAATTTAGCCAGTTTAACTTGAGGTCAGCATGTAAAAGAATACAAATAGAACTATACTTATCTCCTAGTACAAATCTCATGTCCAAGTATATCAAAGATCTCCACATAACACCAGATAGAGTAAAAATAATAGAAGAAATATTTTGGAAGAGCCTGAAACATATACACACAGGGGAATCCTGAACAAAAAATAAAAATGTAAAGGACATGGATTTGGGAGGGATTGCTTGAGAGTGGTTTAAAACAGAGAGTGTGGGGTGGATTTGAATAAAATGCAATACAGGTACACACACACACACACACACACACACACACACACACATTTTTGAAGTTTGTTGTAATGTTGTCAATAATGAGGGCAATACCAGTTCTGTGGGGAGGGAGAAACTTGAAATTCTTCACAAAGTTATCAATCTGTACTAGTAATCAAACCCTTTAACTGCTTTAAAGTAGGTGCTAATGGCATTTGAAGAACTTTTTCCTGCCATGTACACTTCTAAAAGAACTACCTGCTGCCATTTAGAACATCCATATTAGGTAGAGTCAATTGATGACTACAGTGAGTAACTCACAAATGTCAATGAGTTTATACTGTACAATATGTTTATATATTTTTCATTCTATTAGTCATACACAAGATAACATGTATACTGTGCTCCATACAGTGATTTAGGGATCAAGGGTTCTTCTTTCTAAATTCCACTAAAACCCTGGTAGCCTCTTCAACTGGAAGCTCTGCAATAGGACATTCATTAAGGAAGAGGAAAACGCACAAAGCAAAATACATATTGAATAGAATGTAGATGAGCCAGGCCTAGAGATGTTGTATAATACATTCACAACTACAAAGAATTCTGGGGAATGTGGTCACATTTTTATGACCTTAGAAAGAAAATGGTTCAGATATCAGTCAGATTTTACCACTTATCTACTCTTACGATATATACATATGTAGACACTCTCTTATCAAACATTTGCTTCAGTTGTATTTATTAATTATTGATGTCTAATATTGGAAAACTGGATGCATGACATATTTAAATTTAAATTAAATTTAAAATATGAGCTAAAAATAATAAAAAGTCATATTTCTGGTTTCTCCCTTGACTACTGATTTGTTATCTTTTCAAAATAGCTCACTACCCTGTGTGTGTGTGTGTGTGTGTGTGTGTGTGTGTGTGTGTGTGTGTGTGTGTGGTTTGCCTGTTAGATAATCAAATGTAGCCTAGTAACTGAGAATACAGATCAGAAGATGAAAGAAAGAGCCAAATGGAAAAGTATATATCTATAATGCCAACACTCTAGAAACTGAGGAAGGAAAGTGATAAGTTTGAGGCCAGCCATGTCTATATATTGAGAACCAATTGAAGATGAAGAACAAGAAAAGCAAATAAGAAAGGGGAAGGGATGAGAAAGAAGATAATGTTGTGGAGAAATAGGAACACGAGAATAAAACAGTATAGAAAACTTATTGAAATGTAAATTTTCCATAGAATCTTACTCTTCCTCCCCACTGAATATACTTTTCAATATTATTCCCTACTAATAATTCATAGGCCTAATTTAAACATTTCTAAAAATATAATATTCCATAGTTCTGCATGACAAATTTTCTCAGTTCTGGAAAAATGAATAGTTTAGAAGTGTAGTTGTTTTAAGCAGAAAACTTGGGGGTATATTTGTTTATCTGTTTTTAGTTTGTGTCTGAGTTAAAGGAGGATAATTAAAAGCTTTTTCTACCTCACTTATTCTACCAGCACAGATGTTTGGAGATAGGATATTCCTGTCTTCAATATATTTGTAATTAGTTCATAGAAAAGACTATATATTTTTATAAGAACTTGGAAATAACATTTAGTCCAATTGACATAAGTTGTGTTTCTGTTATACATGTCTCAAAGGCTTAAACGTTTGTTTACTTCTTAGTGGCATGAAGTCTCATACATGTTGACCAGAGCTTATCTCTACTTGGTGACTTTGGGAATCCAAGTTTCTTCCATATGGTGTTGTTGCCCTCTCAAGATGTAAATTCCCAGATTGTGATGGTTGGAGGGAGAGAACTAGAAGAGACACAATAGTTCTTTACATAGTTGGCCCATGAGTAATTCATGCCATTATCATGCTCAATTGATTTAACAGAATTTAGTAGATATCTGTACACCATTCTAAAAGCATCTGGGAAGTGCTGTGGAGCATACTGAAAGTTTGATGAAAACAATCATCTTTGCCTTATAAGGTAAATAAGATTACTTGCAGAAAGGTTCACAAAGATGTTTATATGTCATGGATGAATTTCATAACTCTATAAGAGTGGATGCATGCATGATGAAAGAATGTAGGATACATCCCAAAACCAGAGGACAGGGCTGCTCTGGAAAACCATTGGCTAATAGGGATTATTAGGAACATAGGCTCAACAATGAAGTTTTGACTCATCTAGCCGTGAAAAAAATACCTAAACTGATATTGATATTATTGCAAAATGCTACAAGATTCTTATTTCAACCCAAAGTATAATTTAGACATGCAATAGAAGGAAAAAATGGAGGTGAAATATATAATCACAGAAACAAAGTTTCCTGTGTTCCAAAATTTTGAATTGCTATGGTATTACAAAAGAGAAGAATGAAAACTTGGCCTTTTGGCCTTTTGTTCTTCCAGCAAGCATAATAAATCATGAGCTTATGTTACCCTTTTAATTGTTTATGCTCCTACTGAAATACTAGTCATTGCTTCCAAGATTCATGATCATCCTACTTACTGTTCTATTGGTCTGAAGGGACACCATCATTGAGGTAACTCTTATAAAAGATGGAATTTAAATGGCGCTTATGTACAGTTTCAGAGGATTAGTCTATTACCATCATTGCAGGGTTAATGGTAGTACACAGGCATATATGGTCCTGGAGAAGTATCTGAGGGCTATATCCTGATCTGCAGGCAGAGACTGAGAACTTAGTCTGGCAAATACTACCCCCAGTGAAATAGTTCTTCAAACAAAGCCACACGTTCTGATCTTTTTCAAATAGTGCTACTCCCTGATGAATAAGCATTCAAATATATATGACTATGGAAGCCATTCTTATTCAAACTACCAAAATGACTGATATTCCTCCATTTTCTAGCCCTTCATCTCAGAAAAGCTATGCCCACCTCAAACATTTGAAAGACAGAAAAAAAATCTCACCAGTAGATGTTCTAAAAGAAAACTCAATGTTTAATATATGATTAAAATTTGATGACATCATAGGAAAAATGCTTTAAAAATGTACATATGTACAACACATATAGTAGGCCTGTTATCTACACAGACCAGAAAAGGGTATTGTATCTTGTCAAACTGAAGTTAGGGATAGTTGTAAGCATCTTTTCGGTGTTGGGAACCACTGAACTTCTTCTCCATTCCCCAGAAAAGGCTATTTCTTAATAAATAGGATGATGTTGATTTATCTTAAGATTGATAAACCTGTACAATAAGAGAAAAACATATTACTGTTTAACTGAGAGAGATAAGCATTGGCTCTGGCAAATATGAGCACTATGCTCATTCATAGGAGATGTGTCCTATCAAGTTGTATTATCTACTCAATGTCATCATGATCTTGAGTAGCCATTAGGATCATCTATAAGCTGTGACTCAAATTTTCTATCATCTAGCCTTCCCATTTCTAAACAAATCCCATATAACTGAAGATCAGGACAATGAAAAACTTTTGAGTGAGTGGTATAAAGTCAAAGTTACAAATGTGTTCTGTGTTATTCAGGCATATGGTATAATGAAATGGTTGGGTAACACTTTCTGATTTTTCATACCATGTAACCTAAAATTCATGTATTTTATTTGACTGGCTTATGACAGTTGTCTATAGAGTACAACTTTATGTGGTATCTTTTCATAAAATTCACTCCCAGTTTGTAAACATAAAGCCAATGACAAAGAAACCAGGTGATTTGTAGACACATGAAACAGAATAGTCTCAGAAATATCACCACTCAAATCAAAATTAAGAATGCTTCCTTACAAGGCAAGCTACACCCTAGAAAAAGCAAGAAACTCATCGTCTTGACAACAAAACAAAGAGAAGAAAAGCACACAAACATAACCTCACATCCAAATATGAATATAACAGGAAGCAATAATCACTATTCCTTAATATCTCTCAACATCAGTGGTCTCAACTCCCCAATAAAGAGACATAGATTAACAAACTGGATACGCAGTGAGGACCCTGCATTCTGCTGCCTACAGGAAACACACCTCAGAGACAAAGACAGACACTATCTCAGAGTGAAAGGCTGGAAAACAACTTTCCAAGCGAATGAACGGAAGAAGCAAGCTGGAGTAGCCATTCTAATATCAAATAAAATCAATTTTCAACTAAAAGTCATCAAAAAAGCTAAGGAAGGACACTTCATATTCACCAAAGGAAAAATCCACCAAGATGAACTCTTAATCCTAAACATCTATGTCCCAAATACAAGGGCACCTACATATGTAAAAGAATCCTTACTAAAGCTCAAAACACACTTCGAACCTCACACAATAATATTAGGAGATTTCAACACCCCACTCTTATCAATGGACAGATCATGGAAACAGAAATTAAACAGAGACGTAGACAGATTAAGAGAAGTCATGAACCAAATGGACTTAACAGATATTTATAGAACATTCTATCCTAAAACAAAAGGATACACATTCTTCTCAGCTCCTCATCATACTTTCTCCAAAATTGATCATATAATTGGTCAAAAAACGGGCCTTAACAGGTACATAAAGATAGAAATAATCCCATGCGTGCTATCAGACCACCTCGGCCTAAAGGTGGTCTTCAATAACAATAAGGGAAGAACGCCCCCATATACATGGAAGTTGAACAATGCTCTACTCAATGATAACCTGGTCAAGGAAGAAATAAAGAAAGAAATTAAAGACTTCTTAGAATTTAATGAAAATGAAGGTACAACATACCCAAACTTATGGGACACAATGAAAGCTGTGCTAAGAGGAAAACTCATAGCTCTGAGTGCCTGCAGAAAGAAACAGGAGAGAGCACATGTCAGCAGCTTGACAGCACACCTAAAAGCTCTAGAACAAAATGAAGCAAATACACCCAGGAGGAGTAGAAGATAGGAAATAATCAAACTCAGAGCTGAAATCAGCCAAGTAGAAAGAAAAAGGACCATAGAAAGAATCAACGGAACCAAAAGTTGTTTCTTTGAGAAAATCAACAAGATAGATAAACCCTTACCCAGACTAACGAGAGGACACAGAGAGTGTGTCCAAATTAACAAAATCAGAAATGAAAAGGGAGACATAGGTACAGATTGAGAGGAAATTCAAAACTCATCAGATCTTAATATAAAAGCCTGTATTCAACAAAACTTGAAATTCTGCAGGAAATGAACAATTTCCTGGACAGATACCAGGTACCGAAGTTAAATGAGGAACAGATAAACCAGTTAAACAACCCCATAAGTCCTAATGAAATAGGAGCAGTCATTAAAGGTCTCCCAACCAAAAAGAGCACAGGTCCAGATGGGTTTAATGCAGAATTCTATCAAACCTTCATAGAAGACCTCATACCAATATTATCCAAAATATTCCACAAAATTGAAACAAATGGATCACTACTGAATTCCTTCTATGAAGCAACAATTACTCTTATACCTAAACCACACAAAGACCCAACAAAGAAAGAGAACTTCAGACCAATTTCCCTTATGAATATCGACGCAAAAATAATCAAATTCTGGCAAACTGAATCCAAGAGCACATCAAAACAATCATCCACCATGATCAAGTCGGCTTCATCCCAGGCATGCAGGAATGGTTTAATATTTGGAAAAGCATCAACGTTATCCATTATATAAACAAACTGAAAGAACAAAACCACATGATCATTTCATTAGATGTTGAGAAACATTTGACAAAATTCAACACGCCTTCATGATAAAAGTCCTGGAAAGAATAGGAATTCAAGGCCCATACCTAAACATAGTAAAAGCCATATACAGCAAATCAGTTGCTAACATTAAACTAAATGGAGAGAAACTTGAAGCAATCCCACTAAAATCAGGTACTAGACAAGGCTGCCCACTCTCTCCCTACTTATTCAATATAGTTCTTGAAGTTCTAGCCAGAGCAATCAGACAACAAAAGGAAATCAAGGGGATACAGATCAGAAAAGAAGAAGTCAAAATATCACTATTTGCCAATGATATGATAGTATATTTAAGTGATCCCTAAAGTTCCACCAGAGAACTACTAAAGCTGATAAACAACTTCAGCAAAGTGGCTTGGTATAAAATTAACTCAAATAAATCAGTAGCTCTCTTTGACACAAAAGAGAAACAAGCCGAGAAAGAAATTAGGGAAATGACACCCTTCATAATAGACCCAAACAATGTAAAGTACCTCGGTGTGACTTTAACCAAGCAAGTAAAAGATTTGTACAATAAGAACTTCAAGACTCTGAAGAAAGAAACTGAAGAAGACCTCAGAAGATGGAAAGATGCCCCATGCTCATGGATTGGCAGGATTAATATAGTAAAAATGGCCATTATACCAAAAGCAATCTACAGATTCAATGGAATCCCCATCAAAATACCAATGCAATTCTTCAAAGAGTTAGACAGAACAATTTGCAAATTCATCTGGAATAACAAAGAACCCAGGATAGCTAAAACTATCCTCAACAACAAAAGGACTTCAGGGGGAATCACTATCCCTGAACTCAAGCACTATTACAGAGCAATTGTGAAAAAAACTGCATGGTATTGGTACAGAGACAGACAGATAGACCAATGGAACAGAATTGAAGACCTAGAAATGAACCCACACACCTATGGTCACTTGATTTTTGATGAAGGAGCCAAAACCATCCAATGGAAAAAAGATAGCATTTTCAGCAAATGGTGCTGGTTCAACTGGAGGTCAACATGTAGAAGAATGCAGATCGATCCATGCTTATCACCCTGTACAAAGCTTAAGTCCAAGTGGATCAAGGACCTCCGCATCAAACCAGATACACTCAAACTAATAGAAGACAAACTAGGGCAGCATCTCGAACACATGGGCACTGGAAAAAATTTCCTGAACAAAACACCAATGGCTTATGTTCTAAGATCAAGAATCGACAAATGGGATCTCATAAAATTGCAAAGCTTCTGTAAGGCAAGGACACTGTGGTTAGGACAAAACGGCAACCAACAGTTTGGGGAAAGATCTTTACCTATCCTACAACAGATAGTGGGCTTATATCCAAATATACAAAGAACTCAAGAAGTTAGACCACAGGGAGACAAATAACCCTATTAAAAATGGGGTTCAGAACTAAACAAAGAATTCACAGCTGAGGAATGCTGAATGGCTGAGAAACACCTAAAGAAATGTTCAATATCTTTAGTCATAAGGGAAATGCAAATCAAAACAACCCTGAGATTTCACCTCACACCAGTGAGAAGGGCTAAGATAAAAATCTCAGGTGACAACAAATGCTGGCGAGGATGTGGAGAAAGAGGTACACTTCTCCATTGTTGGTGGGATTGCAGACTGGTACAACCATTCTGGAAATCAGTCTGGAGGTTCCTCAGAAAGTTGGACATTGAACTGCCTGAGGATCCAGCTATACCTCTCTTGGGCATATACCCAAAAGATGCCCCAACATATAAAAAAGACACGTGCTCCACTATGTTCATAGCAGCCTTATTTATAATAGCCAGAAGCTGGAAAGAACCCAGATGCCCTTCAACAGAGGAATGGATACGGAAAATGTAGTACTCTACCCAATGGAATATCAAAAACAATGCCTTTATGAAATTCATAGACAAGTGGTACGAACTGGAAAATATCATCCTGAGTGAGGCAACCCAAGTGCAGAAAAAAACACATGGTATACACTCATTGATAAGTGTCTCTTAGCCCAAATGCTTGAATTACCCTAGATGCATAGAACACATGAAATTCAAGACAGATGATCAAAATGTGAATGCTTCACTCCTTCTTTAAAAGGGGAACAAGAATACCCTTGACAGGGAATAGAGAGGCAATGATTAAAACAGACACAGCGGGAACACCAATTCAGAACCTGCCCCACATATGGCCCATACATATATAGCCACTCAATTGGACAAGATGGATGAAGCAAAGAAGTGCATGTCAACAGGAGCCAGATGTGGATTGCTCCTGAGAGACACAGCCAGAATACAGCAAATACAGAGGCGAATGCCAGCAGCAAGCCACTGGACTGAGAATAGGACCCCCGTTGAAGGAATCAGAGAAAGAACTGGAAGAGCTTGAAGGGGCTCGAGACCCCTTATGAACAACAATGCCAAGCAACCAGAGCTTCCAGGGACTAAGCCATTACCTAAAAACTATACATGGAATTTCCCTGGACTCTGACCTCATAGGTAGCAACGAATAGCCTAGTAAGATCACCAGTGGAAGGGGAAGCCCTTGGTCCTGCTAAGACTGAACCCCCAGTGTACATGATTGTTGGGGGCAGGGTGGCAATGGGGGGAGGATGCTGAGGGGAACACCCATAAAGAAGGGGAGGGGAAGGGATTAGGGGGATGTTTGCCTGGAAACCGGGAAAGGGAATAACACTTGAAATGTAAATAAGAAATACTGAAGTTAATAAAAAATGTTAAAAAAAAAAGAATGCTTCCTTAGTTTCCTATTTCTCAAATTCTGTATTGTGCCTACTATCAAAAGACGATTAAAAGTTCATTTAGAGAATTTATGCATGTTGTGTTAAAGTTCTGTACAAGGCCAAACCCTCTAGGATGAGAAGCAGCCAGTGTAGGCTTATATAGGCCTTTCTAAAAAATTCCACTTCCTTTATCTTTCAGGGTTTTCATCCTCAGGATCAAGGAGGAAAACAAAGAAACAAACAAAAAAGACCTTTAATCCTTTCACAACTTCCTATGTGCTAGTGTGCTCAGTAGAATGTGTGAATTGTGGTGGAATATATCTGGTATAAATAACACACACACAAAGACACACACACACACACACACATGTGCATGCATGCATGCAAGAGAGAGAGGGAGGGAGGGAGGGAGAGAAGGAGGGGAGAGAGAGAGAGAGAGAGAGAGAGAGAGAGAGAGAGAGAGAGAGATATTCAGGATTACCAGAATATATCAAATTACAAACTGACCTTAGTGCAGATCTATATTGAACATAAGTATCCAGGGCCTTTATTCATTCCTTGGTCAGGAAACATCCTCAAAAGCGAATGAATTTATATCAAAAGGTTAGACTATCCTGGATAAAGAGATGGCTCAGTGATTATGATGATTGTCACTGACTTCTCACTGAGGATACAGGTTCTCAGTCCCAAATTGCAGTTTTCCATGGTTCCAGAGAAGTCATCAAGTCACACATCTCTTAGTTCTCTTCAGTGTGTTGCTCCCAAATACACTATTTACAGATACACCTTTGTCACAGTCTCCTAAATGGGTGAAACTTAACTCTAAAACTAAGAGCAAAATTGCAATTCTTAGATCGAACTACTCCAGTAACAACCTTCCTAGGATTACTATTTACTTGGGATAATAATGTCATAAAATTTTTCTGTCTTTTGTGTTGCATGTGATAAAGGTAGCTTGAGTTAGATGATTGAGATTTGAGTACAAAAGATAATTCACTGACACAATCTCATTTTCTTCCATTTTCCCCTCACATTAATTTCATATTCCATATGTTTCTGCCCTCTCATAGTCAGCCCCAGTAAGAGGAAAGACCCTCACTTGCTCATCTTAATCTTTCTCCTTCAAAAATATGAGGATAAGACATATCTACACTTGACAGTGTCTTCTTATCTAAAGGGTATCTCTTTCAGGCAGTACATTGAATTGATGGAAGAGGTTATATTCAATTACATGTAAATAAGACATCAATCAAGGGTTCTAGGCTAATTTTTGTAGACCAATATAATTCCTTCCTACCTACCAATTGAATCTTAAGCTTATGTTCACAGACAAATTTAGCTACTACCCCTTATCAGAGAAGCTTCTTTTTTCATGGAAAATGGAGACCATCACAAACAAACAAACAAACAACAAAACACATCAGGAAATAATACAGAGATAAACAGACTTTGAGGACCTCAGCCCAAATATATATCTACATCACTGCTATTGCATCTCAGAGTGAAAGGACTGAGAAAGAGAGAGCTGAAGGATTATTAGAGCCAGAATACAGGAAGTCTGCTATGAAACAGTCTTTCCTACATCACAGTAACAGTGTTATCCATGGACATGTTAATGTGGAAGGAGGAAAATTTCATAGGGTCCCACCCTAGATAAAGAACTATAGTCAACTAAAGACTGCTGAGCAGAGGATACTGCCTCTCCCAGACATAAACCTATTTGTTAGATGTCCAGTGCATGAATAATCCCACATCAAAAATAAATTCAGCCAGTTGTAAACATATATTTGTCCATGCACATACATACACATATGCATATTTGTTTAACAGCAATTAAAATAAACAAGCTGTTGACTTGAGGGTGGCATGTCAGGAGAGACTCAAGTGAGAAAATTGATGGAAGAGGTCATGTAATTATATTTCAATTAAAAACACTTTTAAAAAGGTTTTAGGCCTAGACCAGATTGTGAAGAGATAACAATATCAAAAGCCTAGATACAGTTACAAAACACTTGTAAAACCAAAGCCAAAGCTAGAGTTCAGCAGGTATCTGTGTAGGAGGCAGACACTGATCACTGGTACTTTACCCAGAGTTTGTTGCCAAGTGACACAAAAATATTTAGCAGACAAATAGCAATGGCCACTCGAAATGAAGGAAGGGCCCAGGAAGTGATCAGGTCTGTCATATGCCCTATAACTTGACCTGCTAACTCCATCTATCTGGGCATTGGCAAGAATCTAAGCCTCAGCTGCAAGTATGTCATTCTAGCAAGTGTAGCCAAGTCTTTGAGCATGGATGTCTCCTTTGAGAAATTTCTCATAAGTGACAATCAGATTATAAAGTCTGATGCTGGAAAGAGTAAGAATGTGGCTTTGGAAATCTTGAAACAAAAACAACTTCTGTCTTCTTTTCAGACATAGAGCTCTCTCTTACTATCTTAAGCTTATTATGTTTCAATCAAAACATGCATGTTTTGTGGTAGTTAAAGACTCCATTGCAGAGCAGAAGGCAGGAAAGTTTTTCAGTATACAGTTCAGTAATCCAAGGTTATGGCAGGGGTGAACATGAGCATAGTACACTGAAGTATGTACATCTGAAAACATACAAAAGAACAAATAAACAAAAGACAATAAGAAAAAGTGTTAAAGGAATCTGCAAGGATTCCCTTGGCTTTGCAATCGTTCCCAAAAGGAAAGGGGACAAGGGAACAGAGTTCACAACTGGACATGGAGTGAGCAGGCAGGCTATAATCTGAAGGAGGAGATAGCTAATACAGGGACATACAAATGAAACAGGAGGTGACATCTCCTTTTTTGGGAGGTTTTCAATGGCATTTCTAAAAAAGAAAGGAGCCTTGCTGCCACACAGGGGTTGCTAATTTGAGAAAAGACAGAGTTTTGGGTTTTTTGGTTTTGCAGGTTGACTAGAATGACATTTTGTCTTATGGATTGCAAACACCAGATTGCTATCTTGTGCAGTATCGAGTTCATGACACTGAAAACTTCAAATGTTGGAGTTCACTATACTGCTTCTAATATTTGTCTAAGAGGATTATATAGTAAAAGAAAAAAAATCATTTTTGTTCATTGCCAAAACACAAGTTTGCCCAAATGAAACTGTGTATCACCAAAATATATAGAATCTGTTCTTTTATACAGTAGTTTTGCAGGATTTCATATTCTGGCAAGATGCTTGACAATGTACATGGAGGACAAGAATGAAACTTCAACAAAGGGCTATAGCTTTCAATTCACTCCTTGAGTTATCCCTTTGGCCTACCTATGAATTTTCAGAGAAATGATGAGAAATACCTATTTCTGAAACTTCATATGTTAGTTTTAAAATATCATAGATAGGGGCCTGGGGACTTAGCTCAATAGAATCTGACAAATTATGGTCTATAGGCAAAATATAACCAACAGTGTGTGTTTTTGTAACCTAAGGACACTGCTGCAACAGGCTGGCACTGTGGTCTAGAAGAAAAATCAGGCCATTGTCCTCCATCCCTTCATTTTCCTCTACTCCAAGACCCTGCTTCAAAGACTACTCAGTGTCGTTCAACCATGCATACATTGAGGCCATCGATATTGACAACTTCTGGACACCAAGCAGTCTAGGATCCTTCTGGCGAACTGCCCAAGTTGAAAGATAGTGGCTGCTAACATGGAAGAGTATACTCAGCTAGGTTTGGTCCTCCCAACCCTATTCACCACCTGCCATTACTTCTGGAGCCAGTACCCAGCCATATGGGCACATTTCTTTCTGAGGAAGTCTATATAAGTGTATGTAAAGTGGCAAACACTCTTATGACCAGCCATCCTAGGGAAATGAGGCATAGTGGAGCAAGACTTCTCTCCCTCAGTAAACCACACAACCTCCTCTGTGTTGCCTTTGGGCAAGAAAAATGCCAAATAATTATTGTCTGTCAGTTTACATTAAATTTTGGGATGAAAATGTCTACAATACATTACCAATATATATTAACCATTAGGACTAGGGAGCCTGGGGAAAGGGGAATGAGAGTCTGTGCCAAGAAATCAGAGGAAACTCTGATTTAATCTGCATTCAAAAGAGTGAAAAAATCTCAGATTTTTAGACCAGAACACATACACTTCTGAGACATTGTGTCATCTGTACATCAAGCTCAGTTTTACGGGGAATATTAATGCCCTGTAATAGGCTCAGTTATGTGGGGAATTTATATGCTACTTACTGTGCACAAACAGCCTCAACACATTAGAAAACACACTCTAGAAACTGGAAGTAGCAAATCCCAGCCAGCAGGATTGCTTCCAGTTAGGCCAAACCATTGCCACAGCTGGCTGAATGCCTTGATGCATTTTGACAGGGTTTCTTGAATGACGTCAAATTTTTTAGAGCAGAACAGTTTTACAGTCTCTTAGCTATGTAGTTGTATTGGGCACAAAATAATGGTCCTTGTATCTCTGCCCTCTTCTTGTATAGCAATTTGGGAATGACCTCTCAAAAGGTCAGTCCAAGTCCCAAGCTCAGAGAACTGTGACTGTGAGCTTATTAGGAAATAGCATTTGTCAGCAAATGTAATCAAATTAAGGGATCTTGGAATGTGCTTATTCTGGAATGAGTGAGGGTCTTAGGTTCAGTGACAGATGGCTTTCTACAAGAATCATGAGTGGATTTGTGATACAAGTCAGGAGAAGACGTGAAAATTCAGAGTGAATCATTCTCATGCCACAAAATAAATACCAAGGACTTCTAACAGCTGCCACAGTCTAAGACTAGGCTGCAAAAAGTATTCAACTTTGGTTCTCTTACAAATTCAGCAATATCCAGAGGATAATGAATCACACATTAAGATGCCAATAACATCATCCTCCAGAGTGACAGTACTTACAAATGACCCTTAAAAATCAAGATGGCCCCAGGATTTTTAAAGCTATGTTGTCATTGTTGTAAGACCCCACAGTAGCCTTACCTCAGGAGTATCACTCACAGAGCACAGATTGACAAAGTGATCGCTGCAATAGCATGAGAGTATAAGGTTTTTTAATCCACATATGTGGGGTTGCTCATCCATGCAGGGAGAGGCAACCGTGAACCCAAAAGCACAGAACTTTTATTTATTACAGAGGTCAGTCTTCAGAAACAGAGTTAGCTGGCTTATTCTCATTTGTGGTACACAAGATGAAGGATCTGGTCAGGTATTGGGTGGCCTGCTCAAGGGGCTGTTCTTGTCTCAGTTAGACACTTTCCTCATCCAGCCTTATGCCTGGCCTTGGAGAATCACTGGGAAAGGGCTAAGTTGGCATGTCCCTTAGAGGGAGGTGGTGTTGAACTGGGTGGTCAGGAAGAGTCAGAATGACATCTTGCAGTTGTTCTCAGAATTTACCACAGTGAGGGATAGGGGGTCTTTCTGAGAACAGTTTTATTGCTTAATTAGCTTAGTCAGAATCTTGATCACGAAAACTTTATCATATCACTGGGCATCCTGACGTCCGATATATCTCTCAGAAAGATCACAAGTTTGTCATAGGCATCCTGACCACCAGATGTATTTCTCAACACCTTGTTTTTATAACATTTTTATCATACCTACGAAACATTATTTCTTCATCATTATGTCCTCTAACCTAAAAATAAAACACTTCTGATATCTGTGAAAATTCTCCAATCACCAGATCATCTAAGGAGCAGAGTAAGACTACATCATAAAGACAAATTAGAAGTAGAACTAAAGTGGGGAAGTCGGAACACAGTAAAACTACTATCTTCTTCATTGATGAGATCATACCTCTGACACACTCAATGTAAGCAGGAACTTCTTTTAATCCATTTTGATCATTAGAGATTAAATAGATTTGTTATCTTTCCCTCTTTGCATGGTGAAGGTAATTTCAGGGTCCTGGGAAAAGAGACAGAGAGAGAGAGAGAGAGAGAGAGAGAGAGAGAGAGAGAGAGAGAGAGAGAGAGAGAGAGAGCACCGCAGGACAGAGGCAGACGGACATACTGAGATGGTAAAACTTACAGAGACAGACAAACTTACATTCAGAGAAGCAGAAAGACTGCCAAACAAACTTGCAGAGAAGCAGACAGAAACAGACAAACAGACTTGCAGTCAGAGGGGCAGATAGTAACCAGCAGATAGACAGACAGACTTACAGTGACAAATAGGCAGACAGTTACAGACAGGCAGACAAACTTACAGAAACAGACAGGCTTAAATGTAGAGAAGTAGACAGACAGAACAAGAAACAGACATACAGAAGGGCAGACAGAGATAGACAGACAAACAGACTTACAGTGAGGGGCATGCAGTAAACAGCAGACCAAGAGACATATAGATAAACAGACTTACAGACAGAAAGTTACAGACAGATTTACAGAGAAAGATAGTTAACAGACAGACACAGACACAGTTTCAGAGAAACAGACTTACATAGAAAAAGAGATATACATACTTACAGATAGAAAGGCAGACAAAAACAGTCTTGCAAAGAGGCAGACAGCAAAAGACCAAAAGACTTTCAGGCAGAGGGGCAGATAGTGACTAGCAAGCAGCCAGATATATAGACAGAGAGATAGTTACAGACAGTCATACAGAGACAGATGGACACACAGACAGACAGATGGTTACAAACTTTAACAGACAAACTTACAGGGAGACAGACTTACAGGCAAAAAAAGATAGATAAAAAGACGGACTTACAGATAAAGAGGCAAACAAACAGACAGACTTGCAGCCAGAGTGGAAGGTAGTGACCAAGAGACAGTCAGTTACAGATAGAGTTACAGAGACAGAAAAACTTACAGAGATACAAATAGACTTACAGACAGAAAGACAGACAGATACAGAGAAGCAGTCAAATACAAATTGGCTTTCAGACACAGGGGGAGATAGAGAATGGCAGGCTTGTAGAAAGACAGACTAATGGACAGACAGACTTGCAGACACAGAGACAGACTTACAGACTAAGACAAACTTACAGATACAAAGGGAGACAATGACAGACAGATAAACGTACAGTGACAGAGACTGAGACAGACATACAGAAACTTAGAGACAGAGACAGACAGACTTATTGATGCAGAGATAGAGACTTACAAAGAGACAAAGAGAGGGTTACAGACAGAAACAGACTTACAGAGAGAGACACAGATAATACTACTTTCAGAAAAAGACACAAATATACAGAGACAGACAGAGTTACAGAGAGACAAAAACAGACATGCAGAGATTTACAGAGACAGACAGATGTACTGAGAGACAGACAGACAGAGGCAGACAGAGACAGATTGAATTGCAGGGATGTAAACTGATTCAGACAGACAGACATACAAGCAGAGATAGACAGGCATAGACAAAGACAGATAGTCTTACAGGCAGACAAAGAGACATGCAGATAGAAACAGCCTTACAGAGAGAAAGAGATCAACAGTCTTGTATTCAGTGAGGCAGACAGAGACAGATAGAGTCAAAGACAAATCACACAGACTTAAAGACAGAGACAGACAGATTTACAGAGTTACAAAGACAAGCAAGATACAGACACAGTAAGACAATAATGGTGAGACAGAGGTAGAGACAGACAGACTTAAAGTTAGAGACAGAGACAGTCAAAGAGATATGGACAAAGATGGACAGACAGACAGAGAGACAGCAGACAGACAATGCCCCCCATCAAAAGCTTGTGTCAAAGAGGAAATGCAACAGTTAACATAGGGAATGGTCTTTGTTTTATCTCCTGACACTTGGTGTTCTCTACTGCCAAGAAAAGCCAGATTCTACCTTTAATGCTAATTCTGAGAATAAACTTGAGTCATTTTTAAAAAGACCGTAGCAATGTCATCACTAGTTAGAAGTGTGGCTTGGGTATAATGTTTTCATTTTTGTGCTTTCAGAACAAAGCTCTGCTATGTGACCTTCCATGTAATCGTTCCAACTTTCACACCCTCATATCAAAGAAGTGGGAGCTGTGGTGCACTACACTCCAAGTGAGGATTCTCCTTAATGAACTTAAAAACTGCTTGGTCTAGATTTTGATTGGTGTAGGAAACTATTCAAGGTATACTTTTCAGAGAGGATCATTTTGAGCTAGATAATCAATTTGGTGAGTACATGAATGTTACTGATGGTTTGAAGAAATCAGAGGAAAACACAAAATATTAATATTTCCAGTACTAAAAAAATAAAATGTCCAAAGAGAGAATTTTAGATCATGTGAGTGAAGGATTGTCCATGAAAAAGAGTGCAGGTGAACAAAAGCAGCACTTAATCCTGAGATAACTGGACCACAATCGGTAGATGTCATCAATAGCCAATTTCCCTCTAGCAATATGCTACCATGCACCTGGCTCTGTGTAACGTCAGAGTCTGCCCTAAGAAGCCACCAACTGATTTATGAGACCAAAACTCAGAGATCTGTCAACACAGACATTGTGACATTCTTATACACAATCCACAAGGTCATTACAGAAGCCAACTGAACAAAGACAGCTAAACATTGTGAGTACACTGGATTATCAAAAGGCAGTGCAAGAATACATAATTTTAAAATACTAGAAATGTATTAATTCCATAATGTTGCTATTACAAATTACTACTAGTGTAATAGCTTAAAAGAACATGAATTTAATTGTTACCACACAGTTTGAGATGTCAGAAGTCAGAATGGGCAAAGTGCTAGTCTACCAAAGACAAAAATTTAAACAAAATGTACATTTAATGTAAGATATTCATAGTTATATTGCATAAAGGATTACTTCTACCAGTTATATAAGGCTCAACACTGTGAATTAATTGTTGTGTATGCATGTAGAGAACTACAAGTATGTAATGGTTGGGGTGAAATGTTATGAGTCACAATGAATGGCTGCTAAGGGAGTACATGAAAAGTATTATTCAATAGGTCAGTATAAAGGAGTCAGCTCAACATTGATAAAGCTAGAGTCTTGCCAGATCAGAGACCCTTGGGGGCCAAATAATGAAAGCAAAATACAATTTGGTTGACTGAGCAGAATATCGAATTTGAGGCTTATGATGCTATACTAAGCAGTGTCTGAAAAGAGCTAATAGGCTAATATGTGTTCTATATTTTTTTCTGGTTCCTCCAGCTACCCACAGCACTACCCCACTTCATAGGCTGTTTTCCTCTCCCTGTCTTATTTCTCTCACTTTTTCATATTCTGGCATCACATTCCGCAGGAATAGCTTTTACTTGAGTGTTTGTCTCAGGGTTTACTGCTGAGAAAATCTGGATGGGAACATTTCCTTCTCTGTAGTAGGCCCAGCCTGTGGTACAGGATCATAAGGAGAATAAGACATTTCTTTGGTGCCTTTCAACAGGGAGTATAATAATTACTTGAAGATGTAACTACTACAAGTGACAACCAGTAAAAGAGATGAAGAAAATTAGAGAATTGAAATTCTCTAAACTTCCATACACAAATATATACCCCCCAAAACGGTTCTCATTCCCGCCCTACCTTATGCTCTGTCCAAACTTTGATATAAGATACTACATATTAACATCTTGTTTTAGTTCCTTCAACCTTGAACCTGGTCCATAGCCCCATATCTTTTTGGGTCACACAAATATATAATGTTCTTTTACATTTTCAACTGAGGCAAAGAGAAAAACCATACATATCCTGAGTAAACATTTCAATGGGGCAATCCCACCACCAACAAAGAGAAAATCCTGGTATAGTGTCTGTCTGCCAATTTTCATTATATATATATATATATATATATATATATATATATGTGTGTGTGTGTGTGTGTGTGTGTGTGTGTGTGTGTGTATGTATATATATTCCTGTTGTGGCTCATTGCAACCTAGAACTATGATGTAAGATGGCTCACAGAACTCATGTATATTTAAATAGCGTTTTTGAGCTGGTGGAGCTGGCTTTCCCTCACCACTGTCCAGCCATGTAAGACTTTGCACTGGTGAAAGCTCCACATTCTGGGTAGACAATTTTCTCTATTAATCTGACTCCCAAGGAAGAACTAATTCACTACCACAGACTCACATCTCAAAACTGATAAGGCAAGCATACCACCGGGACATCTTCCCTTTTAGAGGCCTAAGCTTACAGCAAATCTTCTGTCTTCAACACATAGTTTCCAAGGTCATCCTAGGTCATCTCCACTGCTGCCCAAGAGGGAGATACTGTAAATGATTACAACAGAGTATATGAGTACCAATTTTATTCATGTACCATTGATTAAAATTAGCATGTATGGAACCTACCTGCAAAAAAGCGAATGTAGGGAATCTGTGAGCCAAGCAAGAAAAGAACATGGATTAAATATGTACTTTCTGTGGTGCAGTTGCATTTGTATAGTACAGTGTTCCTAGTGTGTCCACTAGGTTGGTATAGCTAGATACATTCTTGTACTTTGTATATGATCAAGTCACAGCTTGCAGAGGCTGTATATATTATTTGCACAAGATTGCACATCTAGCAAGTAGGAGAGCCTGGACTCAAAATTATATTTCGTTTTTTAAATGCTCCTTTTGCTCTTTTTTTAAATTTTACTTTTCTTGGTTATTTTCTGTATTTACATTTCAAATATTATCCCTTTCCACCTTCTCCATACCCCTACCCCTACCTCTTAGTCTGTGAGGATGCTCTGACTCAGACCTACCCACTCCCACCTCAATGCCCTCTCATTCCCCTACACTGGGGCAACGAGGCTTCTCAGGACCAAAGGCTTTTCCTATTATTGATGTTGGACAATACCATCTTCTGTTATTTATGTTGCTAGAACTATGGGCCCCTTCATGTGTACCTTTTGGTTGATTGTTTAATCCCTGGGAGCTCTGGTGGGGTCTGTTTGGTTGATATTGTTGTTCTTCCTATGTGGTTGCAAAAAAAAAAGCTGTATACATTTCTTCCTGCTTTGTAAGCGGTACTGGTTGGCAGACCACTCTTCACTGTCCTACTCCTCCTCCAATTTCCAAAGAGGTAGGCTAAATCTGTGCTGCCTTTGCAGCTTCCAATCAAGATTATGGCCTTTCGAACATGCTGTGCATTTTGATGGTTTAAAATTGTAGGCCCTAGTGTGGGTCTTAGTACATTAGATAATAATGAAAATTGTAAGAAAACACCATAAAGAGGTAAGGGTCCTAAAATCGATGTGCCGCCTAATTTAGGGCTGGAACTGCCACGCACAGCTCAGTTCTTTTCAGTGTAATACCCAGAAAATATGCAGCAGCCCTAGCCAGTGATACTTAGGAATATCCTGGGTTTTACCTGTTGCCCTGTGAAATAATATTTCAGGGGGATATTTGTGCTACCTCAATTCTGACCCTTTGTTGTCTGCCTATCAGGGGGTTGTTCATCCCTTTCCAAACATTCTAGAAACTGGTGTTCCTTATCATCATCTTCCCAGCCTTCCTTCCCTCAATCTCTCTCATTCCACACCATCAAAGACTGAGAGTGACATATATATTTTCACATCTGATTGATTTTATTGTCACCATCATACAAACTAGTATGTGGTAAGACATGGACTTGACATCCTGATGTGTCTCAGCTCCCAGACCCAGTCACTGATGTTACTTAGGTTTTTGGACCCATTTGGAGTCTAGGGGTGTTCACATCTTCAATAGGAACTGTGGCAATATTGGGGCATATTGGAACTGACTCTGCTTCCGCCGGTGCTGTGCGCTTGTTATTTTCATTCATTTGCTCATAAACAAGATATGGCACAGTCGGTCATCTCTGGTGGCTCAGGCTCAGCTCTTCCTGAATTCTAGTATGGATGGGTCTCTCGGACTTTGTCCTCCCTGATGGATGAAGAGATCTCACCCTCTTCCTTGTGATCTGAAAGAACTACATACTAAAATCACAAGGGCACTGGTTTGGGGATAAGATAGAATGTGGATGGGGATTCATGAGAAGGGGCAGAGGTAGATGAGAAGTTTATAGCAGACCGGAGAAAGTCTTAGGGGAAGGGATGGCTGCAGTAGGGAGGGAATGAGCTTAGCATGGGACCTCTCACCTTTATGATATTTCTGCTATGAGAAGAGCAAGAGGAATGATATCTCTTTTGAAGTTTCAACCTACATTTGGCTTTCTTCTGATTTGATCTCTTGGGTGATCCTGCTGCCACTGCCTCAGCTCTTGGCCGCCGGGCTTTCTCAGCTGCCACTGCCATACTGGCGGTTTTCTAGGGACTGGGCCCAGAGCTCTGAGCACCTGCTTATCTACCCGCTGAACAGTGGAAGGCCATACCCCTCAGCCTTGAATGGTCAACAAAATCTGCCCTACAAATGGCAGCTAAGGAGTGGCTAAAACCTCACAATGCCCTACTTCTGACCACTTTGAGGTTGAAGGGAGTCCAGAGCAGGCAGTCTGAGAATCTCAGAAATGCTTTATTCATCCAAAAGTGTCACCTTCGTACACCGGCAAGGGGCTCAATATACTAGAACTACAAAGACTGGTTGAGAAGAGGAGGCTTTACTTAAACCTCTACAAGATAAATTTTTTAACCTTACCCCCTTCTTCTTATACTAATTTATAATCTGCCAAACTTCTGTACAAATTTGCTACTTCACACTCCTTCATTCATGTGTGCTTTTTGCCCACACTGACTTTCTGTTAGTCTTCTGATTGTGTTTTAGATATTATACCTAAATATTACTCAAATTATAGGACCCTATTATGAGTATATTGATATGAGGAACATATATATATATATATATATATATATATATATATATATACATATATATACAGTAACAGCAAAAAATGTGCCCTATAAGACATATCATGACAACAAAAGAAAAAAATTATGTATCCCATTTTGACATCACCTTATATATTACAGTTTGGCATCTAAGACTGCATTAATTTTTAAATTTCTAATGTAAAAATATGTTTTTCTACCAGCATTGTCATGTATTGACAGGTATTGGAGTGAACTGCCCACTGTTGAAGGTTATATGTTCATTTGCTTGCATTATTGAAATCTGTCACACTACTTTTTATTTTATCAGATTCTGTCAATCACATTTCATTCTATTTTTCCTTTTGACTAACAATTTATGTTTTTTCATCTGGTGGCCTTTGATAATATGCCTTCACATGTATCCTTATATTTTTGATCTTCTATAATATGTGTTCAACTGTAGCACAACCTTCTGTGACAGGCTGTGCTCTGCTCTTTCTAGTTTACTGCTTCTAACACTGCAATATATTTCATGGAAACACACACACCACCTTTAGCATTCTCTTTTCCTCTTCTTTTGAGGGAAACCTATGTTTGTTCAATATCCCATGCCACAAATATTAATTTCTGTTCATTTTATTAGTGTCCCACTTGAATTTCTCTTTTTTTCTTTTCTTTTTTTTCAGAGCTGGGGACCGAACCCAGGGCCTTGTGCTACCTAGCTACCACTGAGCTAAATCTTGAACCCCCCTTTGAATTTCTAAATGTACACATGTGGCCAGGTAGAGGCTATCTTTATCTCAGATTATTGCTTATTGATTATCTCATTTCAGGTTCTTATAACAGTTCTATACATTGCTTTCTTTCTACAACACACATATTTCTTACCATTTTTTTTTCTATTTTCTGTCTTGCACACATGATCATTTTGTACCAGACTTCATTGTTAGCTACAGAAGAGTGAGATACATTTGTATTCACAAATTTTCAGTGACATCATACAGGAGCCTATGTTACTATACATACAAATGTTAACATTCACAAGTTAAAATCGATTTCTCTAACCTGTTTCTCAAGGTGACCATTTTAAATGAAGCCCAGTGGTGAGTAATTTTTTTCTTTATTAACTTGAGTATTTCTTATTTACATGTTGATTGTTATTCCGTTTCTCGGTTTCTAGGCCAACATCCCGTTGATCCCTGCCCTCCCTTCTATATGGGTGTTCCCCTCCCAATCCTCCCCTAATTACTGCCCTCCCCCCAAAATCGCGTTCACTGGGGGTTCAGTATTAGCAGGACCAAGGGCTTCCCCTTCCACTAGTGCTCTTACTAGGCTATTCATTGCTACCTATGAGGTTGGAGCTGAGGGTCAGTCCATGTATAGTCTTAGGGTAGAGCTTAGTCTCTTGAAGCTCTGGTTGGTTGGCATTCTTCTTCATATGGCATCTCGAGCCCCTTAAAGCTCTTCCAGTACATTCTCTGATTCCTTCAACGGGGTCCCGTTCTCAGTT
Source organism: Rattus norvegicus (assembly GCF_021556685.1). Lineage (NCBI taxonomy): Eukaryota > Metazoa > Chordata > Mammalia > Rodentia > Muridae > Rattus > Rattus norvegicus. Next base: position 29,848,071 of record NC_141554.1, read on the forward strand.
CAGTGGTTTGCTGCTGGCTTCGCCTATGTATTTGCTGTATTCTGGCTGTGTCTCTCAGGAGAGATCTACATCCAGTTCCTGTTGGCCTGCACTTCTTTGCTTCATCCATCTTGTCTACTTGGGTGGCTGTTTATGCATGGGCCACATGTGGGGCAGGCTCTGAATGGGTGTTCCTTCTGCCTCTGTTCTAAACTTTGCCTTCCTATTCCCTGCCAAGGGTATTCTTGTTACCCTTTTAAAGAAGGAGTGAAGCATTCTCATTTTGATCATCCATCTTGAGTTTCATGTGTTCTGTGCATCTAGGGCAATTGAAGCATTTGAGCTAATATCCACTTATCAATGAGTGCATACCATGAGTGTTTTTCTGTGATTGGGTTACCTCACTCTGGATGATATTTTCCAGTTCCATCCATTTGTGTATGAATTTCACAAAGTCATTGTTTTTGATAACTGTGTAATATTCCATTGTGTAGATGTACCACATTTTCTGTATCCATTCCTATGTTGAAAGGCATCTGGGTTCTTTCCAGCTTCTGGCTATTATAAATAAGGCTGCTATGAACATAGTGGAGCATGTTTCTTTGTTATAGGTTGGGGCATCTTTTGGGTATATGCCCAAAAGTGGTATAGCTGGGTCCTCAGGAAGTTCAATGTCCAATTTTCTGAGGAACCTCCAAACTGATTTCCAGAATGGTTGTATCAGTCTGCAATCCCAACAAAAATGGAGGACTGTTCCTCTTTCACCACATCCTTGCCAGCATTTGCTGAAACCTGAGTTTTTGATCTTAGCCATTCTCACAGGTGTGAGGTAAAATCTCAGTGTTGTTTTGATTTGCATTTCCCTTATGACTAAAGATGTTGAACATTTCTTTAGTTGTTTCTCAGCCATTCAGCATTCCTCAGCTGTGAATTCTTTATTTACCTCAGAACCCCATTTTTAATAGGGTTATTTGTCTCCCTGCAGTCTAACTTCTTGACTTCTTTGTATACTTTGGATATAAACCCTCTATCTGTTGTAGGATTGGCAAATATCTTTTCCCAATCGGTTGGTTGCCATTTTGTCCTAACCACAGTGTCCTTTGACTTACAGAAGCTTTGTAGTTTTATGAGATCCCATTTATCGATTCTTGATCTTAGAGCATAAGCCACTGGTGTTTTCTTCAGGAAATTTTTTCCAATGCTCATGTGTTTGATATGCTTCCCCACTTTTTCCTCTATTGGTTTGAGTGTATCTGCTTTGATGTGGAGGTCCTTGATCCACTTGGACTTAAGCTTTGTACATGGTGATAAGCATAGATAGATCTGCATTCTTCTATATACTGACCTCCAGTTGAACCAGCACCATTTGCTGAAAATCCTTTCTTTATTTCATTTGATGGTTTTTGCTCCTTCTTCAAAAATCAAGTGACCATAGGTGTGTGGGTTCATTTCTGGGTCTTCAATTCTATTCCATTGGTCTATCTCTCTGCCGCTGTACCAATGCCATCCAGTTTTTATCACTATTGCTCTGTAATACTGCTTGAGTTCAGGGATAGTGATTACCCCGGAAGTCCTTTTATTGTTGAGGATAGTTTTAGCTATCCTTGTTTTTTTGTTATTGCAGATGAATTTGCAAATTGTTCTGTCTAACTCTTTGAAGAACTGGATGAGTATTTTAATGGGGATTGAATTGAATCTGTAAATCACTTTTGGTAAAATGGCAATTTTTACTAAATTAATCCTGCCAATCCATGAGCATGGGAGATCTTTCCATCTTCTGAGGTCTTCCTCAATTTATTTCTTCAGAGGCTTGAAATTCTTATTGTTTAGATCTTTTACTTGCTTGGTTAAAGTCACACCGAGGTATATTATTTGGCACTATTATGAATGGTGTCATGTCCCTAATTTCTTTCTCAGCTTGTTTCACTTTTGTGTAGAGGAAGGCTACTGATTTATTTGAGTTAATTTTATACCCAGCTACTTTGCTGAAGGTCTTTATTAGCATTAGTAGTTCTCTGGTGGAACTTTAGGGATCACTTAAATATACTATCATATCATCTGCAAATAGAGATATTTTGACTTCTTTTCCAATCTTTGTCCCCTTGATCTCCTTTTGTTGTCTCATTGCTCTGAATAGAATTTCAAGAACTATATCGAATAAGTAGGGAGAGAGTGGGCAGCCTTGTCTAGTCCCTGTTTTTAGTGGGATTGCTTCAAGTTTCTCTCCATTTAGTTTAATGTTAGCGACTGGTTTTCTGTATATGGCTTTTACTATGTTTAGGTATGGGCCTTGTATTCCTATTCTTTCCAGGTATTTTTTTCATGAAGGGGTGCTGAATTTTGTCAAATGCTTTCTCAACATCTAATGAAATATCCTGTGGTTTTGTTCTTTCATTTTGTTTATATAATGGATCACGTTGATGGTTTTCCGTATATTAAGCCGTCCCTCCAAGCCTGGGATGAAGCCTCCTTGACCATGTAGGTTATGGTCTTGGATTCGGTTTGACAGAATTTTATTGAGTATTTTTACATCGATATTCATAAGTGAAATAGGTCTGAAGTTCTCTTTCTTTGTTGGGTCTTTGTGTGGTTTAGGTATAAGAGTAATTGTGGCTTCATAGAAGGAATTTGGTAGTGCTCCCTCTGTTTCAATTTTGTGGAATAGTTTGGATAGTATTGGTATGAGGTCTTCTATGGAGGTCTGATAGAATTCTGCACTGAACCCACCTGGACATGGGCTCTGTTTGTTTGGGAGACCTTTAATGACTGCTCCTATTTCATTAGGAGTTATGGGATTGTTAAATGATTTCTCTGTTCGTGATTTAAATGGTACCTGGTATCTGTCTAGGAAATTGTCCATTTCCTGCAGATTTTCAAGTTTTGTTGAATATAGGCTTTTGTAGTAGGAACTGATTATTTTTTAATTTCCTCTGATTCTGTAGTTATGTTTCCCTTTTCATTTCTGATTTTGTTAATTTGGACACACTCTCCGTGTCCTCTCGTTAGTCTGGCTAAGGGTTTATCTATCTTGTTGATTTTCTCAAAGAACCAACTTTTGGTTCTGTTGATTCTTTTTGTGGTCCTTTTTGTTTCTACTAGGTTGATTTCAGCTCTGAGTTTGATTATTTCCTGCCTTCTACTCCTCCTTGGTGTATTTGCTTCTTTTTGTTCTAGAGTTCTAGATGTACTATCAAGCTGCAGAAATAAGCTCTCTCCTGTTTCTTTCTGCAGGCACTCAGAGCTATGACTTTTCCTCTTAGCACAGCTTTCACTGTGTCTCACAAGTTTGGGTATGTTGTACCTTCATTTTCATTAAATTCTAAGAAGTCTTTAATTTCTTTCTTTATTTCTTCCTTTACCAGATTATTATTGAGCATAGCATTGTTCAACGTCCATGTATATGTGGGCGTTCTTGCCTTATTTTTATTGAAGACCAGCTTTAGCTCGTGCTGGTCTGATAGGATGCATGGGATTATTTCTATCTTTCTGTATCTGTTGAGGCCTGTTTTATGACCAAATATGGTCAATTTTGAGAAAGTACCTTGAGGTGGTGAGAGGAATGTATATCCTTTTGCTTTAGGATAGAATGTTCTATAAATATCTGTTAAGTCCATTTGGTTCATGACTTCTCTTAGACTGTCTAAATCTCTGTTTAATTTCTGGTTCCATGATCTGTCCGTTGATGAGAATGGGGTATTGAAATCTCCTACTATCATTGTGTGAAGTGCAATGTGTGCTTTGATCTTTAGTAAGCTTTCTTTTATATATGTAGCTGCCCTTTTATTTGGAGCATTGATATTGAGGATTGAGAGTTCATCTTGGTGGTTTTTCCTTTGATGAAGTGTCCTTCCTTATCTTTTTTCATGAATTTTAGTTGAAAATTGATTTTATTCGATATTAGAATGGCTACTCCAGCTTGCTTCTTCAGACCATTTGCTTGGAACTTTTTTTCCAGCCTTTCATTCTGAGGTAGTGTCTGTCTTTGTCTCTGAGGTGTGTTTCCTGTAGGCAGCAGAATGCAGGGTCCTCATTGTGTATCCAGTTTTTTCATGTATGTCTTTTGATTGGGGAGTTGAGACCATTAATGTTGAGAGCTATCAACAAATAATGATCATTGCTTCCTGTTATATTCATACTTGGATATGAGATTATGTTTATGTGCTTTTCTTCTCTTTGTTTTGTTGCCAAGATGATTAGTTTCTTGCTTTTTCTAGGGTGCAGCTTGCCTCTTTATGTTTGGCTTTACCATTTATTATCCTTTGTAGTGTTGCATTTGTAGAAAGATATTGTGTAAATTTGGTTTTGTTATGAAATATATTGGTTTCTCCTTCTATGTTAATTGAGAGTTTTACAGGATACAGTAATCTGGTCTGGCATTTTTGTTCTCTAAGTGTCTGTATGACATCTGTCCTGGATCTTCTGGCTGTCATAGTCTCTGGCGAGAAGTCTGGTGTGATTCTGATAGTTCTGCCTATATATGTTACTTGACCTTTTTCCCTTACTGCTTTTAATATTCTTTCTTTGTTTTGTGCATTTGCTGGTTTGACTATTATGTGACAGGAGGAGTTGCTTTTCTGGTCTAATCTATTTGGAGTTCTGTAGGCTTCTTGTATGTTTATGGTCATCTCTTTCTTTAGGTTAGGGAAGTTTTCTTCTATGATTTTGTTGAAGATAGTTTGTGGTCCTTTGAGCTGTGAGTCTTCACTCTCTTCTATACCTATTATCCTTAGGTTTGATATTCTCATTGAGTCCTGGATTTCTTGTATGTTTGGGATCAGTAGCTTTTTCTGTTTTACATTATCTTTGACTGTTGCGTCTATGATTTCTATGGAATCTTCTGCTCCTGAGATTCTCTTTTCAGTCTCTTGTATTCTGTTGGTGATGCTTGTATCTATGGCTCCTTGTCTCTTCCTTTGGATTTCTATATCCAGGGTTGTTTCCCTGTGTTCTTTCTTTATTGCTTCTATTTCCATTTTTAATTCCTTCAACTGTTTGATTGTGTTTTCCTGGAATTCTTTCAGGGATTTTTGTGATTCCTCTCTATAGGCTTCTACTTGTTTATTTATGTTTTCCTGCATTTCTCTAAGGGAGTTCTTCATGTCTTTCTTGAAGTCCTCCAGCATCATGATCAAATGCGATTTTAAATCTAGATCTTGCTTTTCTGGTGTGTTTGGATAGTCAGTGTTGGCTTTGGTGGGAGAATTGGGCTTTGGTGATGCCATGTAGTCTTGGTTGCTGTTGCATGGATTTGTGCACTTGCCTCTTGCCATCAGATTTTCTCTGGCTTTACTTTGTTCTGCTATTTTTCACAGTGGCTAGACTGTCCTATAGTCCTGTGTGTCAGGAGTGCTGAAGATCTGTTTTCCTGTTTTCTTTCAGCCAGTTATGGGAACAGAGTGTTCTCCTTTCGGGCATGTAGTATTTCCTGTCTACTGCTCTTCAGCTGTTCCTGTGAGCTTGTGTCCTGAGTCTACCAGGCAATTCACTTGGAGCAGAAAAGTTGGTCTTACCTGTGGTCCTGTGGCTAAAGTTTGCTCAGGGCTGTTGCTTTTGAGCTCTCTGTTAGGGTGCCAACCAGGAGGGCCTGCATCACCTTTACCTGGAGCCCCCGTGCACCAGCGTCCCAGATGGTGTTAGGTGTTTTCCTCTGGAGTCAGAAATGTGGGCAGAGTGTAGTCTCTTCTGATTTCCCACTCGTGTCTGCCTCTCTGAATGTTTAGCTCTCTCTCCCACGGTTTTTGGGAACAGTGAGCTGTGGGAGCGGATCAACGAGCTTTCTTACCATTATTAAAGATACAGCTCATATTAGAGTGCCAGCAAGGACCATTTATGGTGAACACCTTCTTCCTGTTTATGCCTTAATCTATTCTTCTTGGTTGAGCTATTCAAAGAGAGACTCCCTGTGAACTGAACTTCCTCATACTTATGCTTCAAGAAGGCATCATATACTAGGAGACAAAATTAATTTGTAGCTTCACTTCCTTCCTTCATTCTTTGATGCCAGCTGTGCTGAACTGGGAGCTGAGCTGACATTTCTACCAAGCAAAATAAGGCATGTGAATCTGCTCTCCACTAACCCTTCCCTGGGTTTCTCAAGACTCAGAAGGAAGGTGTTCTACTACAATAAACGTGGCCCTGTTGGTTTCTGTATCCTCTTATCAAAGAAGGTAATTAGTGCATCCAGGGCAGTGGTTTAGCACAACTTTACTCCCCGTACAAAAGAGGCAAATAGATCTATGCAAGTTCTAGGACAGCTTTGTCTACAAATCAATTTCTAGAACAGCCAGGTCTACAAGAGAAACCTTGTCTCAAAAACAAAAAGTCCAAAAAAATGAAAAAGAAGGTTAGTAGTGTCTTAATTTTGCATTCCCTTGTACTAGAGGATTATTGGATGAATACGCCATTATCAGAAGCCAACACAAGATTAATCATAGACTGTCAATGGCTGCAAATAGTTGAAATCTTGTTGCCCTAGTATTTTCAAAAGTAATTACTAATTTGTCCTTAAATTCAACCAAAAGGATAGTATTATTTAGAAATTGTAGAATGACAAATAGTATGGGTAAAATAGCTTGAGTGGCTTCACACAGGGTAAATGAAACTAATGATCAATGTACCTGAGGAAACTTGAGCATATTTTATCTGATGTGAACAGAGATACTATGAACTTTAAGAAATTAGAGAAGCTTATGTATTAATAACAAGACAGTATGGCAGCAGATAGCTAGATCAGGATGATTAGAAATCTCACCTTTAATCAAATTCATGAAGTATAAAAAGAGAGAAAGCACAGTGGAAACTGGATGAGGCTACGAAATTTCAAAGCCTGCCTCCAGTGCTGTACTTTCTTCAGTAATGCTGCATCATCACCTACTCATAACTGTGTCACCAACTGGCAACCAAGTCTTCAAAAACCCAAGTCTCTGAATTCTCATTCAAACTACCACAGTTCACTCTCTGAACCTTGAATTTTTAAAAACAATGTATTTCTAATATACAATGCCACTCAGTATACATTGGGATTAAAAGGAGATAAGAAAATTCAAATTGGTTGAGAAATACTGGACCAAAATAATACTGAAAGCCTGTGGTCAAACTCCAAAGCCCATAGCTACATGTCTAATATCAACGACTATAATTTCAAAGGAATCTATCCCTCTAGCTTTGCTGCCTACAGTCTATATCTCTCTCATTTGCTGGTTGATTCACTATATGCAGCTTTCCTTGACAGATATCTTAAGCTTCTAGCATTTTCACGTTTGTCAGATCTTCACAGTAACCAGATTTCACTTCCACAGCTTCATGTGATCTTTTCCAGGTCCTCTTGTTTTTCTCCATTTCTTTCTTTCAGGGACTTCTCTGTTTTATATTGCCTCGTCTCAGCCACTCTCTGAAAGCATGAGGAACCTAAGACTTCTTCATTCTTGTAAGTTTTATACTACTATATCTTTTTAGCTGCCACATTAATATGTACCCAGATTCCATTCAACCACATAAACAGTAGCTTTTGTATGTTGAAGCACTTGCTTTTAAAGAGCAGAAAATGCCTTAGGCTCTCTTACATAATTTAGAGGTTTGGTTAGGTTTTGTCTTGAACTCTACACACCATTTTATTGATCCAGTATAAATCAGGCCTCTTCTTGATGTGATCAACCCTTGTAACAATTACAGTTCCTCTTTCAACTTATACCTTGGCAGTAACATTAAGTTCATTTTCCTCTTTTACTCTCCTAATTATATTTCTTTCTGCCCCACTTGCTCTTTTTTATTGTGTACTCAAATAAAGAAAATTGGAAGTAACTGAACAAGAGATCCAATGTTAAACTGTATTGACATCTCCAGCAAAGAAATTAAATGGTTGTTTTAAAAAATTTTGGCCTCAGGGAGTTTCTCCAGATATGGGAAGACAACAGCCAGATTCTTTGGCAAAATACTATAGAAATTATAGCATCTAGCCTATAGGCCTCCACTCTCCACATTGCTCTCAGTACTACTGCCTCCAAACTCCTACTACTATGACCCTTTTTGTTCTGTTTTTGGTTTCCAACTGTCTTTCTAATCCAAAGTTGCATAATCTTCCACCATTCTTCTGCAATCAAAGTCTGGTTTATTACAGCAACAGTCTACTCTGTGGTCACAACTTCTCTATCCATTACTTTTACTGTGAAAAACCTCTATGACCAAGATGATTTAAAGACGAATGAGATTATAGTTCTTAACAAGTCACAGTTTATAATTGTGGGAACAGAATGACAGCATAGTGTCAGAGAAGAAAAGTTAGAGACCTCACATCTTTAACCACAAGGACATAGAAGGCAAAGCATACTGGATATAGAACAAGATATGGCCAAGATTCTGCAACCTGCCTAATAATGCTCCCAACTGATATACCAAATGTTCAAATATCTGAGCCTAAGAGTGACATTTCTCATCGCAACCACAAAATTTAAAGATAATATTTAATGAGTTCATAAAAAATTTCAAATATATAATATGACATGAACCTAACATTCAGGAACCAAAGAGAAGTCTAGAGGAGATAACACCCAAAAAGTCATTCCAATGCATATTATAATTTATGTTGGCATACGTAATGATAAAAATATAGAAGTATGTTTTCATGTATGATTCAGAATCTTGTACTATAAGAGTAGAACCAAGTCATTTATTCTAGTCAAGTATTATTGATTCCAGTCCTGGCCTATTTATCCTAGGATATCAAAAATATTTGTGGTTTTGTTGATTCTTAGTGAATAGCCAGAAATGACTTAATCAAGTATCATGGCTGTATTTTTTTATTGGCCAACTAGTAGGAAAGATAGAGGTTATTAATAGACTTAGAGCAACAAGACTATACACATTTATTTTTAAGATTTATTCAAGTTTATATTTAAAGAATTCACCTATAAAATAGAACACAAGCTCACTTCTCTGCCTTTTGACTAAGATCAAGTATACAAAAGAAGCCAAGAGAATAATTTTAAAAATTTGCCTTAATATAGAAAGTATACAATTTTTTTCCTTTCAGCAACAACTAGCAAATGGAAGAAATTTTGAAAGTAATTTTAAAATAGTACTATATGAATTCCTAGAATCCTGTGGTCTCTGATTATGCCAATTTTTAGCCTCATTCTATGTCAACCAATTTGGAACATGGTACAGATAGAGATGGGGAAGTGGCAATAAACAAGAGAGTTCATTATTGATCCTATATAGATATTAATAAATGGATAGGTATATAGACATAATAGTGTTCAACAATTATTAGATAAATGTAAATAAAGACACCATTGATCTATTATTTTACATCTGCAATATGTCTTACAGAAACAAATGAGCAAAAACCAAGTAAATAAATGATAAAACTAACTATAAAATGCTAGTGAAAATTACAATGATCTATAACCACATTGAATTGCTAGTGGAAATATAAAAAGCTACAACAAACTTGAAAAATTATGTGGCAATTTTATTTGTGTGTATGGTGTGTACACACACACATGCACACACACATACACACACACACATATATACATATACATACACACACACATATACATACATGTGGAAGACTGAGATCAATTTTAGGTGTCTCTAATCATTCTTCACCTTCATTTTTTTTGCGATAGGATCTTTCACTGATCCTAAAGCCTGTTGACTCAGGTAGGATACTTGAAACACTTCAATTATCCTCCTTTCTCCCTTGATCCATAATCTGTTTTTTACGGGCACTAGCCATCACGCTATTTTTAATGAATTTTTGGGGGAAATGAACTCATGTCCACATGCTTGTGTGGAAGGTACTTTACAGATTGACTCATCTCCCTCATCTTATATATGACCCGGTGCATGTAGTATGAATAAAAATATAATCTCTCTCTCTCTCTCTCTCTCTCTCTCTCTCTCTTTCTCTCTCTCCCTCTCTCTGTCATGTCTTTGTATGTGTGTGTGAAATATATATGTCTGAGCATGTCCACAGCACAAGTGTGAAAATCAGAAGAGGATTTGGGGGAATTGATTCTTTCCTCAAACTCTAGGATTTAGGTCATATGTTTTTGTGGCAGGCATTATCACTGAGTTGTCTTCTAGACCAATGTTATGTTCTTATGGATTCTCCTATTGTTATTTCCTTTATGGGGATGGGTTCATATGTGTCTGTATGTCAAGTCTGACTATATACTATTAATATTAGTTTAAGTATACTTTATATGTCTTTTATAGTTCAATATAGATGCTTACAGAGCATGAAGAAAAACACTCTCAAAATTAACAGAATGGTATAATCAAATTGAGCACAAGCAGGAAATGTTTTAAATCCCCCAGGCATAGAACACATTTTAAGTAGAATCATGAAGTTAATGACAGTTGATGATAATTTGAAAAACCACACCCCACAAATTTATTTTATGGAGCATATCACAAAACTTAAAGAGCAAGATTATTGTAAAAAAAACCAAAACAACCCCCCACCAGTGTTTAACAGTAATATGTCTTATTTTGGATCAGAAAACTAGGTTTTGGGATAAAGTCTCTGTGCCCTCTGGTTAGTCTGGCTAAGCAGTTATCTATCTTGCTGATTTTCTCAAGGAACCATATCTTGATTTTGTAGATTCTTTGTATAGTTCTGGTTGTTGTTGTTACTTGGTTGATTTCTACCCCGAGTTTGATCATCCCCTTCCATATACTCCTTTTGGGTGTATTTATTTGCTTCCTTTCATTCTAGAGATTTCAGATGTACTATTAAGCTGCAGTGTATGCTCTCTCCTGCTCATGTAAGCTTATTCCAGTTAAACCATTTACATTTTATTTTTAGGAATATATATATATATATATATATACATTGTCATATATTTTATATATTCGTGTATTATATACACACATAGACACTAACACACAGATACACACACACACACACACACACACACACACACACATAAAATTTACACACAAGAATGTTATTGTAAGAACCTATTGCTAAAGATGCCAAATGCTTTGACCACACATTTTGGAGAAATTAAGCTGATAATGAAATGTGAATTTCCTCCCTGTTGGCTAGTTTTTGTAGTGCTCATAAGTCAGGCTACTAGAGGGGAAATGTCACCAACATTCTTATCCATCTGTGACCCACATGAGTTACAATAATAACCAGCATGACAAGATTTGACTATGGATGCAATAGGGATATGAATAACTTGTTTATAACCAAATTCTTTCTGATTGATGTAAAGACCAATCCACAGGAAGAAACACACGCTTCTTAGTGTGAATTAGCCAAAGAATCTGTGGCTGGGGAGTTCATAGACACTAGGGGTGTACCTGTTACTATTATTTTGCAAAATGTAGATAGTATAAAACTACCATATATATATATGTATATATATATATAAACTTTATACTCACAAATTATTGCAACATTCTTTTTTTTCTTTTTTTTCCAGAGCTGAGGACCAAACCCAGGGCCTTGCACTTGCTAAGCAAGCGCTCTACCACTGAGCTAAATCCCCAACCCCGTAAATTATTGCAACTTTAAACCTCACCGAAAAGATTCTTTTAAGGGGGTAGAGATGACATGGTTATTACAAAAACTCACATAATCAAAGAGTACAAATATTGGTGAATTGCTCAGCAATCACTGAAACATACATTTCTGTTTTCTCCCAACAAAACTCAAGGTATTCCATGGAAGAAGGTGAGTAAGAATTCTAAGATACAAAAGTAGGGAAAGACTAGAATGAAATTGTTTTCTGAACATGACAAGGACAATTACACTCATGAACTAAAGTAGCTGTGAGTGTCTGAATAAGATAAAGCCAGTCAACATTCCAGTATGGATGTGGGGAGTGCACATGAGCCCCCAACTTTATCAGACAACCTAGTGGCAGTTGAAGACTGTTAGAGAAGTATCAATTTCGTTTATTGACATGATCCCTGATGGGTTTCTGATACTTTGGCAGATTGTCCCACAAGCAGTTAGTATACGGGGTAGCTTTTATGAAACTCATTGGATTGTAAGGGGGTAGAGAGGGCATGACATTAGAAGGCAGACATAGGAGAGGATATGAAGGACGTGATGAATATGATTGAGATATATTTTATGAAATTCTCAAAGAAAATAGTTTTATAACAAAAATAAAGGATGTGTGCTAATGTAACAGTTTACTCTAAGAATTCATGCAGGATATATAATATTTATTATCCCTTTATAGTCCTGTGCTTTCAAAACAAACATTAAATAATTGAATAATGAATTTTCTTCTTGAAAGTAGTTAATCTTATGCAAAACTTTTGTTTAATGTAAATAATATATAGAACTATTTCTATCAAATATCTGTATTTTACATTTGTATTTTGCTTCACTTGCTTAGACAAAATTATACACTAGATATTGTGTGAAGTGACAAAATAAGTATTCAAAAGAACATAGCATTGAGTTCAGAGACAGCTCAGTGAGTCATACTGCCTACCACCAAACCCTATATGACCTTAATCCAAAGTGTTAATCCTAGGGTGTTATGAGAGAACAAATTTCGACAAATTCTCTTCTATTTCCACACATGTACTGTGGACATGCTCATACACATGCATTGCACACACACACACACACACACACACACACACACACACACACACGAATGAATACATTTTAAGAAAATAATTAACATTAAATATTCCTCTTTTTCATCTTTAAGTTTTATTTGAAAATTACATACATGACTACTCTTATCTTTTGCCCCTCCTTCTTTTCCCTCCAACTCAACATATTGAAAGGTAAAAGTTTAAAATTGCCCCCCTAGGCAAAAGTTGAAACCAAAAGAAAGAAAAATAGTCAGGCCCTAGAACTGCCTTTTCCAGGAATTAGCTGACCACAGAAAGAGTAATTGCACTAGCTGGTTCAGCCACTTTGTTTCAGGAAGTAGCTAAGTTGTACCAGCTGGTTCAGATAATAGCAGGATTACACAATCACGAGAAACAGGAGGTTCTTCCTTGAAATTCAGTATGGTTTTTCCTTTAAATACTCCTTCTCCCAGCCATTCGAGGTAGAACTCTTCTACCCCTGCATGGGATACGAGTCTCGACCCCAGCGGGCTGGTTTCTGTCTTCCCTATCAATAAACCTCTTGTTGATTGCAAAAAGATTGGTCTCTTGTGAGTTCTTGGGGGGTCGCATCATTCTGAGACTTGAGTGAGGGTCTCCCCCACTTTGGGGGTCTTTCAAAATGTCTTGTTTATCCCTCTCAAATTCATGGCCTCTGCTTTGTATGATTAGTGATACATATATGTGTATATATAAATGTTTGTATATATGAATGTGATTTGATGGATCTATTTGACATTGTTTATATTAGCATGTATTTAGGGATGACCACTTGAGATTTGATGACCTATCCAGGAATAATCATGGGGAAGACAAATATTGACTCTCTTCATAGTCATTCATTTCCTGTAGCTCTTAATATCTGTTTGGGGCCTTGTGAGATTTCCTCCATAGATACTGGCATGCCACCTGTATTCATTGTGTCATTTTCATTTAAATGACCATGTTTTTGAGATTTTTATGAGTGCAACTTCCCTGTCATGTACAGAAGACACTGTTATTGGAATAAGCATCCTGGTTCTATGGGTCTTAAAATCTTTTTGTCTTCCCCCCACTTTTGCAATGTTCCCATAGTTTTAGAGGTAAGGTTTGTTTTGTAGGTGTACTATTTGGGTCTAGACAACCCACAGCCAAGTTGTCCTCTATATTTATTCAGTTTTGGCTTTCCCTAACAATCTCTGTCTGCTACAAAATGAATTTTCTTTGATGAGAAGTAAAGGCTACACTTATCTGTGTATGGAAGAAGAAATATTTAGAATGAGGCAAGGAATTATACTCACATAGGAAATTGGCAGTAGTAGGTTCTATTCTGGGGTCTAAGATCTTACCAAACCCTGGTAATTAGCTAGTATAGAGTACCAAGCATGAACTCCCATTTACTAGGCAGTTCAATTAGATGATTGCTGGTTACCTCCAAGATGTAAGTGCCACTATTGAATTCTTGGGTATATTTTGCTATGCTTGCCATTTCTTCATAGATTTAACAGCTTGGTTTGACTGTTGAGTGATTTTCTTTCTTAACAGTTTTCCAAGATCCTCCCATCTTAGTATCTTGACAGAACTTCCAGGTACTATGAAAGTCAGTGCTCAGGGAGGATGATAACCTGTCATTTGTTACTCACTTTCTGTAAGTCCTGTGTGACATATCTTCAGCAATAGGATCTTACCTTCACATTCTGGGAGGCAGCCAAGGACAAAGGGTGGTTTTGTTTGTCATTCTGAAACACAGATTTCTGAAGAGACAACCTATTAGAGGTCAAGGACATTGTGAATGTTGCTCAGTATATTTTCAAATGACAAGAAAGCAAGAAAGGCAAAAGCCCCATTTTGATTTTAAGATTTTGTTGATTCAAGTTTAGTAGATTCATGAAATGAAGAGTAGACTTCAAATTCAATGGGGGATCAATATTTAAACATGTTAAATACTTTCCCACTCTTTAGTACCCACCTTTGCCTAACAATATCCTAAGTCAAATTGGACAGAGTTTTAAAATAGTCTCTGCCTTTCTCCTGAACACTTCTACTTCCATCATCATCAGACCTGGTGAGCCTGAAAGTAAGGTTGACTTACTTTCTCCCATCCATCTTTTCTGCTCTCTGAGCCCTCTGGACACAATCAAGCTGTGACCTCCATCTACCCCCCCCACCCCACACACAACTCTTTATCAGACCTGCAGATCCTGAACCATATGAGTTAGTTTCCCTACCACCTCCAATCTTTCCTTCCCAATGAGTGTCCTGGGACCACCAAGCGGCTCTAAGCAGCCTGCTATCCTCTCTGGATATATATACTCCTGCCACCATTCATCCTACCTTTATCAGACCTGTGAATCCTGAATCACACAGATAACCTTCCCTTTCTCTATCCATCTTTCCTGCTTGCTGAGTCCTCTGAGGTAAGGCAGTGTAATATCACAGGCAAACCTGAATTATCCCACCACCTCTCTACCCTACTGGACCTGAAGCATACAAGGTGGCTTCCTTCCCCCACACCTATCTTCTCTAGTCACTGAGTCATCTGGGACATGACAAGCTATTCTGAACATTGTGCTAGCCCAGGGAGACCTCCATTCTCCCACCAATTATCTTCCCACATTCATGAGACACGAAGTTCCTGAAGCATACAGACCTGGGGATGCTGACTTACACAGACCTGCACATTCAGAATCATACAGTACAAGGATACCCATCAGAGATCTGCCACACAAGAACCATCAAGGTTATCTTTCCTCCATACCCAATACTAAAACAGGAACATCTAGGGACCAATGCAATCCAGATGGATTAAGGTCTTTTAAAAAACAAAAATTAACAAATATGAGAGAAATATGACCCCTTCAGAGCACAGCTATTCTATTACTGCAAATTACATTAACACAGCTGAAGCAGAGGAATGTGAGCTTAAGTGCACTATTACAAATATGACAGAAGCCTTTAAAGAAGAAATGAATAAATCCCTCAAAGATATACAGGACCATACAATTAAACAGGTGAAGAAAATACATAAATAAAACTATTTAAGACCTGAATCTAGAAATAGAAACAAAAACAAAAACAAAACAAGGAAATCCTGAAGAAGGAAAATACAGAAGGGGACACAACTCAAAGACCAAAAGATATTGTCAAAAACAAACAAACAAACAAACAAACAAACGACAGAAGATTTCCCCAATCTAAAGATGGAGATGCATATGAAAGTACAAATACCATACAGAACATTAAATAGACTGAACCAGAAAAGTAAGTTCCTGTGCCACATAATAAACACTAGCCATGTAGAAAAGATAGAATCTTAAAAGTTGAGGCTCTGGAGTGGCAGGTCCCCCTCGGTCCAGACACCGACCAGACCTGAAGGGACTGAACAACAGTTCTCTGCACCCAAATCCTGTGGGAGGGAGAGCTAAACCTTCAGAGGGGCAGACACGTCTGGGAAGCCAGAAGAGACTACACACTGCCCACATTTCTGACTCCAGAGGAAAACACCTAATGCCATCAGGTACCCCGGTGCATGGGGGCTCCTGAAAAAGGCAGCGCAGGCCCTCCTGATTGTCACACTCACCGAGAGCTCAAAAGTAGCCCCCCATAAGCAACTTGAGCCCTGGGACCACAGGTAAGACCAACTTTTCTGCTCAAGCGACCTGCCTGTTGGACTCAGGACACACAGAGGCAAATTTTTTCTGGGACTGGACACTTCCAGCAGTTTTTAGATGGAGCCCAAACCTCACTGATCCCGTCCCACAGCTCCCAAACACCGTGGGAGAGAGAGCTGACCACCGGGAAAGGTGGGCACTCCTGAGACTGCATAGCAGGAGAGACCACCAATACTGCCCACCCCTGCCCACATCCCTGGCCCAAGAGGAAATTGTGTAGGGCCTCCGGGAACCGGAACATAGGGGCACTGGAGCGGCAGGTCCCCCATGGTCCTGACACCTCCCAGTCCTGAAGTGACCTATCAACAGCTCTCTGCACCCAAATTCCATGGGAGGGAGAGATAAACCTTCAGAGGGGAAGACACACATGGGAGGCCAGAAGAGACTTCACTCTACCCACATTTCTGACTCCAGAGGAAAACACCTAATGTCATCAGGGACCACAGTGCACAGGGCCTCCTGGAAAAGGCAGCCCAGGCCCTCCTGGTTGCCGCACTCACAGAGAGCTCAAAAGCAACCCCCCACGAGTATCATGAACCAAGGGACCACAGGTAAGACAAACTATTCTGCTGCAAGTGACCTGCCTGGTAGACTAAGGACACAGTCCCTCCCAAAAAACAGCTGAAGACCATTAGGCAGGAAAGACTACATGCCCGAAAGCAGAACACTCTGTTCCCACAACTGGGTGAAAGAAAACAGGAAAACAGGTCTAGAGCACTCCTGAAACACAGGCCTACAGGAAGATTTAGCCACTGTCAGAAATAGCAGAACAAAGTAAAACCAGAGACAATCCGATGGCAAGAGGCAAGCACAGAAACCCAAGCAACAGAAACCAAGACTACATGGCATCATCAGAGCCCAATTCTCCCACTAAAGCAAACACTGACTATCCAAACACACCAGAAAAGCAAGATCTAGATTTAAAATCATATTTGACCATGATGCTAGAGGAATTCAAGAAAGACATGAAGAACTCCCTTAGAGAGATGCAGGAAAACATAAATAAACAAGTAGAAGCCTATAGAGAGGAATCACAAAAATCCCTGAAAGAATTCCAGGAAAACACAATCAAACAGTTGAAGGAATTAAAAATGGAAATAGAAGCAATAAAGAAAGAACACAGGGAAAAAACCCTGGATATAGAAATACAAAGGATGAGAAAAGGAGCCACAGATACACACATCACCAACAGAATAAAAGAGATAGAAGAGAGAAACTCAGGAGCAGAAGATTCCATAGAAATCATAGACACAACAGTCAAAGATAATGTAAATCAAACAAGGCTATTGCTCCAAAACATACAGGAAATCCAGGACTCAATGAGAAGATCAAACCTAAGGATAATAGGTATAGAAGAGAATGAAGACTCCCAGCTCAAAGGACCAGTAAATATCTTCAACAAAATCATAGATGAAAACTTCCCTAACCTAAAGAAAGAGATGCCCACAAACATACAAGAAGCCTACAGAACTCCAAATAGATTAGACCAGAAAAGAAACTCCTTCTGTCACATAATAGTCAAAACAGCAAATGCACAAAATAAAGAAAGAATATTAAAAACAGTAAGAGAAAAAGGCCAAGTAACATATAAAGGCAGGCCTATCAGAATCACACCAGATTTTCACCAGAGACTATGAAAGCCAGAAGATCCTGGACAGATGTCATATAGACCCTAAGAGAACACAAATGCCTACCCAGGTTATTTTATCGTACAAAACCCTCAATTAACATAGATGGAGAAACCAAGGTATCCATGACAAAACAAAATTTACACAATATATTTTTTACAATTCCAGCCACACAAAGGATAATAAATGGCAAAGCTGGACACAGGAGGAAAGCTATACCCAAGCAAGAAACTAATCATCTTGGCAACAAAACAAAGAGAAGAAAAGCACACAAACATAATCACACATCCAAATATGAATGTAACAGGAAGCAATAATCACTATTCTTTAATATCTCTCAATATCAATGGCCTCAACTCCCCAATAAAAAGACATAGATTAAGAAACTGGATACCCAATGAGAACCCTGCATTCTGTTGCCGACAGGAAACACACCTCAGAGACAAAGACAGACACTATCTCAGAGTGAAAGGCTTGAAAACAACTTTCCAAGCGAATGGACGGAAGAAGCAAGCTGGAGTAGCCATTCTAATATCAAATAAAACCAATTTTCAACTAAAAGTCATCAAAAAAGCTAAGGAAGGACACTTCATATTCATCAAAGGAAAAATCCACCAAGATGAACTCTTAATCCTCAATATCGATGCTCCAAATACAAGGGCACCTACATACATAAAAGAAACCTTACTAAAGTTCAAAGCACACATTGCACTTCACACAATAATAGTAGGAGATTTCAATACCCCATTATTATCAACGGATAGAACATGGAAACAGAAATTACACAGAGACATGTACAGACTAAGAGAAGTCATGAACAAAATCACTTAACAGATATTTATAGAAAATTCTGTCCTAAAACAAAAAGATATACTTTCTTCTCACCACCTCATGGTACTTTCTTCAAAATTGACCATATAATAGGTCATAAAACAGGCCTTAACAGATACAGAAAGATAGAAATATTCCCATGCATCCTATCAGACCACAGCCATCTAAAGCTAGTCTTCAATAAAAAGAAGGGAAGCATGCCCACATATACATGGTAGTTGAACAATGCTTTACTCAACAATAACCTGGTCAAGGAAGAAATAAAGAAAGAAATTAAAGACTTCTTAGAATTTAATGAAAATGAAGGTACAACATAACCAAACTTGTGGGCCACAAAGAAAGCTGTACTATGAGGAATACTCATAGCTCTGAGTGCCTGCAAAACGAAACAGGAAAGCGCATATGTCCTCAGCTTGACAGCGCACCTAAAAGCTCTAGAACAAAAAGAAGCAAATACAGCCAGGAGGAGTAGAAGGCAGGAAATAATCAACCTCAGAGCTGAAATCAACCAAGTAGAAACAAAAAGTACCATAGAAAGTATCAACAGAATCAAAAGTTGGTTCTTTCTGAAAATCAACAAGGTGGAAAAATCGTTAGCCAGACTAATGAGAGGACACAGAGTGTGTCCAAATTAACAATATCAGAAATGAAAAGGGAGACATAACTACAGAATCAGAGGAAATTCAAAAAATCATCAGATCCTACTACAAAACCCTATATTCAACAAACCTTGAAAATCTTCAGCAAATGGAGAATTTCCTAGACAGGTACGAGGTACCAAAGTTAAATGAGGTACAGTTAAACCATTTAAAGAACCCCATAACCCCTAACGATATAGAAGCAATCATTAAAGGTCTCCCAACCAAATACAGCCCAGGTCCAGATGGGTTCAGTGCAGAATTCTATCAGTCCTTCAAAGAAGACCTCATACAAATACTATACAAACTATTCCACAAAATTGAAACAGATGGAGTACTACCGAATTCCTTCTATGAAGCCACAATTACTCTTATGCCTAAACCACACAAAGACCCAACAAAGAAAGAGTACTTCAGACCAATTTCCCTTATGAATATTGACGCAAAGATACTCAATATAATTCTTGCAAACCGAATCCAAGAGCCCATCAAAAGAATCATACACCATGATCAAGTAGGCTTCACACCAGGCATGCAGGGATGGTTTAATATACGGAAAACCATCAACGTGATCCATTATATAAACAAACTGAAAGAACAAAACCGCATGATCATTTCATTAGATGCTGAAAAAGCATATGACAAAATTCAACACCCCTTCATGATCAAAGACCTGGACAGAATAGGAATTCAAGGCCCATACCTAAACATAGTAAAAGCCATATACACAAAACCAATCGCTAACATTAAACTAAATGGAGTGAAACTTGAAACAATCCCACTAATATCATGGACTAGACAAGGCTGCCCACACTCTCCCTACTTATTCTATATAGTTCTTGAAGTTCTAGCCAGAGCAATAAGACAATAAAAGGTGATCAAGGGGATACAGATTGGAAAACAAGTGAAAATACCACTATTAGCAGATGATATGATAGTATATTGAAGTGATCCCAAAAGGTCCACCAGAGAACTACTAAGCCTGATAAACACCTTCAGCAAAGTGGCTTGGTATAAAATTAACTCAAATAAGTCAGTAGCCTTCCTCTACACAAAAGAGAAACAAGCCAAGAAAGAAATTAGGGAAACAACACCCTTCATAATAGTCCCAAACAATATAAAATACCTCGGGGTGACTTTAAGCAAGCAAATAAAAGATCTGTATGATAAGAACTTTAATCCTCTGAAGAAAGAAATTGAAGAAGACCGCAGAAGATGGAAAGATCTCCCATGCTCATGGATTGGCAGGATTAATATAGTAAAAATGGCCATTTTACCAAAAGTGATCTACAGATTCAATGCAATCACCATCAAAATACCAATCCAATTCTTCAGAGAGTTAGACAGAACAATTTGCCAATTCATCTGGAATAACAAAAAATCCAGGATAGCTAAAACTATCCTCAACAATAGAAGGTCTTCTGGGGAATCACTTATCCCTGAACTGAAGCAGTATTACAGAGCAATAGTTATAAAAACTGCATGGTATTGGTACAGAGACAGACAGATAGAGGAATGGAGTAGAATTGAAGACCCAGAAATGAACCCACACACCTATGGTCACTTGATTTTTGACAAAGGGGCCAAAACCATACAATGGAAAAAAGACAGCATTTTTAGCAAATGGTGCTGGTTCAACTGGAGGTCAACATGTAGAAGAGTGCATATTTATCCATGCTTATCACCCTGTACAAAGCTTAAGTCCAAGTGGTTCAAGAACCTCCACATCAAACCAGACACACTCAAACTAATAGAAGAAAACCTGGGGAAGCATCTCGAACACATGGACACCGGAGAAAATTTCCTGAACAAAACAACAATGGCTTATGCTCTAAGATCAAGAATCAACAAATGTGACCTCAGAAAACTGCAACGCTTCTTTAAGGCAAAGGACACTGTTGAGACAAAAGGGCAACCAACAGATTTGGAAAGATCTTTACAAATCCTACAACAAATAGTGGGCTTATATCCAAAATATACAAAGAAGTTAAGAAGTTAGACGGTAGGGAGACAAATAACCCTATTAAAAAATGGGTTAAGCAAAGAATTCACAGCTGTGGAATATCGAATGGCTGTGAAACACCTAAAGAAATGTCCATCATCTTAGTCATAAAGGGAATGCAAATCAAAACAACCCTGAGATATTGCCTCTGAACAGTGAGAATGGCTAAGATTAAACACTCAGGTGACAGCAAATGCTGGCAAGGATGTGGAGAAAGAGGAACACTCCTCCATTGTTGGTGGGATTGCAGACTGGTACAACCATTCTGGAAATCAGTTTGGAGGTTCCTCAGAAAATTGGAAGTTAAACTACCTGAGGACCTATCTATACCTCTGTTGGGCATATACCCAAAGATGCCCCAACATATAACACAGAGACATGCTAGACTATGTTCATAGCAGCCTTATTTATAATAGCCAGAACCTGGAAAGAACCCAGATGCCCTTCAA
Source organism: Rattus norvegicus (assembly GCF_021556685.1). Classification (NCBI taxonomy): domain Eukaryota; kingdom Metazoa; phylum Chordata; class Mammalia; order Rodentia; family Muridae; genus Rattus; species Rattus norvegicus. The sequence goes on from NC_141554.1 coordinate 29,869,842, forward strand.
CATAGGAATGGATACAGAAAATGTGGTACATCTACACAGTGGAATATCACTCAGGTATCAAAAAATGACTTGGTGAAATTCATACACAAACGGATGGAACTGGAAAATATCATCCAGATTGAGGTAATCCAATCATTGAAAAGCACACATGGTATGCACTCGTTGATAAGTGGCTATTAGCCCAAATGCTTGAATTGATCTAGATGCACAGAACATATGAAACTTAAGAGAGATGATCAAAATGCGAATGCTTTACTCCTTCTTTAAAAGGGGAACAAGAATACCCTTGGCAGGGAATTGGGAGGCAAAGTTTAGAACAGAGGCAGAAGGAACACCCATTCATAGCCTGCCGCATATCTGTTCCATACACATATAGCCACCAAACTAGATAAGATGGATGAAGCAAAGAAGTGCAAGCCGACAGGAACCAGATGTCGATCTTTCCTGGGAGACAGAGCCATAATACACAAATACATAGGTGAATGCCAGCAACAAACCACTGAACTGAGAAAGGGACTTCCGTTGAAGGAATTAGAGAAAGGAGTTGAAGAGCTTGTAGGGGCTTGACACCCCATATGAACAATAATGCCAGCCAACCAGAGCTTCCAGGAGTTAAGCAACTATCCAAAGACTACCTGAACTGACCCTGGGCTCGAACCTCATAAGTAGAAATGAATAGCCTAGTAAGAGCACCAGTGGAAGGGGAATCCCTTGGTCCTGCCAAGACTGAGTACCTAGTGAAAGTGACTGATGGGGGGAGGGTGGTAAGGGGAGGGGTTAAGGGAATGGTGGCCGGGAAACCAGGAATGGGAATAACAATCGAAATGTAAATAAGAAATACTCATGTTAATAAAGATAAAAAAACATTTGAAATAGAAAAAAATTCATAGCATATAAAGGCAGACTTATTAGAACTATATGTGATTTTTCAGTGGAGATTCTAAAAGTCACAAGGGACTATAGAGATGTGCTACAGAATCAAAGAGGCCATAGGAACCTGACGGGACTTCTATGGACAGCACAGCTTGTTTTTATATTATTAATTAAAAAATATTTATTTATAACACAAAATGTTGCCTCATTCCTTCCCCAACTCATAGATTTCTGCCCCCTCCCCATCACTTGTGAAAGAAAACTCCCCCATCTGCATCATTGCCATTTCCTGGGCCATCAAGTCTCTACTGTATTAGGTACCTTTCCTCCCACTGAGGCCAGATAAGGCATCCCTCTGCTACATATGTTCCAGGGGCCTCAGTTCCACCACTGTACGCTCTTTGACTGGTGGTACATCTCTGGAATTTCCCAGAGGTCCAGGGTTGTTGACACTGTTGGTCTTTCTATGAAGTTTGCATGACCTTTAGCTCCTTTAGTCCTTTCCCTAACTCTTCCAAGGGGTTCTGGACCTCATTTCAATAGTTGGCTAGGTTTGCATCTGTGTCAGCCAGCTCCTGGTAGTGCCACTCAAAGGATATCCAAGGTAGGTTTCTGTTTGCAAGCACAGCATAAATAGCATCAGTAATAGTGTTAGGGATTGATACCCACCCATTGGAGGGATACCAAATTGGGTCAGTCACTGGGTGGCCATTTGTGTTAGTCAGGGATTCTATTCCTGCAGAAACATCATTAACAAAAGGCAAGTTTGGGAGGAAAGGATTTATTCAGCTTACATACCAACATTGCTGTTCATCATTAATGGAAGTTAGGGCTGGAATTCAAGCAGGCAAGGAAGCAGGAGCTGATCCAGAGACTGTGGAAGGATGTTACTTTTGGCATGCTTCCTCTGACTTGCTTGACTTTCTTTCATATAGAACCCAGGAATACCAGCCTAGGGATGGCTCCACAAACATTTGGTGCTCCAACCCTTGATCACTAATTGAGAAAATGCCTCACAGCTGGACCTCTTGGAAGTCTTTCCTCAAGGGAGTTTCCTTTCTGTGTGATAACTCAAGCTTGTTCCAATTTGACACACAAAACTAGCCAGGAAAAACATGAATCCCAAAGATGTAGGTTCCACCTGATGTGTTAGTAAGTGCTAGCAGGCAGAGAAGATAGACTCTTCTTCCTTCCTCCACTGTGCTTATTAAAGCTCCAAGCATAAAGTATGGTCAAGAATAATGGTATGTAACATCTTGCCTGGATTTGGAAATTTCTCTGTCCCAGGCTGGCCATCAACTTTTTGATCTGTTTGACTAAGAGGATGTATTAAACCTTTTCATTCTAAAGTTTTCATGGCCACTATGCCTCAAGATTTGAATCAAAAACATGTGTCATCCTAAGTCAAGATCCAGGTTAGAAGCTTGTGTCTTCCATCCTCCTGATCTGGATCACAGGTGTACTCACCATTTCAGGATTGTTATTCATTTCATATGAATTCAGGTTGAAAAACAGGAATAGGCATCACAATAACCAAAACGAAATCCTCCAGTGTGTCAGTCACTAATTTACTTCTGTTTTTAAGAGATATATGCGATTAAGCGTCAAATGAATGCCAAATCTGCAGTAAACACACTTCTTTTTAGAGGGAAACATTCTTTCATTCTTTTGAATACTTAATATTTTATTTTATGTTCTTAAAATTTTGCATCTTAAGGCCCTCCAAATTGGTCTTATAATGATTCTTTGCTGCATGCTTTCAAAATTAACTTAGTTTTTATGGACTTTCCATAAATCACAGGGACATTAAATACTCTGATCTGTTATATCTTGACAATGGTTCTTTGCTCAAAATCTCCCATTCAGTTTGGCAGCTATGGAAACATCTGAATTTTTAGAGTCATTTCTTTTAACTTGGCAGTCATTTACATTTTGCTTCTTAGAAAAGATAGAGACAAGTACTTGAAATTTTCCATGTGTTTTTTTTTAACTAATCACTTTCAATTTCACAGGAAATGGAAAGAAAATGGCCACAGACATGTGATTAGGCATTAGTTCACATATCTCCTTTTTTGGATATCTTTATTTACATTTAAAATGTTATTCCCTTTCTGGATTTCCCATCAATAAGCTCCCTATATCATCCTGCTTCCCATGCTTTTATAAGGGTGTTTTCCCTCCTGAAACAATACGATTCCTGCCACCCACAATGACATTCCCATACACTGAGGGATTCAGCCTTGGTAGAACCAAGGGCTTCTCCTCCCACTGGTGCCAAACAAGGCCATCCTCTACTACATATGAAGCTAGAAACATGTGTCTGTCCATGTGTATGCTTTTGGTAGTGGTTTAGTCCCTGAGAGAACTAGTTGGTTGCTGTTGTTGTTCTTTTTGGGTTACAAGACCCTTCAGGTCCTTCAATCCTTTCTCTACTCCTACAGAGACCCAGTTCTCATTTCAATGGTTTGCTGCTAGAATTCCCCTCTTTATATGACATACTCTGGCTGAGCCACTCAGGAGACTCCTGTCAGCTTATGCTCCTGTCAGCATGCACTTCTTGGCTTCATCAATATTGTCTAGGTTTGGTGGATACAAATATATATATGTTCCTGGAAGCCCAGGGGTGAGGCAGGTTCTGAATGGCCATTCCTTTCACCTCTGCTCCAAACTTTGTCTCCATATCTCCTCCTATGAATATTTTTGTTCTCTCTTCTTGAGCTTAATGTGGTCTGTTTATTTTATCTTGGGTAAATCGAGATTTGGGGCTAATATCCCCTTATCAGTGAAGGCATAACTATGTGTGTGTGTGTGTGTGTGTGTGTGTGTGTCCGAGAGAGAGAGAGAGAGAGAGAGAGAGAGAGAGAGAGAGAGAGAGAGAGAGAGAGAAACAGAGAGAAAGATTTGGTTACCTCACTCAGGATGACATTTTCTAGTTCCATCTATTTGCCTATGAATTTTAAGAAGTCATCTTTTGTGATAACCAAGTAGTACTCCATTGTGTAGATGTGCCATATTTTCTGTATCCATTCCTCTGTTGGAGAGCATCTATGTTCTTTCTTGCTTCTGGCTATTATAAATGTGACTGCTGTGAACATAGTGGAGCATGTCTTCATGTTATATGTCTGGGCAGCATATGGGTATATGCCTATGAGAGGTATAGCTGGGTTCTCAGGTAGTGCAATGTCCAATTTTCTGAGCAACCTCAAGAATGATTTCCAGAGTGGTTGTACTAGGTTACAATCCCAGCAACAATGGAGGAGTGTTGCTCTTTCTCCACATCCTTACCAATACCTGTTGCCAACTGAATTTTTCATCTTAGCCATTCTGAATTGTGTGAGCTGGAATCTCAGGTTTGTTTTGATTTGCATTTTCATGATGACTAAGGATGTTGAGCATTTCTTTTGGTACTTCTCAGCCATTTGATATTCCTCACCTGAGAATTCTTTGTTTAGCTCTGTGTTCCATTTTTAATAGGGTTATTTGACTCTATGGAGTCTAACTTCTTGACTTCTTTGTATATATTGAATACTAGTCCTCTATCAGATGTAGAATTTGTGAAGTGATTTTTCCAATCTGTTGACTGACTTTTTGTCCTAATGACAGTGTCCGTTGCTTTATAAAAGCTTTGCAATGTTACAAGATCCCATTTGTCCATTCTTGATCTTGCTGTATAAGCCATTGGTATTCTGTTCTGGAAATTATTTCTAGTGCCCATGTGTTTGAGGCTCTTCCCCAGTTTTTCTTCTGTTAGTTCAAATGTATCTGGTACTGTGGGGGTGGTTCTTGATCTGCTTGGATTTGAGTTTTGTACAGGGTGATAAGAATGGTTTGATTTGGGCTGGAGAGATGTCTCAATGGTTAAGACCACTGACTACTCTTCCAGAGGTCTTGAGTTCAATACCTAGCAACCACATGGTGGCTCACAACCATCTGTAATGGGATCTGATGCCCTCTTCTTGTGTGTCTGAAGACAGCTACAGTGTACCCATATACATAAAATAAATAAATAAATCTTTAAAATAAAGAATGGATTAATTTGCATTCTTCTGAATGCTGACCTCTACCATTTGTTGAAAATGCTTTTTTATCCACTGGATAGATTTAGTTTTAGTTTTTCAAAGATCAAGTGACCATAAGTGTGTGGGTTCATTTCTGGGTCTTCAATTCTATTCCACTGATCTACTTGCTCGTCTCTGTACCAATATCATACATTTTAGTGTTTTTTTTAAATTAATTTATGTTGATAGTAATTCAATGTTGTTTTGTTTTTTACATATTAATAGAAATTTCAATTTTGTTAAAATTATATACCAGTAGAAATTTAGATTCATTTTGTTAGAATTATTATATATTAATAAAAATTCAGTTGCTTTATTTGAATTATTGTATATTTATAGCAACTTAAAGTTTTTGTGTAATATGTGTATTATTAGAAATTTCATATTTCTGTTTAATCATTGTATAGGAATAGGAATTTAAGCAAATTGCATGAATTATATTATATTACTAATAATTTAGAGTTTAATTGTACATTTTTAGAAATTTTAATGTGTTATGCTTGATTTATTGCATATTAATATAAATCTGCATTGTTTGTTAAATATTGCACATTAATAAAAATTTAAAGTCATTTTGTTTGAAATGTTTTATAGTATTGGAAATTTAAGTGTTTTTAAATCATTGTATATTAATGGAATTTAAGTTTGTAGTATTTGTTGTATGTAGATAGAGTCTTAAATTCCTTTTTCATTGAATTACTGTACATTAATAGATGTTTAAGCATTTTTATTAAGATACGGCCTCTGGGAACCGGAAGATAGGGGCACTGGAGCTGCAGGTCCCCCATGCTCCAGACACCACCTGAACCTGAAGGGACTAGATCAATATTTCTCCGCACTGAAATCCCGTGGGAGGGAGAGATAAATCGTCAGAGAGGCAGACATGCCTGGGAATCCAAAAGAGACTACACTCTGCCCACATTTATGACTCCACAGGAAAAGACCTAATGCCATCCGGGACCCCGGTCCACGGGGGATCCCAGAAAAGGCGATGCAGGCCCTCCTGGTTGGTGCCCTCACGGAGAGCTCAAAAGCAACCCCCCATGAGCAAACTTGAGCTGCGGGACCACAGGTAAGACCAACTTTTCTGCTCCAAGCGACCTGCCTGGTGGACTCAGGACACAGGCCGACAGGAACAGCTGAAGACCAGTAGACAGGAAAGACTACATGCCCGAAAGTAGAACACTCTGTTCCCATAGCAGGATGAAATAAAACAGGAAAACAGGTCTTCAGCACTCCTGAAACACCGGCATATTGGATGGTCTAGCCACTGTCATAAATAGCAGAACAAAGTAACACCAGAGACAATCTGATGGCAAGAGGCAAGCCCAGGAACCCAAGCAACAGCAACCAAGACTACAAGGCATCATCAAAGTCCAATTATCCTACAAAAGGAAACACTGAATATCCAAACACACCAGAAAAGCAAGATCTAGATTTAAAATCACATTTGATCATGCTGCTGGAGGAATTCAAGAAAGACATGAAGAACTCCCTTAGAGGAATGCAGGAAAACATAAATGAACAAGTAGAAGCCTATAGAGAGGAATCACAAAAATCCCTGAAAGAATTCCAGGAAAACACAATCAAAGAGTTGAAGGAATTTAAAAATGGAAACAGAAGCAATAAAGAAAGAACACAGGGAAACAACCCTGGATATAGAAAACCAAAGGAAGAGACAAGGAGCCATAGATACAAGCATCACCAACAGAATACAAGAGATCGAAGAGAGAATCTCAGGAGCAGAAGATTCCATAGAAATCATCAACACAACTGTCAAAAATAATGTAAATTGGAAAAAGCTACTGGTCCAAAACATACAGGAAATCCAGGACACAATGAGAAGATCAAACCTAAGTATAATAGGTATAGAAATAGTGAAGACTCCCAGCTCAAAGGACCAGTAAATATCTTCAACAAAATCATAGAAGAAAACTTCCCTAACCTAAAGAAAGAGATGACCATATACATACAAGAAGCCTAAGATCTCCAAATGGTTTGGACCAGAAAAGAAACTCCTCCTGTCAGATAATAATCAAAGCAGCAAATGCACAAAATAAAGAAAGAATATTAAAAGCAGTAAGGGAAAAAGGTCAAGTAACATATATAGGCAGACCTGTCAGAATCACACCAGACTTCTCGCCAGAGATTATGAAAGCCAGAAGATCCTGGACAGATGTCATATAGACCCTAAGAGAACACTAATCCCATCCCAGGTTACTGTATCTTGCAAAACTCTCAATTGACACAGATGGAGAAACCAAGATATTTCATGACAAAACCATTTTTGCACAATATCTTTCTACAAATCCAGCACTACAAAGGATAATAAATGGTAAAGCCCAACATAAGGAGGCAAGCTACACCCTAGAAAAAGCAAGAATCTAATCATCTTGGGAACAAAACAAAGAGAAGAAAAACACACAAACATAATCTCACATCCAAATATGAATGTAACAGGAAGCAACAATCACTATCCCTTAATATCTCTCAACATCAATGGCCTCAACTCCCCAATAAAAATACAGTTGAACAAGCAGGATGCACAATGAGGACCCTGCATTCTGCTGCGTACAGGAAACACACCTTATAGAAAAAGACAGACACTACCTCAGAATGAAAGGCTGGAAAATAACTTTCCAAGAAAATGGTCTGAAGAAGCAAGCCGGAGTAACCATTCTAATATCGAATAAAATTGATTTTCAACTTAAATCATCAAAAAAGATAAGGAAGGGCACTTCATATTCATTAAAGGAAAAATCCACCAAGATTAACTCTTAATCCTATATATCTATGCTCCAAATACAAGGTCACCTACATACATAAAGTAAACCTTAATAAAGCTCAAAACACACATTGCACCTCACACAATAATAGTAGGAGATTTCAGCACCCCACTCTCATCAATGGACAGATCATGGAAACAGAAATTAAACAGAGACATAGAGAAACTAAGAGAAGTCATGAACCAAATGAACTTAACAGATATTTATAGAACATTCTATCCTAAAGCAAAAGGATATACATTCTTCTCAGCACCTCATTGTACTTTCTCCAAAGTTGACCACATAATTGTTCATAAAACAGGCCTCAACAGATACAGAAAGATAGAAATAATCCATTCATCCTATCAGACCAACAGGAACTACAGCTGGTCTTCAATAACAATAAGGGAAGAACGCCCATATATACATGGAAGTTGAACAATGCTCTACTCAATGATAACATCGTCAAGGAAGAAATAAAGAAAGAAATTAAAGACTTCTTAAAATTTAATCAAAATGAAGGTACAACATACCCAAACTTATGGGACACAAGGAAAGCTGTGCTAAGAGGAAAAGTCATAGATAGCTCTGAGTGCCTGCAGAAAGATACAGGAGAGAGCATATATCAGCAGCTTGACAGCATACCTAAAAGCTCTAGAACAAAAAGAAGCAAATACACCCAGGAGGAGGCAGGAAATAATCAAACTCAGAGCTGAAGTCAACCAAGTAGAAACAAAAAGGATCATAGGAAGAATCAACAGAACAAAAAGTAGGTTCTTTGAGAAAATCAACAAGATAGATAAACCCTTAGCCAGACTAACGAGAGGACACAGAGAGTGTGTCCAAATTAACAAAATCAGAAATGAAAAGGGAGACATAACTACAGAATCAGAGGAAATTCAAAAAATCATCAGATCTTACTATAAAAGCCTATATTCAACAAAACTTGAAAATCTGCAGGAAATGGACAATTTCCTAGACAGATATCAGTTACTGAAGTTAAATCAGGAACAGATAAACCATTTTACCAACCCCATAACTTCTAAAGAAATAGAAGCATTCATTAAATGTCTCCCAACCAAAAAGAACACAGGTACAGATGGGTTCAATGCAGAATTCTATCACACCTTCATAGAAGACCTCATATCAATTCTATCCAAACTATTCCACAAAATTGAAACAGAAGGAATGCTACTGAATTCCTTCTATTAAGCCACAATTACTCTTATACCTGAACCACAGAAAGATCCAACAAATAAAGATAACTTTAGACCAATTTCCCTTATGAATATCGACGTAAAAGTACTCAATAAAATTCTGGCAAACCAAATCCAAGAGCACACCAAAACAATCATCCACCATAATCAAGTCGGCTTCATCCCAGGCATGCAGGGATGGTTTAATATTTGGAAAAGCATCAACGTGATCCAATATATAAACAAACTGAAAGAACAAAACCACATGATCATTTCATTAGATACTGAGAAAGCATTTGACAAAATTCAACACCCCTACATGATAAAAGTCCTGGACAGAATAGGAATTCAAGGCTCATACATAAACATAGTAAAAGCCATATATAGCAAACCGATAGCTAACAGTAAATTAAATGGAGAGAAATTGAAGCAAGCCCACTAAAATCAGGGTCTAGAGAAGGCTGCTCATTCCCTACTTATTCAATAAAATTCTTGAAGTTCTAGCCCAAGCAATCAGATAGCAAACGGAGATTGAGCGCATACAGATTGGAAAGGAAGATGTCAAAATATCACTATTAGCAGATGACATGATAGTATATTGACGTGATCCAAAAAGTTCCACCAGAGAACTACTAAAGCTGATAAACACCTTCAGCAAAGTGGCTGGGTATAAAATTAACTCAAATAAATCAGTAGCTATCCTCGACACAAAAGAGAAACAAGCTGAGAGAGAAATTTGGGAAACGGCACCCTTCACAATATTCCCAAATAAAATAAAATACCTTGGCGTGACTTTAACCAAGCAAGTAAAAGATCTGTACAATAAGAACTTCAAGACTCTGAAGAAAGAAATTGAAGAAGACCTCAGAAGATGGAAAGATCTCCCATGCCCATGGATTGGCAGGATTAATATAGTAAAAGTGGCTATTTTACCAAAAGCGACCTACAGATTCAATGCAATCGCCATCAAAATATCAATCCAAATCTTCAGAGAGTTAGACAGAGCAAATGGCACATTCATCTGGAATATCTAAAACCCCAGGATAGCTAAAACTATCCTCAACAATAAAATGATTTCTGGGGGAATCACTATCCCTCAACTCAAGCAGTATTTCAGACTAATAGTGATAAAAACTGTATGGTATTGGTATAGAGACAGACAGAGAGACCAGGGGAATAGAATTGAAGACCCAGAAATGAACCCACACACCTATGGTCACTTGATTTTTGACAAAGGAGCCAAAATCATCCAATGGAAAAAAAGTTAGCCTTTTCAGCAATCAGTGTTGGTTCAACTGGAGGTCAACATGTAGAAGAATGCAGATCAATCCATGCTCATCACCCTGTACAAAGCGTAAGTCCAAATGGATCAAGGACCTCTACATCAAACCAGATACACTCAAACTAATAGAAGAAAAAGTGGGGAAGCATCTCGAACACCTGGGCACTGGAGAAACTTTCCTAAACAAAACACCAATTGCTTATGCTCTAAGATCAAGAATTGACAAATGGGATCTCATAAAACTGCAAAGCTTCTGTAAGGCAAAGGAGTAAAGGACACTGTGGTTAGGACATAATGGCAACGAACAGATTGGGAAAAGATCTTTACCAATCCTACAACAGATAGAGGGCTTATATTCAAAACATACAACAATTTCAAGAAGTTAGACCAGAGGCAGACAAATAACCCTATTAAAAATGGGGTTCAGAGCTAAAAAAAGAATTCAGACCTGAGGAATGCTGAATGGCTTAGAAACACCTAAAGAAATGTTCAACATCTTTAGTCATAGGGGAAATGCTAACCAAAACAACCCTGAGATTTCACCTCACACCACTGAGAATGGCTAAGATCAAAAACTCAGGTTACGGGGGTGGGGATTTAGCTCAGTGGTAGAGCGCTTGCCTAGGAAGCGCAAGGTCCTGGGTTCGGTCCCCAGACCCGAAAAAAAAAAAAGAACTAAAAACTCAGGTTACAGCAAATGCTGGCGAGGATGTGTAGAAAGAGGAAGACTCCTTCATTGTTGGTGGGATTGCAGACTGGTACAACCATTCTGGAAATCAGTCTGGAGGTTCCTCAGAAAGTTGGACATTTAACTACCTGAGGACTCAGCTATACCACTCTTGGGCATATACCCAAAAGATGCCCCAACATATAAGAAAGACAGATGCTCCGCTATGTTTGTAGCAGCCTTATTCATAATAGACAGAAGCTGGAAAGAACCCAGATGCCCTTCAACAGAGGGATGGATACAGAATATGTGGTACATCTACACAATGGAATATTACTCAGCTATCAAAAACAATGCCTTTATGAAATTCATAGGCAAATAGATGGAACTGGAAAATATCATTCTGAGTGAGGTAACCCTTTCACAGAAAAACACACATGGTATGCACTCATTGATAAGTGGCTATTCGCCCAAATGCTTGAATTGCCCTAGATGCACAGAACTCATGAAACTCAAGAGGGATGACCAAAATGCAAATGCTTTACTCCTTCTGTAAAAGGGCAAGAAGAATACTCTTGGCAAGGCATAGGGAGGCATAGTTTAGAACAGAGGCAGAAGGAACACCCATTCAGAGCCTGCCCCGCATGTTGCCCATACATATACAGCCACCCAATTAGACAAGATGGATGAAGCAAAGAAGTGCAGGCCGACAGGACCTGGATGTAGATCTCTCCTGAGAGACAAAGCCAGAATACAACAAATATATAGGCGAATGCCAACAGCAAACTCCTGAACTGAGAACGTGGCCCCTATTGAATGAATCAGAGAAAGGACTGGAAGAGCTTGAAGGGGCTCAACACCCCATATGATCAACAATGCCAAGCAACTAGAGCTTCCAGGGTCTAAGCCACTACCCAAAAACTATACATGGACTGACCCTGGGCTCCAACCTCATAGGTAGAAATGAATATCCTAGTAAGAGCACCAGTGAAAGTGGAAGCCCTTGTTCCTGCCAATACTGAACCCCCAGTGAACGTGTTTGTTTGGGGGAGGGCGAAATGGGGGGACGATGGGGAGGGGAACACCCATATAGAACGGGAGGTGTAGGGCCTAGGGAGATATTGGCCTGGAAACCGGGAAGGGGAATAGCAATTGAAACATAAATAATAATCATTTTAATAAAGATAAAAAAGTATTTTTATTAAATGAATATCAACAGGAATAACATGGTATTGTTTAACTCTTTTATATTGATAGAAAATTAAAGTTGTTTTATTAGATTATTTTATTTTATTGCAAATAACTCATGTATTTGAAATGTGATGATTCTTAGGACTATGTTTTATTTTGTTTAGACGTTTCATGTTTGAGAATAAGAAAATTCATAAACATGCAGAAGTATATTATGTGGAAACTTGTGCGTTCTTGAAAGTCAATTATGTCAAATGATATTTGACTTGGGTATACAGGTGAAAAATTTTTTGCTAAAGCAAACATGTTTAAGGATGCATGACATTAAGAGGGATCCAACAGATGAAGAAGGATGCTGGATGTTTTTGGTATGTTTGCCAGTCTTTTATGGCCATCATTTGTCATGACTTCATAGAAAGAAACACACCAAAAATCTTGTGGAACCTTCTGGACATCTCAATGCATCCAAATACTCCAGCCAATTGGCAAAGCAATGTCAGACTCACATGGAGTTTTGAGAAGAGAGACTCACATGGTGTTTTGCTGAGGAAAAACCAGTGCAAGGATATGTGATACTTAGAGGGTGTATAAATACTACTCGACTGACCGTGACACAGGCCATTTATAACACTTCCTCACTAGTCATCACTTCATTGAGATAGTCATGTTAGAAAACATGGCATCCCTGTTGGTTTTGTTCATTCCTACTGACTGATACCTATTTGGGAGAGGACTGGATGTTTCTACAGGGTCATGCAACCACTTCTGCCTGGTGTTTACTTTTCTAACACTGCTAAATTGCCTGAAGGTGTATATTTGACAATGAAGATTAGATTTGCTCCAAACAAATATTTCTGGAAAAGTCTACTTCCCCCCATATCCTAATCATTTCTTTTCTACTCTTTCTGATGGGTTGTGGACTAAAAAGGTGGTTGAAGCATGTTAAAACTCTTATTAAAAGTAGGCTTTGAAAAAATATAAGTGCACCACCCCAGAAAATTGTGTTAAAGGCTCTGTGCATGCATTCAGCCAAGTCAGGGTGAGGAAGTCACTGGAAGAAAAATGATTGTTAAAATTTGGGAATACCAAACATGGAAGGCATATGTAGGTGCTCTGTAATCTGAGCGAGGCCAGAAGATAGGAGAAAGGGCTAGAGAGCAAGTTTCAGACTTGCCCTATCTAAGGGCACCATGTGAAATCTCGTCATAATTAGGTATGCCTCCTGCACTGTAACTGTACTTGTGCACTCGATATTGGAGCAAACATAACAAGAAATTCGGTACAAAACTGAGTGCTTAGAGCCAAGCATGGCGTTATGCACAGGAAACTGGAAAAGAACTTCTGTAGACCTCTTCCTGAAAACCTGGTATAAGCCCTGTTCCAATGAAACAGCACTGGCTGTGCACAAATGGCAATGGAAGCTGGAGGATGGAGAAACAATTGAGAAAGTTTGATTAGGAAGTTGCACGAAAGGTTGTGTGGATGGTCTCAACAGGAGAATTCCAGGGAAGTTATTTAGGCAAAGGTGTTAAGAGAACCTGGACCCTAAGATCTTTTAGACACTAGACCACCAGCAAGACAGCATAAACCATCATATGAGAACCCCCCAAACATATACAGCAGAACACTGCCGGGTCTGGCATCCCTCAGTAAGAAAAGATGCACCTTACTACTCTCAAGAGACTGGAGTACGGAGGGAGTGGGGATGTCTGGTGAAAGGGTGATGTCATTCTCCTGGAGATAGGGGTAGAGGAGTGGTGTATGGGATATGGAACAGCCAAAGTGTGAACCAGTAGTCGGATAAAATCTGAAGCAAAAAAAAAAAAGATTAAATAAATAATTTAAAAAGAGTAAGGATAAAAGAGAAATCTGGAAAGAGTTAGGCCTTAGAGTGTTGTAGTATTATGGATATCTTAGTTCTCTAGGAAAGCAAGAGATATTGTGCAGGATCAGTGTTACCAGCACTATCCTGGCAACTGAAGATGGCGTGGAAGGGAAGATACTAGAGAGATCAACAGCAAGGAGCAATGATTGAATTGTTTACATATATTGGGAGCATCACAGTTAGCATTAATTCTGGAACAAACTACCATTATAGCAGGGCAGGAAGTTGACTGTCCATCTGTGAGGGAACACATGTCAGGAAGGAAATAAGAAATCTAGAGGCAGGAAGAAAAATGGATACCATTAAGGATTACTACAAAATGCTTTGCACTCCAATACTATTTTGGCTTCCCTTCTTAAGCAAACTTCAACCACTTCTGAAAGCATGGCAAAACCTGCCAATTATTGCAAACTACCATAAGAACCATAGCTCAAGACAGCTTGTGAGAGTTTATGTATGTGAGGTGCATGGAGTTGCACTATTAGGACCTTGTTGGAGTAGGTGTTGTCACTGTGGTCTTGGACTTAAGAACCTCCTCCTAGCTGTGTGGAAATGAGTTCTCTGCTATCCCTCAGATGAACTCTCAGTTTATCCTTCACCATGCCTGTCTGGATGCCACAATGTTCCTGACTTGATGATGATGGACTGAATCTCTGAACCTGTAAGCCAGGCCCAATTAAATGTTGTGCTTTATATTACTTGCATTTGTCATGAAGTCTTTTAAGAGCAGTAAAACCCTAACTAAGAGCTCTAAGCAGGCTTTTCTACAGATTCTTTCAGGGAGGAATGTTCTCTCAGGTGAATCACATTAATATAACACAAACCATCTTGGTGAGGCTATAACACTCCAGGCAGAAGAGTGTGGCAACATGGCCCACATGGTACTAATTCTGATGATAAAAGAATCATGCAAGATTTCTGGATTAATAGAGTCCTTAGAAACAGTCTGAGAGGCTCAAATCCAGGCTATCTGTGTCAAAATGTAAATCCAGCAAATGGGTTCCAAGAAACAAGGTCAGGGAGTATGTACAGAGCAGAATTTGGGCTGTATTTGGGAATACTAAATTGGGAAGCACAGTCCAGGTGCTTTGTGATCTGGGGGAATTCCTAAAAATAGGAGAAGAGACTGGAGGGTAGGGTTCAGACTTGCCAACAAAGGAAGCTCATGTGAAATCTTTTCATACTTAGGTAGGCCTCCAGCAATTGAGACTATACTTGAGGACCCACTAGTGAAAGCAACTCATCAGTAATTGCTTGGAGATCATTTTCTCTCAAGAGAAGCATGGAATAATGAACAAGACACTGAAAGGCAAAGGCCTGTAAATCTGGTCAGCAAACCAGTATCAGACCTGTCCGTCATGGAAGAGAATGGGAGTATAGAACTCACAAACATATCTGTGTCTACTAGACTAATTGAAGAAGTTGGATGCAGAATCTACAGGATAGGACATAGACCTGTAGTTGTATGCATTGTATGGGCAGGAGAAATTGAGGGAAGACATTCAGGCAAAGAAAGTCATTGAAAGAAATAGGCATCCAGAGTTAGGGATTGGATTGCAGGATGGGTGGTATAGTTATCTCCATTCTCTAGAAATTCAAGAGAAATAATGCAGTATTACTGTAACTATAACTATCCTGGCACACTGAAAGAGAGCTTCTGGAGAGGTGAACTACAAGAACAAATGGCTAAGCTGTGAGCCACCACATATCGGTAACATCACTGTTGATCTTGAATCTGGGAAAGCGTACCATAGAAAGCAAGGCAGGAGCACCCCATTCCATAAGTAAGAGTACAGAGATCAGCCATCTAGGAAGAAACATAAATGAAAGAACTAAAGTAGATAACACAAATAAATACTAAACTATTCTTTGCACTCCACAGGTAACTTGAATTGCCTTCTTGTAAAATTGAGAATCACCTCTAGAAGCTTAACAACAATACAGGGCTCCAGATATCTTTAAGTCTCCATACACATTGGAGCACTTAAACAATTTCTCTACAGAGCACTTCATGAAGGAATGTCCTCAATTAGGTTTTCTTCTTCCCAGATGACTCTACATTGGATAAAAGCAACTGAACAAACCATCTTGGAAAGTCTTTATGTTGAGGCAGAAGAATGTGATTGGTCCACATGGTACTGAATCTGATGAAACAATGATGTAAGATTACAATGTTCATAGAATCATAACAAATAGACAGAGATCTGCTAAGCCTGGCAAATTGTGTCAGAGTTAGAATTCCAGCAATTGTGTCTACAAAAGCATGTTCTACACTTCTGCACAAAGCAGAACTGGATTTGTTTCTGGGAGTACTAAACAGGGAAGACCAGTTTTGATGCTGTTACCTGGTGGAGGGCTGGGTATAGCACATGCAACTGGAGGTCAAGTTTCGGACATTCCAGCATAGGAAACCAAATTTTAATCTATACATATTTACCTACACCTCTTATCATGAATGCTATAATTGTGGACTCACTACTGGAGAAACACAACTTCAAATTCGGTGTTATGCTGGATACCTGGTGTCCAGCAGGGGGTTAACCTTGATGGGAATGACAAAGTTGTATATATCTCATCATACATACCAGAAACAAAGCCTGTCCATCAGAAACAGGATTGGGAGTACAGAGGTGGCAAAGGAAAGTTGGAACTAAATAACGAATGGAGGAATTTAAATACAGAAGCTGCATGATAGTCCTAGGCCTGAGTTTTTGTGCATGATATGAACATGAGAGATTCAGGGGATCTATTCAATGTGATGTGTTGAGTACAGTCTGTATCCATATGTAGGATGTAACATGTGGGGGTGGATTTGGTACCCTGCTTGTATAGAATACCCACACATATAGTATATGATCTGTTTGATGAGAACTATCTTGTCACATTGACAATAACAGTGGAAGGGGACGTTCTGGACAGCCCACCCACAATGCACAAAGGCAGAGCTGTAAATGGGGAACAACACAGTGGGGCTGACTTTTGGGTAACTTACCATTGCAAGCAGGAAGCTACACTGTAAATCATTGAGAGAATACAAGTCATTAGTTAAGGATGAAACCTATAGGTAGGAACTGAAGCAGATACAACTAAGGAATACTAGGTAACGCTTTTCAATCCATACTTACCTCAGTTGTCTTCTTTTACAACCATGTATCTCTTCACAAAACTTAGCATTATGTGCACAGGGCTCCTCAAGATTTTCTATAGGACATTTCATAGAGGAGTGTTCTTAAAAGACTCCTTCTTCTCAGATGACTCTAGGTTTTGCCATGTTAAGACAACACAGCCACTATAATGAGGCTTTACCACACCTAGTAGAATGTGGCCGCAAGGTACATGTAGAACTGAATTGATGATAAAAATGATACAAGGTTGACATGATTTATATAATCCTGAAGTCTATGAGCCTCAAAGCCAAGCAATCTATTTCAGAACTGGAAGTGCAGACTATTTATCTGTAGAGTCATAGTTTGTGAGTGTGCACAGAACAACGTTGGGTTTCTATTTGACATACTAAAGAGGGAAGGCAAGTGCAGGTGCTGTTTGATCTTAGGGAGGGCTTGGAGTAGGAGATGAGACTGGAGGACAAGATTGAGATTTAACCACATTGGACATCCCTGTTTAATCTGCATACACTCAGAAAACCTACAGTCCACACTGCAATTGTGCAATCACTACTGGATGAACTCACCAGAAAACTGGGTGTAAGGTTGTTTGTCAAGAGGCAGTCATGTAAGAGTGCAGAGGGGACTGAAATATAGAGGTCTGAATTTCCCACCTGACTATAGATGTGGCAGTATGTTCCACATGGTAATGAATCTGACGAAATTGACATGAGATTACTGATTTTTTAGAATCCTAAAGCACAGCTTGAGAACCTCTAAGGCTAGGCAATCTGTCAGAACTGGAAGTCCTTCAAAAGGGGTAGAGATGCTTGTGCATGAATATGGGAAAGAATATTGTATTCTGGAGTCTGAATAAAATTATGTTGGAGATGTGAGAAACATGAGTTATCTGTCATGAAAAGCTACATGTTTCCCTTGCTCTCTGAAACATCTTAGGGGTATTAAAAATTATGAACAATCTTAGAATAAATTGCTTTCACATTTTGAAGTGTCCTTCGGCCTATGAAGAGACATGCTGGAATATTGAACTTTAAAGGTGATATGTTTGGGATTTGTGAAGATGCTTCTTGGGTAAGGGTTGGTGTCAAGCATAATGATGTGAGGTGGAACACAGTGACCTAAATGACATAACATGAAAACTAACTCTGACAAGTTTTCATCCCCTACACATCACTTGGGTGACAAAAGCACACTGGAAATGTGTGGACATTTGTGATATTCACAACCAGGGGAATAACAGATGGCTGTTGCCTTCTGGTAGATACAGGCTACAGATGGCACTAGTATCCTCAGTTCACAGAATTACCTTCTTCCCCCAAGAAAGCAACACACACCACTGGCAAAGTCAAGACTAAGACATCCAGCATTTCCAGCCAGAGAAAGAAGAAATTATATGTCTCCATACAAAAAGGTGGTGACTTTTCTCTGTTGAAGTGTCAAATTACTTACAATCCATCTTTCACCTTGTGTTTGTCATGTTTCTGCCACTTGTTGTTCCCCTGTACTTTTGCCTGCTACTTCTTCTTAGCAATACCGAACACATATAGCCTGCAGAATTTACGATGCAAAAACAAAAAAGGAACACATTTGAAATGTGTTAATGCATCCGATATTACTGACCCTGCAATGAAACCCACATAATTATTATCCTCCTTTTATAGATAGGAAAACAATACAGAGAGAATAATTCATTTATTCAGTCTCAGAGAGATTCAAGGATATAAAACACAGTGTACTCTCTACAGCCTTCACACATTGGGCTTTGAGTCTGAAAGACTTACTTACATGAAAAGTGTTGACAATTAGGCAAGCTCCACTGACAGTCCTGCCTAGCAATGATGGGACCATAAGACAACACAAAACCAATAAGAGATATCATTATTAGCTTCACATAGGTGAAAATTTCCCACAGTCACCTCTAGCAAATGTCCCCCATGCACATGTGCCACAGTTCCTATAAAGAGCCAAGTGTTTTCTCCCCACCACTTCTTTCCTACTCCCCCAGGCAGTCTCTGCATGTGCCTCATCCCTCCCTTTTAATAAACCTGTGTGAGACTTGTCAGAACTTGTCACCTAGTGTCATCAGAAAGTTAGTGGATGGGTTTCTGCCTGTGCCCAAAGCTGAAACTGCCTGACAGACCACTGTGCCACTGTGCGGGAGAGAGCTGTACCTTCAGAAATGCAGACAATCCTGAGAGCAGAGGGCAGACAACCACTTCTGACCACATTCCTGGCCCAGGAAGAACCTGCCTAGTGCCCTCTGTATAGAGTTATCAGGAACAGGATGTTTCCAGTTTCTGCCTGTGCCCAGAGCTTTACTGGTCCCTCAACTCACTCTACTCAAGTCCTCTGGGGAAGAAGGATGGACTCTGAGAATTGAAGACAATCTTGAGATCTCAGAGGAGACAACTAGTTCTTCTCAAATTCTTGGACTAAGAGGAAACTGCCTAATGCCTTCTGTGGCCTCCATGGCCTCTGAGCACAGGAACCTAGGAGCAGTAAGGAGCTGGACACTTCCACTCTCTGTCTGTGCCCATAGCTGAAAGATAGTCTCCAGGAGCACTGACACACCTGAGAGCAGAGGTTAAGACCAACCCTTCTGCTATGAGCAACACACCTGGAGGCGTCAGGGCATACAAACCCAGAAGTCTGGGAAAGGACTCTTATGGTTTCTAACTTCACCAGGAACTGACCCAGTCCCACAGCTCTCTGTTCCTGGTTCCGGCTGAAAGAAAACAAGTCTACAAATATGCTGACATACATGCTTACAGGAGGGTCAAGCCACTGTCAGAGTTAGCAAGACAAGCTACCAATAGAGAAAAGGTGATGGCAAGAGGTAAGCACAGGAAACTAAGCAACAGAAACCAAGATCACCTGGCATCATCAGAGCCCAGTTCTCCAACCAAAGCAAACATTGAATATCCAAGCAGACCAGAAAAGCAAGATTTGGATTTAAATTCACATCTCGAGATGATGATAGAGGATGTTAAAAGGGCATAAATAACTCTTTTAACGAAACACAGGACAACACAAGTAAACAAGTAGAAGTCCTTAAAGATAATTCAAAAAAATCCCTTAAAGAATTACACAAAAACACAACGGGTGAAGGAACTGAACAAAACCTTGGAGTATGTAAAAATGGAAATAGAAAGAATAAAGAAATCACAAAGAGAGACAACCCCAGAAATAGAAATCCTAGGAAAGGGATCAGGAAACATAGACACAAGCATCACCAACAGAATACAAGTGATAGAAGAGAGAATCTCAGGGGCAGAAGCTACCTTAGAAAATATTGACACAACTATCAAAAAATGTAAAATGCAAAAAGATCCTAACCCAAAACATCCAGGAAATCCAGGACAAAATGTGAAATTCAACCCTAAAGATAATAAGTGTAGAAAAGAGACAGATTCACAAATTAAAGAACCAGTAAATACCTTCAACAAAATTAAAGAAAAAAAAAACTTGCCTAACCTAAAGAAAGAGATGCACATAGACATACAGGAAGGATATAGAACCCAAAATAGATGGGACAAGAAAAGTAATTCCTCTTGTCACATAATAGTCAAAACACCAAACGCACAAACAAAAGAAAGAATATGTAAAGCAGGCAGGGAAAAAGGTCAAGTAACTTAAAATAGCTGACATATCAGAATTACACCAGACTTCTCACCAGAAAATATGAAAGCCAGATGATCCCAGGCAGATGTGATAGAGACTCTAGGAGAAAGAAAATGCCAGTCCAGGTTATTATACCCAGCAGAGCCCTCAATTAACATACATGCAGAAACCAAAATATTTCATGACAAAACCAAATTTACACGATATCTTTCCACAAACAATGCCTTACAATGGATGATAGATAGAAAACTCCAACACAAGGATTGGAATTATACCCTAGAATAAACAAGAAAGGAATCTCCTTGCATCGAACATAAAATAAGAGAGCCACACAAACATATTTCTACCCCTAACAACAGGAATAACAGGAAAAATGATCACTATTCCTTAATATCTCTTAACATCAATGGACCCAAATCTCCAATAAAAAGACATAGACTAATGAATGGATACATAAAGAGGACCCAGCATTTTTCACCATACAGGAAATACAACTCAGTGACAAAGACAGACACTTCCTCAGAGTAAAAGGCTGGAAAACAATTTTCCAAGGAAATGGTCCCAAGAAACAAGCTGGAGTAGCCATTATAATATTGAAAAAAATCAACTATTAACAAAAACTTATTAGAAATGATCAAAAAGGACACTTCATATTCATTAAGAGAAATATTCGTCAAGATGAACTTTCAATCCTGGATATTCCAAATGCAACAGTACCTGTATTCATAAAAGAAACCTTGCTAAAGTTCAAAATAGACATTGCACCTCCCACAAAAATAGTGAGAGATTTCAACACCCCACTCACATCAATGGGTAGATCATAAAACAGAAATTAAACAGAGATATAGAGAAACTAATAGAAGTTGTAAGCCATACGCATTTAACACACACACACACACACACACACACACACACACACACACATAGATACATACATATATGTAAATAGATAGATACATAAATATATAGAAAGATAGATAGAAAATTTCAACCTAAACAAAAGAATATATCTTCTTCTCAGCATTTCATGGTACCTTATCCAAATTTGACCATATACTTGGTCACAAAAAGGCTTCAACAGATACAGGAAGATTAAAATAATCACATGCATCTTATCAGATCACCACAGACTGATGCTGGTCTTCAATAACAACAAAAACAACAGAAATCCCATGTATACGTGGAAGTTGAACAATGTTCTCAATTAAAACATATCAAGGAATAAATCAATAAAAAATTAAGACTTTTTTGAATTTAATGAAAAAGAGGGTACAGCATAGTTAAAATTATGAGCCACAATGGAAGCAGTGCTAAGAGGAAAGCTCATAGCTCAGAGTCCCTCCAAAAAGACTCTGGAGAGAGCATATGCTAACAGTTTCACAGCACACCAGAAATACCTAGAATAAAAGAAGCCAATACATCCAAGATGGTAAGAAATAATCAAACTCAGGGATGAAATAAACCAAGTACAAACAAAAAGATCTATACAAAGAATCAACAAAACCATGAGCTGATTGTTTGAGAAAATCAACAAGGTAGATAAACCCTTAGCCAGACAAATTGGAGGGCACAGAGAGAGTATCCAAATTAACAAAATCAGAAACAAATAAGGAGACATCACATCAGAATCTGAGGAATCTCAGAAAATCATCATACCCCACTACAAAAGCCCATAGTCAACAAAACTGGAAAATTTGGATGAAATGAACAATTTTCTAGACAGCTACCTTGCACCAAAGTTAAATCAGGTTTAGAGAAAGCACATAACAGCCTCATAATTCCTAAAGAAATAGAATCAGTTATTAAAAGTCTCCCAAACAAAAACATTCCAGTTCCAGGTGGGTTTATTACAGAATTCTATCAGACCTTCATAGAAGACCTAGAACCAATACTGTCCAAACTATTCCACAAAATAGAAACTGAAAAAACACTGCATAAGTTCTTCTATGAAGCCACAATTATGCTTATACCTAACCCACACTAAGACCCAACAAAGACAGAGAAATTCAGACCAATTTCCCTTATGAATATTGACTCAAAATGCTCAATAAAATTCTCACACATGGAAATCAAGAACTCTTCAAAGCAATCGTCGACCATGATGATATAGGCTTCATCCCAGGGAAGTAAGGTTGGTTCTATATACAGAAATCCATCACTGTAATCCACTATGTAAGCAAATACAAAGAAAAAATACCACATGATCATTTCATTAGATTGTCAGAAAGCATTTGAAAAAGTTCAACCCCTCTTCATGTGAAAAGACATGGAAAGTCCAGGAATTCAAGGCCCATACCTAAACATAATAAAAGCAATATACAGCAAAACAGTAGGTAACACCAACTAAATGGAGAGAAACTTGAAGCAATCCTACTAATATCAGGGACTAAAAAAAGCTTCGCACTCTCTCCCTACTTATTAAGTGTAGTGCGTGAAGTTCTAGCCAGAGCAATCAAAAACCAAAAGGAGGACAAAGTGATACAAACTGAAAAGGCAGAAGTCAAAATATCACTATTTGCAGATGATGTAATAATATACATACATGACACTATAAGTTCCACAGGGGAAGTGCCAAGCCTGATAAACAATGTCAGCAAAGTGGTTGGGTATAAATTTAGCTCCAAAAATATCAGTAGCCTTCTTCTACTCAAAGGATATACAGGCTCAGAAAGAAATTAGGAAAGTGATACCCTTCACAATAGTCAAAATAACATAAACATATCTCGGTGTGACTGTAACAAAGCAAGTGAAAGATCTGTATGACAAGAACTTGAAGTCTCTTAAGAAAAAAAATTGAAGATCTCAGAAGATGAAAAGACCTCCCATGCTTATGGATTGGCAGGATTGATAGGGTAAAATGGCCATTTGCTAGAAGCAGTCTACAGATTCAATGCAATCTCCATCATAATTCCAACGCTTAGAGTAAGAAAGAGCAATTTTCAAATTCATTTGGAATAAAAAATACCCAGGATTGGGAAAACTATCCTCAATAATAAAAGAATTTCTGGGGCAATAACCATCCATGTCCTCAAGCAGTATCACAAAGCAACAGTGATTAAAATTGTAAGGTATTGGTGCAGAGACAGGCAGGTTGATCAATGGAGTAGAATTGAAGATCCAGAAAAGAACCCATGCGCCTATGGTCACTTGATCTTTGACAAAGGAGCTAAAATGATCTCATGGGAAAAAAGATAGCACTTTCAATAAATGGTGCTGGTTCAACTGGAGGTCAGCATGTAGAAGAATTCAAATTGATCCCTTCTTATCAGGCTGTCCAAAGCTCAAGTCAAAGGGGATCAAGGACCACATCATGAAGCCAGATACACAAAAACTAACGTAAGAAATAGTGGGGAAGAGCCTCAAACACATGGGCATTGGGGAAATTTGCCTGAACCACACACTAATTGGGAGAAGATCTTTACCAATCCTACATCCAATAGAGGGGTAATATCCAATATGTACAAAGAACTCAAGAAGTTAGACTCCAGAGAGTCAAATGACCCTATTAAAAATGGAATACAAAGCTAAACAAAGAATTCTCAGCTGAGGAATATCAAATGACTGAGAAGTACCTAAAGAAACATTCAACATTCTTAGTCATCGTGGAAAAGCAAACCAAAACAACCCTGAGATTCCACCTCACACAAGTCAAAATGGCTAAGATGAAAATCTCATGTGGCAACAGATATTGACAAGGATGTAGAGAAAGAGCAACATTCTTCATTTTTGGTGAGATTGTAACATAGTACAACCACTCTGGAAATCATTCAGGAGGTTGCTCAGAAAATTGGACATTGCACTACCTGAGGACCCAGCTATACCACTCCCAGGCACATACCCATATGATGCTTCAACATATAACATGAACACATGCTCCATTCTGTTCACAGCAGTCTTATTTATAATAGCCAGAAGCGAGAAAGAACCTAGATGCCCTTGAAGAATGGATACAGAAAATGTGGAACATCTACACAATGTCTTGGTTATCAAAAATGATGACTTCATGAAATTCATAGGTAAATGGATAGAACTAGAAAATGTCATCCTGAGTGAGGTAACCCAATCACAAGAAGACACATACACACATTATGCCCTCACTGAAAACAGGATATTAGCCTCAAATCTCTAATTACCCAAGATAAAAATCCACAGACCACATTAAGCTTAAGAAGAAGGATGACCAAAGTGTGGATGCTTCAGTCCTTCTTTTTTTTATTTTATTTTATTTTTTTTATTAACTTGAGTATTTCTTATTTACATTTTGAATGTTATTCCCTTTCCCGGTTTCCGGGCAAACATCCCCCTAATCCCTCCCCCTCCCCTTCTTTATGGGTGTTCCCCTCCCCACCCTCCCCCCATTGCCGTCCTCCCCCCAACAATCACGTTCACTGGGGGTTCAGTCTTAGCAGGACCAAGGGCTTCCCCTTCCACTGGCATTCTTACTAGGATATTCATTGCTACCTATGAGATCAGGGTCTACGGTCAGTCCATGTATAGTCTTTAGGTAGTGGCTTAGTCCCTGGAAGCTCTAGTTGCTTGGCATTGTTGTTCATAAGGGGTCTCGAGCCCCTTCAAGCTCTTCCAGTTCTTTCTCTGATTCCTTCAACGGGGGTCCTGTTCTCAGATTAGTGGTTTGCTGCTGGCATTCGCCTCTGTATTTGCTGTATTCTGGCTGTGTCTCTCAGGACCGATCTACATCCGTCTCCTGTCAGCCTGCACTTCTTTGCTTCATCCATCTTGTCTAATTGGGTGGCTGTATATGTATGGGCCACATGTGGGGCAGGCTCTGAATGGGTGTTCCTTCTGTCTCTGTTTTAATCTTTACCTCTCTATTCCCTGCCAAGGGTATTCTTGTTCCCCCTTTTAAAGAAGGAGTGAAGCATTCACATTTTGATCATCCGCCTTGAGTTTCATGTGTTCTATGCATCTAGGGTAATTCAAGAATTTGGGCTAATATCCACTTATCAATGAGTGCATACCATGTGTGTTTTTCTGTGATTGGTTTACCTCACTCAGGATGATATTTTCCAGTTCCAACCATTTGTCTATGAATTTCATAAAGGCATTGTTTTTGATAGCTGTATAATATTCCATTGTGTAGATGTAGAACATTTTCTGTATCCATTCCTCTGTTGTAGGGCATCTGGGTTCTTTCCAGCTTCTGGCTATTATTAATAAGGCTCCTGTGAACATAGTGGAGCACGTGTCTTTTTTATATTTTGGGGCATCTTGTGGGTATATGCCCAAGAGAGGTATAGCTGGATCCTCAGTTAGTTCAATGTCCAATTTTCTGAGGAACATCCAGACCGATTTCCAGAATGGTTGTACCAGTCTGCAATCCCACCAACAATGGAGGAGTGTTCCTCTTTCTCCGCATCCTCGCCAGCATCTGCTGTCACCTGAGTTTTTGATATTAGCCATTCTCACTGGTGTAAGGTGAAATCTCAGGGTGCTTCAGTCCTTCTTAAAAGGGGAACAAAAATATATTCTTAGGAGGAGAAGTGGACACAGAATTCAGAGCCTGCCTCACCTTTGTGCATCCAGGGAGATATATATATCCACTAAACTTAGACAATATTTATGAAGCCAAGAAGTGCTTGCTGACAGGAGCCTAATATAGTTGTTTACTGAGAGGCTCATCCAGAGTCTGTCAAATACAAAGGGGAATTCTAGCAGCAAACCATGGCATGAGAACTGGGTCTCTGTAGGGGTAGTAGTTAGAGAAAGGATTGAAGGATCTGAAGTAGCTTGTAATCCAGTAAGAACAACAGTAGTAACCAAATATAGCTCCTAGGTACTAAACAACTACTCAATGCATACAGATGGATAGACCCACGGATCTATCTGTATATGTAGTAGTAGATGGCCTTGTTGGGCACCAATGGGAGGAGAAGCCCTTGTTTCTGCCAAGTGTACCCAGTGTAGGGAAATGTCAGGGCTGGGTATCAGGAACGGGTGGGTTGGCGAGGGGAAACCCTCGTAGAAGAAGGGGGAGGGTTATGGTATAGGGGATAATGGAGTGGAAATCTAGAAAGGGGATAACATTTGAAATGTAAATAAAATTACCAATAAAAATATTAAATTTCAATTAATATACAATAATTACCAATTGACTTTCTTTCTACTAATATGCATATTTGAAACAAAATGACTTTAAATTTCTATTAATATACCCTATATAGAACAAAATGAACTTATATTTCTATTAATATATAATATTAAAAACATAAATTTCTATTAATATGCATTAAAGCAAAACAACTTTAAATTGCTATCAATATATCATAACTAGAAAAGCAAAATTTCAATTAATAGACAATATTTCAAAAAAAACAATTTTGAATTTCTAATAATATACAATAATTCAGACAATATGACTTTAATTTCAATTAATATATAATAATTCAAAAAGGCTTTAAATTTAGCAATTAAAACCCATAAATTTCTAGCAATATGCATTTATTCAAATGACTTTAAATATTATCAATATCACATAATTGAATAGAAAGTATATATTTATTATATACAATATTTCAAAAATGACTTGAAATTTCTATTAATATACAATATTTAACAAACACCATAAATTTATATCAATATGCAAAAAATCAACCATGTGAACATTAAATTTCCATCAATATACAATAACAACTAAAAAGCTAAATTTTTATTGATATTCTGTAATTCAAACACAATTGCTTTAAATTTATATCAATAAAAATAAAAAATTCTGACATCTCGGACGCCAGAGGAAAACACCAAACGCCATCTGGAACCCTGGTGCACTGAAGTTCCCAGAAACGGTGGCACAGATCTTCCTGGTTGCTGCTGCTGCGGAGAGCTCTTGGGCAGCACCCCGCGAGCAAACTTGAGCCTCGGGACCACAGGTAACACCAACTTTCTGCTGCAAGTGACCTGTCTGGTGAACTCAAGACACAGGCCCACAGGAACAGCTGAAGACCTGTAGAGAGGGAAAACTACACGCCCGAAAGCAGAACACTCTGTCACCATAACAGGCTGAAAGAAAACAGGAAAACAGGTCTACAGCACTCCTGACACACAGGCTTATAGGGCAGTCTAGCCATTGTCAGAAATAGCAGAACTAAGTAACACTAGAGATAATCTGATGGCGAGAGGCAAGCACAGGAACCCAAGCAACAGAAACCAAGACTACATGGCACCATCGGAGCCCAATTCTCCCACCAAAACAAACATGGAATATGCAAACACACCAGAAAAGCAAGATCTAGTTTCAAAATCATATTTGATCATGATGCTGGAGGACTTCAAGAAAGACCTGAAGAACTCCCTGAGAGAACAAGTAGAAGCCTACAGAGAGGAATCACAAAAATGCCTGAAAGAATTCCAGGAAAACATAATTAAACAAGTAGAAGCCCTTAGAGAGGAGTCACAAAAATCCCTGAAAGAATTCCAGGAAATCATAAATAAACAAGTAGAAGCCCATAGAGAAGAGTCACAAAAATCCCTGAAAGAATTCCAGGAAAACACAATCAAACAGTTGAAGGAATTAAAAATGGAAATAGAAGCAATCAAGAAAGAACACATGGAAACAAACCTGGATATAGAAAACCAAAAGAAGAGACAAGGAGCTGTAGATACAAGTTTCACCAACAGAATACAGGAGATGGAAGAGAGAATCTCAGGAGCAGAAGATTCCATAGAAATCATTGACTCAACTGTCAAAGATAATGTAAAGCGGAAAAAGCTACTGGTCCAAAACATACAGGAAATCCAGGACTCAATGAGAAGATCAAACCTAAGGATAATAGGTATAGAAGAGAGTGAAGACTCCCAGCTCAAAGGACCAGTAAATATCTTCAACAAAATCATAGAAGAAAACTTCCCTAACCTAAAAAAAGAGATACCCATAGGCATACAAGAAGCCTATAGAACTCCAAATAGATTGGACCAGAAAAGAAACACCTCCCGTCACATAATAGTCAAAACACCAAACGCACAAAATAAAGAAAGAATATTAAAAGCAGTAAGGGAAAAAGGTCAAGTAACATATAAAGGCAGACCTATCAGAATCACACCAGACTTTTCGCCAGAAACTATGAAGGCCAGAAGATCCTGGACTGATGTCATACAGACCCTAAGAGAACACAAATGCCAGCCCAGGTTACTGTATCCTGCAAAACTCTCAATTAACATAGATGGAGAAACCAAGATACTCCATGACAAAAACAAATTTACACAATATCTTTCTACAAATCCAGCACTACAAAGGATAATAAATGGTAAAGCCCAACATAAGGAGGCAAGCTATACCCTAGAAGAAGCAAGAAACTAATCGTCTTGGCAACAAAACAAAGAGAAGAAAAGCACACAAACATAACCTCACATCCAAATATGAATACGACAGGAAGCAATAATCACTATTCCTTAATATCTCTCAACATCAATGGCCTCATCTCCCCAATAAAGAGACATAGATTAACAAACTGGATACGTAACGAGGACCCTGCATTCTGCTGCCTACAGGAAACACACCTCAGAGACAAAGACAGACACTACCTCAGAGTGAAAGGCTGGAAAACAACTTTCCAAGCAAATGGTTGGAAGAAGCAAGCTGGAGTTGCCATTCTAATATCAGATAAAATCAATTTTCAACTAAAAGTCATCAAAAAAGATAAGGAAGGACACTTCATATTCATCAAAGGAAAAATCCACCAAGATGAACTCTCAATCCTAAATATCTATGCCCCAAATACAAGGGCACCTACATACGTAAAAGAAACCTTAATAAAGCTCAAAACACACATTGCACCTCATACAATAATAGTGGGAGATTTCAACACCCCACCCTCATGAATGGACAGATCATGGAAACAGAAATTAAACAGCGACGTAGACAGACTAAGAGAAGTCATGAGCCAAATGGACTTAACGGATATTTATAGAACATTCTATCCTAAAGCAAAAGTATATACCTTTTTCTCAGCTCCTCATGGTACTTTCTCCAAAATTGACCATATAATTGGTCAAAAAACGGGCCTCAACAGGTACAGAAAGATAGAAATAATCCCATGCGTGCTATCGGACCACCACGGCCTAAAACTGGTCTTCAATAACAATAAGGGAAGAATGCCCACATATACGTGGAAATTGAACAATGCTCTACTCAATGATAACCTGGTCAAGGAAGAAATAAAGAAAGAAATTAAAGACTTTTTAGAATTTAATGAAAATGAAGGTACAACATACCCAAACTTATGGGACACAATGAAAGCTGTGCTAAGAGGAAAATTCATAGCGCTGAGTGCCTGCAGAAAGAAACAGGAAAGAGCATATGTCAGCAGCTTGACAGCACACCTAAAAGCTCTAGAACAAAAAGAAGCAAATACACCCAGGAGGAGTAGAGGGCAGGAAATAATCAAACTCAGAGGTGAAATCAACCAAGTAGAAACAAAAAGGACCATAGAAAGAATCAACAGAACCAAAAGTTGGTTCTTTGAGAAAATCAACAAGATAGATAAACCCTTAGCCAGACTAACGAACAGAACTCAGCCATTGTCCATTGTTGGTGAGCTCTCCAGAAGTTCCCCAGTCTGTGATATATTCGTTGTATCAGGATAGTTATGATCACACAGATCCTGCATTTTCTCTTTTGAATTTTAGGAGAATCAAAATACTCACTCCATCCTCACAGTGTAAGACCTAATGCTGGATACAGACTTCTATAAACATCTTTGCTCAGGTAATTTGACTGAATCTCTCTACAGCATGAACACAATATCAGGCATTGATTATATTGCATAGCCTTAGCATCTAACTTCTTTAATTGGTTCCCTTGACACTGCTGCAATTGCTCTACATTCCTAGTCCTGTTTATGATGAACAAGATGCCTACTATGTATTTGTGATGAGATCTACAGATCTTGGATTTCTAGTACCTTCCTTACAATTCCATTCTTGGCTTCCCTCATGCATTATTGGAACCAAATTCCTGGTGAGTGTACTATGTAGTGAGTTCACAATTATAGTCTCCATTGGTGGAGGCTTATTTAACCATCTACAGATTACACATGGGTATCCTTTGTTGGCAACCATGAACTGTGCATTGCAGTGCCATCTCCTATTTATAGGCCTCCCCCTGGTCATCAAAGAGCTACCCTGGAATTCCCTGTTTAGAATTCCCAAATAAAACATCAATTATGCTGTGTCTACCTTCCCAGACAGTGCTTCTCCAAACCTACCTGCTGGATATCCATTACTGACACACATTGCCTAGATTTGAGACTGTCAGAATGTTTGTCTGGATTCTATTGACCCCAGAATCTTGCATCAGTCTTTTTCCATCAATTAAGTACCATGTGGTCCATGTTGCCACATTCTTCTTCCAGGTATGATAGAGTCTCACAATGATGGCCTGTGTTGTGGTAACTCAACACAATGTAGAATCATTCGTGAAGAAGGATCTCAATTTGAACCCTTCCTCCATTAAATGATTTGAAGACAATTCCATTAAGAGCTCCCCTGAGTAAGGATTCTTAATGTAGTTTGGAGCCTTCTTTGAGCATTGCTTCCTTTGGGAAGTGGTTCTGGGTTGTACCTGAGGGAAAACTGATATAATAATTTAGTGAAAAGCATTGTACAATATTCTTTAGTGTTATCTGTTTTTATTCTTGACTGTAGATTTCTTCCTTGGCTTATGAAATTTGCTCTGTCAATGATGGAGTGTGAAGTTCCTGCCATGCTTAATATGGTAAGTTTTCAGGTGGCCCATACATATACAGCCACCCAATTGGACAAGATGGATGAAGCAAAGAAGTGCAGACTGACAGGAGCCGGATGTAGATCGCTCCTGAGAGACACAGCCAGAATACAGCAAATACAGAGGCGAATGCCAGCAGCAAACCACTGAACTGAGAATAGGTCCCCCGTTGAAGGAATCAGAGAAAGAACTGGAAGAGCTTGAAGGGGCTCGAGACCCCAAAAGTACAACAATGTCAAGCAACCAGAGCTTCTAGGGACTAAGCCACTACCTAAATACTATACATGGACTGACCCTGGACTCTGACCCCATAGGTAGCAATGAATATCCTAGTAAGAGCACCAGTGGAAGGGGAAGCCCTGGGTCCTGCTAAGACTGAACCCCCAGTGAACTAGACTATGGGGGGAGGGCGGCAATGGGGGGAGGGTTGGGAGGGGGACACCCATAAGGAAGGGGAGGGGGGAGGGGGATGTTTGCCCGGAACCCGGGAAAGGGAATAACACTTGAAATGTATATAAGAAATACTCAAGTTAATAAAAAAAATAAAAAAAATATGGTAAGTTTTCCAAATTAAACCCTACTGTATTCCCAATATATAGATATATTCAACTCAATTATTTTCTTTTGTTACTAATCTCTTGTGAATCTCCATTTCCAGTGTTATCGTCACTGACCAGGTTAGTTCTGGTCACATTTTTTACTGCCTCTTGAATTCCTGGAGAACCAATATATCCTTTTTACTCCAACATATTAAGGCCTAATTGTGAATGCATTTCTCTCAACATATCTGCCTGAATAGCTTCCCACAATCTTAGGCCTACATCTTACCATGCAGATTTTGCATCTAAGTTCTTCATTTGCTTCTCTAGCTCCCACTTTCTGTTCCATCTCAACACTCTTAAATCCTATTTGATGGAAAATACAATTACTAGGTTGGCATGATGAGACCTACAGGCCTTTGAATTTAAGAGCCTTCAATCCCTTTGTACATGGCTACAGGCATCTAGCTTTGTACCCAATTTACTGGTGAGTTCCCTCAGTAGTATGTCTTCAAACATAGTCTTAATGCAAGAAGCTCTAGTTAATTATGTGCAGATTACACACAAGTGTACATTTGGGCAGTTCTGAAACTGATCCTCCAGTGCCATCTCCTATAGCTAGCCCTCCCTCAGATTCTAGAGTACCTACTCTGTATTTCTCTATTTATTATTGACTAATAATAGCCAAATTCTGCTCTGTGCATTTTTCCTGATCATATGTGTGCTTTCTCCTTTCATTACTCTAATCTTTGTTCAAATTGTAGTCCCTTTGTGTTCAGTCTTTTATTCTTGTCACAAATGTGCTACAGTGGATTTCCTTGGGGATTTTCCACATGACCAAGCCTGACTATGACAATGTTATAATATAAAGTTTAGCTCTGTGTTTGCAGGTCAAGTATACTGGCCTTACCTGTTGAGCTGTCCTTATTCAGGACCATTATTGCATAATTGTCTATTGTCAAAGAGTTCTTAATCCAACTTCTCATAGCAGGTTCTGCAAGTAAGAAAACCACATGTCAGGGCTAATATTCAAGCCAATACCTTGTAAGACTTGTCATTTTCCTGCTCAGCTCCTCAGATTCTTAACTACCATACACATTTGCTCACCCCATGCCTAGATCCTGTCCTGTAGCACAGGTAAAATTTTTTCTCTGGTAGATATGCAAAAAACAGCACCCATGTATCATTTGTGAAGTCTAGGCTTTGAACTTGGTGTTCTAATGAAAGATTCGCTTTTCTTAGAAGCAGTTTCCTGGAGCTTTGGTACCACAGACTACCAGTCCTAACTCAGCTTATATATCTCCTACATTGCTTTCTGAAGTCGGGTCACTCAGAAACAAGCACATTGTCACCATCTCAACTGCTTACACTCTTAATCTGGATTCACAGGTTGCATAGCATCTTGAAGGATCAGAAGACCTGGCTACCCATTTTCCACCCTCATGCCAGGTTTCAGGTGCTCCAATGTCCAGCTTCAGATGACCAAGACCTACAACAGTTTTACCTGGTGAAGTCCAGAGAAACTTTACCACTGCTGTCATTGACCACTATCTAACACATGTGTAGAGTATCCATCCTTGTGTTTTCTGTTCCATACTGACTGAATATAGGTTGCCTGTGCCATGTCTCTATTCCCACATGCACATGTGAATGCACACCATTCTTGTAACATTTGCCCTTTCAGCTTCCAGGAATTGTGGGAGAACGTTCCCCATCCTTTCAGACCTATCTCAGTGAAGCAGTTGCTGAACTCACCTCCCTCCACCATGAGATGCCAGATGATATTCAGACTTTACCTACTTATTTCCCTATAATATCCCTCTAGAGTTTCATAACCACACTTCAAGCCTTACCTCTAGTCACTAAGCTACTGAAATAATTTTCATGACTTTGTTACAAATCAAAACCTGCTTACACAACTTGTCAGCTTCTAGCTGTTTTTTGTAGCCCTAGTACTGGTTAGAATAGGGAGTGCTCTAAGTCCTATGTGCTAGAATCATCTCTACACTCTCAGACATATCTATGTCCCTGAAAATACTAAGACTTTCCTGATGAGTTCCGAGTCGAACTCAACTGTGCCATCTCCAAACAGTGCCTATCTCTGGAGGCACAGAAAGCATTTTAATGTGTGCATGATAAAATACCAAGAATGCTGCAATTACACATAAAGGCACACATGGGACTTACATATTTTTAATCTTTCACCTTGGTAGCCAGTCTAAGGAGTGAACCATTGTGCACACAAGAGACTAGACTTTGGGAATTTTCTTTAGGAATGTAATTTAATGCTTTAGCAGGGGAGAGACAATTGGAAAAGCCAAATGCTGTCAGCAATTCTAGAGCTGCTAAAGAGCCTTAACCACATCACGTTTTACAAAGAAAAACCTTCATCACAATGACATATACTATTAGTCTCCATGCATACTGAAATTCACGAGAAAGGATCAAAGTTAAATCAATAGGGGTGTACACCAGTGTCTTAGTTGAGTTCACTGGGAGGTTAAACTCATGAAGATAATTAGCTTCCCATAGCCCAATGGTCACAACCTGTAGAACATAGCTTTCACATTCCTACATGCCCCATCATAAACTGCTTATAATGATTATTTCAAACACAAAAGCTGACAAGATGCTGTGGAGATGGCTCAGCTTGTTGAGGCACACCTTCATATTGGTAAATCTGAGGGTGACATGAATAAGTATAAATTCAAGCAGGTCCAAAGGGAATGTGGGGAAAAATGGGTCACAGCACTAAGCTCTTATACCTTGTCTCTTTTGTCAAATAGTTGTATTTATGAAGTTTATCTATGCTCTAGTGTTTAGCAGACCATGTGTAACAGAAAAAGAGCACTGGAAATACATGACAATGAAAGGACTATTCTCTGAAAGATGTTCTGAATAACAATTTTGCTCTACTTATGAATATTAATGCTTGAAATTAATAGTGGAAAATCTGCAAATTTATGTAATAGGTGATGCTTATTCCAACAGTGTTTGCAATACATTAAAAAACCTTTAATTGAGGCTGGTATTCAGTTAAGTCATTTAGTCTATTTCCTCAGGGTAAGAAAGGAGATGCTATTTGGGCAGCCATGATGCTTGAGAAGTATGTGAGAATTTTAGTCTTGATCCTCAGGTAGAAGCAGAAGATTATGAGTCACAATAGGCAAAGCTAGATCATGTGAGACATCACTGTCGACCTGAAAATGATATACTTATTCCAAGAAGTCCATACCTACTCCAAGAATGACACCCTGCCTAATACTGCCAACCCCTGGTTACCTAGATTTCAAGTTTACAAGCCTCCTTTTGACAACCTTCTTCATACCACCGTAGCTGTTCTGTTCAGGGCCATGGCAGATAGATATTTTCATGCTTCCTTCAGTGACTTTCAAAAGGTCTAAACATCTGAACCTGTGACATAACACTTGATTTAATGTTGTGCTTTACAAATCTGCCTTAGTCATCTAAGGATATCTGATATATATCCAGATACATATGTAGTAGAGGATGCTCTTATCTTTAATCAATGAAATGGGAGGCTCTTTGTTCTGTGGATGCTTTATATTCCATCATAGGGGGATGCTATAGCAGAGCACTGAGAAGGGAATGGGTGAGTGGGTGGAGTAGCATCCTCATAGAGGAAAAGGGGAAGGTGAAGAAGAAGATAGAATTAGAGGGTTTATGGAGGGTAACTGGGAAGGGGGGTATCATTTGAAGTGTAAACAAATAAAATGATTAATAAAAAGAAAGAAATTGCTGAATTTTCAAAGACCCTGAGATTACATTGGTCATGGAAAACCACTGACTAATAATCTGCTAAAAGAACATTGAAACAAAATGACTGACTCCAAAAGAAATATCGCTATACACATGGATTAATCCCTCACTCTACACACATTATGGAAGCATACTCCTGCAATAGATTGTAATTAACACAGAGTTACACAATTGGAAAATGTGCTGAATGTGAGATAAATCAATGTATTTAACTCTAAATGGGATGCCTTCATCAATCTTTCCCCTTGAAGCTTCCGGATCTATATGGGAACTGAGCAGGGAAGACTAGAATCAAGAAATCATAGGTGAGTTATGAAACAGTGTCCTTCAGTGATGAAGACTGTGATTCTGTTTTTCAATACAACAGCCATTGGGATCAGTTGCATGAAAATCCTATTAGCAGAGATGCAGATACATTGATAAATGATCTCTACCTTAGTTTTTGGTATTAACAGCCTCTTCATACTTGTTGGTTTGAATTGAAACTATATGGTAGATCTTTATGGCAAAACAACTCCTGACTCCCCACCTGATTTTCCTGTTAAAGAAAGATGCATTGAGAAGCAAATACTTAACAATTTTCCCAGCAGAGTTCCTGATAGCAAACATGTCACTCATTGGTGTGATCATGTTTTTAATGACATAAGCTATTTGAAACTGCAGAGTCCATGTGTGCTTCCAAAATACCCCTTCTAGAGGATTGAAGTGAGGGCTTCTGCATTTGCAACATTACTCAGAAGGCTCCTAGAAAATAATTCCTATTCATACACAAAGGTCATGTACTCACCAATTTGTTCTAAATAAACCACTAAGTTCATTCTCTGGGTTTGTGTTTAATATTTCCATATTCCTTTACTGGTAAAATGCATTCTTTTCTATAAACGTTTTTATATTCTGCCCTCTGGAGGGCATGAACTTGTGTTCAGATTTTTCCATCCTGCAGTACCAGGAAAATGTACTGGTTGAATGTATGTTACTGAAGAAAACAAAAACTACTACCAAGTAAAATCATTCCATAAGGAAGCTGACACGTAAACAAAGAAAGGTAACCATATCCATTGAAGATACCCTTAGGTTTTCTCAGATGAGGAAGGCATAGGGAAAGTTCATAGTGTTGGCTCTTTGGACAGTGTGTACAGTTTTCATGGAACATGAAGTCTATTCTTTAAACTAGTCAATGTGAATCTCCTGTCTCCCAATTTGTGAATATTACATATGACTAGGTACTTCCAGTATGCTTCAGTAGAACAAGAGGTTTGAATCTCAGAGGGCTGTTTTTCAAATTTGCTCTGACTCTTTTAGCATTTGATTCATTGCATTTAAACTCACATTGTTCAGATGACAAACATAATTACCTACTGACCAAACCCACTAACACAAAATATGCTGTTTTAAACTAGACCCTAGAGGACATGTATTCTGTGTACTCACTTGCAAATGGATAGTAGCTTAACATAAAATATACCCATACTACACTCTATTTCCAAAAAAAGAGTACACAAGAAGAAAGGCCCAAGTATGGATTCTTGAATCTAACTTAGAAGTGGTACTTGAATAATCATAGGAGTTAGATGCAGAGAGGGAACTGAGTGGTAAATTGGATGTGGAAGGGAATAGGGTAATTTCAGTATCAAGTGTGAGGAGAGACAGGAGAGGGGCTCAGAGATCCAGGAGAATTAATTGAAATTGGCAAATGAAGGGGATGGGGAGCATCTTAAGAAACTACCATAGACCTGAAGTGAGGAAGGCTCCCAGGTGTCAATGGTATTGAATTAAGCTGAGACACTTAGCAGTGTAGATATGAAACCTGAAATGGTCACCTCCTCTAGGCATGCAATTCCCTCATTGGAGGGATAAGTTCACCAACCCAACCACAAAACTTTCACCCAAACTGTATACTGTCTATAAGAAATTCATGTGCAAAGATTGAGCTGGGGCTCAGGCAATGTCCAACTAATAACTGGCACAAATTGAAACACATCCCATGGCAACCACCAGTCCCTGACCCTATTAATGATACTTTGTTATCATTCAGAAAGAAGCATAGTGTAAGTGTCCTCTGAGAATACCCACACAGCATCTGACTAAAACAGAATAAGAGACAAACAATTAAACATTGGTTGAAGGAATAACCCTCAGTCCCATGAAGTTCCTTTTCCCCATTGTCACGGAATGCCAGGATGTTGAGGTGGAAACCTGTTGGTGCGAATGGGAGCATCTTCATAGGGGTAGGAAGAGGGGGTATGGGAGAGTGGGGAAGGGGATAACAGCTGAAATGTAAATGCATAAAATATCCAATAAATATAGGAAGCATTGGTTACTGTACAGGGACTTTTCTGGAAGAGTTGGGTATAGTTACATTTTAGTCAAAATTTTGACTGCTTTTAAATATGTTGTGAAGCATGTATTTCTTGCTTTAAATAAAATGTAGAACGTAGCCTTTGCTTCTGACATTGAGTGAAAGCTTTCAGCAATTCCTGCAGTATTTAATTCATTTTTGAGTATTGTTTTCACTATCTTGTTTTTTGTGTTTGTTTGTTTGTTATTTCATATGAAGTGAAGAACTGTTCTTTCTATCTCTGTGAGGCAATCGAGTTGGAATTTTGATCAATATTGCATTGTATCTGTAGATTGCTTTTGGTAAGATGGTCTTTTTTCTATTTAATCCTACCAATATATTAACATGGGAGATCTTTACATCTTCTGAAGTCTTATTCGATTTCTATCTCAGGGACTTGAAGCTCTTATCCTACTGATTTTTCACTTGCTTGATTAGAGATACACCAAGCTATTTTATATTATTTGTGACTATTGTGAATGGTGTAGTTTTTCCTAATTTCTCCTCAGTTCATTTATTCTTTGTGTAAAGGAAGGCTACTGATGTTAATTTTATATCCAGTCACTTCGCTGAAGTGGTTTATCAGCTGTGGAATTCTCAGGTAGAATTTTTCTGGTTGCTTTTGTATACTATCATTTCATCTGCAAATAGTGATACCTTGACTTCTTTCTTTCTCTTCTGTATCCCTTTGATCTTTCTTTAGTCTAATAGCTAGCTAGAACTTTGAGTAGTATTTTGAATAAACAGGAAGAGAGTCGGGTGCTTTGTCCTGTCCCTCATTTTAGTGGGATTGTTTTAAGTTCCTCTCTATTTAATTTGATGTTGGCTGCTAATTTGCTGTATATTGTATTTATTATGTTTAGGCATGTGCCTTGAATTCCTGATATTTCGTAACTATTAACATGAAGGGGTGCTGTAGTTTGTCAAATGATTTTTCAGCATCTCATGAGATGATCACGTAACTTTTTGAGTTCTTTATATAGTGGATTATTTTGATGAACTTCGATATATCTTTGGCATGAAGCCAATTGTTTGTGGTGAATGATGGCTTCATGTGCTCTTGGATTCAGTTTGCAAGATTTTTTAAAAAATTGTTGGGACTATTTTATTTACATACATTTCGAAGGTTAACCCCCTTCTCGGTTTCCCCTCCAAAACCCCCTATCCCACCGTCCTCCCCCTGCTTCTATTAGGGTGATTCCCCACCCCACCAACTCACTTCTGCATCACTTCCATAGCATTCTCCTAACCTGGGGCATCAAGCATTCACAAATACAAAGGCCTCCCCCTCCTATTCTTGCCAGATAAGGCCATCCTCTTCTACATATGCAGCTGAAGTCATGAGTTCTCTCTGTGGTACCCTTTGGTTGGTGCTTTAGTCTGATAGGTGTCTGGTTGCTTGATACTGTTGTTCTTCCTATGGAAGATTTCAAGACTTTATTTAGATATTTTTGCATAAATATTCATAAGATAAATTAGTCTGGATTTATTTCTTTTTAGGTATCAGGGTAATTGTGGCTTCATAGTATGAATTAGTGTTCCTTCTGTTTTTATTTTACAGAATACATTGAGGAGTGTTGGCATTAAGTCTTCTTTGAAGGTCTAGTAGCATTCATCACTAAATGCACCTGGCCCTGGGCTGTTTTGGTTGGAAGATATTTAATAATTGCTGATATTTCCTTAGGTGTTATGGGATTTGTTATATATCATGATTTAACTTTGGTTTCTGGGTTCTGTCTAGAAAGTCATCCATATCATTTAGATTTTCCAGTTTTGTTGAGTATAGGCATTTATAGTGGGATCTGATGACTTTTTGAATTTCTTAATTTCTGTTGCTATGTGTTCCCTTTAATTTCTGATTTTGGTAATATGCATCATGTCTATTTGCCCTTTAATTATTTTGGGTAAGGGTTTATCTATCTTGTTGATTTTTCTCAAAAAACAAACTTTATTTTTGTTGATAATTTTTATTGTTCTCTTTTTGGTTAATTTCAGCTCTGAGTTTAATTCCTGCCATCTACTCCTCTCATGTATGTTTGCTTATTTTTGTTCTAGATCTTTCAGATGTGATGTTAAGTTGCAATTGTAGGATTTGTCCAATTTCTTTATGAAGGCAGTTAGTTCTCTGAATCCTCTTAGCACTGCTTTCATTTTGTCTCAATATATTGGATATGTTATGCTGTAATTTATCTATAATTCTAGGATGTATTAAATTTCTTTATTGCTTCTCTGATCAGGTTATCATTAAGTAGAGAGTTGTTTAGTTTCCATGAGTATGTGTTCTTTCTGCTGTTGATTGGTTATTGGAGACAAGTCTTAATCAATTGTGATCTCATTGAATGCATGGGATTATTTCCTTTTTCTTCTATCTGTTGAGGCTTGTTTTGTGTCAATTATTTGGTTCATTTTGGAGTCTTTGCCATGAGGTACTGAGAAGAATATATGTTCTTTTGTTTTAGGTTGAAATGTTCTTTAGATGAATATTAAATCCATTTGCTACATTACTTCTGTTAGTTTCACTGTGTCTCTATTTATTTTCAGTTTCTATGAATTTTTTTTTGGTAAGAGTGTGGTTTTTGAAGTCTCCCAGCATTACTGTGTGAAATTAAATTTGTGTTTTTAGTTTTTATAAAATTTCTTTTACAAATGTGTTTATGCTTCCACTTCAGTCATAGATTTTCAGAATTGAGAGACTATCTCTTTGTGAATTTTTCCTTTGTTGAGTATGAAGTTTCCTTCCCTATTTCTTCTGATATCTTTTGTTTGAAAATCTATTTTAATGGATGTTGGAATTGCTACTCCAGCATATTTCTTGGGGTAATTTGCATGAAAATGTTTTAACCCCCTTTTACTCTAAGGTAGTGTCTGTCTTTGTCAATGAGGTATGTTTCTGGTATGCAGCAAAATGCTGGGTCCTTTTTATTTATCCACTCTGTTAGCCTGTGCCTTTTTATTGAGGAATTGATTCCATTGATGTTGAGTGATATTAAAGACCAATGATTGTTGGATCCTGTTGTATTTATCTGGACATGGCAGCAGGTTTCTGTTATTCTCTCCATTTGGGTTTTTTGTAAGTTGGATTTCTTTGCTTTTCTTGGGTGTAGATTTCCTCCATGTGCTGGAGTTTTACTAGTATTATATGCATGGTTGGATTAGTAGACAGATATTGTTTAAATTTGGTTTCGTCATGAAATATCTTTGTTTCTCCATCTATGGTAATTGAAAGTTTTGCTTAGTACAGTGGTCTGGGCTGACTTTTTTGTTCTTCTAGGCTGTGCATGACATCTGTCCTGGATAATCCGGATTTTGGAATCTCTGTGGAGAAGTCTTGTGCAATTTTGATAGGTCTGCCTTTATATGTTACTTGGCCTTTTCCCCTTACCACTTTTAATATTCTTTCTATGTTCTATGTATTTAGTGTTTTCATTATTATGTGATGGGAGGATATCCATTCTGGTTCAATCTGTTTGTAGTTCTGTAGAGTTCTCGTATGTTTGTTGTTATCTTTTCTTTAGGTTAGGAAAATTATTTTCTATGATATTCCTTAAGGTGATTTCTGGCCCTTTGAGATGGGTATATTCAGTATCTTATATTATTCTTAGGTTTGGTCTCTTCATTGTGTCATGAAACTCCTGGATGACTTGGGCTTGGAACTTTTTGTACTTTGTATTTTCTTTGACTCTTGTGTCTATATATTCAATGGTATATTGTAGGCACAAGATTCTGTCTCTTATCTCCTGCATTCTGTTGCTGATACTTGGATCTATAGCTCCTGTTCTCTTTCCTATGTTTTCCATATACTGTTTTGCCTCCTTTTCTGATTTCCTTATTCTTGCTATTACCATTTTTAGATATTGGATGATTTTCTTCTATCCCTTCACCTGCTGATTGTGTTTTCCTATATTACTTTAAGTTATATATTCTTTTCGTCTTGAAGAGCTTCAACCTGTTTTCATATGTTCTCCTGTAAATCTTTAAGTGAATTTTGTGTGTTCACCTAAAAGTCCTCTATCATATTCAAGAGATGGAATTTTAAGTTAGTATTACTTTTCAGGTGTGTTAGGGTATCCAGGGCTTTCTCTGGTGGTAGAACTGGGGCCTATGATACCAAGTGGCAATGATTCTGTTGCTTATGCTCTTGTGCTTGTCTCTTACCATCTTGTTGTTTCTGGTGTTAACTTGTGGGGCTACATGCTGGGGGTTTAACCCAGTGATTTCTGGCCCTGCTAGGTGCATGGGTTCAGATGAGGGGTAAGGAACTCAGTCAGGAAGGGGGAACTGCTTCTACGGCCTCTACTGCTGGTCATGCTCCATTCTGCTGCTGCTGCTGCTGCTTCAGTTACTCAGGCTGGACTGAGCCAGCAGGAAACTGACTAGCCAGCAAGGGCTGTGGGGAAGCTTCCAGCAGGTGAGTAGATCTCTTCCCCAAGAGGCAGTTATACAGTTTTTAGGGCAGTAGCTCTCAGACAATGGAATGATTCCTGCATACATTTAATCTTGGACATGATTTTGCTTTCTAATTTTTATTGGATATTTTTATTTACATTTTCCTTTCCCTGTTTCCTGTCCATAAGCCCCTATCTGATCCCCCTTCTCCTATGAGGGTGTGCTCCCTCCCCAACAACCCCCACTTCACACCCTAATATTGCAACACACTTGGCAGGACCAAGGGATTCTCCTCCCATTGATTCCCAACCAGGCTACACTCTGCTACACAGGCAGCTGCAGCTATGGGTTGGTTAATGTGTATTCTTTGGGCAGTGGTTTAGTCCCTGGGAGCTCTGGGTGATTGGTATTGTTATTATTATGGGGTTGAAAGCCCCTTTAGCTACTTCAATCC
The DNA here is from genome assembly GCF_021556685.1 of Rattus norvegicus. Taxonomy (NCBI): domain Eukaryota; kingdom Metazoa; phylum Chordata; class Mammalia; order Rodentia; family Muridae; genus Rattus; species Rattus norvegicus. The sequence goes on from NC_141554.1 coordinate 29,912,740, forward strand.
TTTCTCTAACTCCTGCACTGGGGACCCTGTTCTCTGTCTTATGGTTGGCTACAATGTCTACCTATGCATTTGTCATAATCTGGAAGAGCCTTTCAGGAGACAGCTATATTCAGGCTCCTGTAAGCATGCACTTCTTGGCTTCATCAATATTGTATAAGTTTGGTGGCTGTATATATATGTAGGCTGTGTCCCCAGGGTTGTGGCAGTCTCTGGATGGCCTTCGCTTCAGTCTCTGCTCCAAACTTTGTCTCTATATGTCCATCTATTAATAATTTTGTTCCCCCATCTAAGAAGAACTGAAGCATCACCACTTTGTTTTTCTTGAGCTGCATGTGGTCTGTCCATTGTACCTTCGGTAATCTTAGCTTTTTTGCTAATATCCCCTTATCAGTGAGTGCATACCATGTGTGTGATTTTTTTGTGATTGAGTTACCTCACTCAAGATGTTATTTTCTACTCTCATCCATTTGCCAATGAGTAATCATGAAGTCCTTTTTAAGAGCTTTAGCGTAGTCCATTTTGTAACTATATCACATTTTCTGTACCCATTTGTCTGTTCAGGACATCTGGATTCTGTCCAGCTTCTGGATTTTATAAATAATGTTGCTATAATCATAGTGGAGCATGTGCTTGTTATATGTTGGAGCATCTTTTGGATGTTTGCCCAGGATAAGCGAAGCTTGGTTATCAGGTAGTACTATGTCCAATTTTCGGAAGAACCATGAGACTGATTTCCAGAGTGGTTGTACTGGCTTACAATCCCACAAAGAATTGAGGAGTGTTCCTCTTTTTCCACATCCTGACCAGCATCTCTTGTTATCTGAGTTTTGATCTTAGCGGTTCTGACTTGTGTGAGGTGGAATTTCAGTGATGTTTTGATTTTCATTTCCCTGGTGACTGAGGATATACTTTAAGTTTTTCTCAGCCCTTCAATATACCGCAGATAAGAATTCTTTGTTTAGCTCTGTACCCCATTTTTAATAGGGATATTTGTCTCTCTGGAGTCTAACTTCTTACGTTCTTTGTATATATTAGATATCAGTCCTCTATTGGATTTAGGATTGGTAAAGATCATTTTCCAATCTGTTGTTTGCCATTTATTACTAATCACAGTGTCCTTTGTTTTACAGAAGCATTGCCATTTTATGATGTCTCATTTGTCAATTTTTGATCATAGAGCACAAGCTATTGGAGTTCTGTTTAGGAATTTTTCCTCTAGGGCCCATGTGTTCAAGGCTCTTCTTTAATTTTTTGTTCTATTAGTTTGAGTGTAACCGGTTTTATGTGGAGATCCTTGATCCATGTGGACATAAGCTTTTTACAAGGTGATAAGAATGGATCAATTTGCATTTTTCTACATGCTGACCTCCGGTTGAACCAGCACCACTTGTTGAAAAGGGTAGCTTTTTTCCACTGGATGGTCTTAGCTCCTTTGTTAAAGATCAAGTGACTATAGGTGTGTGGGTTCTTTTCTGGATCTTCAATTCTTTTCCGTTGATCTACTTGCCTCTCTCTGTACCAATACCATAAAGTTTTTATCACTGTTGCTTTGTAATACTGCTTGAGGTCAGGGACGGTGATTGCCCCAGAAGTTCTTTTATTGATGAGAACAATTTTAATTCTCTTGGGTTTTTGTTATTCCAAATGTACTTGCAAATTTCTTTTTCTAACTCTATGCAGAACTGAGTTTAAATTGTGGTGGGGAGTGCATTGAATCTGTAGATTGCTTATGGCAAAATGGCCATGTTTACTATGTTAATTCTTCCAGTCCTTGATCATGGGAGATCTTTCCATTTTCTGAGATCTACTTCAATTTTTTTTTTCTTCTGAGACTTGAAGTTCTTGTCATACAGAACTTACACTAGCTTGCTTAGTGTCATACCAAGGTATTTTATGTTATTTGTTTTTATTTTCTTTACAATAAGAAGGGTATCATTTCCTTAATCTCGTTCTCTGCTTTTTATCCTTTGAGTAGAGGGCTATTGATTTCTTTGAATTAATTTTATATCTAACCACGTTGATGAAGGGTTTTTTTTAAATCAGTTTTATGCATTCTCTGATGAAATTTTGTGGTCAATTAAGTATACTCTCATATCATCTACAAGTTGTGATATTTTGACTTCTTCCTTTCCAACAACTCTTTGAACTCTTTTTGTTCTCTAATTGCTCTGGCTAGGTTTCTACATTGAATATGGAGTGAGATAATGAGCAGAGTTGTCTATTTCCTGATTATAGTGTTATTGCTTCAAATTTCTTGCTATGTAGTTGATGTTGGCTACTGGTTGTCTTTTTATTGCTTTTACTATGTTTAGGTATGGGCCTCGAATTCCTGATCTTTCCATGTCTTTTACCATGATGGGGTTCTCAACATCTGTTTAGTTGATTATAGGTTTTTTCTTTGACTTTGTTTATATGGTAGATTGCATTGATGCATTTACATATATTGAATCATCACTGCATTCCCAGGATAAACCTACTTGATCAAAATGGATGATCATTTTGTTGTGTTTTTGGATTCGGGTAGCCAGAATCTTATTGTGTATTTTTGCATCAATGTTCATATGGGATATTGATCTGAAGTTATCTTTCTTAGTTAGGTTTTTGGGGGGTTTAGGCTTCATAGAATGAATTGGGTAGTATTTCTTCTGTTTCTATTTTGTGGACTACTATGAAGACTATTGGTATTATGTCTTCTTTTAAGGTCTGATAATATTCTGTTCTTGGTCTTTTTTTGGTTGTGGGACATTTAATGACTGCTTCTGCATCTTTAGGTTTATCTGATATTGCTTTAACTTTGGTATCTGTCACCTGTTTAGAAAATTGTTCATTTCTTCCAGATAGTCTAGTTTTGCTGAGTATAAGTTTTTGTAGTAGGAAATGCTTTGTTTTTCAAATTTCCTCAAATTCTCTTTTGTCTCCCTTTCCATTTCTTATTTTGGTAGTTTAGATATTTTCTCTGTGACTTCTGATTAGTCTGCCAAGTTTTCATCTTGTTGATTCTCTCAAAGAACCAAATCCTAGTTCATTGATTCTCTTTATCTTTGTTTTTGTTTCTACTTGTTTTGATTTCAGCCCTGAGTTTGATTATTTCCTGCCATCACACTTCCTGGGTGTATTTGCTTCTTTTTGCTCCAGAGCTTTCAGGTGTGGGGTTAAGCTGCTAGTGTTTGCTCTATCCAGTTTCATTTTGGAGGTACTCAAAGATATATGTTTTCGTCTTAGCACTGTGTCCATTGATTCATATAAGTTTTGGTATGCTGTGACTTCATTTTCATTAAATTCTTAAAAGTCTTCATTTCTATCTCTATTCCCTTTTGGCCAATTTACAATTGAGTAAGATGTTGTTAAACTTACCTGTGTATGTGGGCTTTCTGTTGTTTTTGTTGTTATTGATGATCAGCCTTAGTCCATGGTCATCTTATAGGATCCATGGGATTATTTCAATCTTCTGGTATCTGTTCAGGCCTGTTTTGTGACCAATCACATGATCAGTTTTGGAGAAGGTACATAATGTGCTGAGAAGAAGGTACATACTTTTGTTTAAGATTAAATATTCTATAGATATCTGTTACATCCATTTGTTTCCTAACTTCTGTTAGTTTCACTGTCTGTTACCATAATCTCTCCCTTTCTGAGAATTTGGAGCTAAAGTCTCCCACTACTATTGTATGACATGCAATATGTGCTTTAGCTTTAGTAAAGTTTCCTTTTTGAGTGTGGCTCCTCTTGCCTTTGAAGTATAGATGTTCAGAATTGAGTGTTCACCTTGGTAGTTTTTTCTTTTGATGGTTATGAAGAACCTGGTCCTTATCATTTATTAATTAAAACTAGATTTTATTTTATATTATAATGGCTACTTCAGCTTGTTTCTAACCTTTTATTCTGAGGTAGTGTCTGTCTCTGTCAGTGAGGTGCATTTCCTTTATGCAGCAAAATGCCAGTTCCTGTTTACATAAGCAATTAGTTAGCCTATGTATTTTTATTGGAGATTTGAGCACAATGATGTTAAGAGATATTAAGAAAAAGTGATAGTTCCTTCCTGTTATTTTGTTGCTAGAGATGGAATTATGTTTCTGTGGCTATCTTCTCTTGGGTTTCTTGAAAGAAGATTAGTTTCTCGCTTTCTGTAGGGTATAGTTTCCCTCCTTGTGTTGTAGTGTCCATCTATTACCCTTTGTAGGGCTGGATTTGTGGAAAAACATTTAGTATATTTGGTTCTGTAGTGGACTATCTTGGATTCTCAATCTATACCAGTTGAGGGTTGTGCTTGATATAGTAGCCTGTGCTGGCATTTGTGTTCTTTTATGGTGTGTATGATATCTGTCCAGAAAGTTCTAGTTTTCATAGTCTCTAGTGAGAAGTCTGATACAATTTTGATAGGTCTACCTTTATATATTTCTTGATCTTTATCCCTTACATATTTAATGTTATTTGTGTTTTTTCTTTTTGTGCATTTGGGGTTTTGCTTATTGTGTGATAGGAGAAGATTCTTTTCTGGTCAAAACTATTTGGAGTTTTGTAGTGTTATTGTGTGTTCATTGGACATCAGTTTCTTTAGGTTAGGCAAGTTTTCTTGTATTATTTTGTTTGAAATATTTACTGTCTTTTTAAGTAGGGAGACTTCACTCTCTTTTCTATCTATTATCCTTAGATTTTTGTCTTCTCACTGTATCCTAGATTTCCTAGATGTTTTGAGTTAGGAATTTTTTTTTGCATATTGCATTTTCTTTGACAGTGGGTCAATGTTTTCTACGACAGTGGGTCAATGTTTTCTATGGGATCTTCTGCCCTTCTCTTTTCTATCTCTTGTATTCTGTTGGTGATGCTTGCATCTATGGCCTCTGATCTCTAACTTAGAATTACCATCTCCAGCGTTGTCTCCCTTTGTGCTTTCTTTATTGTTTTAATTTCGATTTTTAGATCCTGGATGGATTTGTTCAACTTCTTCACCTGTTTAGTTGTGTTTTCCTGTAATTCTTTAATGGAATTTGGTGTTTCTTCCTTAAGGATTTCTACTTATTTTCTTCAATTGTCGCATATTTATTTATTTTTCTATTTCTTTACGATTATTTTTTTATTAACTTGAGTATTTCTTATTTGCATTTTGAATGTAATTCCCTTTCCCGGTTTCCAGGCAAACATCCCCCTAATCCCTCCCCCTCCTCTTCTTTATGGGTGTTCCCCTCCCCATCCTCTCCCCATTGCCGCCCTCCCCCCAACAATCTAATTCACTGGGGGTTCAGTCTTAGCAGGACCCAGGGCTTCCCCTTCCACTGGCATTCTTCCTAGGATATTCATTGCTACCTATGAGGTCAGAGTCCACGGTCAGTCCATGTATAGTCTATAGGTAGTGGCTTAGTCCCTGGAAGCTCTGGTTGCTTGCTTGGCATTGTTGTACATTTGGGGTCTCGAGCCCCTTCAAGCTCTTCCAGTTCTTTCTCTGATGCCTTCAATGGGGGTCCTATTCTCAGTTCAGTGGTTTGCTGCTGGCATTTGCCTCTGTATTTGCTGTATTCTGGCTGTGTCTCTCAGGAGCGATCTACATCCGGCCCCTGTCAGCCTGCACTTCTTTGCTTCATCTATCTTGTCTAATTGGATGGCTGTATATGTGTGGGCCACATGTGGGGCAGGCTCTGAATGGGTGTTCCTTCTGTCTCTGTTTTAATCATTGCCTCTCTATTCCCTGCCACGGGTATTCTTATTCCCCTTTTAAAGAAGGAGTGAAGCATTCACATTTTGATCATCTGTCTTGAGTTTCATTTGTTCTAGGCATCTAGGGTAATTCAAGCATTTGGGCTAATAGCCACTTATCAATGAGCGAATACCATGTGTGTTTTTCTGTGATTGGGTTACCTCACTTAGGATGATATTTTCCAGTTCCAACCATTTGCCTACGAATTTCATAAAGTCATTGTTTTTGATAGCTGAGTAATATTCCATTGTGTAGATGTACCACATTTTCTGTATCCATTCCTCTGTTGAAGGGCATCTGGGTTCTTTCCAGCTTCTGGCTATTATGAATAAGGCTGCAATGAACATAGTGGAGCACGTGTCTTTTTTATATGTTGGGGCATCTTGTGGGTATATGCCCAAGAGAGGTATAGCTGGATCCTCAGGCAGTTCAATGTCCAATTTTCTGAGGAACATCCAGACTGATTTCCAGAATGGTTGTACCAGTCTGCAATCCCACCAGTAATGGAGGAGTGTTCCTCTTTCTCCGCATCCTCTCCAGCATCTGCTGTCATCTGAGTTTTTGATCTTAGCCATTCTCAGTGGTGTGAGGTGAAATCTCAGGGTTGTTTTGATTTGCATTTCCCTTATGACTAGAAAGGTTGAACATTTCTTTAGTTGTTTCTCAGCCATTCAGCATTCCTCAGCTGTGAATTGGGGAACCAGAACTAGTCCTGTAAGTGTAGTGAAATAAGGTAGAGCCAAAATTCAAGGGTGAAGAAGGTATAAGGTCAGTACATCAATTATGGGTCCAGTGTCACCCCATGGTAGTAAAGGTAGCACAAGCACACTTAGTCATAATATCAAAATAAGGCACAATACATGTGTGATAACATTTAGATGTACTTGAATAGATGACACCGGAAGCTGCGTTATGAGGATGTCACTATGAAAAAGTTGCACAATTTGGACATATTGAGCTAGGCTTGTGAGTTCTAAGACAGCATGATTGGGCCTGACCCTGGAACTTTCAAAAAGAGAATCCCAACAGATAAAAGGAAATGTCTGAGACGGACCACTGAGTCCAGATTGGTTCCGGAAGGCAAGGTTTAGCTGTCCCTCCCTGCCATTTGCTTTTTATAAATCACTTCTATTGTATCTCATCGGTTATTTATGTTATACTGCCATAGGTAGAAAAAACACAAATCCTACTAAATTAAAAAATGATATAACTGACTTAACAGAAACAGTGTTAGAAACCAGAAAATGCTCACATTCATGAAATTCCTAAATATGTTAAAAACAAAATCTGTCTGAGGAAGTCTTTCTTCTCTTTAGTCAGTCTAAGTATGCCTTATTATTATGAAAAGACCTGACCTATTACATGGTAATGTTAAGCCTGTCTGCTCCCTCTGCTCACTGTGCAACTTCTTCTTCCCCTTTTCCCTCTGCATTCTGAAAATTGCTTTTCTAAATTTTTAAGTTGCTTTATAATTTCTGTGTTATTCCACACTGCCTTCTCTTTCTAATCTTGCTCATTTCTGCTGTGAAATAGCAATGCTCTTATGCCCATCCCTTTAATTCTAAGTTCTCTTGGGTTCAGTTCTGCCTAAAAAGTTATTTTTTCTTCTTTGTCCTCACCCCTTGTATGTCTTTCAGAATACATGGTCACATAGTAAAAAGTTCATTACAAACTGACACATAATCTTAAATCATAAATCATATAGGAAATTTCCAACAGAGAATGCTTACATGCATATCCAATAGCAGTAATTATCTGGCTAAACATTCGGCATCTGTTACCAGTTCCACCTGTACCTGTAGGGTTAAAAATCATAACTATTGTAACTAAGTACTTAGTGAAGTTTTGTGTACATGAACATTGTCAATATTTTATCTTCTCTCCCTGCACTTATAATAAATCCTCATGCCCATTTTTATGAGCTTTACTTCATGGTTGACAACTTCCTGGAATGTGCACTAAGTAGTAAATACATTCTTTTTTTTTTCTTACTGCAGCTAAACGTTTATTGAATCTTAAAGAGAGGCGCCGCGCACCGGCATGGCGAGGCTTATATACACCCTAGCACGGCGCATCCACACCTGATTGGTTGCTTACCCATGATCTCATTAGGCACACCCCAGAGTGGGCAAAGACCTGGCATGAAGGCACTCTTCACATGCGCACACAGTTAACTTCCTGAAAGGAAGTCGGCTGGCGTGGCGGAGGCCAGCGCCATCTTGTAATGGCAAAGCTCTCTCAGCCTTCCACATGGGGCGAAGTGGAAGCCAGCACCATCTTGTGGTGGTGAATGTTATTGCGGCCCTCTACATCTCCCCCTTATTGTTTTAATTAATAACAATAAATTATTGTCTAGGCTGGTCTAGGTCCCTGCAGTTACGTTCATCTGCTGTGGCTCCTGTCTTAGGTTGTTCCTCTATGTCACAGCCTTATCCGTCGAAGGGTAACCCTATCGCCACCGGGCCCTGTGTACTGTGCATGAGGAAAGTTGCCCGTCTCTGGATACCACAGTGCTGTGTGACAGTAACTGTTAAATGACCTAGGGCGAACTCTAAAAAGAGGCCAGCCAGAAAATGAGTTAGTGGGCAAATCATGATCACCCTATCGTGTGCAATGAGGAAACCTCAGCGATGTGGAAGGGCTGATCAAAGAATCATTGAGTCTCTCTCATCCCAGTGCAATGGATACACAGATCCATGGGGTGCAAGAGCAGACAACTCAGATACCGACTAATTTTTGAAGATAGATAACCAAATTTTAGGGGAGGCCCCTTGTTCAATGGCCACAAGTGCTTGAGTGATAACAGCCTTGTCACGTTTCTGTTGAGATCTGAGTTTGCAAACCAACCATAGCATGAACACTAATCCACAGCATAGGGCTGCACCAAACAGAGCCACTCCCGACAAGTAGTGGGCACCTCATCTGGTTCTCCTCAGCTGTTACCACCAAGGGCCGTAGTCAAGCTGCTCCTATAATAAAAGTTAGAGTTCCCAATTGTTAGCAACTACTCCAGAAAGTTCACCCACTGTGCTTGTCTAACAGGAGATTGGGGGAGGGTAATTCCAGACACTGTAGACACAATGGCTATAGCAGTAAATGGCTGCTACAATAGCAGCAAAAGTAACAAGGTCTTTCCCAGGACAGTTCAGGATCAGTCATTCTTCTCTGGAACAACCAGCAGGCAATGGAACCATGTCTGAGATCTGCACAACCAGGACAGAGTTCCCCAGTCCACAGCAGCTTTATGTAGGTGGCATTCCTGTGAAGCTATAGACTGCAAAATGACAACACCAGTTAAGGCAGCAAGAGTCACCAGGGAAATGAGGGGGGCAGCAACGGCTGGAGTCCAGTATTCTCCAGCAAGCAGCAGTGCACAGAGGGTCAGAGAGCAGGCCACAGTGGGACGGGACACATGCAGCGGTAACACTGACTGCAGCAATGCCAAAATCTCTGTGATGACAAAAGATGAGGGGGAATCTTCCATCTTCCTCTCAGGGCAGAGGAATGACTCCAAGGACCCGAACCACAAAAGCTGAATCTTCATGCAACCAAGATCAGCAAGTCTCACCAGCCACTCAGGCAGCTGGCACACTCTTGTAGCATCCTGTAGAAAAAACACAAACATTCCTTCTTCGCCATATAAAATATCTGGAACAGGATCATGTCAAATATGTGGATCTCTCTATTTCACCTAGGCAGAAGTATGCCTAGTTGTAGGATGCCATAAACTTTGGCATCCAAATTTTAAAATTGAAATAAAAGGAGCATAATTTAGCATACAGGGATAACTCCCCCTTTTTATTTATTAAGATATAGTAAAGATATTATTTATTAAGGTAAGTCCTCGAGGATTGAATTGAGGACACTGAGCACTTGTATTTATAAATTGACTTGTATACCAAATTATTGTCTCCAGCATTATTGTTTTGGATATATAAAGAATGAGATTTTTTGACTAATTGTTTCTATATAAGGCCTATAATCTGTCTGGTATCCTTGTCCTCCCTTGTTAAGGAGCCCAGGCAATCCAGTTTGAGTTCTTAAATGTCCTATAAAGGAACAGTACTTAGTGTTCTTAACCACTAAGCCATCTCTCTAGCACCTCACAAACTTTATTTACTTAAACATAAGCATTAATTAGAAATGTAAATATTGTCTAGATTTAGTTGTACTAGAAATCCCTGAGCTGGCAGGGTGAGGCTGGTAATTGAAAGTAAGCAAATGGAGTCTTCCTCTTTTCATATCAACTCCATTAAAAAACTCCATTTTAAAGAGCTGGGTCTATGGTTTTGTTTAGTTGTCTGAGCCAGAGCACTGAAAGGACAGTGAGTTGTCAGACAATTCACACTGAAATCACTCATTGATTTTAAGTAGAAAAACTGTCTCTAATAAAGCATTAAGTAACTGAAATCAATTGTAAACCACAAGCCACACATTGGCTATCAGTATGTGAATTGAAAGCTTGATTTAAAAACAGTGGCTAAACCACGGATTTTAATAATCTGTGTTGAAGCAATAGAAACTCAAGAGAATAAACAAGTGATCTAATCATATACGTAGCCTTTTCATTAGATGAACCACCTATAAATACACTAAGCGCATTTCCTATGGGTTGTATGCACAAATATACAGGAAGTACAAAAGCATATAAAGAGTAAAATTATCAATTTTGTCTGAATAATTTGTATATGTAATAGGCCAAATATCAGTATTTTGTAATTACCAATTTGATTGTTGTTTGGAATAAGGTATGTTTTACCTGGTTTCTTTTTTAAAATACTTCCATGACTCTAGCCTACAATTTTGTATTAACACAACTGAAGCTTTATCTCCAATGTGGATAACAAAGACCTAAGTCCTCTGGTAAGGTGAGGTACTTAGTCAATTAACATATCCTTAGAAGCTTAAAATTAGTTTTAAATATTCTTTTCTGGAGTAGTGTAACAGCTACTCCCCAAATATTTAAGCTCATTTTGAGAGCAGAAGTTTGTAGTAAAAATTTCTATATACACTGAAAGATTCAAAGTTCTAACTTCTTACATTGAAGAAGTAACAAAATTACATAATATAAGGCTATTAGCCATTCTTAATGATGTCACTTTATGGGCTCTCTAAAATTATAAGCAAGCTCACGAAATGAAAACTCAAAATCAATCCTCTAAATCTATCTTGAAATGGCAGTTGGAGTAAACAAACTGGTTGTAATGTTCTCACAAGTTTCTAAACCTCATCAATCTTTCATAAATCTTGTAACAATCTCTACCTGTTTGATTTTTTCTTAATTAAAAATAAGTTTGAGTTAGTCAATGTAACACTGGCAATCCTTAATCACAATCTTTCAGTTCTCCTTGTAACACCAGAGCACAGCCACAATTTTGGAAAGTCACCTGAGTTCTGAGTACTGACTAGGCAGCTGTTCTTGGGGCAGTGGAATTAGCATTAAAATACAGATAACTTCAGGGCAAACCACAATTATGGAAAGTAAAAACTCAACTTCCAACAAACAATCTAGTCTCCAAAATCCAGTCTCCAGTCTATCCTTCATGCTACAAAGTTCGACTGCCAATTCCTATATATGAACGCATGATGGTGTAGTCTCCAGTACCTCAACAAAGAGACATTGTCCTAAATTCTTTTAGAAGCCTGGTTTCTAGAATAAGAGTTCCATAAAAATATTATCTCAATTTAGACCTGTTTCCCTAGGTTGGCTCATGCCACATGTTGTCTAGAATGACTCTATCCAAATTACCAGCTTTATGTCAACTTTCTGTTACCAATATTATATCTTTTAAACCATATCCAATAACTTAAAATCCAACAATCTATGACCAAGGCAAGTAGAGCATATTTATACATTTAAAACCAATGAGAAACAAAATTGAAGTGGCTACACATATCTTTAATATTTAGACCAAGCACCATTTTTACCTTTTTAGCTATGATTTTAAGAGAAGCACCTTGTCACCTGTTGAGTTAAATAATAAGTCAGAGATTTTTCTAAGAGAAACAGCTATCAGCTCTTGTACCAAAGAAGCTGAGGAGCTGCTGGTGCCTTTAAGATCAGCTCGTGCAGACGCTTAGCCCCTGGGCAGCTTCTCCAGCTAACCTAGACTCCTGGCTACAGGTACAGGGCTCTAAAGGCATGATTGAAACTGCTTTTTATTCATTTGTTCCTTTTTTGAAACGAGTTAAAACCAAATCAAGATGTAAACGACCAGCAGATAAAGTTTTTACCATTTTTTTCTTTTGAACACGAAACATAAAACATTTAAGCAACAAGAAACAAAAACCACAGACATAAACTGACATACATGGACAGCTTGGTGCACCAAGGACAGACAATAGACAAAGGGGAAAAACTAGATGGTGTCCCGCCAAGGGGATCCAGATTCCAATAGGAGTCAGCAGAGAGGTAGGATTTTCCCTTTCCCACCACTTCCACGGTGACTATCCACTCGAGTGGAGTTGATATGGACGATGGATTGTCTCAGTTCCTGGACCAGTCGATCAACGTGTTGAAACCAAATTCCTGTAAGATACTGGGATATATTACGGGATATCTAAGCAGCACGACTGACATTCACAAATGGTATGGAAGTGAAACACAGTCCTGAATATTTCCACTCATAACCCGATTACATTAACTCTATCAAGCTGTGCATGGGTGTTGAGATGTTCTTTTGTTTGATTCTCCTGAATAAATTTTCAGGCGGTCTACCTCTATCAAGTCTGATCAGTATGACTCTGTGAAGCTTCCAGAGCCTAATCACTCCTTTTACAAGCACAAAGACAAATTTTTTCTCCCAAAATACTGTGTTCCTTTTATCTCCTCCCTTTTTCTCTCCTGGGGCATTTTTCCCCAATCTCTCGCCCCCGCAGATCTGAAGTCTTTAGAGGGGACTGTGTGCTTATTATCTTTTTTCCTTGAGCTCTTTAATTTTTTACCCCACCCTGTTTCTGACACGGTGCCTTGCACCTCCCCCAGCGCTCTCTGCTTTGCTATTACAGCTGGGCGGCTCCCATGTGACCTCTGACGCTATCTGGCAGTAGCTAGAAATTCAAAAGCCAATAGAGAAAGCACGAGGGCTGCCAACACGATAATAAAAACTTCTGCCGCATCTAGCAGGGGAGTGAAGTGGAACAGGTCAAGGCTGAGCATGTCTCTCAGGACCTTTCCCGTGTCCTGCAGCTTTTTGGATTCTCTCTGCAGACGGAGGACCTCTCGGCACCTGGTGATTGTGTGGCGTCCTGGGTTTCGGCACCAAATGTCCCACTCAACCTCGCCAGCAAGAATACATGGGGACACACGAATCCTTACTGCAGCTAAACGTTTATTGAATCTTAAAGAGAGGACAAATACATTCTTTTTTATTAGATATATTTCTTTACTTACATTTCAAATGGTATTCCCTTTCCCAAATTCCCTGTCCATAAGCCCGCATCCCCACCCCCTCCACCATATGTGTGTTATCCCATCAACCTCCCTTACTACCCCCGATATTCCCCTGCACTGGGCGTCCAACCTTGGTAGGACCAAGGGTTTCCCCTTCCACTGGTGCCCCAACAGAGCTATTCTCTGCTACATATGCAGTTGGAGCCCTGAGTGAGTCCATGTATAGTCTTTGGGTAGTGGTTTAGTCACTGGAAGCTCTGGTTGGTTGGCATTGTTGTTCTTATGGGGTTGCAAGATACATTCTTGCTACCTTAGTTTCAATTAACTTGTTACACTTGAAGACTGGCAGAGTTCTCATTGCAGAGACTTAATAGCAGTCCTATAGGGTCCTATCATAAATGAGCTTAAGAATCACTAGTATTGATTTAGAAATTCTTATAGGACTATCACTAAACAAGAACCCCATAGTTCTCCAGGAAAAAAAATCACCAACCAAAGAGTACACATAGAGGAACCCATAGCTTCAGCCACACATGTAGCAGAGAATGGCATTGTCTAGCATCAATAGGAGGAGAAGCCTTTGGTCCCTTGAAGAATCATTTCCCCAATGTAGTGGAATGCCTCATTGTTGAGGTGGGAGTGAGTAGAGAGAAGTGGGTGGTTGAGAGTGGGAACATCATTATAGAAGCAGGTGAAGGTGGGATGGGAGAGACAGAGAAGGGGATAACATTTGAAATGTAAATGTATTAAATATCAAATAATAATAAATACATTTTAAAATATGATGTATTTTGTAGTAACACTAAAAGACAGTACGTATTCATTACATATTCATAAGTCTGTAGAAATTAGCTCAAAATTCTGTGCTAATATCCAGTTTTATACATATATATATATATATATATATATATATATATATATATATATATATATATATGGAAAGTATATTAATGGCAGGAATTTTTCCCCAAAATTAAATTCTTCTGGGCTTTGCCTGCAGGAACATATACATCTTAGATTTTAATCCAAGAAATGTCCAAATCAGGGAGATCACGAGCTATTTCTTAATCTTTGACTTGTTGACCTTTGGCAATTGTTTCTTGTTAGTGAGCTCTCAAGAAGCTCCCTTTCCTGTGAAATTGTCACTCTGCCAGGATAGTTCTTGTCACATGAAGCCTGCGTTATCTCTGTTGAATTCCTTGAAAACCAACCTAAACGTTCTCACACTCTATGACCTAAATATGCATTCAGATTTCTCTCAACATTTTTTCCTAAATTGCTCCCCAGCATCCCTCCTATAGAAAACATGGACATGTAGCCAGGTCTAGCTCCTATCAGGAATCCTCTGATTGAAACTTCCTAAATTGTTTGTATAGCCCTCAGAACTCTTTGCCATCTCTTTACTCCCAGTTGGAATTCTGATGGACAGAGCTTGTACAACATATGAATGATGAGATCTATAAGCTTTTGCTTCTTATGCCCTCCTCAAATTTCCATGTTTGCAACTAGGCATAAAGCTCTCCAAAATTCCTGGAAAGCTACCATACCATATGCAAATACTTAAAGTTAGCTAGGGGAAAAATGGTTAAAAGAGAGGAGAGAAAGGTGAACATATGACATTCTTATTGTGGTTTCTCCTTTTGTATTTCACATTTTATTTCAGCCATAATATCCTACAAAAATCCACAAATCATTTTGGTTTCAAAAATTAATAGGAACAGTCAAAGAGCTATTGAATAAATAGAGAGAGCTTTGATTGGGAGGATTAGAACAGTGTTGCAGGAAAATGTAAAATAAAAGGTTTCTTTAATCCTGCACTAGGCTAGCACCATAGTGCCACATCTTATCTGTTAGATGTTTACATCTCAATCATCAAAACCTCTCACCCACTTAGCTCTAACCCATATCACACTGTGGATAGCTCTTAGTCCCCCAACAATCTTTATACTCATCCAGTTCCCAAGGCAAGTTGCGGAGATGCCACACATACACATCCCAATTCCATGATGGCCCAGTGTGTCCAGCCACCACACAGTCTCTCGAACTCAATTAAGTCACCACATGAAAGAGCATGCACACAGTAACATCTGATACAATTGATAAGATATAATTTCCCACCTGCACATACAAAGCCCTTAAGAATACTCATAACAACCTGTAAATGTGTAGAGAGGAATCTTAACATCTGCTTCCATGTTCTCTTGGATATTCCTCCTTTTTCATTCCAGTATCTTCCCTCCACCCTCTCAAACTTTTCTCCCTCAAATCCTTCCTTCTTTTCCAATGACAGGCCTTGTATTATCCTGTACCTGCCTGTACCTGCATAATTACATCATCCTACAGAGCAGGATATGTTTTCAAGGCACATGCTATTGGCTTGCAGCTTCCCATGAGGCTTCTCAATAATATTTCATGTAAAATAGATTTTATTTCGTCTCTGTTAAGAAAGGCTCTTGTTGGAAAAGTGTAAAATTGTTTTATCTCTGAATTTCATGGTTCATCCTAAATGCCCCCGAAGTGATTATGGAAATCCAACAGCAAATAATCAGAACATCTGCTCACCAGTAAAGAAGCTACTGTGTGGGTTTTTGCATCATTACCTATACTTGTGCTTTTGGTACTGGTGGATTCATCAAGACTTTGTTTCTCTCTACCATGATAAATGTAGAGTCACTGAAGTACAGAAAGTTTCTAGAGCTTGTTTTACCTTCTCTGATACCTGGTTGGACTGCCTTCCTTTATGAGTTCAGCCCATAGATAATGACTAGCAATCAGATAGCTATTAATATTGTGTCATGGATCAGTAATGGTAGGGGCACTGTCGTGGTTTATATATGGTCAGTACAGGGAGTGGAACTATTAGAGGGTATAACCCTGTTGGAATATGTGGGGCCTTGTTGGAGTAGGTGTATCTCTTTGGGAATAGGCTTTAAAATATTCATCCTAGCTGACTGGAAGCCAGTTATCTGCAAGCAGCCTTCAGATGATGATGTAGAACTCTCTGCTCTGTCTCAAGCATGCCAAACTGGATGCTGCCATGCATCCTCCTTCATAATAATGGCCTAAATCTCTGGACTGGTAAGTAAGTCCCAATTAAATGTTGTCCTTATAAGAGTTGCCTTGGTCACGGTGTCTGTTTATAGCAGCAAATCTCTAACTAAGACAGAAGTTGATACCACAATTGGGGTATTGCTGTGATAGATTTGACCATGCTTTTGTTTTGAGGAATGTAGATTTGGAGATTTTGGATTTGGAATGTAGTGGAATGCTTTAAATGGGACTTAATGGGCTATCCTAGTGGGAAAATGGAATACTTCCTTACTGAGAGTGATTTGAATTGTACACAGCTGGCCCAAGACTTTTTGATAGAGAATTTCAGTATATGCCATAGAGACAGTTTTGTGGTATTTTGGTGAAGAAGGAGGCTACTTTTTGCCCTTGTCTGAAGAGTCTGTCTGAGGTTAAGTTAAAGAGACTCAGATTAATTGCATTGATGAAGTCTCAGAAATGCCCATCATAAAGCTTGTTCTCTGGTTAAGTCTCATGAAGTGCATTTTAATCATGCATAGCAGGCTGAGAAAGAAAAAAATATAAAATATATGGTTTGATTATTGAAGAAGCACCAGGACGTGTAATGTAGCAGAATCCTGTGTTCAAGGATATTAAATTAAAATTACATAGTATTGACCTTGGGTCAAGATTCCACCCAGCTTAATTTAAGTCTTGCATAGTAGTACAAGATTTTCATCCCAGGAGGCAAAGACACACAGATCTCTGAGTTCAAGGCCACCTCAGAACAGAGCACCTTTTAGGTTAAGAAAACCTTAAATCCAGGCTTCATATACCACACCTATAACCTCAGTGCTTAGGAAACAGGCATGTAGATCTCTGGGTTTAAAGTCAGTCTACAGAGAAAGTTCTAGGACAGCCACGCTTAGACAGTGAAGGAGTTAGAACACCGAAACCTAGTCATAATGTCATAGAACAAGGGAGCCATCCTCCAGCCCCAGCAAACAGAAGAACTGGGCAGCTTTGGCCACATGGCTCTGTATTTTGAGAGAATACTGTGACAATTGATGCTGGTTAGCTGGTGAGTAAGAAGGAAACAGCATCATTGAGGCAAAATCTTCTGGGGGTGGGTTCTCTTAGAGAAAAAAAGAAGTTGTATTCCAGATAGCCAAGGTTGTATCTTATATTGCAGCTAGACTTGGTAATGTGTAAGAATCACCAAGATGGTATTGGTTCTGAAGGCGTGAAAGGGTAATGAAGAACAGCAAAGCTTCGGTACTGTGAGAGGCCATGTAAGGCCATTGGTGAAAGTGCAGCCTCAAGTGCAATTTATAGCCCAGGACTCAAGGGGTCATGCAAAGGAGTTGAGTCTGGGATCTATGAAGATAGACTATGAGAGACTTACGGTGAAGCCTAGTTGCAGCAGGAGACAGCAGTGCTTGGGAAGTGCCAGTGCCATGAAATGACACCAAGAACAGCAGCAGCAGTGGAGAACATGTAGCTGGAGCCTAGAAGTCAAGGTGTGTGCTATATAGGGCAGAGCTGGAGAAGTGACCCAAGACCTTGGAAGAGCCCAGAAGGTCATGGGTGGATCCCAGATATTGAGTGGTTAGATTCAATATTGCTTGTGATTGTGACTGTGCCTTGATATCTTTCCCACTTAAAGGAAGAAAGTATTTTAGTGGAGCCCACAGTTAAGAGACATTGAATTGAAAAAAGTCTTTGAATTTCAAAAGAGATTACATATTTTAAAGGATTGAATTATTAATATGTAAGATTTTGTGAAGACAATGGGAATTTTCAAGTTATTTCCATCTTGAGGATAAATAAGAAAGTAAATATTGAGGCTTAATTGTGATGTGTTTGTGTGTTAAGTACACGAGGTGTCTCTTGTACTAGCTGGTTTTGTGTGTCAACTTGACACAAGCTGGAATCACAACAGAAAAGGAGCCTCATTTGAAGAAATGTCTCCATGAGATGCAGCTGTAAGGCATTTCCTTGACTTGTGCTCAAAGGGGAGTAACCAGCCCATTGTGGGTGGCACAATCCCTAGAATGGTTGTCCTGGGCCCTATAAGAAAGCAAGTTAAGCAAGGCAAGGAAGCAAGGCAGAAAGTAACATGCCACCATGGCCTCTGCATCAGCTCCTGCTTCCGGACCTGCTTGATTTACTGCCCTGAATTCCTTTGGCGTTAAACAGCAATGTGAAAGTGTAACTGAATAAACTCCTTCTTCCCCAACTTGCCTCTTACTTATGATGTTTTGCGCAGGAATAGAAACTCTAACTAAGATAGCAAGTAAGTCTGTCTTAGTAATACTTCACATGAGTTTCTATCAGGTGACTTCACTATGCCAATCAATCTGAGTCTGATGTTCCTGCAAGATGCTGCCAGAACATCTCACGACTTTTGTGGTGCATATATCTGTATGGAATCATAACAAAGGGAGCTCAGCTATGAAGTATGAGGTGAATCACTACATGATTGTCTTTAGCAAAGAATCCATCATATGTCCTCTAACAAGCATACATTAGCAAAATATCCTTTCAAATATGTCCAGTTCAGAAAAACTTATTCTCACCTGTGTACATTAGCAAACAGTTCTGCTATATGTCTACTCTTCACTGAAATGTTCTTTCATTGTTCTGCTTTTCAAAAACATCCTCTTACTTATTGCTGCTTTAGAAAAAATTCTTCAGATGTTTGCCATTGCAAAGCACCATTCTACATAACTGACATTCCAAAGAAACCATAAATCACCATGTAAACTCATGTTTCCAAGATTTGTTGTGGGTTCTGTGTTGTTCAAGATGACAAGCATAAATAGTTATGGGGTGGAAAGAATTATATAGCATTACTTAGTGGTATTTCTTTAATATTTTGCCTCTGGGTTTCTTCCTTTATTTTACATCAGGTTTATCAATGATGGGTAATAAATGTCCTGCCCTGCTTACTATGGTATATTTTCCCAGAAATAAACACAATTGTACTGCTCACAATTTGTGGAGGCATACAGTATGACCCTTGTCTCTTGTTCGTGAACTATCCAGAAGCTCCCCTTCCAGTGCCATTTTTACTATGCTAGTGTAGTTCTGGTCACAGAGATTCTGCACTGTTTTTCTTGAAATCCTGGGGAATCAATATAATCATTCAATCACCACATGTTAAGTCCTAACTCTAGAGGTGTATTTCTCTCAACATCTTTGTCTGAATTGTTTCCCCAAATATCTCCTTTCCACCACATGCACACAATTCCCTGCCTAGATCCTATTATTTGGTTTCTGTTTAAACTTCCTCATTTGGTTGTCTACCACCATTTGAACTTGCCATATCTGCACAGAGTCCCCTTTAAGATGGACAATGTCTAAACCAGGTTCACATGACTAGATCTATCAACATTTTAATTCTTTTGCTTCCCCTACTTCTCTGCCTTTTTTCAGGGCACTCATCCCTGCAACCAAAGTCCTGGTGATTTTCACCAATAGTGTTTTCACAAGCATATTCACGATAACAGGAGGCCAGCTAAGTACCTGCAGGGTACATGGGTGTTCTTTGTGGGCCAGTGTGAGCCTTTCCATTCAGTACCATTTCCATATGTCCTCCAGGTAATATAGTACATTACTCATGAGAAGCTCCCCTTCTAGTGCCACTGTCACTGTTCCAGGATAGTTTAGGTCACATAAATCCAGCAATATCTATGCTGAATTCAACAGCATTCTTCTCCAAACCTACATTCTAATGGCTAAGTCTTGTTATAGATTTGTCACACCATCATTTCCTGAGTATTTTCTACAAATCTCTCGTGTCCACACCATATACACAAACAAGACCTAGATCCTCTCATGTACCTGCTGCATCTATCTTCCTCAATTGGTTCTCTAACCCCAATCCTTCCAGTACTTTAACTGATGGACAGGTACAGGACGTGACCTGTACCTGATTTACATGAGATATCAGACTTTTTCTTTCCAGTGCCCTGCTCACCCTTATATGCTTGGCTCAAGGCAGACAGCACCAAAACTAATTTTCAGATAATTTCCCCTATAGAAAGCCTACAATTATTGTCTCTATTGGTGGAGTCTTGCTAAATGTGTGCAGATTACTTTTGAGGGAAATTTGGGAGCAAGTCTGAGCCTCCCCCATAAAGCAATCTCCTATTCCCAGGCTTCCCCAAAGTCACATGGACACTACACTGGATTTCTCTATTTAGTATTCCCAAGTACATGCTCAATTATGCTATGTGCACATCACCAAACTGTGGATATGGGCACATTTGTCCTACATCCACTTCTGATACAGATTGCCTGGCTATGAGGCTCTGAGACTATTAGTCATACTATCAACCCTATAAACCTGCACCATTTCTTTTATCAGTTATGTACCATGTATAATCTACTACTACATTCTACTTCCAGGTTTGATAATGTCTCATGATGATTGATTTTTATTAATATTATACAATCTGTAGTTATCTGAGAAGAATTAACCTCATTTAAGAACATTTCCTCCACGAAATGGTTTATAGAAAACCCTGTTGACTATTAGTCATACTATCAACCCTATAAACCTGCACCATTTCTTTTATCAGTTATGTACCATGTATAATCTACTACTACATTCTACTTCCAGGTTTGATAATGTCTCACGATGATTGATTTTTATTAATATTATACAATCTGCAGTTATCTGAGAAGAATTAACCTCATTTAAGAACATTCCTCCACGAAATGGTTTATAGAAAACCCTGTTGAGTGCTCCTTTGAGTAATAATTCCTATGGTGGGGGAGTCCTCTATTGGTATGGTCTCGTTTTTGAAGTGCTTTTGGGTTGTTTGAGAACCAGGCCTATGTGTCTTTGTTTTTCAAAGAACTATGTAGTATTCTTTAGAGGCATCAACTTCAATTCCATTCTCAAGGTTTCTTTATTTATTCCCAACCTAAGTTTCCTTAATGATCAACAATGAATCTAGTACACTTCTTACTCTGTTAATTTTCCCAGAATTAAGCCCAACTGTAATGATTTCAATATGTCAAGGCATAGAGCTCAAGCATTGTATCTTGTTGGTGAGATCTCCAGTAGCTTTACTTCCAGGATTGTTTTGGTGACAATATTTCTGCACTTTCTCTGTTGAATTTCTGGAGAACCAGGATATTCTTTCTACTCTAACATGCTAAGGTCTATCTCGGGAGGCAGATATCTCCCAATACCTATTCCTGAAAAGAGTCCCCAAAACTCAGCTGTCCATACAACACATATAACCCCAAGCATTGATCTTATCATGCAACTTTTGTATCTAACATTCTCAAATTTTTCTGTAGCCTCCAGGTTTCTTTGCCATCTGTACAATTCCAGTCCTGTTTCTATGGACAGAATACATAGCAGGATTGCATGAAAAGATCTACAGGCTTTACCTTCAAGTTCCCTGCTCAAAAAACATGTTGGGCTCCCAGCACCCAATTCTCTCTGCACCCAATTTCATTGTGAGTTCCCCTAGTAGTGTGTCTGAAAGTACACTCTGTTGTGTCTGATAAAAAATGAATTGGTGATATGTTTGGTAGGACTGTGGTATGATGCAGAAAAAGCAGTGCTTCTGCAGGCCCATGCTGAGGTGTTTCTTCCCTCTGAGGTATCATTTTCAGAACAAGTATAGCATAGAATATAGTTTATTTAGGGCATAGGGTGGGGAGTTGAGAGTTTAGTAGAGAAAGAGAAAGGAACAGAGATGGGGAGAGAGACAGAGAGTGAGGGTGTGAAGGAGAAGAAGAAGTAGAAGGAGGAGGAGGAGGAAGCAGGAGGAAGAGGAGGAAAGGTGAGCCATGAACACACGGAGAAAAGAGGAGGTGAGTGGGGATAGAAGAGACAGAGAAGGAAGCGAGCAAGAGAGCAGGAGAGTGAGAAGGAGGCAAGCACCCCTTTTCATAGTGAGTCAGACATACCTGCCTATTGCCAAGTAACTGTGGGACAGAGATTAGAAGGAATGCTAACATTCCCTGTTTTTCCTTAATTAAAAATGGAAAAATTAGAAAGAGGTTTCGATGAAGCACGAAAAGGTTTGTCACGATCTTTAGTTATTTCTTGCTGTCTTTGGGGTGAAAAGTCTCTGGGAAATCTAAGAAAATGTTTATGGGGATATTGATCCAGTATTAGAAGAGTTGACTATTTTATTGCTGTCCAGTATCTACCAAACAATCTGTGGATAGATATGAAGGAGGAGGCCCAGTATAAGCATCAGTTTCTGTGGGAGAATTTTGGAATATCTCCGAGATTCTTCTCAGGAGCTGTCCTCGGTGTACTAAAAACCTGAAATTGAGAAGATGCTGAAGGACACACACACACACACACACACACACACACACACACACACACATATTACAGGTAGAGAATAACATTAAGTACATTTGGGAAATTTTTTCTTAGGTATACATTTGCAACCATTAGGCCTTGGTGTGTCGGGTGAGGGAAGTCCAATCCCAGGGCACAGGAGAGGAATTCTACCTACTGCAATAAGTAGCAAGTGAGAACTTAGCCTATTGTTTACCAGCTCTACTCATCTGGATGGAGACTATTTGGTCAATGAGTGCGAGATCTGAGTGGGTTTCCTGTAACTTATAAATTTACATAAGAGAGATTAGTTAACAACATGAACAGACTTTAAGATAAGTGTAGGGGAAAAACAACTTTTGTGGAACATGAGGAGTAAGAAGTGTCTTTGTTTTGCTTACCAAGAAACAATTTTACATTTGACAAAGGAAATTCAAAACCTTGAACTTGTGAATATAATAGGTGAACATAAAGTTTATCAAGAGAAACACCTTAAGTTTATAGTTAAAACAAAACTAATGGAAACTTTTATTTGTTATTATGATAGCTGATAGCATAGCTTTAGTATGAGAAACACTTTAAGTCTATAGCTAATAGAATGATGGGAGCAGCCTCGAGATGGCTGAAGCAGCCTTCAGGTTAAAAAACATTTGTATTCTAGCCTTATGTTAGAACAAAAGCAATAGCCTTAGGTTATATCAAAGCACCCTTCACCTACAGCTCTGTTTGAATTCAATAGATAGAATAAATCTAGTTGTCAGATCACTGAGTACCGGTGGTCAGCCACTGGTGGTCAGGTCACTAAGAAACCCACCCTATTGTTTCCCCTGTGTGACTGATTTACACAGCCAATGCCCTGGTCATCGAGCCAGGCCTATTCTTTTGTGGTTACCTAACCTCTCCCCACATTTTGCTTCTACCAGTACATCTTTTGCCTGAGAAAAATTAAAAATTGTCAACTTGATCAGACTTCTTGACTTGCTGTCCGTTCTTTGCATCTCTTGTCCCCCATTTTCTCCTAGGTGGACCCTAGACCCTAGTCATCTGCCCTGCATGTCGAGGCAATTGGCACCAGAACAGGAACTCCCCTGTGGATCACAGAAGAGAGAACACCACTCACCAGTATCAACAGTAGATGACAGGCCTGTCTGCCCATCTCAGAAACACCAGTGAGTGACTTCGGATCGATAGCATGCTACGGAATACCTTGAGACTGTCCCGGAGGAGATCTTAGAGTATGTGATGGGACAAGCATTTTCAAAACAATCACTCTTTGTGACAGGGATGAAACAGTCACTCAAGATGTGAGGAATTAGGGTTAAAAAGAAGAGTCTAATGAAATATTTAGATTTTGTAGAAGATATATGCCCCTGGTTTCCCCAGGAAGGAACAATTGATCAGAAAAGGTGGCTCAGAGTTGGAGATTGTTTCAAAGACTATTATGAGGTTCTTGGTCCTGAGAAAATTCTAGTCACTCCCTTCAGTTATTGGTCTCTTATTAATGACATCCTTAGAACTACCCCTGAGTGGCCAGACCTTCAGCACTTGGTCAAAGAAGGAGAGAGTTCATTGAGAGAAAGTCCGTTGAGGGAGCTTGCTAACCTCCCTTCACCTGCTGACCCTATCTTGGGAGAGGAGTTGGTCTCTGGCATTAAGTCCCCTTCCCTGTCTAAGTCACCTTCCCATCAGTCATTATTAACATGGAGAGTGCCTTTGATCCTATCCCTGCTAGACCTACCTCTGGTGAAAAGACTATACCCAATGCCCCACACAATACACCAGAATACTAACCCAATAGGCAACTTTATCCTTCTCTTCAAGATTTAGGCAGTGGTGATGTTCCTCCTCCAGAGCAGGAGGTAAAATTAGAAGAGAGAGCTGCCCATTTTGAGTCAAATGCAGCCACTATCGCACTGGCCACAGCCAGAGCTGGTACCCACTCTCTGTCATTCTTTCCTCCTCCGCCTTATGGCATTTTAGATGCAGTCTTTGATTCACCCCATCTCAGATGCTTGTCACCAGCTGACCAACGATATGGCATCTCTGAGACACATGGTAGAGAGTAGAAAAGTGCAGGTACAATTATTTAAAGCCCTTCATGATTTGTAGGCAGAAATGACAGAGCAGACACCCTCACATCTTCCCCAGCTTAAAGCTACAAGGCAGGGTAAAACTCAAGACAAGAAGCATAAAGTTTTAGCCTTTCCTCTCTCCCTATGGAGCAGGGCAAAAGTAACTAGAGAACCCTCCACCCCAGGTATCCTGGAGGAGGAATCAGATCAAATTACAGATGATTATTCTTATCTGAGGAGGAGGAACTTGACTCCAACTCACAGAAGCCGGGAGATAAGTCAGCCCCGCAGCAGCTGGCTCTGGGTCCCACACAGCTCAGGCTGTGCCAGGTCCTCCAGGTTATCACTACCAGCCCCTAGATTTCAAAATATTAGAAAGCCTCAAAACAGTGGTAGCAACTTATGGCCCTGTGGCTCCCTTTACACTGGCACTCTTATAATCCTCTACTGAGGGATGGCTCATGCCAAAAGAGTTTTCACAGCTCGCCTGAGCCGCGCTCTCATGCAACAACTTTGTGCTTTGGAAATTCAAAATGGCTGAGACTGCAAAGGAAATTGAAATAAAAAATCGTTCATGTACTAACACCAGGTCCCTGAAAAGGTTTAAATATGAGACTCTATTCCTATATGGGGTATGAGCTCGAGTCTCCCTGAGCCCTCACACCCCAGGCCACTTTGGCACTACAACAGATAGGTCAGGCTGTCTCCTCACAGATCTCATTTCAGATACATTATGCTTCCCCCCAATATTTTATTGTTTATGCTACTACACATACTCCAGTGGAAGTCTTTTGGCAACAACCCCTGGCTCCAAAAGATAAAGGACACCCTCTATTTTGGGTATATCTTCCCTTCAATGCAAATAAGGTTTTGATCACCTATTACTCCCTATCTGCTGCCATAATAAGAAAAGGAAGAAAAATGTTTAGACAATATTTTGGAAAATACCCTGATATTATCACTGTTCCCTATATTTCAGAGCAAGTTGACTGGCTATTTCAATCCAATGACCATTGGGCCGTAGCTTGTGCCTCCTTTGCAGAGACCATAGATAATCATCATCCAAATTATACACCCCCTTATACAATTCATAAAAATACACTCATTGACCTTTCCTAAAGTTACCTCCAGAACCTTGTTATATGAAGGTACCTTGGTATTCACAGATGGCTCCTCAACCGGCAAAGCTACCTATATTATACAGGAACAAGTCACCATGATACAGTCCCCATATTCCTCTGCCCAGCTTGTTGAGTTGTTTGCAGTACTCCAGGTCTTTAAAATATTAGCAACAACACATTTAATTTATACACTGACAGTGCCTACATGGCCCACTCTATTCCAGTATTAGAAACAGTCCCATATATTAAGCCTGCTTCTACTGCTTCCAAGTTGTTTGTAGAAATTCAATCCTTTATTATTAAGAGAACAGAGCCATATTTCATGGGACACTTGAGGGCCTATTCTGGTCTAGGCCAACCTCCATCAAAAGGGAATGCCTTGGTTGATGAAGCCACCCATGTTACATTCCCTGCCTTTATAGACCCCATAGATCAAAGAAAGCGAGCTGATAATCTACACCATCTAAATGCCTCTACCTTGCATCAGATGTTTAAGATCTCCAGAGATCAAACAAGGGAAATAATAAAGTACTGTGGAAGATGTGCCACCTTGCTGCCACTTCCCCACTTGGGTGTCAACCCCCAGGGACTCGTCTCCAATGAACGATGACAAATGGATGTTACTCACCTTCCCTTTTTTGGAAAGCTAAAATACCTTCATGCCACTATAGATACTTACAGTGGATTCATTCATGCATTCCCCCCCTCTCAGGAGAAGTGTCACATGATGTGATCACCCACACTTTACAGTGTATGGCTACCATAGAAACCACAGGTTATCAAAACTGACAATGGCCCTGGATACACAGGAGCTAAATTCTAACAATTTTGTGCCCAGTTTGACATTAAATATGTCACAGGCATTCCATATAATCCTCAGGGCCAGGGAATAGTAGAATGAGCCCATCAGTCCTTGAAGAACATGCTTCAATGTCTACCAATGGTCGCAGATGCTTATTCTCCTCTGACATTTTGAAATATGCTCAATAATGGTCTCTTTGTACTTAATTTCCTATCTCTAGATATTGATGGCAGGTCAGCTGCTAACCAACCATTTGTGGCATCCTAGGTCACAAGACTCCCACGCATTAGTGCAAGGAAAGATCCCCTCACAGGGCAGTGGAAAGAACCGGGGACCCCATCCTCATCTGGGGACGAGGATCTGCCTGTATATATGACAAAGAAATTGCTGGCCCAAGATGGTTATGAGAAAGACTCATAAGAACTGTTAACCCACCTATGTCCAGAATGGAGCTGTCATCTCCTGAGACTCAGCTCTTTTCTCTTCCAGATGCAGCTCCAGAAAAAGATCCTTGTAATCCTGCTGGTAAACAAAGGTGATCTCCATCCCTTGTCACCACCAGCCCAAGTACTCTAATAGTAGACATATGCCTTGGAACTATACCTGGATAGTTCTTATAGGAAGGCAAGATGTGGCTTGGTCCATTTCACAGACCTCTAATGCTTTCTGGTGGCCTACTTCACTTCACCCAGACCTCTGTAAACTAGGCCTTGGGGCTGGAGCCTCTTGGGGCCTTGAACATCGGCCTGAGTTACAAGTTGCCCCAGAGGATAACATGCCCCACACTCAGAGTGTTCAAGCCCACAATTTGTTTACTTCAGCCCACAGGTCTGCCCAGCCTGGTGGCAGTAATGCAATTAGATGCACCTTGCCCCAAGCCACTGACTTTTATGTATGCCCTGGATATCACAGAGGTCATGTTTTTCATAATAAATGTGGCAGTGAGTCAGATTACTACTGTGTCCCTGGGGATGCGAGACCACTGGAACAACTTATTTGGAATCATCCTCTTCTTGGGATTATATCACAGTGTTTAGAAATTTCTCTCCCTCCTCTAACTATCTCAACCACAACCCCCTCAGTAGGGGCAGTGAACATTGGGCTGGTGTCTTCCCCTAGATTTGAAATTTATAGACCACACAAAGGGCAACAACTGGACCCATGACTTCTCATGGGGCCTTCACCTGTATCAGTCTGGGACAGACACAGGTTTCACTTTTACCATAAAACTTTTCAAGGAAGCTGTCCATGCTTCCAAACCAATACAAGTCAGGCCTAATCCCATCTTAGTACCTCCACACCAATCTTCTTCAAAACCACAGTTCCCTACCCCTGCTAATCATGTTCCCACACTGTCAGTTTCTTCTCCCCAAAACCTCATCCTTACCATAATAAATCAAACCTTTTTTATGCTTAATGCTACTTCCCTGGACCTTGTGGACAATTGCTGGCTATGTTATCACTCTCAGCCACCATTCTAAACCTCATCCTTACCATAATAAATCAAACCTTTCTTATGCTTAATGCTACTTCCCTGGACCTTGTGGACAATTGCTGGCTATGTTATCACTCTCAGCCACCATTCTACAAAGGAATTGCTATTCCTGGCACATCATTTACCAGCAATGACTCTCAACATTGCTGCTGGCAACCTGGAGAATGGAATGGTTTGTCCCTCTCCCAAGTCTCTGACTTGGGCCTTTGTGTCAACCTTATAACTCCCCCCTCACAGTATGCCCACCTTTATAATCTCACCCTTGCCCTGATAAAAATAGCCAATACCTGCTGTCTGCTAATGTCACCTGGTGGGTTTGCCTTCACGGCCTTACTCCCTGCCTTTCAACTGAGGCATTTTACTCCAAAAATTCAAACTTTTATATTCTTGTACAATTAGTTCCTCAACTAATCTACTACCATTCACAGGAATTTTTTCATCTCTGGGATCAGTCATCCCCCACTTTGGTCAGTCAAGGACGAGAACCTATTTCTGCCATCACCATATCAGTGCTCCTTGGCTTTCGTGCCGTGGGAGTGGGGACAGGTATCTCTTCACTCATTCTCTCTAAATCCAGGTACCAAAAACTCAGTGCTACCATCAATGCTGACATCCAAAGACTCCAGCAAGGGGTTGACAATCTGTCTGACTCCCTCTCTTCCCTTGTAGAAGTGGTCCTTCAGAATGACAGAGGACTCAGTCTGCTCTTTTGACAACAAGGAGGACTCTGTGGCACTCAAAGAAGAGTGTTGATTCTATATAGACAAGCCAGGCATGGTAAAAGAGAGTATGAAAAATGTTAGAGAAGTGTTAGAAAAGAGAAAGAAAGAGAGAGAAAGATGAGAACTGGTAACAGAATTGGTTTTCGACCTCTTCATTGCTTACCACTTTATTACCCTCCATTTTAGGACCACTAGTAGGACTAGTTTTGCTTATCTCTTTTGGCCCCTGGCTCTTAATAGATTTACAGACTTTATAAAGCAACACATCGATGGTTTAAAGGCTAAACTCATACAGATTCATTATCATAGATTGGTTATGGAGGATCAGGAAGCACAGAATGAAAACATTAACCCACCTCGGGCAGTCCCCCATCCCATCTCCACCCAACCTAAGAAAGAGCATTTTCATCCCTGGACCAAATAAGGGGAAGTATCCCAGGCCCTCCACCTTCTTGGTGGCAAAGTTCCTTCTACCTTTGCTAAGGGACGCGAGACGAGACACTGCAAGGGGATGCTTTTTTACAAAGTTCCTGAGCCCTGAGGGACAAGTCTGACTGCATAGATGATGGATGGAGATCATCTATGCTTTCTCTTCTGATGCCCTTTGTGGGATCCCTGATTAGTTTTTTACCTTTGGTTACACTGGGACCCGCAATTTTCAACATGCTCATGGCATTTAAACAGCAACTTGAGACCATTGAAGCTAGGCCTATGCAAGTCCATTGTCATCACTTTGAGATGAATGATCTAGGTGTGTTCTTTGCTATCAACCACCTCCCCTGTGAGCTGAACTGGACAGTCAATAATGGATAAGAGAGCAACATTATCTGACCATTTGAGGCTTAAGACAGGAAGGCTGCCATAAGTTGTTGCATTATCCTATGACCAACCTAGAGACATAAGAATGGCTTGCTCCAACCTAAGACAGACACAGTTCCCGAGGGAGTCTCTCATGACTTGAAGTCCTGCCCAGGGCCACCCAGCCTGCTTGTGCCCTTCCTTGCCTGAACTAGGTGTTTTCTGATTCATGGGCCCTTGTATCCGGGCAACATACGTGGGAGTTAACACCAGCTAAGAATACCAGAGGTCAGGCCTCTATCCCCGTCCTAGCAAAGAATATTTACCACCACGGTCCTTCTAAGTAAAGAAAAAGGGAGAGATGTTGGGAGCAGCCTGAAAATTGCAGAACCAGCCTTCAGGTTAAAAAGCAATTGTATTCTAGCCTTATGTTAGAACAAAAGCAATAGCCTTAGGTTAGATCAAAGCAGCCTGTACCTACAGCTCTGCTTGAAATCAATAAATAGAATAAATCTAGTTGTCAGATCACTGAGTACTGGTGGTCAGCCACTGGTGGTCAGGTCACTAAGAAACCCACCCTACTGTTCCCCCTGTGTGACCGATTTACCCAGCCAATATCCTGGTCACCAAGCCAGGCCCACTCTTTTGTGGTTACCTAACCTCTCCCCACATTTTGCTTCTACCAGTATATCTTCTACATGAGAAAAATTAAAAATTGTCAGCTTGGTCAGACTTCTTGATTTGCTGTCCATTCTTTGCATCTCTTGTCCCCCATTCTCTCCTAGGTGGACCACAGACCCAGGGCGACTGCCCTGCGGGTCGGGGCAGGCAACCAAAGGAAAGTTAAAAGTTGATCTTGTGATTATAGAGTTGGATCATATATTGGAATGTTTTATTAGATCTATGCTAAAGAATCCCATTGATTAATTCTTGGAAAGTGGCATACTGAAGAGAGGAAATATGAAACATTTAGTCACTGGAAACAAGGCTTAGACACGGAAATATGAGAAGGTTACATCTGTGAAAGTTTTATCTGAAATTTGTATCCATTTTCATGGTCTGTGTGCAAGGCAAACCTGTCTCTTTGATAAAAAAAAAAAAAAACCCGGCATTCTTAATTACCTAACAAATTGACTAATGAGCTAAAATAGTGATGGGTTACCTTAGTGTAAGGAGCTAGGTTTGTTTTGTAGTTATCAAGATTCAGTTGGCTTAGCTTTCAATGTTGTCAAAAATCTGGGAAGAGTAAATTATAATCTAGGAATCATGTATTAATTTAAATGACAGGTTGTTCTATTGTCCATTACCTAAACAGTTACAAAGTCCCTGTGTTCTTCATGGCAACTTGGGCAGAGTAAGTATTCAAATCAGGCCCAGAAAGAACAATAAAAAGGAAACCACACCCCTTTTCCTATGGAGTAGATACTTGTGAAAAATGATCCACCTTGACTTAGGCAATGTAAGAAATTTAACTCTCAGTGTATCTTCTGTTTGTCCACAGTGTAGATGAAGTTTGTGCTGTGGTCAAGTCGATGAAGCAGTGTTTCTTAGAGGTTATCATACCACAGTCTAGGCAGAATTTTGTTGCTGTGCCCATGTCTTCTTGGAGAACTTTTTGGAATGGGGGTGTTGGTAACTGTTAGCTTTCAGGAGTCTTTGTCATAAGCTTAAACATAATATAAAATTTAGCAGATTTCTGGCAGGATTGAAGGAGTATCTGTGTTAGACAATTTGTGTTTACTTAATTACTTGTTTGAGAATGTATCTAGTAAGTAAAAAGAGCACATTTAAGTTAATTGCTGTAGCAAAAAACAAACATAATTTTAAGACAGTGGATTTTAACTTTTCACCCTTTAGAAATCATTATTTGTCAAGGCAGGATAGAATGAAAGTCTTTTATTAATTGATAGACTGTACTCCTATAGGCAGACAACTGGGATCTGCCCATAACAAAGATGGCATATGGTCCTGGGACTGTCCTTAGTAAAAATGGTGCAGAAACAGTAGACAGCCAAGTGAAGCCCTTAGATAAGATGGCACTGATGTTATAGCTCTGTCTGGACTGAAGTCACTGTCTTAGTTAGGATCTTATTGCTGTGAACAGACACCATGTCCAATATAAGTTTTATAAGGGACAATATTTAATTGGGGCTGGCTTACAGGTTCAGAAGTCCATTCCATTATCATCAAGGCAGGATCATGGCAGCATGGCAGCATCCAAGTAGGCATGGTTCAGGAGGAGCTTAGATCTATATCTTCACCCAAAGAAAGTCAGACAGACTGAACATCCCCAGGTAGCTAGGAAGAGGGTCTTCAAGTCCACTCCCACAGTGACACACTTCCTCCAACAAGGCCATACCTTTTAATTTTGCAACTCCCTGAGCCAAACATATGCAAATCATCACAGCCATATAACAACAGCAGTATAGCAGAGACATTCAGTCAAATCTAAGCTGCACAGTGTGAAGGGCATGCAGCTCGGCTTGGTGGCCACCAAGAGGCTGAGCAGTGTCCCCAGAAGTAGATGGGGTTCACACCTGTGGGAACATGGCAACACATGGGTGTAAGCAAGTTGGGTGAGTGAGAGCTAACACTTGAAGTAGCATTCTTCTAGTCTCCTAGCTACTCTGCTCCAGTAAGAGCAGTTGCTGAGAGACCACATCTGAGGATGGTGTCTACCACCAATGAGGGTGCTGTCTGCAAGCAACACCATGGGGAATGACTGGTCAGAGCAGAGTTCTGGGCCCAACATGAGAGTAAAGTGGGTAGGAGAATGGCCATTTTCCCCATGGCAGCAGGAGAGTCAAGGTTTTCAGAAACAGAGCAAAGAGGAAGCAGACAGATAATTGGGAGGGTGGTGGGCTACAGATCGCTAGTGACAGGGTTGTAAAAGTTTATACAAAGAAACTCTTTGCCAGTCTAGGAGTTAGAGAACGGACTAAAGGAGGTGAAGGGTTTGCAGTCCCACAGAAAGAACAACAATATCAACCAACTAGACCTCCCAGTGACTAAACCACCAACCAAAGAGTATAAATATATTGACCCATAGCTCCAGCCTTATATGTAGCAGATGATGGCCTTTGCAGGCATTAATGTGAAGAGAAGCTTTTGGTCCTGTTAATGTGCAGTGTCCCAGAATATGGGAATGCTAGGATGGGTAGGTGGGAGGGAGTGGGTGAGTGGGGGAGCACCCTCATAAAAGCATGGGGAGGGGAATGGGATGGGGGTTTTGAGAGGGGAAACTGGGAAAGGGGATAACATTTTGAATGTGAATAAAGAAAATGTCCAATAAAAGAGAAGAAAAAAAGAGTTGTAAAAGTTGTGCCAGTTAACCGGTCATGTAGACATATTGCTTGCTGAATCCTATGATTGAGATCAGATGATTTGGCAACAAAGTCCTTCCTTTGAGTGAGGAACACTATTAACATGTTCCTACCAGCATTCTGAAAACAAAATTAATAACAACAAACTGGCAGTCAAGTCTAGACTTCCTGGGTTGTCACACGGAAATTAGTGGTTAAGTGGATCCTGGGTCCACAGGAGCACAGTTTACATAAGCTTATGAGTTTTCTACAGCAGCAACAGAAAACTGCTTCTGACAGAGAGAGGGCTCACCCAATGTTTAGAGATCCTAGGAATGAATGTCCCGAATGAGCAATTCAGTGGCTGTTCATGTAGCAAGAAGAGATGTGAACCTAAAAATCTCTACATCCAAGTGTCTTGACACCAACATTGTGTTCTATAAAATAGAAAAATTACCAAGGATATGTTTGGTAGAGGTGCACTAAGGTGCAGGGGAAGGGTGTGCTTCTACAGGGTGAGGCATCTTGTCATCTGAAGTACCAGCCACATGCTGAGTATAGTATAAATAAGAGGTATTTAGGGCATGGGGAAGGGTCTTTTTGTAAGGAGTTACACCAGCAACATGGCCCCTTGTACCATCTACATACACTGGGGGCTAATTTTGCATACATATTATACAAAGTGTTGACAAATTATGCTTCCTAGATTCTTGCTTTTCTTTGCCATGACCACACTGGCTAGCACAGCTCTGGATTGTTTTGTAAATGTTTTACTATGTGTCTTTGATTATTTCCCCTAGTACTCTGTTTATTTGGGCCATGTTGACATACCTGAGCCTAGCTCTAGATTCTTAGCTGAGATTGCATTTTTAGGTTGATGTTTACCAGAAGGAAGAAAGTGCCTGCCACTGCTGCAGTACTTACTGGCTTTCCATGGTTTCTTGCCTGAGAACCTACCATTGCTCTTGAGGTTTTCATGGGGAGCTCTGCAGATCCCCATCTGCCAGAGCCATTCCTCTAGTACAAGTTACACATTAGAGGTAAAAGCTCCTGCTCCAGCTTTCCCTGTTCAAACCTCAGACATTCAAGCATGCTTGCTCACACCGCCATACTCTGAAACCTAATTCTGTCTATAAATATCAGACACTGGATTTCCTGAAAATTCTCACTGAACATCAAATAGAAGTAGAAAGGAATCTACTCCTGATATACAATAATGCAAACACTAAATATACTGAGCCATGGAAGAAAGTGAATTCTCAAGATAAAATCCATAAGTCACATATAAATAAAATTCCTCATTAAGATAGCTGAAATCTCAATAGGATAGGTAAAAATAAGAAAATCCTGAAGCTATTTTCTTCTAGTCTTAAAATATCTTAATGCTAAACTAGAATACTGTACCCAGAAACACTGTATGCTATATGTGAAGGAGTAACAAAATATGTTATATGATCTAATAATTTCATGGATTTCAAACCAGCTCTATAGGGAATGGTGTAAGCAATACTGTAGCCTGAGAACTAGAATAAACAGAGTCAAGGAACTAAAAGTCCTATAGAAATATAAATAAGTAATAAAAAACAAAATTGGGTTGGAAAATAAATAACAAAATGACAGCAATCACAATGAATTCATTCATTCAATCATTCATCTTTCTTTCTTTCTCTTACATACTCTTACAGAAGAGTTGGGGGAATGAATTGAGTAACCCAAAAGAGATAGCAACTTCTCAGGAAGACAAACAGAATCAACTAACTTGGACGCTTGTGGACCTTGCAGACTGAACACTCAAGTTGGGAATAGGCCTACACACACACACACACACACACACACACACACACACACACACACACACACACACACACACATACACACACCCACACCCACACACGATGAAGCTTGGTCTCTTTGTGAATCCAGAACAACTCTAGCATAGGCTACCCCAAAAGCTGTTACCTGGATGTGGGATATTTTCTTCTATCTGAGCTGCCTTATCTAGCCTCAATGAAAAAGGATGCACATGGTCACACAGAGAATTGACATACCAGAGTCAGAGGATAACCAGAGGCCCACCACCTGAAAGGAAGAGAACAGGGAGCAGGATCTGTAACTGGGTGACTGGGAGGAAACAGTAAACTGGATGTAACATGAATAAGTAAAAAGTATATGCTACCATAGCTTATGTACAAATTTTAAATAATGACTTTAAATATTAATGGTCTCACCTTTCCAGCCAAAAGACACAGGTAAATTGAGTTGATAAAGAAATATAATCCATCTTTCTCTTTGGTATGAGAAAATAATTCTGCTGTCTAATATAGACAATACCATAAAGAAAATTATGGAAAACATTTTAACCAAATGAGATTAGCAAACAGGTAGATATAACTCACCTAATGTATGATAAATAAACTTCCATATGAAATTGTATAGTGTCCATTCAAGGTCTGTAAAGAATCATGTTAGAATTTTGATGAGAAATGCACTGAATCCATAGATTGCTTTTGGTAAGATGGTCATTTTTACTATGTTAGTACTACTCATCCCTGATGAAACTGATGATACCTTCTACAATTTCTTTCTTCAAAGACTTGACATTCTTGCCATAAAGGCATTTTTCTTCACTGGTTCAAATTATATGAAGATATTTATATTATTTGTGGATATTTTGAAGGCCGTTTTTCCCCAAAATTGTTTCAAAGCCTACTTATTGTTTATATAAATGAGGGCTACAATTTTTGTCGAGTTATTTTCATCCAGACACGGTGTATAAAGACTTCAGATGTTATAGTTTTCTGGGAGAACCTGTGGTCACTCGTGTGTACTATGATATCATCTGTAATGAATTATACTTTGAAAATACTGAGATTCATATGAAAAAACACAGAATAACTAATGCAATCTTTAACAACAACAACAACAACAAAAAAAACAAAAACAAAAACAAAACGTTTGGAGGTACCAACATCTTTTATTTCAAGATCTACTACAGAAAGCAATAGTAATAAAAATGGCATAATATTTACATAAAACAAAAGGGTTTTATTGATTCAATTCAAAGATGCACAAATAAACAAATATTCCTATGGACACTTGATTTTCACGAGGAAGTCAAAATTATATAAAGGAAAATAAAAAGGAAGAATTTTCAGCAAATGGTGCAGGTCTAAGTAGATGTAGGCCTGTAGAAAAATTGCAAATAGATCCAAATCAATCATCTTACACAAAACTCAAGTCCAAATGATTCTAAGACCTCAACATAAAACTGGATGAACTAAATCTGATAGAAGACAAAGTGAAAAATAGCCTCGAACACATTGAAAGAGACAACTTCCGGAATAGCTCAATCAATAACATTACCAATTGTTAAATGAAACCTCATGAAATTGAAAACTTTCTGTAAGCAGAGAATACTCCCAATAGGAGAAAATGACAGCATTCAGAATGGGAAAAGATATTCACCAACCTTATGTTGGTTGATGCCCAAAAATGTAGAACTGAAAAGACTTAACACCAACATACCAAGTAACCCAATTTGAAAAGAAATTTTACAGAGCTAAACAAAGAATTCTTAACAGAGGATTCTATAATAACTGTGAAAAACATAAAGAAATGTTCAACATCCTTAGCCATCACAGAAATGAGAATCAAAATTACCCTAAGATTCCATCTTACACACATCAGAATTTGTAAGATTCAAAAAAATCTCAAATGACAGCACATGTGAGCAAGCATGTGGAATAAGAAGAATATTTCTGATGGGAGTACAAATTTTTACAACTACTCTAGAAATCAATTTGATTGCTTTTTATAAAATTAGAAATCATTTTATCTCAAAACCCAGGTATATCATTCCTGGGCATACACCCAAAGGTACCCTACTATACCACAGGGACACTCTCTCAACTATATTCATAGTAAGTTTATTCATAATAGCCAAATACTTGAAAAAACTAAATTTACCTCAACTGAAGAATGATAAGAGAAATGTGTTACATCTATACAATGGAATGCATTTCTGCTATTTAACAAAGGCACTACAAATTTTGAAGGCAAATTCTGGAACTGGAGAATTACCTCCTGAATGAAGTGACACTGAATGACACAAATGGTATGTACTCACTATTTAGTAGACAGTAGCCATAATTTTGCATGATAGCCACAGTGCTACCATGCACAGACTCAAAGAAACTGGATAATAAAAATGTTCCAAATGGAGTATGTTTAAATCTCATTCAGAATGGGAATCTAAATAGTCATCAGAGATGGATGGAGAGAGAGAACTGTTTAGAAGAGGAGGTGAGGTACGGGAATGGGAAAGGTGATCAGGTGTAGGGATTAGTGTGTGAGAGAAACCTGGGAGTGAGAATGGAAATGGGAAGGGGAACACTGGTGACTACCTGGAGACCTGGAATGGAAGAAGATAAGGGAAATCTATGGGGATAACTCAGCTTAGATTTCTATAAGAGGAGGATATAAAGACTGAAATGACCACCTCCTTCACCAGGCATGATTTCCAGAGGATGGAGGGGGACATCAATCCACCCACAAAAAAAAACACCTCAAAATTTTTCTTGCCTATAAAACGGTCAGGAATTA
The DNA here is from genome assembly GCF_021556685.1 of Rattus norvegicus. NCBI lineage: Eukaryota > Metazoa > Chordata > Mammalia > Rodentia > Muridae > Rattus > Rattus norvegicus. Next base: position 29,950,067 of record NC_141554.1, read on the forward strand.
AAGTGTAGCAGAGCCTGAGGGAACAACTAACCAATGACTGGCCCAACATGAGACACAGCCCATATGAGAGAGCATACCCTGACACTATTAATGTTACTTTGCTGTGCTTGCTGACAGAAACCTAGCATATCTGTTTCCTGAAAGGCTTCATTAGCTGAAGATGGAGTCGCATGCAGAAGTCGACACACAAATATTAGATGGAGACCAGAGAGTATTATAGGAGGATGGTGATAGAAGTGACCAAGTCAGAGAGGTCAAAGGCCACAAGGAGACACACAGAGTCATGTAACCTAGGGACATGGGTGCTCACAGAGCCTGTGCCACCAACCAGGAAGAATGCAGGAGAATATATAGGAGAAGATGTCCTATATATTTGTAGCAAAAGTGCAGCATGGTGTTCATGTGAGTCCATTAATAAGTGGAGTGAAACTATGTCAGTCTCTGTTCCCCTGCCATTAGAGCTCTTAACAACTAATTGAACTGCATGGTTGGAACTCAGTGGTATAGGAAGTGTTCCCTGAGGGGAATTTCTTTTCCCCTTAGAGAAGGGGGGTTTCATTTCCCTTCAGAGAAAGTGTAGGAAAAATGGGGGGAGGTTTGTGGGGTGGGACTGAGGGAAGACAAGGAATGTTATTGTAATGACAATATAAAGTGGATTAAAAAGTAAATAAATAATAATAAAGACATATACAACCACTGACTTTAAGTTCATTTGTGTCTTTAACTTATACAATATGCATCTTTATACTTAAGTGTGTGTGAATTGGCTTCACATGGGTTTAAAAATATAATGCCTTTTTGTATTTATTATTATTATTATTATTAAAAGTGAATAATCCTTTTTTATCTCTTGTGTTTAGTCTCTGTTTGAAACCTACTTTATAAGACATTAGAATAGTGACACAGTACAATTCTTGGCTGTGAGTATCTGCATCTTTCTCAGCCAACTGCTCTTAGAGCCTCTCAGAGGACAGCAATGTTAGGCTTCTATCTGTAAGCAATATATAGCATAAATAATATTGTGTGAGATTGGTGTAAAGCCATGGGATGGATCCAAAGTTTGGCTTGTCACTGGTCATTCCTTCAGTCTCTGTTCTGTTTTCATCCTTGCATTACTTTTTTTAGAAAATAGCAATTCTGGTTTAAAGTTTTGTAGATGGGTTGATGTCCCCATCTCTCCACTGGTGGTTTTTGTCTGTCAACTAGAGGTGGTATCTTCAAATTTGAGCCATGATTCAAATAGTATACGGGGCTGGTACGAGGTCCCTTGACATATATGTAGAAAAAAGTCTGTCTTGTTTGGTTTAAGCTAAGGATGATGTACCCAATCCTGTGTAGATGTGATGTCACTTTTTCAGGAGATATCAAGGAAGGTACCCTCTCAGAGGCAGAAAGGAGAGGCATAAGGGAAGTACTCTGTGAGACAGTACTTGGAAGGGATCATCATTTGGGATATAAATAAATAAAATAATTCATTAATAATGAATTAATAATTCATTAATAATATAATGACATTCTATTTTTCTGTTCCCATTTGGTTGTAATATATTTTTCATACTTACATTTAAGGTGTTGTCTATATTAGACACTAAGTCAAGTATCTCATAGACAGAAGGGAATTTTTATTCTTAGCCTCATTTTGTATTTCTGTACTTATAATGTAATTTGCTTTCTACCTTCATTCTTTTTTGTTTCTCCATCAGATGCAGGACATAATTTTAATCTTTACAGTTTTCTGGGTTACTATTCACTATATATTAGAATTTGAAGTAAAGGTTTCCATTTCCATTGAGAAATAAGCTTATATTATGATGAGCTTTTATTCATATTTGAATTATGGGTTTCTATTGAGCATTCAATCTCTTTCATGGTTCTGTATATTTATTATTTATATTGGTATATGTCATGACTAATTTCCTTTCTACTCTTATTTTATGTGCCTTGAGAATGATGAAGTCAACAATGCTGTAAGTGTTATTGTTCAGGAGAGAAGGCCTATAACATTGGAGGTTACATGGAGGTTATATATGTTAGGGTTTAAATATAGGCCTGTGCCCGGAAAGAACACACCAAGACATCATGGTTCCACTCACATGGACAGGTTTAATGAGAGAAGAGGAGAGGAGAGGAGAAGGTGACTGGTCATGGGCATGTGGAAGGAAGGGAATGGGGATGAGGAGAGAATGAACATGGACAGAGAGGGCAAGAGAGAACAAGAGGGGAATAAGAGAGAGAGGAGGGGGTAAGCAGCCCCTTATATAGTGTCAGGCACAGCTGGCTGTTGTCAGGTAACTGTGGGGTGGAGCAGATAGCTGGGTTGTTGTAGCTTAGACAGAATACCAACATTCTCCTATTTTGGTTTAATTAAAAAGAAAAATTAGAGGCAATTGTGGAGCAGGAATATTATCGTCATGATCTCTTAATATTTCTTGCTTCCTTCAGGGTGACGTGCTTCTAGGGAACCTAGAAAAATGAGTATCGGGATGTTTGTCCAGTAGAGTTCACTGTTTTCCTTGTTATCCAGGGTCTGTGGAACCACCTGAGGATAGGTCAGAAGGAACAGGTCAAATAGAAGCAACTGTGTCTGTGAGAGGAGATTGGAACATTTAAAGCTGTCCTGAGTGTAGTAAGCACTTGGACTTGACAAGATGTACGAACACACATATATATTTATTATAGTCATAGAATAAGGTTAAGTGCACTTGGGAGAAAAAAAATTTTTATCTCAGATGTATATTTGAAACCCAGAAGAATCCCATCCTTTGGAATAGGTAGTTAATTGGGAACTTTAGGCAGATGTACTTATCTAGGTGGAGTCTATTTGGTCCAGGAGATGTAGGTCTGTGTGGGTTTCCTAATAGCTTATAAGTTTACAAAAGAGATATCAACATGAGTTAACAACACAAACATTCTTTAAGATCTATAGAGTAAGGAAGAGGCACGAACGTGCAGGTGCATGCAGCTGGGACACTGGTGTGCACCAGTGTATGAGGGTCTTACGGGTCTCACGTGAATGGGAAAGCAGGCCTCACAGACAGAGTTCCTCCATAATGGGGTCAGACCTGCTTTTCATGGTCACAAACCAGGAGGTACAGCAATGAGGAAGTGAGAATGGGGAGGCATGGGGATGGGGCCAGACAAATATATAGTTTTCTGCTTAGTGTAAATTAGACCATAACATCCCAGGAAATGGCGACAGGCAGTGAAGATTGATAGACCTGTGGGTGAGAATAGAGATTACTAATTGCCCTTACCAGTATTGTGGCTAGATTTAGATCTTCTGCTAATGAGCCAGTATATCCAGGCCCAGGTGACAAAGGGGGGGGTCTCACCCAAAGGAAAAGGTCCTAGAATGAGGGTCAGGGAAAGGATCCATCCCCAGAGTCTGTACAGGCAGCTCTCATCTCGAGAACACTCCCCTGAAACCATGTGTACACCATGGAAATTCAAATTCTGAGGTAAAGAAAGTGCACAGAGGTTGAGTAGGTACCACTCACCAGAATGTGCTTGAAGAGGGCACTCTCCTTGGTGGGCAGCTGTCAGCAGGGCATCATGGTGATGGGGAAGCCTGCTAGAGTGGTGTAAATCCTGAGTACCATAACACCCAGCAGGTGGTGGTGGTGGTGGCATGGCATAGATGATGTGTTAGAGGCACAATTGAGCTGCAATCAAATTGTGCATGTGGAAGCGGTGGGCGGCCGGCAGTGATCTCAGGTCCTGTGCACAAATGTGGCATGCATCTCCAGTCCTCCACACCACAACCAATGCGAGTGCACAGCCCATAGTGAGAGACTGTGACTGCACCATAAGCCCAGAGTAGACTAAGTGCGCTGCAGTGGGAGCACAGCTCCATCCCTTTCCTCTGTGACTCCAAGCAAGTGTGGGACCTTGACCATGCCCCAGGCCCCAGGCCCAGGGAGGGCTGGAGGCAGCAGGAGCTGACCTGACCCAGGTACACTGTGTGCCTATCCTCTGACCAGTGGTGTCATTGCTGCAGCCAGCTGCAGAGCGCCAGGCACCAGAAGATCAATCTCCTTACAGGGGGCATCAGAGTCATGGTACCAATGTTAGGATTTAAATTTCGGCCAATGCCTGGACAGTACAGACCAAGGCAACATGTTTCCCCTTACAAAGGTTTAATGAGAGAAGAAGAGCAGAGGAGAGGAAAGGCAGTCGGCCATTGGAACGAGGTGGGAACGGGGCAGGGGGCAGGGGGCAGGGGGCAGGGGGCAAGATTAAAGAAGAACAAAGATTAATGGGGGTAAGAGGGTGAGGAGCGGGCAAGCATCCCCCTTTATAGACAGGCACAGCTAGCTGTTGCTAGTCAACTGTGGTGTGGAGCATACCTGGCTGTTGCAAGGTAGCTGTGGGTGTGGAGCTTAGACAGAATACCAACAATATAGTCAGCCATGTTCTGGGAGGTCATCATGCAAATTCTTTTGTGATCTGTGTACACTAGCTTAAGATTGTGAGTGTGGCATTGTTGTTCATATGGGGTTTCAAGCCCCTTCAAGCTCTTTCAGTCCTTTCTCTGATTCCTTCAACGGGGGTCCCATTCTCAGTTCAGTGCCAAGACTGAACCCCCAGTGAATGGGATTGTTGGGGGAGGCAGTAATGGGGGGAGGCTGCGGAGGGGAACACCCATATAGAAGGAGAGGGGGAGGGGTTGGGGGATGTTGGCCTGGAAACCAGGAAAGGGAATAACATTTGAAATGCAAATAAGAAATACCCAATTTAATACAGATGGAAAAGAATACAATTTGAATTTCATCACAAATGTAAATTATTCATTGCAGATCTCACCATATGAACATGATAATATTGTACACCAGCTTACATAAGAGGTTTTTATTAAACTTTATCTACTCTATGTGCAATAATTAAAAGAATAATGAATCATATAAAACACACAAACATTAATTTTAGCATTATATAGTATGTTAATAGTTTATTAGCATATCCAAAATTATTTAATTTAAAAAATATGACATAATTGATTCTTTTGCTAAATCACATGTAAAAGTGAAAAGAATTGCTGAATGTATAATGTGAAATAAACTTCTAGGTCTTTAAAGCAAAAAAAAAAAAGATTGTAGATGTGAATAGAGCAGACACAGGATTACTCAATAGAAAAATCAAAAACCAGTATAGGTGCCCTGTCAGTAGGGCTAGGTCACCAATTGTAGTTGTGGCATTAATGATGTTCTGAGGACTGCCGCATGAGAGCTAGTGTGAGCTATGCACAAAAAGAGATATTCCTGCAACTGTGGAGAGAGTGGTTGTAGCATTGCTTCACTGTATACATCTAGAAAAGCCAAGTAGACATCGTGTGAAAGGAAATAGGCTTGAGTGTATGGAGATGGTAATGGTGGACAAAGATTTGTGAGTATCATCAGGACAACATGTATCTGATCTTTTCATGAAGACCTATGATTAGAGACTAGGTTTTCCTAGAGGAAAACAAAATACTACTTTTCTCCTTAAGATATATACCTATAAAATTATTTCTAATGTCATTCTGCTATACTCACAGTCTGGTGGCTCATTCATGATCATCAGAGACGATTCTTCTTGAAACCAGTAGAAACTATTATAGAGACTGACAACTGGAAAATGTGCCAAAATCTGAGACTAAGTAACACTCAATCTTTAATCCAATTTCTTCATCAAACTACTTTCTAGACGACTTTAGTGGCTATGGGAAAGTAGAGGATGTGATAGTAAGAGCCAGAGAGGATAGAGAACATCAAGGAAAAAAAGCATTCAAAATACAGAAAGACTGGAACACATATGATTTTACAGGGATTGAAGAAGAATGAATAGTTATCAGCATAGGTTCAATGTGCAAAGTGTTTTACTGCTGAGAGTGGGAAATGTTAACCAACCACCATCCCTAGACAAGAAACTGTCTGCAAGTAACAGCTGCTTGGAAAGGAAAAATCACTCTTGTCCAAAGAGGTCACACTAGGTGTACAAATAACATGAAAGGAGAGTATCCATTCACAGAAGGGGGTGGTCAACAGAAACTAAAGCCAAAGTTATTTCTGAAGGATTTTACTTTTTGTGTTTGATCATTTGCTTTTGTTTCTATATTATTGTTTCTGATTTTGTGTGTTTAAGTGATAAAGGCTTTGTGTGTGTGTGTGTGTGTGTGTGTGTGTGTGTGTGTTATAGTGCTTCCTATGCTTTATGTGGATTGATTCAGTTTTTCATTCTGATTTGTTGTTTTTTTTTCATTTTTTTAATTTTATTTTTGTTGGATATTTTATGTATTTACATTTCGACTGTTATCCCCTTTCCCCCTTCTCCCAAACTCCTGCGCCCTTAATTGCTTTCATGAGGAGTCTCCCAATCCCAAACACCCACTCCAACCTCTATTCCTTGGCATAACCTATATTGTGGAAATGAGCCTTAACAGGACCAAGGGATTTTCCTATTGATGGTAGACAATGCAATTCTCTGCTACATAAGTGGCTGGAGCCATGGATCCCTTAATGTGTACTCATTGGTTGGTGGTTTAGTCCCTGGGAAATCCGGCTTGGTCTGGTTGGTTGATAATGTTGTTCTTCCTATGATGATGATAACCTCTTCAGCTCCTTAAGTCTAACTCCTCCATATTAGTCTACTTGTTCAGTCCAATGACTAGGTGCAACCATCAATATCTGTATCTATAGGACTATGTAAGAGTCTCTCAGAAAACACTGATATCTGGTTCCTGTCAGCAAGCACTTATTGGCATTAGCAATGGTGAATGGGTTTTGTGACTGCATCACTTTTCAGTGAGTGCATACCATGTATGTTCGTTTGTAATTGGGTTACCTGACTCAGGAAGATATTTAAGCATTCTATTCATTCGCCTAAGAATTTCATGCGTCACTGTTTTTCATAGCTGAGTAGTACTCCTTTGTGTAAATGTACCACATTTTCTGCATCCATTGCTCTGTTGAAGGACATCTGGGTTCTTTCCAGCTTCTGGCTATTACCAATAACGTTGTTATGAACATAATGCAGCACAAGTTCTTGTTATATGTTGGAGGATATATTGGGTATATGCCCAGGAGTAGTATAGCTGGGTCCTCAGGTAGTAATATGTCCAATTTTCTGAGGAACCATGAGGCTAATTTCCAGAGTTGTTGTACCAGCTTGCAATCCCACTAACAATGGAGGAGTGTTCCTATGTCTCCACATTCTAACCAGGATCTATTGCCTCCTGAGTTTTTGGTCTTAGCCATTCTTATTGGTGTGAGGTTGAATCTCAGGTTTGTTTTGATTTGCATTGCCAAGATGACTAAAGATGTTGAACATTTCTTTAGATGCTTCTCTGCCACTTATTATTCCTCAGTTGAGAATTCTTTGTTTATCTCTGTACCCATTTAAATGGGATTATTTGATTCTCTGTAGTCTAACTTCTTGAGTTCTTTGTATATATTACATATTAGCCTCCTATCAGATGTAGGATTGGTAAAGGCATTTTCCCAATCTGTTATTTGCTGTTTTGTATTATTGGCAGTGCCCTTTCCTTACAGGAGCTTTGCAATTTTATGAGGTCCCATTCATTGATTCTTGATCTTAAAGGATAACACATTGGTGTTTTGGTCAGGAAAATTTCCCTGTGCCTATGTGTTTGAGGCCTATTAGTTTCAGTATGTCTGGTTTTATGTGGAGGACTTGGACGCACTTGGACTTGAACATTGTACAAGGAGAAACAAATTAATCATTTTTCATTTTTCTATGTGCTGACCTCCAGCAGAACTAGCATCATTCATTGAAAATTTTGTCTTTCTTGTATTGGATAGTTTTAGTTCCTTTGTCAAAGATCAAGTGACCATAGGTGTGTGTTAATTTCTGGGGCTGCCATTCTATTCCATTGATCTACTTCCCTGTCTCTGTAAAAATACCATGCAGTTTTTATCACTATTGCTCTGTAATACTGCTTGAGGTCAAGGATGTTGATTCCTCCCAGAAGTTCTTTTAGTGTTGAGAATAGTTTTCACTATCCTTGTGTTTTTTATTTAGTTTTTTTTTTTTTGCCTTTCCAAATGAATTTGCAAATCGCTCTTTCTAACTATATGGAGAATTGTGTTGGAATTTTTCTGGGAATTGCATTGAATCTCTAGATTGCTTTTGGCAAAATGGCCATTTTAAATATAATAATCCTGTCAAACAATGAGCATGGGAGATATTTCTATCTTCTGAGATTGTCTTCATTTACTTTCTTCAGAGACTTCAAGTTCTTTTCATACAGATCTTTTCCTTGATAGATAAGACTCACTCCAATGTATTTTATATTATTAGTGGCTGAAATGAGAAATGTTTTTCCCTAATTTCTTTCACAGACTGTTTATCTTTTGAGTAGACAAGGCTACTGGTTTGCTCGAGTTAATTTTATATCCAGCCACCTTGCTGAAGTTCTTTGTCAGCTCTAGGAATTCTCTGGGTGAATTTTTGGGGTCACATAACTCTACTATCATATCATCTGCAAATAGTGATATTTTCACTTCTTCCTTTCCACTTTGAATATTTGACCTCTTTTTGTTGTCTAATTGCTCTGGCTAGGACTTCATATACCATATTGAATAGGTAAGAAGGGAGTTGGCAGTCTTGTCTAGTCCTTGATTTTGGTGGGATTGCTCCAAATTTCTTTGCAATTAGTTTGAGGTTGGCTACTGGCTTGCTGTCCATTGTTTTTACAATGTTTAGGTATGGGCCTTTAATTCTTGATCTTTCCAAGACTTTTACCATGAAGGGGTGTTGAATTTTGTGAAATGATTTCTCAGCATCTAATGAAGTGATTATGTAATTATATTTTCCTTTATTTTATTTATATAGTGTGTTACATTGATAGATTTCCATACACCAAACCATCCTTGCACCCATGGGATGAAGCCTACTTGATTATGTTCAATGATCACTTTAATGTGCTCTTTGATTTTGTTTGTGAGAATCTTATTGAGTATTTCTGCATTTATATTCATGAGGAAAATTGGTCTAATGTTCACTTTCTTTGTAGGCTCTTTGTGTGGTTTAGGTATAAGTGTAAGTGTGGCTTCAAAAAATGAATTGGATAATCTTCCTTCTGTTCCTATTTTGTGGAATAATTTGAAGAGTATTGGTATTAGATCTTCTTTGAAAGTCTGATGTAATTCTCCACTAAACCCATGTTGTCCTGTGCTTTTTGTGGTTGGGAGATTTTCAATGACTCCTTATTTCTTTAAGGATTATGTGACTGTTTAAATGGTTTACCTGATCCTGTTTCAACTTTGTACCTGGTAACTGGCTAGAAAATTGTTTATTTCCTCCAGATTTTCCAGTTTTGTTTAGTATAGATGTTTGTAGCAGGATCTAATATTAGTTTGAATTTCTTCAGTTTCTGTTATTATGTCTTCCTTTTAATTTCTGACATTGTTAATTTATGCACTATCTCTATGCCTTCTGGTTACTCTGGCTAAGGGTTTATCTATCATGTTGATTTTCTCAAAGAACCAGGTTTTGTTGATTCTTTGTATAGCCCCTTTTATTTCTATTTAGTTGATTTCAGCTCTTAGCTTATTTCTTGTTATCTACTCCTCTTGTGTGAATTTACTTCTTTTTGTTCTAGAGCTTTAAAATGTGCTGTCAAACTCTGTATTCTCTCCCCAATTTCCTTTTGGAGGCACTCAGTTTTATGAGATTTCGTCTTAGCACTGCTTTAATTTTGTCCCCTAATTTTAGGTATGTTGTGACTTCATTTTCAGTAAATTCTAAAAAGGCTTTAATTTCTTTATTTGTTCCTTGACAAAGTTTTCATTGAGTGAATCATTGTTCAGCTTCCATGTACATGTGGGCTTTCTGTTGTTTTTGTTGTTATTCAAGAGCAGACTTAGTCCATGGTGATCTGATATAATGCATGGGATATTTTCAATCACCTTGTATTTATTGAGGCCTGCTTTTTCACCAAATACTTTGTCAGTTTTTGAGATGGTACCATAAGGTGCTGAGAAGAAGGTACATTCTTTTGTTTTATGATGAAATGTTCTCTAGATGCCTCTTAAGTCCTTTTGGTTCATAACTTCTATTATTTTCTCTGTGTCAGTTTCCATGATCTGTCAATTGATGAGCATTGGGTGTTGAAGTCATCTACTATTATTGTGTGTAGTTTAATGTATGCTTTGAGCTTTAGTAAAATTTCTTTTATGAATGTTAATATCCTTGCATTTGAAGCACAGATGTTCAGAATTGAGAGTTACTCTTGGTAGATTTTTTTTCTTTGATGAGTATGACTTGTCCTTATCATTTTGGATAACATTTGGTTGAAAATCTATTTCATTTGATATTATAATGGTTACTCTAGCTTGTTTCTTGGGACTATATTTTTGGAAAAAAAATTTCCCTGCCTTTTACTCTTATGTAATACTGTCTTTGTCCTGTATGCAGCAAATTGCTGGTTCCAGTTTACATATCCAATCTGTTGGTCTTTGTCTTTTTATTGGGGATTTGAGTCCACTAATATTTAAAGATATTAAGGAATAGTGATTGTTTCCTGTTATTTTTGTCATAAGAGGTAGGATTATGTTTATGTGACTATTATCTTTATAGTTTATTGCAAGATTACTTTCTTGTTTTTCTTGGGTGTAGTTTCTATCCATTTGTTGGAGTTCTCCCTCCTATTATTGTTTGTAGGAATGGATTTGTTGAAATATATTGTGTAAATTTGTTTTTTTTCATGGAATTACTTGGTTTCTCCCCCTATTTTAATTGAGTGTTTTGCTGGATATAGTAGCCTGCACTATTATTTGTTTTCATTTATGTTCTGTATCACATCAGTTCAGGATCTGCTAGTTTTCTTAGTCTTTGATAAGAAGTCTGGTGTGATTCTGATAGGGCTGACTTTATATGTTACTTGAACTTTTTACTTTGTTGCTTTTAATATTTATTATTAGTTATGTATTTTTTGGTGATTTTGCTATTATGGGACAGGAGGAATTTATTTCTGGTACAATCTGTTTGGAATTTTATAGGCTTCTTGTATGTTCATGAGCATCTCTTTCTTTAGGTTAGAGAAATTTTCTTCTAAAATTTTGTTGAAGGCATTTACTGGCACACTTTCATTGAGAATCTTCATTCTCTGCTCTACCTATTATTCACAGATTTGGTCTTCTCATTGTGCCCTGGATTTACTGGATGTTTTGGGTTAGGAGCTTTTTGCTTTTTGCATTTTCTTTGACTATTATGACAATGTTTTCAATGGTATCTTCTGCCTCTGAGATTCTCCCTTCAATCTCTTGTATTCTGTTGCTGATGCTTGCATCGATGACTCCTGATATATTTTTTTTAGGTTTTCTATCTCCAGAGTTGTCTCCCTTTGTGATTTTTTATTGTTTCTATTTCCATTTTTAGATTCTTGATGGTTTTGTTCAATTCCTTTACCTATATGTTTGTGTTTTACTGTAATTCTTTCAGGTGTGTGTGTGTTTGTGTGTGTGTGTGTGTGTGCGTGTGTGTGTGTGTGTGTGTGTGCGTGTGTGTGGTGTGTATGTGTGTGTGTGTGTGTGTGTGTGTGTGTGTGTGTGTGCGCGCGCACGCGTATGTGCTCAGTTCCTCATTGAAAGCTTCTACTTGTTTTCCTGTGTTCTCCTGTATTTCTTTAAAGGACTTATTTATGTCCTTCTTAAAATCTCTATTATCATGAGATGTGTTTTTAAATCCACATCTTGCTTTTACAGGGTGCTGGGATATCCAGTATTTGCTGTGGTAGGAGAACTTGGTCCTGATGATATTAAGTAGTCTTGATTTCTGTTGTTTAGGTTCTTCTCTTTGCCTTTTGCCAACTGGTTATCTTTGATGCTAGTTGATCTTGCTGTCTGTGACTGTAGCATGTTCATCCTGTGGACCTATTAGCCTGTGAGCCTGTGATCTTTGGAGTGGTCTCCTGGCAGACCAGCTCTCTGCTGAAATGTTTTGTTTCTGAGGAATGTGGGTTAGCTCTAGCTCTGGATGCAGATGGAGACCAGAATGGTCTTGTCCCAGGCCCCCCTTTGGCCACTGAGCCCTGTGCACTCGCAGCAGTTCTCTCTTTGCACAGTTAGTAGAGAGAAAGTGGGGTCCTACATGTGAGCTGTGGGGTTAGGAGGAAAGTAATACTGTCAGACTAGCTCACTATGGGCAGATTTTGTGTCCAAGGGCTGTGATACAACCCAGCTCTGGGCACAGTTGGAGAACCTTGTTTGCTTTTTCTTTTTTCATTTGCTTGTAAAGAAGACAAATAATGAAGGCATTGCTTGTTTCTTTCTAATGATATTTCTCTTTTTTGTTAGTTTTTGTTCTTCAGAAAGAGACAAATTAGGAAGACATGGAGTTGTATGCTGAAGGAGGTGAAGAGGAGCTGTGAGAAGACAGGGAAGGATAAAGAATATTCAGAATTTACACCATGAATTTTCAGTAAGATAAAAATACAAGAAACCCATTCCAGGAGCAGCATGACTACAAGCTTGACATCAGAGTATGAGATACTGCTGCTAGTTGAGTTTGAGTAGAACTCCAGTACGTGAACATGTATTCACTCTCTTAATAATGATTTAGGAAGGATTTTTCTTTGTGGAGAAAATACATGTTGGATTGGCTACAGGTATACACTGAGATGTGAGTGTAAGATGTTTTTCTTAAAAATAGAGAATAGAATGTAAGGATAACCCTGATAGTGGGTTTGTGGCAAGAGTCATCAGGAAAACCAGTGAGTGATACACAGAAACATCATGGCATATACAGATAGTATATGTGGTTATATATCTGTTGAACAAAACATGTACAGTCACAGGTCTGTTGGAAATTACACTTGTACAATCAGTACACAGACTATGGTGGGACTAAGAGTGTATTTCTCAGAGATAGCTAACTTCTGGGTGAACAGTACAGTTGTGGGAGGCTCACAGCTAAGAATGGGAGAAAGAGGATAGTACAGGAAGGACAAGTTCTCTCCAGCGTCTTGGGAGCTTATGAAAAAAAACCAGTGCCTGAGTTTCATGTCCGGAGCTTTGCATAGGAATGAGAATATAGCTCATGTGGACTTGGTGTCTAAGAAGCACAACATAAAAAAATTTCTGAAGCTACTATGTTTGGTATTCTATATGGTACCTGTGGATGAAGTTTTATGAAGCATCATCAGACAACAAAATGATATAATATGGTTGTCCAGAAATAGGCGTTCTGTAATGGAGATGGCACACATAGTGTTCCTTCTAGTGGAATCAGCCATGAAAACCAGTGCATGAACTGGATGACCATAGATAGCTATATGAGTAGAGACAGCACTGCAAGGTGACATACATTGTAGTACACAATGAAGACCATATGCAAAGGGCACAGCCAGATGTAGGTGTGGCTTTTAGAGATGGTACAACGGAGCCTAGTTTTGGAGTTTTAAGCAGGGAAATCAAGCCTAGGAATTATTGACTCAGAGATAGCATTACAGAGGTTTCATACTGTGAAAATAGTATAGAGAGGCTTTATTCTGATGGAATGCTGCAGGGAAAGCAAATGTAGGATCTGATAGGTAGAGCTTAATATAGGAATATATAGATGGTTCTGGCATGTCATTCTCTGGAGAACACAAGACATGACTGTTAAGAGTTCTGCATAATTGTGTATGGATTCCCATACCAGGGTATGTCTGAATGTCAGGTAGGTATAGTTAAGGTGGAATTCACCATATGTAGAGAGTGAAGGATCTGTGTGACTATATATATTTAAGCAAAAATTGGGTGGTTCTCCTAGGAAGTAATCTTGAGTCTCATACAACAAGGCCATGGATGAATTACATACATCTCATTATACTCATTTTAAGATGGAGATGCAACAATTGGGCATGATTCTGTGGAAGGAGTTTGCTCATTAGAGAAAGACAGAGCAGAAACTGAACAGTTGAACACCATAGATTAACTGAGAAATCAAGGAAATAATCTACAGAAAGTGTTTATGTATAGACCATGAGTATACACTACTAATTTAATGACTTGATCTTTATGGCTACCTCGGCTTGCTGCCTTTTAAAACTCAGGATGATTACCCAAATGTGGTATCATGCATAGTGCCTTGGGCACTCCAGTATCAATCACTTAATGAAAAGAACATTCTATAGGCTTTACAATGGCCAATTTCTTCTTAGATGACTCTAGATTGTGTCAAACTAACAAAATCAAAATGACATGAAACAAAGCCATATGAACAAACTAATAGCAGTCAGGCTGCAAATCAGTCTGTACAAAGAACGTCAACCTATTCCATATGGTACTGAAGAGAAGATACACTAATATAGAATAATAAAAATTTGAACTACAGTCAGAGAAAATGTGTGTCATAGCTAAAGTGTCTGCAAGGGGGTCCATAAAGAGAATGTTAGAGGTGGAGTGAATTCTTCAGTAGATACCCCATGATTATCGAGATTCCAAGACCATGAGTGATGTCCTATGGAGAGATGCATTTATGTAATACACACTGCTCAAGGAGCAGGATGCGTACATTATCCAGCACAGCTGGAAATCTAGGAACATTTAAGACCTTTCAAGTTAAAATAGTCCTGCATGATTTCATTAGATGATAAATACAAAGACTTGTTGGGAGTTTACCTTCACAACTTTAGGTCTCTTTCTCTTAGCTCTTCCTTTGCTGTGTCAACTTTCCTTCTTTTATATTGTGAATATTTATAGTGTATCACTTCATGCTAGAAGTATGTGAGTCAATTTATGACTGCCAAGGGCTCATAGTCAAAAAACTTCCCTGAGTCACAAAAGAGTTTTTATATTAGTGAACAAACTTAGGTGTGTTAAGAACAAAGGATAACTATTAGATAGCATTAATTTCTTTTTTCTGTATAAAGTGCTTTTCCTTCTATTGGGGCAAACAAGCTGTGATTTCTCTTAAGCAAAAAGTGTGTGGTTCTACTAGGAAGTAATCTGGGATCACAAACAACAAAGGCCATGGGTCAATAATATATATCTTATTAAACTCATTTTAAGATGGTGATGTTGCAATTGGCCAATAGGTAATTATGTTGGCTATCAAAGTAATATGATTTCCAATGCAGTGATACAAAAGGTAATTCAAGAAAAACAGTTTTAAAAATGTTCTTGAAGTTCACCGTTCTTGTTCCATTCAAAGCACAAAGGGAAAGCCTGGTTACCTGAGATTGTCCACAAAGAAACAGAGAATTGACAAATTTACATATACAGAATAACCTTTCTATTCCAGAAAAATAGCAATACTCTCCAAAAACAATGCTATGATGTCTAGCTCTTCCCTCAATTCACTTTTTGTACCTAAGGGTCTAACACAGGGACATAATCACTGATCTTTGTTTAGGTTTCAGCTTCCTCATAAAGCACTTTCAGTTGGTATTACTTGTGTTTAATTTTACAACATGTTTTTTATCAGTCCATATGCATCCTACTCTTTGTTGGCAAAATATGAACACAATATAAAAATATTAATCGTAAACACAGAGAATAAAATTGATGGTTTATTAGAACAAGTTAATGACTACATGAGTTTTGTGTGTCAATTGGAAATTTCTTCCAGGAGCTGTCTGACAGATGTTGGAAATGCAGGTGCCCTCACTTCAGGCCTCTTGAAGGGCCACTTTAGAAACACATTTGGCCTTCAATTTACTCTGTAGTTTCAAATAGCTTATCTCAGAGAGAAATATTATCACACCAAAAAGTGCCATGGTTGCAGTCAGGACCCCTATAGGGAACACAGCTGTCATATGTTTGCTTTTCAAGGCTTCTTTCTTGACAGGGAAGTTAGGTGGAAAATCAAGAGTGGTTTGACCATAAAGATCTACCATATGGTTCCAGCTGACAGCAACAAATGTGAAGAGGCTGCTAACTCCCAAAATTAAGGCAGAGATCTTGTAGCAATATATCTGGATCTCTAGAAATGGGTCTTTCATGCAGCTTATCTTGAAAGCTATTGCACTGAAAACCAGAACTACAGGCTTCATAAAAATAGCCCATTCTATAAGGTTCTGTGCACACTGAAATTCATGTGAAATGGTCCACGTTGAATCAATAGGTGTATGAACCAGGATATTAATTAGAGTTCCTGAGATGTTAAATTCTTGAGGGTAATAAGCTTCCCAAAGTCCAAAGGACACAAACTGCACAACATTGTTTTCAAATTCCCATAGACGCCAGTATTGGTTGCTGATAATGACTATTTCAAACACCAAAGCTGATAGGCTGCTAAAAAGGCCACTCAACTTGAAGATGCATTCCTTTTCTTTGGAAAATCTGAAGATTGGATTAAACATGTATAACGTTAGGCAAGGAAAATAAAGGAATATAGGAGAAGAAAATAAGTCACTGTAAATAGCACTAAGCTCTCATACCATGTTTGCATTGTTGCATAGTTGTATTTCAATAGCCTATATATAGATGAGGATTTAACACACATTAGAAAAGAATGTAAAAAGTCTAGAAATCCAGGAAAATGGCAGGAATATCTTTTACAAGATATTTTGGACATCAGTTTTGTCCTGTTTAGATGATATATATATATATATATATATATATTTCTTTCCTATTTTTATATATAAAATTAATAATGAAAATAAATTTACAATACTATATATGTGATAATTTTTATTTCAACTGTGTTTACAATAAATCAATTTTATAAGTGACTGAAATGAGAATACAGCTCAGAATAATTGCATTTCTAAATTATGTTACTGGACTATTACAAACACACTGAATCCGTCTATATGGTCTGCTGAAAGAATAAAAAAATGACAAATGATACAGATGGTATATCATTTGATGTCCAAATTCTATGCTTGAGTTGTATATATTTTTGTATATGTTCTTGATTGTGCTTGTGTGTACATGTGCTATCTAGCAATGTGTGACTACTTAAATTTGTTCCTCCATGATGCAAAGTTAAATTCTATATGTAAAACATAAGGAATGATGCATATTATATGTTTTCTAACAATTAAATCAGTGTTCTTCATTCTATATATTTGTTTCATTTTATTGAAATGTATAAAGTATCCCAACTACATTAAGTGAGTAACTGTCTTAAACACCAAGTTAAATCTCCACCCAAAATATGTTCAAAGTTATTTTGATCACTTTTCAGTTAACAGCTTTATATCTTGTGGTAAGGCACATTAAATATATGCCTTACTGGGTGCAGTTGGTACTTGAGAACAAAGTAGAAGACTAAGCAATGACATTGTTCCTCCACATGAGCAAGGTTTGAAGGACCTACGATCTGGATCTCTTTGCAAGGTAAACATTGCTACCAATTCCCCACTGCTCCACAATCTTTGTGGAATGTGCTTCATAACTGGGAGAAACAACAGCTTATACTTCTTGGGAAATAATATCAGCAAGATTCAAATAGTCAATTTGCAAGAGATGTTGGCCTGTATAATACTCTGCCCATATGCATTCCAAGGCAGGTCTGGGACAGTGCATGTGAAGAGCAATGACTTTTGAAGTTGAACTGGAATTCAGTAGTGAATGCTGTTGTACAAGACTAATGAGTTATAGCCTAGATGGATTTTGTTCTACCCAGCTCAAAATTCTGTGAAGTAGATACATGAGTTTCAGAAAGAGAAAATTTTCAAACCTCCATGTAAATTTTATGGTGTTACCTTTGTGTATCAGGGGTGAAGAGATCCATTTGAAAGAAGCTGATATCATAGATATCTTCCAAATAACAGGAAATGTTGACCAGAGATTGGGTCACACAAGAAGTGAATCACCTTCAGTATAAAAAATTATTCCATTAAGCAGGTATTTGAGCTCAGAACAGTGCCTCACTAATCAACCCCTGCCTCACACGAACATCTTCATTTCTCTCCTGTGCTTTGTTTAATTTTAGCCTCATTTATATCCTTCAGGGGGATTAGCACATCTGACATTCCTCACCCTCCAATGAGATCCAAACAATCGTTGCCCCATTTTATACAAAAGAGAACAACACAGAGATCCTAAATCATATGCTAAAGTCTAGGACAATACACAGGAATAATGGGTAGTACAGTCTATTGAGCCCTCAAATGATCGCACAGGGCTTTCCTGCAGTATGATATTATTAAGACTTTTCTCAAATGGAAATTATTTCAAGAAATAGCCTAATCATGTCAGTGGCCTTTGAAAGTGAAAATTGTTAATAAAAACAATAAGCAAAATATAAAATACCTGCCTCTTTGTGTGTTGTATGTATGAAGACCAAATATTCGTGACCACCAAATGTGTTTCTAGAAATTCTGATGTTTCCATGGCCACCAGAGATGAATGGTAGATTGTGAGCAATGATTTGGGGTTGAACAAAAAAAAATTAAAGACAAACAGGGGTTAATATCCCTTTTTATATGAGAACCTTTTGATATGTAATTAATCTAACTCACTTATTAATTTAAAATTGTTGTCATACTATATACTTTGATGAAGAATGCTCCCATCATACTTTTCCATTCCCAATGCTACTCACATTCCTACTCACCCATATTGATGTGCATTCACCGTTTGCTCCATGTATGTGGATGTGTACAAAACCCCATAAAACATACAAAGTTTAGAAAGGAAAAGTCAAAATGAATAAATGGTGTCATTTGTGTGTTGGTCACCTATTCCTAGTCATGGGACCTGCCCTTGAGTGTAATGAATATGTCAAATTATATGCCACTTTATAGCTCTGAATTTCTTTTGCCTAGCAGGTATCAATTGCAAACAGCTTATTGATTAGTGGTGATCCTTTGTGTCTACTACCCTATAGTAATATTAGCATATTTTCTTGTTTGTTAGTGTATAGGACATATGTGTTCTGTCAAATACTTTCTGAACTTTTATGTGGTAACAGTCATATTTGGTTTGAAGGACAGTGTTCCCTAAGAGTCATCTACCATCTCTACTCCAACAATATTTCATCCTCCTCTTCTACATAGATTCCCATGACTGGGGGAGTGGTTTGATGGAGGCATCTCATTTAGGACTCAGTAGTTCAGTGTCTCCCACACTATGGACATTGACCAAGTGTGTGGTTCTGTGTTAAATACAATCTACTGAAGTAGACACTTCTATGTTGACTGTGATTGAAGAACTAATATATGTGTATAACATTGTTTCTTTAGCACTTATTCTTTTTTCCAACGCTCCTTTAGCAGAATAATAGTAAGTAGTTTTCCATGAACTATATAATCTTAGGGTCCTTTAATCTTCAGCAGTCTTTTCTATGAGTTACATCTCATGGAGTGGGCCTTGAAAACGGACATAATGTGGTGATTAATCACATAACATTTGTTATACTATACAAATATTAAATTATATTGAATTATACAAGTATATCACCTGTGAGGTCACTGTTTTAGTTCTCAAGATTTACTGTGAATTGATATTGATGGATAGGTTTCTCCTCTTATAACATAGTACATCCAATACCATGAATACAACTCACTAGGGGTGAAGCTTGTATTTGGCATCAGCACCATTTCTTGATATTAAGTTATATAAGTAATCATGTCTTTGGCATTAGGGCCATAACATCATATTGTAGAGAGTTTGCAATGCCATTGAAATAGCCTATGTTGGGTTGCTTTGGTTGAAGGACAGGTTAAGGAACCTGTTTGGTCAATGAAACAAAATGATGAAACCTATTCCTGACACTGAAGGTTTTTTTGATGACTTAAGATATCTAGTAAGGGAATTACATAAACCATATTATTCTGCTTCATTTAAATTCATACTGAATATTTACATATTTTGAGAAGTTTCTATGTATGACATGAACTTCAAGTCTCTGAAGAAAGAAATTGAAGAAGATGTCAGAAGATGGAAAGAACTCCCATGCTCATGGATTGGTAGGACTAATATAGTAAAAATGGACATTTTGCCAAAAGCAATCTACAGATGCAGTGCAATCCCCAGCAAAATTCCTACTCAATTCTTTATAGAGTAAAAAAGAGCAATTTGCAAATTCATTTGTAATAACAACAACAACAAAAAACCCCCAAAACAACAACAACAACAACAACAACAACAAAAAAAAACAGGATGGCCAAGACTGTACTTAACAGTAAAAGAACTTCTGGGGGAAATCACCATTCCTGACCTCAAGCAGTATTACAGAGCAATAGTGACAAATATATATGGTGTTGGTAGAGAGACAGGCAGGTAGAAGAGTGTAATAGAAGTGAAGATCCAGAAATAAACTCACACACTCATGGTCACTAGATCTTTTACAAAGGAGCTAAAACCATCCAGTGGAAAGCAGACAGCAATTTCTACAAATGGTGCTGGTTCTACTGGAGATCAGCATGTAGAAGAAGGCAAATCAACTCATTCTTGTCACCCTGTACAAAAGTTTAAGTCCAAGTGGAACAAGGGCCTCCACATCAAACCAGATAAACTCAAACTAATAGAAGAAAAATTGGGGAAGAACCTCAAACACATGAACACTGTGGAAAATTTCCTGATCAAAACACCAATGGCTTATACTCTCAGATTAAGAATCAACAAATGGGAGCTCACAAAACTGCAAAGATTCTATAAGGCAAAGGACACTGTCATTAGGACAAAATGGCAACCAACAGATTGGGAAAAGATCTTTACCAATCCTATATCCAATAGAGGGCTAGTATCCAGTATATACAAAGAACTCAAGAAGTTAGATCCCAGAGAGACAAATAACCCTATTTAAAAATGGGGTACAGAGCTAAATATATAACTCTCAGTTGAGGAATATTGAATGACTGAGAAGTACCTAAAGTAATGTTCAACATCCTTAGACATCAGGGAAATACAAATCAAAACAACCCTAAGATTCCACCTTACACCAGTCAGAATGTCTAATATTAAAAACTCAGCAGACAAAAGATGCTGGCAAGGATGTGGAGAAAGAGGATTGCTCCTCTATTGTTGGTGAGATTGCATGCTGAAAAAACTACTCTGGAAATCACTTTGGACGTTCCTCAGAAAATTGGACATTGCACTACCTGAAGACTCAGCTATACCACTCCTGGGCATATACCCAAATGATGTTCCAACATACAACAAAGAGATATGCTCCACTGTGTTCAATGCAGCCTTATCTATAATAGCCACAAACTGGAAAAAACCCAGATGCCATTCAACAGAGGAATGGATACAGAGAACATGGTACATCTACACAATGGAGTACTACTCAGCTATCAAAAATAATTACATCATGAAATTCATAGGCAAATACATGGAAATAGAAAATACCATCCTAGTGAGGTAACCCAATCACAAAAAACACACAAAAATGCACTCACTGATAAGTCTATATTAGCCCCAAAGCTTGAATTAACCATGATACAATCCACAGACCACATGAATCTCAAGAAGAAGGAAGATCAAAGAATAGATGCTTCAGTCCTTCTTAAAAGGGGGAACAAAAATTCTCATAGGAGGGGACATGGAGACAAAGTTTGGAGCAGAGACTGTAGGAATGTGGCCGTTCAGAGCCTGTCCCAATTGGGGATCCAGCATATATGTATATATATATATATATATATATATATATATATATATATATATATATATATATATATATATGGATGGGAAACTGGGAAAAGGAATAACGTTTGAAATGTAAAAAAAATATATTCCATAAAAATTAACTTCTATAATAGAAGTTTCCAAAAGGTTTTTGGAAAGAGCTTAACGTTTGTTCCTTACCATATTCTCACATTTTCTCTTTCCTCTCATTCTTATCACATTCTATGTTCCTTTTATCTCATTATAATACTCTTCTTCCTTTTTCTTGGATGATGCTTCTCTCAGTTCTATTACTATCTTCATTAACTCTGTGGTAACTGAATGGAAATTCAAATATAAAGCTTGAAAATCTACCATTCACTTATGAAACTAAGTATGCAACATTCATCTATTGCAACCCAGATGGCATCACTTAAGTTGATTGCCATTCTTCAAGTACCCACTATAAATTATGAAAGCCGTAACAAAAAAGATTGTTTTAAATGGAATTCTGCAGTAGAAGAGAGGAAGAGATTTCATTATAGAAGCACCATTCTACCCTTTCCCTTTAGAATTTTGGTCCACATGGAATTCCATTGGTGTTTTAGACACAGAAGAAGATTCTATATTGAAAATCTCTATTTCCAGGGGTTCTTGGATATATTGTTTGGGTGAGAAAAATTCTCCTCTACTTGGTATATCATAGTTTTGACTATGATATTTACACAGAAAGTTGTAAACACATCCAATATTACTGCTTAACAATAGTCAAAAGTGAAGTCATGGATTGTGATACTTCTAAAAGTTCTTTAAGTCTACAGGACTGTTTCAGCTATCCTGATTTCTGTTTTTTTTTTTTTTTTTTTTTGGTTTGTTGGTTGGATTTCTTTTTGTTGTTGTTTTGTTTTGTTTTGTTTTGTTGCTGCTCTTGTTTTCCCACATGACATTAAGAATTGTTGTCAAGATCAATAAAGAATTGTGTTGGAAATTTGATAGAAATCGTACTGAGTTTGTTCATTGTTTTTGTTAAGATGGCCATCTTTAATATGTTAATCTACAGATCCATGAACATGGAATATCTTTCTCTCTTCTAATATCTCTTGTAGTTTCTTTCTTCCAAGATTGGAAGTTTTTGTCATATAGGTTTTATACTTGCTTGATTATAGTTATACCAAGATTTTTTTAATATTTATGGCTATGGTGAAGGGTGGTAATTCCCTTATTTTGTATAGTTATACAACCTGTATTCTTGATTTCTCTAAGACTTTAACCAAAACAGGTTTGGACTTTCGCCAAAGGTATTTTTGTCATTTAAAGAGATGTGTGTGATTTTTTCTTTCAATTTGTTTACATGTTGGATTACATTGATGTATTCTCATATATTTTTATATGTTCATGGATTCAGTTAAGAGCATTTTATCAAGCATTTCTGGATTAATATTCATAAGGGAGATTGGTCTGATATTCTCTTTCTTTTTTGAGTTTTGGTGGTTAAGGTATCAGGGTGACTGAAGCATTGTAAAATGAGTGAGTCCATGTTACTTTTGTTTCTGTTTTGTAGAATAATTTGAGGAGTATTAGCATGAGCTCTTCTTTGGAATTGGTAGAATTCTGTGCTAAAGACATCTGACATAGGCGGTTTTGTTATAAGTCTTTTAATGACTGATTTTATTTCCTTATGAGTCATAGGATTATTTAAATAGTTTGTCTGGACTTGATTTAACTGTGGTAAGTTGTATCTTTCTAGAAAATTTTCCATTTATATTAGATTTTTTTAGTTTTTGGTGTACAACATAAAATCCATCCCATGGGCAAGCAATAATCCCTGATAATATTAATGCTATCTTATACTTACAGATAGGAGGAAACTTGTATAACTATCTTCTGAGAGGTTCAACCCAGCTGAACCTGTGGATGCGGATATCTACAGCCAAAAATTTCACAGAATTCAGGGTGTCTTATGGATGTGTTGAGGAAGGATTTGTGTGATCCAGATGGGATAGGAATCCTACAAGAGGAATAACAGGGTCAATTAACATAGTCCCTTGGAAACTCTCAAACACCGAGCTACCAACTAAAAAGCATACATAGACAGCACACACTAAGAAGCCCCTGCTACTTTTGTAGCAGATGTGAATCTTTGTTTTCATATAGTTCCCCCAACAACTAGAGAGTGGTCTGCCTTTAAATGTGTTGCCAGCCTTTAGTTCCCATTAATGTAACTGGGCTACCTTGCCTGGTTTCAGTTGGAAAGGATGTGCCTATACCCTGCAGAGAATTGATGGGCCAGGGTAGGGAGAGCCCCAGAAGAGTCCTCCATTCTACAAGTGGAGAAAGGGATTTGGAGGATTTGGAAGGAACTGTGTGGGGGTATTCTGGAGGAAGTGGGCTCTGATTGGGATGTAAAGTGAATGAATAAACAATTTAATGGGAAAGAAGAAACATTCTGATCCTATTAGTTTCCTGATTTTGTTTGCATTACTTGATTTGTAAAAATCAAATAATAAACAAAAAGTACATTTTAATGATTTAATTCTAAATAATGAAATCTAAAATAGTTTACAACCCTGTTTAAATGTCTTAAGAGGAAGTAAAGCTTTTACATTTTATTTTTGCTATTTTGGAAATGAATTAATTTTCAATTATCTTATGAGTTGTTATGCAATTATTTTATTGTGTGTACCCATGCTATGTCACCTTTTATTTATACCTTAGTAATGAAAATAAATGCCTTTTAGAAATAAATTATGGATCACTAGAAATTAGACTTCAGAAGAGAATTAAACAATCTTGTAATCGAGAATAATAGCTATCTATGAAAATCTATACCATTAAAGAACTTTTGAAAGAGTTAAAATAAAATCAGTAGTTAAAAATTGAGAACCTGTCCCCAATGGCCTAAGCAGATAGGTAAAAAACACTAGAGGAATAAAGTGAGGAGAGAGATGAAAAATGTGATGGAATGGGATTTTTATTGATCAAGTTTTTAGTTTACATTTCATCTCAATTGCACCTTTTCCTCTCTCTTCCCCTCCCAGTCCCTTTCTCTCACTTCAACTCCAGCCACCCACCACTACTGGACTTCTCCACAGGATGTCTCTCATGAATATCAAACAGTCTTGGCACATCAAGTTGCAGTAAGAAAAGATGCATTGTCTTTAATTGAAATTAAACAAGACATCTCAGATTGGGGAAAAAGATTCAAAAGAAGGTAGTGAGGTCAGAGACAGGCCCTTCTCTTTTAGGAGTCCCACATAAAGACAAAGCTGCACCATAGTTACATAAATAATTTCCTTTGTACATTATTTGTTCTTTATGGTATACTATCTAACGTAGAAAACTCACTAATCCTACTAATATAAAAGAATTATTTAACCCATATACTATGAATGCTCCCAGAAATCAGAGATTACTCTTATTGAGATGACTAGCACAACAGAGTACTAAAGACTTGAGGGACATTGAGGTCAACAGCTCTTGAAGCATAACTGCTAGGCCTGGAGGCATCTGAGGCACATGTCACTGGTTTATGACTTTCCAAATACTGTTCAACATCTGTTTAAAAGTGAGGTTCTTCTGAAGAGTGGAAAGGCAATATGCAGAGCCAGCATAAGGTGAAAAAAAATGCATCTCAGGAAGAATTTTAGAGTGATGTAAAAGGCCATAACCAGATGTATCTGGAGTGGTATTAGAATTCTTAAGTGAAATCTTGAATCTTTAAGTTGATTATGGTCCCTAACTCAAAACTGAAAGAAACAAAAAGCTTGCCTTACCCACCCTTTCTAATCCACATGACACTGAGGCCAATACTGTGGTATAATTCTGAAAGCAAGAATAAGAGAGTTATGGTGAGTGACTCAGTACTAAGAATAGTATATTTTAGAAACAGCCTGGTGTAGCCTTAATGCAGAAAAGTGCCTATTGCTGTGTTTGTGTATATGAAAAAAGTCACAGGTTATACAGTCTGTCATCTTCATAGAGCAATGCAAACATTTTGTTGTAATGGTTTGTATATGCTTGGCCCAGGAACTTGCACAATTAGAAGGTATGGCCCTGTTTAAATAGGTATGGCCTTATTGAGGTAGGAGTGTCACTGTGGGTGTGGGATATAAGACCCTCATTCTAGGTGCTTGGAAATTAATATTCTACTAGAAGCCTTCAGGTGAAGATGTAGAACTCTCTACTCCTCCTGTTGCACCATGCTTGCCTGAATGTTGTCATGCTCCCACCCTGTTGATGTGAACTGAACATCTGAACCAGTAAACCAGACCCAATGAAATGTTTTCCTTATAAGAGTGGTGTTGGGAATGGTATCTGTTCCCTGCAGAAAAACCCTAAACAGAAGTTGGTATTAGGGACTGGGATAGTGCTCTGACCGTGGTTTTATTTGGAAGAATGTAGATTTGGGAAATTGAGGTTTGGAAAGAAGTTGAATATTTAATTGGGGTTTAATTGGCTTTCCTAGTAGAAATATGGAAAGTTTTGGTACCAAGAATGATTTCAACTGGGTAGACCTGGCCCAAGAGATTTCAGTGGAGAATTTCAATATTTGGACTAGAGATTGTTTTTGTGGTAGTTTGGTACAGAATGTGGCTACTTTTGCCCTTGTCTGAAGTATCTATCTGAAGCTAAGGTGAAGAGACTCATATTAATTGCATTGACAAAGAAGTATCAGACAAGGCCATCATAGACTTTGTTCTCTGGTTAAGTCTCATATAAAGTATTTTAAACTTGTGTAGCAAACTGAGAAAGGGAAAATATAAAATATAAAATAATTTGAGTACTAAAGGGGCATTTTGAAGTGAAATGGAGCCGAATCGTATGTTCTCGGAGATAGCAGATTAAAGGAGTGGGAATTTGGGTCAAGATCCTACCTAGCTTAGTTTAGATACAGGCATGTTGGCAGGAGATAAAGCCAAGCAGATATCTGAGTTCCAAGACAGCCTGATACAGAGCAAATTCTAGGTAAAGAAATACTTAATTCATGCATGGTGGCATATATATTTAATTCCATGAGACAGGCATGCAGATCTCTGAGTACAAGGTCATCTACAGAGTAAGATCTATGATAGACAAGCTTAGGCAGTATAGGAGTTGTAAAAGAGGAAGCTATAGATAATGTAACAGAACAAGGGCAGCATAATTCTTATCCTGCAAACAGCAGAACTAGGTAGCTTTAGTCATATTTCCCTGGCTTTATAGTGTAGAGAAGGAGACTGGAATGTGACAATTGTTATTAAATACTGCTTGTTGGGAGGAATGTCTGTGACTGGCCTATAGGTACCTCATAAGCATGGAGGCCTGCATGACAAGAAGTCAAGTTTCCTTATGTGGGGAGTGTGGCCTGTGTTCCACGCCAGGAACAGAGATTCATTTAAGTCTCTGGTGTGGACCTACCAAGTCTCCAGGTGCTCTGCCTTACAAAGCTTCTTGGCATAGTTTTAAAATCCCACAAGGGAGAAAATTCTGTCAAATCTTTATGCCTACAGCGACCATCAACATACAAGGAGACCTTTATCCTGTTGGTTCTTCTCCAGAGATGAAAACTGTATCAAACCATCCCTGGTGTGACCATGTCAGACCTAGCAGAAATCTGTTACTGCAGCATAAACATTCTCTACTGTAATTCTAGACTTTCCAGATTCCCATGTAAGATGGTCAGGTTTTCAGAAAAATGTCACCCCCCCTTCTTCCCAGATACTCACTGTCATTTGATACTCCAAGCATTATCTTGAGTGATGTATTCAGAAGCTATTTCTATGACTTTGCTCCCCCCACCAATGACAGTCTTCTTTCACCATCAGCATATATCCAGTCCTAGTCCTGAATGTGAATATTTACTGCTATTTCTGGTGAGATTTACAGAGCCTGTTTCAGAGAAAGCCATATCTCAGGCCTCCCAACTCTTGTATTGGGCTTCCCTGTAGAGTCCCACCCAAAACAGTCTGGCCAAACCCATTTCAAAATACTGAGACTTGGATCTACATATGCATATTTCACTCCTGCTTTTTCTTATAAGTCTCCCATGCATGCCAAGCCACTCCCAAGACAAGGACTAACCAGCTTTTCCTGATTGTTTTTCAGAACTTGTTTGCCTCAGACATCCCCATTCTTGCAAGCCTAATTCAGTTTCATTTTTGTCACCAAATATAGCTGATAATTTTCATAGACTCTCTTATGCCAGCTTCATTCCCTCAGCCCAAGCCATAGATCTTGTCTTACAGATATTTACTGGTGCCTAATTCTATTGCCGTGAAGAAATATTGTGAGCAACAGAGTGTCTAGATGTGTTTTAGGGCTCTCAGTAGGCTCATAATACACAAAGACATTAAATTCTCAACACTACAAAGATTTGATATTACAGAAGAGAATGCCTGGGGGCTGCCTCTGGATCTTAGAATTCAGAGAGTGAACAGTAGGATTTCTTTGGGTGTATATGTTTTGTGTTTGTGTGTGTGTGTGTGTGTGTGTGTGTGTGTGTGTGTGTGTGTGTGTAAAGGAGAAGTATTTTAATGCAAAAAGGAGACACTTTTAGTGTGGGAATCCTGTCAGTTCTGATTGGACAGGATATTCACAGTAGCCAAAGTGTGAATTTGGATTGTTGGACACTGGTGTATTGATAATTGTACTTTCATGATCATTTTCAGGGATGAGTAACTAGCCAAATATCGGAATAGACCTTGGGGTCTAAATATTGGTATGTAATTAATTGTTTAGGGGCAAATCCTTTTAGCAAAGCTTGCACTTGCTTTTAAACACAGTGACTCTTATAAAATAAATCATTTAATTGGGGCTTTCTACAATTCTAATGGTTAGTCCATTTTATCATTGCGTTAATCAGGCTCCCTTATAGGCAAATATTGTGCTGGAGAGTTAGTTAAGAGTTCTCAATCTGTATCCCCAGGAAGTAGAAGGATATTGTGAGGCACAATGGGTTTAGCTTGAACAGTTGTGATCACAAAGTCCACCCCAAAATGACACACTTTCACCAACAAGACTATGCCTACTCCAAGAAGACCATACCTCCAATAGTGCAAGCTCTGGATACCCAGAATTTTAGTCTATGAACAATACTGGCCATATTTCTTAAAACTATGCATTTGACTTCCTCTGTTGTATTACCCAGACACAACCTTCCCTGCATTATGGGCATCCTCCAATACTGGCTATGGATACACAGACTATGCTTCAGGTATGGCACACAGAATGAATTTAACCTAACTGGACATCACCTTCCCTACTAGTCAAGGAATAAATCTCAGAGTAACTCAACTCCTGCAGGTTCATTCCCTGGTAATTTATGGAACCATGCTTGCTTTTACTATTGTTACTATTTTAAGTAATAACTATGTGGGCATACAACATAGATTGATTTGTATGATGATGCTCCTGAGAATCTCTCATGTCATTGCCATGCTCATAACTCCCTGGCTTTGCTCAGGTGACATAACTTCTTTGCTGGAATCCTCTGTTGAGTTCACAAAGAACTAGTCTGCCCCATGGAGTTTACAATCTGAAAGCATTGTCCTGAATCACACTATGTCCTGCAGATTGGGATGCTGTGTTTGGAATATTCTTGTCTCTAAGTGATAACCACACATTCCCACCTAGGCTTTTCCTGGCTTGTGCCCAAGCACTACCTATACCTGCCTATTCCATTTCTACATTTAAGGGCCTAGGTCTTGAAGAAAAGATCAGTTTTCTGTTTCCCAGAAAACCATCAGGAACACTGGCTCTTAATATCGTCTCACATTCCAAGACTTAGTCTTCTGTCAATGATCTCCTCCAGAGAAATTCTTCTTTGAGTTCCCTGAGAACTAAACCATTCTTTATTGTATCTACAATAGGAGGCTTTATTCTATTCCTGCATCTCTTGGATCTGCCTTTACTCATGAGCACCCTTCCCAAACATGCCCCCTGTACATTGCCCATCCCTGTCTTATTGCACCCATCCTACTGGCTTTCTATTCTGAGATCCCTGATATTGCTCCAGAGGACATTCCACAAATAACAAGGAATACTTTTAAATAGTCAGATTGTAGATCATGTTTGCCTGCTGTTCTTTCCATAATGTGGTCTTACAGTTTCATTAAGACATTCCACACACACTTCACATCCCTGGAGACATGCACAGATTTTTATTTTTGAGTGAGTACAGAACTAATCTTGTCTTGTCTACCTCAATATCAAGCTTAGCTTTTGCTATGTAGAACTTTTCTAAGATTTACCTCCATGACTTTCTCTTTGAGAATCACATAAATGCCAATCCTGAAGTCCAAAGCCTAGAACTAGATATGCCATTCATGTACCAGCTTCTCCTTATCATTGTCAAGAACCTAGCCTGCCTGTCTTGTCAGCTGAGTTTCAAGAGCCTTTACTACTAAAGACTGTATGTAAGCTAAAACTTCAACAGAGAAAAGTCATTACAGTGCTGTGTGAAGACACATAAGTAGTCATATCTCTAAAGTTTGTAGTTGGATGTCTTACCCTTGGCACTACCAAAAGTGTGGTGTAGAAAGGTATGCTGTGCATTGTTCATGACATTGCTTTATGTAGCCTTGTTATTCTGAATAGTGGTTTGTCATCTGGATAAAATATAGATTTATATGAAAAGAGGAATCTTACAGGAGAAAATGCTTTCCTGAAAATGGCATGTAGGAAAGCCTTACAATTTTTTTTCTATTTAATGACTGATCTAGGATATTCTAGCCCACTGTGCATGGTACCAACACTCAACAACTTGTTCCATAATTTATAACAAGGCAGTCTGACCTCTGGTGCCCCTGAAAAGCAGGGCAATAAGATGTGTTCCTTCATGGTCTCTGCTTTATTTTTGTTCCATATTCCAACCATTTTCTGACTTAAGTTATTTCAAAGACAGGCTCTGAAGCTTCTGGCATTATTTTCTTTTCTGAGTTCTTCCAGAATCAAGCCCAGCTGTACTTTCTCCACATTTGAAGTCTTTGATCAACACAGATGCTGTTTTTCTAGCATGATGGGATTAATTGGAACTTTTGTGCCAGTCCTATCCACATTTTCCAAGCCTAGATCTGATAAAAACATTGATCCTGTTATGAAGATCTCTGGTGAATTACCCCAGAAACAAGAAGTCTTTACTATTTCCACACTACATAATGCATAACTCTCGGTTCATACTGCATGTTGGCTTTTCCTGAAGAAAGACAGAATATAAGCCATGAGAGGGATTGGGATGTTTTGGTTGATGAGTATCTTTTGAGTAGAAGGGGAAAGTCTAGGTTTATAGAGGCCTTAGCCTGGGAGTATGGACATGAAAACTTGTGACTTGACTCTGGTATAATTCATTAGATAAATTTGGTGCAAGATGGGCATGAACACAGCTAACCTTTAGAGGGTGGCATTGGTTCTATCACATGCTGGATCAGTAATGGTTATGACAAATACAAAAACACTTATACAATCTCCATATTGTAAGGACTATATCTGAATGAATATATATATACATATATATATATGGTTGCTCTTGACTTGTGGAACTTCCCTGAAACTTACTTTCTAATGCTTTCACTCACTCCCAGCCCAATCTCAGATCACATACCTTTGCAATGTTTTCCCATGTTGTATATCCTAAAATCCAACACATCTGAGCCAATAGAACATTCCACAATCTAGTTTTAGGTTATGCACATCCTGCTTCCCTTATGTTTGTTCCCTGAACTTCACCTTGCCTGTCCAGTGATCAAGCTCAGGGTACAAATATATTTCAACATAGCTTTCCCTGGTGAGCTTCAAAGAACCCCATGCTATAGCATCAGGCCCATAGATTTTTCTAGTTTTGTTTACCCTGTGGACAAACCTCCCAATATTAACTGGCCTGTGCCATCAACCATCCAAATATTCTCTTGTGTGCCTGTTGAAAATCACTAAATCCTCATATACTAGTAGAAACTCTAGATACCATTGTCCATTTCCTGTAAATTTTCACGTTTTGTTGAATATAGGCTTTTATAGTAAGATCTGATGACTTTTTGAATTTCCTCTGAATCTGTAGTTATGTCTCCCTTTTCATTTCTGATTTTGTTAATTTGGACACACTCTCTGTGTCCTCTTGTTAGTGTGGCTAAGGGTTTATCTATCTTGTTGATTTTCTCAAAGAACCAACTTTTGGTTCTGTTGATTCTTTCTATGGTCCTTTTTGTTTCTACTTGGCTGATTTCAGCTCTGAGTTTGATTATTTCCTGCCTTCCTCCTCCTGGGTATACTGGCTTCTTTTTATTCTAGATGACTTTTAGTTGAAAATTGATTTTATTCGATATTAGAATGGCTATGCCAGCTTGCTTCTTCTGACCATTTGCTTGGAGTTATTTTACAGTCTTTCATTCTGAGGTAGTGTGTGTCTTTGTCTCTGAGGT
This sequence comes from Rattus norvegicus, assembly GCF_021556685.1. NCBI lineage: Eukaryota > Metazoa > Chordata > Mammalia > Rodentia > Muridae > Rattus > Rattus norvegicus. The sequence goes on from NC_141554.1 coordinate 29,981,937, forward strand.
GTGTTTCCTGTAGGCAGCAGAATGCAGGGTCCTCATTGCATATCCAGGTTGTTAATCTATATCTTTTTATTGGGGAGTTGAGACCACTGATGTTGAGAGATATTAAGGAATATTGATTATTCCTTCCTGTTATATTCATATTTGGATGTGAAGTTCTGTTTGTGTGCTTTCCTTCTCTTCATTTTGTTGCCAAGACAATTAGCTTCTTGCTTTTTCTAGGGTGTAGCTTGCCTCCTTATGTTGGGCTTTACCATTTACTATCCTTTGTAGTGCTGGATTTGTAGAAAGATATTGTGTATATTTGGTTTTTGTCATTGAATATCATGGTTTCTCCATCTATGTTAATTGAGAGTTTTGCAGGATACAGTAACCTTTGCTGGCATTTGTGTTCTCTTAGGGTCTGTATGGCATCTGTGCAGGATCTTCTGTCTTTCATAGTCTCTGGCAAGAAGTCTGGTGTGATTCTGATAGGTCTGCCTTTATATGTTACTTGACCTTTTCCCCTTACTGCTTTAATATTCTTTATTTATTTTGTGCATTTGGTGTTTTGATTATTATTTGATGGGAGGAGTTTCTTTTCTGGTCCAATCTATTTGGAGTTCTGTAGGCTTCTTGTATGCATATGAGCATCTCTTTCTTTAGATTAGGGAAGTTTTCTTCTATGATTTTATTGAAGATATTTACTGGTCCTTTTAGTTGGGAGTCTTACTTCTCTTCTATACCTATTATCCTTATGTTTGATCTTCTCATTGAGTCCTGGAATTCCTATATGTTTTGGACAAGTAGCTTTTTCTGTTTTACATTATCTTTGACAGTTGTGTCAATTATTTCTATGGAATCTTCTGCTCCTGAGATTCTCTCTTCTATCTCTTGTAATCTGTTGGTGATTCTTGTATCTACGGCTCCTTGTCTCTTCCTTTGGTTTTCTATATCCAGGGTTGTTTCCCTGTGTTCTTTCTTGATTGCTTGTATTTCCATTTTTAATTCCTTCAACTGTTTGATTGTGTTTTCCTGGAATTCTCTCAGGGATTTTTGTGATTCCTCTCTATAGGCTTCTACTTGTTTATTTATGTTTTCCTGCATTTCTCTAAGGAGTTCTTCATGTCTTTCTTGAAGTACTCCAGTATCATGATCAAATATGATTTTAAATCTAGATCTTGCTTTTCTGGTGTGTTTGGATATTCAGTGTTTGCTTTGGTGGGAGAATTGGGCTCCAATGATGCCATGTATTCTTGGTTTCTGTTGCTTGGGTTCCTGCGCTTGCCTCTTGCCTTCAGATTATGTCTGGTGCTACTTTGTACTGCTACTTCTGACAGTGGCTAGACTTTCCTATAAGCCTGTATGTCAGGAGTGCTGTAGACCTGTTTTCCTGTTTTCTTTCAGCAAGTTATGGGAACAGAGTATTCTGCTTTCGGGCATGTAGTTTTTCCTGTATACATGTCTTCAGCTCTTCCTGTGGGCCTGTGTCCTTAGTTCTTCAGGCAGGTCTCTTGGAGCAGAAAACATGGTCTTACCTGTGGTCCTGAGGTTCTCGTTTGCTCCTCGGGTGTTTTTTATGAGCTCTCCGAGAGGGCAGCAACCAGGATGACCTGCGCCGCCCTTTCCGGGAGCCCCTGTGCACCAGGGTCCCAGATGGCATTTGTGTATTCCCCTGGAGTCAGAAATGTGGGCAGAGTGTAATCTCTTCAGGCTTCCCAGGTGTATCTGCCTCTCTGAATGTTTAACTCTCCCTCCCACGGGATTTGGGTGCAGAGAACTGTTGATCCGGTCCCTTCAGGTTCGGGCAGTGTCTAGGCCACAGGGGACCTGCAGCTCCAGTTCCCCTATCTACTGGTTCCCAGAGGCCCTATACAGTTTCCTCCTGGGCCAGGGATGTGGGCAAGTGTTGGCAGTATTGTTGGTCTCTTCCACTGTGCAGTCTTAGGAGTGAGCTCTCTTTCCCACGGGGTTTGGGAGCAGTGAGCTGTGGGTGGGGGCCAGAAGTCGGTTTCTAATGTAAATTATTCTATTAAAAATTCTGCATATGCTTTCTTTACTTGTACCAATCATGCAATCCCAATGTGTATTTCCAAGGATCATCTAATGATGTGGCTCCTCATGTGTTTTCCAGAAAAAAATAAAAACTCATTTTTTTTCTCCATCTTTATTAAACTGGGTATTTCTTACTTACATTTCAATTGTTATTCCCTTTCCCAGTTTCCAGGCCAATACCCCCCTAACCCATTCCCCTCCCCTACTATATGGGGCTCCCCTTCAACTGGTGCTGATACAAGGCTATTCATTGCTACCTATGCAGTTGGAGCCCAGGGTCCGTCCATGTATATTCTTTGGGTTGTGGCTTAGTCCCTGGAAGCTCTGGTTGCTTGGCATTGTTGTTCATATGGGGTCTCAAGCCCCTTCAAGGTCGTTCAGTCCTTTCTCTGAATCCTTCAACGGGGTTCCCATTCTCAGTTCAGTGGTTTGCTGCTGGCATTCACCTATGTATTTGCTATATTCTGGCTGTGTCTCTCAGGAGAGATGTACATCCAGTTCCTGTCAGACTGCACTTCTTTGCTTCATCCATCTTATCTAGTTTGGTGGCTGTATATGTATGGGCCACATGTAGCAGGCTCTGAATGGGTGTTCCTTCAGCCTCTGTTCTAAATTTTTCTTTCCTATTCCCTGCCAAGGGTATTCTGTTTCCCCTTTTAAAGAAGCAGGGAAGCATCCACATTTTGTCATCCTTCTTGAGTTTCATGTGCTCTGTGCATCTAGGGTAATTCAAGTATTTGGGATAATATCCACTTATCAATGAACGCATACCATGTGTGTTTTCTGTGATTATGTTACCTCACTCAGGATGATATTTTCCAGTTCCATCCATTTGCCTATGAATTACATAAAGATTTTGTTTTTGAAAGATGAGTAGTATTCCATTGTGCAGATGTACCACATGTTCTGTATCCATTCTTCTGTTGAAGGGCATCTGAGTCCTTTCCAGCTTCTGGCTGTTTTAAATGAAGCTACTATGAACATAGTGGAGCATATGTCTTTGTTATATGTTGGGGCATCTTTTGGGTATATGCCAAAGAGAGGGATAGCTTGGTCCTCAGGTAGTTCAATGTCCAATTTTCCTTGTGTTGGTCTTTACCCTTTACTATCTCTTGTAGCGCTGGATTTGTAGAAATATATTGTGTAAATTTTTTTTGTCATGGAATATCTTGGTTTCTCCATCTATGTTAATTTAGAGTTGTGCTGGAAACGGTAACCTGGACTGACATTTGTGTTCTCTTAGCATCTGTATTACATTTGTCCTGGATCTTCTGGCTTTCATAATTTCTGGTGAGAAGTCAGTTGTTATTCTCATAGGTCTGCCTTTATGTTACTTGACCTTTTTCCCTTACTGCTTTTAATATTCTTTCTTTGTTTTTGTGCTTTGGGTGTTTTGACTATTATGTGACAGGAGGAGTTTCTTTTCTGGTCCAATCTGTTTGGAGTTCTGTAAGCTTCTTGTGTGTTTATGGGCATCTCTTTCTTTAGGTTAGGAAAGTTTTCTTCTATGATTTTGTCCAAGATATTTACTGGTCCTTTTAGTTGGGAGTCTTCACTCTCTTCTATACCTATTATCCTTAGGTTTGATCTTCTCATTGTTTTCTGGATTTCCTGCATGTTTTGGGCCAGTATCTTTTTCCACTTTACATTATCTTTGTCAGTTGTTTCGATAATTTCTATGGAATCACTTGCTCCTGAGATTCTCTCTTCTCTCTCTTGCATTTATTTGTCTTGTATCTGTGGCTGTTTGTCTCTTCATTTGCTTTTCTATATCCAGGATTTTCTCCCTTTGTGCTTTCTTTATTGTTTCTATTTCCATTTTTAATTCCTTCAGTTGTTTGTGTTTTCCTGTAATTCTTTCAGGGATTTTTGCATTTCTTCTCTATAGGCTTCTGCTTGTTTATTTGTGGTTTTCTGCATTTCTCTAAGGGGTTTCTTTATGCCTTTCTTGAAGTTCTCCATCATCATGATTAAATGTGATTTTAAATCTAGATATTGATTTTCTGGTGTGTTTGGATATTCAGTGCTTGCTTTGGTGGGAGAATTGGTCTCTGATGATGCCATGTAGTCTTGGTTTGTGTTGCTTGATTTTTTTTGTGCTTGCGTCTTGCCATCACATTGTCTCTGGTGTTACCTTGTTCTGCTATTTGTTACAGTGGTTAGACCATCGTATAGGCCTGTGTGTCAGGAGTGCTGTAGACCTGTTTTCCTGTTTTCTTTCAACCAGTTATGGGAAGAGAGTGTTCTGCTTTCAGGCATGTAGTCATTCCTGTCTGCTGGTCTTTACGTGTTCCTGTGGGTGTATGTCCTTAGTCCACCAGGCAGGTCACTTGTAGCAGTCTCTTCTGACTTCCTAGGTGTGTCTGCCTCTCTGAAGGTCTAGTCTCTCCCTCCTTCAGATCCAGGTGTTGTCTGGACCACAGCGTTGAGTTCCCCTATCTTCCTGTTCCCAGAGGCCCTATACAGTTTCCTCTTGGGCTAGGGATGTGGGCAAGGTTGGCCAGTACTGGCCGTCTCTCCTGCCCTACAATCTCAGGTGTGCCCACCTGTCAGAGTGATGAGCTCTCTCTCTCCCACAATGTTTAGGAGCAGGGAGCTGTGGGCTGGGATCAGCAAGGTTCGGGCCCCAGCTTTTCCTATTTTTTTATGAATGTTTTATATATTGCATTGTATTCTCAGGGTCGTTATGTTGTATTTATGAGTGCATTAGAAAACCCACAAGAAAGAACATTAAATCAGACTTGTGAAAACTGGAAGTTTGGAAGTAGCATAGCAATATATGGAGCCTTTAATCTCCCCACAAAGCCAGTTCTCATTCAAGCCTTACCCCAGTTTGTGAGCCGCAGAATCCCTGCTCCAAACACAGAGACTTGGTATTAATGATTCGATTCATTTATTCCTGTGTATGATATGATTTGTGGGGCAGGCTACATGGTTGCCATGGTGCACATGTGGAAGTCTGAGGAAAACATGCAGGAGTCTGTTTTCTTCCATTATGTCGATCATCTACTCACATGGCTCCTCATGTGTTCGCCAGAAAAAAAACCTTCTTAATCACACATAACAGCACTATCATTAAACTGCAAGGTATAGAAATTGATACATGGTGATTGAATCAGGAAAGTAAAAAGAAGCAAGCACCAATTTATTAGCTCATCAAAAAGGAGCAAAATCTACTCCAACCTGCAATGTAGCCCATAGAGGACCAAGTACATGATCACTGGTCTGTGAAAAGTGGGCTTGTTTGACCAGCCACGCTGACTGTCCTAAACAGGTCAAAAAAAAAGTCAGGCTTCTAAAGATGTAGATTCTGCAAGTTGGCTGGATAGTGGCTAGGTTACAGAGAGTTCTCTGCTCTCCCATTCACACAGGGAACTTAAAAAGAGGGACATTTTCAGTCACTTTAACTATCAAATGCTTAAGTAGCAGCATCTGAAAACTACTGCAGGATACAGATGGCCTGAACTGCAGGGTCAAAGATCTTTCCTATTCCGGAACATCTTCTCATATTTGTGAAGCTGTGCAATGTCTTTAACACACTGTCTAATTTCCAAAGAACCCTTTTTATATCAAGACAGAGAAGGATGAGCTGTCAGAAGGATATGAAGACTTTATATCAATTGAACTGCTCTTCTTCTGAACAAAAAAGCACCAGAGTAGGAACATAAAGCCATTGAGTTTTTGATTTAGGCAGGAAACAACTGGATTTGTGTGTTCAGTGATGGAAGCATTGAGGAGGATGACAGAATGTATGGCCAACCCTGAGAAATCCCAATGGACAGAATGAGTAAAATCATCAATGTATATAGACAGGTCTTTTAAAAATGCTTTCTATTCTGGGGAGAACTGGAACTGTTCTTTAGACACTAAAGCATAGCTCATGAGCTTATCTAGGTTCACGATAGGGATCCTGCCCCAAAATGAAAACAATCACATCTCAAACGTCATGCATCTGAGTTTACTTAAACTCCTGCTCTGGCATGGATAGAAATTGTGATGCTTTCTCCTGCAGCAACAAATGCAATTAGCTTGAGTAAGTATAGCTTTCTGAACTCTCGGCAAAGGTACTTCTTGCAGCTTTTGTTGCAACTGGCCACCCTGCAGGTGGTGGGTGTGGGTAGGGCTCATGCTTTTTCCTGTGGATGGAGTGGAGATTCTAGGAGCAGTGGCATGGAGGGCTGCTTGACCAGTACATCCTGCATCACTCAGGAATTCTTTACATGGCTGCCCTGCCAGGAGTTGGAGTCTTCAGTAAGAGTGTGCAGCCTTGCCCCCCCCATTTGCCCCCAACACACAACTTAGGACACATACAGACTTTTGAACAACCTGGAAGGCCACAGTCTTAAGAAACTCATAACCAAGTCCAAGTGAGGTAAACTGATGAAAACAGAATTTTCACGAATACTTCACTTTTAGGACTTAGTGTTCCAGGGTCTCTCATTATTTACACATGGTCCAGAAATGGTTTTCTTTTTTAATTTCTGTCTACTACAAGAGGAAGCATCTCAGATACTAAAACTCTGATCAATGGAGATAGGAAATATCATTAGGAGTCATCCCATTGATATCCTTAAGCAGGATAGTATTATTTTATTTTCTCAGCTTTTGTTTTCATATTCTGTGTCTCCTGATCAGCATCAGACTATGTCCCATCTCATTCAGTGGGCCTTAAATCCATCAAGATATGGACTGTCTACTGCTATAATATTTGTAGCAGTATATCATGTACGCAGGTTACTGTGTTTAAGTCCTCTGTGACTGAATTTGTGGTTAACCTTCTCTGGTAGTGTGCCTAGTATATTTAATACATTTTTCTTTAGTCTGGAGAAGTAAAGTGTCCATTTAGGCACCAGCTCAAATTCTCCAGTTCACTGAGATATATAGGTGTTGTATTCAACAGTAGAGCATTGCTATCAGTCTCTGGAGAGGAAAAGATAGCCTTAGCATTAGCCAAAATCTCCATTGCTTAAAAATACATTAGTTACGGCCCTTTTCTGGAATTGTGAATTTCCCATGGTGTCCCATGGTCTCTAGTTGGGCAATTGTCTCCCCAGATGTTTGGTGATACCATTATTTTATTATTAGTTTTGAATATGAATATATTTTAAGAAGTATCTTTTTTTTTCTGTTTTTATTTATTTTATTTATTTTTTTTTCATCTTTATTAACTTGGGTATTTCTTATTTACATTTCTTTTTTTTTTTTATTAACTTGAGTATTTCTTATATACATTTCGAGTGTTATTCCCTTTCCCGGTTTCCGGGCAAACATCCCCCTCCCCCCTCCCCTTCCTTATGGGTGTTCCCCTCCCAACCCTCCCCCCATTGCTGCCCTCCCCCCATAGACTAGTTCACTGTGGGTTCAGTCTTAGCAGGACCCAGGGCTTCCCCTTCCACTGGTGCTCTTACTAGGATATTCATTGCTACCTATGGGGTCAGAGTCCAGGGTCAGTCCATGTATAGTCTTTAGGTAGTGGCTTAGTCCCTGGAAGCTCTGGTTGCTTGGCATTGTTGTACTTTTGGGGTCTCGAGCCCCTTCAAGCTCTTCCAGTTCTTTCTCTGATTCCTTCAATAGGGGACCTATTCTCAGTTCAGTGGTTTGCTGCTGGCATTCGCCTCTATATTTGCTGTATTCTGGCTGTGTCTCTCAGGAGCGATCTACATCCGGCTCCTGTCGGTCTGCACTTCTTTGCTTCATCCATCTTGTCTAATTGGGTGGCTGTATATGTATGGGCCACATGTGGGGCAGGCTCTGAATGGGTGTTCCTTCAGTCTCTGTTTTAATCTTTGCCTCTCCCTTCCCTGCCAAGGGTATTCTTTTTTCTCATTTAAAGAAGGAGTGAAGCATTCACATTTTGATCATCCGTCTTGAGTTTCGTTTGTTCTAGGGATCTAGGGTAATTCAAGCATTTGGGCTAATAGCCACTTATCAATGAGTGCATACCATGTATGTCTTTCTGTGATTGGGTTAGCTCACTCAGGATGATATTTTCCAGTTCCAACCATTTGCCTACGAATTTCATAAACTCGTTGTTTTTGATAGCTGAGTAATATTCCATTGTGTAGATGTACCACATTTTCTGTATCCATTCCTCTGTTGAAGGGCATCTGGGTTCTTTCCAGCTTCTGGCTATTATAAATAAGGCTGCGATGAACATAGTGGAGCACGTGTCTCTTTTATATGTTGAGGCATCTTTTGGGTATATGCCCAAGAGAGGTATAGCTGGATCCTCAGGCAGTTCAATGTCCAATTTTCTGAGGAACCTCCAGACTGATTTCCAGAATGGTTTTACCAGTCTGCAATCCCACCAACAATGGAGGAGTGTTCCTCTTTCTCCACATCCTCGCCAGCATCTGCTGTCACCTGAGTTTTTGATCTTAGCCAATCGCACTGGTGTGAGGTGAAATCTCAGGGTTGTTTTGATTTGCATTTCCCTTATGACTAAAGATGTTGAACATTTCTTTAGGTGTTTCTCAGCCATTCGGCATTCCTCAGCTGTGAATTCTTTGTTTAGCTCTGAACCCCATTTTTTAATAGGGTTATTTGTTTCCCTGCGGTCTAACTTCTTGAGTTCTTTGTATATTTTGGAAATAAGGCCTCTATCTGTTGTAGGATTGGTAAAGATCTTTTCCCAATCTGTTGGTTGCCGTTTTGTCCTAACCACAGTGTCCTTTGCCTTACAGAAGCTTTGCAGTTTTATGAGATCCCATTTGTCGATTCTTGATCTTAGAGCATAAGCCATTGGTGTTTTGTTCAGGAAATTTTTTCCAGTGCCCATGTGTTCCAGATGCTTCCCTAGTTTTTCTTCTATTAGTTTGAGTGTGTCTGGTTTGATGTGGAGGTCCTTGATCCACTTGGACTTAAGCTTTGTACAGGGTGATAAGGATGGATCGATCTGCATTCTTCTACATGTTGCCCTCCAGTTGAACCAGCACCATTTGCTGAAAATACTATCTTTTTTCCATTGGATGGTTTTGGCTCCTTTGTCAAAAATCAAGTGACCATAGGTGTGTGGGTTCATTTCTGGGTCTTCAATTCTATTCCATTGGTCTATCTGTCTGTCTCTGTACCAATACCATGCAGTTTTTATCACTATTGCTCTGTAATACTGCTTGAGTTCAGGGATAGTGATTCCCCCTGAAGTCCTTTTATTGTTGAGGATAGCTTTAGCTATCCTGGGTTTTTTGTTATTCCAGATGAATTTGCAAATTGTTCTGTCTAACTCTTTGAAGAATTGGATTGGTATTTTGATGGGGATTGCATTGAATCTGTAGATTGCTTTTGGTAAAATGGCAATTTTTACCATATTAATCCTGCCAATCCATGAGCATGGGAGATCTTTCCATCTTCTGAGGTCTTCTTCAATTTCTTTCCTCAGTGTCTTGAAGTTCTTATTGTACAGATCTTTTACTTGCTTGGTTAGAGTCACACCGAGGTACTTTATATTATTTGGGTCTATTATGAAGGGTGTCGTTTCCCTAATTTCTTTCTCGGCTTGTTTCTCTTTTGTATAGAGGAAGGCAACTGATTTATTTGAGTTAATTTTATACCCAGCCACTTTGCTGAAGTTGTTTATCAGCTTTAGTAGTTCTCTGGTGGAACTTTTGGGATCACTTAAATATACTATCATGTCATCTGCAAATAGTGATATTTTGACCTCTTCTTTTCCGATCTGTATCCCTTTGATCTCCTTTGTTGTCTGATTGCTCTGGCTAGAACTTCAAGAACTATATTGAATAAGTAGGGAGAGAGTGGGCAGCCTTGTCTAGTCCCTGATTTTAGTGGGATTGCTTCAAGTTTCTCTCCATTTAGTTTAATGTTAGCAACTGGTTTGCTGTATATGGCTTTTACTATGTTTAGGTATGGGCCTTGAATTCCTATTCTTTCCAGGACTTTTATCATGAAGGGGTGTTGAATTTTGTCAAATGCTTTCTCAGCATCTAATGAAATGATCATGTGGTTCTGTTCTTTCAGTTTGTTTATATAATGGATCACGTTGATGGTTTTCCGTATATTAAACCATCCCTGCATGCCTGGGATGAAGCCTACTTGATCATGGTGGATGATTGTTTTGATGTGCTCTTGAATTCGGTTTGCCAGAATTTTATTGAGTATTTTTGCGTCGATATTCATAAGGGAAATTGGTCTGAAGTTCTCTTTCTTTGTTGTGTCTTTGTGTGGTTTAGGTATAAGAGTAATTGTGGCTTCGTAGAAGGAATTCAGTAGGGCTCCATCTGTTTCAATTTTGTGGAATAGTTTGGATAATATTGGTATGAGGTCTTCTATGAAGGTTTGATAGAATTCTGCACTAAACCCGTCTGGACCTGGGCTCTTTTTGGTTGGGAGACCTTTAATGACTGCTTCTATTTCCTTAGGAGTTATGGGGTTGTTTAACTGGTTTATCTGTTCCTGATTTAACTTCGATACCTGGTATCTGTCTAGGAAATTGTCCATTTCCTGAAGATTTTCAAATTTTGTTGAATATAGGTTTTTATAGTAAGATCTGATGATTTTTTGAATTTCCTCCGAATCTGTAGTTATGTCTCCCTTTTCATTTCTGATTTTGTTAATTTGGACACACTCTCTGTGTCCTCTCGTTAGTCTGGCTAAGGGTTTATCTATCTTGTTGATTTTCTCAAAGAACCAACTTTTGGTTCTGTTGATTCTTTCTATGGTCCTTTTTGTTTCTACTTGGTTGATTTCAGCTCTGAGTTTGATTATTTCCTGCCTTCTACTCCTCCTGGGTGTATTTGCTTCTTTTTGTTCTAGAGCTTTTAGGTGTGCTGTCAAGCTGCTGACATATGCTCTTTCCTGTTTCTTTCTGCAGGCACTCAGCGCTATGAGTTTTCCTCTTAGCACAGCTTTCATTGTGTCCCATAAGTTTGAGTATGTTGTATCTTCATTTTCATTAAATTCTAAAAAGTTTTTAATTTCTTTCTTTATTTCTTCCTTGACCAGGTTATCATTGAGTAGAGCATTGTTCAATTTCCACGTATATGTGGGCATTCTTCCCTTATTGTTATTGAAGACCAGTTTTAGGCCGTGGTGGTCCGATAGCACGCATGGGATTATTTCTATCTTTCTGTACCTGTTGAGGTCCGTTTTTTGACCAATTATATGGTCAAATTTGGAGAAAGTACCATGAGGAGCTGAGAAGAAGGTATATCCTTTTGCTTTAGGATAGAATGTTCTATAAATATCCGTTAAGTCCATTTGGCTCATGACTTCTCTTAGTCTGTCTACATCACTGTTTAATTTCTGTTTCCCTGATCTGTCCATTGATGAGAGTGGGGTGTTGAAATCTCCCACTATTATTGTGTGAGGTGCAATGTGTGTTTTGAGCTTTAGTAAGGTTTCTTTTACATATGTAGGTGCCCTTGTATTTGGGGCATAGATATTTAGGATTGAGAGTTCATCTTGGTTGATTTTTCCTTTGATGAATATGAAGTGTCCTTCCTTATCTTTTTTGATGACTTTTAGTTGGAAATTGATTTTATTTGATATTAGAATGGCTACTCCAGCTTGCTTCTTCTGACCATTTGCTTGGAAAGTTGTTTTCCAGCCTTTCACTCTGAGGTAGTGTCTGTCTTTGTCTCTGAGGTGTGTTTCCTGTAGGCAGCAGAATGCAGGGTCCTCGTTGCGTATCCAGTTTGTTAATCTATGTCTTTTTATTGGGGAGTTGAGGCCATTGATATTGAGAGATATTAAGGAATAGTGATTATTGCTTCCCGTTATATTCATATTTGATGTGAGGTTATGTTTGTGTGCTTTCATTCTCTTTGTTTTGTTGCCAAGACGATTAGTTTCTTGCTTCTTCTAGGGTATAGCTTGCCTCCTTATGTTGGGCTTTACCATTTATTATCCTTTGTAGTGCTGGATTTGTAGAAAGATATTGTGTAAATTTGGTTTTGTCATGGAATATCTTGGTTTCTCCATCAATGTTAATTGAGAGTTTTGCTGGATACAGTAATCTGGGCTGGCATTTGTGTTCTCTTAGGGTCTGTATAACATCAGTCCAGGATCTTCTGGCCTTCATAGTTTCTGGCGAGAAGTCTGGTGTGATTCTGATAGGTCTCCCTTTATATGTTACTTGACCTTTTTCCCTTACTGCTTTTAATATTCTTTCTTTATTTTGTGCGTTTGGTGTTTTGACAATTATGTGACGGGAGGTGTTTCTTTTCTGGTCCAATCTATTTGGAGTTCTGTAGGCTTCCTGTATGTCTATGGGTATCTCTTTTTTTAGGTTAGGGAAGTTTTCTTCTATGATTTTGTTGAAGATATTTACTGGTCCTTTGAGCTGGGAGTCTTCACTCTCTTCTATACCTATTATCCTTAGGTTTGATCTTCTCATTGAGTCCTGGATTTCCTGTATGTTTTGGACCAGTAGCTTTTTCCGCTTTACATTATCTTTGACAGTTGAGTCAATGATTTCTATGGAATCTTCTGCTCCTGAGATTCTCTCTTCCATCTCTTGTATTCTGTTGGTGAAGCTTGTATCTACAGCTCCTTGTCTCTTCTTTTGGTTTTCTATATCCAGGGTTGTTTCCATGTGTTCTTTCTTGATTGCTTCTATTTCCATTTTTAATTCCTTCAACTGTTTGATTGTGTTTTCCTGGAATTCTTTCAGGGGTTTTTGCGATTCCTCTCTGTAGGCTTTTACTTGTTTATTAATGTTTTCCTGTGCTTCCCTAAGTGTGTTCAGGTCTTTCCTGAAGTCCTCCAGCATCATGATCAAATATGATTTTGAAACTAGATCTTGCTTTTCTGGTGTGTTTGGATATTCCATGTTTGTTTTGGTGGGAGAATTGGGCTCCGATGATGGCATGTAGTCTTGGTTTCTGTTGCTTGGGTTCCTGCGCTTGCCTCTCGCCATCAGATTATCTCTAGTGTTACTTTGTTCTGCTATTTCTGACAGTGGCTAGACTGTCTTATAAGCCTGTGTGTCAGGAGTGCTGTATACCTGTTTTCCTCTCTTTCAGTCAGTTATGGGGACAGAGTGTTCTGCTTTCGGGCGTGTAGTTTTTCCTCTCTACAGGTCTTCAGCTGTTCCTGTGGGCCTGTGTCTTGAGTTCACCAGGCAGCTTTCTTGCAGCAGAAAATTTGGTCTTACCTGTGGTCCCGAGGCTCAGGTTTGCTCGTGGGGTGCTGTTCAGGGGCTCTCTGCAGCGGCAGCAACCAGGAAGACCTGTGCCGCCCCTTCCGGGAGCTTCAGTGCACCAGGGTTCCAGATGGTCTTTGGCTTTTTCCTCTGGCGTCCAAGATGTGTGTGCAGGGAGCAGTCTCTTCTGGGTTCCCAGGCCTGTCTGCCTCTCTGAAGGTTTAGCTCTCCCTCCCACGGGATTTGGGTGCAGAGAACTGTTTATCCGGTCTGTTTCCTTCAGGGTCCGGCGGTGTCTCCGGCAGGGGTCCTGCCGCTCCTGGGCCCTCCCCCACGGGAGCCCAGAGGCCTTATACAGTTTCCTCTTGGGCCAGGGATGTGGGCAGGGGTGAGCAGTGTTGGTGGTCTCTTCCGCTCTGCAGCCTCAGGAGTGCCCACCTGACCAGGCGGTTGGGTCTCTCTCTCACCGGGTCTGGGAGCAGAGAGCTGCTGCGGGCCGGGATCCGCGGGTGTGGGACTTCCGGTAAACACAGAACGTGCCCGGTTCTAAAGAAATTCTGCTTCCGTGTGTCCCAAGCTCACCAGGCAGCTTTCTTGCAGCAGAAAATTTGGTCTTACCTGTGGTCCCGAGGCTCAAGTTCGCTCGTGGGGTGCTGCCCAGGGGCTCTCTGCAGCGGCAGCAACCAGGAAGACCTGTGCCGCCTCTTCCGGGAGCTTCAGTGCACCAGGGTTCCAGATGGTCTTTGGCTTTTTCCTCTGGCGTCCGAGATGTGTGTGCAGGGAGCACTCTCTTCTGGTTTCCCAGGCCTGTCTGCCTCTCTGAAGGTTTAGCTCTCCCTCCCACGGGATTTGGGTGCAGAGAACTGTTTATCCGGTCTGTTTCCTTCAGGGTCCGGCGGTGTCTGTGGCAGGGGTCCTGCCGCTCCTGGGCCCTCCCCCACGGGAGCCCAGAGGCCTTATACAGTTTCCTCTTGGGCCAGGGATGTGGGCAGGGGTGAGCAGTGTTGGTGGTCTCTTCCGCTCTGCAGCCTCAGGAGTGCCCACCTGACCAGGCGGTTGGGTCTCTCTCTCACCGGGTCTGGGAGCAGAGAGCTGCTGCGGGCCGGGATCCGCGGGTGTGGGACTTCCGGTAAACACAGAACGTGCCCGGTTCTAGAGAAATTCTGCTTCCGTGTGTCCCAAGCTCACCAGGCAGCTTTCTTGCAGCAGAAAATTTGGTCTTACCTGTGGTCCCGAGGCTCAGGTTTGCTCGTGGGGTGCTGTTCAGGGGCTCTCTGCAGCGGCAGCAACCAGGAAGACCTGTGCCGCCCCTTCCGGGAGCTTCAGTGCACCAGGGTTCCAGATGGTCTTTGGCTTTTTCCTCTGGCGTCCGAGATGTGTGTGCAGGGAGCAGTCTCTTCTGGGTTCCCAGGCCTGTCTGCCTCTCTGAAGGTTTAGCTCTCCCTCCCACGGGATTTGGGTGCAGAGAACTGTTTATCCTGTCTGTTTCCTTCAGGGTCCGGCGGTGTCTCCGGCAGGGGTCCTGCCGCTCCTGGGCCCTCCCCCACGGGAGCCCAGAGGCCTTATACAGTTTCCTCTTGGGCCAGGGATGTGGGCAGGGGTGAGCAGTGTTGGTGGTCTCTTCCGCTCTGCAGCCTCAGGAGTGCCCACCTGACCAGGCGGTTGGGTCTCTCTCTCACCGGGTCTGGGAGCAGAGAGCTGCTGCGGGCCGGGATCCGCGGGTGTGGGACTTCCGGTAAACACAGAACGTGCCCGGTTCTAGAGAAATTCTGCTTCCGTGTGTCCCAAGCTCACCAGGCAGCTTTCTTGCAGCAGAAAATTTGGTCTTACCTGTGGTCCCGAGGCTCAAGTTCGCTCGTGGGGTGCTGCCCAGGGGCTCTCTGCAGCGGCAGCAACCAGGAAGACCTGTGCCGCCTCTTCCGGGAGCTTCAGTGCACCAGGGTTCCAGATGGTCTTTGGCTTTTTCCTCTGGCGTCCGAGATGTGTGTGCAGGGAGCACTCTCTTCTGGTTTCCCAGTCCTGTCTGCCTCTCTGAAGGTTTAGCTCTCCCTCCCACGGGATTTGGGTGCAGAGAACTGTTTATCCGGTCTGTTTCCTTCAGGGTCCGGCGGTGTCTGTGGCAGGGGTCCTGCCGCTCCTGGGCCCTCCCCCACGGGAGCCCAGAGGCCTTATACAGTTTCCTCTTGGGCCAGGGATGTGGGCAGGGGTGAGCAGTGTTGGTGGTCTCTTCCGCTCTGCAGCCTCAGGAGTGCCCACCTGACCAGGCGGTTGGGTCTCTCTCTCACCGGGTCTGGGAGCAGAGAGCTGCTGCGGGCCGGGATCCGCGGGTGTGGGACTTCCGGTAAACACAGAACGTGCCCGGTTCTAGAGAAATTCTGCTTCCGTGTGTCCCAAGCTCACCAGGCAGCTTTCTTGCAGCAGAAAATTTGGTCTTACCTGTGGTCCCGAGGCTCAGGTTTGCTCGTGGGGTGCTGTTCAGGGGCTCTCTGCAGCGGCAGCAACCAGGAAGACCTGTGCCGCCCCTTCCGGGAGCTTCAGTGCACCAGGGTTCCAGATGGTCTTTGGCTTTTTCCTCTGGCGTCCGAGATGTGTGTGCAGGGAGCAGTCTCTTCTGGGTTCCCAGGCCTGTCTGCCTCTCTGAAGGTTTAGCTCTCCCTCCCACGGGATTTGGGTGCAGAGAACTGTTTATCCGGTCTGTTTCCTTCAGGGTCCGGCGGTGTCTCAGGCACAGGGGTCCTGCCGCTCCTGGGCCTTCCCCCACGGGAGCCCAGAGGCCTTATACAGTTTCCTCTTGGGCCAGGGATGTGGGCAGGGGTGAGCAGTGTTGGTGGTCTCTTCCGCTCTGCAGCCTCAGGAGTGCCCACCTGACCAGGCGGTTGGGTCTCTCTCTCACCGGGTCTGGGAGCAGAGAGCTGCTGCGGGCCGGGATCCGCGGGTGTGGGACTTCTGGTCAAGAAGTATCTTCTTTATTAGATTTTCATATTATATTTTAAAAATGGTGCACTAAATTTCCTTGATCACTTCCTTAGAGCTAAAATCATGTCTACCAAACCTCAACATCAATCCTAACTTTCAAGACAGGTATGCCACACATTCCTATATGATAATGCTCTCTAGACCCACAACTCCCTTCATACTTTTTATGTGTCTTACCCACATTTTCCAAGACACACTGCAATGGACCTCTGAGCAAGTATCACATAGTAATCTCTATACAGGATATCTCTAGTCTCCCATGTCTATCACCAGAGGCACAAATAGTTCAAGCCTTGCTTTGGGAGCTCCCTAGAAAGTTATTCAGCAGAGCCAATGCTACACTATCACACCTTCTGTAGTCACATATTTTCTTCCCCATATTTCAACTCTGAATTTACCTGTACCATCTCACCCTGACCATCTTCACATTCTAAGAACCACTTCTAGACAGACAGACAGTGGGAGAGTGGTACATAAGATATAAGTCTGTCTGACCATTCATAACATTCCAAGGTCTGGCTCTGATGCACAGATTTCATTATTGTTCTCTTCATGAAGTTCACCGGAACCTTGCTTGTTATTAGAATTCAGCATTCCTATACTCTCTGGCCTGCTCGTTCATCCAGTTTCCACATTAACTCTCCTTTTTGAACCATAAAATGCTTAGAACCATTTTCCTGTCCACAATTTTTACTGTGTATGCTCACATGATGTCTGGTTTTACCTGCTGTCTTTCAATGCAACTAAAGCTTCAGTGACACTGTATAACTTCATCCCTTCTTCCTCTCACCAAGCATCAATACCTGCTTGTTTTCTGTGGTGCTCCCCTAGAAGGTAGATGTCATACACCATCTCCACCACTCATGCACTCACAGCAAATGTAGAGATCACAGACTATGTTTGCCACAATGATGCTCCCCACATGTTTGCCTTCTGTTACTCCTGTACTACTTTCCTTTGTTAGTTACCATGGAGGCTAGTCCTCCTACATGTGTACTGCCTGACCCAGTTTCAGATGGTTTTTGTACCATGTGCCTTATGTGAGTCTCACTAGGATATATTCACATTCAGATATTGTTTTGGATACCGATTCTCTGGGGCCTAAATTTAGATTTTTGCATCACATTTGCATGCATTGGATTTGCATGTTGATGCTCCCCTGTTGTTTGTTCACCAATTCTCCCTGTACTGACTTTCCACAGTTTCTTGTACCAGAACCTATATTTCTTTTTCCAGATTTTGTAAGAGAGCTCCACAAATCCTTACCAGCCAGAGCACATCCCAAGGAACAAGGAATGGCACATAATCCATGTTTCCCAGGTAATATCTCCCACATTCTAGCAGCAGTGGTTCATTTCTACATTCCAAATCCTAGTTCTGCTTACAAAGATCATATATAGGTCATTATGACCTTTCTCACCAAACTTTGGCTACCATCACTCTTTCCATACACTGCAGACTATTTCCTTTCATATAGTATGTACAGTGACTTTTCTAGAAGAGTACAGTGAATTTTCAGGGTTAGTTCTTCATGTTCAAAGCTTATTCTATTTTCCTGTTTCAGTCCTCAGAACATCACTAGTGTCACATCCATATTATCAGGCCTAGAACTTGTTATAGCACACCTACATTGGCTATTGTTACTCTATAATAATTCTGTGCTTGCTATCTCAACAAAAACAATTTAAACACAGAGCAACACATTACAAAATAATTTGCATGGTGATTTCCTAGAACTGTGTATACCATTCTCTTAGATGTTCTCCCGTGAAGATCAACTCTTGCACCACTCTTGACTTCGTAATTTAAAAGAACATTAAATATACTTAGAAAAGAAACTGCTTGTGACATGTAATAATACAAACTAAATTTGCAGAATCATGAAAGGTATTGAATACTCAAGGGAAAATTCAAAAGTCACATATGAGTAAAGAACAATATAAACCGATTCCTCATTGAGGAAGGTAAAAGAAAAATGAATCTGGAACCATTTACCTCAAGATTTAAAATATAATAAATGTTAATCTAGAGTTCCCAGCTAAACAATACTATATTTAAGAAAAAAATTTTCATGATATAAACATGCTACTATATTTCATGTTCATAAAAACAGCCCCAGGTGGAACTCTGGAAACAATATCTCAGACTGAAGACTTGAGAAAAGAGAGCCAAGATAATAAAGGAAGAAAACAAGTACTATAAGTTCTGAAACACAATATATGACTAGGATCAAAGACAAGGGGAAATAAAATATAAAATGACAGCAATGAAATACAGTTCTTTATATCTACTGTGGTTTGTTTGTTTTCTTTTTCTTGTTAAAAACAGTGTTTCTCTGTGCTACATTGCCCTAGATGCTATGGAAAATGCCCTGCAGATAAGGTTGGCCTCAAACCCAGAAAGATCCATCTGTTTCTCACTAATGGCTGTAGAGTCCTCTCAATAATAAATTTGAAAAATGCATTTTGAACCAAAAACCACAAAAATATTGTGTGGTAAGAACAATATTCATATTTCTCTTATGTATAAGAAACATATTGTGCTGTCTACTAATGTGGAGGACTCCTTAAATAAAAGTGTGAAATTTGTATTGCAAACAAATGGTATCAGAAAACAAATTGATGATGCTATTCAAATGTCTAAGAACATGTGTTTCAGAGACAAACTACATGAAATAGCCAATTCACTGTAATAGAGATAATAAAGCAAAATATGTTGCAATTTTCAATATATGTGCAGCAAACTGAGGTACACCTAAGTATGTAAAAGATTACCATAAGCTGTAAAGATGCAGATGAACTCAACCTTTGTATGTAATATCAATATCTAATTTTCTCTAATGGAGAGGTACCTAGAAACAAAATATGCACATGTCAGAAGAAAATTATATCACACATGAAGTAGACTTAGCCTATTTTGAGCAATCATGAATCTATAATTCTGTTTTATGCCAAGAACATGTTGTCATTTTACTAATATTGCTCCAAAGCACATCTTGAAATCTGGGATGATAGTGCCTCCAGCAGTTTAAATTTTTTGAGTACATGTTAAATACCCTGTATTTTTTATATTTAAACATGAAGCTGAAAATTAATTTTAGGGGAAATTTTATGGTGAATCCATTCAACATTTAGGTTCTTTTAGGTTGATTGCCAATTTACACTATACTAATCCTACAAATTATGAGCACAGGAGACTTTTATATCTTCTTCAATGTTCTAAAATATTTATATACAAGTTTTTTACTTGAGTGATGTGTGTATTTGTGTGTGTTTCTGTTTGTTTGTGTTTGTCTATTTTTAGTGATAATAGGTAATATATCCTTGATTTCATTCTCTAACCGTTTGTCATTTCAAATATGAATACTATTACTTCTAGTGTGTTAATTTTGTACCCTGTTCCTTTATTAAAATGATTCACCATCTATAAAATTTTCTATGTGGAGATTTAATGAACTTTTATTTAAAATTATATCATCTGAAATTAAATGCACATTGATATATTTATTTCTTATTTGAAGCAACTTGATTTCATTCAGCTGCCTTGTTGTTTCACCTAAGACTTAAACTACTAAAATGAATAGGCATGTAGAGAGAAGGCATTTTCGTGTTCATATTTATTTTACTTGAAATGCCTTGAGATTTTCTCCATGTAGGTTGATGTTGGGTATGGAACTTCTTGTAAGTTGCTTTTATTATATTGAGAAATGTCTCTTCCATCCTTACTGGCCTCAAGACTTTTACCATATGTGGAACCATCTCAGTATCTCTGTGATGAAGCTCATGCATGCACCAGTGCACACATGCATACACACACACACACACACACACACACACACACACACACACACACACACACACACTACATGAGTCCTTGTAATGAATTCTACCAGTGTGCAAGCTTTCAACGCTGGCCATCACTTGTAACTGGTGTCCGTTCATGAATAATCCTACATCTCTGACTCAGATTTCTTGAAGACCCTATGAAATTTTGTAGTGTTGAGGTGCCATGAGTTTTTCTTCACTGAATTTGATATTTGGTTTGGTATCATCCTCCTTTGTCTCATGTTTGGACAGTAATATTGGCGATATTTTATCACTATATTTTCTGATATAACTGGGAAACACATTCAATTAACTAACTCCCTCATACTCTGGCTATTACGATTTTTCTACCCTACCTTCAAAAATGTTACCTCAGCCTTAGGTGCAAAACCATTTTGTAGATATGTTCACTGAGGCTGGGCACCACAACTTTGCATTTTGATTGGTTGTGGGTTTCTGGAGAGGTCTTTGAAGCAGCCTAATTTTTGGTTTGATTCATTTGTACCACTACTGACCAGTGTTCATGGTATTTTTAGGAAATAGAATAGTCATTAGAGGAGAAATATAATCAGTAAACTGATATCACGTGAAATCTGTAGAAGCACAGTAACCTGTTTGCAATGTATACTGGTATAGATTTCACAATGGTTATGGGAGTAACTTGTAACAATTTTATTGAACTCAGAAGCTACTTCATTATATTGAACCCATAAAAAATACTGCTTAAATAGGCACATGATATTAGGTAGTTAGTAGACTTACTGGAAATCTAATATTAATATTCTGAAAAGGAACATTGAAAAATGACTCTTAAATATTATTTAGTCATAAATTTCTGATGCATACAACCCACATCATTAAAGCTGTTTCTTGTAGTCGATAAGTAACAAAGAGACCAAAAATTGAACAATGTGCAGTGTGAGACGCTTTGAAATATTAAGTCCTAAATGACCTGTGTTTGTCATGCCCTCAATACTGTGACAGCATACACACATATTCACACCAGACAATAGCAGTAATGCAAAAAATAATGAACACTGAGTCACCCCTGTCCTAGAAGTTTCTTTTTTCCAATGGAATGTCACTGGTTACATCTACTATATTACAAAGCAAGCATCACGAGAGGGAATAGTGGTGATAAAAGTGACTAAACTTATTCTAAATATCTTGACACTTTGGTTTGCACAGTTAAGGATTTCTTGGTTTGTCCTCTAATTAAATAAGTTTTAGGATTTTTCATGCTTTGGGTTCATGAGCAAATACACATGAAGTTAGGTGAGTATGTAATTAAGGAGGGATCTTAAAGACATAAGAGGGGAAATTCAATCTAATTATACTATATGAAGATTCTTTCTAATTAAAAAGATGACATAAATTATTTTCTTAAACCTTCTCACATATGAGAAGGACATTAGCACTTATGGTCCTTAAGACTATATGTCTTCATTCTTGATCATTGTTTATAATGTGTCATTCCTTTCTGGTAGTCATGTAAACAAGAATTTCTAAAGTCATTTTCTTACACATGGCAGTCACTATCATTTCCACTTCAAAGAAGAGATAAAGACAAATATTTGATATTTTCTGTAGTTATTTAATAATAATTTTCAATTTCACAAGAACCAGAAGGCCAAAGAGGGCATTTCCACAAGGTTTATCGATTTGTTTATAATATTTCCAGATATGTAAACTTGAATGAATATCTTAAATTCACGTAAACTCTGCATGTATTTGAGGGCACTTCAGCTCATGCTGATGAGTAGACCTCTGTAGCTTCCTGAAATTGATCATGCAAATTAGACACCCTTTCTTTTTGTATCTATAAAAGGAGGATAGTGATTTTGTGGATTTCAATGGTGGGATAGGATTTTCTGATGGGCTAACCCCCCTGAAGTTTATAAATGTGGATCCAACATAAAAAACACATGAGATAATTATAAAGGTTTGCATGAGCCAGGGTTTGGATGATGAGACACTGTTCAGAACTGAAGTATGTGCTTAACAGAACTTCTCTTCCTGAAGGTAATTCACCCCTTATGTGATTTCATTCTAATTGACATTTTCTGTTATTGAGAAGATATTTATGATCTCGGTATATTTCACATGGGTTGCCTCACCCTTGATACATGAATGTGAAACATAAAATAAGTTACATGTGCTTGGGGTCAAATTTAGTCTTTCTGAAACACAATCAACTGTTCCATGGGATTCAGACATGGGCAGAAACAGATTCTTCCAAGCTAGCAATTTGTGAAGCGCAACAGCATTTTCTACCATCTTTCTGGTTGTAATCCAAACCTATTGATTCTGTAGTTCACTGCCTCAGATCTTCCTTGGCAAGGAACAGGTTGTCACTAGTGTATTACTGAAGACACCATCAATTAATGTACTATCTTTCTGCTGTAACTTACCAAATGGTACATCTATCTTTTCCAAATTGAGAATCTCATTCCACGGAAAATGTTCAGCAATAAGTACCTAGGAAACAAGATTTCCTGGCAAGAGCATCCTATTTAAAGACCCTAAAAACTGCACGGACAGTGGCAATGAAAGCATCCACATAACTGGTAACTGCATACATTTACCCCTTTGCTTTCTTTTCAAGTACACTATGCCATCCCTTGGGGCACTGTTTTCTTTTCCATGAGTATGAACTCTAACTTTATCCAAAAATTTGGACTGATAACAGCTATAAATATATTGGCACATACAGTAAACTTGGAGAGTTTAATTTTTGTGAAAATTTACATACATAATAGTCAGGATACTTTACTTGTAACAATCAATAAAGTTCATTATCTAAAAGTGGACATTAGAGTTAGATATAGGCAAATTACAAATATGTTCACAAGTACTCATGGTGTAAAAATAGATTTTGTGTTTTACATCAAAGAATGAATTCGGGGTCTTTCATGAGTTCAGCAATTACTTTTCAACTGAGGAATAACCTTTGCACAAATATCTATATATTTTAAATGTTATTCTCACTGTGGCTGTAATGATAAAATATGTATAACATTAAAAAACTGCACATTTCAGAAAAATGTACAAGTAAGAAATTTCTCACTGCTAGTTTCATATATGTAGTTTTCTTTTTGAATATATATTATACATATATACATATTTGAGTATATATATATGTATATATATACTATCTCTTTGAAAGTATGTGTTTGTGTGCCTAAGAATGTACACATATGTAAGAATATATATCCCTCATTAATTTTCCATTTTGCTTGTTCTTTCAGCAGACTTCAGTTTGCAATAGTAAGATGATAGTCCACTAATATTTTTAAATCATATTTGAATATACCTCAGCTTGTTGCTCTCATTTTTATTATATAACTTCATTTAAAGCACAGCTTATATGATAATACAATTGTTTTTCTTTCTAATGATGAAGAGTCAGAATTATAAAAGAGGTAATATCTGAGGGGAAGCTGGACAAAGGGTCAGCATGCTAGATAGATGGATGGATGGATAGATAGATGAGAGAGAGAGAGAGAGAGAGAGAGAGAGAGAGAGAGAGAGAGAGAGATAAATGGATAAATGGCATATCTGTCATGAGAAGATTTAAAAAATCAAGATCCACAGCCAAAACATAGATTCCAAATTCCTATGTTAGATCCATGCAGGTTATCTGTTCATTTCAGTCTAGGTGATCGCCAGTGAGTCTAGGTTAGTTGGTACTGAGGATTTTATTTGGTGTCTTTGATCCCTCTGCTTCATAACATACTTCCTCTGCTCTTACAAAAGATTTCTTGAGCTTCTTCTAATGTTGCTCCCATAAATTTTGTGCCATCTCCACCACAACAAATATTGTAGGCAGTAAATATTGTGGGTCAAATTCTTGTTGTGAGGAGAACTTCAAATAGCTCCACTGGAAGTCTTGCCTGGTTAAAGGAGATGACTAATTTAGTCTCCATCTTCCCTATTAGTATACATGTTATCAAATGGTCAGCCTTATAGATTTCTGAGGATTTCCCTTGTACTTCTTTTGTAGTTATTCTCCAAGATGCCTTCCAAACTAGTTGTATTTCCCAGTACCCTATCCCTCCATTCTATTTATACCTAATCTTTGCTGTTATTGTTTCCCCCATTGTCTGTCTCCCATGATATTTATTCTATTGACTCTTTGTTGGGTTTCCGGATTATAATATTATTATCCTTTACAGCTAATTTCCAGTTATAATTGAGTACATACCATATTTTACTACTTGCATCTCAGTTACCTCATATCACTCAATATGTTTATTTTCTGATTCAATCCAATTGCCTGCAAATTTCATGATGTCATTTTTATATTAAAGTTGACTAATCATTGTTGATGTATATATCCTGCATGTAATCTTCATTTTTACATACTCAGTGACATATTTTTTCATGTTTCTGGTTTTTATGAATAAAGCTCCTATTAAAAGATTTGGGCCAGTATACCTGTGGGAGGTATACCTGTGCTCAGGAATGGTATAGCTGGGTCTTTAAGTGAATGGATCCCCAATTCTCCTAGAAACTGATTTCCAAAGTTACTGTACAGTTTGTCCAATACTATTCTGTTTTATAAGTATTGCTCTGTAAGACAGTTTCAAATCAGATGTTATGGTGTTGCCTACAGATGATACTTTATTGTGCAGTATTATTTTAGATGACCATGGTTTGTTGTTGTTGTTGTTGTTGTTGTTGTTGTTGTTGTTGTTGTTTTCATGTGAAATTGAGTAATGTCCTTTAATGGTATGTAAAAATTGTATTGGAATTTTAATGAGAATTGTGTTGAATCTTTAGATTCCTTTTGGTAAGATGTCCATTTTACTAAGTTAAACCAATTGATTCCATGAATATTGGAGATTATTGGATCTTGTGAAATTGTAACCTATTTCATTTTTCAAAGGCTTGAAGTTCTTGTCATACCAGTCTTTCATTTGCTTGCTAGAGTTACCCCAAGATATTTTATACTTTTTGTGACTATTGTGAACATACATTGTTGTTCTTTGTTTAGTTTCTTGGAATGTTTTATTTTCAAGAAGAGAAGTTCTAGCTGATTGGTGGGCATGTCCTTATTAGGAGAGAATTAGTTGATTCTGTAATTTGGAAATAAGGCTACATTATTAACTCAGCTGTGGGCTAGAGGTCATACAGGTTACCTGTGCCACCATGTGCAAGACAAAACAAGGATGATGCCCTACTCCTGCTGGTTTAAGGGTAAGATCTTTAGGTTTGAACATATCTGGACCTAACTTTTGTTTCATACTAGTACCCTCATTCTCAAAAATTTCTGGTCTCATAATCTCACCTCTGACTTTTCCTATGAGATACCCTGTATGTCTGCCATGTGTTCTTTCCTAGCACTATCAAACCAAGGACTGGCCATAGATCCTATACCAGATTTTGCTGATTGTATCCATAACTATCCTGCCTCATATAGCCACACTTGCAGATCAAATTCAGATTTATTTGTGGACAACAAACATAACTGATAATATCCAGGGAATAACTTATGACAGCTCCATTCCCCAATCATGGACATAGGTCGTTTCTTACAGCTCCTCAGCTGGTGTCTTACAGAAATTCTATTGCTGTGAAGAAATACTGTCACCACGATAGGAGGACTGGGTATGCATGTGTGTTCTCAGTAGTCTCATAATACACAAAAGCATCAAATTGTCAATGAAAAGATTTGCTATCCCAGAGGGGAGTAACTGGTGGCTGCTTCTAGATCTGAGAACTAATATAGCAAACAGCAGAAGCTTATTTTCCCCAGGAATAGTATTTTAAGGCAAAAGGGGGACATCTGTTCTCATAGTGTGTTTTCTAGTTCTCATTAGACAGGTTTGCTAGCCTAGCCAAAGTGAATGTTGATTGCTGGACATGGGTGTTCTAATAGTTGGATATTAGTGGTCAGTCTCAGGGGTTAGTAAATGGCCAAGTATAGGAATAGAACTTGAGCACTATATTTAGGAATGTAATTTACTTCTTTATCAAGAGACAAGGATTTAAAATGGACAAAACCTCTCACCAATGTTTAGTGACCTACCAAGCCCTTTAACTACTTCAAGTGAACCATTTAAATTGGGACTGGTTTATGGTTCAGACATTTAGTCCATTTTATCATGAGAGGAAGCAGGATGCCATGCAGACAAATGTGATTTTACAGAGGTAGATGAGAGTTCTCTATCCCAGCCAGCAGAAGGACATTGTGAGTTACAGTGGGCTTAGCTTTAGCGGGTGAGATCTCAAAGCCCACCCCACAATGACATATTTCCATGAACAAGACCACATCTTATCCAAAAGTCCATAAATTCTAGCAGTTCCAGCCCCTGGTTACCTAAAATTCTAGCATATGAACCTCTGGTGGCCATTCTTCTACATATCACTATAGCTGGCTTTTACTTATGCATCATTCAGTTAAAAACCTCCATGCACCATGTGCAGCCCCTTCACTGAAATTCTCTATTAAGGATGCCCAGATTTACCCTGCCCCAGGGTGTCTACAATCTGAGACTCACTTCCAGAGTCTCTCATTCTTTAGCAGATTGGAATGATGAGTTGGGAAGGTATTTTTGTCTCAGAGAAATCTCAGAAACCTAGTTCTACCTGGGGTCACATAGTAGACTCATTTGGCCAGTTCCATAACACCACATATTTCTTTTTGAATCTTCTGTACTTGTTTTCTCTAGGGAGTACCTCCAGAAAAATCATTACTAGCATACCTAAATGTCAAGTTACAGTGTAGAACTTGCATCAGTTTTAACTGACCTCATTCCCTTTCAGAATCCCATGAATACAAATTAGCACTCTCAAGCCTAGGACTGATCATGCAATTTCAGCCACAACCTTTCCTTATTTCTGAGAGTAGAATATGTCTGGGCAACATCCACACTTGGAGGTCTAAGTTCTTCTTATTGTTAGCTATAAATTGGTAAGATAATTTCTACAGAATATATGCTACAGTGCATCTCCACCATTCCGGACATTTTGGACTGGGGGCTATACTGTACACTGTGGATTTTCGTTCCATCTATGGCCTATCTCTACTAGACAGCAGCAGAAGTCTTCGGTTTCCCGGGCTGTAAATACCATTACTGCTCAATTTTCAGTGTAATCTATGACCCAAATGGTATGTATCAGGGCAGACAGCTGATCAGAATTGATTTTCTTGTTTCATCATCTCCATAACTGTGTTCTAACTCACACCACAATGATTGGAGGCAATTATCCTTACCCAAGAAGCCATTTCACAAAATTTAAACATGTAATTTTCAGGATAAAATATTTCAGCCCCTCTCTCCATAGGCTATATCTACTTCATAATGTAAAATAAAAAATTTTGAATCTATGATTTTGCATAATTTTAACACTCTAAAGTTGTTTCAAAAATCCACTTTGTTTTGGAACTCAGAGCCCTGTTTCAAATGTAAGACCTTGAGAAAACTTAGAGAAGTTTACCTCCTTCAGATATAACATTGCTAAGAATAAATATTTTTATGAAAGGGAAGAATGGGAAAACTCCTAGCACAAAACATCCAGAAGAAATGCCTAAATATATGAGGGCTAACTTTGAATTCAACAGCTCTTTATCATTTAGGGATATGATGCATTCATTTTCACTTCCAGGGACTTATAAATCCTGACATTCAACCTGTGTTGGCTGGAGCATAAAGTCTCCCTTTGGACTTTCCATACCACATAGATTTAGCTTTCCATACCAGTCACAACAATTTCATGGAATTTCCAACCTACTCGGTTTGCCAGTACAGCATGAACTTTTTTATCACTTCATGCAGGGGCCTCTCTAGAAGTCCTTGCAGGATATCCAGGCACAATCTCATTGCCTGACCTTAAAATTCTCAAATCATTTTTCATGATTGTATCAGTTATTTCACAATTTCAATATTGGTGGAGCATGTTGCCCATTTCTGTGGCCAAGTTTTGATGTAGTCTAGTTGTCACTATAAGTGGTTTGGGAACATCACAAATTGTAGACTACTTTGAAAAGAGTGAAGCTCCATTAAGAAAATGTCTACCTGAAAGTGTCCTGTAGAAAATCCTGTTCAGCATTAATATGTTTAATGATTAATCTGGTTATGTCCAGCTGGCTGTGCTTGATGCTAACCTTGTGGTACCAACACAGGTGGTCCTGGATTGTACAACAAGGCCAACTGAATTTTCCTTGAAATACAGGACACAAATCAGTTTTCTTTATAATCTCCACCTTACTTTTTTTATTTCACAACTCCGTCTTGATTCCTGATATAAGTTCCCCAAATGACAGATTGTAAAGATAGGGCCCTGAATTCTCTTATTAACTCTCTCAGACAGAAGCCTAGCTGCACTGTCATTACAACTTAAGTATTTAGTAACTATGAGTTGCTGGTGTGTTTGCTTTATGGGATTCCCAGAAACTCTCCTACCTGTCCCACCCATAGTTTGTCAAATTTTGACCTTGTAACAAATTCTGCACTCAGTATCTCTGGAGTATTCCCCCAAAATAAGAAACGTATACTATCCTCACACTGTAATGCATAACTCTGGGGACTACATGCCAGCTTTACCTTGAAAGATTTCCCACGTCTTTCTTGTACTCAGTACCGAGTGGATCCTCTTAAACAGTGCCCATTTCTAATTTTACATCGTTGTTCATAATGGAAATTGGTCTGACATTCCATTTCTTTATTGAATCTTTAGGTATAAGGGTAACTGGCCTCATAGAATAAATTTGGCACTGTTCTTTCTATTTTGTGGAAAAGTTTGAGGGGTATTGGTATTAGATAGTCTTTGAAAATCAGGTAAAAATTTTTGCTCAAACTGTCTGGCCGAGAGCATTTTATGGTTGGAAGAATGTTAATGAGTACTTCTATTTCTTTAGGGGTTATAGGATTATTCATATAGCTTACCTTTTCTTGGAGTAGATTTGGTAATTGTGGTCTGTCTAGAAAAATCACCCATTTGATTTACATTTTACAATTTTGTGGAGTATAGGCTTTTTTTTTTGAGCTGGGGACGGAACCCAGGGCCTTAGTGCTTGCTAGGCAAATGCTCTACCACTGAGCTAAATCCCCAACCCCGAGTATAGGCTTTTGAAGTAAGACACAAAGACTATGAATTTTCTGTGTCTGTCATTATGTTTCCCTTTCATTGATGATTTTGTTAATTTTGGTACCCTATTTCTGCGTTTTAGATAGTTTGGCTAAAGATTTGTGTACTTTATTGATTTTGTCAAAGAACCAATCCTTGGTTCTGTTGATTCATTTTACTGTTTTTTTTTTTGTTCGTTTGTTTCTAGTTGATTGATTTTGCCCATGATTTTGTTTATTTCCTGCTCTAGACTCCTGGGTTTGTTTTCGTCCTTTATCTAGAGCCTTCAGATATACTCATTTGTTAGGATGAGAAATCACCCATTTCTTTTTTTTTTTTAATTAACTTGAGTATTTCTTATATACATTTCGAGTGTTATTCCCTTTCCCGGTTTCTGGGCAAACATCCCCCCCTCCCCTTCCTTATGGGTGTTCCCCTCCCCATCCTTCCCCCACTGCCGCCCTCCCCCCAACAATCTAGTTCACTGGGGGTTCAGTCTTAGCAGGACCCAGGCCTTCCCCTTCCACTGAATCACCCATTTCTTTATGAGGATACTTTGTGCTATGAATGTTCTTCTTAGCATTTCTTTTATATTGTCCCATAATTTCTGGTATGCTGTGCCCTTATTTTAATTGAAATCTAAAATGTCTTTATTTTCCATCTGTATTTCTTCCCTTACAATATGATCATTGAATGGAGGGTTGTTCAGTTCCCATCAATATGTAGGCTTTCTCTTTTTTCTGAAGTCCCTTCTTAATCCATGGTAATCTGGTAAAAAAAAAGGGGGATTATTTATTTTTAAATTAAATTTATTTAATTTAAATACAAATATCAGTGCCTCTCTCCTAGTATGTCCTTACACAGTTTCTATCCCCATTCTACCCTCCTCATACCCTCTACCCTACCAAAACCATTCCCTTATCACCACCCCTCATCCTCTATCCCCACCACACCTCTGACACATTAAGTCACTGCAATACTAAGCACATCCTCTCCCATTGAGGCCAGACAAGGCAACCCAGTTAGGGAAATGGGATTCGCAGTTAGACAGGCGGTCAGGCAATGGATTCAGGGACAGTAACAGTTCCAATTGTAGGGGGACCCTCATGAAGATCAATCTGCAGATCTGTTACATATAGGCCGGGAGCCTAAGTCCACCCAATGCCACTATGTATTTGGTGGATGGTTTCATGTCTGAGGGACCCCAAGGTTCACTCTTTTGAACTTCCTCCGGAGTCCCTGTCCTTTTTGGGTCCCTCAAAACTTTTCCACCCTCTCACAAGATTCCCTGATCTCCATGTAATGTTTGTTGGTGTATCTCTGCATCTCTAACCATTGACTCCTAGGTTGAGCCTCTCAGAGAACAGTTACACCAGGTTTCAGTCTGTAGACAAAACATAGCAGCAGTAATAGTGTGTAGGTTTGGTGCCAGCCCAGAGGATAGTTTCCAAACTGTGGCCATTCACTGATATGGCATTCTTTTAGTCTCTGCTCTATATTTGTCACTGAATTTCTTTTTGACAGTAACAACCCTGAGTCAAAAATTGTGAATGTAATTTGGTGTACCCATTCTTCCACTGGAGGTCCACTCTAACTATAGAAAGTGGTCTCTTGAGGTTCCATCTACCCACTGTTTTGCATTTTTTGGTAAAGGTACATAGATTACACCCTGGAAGCTTCTCATATCACAGGCATCTAGGACATTCTTGGGGTTCCACCTATCCCTAAATCCTGGCAGCCTCATATTTGCATTCATTCTCTTGGCCCTCTGGGAATCTCTCCTGTGTTCCTCTATACCTGAACGTTACACCCTTTTTTCAGCTTACCCAGTTCCCTCCCTACCTCTTCCATGCCCCTTCTAAGTGATTTTAAATCATATTCACTTAGGCCTTCCTTCTTGTTTACCTTCTGAGAGTCTGTAGGCTGTATCATGGATATTCTGTACTTTTTGGACAATATTGACTTATTGGGGAGAACATACTATGCATGTTCTTTTGGGTCCAGGTTATCACACTCAGAATAATATTGTCTAATTAATTTCATTTGCCTGCAAAATTCATTTTGTCCTCCTATTGAGTAGCTGAAATAATATTCCATTATACTCCATTATGTGAATGAACAATGTTGTTTCCATTCTTCAGTTGAGGTACATATGGGTTGCTTTGAGTTTCTGACTGTTATGAACAATGCTGCTATGGACATAGCAAGTAATGTTTCCTTGTGTTATGGTGGAACATCTTTTCAGTAGATGCCTAGGAGCAGTATAGCTGGGTCTTCACATAGAACTATTTACAATTAGGGACCTACTGATTGATTTCAAGAGTGGTTGTACTAGTTTACATACCCAACATGTATGAATAGTGTTCACCTTTCTCCCAATCTTTGCCATCATGTGCTGTTACATGACTGATTGATCTTAGCCATTCTTATTGGAATAATATAAAATCTTAAGGTCATTTTGATTTGCATTTCCCTGGTGACTGAGGATTTTGAAACTTCATAGCTGTGTGAGTTTCCTCTATTGAGAATTCTCTGTTTAGACATGCACCTGATTTTGTTGTTGTCATTGGTTTGTTGTTGTTGTTGTTGTTGTTGTTGTTGTTGTTGTTGTTGTTGTTTGGGAGTCTACCTTCTTGAGTTCCTTATACAATTTGGATGTTAGACTTCTATAGCATGTAAGATTAGGGAAAATATTTCACAAACTGTAGGTTTCTGTTTTGCCTTATTAACAATGTCCTTTGCCTTATAGATGCACTTCAGTTTTAAAAAGACCCATTTATCAAATGTTCATCTTAGGGCCTGAGCCATCGATGTTCTGTTCAGGAAATTTTCCCCTGTGTCAATGATTTCTAAGCTATTTTCCATTTTCTTTTCTATTAGATTCAGTGTATCTGCTTTTTGTTAAGGTCCTGGATCCACTAGAACCTGAGTTTTATACAGGGTGATAAATATTAATTTTTCTACATGCAGACCACCAGCTAGACCAGCACCATTTCTTGAAGATGCATTCATTTTTTCAACTATATGGTTATGGTTTCTTTGTCAAATATCTAGTGTATGTTGGTGATTACTGTTATTTCTGGGTGTTGAATTCAACTCCATTGATCAAACTGTCACTGTACCAATACCAGGTGGTTTTAACTATGGTAAATCTACTAAACTGTGAACATAGAAGATTTTTACATCTTAGATCGTCTTTGTATAATTTCCTCAGGGAAATTAAGTTCATGTCATACAAGACTTTCATTAGAATTATACCGAGATAATTATACTATTTGTGGCTACTTTGAAGGATGTTGTTTTCCTAATTTTGCTCTCAGTTTCCTTATAATTTTTATAAATGAAGGGTAAAAATTTGGATGAATTAATTTTATATACTGATAATATGCTGAAGATCTTTATCAGCTATAGAAATATTGTGGTAGAATTTTGGGGTTCATTTATGTATATTATCATATCATCTACAAATATTGATACTTTGACACCTTCTTTCCAATTTGTATCCCCTTGATCTCCTGTTGTTCTCTTATTGATCTATTTAGAACTTCAAGTATTATTTTGAATAGATAGGGAGAGGGTGGGTGTCCTTGTCTTGTTCATCATTTCAGTGGCTTGATTCAAATTTCTCTCCATTTTATTTGATGTTGTCTGCAGGCTTGGTGTATATTGCTTTATTGTGTTTAGATATATGACATGGATTCTTGATTGCTCCAGAACTTTTAAAATGAAGCTGTATGGAAATTTTTATGGCATTTTAAGCAACTAATGAGACAATCTTGTGACTTTTTTGTATTTCCTTATATAGTGGATTACGTTGATAGATTTTGTTATATTGAACTATCCCTGCAACCTTTGAATGAAGCCTACTTGTTCGTGATGAATTATGTCTTTGATGTATTCTTGGATTTGGTTGAGATTATTTTATTGAGTATTTTCGTATTAACGTACATAACTAAAATTAGTCTGAAGTTCACTTTCTTCATTGGGTCTTTGTATGTTTTATGTATTAGAATAACTGTGGCTTCATAGAATGATTATGTTGTGTTCCTCCTATTTCTATTTTTGGAACAGTTTGAAAAGTTTTTGTATTATCTCTTCATTGAAGATCTTGTAAGATTCTTGACAAAAACCATCTGTTTCAGGTCTTTCCTCAGTTTGGGGGGGTTAATAACTGATTCTGTGTCCTTAGGTTTTATGGGAGTGGTTAAATAATATATCAAACCATGATTTCACTTTGGCCTGTGGTATCGTCTAGATTTTCTGAGTACAGATTTTATTTGTAAGACCTGTTGGATTTCTATTAGAATTTATTCAGGTTCCATTATTATATATTCCTTTTCAGTTATGATTTTGTTACTATACATACTGCTATTGTATCTTTAGTTAATTTGACAAGGGTTTAATCTATCTTGTTGATTTTTTCCAAGAACCAGCTCTTCCTTTTGCTGATTCTATTGTTCTCTCTCTCTCTCTCTCTCTCTCTCTCTCTCTCTCTCTCTCTCTCTCTCTGTGTGTGTGTGTGTGTGTGTGTGTGTCTTTCTCTCTTTTTCCTACTTGGTTGATTGGTTGATTTTAGTCATGAGTTCTACTATTTCTTGCTGTCTACAACTCTTGGGTGTGTTTACTTCTTTCTAGAGCTTTCAGATGTTCTGTGAAGCTGCTAGTAGTGGATCTCTACGATATCTTTATGAAGAAACTTTTTGCTACTAATTGTCCTCTTAACACATCTTTCATTGCATCTCATAAGTCTGATTAGTCTGTGCCTTCATTTGTATTGAATTCTAGAAAGTGTTTACATTACTTTTTCTTCCCTGAATAAATTATCATTGAATAGACAGGTTTTAGTTTCCTTGAGTATGGGGGCTTTTGGGTTTCTATTTGTTTTTTGTTGTTGTTTTAGTTATTGAAGTCCAGTCTTAGTCCATCGTGATATGATATAATACACATGATTACTTCAATATTTTTGTATCTGTTGAGATTTGTTTTATGACCAATTGTATGGTCTTAAAATTTTTAAGGTTTCATGAGATTCTGCAAAGAAGAGTCATTCTTTTGTTTTGGAGTGAAAGTTTATGTAATTATTTGTTTAAATCATTTGGTTCACAGTTTCTGTTAAGTTTTACTGTGTCTCTGTTTAGTTTCTCTTTTTATGCCATGTCTATTGGTTTGAATGGGATATCAAAGGCTTCAATTACTATTGTGTGAGTTTCAATGTGTTTTATGAGTTTTAGTGAAGGTTTTTCTCTTCCTGCCCCAATGTAGATTCCCTTACATTTGGTATATAGATGTTCAGAATTGAGACATTAACTTAGTTGATTATTTCTTTGATGAGTATGAACTGTCCTTACCCAACTCTTTTCATTATTTTTGGTTGATAGACTATTTTATTGGATATTAGAATAGCTACTCTAGTTTGTTTCTTGGAACTATTCACTTGAACACTTTTTACACCCCTTTATTTTTTAAGTCATAATAATATCATAATATTTCTTTGACAAGAAGGCATACATTTCATATTCCATTGAAATTCTTTTTTATCTCTTATTTTTTAATTTTTTGCTTTGGAGAGTTATGTATTTACATTTCACATGTTATCCCCTTTCTTGGTTCCCCACCTCCCATCATCCCTCTCCCTGCTTCCGAAAGGATGCCCAACCACCCAACCAATCCCACCTTGACACCCTGGAATTCCTCTACACTGAGGAAAAGAGCCTTCACAGGACCAAGGGATTCTCTTCTTACTGGTGACATAAAATGCCACCCTCTCTTACATATGCTGCTGGAGAAATGGGTCCCACCCATGGGTACTCTTTAGTTGGTTTATACCCCTTTATTCTAAGATAATGTTTGTCTTTGTTTCTGGGGTGTGTTCTTTGTATCCAACAGAATGATGGTTCCTTTTTACATGTCTGTATGGTTGCAGGCAATTAAACGTGCCCTGATTCCTGATCAAGATAGGTTGGATCCCCAAGAAACCCTAAATGTGACAGCAGGCACATTCCCATTCTCCCAGGATATCATGGTCTCATGCAGCTGCTTCCCCCTCACACACACACACAGAGACACCTGTAGTGAAGTTTGAGATAGATCAGTCATGTAGGACAATGTCTCAAGTCCCTTCTCAAAAGGTGAGGAAGTGACCACAGGTTACACAGGACCAAGATATATTAGTCACAGAGGACAATGGCCAAATCCATTCTCTATAGATGAGGACGTGGCCCAAAGTAACATAGACAATGTCCTAATCCCCTCCTCCAGAAGGGAAGACATGACCACAGGTCATGTAGGCTCAGGACAGATCAGAAAGAGAAGCAGGAGCATGCCCCCAAATATGTAGATGAGATCTTTCAAAGCTCTCAGGCCAAACCAATAGGAAATACCTGCTGTCAGACACCAACCCATCCAAAAAACTGTATTTAAGTGTCATGGTCAGAATTAAAGGTGTGCAGGAACTATTTCATCATCTGAGAGCTTCTGTCATAAGATCTGTAACACTGCCACTTGGAGAAGAGGTCTGCTCTTCCTGAAATTGCTGCCAGAATCTCCCCTGCACCCCTTGCAGGCTAGTCAGTCCCCTGCTGCCTCAGCCCAGCTCAATCAACCCAAGTAGCAGTGGCACAAAGGAAAAAGACCAGCAGTGGGGGTGGCAAATCTGTTCCCCTTCCGTGACTGAGTTCTCTCTTCCCCTCACCCAAACCCATGCACCTAGGTGGGCCAGAGATCGCTGTGAAGAGTACCCTGACTCCAGAGTCTTACACATATCTAGTCTATTAGCCTTGTCTTTTTATTGGGGAATTGAATACACTGATGATGAGAGCTATTATTGACCAATGACTTTTATTACTTGTTATTTGTTTGTTTTGAATGTTGTTATATACATATAATTTTCTTCTTTTGGATTAGTGTGTCAAAATTAATTTTGTGTTTTCTTTGGTTTAGTTACTCTCCATGTGTTGGAATTTCCCTTCTGATATTCTCTGTAGGGAGAGATTAGTATATAAATACTGCTTGAATTAGTTTTGTCATAGAATATATTAGTTTCTCCATCTGTGGTGATTGAGAATTTTTCTGGGTATAGTGGACTGTTCTCTCATCTGTGATCCCCTAGGAACTGAATGACATCTTTCTAGGATATCCTCATTTTGTAAGGTCTTTGTTGAGAAGTCAGGTATTATTCCAATAGGTCTGCTTTCCTATGTTCCTTGCTCTTTCCCCATTTAAGCTTTTAATATTCTTTCTTTGTTTTGTATATTTAAAGTGTTGCTCATTTTCTGGTGGGAGGATTTTAATTTCATGTCCAATCTACTTAGTGTTCTGTAAGCTTCTCATTGCTTATAACCATTTCGTTTTTTTAGTTGCGTGACATTTTCTTCTATGATCTTGTTGAAGATACTTTCTAGCCCTTTGAATTGGGAATTTTTTCCTCTTCTATTCGGTTATTCATAGTTTTAGTCTTTTATTATGTACCACATTTCCTGGATGTTTTGGTTCAGAAGCTTTTTTTTTTTTTTGGTTCTTTTTTTCGGAGCTGGGGACCGAACCCAGGGCCTTGCGCTTCCTAGGCAAGCGCTCTACCACTGAGCTACATCCCCAACCCCGGTTCAGAAGCTTTTATATTCCATGTTTTCTTTGGCTGATATCTTAGTTTCTTCTATGACATCTTTGTTTAAAATTTCTCTTTTCCTTTTTTGTTATCTGTTGTGATACATGATTCTGTAGGTCCTGTGCTGCACCCCAATCCCTAGTGCATTCTACCTCAGTACAGCCCTCTTCAGTTTTTTTCTGGGCACCCAGACCAACTTGCATTTGATTTCATTGCTCACCAGCTTTGCTTGTTAATCTCCTCTGAAGTTTGACTTCTAGTGTCATCCCTATACTTCAAGGTCTTGACTAGTCTTGACATTTATGCATGAGATTTCCTTGTCAAGTTGTCCCACGGAAAATACCATTTGAAAGATATGCCTATCCCAAGTTCTATCTTTCTCATTTGCACACTTCATAATGGCTATCAGATTTTTTTCTCCAGTCACATGATATAATGAAGTAATATTGTGATAAGCAACTTTGAAGAAAAGGCCTAATTTCTGTGTTGAGTCTTGGTATTGCTGTCTATTTTAATGCTGAGGGACCCCTCGACTTAGAGCCGGAAATATAGATTCAAGTGATGCTATGTTACTCTGGCCTGATGCTGTGTGATTGTAAAATAAAAATACAAACAGCCAATAACTGGAAAGAAGAGACATAGTTGCTGCTTAGTCTTTCCAGGATTGTTACGTAGTGGGGAATCATGAAGGAGAGAAGAAGGTGTAGGAGAAGAGAGAAGCTTCCGTGGGTTAAGTGAATCATAAAAATGTAGCCCAGAGGACTACCCCATTACAGTAAAGAGCATCTCAGTTGAGATATAATAAGTAGTTTTTCAGACTTATCAATATAAAAGTGGATTATAATAGTAGAGCACAGACCACTGTCAAGCTCCAGTGCTTTTTTTTAAGACTTAATGTAAAGATAAACATTGTGTCTGTGTTTTATCTGAGAATGAAGTTGTGTAAGACAAGCTAAAAACCTGGATTGAAATTAATAAATGCTATAAAATTTCTGTTACACCTTGAAACTGTAGGCAGAAATATTAAGAAGTGACAGTGAAGCAATACATATATCTTGGTCAGTAGGCTTCTAACCATGGGTTGCTAAGCTTGTTGTTTTATACAATTCAATATAATCTGAACCAGTGTGATAACAGTAATCAAGAAGAGGTTCTAAAATCTTCACAACGTGTCAATCAGAAGGCAGTATTTTCTCAATTGTGGTTACAATTTGACATCTAGCTAATGTCAAATTGACAAATTAATAATCAACACAAATCATTATTCAAAATCAAATAAATGTATCACTATGAAGCCATAACCTTACCTTTCTTTGTTTTCATCAAGGCCTCAATTAAATGTGTGATACTTTAATGTAGACATTTTTAAATGGCTTTAATTTTTTTTAATTTAAACACTTGGGATTTTCTGTCTCATTAAAGTAGTCTGTCTGTTCAAAAGTCCACAGTCTCTCATCTGTTGAACTCTGTAAAGAATAAACAAATCCAAAGCCTAACTCAAGTTAAATGAGCTCATAGTATTAGAGTGAAGAATAGGGGCAGCATTCTGATTTAAGCAAGCCTAAGCAGGATAATCTACTCAGTGTCCAATGTCTGAGATTTAGTAAAAATCTTCTGTTCTTCAAAGATTTTAGGCAGAACTGCCTCTGTAATCAGGAGCACAAGAAGGTCTTTTCATTGCTAAATCCATATTCACTCTAAACCGGCTGGTCTGCTTGAATTTCATACCCTGTCTTGGCACCTTCTGGGTTCTGAATAGCAAGTGAAACTGTACCCTATTTAGTACTATCTCTTCACATTTTTTTCAGGGCTCCTGATCCTACCTCATACTGTCAAGACTCAGCTTCTATCCATAGCTTCTTTAATCCTTTCTCTTCTACTGCAAGTGGGACTAAACCTTCAAAAAGGGCCTTGTAATAACCTCTCACAGAGTGAAACCTCAGATGCTTTCTACAGTGAGATCCAAAAAATAACAAACGCAAGAATATTTTCTACATTTCAGTCCTTGCAGTTGTCACATTTCTCTTGGACCAGCTCTCCCTTAAGAATTTTCCTTGATTGTTAGAAGGGTCTTCAGAAACTTCAAATTCTAATACACATCTTACATGAAACCTATACTTTTCCAG
This sequence comes from Rattus norvegicus, assembly GCF_021556685.1. Taxonomy (NCBI): domain Eukaryota; kingdom Metazoa; phylum Chordata; class Mammalia; order Rodentia; family Muridae; genus Rattus; species Rattus norvegicus. The sequence goes on from NC_141554.1 coordinate 30,020,667, forward strand.
AGATTTCTAAAATCTGAGGACAAAACATTCAATTATGAAAACCAATGGGCCATCCTCACTCAAATTACCACAACTTATATTTTTGTGAGCACACTTGCTGTTTATGCACTCAATGAGTAATTAGTACTTGTTTGTCAAGTAAGCTCCAAAGTCTGTTGCCTCCCAGAGCCATCACCACACTTACAGAACCACAAGTCCAAATATTGTCCTTATTTTCTTAGAAATGATTATTAGCACCATCCTTCCCACCACTCCAGAGCTATCTTAAATCTGTTAGCACAGTTCCAGTACTAACTTTTAAAAATGAGTTCCTCAAGTGTCAGCCCTGCATATGCTTTCCTCATGCTCCCATGCCTAGCTCAAGATGTTCATATCATGCATGGAATTTGCTTGATTAATTTCAAGAACATCACTGGCCTGAGCTATTTATATATTTCCCATGTCTATATCTAGGAATGCGGCTCCTGAGATGACTCCTCATAAGTTATCCATACCAATGATTAGCTGCCCCATTGCTACACTTCAAGGTCCTGTTCAGGATGCACAGATACTTCAAATTTGTTAAGAATTTTGTGAGAATCTCAGATACAGTGTCAAACTTGTACTCTTTGTTCTTTAATGGGTCACACAGTTTCCTGGGCTAGATTTTACTGCTGGAATATTCAGAACTAAACCCTTGTGGTTCATATCTGTATCCCACACTTAGATACGGGTGTGCACATTTCTTCTAGTCGGCATTCTGTGCTACAAAGAACTGCAGCTTCCAGTGCTCTACCTACTCTAATATATTCCCACTCACCTGGTTTTCCTGAATAATCCCCCTATAAAGAAGATTTTCTGTGCCACTTACATATCTCAAAGTCTATTACTGGACAAACAGATTACACCTGTTCTTTGACTAATAATGCCATAAAGAACTTCACCCACTACCACCGTATCCAATGCCAACCATATCATCTCTTAAACTGATCTTTCCTATTGTTTTCATCCATCTAATCCACCTCTTCATTCCCAACCTAAGTACCTGTTGTATAAAGCAAGCACTGGTGTTTGCTCATGAGGTCCCTAGAACCTGGCCAGAACCTGGTCATCAGGTACTACCTTCCTCCTCCTATGCTTAACTCTGAGCCTGTACCTGTTGCAGTGGCTTTTCATGATCAGTACCCCCAGAATTGAACTCACTTCTGTCACATTCTTATTCCAAGGCTTATCAGAATATTGTACTTATTTTTCAAGTGGAGTGTACAAAAACCTAGCCTGATAGCATAGCACTTACATTCCTGGGATAACTTCTTGTCTTTCTGCATCTGCTGGGCCTTTCTTTGGTGAATTCTCCAACTCTCAAGCCCATTTACTATCACCACATTTCTGGGAGTAAGTAATTTCATGCAGCACCTGCAGCTGCTTTACCTGAGAAGTTTTACAGGATCAATGCATGTTTGCATCATTTAAACCCTCCATATATTATTTAAGAATACTCACTGCCTTGATAGTTCCTCCCATAACAACGTCTGAGGATATACCTTATTTTGTGTTCCCTTGGTATTGTTTCAGTGATCTAACACAGGGCTCCCACAGTATTACTGAGTCAATCTTACACATTCTGTTGCCAAAAATCTATGGTCTTTATTAGCAGAGTGTGAACATGCTATCCTTATTGATATCTACACAAACTTAATTGCCAGCAGCAGGTTCGTGTTCCAATGCCAAACACTGATAATGAAACTTTAGCGTTTGTCTTTTATTTTGTTTTGTTTAAAGATTTATTTATTTATTTATTTCATGTATGGGGTACATTGTCACTGTTCTAAGACACCAGAAGAGGGCATTGTATCCACATGACATATAGTTGTGACGTACCATGTGTTTGCTGGGAACTGAACTCAGAACCTCTGGAAGAACAATAAGTGCTCTTATCCATTGAGCCTTCTCTCCAGCCCCCTTGTCTTCTTTCCACATGAAAAATTCATGGCCTATATTCTGAATACAATTTTTCCACCCACACCTTCTTCTCGGTCCTTCATACCTTTCCAAACATCCATCTAAATCCATGCCTTAATTATTTGTCTCTCTCAAAAACAAGCAAGAATTTAAAAACCACAATACAAACATAAAGGAAAACAACAAAAAGGGATGAAAAAATGAAAATCACAAAATACACATGAAACACACACACACACACAGAGAGAGAGAGAGAGAGAGAGAGAGAGATCTAAATCAATAAAAAACAACCCCCCCAAAAAAAACAAAAAAACAAAAAAAACAAAACAAAAAAAACAAACCCAAAATTTGTAATATACAAACAAAATTAAATGCACAAACAGCAAAGTGAAGAAGAAATCACCAAAAACATCATCAAGTTTGTTTTCTGTTGGATACTAACTGTTGTGCAAAAGGGTCTTAATATTTATCCTTGTTTGTAAACTCCACTGAGCAAAACTATTTTCCTATTTCTGGACTCTCAATAGGAGACAATTTCTTGATTGGGTATTGTAAATACTGTTTACTTCCCACTCTCAGCTTCATGTTCCTGTTTACATTGAATATTTTCATGCTTGCACAGCCTCTGTGAGTTTCTTTGTGCTGCAGTCTTGTTGTAGCTTGAATACCTTGTTTCTATTATGTATTCTATACCCACTGGCTTTTACTATATTTCTGTCTCTTCTTTTCCATAGCTACCTACGTCATGGGGAAGAAATTAAAGAAAAAATCAGAGTGAAGACTGAGGGTTTCAAAGTCTCTAACTTTCTGAACATTATCTAGCTTTAGGACCCTATATTACATTCTATCTATTTCAAGTAGAAGATTATCCTAAGATGACCTAGGCTGAGGGATAAACCAGCTTAGGAGTATAGCATAGTATCATTAGAAGTAAATTTATTGCTATATTTCTGAAGCAGAACATTAATATTGGTTTTTCCCTATGATGTAAGTGTAGATAATCTGAGGGCTTCGCCCTATTAACAGTGTGAGGCCTGATCTTCTTATGGAAGTGTGAGCCTTAAATCCAATCCTATAGTGGTCACAATGTTTTTGCCACTATTGAAGAAATAAATTGAATATGCAGTTATCCCTTATTGATCAAAGTCATTATACCTGTCTTCATGGTTACTCTGTTACTGTCCAAGGTACCATCTATTACCATGGAATATACTCAGAAACAGTGACGGGTCTAGTAAAGCATTAGCTTTAGTTTTAAATCTTCAAAGAAATGTTTATCTGTTGAATTCAGCATAAAAGAATTGATGTCAGTTTATGGAAAGAAATCAAAATCTTTATTCACCAGAACCTTGCTAGTTGGCATCATTCAGAATTTCTAGGTTCTCTAGTCTAACCTTTTTATAGTTACAACAAGAGCTCTCATTTAAAGATCCCCAAATACTGAGCCCTCCTTTCCTGTCTCTACTTGTTGCTGCATACACTCTTTAACATTATATACTAGGTCTACCTGTAGTATGCAAATGAACCTACCACTCCATTTCCATTTCACTCCTTCAGACTTTGTTCTTGTCATAGAGCTTGTGCTCCTACTTTTTTTCTATTGAGTTACCCTAGAATCAATACTGCCTGTAACAAAACCACAGGTCCCTGTCCTCCTGTGGATGCATAGATCACAATTAGACTTTGTCTCCAGAATCTTCCTTTCTGCTGGTCTTCTGCATTCTACAGTTTTTTCTGTAGAATCAAGTCCTCTTCAGTGAGCTCTGCCTATTGATTGCCACATAACATGAAATGATGGCATTATCAACACTAATAGTACTCTTCTCTCTCTCTCTCTCTCTCTCTCTCTCTCTCTCTCACTGTCAACACACACACACACACACACACACACACACACACACACACACACACACACACACACAACCATAGCAATTGATTCTTGATGTTTGTCCTTCGGTGTTATCCATAAACATCCTGGTCTTAGGATTTTTCAACGCTATTGCCCTATGTCTCTGAAACAACACATGACTGTTGTTTGTCCAGACTCCCAGGTCCCAGGTGTGATTTAACAGGACATTTTTCATACTTCCAAGAACCTCAAATATTAACATAATTCCTATATTCCTGCTCTCTGTTCTGTGTCACAGTGTCTCTACTGGCTTTCCCAAGTGTTTACTATAATATCACTCCCATAAGTTCTATCTCCATATTCCCAGACTTAACTCTAACTCAGGAATCATGTTCTCATGATATCTGCCCAAGAAGTATACCTTTCAACAACAACCCCACAATCTTAAATACATTTTGGGGATTCAAAGCCTGCATTGTCTTTTCCTTATGAATTTTACCAGAGCATGATTACTAGTATTATCTCCATACTTCAAGTGCTAACTTTGGATACATAATATATAAGCTTTATAATTAAATAAACTTCACAATCACTTGCTTTTATTTGCCACCAGTGTATTAATGAGCACAGTTGTGGATTGTTTTGCAAATGACTTCCAATATGTCCACACTGAGTTCTCCTAGAATTTTGTTTACTTGTCCCATTCTGATGCTCTTAAGTCTAGTTCTAGATGAATGGGTTTTGCATTTGATTCTTCCCTCAACTTTGCCTGACACTGCCCCTGTACTTACTTTCCTTGTTGCCCTAAAACATTCGATTTTTCTGCTAGATTTTTCTGAAGAGCTCTGCTTATTGTCACCTGCCAGAGCACTTTTTATTTTTCTAGGCACAGGTCAAGATTAGAAGCTCTGGCTCCAGTTTCCCCCCACATTTAAGCAGGTCTGCCCACACCTCCATACTCTAAAGCCTAACTCAGCCTATAAATTTCATACACTAGTTGAACTGAAAATAGTCACTGACATTTGGCCCCACTACCATCTTCATTCTTTCTGTCTGAATGCCTCTTACATAGTGTCTAGACTAGCATTTTTTTAGTGTGTCCATCCGGAAATTTGCCATGGTGCCAGTGGGATAAAGGAGTCCACAAGAAAAGCAATAGGATTAACTATTCTGGACTCTTAATGGCTCACAGAGACTGAGACACAACCAAAGAGCATTCATAGAACCTCACAGAGACTGAGACACAACCAAAGAGCATTCATAGAACCTAACTAGGACCTCTACATGTATGTAACAGATGTGCAGTTTGGTCTTCATGTATGACACCTAACTACTGGATCGAGCCTGTCTCTAACTCTGTTGTTTAATGTTAGACCATTTCCCCCCAATTGAGCTGCCCTTTTCTAGGCCCAATAAGAGAAGATACACATAGACCTAGTGCAACTTCATATGCCAAGGCTGGTTGATATCTATGTGAGGTCCCAAATTCTCTGAGGTGAAACGGAAGGTTGTGGGAGAAAATAAGTATAAAAGAGTCAGTGAAAGGAGAGGAGGGAGGAGAAGCTGTGATAAAGGTATAAAGTAAACATATTAATTAATTAAAATACATTTCAAACAGAATAAACATATGAGGTTAAAATTGCAATTAATTTTAATAAAGATAATAGGAAAACAAAATATATTACAATCATAAATATATTTACAGGGACTTAAATACAATGATCAACTAGAATGCTGTAGTATGTATTTAATTCCAATACCCACTTTGTATCTGGACACAAATCAAAAAGACATGTCAGAATGAAATGTCTTCAAACTCTCAAAGGACTTAGCAGATATTCAATACTGACAAAAATTAATATAAATTCTATTCAGTTCATTATGGGAGCCCTCCTGAAATGGACCACATTATGGAACATTAAAGACATCTTTATAATTCAGAAAAACAGAAATAATTCCAAATATTCTACTTAGCAATAATTTAATAAAACTTTGGAATCAATAGCAAAGAAATACTGAGCATTCATTCAAAAATGTAGAAATTAATCAATATTTTACCAAAAGATGAGTAGGTCAAAGAAAGAACAAGAAAAGAAATAAAAGGCATCCTGGAAATAAGTGAGTGAATATGAAAACAAATAAAACAAAATGCCTGATGCAATTGATTACATTCTTTTAATGATTAATTGTGTCATGAAACAAATAAACTTCATGATTAGGCATTTAATGTATATTCTGCTCTTACATAAACATTAGTTAGTAGAACCATTATATGACTTGTGGCCATCTTAATCTGGCTTTAATTGAAAAGATGGCCTGGGTCATTTCTTTTGTTGCTTCTTTCTCAATCCTACTGGAAGAAAGGACTTTTGCTTATGTAGTCACAGTGGCAAAGTTAATTAAGTAGACAAAAACAAAACAAGCAAAGAAAAAAATTCCAACATTATTATCAGATGATAATAATGACTGGTCAGGGTGATCTTTTCTCTCACAACTTATAACTGGCAGATGATAGAAGAATTTACTTAGATGAAATTAGACCCTTAATTTTCAAAAACATAGTTTAGAATCAGCATATCACTGTGTCTAATTCTTTTATGGGGAGCTGAAGAGCATGAGGGTTTTGTGGCTTTATTCATTTATGAACCAAAATCATACATTGAGCTTTCACTTAGTCACAAAATTTCTAATTAAGTTCTTAGTATCTATGTTAAACACAACAAGCAAAGGTAGCATGGGAGAAAAGTGTTTATATTGGTTATTGATCATACCACTATCAATTACCAAGGAAAATGTAGAAAAAAATCAAGCTAAGAACAGAAATTGTAATCTTCCTACTGATTTTTCCCAAATGGCTTTAGATATTTAACAAAATTTTCTCTCACATATTACATCCTGAGGGCAGTATCACCTTTTCCCCATCTGCTATTCTCTTCCCTACCTTCCCCTCCCCCAGATATACTCTTCTCTCCCCTGAGAAAAGATCCATACCACCGGTGCCATCTAACAAACAAGGTATCACAAACTATAAGATCAGGCACATATCACCATATCAATGAAAAACTAGGCAAACAGTAGGTGTAGACAGGTCCACCAAGTAGGAAAAGGGGTCAAGACAGCTTCTGCTTTCACAGTTAGAAAGCACAAAAAAAAAACACTAAACAATTCAGGCAGAACATATATGCAAAGAACCTAGGACAGAACACTACAGATTCTATAATCTCTGCCAATACCCATGATTTCAAGACAGTTGATTCTGGGGGCACTGTTTTGAGGTGTTCCTGACTTCTCTGGTTTCTATGATACTTGTACCACATGACTCAAGACCAACCTAATGCTTGTGTGTGGGATATACACTTATATTATTAAAAACCTATTTTAATAAGTGAACTTAAATACTTTAGGCTTCCTTCTAGCTTACCACCCACCAGAGGAAGTGGCAAGGAAGTGTAATATGGCAAAGAGGAGGTTGACCTGTTTTTAAATAGTTCTTTGGGATGAATCCAATCGGTGTTGTCAGGATATCAGCAAATCATTTCAAATGAATTAGCAAGGGCAGTTCAATCCAAAGGAAACTGCAAGACTGCCACTCTCACCAAGTCCACAGAAACAGCATGATGCCATCGGAACACCATCAGAAGTTCTTTGGTTCATTTCTCACAAAGTGTCATAAAAATGATAACCAGCAAAGATGGACAGATTTATCTAGTGTCTGTTGGGTTATATTTATACACTATCCAAACATAACATGTTTTCTCACGCATCTGATCTTGCAAAAGCTCACATGCCCTTTTTTCAGGCAACTTCCAGAATAACACCATTTGCATGTTTGCAGCAAAATATCCTCCATGTGTCTGCTTCAGCAAAAACATCCTCTCATAGTACAGTTTCCAGAAAGCCATCACACGACACAAAGGAGTCTCCAAAGTACAAGAAATTTCCACCACAAGAGGTTGCACCTACCCAAGCAGAGACTTAATGAACCAGTATGGAGAGGGGGGCTCCCTCCCGTCAGAAGGGAATGGGAGGGGGAAACAACAGTATGAGAGGGGGGCCCAGGAAGAGGCAGACAGTGATTAGGAATTAAAATGGGTAAATAAAAATGAATAAACAAACAAATGCATAAAATTACAATTCACTTTTTATATTATTTTATTTTATTTTATTTTTTAACTTGAGTATTTCTTATTTACATTTCGAGTGTTATTCCCTTTCCCGGTTTACGGGCCAACATCACCCTAATCCCTCCCCCTCCCCTCCCCATCCTCCCCCCATTGCCACCCTCCCCACAACAATCACGTTCAGTCTTAGCAGGAACCAGGGCTTCCCCTTACACTGATGATCTTACTAGGATATTCAATGCTACCTATGAGGTCAGAGTCCAGGGTCAGTCCATGTATAGTCTTTAGGTAGTGTCTTAGTCCCTGGAAGCTCTGGTTGCTTGGCATTGTTGTTCATATGGGGTCTCGAGCTCCTTCAAGCTCTTCCAGTTCTTTCTCTGATTCCTTCAACGGGAGTCCTGTTCTCAGTTCAGTGGTTTGCTGCTGGCATTCGCCTCTGTATTTGTTGTATTCTTGCTGTGTCTCTCAGGAGAGATCTACATGCAGTTCCTGTCTGCCTGCACTACTTTGCTTCATCCATCTTGTCTAATTGGGTGGCTGTATATGTATGGGCCACATGTGGGGCAGGCTCTGAATGGGTGTTCCTTCTGTCTCTATTTTAATCTTTGCCTCTATATTCCCTGCCAAGGGTATTCTTGTTCCCCCTTTGAAGAAGGAGTGAAGCATTCACATTTTGATCATCTGTCTTGAGTTTCATGTGTTCTAGGCATCTAGGGTAATTCAAGCATTTGGGCTAATAGCCAATTATCAATGAGTGCATACCATGTGTGTTTTTCTGTGATTGGGTTACCTCACTCAGGATGATATTTTCCAGTTCCAACCATTTGCCTACGAATTTCATAAAGTCATTGTTTTTGATAGCTGAGTAATATTCCATTGTGTAGATGTACCACATTTTCTGTATCCATTCCTCTGTTGAAGGGCATCTGGGTTCTTTCCAGCTTCTGGCTATTATAAATAAGGCTGCTATGAACATAGTGGAGCATGTGTCTTTGTCATATGTTGGGGCATTTTGTGGGTATATGCCCAAGAGAGGTATAGCTGGATCCTCAGGCAGTTCAATGTCCAATTTTCTGAGGAACATCCAGACTGATTTCCAGAATGGTTGTACCAGACTGCAATCCCACCAACAATGGAGGAGTGTTCCTCTTTCTCCACATCCTCGCCAGCATTTGCTGTCCCCTGAGTTTTTGATCTTAGCCATTCTCACTGGTGTGAGGTGAAATCTCAGGGTTGTTTTGATTTGCATTTCCCTTATGACTAAAGATGTTGAACATTTCTTTAGGTGTTTGTCAGCCATTCGGCATTCCTCAGCTGTGAATTCTTTGTTTAGTTCTGAACCCCATTTTTTAATAGGGTTATTTGGCTCCCTGTGGTCTAACTTCTTGAGTTCTTTGTATATTTTGGATATAAGGCCTCTATCTGTTGTAGGATTGGTAAATATCTTCTCCCAATCTGTTGGTTGCCGTTTTGTCCTTCCTTATCTTTTTTGATGACTTTTAGTTGAAAATTGATTTTATTTGATATTAGAATGGCTACTCCAGCTTGCTTCTTCTGATCATTTGCTTGGAATGTTGTTTTCCAACCTTTCACTCTGAGGTAGTGTCTGTCTTTGTCTCTGAGGTGTGTTTCCTGTAGGCAGCAGAATGCAGGGTCCTCACTGCGTATCCAGTTTGTTAATCTATGTCTTTTTATTGGGGAGTTGAGTCCATTGATGTTGAGAGATATTAAGGAATAGTGATTATTGCTCCCTGTTATATTCATATTTGGATATGAGGTTATGTTTGTGTGCTTTTCTTCTCTTTGTTTTGTTGCCAAGACGATTAGTTTCTTGCTTCTTCTAGGGTGCAGCTTGACTCCTTATGTTGGGCTTTACCATTTATTATCCTTTGTAGTGCTGGATTTGTAGAAAGATATTGTATAAATTTGGTTTTGTCATGGAATATCTTGGTTTCTCCATCTATGTTAATTGAGAGTTTTGCAGGGTACAGTAACCTGGGCTGGCAGTTGGGTTCTCTTAGGGTCTATATGACATCTGTCCAGGATCTTCTGGCTTTCATAGTTTCTGGTGAAAAGTCTGGTGTGATTCTGATAGGTCTGCCTTTATATGTTACTTGACCTTTTTCCCTTACTGCTTTTAATATTCTTTCTTTATTTTGTGGATTTGGTGTTTTGACTATTATGTGATGGAGGAGTTTCTTTTCTGGTCCAATCTATTTGGAGTTCTGTAGGCTTCTGTATTCTCATGGGTATCTCTTTCTTTAGGTTAGGGAAATTGTCTTCAATGATTTTGTTGAAGATATTTACTGGTCCTTTGAGCTGGGAGTCTTCACTCTCGTTTATACCTATTATTCACTTTTTAAAATGTATGTTTGCTGTAAGAGAACCTGTTCCATAGCCATTTATGTTTGCCACCAAATTAATTATTTTTGATAGACATACAGATATGCACATCTGGCACAGAAGAAAATACATGAAAAAGACGTTGGTACAAACTGTCCTCTGAACTCCAAATCACTTGTTCCATCACAGAATACTGGAAATGGCCAGCCATATGTGATATTCTACAATAGAGAGATAGGAGATGATTATTGCCCATGGTATGCAAAAGATTTCCTACTCCATGAAAGCTTCACATTCTGTCCACAGAGGCAGCACTATGTGGTTCAGCTTTGCCCTCATTATTCTTGAGAAAATAAGGGTCTCCACAGAGGAATGTGGTTACTTCAATTAGGTATCAACTTGATTATGAATTGTTTTCAGGTTTCCTTTTTTATTTTTGCAACAGTCATTTCACCAGTAGATTTTCCTAGTAGTGTTTGTTACCAAAATTTGATCTTGGCCGTCAGAGTTTAGGATATAAAAATATTTAAGAATGGAAGAAGTTAGAAATAGAGAATGTGAAGTAAACTTAGACATACCCAGAGAACCAAGTTAATGCTTTACTTTGAATGAGTTGATGAATACATAAGTTTCATGTGTGAATAGAAAATTCCTTCTAACATGTTTAGCAAAAAGAGGATCCTTCACTTCAGGCATCTTGAAAGGCCATTTTGGAAACACACTTTGCCTTCACCTGACTCCATAGTTTCAAATAGCTTATCTCAAAGATAAACATGATCACACCAAAGAGTTATAGGGTCATGATCATGATCCCTATGGGGAATAATGCATTGCAGTGTTTGCTTCTCAAGGATATATATATATTTAAATTTGCTGATAAATGTCTTTTTTATTGGCTATTTTCTTTACATTTCAAATGATATTTCCTTTCATGATTTTGCATCAATAAGTCCCCATTCCACCCCCTGCCTTAATTCTATAAGGGTTTCCCCCCTCTCCAATTACCCCCCTTCCAGTCTCCCCTCCCTGACACTCTGCTACACTGAGGGGGTCCAGCTTTGGTGGTACCAAGGTCTTCTCCTCCCATTAATGCTCAACAAGGACATCCTTTGCTACATATGCAACTGGAGCCATGGGTCTGACCATGTGAAGTCTTTGTATAGTGGTTTAGTCCCTGGGAGCTCTGTTCGGTTGGTATTGTGGTTCTTATGGGGTTGCAAGCCCCTTCATCTTCCTCAATACATTCTCTAACTCCTCCAATGGGGAACTTATTTTCAGTACAGAGATTAGCTGTGAACATTTGCCTCTGTATTTGTCACACTCTGGTTGAGTCTCTCAGGAGACAACTATATTGAGATCCTCTCAGCATGCACTTCTTGGTTTAATCAATGTCGTTTAGTTTTGGTAGTTGCATTTATGTGAGCTGGAACCCCAGGGAGGACAGGTTCGGAATGGCCTTTCCTTCAGTCTCTGCTACAAACTTATCTCCATGTCCCATCCTATGAGTATTTTTTGTTCCCCTTTTAAGGAGGACTGAGACATCTGCTCTTTGATCATCCTTCTTGAGTTTCATGTGGTCTATTGATTGTATCTTGGTTAATTCAAGCTTTGGGCTAATATCCACTTATTAGTGAGTGCATACCATGTATTTTTTGTGATTGGGTTACCTCACTCAGGATAATATTTTCTAGTTCCATCCACTTGCCTATGAATTCCATGATGTCATTGTTTTTGATAGCTGAGTAGTACTCCATTGTGTAGATATACCAAATTTTCTGTATCCATTTCTCTGTTGAAGGGCATCTGGGTTCTTTACAACTTCTGACTATCATAAATAAGGCTGCTATGAATGTAGTGGAGCATGTATCTTTCTTGTATGTTGGAACATCATTTGGGTCTATGCCCAGGAGAGGTATCGGTGGGTCTTCACAGAGTTCAATGTCCAATTTTCTGAGTAAACTCCAGACTAATTCCCATAGAGATTGTACCAGTTTGCAATTCCATCAACAGTGGAGGAGTGATCCTCTTTCTCCACATCCTCACCAGCATCTCTTTTCACCTGAGCTTTTGATCTTAGTCATTCTGACTGACATGATATGAATCTTTTGTGTTAACTTAAGTATACTATGCTATCATCTGCAAATAGTGAAATTTTGACTTCTTCTTTCCCCGTTTGGGTCCCTTTGACCTCCTTTTGTTTTCTTATTGCTGTGGCTAGGACTTCAAGGACTATATTGAATAAGTAGGGAGAGAGTGGGCAGCATTGTCCGGTCCCTGATTTTAGTGGGATTTCCTGAAGTTTCTCTCCATTTGTTTTGAGATAGGCTACTGGTTTGCTCTATATTGCTTTTACTGTGTTTAGTTATGGTCCTTGGATTCCTTATCTTTCCAAGACATTTAACATGAAGGTGTCCTGAATTTTGTCAAATGTCTACCAAGATGATCATGAGGGTTTTTTTCCTTTGAGTTTGTTTACATAGTGGATTGTGATGATGAACTATCCTGATATCTGTGAGATGAAGCTTACTTGATCATGATGGATGATCATTTTGATGTGCTCTTGGATTCAGTTTGCAAGAATTTTATTGAGTATTATTGCATTGATATTCATAAGGGACATTTGTCTGATGATCTCTTTCTATGATGAGTCTTTGTGTGGTTTAGGCAAAAGAGTAATTGTGATTTCAGCGAAGGAAATGGGTAATTCTTCTGTTTCTATTTTATGGAATAGTTTGGACAGTATTGGTATGAAGGCTTCTATGAATGTCTGATAGAATTCTGCAAGAAACCCATTTTATCCTGGGCTTTTTTGTTTGGGAGACTTTTAATAACAGCTTCTATTTCTTTAGGAGTTTTGGAACAGCTTAGATGTTTCATCTGATCCAGATTTAACTTTGATACCTGGTGTCTCTCTAGAAAATCAGTCATTTCATCCAGATTTTCCAGTTTTGTTGAGTATATGCTATTATGGTAGGATCTGATAATTTTTTTGAGTTTCCTCAATTTCTGTTGTTATGTTTCCTTTTAACTTTCCTTATTTTGTTAATTTGGATACTGTCTTTGGGCCCTCTGGTTAGTCTGGCTAAATGTTTACGTACATTATTGATGTTCTCAAAGAACTAGATCCTGGTTTTGTTGCTTCTTTGTATAGTTCTTTTTGTTTCTACTTGGTTGATTTCCTTCTACTCTGTTTGTAGGCATTTGCTTGATTTTGTTCTAGATCTTTTAGGTGTGCTATAAAAGGTTAATGTATGCTCTCTCCAACTTCTTTTTAGAGGCACTCAGAGCTATGAGTTTTCCTCTTAGCATAGCTTTCATTGTGTCCCACAATTTTGGGTATATTGTGCCTTCATTTTCATTAAATTCTAAACAGTCTTTAATAACTTTATTTCTTTCTTGACCAAATTATCATTGAGTAGAATGTTGTTCAGCTTCCATGTATATGTTGTTATTGAAGACCAGCCTTACTTCGTGGTGATCTTACAGGATGCATGGTATTATTTCAATATTCTTGTATCTGTTGAGGCCTGTTTTGTGAGATATTATTTGGTCAACTCTGGAGAAGGTACCATGTGGTGCTGATAATAAGGTGTATCTTTTGTTTTAGGATGAAATGTTCTATAAATATCTGTTAAATCAATTGGGTTCATAATTTCTGCTAGTTCCTCTATGTCTCTGTTTAGTTTCTCTTTCCATGATCTGTCCATTGATGACAGTAGGGTTTTGAAATCTCCCACTACTATTGTGTGAGGTTCAATATATGCTTAGAGTTTCAGTAAGGGTACTTTTATGAATTCTGGTGCCCTTGCATTTGGTGCATAGATATTGAGGATTTAGAGCTCAGCTTGGTGGATTTTTCCTTCGATGCATATGAAGAGTATTTCCTTTTCTCTTTTGATAAAATTTGGTTGAATGTCGATTTTATTTGACATTACCATTGCTTCTTCATGTTGTTTCTTTGGACCACTTGATTGGAAAATTGTTTTCCAACCTTTCACTCTGAGGTAGTATCTCTCTTTGTCACTGAGGTGTGTTTCCTGTATGCAGCAAAATGCTGGGTCCTGTTTACCTGTCCAGTCTGTTAGTCTATGTCTTGTTATTCGGGAATTGAGTCCATTGATGTTAAGAGATATTAAAGAATAGTAATGGTTGTTTGCTTTTATTTTTCTTGGTAGAGGCAGAATTATATTTGTTTTTCTCTCTTCTTTTGGTTTCTTTGCAAGGAGATTATTTTCTTGCTTTTTCTAGGGTGTTGGTTCCCAACTTGTATTGGAGTTTCCATCTATCATCCTTTGTAGGGCTCAATTTATTAGAAATGTATTGTGTAAATTTAGTTTTGTCATGGAATGTCTTTGTTTCTTTATCTACGTTAATTGAGTGTTTTGCTGGATATAGTAGCATGGACTGGCCTTTGTGACTTCTTACTGTCTGTATGAAATTTGCCAAGGATCTTCTGGCTTTCACAATCTCTGGCGAGATGCCTGTTGTTTGTGTTTTCTAGCAAATCTTTAAGGGCTTCTACTTTTTACCTGTGTTGGTCCATATTTCTTAAAATGAGTTATTTATGTCCTTCTTAAACTTCTCTATCATCATCATGAGGTGTTATTTTAAATTGAAATCTTTCTTTTCTGGTGGCAGAACTGGTCTCTGATGGTGCCAAGTAGTCTTGGTTTATCTTGCTTAGGTTTCTTTGCTTTCCTCTCCCTATCAGATTATCACTGGTGTTAGCTTGTTTTGCTGTCTCTGACATTGGCTTGACTCTTCTTGTAGTTTTTGTGTCAGCACGCATGTAGACCTGTTTTCTTTG
The DNA here is from genome assembly GCF_021556685.1 of Rattus norvegicus. Classification (NCBI taxonomy): domain Eukaryota; kingdom Metazoa; phylum Chordata; class Mammalia; order Rodentia; family Muridae; genus Rattus; species Rattus norvegicus. The sequence continues at coordinate 30,035,728 of NC_141554.1, forward strand.
AGCCAGATCTGGGAAAGGAGTACTATTCCTGGGTTTGGGTGACCAGAAAGAACCCTTCAGGCAGGTTGCTTGGAGCAAAAGATCTGGTCTTATCTCTATTGTAAGGTATGTCATAGCTCTAGGTGACTTTTGGTGCAGGCAGATACCACCTCATGGAACATTCTCCAAAACTGACCCTATAATGAGTCATAAAGCAAGCCTCAATTGATATATGTAGATTGGTATAATCCCATTGACCTTATTATGTCACCATTGATTAAATCTGGACTTCAACAAGAAAAGAAACAACAGAAAGTCCACATTCTTATGAAAACTCAACAAGTCCGTACTCAATTATGTCAGGGAAAAAATTGAGAAAGAAATTAAAGACTTTCTAGAATTCAATTAAAGCCAAGGGAGAACATACCATAAACTATTAAGACACTATGAAAGCACTGCTAAGAGGAAAGTTGCTAGCACTAAGTGCCATCATAAAGAAATGGGAGATTTAACACACTAATGAATTAATAGTAGGCTTGAAGGATCTAGAAAAAGAAGCAAATACACCCAGAAGGAGTAGACAGCAGAAAAAACTCAAAAGACAGAGCTGAAATCAACTAGAAAAAAGAACAATAAGAAGAATCAGCAAAACTAAGAGCTGGTTCTTTGAGAAAATGTCCAGGCCAAGAATACTGACAAGCCCTTAGCCAAACAAATGTAAAGGCAGAGAAGTAGTACCTAAATTAAGAAAGAAAATTAGAAGAGAAAAATGGAGTCATAACAATATACACAGAGCAAATTTAAATAACTAGCAGGACTTACTTTAACACCCTGCACTGTACAAAATTGGAAAAGCCAAGTGAAATATATGATTTTCTAGACAAATACCAAATGCCAAAACTAAATCAACATCAGGTAAACTAACTACATAGTTCTATTTCTTATAAGTAAATGGAAGCACAGAAACACACACTGATATTCTCTCAAGAAAAAAAAATGTCCAGGCCGGATCATTTTAGTTTAGAATTCTACAGACTTTCAAAAAAGAGCAAATATTAATACTCCTCAATTTTTTCCACAAAATACTAACAGAAGTAACACTGTAAAACTCATTATGAGGCCACAGTCACACTTATACATAAACCTCACAAAGATACAACAAAGAGAGTATATTTAAGACCAATTTCCCCTATGAAGATTATTGTAGATATACACAAGAATAGTACAAAACTGAATCCAACAATATATCAAAGACACCATCCAACATGATGAAGTATGCAAGTGTGGTTCAATATACTTCATCATGTTGTAATCCATGGCATAATTAAAATGAAACAAACAACAAAAAATACAACATGATCATCTCATTAGATTATGAAAAAGCCTCTGACAAAATCATTCATTGGTTTCATATTTGTGGGAGTCTAAAAGAGAATGTCACCAGGAAAATCCTCTGCAAGTTCTAGACATCAAGAACTAAGCATGATTTTAAGATAGTTGGAGTTTGAGGCACTACCCATGGAAATCCAATCCAGGTGTGCAGCAACAAGTAAGGGGCTTAGAATGAGGAAATGAGGCTGTAGAATTGCACTCTAGAGAGATCTCTAAGAAAAGCTGGTGTTAGGGGTTGGGGATTTAGCTCAGTGGCAGAGCGCTTGCCTAGCAAGTGCAAGGCCCTGGGTTCGGTACCCAGCTCAGAAAAAAAAAAGAAAGAAAGAAAGAAAGAAAAGCTGGTGGACAATCTGCCTATCTATACATATGCCTTGATATTTATTGAAGGCCATAGAAGGAAAGAGGAGGGAACTCAGAAAACTGCTAGAAATGGATTGATCTATCCAACATATGTCTGGACATTGTGACGAGGGTTCAAGTGGGCCTGGTTGAGTGTGTAACAAAAAGAAACAGATCTAGGAATTACAGGACTGGAACTCATCTTTCTATTGTAGATACTGTACTGATTAGCCTTGTTCTCAAGAAATCAACAAAGAATTCACCTACATAATATTATTGACAGGATACTAAGTGTCAGAGTGTAAGGATGGTGGTAGTAGCCAATGTTCCTGAAGGTGTCCCAGGAAAAGATTAGTCTGATCTCTGCTTCTAGTACTAGGACCTGCATAGCAAAAATAAACAGGTATCTGTGGGCCCGGGGCACTGGGAAGTCAATGCTACTATGTGCCCAAAGCTAGGTCTGGAGCTGCAGAGATTTTTCTGAGAGAAAATAATATTCCCACCTCATCAGCCCAATCTACTGAACAATGATTGACTGCAGAAGTAGGTTTCAGATTACAGAAATTATGAGGTAGTCTAATTATGTTTGTTATCAACAGATAAGTCCAGTTAATAAGCTTTGTCAACAGAGCAAGGCCAGGGAGTATGAGCATGTCACTTATGTGAGAGGTTCTGGGGAAGTATCATCATACCAATTAGTTCATAGTCTGTGCCCACAGAGTTATGACATAGAAGTGTAGCAATGGCAAAGTGAGTCATTGTTTTATAAATGAATAGAAAAACAGCAAATGAGTTACCTTGAAATCTAATCCTTGGACAGTGGGTATGGCCCTGTCCAGTTAGGTTAGCTTTAGTGAATGTGCCATATCTGATGCCTCTTCCAATGTCCAAGACATTGGAGGGTGGACACAGTTCAGAGGGTATTGTGTACAGTGTTATTCAACATGGAGAGCCAGATATGCTGGTGAGAAGAATGATTATGGTAGGCTCAGAAACACAAATTCTGTCACCAGGTTGTGGCATTATTAAGAAGTGTAGATTTCTTGGTGTGAGTGGTCTTGATAGAGTGAGTGTGTAACTTTTAGGTGAGCTTCGAGGCCTCACATGCACAACCATGGAAATTGTGACATTATTCTGCTGCCTGGGGATCAAGATGCGAAATTCTCAGCTTCTTCACCAGTAACACATCTGCTTTCATCCCATCCTGCTTTCTGCCATGATAATCATGGAGTAAATGTCTGTACTGTAAACCAGTCCAAATTAAATGATTGCTTTATAAGATTCATTACAGTTGAAGGGATCTCTAGCAGACCCAAACAGTACTGAATGGTTTTGCCATTTCCCATAACCTCTCTTGTTAAAGCATTAAATTGTATTCCTAAAGCTAGTCAAAAAGTTATAGTCCTTAATTTTGCCACTGGCTTGCTCCGGAAACTGATCCAGCAATCAAAATTCATTCTTTGGATACACTAACTAACAGTCCAATCAGGATTTACCAACTCAACCTAGGGAAAAAATGTCTCCTTTTGGACTTAAACTCATCCCTGCAGAAAAATACACCTGCCACATACTCTTTGGCATGTCAGCTCTAAAAGCATTCAACTCCCCTTTTCTCTCTGTGGTAACAAATCTCCTTTTTCCTGAGATTTTGTATGTTTTAACCCTACACAGGCCCCCATCCTTTCCTCCTAAGGTGAGCACAATTTTCCCAGCAATAAAGATTGACTAGAACACCAGCTACTGTCTGTCAAGACAGGATCTGTACATGGGACTATGAGAATGGGTTATTTAAATTTTTCCTCATGTTATCATTCACGTTTGATGCCCAAAATGGAACTGAATTTGACATACAATATTGGGTATGTCTGAGGCAGTCTGCTTTAGGAAAAAATCAGGGAAATGATGCTGTAGAGCTGAATGAGCAGGCCTTGCCTTGGGAGTGCTGGGATAGAAATCATGGAAGACTTACAGTTGATCTCAAAGGAAAAAGCAGGAGTGAGATTTTGTGACTGGAAAGGCTTGAGAATTTGGGGACAGGGGTAAGTATGAACTGCTGGAGTGGTTGAGACATATCCACATCCCCAAAAAACTGTTCCTGAGATAAGCAGGATTAGGACTGTCTTCTTCCCAATTCTGGGCCAGGATATCTTGGCATACATGGCCTGTATGACGCCCATATCCAATACCCTTGAGGAATTCTGTGTCCAAATTTCAGATAAAATTTTCTCCCTCCCTATAAAGGTATGTCCAGAAGTACCTGCAATTCTGCTTCATTACAATATAACATTTGATCAACTTAGCACCAGCCATAATATACCCTCTCCTCCAAAACCTCTCTCTACTCTCCAAGGTTTAAGTAGCCTCCAGTAAAAGAGATATCTTTCATTGAAAACTGTCTAGAAAAATGGCTGTTTCTCCTGGAACTGGAAGCCTACCAACATCTTGCAGAACATATGTTCCTGGTTAACTTTTATTCCTTCTTGCTTAGGCTGATGAACAATATTGCTTGACACCTCATAGGATAGAAGCAGGTCCCAGGCCAGCATTAGATCTACACATGTAGAACTAAGTTTCAAAATAATGAAATGGATCTAGTCAGACTGTTTCTGAGGGCACTTAACAAGTTACCCAGTGCAGGAATTTGCCAGTCAGAGCTATAACAGAGTGTAACTGGTTGTGTAGATCTCATCAAACACAAAGGCATATAATCACATTGACAACTAGAACTGTATATATATATATATATATATATATATATATATATATATATATATAAAGTGAATGTAGGATGCATACTAAGGGCAGAAATCATAGAAAAAGCAGCTATCTGCCTTGAATGACTTGAGCAAAGACAGACAATCTCAAAAGAAAGTAAGAGTGTGGAAATAGAGAATACTAACAAGGTTATGAGGCACTTACCAGATGGCTTGGGTTTTTATTGTAGTATCTAGAAGTACAACAAAAACTGTGTTTGTATCAGAAGCATGTTCGACTGTGAGAATACTTGCCAAGAAGTTCCATTACAGAAGTAGGTGGCTAGTAGTAGTTGCAGAGGTGATGGAAAGGACTAGGGGTGGGGTTGCTTTAGAGCCTTTGAGAAAATGTTAGGAGATCTTCAACCCATACTACAACACTAGACCAGGTAGGAGGTCTGGGTAGCTTCATTAGGCATAAATTATGTGTTTTCTATGCTTCCAGTGACAATGAAGATGGAACAAGTGTGCTTTTTTTCTTCAGAAAATCACCAGGGAAACCTATTGCAGGACCTGAATCACCACTGCTAAATATGGGAAGATGAGAAAGGTGTTGGTATATAAGAATTGGGAGAAGACAAAAGAAAAGGCTGTTGTTCAATATATGTAACCACAGTGAGTACTTAAAGTGTATTGACCACACAGCTAGGTTTTCTTTTGTAAGAACTTCCAGTAATATCTAGCATACTAATTGCATGACCATAGCTAGCATTGAGAACATAGTTATGAGGCTGTACAATGATTTTATGGAAACATCAGAAAACCAAATTATTGTATCATTTACCTATATAGAGGTAGGCTTGGATAAGGCAAAGTCTCTAGTGAGTAAGATACAGGGAGTTCGGCAGATAAAGCTAATATACTACATGTGAACATAGAAGAAGGAAGTTTAGACACAGAGTAAATTGTGCAGGTACGATTAGTTTTGGAGGAAATCATCAGGAAAATGTGGTTCAGGATGCACAAGCCTTCAGATATGCCTCCTGTTGTGGAGATGATACACTTTGGTTTGATGCTTTGGAAACTCACCTCATAATTTTGTTGCAGTTTGCATCCCAGAACGCTTTGTCTGGAAGAGAGAAAATAATGCTGGCATAATGCTTAAGAACAGTATCATAGAAGCTGCTATTTTACCTATTCATCCAAGTTCAGACCCTAAATTGTGGAGATAGAAGGTATATGCACTTCTTGGGATACTATCAAGTAAAGATGAAACACATCCAGACCTTGGAATTTGGACTTAGTTCTGACAGTTATCTTTCCTGCTCATCATATGCATCTATTAATCGATTTTCACAACTGGAGTTATGTTTTATACTGTTGTAGCCTTGGAGCAGGTTGTGTTTTGAAAACAAAAGTGTATTAAATAAAGAATGCTAAGGAAAGATATATGTCAATAGAAGAAAGCCAGGACCAATGTGCATGGCACTCTCAGGAGGGGAAATGTAGAGTGTGGAGTTAGCACAGACAGTCATCCATTCAGGGCCAGATGTCTTTAATTCTAAATTCTAGTAGACCTTCAAAGAAGAAATAATATTAATATTCCTCAAAATATTCTATAAAACAGAAATAGAGGAACATTACCGAATTCACTCTATGAAGCCACAATTAGACTGATACCTAAATCACACAAGGACCCAACCAAAAAAGAGAACTTCAGACTAAACTCACTTATGAATATCAGTTCAAAAATACTGATTAAAATTCTTGCAAACTGAATAAAATAACACATCAAAACCACCATTCACTGTGATCAAGTAGGCTTCATCCCAGAAATGCAAGGTTGTTTCAACATATGAAAATTCATTAAGGTAATCCACTATAGAATCAAACTCAAAGAAAAAAATCACATGATGATCTCATTAGATGCCAAAAAAATTTTGAAAAATTCAACACCCCTTCATGTTAAAATTATTGGAGAGATTAAGTATTCAAGGCCCACACCTAAACATAATAAAAGTAATTTACTCCAAACCAACAGCCATTATCAAATTAAATGAAGAGATACTTGAAGCAATCCCACTAAAATCAGGCACAAGATTAGCATACCCACTTTCTCCATATTTTTCAATATAGGGTTCAAAGTGCTGACTAGAACAATCAGACAACAAAAAGAGATCAAGGGGTTACAAATTGGGAAAGAAGAAATAAAGGTATGACTACTTGTTGATGACATGATAATATATATAAGAAACCCCTCAACCAGAGAAATTATCCAGCTAATAAACAACTTCAACAAAGTGGCCAGATATAAAATTATCTCAAATAAATCACTAGCCTTCCTTTCCTTTATACAAATAAAAAACAGGCTGAGAAAGAAATTAGGGAAACATCTCTCTTCACAATAACCAACATAATATAAAATATCTTGGGGTTACACTAACCAAACATGTGAAAGATCTGTACGACAGAAACTTCAAGTCATTCAAGAAATAAATCAGCCCACAGCTCCCTGCTCCCAAACCCCGAGGGAGAGAGAGCTTACTGCCCAGAGAGGAGGGCACTCCTGAGACTACAGGGCAAGAGAACCCCAGTACTGCCCACACTTGCCCACATCCCTGGTCCAAGAAGAAACTGTATAGGGCCTCTGGGAACAGGAAGATAGGGGCACTCAATGCTCCAGTCCAGACACCGCCCGGATATGAAGGGACCTGGTCAAACAGCTCCCTGCACCCAAATCCTGTGGGAGGGAGAGGCTAGACTCTCAGAGGGGTGGACACACCTGGGAAGCCAGAGAAGACTACTCTCTGTCCACATTTCTGACTCTAGAGGAAAATGCCTAACGCCACCTGAACCCCGTGTGAACAGGGTCCCAAGCATAGGCAGAGACAATGTGATAGCAAGAGGCAAGCACAGGAACCAAAGCAACAGAAACTAAGATTACATGGCATCATTGGAGCCCAATTCTCCCACCAAAGCAAAAACTGAATATCCAAACACAACAGAAAAGCAAAATCAAGATTTAAAATCACATTTGATCATGATGCTGGAGGATTCCAAGAAAGTCATGAGGAACTCCCTTAGAGAAATGCAGGAATACACAAATATAAAAGTCGAAGCCTATAGAGTGGAAAGGAAAAATACCTGAAAGAATTCCAGGAAAATATAATCAAACAGGTGGAGGAATTAAAAATGGAATAGAAGCAATAAAGAAAGAACAAAGAGAGACAACCCTGGATATAGAAAACCAAAGGAAGAGACAAGGAGCCGTAGATACAAGCATCACCAACAGAATGCAAAAGATAGAAGAGAGAATCTAAGGAGCAGAAGATTTTATAGAAATCATGCACACAACTGTCAAAGATAATGGAAAATGGAAAAAGATACCGGCCCAAAACATACAGGAAATCCAGGACACAATGAGAAGATCAAACCTAAGAATAATAGGTATAGAAGAAAGTGAAGACCCCCAACTCAAAGGACCAGTAAATATCTTCAACAAAATTATAGAAGAAAACTTCCCTAACCTAAAGAAAGAGATGCGCATAAACAAACAAGAAGACTACAGAACTCCAAATAGATTAGGCCAGAAAAGAAACTCCTTCTGTCACATAATAGTCACAATACCAAATGCACAAAACAAAGAAAGAATATTAAAAGCAGTAAGGGGAAAAGGTCAAGTAACATATAAAGATAGACCTATCAGAATTATACCAGACTTCTCCCCAGAGACTATGAAATCCAGAAGATCCTGGACAGATGTCATACATACCCTAAGAGAGCACAAATGCCAGTCCAGGTTACTGTATCCAGAAAAACTCTCAATTAATATAGATGGAGAAAACAAGATATTACATCACAAAACCAAATGTACAGAATATCTTTCTACAAACCCAGACCTGCAAAGGATAATAAATGGTAAAGCCCAATACAAGGAGGCAAGCTAATCCCTACACAAAGCAAGTAACTAATCGTTTTGCAACAAAACAAAAGAAGACAAGCACAAACATAATCGCATATCCAAACATGAATATAAAAGGAAGAAATAATCACTATTCCTTAATATCTCTCAACATCAATGGACTGAATTCCCCAATAAAAAGACATAGATTAACAAACTGGATACACAATGAGGACCCAAAATGTTGCCGTCTACAGGAAACACACCTCACAGACAAAGACAGACCCTACCTCAGAGGAAAAGGCTGGAAAACGAGTTTCTAAGAAAATTGTTTGAAGAAGCAAGGTGGAGTAGCCATTCTAATATTGAATAAAATTGATTTTAAACAAAAAGTCATCAAAAAAGATATGGAAGGACACTCCATATTCATCAAAGGAAAAATCCACCAAGATGAAATCTCAATCTTAAATATCTATGCTCCAAATACAAGTGCACCTGCATACATAAAAGAAACCTTACTAAAGCTCAAAGCACACATTGAACCTCACACAAAAATAGTAGGAAATTTCGATACCCCACTCTCATCAATGGACAGATCATGGAAATAGAAATTAAACAGAGACATAAACAGACTAAGAGAAGTCATGAAACAAATGATTTAGAAGATATTTATAAAACATTCTACCCCAAAGCAAAACGATATAACTTCTTCCCACCAACTCCTGGTACTTTCTCCAAAAGTGACCATATAATTGGTCATAAAACAGGCGTCAACAGACACAGAGAGATAGAAATAATCCCATGCATCCTGTCAGACCACTACATGCTAAAGCTGGTCTTCAAAAACAATAAGGAAAGAATGCCCACATATACATGGAAGTTGAATAATGCTCTACTCAATGATGACCTGGTCAAAGAAGAAATAAAGGAAGAAATTAAAGACTTCTTAGAATTTAATGAAAATGAAGGTACAACATACCCAAAATTATGAGATACAATGAAAGCTGTGCTAAGAGGAAAACTCATAGATCTGAGTACCTACAGAAAGCAACAGGAGAGAACATATATCAGCAGCTTGACAGCACACATAAAAGCTCTAGAACAAAATTAGACAAAAACACCCAGGAAGAGTAGAAGGCAGGAAATAATCAAACTCAGAGCTGAAATCAACCAAGTAGAAACAAAAAGGACTATGCAAAGAATCAACAGAACCAAAAGCTGGTTCTTTGAGAAAATCAACAAGATAGATTAAACCCTTAGCCAGACTAACCAGAGGACACAGAGAGTGTGTCTAAATTAACAAAAGCAGAAATAAAAAGGGAGACATAACAACAGAGCCAGAGGAAATTCAAAAAATCTTCAGATCCTACTGCAAAAGTCTATAGTCAACACAATTTGAAAATCGGGAGGAAATGGACACTTTCCTAGACAGATATCAGGTAGCAAAGTTAAATCAGGAACAAATAAACCATTTAAACAAATCCATAAAACCTAAAATAGAAGCAGTCATTAAAAGTCTCCCAACCAAAAAGAGCCCAGGTACAGATGGGTTCAGTGCAGAATTCTATCTTACCTTCGTAGAAGACCTCATACCAATACCACCCAAAATATTCCATGAAACTGAAACATATGCGGTGCTACTGAATTCCTTCTATGAAGTCACAATTACTCTTATACCTTAACCACACAAACACCCAACAGAGAAAGAGAATTTCAGACCACTTTTCCTTATGAATATTGACGCAAAAATACTCAATAAAATTCTTGCAAACCGAATCCAAGAGCATATCAAAGCAATCATCCATCATGATCAAGTAGGCTTCATTCCGGGGATACAGGGATGGTTTATTATATGGAAAACCACCAACCTAATCCACTATATAGACAAACTGGAACATAAAAATGACATGATCATTTCATTAGATGCAGAGAAAGCATTTGACAATATTCAACACCACTTCATGGTAAAAGTCCTGGAAAGAACATGAATACAAGGCCCATACCTAAACATAGTAAAAGCCATATACAACATACCAGTAGCTAATATTAAACTGAGTGGAGAGAAACTCGAAACAAACCCACTAAAATCAGGGACTATACAAGGCTGCCCACTCTCTCCCTACATATTCAATATAGTTCTTGATGTTCTAGTCAGAGCTATCAGACAACAAAAGGATATCAAAGGGATACAGATTGGAAAGGAAGAAGTCAATATATCACTATTTCAAGATGATATGATTTTATACTTAACTGATTCCAAAAGTTCCAACAGAGAACTACTAAACCTGCTAAACTTCAGGAAAGTGGCTGCGTATGAAATTAACTCAAATAAATCAGTAGCCTTCCTCTACACAAAAGAGAAATGAGTTGAGACAGAAATTAGGGAAATGACACCATTCACAATAGTCTCAAATAATATAAAATACCTCGGTGTGAATTTAACCAAGCAAGTGAAAGATCTGTATGATAAGAACTTCAAGCCTCTGAAGAAAGAAATTGAAGATCTCAGAAGATGGAAAGATCTCCCATGCTCATGGAATGGCAGGATTAATATAATAAAAATGGCCATTTTATCAAAAGAGATCTACAGATTCACTGCAACCCCCTTCAAAATTTCAACCCAATTCTTCATAGAGTTAGACAGAACAATTTGCAAATTCATCTGGAATAACAAAAAAGCCAGGCTAGCGAAAACTATCCTCAAGTACAAAAAGACTTCCAGGGGAATCACTATCACTGAACTCAAGAAGTATTAATGTGATAAAAACTGTATGGTATTGGTACAGAGAGAGACAGATAAACCAGTGGAATAGAATTGACAACGCAGAAATGAACCCACACACTTATGGTCACTTGATTTTTGACAAAGGTGTCAAAAACATCCAATGGAAAAAAGATAGCTTTTTCAGGAAACGGTGCTGGTTCAACTCGAAGGCAGCATGTAGAAGAATGCAGATCGATCCATTTTTATCACCCTGTACAAAGCTTAAGTCCAAGTGGATCAAAGACCTCCACATCAAACCAAATACACTCAAACTAATAGAAGAAAATGTGGGGAAGAATCTCAAACACATGGGCACTGGAGAGAATTTCCTGAAAAAAAAAAAACCAATGACTTGTTCTCTAAGATCAAGAATTGATAAATAGGATCTCATAAAACGGCAAAATTCTGTAAGGCAAAGGACACTGTGGTTAGGACAAAACAGCAACGAACAGATTTGGAAAAGTTTTTTACCAATTCTGCAACAGATAGAAGGCTTATATCCAAAATATGCAAATAACTCAAGAAGTTAGACTGCAGGTAGACAAATAACCGTATTAAAAATTGTGTTCAGACTCCAGTGAACTAGATTGTTGGGGGGAGGGCGGCAATGGGGGGAGGATGGGGAGGGGAACACCCATAAAGAAGGGGAGGGGGAGGGATTAGGGGGATGTTTGCCCGGAAACCGGGAAAGGGAATAACACTCGAAATGTATATAAGAAATACTCGTTAATAAAAAAAATTCAAAAAAAATAAAATTAACTCAAACAAATCAGTACCCTTCCTCTATTCAATGTTAAAGAGGCACACATGACCGACTGACTATCCCTGGCTGTGAGCAACATGGACATAGACAAACCATGGTTACTAGCTTTTGCCACCTTATAAGCCCAACACCCTTAGCTATCCTGATTCCTGACACACACACACACACACACACACACACACACACACACACACACACACACCAGGCTTTTTTCTGGACCAAAAACATTGAGTGATAGGAGCTGAAAAAAAAATTGTGTTCAGAGCTAAACAAAGAATTCACAGCTGAGGAATGCTGAATGGCTGAGAAACATCTAAAGAAATGGTCAACATCTTTAGTCATAAGGGAAATGCAAATCAAAACCACCCTGAGATTCCATCTCACACAAGTCAGAATGTCTAAAATCAAAAACTCAGGTGACAGCAGATGCTGGCGAGGATGTGGAGAAAGAGGAACACTCCTGCATTGTTGGTGTGAAAGAGGAACACTCCTGCATTGTTGGTGTGATTGCAGACTCGTATAACCATTCTGGAAATCAGTCTGGAAGTTCCTCAGAAAATTGGACATTGAACTATCTGAGGACCCAGCTATACCCCTCTTGGGCATATGCCCAAAAGATGCCCCAACATCTAACAAAGACACATGCTTCACTATGTTTATAGCAGCCTTATTTATAATAGCCAGAAGCTGGAAAGAACCCAGATGCCCTTCAATAGAGGAATGGATACAGAATATGTGCTACATCTTCACAGTGGAATACTACTCAGCTCTCAAAAACAATGACCTTATGAAATTCATAGGCAAATGAATGGAACTTGAAAATATCATCCTGAGTGAGGTAACCCAGTCACAGGAAAACACACATGGTATGTACTCATTGATAAGTGGATATATCCCAAATGCTCGAATTACCCTAGATGCACCGAACACATGAAACTCAAGAAGGATGACCAAAATGCAAATGCTTCACTCCTTCTTTAAAAGGGGAACAAAAATACACTTGGGAGGGTATAGGGAGGCAGTGTTTAGAACAGAGGCAGAGGAAACACGCATTCAGAGCCTGCCCCATCTGTGGACCATACATATACAGCCATCACACTAGATAAGATGGATGAAGCAAAGAAGTGCAGTCTGACAGGAACCGGATGTAGATCTCTCCTGAGAGACACCACCATGATACTGCAAATACATAAGCAAATGTCAGCAGCAGTCCACTAAACTGAAAACGGGACCCCTGTTAAAGGAATCAGAGAAAGGACTGAAAGAGCTTGAAGGGGTTTGAGACCCACTGTGAACAACAATGACAACCAACCAGAGCTTCCAGGGACTAAGCCACTCCCCAAAGACTATACATGGACTGATCCTAGACTCCAAGACTGAACCCCCAGCGAACGTAATTGTTGGGGGGAGGGCAGTAATATGGGGAGGATGGGGAGGGGAACACCCATATAGAAGGGGAGGGAGAGGCGTTAGGGAGATGTTGGGCAAGAAATCAAGAAAGGGAAAACAATTGAAATGTAAATAAGAAATACCTAAATTGATAAAGATGGAGAAAATAAAAGAAATAAATAAATCAAAAAAGGATCTCAGAAAATGGAGAGACCTTCCATGTTCATTGTTTGGCAGAATTAATATAGTAAAAAAGGCCATCCTACCAAAGGCAATCTACAAATTCAATGCAATCCCCATTAAAATTCCAACATAATTCTTCAAATACGGTGAAAAAGCAAGTTTCAAAATCATCTAGATAAGCAAAATAAATGCAAAATAAAAAAAAAACTGTTCTTAACAATAAATGAAAGGCTGGGGGAATCATGATCCCTAAGCTCAAGCTCTGCTAAAGAGCAATAGTGATTAAAACTTGCATGATATTATTACAGGAAAAAAACAAGTTGAACAATTGAATAGAAATAAAGACCCAAATATAAAACTACGCACTTAACACACACGTGATCTTTGACAAAAAGCCAGAAATATACAATCAAAAATAGAAAGCATTTTCAATAGATGGTGCTAGTCCAACTGGCTGTTTGTATGTAGGAAATTGAAAATAGACCCATATTTGTCACCTTGCACAAAGCTTAAGTCCTAGTTGATTGAGGACCTCAATATAAAAGAATATACACTCAATTTAACAGAAAGAAAGTGAGAAAGAACCTTGAGCTCATTGTCACAGGGACATATTTCCTAAACAGAAGAGAACTTCAATGGCTCAGGCCCTCAGATCAGCTACTTTAAATGGGATCTCACAAAATTGAGAAGCTTCTGTAAGCACAGGACATAGTCAATAAGATAAATAAGCAACCTACAGATTGGGAAATAATATTCACTAACCCACAACTGATAGAGGGCTGATATCCAAAATACATAAAGAACTCAAGAAGCTAATCACCAAAAAACCCAACAACCCAATCAAAAAATGGGTATAGAACTAAACCAAGAGTTTAGAACAGAGGAATCTCAAATGGCTGAGTAATACCAAAAGAAAGTTTCAGTGCTTGCTCTATTCCTCTCTTCCCCTTTTGTCCCTTCTCTCCCCATTCCCCTCCCCCCTCTCTCCATGTGCTCCTGACCAACCTCTCCTCCTCTCCTCCTCTCTTATTCTTCCCTTTCTGTCTCTGTCTGTCTCTGTCTGTCTGTCTGTCTGTCTCCTGGTGCCTGGAATAAACTCTATTCTATATTAAAAGAAAAAAAAAGATTCAAAGTCCTTAGTGATCAGAGAAATGCAAATCAATATGACCCTGAGATTCCAAATTACACCAATCACAATGTCACCTCAGGTGACAACACATATTGGTAAGGATGTGGAGGAAGAGCAACACTCCTCTATTGCTTTTGAGATTGCAGACTGGTAAAAAGGCTCTGCAAATTAATTTGGAGGTTCCTCCCAAAATTAGAAATAGATCTACCTAAAGAACTAGCAATAGCACTCTTTGGAATATACCAAGAAGATGCCCCACAAGGCCACAGGGACACATAATCCACTATGTTCATAGTAGCCTTATTTGTAATAGAAAGCCAGAAGATGGAATCAACCCCAATGTCCCATGAAAGAAGAAAGGATACAGAAAATATGGTTCATTTACACAATGACATACTCCTCATTATGAAGAATAGGGATATCCCGAGTTTTGCAGACAATTTGATAGAACTAGAAAATCTCACCCTGATTGAGGTAACTCAGACCAAAAAAGGAGATGCACTTAGTAGTAAGTGTATATTAGCCAAAAAAGTACAGAATATCCAAGACACAGTTCACAGAATCCCGAAAGGTCAACAAGATGAAGGGCCCAAGTGATGAGTCCTCAGTCCCTATTGGAAGTAAGAAGAAAGCAACCACAGAGGGAGAGAGTGAGGGACCTGGGAACAAAAGGAGATGGGGTGAGAGGGGAACATGATCTGCAATTGAGTGGGGGAAAATGACTGAAGGCCTAAGGGCTACCAAATAATGGAAACAGGCTATCTCAGAAGGTAGGAGTTTGGGAGGACACTCCAGAATGTTCCACAGACCTAGGAGGTGAGAGGCCCTCAGGGGTTAAAGGGGAGGACCCTAGATGAAGTGCCCTACAGTGGTGAGAAGAATTTATAAAGCCCAACTCCAGCAGAAAGACAGGGTATTAAGAGAGGTTTGGGGTTGCTATCCCACAGTCAAAACTCTGACCCATATTTGTTCCTGTCTGAAAAAAGAGCAACCATTGGAATGGAGAAGAGCCTGGGTAAAAGAAAATTCAGTGACTGACCCAAAGTGGGATCCAGCTCAAGGGGAGGCCCCAAGACCTGAAACCATTGCTGAAGCTATGGTGCACTCACAAAAAGGGGTCAATCATGACTGTCCTCTGAAAGATACCACAAGCAGCTTCAAAAGTCAGATACAGATATTTGCATACAACCAATGAACAGAAGCTGCTGATACCTGTGGTTGAATTAGGAAAAAGCTGGAGGAAGCTGAGAAGGAAGGCAACCCTTTTCTTACAGGATGAGACCAGCAGTCTCAATTAACATGGACCACATGATCTCTGAGACCCTTGATCATGAACCAGGCAGCATAAACCACCTAATATGAAGCCTGCAACACATATACAGCAGAAGACTACCAGTCTTGGTTCAGTCAGAGATGGTGTACCCAACACTCAAGAAACAGGAGGTCCCATGGAGTTTAGAGTTCTGTGGATTTGGGGGAGTGAAGACATCCTTGAGAATATTGGGGGTGTGAGAGGAGGAGATATGAGATATAGAAAAGTTGCAGGGTGGACTGGGAGGGAAATAAAATCTGGAGTGTAAAGTTGAATAAATAAATAAATTTGAGATTCATGAATGATAAACACATTCTGTCCCTTTAACATTAGGACTCAGGATTTCTGCTCTGAGGGACCTTCTTGGAGCCCTCAGAAAACAGGAGCTGAGGAGCAGTGTGGGACAGGAATCTTTCAGGTTCCATTTGCAACTAAAGCTGGGCCTGTGCCACAGATCTCTATGTCCAGATCCTGCTGAGAGAAACCCAAAGCCCCAGGACAGTTGACATACCTGAGAGCACAGGTAGGACAAACATTTCTGCTCTAGTGACCCTCCCAGAGCCCTTGGGATGCAGGACCTGAGGAGCAGTCTGGAACAGAAGCCTTCTAGTTTTCTGTGTGTACCCTGAACTGCTCTTGTGCTCTCTGAACCCAGATCCCTTTAGCAGACAACTGGTATCCCAGGAGTGTTGGCACACAAGCTTTCAGGAGGGTCAAGAGACAACTAGATGGTGAAAGGCAAATGCAGGAAACTAAGCAGAACCTAGTTCTCCCACAAAAGCAAATATTGGAAATCACAACACACTGGAAAAGCAAGATTTGGATTTAAAATCCGATCTCATTTTGATGATAGAGGACTTCAAGTAGGACATAAAAATCTCCCTTAAATAAATATAGGGCAACACAGGTAAACAAGAAGAAGCCTCTAAGAGAAAACACAAAAATCCTTTAAAGATTTTCAGGAAAACACAAAAAAGGTTGAAGGGATTTAACAATGTCAATCAGTATCTAAAAATGGAAATAGAAATCATAAATCACAATGGGAGTCAACTCTGGAGATAGAAAACCTAGGAGAGTGATCAGGAGTCATAGATGCAATCATCACAAAGAGAATACATTAACTAGAAGAGAGAATTTCAGGTGCACAAAATACCATGCAAAACATTGACACAATAGTCAAAGAAAATGCAAAATGCAAAAAAAGTCCTAATACAAACCATTCGGGAAATCCAGGACACAATGAGAAGACCAAAGCTAAGAATAAAAGGTATAGAAGAGAGCAAAGATTCTCAACTTAAAGGGCCAATAAATATCTTCAACAAAATTATAGAAGAAACTTCCCTAACTTAAAGAGATGCCTATAAGCGTAAAAAAAGCCTACAGAACTCTAAATAGATTGGACCAGAAAAGAAATTCCTCCTATCACATAATAGTCAAAACACCAAATGCACTAAAAAAGAGGAATAATATTAAGAGAGGTAAAAGGAAAATGTCAAGTAATATATAATGCAGACCTAACAATACTGTGCCAGACTTCTCTGCAGAGCCTATGAAAGCTAGAAGGTTTTGGGCAGATGTCATATAGACCTTAAGAACACAAATGCCAGCCCACACTACTATATCCAGGAAAACTCTGCATCACCATAGATGAAGAAAACATGCTATTCCATAACAAAATCAAATTTACATAATATATTTTTACAAATCCATGCTTTAATGGGATAATAGTTTGAAAACTCCAACACACATAGGGAAACTACACTTTGGAAAATCCAGAAAGTAATCTTCTTTCAACTAAACTAAAAGAAGTTAGCCACAGAAACATAATTTCACCTCTAACCCCAAAAAAATAGGAAACACAAGTCAATAGATCCTAATATTTCTCAACATCAGTTGACTCAATTCCCCAATAAAAAGACAAAATCTAACAGGATGGATATGTAAACAGGACTTAGCATTTTGATGCATACAGGAAACACTTCAGTGACAAAGACAGAGACTTCCTGAGAGTGAAAGGCTGGAAAATTTTTCCAAGCAAATGTTCCCAAGAAACAAACTTGAGTAGCAATTCTAATATGGAATAAAATTGACTTTCAAACAAAAGTAATCAAAAAAAGATAAGGCAGGAAACTTCATAGCCATCCAAGGAAAAATCTATGAAGTGATCTCTCAATTCAGTATATCTATGTCCAAGGCCAAGGCACAGACATTCATAAAAGAAACTTAAATAAAATTCAAAACACACATTGCACATCACACAATAGTGGGTGCCTTCAACACAACACTATCATCAATGGACAGATCATGGAAACAGAAATTAAACAGAGGCACAGTGAAACTCACAGTAGTTATCAACCAAATGGATTTAACAGATATCTATAGAACATTTAATCCTAAAAAAAAAGAATATAAATTCTTTTCAGTACTTCATGGTATCTTACTCAAAATTGATCACATAATTGGTCATATAACAGGTATCAACAGATAAAAGATAATAGAAATGATCTGATGTATTCGATCAGATCACCATGGACTAAAGCTGGTCTTCGATAACAACAAAAACTACACATACACATACACACAGAAGCTGAAAAATGCTTTACTCTATGATAACATAGGATGAAATAAAGAAATTAAAGGCTATTTAGAATTTAATGATAATGAAGGCACAACATACACAAACTTATGGGACACAATGAAAATAGTGATAAGAAGAAACGTCATAGCTCACAGTTCCTCCAAAAAGTAACTGGAGGGAGAATATACTTGACATCATACCTGAAACCTCTAGAACATAAAGAAGCAAATACACCCAAGAGGAGTAGAAGGCAGTAAATAATCAGACTCAAGCCTGAAATCAACTAAGTAGAAACAAAAAGAACTGTAGAAAGGGTCAACAAAACCAGGAGATTTTTTTTGAACAATTCAACAGGATAGACAAACCCTTAGTTAAACGAACCAGTAGTTTAAGAGACATTGTCCAAAATTAACAAATTCAGAAATGAAAAGAGATACATAACAGCAGAAACTGAGGAAATCAAAAAATCAGATATTACTGCAAAAACCTATCCTCAAGAAAACTTGAAAATCTGAATAAATGGACATTTTTTAGGCACCTACTAAGTACCAAATTTAAATGAGGATCAGATAAACCACCTAAATAGGTCCATACCCCTAAAGAAATAAAAGGGGTCATTAGAAGCCCCACTCCCCACCAAAAAATGGCCCAGGACCAGAAAGGTTTAGTGCTGAATTATATGAGATATTCATAGAAGACCTAATACCAATAAGCGCCAAATTTTTCCACAAAATAGAGGCAGAAGGACCACTACCCAATTCCTTCTATGGAGCCCCAATTACACAGATACTGAAATCACTTAAAGATCCAACTAATAAGAGAACTTCAGACCAATTTACCTTATGAATATCAATGACAAAGTACTCAAAAGATTCTCACAAACTGAATCTAAGAACACATCAAAACAATCATCCATCATGATCAAGTAGGCTTCATCCCAGGCATGCAGGGATGGTTTAATATAAGGAAAATCATCAACGTAATCCACTATATAAACAAACTGAAAGATAAAAACCACATGATCATTTCATTAGATGCTGAGAAAGCATTTGACAAAATTCAACACCCCTTCATGATGAAAGTTCTGGAAAGAACAAGAATTCAAGGCCCATACCTAAACATGGTAAAAACCATATTCAGCAAACCAGTAGCCTAAATAAAGCTAAATGGAGAGAAATTTGAAGCAATCCCACTACAATCAGGGGCTAGACAAGCTGCCCACTCACTCCCTACCTATTCAATATATTACTTGAATTCCTAACTAGAGCAATTAGACAACAAAACAAGGTCAAAGAAATATAAGACAGGCTGTGAGAACAAAATGCAGCACCAGGTTTATAGTGAACATAGACTGAGCAACGAGACATGCGTCCTTTGCTGATGATAATAGAACCAGTGTTGTCTAAGCTTTTGAAAAACAGAATGTTGTTGGTAAGATCCTGACACTGGACAGAGTTTTTTAACTTGCTATAGCTTGGTTTTCCTCATAGTTGGTTTGATTATAGTTCTGTCTTTAACTCCTGGCATACAGTAAGAGAATATTTACCTTGATTTTGTTTTGTTTTTATTTTACAGGGGCCAAGAGATGAGAGGTAAGTCTTAATTAAGACTTAATTAAGTGCTTCTACTGATTGGCTTGTTGGCAAGATTTGTAAAGTTTTCTTGATTTTTTTGAGAGAGAGCACAGCCCACTAGAAGTGGTGTCATACTTTGTCAGTTGATACACAGTTAATGAGCTATATGAAAAAAAGTAACTAGCTTAGTGAGGGCCTTAGGGTTTTATTACTGTGAATAAATACCATGACTAAAGCAAGTCTTATAAAGGACAACATTTAATTTTGGCTGGCTTACAGGTTTAGAATTTCAGTCCAGAATCATCAAGTGAGGAACATGTCAGCATCCAGGCAGGCATGGTACACGAGGCGCTGAGGGTTCTACATCTTCATCTGAAAGCTGCTAGCATAATAGTGATTTCCAGGCAGCTAGGATGAGGGTGTAATAGCCCAAACACACAGTCCTACACCTATTCCAACAGGGCCACACATTCTCATAGTGCCACAGTCTGGGTGGAGCATATACAAACCAAAACAGTCACAAATATGTCACTGTAGAATGATAATAATTATCTTCCTTCTATGGCCTCTGTGTCAGTTCCTGCTTCAAGTTTCCTGCCTGGAGTTCAAATGTTTAAGTGAAATAAACCCTTTCCTCCAAACTCTCTTTTGGTCATTTTATCTCATTATATTGTTAAAAGAGTCATGTGTTTGGGAAAAACTTTCCAATGGCCTTTATCAGGAAATTCTTTCCAGTAACAATTTGAGTATGAATGTTAGAACATGCAATATAAAGTTAAGTCCAGGTGGTATTAGCTCTGTGATAATAAAACATGAAATACCAATACTGCAGCCTCAAGACTAGGCATGACCTGGATGTATAGGGATGGTAATGTCAACCAAGCTGAGGTGGATAAAGTGTGTTACAGGCAAATATGCTGAATAATGAAAGCATATGCCTGGAGGCCTGTGAGTTCAGAGCAACCCCAATAGGTCTATATTAAGATAGAACTCACTAGTATGTGTAGATTCAGGGAACAGTTGAACAGAACCATTTCTGAGAGTGTAAGAATGTCAAAAGCAGGTGAGGTAATACGGAGATCATCCTCCATAAACCTGGAGGCAGGCAAACTTGGTGTATGTTAGTTGGGCGAGAAAACTTTAGTTCTTAGATGAAGCTATATGGGGCAGTTAGTACAGAATCTGCTAGACAGGAATTCTCTAGAGGAGTATGGGGATGGTGTAGTAGAGATTATTCAGAGAACGCTAACCAAATTTGTTATGAGATATGTGAATTTAGGGCTAGACATATAAACCATGTAGTTGTGGACAGCAATGGCATTGGGTGCTACAGACCATGATCATATAATTTGGTGTATGAGATGAGCTTACTGTACTAATATTTAGGAGTATGCTATTGGTAGAGGCAGGCATTATTCTGATGAATGAAGAAGGGAAAGATGATACAGAATCTGATTGGTCACAGGGATTAAGTTTAAGATGGTGGACCAGGCCAGGAAATGTAGGTCAAGATTACTAGGGAGTTCTGATATAGGATCTGTTTAACAATAGTTGGAGTATATAGATGGTCCAGAAAGATGTGGTACAGGGAAGGTGGAATGGAAATTAAGCCAGTGAGCTACAAGGCAAGTTATCTCTGTACCTCAGAGGATGAAAATGCTATACAATGTTTTATTGAAATTATTTTTAAATTTGTTTTAAGCAAAGAACAGGAACTATTCTTTTAAGAGTAAATGTGTCTGTCTTATGGTTTTGCTGCTGTGAACAGACACCTTGACCAAGGCAACACTATAAGGATACTGTTCAATTTGAGCTGGCTTAGAGAGTCAGAGGTTCAATCCATTCTTATCATGGTGGGAACACAGGTGCATCTAAGCAGGCATAGTGCAGGGAGATCTGAGAGTTCTATATCTTCACCTGAAGACTGCTAGAGTAAGACTGACTTGCAGGCAGCTTGAGTGAGGACCTTAAGATTGTGCCTACAGTGACACACCTACTACAACAAGGCCACACCTTTTAATAGTGCCACTCACTGGGCTAAGCATATATAAACCACTACAATGTTCTAGCAAGTACTTCAGGGAAAAATAAAAGAAATCAGACATAGAAACTGAATGGCTCCTCCTAGGTTTTGGGCATGCTGTGATGAAACCATAGGAGAATTAGAGGATATTCCAGCAGGTGAAACTGGTGAGGAATTTACAGCGCAAATCTTGAGAGTGTTATTATGATAGCTCAGGTGTGAAGCTTTCTGGACATATTCACCAGGAAAATCAATGCGAAAGTTGGTTGACCAGTGGGGATGGGACTGTCCATGTAGGAGGAATTTCTGTGGCTCCCACAAAATAAACATAAGAAGAATTTGCTTATTCTTAGCCCATCATGTGTTTTTCTGTTAGGTTGTGTATGGTGGGGGCAGAAGGGGGTGTCTGATAGGCAAGGGGAGGGAAACACTATGAAGAGATAGTGCCTGACCCACCTGTGTGGTTATGGATAAGTCTAATATTGAAAATGGCACAGATAATATGTAAAGTATGATGATAATAACACTATTATACCATCATGAAAGAACCAGCAAGTTTTATGTGTTGAGATCTAAGCCTAATAGCATGGAAATGAAAAGAAGCTGGGAGGGTATGTGGTCAACTACAAATGATCTGCTGAATATCATCAGGATAATCAGTTTAATATCTGTGCAACATAGCTAGGTTTGGGAATGTATTCAAGGGGTAGACATTCTTAGAACCTCTATAACTTATTTAAAAAGCTGGTTCAGGCACTGGATGACCATAGTAATACCTCGAAGGGTATAATTTGTCCTGGTAGGCAATGTTTTCCCAAGCTCATGAAGCTATAAGTATGCATGATCTCTAGATTTAAGATTATGCATTGGAGTCTGGAGCATGAATGGGTTAGCTTATTTTAGCAACTCAAAATGAAAGAAGCTTCAAGCACCATGTGTCATGAACTATGACTTGCAGGGTAATGGTAGAGCTGTTAAGTGAGGTTAACCAGATTTTGTTTTATGAGAACATGTGAAGAACCATCTCAGAAACTGCATTCCTGGATATAGAAATGGGATTGTAGGGATGGAATACTTAAATAAAACTCTGAAATCTCACCAGATAAACTTCATGCATAATACTCACAACTGCAACTAAGTTTGGCGTTGTGTAGAAAGCATATGCAGAGATGGTGATGAAAAAATCCACTTTAGAAAATCAATTCCTTAACTCTGTCAGCAGGGTTAGAATACAGGGTAAAAAGATGGTATAAGCATAATGGGAGTATTGTGCAGATCATCACCAGAAAACAAGTGTAATATCTGAGTTTCTAAAGCTAAAGCTAGGAGTGTAGAGGTGGTGAAGTCGATAGGTTTTGGAAGTATGCTCCATTGAAAATATGTACAAAGGTTTTATGATACAGGTGGAAGTGTGGAGATAATTCTGACAGGAAATGACCTTGTCTTTTCCAGACCAAATCATGATGCCATGCTTATGTCTAGTTGGAATTGCCCAGATGGATAATGCAAAATACTTCTTATGAAACTGAGCAGGAAATGGCAGGATAGGTGGTATATGACAGAACATATGCATTGGAGTGTGGGAATATCTCTAGTAGGCAAGACAGTGTTCAGTTCACTAGACAAAGACAGTATGAATTACTCATTCATTGCATCTGGTAGTAGTCTAGGAGTGTGGCAATGAAAAGTAATGGAATGACAATTTGAGCATGAATGGCCCCATTAACCTATGTATTTGAAAGCTTAATCCTTAGTTTGCAGAACTGATATATAGTTTTTAAGGGAGATTGTATCACAAGAGGAATATTTTGAGGTTTATAAAGACCCACATATTAATCAATGAAAGCTCCTGAGGGAAATCTTGTTATAGAGTAATATGATCTGTGCAAAAATTAATAGATGTGCAGAGCTCTGGTGGCTGAAAACATTTAAGATCAAAGTACTGAACATGTGAGAGACTAACAGATACCATTTTGAAAGTGAAACTTCATATGTAGTGGAAGTGAATGAATTAAAGGCACAATACAAATAGCTGAGACTAATCAACATTAGATCTAGAATCCCCGAAGAGATCTGAAACGAGAAAATAGGAAAAAGGATAGTCTTTATCAATACACATACTCTAATATCCTGGAGATTAAAGGACAGATTATAATTATGAAGAGCAGTAGCAGGTCTATTGTGAATCTTGCCTGAACAAATGAGACAGTCCTCTTATACTAATAATAATGACAGAGCCAGAGCTATCCAATCTCTTGGAAGACATGAAGATTGCAAGTCCCAGGTAATGGTCACCAAGTTGTTTATCATGCTATTATTTGGTCTTGCTTCGATTGATCATAACTGTGCCTTCATTCTAAATTCTTAATATAAGCTGGCGTTTAATGTTATTATGCAGGAGTCCACAAATGAGAGATTGTGGCATTTGAAGATACACTGTTGTAAAAAGATTGAAATTTTCAAATCTTTGAAATTCTTAAGTCTGTGGTGCTTCTTAATATCTATTGCTTGCAACCTGAAATACCAGGAGTGTTAGAGGTGCTTTGTTCTGAGGGGAAGGTTCAGGGGAAATAAATGTAAAATTTACAACATAGGAGCTCTGTGTGGGATTGTAGGTCTCATACTGTTAGGCAAGATTCTTGGAGAATACAAGATAAACCTGTTAAGATACCTGTACATCTGGAAGTACATACCAGGGTGTGTGAAGAAGACACTTCTAGGGAGCTGCGACAGAATGATCATGTAAATCAAGCCATGATATCTGCCTCCCATGAAGGTTTTAGAAAAAGTGGAAATGGTATAAGAAAGCATTGATCTAAAAAATGAACAAGGCTATCTTAACTACCACAGCAATGGGAATCTAAGGTTGTTATTAGTAAATGAGGTTTTGCTTACTGTCAACAGAATTAAATGAATGCATTTGTGTGGTTGATAGCACAGGGTAACTTGTTACTCCAGGGACTATACAGGAAATGCCACTGAAGTAGCAGTGTTAAAAAATAGCATAGGAATATGAGGCAGATGCCAATGACTGAGGTGCTTTGTGACCCACCAGGTAAAATTATTATGAGATCTGTGTATTCTGAACTCAGTATCTAGAAAAGGTAGTATAAAAATGACACGTTGATGTCCATGAATCCACATATAGGCCTTACAAGATGGAGGTCATACAGGTGATTTTTTATTTGGCATGACTCCCAGAAAAGCTGTTACTAAATCACCATGATAGGATGTAGACATGGTAAGGTCTGGACTATTTTGGAGGATGTACTTCTGCTGAGGAAAGGAAAACCTATGTGAATAGAGAACATGGCCTGTGTGTATGGATGTAAGGAATGGTGGTTTGACTCTTGTGAAATTCACTAGGAAAATGTGGTGCATGTCCAGAGCTAGACATATATGGAGGATGCTCTTGATGCTGGCAGGTATTGCTCAGACAAGCTTACAAGGAAAACACAGTGAGTCCAGTCTAGATCTTGGAGTATTAAGTTGAGACAGATGGCCTACCTCATAAGAGAACTTACCAAAAAATTCAGTGCAGATGATGTTAGACTATGTCTAAGCCTTGGCATGAAGAATGATATTTGTAGGAAAAGTTGCTGACCAGACAAAGAATTTCCATTTTCTGAACATCCAGTGAAAATCAAAGAAAACTGCAGAGAGCAGGTGTGGCATTGGATCTAGGAATCCATAGAACAGAAAGTCCAGTGCAGGTCCTGTGTAAGCGTATCAGAATCTTGTAGTTGAGCACGGTGCTTTGAAGCAAGGTCAGACTTTCAGGCAAAGTAAATACCTTGTGTGATGTTTATATATTTAACAAAGCCTCTTAATATGGAGAGCACAGGTAAACTTTCTACTTGAGGACTTGCCAGGAAACTCACATAAGAACTGTGTTCTCAGCTGAGACTGATATTATGGGAAGAATACTTGTAGTCTACAGTCCATAGAACTCATCATCCAAAGGGATATGCATGGGGACCTGGAGACATCATAAAAAAGGATGTTTACTGTGACAACTAAATAGAAAAATGTTGGTACATGCTGGATATAATGGATTACAGGTTTGGGAGTGCATGCATGAGACTTGGTGAAACTCTCAAGGCAAAGCTGGCATGCAGTCTTTAAGCAGAATTACTCATTACACTGTGGGTATTGTACAGATTTCACATTTCTTGGTTTAAGTCCAGGTTCAGGGATATCAGGCCCAGACTACTCACAGCAGAAATAGGAGTGTCACAAGATGTTCTATTGATCTTCAGAGGCAAAACCATGATTATTCATATTAAGGTAAGCCTTCATGTGATGCTGGGACCATGGACAAACAAAGCTATCATATGATCAGAGCTAGGCTTGGGAATGGGGTGTTTATTCTCAGAAAATTATGTAAACAATGGGCTATCCCAAAATGTTGAATAATATGTGACTCCAGAAGTAGGTCTAACAGTGTCGACATGTTGGGACAGGCTAGTTCTTAGTATCCTCAACACAGGAATGCAGTGACAAAGATGTGTGACCAATTCAAGAACAGGGAGCAAAGATGTGGCACTGGCAGGAGATGTTTTAGGGACCATTATCAAAGAAATCATTGCATGTTCTGTGCCACAGAGTTATGACACAGGAGTTTAGCAATGGCACAGGCAGACATGGAGACAAAAATTTTCAGAGAGTTCTATGGAAAGACGTGTGTTACTATGAGATCCAACCCTTGGATAGAGGGATGTCACTGTTAATTTAGGTTATGTACAGTACATATATTATATGTGAAGTATGATCTAGACATTCACCGCCAGAATTGGAGGGTGAACATGGTACAGGGAGCATTAAATCTGGGGAATTAAAGAGGCAAAGAAATTTATGGTAGTTTGAAGAACGACACAAAGGATCACAGACTACAATTCTAGGCCAGCAGGGTGGAACTATTTGGAAAACTGACATTCTTAGAGTAGGGGCTCTTTTGATGGAATACTTGAGATTTTTGTGCAGAGGACTTTGATTTTCTTCATGGCTCAAAATCTTTTTCTGATGCCTGGAGATCAAGAGTAAAATATCTCAGAAGATGGAAAGATCTCCCATGTTCATGGATTGGTAGCATTAACACAGTAAAAAAGGTCACATACTGACAAATGGATATTAGCCCAAATGCTCAGAATATCCAAGATACAATTCACAAACCACATGAAGCTCAAGAAGAAGAAAGACCAAAGTGGCCATGCTTCAGACCATCTTAGAATGGAGAACAAAATTACTCACAGGAGGAAATGTGGAGACAATATTTGGAGCAGAGCCTGAAAGAAAGGCCATTCAGAGACTGTCCCACCTTGGGAACCCGTCACATATACAGACACCTAACCCAGAGAATATTGTGCATGCCAAGAAATACATGCCAACAGTAGCTTGATATAGGTGTCTCCTGAGAGGTTCTGCCAGAGCATGATAAATACAGAGGTTGATGCTTGCAGGAAACCATTGAATTGAGAGTGGGGTCCCCAATGTAGGAGTTATAAAAAGGACTGGAGTATCTGAAGGGTTTTGCAACCCCATAAGAACAATATCAACAAACCAGACATCCCAGAATTCCTAGGGACAAAACCACCATCCCAATAGTACACTGGGGTGGACCCATGGCTCCTTCGACATATGTAGCATAGGTTGCCTTGCTGAGCATCAATGGGAAGAGAAGCCCTTGGTCCTGCAGACAATCAATGCCACAATGTGGGCGAATGTCAGGGTAGGAAGGTAGTAGGTAGTGGGTGGATGAGTGAGTCAACACCCTCATGGAAGCAGGGGAGGAGGGATGGGATAGTGGGTTTCTGGGGCAGCGACCAGGAAAGGGAGCAACATTTAAAATGTAAATAAAAATATTCAATAAAAGAAATACATTAATTAAAAATAAATGAATAGAAAGTAACCATACAAAAATAAGAAAAGAAAAAGAAAAAAATGAAGAAAGACCTCAGCAGTCCCATATGTTGTAGTATTTGCATTACTGGAAGAAAGACTCTGAGTATATTTATGAGGATGTAGGATAATATTATAAGAATATCACTGGACAAATTCACTGTTCCATTTGAATCCCTAGAGAAGGGCTTTGAAATTAGTGGATTGCTCTAGTAAGCAAGGCACAGGAAATATAAGAGCCAAAGCCAACATGAATTCTCAACTAAGGAATATTCAATGGACAAGAAGAACCTAAAGAAATTTTCAACATCTGTAGTCATCAGGGAAACGCAAATCAAAACAACCCTGAGATTCCACCTCACACCAGTCAGAATGCTAAGATCAAAATCTCAGGTGACAGCAGATGTTGGCAAGGATGTGGAGATAGAGGAACACTTCTCCATTTTTGGTAGCATTGCAAACTGATACAAACACTCTGGAAATCAGTTTTGTGGTTCCTTAGAAAATTGGCCATAGTACTACCTGAGGACCCAGCTATACCTCTCCTGGGCATATACCCAAAAAATGCTCCAACATATAACAAGGGCACATGCTCCACTATGTACCACCCATATTATGTATAATATGCAGAAGCTGGAAATAAACCAGATGTCCTTCCAAAGAGGAATGGATACAGAAAGTGTGGTGGAAATACACAATGGTGTAGTACACAGCTATTAAAAAATGACTTCATGAAATTCTTAGGCAAATGGGTGGAACTAGAAAATTTCATCCTGCCTGAGGTAACCCAGTCACAAAAGAACACACAGGTATGCACTCACTGATAAGAGCTTATTAGCCTAATAGCATGTAATATTCAAGATACAATTCACAGATCATATGAAACTCAAAAAGAAGGAAGACCAAGATATGAATGCATCAGTCCTTCTTAGAAGGGAGAACAAAATACTCACAGGAGGAAATACAGAAACAAATAGTGGAGTAGAGATTTAAGGAAAGGTCATCTAGAGAGTTCCCCACCTTGAGGATCCATCCCATATGCAGCCACCAAACACAGTCACACTGATGCCATGAAGTGTTTGCTGACAGGAGCCTGATATGGATGTTTCCTGAGAGGCTCTTCTAGAGCTTTAAGGATACAAATGAGGATGCCTGAAGATAACCATCAGACTGAGCACAGGGACTCTAATGGAGGAATTAGAGGAAGGACTGTAGGAGCTTAAAAGTTTTGCAACCCCTCAGATAGGAAAACAATATTAACTAAGTATTCCTCCCAGAGCTCAGAGAGACTAATTCACGAACAAATGAGTACACATGGTTGCACCCATGGCACCTGCTGCATATGCAACAGAGGGTGGCATTGCCTGACATCAATTTGAGAAAAAGCACTTGATTCTGTGAAGGCTAGTATCTCAAGTGTAGTGGAATGCCAGTGTGTTGAGTTCAGAGTGTTTGGGAGGAGGGGTAGCATCTTCATAGAAGCAGGCAAACAAGGATGGGAGAGATGGCAACTGGAATAGGGGATAACAATTGCAATGTAATTCCATAAACTATTCAATAAAATAAAATAAGAGAGGACACAGCTTTCAGGTACAGAAGGAGATGAGCTGCTGCTGCAAAATCTCCATGCTGTTGGAAATGTAGTGATAAACTCAAAGGAGGAACTTTTTATCTTAGCCCTTTCTCACCCAATTCCCACTCTCAAAATGGGATGAAAACCTTAGAATTGTTTTCTCAGGAGCTCATTCTTGAAGGACTTCTGTGCTCATGTATCTTTCCTGAGCATGAAGTGCCTCTTTAGGTAGCCTGAGGACATGCCTATGAGTCTGACTGCATCCACTCCCTGCAATTTCCATTTTAGGGTAAGTCACTATGCCTGTAAATTTAGAAACATTAGAATGTGTGTAGGAAAATGTACATTTTTTGTTAAAGAACTCCAAATTTGAAACACCAGCTGTCAATATTTGGCTCAATATTCATAAGATGAAAATTTATAATTATAAAAAATAAGCTATCCAATGTCCTTTTTGTTCATTATAGCCATCTTTATTATGTTATTTACAGCTTTATAGTTAAGCGAATTAATTTCATGTGTTGCTGAATATTTTCATTTGATTAGTTACCAGGATATAGGGTCCAAAATAATACATTAATTTTAGCTCAACTTTTCCCAAATACAAGTGGTTTAAGTGACTTGTAACCTACTCCTAAAATCAGTAGTGAAGGAGGGGAGGAAATATGTTTATCAGTATGCATTGACTATTATGTTAATGATGAACTTTTGTCTATCATGTTTGCAGTCTACTTTGTGTTGAATTTCTATAACATCATGAATTTCTTTTTCTAAAATTTAATAATACTTCGAAGAATAATTGAATTTTTTAGAAAGGCAAAAAAGGCTCCTTTAGCTAAAAATTCAGCACAACCATAACAATTATGCAAATAATGATGTATGATACACACTTAACATCCAGTCCATCATATTTGTAGATTTAGATACGGTACATTACCATCATTTTAACTTAAAGAATTTACAATTCCTTGCCTGGATTATGTTGATTTTAACTTGTATTATCATCTGAAATTCATCCTTCAAAATCTGGAACATCTTTTAATGCTAAAGAACTTAAGTTCAATTATCAGACTATAATTAGTCTTCAACCCCATCAGAGATCTGAGAAGAAATGAATATGACCTGAATATGGAGGAAGCACAATGGCATAGCATCCAAAACTGTAAGATTCATAGAGAAAGTTGACAGCCTGGACACCCCACTACTTTCTATAAAATTGGAGCATCGAATCAGCCCTCTGCCCCAGAATCTTCTGACAGATCGTACCTGAAGCAGGAATTATGAAGGAGTAGATTATCCTATCTTGACAGAGCTTAGCAATCAACTATCCCACATCTGTCTGTACTTTTTTGGAAAGTACTTTTGTCTACACATGAATTAAGGCAATTCTTGCCCAGTGGTTACATTGCCATGATCTAAACAACTCAACTTGGAGATAATGATGCTCAATAGCTTCCTTGAAGTACAATGCAGATACTGTAAAGTGTGTATGTTTGAGAGTCAAATAATCTTCAATAATGAAGTAATATTAAATGCCATATTCTGTTTATGTCTGATGCTTTTGAAGATTATACATACGTGTGTGTGTGTGTGTGTGTGTGTGTGTGTGTTTGTATTCAATACTTATACATTGATTGTAGTTAGCAATGCACTACTTAAATAATCTTTAAAACACTTGTAGGAATCAATGAAATTGAAATGTAATATGACCAGGAGTTTCACTATTTGAATATTAAATCACATTACTTAATCATCCTAAAGAATTTGTAATGGCAGCTATTATAAAGCGTGGATCTAAGCCTCAGTATTCTTAAATAAGTTGCATAGACACAATTCCTATCTAAGAGAAACAACATTAATATTAAATTTTGTGTTAATATACAAAATTTTTATTGCAATCAAACCTTAAATGTGTATCAATACATATATATTCAGTACCATTGTAAGAAATTATAACTTTAATTTTACATGAAATGTAAAGATTTCTACCAAGATTATGGCTATACAAAATTTTTGTAATATTACTATATCTCACCTTTATTTTCTATGTCATCTTCCTTTACTTAAGAAATCAGGAAAAGAAGAATAAAGAAAAGTTAGGAATCACTGAGTCTAAGTTCTCCAGTTTCCTCTCTGTCCAAAGCTACAATATTTGCAAGTTGTCCTTTAAAATGACAACATATCTATGATTCATAAAATAACCACAACCATCCGCCCCAACATACAGGAATTGGGTGATCATATTTTGCTTCATTCTATGTGAATTGGGGCTATGGATTCCCTTCTGGGTGCTTAATGAGAAATAGGAATATTGGATTTATAAAAGTAATGTTAGCTGGCATTATTTGTTGTGCTGGTTCCATGTTCTAAGATAGGTCATGGTTTAGCTAAGTTCCTGAATAAAAGAGTCTAAAAAATAACATGTCCCCAAGGAGTGTTGACACACCCAAGCTCACAGACTCATAGGCTTACAGGCTCAGAGGATGGCCAAACTCCCATCGGAGATAGCAAGGCCAGTTAGCAAGAGATAACCAGATGGCAAGAGGCAAACAAAAGAAAGTACTGAAATAAACCAATGCCACTTGGCATCTTTAGAACTCAGGCCTTCCAAAACAGGAAACCATGGATGCCAACACTCAACGGAAAAGCAAGATTCAGATGTAAAACTATGCCACATGAAGATGATAGAAGGACATAAATAACTTCCTTAAAGAAATAAAGGAAAACACAACCAAAGAGTTAAAGGACTTGACCAAAAACATCCAAAATCTAAAAATGGAAATAGAAGAAATGAAGAAACCACAAAGAGAGACAACCTTGGAGACTGAAAACCTAGGAGAGAGATCAGAAGTCATAGATGAATGCATCACCAACAGAGTATAAGAGGCAGAATAGAGAATCTCAGAAGCAGAAGATAACATAGAAAACATTGACATAATAGTCAAAGAAAGTGCAGTTTGACAAAAGCTCCTAACCCAAAACATCCAGGAAATCCAGAACACAATGAGAAGACCAAACATAAGGATAATAGGTATACAAGAGAATAAAGATTTCCAAATTAAAGGGCCAGTGAATATCTTCTACAAAATTATAGAAGAAAACTTCCCAAACCTAAAGATATAGATGCCTGTGCACATACAAGAAGCCCAGAGAATTCCAAATAGACTGGCCAGAAACGAAACTCCTTCCATCACATAATAATCAAAACACCAAATGCACAAAACAAAGAAAAATTTTGTATGGTGATATAAGTATCACCAAAAGAATACAAGTGATAGAAGGGAGAATCTCTGGTGTAGAATATAACTAGAAAACATTGACATAACAGTCAAAGAAAATGAAAATTGCAAAAAGAACCTAACTCAAACCATCCAGGAAATCTAGCACACAATGAAAAGACCAAACATAGAAAAAATAGGTATAGAATAAAGACTTCCAACTCAAAGTGTTCGGAAGTATCAACAAAATTATAGAAGAAAACGTCACTAACCTAAAGAGCTGCCCAGAAACACAAAAGAAGCCTACAGAATGCCAAATAGATTGGACTCAAAAAGAAATACCTCCCATCACAAAATAATCAAAACATGAAATGCAAAGAACAAAGAAAGAATATTAAAAGCAATCAGGGAAAGAGGTTAAGTAACATATAAGGACAAATTTATCAAAGTTACACCGATTTTCTCAATGGAAGAGTCTGAAAGCAGGAATATCTTGGGCACGATTCATACAGAACCCAAGAGAATAAAAATGACAACCCATGCTGAGATGCACAGCAAAGATCTCAATGACCATTGATGGCCAAGCCAAGATATTCCTTAACAAAACCACATTTAAAAGAAATCCACAAATCCAGTCACACAAAGGATAATAGATGGAAAACTCCTACACAAGTAGGGAAACTGCATCCAAGAAAAAGCAAGAAATTAATCTTCTTACAATAAACCCAGCAGAAGAGAGAAACATAAACATAATGCTACCTTTAACAACAAAAATAAAGGAAGCAACAATCATTGGTCCTTGATACCTCTAAGCATGAATAAACTCAATTCTCCAATAAAAAGACAGACTAAGAGCCTTGATAGTTAAACAAGACCTAGCATTATGCTGCATACTGGAAAAATATCTCAATGACAAAAACAGATACTACCTGAGAATAAAAGTCTGGGAAATATTTTCAAGGAAAATGGTCCCAAGAAATAAGCCAGAATACCCATTCATCAAATAAAATTGACTGTAAACCAAAAGTTATCCAAAAGGTAAGGAAGGACACATACACATAAACGTTAAATTTTCCTAA
Organism: Rattus norvegicus; assembly: GCF_021556685.1. Taxonomy (NCBI): domain Eukaryota; kingdom Metazoa; phylum Chordata; class Mammalia; order Rodentia; family Muridae; genus Rattus; species Rattus norvegicus. The sequence goes on from NC_141554.1 coordinate 30,069,515, forward strand.
GATGGATTGGGTGAGTGGGAGTAGGAGCATATTAATAGAAGCAGGTGAAGGGGAGAGGACGGGATATGGGATGAAGGGTATAACATTTGAAATGTAAAGACATAAAATATCCAATAAAAACATCTCCCAAGTTTAACTCTGAACTCTATGCCCCAAATGCATGGGCACACATGCTTGGAAAAGAAATGTTACTAAAGTAACATTCTCAAAACAGTCAGAGTATCTAAGTTCAAAACCTCAGTTGACAACACAAGTTGGCCAGGATGTGGAGAAAGGAACACTCCTTCATTGCTGGTGGGATTGCAAACTGGTACAACCACTCTGGAAATCAGTCTGAAGGTTCTTCAGAAAATTGGATATTACACTACCTGAGGACATCGCTATACCTCTCCTGGGCATATACCCAAAAGATTCTCCAACATACAAAGAGGACACATGTTCCACTATGTTCATAGCAGCCTTATTTATAATAGTCAGAAGCTGGAAAGAATCCAGATGCCCTTCAACAGAGGAATGGATAAAGAAAATGTGGTACATTTACACAATAGAGCACTACTTACCTACTATTAAAAACAATGACCTCATTAAATTAATAGGCAAATGGATCAAACTAGAAAATATTATCCTGAGTGAGATAACCCAGCCACAAATTGGCAGACGTGGTATGCACTCACTGATAAGTGGATATTAACTCAAAAGCTCAGAACACCCAAGATACAATTAAAGATCATATGAAAGCTCAAGAAGAAAAACTTAAATGTGGCTACTTCAGCCCTTCTAAGAAGAGGCAACAAAATACTCACAAGAGAAACTGTGGAGACAAAATGTGAAGCTATGTATGCAAGTGGAATGTACTCATTGGTTAGTTGTTCAGTCCCTGGGAGCTCTGGTTGGTTCATAATTTTGTTCTTGCTACGGGGTTGCAAATCCCTTCAGCTCCTTCAGTCCTTTCTCAAACTCCTCCTTTGAGGTCCTCATACTCAATCCAATGATTAGCTGCAAGCATCCTCATTGGTATTAGTAAGGCCCTGGCAGACCTGCTCAGGAGACATCCATATCTTGCTCATGTCAGCAAGTAGTTCTTGGTAATAGCAATAGTGACTGGGTTTGGTGACTGTGTATGGTATGGATTCCCAGGGGGCCAGTCTCTGGTTGACCTTTTCTTCAGTCCATGCTCCACTATTTGTCCCTGTATTTCCTCCCATGAGTATTTTGTTCTCCTTTTAACAAAAACTGATATATTCACATTTTTGTCTTTCTTCTTCTTGAGCTTCATATGATCTGTGTATTTTTCTCATGTATTCCAAGCTTTTGGACTGATATCCACTTATCAGTGAGTGCATATCATGTATGTTCTTTAGTGACTGGATTACCTCACTCAGTATGATATTTTTCTAGTTCCATCCATTTGCCTAAGAATTTCATGTCTTTGTTTTTAATTGCTAAGTAGTACTCCATTGATTTATTAACCTTTGTAATCTATCTGCTAGACGCTGGTTCCAAATTTTATTGCTATCTCTTTGCTGTTCAGTCTGATGAATGAAATCCTGCATTATTGCTTCTGAACTACTTTCCAGCTCCTGCCTTCAACCTAAAATTTACTCTGTTTGTTGTTTATCTTGACATATAAATTCCTGTACATTTAGTTCCAATATGTTCTCTAGTTTTTGTTACCACGTCTTAAATGTATCTCTCCATTGTTTGGTTTCATCTAAGAAATCCTATATCTTTTGTTCTAGCATCTCTTTATCTCCTGTCTAAAATCTTCATTTCATTTTTCTGTTGCTTATCTTGATGTATACATTCTTGTACCTTTAGTTTCAATATTTCCTCTAGCCCATGTTGTCATGTCTTATATTTATCTCTCTGTTGCTCACTGTCATCTATGCATTTATACATCTTTTGTTCTAGCATCTTTTCCATCTTCTGTCTCCAACCTATAAAATTCTCATTACTTTTCTAAGGATTGTAATTTTTTATCTAGGGCCCTATTTTTTGAGACATAAAGCATCCACGATAATTATCATTGTGATAGTAACTGATGAGGTGTGGTGTCAATTACCTTTAAATCTATTCTTGTTGCATCATTCAAAATATTATCCAATAAAACACAAAAATTATTTATTATCTAATATATATTATCAATTTATAATTATTAGTGCCTGATCTAGAGCATCTTGTACCTTCGTTTCCCTCTGCTGTTCGACTCAGGAAACTGCAGTCCTTTACAATTCTTTTATTTGAAAAGAAAGGCTAACTGTATAAAAACCTGTGGCTTCTATGCTTCTGAACATTGTGTCTTGCTTTGGCTGTGGCTGGCAGTATGCACCAATCTCAAGGAGATTGTATTTCAAGCTGATGGTAGATCAGGTTTGGCTCTTCCATCTCCTTTTTAGATATGAGGGATAGAGGAAATTGAGCATCAGAAAGCTCCCCCTGGCTGTGATTCCCAGTCAGCTGAGAGGCTTTGAAGAAGGATTGGATATGGGAGGATAAGCAATGAAATATAAGGGATCAGGAAATTTAACAGAGATGTGTCATAATGGGGGCTAGGGAACAGGAGATAGCCACCAGAAAGTCCCAGATACCAGGAAAGCAAGAGGCTCCCAGGATCCAAATGGGATGAGGTTAGCTGAAATGTCCAACACAGGGGAGGGAGAACATGTAGAGACCATATCTAGAGGCTAGGCAAGGCCCCCTATTTAAGTATGGGACCACCCACTCATCTACACATTTTAACCCAGAATTGCTCCTGTCTAAAGGAAATACAGGGAGAAAGTGTGGAACAGAGACTGAAGCAAAGGCCCTCCAGACACTGCCCCACCTGAGTATCCATCCCATATTCAGACACCAAGAAGTACTTGCTGAGAGGAGCCTGATATAGTTATCTTCTTAGAGGGTCTGCAAGAGAATGACAAATACAGATATGGATGCTCACAGACAAGCATTGGACTGAGCATAGAGACCCCAATGGAGGAATTAGGGAAAGGAGCTGAAGGAGCTGAAGGGTTTTGCAACCCCATAGGAAGAACAACAATATTAACTAACCAGATGCCCCAGTGTTCCCAGAGTCTAAACCACCAACAAAAAAGTACATATGGAGGCATCCATGGCTCTAGTTGCATAAGTAGCAGAGGATGGCCTTATCTGGCACCAGTGAAAGGAGAGGCCCTAGATTCTGTGAAGGCTTGATGCTCCAGTGTAAGCAAATACCAGGGCAGTAAGGTAGGAGTGGGTGGGGTAGCACGCTCAAAGAAGCAGAGGGGAGTGTGGAGTGGGGATATGATAGGGAGTTTGTGGATGGTCAACTGGGAAATGAGATGACATTTGAAATGTAAATTAGTAAAATGTACAATAAAAAGTGAAAATAATAAACTGCAATTTTCAGCTGTTTATCCTCAGTTTTGAGGGCTGCTTCTCAGGCAGCTGGGCCCCAGGGCCCTTGTTCCTTCTTTAAACTCGGGGAACCACAACCTTTTTGAGGCACTGACAGAGCCTAATTCCCAGCTCAGGGCTGAGGTGCTGCTTCTGATTGCCATGGTTTGCTTGTGGCTTGGAGAGGGAGCTTCATGGTATCTCTCTGTAGACCACTTTGATCAACTCAGCATTTAAAATGCACTGCTTCAGCTGTAGACCACAGACTTGGCTGTTTCTATTGCAGGAGGTGAATGATTATCTCAAGTTACTTGGGTTCTAAGCCAGACCTGGATGATGCAACAATTTGTTATTGGAATTTCCAAGCCCAATAAGCCCATATAAAATACCATGCAATCTTTTTGTTTTGATTATAAGATATAAGCTTAGATTGGGCAGATCTAACACTATGCTAACTTTGTTTCCAGGCACAAAACCCTTTACTACTTGCATTTTGTCCTGGCCACATATTTCTGCTCCATGATGGCTCCATAATCTTCTACCTTCTCTCCTTCCCTTGTTGTCTCCAGTCTACCTGCTCATCTCTCAAAGTCCTCTTGTCCCACATTTCCTCTCAACTGTCCAATCACAGGATCTAGTCTTTATTGAGCATTTAAACTGGGGAGAAGCTTCACAGAAGAGCACCTGAGTACATTTTCAGCAGCCCCTCCAGGAGAGTAAAAACAGCATCAGGACAAAGGACAACACAGAATCAATCTTGTCTGACATATCTCAATATTATCAGTTTGATTTCTGAATTTGTAGCTTTCAAAATTTCTTTACCTGCCACAATTCACTGACCATTCCAATGACTCTTATCCCCAAGCTCCTAAACCTAGGTTCTTGACCCCTCTTATTTCACAACATCTGCTCTTTTTTTCATTTTTTAAAAGAAATTATCCACATGATTACCAGGGAAACATTAATTTCATTTCAATTTCCACAGACCTATACCTTGACCTTATCTTGCAACTCCCTAGCTTGATTCCCTTAGTGAAAAACCACATGAAACTAAGACTTCCTCTGTCACCTATACATGCCCTGGCCTCACTATGGAGGAAGAGTTCATGAGTCAGATCTGATCATAAACTTTATTTAACTTAACATAATTTCACACACCAGTGCCATCCCTTCTTCCCAATCTAACCTCCTTGAAAGACAGCTCTTGCACCACCGTTCCTTGTCATTCCTGAAAACAAACTTGCATGTAACATCTCCGCAAAATAATTTCCATCTTTGGGGAAAGGATTAGGCAAAAATTTTGTTTTTTATTTACTGTTTATTTATTTAATACAGTGCTGATTTTTAGGATTGCTTGTTAGTACAACCGTTCAGTCTCATATTTATTTATTTATTTATTTATTTATTTATTTATTTATTTATTATCTATCTATCTATCTACTTTACACTCCAGATTTTATTCCCCTCCTTGTCCACCCTACAACTGTTCCACATCCCATACTTCCTCCCCATGCTATTTTACCACTAGGATGTTCCAACCCCACCCACTCCATCACAACACTAAACTCCCTGGGGCCTCCAGTCTCTTGAGGGTTATGTGTGTCTTCTTTGACTCAACCCGACCTCGCTGTCCTCTATTGTATATATGTTAAGGGTCTCATTTCAGCTGCTGTATGCTACCTGGTTGGTGATCCAGTGTCTGAGAAATCTCAAGGGTCCAGGTTAGTTGAGACTGCTGATCCTCCTATAGAGCCGAACTCCTCCTAAGCTTCTGCCAGCTTTTCCCTAATTCAACCACAGGGGTCAGCAGCTAAAGTTCATTGGTTGAGTGCAAGTATCTGCATGTGACTTTGTCAGGTGCTTGGTTGGGTCTTTCAGAGGGCAGTCATGATAGGTCCCTTTTTTGTGAGCTCTGCATAGGCTTGGCTGTAGTGTCAGAACTTGGAGCCTCCCAATGAGTTGGATCCCACTTCGGGCCTGTTGCTGAACCTTCTTTTCATCAGGCTCATCTCAATTTCCATCCTTGCAGTTCTTTCAGACAGGAACAATTATGGGTCATAGTTTTGACTGTGGGATTGCAACCCCATCACTCACTTGATGCCCTATCTTTCTGCTAGAGTTATGCTCTACAAGTTCCATCTCCCCACTATAGGCTATTTTACCTAAGGTTCCCTGCATTTATGTCCCAAAAGTCTCTTACCTCTCAGGTCTCTGGTATATTCTGGAGCCCTACCCCACACCAATCTCTTACCTCCTGAGGTTGCCTGTTTCAGTACATTTCTGCTGGCCCTTAGTACTTCAGTCCTATTCCCCCACCTAATACCAGATCAGCCTCCTCTATTCCTGCCCCTGCCCATTTTTAACATTAATTAATACACGACTATGATGCATTATGTAGAAGGCACTAACCTATGGGTATATCAGTATTTCTTTAAAAGTAATTTTATTTCAATCCTTCTTGAGCAGAATAATGCAATGGGTTTTCTATACCTATTGAATTTCAATCCCTTTTCCACTTCTGCAAATATTCCATCAGTTTCACCTCATAGAATGGGTCTTAAATCCATTTAAATTATGGCGTTTACTTACATAACACTTGTGACACTATTATACCAGTACAACTCCAAGCAAATCACTGCTGTAGTTCTCAGGTTTGGCATTTGTTTGATATTAACAATAGCAAGCAGTCTAATTTTCATTAATATAAATATAAATCAGTAGTGGGTGAAACTTTATTTAACAGGAGCTCTATTTCTTCATGTTCAACTACAAAAAATATTTTCTCCAAAGATTTTCATACTTATATATCACTGTAGAGAATCATGAATGGCCTTGAAATAACATTTTTTGTTTTATCTCAGGAAGAATACTGTTTATAGAATCCTATTCATTATGGCTCAAAATAATGTATCCCATTTTGGTCCTCTGGGAGTTTATTGAAAGCATAAGATGTTTGGTCTGGGAGGTATCTCCCAATTTAAATTCCTTGCAAATATGTTCATATTTACTTTGATTCTTCTTTGGTGGATTTCCATAAGTTTTTTTGAGTATTTTTATTGGATTTATTTTCATTTAAATTTTGATTATAATCCCCCTTTCCATTTTCCCATCCATAAACACCCTATCCCATCCTACATCCACCTGCTTCTATGAGGGTGTTCCCCCACCCACCCATTCCTGCCTCCCTGCCCTAACATTCCCCTACACTGGGGCATTGACCCTTGGCAGGCCAAGGGCTTCTCCTCCCACTGATGCCCAAAAGGCCATCCTCTGCTACATATGAGGATAGAGCCATAGGTCAATCCCTGTGTACTCTCTGGATGGGGATTTTGTCCCTGGGAGCGCTGGTTGGTTGGCATTGTTATTATTATGGGGCTGCAAATCCCTTCAACTCCTTCAATCTTTTCTCTAACTCCTCCAATAGCGACCCTGTTCTCAGTTCAAAGGTTAGCTGGGAGCATTCACCTCTCTATGCTCTCAGAGTGCCACTCAGGAGACAGCTATATCAGGCTCCTGTCAGCTTCTACTTCTTGGCATCAGTGAGATTGTCTGGGTTCAGTGAATGTACATGGTCTGGATCCCCAGTTGGACCAATCGCTGGATGGCTTTTCCTTCAGTCTTTGCTTCAAACTGTGTCTCCATATTTCTTTCTATGAATATTTTTGTTCCCCCTTCTAAGAAGGACTGAGGCATCCACACTTTGGTCATACTTCTTCTTGAGCTTCATGTGGTCTGTAGTTTGTATCCTGGGTAATGTGAGATTTTAGGCTTATAGCCACTTATCATTAAGTGCATACTATGTGTTTTGTTTTGTTTTGTTTTTGACTGACTTACCACACTCAGGATGATATTTCTTACTTTTATGTAGGCCAACTACACAATATTGCTGTCAGGAGGCTTCCCCTGGAATGTAGTAGATGAACATATAGTCAGTGAAAAAGCAGACCTCATCATATACAAGAAAATTGAGATAATACCATGCATCCAATAAGATTATCACAGACTAAGACTGGCCTTCAGTAACAACAAAATTTACTGAATGCCCACAAACACACAGAATCTGAACAATGATAACTTAGTCAAGGAAGAAATAAAGAGAAAAAAATAAAGAATTTTTAGAATTTAATGAAAATGAAAGCACAAAACATCCCAAATTAAAGGAGAAAATGAAAGGAGCACAAAGAGAAAAATTCATACCTCTGATTGCCTACAAAAAGAAACTTGAGACAGCATAGACTAGCAGCTTGACAGCACACCTAAAAGCTCTAGAATAAAAGGAGGAAATACAATCAAAAGGAGTAGACAGCAGAAAATAATCAGACTCCGAGATGAAATCAATCAAGTAGAACCAAAATAACTACACAAAGAATCAATAAAACCAGGAGTTGGTTCTTTTGGAAAATCAACAAGATAGATAATCCCTTAGCCAGACTCACCAGAGGACACAGAGAGAGAGTCTGCAAATTAACAAGGTAAGAAATGAAAAGGGAGGCACAACAGCAGAATCTGAGGAAATTTAAAAAATCATCAGATCCTACCACAAAAGCCTATATTCAACAAAACTGGAAAATTTGGACAAAATGGACAATTTTCTAGACAGATACAAGATAACAAAGTTAAACCAGGTTCAGATAAACCATATAAGCAGTAATTGAAATCTTCTAACTAAAAAAAAAGCCTAGGACAAGATGTGTTATTGAAGAATTTTATCAGATCTTCATAGAAGACCTGATACCAATACTGTCCAAACTATTTAACAAAATAGAAACTGAAGAACCACTACGCAATTTCTTCCATGTAGTAACATTTATGCTTATAACTAAACCACACAAAGACCCAACAAAGAAAGAAAACTTCAAACAAATTTCCCTTATGAATTTAGAGGCAAAATTACTAAATTAGATTCTTGCACTTTGAATTCAAGAAAATAACAAAATGGTCATCTATCATGATCAAGTAGGCTTCACCCCAGGATTACAGGAAAGGTTCAATATATGGAAATCCATCAACATATACAACTGAATAAACAAAATCAAAGGAAAAATGCATGAATATCTCTTTAGATGCAGAGAAACATATGACAAAATTCAGCACCCCTTCATATTGAAAGTATTAGAAAGATGAATTCAAGAACCATACCTAAACATCATAACACCAGCAAGACAGTAGCTGACATCATATTAAATGGAAAGAATCTTGATGCAATATCACTAAAATCCGGGACTAGATATGGTTGCCCATTTTCTCCCTACTTATTCAAAATAGTACTCAAAGTCCTAGCCAGAACATTCAGACAACAAAAGGAGGTCAAAGGGATATAAATTGGAAAGGAAGAAGTCAAAATATCACTATTTGCAGATGATATGATACTATACTTAAGTGACCCAAAATTTTCACCAGAGAACTCCTAAACCAGATAAAAACTTCAGCAAACTGGTTGGCTATAAAATTAACTCAAACAAATTAGTATCTTTCCTTTACTCAAAAGGTAAACAGGCTGAGAAAAAAATTAGGGAAACAACATTCTTCACGATAGACACAAATAATAGAAAATATTTCAGTGTGACTCTAACTAAGCAAGTGAAAATCTCTATGACAAAATCTTCAAGTGTTTGAAGAAAGAAATTAAGGAAGATCTCAGAAGATGGAAAGATGGCGTATGCTCATGGATTGGAATGATTAATGTTTTTGAAATGTTCATTTTGCCAAAAGCAATCTACAGATATAATGCATTACCAATCAAAATTCCAACACAATTCTTCATAGAGTTTGAAAGCAATTTGAAAATTAATTTGGAATAACAAAAAGGACCAGAGTAGAAAAAACTATTGTCATCACTATAAAAACATCTAGGGAATCACCATCCCTGACCTCAAGATGTATTACAGAGTAATTATAATAAAAACTGTGTGGTATTGGTACAGAGACAGGAAGGTAGATCGATGTAATAGAATTGAAGATCCAGAAATGAACTCACACACCTATGGTCACTTTATCTTTGAAAAAGAACTAAAAACTTAAAGTGGAAAAAAGACAGAATTTTCAACAAATGGTGCTGATTCAAATGGCAGTCAGAATGATGAAGAATGCAAATTGATCCATTCTTATTGTCCTGTACAAACCTCAAGTTCAAGCTAATCAAGAGCCTCCATAAAACCCAGATACACTCAAATTATTTGAAGAAAATGTGGAGAACAGCCTCAAACTTACGGGCACTGGGGAAATTTTCGTGAACAGAACACCAATGGCTTATGCTCTAAGATCAACAATGGCCAAATGAAACTTCATTAAATTGAAAAGATTCTGTAAAGCATAAGGTTTTATATAAGCCCTTTAGTATTTGTTTGTGCCTGATGTTCTCCTCGCAGAAATGTGGTTACATTTCATTGCTCAGTCATCAACAAACTTGAGAAAAGATTTTGCCAGGCAAGTTTCCTTTACTTTAGCAATCTCTATTTGAGATACATATTTACCTATTACTGCCTGTGGGTAAAATCTGAAAATATTTCGTAGGCTTCAGATTTGGGATATGAAAAATATTTTAAAAAATGAACAAGTTAAGAGATATAGAGGATGAAAAAAGCTTAAACACACCCAAGTAAAGCTTGATAAAGAACAAATTTATTTATAGTGAGTTGAGGGCCAAATGAGTTTCCTGTAGGAATAAGAAACTTCTCTGGGACCATTTTAACAGATGTGATAAAGGCAGAAGGCCCCATTTCAGGCATCTAGAAGTGCCTCTATGGAAATACACTTGGTCTTTACATGACTCTCTGGTCTTAAATAGCTTATCTCAGACAGAAACATGACCACACCAGAGTGACATGGTGGATATCCTGAGATCTACTGGCAACACAGCAGGTAAATGTTTACTTCTTTTTTTATCTTTATTAACTTGAGTATTTCTTATTTACACTTCAATTGTTATTCCCCTTCCTGGTTTCATGCCCAACATCCATCTAACCCCTCCTCCTCCCCTTCTATATGGGCTTCCCCTCTCCATCCTCCCCCCATTACCACCCTGCCCACAACAAACACGTTCGCTGGGGGTTCAGTCTTGGCAAGAACAAGGGCTTCCCCTTCCACTGGTGCTCTTACTAGACTATTCATTGCTACCTATGAGGTTGGAGCCCAGGGTCAGTCCATGTATAGACTTTGGGTAGTGTCTTAGTCCCTGGAAGCTCAGGTTGGTTGGCATTATTTTTCATATGGGGTCTCAAGCCCCTTCAACTCTTCCAGTACTTTCACTGATTCCTTCAACGAGGGTCCCGTTCTCAGTTCAGTGGTTTGCTGCTAACATTTGCCTATGTATTTGGTGTATTGTGGGTGTGTCTCTCAGGAGAGATCTACATGTAGTTCCTGTCGGCCCGCACTTCTTTCCTTCATCCATCTTATCTAGTTTGGTGGCTGTATATGTATGGGACACATGTGGGGCAGGCTCTGAATGGGTGTTCCTTCTGCCTCTGTTCTAAACTTTGCCTCCCTATTCCCTGCCAAGGGTATTATTGTTCCCCTTTTAAAGAAGGAGTGAAGCATTCACATTTTGGTCTGTGCATCTAGGGTAATTCAAGCATTTGGGCTAATAGGCACTTACCAATGAGTGCATACCATGGGTGATTTTCTGTGATTGGGTTACCTCACTCAAGATGATATTTTCTAGTTCCATCCATTTGCCTATGGATTTCATAAAGTCATTGTTTTTGATAGCTGAGTAATATTCCATTGTGTAGATGTACCACATTTTCTGTATCCATTCCTCTGTTGAAGGGCATCTGGGTTCTTTCCAGCTGCTGGCTATTTATAAATAAGGCTGCTATGAACATAGTGGAGCACCTGTATTTGTTATATGCTGGGGTATCTTTTGGGTATATGCCCAAGAGTGGTATAGCTGGGTCCTCAGGTAGTTCAATGTCTAATTTTCTGAGGAGCCTACAGAATGATTTTCAGAATGGTTGTACCAGTCTGCAATCCCACCATCAATGGAGGAGTGTTCCTCTTTCTCCACATCCTCGCCAGCATTTGCTGTCACCTGAGGTTTTGATCTTAGCCATTCTCACTGGTGTGAGGTGTATTCTCAGGGTTGTTTTGATTTGAATTTCCCTTATGACTAAAGATGTTGAACATTTCTATAGGTGTTTCTCAGCAATTCAGTATTCCTCAGCTGTGAATTCTTTGTTTAGCTCTGAACCCCATTTTTTTAATACGGTTATTTGTCTCCCTGTGGTCTAACTTCTTGAGTTCTTTGTATATTTTGTATATAAGCCCTCTATCTGTTGCAGGATTGGTAAAGATCTTTTCCCAACCTGTTGGTTGTAATTTTGTCCTAACAACAGTGTCCTTTGCCTTACAGAATCTTTGCAGTTTTATGAGATCCCATTTGCCAATTCTTGATCTTAGAGCATAAGCCATTGGTGTTTGGTTCAGGAAATTTTCTCTAGTGCCCATGTGTTTGAGATGCTTCCCCACTTTTTCTTCTATTGGTTTGAATGTATCTGGTTTGATATGGAGGTCCTAGTTCCACTTGGACTTAAGCTTTGTACAGGGTGATAAGCATGGATCGATCTGCATTCTTCTACACACTGACCTCCAGTTGAACCAGCACCATTTGCTAAAAATGCTATCTTTTTTTTTCCATTGGATGGTTTTGGCTCCTTTGTCAATAATTAAGTGATCATAGGTGTGTGGGTTCATTTCTGGGTCTTCAATTCTATTCCACTGGTCTATCTGTCTGTCTCTGTACCGATACCATGCAGTTTTTATCACTATTGCTCTGTAATACTGCTTGAGTTCAGGGATAGTGATTTCCCAGAAGTCCTTTTATTTTTGAGAATAGTTTTAGCTATCCTGGGTTTTTTTTTGTTATTCCAGATGAATTTGCAAATTTTTCTGTCTAACTGTCTGAAGAAATGGTTTGGTATTTTGATGGGGATTGCATTGAATCTGTAGATCGCTTTTTGTAAAATGGCCACTTTTACTATATTAATCCTGCCAATCCATGACTGTTTGCTTCTTAAAGCTTCTTTCTTTTTTTTTTTTTGCTTTTTTTTTATTTATTATTTTTTTTATTAACTTGAGTATTTCTTATATACATTTCGAGTGTTATTCCCTTTCCCGGTTTCCGGGCAAACATCCCCCTCCCCCCTCCCCTTCCTTATAGGTGTTCCCCTCCCAACCCTCCCCCCATTGCCGCCCTCCCCCCATAGACTAGTTCACTGGGGGTTCAGTCTTAGCAGGACCCAGGGCTTCCCCTTCCACTGGTGCTCTTACTAGGATATTCATTGCTACCTATGGGGTCAGAGTCCAGGGTCAGTCCATGTATAGTCTTTAGGTAGTGGCTTAGTCCCTGGAAGCTCTGGTTGCTTGGCATTGTTGTACTTTTGGGGTCTCGAGCCCCTTCAAGCTCTTCCAGTTCTTTCTCTGATTCCTTCAATAGGGGACCTATTCTCAGTTCAGTGGTTTGCTGCTGGCATTCGCCTCTATATTTGCTGTATTCTGGCTGTGTCTCTCAGGAGCGATCTACATCCGGCTCCTGTCGGTCTGCACTTCTTTGCTTCATCCATCTTGTCTAATTGGGTGGCTGTATATGTATGGGCCACATGTGGGGCAGGCTCTGAATGGGTGTTCCTTCAGTCTCTGTTTTAATCTTTGCCTCTCCCTTCCCTGCCAAGGGTATTCTTTTTCCTCATTTAAAGAAGGAGTGAAGCATTCACATTTTGATCATCCGTCTTGAGTTTCGTTTGTTCTAGGGATCAAGGGTAATTCAAGCATTTGGGCTAATAGCCACTTATCAATGAGTGCATACCATGTATGTCTTTCTGTGATTGGGTTAGCTCACTCAGGATGATATTTTCCAGTTCCAACCATTTGCCTACGAATTTCATAAACTCGTTGTTTTTGAAAGCTGAGTAATATTCCATTGTGTAGATGTACCACATTTTCTGTATCCATTCCTCTGTTGAAGGGCATCTGGGTTCTTTCCATTTTCTGGCTATTATAAATAAGGCTGCGATGAACATAGTGGAGCACGTGTCTCTTTTATATGTTGAGGCATCTTTTGGGTATATGCCCAAGAGAGGTATAGCTGGATCCTCAGGCAGTTCAATGTCCAATTTTCTGAGGAACCTCCAGACTGATTTCCAGAATGGTTTTACCAGTCTGCAATCCCACCAACAATGGAGGAGTGTTCTTCTTTCTCCACATCCTCGCCAGCATCTGCTGTCACCTGAGTTTTTGATCTTAGCCAATCGCACTGGTGTGAGGTGATATCTCAGGGTTGTTTTGATTTGCATTTCCCTTATGACTAAAGATGTTGAACATTTCTTTAGGTGTTTCTCAGCCATTCGGCATTCCTCAGCTGTGAATTCTTTGTTTAGCTCTGAACCCCATTTTTTAATAGGGTTATTTGTTTCCCTGCGGTCTAACTTCTTGAGTTCTTTGTATATTTTGGATATAAGGCCTCTATCTGTTGTAGGATTGGTAAAGATCTTTTCCCAATCTGTTGGTTGCCGTTTTGTCCTAACCACAGTGTCCTTTGCCTTACAGAAGCTTTGCAGTTTTATGAGATCCCATTTGTCGATTCTTGATCTTAGAGCATGAGCCATTGGTGTTTTGTTCAGGAAATTTTTTCCAGTGCCCATGTGTTCCAGATGCTTCCCTAGTTTTTCTTCTATTAGTTTGAGTGTGTCTGCTTTGATGTGGAGGTCCTTGATCCACTTGGACTTAAGCTTTGTACAGGGTGATAAGCATGGATCGATCTGCATTCTTCTACATGTTGCCCTCCAGTTGAACCAGCACCATTTGCTGAAAATGCTATCTTTTTTCCATTGGATGGTTTTGGCTCCTTTGTCAAAAATCAAGTGACCATAGGTGTGTGGGTTCATTTCTGGGTCTTCAATTCTATTCCATTGGTCTATCTGTCTGTCTCTGTACCAATACCATGCAGTTTTTATCACTATTGCTCTGTAATACTGCTTGAGTTCAGGGATAGTGATTCCCCCTGAAGTTCTTTTATTGTTGAGGATAGCTTTAGCTATCCTGGGTTTTTTGTTATTCCAGATGAATTTGCAAATTGTTCTGTCTAACTCTTTGAAGAATTGGATTGGTATTTTGATGGGGATTGCATTGAATCTGATGATTGCTTTTGGTAAAATGGCCATTTTTACTATATTAATCCTGCCAATCCATGAGCATGGGAGATCTTTCCATCTTCTGAGGTCTTCTTCAATTTCTTTCCTCAGGGTCTTGAAGTTCTTATTGTACAGATCTTTTACTTGCTTGGTTAAAGTCACACCGAGGTACTTTATATTATTTGGGTCTATTATGAAGGGTGTCGTTTCCCTAATTTCTTTCTCGGCTTGTTTCTCTTTTGTATAGAGGAAGGCAACTGATTTATTTGAGTTAATTTTATACCCAGCCACTTTGCTGAAGTTGTTTATCAGCTTTAGTAGTTCTCTGGTGGAACTTTTGGGATCACTTAAATATACTATCATGTCATCTGCAAATAGTGATATTTTGACCTCTTCTTTTCCGATCTGTATCCCTTTGATCTCCTTTTGTTGTCTGATTGCTCTGGCTAGAACTTCAAGAACTATATTGAATAAGTAGGGAGAGAGTGGGCAGCCTTGTCTAGTCCCTGATTTTAGTGGGATTACTTCAAGTTTCTCTCCATTTAGTTTAATGTTAGCAACTGGTTTGCTGTATATGGCTTTTACTATGTTTAGGTATGGGCCTTGAATTCCTATTCTTTCCAGGACTTTTATCATGAAAGGGTGTTGAATTTTGTCAAATGCTTTCTCAGCATATAATGAAATGATAATGTCGTTCTGTTCTTTCAGTTTGTTTATATGATGGATCACGTTGATGGTTTTCCGTATATTAAACCATCCCTGCATGCCTGGGATGAAGCCTACTTGATCATGGTGGATGATTGTTTTGATGTGCTCTTGAATTCGGTTTGCCAGAATTTTATTGAGTATTTTTGCGTCGATATTCATAAGGGAAATTGGTCTGAAGTTCTCTTTCTTTGTTGTGTCTTTGTGTGGTTTAGGTATAAGAGTAATTGTGGCTTCGTAGAAGGAATTCGGTAGGGCTCCATCTGTTTCAATTTTGTGGAATAGTTTGGATAATATTGGTATGAGGTCTTCTATGAAGGTTTGATAGAATTCTGCACTAAACCCGTCTGGACCTGGGCTCTTTTTGGTTGGGAGACCTTTAATGACTGCTTCTATTTCCTTAGGAGTTATGGGGTTGTTTAACTGGTTTATCTGTTCCTGATTTAACCTCGATACCTGGTATCTGTCTAGGAAATTGTCCATTTCCTGAAGATTTTCAAATTTTGTTGAATATAGGTTTTTATAGGAAGATCTGATGATTTTTTGAATTTCCTCCGAATCTGTAGTTATGTCTCCCTTTTCATTTCTGATTTTGTTAATTTGGACACACTCTCTGTGTCCTCTCGTTAGTCTGGCTAAGGGTTTATCTATCTTGTTGATTTTCTCAAAGAACCAACTTTTGGTTCTGTTGATTCTTTCTATGGTCCTTTTTGTTTTACTTGGTTGATTTCAGCTCTGAGTTTGATTATTTCCTGCCTTCTACTCCTCCTGGGTGTATTTGCTTCTTTTTGTTCTAGAGCTTTTAGGTGTGCTGTCAAGCTGCTGACATATGCTCTTTCCTGTTTCTTTCTGCAGGCATTCAGCGCTATGAGTTTTCCTCTTAGCACAGCTTTCATTGTTTCCCATAAGTTTGAGTATGTTGTATCTTCATTTTCATTAAATTCTAAAAAGTTTTTAATTTCTTTCTTTATTTCTTCCTTGACCAGGTTATCATTGAGTAGAGCATTGTTCAATTTCCACGTATATGTGGGCATTCTTCCCTTATTGTTATTGAAGACCAGTTTTAGGCCCTGGTGGTCCGATAGCACGCATGGGATTATTTCTATCTTTCTGTACCTGTTGAGGCCCGTTTTTTGACCAATTATATGGTCAATTTTGGAGAAAGTACCATGAGGAGCTGAGAAAAAGGTATATCCTTTTGCTTTAGGATAGAATGTTCTATAAATATCCGTTAAGTCCATTTGGCTCATGACTTCTCTTAGTCTGTCGACATCACTGTTTAACTTCTGTTTCCATGATCTGTCCATTGATGAGAGTGGGGTGTTGAAATCTCCCACTATTATTGTGTGAGGTGCAATGTGTGTTTTGAGCTTTAGTAAGGTTTCCTTTACGTATGTAGGTGCCCTTGTATTTGGGGCATAGATATTTAGGATTGAGAGTTCATCGTGGTTGATTTTTCCTTTGATGAATATGAAGTGTCCTTCCTTATCTTTTTTGATGACTTTTAGTTGGCAATTGATTTTATTTGATATTAGAATGGCTACTCCAGCTTGCTTCTTCTGACCATTTGCTTGGAAAGTTGTTTTCCAGCCTTTCACTCTGAGGTAGTGTCTGTCTTTGTCTCTGAGGTGTGTTTCCTGTAGGCAGCAGAATGCAGGGTCCTCATTGCGTATCCAGTTTGTTAATCTATGTCTTTTTATTGGGGAGTTGAGGCCATTGATATTGAGAGATATTAAGGAATAGTGATTATTGCTTCCCGTTATATTCATATTTGGATGTGAGGTTATGTTTGTGTGCTTTCATTCTCTTTGTTTTGTTGCCAAGACGATTAGTTTCTTGCTTCTTCTAGGGTATAGCTTGCCTCCTTATGTTGGGCTTTACCATTTATTATCCTTTGTAGTGCTGGATTTGTAGAAAGATATTGTGTAAATTTGGTTTTGTCATGGAATATCTTGGTTTCTCCATCAATGTTAATTGAGAGTTTTGCTGGATACAGTAACCTGGGCTGGCATTTGTGTTCTCTTAGGGTCTGTATAACATCAGTCCAGGATCTTCTGGCCTTCATAGTTTCTGGCGAGAAGTCTGGTGTGATTCTGATAGGTCTCCCTTTATATGTTACTTGACCTTTTTCCCTTACTGCTTTTAATATTCTTTCTTTATTTTGTGCGTTTGGTGTTTTGACAATTATGTGACGGGAGGTGTTTCTTTTCTGGTCCAATCTGTTTGGAGTTCTGTAGGCTTCTTGTATGTCTATGGGTATCTCTTTTTTTAGGTTAGGGAAGTTTTCTTCTATGATTTTGTTGAAGATATTTACTGGTCCTTTGAGGTGGTAATCTTCACTCTCTTCTATACCTATTATCCTTAGGTTTGATCTTCTCATTGAGTCCTGGATTTCCTGTATGTTTTGGACCAGTAGCTTTTTCCGCTTTACATTATCTTTGACAGTTGAGTCAATGATTTCTATGGAATCTTCTGCTCCTGAGATTCTCTCTTCCATCTCTTGTATTCTGTTGGTGAAGCTTGTATCTACAGCTCCTTGTCTCTTCTTTTGGTTTTCTATATCCAGGGTTGTTTCCATGTGTTCTTTCTTGATTGCTTCTATTTCCATTTTTAATTCCTTCAACTGTTTGATTGTGTTTTCCTGGAATTCTTTCAGGGATTTTTGTGATTCCTCTCTGTAGGCTTTTACTTGTTTATTAATGTTTTACTGTGCTTCCCTAAGTGTGTTCATGTCTTTCTTGAAGTCCTCCAGCATCATGATCAAATATGATTTTGAAACTAGATCTTGCTTTTCTGGTGTGTTTGGATATTCCATGTTTGTTTTGGTGGGAGAATTGGGCTCCGATGATGGCATGTAGTCTTGGTTTCTGTTGCTTGGGTTCCTGCGCTTGCCTCTCGCCATCAGATTATCTCTAGTGTTACTTTGTTCTGCTATTTCTGACAGTGGCTAGACTGTCCTATAAGCCTGTGTGTCAGGAGTGCTGTAGACCTGTTTTCCTCTCTTTCAGTCAGTTATGGGGACAGAGTGTTCTGCTTTCGGGCGTGTAGTTTTTCCTCTCTACAGGTCTTCAGCTGTTCCTGTGGGCCTGTGTCTTGAGTTCACCAGGCAGCTTTCTTGCAGCAGAAAATTTGGTCTTACCTGTGGTCCCGAGGCTCAGGTTCGCTCGTGGGGTGCTGCCCAGGGGCTCTGCAGCGGCAGCAACCAGGAAGACCTGTGCCGCCCCTTCCGGGAGCTTCAGTGCACCAGGGTTCCAGATGGTCTTTGGCTTTTTCCTCTGGCGTCCGAGATGTGTGTGCAGGGAGCAGTCTCTTCTGGTTTCCCAGGCTTGTCTGCCTCTCTGAAGGTTTAGCTCTCCCTCCCACGGGATTTGGGTGCAGAGAACTGTTTATCCGGTCTGTTTCCTTCAGGGTCTGGCGGTGTCTCTGGCAGGTGTCCTGCTGCTCCTGGGCCCTCCCCCATGGGAGCCCAGAGGCCTTATACAGTTTCCTCTTGGGCCAGGGATGTGGGCAGGGGTGAGCAGTGTTGGTGGTCTCTTCCGCTCTGCAGCCTCAGGAGTGCCCACCTCACCAGGCGGTTGGGTCTCTCTCTCACCGGGTCTGGGAGTAGAGACTTAAAGCTTCTTTCTTAACAGCAAAATCAGATGAAAAGTAGAGATTGGTTTGACCATAAACATCACTATGTGGTTCCGTGTCACAGAAACAAATTTGAACATAGTGTTAACTGACAAAATTGAGACAGAGATCTCATAGAAATATATCTGCATGTCCACAAATGGGTATTTCATGCAGTTGATTTTGATGGCCATTGCAATGAAAACCAGAACCATGGGCTTCATAAAAATGACCCATACTATCAGGTCTTGTGCATCCAAAAATCCAGTTGAAATATTTCAACTGAATCAATAGAGTATACACAGCATCTTGGTTAGTGTCCCAGAGATGTTGAACTGTTGAGAGTAATATGCTTCTCACAGTCCAAAGACAGAAACAGTAAAACATGGTTGTCAAAATCTCACAGCATAAACTGGTTGCAATGAGTATTTGAAACATGAAAGCTGATAATCTGATAAGGAAGCCACACAGCTTTTAGATGCACTCCTTTCCATTGGTAAATCTTGAACAAGTGTTAAGTCAAGGCAGGGACACATAAGAATCTAGAAAAAAAATTCACCACCTATGGAAGACAAATATCTCAGACTCTGTCCATGTTTTCACATAGTTGTATTTAAGTAGTCTATGAATTAGTAGTTTTCGCCATGCTACAAGTAACAGTATATGAAGCCTGGAAATACATGACAATAAGAGGATTCCCATCTCCAAATGGTTTTCATTTGAAATTTCATTGTATCTGCCAAATACTAAATTGTATCCACTAAGAATTTTAACATTTGAAATTAATAGAAAAAATGTATTATCATATGTAAGATATGTTTTATTATCTTTGCATTCAATGCATAAATGCAATAAATAAATCAAAGCAACAAAAACAAGAATTTTCCAATATCATTTCTAAATTACCTTCTAGGACTATCATATGACTATTGCAAACTGAAGTCTGCTAAAAGAAAAAGGAAAATGACAAGTAATCGATATGGTATAATGATGCATTCACAAATTCTATATAAGAAACATGTATAGTTTTATATATGTATACATGCTTTGACAGACACTTGAACACAAACCAATACACTTTCAAATAGGAACACAAAATTTGCATGCCAAAAGGTGAATATGTTTCTTGTATATTTTTTGAAATGCAAAATTTTTAAAAATCTTTACAAAATTTTAATTAAAGGCATAGGGACAATGACTTTCAAAATATATAAATTTCTATACCAAAGCTAATCCTCTGTGGAAGAGTGATTGCTATACTTGTGAAGAGACCTGGAATCATTCTTCAGCAGCAATGGCCAAAATCTGTGCATAAATCATGAGGGCTTGTTCACATTTCCATAATTTACTCATAATGTATTTAAATGTCCACTTTCAGAAATTGAACCTAATTTGATTTTTGCATATAAACTATCCCGACTTTTTTGTGTCTAACTTTTAGCAATGCATATATATATATGTATATATATATATATATATATATATATATCCCACATGTAATATATGCATAAATTCATTTAGATTTGTCATAAATTCAAAATTTTGAAAATGGTTAGTGTTAATGTTCATTGAAAACCATGATATAAGGGATGCCATATGTTACTTGAGAAGAACACCAAGGGGCCAAATGTTTACAGGAAACAGGTATGTAGTAAATCTCATTGCCACTGTCCATGCAGAAGTTTGTACTAAAATCAGGATCTATTTGTTAGGAAAATTTCCATCCCAGGTACCCACTCTACACTTACCAAGGAATGTGCTTCCCAATTTGGAGAAGACAGTAGCTATAACACTTGAAAAGTTATAGCCAAAAGTTATGATTTCAATTGATGGTTTTCCCAGTAATTTCCTATTCAAATCTTGTTATTTATCAAGGCAGATCTGAGGCAGTAGACTGTAGGAGCAGTGAGGTTTCATTTATAACAATACAAAGGTAGAAACACTGCTATGCCAAACAAATAAGCTGTTCTAGCAGACTTGTTCTCCCCTTGTCTCAATCCTATGGAGTAGATGCATGTGTTTCATACTGACCCAGTTTGAAAGCCCACAAATATTTTACCTTTGTGTATCAAGGGTGAGGTGATCCATTTGTAAGATGCTGTGATCATAAATATCTTCAAACCAACCAGAAATGTTGAGCAGAAATGAAATCACACAAGAGGTGAATCAACTTTAAGAAAAGAAATTCTTTTAGACAGACATTTCCATTAAGAACAGTGTCTCACCAACCAACTGCTGGGTCACACAAACCTTTACAGTTCTGTCCTGTGCTTTGATTATTTGGAGTCTCATTTATACACACTTCATGGAGTTTAACATGTATTATATGCCTAAATCTCCAGTCAGAACTACACAATCATTATGCCCTTGTTATACATGAAAGAGAGAGTGAAATTCAAATACTCATGTTTAGGAAACTATACGAATGTACCAATAAGAAAAAGCTGAAGAGCTATTTTAGACAAGCACGGCTTGTTCACACTTAATAGTCCCAGAGGTGCATATGTGTAAATGGTACCAACAAACTTCTAACTCTTATGTCAGTGGTCTTTTTTGCCTTCTTGGGCTTGTGAAATGGAACGCTATTACTAATAACTAAATAAAATATCAAATACTTGTTTTTATCTTTTCTTCTAATTGCAAATTTTAGTTACTGCCCAGTGTAAGAGAGTGATTTTAAAAAGAAAAGAAACATGCATACCAAAAAGGAACACTAAATAGATCAAAATAACAGTGTGGAATGTTATACTTATATACTTTTTCTGAAATGGAAAACTTTTTAGAAATTTATAAATATTTTAAAATTAAATTGACAGTGATGCTGACTTCCAAAAGATGTAGATACCTGGGCCAAGGCAATTTCTCAGTTGAAAAGTGATTGCTGAAACCCCAAAAGATCCTGAATTCATTCTTTTGGGCCCATATCTAAAATTTTCATGGAAACCATGAGGATTTTTGATATTTTCATAAATTTCCCATGATATAGACAAGTATAGACTTTCAGGATGTGACCGTTTTTTTATAATTTCATATCAATTTTCCTGACTACATTGTGTTTATCTCTGAGCAAAAAATAAAGACTCCACATGTAATGTAGGCAAAAATTCATTTAGATCTCTCTTCCATTTACAAGTTTGAAGGTAGTAAATGTTAATGTTCATACAAAATTAATTCCTAAGGGATGACATAGAGTACATGAGAAGAATTCAAAGGGGGAAAATGTTTGCAGCTACCAAGTATGTGGTAAATTTCATTGCTACTGTCCATGCAAATTTTCTAAAGGTACAAAAACAGGATCTTGCTGTGTAGAAATTTTTTCTCCCAGGTGTCCAATACTGGATAGTTTCTGTGACATGTGCTTCCAAATTTGGAGAAAATCGCAACTATACCATTTAAAAAGTTACAACATGAATATAGATTCCAATTGATTGTGGCCCCAGAAATACCCTATTCACACCTTCTTACTTACAAAGACAGATCTATAGCAGTAGTCTGCAGAAGCAGTGAATTTTGATAACAACCAAAGACAGGTAGAAAATGCTGCCTTCCACACAAATATGATAGCCTAGTTGTATCTGGCCCTTCTCATGTCTGAATCTTATAGTGTAAATGCATGTGCTTCATACAGACCCAATTTGAAATACCTCATTTAACTTATTTGCAGATTTACCTTTGTTTCCCAACAGTGAGGCATTCCATTTGAAAGATGCTGTGATCATAAATATCTTCCAAATAACAGGAAATGATGAGTACAAGAGGAGCCACACAAGAGGTGATTTACCTTCAGGTAAAGAAGTTCTGTTACACAGATGTTTCAGGTCACAACAGTGTCTCATCAAGCAAGTCCTGGCTCACACAAACCTTTACAATTCTCCACTGTACTTAAATTAGCTGAAGCCATATACACTTCATAGAAATTATCAAAACTGATATCCTTAAACTTCGACTCAGATCCATGCAGTCATTATCACTTTTTTATATATAAGAAAAGATAAAGGCTAATTATCAATGTTAACCCTCAGAAAACTATAGATGTAAACTGGTCATCACAAGTTGAAGTTCCCTCTTACACAATTATGGTTTCCTAGCACTTGATTTTCCAAGATTTACATACATGGAAACGCTATCAACAAACTGCTAAACCTTATCTCACTGGTTGACTTGGCCTTCTTTGTCTTTTGAAATAAAGTTACTACTAATGACTACATAAAATATCAGATACTTGCCTCTATCTCTTCTTTGAAATCCAAGTGTTAGTGACTGGCCAGTGTAAGAGAGTGACTTTAAAATTCTTCTTTTCATAACTACTAGAGTTGTATTACTCATTATGAGCAATGATTCAGAATCAAGGCATATAATTTTAAAGGGCTAGAGAGGCTAATGTCCTTCTCATATGTGATAAGGTTTAGGGAAAAGATTTAATTCATTTTTAGTTTAGAAAGATTTCTCATAGAATTATCATAGATTGATTGTAGTTCTCCCCTTTGATATTTCAAGATCACTCCTTATTTCCATACACTTCCAACTACCTATGTATTTGCTAAGGACCAAAAAACCATATAAATGTCTTGAAACCTAGTTATTTACAGTAGGAAAAACATGAAACCCATAATTATAGAAAACAAAGTCTCACTAGATATTAATAATTGCTGTCATTGTTCCCTGTTTGTCCTGGAATGCAGTAGATATACCCAGTGATGTTCTTTTGGTAAAAATGATTTTCTTTTTTCTAGCAGGCATACAATGCAAATAGATTCTTGGATAGTGGTGATTCTTTGTGTTCACTACTTTCTGACAGTACTGGTATTATCTGGTATGAACTTGTGTTCATACTGTCACAGTCTATGGGATCACAGGAAATAACATGATAAACAGATGTCATTTAGGA
This sequence comes from Rattus norvegicus, assembly GCF_021556685.1. Taxonomy (NCBI): domain Eukaryota; kingdom Metazoa; phylum Chordata; class Mammalia; order Rodentia; family Muridae; genus Rattus; species Rattus norvegicus. The sequence continues at coordinate 30,093,221 of NC_141554.1, forward strand.
CTACATACCTCAATGTCTCTCACACTGTGGATTGTTCAGTTGTGGGTCCCTTTGTTAATTATCATCTACAGCAATCAAAAACTTTTGTCATATGCATTGAGTAAGGCCACAATCTATGACTAAATAAGGATTACATTAAGTGTGATCTTATTTCAATATTCCTTGGTTAGAATTTTAGGAGTACATTTCACCTATGGCAATGATTTATCTAATATCAGGTACCTGTCCAGTTAAGCAGTATTATCCATGGCTTTTACCTTTTGAAGTGGACCCTGACAGAGTCCAGTATAAATGTTGTGTGCTGTTCCCATAGCCCTTGTAGAACTTACACAAGTGAACATTCCACACAGGTGAATGAATTTCTAAAGATTTGAAGCTATATGGTTTTTCTGGTTAAATTTCTCCTGAAGTAACTATTTCAATATCTTAAAGTATCATGATCATTAGTAAGTAAAGTTTCAAATGAGTCAAACTAAACATATTAATCTATTTCAGAGAGTTCTCCGGAAAACATACCAATCAAAATACAGAGTTGTGCTTCCAGTCTCAGTGGACATATCTAAAAAATTATGCTTGTAGGTAAGGCTCAGAAAATACTGTCAAGATCGAGTGGAAAGATTGTAAGCAACATAATATCATGGAGTTACATGTCATATTTTATCCCTAACTTAAATCAGAAGCAATACCAATATAATCTCACAATTATTACTGCTCAAATATAAGATGTAAAAGAATGATACCAAGGACCATGTCAAAATGGGAGGAAACAAAAATCAGGAGGCCCCAAGTCTATTAAATATATTATAGACAACTCAGGAAAGTGAAAGGTGGGAGAGGTGGTATTATCCAAGAAAAGGAACACCAGTTCCAAATGATAAGCCTTGAAAATATTTACATAGGTGGCATTCATTACTAGGACCAGACAGTAATGTGTATATATGTATGCATGTGTGTGTATATACATATATGTGTGTATGCATATGCACATAATGCATATTAATATGCAGATGCAAATATACATAAATACATACATACACACATGTGTGTGGGGTGGGTTTAAATCCATGTATATTCACACAATAACTTTTAGTGTAACACTGGGAAGTTGTCAGAAAAAATTGAGGACTATCAGAAAGATTCATTATATAATTTCAAATATAAATGTAACGTCTGTGCTCTTCCACACTTGAAAACATAAACTAGGATGAATATTTCATATATGCCACCTACCCTCTGTAAATCAGATTAGTTTAATAAGATAAACTGGCCCATAATCTCTAATAAATCAGTAATTGAAAATCTCAAAACCTAAACAAGCAAAGAAAAAGAGGCATATTAATTGCAGATTTCATGAGAATTTCAAAAAATGTTAGGAGTGATTATCTCCAAATTATTTTATAACATGACAACTGAAGTAATCTATTTTAATTTTTTCAATACTACTATATTCTCAAACTCATAACCCAAAAAGATCTAAGTAAAATTAAAGACAGTGTTTTCTATGTATTAGATGGAAATATTTTTACCAAACTGCAGTGTAAATCAATAAGGACATAGAAAAAATATTATCTAGTGTGATTATGTTGCCTTCATTACAGAGATGCAGAGATGTTCAACATATGCTAAAACTCCTGAAGAAAAAGGGATGCAAGGGACTTACCTCAACATAATAAGAGGAATATACCAAAAGCCCACCATTAACATAAACCTAAATCGTGAAAAACTGGATAGAAAAAATTAGATATTCCATGACAAAATGAAATTTGAATAATATCTATTCACATATCCAGCCACGCAGAATGTAACAGAAGGATAATCCATACAAAGGGGCTAACTACACACGTGAAAACATAGGAAATAGTCACACTAACTAATTGGAAGAACACACATACCCCGAGAGAGAGAGAGAGAGAGAGAGAGAGAGAGAGAGAGAGAGAGAGAGAGAGAGAGAGAGAGAGAGAGGAATGAGATTAAGAGGGGCAGAGAGAGAAACACACATACAGATAAAAAGCAGTACAATCATCACCATAATAAACAACAGAAAAAAACAGGAATTAACATTCACTGGCCATTAATATCTTTCTATTTCCCACATATTCTGATAGATTCTACTATCAGAATGGAAAGGATATCCATCCTTTAGGTGCATACAAGAACCAGACATATGGATGTGGATTGATTTCATGGAATTTTGGTCAATTTTATTGATCAATGTGTTTGGTATTATTTCAATTTCATGCTGTTTATTAATATTTACCTGTAATAGTATGAAATCAGGAATAGTGAAACTTCCAGAAGTCCTTTTATTGTGCAGTATTGTTGTAGGTATACTGGGATTTCTCTCCTCTCTTCTTCTGCTTTGTTTTTCTATATTAATGTGAGTATTGTTATTTCAAATTCTGTAAAAAATTACTATGGAGTTTTATGGGATTATGTTCTGTTTCTAGTTTACTTTTGGGAACATGGTAATTTTTACTAGATTAATCTTTCTGATCAATGAGTAAAGGATTACTTCATCTTCTGATATCTTGTTCAATTTTTTATAGATTTGAAATTCTTGTCATAGAGGTATTTTATTGTCTCGGTTATAGTTAAACCGTGATGTTTTACATTAATTTTTGGTACAACACAGCATGTTTCTTATTTAATTTCTTATTCAGATTTTTTATATATGGCAGCCAGAGGGATTCTGTTTTTTGTGAGTTAAATTTATATCCAGCCACTGTGCTGAAAGTGTTTAATACACAGAATATTTTCCCAATAAAATTTCTGTCATTGCTTATATATAATATCTAATCATCTGCAAAAAGAGGATCTTGACTTCTTTATTTCCAAATTCTACCACATTTTTCTTCTTTATTTGTTTTCTTGCTTTCACTAGAATTTCAAGATGATTGAATAGATAGGGAGATGGGGCAGCCTTTTATTGTCTCTGATTGCAATGGAATTGACTTAAGTTATTCTCAATTTAATTTGTTATTGGTTATTACCTTGCTGCCTAATATTCCTCATCTCTCCAAGAACTTTATCATGAAAAGGTTTGGATTTTGATATAGGAATTTTTTAGCATGTCAATGATCATGTGTTCTTTTTCTTTCAGCTTCTTTATATGATCGATTATTTTGATAGATTTTCCTATGTGGAACCATGTGTGTGTAACTTTTCCTACCGTACCTGAGCGCCAGAATGATCTGTGATACCAGCCTCTACCCAGATTCCCTTGAATCAACAGATAAAAGACAAACACACACACACACACACACACACACACACACACACACACACACAAACATACACACGATATTGATTTTTAACTTGACTTTTTGGTATAATTGCTTAGCATTATTAAACCCCACAGCTACCTTGCCCTTATGCATAGTTTTTGCTCTGTAATTCCCACCTGCCCCAAACTGTAGATGCTCAGTTACTTCTAGCCCCTACTAAAAACTTCTAATTACCAGTAGTAGTGGCCACAGGCTACTGCACCACACAAGATCTCACATGGGTCTTGCCTTTTTACTCTCTGAGGCATGGTGAACATTGCTCTCCTCTCCGTGGAAACTTTTTTGCCCCCAAGGACCTTGTAGTCCTGCCTAACCCTTCTGCCTAAAAATTGTCCAATGACAAATCAAGATCCAATTGAGGAACAGGCCCATAGCATCAAAACTATCCCTTCATTGGCATCCTGGTGTATCTGCAATGAAACCTTACTTTAATTTGGTGAGTGATCTTTTTGATGGATTTTTGGATTTTTTTTGCCAGTATTACAGTGAGTAGTTTTTTATCAATCAGAGTTTTTTTCTTAGAAAAGTTTTCTGAAATTCTCTTCCTTTTCTGAGTCATTGTGTGGTGTATAGTCTAGGCAAATTATGGCCTCATAAAATTTATATGACAATGTTTCTTCTGATGCTGCCAAGTATGATGGAGTCCTAATGGGTTCCATTAACTTGACCCAGTCTAGAAATATCTGAGCAAAGAGTAACATAGGGGCAAATTTCCCTTCATGGTAATAGACTACAGCAAATGCTGTGGCCTTTCTTAGGGACTGATTCATATGTGAATGACAGGTTCTCTGTAGGCATTGCCAATCTTGTGCAGCTGGTGCTGGGTTTTACAAAATGGCAAAGCTGAGGCACCTATAGAGAGCAATTCATTAATCCATATTCCTTAGTGATAGCTATTTCAGTTCATGTCTCCAGGATTTTTCTGAGAGTCATAATCTAGGTAATTTTCATAGTAGACTGTGAAGCTCCAGCAGTCCATTCTCTCAAAAGCTACCTAGAATTCAGCCGAGTTGTTATTCAAAATATGTGGAGTATTAGCTGAAGACATACAGCTAAATCATTTTCTCTTATTGGTGAGCTCACCAGCTGGTCTATTGCAAGTGCGTTCCTCACTGTGGCCATGCTAGATATGTTCACATATATTTGGCAAAATTTCACAAGAACTGTGAAATATTAGATACCAAAACAACATAAGAGTGTGTGGGCACAACACTATAGATACTACCTCTGAATGCTAAGTCTGGATCCTATCTTTTCCCTGAATTTCTCCACTGTCCAGACGAAGTAAACTATTTCAGGACTGTGCTGTTTTTTTACAGCTTCTGCATCTAACTTCCTGAGTTGGTTTCCCAAGCCACAGCTTGCCCTTGACATCTCTATAATCCCAGTTCTATTACTGATGGCAAGGTTATGTACCAGGTTTGTATGTATGGCAAGTTTTATGTATATATTCAATATAGTGGACTTATCACCCATCAATGCCTGACTGCAGACACCTAGTTCCCCACCAAATTTCCCAGGGATTTCACCCAATAGAGATCCCACACTTGAAGTTTCCATAGTAGGAAGCTTAGCTACATAATGCAGATTACATATAGATGTACAGCCTGAGCAATTCTAAACCTTGCCCTCCAGTGCCATCTCCTACTCTGAGGCATCTATAATGTCACACAACACATTCAGTGGAATTCCCTGTATATTATTACCAAATATGAGCCCTAATTTCTGTGTGTACACTCCAAGTCTTTTCTCCAACATCAATAGATTGTGCAACCATAAACTTTTTCATAGTGTCACCACTTGGTGTCTACATATTCCTCTAGCCCACAAGGGCTACATCAAACTTTCTTGGAGAATTTTGATGTACGCAAGCCTAACTGTGACAACATTATCTTTTTTAGATTCATAGGTCATAAGCACACTGGCCTTTCCAATTAATCACCCAAAATCCAGGGATATAACTTCATGGCAAGCTATTATCAAGAAACCCTGCAACAATTTTTCATTTTAATTTCTACAAGAAACAAGAACAACTATGTTGGTATTATTCTTCCATACCAAGGTCTATATGCACTCAGACTGTTTGTAAAGTGGCACAAGCATATCAGCAGGTAAATAAAAATGCTGTGATTTAAATGATTGTTTATTACTCTAAATTCTACAAACTATAAACTATATATAAAACGCTTTCCTGAAAAATACCTCTATGCATCCCTTTGTGCACAGATTTCCCAATAACCCTTTTAGTACACTCCCTGTATCTGTTTCAGTCATAACCTTTTGTCTTTTCATTTCTCTTTTTCTTCCATTTTTATTAAATTGGGTATTTCTTATTTACATTTCAAATGTTATTCCCTTTACTGGTTTCCTGTCCATCAGCCCATTAACCCCTCCCTCTCCCCTTCTATATGGGTGTTCCCCTCCCCATCCTCCCCCAAATGCTGACCCCAACCAACAATTCCCTACACTGAGGGTTCAACCTTGGCAGGACCAAGGGCTTCCCCTTCCACTGGTGCCCCAACAAGGCTATTCACTGCTACATATGAAGTTGGAGCCCAGGGTCCGTCCATATATAGTCTTTGGGTAATGGTTTTGTCGTTCAAAACTCTGGTTTGTTGGCGTTGTTTTTCTTATGGGGTTATAAGCCCCTCCAGCTCTTTCAGACCTTTCTCTGATTCCTCCAATGGGGGTCCCATTCTTGGTCCAGTGGTTTGCGACTGGCATCTACCTCTGTATTTAAAATGTTCAGCTGCATCTCTCAGGCAAGATCTATATCTGGTTCCTGTTCATCCATCTTCTCTAGTTTTGGTGGCTTGTATATATATGGGCCAAATGTGGGGCAGTCTCTGAATGGCCACTTCTTCAGTCTCTGCTCCAAACTCTGCCTCTCTATACCCTTCTATGGATAGTTTTGTTCCCCTTTTAAAGAAGGAGGGAAGCATCAGCAATTGGGACATCCTTCTTGAGTCTCACGTGGTCTGTGGATCTTTGGTAATTCAAGCATTTGGGCTAATATCCACTTACCAATGAGTGCAAACCATGGGAGTTTTTCTGTGATTGGGTTAACTCACTCAAGATGATATTTTCTAGGTCCATTCATTTACCTATGAATTTCATGAAATCATTGTTTTGATAGCTATGTGGTACTCCATTATGTAGATGTACCACATTTTCTGTATCCATTTCTCTGGGGAAGGGCATCTAGGTTCTTTCCAGCTTCTGGCTATTATAAATAAGGCTGCTATGATCATAGTGGAGCATGTGTCTTTGTTGTATGTTGGAGCCTATTTTGGGTATATGCCCAGGAGGTGTATAGCTGGGTCCTCGGGTAGTGCAATGTCCAATTTTCTGAGGAACCTCAACACTGATTTCCAGAAAGGTTGTTCAAGTTTGCAATCCCACCAACAATGGAGGAGGATTCTTCTTTCTCCACATCCTTGCCAGCATCTGCTGTCACCTGAGTTTTTTATTTTAGCCATTCTGGGTGATGTGAGGTGGAATTTCAGGTTTGTTTTCATTTGCATTTCCCTGATGAGTAAGGATGTTGAACATTTCTCTAGGTCCTTCTCAGCCATTCAATATTCCTCAGCTGTGAATTATTTGTTTAACCCTGTACCCAATATTTAGTAGGGTTATTTGGCTATCTGGAGTACAACTTTGTGAGCCCTTTGTATATTTGGATATTATCCATCTATCAGATGTAGTATTGGTAAAGATCTTTTCCCAATTTTTTGGTTGCCATTTTGTCCTAATGACAGTGTCCTTTGCCTTACAGAATCTTTGAAGCTTTATGAGGTCCCATTTCATGATTCTTTGATCTTTGAGCATAAGCGACTGGTGTTCTGTTCAGGAAATGTTCCCCAGTTCCCATGTGTTCAAGAACCTTCCCCACTGTTTCTTCTATTAGTTTGAGTGTGTCTGGATTGATGTGGAGGTCCTTGATACCCTTGAACTTAAGGTTTGTACAGGGTGATAAGAATGGATTGATTTGCATTCTTTTCCATGCTGACCTCCACTTGAACCAGCACCATTTGTTGAAAATTCTACTTTTTTCATTAGAATGTTTTGGCACCTTTGTGAAGCATCAAGTGACAATAGCTGCATGGGTTCATTTCTGTGTATTAATTCTATCCCACTGTTCTCGTTGCCTGTTTCTGTAACAATACCATGCAGATATTATCATTATTTTTCTGTAATACTGCTTGAGATCAGGGATGGTGATTCACCCAGAAGTCCTTTTATTGTTGGGGATAATTTTAGATATCCTGAGTTTTTTGTTATTCCAAATGAATTTGTTCTTTCTATCTCTCTGAAGAATTGGATTGGAATTTTGATATGGATTGCATTGAATGTGTAGATTGCGTTTGGTAAAATCACCTTTTCTACTATATTAATTCTGCCAATCCATGTGTATGGGAGATCTCTCCATCTTCTGAGATCTTCTTCAATTTCTTTCATTAGAGACTTGAATTTCTTATAATATAGATCTTTCACTTGCTTGGTTAAAGTCCTAAGTATTTTTTATTATTTGGGACTATATGAAGGGTGTCATTTCCATAATTTCTCTCTCAGCCTGTTTATCTTTTGTGTAGATGAAGGCAACTGACATGTTTGAGTTAATTTTATACCCAGGAACTTTGCTGAAGTTGTTTATCAGGCTTAGTAGTTCTCTTGTGGGACATTTTTGGTCACTTAATTATACTATCATATCTTCTGCAAATAGTGATATTTTCACTTCTTCCTTTCCAATCTGTATCCCTTTGACCTCTCTTTGCTGACTGATTGCTCTGTCTAGTACTCTGAGAACTGTATTGAGTAAGTAGAGAGATAGGGTTCAGCTTGTCTAGTCCCTGATTTTAGTGGGATTGCTTCAAGTTTCTTTCCATTTAGTTTAATGTTAGTTGCAGGTTTGCTGTATATGGATTTTACTATGTTTAGGTATGGGACTTGAATTCCTGTTCTTTTCAGGACTTTTATCATGAATGGGTGTTGAATTTTGTCAAAAGCTTTCTCAGCATCTAATGTAACGGTCATGTGGTTTTTGTCTTTCAGTTTGTTTATATAGTGGATTACATTGAAGGTTTTACATACATTGAACCATCCCTGCATACCTGGTATGAAGCCTACATGATCATGATGAATGATCATTTTGATGTGTTCTTGCATTCGGTTTGCAAGAATTTTATTGAGCATTTTTGTAATGATATTCATAAGAGAAATTGAACTAAAATTCTCTTTCTGTGTTGGTTCTTTGTGTGGTTTAGTTATAAGATTAATTGTGACTTCAAAGAAGGAAATCGGTAGTGCTCTGTCTGTTTCAATTTGGGGAATAGTTTGGATAATATTGGTATGAGGTCTTCTAGGAAGGTCTGGTAGAATTCTGCACTGAACCCATCTGGTCTTGGGCTCTTTTTGTTGCGAGACTTTTAATGACTGCTTCTATTTCTTTAGGAGTTATGGGGTTGTTTAAATGGTTTATCTGTTCTTCATTTAACTTATATGGAAAACCATCAACGTGATCCATTATATAAACAAACTGAAAGAACAAAACCACATGACCATTTCATTAGATGCTGAGAAAGCATTTGACAAAATTCAACACCCTTTCATGATAAAAGTCCTGGAAAGAATAGGAATTCAAGGCCCATACCTAAACATAGAAAAAGCCATATACAGCAAACCAGTGGCTAACATTAAGCTAAATGGAGAGAAACTTGAAGCAATCCCACTAAAATCAGGGACTAGACAAGGTTGCCCACTCTCTCCCTACTTATTCAATACAGTTCTTGAAGTTCTAGCCAGAGCAATCAGACAACAAAAGGAGGTCAAGGGGATACAGATCGGAAAAGAAGAAGTCAAAATATCACTATTTGCAGATGATATGATAGTATATTTAAGTGATCACAAAAGTTCCACCAGAGAACTACTAAAGCTGATAAACAACTTCAGCAAAGTGGCTGGGTATAAAATTAACTCAAATAAATCAGTAGCCTTCCTCTACACAAAAGAGAAACAAGCCAAGAAAGAAATTAGGGAAACGACACCCTTTATAATAGACCCAAATAATATAAAGTACCTTGGTGTGACTTTAACCAAGCAAGTAAAAGATCTATACAATAAGAACTTCAAGACTCTGAAGAAAGAAATTGAAGAAGACCTCAGAAGATGGAAAGATCCCCCATGCTCATTGATTGGCAGGATTAATATAGTAAAAATGGCCATTTTACCAAAATAGAGCTACAGATTCAATGTAATCCCCATCAAAATACCAATCCAATTCTTCAAAGAGTTAGAACAATTTGCAAATTCATCTGGAATACCAAAAAACCCAGGATAGCTAAAACAATCCTCAACAATAAAAGGACTTCAGGGGAAATCACTATCCCTGATCTCAAGCAGTATTACAGAGCAATAGTGATAAAAACTGCATGGTATTGGTACAGGGACAGACAGATAAACCAATGGAACAGAATTGAAGACCCAGAAATGAACCCACACACCTATGGGCACTTGATTTTTGACAAAGGAGCCAAAACCATCAAATGGAAAAAAGATAGCATTTTCAGCAAATGGTGCTGGTTCAACTGGAGGGCAACATGTAGAAGAATGCAGATCGATCCATGCTTATCACCCTGTACAAAGCTTAAGTCCAAGTGGATCAAGGACCTCCACATCAAACCAGATACACTCAAACTAATAGAAGAAAAACTAGGGCAACATCTCGAACACATGGGCACTGGAAAAAATTTCCTGAACAAAACACCAATGGCTTATGTTCTAAGATCAAGAATCGACAAATGGGATCTCATAAAACTGCAAAGCTTCTGCAAGGCAAAGGACACTGTGGTTAGGACAAAATGGCAACCAACAGATTGGGAAAAGATCTTTACCAATCCTACAATAGATAGAGGCCTTATATCCAAAATATACAAAGAACTCAAGAAGTTAGACCGCAGGGAGACAAATAACCCTATTAAAAATGGGGTTCATAGCTAAACAAAGAATTCACAGCTGAGGAATGCTGAATGGCTGAGAAACACCTAAAGAAATGTTCAACATCTTTAGTCAGAAGGGAAATGCAAATCAAAACAACCCTGAGATTTCACCTCACACCAGTGAGAATGGCTAAGATCAAAACCTCAGGTGACACCAGATGCTGGCGAGGATGTGGAGAAAGAGGAATACTCCTCCATTGTTGGTGGGATTGCAGACTGGTACAACCATTCTGGAAATCAGTCTGGAGTTTCCTCAGAAAATTGGGCATTGAACTGCCTGAGGATCTAGCTATACCACTCTTGGGTATATACCCAAAAGATGCCCCAACATATAAAAAAGACACGTGCTCCACTATGTTCATCGCAGCCTTATTTATATTAGCCAGAAGCTGGAAAGAACCCAGATGCCCTTCAACAGAGGAATGGATACAGAAAATGGGGTACATCTACACAATGGAATATTACTCAGCTATCAAAAACAATGACTTTATGAAATTCGTAGGCAAATGGTTGGAACTGGAAAATATCATCCTGAGTGAGGTAAACCAATCACAGAAAAACACACATGGTATGCACTCATTGATAAGTGGCTATTAGCCAAAATGCTTGAATTACTCTAGATGCCTAGAACAAATGAAACTCAAGACAGATGATCAAAATGTGAATGCTTCACTCCTCCTTTAAATGAGGAAAATGAATACCCTTGGCAGGGAAGGGAGAGGCAAAGATTAAAACAGACACAGAAGGAACACCCATTCATAACCTGCCCCACATGTGGCCCATACATATACAGCCATCCAATTAGACAAGATGGATGAAGCAAAGAAGTGCAAGCCGACAGGAGCCAGATGCAGATCGCTCCTGAGAGACACAGCCAGAATACAGCAAACACAGATGCCAATGCCAGCAGCAAACCACTGAACTGAGAACGGGACCCCCGTTGAAGGAATCAGAGAAAGAACTCGAAGAGCTTGAAGGAGCTCGAGACCCCTTATGAACAACAATGCCAAGCAACCAGAGCTCCCAGGGACTAAGCCACTACCTAAGGACTATACATGGACTGACCCTGGACTCTGACCTCATAGGTAGCAATGAATATTCTAGTAAGGTCACCAGTGGAAGGGGAAGCCCTTGGTCCTGCTAAGACTGAACCCCCAGTGAACGTGATTGTTGGGGAGAGGATGGTAATGGGGCGAGGATGGGGAGGGGAACACCCATAAAGAAGGGGAGGGGGAGGGATTAGGGGGATGTTTGCCCGGAAACCGGGAAACGGAATAACACTCGAAATGTATATAGGATATACTCAATTTAATAATAAAAACAAAAAACAAAAAACAAAAAACTTTGATACCCGATATTTGTCTTGAAGTGGTCATTTCCTCCAGATTTTTGAGTATTGTTGAATATAGGGTTTTGTAGTAGGATATGATGATTTTTTGAATTTCCTCTGATTCTGTTGTAATGTCTACCTTTTCATTTCTGATTTTGATAATTTGGACACCCTCTGTGTTCTCTGGTTAGTCTGGCTAAGGCTTTATCTATCTTGGTGATTTTCTCAAAGAGCCACCTTTGGTTCTGTTGCTTCATTCTATAGTCCTTTTTGTTTCTACTTTTTTTTTTCAGCCCTGAGTTTGATTATTTCCTGTCTTCTAATCCTCTTGGGTATATTGGCTCCTTTTTGTTTTAGAACTTTTAAGTGTGCTGTCAAGCTGCTGCTGTATACTCTCTCCTGTTTCTTTTTGCAGGCACTCAGAGCTATGAGTTTTCCTTTTAGCACAGCTTTCATTGTGCCCATAATTTTGGGTATGTTTTACCTTTGTTTTCATTAAATTCTAAGAAGTCTTTCATTCCCTTCTTCATTTCTTCCTTGACCAAGTTATCATTGAATAGAGCATTTTTCTACTTCCATGTATATGTGGGCATTCTTTCCTTATTGTTATTGAAATCCAGCCTTAGTCTGCAGTGGTCTGACTGGATGCATGGAATTATTTCTATCTTTCTGTATCCATTGAGGTCTGATTTGTGACCAATAATATGATCAGTTTTGGAGAAGGTACCCTAAGGTGGTGAGAAGAATGTATATACTTTTGTTAAAAATGTAATGGTCTATAAATATCTGTTAAGTCCATTTGGTTCATAACTACTGCTAATCTGTCTATGTATCTATCTATCTATGTTTCCATGATCTGTCCATTAATGAGAGTGAGGTGTTGAAATCTCCTTCTATTATTATGTGATGTGCAATGTGTGCTTTGAGCGTTACTAGGGTTTCTTTTATGTATAGTTGCCCTTTTATTTGGAGCATAGATTTTTAGTATTGAGAATTCATCTCAGTGTATATTTCCTTTGATGAACATGAAGTGTACTTTCTTATCTTTTTAGATGACTTTTGGTTGAAAATCGATTTTATTCGATATTGGAATGGATACTCCAGCTTGCTTCTTCAGACAAAGTGATTTTCCAGGCTTTTACTCTGAGGTAGTGTCTATCTTTGTCTCTGAGGTGTGTTTCCTGTAGTCAGCAAAATGCTGGGTCCTCTTTCTGTATCCAGTCTGTGAATCTGTCTCTTTTTATTAGGGAATTGGGTCTGTGATGTTGAGAGATATTAAGGAATTGTGATCCTTGCTTCCTGTTATTTTTGTAATTGGAGGTAAGATTATGTTTTTGTGCTTCTCTTCTTTTGGTTTTGTTGCAAGGATACTAATTTCTTGCTTTTTCTAAGCTGTTGTTTACCTTCTTTTGTTGGGCTTTGCCATCTATTAGGGCTAGATTTGTAGAATGATATTGTGTAAATTTGTTGGTTTTTTTTGATGGAATATCTTTGTTTGTCCTTGGATGTTAATTGATAGTTTTCCTAGATATATAGCCTGGGCTGACATTTGTGTTCTCCTAAGTTCTGTATGACATCTGTCCAGGACCTTCTAGCTTTCATAGTCTCTGGTGAGAACTCTGGTGTTATTCTGACAGGTATGTCTTTATGTTACCTGTCCTTTTTCTCTTATTGCTTTTAATATTCTTTCTTTGTTTTGTGCATTTGGTGCTTTGAGTATTGTGTGATGGGAGGAATTTCTTTTCTGGTCCAATCTATTCAGAGTTCTGTAGACTTCTGGTATGTTTATGGGCTTCTCTTTCATTAGGTTAGCTAAATTTTCTTCTCTGATTTTGTTGAAGATGTTTACTGGCCCTTTAAGTTGGCCGTCTTCTCTCTCTTCTATAACTATTATCCTTCAGTTTGATCTTCTCATGTCTCCTGTATTTCCTGGATGTTTTAGGCTACAAGCTTTTTCCATTTTGCATTATCTTTGACAGTTGTGTTGATGTTTTCAGCTCCTCAGATTCTGTCTTCTCTTCTGTCTCTTGTATTCTGTTGGTGTTGCTTGCATCTATGACTTCTGATTTCTTCCCTAAGTTTTCTATCTTCAGGATTGTCTCCCTTTGTACTTTCCTTATTGTTCCTTAATTGTTATTAAATTATTCCTTAAGTTTATTCCAGAGAATGTTTCTATTTCCATTTTTAATTCGTTGATAGTTTTGCTAATTTCCTTCTCCTGTTCGTTTTTTTTTCCTGCAATTCTATAAGTGACTTTTTTGTTTGTTTCCTCTTTATTGACTTCTACATGTTTATTTGTGTTGTCCTGAAATTCCTCGATGGACTTATTTATCACCTTCCTAAAGACCTCCATCATCATGATAAAATGTGATTTTAAATTTAGATCTTGATTTTCTGGTGTTTGCTTTGGTGGGAGAACTGTGTTCTCAGGATGCCAAGTAGTCTTGGTTTCTGTTGCTTGGTTTCCTGTGCTTGCCTCTCACCATCAAGTTGTCTCTGGTGTTAGCCGTTCTTGCTGTTTCTAATGGTGGCTTGACCTTCCTGGGGGCCTGTTTGCCATCACTCCTGTAGACCTGTTTTCAGTGAGTTATGGGAACAGAGTGTTCCGCTTTCAGGCATCTAGTCACTTGGGGTGACTGGCTTTCAGCTCTTCATGAGGACAGCTACTGCAAGGAAGGGTCTTCCCCCATTGCTCCTAGGTCACTGTGCAGAAAGAGAAGAGGTGGTGCTAGGTCTTTTCCTCTTGAGTTGGGAATGTGAGCAGAGAATTCTCTCCTCTGGGTTCTTAGGGGTATCTGCACTGCTGAGGGTCTAGCCCTCCCCTCCCCACAAGGTTTGGGTGTAGGGAGGTATTTGACAAGTTCAGTTCAGATCGGGGAGCAGACCTGGACCATAGGACTCCTGTATCTGACTGCTCCCATATTTCTATGTCCAGAGGCACTATGCAGCTTCCTCTTGAGCTAGGGATGTGGGTAAAGATGGGAAGAAATGGCAGTCTGTCCTGCCCTGCAGTCTCAGGATTGCCTGCACTTCTGGGTGTTCAGCACACTATCCAACAGGAGTTGGGAGCAGGGAGCTTGGGGGCCGGGATCAGAGAAGTTCCAGCCACAGCAAGAGACTGGAAGTGCCCAGTCCCAGAGGACTTCTGCCTTTATGTATCCTGAGTCCACCAGGCAGGTCACTTGGAGCAGAAAAGTTGACCTTACCTCTGCTCTCAGGCATGTAATTGCTCCTGTTGACTGGCTTTCAGCTCTCCATGAGGGCACTCAGCTTTTACTGGTTAAATTTCTACATTCTTACCCAGCATACACATCTCCTTATTCCCATTCCTACACCCTGCAGTACTGTTAGCTCCTAAAGTAGATATATCATAACAAAGTTGTCTTTTACAATTACCAGTGTATATATCCTCGATCTGAAAGCTTACAGGAAAAATGCCATTTTCTGCTGCTTTTATTCCAGAGAATGTTTTTCAAGACCATCAACTTACTGATAGTTCTAACTTAGGTCATACAACTCCTGGAACAGCTTTTCAAGGTCAGATCACACAGAACCAAGCACACTGACACCAGGTAATTTGTGGATGTTCTTGATAAGTATTTACAGATTGTACAGAAATTTGACCTAATAATAATGGAATCTCATTCTTCAGCTTCAACCCCTACTTCTTCAATGTCTAGTTTTAGATAGCCAGAGTGCATAAGATTTTAATCTTTTTAAGCCCCAAGAACATTTTCTTTGGCATGTGCACATAGTCCATAACTTACCCTTGTGCATAGATTTACTTTTCAGGTATTCCCTGTTCAGTACTTGTTGAAGGTTTTAATACTTATTGAACTTTGTCAGTTTTATATTCCCAAGTGTAATTCTGAATAAAAACATTGCTTGCCATATTTGCCCTGGGAATCTCCTGTATCCAACCAGGACCATACCCACACTTCATGAGCTAGCTCACTATATCAAGGATTCAACCAAACTTTATGCATGTATATCTAGACAGTATTCTTGTTTCACCTTTCTAATACCTCATAATTTCACCCTATAGCCCCATATCTGCACTCCCAGGCTTACTTCTTTTTTTTTTTGGTATCACTTTCAGATTTATTTCCATATTCTTTTTTTATATATATCTGTATATATATATTTATATTTCTATAAAAAGACCAATAATAGCAGTGTGCTATGCATCAACAGCAGCAACAGCTTTTCCAGGTTCTGCAGTCATCTGAACAAAACTGTAGAGACATCCAGCACACTCCATTAAAAAAAAAAGTAAAAAAACAAAACCCGAGAAAACAGCACAGTTCTGTTACTCTTGTGGTACCTGGCACCATTTTTTTTTAAATTAGCTTCTCAATCATCATCTGGAAAGAAAACATTCTGAGCAACATCATTAAAAACAGCTCTGATAAAGCACGGTCACTACTACGTATCATAAAGCAGGTACAAGCTATTTTACATCCACAGAGGTATGATACAGTACTGTCCTACATCTATAATACTAGAGGATACAATTTAAAAGGCATTATTTGAGACTTGATTCTACTTTTCCAGCAGAGGGCCCAAAGGATGGTGTGACACAGCTTTGTAAAGAAACATACTCTAGACAGGATTTCCTTTCACTAGTGGCACAGTTCTAAGGATTCATTCTCTCCATGAATGTCAGCTAAAACCGTTATTAAAAAAATGAAATATCCCTAGAACAAAACCGTATAACCACCGGATTCACATGAAGATGACCTAGTGGAGACAAGCTGGACCTCACCTTACCAACAAGCTATCAAATCTGTTATGTTTAAACAGTGAGACCTCCAAGGAAGGAGATGCCAAGTAGTGCTTCAAAGCTTCGGACCACAATCAAACACAGCATCCTTTTCAACAGAAGCAGAAGCTCATCTGAATATGCTCATGGATGCTGACATCAACATTTAATCATCTCCTCACTCATCCAGGAAGAGGGGGAGATCAGTTACTACTGTACTTTATTGTGTTCAACCAAATCGCCATGTTACAAAAATAGCAAGCTGCCAGGCTTACTTCTTAGCACTATCCCCCTACAACTGTCTTCCTGATATTTTTTCAAAGAAAATATTCCACAGTTTTTCTAATCTTTATGTTCTAGTTTTGCTAACAGTTCCCTACCACTGATTTGACTGTGAAGCTTTCCAAATACTTTTGTGCGAAGAATGTCCCCTCATTCTCTGTCCTCTTCTATGGCCACGAACATTCTTGGACTCATTGTTTCTGTGAATTCCCTGAGGAAAACTGTGGGACCCTGAAAGTAACCCTAGTTATTGGTTGAGCTGTGGTTTGAAACTACTGTGTCACTGCAAGGGACAGTAGGCATTTCACCTGACTCCCATGAAACCAGTTCTTCTCACTAGCTCATCACTCCATAGACTTGTGGCCATCAGTCAGGTAAGGGCAGTGCCCCAAGACCCTCTACAGGTAGAGGATGTGAATATATCATGTAATCTCAATATAGATCTCCATTTTAATGAGGTACCTAAAGTCTTGGAGGATTAGCTAATAAACTTTCCTTTTGGAATACTTCTCCCTGCAAAAGGTATATAATCTCAGGCCCACCTTGAGAAATGAGTACCACTTTAATGGTCAACTTATGCTTTAAAACTAAATGTCTTAAAACCATTGATTGCCTCTTTTCATCATGATCTGCTGTGCGGAACCATAGAGAAGCCCTTCGCCGGGTCTAATCTTATAGAAAGCTTCCCTGTACTACCAGCAGTGGTGACAACCAAGCCAAGTCTGCAGCCTGCCACCATCAAGCCAAGGATTATCCTTGTGGGACCAGAGAGATTATTCTTCTTTACCCTCAGCTCTGGGCTTGATACAGTTTGTGACACCCCACTTCATACTCATGTCTTCTTCTACATTCTGAAGATGTCTGGATGCCCAAGAGCCTAAGGACCTGACTGCCTCTGGCTACTTGCAGGCCTGGGGACCACTGAGCCAGCTCCAGCTGGGGTAAGCATGGTCAAAGTCCTGCATCCTGCCTCCCAGACTGGCCAAGCCCTATGTTGGAGCAGATAGGGTCCAGTATAAACCTATAGAAAACACATGTTTGTCACTTACCAAGTTGAATTAATATTTGTGTACACAAAGAATATAAACAATGTCTTCTGGAGCACCACTGAACTCAATTGTCACCTGCAAACACATAGTTCTATATTCATTCAAGTAGACACATACACAAAATCACACACACACACACACACACACACACACACACACACACACACACACACAGACACTTCTCTAGAATACCTGACTGTGGGTACACAATTCATACATCATCTTTTCTTTTTTATTTCCAAAGAACATTGACACTTTTGCTGCTATCACATTCAAGTTCAGACTTGGCTAACTGATCCAATCCCCACACTGTGTTTCTCTGGAATCAATCCTGCCCAGGCTATCTCAACATTTTAATTTGGATTTTGGATATGTAGCCCTCATGATCTCTTTGCTTGGCAAAATCTCATGAACATTATCATGAGTGTCATCTCACAACTCCCAAGCCAAGTTTATTGCCCATGTATATTGGGCATATTGTGGCCTATTTATTTATTTATTTATATTTATTTTTATTTTTGCACAAATTTTCCAGATATTTTTCAAGGATACCTTAGTGTCAGTCCCATTCTCACAGCTAAATGCCTAACTTCTCTCTTACAATTCCATAGCTGGATACCCCATGAAAATAAGTCTCCCTATAACATGTATATATATACCCTGGCCTTACTATGGAGGAAAAGATCATGTATCAGATCTGAATATGTACTTCATCTAGCCTAACATTAGTTTCCAAAGAGAGTCATCCCTACCTTCCCAAATTTAGCATCCCTGATGAGAAAGCTCTTCAACCATCACTCTCTGTCATTTCTTAAACCAATCCTGCATATAGCTTCTAAAATCTTTAAAAATCACTTGGATGCATCAAGGCTTGATACCTCAGTGTAGAGGAATGTCAGGGCAGGGAGGTGGGAGGGAGTTGGTGGCTGGGTAAGGGAACACACTGATAAAAGTATGGGGGGGAATGGGATAGTAAGTTTCTGGAAGGGATTCTGGGAAACGGAATAACATTTAAAATGTAAACCAAAAAAATCCAATAATATAAAAAAGCCTACTGAAAAGATAATATTTCTTTTGATAGCAAAATGTCCCCAAGAAATAGACAGCATTGCTGTTTTTAAAGAAGCATAGTGTTTTTGGAATCATATTTCCCAAAGTCTCAAACTAATATATTCTTGTCTTTTCTATCAGGGTTTTATTTGAGGCATAAGATATATCACACCCATAATGTTGTGACACTCTTTAATTCTTTAAATATATGTACATATTTTAGAAGGCTCTACAATATTGGTTTTCCTTAATGTTTCTTAAAGGTCTTTGTTCTTACCTGGGGTTCTCCACACAGGAGTATGGTTAATTTTTGTTTGTTTAGGTGATACTTGACATTTGTTTTGTACATTTTTGAAAATTGCATTTTAGGATGAATTTACTTACTAGTGATTGTTGTCAAAATCTGAAACCATTATCAAAATCTGAACTCTTCAGAGTTTGAGACATGAAAAAATAATTAAGAATGGAAGGGCTTAAGCGATATATAGGACAAAGTAAACTTAAACATACTCTGAAAATCAACTTATGCTTAATATAGAAAAATTATTTATAATCCATTCAGTTCTACCTGAGTTTCCTTCAGTGTTAGTAAGTTTCTCGAAAAGATTCTCACAGATGTTGCAAATGCAGAAGGCTTCACTTCAGACCTCTAGAAGGGCCTCTTTGGAAGCATAGTTGGCCATCATAGGAATTTTTAGTTTCAAATAACTTATCTCAGAGACAAACATGTTTACACCAAAGAGTGACATGGGGGATAACAGGAGACCTCCTGGAAACATAGCAGTTAAATATTTGCTTCTTAATGTTTCTTTCTTTTTTTTTTCTTTTTTTTTCTTTTTTTTTTCGGAGCTGGGGACCGAACCCAGGGCCTTGCGGTTGCTAGGCAAGCACTCTACCACTGAGTCAAATCCCCAACCCCTAATGTTTCTTTCTTAACATGAAATTCATGTGGAAAATGAAGAGTGGTTTGGCCATTAAGATCAACTGTGTGTTTCCAGGTCACAGAAACAAATGTGAACACACTGCTAACAATCAAAATTAAAGCAGAGATCTTGTAGCAATATATCTGCATCTCCACAAATGGATGTTTGTTGCAACTAATCTTAATGTCCATTGCAATGAAAGCTAGAACTGCAGGCTTCATCAAAATGGTCCATACTATAAGGTTCTGTACCTACAAAAATTCATTTAAAATTTTGTAAGTTTAATCAATAGGGATGTGCACCATTATGTAGGTTAGTGTCCAGAGACTAAAGTCTTGAGAAAAATACGTTTCCAATAGTCCGTAGGACACAAACTGCACAATATTATTGTCAAATTCCCACAGGCGCCAGCATAAGCTGCTTGCAGTATTTCAAAGATGAAAGCTGATAAGCAGCTAAGAAGGCCACGCAGCTTGTAGATGTACTCTGTCCCACTGTTAAATCTGAAAATGATATTGAACAAGTATGAAGTCAATACAGGGACACAAAAGAATCTGGGAAAACTAAAAGTCACAGTTTATGGAGCACAAAGATCTCATAACCTTTATCTATTTTCACATATTTGCATTTAAGTAGTCAATGAATTAGTGTTTAAAATATTGCAAGTAACAATAGAAGAAGCCTAGAAAACCATGGCAGTGGAAGGATTATCATCTACCCATGTTTTTTTTTCATAGCTTCAGTGTATTTTTAAAATACTAAACTGTAAGTATATATTTATTAAATATTTTAACACTTGGAATTAACAGTCAGAAAAAGTATGTATCATCACAAGTAAAGTGATGGGTTGCTTCTGTTTTTTCAATGCCCAAATATTATAAACAAAGGAGAGTAACAATTGGCAAGAATTCTCAATTCTCAATTCTAAATTGCTTTGCAGGACTATTGTATAACTATTGGTAAATGAACTCTAGGGCAAGTACAAGTGAAATGAAAAATGATTCACATGTTATAACAATGCATGTCCAAATACCATGCATGAAACATCTATAGTGTTTTATTTGTATACAGTCTTTGACACACACATGCACACAAACACACACAAACACACACACACACACACACACACACACACACACACACACACACACACCACTACAAACATATAGGAACATAAAAGATACATGCCAAAAAAGACCTCTATGTAGATAGAACTAACAGTTTGGAATATCTTTCTTAAATATTATTTTCTGAAATGTAAAAAAAAATGTTGCTATAAATATTTTGTACTTAAAATCACAATGACTTTCAAATTTTGTAGATATCTGTGTAAGGTTTTTCCTCAGTGTAAAATTCATTCTTCAGTGCCCAAATCCAGAGTCTGCATGTAAACCCTGAGGGTCTGTTGAAATTTCCATAATTTATCCATGACGTAATCAAATGTAAACTCTCATTGATGAACTTTATTTGATTTTTGAATACAAATTTTCCTATTTCGCGTGTGCATTTTATCATCAAATAAAGGTTTCACATGCATTTTATGCACGAATTCATTTAGATCTTTCCTCATTTCAAAACTTTGGATGCAGTTAGTACTCGTGTTCATGGAAAATTATTCCTTTTTGGATGGCAGAATGTACTAGAGAAGAACGCAAAGGGGGCACATGTTTACACCTACCAGGTACATGGTAAATTTCATTGCCATTTTCAATTCAGAAGTACTGAGGGTAGTAAAACCAGGCTCTCATTGATAGACAATCTTCCCTCCCAGGTACCCAGTACTGGACAGATTCAGTGGAATGTGCTCCCCAATTTGAAGAAGATAGTAGCTGTTACACTTGTAAAATTATAGCAGAAAGATGTGATTTCAATTGATATGGGCCTCAGTAATACCCTATAAACATCTTCTTACTTATGAAGGCATATTGAGGACAGTGGATTCCAGGGGCAATGAGTTTTGATTTACAACCTGAAACGTGGAAAATGGTGCTGTTTCATAGAAATGTGATAGCATAGCAGGATCTGGTTCTCTCATATTTGAATTCCATGCAATACATGCATCTGTTTCATCCAGACCCAATTTGAAAGCCCCCTCCCAATATAACTTATTTAAACTTTGCATTTATGTATCGAGTGATGTGATCCATTTAAAAGATGCTGTGATCATAAATATCTGTCAATTAACAGAAAATGCTGAACAGAGTTGGATTGACGCAAGATGTGAATCACCTTCAAGATGTGCAATTCTGTTAGCCAGATATTTCAATTCAGAAAAGTGTCCCACCAACCAACTCCTGGCTCACAACATCCTTAACAATTCTGTCTTGTGCTTTGATTAGATTGAGCCTCGGACATACATTTTATGGATATTAACACATCTGATTTACCAAAACTTCAATCAGATGTAGGCAATGATTATTTACTTGTTATTGATATGAGAAGAGAGAGAGTGTGTCTATATCACATAATAAACTTCAGGAAACTACACATATATTCTGGTCAGCACAAGCTGCAGAACCCTCTTAAACAAGTCGTGGTTCCTGGCACTTATACTGTCGGATGTACATGGCTGGACATTTTATCAACAAACTAATCAATCTTGTGTCAGTATTTATTGTGACCCTCTTTGTTTTGAGAAATAGTAAGTTGTTACTAATAACTACATAAATATTAAATACTTGCCTCTATATATTCCTTGAAGTGCAAGTGTTAGTGTTTACCCAGTGTTAGAGTAACATTAAAAATTCTTGTTTTCATCACTACCAGAGGTAAATGTCTCATTATGAGTAATGACCCAGAATCAAGGCATATAGTCTGAAACGGCCGGAGAGGCAAACGTTCTTCTCATATGTGAGAAGGTTTAGGAAAATCATGTATTTCTTTTTTTTATATTGGATACTTTATGTATTTACATTTCAAATGTCACCCCATTTCCCTGTCCTATTGCCCTCCCCTTGCTTCTATGAATAATCTTTCATTCCCAAACATCCACTCTCACCTCAGCACCTTGGAATTTCCCTACAATGGGGAAACTAGTCTTCACAGGACCCAAAGCTTCTCCTCTTATTGGTCCAGACAATGCCATACTATGCTACATATGTGGCTTGTGTCATGGGTCTCCCCATGTGTAATCTTTGATTGGTGGTTTAGCTCCTGGTAGCTCTGTGGGGGTCTTGTTGGTTGATATTGTGGTTCTCCTATGGGTTGGCAAACCCCTTCAGCTCCTTTTGTCCTTTCTCTAACTCCTCCATTGGGTCCCCATCCTCAGCCCAATGTTTAGTTGCAAGCATCCACATCTGTATTTGTCAGGCTCTTTCAAGGCCTATGAGGGGACATCTATATCAGGTTTCTGTCAGCAAGTATTTCTTGGTATAAGCATTTATAACTGGGTTCAGTGAATGCTCATAGGATGGAGTACCAGGTGGGGCGGTGTCTTGATGATCTTACCTTCAGTGTTTGCTTTACTCTTTTTTCCTGTATTTCATTTAGACAGGAACAATTCTACAGCAGAATTTGGGAAGTGTGAGTGTCCTTATCCCCAAACAGGGGCTCTTGCCTAACTTCTGTATACGATCTCAACAGGTTTCCCCTTCACTTTTAGGGCATTTGAGCTAATCTTATCCCTGTTTGGTCCTGGAAGCCTCTCGCTTTCCTGGAATCTGGGACATGCTTGTGGCTAACAGTAGTTCTCCAGCCCCCAGTGTGCCCAGCTCTGCTTAAATTCCTGACCCTCCCTCTGTATATCAACATCATACACTCTCATATCTGATCCTGCAACCCTATTTTCCTTTCCACCTCCTATCTTCCTCCCAAGTCCATCCAAACCTCTACCTCTTGTGATTACTTTATTCTTCTTTCTACTAAGAAGTGAAGCATTCACATTTCAGTCTTCCTGGTTGACCTTCCTATGGTCTGAACCTTGGGTATTCATAGCTTTTGGGCTAATATTCATTAATCAGTGAGTGCATACCATGTGTGTCCTTTAGTGACTGTATTACCTCACTAAGAATGATATTTTCTAGTTCCATGTATTTACCTAAGACTTTCATGAAGTCATTGATTTAATGGCTGAATAGTATTATATTGTGTAAATGTGCCACATTTTCTGTATTCTTTCCTCTCTTGAAGGTCATCTGAATTCTTTCCAGCTTCTGGTTATTATAAATAAAGCTGCTGTGAACATAGTAGAGCATGTTTCCTAGTTATTCGTTGGAGCATATTTTGGGTTTATGCCCAGGGGTGGTATAGCTGGGTCCTCAGGTATTACCTCGCCCAACTTTTCTGAGGAACAACCAGACTGACTTCCCCAGTTGTAACAGCTTGCAATCCTACAAGTAATGGAGGAGTTTTCCTCTTTCTCCACATTTTTGCCAGCATCTGCTACCACTGAAAGACCACCAGGGTGGGGAAGACCCCCACTCAAATCTCAAAACAACGCAACCCCCAAGAACTCACGAGAAAACAGTCTTGATGTAATAAACAAGAGGTGTATTTGAGGAACCAGAGCTCTGGGCATGACACGTATCTCACACAGGAGACAGAGGAGATGACCCCGAGCCCAATTAGGGGAAGGGATTTATAGGGAAAATTACATAGGTAGTTGGCAACCATCACACAAAGCAATTTCATTGGTTTGTAACGGGCTCAGTTCAACTCTAGGCCACCCTCCTTCTGGGGCAAGGTGACCCTAATTCTCATTTTTCCAGGACTGCTGAGTCAGGCCTTAATGAGGCCATATGGTTTGTGGTGGCTATAGCCAGGCTACATCCCCAAAATATGTTATGTTATTCTTTTCTATGAGGTGCACTTGTCCTCACAGCAGGGTCAGTGGGGAATAGTTTAAAATCTTTATTCTTTCACCACCTGAGTTTTTCAACCTAGCCATCTGACTTGTGTGATGTGGAATCTCAGGCTTGTTTTGATTTGCATTTCCCTGACGACTAAGGATGTTGAATATTTTTTACATGTGTCTCAGGCATTCAATATTCCTCAGTTGAGAAGTTTTTGTTAAGCTCTGAACCCCATTTTCTTTTATACATTATTTTTCTGGGATATTTATTTAAATTTCAAGTGTTATCCCCTTTCCCTCCTCTCCCATACCCTCTCCTTCCTTACCCTGTTACTATGAGGATGCTCTTACTCTGTCCTTACCAATCCCACCTCAATTTCCTGTCATTCCCTACACTCGCGAAATGAGCTTCATTGGAACAAGGATTTTCCTCCTATAGATTCAGGAAAATGCCATCATCTGCTACATATACTGTTGGAGTTATGGATCCCTCCATGAGTACTCATTGGTTGGTGGTTTAGTCCCTGGGAGCTCTGGTAGGGTCTGGTTGGTTGATATTTTTGTTCTTCATATGAGATTGCAAACTTGTTCAAACCCCATTTTTTGTCTATTTACTTTTTTATTAGATATATCTCTTTACTTACATTTCAAATGTTAATCCCATTCCCGGTTTCCTGTCCTTAAGCCCCTATCCCCTCCCCCAGCCCCATATGGGTATCCCCCATCCATCCCCTTACTGCCCCCCATATTCCCTTGCACTGGGAGGTCCAACCTTGGCAGGAGCAAGGGCTTCACATTCCACTGGTGCCCCAACAAGGCTATTCTCTGCTACATATGCAGTTGGAGCCTTGGGTCAGTCCATGTATAGCCTTTCAGTAGTGGTTTAGTTCCTGGAAGCTATGGTTGTTTGGCATTGTTGTTCTTATGGTGTTGTAAGCTCCTTCAACTTTCAGTACTTCCTCTAATTCCCGCCAAGGCGGTCCTGTTCTCAGTACAGTGGTTTACTGCTAGAAGTGACCTCTGTATTGGACATACCCTTGATGTGTCTCTCAGGAGAGATCTATATCCGGTCTCTTTCTGCATGCATTTTTTAGCTTCATCAATATTATCTAGTTTTGTGGCTGTATATATATGGACAACATGTAGGGCAGGCTCTGAATGGCCATTCCTTCATTCGCTCCTCCAAACTTCGCTTTCATATCCCCTCCTATGGATATTTTTCCCCGTTTAAGAAGGAGTGGGAGAATCCATACTTTGGCCATCCATCTTCTTGAGCTTCTTGTGATCTGTGGATTGCATCTTGGGAAATTTGAGGTTTTGGGCTAATATACACTTATCAATGAGTGCATACCATGTGTGTTTTTCTGTTATTAGGTTACCTCACTCAGGATATTTTCTTGTCCATTCCATTTGCCTATGAATTTCATAAAGTCATTGGTTTTTGATAGCTGAGTAGTACTCCATTGTATATATCTTAGAGCATAAGCCACCGATGTTCTGTTCAGGTAACTTTGTCCTGTGCCTAGCTTTTCTAGACACTTACCCACATTCTTTAATATTTGTTTCAGTGTATCTAGTATTTTTTCCTCCATCTTTATTAACTTATATATTTCTGATTTACATTTCAATTGTTATTCTTTTTCCTGGTTTCCGGGCCCACATCCCCCTAAACCCTTACCTTCCCTTCTAAACGGGTTTTCCCCTCCCCATGTTCCCCCCATTACTACCCTCCCCCAACAATCATGTTCACTGAGGGTTCAGTCGTGGCAGAACCAAGGGCTTCCAATTCCACTGGTGCTTTTACTAGGCTATTAATTGCTACCTATACAGTTGGAGCCCAGGGTCAGTCCATGTATAGTCTTTGGGTAGTGGCTTAGTCACTGGAAGCTCTGGTTTGTTGGCATTGTTGTTCATATGGGGACTCAAGCCCCTTCAATGTCTTTCAATCCTTTCTCTTGAATGGGGGTCCCATTCTCAATTCAGTGCTTTGCTGTTCACATTTGCCTATGTATGGCTGTGTCTCTTAGGACAGATCTATATCTGGTTCCTGTCAGACTGCACTTCTTTGCTTCATCCATTTATTTGTTTGGTGGCTGTATATGTATGGGCCACATGTGGGGCAGGCCCTGAATAGGTATTCCTGCATCCTTTGTTCTAAACTTTGCCTCCCTATTCTTTCCCAAGGGTATACTTGTTCCCCTTTAAAAGGACTGAAGCATTGGCATTTTGGTCATCCTTCTTGAGTTTCATGTGCTCTGCGCATCTAGGGTAATTCGAGCATATAGGTTAATGTACACATAGAAATGAGTGCATAGAATGTGTCTTCTTCTGTGATTGGGTTACCTCACTCAGGATGATATTTTCCAGTTCCATCCAGTTGCCTATGAATTTCATATAGTCATTGTTTTTGATAGCTGAGTAGTATTCCGTTGTGTAGATGTACCACATTTTCTGTATCCATTACTCTGTTGAAGGGCATCTGGGTTCTTTCCAGCTTCTGGCTAATATAAATAAGGCTGCTATGAACATAGTGGAGCACGTGTCTTTGTTATATGTTGGAGCATCTTTTGGATATATGCCCAAGAGAGGTATAGCTGGATCCTCAGGTAGTTCAATGTCCAATTTTCTGAGGAACCTTCAGACTGATTTGAAGAATGGTTGTACCAGTCCACAATCCCACCAACAATGGAGGAGAGTTCCTCTTTCTCCACATCCTCGCCAGCATCTGCTGTCACCTGAGTTTTTGATCTTAGCCAATCTGACTGGTGTGAAGTGGAATCTCAGGGTTGTATTGATTTGCATTTCCCTTATGACTAAAAATGTTAAACATTACTTTAGGTGTTTCTCAGCCATTCGGCATTATTCACCTGTGAATTCTTTGTTTAGCTCTGAACCCCATTTTTAATAGGGTTAACTTCTTGAGTTCTTTGTATATTTTGGATATAAGCCCTCTATCAGTTGTAGGGTTGGTAAATATCTTTTCCCAATCTGTTGGTTGCCATTTTGTCCTAACAACAGTGTCCTTTGCCTTACAGAATCTTTGCAGTATTATGAGATCCCATTTGTTGATTATTGATCTTAGAGCATAAGCCATTGGTATTTTGTTCCGGAAATTTTCTCCAGTGCCCAGGTGTTCGAGATTCTTCCTCATTTTTCCCTCTATTAGTTTGAGTGTATCTGGTTTGATGTGGGGGACCTTGATCAATTTGGACTTAAGCTTTGTGCATGGTGATAAGCCTGGATCGATCTTCATTCTTCTCCATGCTGACCTCCAGTTGAACAAACACCATTTGCTGAAAATGCTATCTTTTTTCCA
Organism: Rattus norvegicus; assembly: GCF_021556685.1. NCBI lineage: Eukaryota > Metazoa > Chordata > Mammalia > Rodentia > Muridae > Rattus > Rattus norvegicus. The sequence continues at coordinate 30,121,001 of NC_141554.1, forward strand.
TTGGATGGTTTTGGCTCCTTTGTCAAAAATCAAATGGCCATAGGTATGTGTGTTCATTTCTGGATCTTCACTTCTATTGCACTGGTCTGTCTGTCTGTCTCTCTACCAATACCATACAGTTTTTTTCACTATTGCTCTGTAATACTGCTTGAGTTCAGGGATAGTGATTCTCCCAGAAGGCTTTTTGTTGTTGAGGATACTTTTAGCTATCCTGGGTTTTTTGTTATTCCAGATGAATTTGCAAATTTTTCTGTCAAACTCTATGAAGAATTAGGTTGGAATTTTGGTTGGGATTGCACTGAATCTGTAGATAGCTTTTGGTAAAATGGCCATTTTTACTAAACTAATCCTGCCAATCCAGGAGCATGGGAGATCTTTCCATCTTCTGAGGTCTTCCTCAATTTCTTTCTTCAGAGGCTTGAAGTTTGTATCATGCAGATGTTCACTTGCTTGGTTAAAGTCACACCGAGGCATTTTATATTATTTGGGACTATTACCAAGGGTGTCATTTCCCTAATTTCTTTCTCAACTTGTTTCTATTATGTGTAGAGTAAGGCTACTGATTTATTTGAGTTAATTTTATACACAGCCACTTTGCTGAAGGTGTTTGTCAGGTTTAGTAGTTCTCTGGTGCAACTTCTGGGATCACTTAAATATACTATCATATCACCTGAAAATAGTGATATTTTGACTTCTTCTTTTCCGATCTGTATCACTTTGATCTCATTTTGTTGTCGAATTGCTCTGGATAGAACTTCAAGAACTATATTGAATAAGTAGGGAGAGAGTGGGCAGCCTTGTCTAGTCCCTGATTTTAGTGGGATTGCTTCAAGTTTCTCTCCATTTAGTTTAGTATTAGCTACTCATTTGCTGTATATGGCTATTACTATGTTCAGGTTCCGGCCTTGAATTCTTGTTCTTTCCAGGACTTTTATCATGAAGGTGTGTTGAATTTTGTCAAATGCTTTCTCATCATCTAATGAAATGATCATGTGGTTTTTGTCTTTCAGTTTGTTTATAAAGTGGATTTCGTTGATGGTTTTCCATATATTAAACCATCCCTGAATCCCTGGAATGAAGCCTACTAGACCTTGATGGATGTTTGTTTTGATGTGTTCATGCATTTAGTTTGCAAGAATTTTATTGAGTATCTTTGTGTCGATATTCATAAGGAAAATTAGTCTGAAGCACTCTTTCTGTGTTGTTTGTTTCTGTCTTTTAAGTATAAGAGTAATTGTGGCTTCATAGAAGGAATTCCGTAGCACTCCATCTGTTTCAATTTTGTGGAATAGTTTGGATAGTATTGGTATGACGTCTTCTATGAAGGTCTGATAGAATTCTGCACTGAAACCATCTGGATCTGGGCTCTTTTTGTTACTAGACTTTTAATGACTGGTTCTATTTCCTTAGGAGTTAGGGGGTGGTTTAAATAGGTTATTTGTTCCTGATTTGACTTTGGTACCTAGTATCTGTCTAGGAAATTGTACATTTTCCTCCAGATTTTCAAGTTTTGTTGACTATATACTTTTGTAATAGGATCTAATGATTTTTCGATTTTCCTCTGGCTCTATTGTTATGTCTCCCTTTTCACTTCTGATTTAGTTAATTTGGACACATTCTCTGTGTCCTGTGGTTAATCTGTCTAAGGGTTTATCTATCTTGTTGATTTTCTCAATGAACCAGCTTTTGGTTCTGTTGATTCTATGTATAGTCCTTTTTGTTCTGAGTTGGTTAATTTCAGCTTTGAGTTTGATTTTTTCCTGCCTTCTCCTACTTCTGGGTGTGTTTGCTTCTTTTCATTCTAGAGCTTTTAGGTGTGCTGACAAGCTGCTGATATATGCTCTCTCCTGTTTCTTTTTCAGGCAGGCACTCAGAACTATGAGTTTTCCTCTTAGCCCAGCTTTCATTGTGTCACATAATTTGGGTAAGTTATTCCTTAATTTTCATTAAATTTTAAGAAGTCTTTAATTTCTTTCTTTATTACTTCCTTGACAAGGTAATCATTGAATAGAGCATTGTTCAATTTCCATGTATATGTGGGCGTTCTTCCCTTATTTTTGTTGAACACCAGCTTTATCCCGTGGTGGTCTGATAGGATGCATCAGATTATTTCAATCTTCCTGTATCTATTGAAGCCTGTTTTATGACCAATTATATGGTCAGTTTTGGAGAAAGTACCATGAGGTGGTGAAAAGAAGGTATATCCTTTTGTTTTAGGATAGACTGTTCTAGAAATATCTGTTAAGTCCATTTGGTTCATGACTTCACTTAGTCTGTCTATATCTCTATTTTATTTCTATTCCCATGATCTGTCCATTGATGAGAGTGGGGTGTTGAAATCTCCTACTATTATTGTGTGAGGTTCAATGTGTGCTTTGAGCTTTAGTAAGGTTTCTTTTATTTATGTAGGTGCCCTTGTATTTAGAGCATTGATATATTTAGGATTTAGAGTTAATCCTGGTGAATTTTTCCTTTGATGAATATGAAGTGTCCTTCCTTATCTTTTTGATGACTTTTGGTTGAAAATTGATTTTAATCAATGTTAGAATCACTACTCCATCTTGCATCTACAGACCATTTGCTTGGAAAGTTGTTTTCCAGCCTTTTACTCTGAGGTTGTGTCTGTCTTTGTCTCTGAGGTGTGTTTCCTGAAGGCAGCAGAATGCAGGGTTCTCATTGCTCATCCAGTTTGTTAATCTATGTCTTTTTATTGGGGAGTTGAGTCCATTGATGTTGAGGGATAATAAGGAATAGTGATTGTTGCTTCCTATTATTTTCGTATTTGTATGTGAGATTATGTTTGTGTACTTTTCTTCTCTTTGTTTTGTTGCCAAGACGATTAGTTTCTTGCTTTTTCTAGTTTGTAGTTTGCCTCCTTATGTTGGGCTTTACCACTTATTATCCTTTATAGGGCTGGATTTGTAGAAAGATATTGTGGAAATTACGTTTTGTCATGGAATATCATGGTTTCTCCATCTATGTTAATTGAGAATTTTCCTGGATACAGTAACCTGGGCTGGCATCTGTGTTCTGTTAAGTTCTGTATGACATCTGTCCAGGATCTTCTGGCTTTCAAAGTCTCTGGTGAGATGTCTGGTATGATTCTGATAAGTCTGCCTTTATATGTTACTTGACCTTTTTCCCTTACTGCTTTTAATATTCTTTCTTTGTTTTGTGGCTTTGGTGTTTTGACTATTATGTGAAGGGAGGAGTTGCTTTTTTGGTCCACTCTATTTGGAGTTCTGTAGGCTTCTTGTATGTTTATGGGCATTTCTTTCTTTAGGTTAGGGAAGCTTTCTTCTCTGATTTTGTTGAAGATATTTACTGGTCCTTTGAGCTGCGAGTCTTCACTCTCTTCTATACCTATTATTCTTACGTTTGATCTTCTCATTGTCTCCTGGATTTCCTGTATGTTTTGGACCTGTAGCTTTTTCCGTTTTAGATTACCTTTGACCGTTGTCTCGATGATTTCTATGGAAACTTCTGCTCCTGAGATTCTCTCTTCTATCTCTTGTATTCTGTTGGTGATGCTTGTGTCTATGGTTCCTTGTGTCTTCCTTTGTTTTCTTTTTTTTATTATTTTTTTTCCTTCTGCAGCAAAGAGTTTATTGCATCTTTTTTTTTAATTTTATTTTTTAACTTCAGTATTTCTTATTTTCATTTCGAGTGTTATTCCCTTTCCCGGTTTACGGGCCAACATCCCCCTAATCCCTCCCCCTCCCCTTCTTTATGGGTGTTCCCCTCCCCATCCTCCCCCCATTGCCGCCCTCCCCCCAACAATCACGTTCAGTCTTAGCAGGACCCAGGGCTTCCCCTTACACTGATGATCTTACTAGGATATTCAATGCTACCTATGAGGTCAGAGTCCAGGGACAGTCCATGTATAGTCTTTAGGTAGTGGCTTAGTCCCTGGAAGCTCTGCCTGCTTGGCATTGTTGTTCATATGGGGTCTCGAGCTCCTTCAGGCTCTTCCAGTTCTTTCTCTGATTCCTTCAATGGGGGTCCTGTTCTCAGTTCAGTGGTTTGCTGCTGGCATTCGCCTCTGTATTTGTTGTATTCTTGCTGTGTCTCTCAGGAGAGATCTACATGCGGTTCCTGTCTGCCTGCACTTCTTTGCTTCATCCATCTTGTCTAAGTGGGTGCCTTAATATGTATGGGCCACATGTGGGGCAGGCTCTGAATTCTATATCCAGCGTTGTCTCCCGTTTTGCTTTCTTTATTGCTTCTATTTCCATTTTTAATTCCTTCACCTGTTTGTGTTTTCCTGGAAGTCTTTCAGGCATTTTTGTGATTCCTCTCTATAGTCTTCTACTTTTTTAGTTATGTTTTCTTGCTTTTCTCTAAGGGAGTTCTTTATGTCTTTCTTGAAGTCTTCCATGATCATGTTCAAATGTTATTTAAACTCAAGATCGTACTTTTCTGGTGGATTTGGGTTTTCATTGTTTGCTTTCGTGCGAGAATTGGGCTCCGATGATGCCATGTAGCCTTGGTTTCTGTTGCTTCGGTTCTTGTGCTTGCCTCTTGCCATCAGTTTGTCTTTGGTGTTATCTTGTTTCACTATTTCTTAAAGTTTCTAGACTGTCTTATAGGCCTGTGTGTCAGGAGTGCTGCAGACCTGTTTTCCTGTTTTGTTTTGGCCAGTTATGGGAACAGAATGTTCTGCTTTCAGGTTTGTAGTCTTTACTGCTTACTGGTCTTTGGGCGTGTTTTCCTGTGGGTGTGTGCCCTGAGTCCACCAGGTAGGTCACTTTGAACGCAGAAGTTGGTCTTACCTCTGTTTTCAGGCCTGAAGTTGCTCCTTGGGGGCTACGTTTCAGCTATTTGTGAGAGCAGCAACCAGAAGGGCCTGCCCCATCTTTTCTCTGGTCTCTCTGCACATGGGGTCCAGATGGCGCTAGATGTTTTCCTCTAGAGTCAGAAATGTGGGCAGAGTGTAGTCTCTTCTGGCTTCCCAGGCATGTCTCCCCCTCTGAAAGTTTAGCTCTCCCTCCCATGGGATTTGGGTGCATGGAGATGTTGACTGTGTTCCTTCCTGTCTGGGTGGTGTCTGGAATGCAGGGGACCTGTCGCTTGAGTGCCCCTGTCTTCCTGTTCCCAGAGGCCCTATACAGTTTCAACCTTGGGCCAGGGATGTGGGCAAGGGTGGATAGTATCTGTGGTCTCTCCTGCCATGCAGTCTCAGAAGTGCCCACCAGTCTGGGTGGTGAGCTGTCTCTCCCACAGGATTTGGGGGCAGGGAGCTGTGGGCCTGGATCAGCCAGGTTGGGGCTCCAGCTAAAAACCAGAAGTGTCTGGTCCCAGAGGAATTTTGACTCTGTATGTCCTGAGTATCCCAAGCAGGTCACTTGGAGCAGAAAAGTTAGTCTTACTGTTGGACCCAGTCCTGAAGGTGCCTCTGGGGGATTGCGTTTAGCTTTCCATGAGAGTGGCAACCAGAAGAGCCTGCCCTGTCTTTTCTCTGGCACCTATGCACAGGGGTTCCAGATGTCGTTAGGTGTTTTCCCCTGTCAGAAATGTGGGCAGAGTGTAGTCCCTTCTGACAGTGGTTAGGCTGTCCTATAGGCCTGTGTGTCAGGAGTGCTGTAGATCTGTTTTCCTATTCTCTTTCAGCCAGTTATGGGAACAGTGTGATCTGCTTTCAGGCATGCAGTCATTCCTGTCTACTGGTCTTCAGGTGTTCCTGTGGGCGTGTGTCCTGTGTCTACCTGGCAGGTCACTTGGAGCAGAAAAGTTGGTCTTATCTCTTTTCTCGAACCTGGAGTCACTTCTCAGAGCCAGGTGTCAGCTCTCTGTGAGGGCACCAATTAGAAGGGCCTGTGCCGCCTTCGCTTGGGACCCTGTGCACAAGGGGCCCAGATGGCCGGTGCTAGGCATTTTACTCCAGGGTCAGAAATGTGGGCAGAGAGTAGTCTCCTCTGGCTTCCCTGGCGTGTCTGCCCCTCTGAAGGTCTAGCTCTCCTTCCCATGGGGTGCCGGGAGCTGTTTTACTGGATCACGTCAGATCTGGATGGTGTCTGGACCACATCAGTGAGTGCCCATATGTTCCTGTCCCAGAGGCCGTATACGGTTTCCTCTTGGGCCAGGGATGTGGGCAGGGGTAGGCAGTACTGGTGGTCTCTTCTGTCCTGCAGTCTCAGGGGTCCCCTCCTGTCTGGGTGGTGAGCTCTCTCTCCCACCATGTTTGGGAGTAGGGAGCTGTGGCCTGTGATCCAGTGTGTCTGGTCTTATGTTGAGGGCCTTGATCCATTCGGACTTGAGCTTCATACAAGGAGATAGAATGGAATGATTTCTGTTTTTATACATGCTGACTGCCATTTGAACGAGCACCAATTTTAGAAATGCTTTCTTCTTTCCACTGGATGGTTTTAGCTCCTTTGTCAAAGATCAAGTGACCATAGTTGTGTGGGAGTTTTACTGGGTCTTCAATTCTTGTCCATTCATAAACTGTTCTCTGTACCAATATTATACAGTTCTATTCATTATTGCTCTGTAATACAACTTGCACTCAGAGATTGTGAATCCCACAGTTCTCTTATTGTTGAGAATAGTTTTTGTTATCTAGGGTATTTTTACTATACTAAATGAATTTGTGAACTTTTCTTTCTAAATCTGTGAAGAAGAATTGAGTTGGAATTTTTGATGTGGATTGCATTGAATCTGCAGATTGCTTTTTACTATATGCCCATTCTTACTATATAAGTACTGCCAATTCATGAGCATGGGACATTTTTCAATCTTTTGAGATCTCCAATTTCTTTCTTCAGATACTTGAACTTCTTGTTGCATAGATCTTTCACTTGCTTGGTTAGAGCCACAACAATGTATTTTATATTATTTAAGACTATTGCAAAGGGTGTTGTCTCCCTAATTTCTTTCTCAGCCTGTTTATCCTTTGAGTTGAAAAATGTTATTAATTTGTTTGAGTTAGTTTTATAGCCAGACACCTTGCTGAAGTTGTTTGTCAGGTTTAGGATTTCTCTGGTGAAAGTTTTAGAGTTATTAAGTATATTATCATACCATTTGCAAATAATTTTATTTTGACTTCTTGCTTTCCAGTTTGGATCCCTTTTACCTCTTTTGTTGTTTATATTTTTGGCTAGTACTTCAAATTCTATATTCAAGAAGAAGAGAGAGAAAGATAGTGGGAAGCCTTGTCTAGTCCCTGGTTTTAGTGGGATTGCTTTAAGTTTCTCTCGATTTATTTTGATGTTGGCTTCTCGTTTGCTGTATATTGCTTTTAGTATATTTAGCTATGGACATTGAATTTCTGATCTTTCCAAGACTTTTATCATTAAGGGATGTTGAATTTTGTCAAATCCTTTCTCAGCATCTGATGAGATGATCATTTGTTTTTTTCTTTGAATTTGCTCATATAGTGGATTATTCTGATGGATTTCTATATATTGAGCCATCCCTTCTTCCCTGGGATGAAGCTTACTTAATCATAGCGAATGCCGGTTTTGATGTGTTCTTGAGTTCGGTTTGCTAGATTACCCATAGGGTACAATATTTTTACAGATTTCATGTTTGTTATTTTTATGATCATACCTTGCCTCCATAGTATTATAACTGCATGCTTATATGTTCATTTATCTCATACCATACAAAGTCTTATAACCTAGTTAATTATTTTTGGACCAAACATAAACTCCTTAACTATTCCCTGCCATTGTGCTTGTCTTGCAATATTATAGATGTATCTTGTAAAGTTCCTTTAGTGAAACGTGACCTTCTTTTTTCCAGCAGACATTAAATGAAAATAGCTTCCATGTTACAAGCTGAGTCATTGTGTTCAGTACTTGGTGAAATTATGGCTAATGTCCAATGTGAACTTTTATGCATGCTGTCACAGACTCTTGCAACACTGGAAATGGCAGAGTGAACACATGTCACTGAGGAGTGATTACTTCAAAGACTTGAACATTCTTCTCCTGTTCAATTGTAGATCTATTTGTTAATTGTAAACTATTGCAAGAAAAACTTTTCAGATATGGGTTGAGTGAGGCAGTAATGTATGAGTAAATTAGATTTACATTAAGAATTATCATATTTTAATGTTCTTTGATCAGAATATTATTAGTAGGTTTCCACTATGGCAGTGGGATATCTGATATAAGGTGCTTATACAATTACTCATTGTTATTATGAGTTCAACCTCAGAATGTGAACTCTGAATCCGGTATAAATGTATCAGGTTACTCCCATAAACTTTGTGAAACATACACCAGAATACCTTCTTGGAAGGTTGCTGTAATTAAAAAGACTTGCAGCTACATTATTCAGTAGAAGTGCTAATGAGACAAATGAAAAAATTAAGATGTTTCAGAAACATCTCCAGAAAACAATAACCAATGAAATTGGAGCATTTTGTGGTCAAGGGAAAATGAATATATCTATAAAATCCTCAAGCATCTAAGTGTCATGGATTACTGTGTAAGGAGGAGTAGAAAGATCATAATTGCCAGAGTACCAGGGAGTTAATTGTGAGATTGTGTCTCTAAGTTATAACAGAAAACATAGCAATAAAATCGCATGACCATTATTGCCAAAATATGAGCTACAGTGGAATGATACCAAGGATCCTGTTACCTGGCAGGAGACAAATTTGTGAGACCTCAACCCTGTAAAACATATTATAGGCAGCACAGGAAAGCTAAAAGTGGGAGAGGTGCTGTTACCCAGAAGAAGTATGCAAGTCCAAAATGATCAGCTTTGAAAACACTCACACGGTTGGCATTCATTTCAAGGAATGAAAATATGTGTGTGTAAGGGTGTGTGTGTGTGTGTGTGTGTGTGTGTGTGTGTGTGTGTGTGTGGCTATTTAATCATAACAGAATGGTCGAACATTTATTATTCTTACCTATTCACTATGCGAATAATCCTGAAACACTTGTTGTAATTAGCAAAATTAGAATTTAATATGATCGTGTGTTTCACTAACTATTAACTTGCATTATTTAATCATCCTAAAGAGTGTGCAATGGCAGCTGTTCAAAGGACTGTGTCTAATCCTTGTATTCTTAAAGGAGTTGCATAGGCACAATGCTTATCTAAGCATAACAATGTTAATTTTAATTTTTATTAAGATAAAAAGATTGAGATGAACACTAGAATCTTGCACAGAGTCCCAGAGATGTTAAACTCTTGAGGGTAGTATGCTTCTCATAGTCCACAGGACAAACCCTGCCCAACATGGATGTCAAATTCTAACAAGCACCAGCATAGCTGTTTGCAATGAGTATTTTAAACATGAAAGATGATAAGCTGCTAAGGAGGCTGCTTAGCTTGTAGGTGCACTTCTTCCCACTAGTAAATCTGAAAACGAAATTGAAAAATTATGAAGTCAAGTCAGAAACACAAAAGAATTTGGGAACAAAAAATAGTCTATATGGAGTACTAAGAACTCATGCCCAATTGAATCCTAGGAACCTCTCCATCCCAGTGGTCTGGGACTACCAAGTGGTTCACCGTATCCCCAACCCTCTCCTATTTCCCTTCTTACCTGATTTTGCCCCTTCTTTCCATCCCCTCCTCCTTGTCTCTCCTGCCCTCTGCCTCCTATGATTATATTGTTCTCTTTTCTCATTGGGACTGTAACATCCTTACATGGGCCTTGCTTTTTGCTAACACTTTTAAGATTAGTTCAAAAGAGGAATGGATACAGAAAATGTGGTATATCTACACAATGGAATATTACTCAGCTATCAAAAACAATGACTTTATGAAGTTCATAGGCAAATGGATGGAATTGGAAAATATCATCCTGAGTGAGGTAACCCAATCACAGAAAAACACACATGGTATGCACTCATTGCTAAGTGGATATTAGCCCAAATGCTTGAATTACCCTAGATGCACAGAACACACGAAACTCAAGAAGGATGACCAAAATGTGAATGCTTCACTCCTTCTTTAAAAGAGGAACAAGAATATCCTTGGGAGGGAATAGGGAGGCAAAGTTGAGAACAGAGACAGAAGGAACACGCATTTAGAGCCTGCCCCACATGTGGCCCATGCATATACAGCCACCAAACTACATAAGATGGATGAAGCAAAGAAGTGCAGGCCAACAGGAACCGGATGTAGATCTCTCCTGAGAGACACAGTCAGAATACAGCAAATACATAGGCGAATATCATCATTAAACCACTGAACTGAGAATGGGACCCCCATTGAAGAAATCTTAGAAAGGCCTGAAAGAGCTTGAAGGGGCTTGAGACACCACATGAACAACAATGCCAACCAACCAGAGCTTCCAGGGACTAAGCCACTCCCCAAAGACTATACGTTGACTGACCCTGGGCTCCAATGTCATACGTACCAATGAATAGCCTAGTAAGAGCATCGGTGGAAGGGGAAGCCCTTTTTCCTGCAAAGACTGAATCCCCAGTGAACGTGATTTTTGGGGGGACGGTGGTAATGGAGTGAGGAATGGGAGGGGTACACCCATAGAGAAGGTGAGGGGGGGTGTTCGGGGGGATGTTGGCCTGGAAACCACGAAAGGGAATAACAATCGAAATATAAATAAGAAATACCCCAGTTAATAAAGATGAAAAAAATTTTACAAAAAAGATTGGTGATTGTATCATGTGTATTCTTTACATTTTGACTAATATTTACTTAGCAGTGTGTACATATAATGCATGTCACTTTTGTTGCACTCAGATTGGTATTTTCTTTTTTTTTTTTTATTATTAACTTGAGTATTTCTTATATACATTTCGAGTGTTATTCCCTTTCCCAGTTTCCGGGCAAACATCCCCCTCCCCCCTCCCCTTTCTTATCGGTGTTCCCCTCCCCACCCTCCCCCCATTGTCCCCCTCCCCCCAACAGTCTAGTTCACTGGGGGTTCAGTCTTAGCAGGACCCAGGGCTTCCCCTTCCACTGGTGCTCTTACTAGGATATTCATTGCTACCTATGAGGTCAGAGTCCAGGGTCAGTCCATGTATAGTCTTTAGGTAGTGGCTTAGTCCCTGGAAGCTCTGGTTGCTTGGCATTGTCGTACATATGGGGTCTCGAGCCCCTTCAAGCTCTTCCAGTTCTTTCTCTGATTCCTTCAACGGGGGTCCTATTCTCAGTTCAGTGGTTTGCTGCTGGTATTCGCCTCTGTATTTGCTGTATTCTGGCTGTGTCTCTCAGGAGCGATCTACATCCGGCTCCTGTCAGCCTGCACTTCTTTGCTTCATCCATCTTGTCTAATTGGATGGCTGTATATGCATGGGCCACATGTGGGGCAGACTCTGAGTGGGTGTTCCTTCAGTCTCTGTTTTAATCTTTGCCTCTCTCTTCCCTGCCAAGGGTATTCTTGTTCCCCTTTTAAAGAAGGAGTGAACCATTCACATTTTGATCATCTGTCTTGAGTTTCATTTGTTCTAGGCATTTAGGGTAATTCAAGCATTTGGGCTAATAGCCACTTATCAGTGAGTGCATACCATGTATGTCTTTCTGTGTTTGGGTTAGCTCACTCAGGATGATATTTTCCAGTTCCAGCCATTTGCCTACGAATTTCATAAAGTCATTGTTTTTGATAGCTGAGAAATATTCCATTGTGTAGATGTACCACATTTTCTGTATCCATTCCTATGTTGAAGGGCATCTGGGTTCTTTCAAGCTTCTGGCTATTATAAATAAGGCTGCAATGAACATAGTGGAGCACGTGTCTTTTTTATATGTTGAGGCATCTTTTGGGTATATGCCCAAGAGAGGTATAGCTGGATCCTCAGGCAGTTCAATGTCCAATGTTCTGAGGATCCTCCAGACTGATTTCCAGAATGGTTGTACCAGTTTGCAATCCCACCAACAATGGAGGAGTGTTCCTCTTTCTCCACATCCTCGCCAGCATCTGTTGTCCCCTGAGTTTTTGATCTTAGCCATTCTCACTGGTGTGAGGTGAAATCTCAGGGTTGTTTTGATTTGCATTTCCCTTATGACTAAAGATGTTGAACATTTCTTTAGGTGTTTCCCAGCCATTCGGCATTCCTCAGCTGTGAATTCTTTGTTTAGCTCTGAGCCCCATTTTTTAATAGGGTTATTTGTTTCCCTGTGGTCTAACTTCTTGAGTTCTTTGTATATTTTGGATATAAGGCCTCTATCTGTTGTAGGATTGGTAAAGATCTTTTCCCAATCTGTTGGTTGCCGTTTTGTCCTAACCACAGTGTCCTTTGCCTTACAGAAGCTTTGCAGTTTTATGAGATCCCATTTGTCAATTCTTGATCTTAGAGCGTAAGCCATTGGTGTTTTGTTCAGGAAATTTTTTCCAGTGCCCATGTGTTCCAGATGCTTCCCTAGTTTTTCTTCTATTAGTTTGAGTGTGTCTGCTTTGATGTGGAGGTCCTTGATCCACTTGGACTTAAGCGTTGTACAGAGTGATAAGCATGGATCGATCTGCATTCTTCTACATGTTGACCTCCAGTTGAACCAGCACCATTTGCTGAAAATGCTATCTTTTTTCCATTGGATGGTTTTGGCTCCTTTGTCAAAAATCAAGTGACCATATGTGTGTGGGGTCATTTCTGGGTCTTCAATTCTATTCCATTGGTCTATCTGTCTGTCTCTGTACCAATACCCTGCAGTTTTTATCACTATTGCTCTGTAATATTGCTTGAGTTCAGGGATAGTGATTCCCCCTGAAGTCCTTTCATTGTTGAGGATAGCTTTAGCTATCCTGGGTTTTTTGTTATTCCAGATGAATTTGCAAATTGTTCTGTCTAACTCTTTGAAGAATTGGATTGGTATTTTGATGGGGATTGCATTGAATCTGTAGATTGCTTTTGGTAAAATGGCCATTTTTACTATATTAATCCTGCCAATCCATGAGCATGGGAGATCTTTCCATCTTCTGAGGTCTTCTTCAATTTCCTTCTTCAGTGTCTTGAAGTTCTTATTGTACAGATCTTTTACTTGCTTTGTTAAAGTCACTCCGAGGTACTTTATACTATTTGGGTCTATTATGAAGGGTGTCGTTTCCCTAATTTCTTTCTCGGCTTGTTTCTCTTTTGTATAGAGGAAGGCAATTGATTTATTTGAGTTAATTTTATACCCAGCCACTTTGCTGAAGTTGTTTATCAGCTTTAGTAGTTCTCTGGTGGAACTTTTGGGATCACTTAAATATACTATCATATCATCTGCAAATAGTGATATTTTGACTTCTTCTTTTCCGATCTGTATCCACTTGACATCCTTTTGTTGTCTGATTGCTCTGACTAGAACTTCAAGAACTATATTGAATAAGTAGGGAGAGAGTGGGCAGCCTTGTATAGTCCCTGATTTTAGTGGGATTGCTTCAAGGTTCTCTCCATTTAGTTTAATGTTAGCAACTGGTTTGCTGTATATGGCTTTTACCATGTTTAGGTATGGGCCTTGAATTCCTATTCTTTCCAGGACTTTTATCATGAAGGGGTGTTGCATTTTGTCAAATGCTTTCTCAGCATCTAATGAAATGATCATGTGGTTTTGTTCTTTCAGTTTGTTTATATAATGGATCACGTTGATGGTTTTCCTTATATTAAACCATCCCTGCATGCCTGGGAAGAAGCCTACTTGGTCATGGTGGATGATTGTTTTGATGTGCTTTGGATTCGGTTTGCCAGAATTTTGTTGAGTATTTTTGCGTCGATATTCATAAGGGAAATTGGTCTGAAGTTCTCTTTCTTTGTTGTGTCTTTGTGTGGTTTAGGTATAAGAGTAATTGTGGCTTCGTAGAAGGTATTCAGTAGTGATCCATCTGTTTCAATTTTGTGGAATAGTTTGGATAATATTGGTATGAGGTCTTCTATGAAGGTTTGATAGAATTCTGCACTAAACCCGTCTGGACCTGGGCTCTTTTTGGTTGGGAGACCTTTAATGACTGCTTCTATTTCCTTAGGAGTTATGGGGTTGTTTAACTGGTTTATCTGTTCCTGATTTAACTTCGGTACCTGGTATCTGTCTAGGAAATTGTCCATTTCCTGAAGATTTTCAAATTTTGTTGAATATAGGTTTTTTTAGTAAGATCTGATGATTTTTTGAATTTCCTCTGAATCTGTTGTTATGTCTCCCTTTTCATTTCTGATTTTGTTAATTTGGACGCACTCTCTGTGTCCTCTCGTTAGTCTGGCTAAGGGTTTATCTATCGTGTTGGTTTTCTGAAAGAACCAACTTTTGGTTCTGTTGATTCTTTCTATGGTCCTTTTTGTTTCTACTTGGTTGATTTCAGCTCTGAGTTTGATTATTTCCTGCCTTCTACTCCTCCTGGGTGTATTTGCTTCTTTTTGTTCTAGATCTTTCAGGTGTGCTGTCAAGCTGCTGACATATGCTCTTTCCTGTTTCTTTCTGCAGGCACTCAGCGCTATGAGTTTTCCTCTTAGCACAGCTTTCATTGTGTCCCATAAGTTCGGGTATGTTGTACCTTCATTTTCATTAAATTCTAAAAAGTTTTTAATTTCTTTCTTTATTTCATCCTTGACCAGGTTATCATTGAGTAGAGCATGGTTCAATTTCCAAGTATATGTGGACATTCTTCCTTGATTGTTATTGAAGACCAGTTTTAGGCCGTGGTGGTCCGATAGCATGCATGGGATTATTTCTATCTTTCTGTACTTGTTGAGGCCCGTTTTTTGACCAATTATATGGTCAATTTTGGAGAAAGTACCATGAGGAGCTGAGAAGAAGGTATATCCTTTTGCTTTAGGATAGAATGTTCTATAAATATCCGTTAGGTCCATTTGGCTCATGACTTCTCTTAGTCTGTCTACGTCTCTGTTTAATTTCTGTTTCCATGATCTGTCCATTGATGAGAGTGGGGTGTTGAAATCTCCCACTATTATTGTGTGAGGTCCAATGTGTGTTTTGAGGTTTAGTAAGGTTTCTTTTACATATGTAGGTACCCTTGTATTTGGGGCATAGATATTTAGGATTGAGAGTTCATCTTGGTGGATTTTTCCTTTGATGGATATGAAGTGTCCTTCCTTATCTTTTTTGATGACTTTTAGTTGAAAATTGATTTTATTTGATATTAGAATGGATACTCCAGCTTGCTTCTTCTGACCATTTGCTTGGAAAGTCGTTTTCCAGCCTTTCACTCTGAGGTAGTGTCTGTCTTTGTCTCTGAGGTGTGTTTCCTGTAGGCAGCAGAATGCAGGGTCCTGGTGCGTATCCAGTTTGTTAATCTATTTCTTTTTATTGGGGAGTTGAGGCCATTGATGTTGAGAGATATTAAGGAATAGTGATTATTGCTTCCCGTTATATTCATATTTGGATGTGAGGTTATGTTTGTGTGCTTTCATTCTCTTTGTTTTGTTGCCAAGACGATTAGTTTCTTGCTTCTTCTAGGGTATAGCTTGCCTCCTTATGTTGGGCTTTACCATTTATTATCCTTTGTAGTGCTGGATTTGTAGAAAGATATTGTGTAAATTTGGTTTTGTCATGGAATATCTTGGTTTCTCCATCTATGTTAATTGAGAGTTTTGCAGGATACACTAACCTGGGCTGGCATTTGTGTTCTCTTAGGGTCTGTATGACATCAGTCCAGGATCTTCTGGCCTTCATAGTTTCTGGCGAGAAGTCTGGTTTGATTCTGATAGGTCTGCCTTTATATGTTACTTGACCTTTTTCCCTTACTGCTTTTAATATTCTTTCTTTATTTTGTGCATTTGGTGTTTTGACTATTATGTGACGGGAGGTGTTTCTTTTCTGGTCCAATCTATTTGGAGTTCTGTAGGCATCTTGTATGCCTATGGGTATCTCTTTTTTTAGGTTAGGGAAGTTTTCTTCTATGATTTTGTTGAAGATATTTACTGGTCCTTTGAGCTGGGAGTCTTCACTCTCTTCTATACCTATTATCCTTAGGTTTGATCTTCTCATTGAGTCCTGGATTTCCTGTATGTTTTGGACCAGTAGCTTTTTCCGCTTTACATTATCTTTGACAGTTGAGTCAATGATTTCTATGGAATCTTCTGCTCCTGAGATTCTCTGTTCCATCTCTTGAATTCTGTTGGTGAGGCTTGTATCTACAGCTCCTTGTCTCTTCTTTTGGTTTTCTATATCCAGGGTTGTTTCCATGTGTTCTTTCTTGATTGCTTCTATTTCCATTTTTAATTCCTTCAACTGTTTGATTGTGTTTTCCTGGAATTCTTTCAGGGATTTTTGCGATTCCTCTCTGTAGGCTTCTACTTGTTTATTAATGTTTTCCTGTATTTCCCTAAGTGTGTTCATGTCTTTCTTGAAGTCCTCCAGCATCATGATCAGATATGATTTTGAAACTAGATCTTGCTTTTCTGGTGTGTTTGGATATTCCATGTTTGATTTGGTGGGAGAATTGGGCTCCGATGATGGCATGTAGTCTTGGTTTCTGTTGCTTGGGTTCCTGCGCTTGCCTCTCACCATCAGATTATCTCTAGTGTTACTTTGTTCTGCTATTTCTGACAGTGGCTAGACTGTCCTATAAGCCTGTGTGTCAGGAGTGCTGTAGACCTGTTTTCCTTTCTTTCAGTCAGTTATGGGGACAGAGTGTTCTGCTTTCGGGCGTGTAGTTTTTCCTCTCTACAGGTCTTCAGCTGTTCCTGTGGGCCTGTGTCTTGAGTTCACCAGGCAGCTTTCTTGCAGCAGACAAGTTGGTCTTACCTGTGGTCCCGAGGCTCAAGTTTGCTCGAGGGGTACTGCCCAAGGGCTCTCTGCGGTGGCAGCAACCAGGAAGACCTGTGCCGCCCCTTCCGGGAGCTTCAGTGCACCAGGGTTCCAGATGGCCTTTGGTGTTTTCCTCTGGTGTCCGAGATGTATGTACAGAGAGCAGTCTCTTCTGGTTTCCCAGGCTTGTCTGCCTCTCTGAAGGTTCAGCTCTCCCTCCCACGGGATTTGGGTGCAGAGAACTGTTTATCCGGTCTGTTTCCCTCAGGTTCCAGCGGTGTCTCAGGCAGGGGTCCTGCCGCTCCTGGGCCCTCCCCCACAGGAGCCCAGAGGCCTTATACAGTTTCCTCTTGGGCCAGGGATGTGGGCAGGGGAGGGCAGTGTTGGTGGTCTCTTCCGCTCTGCAGCCTCAGGAGTGCCCACCTGATCAGGCGGTGAGGTGTCTTTCCCACAGTGTCTGGGAGCAGAGAGCTGCTGCGGGCCCGGGATCCGGGGGCGTGGGACCTCCGGCAAACACAGGACGTGCCTGGTCCTAGGTGAACTCTGCCTCTGTGTGTCCAGATCTCACCAGGCAGCTCTCTTGCAGCAGACAAGTTGGTCTTACCTGTGGTCCCGAGGCTCAAGTTTGCTCGCGGGGTGCTGCCCAAGGGCTCTCTGCGGCGGCAGCAACCAGGAAGACCCAGATTGGTATTTTCTAGATCCTTCCTTTTGCCTGCAAAATATGTAATGCACTTGTTTCTAATAGCTGAATACGTTTTTATTGTGTAAATGAACCACATTTTTGTACCCTTTTTTATGTTGTTGTTGTTGTTGTTGTTGACGACATCTCTGGTTTTTTTTTACAGCTTCTGGCTATTATGAATTATGGTACTACGAATATAGTGGAGGAAGTGACATTGTGGCATTGTGGAGGGAGCATCTTTTGTGCATATGCTCAGGAGCTGTGAAACTGTTTCTTCAATTTGAAATGTTTTCAGTTTTATGATTAACAACCAGATTGATTTCTACAGTTTACCAGTTTGCAATCCCAACAGCAATGGAGGACTGTTCCCTTTTATCCAGATCATTGCCAGCATGTGCTGTCACTTGAATTTGTGATCCTAGCCATTCTGATTGGTGTAAGGTGGAATCTCAGGATCGTTTATAATTTGCATTTCCCTGATGTCTAAGATGCCATCCTTTATGGAACTGGAAAGTATCATCCTGTGTGAGGTAACCCAATCGCAGAAAAACCCACATGGTATGCACTCATTGATAAGTGGATATTAGCCCAACTGCTTGAATTACCCTAGATGCACAGAACACGTGAAACTCAAGAAGAATGAACAAAATGTGAATGCTTCACTCCTTCTTTAAAAGGGGAACAAGAATACACTTGGGAGGGAATAGGGAGGCAAAGTTTAGAACAGAGGCTGAAAGAATGCCCATTCAGAGCCTGTCCCACATGTGGCCCAGACATATACAGCCACCAAAGTAGATAAGATGGATGAAGCAAAGAAGTGAAGGTTGACAGGAATGGAATGTAGATCTCTCCTGAGAGACACAGCCAGAATAGAGCAAATACATAGGCGAATGCCAGCAGCAAACCACTGAAATGAGAACGGGATCCCCGTTGAAGGAATCAGAAAAAATAAAATAAAAAAAAGAAAAGAAAAAGAAAGATGCCATCCTTTTATTTAGGTGTTTCTGGCCATTCAAGATTTCTCTGTTCTGTTATTTACTCCAATCTTAACTGTTATTTTTGGTTTTTTAACGAATTGTGTTCTTTATATATTATGAATGTCAGTGTTAGCCAAGATTTTTTGCAAATCTGTAGGCTGCAGTGTTGTCCTATTGACACTGCCTGTTTCCTTACAGAAGCTTTTAAAGAAATCTCATTTGTCAGTTTTTGATCTTAGAGCCTGATGTATTTGTATTGTGTTCAAGAAATATCTCCTTTGACAATATGTTCACGGCTATTTCATATGTTCTGTTTTTTTTATATTGAGTTTATTAGGTTTAATGATGAGGTCCATAATCCAGTTGGAATTGTGCTTAGTACATGGTCAAAATAGGAAACAATTTACATTATTTGACATGTAGACCTCCAGTTAGACTACCACCATTTGTTGGAGATGCTGTTTTTTGCATTTTATGGTTTGGTTTCTTTGTCAAAAGTTAAATATCCAGATTTATGTAAGTTTATTTCTATGTCTTCCATTCTATTCAACTGAGAAACCTGTCTGTCTCTGTACTAATATCATGTTTTTCTTCTTTTTGAATCACTTTTGCTCTGGAGTACAGCTTGAGGAAAGAAACAATGATTCCTCCTGATGTTCTTTTATTGTTCAGAATTGTTTTCATTTTTCTGGGGTTTTTATTTTTCCATATGCAGTTGAGAATTTGTCTTTCCACCTCTGTGAATAAATATGTTGAAATATTTATGGGGTTTGCTTTGAGTTTGTAGATTGCTTCTGTTTAGATGGCCTAAGTTTACTCTTACCAATCCATGGGAGATCTTTACCTCTTCTGAATTCTTGTTCTATTTCTTTCTTCAGGGACTTGGAGTTCTTGTCATACATATCTTTCATTGGCATGGTTAGAGTTACACCAAGGTATTTTTTCTATTGAAGAGGGTGCTGTTTCCCTAATTCTTTTCTTCTCCAATTTTTCATTTTTATAAAGGAAGGCTACTAATTTGTTTGAGTTAATTTTATGTCCATCCACATTGCTGAATATGTTTATCAGTAGTAAGAATTCTGTGTTAGAATTATTGAGGAAGCTTATATATACTGCCAAGCCTGGCTTATCCCTGGTGAGGACATGGTAACATGGTGCCTGCCACTGGGAACATTCCCAGGTGTGAACCTACAAGATATGTGTAGCCTAGTGTGGCCCTGTTTTGGAAAGAGTGAGATGGTGCTGCTTCTGGAACAAGGCCTGGGTGTGAGCCTTCATGAATGTGGATGGCTGCTGTGGGCATAAGGCATGTTTTTGTCACAATGTACGTATTTTTGCATTCCTGCTAGGAATGTCCTCCCTGTTAATATTAATTACTCCAGGAGAATTAGATGGAGCAGGACTCCAGGAGGTAAAGATTTGGCTAATGTCTTAGCACAATGGTAAATGCTGGGACCTTAAGGACAACCCTCAATTCTTTGGGAGAGAGCTCTATATACAGAAAGTCAAAAATATATAATTTATCAGTTATAACAATGCAATATGAATTGAGATGTGTTTCACAGATCTAAAGGAACAAAGGCAGATTCATAAATGAGCCATCTTAACAGAAAATTATAAACACATTCACATCCAAAGGCCATCAGTTTTCTGACTTCAAGTTTACCATAGGACACAGCAAGCTTAGGCCCAAGTGTAGTATAAATGATATTTTAAAGGCAGGTTCACACAAATCTGTTATTGTTTGTGTTCTTGGGTGGTCTTTGGGGTCTGGATGACATCTGTTCAAGATATTATGCCTTTTAGTGTCTATCCCAAAATTCTGTAGTAATTCTGATTAGTCTGATATTTTACTTGGCTTTTTTCCATGAAGCATTTAATATTCTTTCTTTCTTCTGTACATTTAGTGCTTTGGTTATTATATGGCAGGAGTATATGCTTTTCTGATACAATCTATTTGATGTTATGTAGGCTTCATAAACATTTATGCACTTCACTTTCTTTAGGTTAGGGAAGTTTTCTTCTATGATTTTGTTGAAGATTTTGACTGGAACTTAGGGCTAGGCATCTGCACACTCTTCTATTTCTATTATTTTTAGGTTTGATGTTTTCATTTTATCTCACTTTTCTTGGAAGACTGAGGTGCGGATCCTTCTACATTTTTTCATTTTCTTTTACTGATGTGACTATATCTTCTCTGGTATCTTCTATACCTGAGATTCTCTCTATCATGACTTGCATTCTGTTGTCGATGGTTGCATCTCTAGCTCCTAATTTTCTCCTAGCTGTTCTATCTCCAGGATTGCTGCCATTTGCAATTTCTTTCTTCTTTCTATTTCCTATTTTAGGTCTTGGAACATTTTATTTAATTTCTTCACCTGTTTGAATATATTTTTCTGTATTTCTTTAAAGGTATTATTTATACTCCCCTTAATAGCCTCTATCACCTTCAAGAAATGGGATTTTTAGGACAGAATCTTGTTTGCATATGTGATAGGGTATACAGAGCATTTTGTGTTAGGACAACTCTTTTATGATGGTTTTAAATTACAGTTGCTTCTGTTTCTTATGTTCTTGGACTTCCTTTTGTCTTCTACTTATCTCTCATGTGAATCTCTAGTCCTACATGCCTCAGACTGGAGTAGGCCTCCTTGGAAGCAGTGAGACCTCTGTAACCTGGTAAAAGCAGGCCAATTGGGGGGCAGGAAGTGCTGTCTCTGTTTAGGCCAGGACTCCTCTTCCTTTTTTCTTCTTAAAAATGTATTTGTTTGTTTGTTTGTTTGTTTGTTTTTATGCTCAAGCTATTACCCCCCCCAGTCCACATTTCAGTTCTCACATATCTACTCCCTGCCCTCCTGTCTCCATTAGAATGTCCCCACCCCATGCATCACACCACATGTCTAAACTACCTTGAACCTCCAGTTACTTGAGAGTTAGATGCATCTTCTCTGACTGAACCCAGACCCAAGAGTCCTCTTCCGTGTCTGTGTTGGAGGCCTCATATCAGCTGCTGTATGCTGCCTGGTTGTGGATCTAGTGTCTGAGAGATTTCAGAAGTCCAAATTAATTAAGATTCCTAGTTCTCTTACAGAATCACACTCCTCAATCCTTCTCTTGATCGGTTGTGTGCACATATCTTCATCTGACCCATTCAGCTGTTTTTTGAGTAATTTGAAGGGCAGTCACAATACGTCCCATTTTTGTGAGCACCCCATAGCCTCAGTAATGGTGTCAGAACTTGGTCACCCCTTTGAACTGGATCCCCTTTGGGGCATGTCCCTGCACTTTTTTTCTCTGTTTTTTTTATTTCTATTCCCTCAGTTCCTTCAGACAGAAATAATTATGGGTCAGAGTTTTGACTTTGGGATAGCAACTTCATCCCTCTCTTGATGTCCCGTCTTTCTGCTGGAGGTAGGTTCTATAAGTTCCCTTTGCCCACTGTAGGCCATTTCATCAAAGGTCTGCTTTTGAGTCTGAGTGTCTCTCACCTCCAAGGTCTCTGGTTTGTCCTGGAGAGTAATCCCAACTTCCTACCTCCTGAGTTTGCCTGTTTCCATTCTTTCTGCTGAACCACAGGACTTTAGTACTTTTCCCTCACCCAGTACTAGATCATGTTTCCCTTTCCTCCATACCCATTCCCCTTTCTCTCTACACTTTCTCCCTGCCTCCCCCTTGTGAATGCTTTCTCCACCTTCCCAAGTGGGACTGAGTGATCTTTACTTGGACCCTTCATCTTCTTGAACTTTTTGACACAAGAATGTATCTTGTGTATTCTCTACATTTTTTGGCTAATATCCACATATTGGTGAGTACATTCCATTCATGTCCTTTTGAGCCCAAGTTACCTCACTCAGGATGATATTTTCTAGTTCCATCCATTTTCCTGCAAAACTCAGGATGTCCTTGTTCTAATGGCTGAGTAGTTTTCCATTGTGTAAATAAATCCTACTTTCTGTAACCATTCTTTCCTGTGGTTCCTCTGTTTTTTTTCCTAGGTTCTTGATATCACAAATAAGGCTGCTATGAACATAGTGGAACATGTGCCTCTGTGGCATGGTGGGGCAACTTTTGGGTATATTCTCAAGAATGCTATTTCTGGGTCTTTAGGTAGATCTATTTCCAATGTTCTTAGGAACCTGCAAATTCATTTTCAGAGTTGTTGTACCAGTTTGAAATCTCAGCAACAGTGGAGGAGTGTTCCTCTTTCTTTATATCCTTGCAAGATGTGTTGTCACTTGAGGTTTTGATCTTAGCCATTTTGTTTTGTGTAAGGTGGAATCTCATGGTTATTTTGAATCCTAGGGACGTTGAACATTTCTTTAGGTACATCTCAATATCAGCCACTCAAGATTCCTCTCTTGTGAATTGTTGTTTTAGTTCTATAACCCATTTTTAGATTGGATTGTGCGGGTTTTGGTGGTTAGTTTTTTTTTTATTTCTTTAACAATTTTGAATATTAGCCCTCTATTAGATGTGTGGTTATTGAAGTTTTTCCCATGTTGCTGATTTTTCTTATTGACTATGTCTTTCACCTTACAAATTCTTTCCATTTCTATGAGGTCCCATTTGTCAATTCTTGAACTTTGTGCATGAGTCATTGGAGTTCTGTTTAGGAAATTCCCCTATGCCAATGAGATCAAGGCTCTTTCTCAATTTCTCTTCTATTAGATTTAGTGCATCTGGCTTGATGTTGAGGTCCTTGATCCATATGGACATGAGCTTTGTGCAAGGTGAGAACTGTTTGTCTATTTTTATTTTTCTACCAACACATAGCCAGTTAGAGCAACACCATTAATTAAAGATGCTTTCTTTTATCCATTGTATAATTTTGGCTTCTTGCCCAAACTACAAGTGTATGTAAGTGTGTGGTTTTACTTCTAAGTCTTCAATTTTATTCCATTCAACAACCTCTGTACCGGTACCATGAAGGTTTTATCACTATTGCTCAGTAGTAGATGGTGATTCTATCAGCTCTTCTTTTATTGTTAAGGATTGTTTTTGTTTTTCTGTTTGGTTTTTATCCCTTTTCCAGTTGATTTTGAGAATTGCTTTTTCCATGTGTTTGAGGAAATGCTTTAGGATTTTGATGGGGATTATACTGAATCTGTAGATAGTCTTTGGTAGGATGGCCATTTTTACTATATTATTTCTGCAAATACATGAGCTTGGGAGATCGCTCCATTTACCGAATCTTTGATTCCTCATTTTTCAATTTCTTTCTTGAGAGTCTGGAAGTTATTGTCATACAGATCTTTCCCTTGTTTAGTCTATGTTATGCCAAGATATTTTATATTATTTGTGGCTATTGTGAAGTGAGTTATTTTCCTAATTTCTTTCTCAGCCTGTTTATCATTTGTATAAAGGATGTCTAATGATTACTTTGATATAATTTTATATAAGGCCATTTTGCAGAGGTTTTTTTATAAGCTCTAGAAGCTCTCTGACAGAATTTTTGGGGTCACTTATGTATACTATCATATCATCAGCAAATAATGATACATTTATTTCTTCTTTGCCAGGTCATATCCCCTTGATCAAGTGTTATTGTCTTACTGTACTATCTACCACTTTGAGTACTATATTGAACAGATATGGGGAGAATAGGTCTCCTTGTCTTGTCCCAGATTGCTTCAAATATCTCTCCATTTAATTTCATATTGGCTGTTGATTTTCAGTAAATAGGTTTATATTTTGCTTAGGAATGGACTGTGAATTGCTGATCTCTCCAATTCTTTTAACATGAAGGGGTGCTGTATTTTGTCTAATGTTTTTTCTGCATTTAATGGCATGATCATTTGTTTTTTTCCCTTTCAGTTTGTCTATATAGTGGATTTCATTAATGGCTTATTGTATACTGAACCAATCTTGTTTCCCTGGGATGAAGTCTACTTGATGGTGGTGAGTGATGATTTTGATGTGTTCTTGGAATCAGTTTGCAAAGCTTTTATTGTGTATTTTTGTATCAACATTCATATGTAAGATTGGTCTGAAGTTCTCTCTTTTGGTAGGGTCCTTGTGTGGTTTACATATCAGAATAATCGTGGCTTCATTGTATGAGTTAGGTAGTATTCCTTCTGTTTCTATTTGATGGGATAGTTGGAATATAGGGATCAAATCTTTTTTGAAAGTCTGTTACTATTCTGAACTAAATCTGTCTGGCCTTGTGCTGTTTTTTGGGTGGGGGTTAATGATTTTTTTCTATTTCCTTATGGGATATGGGCCTGTTTAGAATGTTTACAATTTCTTGATTTAACTTTGGTATGTGCTGGTGAAAATCATACATTTCATCTAGTTTCCAGGTGTTTTTTGTTTGTTTGTTTGCTCGTTTTGAGTATAGACTGTTGTAGTAGGATCTGATGAATTTTTCAATTTCCTCTGTTTCTGTTGTTATGTCACCCTTTTTGTTTGTATTTTGCTGATTTCAGCTCTGAGTTTGACCATTTCCTGCCATCTACTCCTCTTGGCTTAGTTTGCTACTTTTTTGTTCTAGAACTCTCTGGTATGCTGTTAAGTTGCCAGTGTAAGATATCTTGAGTATATTTAAAAGGGCACTAAATGCTAAGAATATTCCTCCTAACACTTTTTTTATTGTTTAATAAATTTTGTATGATGTGTAAACTTTTTCATGAAATATCAGGAACTCTTTCTTTCCTTGTTCGTTGGCCAAATTGTCATAGATTAGAGAATTGTTCAATTTCCCCCTGTATGTGGGCTTTCTGTTGCTTTTGCTATTATTGAAGCCCAACCTTAGGCCATTGTACTCTGATAGGGTACATATCATTATTTCCATGTTTTTGTATTGGTTGAGGGTTGTTATGTGATCGTTTATATGTTCAATTCCTGGGAACGTATCATGACGTACTTAGAAAAAGGTGTATTACTTTGTTTTAGGGTGAAATATTCTATAGATATCTGTTAAACCTATTTGTTTCATAACCTCTATTAGTTTCACCATATTTGTGATTAATTTCTGATTCAATTACCTGTCCACTGGTGATAGTGGGGTGTTGAAGTCTCCCATCATTACTGTGTGGGGTTAAATGTGTGTTTTGAGCTTTAGTAAATTTTCTTTTTTGAATGTGGGTGCCTTTGCATTTAGGGCATAGATGTTCATAATTGAGACTTTCTTTTCCTGTTTTTTCCCTTTGATGAATACAAAGTGTCCTTCCTCATCATGCTTTACAACTTTTAGTTGAAAATCTGTTTTATAGAATATTAGGATGGCAACTCCAGATTTTTCTCTTGACCATTTGCATGGAAGACATTTTTCTATCCTTTTATTCTCAGATATTATCTGTCTTTGTTTTTGAGGTGTGTTTCTTCTATGCATCAAAATGTTGAATCTTGTTTGCATATGCAGTATGTTAGCTGATATCTTTTTATATGTTATTTGAATGTGTTTTCATTGTTAGATATTAAAGATAGAGGATTGCTGGTTCCTGTTATATTTATTTCTGTACATGGCTTTATGTGCTTGTACTTCACCCCTTTTGGTTCTTTGTGAGATGCTTAATGTTTTGTTTTTTCTTTGGTGTAGGTATGTTCCTTTTGTTTGAACTTTATTTCTTGGAATCTCTGTAGGGCTTTATTGGTAGATAGATACTGTTTGAATTTGGATTTGTCCTAGAATATTTTGGTTGTTCCATCTATGTTGAATGATAGTGTTGTAGGGTATAGTAGCATGGCTGCCATTTGTGTTCTCTTGGAGTCTGCGTGGCCTCTGTCCAGACTCTTCTGGTATTCACAGTCTCTGTTGAGAAGTTTGTTGTAATTCTAATAGGTCTACCTTTGTATATAACTTAGCCCTTTTCCCTTGCAACTTTTAATATTCTTTCTCTGCTCTCTGGGCTTAGGGTTTTGATTACTATGTGATGAGAAGATTTTCTTTTCTGGTCCCATTTGTTTGGTGTTCTATAAGATTCCTGTAACTTTATGGCCATGTTTTTCATTAAATTGAGGATTTTTTTGTCTATGATTTTACTGAAGACTTTTCAGGTCCTTCAAGCTGGGAATCTTCATTCTCTTCATTTCATTGTGTTATGATTTTCCTGAATGTTTTGGGTAAGGAGTTTTTATATTTTGAATTTTATTTGATAGGTGTGTCAATCGCTTCCAAGGTACCTTCTACACATGAGAGTCACTTGTCTATCTCTTGTATTCAGTTGGTGATACTTACACCTGTAATTCCTGAGCTCTGTTCTAGGTATTTCATTTCCAGTTTTGCCTCCATTTGTAATTTCTTTATTTTTATTACTTCCACTTTTAAGTATTAAGCCAGTTTATACAATTCCTTCACCTTTCTAATTGTGTTTTCTTGTATTTCTTTAAAGGATTTCTTTGTTTCCTCTTTAAGGGCTTCTACCTCTTTATATGTGTTTTCCTGTATTTCTTTTTTTTTTTTGAACCTATTTTCTTTTTTAATATCGGGTGGATTTTTTTCAGAATTTTATACACGAGTACCATATTTACATCATTTCTGCTTCTCCTCCCCCCTGAACTCCTCTCGTGTGACCTCACTCTCAGATTTTCTTTTCTTTTTTTTTTTTTAATTAACTTGAGTATTTCTTATATACATTTCGAGTGTTATTCCCTTTCCCGGTTTCCGGGCAAACATCCCCCTCCCCCCTCCCATTCCTTATGGGTGTTCCCCTCCCAACCCTCCCCCCATTGCCGCCCTCCCCCCATAGCCTAGTTCACTGGGGGTTCAGTCTTAGCAGGACCCAGGGCTTCCCCTTCCACTGGTGCTCTTACTAGGATATTCATTGCTACCTATGGGGTCAGAGTCCAGGGTCAGTCCATGTATAGTCTTTAGGTAGTGGCTTAGTCCCTGGAAGCTCTGGTTGCTTGGCATTGTTGTACTTTTGGGGTCTCGAGCCCCTTCAAGCTCTTCCAGTTCTTTCTCTGATTCCTTCAATAGGGGACCTATTCTCAGTTCAGTGGTTTGCTGCTGGCATTCGCCTCTGTATTTGCTGTATTCTGGCTGTGTCTCTCAGGAGGGATCTACATCCGGCTCCTGTCGGTCTGCACTTCATTGCTTCATCCATCTTGTCTAATTGGGTGACTGTATATGTATGGGCCACATGTGGGGCAGGCTCTGAATGGGTGTTCCTTCAGACTCTGTTTTAATCTTTGCCTCTCTATTCCCTGCCAAGGGTATTCTTTTTCCTCATTTAAAGAAGGAGTGAAGCATTCACATTTTGATCATCCGTCTTGAGTTTCGTTTGTTCTAGGGATCTAGGGTAATTCAAGCATTTGGACTAATAGCCACTTATCAATGAGTGCATACCATGTATGTCTTTCTGTGATTGGGTTAGCTCACTCAGGATGATATTTTCCAGTTCCAACCATTTGCCTACGAATTTCATAAACTCGTTGTTTTTGATAGCTGAGTAATATTCCATTGTGTAGATGTACCACATTTTCTGTATCCATTCCTCTGTTGAAGGGCATCTGGGTTCTTTCCATTTTCCGGCTATTATAAATAAGGCTGCGATGAACATAGTGGAGCACGTGTCTCTTTTATATGTTGAGGCATCTTTTGGGTATATGCCCAAGAGAGGTATAGCTGGATCCTCAGGCAGTTCAATGTCCAATTTTCTGAGGAACCTCCAGACTGATTTCCAGAATGGTTTTACCAGTCTGCAATCCCACCAACAATGGAGGAGTGTTCCTCTTTCTCCACATCCTCGCCAGCATCTGCTGTCACCTGAGTTTTTGATCTTAGCCATTCTCACTGGTGTGAGGTGAAATCTCAGGGTTGTTTTGATTTGCATTTCCCTTATGACTAAAGATGTTGAACATTTCTTTAGGTGTTTCTCAGCCATTCGGCATTCCTCAGCTGTGAATTCTTTGTTTAGCTCTGAACCCCATTTTTAATAGGGTTATTTGTTTACCTGCGGTCTAACTTCTTGAGTTCTTTGTATATTTTGGATATAAGGCCTCTATCTGTTGTAGGATTGGTAAACATCTTTTCCCAATCTGTTGGTTGCCGTTT
Source organism: Rattus norvegicus (assembly GCF_021556685.1). Taxonomy (NCBI): domain Eukaryota; kingdom Metazoa; phylum Chordata; class Mammalia; order Rodentia; family Muridae; genus Rattus; species Rattus norvegicus. The sequence continues at coordinate 30,149,256 of NC_141554.1, forward strand.
TGTCCTAACCACAGTGTCCTTTGCCTTACAGAAGCTTTGCAGTTTTATGAGATCCCATTTGTCGATTCTTGATCTTAGAGCATAAGCCATTGGTGTTTTGTTCAGGAAATTTTTTCCAGTGCCCATGTGTTCCAGATGCTTCCCTAGTTTTTCTTCTATTAGTTTGAGTGTGTCTGGTTTGATGTGGAGGTCCTTGATCCACTTGGACTTAAGCTTTGTACAGGGTGATAAGCATGGATCGATCTGCATTCTTCTACATGTTGCCCTCCAGTTGAACCAGCACCATTTGCTGAAAATGCTATCTTTTTTCCATTGGATGGTTTTGGCTCCTTTGTCAAAAATGAAGTGACCATAGGTGTGTGGGTTCATTTCTGGGTCTTCAATTCTATTCCATTGGTCTATCTGTCTGTCTCTGTACCAATACCATGCAGTTTTTATCACTATTGCTCTGTAATACTGCTTGAGTTCAGGGATAGTGATTCCCCCTGAAGTCCTTTTATTGTTGAGGATAGCTTTAGCTATCCTGGGTTTTTTGTTATTCCAGATGAATTTGCAAATTGTTCTGTCTAACTCTTTGAAGAATTGGATTGGTATTTTGATGGGGATTGCATTGAATCTGTAGATTGCTTTTGGTAAAATGGCCATTTTTACTATATTAATCCTGCCAATCCATGAGCATGGGAGATCTTTCCATCTTCTGAGGTCTTCTTCAATTTCTTTCCTCAGTGTCTTGAAGTTCTTATTGTACAGATCTTTTACTTGCTTGGTTAAAGTCACACCGAGGTACTTTATATTATTTGGGTCTATTATGAAGGGTGTCGTTTCCCTAATTTCTTTCTCGGCTTGTTTCTCTTTTGTATAGAGGAAGGCAACTGATTTATTTGAGTTAATTTTATACCCAGACACTTTGCTGAAGTTGTTTATCAGCTTTAGTAGTTCTCTGGTGGAACTTTTGGGATCACTTAAATATACCATCATGTCATCTGCAAATAGTGATATTTTGACCTCTTCTTTTCCGATCTGTATCCCTTTGATCTCCTTTTGTTGTCTGATTGCTCTGGCTAGAACTTCAAGAACTATATTGAATAAGTAGGGAGAGAGTGGGCAGCCTTGTCTAGTCCCTGATTTTAGTGGGATTGCTTCAAGTTTCTCTCCATTTAGTTTAATGTTAGCAACTGGTTTGCTGTATATGGCTTTTACTATGTTTAGGTATGGGCCTTGAATTCCTATTCTTTCCAGGACTTTTATCATGAAGGGGTGTTGAATTTTGTCAAATGCTTTCTCAGCATCTAATGAAATGATCATGTGGTTCTGTTCTTTCAGTTTGTTTATATAATGGATCACGTTGATGGTATTCCGTATATTAAACCATCCCTGCATGCCTGGGATGAAGCCTACTTGATCATGGTGGATGATTGTTTTGATGTGCTATTGGATTCGGTTTGCCAGAATTTTATTGAGTATTTTTGCGTCGATATTCATAAGGGAAATTGGTCTGAAGTTCTCTTTCTTTGTTGTGTCTTTGTGTGGTTTAGGTATAAGAGTAATTGTGGCTTCGTAGAAGGAATTCGGTAGGGCTCCATCTGTTTCAATTTTGTGGAATAGTTTGGATAATATTGGTATGAGGTCTTCTATGAAGGTTTGATAGAATTCTGCACTAAACCCGTCTGGACCTGGGCTCTTTTTGGTTGGGAGACCTTTAATGACTGCTTCTATTTCCTTAGGAGTTATGGGGTTGTTTAACTGGTTTATCTGTTCCTGATTTAACTTCGATACCTGGTATCTGTCTAGGAAATTGTCCATTTCCTGAAGATTTTCAAATTTGGTTGAATATAGGTTTTTATAGTAAGATCTGATGATTTTTTGTATTTCCTCCGAATCTGTAGTTATGTCTCCCTTTTCATTTCTGATTTTGTTAATTTGGACACACTCTCTGTGTCCTCTCGTTAGTCTGGCTAAGGGTTTATCTATCTTGTTGATTTTCTCAAAGAACCAACTTTTGGTTCTGTTGATTCTTTCTATGGTCCTTTTTGTTTCTACTTGGTTGATTTCAGCTCTGAGTTTGATTATTTCCTGCCTTCTACTCCTCCTGGGTGTATTTGCTTCTTTTTGTTCCAGAGCTTTTAGGTGTGCTGTCAAGCTGCTGACATATGCTCTTTCCTGTTTCTTTCTGCAGGCACTCAGCGCTATGAGTTTTCCTCTTAGCACAGCTTTCATTGTGTCCCATAAGTTTGGGTATGTTGTACCTTCATTTTCATTAAATTCTAAAAAGTCTTTAATTTCTTTCTTTATTTCTTCCTTGACCAGGTTATCATTGAATAGAGCATTGTTCAATTTCCACGTATATGTGGGCATTCTTCCTTGATTGTTATTGAAGACCAGTTTTAGGCCGTGGTGGTCCGATAGCACGCATGGGATTATTTCTATCTTTCTGTACCTGTTGAGGCCCGTTTTTTGACCAATTATATGGTCAATTTTGGAGAAAGTACCATGAGGAGCTGAGAAGAAGGTATATCCTTTTGCTTTAGGATAGAATGTTCTATAAATATCCGTTAAGTCCATTTGGCTCATGACTTCTCTTAGTCTGTCGACATCACTGTTTAATTTCTGTTTCCATGATCTGTCCATTGATGAGAGTGGGGTGTTGAAATCTCCCACTATTATTGTGTGAGGTGCAATGTGTGTTTTGAGCTTTAGTAAGGTTTCTTTTACGTATGTAGGTGCCCTTGTATTTGGGGCATAGATATTTAGGATTGAGAGTTCATCTTGGTGCATTTTTCCTTTGATGAATATGAAGTGTCCTTCCTTATCTTTTTTGATGACTTTTAGTTGGAAATTGATTTTATTTGATATTAGAATGGCTACTCCAGCTTGCTTCTTCTGACCATTTCCTTGGAAAGTTGTTTTCCAGCCTTTCACTCTGAGGTAGTGTCTGTCTTTGTCTATGAGGTGTGTTTCCTGTAGACAGCAGAATGCAGGGTCCTGGTTACGTATCCAGTTTGTTAATGTATGTCTTTTTATTGGGGAGTTGAGGCCATTGATGTTGAGAGATATTAAGGAATAGTGATTATTGCTTCCTGTTATATTCATATTTGGATGTGAGGTTATGTTTGTGTGCTATTCTTCTCTTTGTTTTGTTGCCAAGACGATTACTTTCTTGCTTCTTCTAGGGTATAGCTTGCCTCCTTATGTTGGGCTTTACCATTTATTATCCTTTGTAGTGCTGGATTTGTAGAAAGATATTGTGTAAATTTGGTTTTGTCATGGAATATCTTGATTTCTCCATCTATGTTAATTGAGAGTTTTGCAGGATACAGTAACCTGTGCTGGCATTTGTGTTCTCTTAGGGTCCTCATGACATCTGTCCAGGATCATCTGGCTTTCATAGTTTCTGGCGAAAAGTCTGGTGTAATTCTGATAGGTCTGCCTTTATATGTTACTTGACCTTTTTCCCTTACTGCTTTTAATATTCTTTCTTTATTTTGTGCGTTTGGTGTTTTAACTATTATGTGACTGGAGGTGTTTCTTTTCTGGTCCAATCTATTTGGTGTTCTGTAGGCTTCTTGTATGCCTATGGGTATCTCTTTTTTTTAGGTTAGGGAAGTTTTCTTCTATGATTTTGTTGAAGATATTTACTGGTCCTTTGAGCTGGGAGTCTTCACTCTCTTCTATACCTATTATCCTTAGGTTTGATCTTCTCATTGAGTCCTGGATTTCCTGTATGTTTTGGACCAGTAGCATTTTCCGCTTTACATTATCGTTGACAGTTGAGTCAATGATTTCTATGGAATCTTCTGCTCCTGAGATTCTCTCTTCCATCTCTTGTATTCTGTTGGTGAAGCTTGTATCTACAGCTCCTTGTCTCTTCTTTTGGTTTTCTATATCCAGTGTTGTTTCCATGTGTTCTTTCTTGATTGCTTCTATTTCCATTTTTAATTCCTTCAACTGTTTGATTGTGTTTTCCTGGAATTCTTTCAGGGATTTTTGCGATTCCTCTCTGTAGGCTTCTACTTGTTTATTAATGTTTTCCTGTGTTTCCCTAAGTGTGTTCATGTCTTTCTTGAAGTCCTCCAGCATCATGATCAAATATGATTTTGAAACTAGATCTTGCTTTTCTGGTGTGTTTGGATATTCCATGTTTGTTTTGGTGGGAGAATTGGGCTCCGATGATGGCATGTAGTCTTGGTTTCTGTTGCTTGGGTTCCTGCGCTTGCCTCTCACCATCAGATTATCTCTAGTGTTACTTTGTTCTGCTATTTCTGACAGTGGCTAGACTGTCCTATAAGCCTGTGTGTCAGGAGTGCTGTAGACCTGTTTTCCTCTCTTTCAGTCAGTTATGGGGACAGAGTGTTCTGCTTTCGGGCGTGTAGTTTTTCCTCTCTACAGGTCTTCAGCTGTTCCTGTGGGCCTGTGTCTTGAGTTCACCAGGCAGCTTTCTTGCAGCAGAAAATTTGGTCTTACCTGTGGTCCCGAGGCTCAGGTTCGCTCGTGGGGTGCTGCCCAGGGGCTCTCTGCAGCGGCAGCAACCAGGAAGACCTGTGCCGCCCCTTCCGGGAACTTCAGTGCACCAGGGTTCCAGATGGTCTTTGGCTTTTTCCTCTGGCGTCCGAGATGTGTGTGCAGGGAGCAGTCTCTTCTGGTTTCCCAGGCTTGTCTGCCTCTCTGAAGGTTTAGCTCTCCCTCCCACGGGATTTGGGTGCAGAGAACTGTTTATCCGGTCTGTTTCTTTCAGGTTCCGGCGGTGTCTCTGGCAGGGGTCCTGCCGCTCCTGGGCCCTCCCCCACGGGAGCCCAGAGGCCTTATACAGTTTCCTCTTGGGCCAGGGATGTGGGCAGGGGTGAGCAGTGTTGGTGGTCTCTTCCGCTCTGCAGCCTCAGGAGTGCCCACCTGACTAGGCGGTTGGGTCTCTCTCTCACCGGGTCTGGGAGCAGAGAGCTGCTGCGGGCCGGGATCCGCGGGTGTGGGACTTCCGGTAAACACAGAACGTGCCCGGTCCTAGAGAAATTCTGCTTCCGTGTGTCCCAAGCTCACCAGGCAGCTTTCTTGCAGCAGAAAATTTGGTCTTACCTGTGGTCCCGAGGCTCAGGTTCGCTCGTGGGGTGCTGCCCAGGGGCTCTCTGCAGCGGCAGCAACCAGGAAGACCTGTGCCGCCCCTTCCGGGAGCTTCAGTGCACCAGGGTTCCAGAAGGTCTTTGGCTTTTTCCTCTGGCGTCCGAGATGTGTGTGCAGGGAGCAGTCTCTTCTGGTTTCCCAGGCTTGTCTGCCTCTCTGAAGGTTTAGCTCTCCCTCCCACGGGATTTGGGTGCAGAGAACTGTTTATCCGGTCTGTTTCTTTCAGGTTCCGGCGGTGTCTCAGGCAGGTGTCCTGCTGCTCCTGGGCCCTCCCGCACGGGAGCCCTGTATTTCTTTTAATGAATTAGTTTTATCCTCCTTAAAGAACTGTATTATTTTCAGCAGATATGATTTTATGCCAACTTTCTAATTTTCAGGAGTGTTGATATATTTAGTGTTTGCTGTGGTGGGATAATGATTTTGATGATGGCCATATATAATGGCTTCTGTTGCTTATGGCCTTGTGCTTGCCTCTTGTCAGGTGGTTATCCTGGTGTTTAGTGGTCTGTGTGACTCTATCTTGAGACTGTCTCTTTTGTTTCTGGTTTAATACTGGTCTCCTGGTAGGCCTGCTGCATTGAATTTAGATCTCTTGTGAGGCCATCCAACTGAAGGGTCTTCAGAGGGGCAGAGAAGCTGATGATTTGTTACACTGGCTGTGGTAACCAACAGAATGTTGGGTTTTCAGAGGAGCACTCTAAGTGTTGTCCTTTGTGAAGCTGTTCTCTAGGGTGGGCATCTGGACTGTGGTTTCTGTTTCTCTATTTGCAGCATAACTCCAGCAAGGCTTTCAATCTTTTGGGTCAGTTGCGTGTTTTCCACAGAGCCCCCAGGGGAATGTTCAGATTGAGATGTCAGTTGCCCAGTTGCCCTGTGTACAAAGGTTCTCCTGAGATACCCTTAAACTGTGAAGCCCTGGATGTAGTAGATCTCCTGCGATGTCTCCAGCTGTGATGTGAGATGCCCTGGGTACAGCAGATCTCCTGGGATACCTCAGGATGTGATAAAAAATGCTCTGAATGCAGCCAATAGTCTGATATGCCTCAGGATATGGTGTATTTTTGGAGCAGACTAGCTTGTCATCAAATTATCTGAGTAGAGTGGATTCTCTGTTATGCCTCAGGATATAGCCTTTTCATGGTACAGAGTTTCTAGCACTGTGTTCCAGCAGAAAGGACAAGGTAGAAGTGGTATTTTGTGCCTGGGTCGAGGGGTTTGGGAGATGGTGTCTCTGTGAATCCACTGAGATTGCAGTGATACATGTGGAACTTTGGGAGGGTTCTTTCAAAATGTTCTGAGTACAGCAGACCCTCTGGTGTGCCTTAGAATATAACTTCTTCCATGTACACTATTTGGTTTATCCATAGCCACACAGCCCAGCCACTATGTCTTCTAAGTTTGTACTTCACCTTTCTGTCAGACAAAAGCCTGCATATTCTAATAGAAAAACCTCATGGCTGGCTAACAATGAGCAAATTGTTTCTTGTGTTTATCTGGTGGGATCCACAGAACTTCTTCCTGCAAATCCATTTTCACACTGCCATTCTTAGCTTTGGTCACTCAACACCTGCTCTGGAATTACCTGCTGAGTCCCTTTAGAAAACTTTCTACCAGAGTTATAATATTCTCAGGATTAGCTTTGTAATGCAACTCTCTTACAAGCATCAGAGGGTGGGAAAACTCTTATTTCCCCATGAATCCATCTGAACATTCTCAAAACTCTGACTCGACATTCAGTTCCTGAACCAATTTTCTTCAGGTTGTTTCCAGAATGACTTGTGAGGACTTATCTACTCTTGTAAGTATGGCTCTATTAAGCTTCATTGATTAAAACAAATTTAAGGATAATTTTAACAGAAACTTGTATATCATCTTCATCCCCATAGCCTTAGGCGTAGATTGTCTTGCACCTCCATAGGTTAATTCCCATTCTAAATTCCATAGGCTCATGTCATTCTATAAAATCTAAACACTACAAGTATTGTTAAGCACAACCTGCACGAGATCTCCCTGGTACATTGGCTTATTTTTCATGTATTTCAGCCTATGAAGAGAAGTGATGTAATATTATATTGTAAAAGTACTATGCTTGTGGTCTGTGAAACAACTCATTTTGTAAAGGAATTTGCCAGGATCCATGATAATAGTTTGAACTCAGTGATAAGGCTGATGAAACAATAACACCATCTATGGAAAACTGCCATTTCTTATACAATATTTGTGCTAGCAGATCCCATTGGAATCATCTTGACATTTATGATATTAACAGCCAAGTGAGTAGATGGCTACTGTCTTCTATTGGAGACAAGTAACAAATGGCATTAGCATCCACAGTGCAAAACATTGCCTTACAACACCAAGATGGCAGCCTTCAATGTCAACAATGCAAAGGCTAAGACATTCAGCTTTCAGCCCCCCAAAAATGTATGGACTTAAATTTCTCCAGACATGATGTAGTTTTTTTTTCAGAGTTGAGGTTACAGCTAACCTACAGCCAAGCTTTTATCTTATATTTATTATGTTTACTATTGCAACATGAATTTCGCCAGTACCCTTGTCTGATACCATTTTCTAGCAGTAATGGAAGATATGATAATGACCTCTAGTGATTACAAAGAGAAAACACCTAGAGAGGGGGAGGTATTTCATAAGTAGGAGTGTTCAAATCATAAACATACCTCCAGAAAAAACGAGTTGATGCATGGTAAGAACTATACTCGTGTCTTAATTAGGGCTTTACTGCTTTAAACGGATTCGGTGACCAAGCTAACTATTATAAAGGACAACTTTTAATTGCAGCTGGCTTAGAGGTTCAAGTGTTGGGGCCATTAGCATCAAGGCAGAAACATGAGAGCATCCAGACAGATGTGAGGCTAGAGAAACTGAGAGTTCTACATCTTGTTCTGAAGGCATACAGTGTTATACTACCTACCAGAAAGCTAGGAGAGATGTCTCAAAGCCCACCATCACAGTGACAAAATTTATACAATGCCATACCTACTCCAAAAAGGCCACACCTCAAAATCGTGCCACTCTGTGGGTCACATATATTTAAACCACCACATTCCACTCCATTGTTATCATAAGCTTGTTCAAATCCATGAGATTATATGTTTATGAGTCACACTTAGCAATAAAATAATGTAAAATGAATCTTGTTCCAAAGTTGAATGTCACTTCTGAATTTCACATATCTTAATATAATCCCCTATAAATATCAATATCTAAAGGCATATTACATGTCTCCAACATCACAGCAAGTTCAAAAATCAGCTGGGCAAACTCCAAATTCTGCATTTCTTTGTCTGATGTCAAAGTGTTCTTCTGATCTCCAACCCCTTTCTGCTTTGTTGACTGCAGCACAGTTCTTTTGTTTTGTGTAGATCCACCCTCTGATAGCACCTTTTCTCAGAAGGTATCCTATGGCTCTGGCACCTCGAACATCTTGGGGTCTCCAAGGCAACTTCAACATTACAGTCTCACTAACTCAGAAATTTTCTTTTATCTGCTTTCATATTCATTCACTAATTTCCAGCATGTTTTTATATCTTTCCTTATTTTTTTTCCTTTGGCAAACTCATCATTCAGTAGAGTAATGGTTTGAAGTGGAAACATTGAAATGTTGGTTGGATGGTATTTTGCCAAGGAAACATGAAACGGATGTTTCACTAAAGTGGACACAGGTGTGAAAATCTAAGCAGATTCTTCAAGGAATGTTTCGCTGAAACAGACACAGGAGAAAAAATGTGCTCAAGCAACCACGTGAAAGCACATGTGAAGAAGAAAAACATGCAAGAATTGGTGCACCATGAATTGATTTGTTGAGCTGCATTTACCAGGACTCCACAGACAGAAATGCAACAAAGAAATTCTGGTGGTGTGCTCCAGTTTCTTGCCAATTCTGTGGACTCTGGAAAAATGGCAAAGTGACGTCAGCTGAGAGAGTTACTTGTTCTGAGGCAATCCATGTGATCAGGCAGGAGCTGGGGAGGATATATGATGTTTGCACAGTGTAAATAGAACATAATGATAAAGGCTGATCTGGGCTTGCTTATTGAGGTAACTGCAATATTTGTGAATCTCCAATCTTCACTGATCTTTGCTTCACTGAATGAGGCAGAGCCAATAAATAATCCTGACATTACTCCTGGTGCCTCCTGTTGACTCAAGCTGAGGCTGAGGCCTGGTTGGTGTCAGTGCTGGAGCTAACCAGTCTCTATTGAATCTGGACTGCTGATGCATCTGTTTGCAAGAGGATATAGCTACCTCTGCTAACCTGTAAACTGACCTGCAGATTTCCAGAAAACACAGATAGGAGTTGCTCAAAAGAACCTTTCTAATCATGTCCACTTCCCTCATATACTTTCTTTCCCACTACCTCTGGTGGGTGTTGGGTTTAAGTGAGGATAAAGCATTTAAGAACCATCATTTTATAAAACAAGATTTGAAAAATTAAAGTGGTTAATTACTACAATTGTAGAAGCATTCTGGGGATTCCTTTGCTGTCAAGTTCATAGCTTTATTAAAAACTGGCTGTGTAGAATACTTGAAATTATTTCAAATTTTCTGAAAATTTTAAGATGTGTTCTGTGTCCCATAGTGTGGTCCATTTTTAAGTAAGTGTCCATGCCCAGATAAATAGAATGTATATTTTTTTATCACGAGATTGTAATATTTGCTAGGGCCATTGGATGTACGATGTCACTAATTCTCTATGTCTGTTTAATTTGTATCCTGATACTTATCTTTTGGTGGCCATTGGTTATTGAAATTATATACTGCTACAGAGTGTGCAATTATCTGTCTTCACGTTCTGTGGTCTGTACTTATGTACTTAATTGTGACTGAGTTTTCTGCAAAAAAAGTTTAAAATTATAATGTATTTTTCTTAGAAATATGTTTGATAAAATGAATTATCCTCCATTACATCTTGTGGTTAATCTGTTTGAAATGTATATTTAATTAATTAATTAATTTACATCTTTTTTATTACTAAATTATTTTAATTATATTCCAAATAATGCTCCCTATGCAGTTCCCCATTCCAGAGATCTTCGCTCCACAACCCTTCCCCTTTGACTCTGAGAAGGTGCTTCCCCAAGAAGCTATCCACCCATTCTTCTCATACTTTCTCCTACACCCACCTTATTCCCTCAATATTCCACATTCCTGGGGCTTCAGGACTCTGCAAAAAGGCCATATGCTGCACATGGAATGTATCCAAATTTGGGCCAGTCATTGGATTGCCTTTAGTTAAGTCTTTGCCCTGTTCTGTCCTTCTGTTTCCTTTAGACAGTAACCATTATCAGTCAAAAATTTTGAAGATTGGTGGGTGCCCACATCCCACCACTGGGGGCACTGCCTACCTACTGGAAATTGTCTCAAGTTTCAGCTCCCCACTGGTGGGCATTTCAGCTAATGCCATCCTCATTGAGTCCTGGGAGCCTTTCATATCACAGGTATCTAGTTGTTTCTAGAGGTTACCCCCAACCTCACCTCCTGCAGCTGAATATCTCCATTCATTCTTCTGGGCTATCCTCATGTCTCACCTACATACTTGATTCTGCCCCCTCTTTTTTCTCTCTCTTCCCTCTCACAAATTTCCCTTTGTCCTAGCATTACAGTCCTTCCCTCTCATCTGCCTTTTCCCCACCCCCTACCTTTCTTTTCAGAGAAGCAGAAAAGTATAACAACCAAGCCCCTTGGTAAATCCTTGCTGTAGGACTAGGTTATCTTCTCTTATGCAGCCTAGATAAAGCAGCCATATTAGAGGAAAGGGGTTTAATGGCAGGGAGCAGAATTAGAAACAGCCCCTGATCCAGTTGTTAGGCATTCCACATGATCACCGTGCAGCACATTATTTATATATGAGTAGGGGTATTAGGACCACCCCATGAATGGTCTTTGTTATTTCAAGCTCTGTTACCCATTATTGGCCCAGGTTAGTTCATTATTTAAGATATCCTGTGTTGTTCTTGACCCATCAGACCATTTCAACTCTTCCCTCATCCACATTATTCCCAGAGCTCCACATAATGTTTGGCTGTGGGTTTCTACATCACTTTCCATCACCTGCTGGGTGAAGCCTGTCAGATGGCAGTTATACTAGCTTCCTATCTGCAACTATAGTGAAATCTCATTAATAGTGTCAGTGGTAAGCCCTTTCATATGGCATGAGTCTCAAGTCCAGCCAGTCTTTGGGTGGGTCATCCCTCAGTTTTGCTCCATCTCTATACATGCACATATTGTAGGCAGAACTAATTGTCAGACAAAGGTTTTGGGGTTGAATTGGTGTTCCTATTCCTCCATTAGAAGTCTTGCCTGATTATAAGACTAATTACAGGTTCCAAATCTATTGCTAGGGTCATTTTCATAGGTTTCTGGGAATTTCCATTGCCCCGGGCTTCTAGTTTATCCTAGAGATGACACCACCAACCAATCCCAGTTCGATCTGCCAGTTCTTTCTCCCTTGGTAATCCTCACCCTTGATCCATCTGGTTTCCCTCAATATTTTCTCTTTCTCTCAGTTCCATCTCTCAAATCCCCCACAACTATCTATCTTAATTCTCAATCTCAGTGTGATTTAAACATCCTCCCACAGTTCAACTTCTTAACTAGCTTATTTCGGTCTATGGATTATAGCATGTTGATGCTGTACTTTATGGCTAATATCCAATTATAGTGAGTGAATATCACACATGACTTTCTGAGTCTCATTTATCTCACACAGGATGATATTTTCTAGTTCTATCTACTTGTCTGCCAATTTCATAATGGTCATTTTTAGTAGCTGAGTAGTATTCCATTGTGTAAATGCACTGCATTTTCTATATCTAATTTTTCAGTTGAATGATATCTAGGATGTTTCCAGATTTGTGGTTTTATTAATAAAGTGACTCTGTACATTGTTGATCATGTGTCTCTGTGGTATAATAGAGCATTATTTGGGTATACCCCAGGACTAGTATAGTTGGGTCTTATGACAGAACTATTCCCATAATACTGAGAAACCATCAAGTTGTTTTCCAAATCAATTTGATTTTAAAGGTTTGTACTTCCCTCAGCTATGGAGTAGTGACTAATCCTTTGCAGAATGAGCTGTTGCTTGAGATTTTGATTTTAGTCATTATAATGAGTGTAAGATGGAATGACAGTATAATTTTGACTACATTTCCCTAATGACTAAGGAACTTTAATATGTCTGTAAGTGATTCATTGCCTTTTGAGATGCCTTTCTTGAGAATTTTCTGTTTTAATTTTATTTTTCTTGAATATTTTATGTATTTACATTTCAAATGTTATCCCCTTTCCCCCTCCCATACTTCCTGCCCTCCCTCTGATTCTATGACCATGCTCCCACTGTCACCAGCCCATTCCAAATTCAACATCCTGGCATTATCCTACATTGGGGAAATGAGCCTCACTGGACCAAGGACTTTACTCCTATTGATGGTGGACAATGCCCTCCTCTGCTACATATGTGGCTAGAGTCATGGGTCCCTCCATATGTACTCATTGGTTGGTGGTTTAGACCTTGGAAACTCCGGTGGGGTGTGGCTGATTGATATTCTTATTCTTCCTATGGCATTGCAATCTCCTACATTTCTTTTAGTCTTTTCTCTAACTCCTCCATTGGGATCCTAATTGCAACCATTCTCTTCTGTAGGGCTCTGGCAGAGCATCTCAGGAGACACCCCTATATTCTCCTGTCAACAAGTGCTTATCAGCATCAGCAATAGTGACTGGGTTTGCTGACTGCGGATCCAAGCTCATGGGACATACCAGCCACTCTCTCTGGGGAGACTGAATGCCACCAAAAATAGGGGTCATGGCCATGTTTCTCCAGGTGAAAAAGTGCACATACTGGGAACCAGATGTCTGTTCTTAAACTTCTTGGCACACAGATGCTGCTAGGAACTGCAAAGAGTTGAGAATTAGGCCCTTTCACCTGAGATGAGTCTGGGGAGATGGAAATCCAGTTTACTTCAGGGGTGAGTACCAGGAGTATGGAAGGGGCTTGTGCAAGATATTTAGGCGCAGCTCAATATAAAAAAAGATTCCACCCTTGAGGTGGTTTATGAGGACGGAGACATTCCTTGCTTGTCCACTCTATTGATTGTCAGAAAGGGTCATACTGTTTATTCAAGCTGGATAGGAGTTTATGTAACTTTTTTGGGAGGGGATGCCCCGGAAGGGAAGCTTATTTCCTAAATACTCAGGATATATCTATGGACCTCATTAAAATGGAGAAATCTGAACTCTGTGATATGACCAGTTACCATGATCTTCTTATTGGGAGGTCATGGTCACCTGATGAGGATAGGAATCAGATCTGTAGCAGACTCAAATACCTAATACTTTTAGTATGAATATTTCTGGGGTTCCCTAATTTGCTTGGCTTCACTGGTTTTTCTGTCTGCTAATGTGGTTCCACTTGATCCACCTGTGGGCAGCCCTAGATCAAATACCCTTTGTGAATTCCTTCAAAATTTAACCAAGCTACACAGGTAATTCCTGTCCACACTTGATTTGTTTTCACAGAATACATGCTGGTTTTTATGCTGAACTCTGTTTCTTATTCATTAAAGTATTCCCCTCACTCCCAGTCCTACTCATAGATAGGGATATGGCACAGTCAAATGGTCTACTGATGGTCTATTTTTTTACTATTAATCAATACTATTCTACTAAGTGTTGTATATAAGACACTAATCTATGGGTATATCAGAATTTCTTTAAAAGCTATTTTATTTCAATATGCTTAGAGCATAAATATAAGAGGATTTTTCTAAGTCCAATTAATATCAGGATTCTTTCCACTTCAGCATATATTCTGTGGATTCTACCTCATGGAATGGGCCTTAAATCCATTTAAATTATGGTTGTTACATAACATTTCTGGCACTATTATACCTATATCTCACCAAGAAAATCTCAGCTGCAGTTCTCAGGCATTGCAGTTGTTTGATATTGATAATAGGAAGTAGTCTAACATTCACTATCATAGATACTTATCAAAGGTGATGATTTATGTGGTATGAGTTCTAATATTCCATGTTAATTACATGAAAATATTATTTTCCACAAGAGGGTGACAATACATCATTGTGGAGAATTATGAATTGAATTGCCAAGTGTCTACTGTGTTGTTTTGTTTTGTTGTGATTCTGGAAATAGATTGTTTATGGAACTCTGTTTACCCCTGATTAAAAATAATGTAATCCACCTTGTCAACTGAGGATTTATTGAAGACATACTATGTCTACTATAGAGGTTATCTCAACAATTATGTTGTGACACTTAAAATTCGGTGCAGCTGTGTAAATGTCTAAGAAGTTTCTTCATTAGTAGATTTTCTTAAAGATTTTTAAATGGTCTAAGCTGATTTTAGGATCTGAATTTCTCCAAACAGGAATGTGGTTACTTTCTTTGTTTAGGCATCAATTTCCTTTTGAAGTGATCTCACTTGATATTTATTTATTTTTGCAAAGACGATTTTATAGATGTTAATTTGTCTACTTGTTAGAAACTCCATGTTGGAAAAATCTGAAAACATTGTCATAGACTTTAGAGTTTAGGCTATAATAAAAAGTAAATAACTTTAAAAAGTTAAGGGATATAAAGGAAGAAGTAATCTTAAGCACAGCCTGAAAAACACTTGATTCTTGATATAGAACAAATTTATTTAGAATGAGTTGAGTGCCACATGAGTTTCCTGTTGAAATGAGAAAATTCTCAAGGAATATTCTCATAGATGTTACAAATGCATAGTTCCTAAATTCAGGCCTCGGGTGGATTTGTTTTGGAACCACACTTGTCTTTCAGAGAACTCTGTAGTTTCAAATGCTTTATCTCAGAGACAAACATGAACACACCAAAGAATGACATGGTGGCAATTAGGAGGCCTATTGGGAACACTGCAGTTAAATGTTTGCTTCTTAAGATTTCTTTCTTAACAGGAAAATCAGGTGGAAATTCAAGAGTGGTTTGACCATAAATGTCTACCATGTGGTTCCAGGTCACAGAAACAAATGTGAACATGCTGCTGACACACAAAATTATGGCAGATATCTTGTAGCAATATATCTGCATCTCCACAAGTGGGTCTTTCATGAAGCTGATCTTAATTGCCATTGCACTGAAAACCATAACCACAGGCTTCATCAAAATGGCCCATACTATCAGATTCTGTGCATACAAAAATTCAGTTGAAATTTTCCAAGTTGAATCAATTGGGATATACACCAGCATCTTGGTCAGTGTCCCAGAGACATTAAGCTGTTGAGGATAATATGCTTCCCATAGTCCAAAGGACACAAACTGCACAACATTGCTGTCAAATTCCCACAGGCGCCAACATAAGCTGCTTGCAATGAGTATTTCCAACACGAAAGCTGATAAGCTACTCAGGAAGCCATTCAGCTTGTACATGAACTCTGCCCCACTGTCAAATCTGAAGATGATATTGAAAAAGTATAAAGTCAAGACAGGAACACAAAAGAATTTTCAAAACAAAATATTCACTGTACATGGAGCACTAATATAATATGTCATGATTTTCACATAGTTGCAGTCAAGAATTCTAGGCATTAATATTTCAGATAATACAAGTAACAACATAATAAGCCTGGAAATCCAGGACAATGGAAGGATTACCATCTACAAATGATTTTTTCTTTCTATTAATAAACTGAAAGGATTTATTAAGTGACAATATTAATACCTGCTATTAATAGTAAGAAAAAAGTGTGTGTGTGTGTGTGTGTGTGTGTTATATAATCCCATGAAAGCTTATGTACTGTCATCTGTGTTTTCAATGGAAAACATAAAAAATTAATGAGAGTAAAAATCAAAAGTATTTTCAAATATCATTTCTAAATTACATCTCAGGACTATCATATGACTATTGAGAAATGAAATCTGAATAAATAACAATCAAAATGAAAATAATCCATGTGGTATAAAGATGCATGTCCAAACTCCATGCATGAAAAAATATAGTCTTACATATAAATACATGCTTTGACACACAGATATGTACACAAACACACACATGCAAAGGCATAGGAACATAAATATTCAGGCCAAAAAAGAACACTAAATAGATAAACTAACATTGTGGAATGCTATTCTTATGTACTCTTTCTGAAAGGGAAAACTTTTTAAAAGACTATATTTTTTTAATTTTTTTTATTAACTTGAGTATTTCTTATATACATTTCGAGTGTTATTCCCTTTCCCGGTTTCCGGGCAAACATCCCCCTCCCCCCTCCCCTTCCTTATAGGTGTTCCCCTCCCAACCCTCCTCCCATTGCCGCCCTCCCCCCATAGACTAGTTCACTGTGGGTTCAGTCTTAGCAGGACCCAGGGCTTCCCCTTCCACTGGTGCTCTTACTAGGATATTCATTGCTACCTATGGGGTCAGAGTCCAGGGTCAGTCCATGTATAGTCTTTAGGTAGTGGCTTAGTCCCTGGAAGCTCTGGTTGCTTGGCATTGTTGTACTTTTGGGGTCTCGAGCCCCTTCAAGCTCTTCCAGTTCTTTCTCTGATTCCTTCAAAAGTCTATATTTTTAAATTGAAGCCACAATAACAATGACTTTCAAAACATGTAGATATCATGTCCAAGGCAATTCCTCATTGGAAAAGTGTTTGCTGAAACCCAAAAAGATCCTGAAGTCATTCTTCATGGTTTACATCTAAAATTTCCATGGAAAGCATGAGGACTTGTTGATATTTCCATAATTTACCCATTATATAAGCAAACATACACTTTCAGAATATGAACATTTGATTATTTCTTATCATTTTCCTGACTAACTTATGTGTATTTCTGAGCAAAAAAAAAAATACTCCACATGAAATGTAGGCACAGATTCATTTAGATCTCTCCTCCATTTACATCTTTGGAGGTATAAATTTTAATGTTCATACAAAATTATTTCCTAAGGGCTGACAGAGGGTACTTGAGAGAATTTGAAGGGGGAAAATGTTTGCAGCTACCAAGTATGTGGTTAATTTCATTGCTACTCTTCTTGCAAAATTTCTTAAAGTACTAAAATAAGATCGTATGGCTCACAAAATTTCCCTCTCAGGTACCCAATACTGGGCAGTTTCTGTGTCATGTGCTTTCAAATTTAGAGAAGATAGTAATTGTACCCCTTGAAAAGTTACAGCAGAAAGATGGGATTTCAATTGAGGGTAGTTTCAGTAATACCTTACTCACACAATTTTACTTACAGAGGTTTTTCTTCTGCAGTGGACTGCAGTAGCACTGAATTTTGATTTACAAACAGAGACAGGCAGAAAATGCTGCTGGGTCACACAAATATGCTAGCCTAGCTGTATCTGGCTCTTCTTCTGTCTAACTATTATTGAGTAAATGCATGTGCTTCATACAGACCAAATTTGAAATTCCTCATTTAACTTATTTAAAGATTTACCTTTGTGTACCAACAGTAAGGCGTTCCATTTGAAAGATGCTGTGATCATAAATATCTTCCAAATAACAGGAAATGATGACTAGAGGAGGAGCCAATTACCTTCAGGAAAAGAAGTTCTGTTACTCAGACATTTAAACTCAGAACGGTGTCCAACCAACTCCTGGCTCACAGAAACCTTTACAATTCTCACCTGTGCTTTAATTACCTGAAGTCATGGAGAATAACACAACTGATATTCTTAAACTTCAAATCACATCCATGCAGTCATTACCACTCTTTTAGATAAGAAAATATAAAGGCTAATTTCAATGTTCAACCTCAGGAAACTATACATGTAAACTGGTCATCAAAAGTTGAAGTGTCCTCTTACACAATTATGGTTTCCTTGCACTTGATATTCCAAGAATTTACATACATGGGAATGCTATGAAGAAACTGCTACACCTTATCTCAGTGGCTGACTTGACTTTCTTGGTATGGTGAAATGAAAATTACTACTAACAACTACATAAAATATCAAATACTTGCCTCTATCTCTTCTTTGAAGTGCAAGTGTTAGTGACTGGCCAGTGTCAGAGAGTGGCTTTAAAATTCTTGTTTCCATAACTACCAGAGTAGAATGACCCATTATGACTAATGCATCAGAAGCAAGGCACATAATATTAAAGGACTAGAGAGGCTAATGTCCTTCCCATTGTGAAAAGGTTTATAAAATTTATTTAATTCATTTTTCCTTTAGAAAGTTTCATCATAAAATACTCATAGAGTAAAGTTTTCCCTTTAATATTTTCAATATCATTCCTTACCTACATACATATCCAACTGGAAATGTGTTTGCTCATGCCCCCCCCCCAAACCACAATAATGTCCTCACACCTACTTAAGTACAGTAGCATGCTGAATAGATGTTGTTTACAACTACATACTTCAATGTCTCTCACACTTTGGATTGTTTAGTTGTAGGACTCTTTGTTAATTATCATCTACAGCACACAAAAGCGTTTATGATATGTGTTGAGTAAGGGCCATATTTAATGATTAAATAAGGTCTACATTAAGAGTGATCTTATTTCAATATTCCTTGATTAGAATTTTAAAAGTAAACCTCCCCTATGGCTAGGACCTATCTAATATCAAGTATCTGTTCACTTAAGCAGTGTTATTTATGAGTTTTACATCTTGATGTGGAACTTGACAGAGTCTAGTATAAATGTTGTGTGTTACTCTCGTAACCCTATTAGAATTACACAAGTATACCTTCCAGGCAGGTCACCGTATTTCTAAGAACTTGTACATACGTGGTTTTGCTGGTTAAATTTATCCTGAAGTAACTATAACTGTATCTTAAAGTATCATGATCACTAGTAAGTAAAAGTGGAAATGAGTCAAACTAAAAATATAAAACTTCAAAGACTTTCCCCAGAAAACAAAACCAATCAAAATGCAGAGTTATGCTTCCAGTTTAAGTGGACATACCTAAAATTGATACTTGTATCTATGGCTCAGAAATTACTGCACAGTGGGTATGGAAAGATTGTAATCAACAAAGTATTGTGGAGTTGCTTGTCAGATTATATCCCTGAGTTATATCATAATAAATACCAATAAAATCTCACAATCATTAATGGGCAATTATAAGATGCAAAAGAATGATACCAAGGAGCTTGTCAAACTGTGAGGAAACAAAATTAGCAGATCTCAACATTATAAATCATAATATAGACAACTCCAAAAAGCTAAAATTCGGAGAGTTGTTATTATCAAGAAGTGGAACACCAGTTCCAAATTATCAGCCTTGAAAACATTTACACAGGTGGCATTCATTACAAGAAAATGGTAATAATGTGTGTGTGGGGGGGGGTGTTGGGGGAAACACATCCATATGTAGGCACGCAGTATCTTTAAGCACAATACTGGATATATGCCAGAAAAAGTTGAGGACTATCAGAAGGATTTGTTAGGAGGAAATGGAATTAAAGTATAATCTTAATAACAAATGTAAAGTCTGTGTTCTTGCAAAGTTAAAAATATAAAAAAGGATGAATGTCCCATACCACGTTTAAATCAGATAATTTTAATAACTTAAACTGACCAATATTCTCCAATAAATCTGTAATTGAAAATCTCATAACCAAATGAAGCAAAGAAATAGAGGTGCATTAATTGTACATATTATGAGAATTTCAAAAAAAATATTTTATAACGGGAAAACTGAAGTAATGTATTTTAATGGTTTTTACTTTGCCACTATTTGTCCATATTCATACCACAAAAAGTCCTAAGTATAATTAAAGACAAAGTTTTCTATGTATTAAATGCAAAACTTTTACCAAAATACAGTGTCATTAAGGCCATAGAAAAAATATTATCCACTGTGTTTATGTAAGCTTCATCGTAGAGATGCGGAGATTGTCCCACATATGATCAAACTCCTAAATAATACGAATGCAAGAGGCATACCTCAACATAATAAAAGAAATGTACCAAAATCTCACAACCAACATAAACCTAAATGGAGAAAAATTGTGGGTGGAGAAAATAAGGTATTCCATTACAAAACGAAATTTGAATAGTATCTGTTTATATGTCCAAACCCATAGAATATAACAGAAGGATAATCCATACCAAGGGGCTAACTACATTCATGAAAACATGAAAACATAACAAGTAGTCACACCAGCTAATTGGAAGAACACACACACACACACGCACACACACACACAGAGAGAGAGAGAGAGAGAGAGAGAGAGAGAGAGAGAGAGAGAGAGAGAGAGAGAACAAATCTCATATACAGGTAAAAAAAACATACTACCATCATCACCATAATAAATGGAAAAAAACAGGAACTAACAATCATTGGCCATTAATCTTTCTATTTCCCACACATTCAGAGAGATGCAACTATCAGCATGGAAACAAAATCAGTATCCATCCTTCAGTTGCGTACAATAAACAGGCATTACAATGTAGATTGATATCATGGTATCTGATTCAATTTCATTTATCTGTGTGCCTGGAATTATTACAATGCCATGCTCTTTATTTATATTTCCCTGTAATAGTTTGAAATTAGGAACGGTGAAATTTCCAGATGTCCTTCTACTATGCAGAATTGTAGGTATGCTGGCATTTCTCTCCTCACTTTTTCTGCTGTATTTTTCTATATGAATGTGAGTATTGTTCTTTCAAATTCTATAAAGAATTATTTTGCCATTTTATAGAATTATGATCTTGCTCTAGTTTACTTTTGGTAACATGGCCATTTTTTGCTTGGTCAGTCTCCTGATTGATGAGCATGGGAGATTATTTCATCTTCTGATATCTTCTTCAATTTCTTTTTTCAGAGATTTGAAGTTCTTTTAATGCATGTATGTTACTTTCTTGGTTATATTTAAATCACAATGTGTTATATTATTTTTTAAATGAAGCATGTTTCTTCCTTATTTTCTTTTTCAGCCTTTTTGTAGTTGGTAACTGGGAGAGATTCTCGTTCTGTGAGTTAATTTTTTTATATGCAGCCACTGAGCTGAAGGTGTTTACTATACGGAAGAGTTCCCTGATAAAATTTCTGTTTTTGCTTATATGTACTAACTTATCATCTTCAAAAGGAGGAACTAGATTTCTTTCTTTCCAGGTTCTACCTTTTTTTTCTACTTTATTGGTTTTATTGCTTGGGCTAGAACTTCCAGCCTATTGGTTAGATAAGGTGAAATGGGGCAGACTTTTTTTTGTCTCTGATTGTAGTGGAATTGATTTAAGTTATTCTCAATTTAATTTGTTGTCGGTTATTATCTTGCTGTAAACTTGCTGTATTCTGTCATATATATATATATATATATATATATATATATATATATATATATAGAGAGAGAGAGAGAGAGAGAGAGAGCGCGTGTTAATGATCATGTGTTCTGTTTCTGTCAATTTATTGATATGATTGATTACATCAATAAGTTTTCATATGTTGAACCACGGTGTATGTAGCTTTTTCTACCCCACCCAAGTTCCAGAATGGTCTGTAATACCAGTCTCCACCCAGATTCCCTTGAATCCACAGATAAAAGACACAGACACAATCAATGTTCATTTGTAACTTGACTTTGTAACACAATGGCTTAACATTATTAAACTCCTGCAGTTCCCATATCCTTATCCATACTTTTAGCTCTTCACCCCCACCTGCCCCTAACTTTAGTTACTCAGTTACATCTAGTCCCTGATAAACATTTCCAATCTCCCACCTTTAGGAGTCACCTCAAGCTGCTGCTTCACAAAAGACCTAACATGGTGGCTTGTCTTTTTTTCTCTGTGAAGCATGTTGAACTTTCCTCTATTCTTCTTGCATCCCTATATTGCCGCCGAGTACCTGCCTATCCCTTCTGACCAGTAATTGGTACATGGCTTCTTTACTTACAGATCAAGATGAAATTGAGCATTAGGACTGTATTTTGATGTCATTATGCGGGTGTAGGCAGGTACAGGATAGAACGAGGCCTGTCATTGGACGAAAAGGAAGGATTGGCAGGAGAAAAGTTTTAGAGAAGAGGAGGCTGGAGCAAACTGGATGGAGGCACCTGAGAGACCATTGCAATGGATGTTAAGAATCCTCTCTGCACATATTACAGGTTGTTATGGCTATTCTTAAGGGAAGGATGTATACAGGATTTTCTGTAGTCTAGATGGGCAAATTGGATCCTATTGATTGGTTGTAATTTCATTATGTGCATGTATTGTGGATTGAGGTTTTAACATGTAAATCTGATTGTTGGGTTACAGTTTCTTGACTCTTGATTTTATGGGGTGACTGGAACCAGAGAGTACCCAGCTGGCAAGGGTTGACCAACGCAACTAGCAATGGGAGTGTAGAGACCACTGGGGATAGGAGATAGCTAGACAAATGTGGCATGGTACCACATTGGAAACAGCCACCTCTGAGATAAATTTTTATAAGTTCTTTATGGTGCTCCAGTGCCAGAACTAGTGTGGGAGAGAGGCAGCCAGGGGAGATGTTAATCAGAGAAAAAATAATGTTGATTCTATATGGCCCTATAGTGCCAGAACTAATGCCAGGGAATGACCACCTGTGTCTGAGAATACCAGGGGGCTAGCTTTGTGCATTGAGGCATGGGAACCAGTGTCACCAATATTTTAGTTTTACCACAACAAGTGGAAAATCAACCAGTTTTGCAAGAATACACTACATTTATGACTATTAGCATGAAATGTAGAGTGTTTTTTCTAAATAAGAGGAACCCAGTGCCATATTGAGTAACATGATGGCCCAAATGTGGAAACCTTAAACATAGGAACAGCAGGGATGTCTGCTCAGAGACTGTAGGTCCCCGAATATGAAAAATACAGACTGCTCCACAGTCACAAAGACCTAAAAGCATGGAAGCTGCCTGCTTCCTTAAATGTTGATTAATGTATTAGTCATTTAAAATGCTGTTTTTCTTTTCCTTTTAGAATACTTAAATACATAGTTTGTCCAAATCATGTGGGGAATTTGATCCACCATTCAGAACTAGATAAGAGATAAATAAAACTCTGTAACACTAGTCTGAATAATTACAAACATATATTATAGAGTTATTAATAAATAAAGTCTGGCACTACAGATAGAGATCTTAGCAGAGAGGTGGTGTTAATATATAATGCTCTAATAAGTCTTTCAGGATACTCATATTCTTTCTAACATAGGCTCCATGGGAAATTTGGGATATTATCCTGGTTTGACAAGTTGCCTGCTTCTACATCTGTATTAATGGTAATGTGATTAATTTTTTTATAGTTAGCAGGAGAGAATACAGAGTTTATCTGAATCACATTGGGATTTTCACACATGGTTCAGGACTTAGAGGTAATTAGTCACTTGCTCCATGCAAAGAGTGGTGAAATAAGACTGATGCTCCAGGTAGAGAGCTTAACATCTGTATTTTGGGCTAAAATCTTAATTTGACAAGTTACTAACTCATTTGGTATTGGTATAAATGAATAGGTTATCAAATTGCTTTATGAGCTGCCATGGTATGCCAGCTAGTGAGGATTTGTGGTTATTTTAACATTTACCATAACAGGAAGCTCATGTTCTATTAACATGGGCTCCACGGAATTTTGGGTTAATTTCCTGATATGACAGATTAGAAAAACCTAAACAGGTTCATACACTACTGTTTTGCTTTTTTTTAACTTTTTTAAAAATAGTTTTAATTTTCATAATGTCAACGAGGGTGCAGAGGGTACCTGGAAGAGAATGGGGGACAAGAGACGTGAAGAAGGATGCCAAGACAAGTGTCTGATCAAGGTGACAATTTTATTTTTTCCAAGGATGAATTTATACCATAACAGGGGTAACAGAGAGAGGGAGAAAGTGGGAAACATTTACTCAGGGCAAGGACACAGTATTCATGTGGTCAGCTGATGACAACAGGATATTGGTTTTTCAGAAAGGTTACAGGTCATCACATTGGGTATCGACGTCAGATGTATTTCTCAGCAAGGTCAGAACTTTATCATATCATTATTGATACTGACCACCAGATTTGTATTAGTCTTCTGCAGCTGGCTGGGGATTTTCAATGAATCCAGTCATACTTAACTCTAAATATAATAATAACCTCAATGGTGGAGGTTTCCAAGGGCATCGCTCCCAACATCATAATAGGTGTGATTTTGAGTCTTCATATATTATGTCTCTGGGAGACAATACAAGAAAGAAGCTTTTCTGGTTACAGACTAAAGAACCTGGTATTTTGGGAGAAAAATTTTGTCTTTGTATTTTTCAAACAGAGGATTAGGCTCTAGAAACCTTCCAGAGGTATATGGGTTAGATTTGATAAAGGGAAACTGCGTGAAGAAGTAGATTAAAAAGAACAAGACAAAACAGAATGGACACAAATTTATCCTAACTAGTCTGTAAAACTTACACAGACAGATTCAACCCATACAGATAATCTTGAAGATACTAATGTTTTGTTTGAGATTTATATATTACAGAATGTACAACTTTGGTGAGTGTCACCATCAGACCTGCATGCACTTCTGAGTCTCAGGACCCTGTCCAAGACAGATATCAGAGACTACAACAATTGTTGGTGTGGCCAGCTTCCTCATCTCCACTCCCTTCTAGCTATCTCAAACCCATGTTCAGCTTGGAGAATCTATTGAAGAGTTGTCACCTCAATTCTCTGGAATTTGGGGCCTAAAATGGTTATTCTGAGGTTGGTTTTTTTTCTGAAGAATTTAGAAATGGTCATAATTTAACAGAGAGGAATTACCTCAAATTGATTTTACAACCGTAATCTCATTTGGTAGAAATCATTATATCTGTTACAAGTTAAGTTATAATCTTTTACATTGGTACAGAATTAATTTAATACATATTTATATTTTCTTTGATATAAATTCCTTATAATTTAAAATTAACATTGTTACTTTCATTAAAATGCATTGTGCATATACAATACATTTAAGTACACAACGCTTATACCAATCCTTTACGGCTATTAAAGAACTAATGGGAGATGATTAAACATGTGAGTTAAGGAGCAAATAGCAAATTCATAGCTCTAAGATTATTGTTAGAATGTTTCCCAGATAATTTATTATGAAAATTAGTGGACAAGAGTCCAGATTACTTACATAATTAGATGGTTTTCAAAACCATCAGAAATCCTCAAAATCAGACATTTAATGTTATTTATCTTTTGGTGAGTCATGTCTGCTCCTAACAGCTCCCCATTGGTGGAGTCCAAGAACAAACTGAACATCTCCAACTCCAGGTGAGGTGATGTATTATACCAAGACAGCCACTATGCAAGATCTAACTCAATACATCTACAGAATAAATACGGTCCAGAAAAGGATATGTTACAAAATAACTTAACTGATAATTTCTGATAAGTCGGAGTGATCAGCCCTTCAAAATCCTGTGTTTCAAAAGTCTGTCAGATGATCCTAAGCCAGATGGCTGAAGAATTGCTCTCACACATTGCTGACAGGGGAGTGTTAAAGTGGAAACTTGTCTCTTAATCTGTCTCAGTTCTTGAAGCTGTGTTAGGCTTCCTATATTTACAGATGTATTGATCATTCTCAGATATCTGATGGGGTTGAAGACTGATTATAGTCTCATAGCCTACTCAGACTGTTTAACCTTGAGAATACATACTTTATTAGATAGTTATAAGATATTATACAAACTAACCAGGATATAACATGGATTTTAAGCCTTTCTTAAGCAGATAACTAAATGTTATGTTTAAGTGATAAATGTTGGACTGGGTATTAAGTATATTTTATACTATTAAATTACAAAATGATAAAGTTTCACTCAGCTTATATTTGAGAGAAAAGGTTTATTTTTAATTAGACAGAAGGGGTAAAGTGTAGGTTGATTTTATTATGCAGATGAAGGCAGGTATAGGATAGAACGAGGCCCCTGTCATTGGATGAGAAGGAAGAATGAGCATAAGCAGGAGAAAAGTTTTAGAGAGACAGAGGAGGCTAAAGGGAGGGGGAAGGAGGCAGCCAAGGCAACATGGCAGCAGATGTTAAGAATCTTCACTGGACATATTACAGTTTTCTATGACTATTACGAAGGGATGATGTACACAGTATTTTGTGTTGTCTAGATGGGAAAATTATATCTTATCAATGGGATCAGAGGATATTGTGTGATATGTTCTTTCATGTGGTGACTTAATTGAGTTCAAGAGTGTGTATGGTGTATGGAAGCACTGGGCCCACCACAGAATGGAAGTGTATTCCTGGCATGGTGGAAACCAGCCAAGAAAGCTGTGAGTAAGGCTGGTTGGACCTGACAGGTGGCCATGTTAAAATGGCTTGCAGAGAATGGGTCAGAAAATAGATGGGGGCAGCATGTACCAATTAAAGCAATAGAATGCTAATTCTAATACCCTTCTGGAACCAGAACTAGAAAGGAAGCAAGACCACCAGGTTAATTCCAGGAACCAGTTACCTGCTTTTTAATTTTTACTGTGAAAATGAATTGGAGCATCAAACGACCCCTTCAGTACCATCCTGATGTATCTGCAATGAAGCCTTACATTAATGTGGTGAATTTTTTGATGAGTTCTTTGATTTGCTTTGCTAGTATCATAGTGAGGAGTTTTATATTAATGGGATTTTTATTTTATTTTATTTTTTTAAGCAAACTGGTCTGAAATTCTCTTTCTTTGCTGAGTCCTTGTGTGGTTTATAGACCAGGCAAATTATGGCCTCATATAACGTATATGATGATGTTTCTTCTGATGCTGCCAAGTATGTTGTAGTCCTAATGGATTCTATTAACTTAACACAGTCTAGATATATCTGAACAAATAGCAACTAGGATGAGAATTTTCCTTCATGATAACAGACTACAGATAACTCTGTGGAGGCCTCTCCTGAGGATTGATTCATATGTGAATGTCAAAGTTTCTGTGATCTTGGGAAGCTGGTGCTTGGTTTTACAAAATGGCAAAGCTGAGGTACTTATGGAAGGTGGTTCATTAAACAATATTCCTTAGTGATCTCTGCTTATGTTCATGCCTCCAGAATTCTTCAAAGACACATAACCTGAGTAATTTCAGTACTGGACTGTGAGTCCCCTGCCATCCTTTCTCTCAAAAGTGACACAGAACTAGGCCCAACTATTATTTCCAATATGTGACACATTAGCTGACGACACACAGCTCAATCATTTCCTCCTTGTGTTGGAGTTTTCCATCTATTATCCTTTCTTGGGGTGGATTCGTGGAAAGTTATTTGGTAAATTTGGTTTTGTCATGGAATATCCTGTTTTCTCAATCTATGTTAATTGACTGTTTTGTGGGTATAGTAGCCTGGGCTGGCGTTTGTGTTCTCTTTGTTCTGTATGACATCTGCTCAAAATATTCTGGCTCTCAAAGTACCCCACTTTTAATTGTTATTTTCCATTTTGGAATCTAACTTCTATATTTCTTTGTATTGTGGATGTCAGAGTTATTCAAGATCTTTTCCAAATCTGTAGATTGCTGCTTTATCCTATTAACAGTGCCAGTTTGCTTCCAGAAGCATTTCATGAAGTTCCGTTTGTCAGTTTTTGATTTTATATCTTGACCCATTCGTATTAAGTTCAAGAAAATTTCCCCTGTGATAATATGTTCATGGCTATTCATATGTTCTCCTCTATTATATTGAGTTTATCAGTTTTCAAGATGATAGTCCAAGATATAGTTAGAATTATTCTTAGTACAAGGTGAAAATAGGAAACAATTTGCATTATTTTGCATGCAGAAATGCCGTTAGACCACAGCCATTTATTGGAGATGCCTTCTTTATTCCATTTTACTGTTTTGGCTTCTTTGTCAAAGATCATGTGTCTAGTGGTGTGTGAAATTATTTCTAGGTCTTCCATTCTATTCCATTGATACACATGTCTGTCTATGTACTAATATCATGTGGTTATTAAATCACTTTTGCTCCAGAGTATAGCTTCAGGTAAGAAATGATGATTCCTCCACAAATCATTTTATTGTTAAGAATTGTTTCCTCTATCCTGGGATTTTGTCTTTTCTTTCTTTTTTTCTTTATTAACTTGAGTATTTCTTATTTACATTTCGATTGTTATTCACTTTCCCGGTTTCCGGGCCAACATCCCCTATGCCCTCCCCCTCCCCTTCTATATGGGTGTTCCCCTCCCAAACCTCCCCACGTTACCGCCCTTCCCCCAACAATCACGTTCACTGGGGGTTCAGTCTTAGCAGGATCAAGGCCTTCCCCTTCCACTGGTGTTCTTACTAGTCTATTCATTGCTAACTATGAGGTTGGAGCCCAGGGTCAGTCCATGTATAATCTTTGGGTAGTGGCTTAGTCCCTGGAAGCTCTGGATGGTTGGCATTGTTGTTCATATGGGGTCTCGAGCCCTTTCAAGCTCTTCAGTCCTTTCTCTGATTTCTTCAAGGGGGTTCCCGTTCTCAGTTCAGTGGTTTGCTGCTGGCATTCGCCTATGTCTTTGCTATATTCTGGCTGTGTCTCTCAGGAAAGATCTACATCCAGTTACTGTCGCCCTGCACTTCATTGCTTCATCGATCTTGTCTAATTGGGTGGCTGTATATATATGGGCCACATGTAGAGCAGGCTCTGAATGGGTGTTCCTTCTGTGTCTGTTTTAAACTTTGCCTCCCTATTCCCTGCCAAGGGTATTCTTGTTCCCCTTTTAAAGAAGGAGTGAAGCATTCACATTTTGGTCATCCTTCTTGAGTTTCATGTGTTCTGTGCATCTAGGGTAATTCAAGAATTTGGGCTAATAGCCACTTATCCATGAGTGCATACCATGAGTGTTTTTCTGTGCTTGGGTTACCCTCACACAGGATGATATTTTCCAGTTCCCTCCATTTGCCCATGAATTTCATAAAATCATTGTTTTTGATAGCTGAGTAATATTCCATTGTGTTGATCTACCACATTTTCTGTATCCATTCCTTTGTTGAAGGGCATCTGGGTTTTTTCCAGCTTCTGGCTATTATAAATAAGGCTGCTATGAACATAGTGGAGCACGTGTCTTTGTTATATGTTGGGGCTTCTTTTGGGTATGTGCCCAAGAGAGGTATAGCTGGGTCCTCAGGTAGTGCAATGTCCAATTTTCTGAGGAACCTCCAGACTGATTTCCAGAATGATTGTACCAGTCTTCAATCCCACCAACAATGGAGGAGTTTTCCTCTTTCTCCTCATCCTTGCCAACATTTGCTGTCACCTGAGTTTTTGATCTTAGCCATTCTGACTGGTGTGAGATGAAATCTCAGGGTTGTTTTGATTTGCATTTCCCTTATGACTAAAGATGTTGAACATTTCTTTAGGTGTTTCTCAGCCATTTGTCATTCCTCAGCTGTGAATTCTTTGTTTAGTTCTGAACCCCATTTTTTATTGGGTTATTTGTCTACCTGCAGTCTATCTTCTTGAGTTCTTTGTATATTTTGGATATAAGCCTTCTATCTGTTGTAGGATTGGTAAGGATCTTCTCCCAGTATGTTGGTTGCCGTTTTGTCCTAACCACAGTGTCCTTTGCCTTACAGAAGCTTTGCAGTTTTATGGGATCCCATTTGTCAATTTTTGATCTTAGAGCATAAGCCATTGGTGTTTTGTTCAGGAAATTTCCTCCAGTGCCCATGTGCTCAAGATGCTTCCCCACTTTTTCTTCTATTGGTTTGAGTGTATCTGGTTTGATGTGGAGGTCCTTGATCCACTTGGACTTAAGCTTTGTACAGGGTGATAAGCATGGATCGATCTGCATTCTTCTACATGTTGACCTCCATTTGAACCAGCACCATTTGCTGAAAATGCTATCTTTTTTCCATTGGATGGTTTTTGCTCCTTTGTCAAAAATTAAGTGACCATAGGTGTGTGGGTTCACTTCTGGGACTTCAACTCTATTCCATTGGTCTATCTGTCTGTCTCTGTACCAATACCATGTAGTTTTTATCACTATTGCTCTGTCATACTGCTTGATTTCAGGGATAGTGATTCTGCCAGAAGTCCTTTTATTGCTGAGGATAGTTTTAGCTATTCTGGGTTTTTGTCTTTTCATATGTAGTTGAGTATTGCTCTTTCCATCTCTGTGAAGAAATGTGTTGGGATTTTGATGGGGATTCCTTTTAGTCTTTAGATTGCCATTTTAATATGATAAGCTTACCAATGCATAAGCATAAGAAATCTTTCCAACTCCTGAGGTCGTGTTCTATTTATTTCTTCAGGGACTTGGAGTTCTTGTCATATATATCTTTCACTTGCATGGTTAGAGTTACACCAAGATAGTCTATATTATTATTTTTTCTATTGAAAATGGTGTTTCACTAATTCCTTTTTCATCCAATTTTTCAATTTTTAAATGGAAGGCTACTAATGTGTTTAGTTAATATTTTATCTATCCACTTTGCTGAATATGTTTATCAATTCTAAGAGTTCCCTGTTAAAATTATTGAGAAAGCTTATATGTACTGCCAATCCTGGTTTGGCTCTGGTGGAGGCAGAGTAACATTTTGCCTGCTCCTGGAGAGTTCCCAGGTGTGAGCCTACTAGCGATGTGTAGCCTGTGGCACTTTTGTGGAAATAGTGCCATGGTCCTGCCCCAGGACAGGGCCTGGGTGTGAGCCTTCATGAATTTTGATGACTGCTGTGAGAATAAGTCATGTTTGTGTGATAATTTACATATTTTCACATTCCTCCTAAGAATGTCCTACCAGAGAATATTAATTATTTCTGGAGAATTAGATACAGCAGGAATCCAGGAACTGAAAATTTGGGTAATGTCTCAGCAAAATAGCAAATGCTAGGATCTTAAGGACAGCCCTTAATTCTTTGGGAAAGAGCTCTAGATACATAAGATCAAAAATGCGTAATTACTCAATTACTCAAAATAGAATTGGGAGGTGTTTCACAAATCTAAAGGAATAAAGGCAGATTCATAAATTAGCCACCTTGACAGAAAGATAAATAAACAGCAACATACAAAGGACAGATGACTCCTGACTTCACAGTCACCACCATGAGACAGTAACTTTAGGCCCAGGTGTGGTATAAATGGTAATTTCTAACTAGGGTTGCATCCAACTGTTGTTGTTTGTGTTTTGGTGTGGTCTCTAAGGTTTCTGGATATAATCTATCCACGATCTTATGCCTTTTAGTATTTATCTTATTTATCTGGGTTCTTTCCAGCTTCTGGCTATTATAAATAAGGCTGATATGAATACAATGTTGCATATGACTTATTTTGGAGCATCTTTTGGGTATATGCCCAGGGGAGATATAGCTATTTCCTAAGGTAATACTATGTCCAATTTTCTGAGTAAGCTCCAAACTAATTTCAGAGAGGTTGTATGAGTTTGCAATCCCACCAACAATGGAGGAGTGTTCCTCTTTCTCTACATCCTCACCAGCATCTGCTATCACCTGATTTTCTCATCTTAGTCATTCTGACTGCCCTGAGGTGGAGTCACAGGGTTGATTTGATTTGAATTCCCCTGATGATTAAGGATGTTGAACATTTCTTTAGGTGTTTCTCAGCCATCTGATATTGTTCAACTGTGAATCCTTTGTTTCGCTCTGTACCACAGTTTTAATAGGGTTATTTGGCTCTCTGGAGTCTAACTTCTTGAGTTCTTTGTATATTTTGCATATTAGCCTTAATTAGATGATGTAGGATTGGTAAAGATCTTTTCCCAATCTGTTGTCTGTCGTTTTGTCCTAATAACAGTGCCCTTTGCCTTACAGGAGTTTTGCAGTTTTATGAGGTCCCATTTGTCAATTCTGGATCCTAGAGCATAAGGCATTGGTGTTCTGTTCAGAAATTTTTTCCCTTTGCCCAGGTGTTCAAGCTTCTTCCCCACTTTTTTTTCTATTACTTTGAGTGTATCTGTTTTGATGAGGAGGTGCTTGATCCATTTGGACATAAGGTTCGTACAGGGTGATAAGAATGGATTGATTTGCATTCTTCTACATAATGTCCTCCAGTTGAACCAGCACCATTTGTTGAAAATGCTATCTTTTTTCCATTGGATGGTTTTGGCTCCTTTGCCAAAATTTAACTGACCACACGTGTGTGGGTTCAATTCTGGGTCTTCAATTCTTTCCCACTGATTTACCTGCCTGTCTCTGTAACAATACTTTACAGTTTTTTAGCACTATTGCTCTGTAATACTGATTGAGATCAGGAATGGTGGTGATTCCCTCAGAAATTCTTTTATTGTTGAGGATAATTTTAGGTATCTTGAGTTTTTTATTATTCCAAATGAATTTGCAAGTTGTTCTTTCTAACTCAATGAAGAAATGAATTAGAGTTTTGATAGGGATTGCAGTAAATCTGTAGACTGCTTTCGGTAAAATGGCCATTTTTACTATATTAATCTTGCCAAATCGTGAGCCTGGAATGTCTTTCCATCTTTTGAGATCTTCTTCAATTTCATTCTTCAGAGACATGAGGTTCTTATCATACAGATCTTTCACTTGGTTTGTTAAAGTCACACTGAGTTATTTTATATTACTTGGGACTATTATGAGGGTGCCATTTCCCTAATTTCTTTCTCAGTCTGGTGTCATTTGAGTGGAGGAAGTTTTCCAAATTTGTTTGAGTTAATTTTATACCCATCCATTTTGCTGAAGTTGTTTATCAGGCTTCGTAGTTCTCTGTGGTACCTTTAGAGGTCACTTAATTATACTATCATACCATAAACATATAGTGATATTTTGACTTCTTCCTTTCCAATTTGTATTGCTTTGACCTCCTTTTGTTGTCTGATTGTTCTGGCTAGGACTTCAAAAACTATATTGAATAAGTCGGGAGACAGGGGCCAACCTTTTCTAGGCCCTGATTTTAGTGGGATTACTTGAAGTTCCTCTAAATTTAGTATAGTGTTAGCTACTGGTTTGCTGTAATTGACTTCTACTATGTTTAGGTATGGGTCTTGAATTCCGGTTCTGTCCAGGACTTTTATCATGAAGGGGTGTTGAATTTTATCAAATGCTTTCTCAGCATCTAATGAAATGATCATGTGCTTTTTATCTTTTAGGGTGTTTATATAGTGAATTACATGGATGGTTTTCCATATATTGATCCATCCCTGCACACTTGGGATGAAGCCTACTTGAACATGATAGATGATGGTTTTGATGTGTTCTTGGATTCAATTTGCAAGAATTTTATTGAGCAGTTGTTGCATCAATATTCATAAGGGAAATTGGTCTGAATTTCTCTTTCTTTGTTGAGTCTTGGTGTGGTTTAGTTATAAGAATAATCGTGGCTTCATAGAAGGAATTAGGTATTGCTCTATCTGTTTCAATTTTGTGCAATATTTTGTACAGCATTGGTATGAGGTTTTCTATGAAGGTCTGATAGATTTCTGCACTTGAACGCATCTGTTCCTGGGTTCTCTTTAGATGGGAGAGTTTTAATAACTTTTTCTATTTATTTTGAGTTATGGTGTTGTTTAAATGCTTATCTGTTCCTGATTTAACTTTAGAACCTGGTATTTGTCTAGAAAATTGTCCATTTCCTCCAAATTATCAAGTTTTATTTAACATAGGCTTTTTTAGTAGGATCTGATGATTTTTTGAATTTCCTAGGATTCTCTTGTTTTGTCTCCCTTTTCATTTCTTATTTTGTTAATTTGGACACAATCTCTGTGCCCAGGTTAGTCTGGCAGCATTTATCCAACTTACTGATTTTATCAATGAACTGGATTTTGGTTTTGTTGAGTCCTTTTCGTTTCTACTTGGTTTATTTCAGCCCAAGTTTGATTATGTCCTGTCTTCTACCCCTCTTGGGTATTTTTGCTTCTTTTTGTTCTAGAGCATTTAGGTCTGCTGTCAAGCTGCTGATATATGCTCTCTCCTGTTTCATTCTACAGGCATTCAGAGCTATGTTTTCTCCTAGCACAGCTTTCATTTTGTCCTATGTGTTTGGTTATGTTGTACCTTCATTTTCATTAAATTCTCAGAAGTCTTTAATTGCTTTCTTTACCTTTTCCTTGACCAATTATCATTGAGGAGGCCGTTGTTCAACTTCCATGTATATGTGTGCATTCTTTCCTTATTGTTGTTATTGAATATCAGCCTTAGTCCATATTGATCTAATAGGTTGCATGGCATTATTTCTATCTTCCTGTAAATGTTGAGGCCTGTTTGTGGCTGATTATACAGTCAATTTTGGAGGAGGCACCATGACATGCTGAGAAGAAGGTATATCCTTTCGTTTTATGATGGACTATTCTATAAATACCTGTTAAGTCCATTTGGTTCATAACTTCTCTGAGTTTCTCTATGTCTTTGTTTAATTTCTGTTTCCATGGTCGGTCCATTGATGAAAGTGGGGTAATGAAATCTCCTACTATTTTTCTGTGAGGTGCAAGGTTTCTTTTATGAATGTAGGTGCCCTTGTATTTGGAGCATTAATATTTAGGATTTAGCGTTCATCTTGGTGGATTTTTCCTTTAATGAATATGAATAGTCCTTCCTTACCTTTTTTGATGAGTTTTGGTCAAAAGTCGATTTTATTTGATACTAGAATGGCTACTCCAGCTTGCTTCTTCAGACCAGTTGATTGCGAAGTTGTTTTCCAGCCTTTTACTCTGAGGTATTGTCTGTCTTTATCTCTGAAGTGTTTTTTCCTATTTGCAGCAAAATTCTGGGTCCTCTTTACATATCTAATCTGTTCATCTATGTCTATTTATTGTGGAATTGAGTCCATTGATGTTGAGAGATATTAAAGAATAGTGATTGTTGGTTCCTGTTATTTTCATATTTAGAAGTGGGGTTGTGTTTCTGTGTTTCTCTTCTTTTGGTTTTATTGCAAGGAGATTACTTTCTTGCTTTTTCTAGGATGTAGCTTACCTCCTTGTGTTGGGCTTTGCCATTTATTATCCTTTGTGGGCCTGGGTTTGTAGGAAGATATTGTATAAATTTGGTTTTCTCATGGAATATCTTGGTCTCTCCCTCAAAGTTTATTGATAGTTATGCTGGATACAGTAATCTGGGCTGGCATTTGTGTTCTCTTAGAGTCTGTATGACATCTGTCCAGGATCTTGGGTTTCATAGTCTCTGTGAGATGTCTTGTGCAATTTTATACGTCTGCTTTTATATGTTACTTGACCTGTTTCCCTTACTGCTTTTAATATTGTTTTCTGTGTGTTTATACATTTGGTGTTTTGACTATTATGTGACAGGAGGAGTTTCTTTTCTGGTACAATATATTTGGATTTCTCTAGGTTTCTTGTATGTTTATGGGCATTTCTTTCTTTAGGTTAGGGTAGTATTCTTCTATAATTTAGCTGAATATATTTACTGGACCTTTTATTTGGAAGACTTAACTCTCTTCTATACATATTATCCTTAGGTTTGATCTTCTCATTGTGTCCTGGACTTCCTGTATATTTTGGACTAGGACCTTTTTTTTTCCATTTTCCATTATCTTTGACAGTTGTGTCAATGTTTTCTATGGTATATTCTGCTCCTGAGATTCTCTTTTCTATCTCTTGTATTCTATTGGTGATGCTTGATATCTATGACTCCTGATCTCTTCCCTAGGTTTTCCATCTCCAGGGTTGTCTCCCTTTGTGCTTACTTAATTGTTTCTATTTCTATTTTTAACTCCTTTTTTGTTCATTTCCTTTTCCTATTTGTTTGTGTTTTCCTGCAATTCTTTAAGGGATATCTGTATTTTATCTTTAAGGGCTTCTACTCGTTTATTTGAGCTGTCTTGTATTTCCTTAACGGAGTGTTTTATCACCTTTTTAAAGTCCTCCATCATCATGATAAAATGTGATTTTATGTCTAAGTCTTTTTCGGTGTTTTTGGATATCCAGTGTTTGCTTTGGTGGGAGACCTGGGCTTTGATGATGCCAAGTTATCTTGGCTTCTGCTGCTTGTTTTCCTGTGCTTGCCTCTCACCATCAGGTTGTCTCTGGTGTTAGCTTATCTTGCTGTTTCTGACAGTGGCTTGACCATCCTGTAGGCCTGTGTGTCAGCACTCCTGTAGATCTGTCTATTTGTTTTTTTTTAGGCATTTGTGGAAACAGAGTGCTCAGCTCTCAGGCATGTAGGTTCTCCTGGAGGGTGGCTTTCAGCTCTTAGTGAGGGCAGCAACTGGAAGGGTCCTGGTCCTACTGCTCCTAGGTCCCTGTGCTCAGGGAACACAGATTGCACTAGGCATTTTTTCTTGAATTGGGAATATGGGCAGAGAGTAGTCTCCTCTGATTTCTCAGGAGTGTCCCCACTTCTGAAGATCCAGCTGCCCCCACAACCCCCACGGGATTTGGGTGCAGGGAGCTGTTTGACCTGTTCAGTTTAGTTCATTTCTTGGCACAGACCTGAACTGCAGTTATTGGCAGCTGACTCTTCCTATATTCCTGTGTCCAGAGGCATGATGCAATTTCCTCTTGGGCTAGGGATGTGGGCAAAGTTGGGCAGAAGTGGCAATCTGTCCTGTGATCTCAGGATTGTCCACACTTCTGGGTGTTCAGCTCTCTCTACCATAGGATTTGGGAGCAGGGTGCTGTGGGAAGGTATCAGCATCCTTATCTTAAAAACTTCAAACACTGAAATAATTAGTCTCTTAAATCCCAACATCTTCCATCTGTGGGCTAATATATAATAAAGTTAAATATTATATTAGATTATAAAGTAAAAATGTAGGCACAGTTATGATTAAACCAAAGCAATAGGAAGCAACACCATTGCAAGCAACTAAATGCCCAATTGATGTCACTGCCTCAGAATCTTATTTCCAAGGGATTTGGTAACTATATCTGTATCAGCAGCAGCACAAGATTATTGTCTTCTTTGATCCACCATGTTCACCATATATGTGTTTCTGCCCTTGGTTTTCATACCCATTCCTGATATCTCCACTACACTGGTGTGTGAATAGTGAGAGTGTCCTTTTTCCAATTACCTTTCCTGTATTGTCTTCAGAAATTCTGAACTTGTCTCATAATGTCAAGTCTCAGTTTCTTCCTATGAGCCCTTTAAGTCACCATTGACATTGATTGTGTGGTTGCATGTTGAAAAGTGGACTCTTGTTGAATAAACAGTACAATTCCTCATACATTCTGAATGCTGATCTTAAAAGATCCCAGCCACCAGAGCCAAGTTTTCTCTCAAATGTTTTCCAAAGATCATATTACACCCTGGCAATATTTTATTCATGAGTCATCACTGATTCATGTATGGTTCTTTCAATGCCTGAAAGTCATTCGCCAGTGATTACACCTCTTCCAAAGGAGGATACTTTTCTTCCAGATTTCCTTAAACTGAAGACAAAGGAGTCAATCATTTTGCTAATGTGGAATTTTTACTCAAAGTACAACTCCTGTCCTTTCCTTAGACATACTACTGGCCCACTTTTTAATGCAGTCAATGATAAATAAGTATTGCTTTTGTCTAGTGAGCTTTAGAGTATCTATACTACCATAGCCATTCCCATACTCCCAGGTATAACTGTTGTCATTCAACTCCTATCCTGGTATTTCCTGGTAAGTTTAACTACAATTTGTTGACACTGGCCATCCCCAAATCCTATCTCAGGTTTTTTACAAATGTCATTGTTTTTGTCTGGAAATGACAAGGTCATTGCCTATCAGAAACATCTCAATCTTCCTAGGCCTAGCATCCAGCACACAGCTCTTATAAATATTTTCTTTACAGAGTTCTTCCAAAGCATATAAATCTACACTACCTCCACTATCTTAAGTCTAGCTCTAGAGTCCAATATATCTCACTCGTTTTCCTGGTGAACATCATGTTTATACCCTGTGGCATGACACTGATTGCACAGTTTCAGAATTAGGATTCTAAGATGTATAGTTCCATCACCAACTCTGTACAAGCATAGCTCCAGACATGTGGATCATTTGAGGAGTTAATGTGATGAACTTCCAGAATGGCACTTACTTGTATCAACTATATCTTCTCATATCTATTTTCTGTTTTAATTTATACGAACTGCTTTTTATTATTAAGCTTCAGAAAACTTTCTGTGGCTCTGTCTTCTGAAAACTGTGATTAAAGGCACATGCCACCACACTTGGCCTTCAGGTTTTCTCTCCTTGTAATTTTCTCTTTCCCAGACTGGTCTAGAACTCAAAGATCTGCTTGCCCTTTCTTCTGGGATTAAGGGGGTGTGCCACAATAATTAGTCCCATTCATACTGGACAGATTTCCCTAGCCATTATTCCTTAATTCCTTATTCCTTAATATATAGATCAAAGTCCTTCAGCCTCAAATCTGGATCACAATTATTTTTTGATTGTAATTTGTTCAAGATTAAAAGTGCAAACTATTCCTAATTCATTTGTAAACACAAACAATAAGCTTAGCTGAATAGGATATTACCCTGAGATTACTACTCCCTTAACCTTTTTAGATACTTGGACTCAGGATTTATCTTCCTTTTACAAGCTGGTGCCCTCTTATTACTTGAACAATATATTTTGTGGATTTTTTTACCCAGCAATGTTTTATCAGAATGCTCTTTAGGAAAGTAAACCAGAGGACATTGTCTATTCTTTCTTTGTCAATGCAATTAATCTGATTCCCTTCACCTTAGACCTCACCTTAGAGCCTCATGCAAGCTCTTCTGACAAAGACCCAAATCAGCTACTTCCTTCACCAAATTCCACAAAACTGTCTCTAGGTCCCATACTAAAGTTATTCTCCTCCTAACACTCTAGAGCCAGGTTTCCACAAATCAAACCACCCTCATCAACAATGTCCTCCCTATTCCTGTTAGAATAAGCTATTAATCTCCAATTAAAGCGCTCTATTGCTTCAGAAACCCAATTTCCCCAAGTCCACATTCCTTAAAACAAAAACATGGACACACCTATCACAGTGATACTCCAGTTCCTGGTACCAATTTCTGTCTTAGTTAGTGTTTTCCTGCTTGGAACAAACCCCATGTCCAAGGCAAATCTTACAAAGGACAACATTCAATTGGGGCTGTTTTATGGGTTTAGTCCAATAACATCCAAGTAGGAGCATGCCAGTAGGTATGCAGATATGGGAGTGGAGAATCTGAGAGTTCTACATTTTGTCATAAATGCAAATAGGCAGAGACTGACTTTTACGAAGCTGGGTAGAAGGTATCAAAGGCCATTTCAAAAGTGACAGACTTCATCCAACAATGCAGTACCTCTCCACAACATGAACCTTTCTAATAGTGCCACTCCCTGGGAAAAGCATATTCAAATAACCACAGCTGGTATGACACCTACACAACCAGAACTAGGTCTGCGATAGTTGAAATAATACCCTTGAGGAAATACAGTACAACCATTTGGTAACCATGATTAAGAGTGCATGTGGTAAAGATAATAGCAACAAATGTTCTTTGCATACATAAAGCAGATAAAAATATTGGGCATCCATATTCAGACACCTGAGCCAAGTCTGTGTGTATGGGTGTAGAGAGAAATAGAGATGGGGGAGGAGAGGGAGAGATAGAGTATATGTATGTCTGGGCATGAATACTCTGACATATGTTTCTGTTTGTAGGTAAGATTCAATGTATCTTAATAAGAAATGCAGGGTATCTACAGATTTTGGCATGGCAAAATGTACATAGCAAATGGTGACCTTATTTCTTGGGGAATTGACGAGAAATATTGTTTTACTCAGTGAATTCCCCTTTTGATACTCTCAGTACCTGGCCTACTCCTGCAGGCTTCACAGAATCTTTTCCAAAGACCAAGAGCTGGAACAGTAATGAAGTCCTGAGGAGCTAAGGTTCCAAGAAGCTAAAGGGGCAAGGACAGTACATAACCAATGCATTGAAAGCAACATCATGATTTGTAAAGTTACCACAGACAGTCTTAGTAACAGTAGCAAATTCAGAGGCTGTATATATGTGACTAAATTTAGGCCTCCAGAAAAGATTAAACGGGAGAGCATGGTTATGTGGAGATAAAAATTAGAAGTGGTTCACATTTGGTCATGAAGTGTCTTGTCTCTGAGTGGGAAGACAGCATGAGTGGGCATGACCAAGAGGATATGAAAGTGAATTCTCATAGATATACTGTGTGATCTGAGATGGACTTTGGAGTAATGAATTTCACTGGAGAACAAGGTTCAGGCTTCCTCCAAAAGTAAAATCCTGTGCCTCATCAGTATATGCTTGGTCTCTTAGCATGGAATAGCATAAGCAATGTTCTCAGTGAAGGTAATCATGAGGAAATATTCTAAAGGAGCTATATGTCTGGAATCAAGTATGGATCGTGACCATTATTCTGGAAGGCAAATATCTGTTGATTTTACCATGCATACTGGTAAATGAATAAACATTTAAAGGATTCCAAGATCATAAATATCACTTTTTTGAAGTTCTGGCACAAGTTGGCACTAACACCATCTGGCGCTGCATTTTATGCTTAGGAGAATTTAAAGAGCGCTTCTATTTGCTTAGGGGTTGTAGGCTGGTTAAATATTTTACTTGATCTTGATTTTAGTTTGGTAAATGGTACCTGTCTAGAAAATCATTAATTTCGTGAAGTTTTTTTAATGTTGTAGACTACACACTTTTGAAGTAAGATCTATTGATTCTTTTGCTTTCTTCAGTGTCTGTTATGTTACCCTTTTTATGTCTTATTTTGTTTATTTGGATCCTTTCTCTCTTCCTTGCTGAGTTTGGCTAAGGGTTTGTCTATTTTGTTCATTTTTTCAAAGAACAAACACTTAGTTTTCTTGAATTCTATTTATTTTGGCTATTTTATTTGTTTACATTTCAAATGTTATCCTCTTACAGTTTCCCTCTGGAAACCCCCTATCCTGTCCTCCCTTCCCTGTTTTATGAGAAAGCACAACCACCCACCACTCACCCTCTCCTGCCTCTCTACCCTGGCATTTCTCTACATTGGATCCTTCCCAGGAATGAGAGCCTCTCCCCCCGCTTATGCCTGAGAAGGCCCTTCTTTGCTACATATGTGGCTGGAGCCCTGGGTCCCACCATGTATAATTTTTGGTTGGCGGTTTAGTCTCCTGGAGCACTGGGGTATGTGTTTGGTTGATATTGATGTTCTTCCTATGGTTGCAAATGCTTCAGCTCCTTCAGTCATTTCTCTAACTCATCCGTTGGAGACCCCGTGTCCCCATTCCAGTGATTGGCTGTGAGCATCCACCTATGTATTTGTCAGACTCTTGAATAACCTCTCAAAAGAGAGCTATATAAGGCTCCTGTCAGCAGGCATTTCTTAGCATCTGCAGTAGTGTCTGGGTTTGGGGTCTGGTTATGGCATGGACCCATAGTTTGGGCAGTCTCTGGATGGCCTTTTCTTCAGACTCTGTTCCACGTTGTTTCCATATGTCCTCTCTTGAGTATTTTGTTGTTCATCCTTCTAAGAAGAACTGAAGCATTCGTGCTTTTGTCTTTAGTTATTTTAATTTGTGCTTTTTTATTGAATATTTTATTTATTTGCATTTCAAATGATCTTCCTTTCCTGGTTTACTCTTCACAAACTCCCTATACCATATCCTCTTCCCCTGCTTTTATGAGGGAGCTCCCAGACCTACTCCCATATCATGATGCTGGAATTCACCTACACTGAGGTATCAAACCTTCACAGGACCAAGGGCCTCCCCTCCCACTGATGTCCAACAAGGTAATTCTATGTTACATATGCATGCACTGGAGATGTATGCTGCTGGAGCCATGGGTTCCGTCTCTGGTTGTTGGTTTAGTCCCTGGGAGCTGTGGCCATCTGGTTGGTTGATGTTTCTGTTCTTCCTATGGGGTTGCAATCCTCTTCCACTCCATTTTTTAAGCTTCATGTATTTTGTGAATTGTATCTTGGGTATTCCAAGCATAGTGGTTAATATCCACTTCTCAGTGAATTGATAACATGTGTGTTGTTTTGTGACTGGGTTACCTTATTACAGATGATATCAGAGCTGTATTACAGAGCAGTAGTAATAAAACCTGTATTACCATTGTTGTAGGAACATACAGGTTGACCCATACAGTCACAATGAAGACTATGAAACAATCTGTACACCTATGAGCACTTGACTTTTGACACAGAATGTAAAACCATACGATGGGAAAAAAGGCATCTTCAACAAATGGTGCTTGTCTACTTGATATGTACATGTTGTAGAACAAAAATAAGTCAACATTTATCATGCGGCACAAACTGCAATTACCTGTAGATAAAGTACATGAACATAATACTGAATATTTACTTTCATAACAGTAAAAGTTGGAAATACTCGTCAATGAATTAGAACAAGGTACATTTCCTCTGAATAGAACACTGATGACTCAGGGTCTAAGATCAAAAATTGTTAAACAGGACCTTAGGAAACAGAAAAGCCATTGTAAGGCAAAGAACACTGTCACTGGGACAAAACAGAAGCCTGTAAATTGCAACAGGATCTTCAGCAACCCTAGGTCTCACTGAGGGAAAATATCCAAAATGTTTAAAAGAACTAAAGAAGATAGACACCAACAACCCAAATAACCCAAATAAAAATGTGGTGCAGAGCTAAAGAGAATTCTTAACAGAGAAATTTGAAATGTCTGAAATGAACTTTAAGAAATATTCAACAGTCTTAGTAACCAACAAAATGCAGATAAAATTGACTATGAGATTCCATTTTAAACACCATAGAATGATTAAGATATAAAACCTCAAGCTGTAGCACTTGGCAGTGAGGGTGTGGAACTAGGGGAACACTCCACCATTGCTGGTGTGAGTATTCACTTATAAAATTTGGAAAACAATTTGGCAGTTTCTTGTAAAACTGGACATTGCTCTACCTCAAGAACTAGGATTGTCATTCCTGGGCATACACACAAAAGTTCTCCACTATGCCACAGCAATACTTTTTCAACTATGTTTATGAGTGTTTTATTCATAATAGCCAGAAATGTAAAACAAATTAGATATCCCATAACTGAAGAATGGATAACAAAATGGTGGTTTATCTAAAAATTTGAATATAATCCAGCTATTAAAATCAAAGGTAATATGGATTTTCCAGGCAAATAGATGGAACTTGAGAATAGTATCTGCGGTTAAGTAATGTAGTTCAGAAAGGAAATAAATGGTATGAAGTCACTTATAAATGGATATTAGCTATATAATTCAGGATACCCACACTATACTCCATAGAACAAAAAAAGCTAATGGTGAATGAGATCCAAGCAAAGATGGTTGAATTTTACTTAGGCGAGGTAAACAACTTGTCATAGGAGGCATATGTTGGGAAGAAACCGTGGGAGAAGAAATGCCCTGGGTATTGGGGGTGAGGATTAAGGATGATATGTGAGAAGAGATGGGTGATAGCCAGATGGCAATAAGCATTACTTGACAAATAGAGTGGGCAGGGTTGGAGGGGAAATGCTAAATCTCAGGTATGTCATATATCTTAGATGAGAGGGTGTCCCAATAATCAGTGGGGGGATGAACTTAGCAGAGATTCAGAGAAGTGTATGAAAAGTATGCAAGTATATATTTACATGTTTGCATGAAGTTATTTGGACTCTACTTTTTGTTTTGCCCAACCAATGTGTCTGTGCTTGTGTGTGTGTGTGTGTGTGTGTGTGTGTGTGTATGTGTGTGTGTGTGTGTGTGTGTGTGTGTGTGTGTGCGCGCGCGCGCGCGTGCATGTGAATTTCTGCATGCACATGTGCTTTGAGACTACTGAGTGGGACATATCCGGGGAAGGTATCCACTTTCTGAGAAGTGAAGGGGAGTGGGTAGGGGGATGGACTGTGGTATGAAGAGACTTGGCAGAGTGACAGCAATCAGCATGTAAAGTGAATACATTTAAATTTTTACTAAACAAGCCAAGTGGAACAAAAGAGTAAGATGATTACTGTCTCTTCTCTGAGTTCTTAATTTCCTTTCAAAATTCACTGTGGCTTTTGGCAATAATTCAAGCAAAGCTATCTTCCCATGTTTCTTTTGCACACTATTTTTATCACAATTTAAGAATTTTATAACTACATGAAAGCTACATATGTGATTGTGGTTCATAAGATGAGAAAAACCCCAAGTCACTTGTGTTTTGAACTTCAGGGAACAGAATGAGACAAAGATATTTACTGACTCTAAATATTATTTTTTGTTATTAAGGTTGTGATTTCAGTTAAAGGACATGTTTGACATCTGACAGTCATAATATTGTTTAGTTACTTTTAATTTTCTGTCTACTTCATCATGTTTTTCCCTTTGAGAGGACAAGAAAGAAAACTGATCTTCACTTGGCATCAAAAAGATGCAAAGATAGAATGACCCTGATCACCTTTCTAATGAGAGCCAGATGAAGGTGAATGAAAGTGAGCTCAATGGACTGTATCCATCAAAAGTGTTTCTACTCAGTGATGTGTACCTAAGACCTGAGGGGAAAGGGAAGACTTGAACAAATGGTAAGTATGTGCTTTGTATAATCAAACAGAAGAGGTCTAATTGAGAGAAAATAAAAAACTGCCTCAGAAGTTTTCTT
The DNA here is from genome assembly GCF_021556685.1 of Rattus norvegicus. Taxonomy (NCBI): domain Eukaryota; kingdom Metazoa; phylum Chordata; class Mammalia; order Rodentia; family Muridae; genus Rattus; species Rattus norvegicus. The sequence goes on from NC_141554.1 coordinate 30,193,775, forward strand.
TTCTTTGCTTCAATATTCACTCACTTATTTCAAGCATGTTTTTTACTTCTTCATTTCTTTGTCAAACTCATTATTCAATAAATGATTATTTGAAGTGGAAACTTTGGAAAGTCAGTTGGATGGTGTTCTGATGTGGCAAACATGTGGAAGAATGTTTTATTAAGGTGGACATGTTTGTGAAAGTTTAAGAAAGACTCTTCAAGGAATGTTTCGCTGAAGTAGACACAGGAGAAAGGATGTTGTGCTAAAGCAAGCTCATGAAAAAACATGTGAATAAGAAAAATATGAAGGTATTGGTCTGCCTAATATTGATTAATTGAGCTGCATTTTCCAGGAATCCACAGAATGAACAAAAATCTTCTGGTGGTGTGCTGCAGGTTCTTGCCAATTCTCTGGACTCCGATTGAAAGAGTGATGTCAGATGAGAGAGGTACTTATTCTGAGTCAATACATGTGCTGAGCAAAGACATGGGAGGACAGGTGATATTCAAGGGTATAAATAGGACTTATTGCACAATGATAGTGGCTAAGCTGAGCTTGCTTATCAAGGTAACTGCAATACTTGTAGGTCTATAGTCTTCAATGATATTTGCTTCACTGAATGAGGCACAGCCAATAAATTCTCCTGACATTACTCCTGGTGCCTCCTCCTGACTCCAGCTGAGACAGAGGCCTGGCTGACTCCTCTATGCGGAGTCACTGCTGGATCTAACCAGACTCTACTGAATTTGGACTGCTAATGTATCTGTGAACTATTTGCAAGTGGATCTAGATAACTCTGCTAACCTGTGATCTGACCTGCATATATCCAGACAACACAGTTGGAACACTCTACAAGAACTTTTCTAATCATGTCTACTTCCTGCATATCCTTTCTTTCCCACTACCTCTGTTGGATTGTGGGCTAAAGGGAGGATAAAGCACTTAAGAACCATCATTTTTTTGGCCAAGCCCACTGGGCTTGTGGCAAGTCCAAACATCACAGCAGGGAGTACAGGTGGGACAGAACTGACCACAGCATGGAGAGAAATGGAAGGAGGGATAGAAAGAAGGAGGGAGAGGGAGAGGGAGAGGGAGAGGGAGAGGGAGAGGGAGAGAAAGGGCCAGGGTCCTTGTACCCCTGCAAGGACATGCCTTCCAGGGATCAGAGTTCCTGTCATTAGGCCCCACCACCTTCCAACAGTATCACAGGCTAAGAATCTAGCCTTCAGTATGTGAGCCTTCACGGAACATTCTAGATCTAAAGCATGGTAGCACTGTGTGCCAGAGTAGAAGGATGGCCAGGAAACCCTTACAGAGAACTGGACTAGAGGCATGAACAGAGGTTCCTGAAGAAATCCTGAAGAAACAGGTGTCTGTGCTTAGCCCAAGGAATTCCAAACCAGTGACTCTGGCACTCAGAGCAGAGAGTGTGGAAAGTAAGTGAGCAACTGGTTCCAGTATGTGGCCAGTATTCGGCCAGCATGGAGGTCAGGGAGGTCGGACAGCAAGCGGAAAGACATTGATCTGAAGGCATACAGTGTTTCTGACAAGGTTAAGGGGGTGTGACCAGAGCAGAGTCAGGAGGGCCGTGTAAGGCTGAGCAGCTGTATGACCTGGAAGTCCCAGGCAGTCTAGGTGCTTTTCCTTATCACTGTGATTGACCACCCGAGACAAACAACTTGGGAGAAAGACAGGTGCGTGCTCTGAGAGGGTTCACTGCGTCGTGGTGGAGAGTTCAGATGGAACAGGGCCTGGGCTGTACCCCTCTAGCTCAGCCGGTGGCCCTTTATCTGCCAGATAGCCATATAACCAAAAGCTTCCACTATCTCCCACTTGGTGGGGACCAAACGTTCAGATGACACAAATCTGTGGACCGTGCTTTGGATCAAGCCACAACCTTGGGGATGGATACTGCTGAGGATCATGTGTGGTACAATCACTGGAATAAAGGGAAGGCTCCGGAGACCTCTGCAGGAGATACTCCATGGAGCAGAGCTGCTGAGAGCCTGGTCCACTCGCATCCTCTGACCTCCAGTTGTTGCTGGCCCTCTGTCTTCTTCCTGTCACCTCCACAGAGCTCTCAGGGCTCCAGATGACTGGGTCCATGAGGTGCTGGGAGGACTGGGGTCTCATTAACGGAAGGAAGGGATGGTGGGCTAATAAAACGACGAAGCCAGAAAAAAAAAAGAACCATCATTTTTTAAAACAAGATTTGAAAAATTATAGTTAAAATGATTAATTGCAACAATTTTGGGTGGGTGTTGAGGATTCCTTTGCTGTTGATTTCATGGTTTTATGACATTTTCTCCATGCAGGAGAATTGAAATTATTTCAAATTTTCTGGCCTTTTAATGATGTCTTTTATGTACAATGTGTGACCCATTTTTAGGTAAGATTCCATGCTCAGATAAATAGAATATATATTTTTTTATCATGGGGTTGGTATATTTGATAAAACCACTGGATGAATGATGTCATTCATTCTATACGTCTGTTCAATTTGTATCCCAATACTTATCTTTTGGTGGAGGTTGGTGTAGGATGTCATACAGGTGAAGAAAGTTAAAAGATAGAATGAAGCCTGTCATTGGATGAGAAGTAAGGAGCGACAGGAGAATAGTTCGAGGGAAGAAGAGGAGGCAGGAATGGAAGGAGACTGAAGAAGAAGCTGCTGAGAGAACTTGGAGACAGATGTTATGATTCCAATCTGTACCTTTACAGGTTGTTATGAATGTTCTTAAGGGATGGATATGTATAGGGCTTTGTATGTTTAGGTGGGCAATTATATCTTATCAATTGGATCAGAGGTATTGTGTTGTGTGTTCTTTCTTGTGGTGAATTAAGTTTTAAGAGAATACATGGCGGCTGGCATAATAAGCTGCCAAGGAATTGAGATATATATTTCTGGCATGGTGGCAGCCTGCCTTGGGAACCGGATGGGTAAAGAGACTATTGCCAGTCTCAGAGAGAGGCCATCAGCAGTGTAATATGGGATGGAGCAAAGCAGTTTAGAGGTTTTGCTGAATGAGATGAAGATATCTATGAGATATATTAGGGCACTACAGTGCTGGGTCTAGTGTGGGGTAAAATAAAGCCATTTTTTAAAAATTTACAGCAACAGATAGTGAAACAACGTATCAGTGAGAATCCACTATTAATCCTAAGAGTTGAGAGAAAGGTTTTGTTTTCTAAGTAATAGGAATCAAGCACCGTGTTGAGTCATGTGATGTCTCAAACCTGGGAACATTAAACAGAAAAACAGAAATGATCTGGGTTGGCAGGATGTGGGTCCCCTGCTGTGTGATAAGTAGTGACAGCTCAGAGAGTTAGAAATTAAAGCTGCCTTTTAAAGAAAGTTATTTAGAGTCTTTCATGATACACATATTCCTTCTAACGTGGACTCCATGGGAATTTTGGGTTGAAATCCTAGTTAGACAAGCTACTTCTTAATGACAGGTTTTATTAGAAGCTGATTTAGTTTGTTTTAAGAAGAAGAGAGGACAGAGATTATCCGAATCACGTGGGCATTTTTATCCACAGTTCAGAACTTAGATAGGGAAAAACCACTCACTGACTCTGAGTAGAGAATTTTGACATTTACAAGTTATTAAGGTTAAATAAAAAAAATCTATGGCTCCTGGTAGAGAGCTTAACAGATCAATATATTTTGGGTATTCGGGTAAATAAAAATCTGAGACTCTGGGTAGAGAGCTTGACAGATTGATATATTTTAGGCTAAAGTCCAGGTTTGATAAGTTGTTATTGGTATTAGAATTGATAGAAGGTGTTTAGTTCATTTTATGAATTACCCTGCTAAATGCCATATGGCTCTTTGCTGCCGGCTAGTGAGGGCTTGTAGTTATTTTTGATATTTAGCACAACAGGAATCTCAGAATCTCTTAACATAGGCTCCACAGGAATTTTGGGTTAATTTCCTGATATGATAGATTGGAAAAGTCTGTCAGGCTCATTGTTTAACACTATTGTTTGGATTACTTCCTTCTTTAAAATTGCTTAATCTACATAATGGGTGTGACTTTAAGTTTTATGGTTATATTAATACTCTGGGAGAAAGTGCAATATACAAGCTTTTTTAGTTACAAATGAAGGAGCACAGTATTCTGGGGAAAAGGGTTTGGTTTTGTGCTTTTAAAAAGTGTGACTAGGTTCTGGAAACCTCACAGTGTCATACTGATAAGATTTGAGAGAGGAAGACTGCCTGAAAAACTAGATTCAAAAGAAACAAAAAGATATCTCGACTCTAAACTTTTGTTTGAGCATTGCATTTTGCAGAGTGTGACTACTTGGATTCCTGGTCTCAAGGACTTTCAGCTGGGTCAAGTCAGGAGACACATCTGGCTACAGTATTTGATTAATTCTTCCTCCCCCCCCCATATCTCAACACTCTTGTACAGCTTGAAGAAGTTTTAAAAGAGTCCTTGCCCCAATTCCCTGAACTTTTGGGGGGATGATGAATAGTGGTTATTCTAAGGTTGTTTTTATGAGGAATTTAGAAATGGTTGTGATTTAATGGAGGGATTAGCTAGAGTGAGTCATTCAGTCATAATCTCATTTGGTAACTAAGTTAAAGTCATATCTTTGCTTTGGTATAGAATTTATTTTTTACAAAGTTTAAAAGTACAAGGTTTACAGCCAGTCCTTCTATTGATGCCATTACAAACTTCTGAGTTGATTACACATGTGAGTTAAGGGCCAAATAGCAAATTCAAGGCCCTAAGTTTATTAGAATACTTTCAACATAATAAAGACAATTAATGGACAACAATCCAGATTACCTTTTATAGATAGATGGTTGTCAAAAGCATCAGAAATCCACACAAGATGAGATTTAAAGTTATTTATCATTTATTGAGACATATCTGCTCCTAACAGTTCCCCTTTAGCAGATTTAACAAAAAAAAATTGAGTATCTCTACCTCCTGGTGAGGCAATACTTTGTGGCTTGGCAGTCATTGTGCAGAAACTGCTTGTTTCATCTTCAGACTAATACTGTCCAAAGAGGAACACCTTATGCAGAATACTTGTTGACTGATAATCTCTACTGAGCCATAATTATCAGCCCTCCGAGGATTCTGAATTTGAAGAATCTGTGAATGGATTTCAAGCCAGAAGGCTGAAGACTTGTGCTCACATGTTGCTAACAGAGCACTGTGCTAGTGGAGATTTGTCTACACAACCTCTCAGTTCTGGAAGCCATGTTAGGCTTACTATGTTTATAGATAATTGGTCATTCTCAGATTTCTGATGTGGTTGAAGGCTGATTATAGTCTCATAGACTATCAGGCTGTTTAACTCTGAAAATACATACTTTATTAGATAGTTATCAGGTAATATATAAACTAGCCAATATATAACACAGATTTTAAGCCTTTCTTAATCTGGAATAGATAATTCAATGTTCTGTTTAACTGTTAAAGTGTTGGACTGTGATTTAGATATGTTTTATGCTTCTAATTGCAAAATGATAACAGTTATGCTCAGCTTATACTTGAGAGAAAAGCTTTTTTTTAATTAGACAAAAAGGGTGAAATGTAGGATTACATACCAGTGAAGGCAGGTACAAGATAGAATGAGGCATATCATTGGACGAGAAGGAAGGATGGGCAGGAGAAAAGTTTGAGGGAAGAGGAGGAGACTGGAATGGAAGGAGACTGAAGAAGAAGCTGCTGAGAGAACTTGGAGACAGATGTTATGATTCCACTATGTACCTGTACAGGTTGTTATGAATGTTCTTAAGAGATGGATAGGTATAGGGCCTTATATGTTTAGGTGGGCAATTATATCTTATCAATTGGATCAGAGGTTATTGTGTTGTGTATTTTTCTTGTGCCAAATTAAGTTAAAAGAGTATGTTGTGGCTGGGGCAGTAAGCTGCCATGGAATTGAGATGTATATTTCTGGCATGGTGGCAGCCTGCCTTGGGAACTGGATGGGTAGAGAGATTGTTACCAGGTTCAGAGAGTGGCCATCAGCAGTGTGATATGGAATAGAGCAAATCAGGTGAGAGGTTTTGCTGACTGAGATGGAAAAATCTACCAAATATTTTGGGACACTGTGGTGCTGAACCTAGTGGGAGTAATAACAACATGTTTTTATAGTTTTACAACATGTTGGTTATTGAAATTATATACTATTAGAGAGTGTGAAATTATGTATATTTTCAAGTTCTGTGGTATGTTCCTCTGTTCTTAATTTTGACTGGGTTTCCTGCATATATGTTTAAAATTATAATGTATTTTGCTTACTATTATCCTCAATAAAATGAATTATCATCCTTTACCTCTTGTGGTTAATCTCTTTGAAATGTATTTTTAATTAATTATGTAATTAAATTAATTTGCAACTTTCTATACTTTTTATTGTTAATTAATTTATTTTATTTATATTTCAAATGATGCCCACTTTCCAGTCCCCCATCCTAGATATATTCATTCCATCCCTCCTCCCCTTTGACGCTCAGAAAAATTGCTTCCCCAATCACCTACTCACCCATCACTCTCATGCCCTCACCCACACCCACCTAATCTCCCAACATTCCAAATTCCTGGGGCTTCAGGTCTCTACAGAAAAGTACATCTTCTCCAACTGAGGCCAGAATAGATAGTCCTCAGCTACATATATGCCTGATGGCCATGAGTCTGTACATGTATGCCTTTTGTTTGTTGGCCTTAAACTCTGGAAGCTACCTGAATTCCAGGTTATTGAAGACTGTTGATCTTTCCATAGGATTGCCATTCTCTTCAGCTCCTTCAATCCGTCCCCTAACTCTTCCATAGGGGTCCCAGACCAGATTCCAATGGTTGGCTATACGTGTCTCCATCTGTCTTAGGTGTTGCTAGAGCCATTCAATGGACAGCTATGCTAGCTTCCTGTCTGCGAGCACATCATGGGTCTCAGAAATAGTGTCAGGGTTTGATGCTTGCACATGGAATGGATATACATTTTAGCGAATCACTAGATTGCCTTTAGTTAAGTCTCTGCTCTGTTCTCTCCTTGTGTTTATTTTAGACAGGAGCAATTCTCAGTCAAAAATTTTGAAGATTTGTGGGTGGATCCATCCCACCACTAGGGGGCACTCTCTATCTTCTGGAAGTTGTCTCTTCAAGTTTTATCTTCGCACTGGTGGGCATTTCAGTTAATGTCATCTTCATTGAGTCCTGGGATCCACTCACATCACAGGTCCTAGTACATTTTAGAAATTATACCCACCTAAACTCTTGCAGCGGCATATCTCTATTCATTCTCCTGGGCACCCACATACCCTATTCAAACCCCCTTTCTTTCTCCCTCTTCCCTCTCAATATTTTCCATTCCTCCTAGCCTTTCAGTTCTTCCCTCTCTCCTGACTTTTCCAGACCCCCTACCTTTCTCCTCAGAGAAGCAGAAGATGACTCCCATGTATAACCATACCCTTGACAAATTAAATGCTCACCAAAGGTGACTTCAGCTGACAAGGAGTTCGATAATCAAGTGGATGAGGTGACCCATTCTGTGGACAGTCAGCCTCTTTCCCAAGTTATCCCTGTCATTGCTCAATGGGCACATGAACAAAGTGGCCATGGAGGTCAAGATGGAGGCTATGCTTGGGGTTAACAACACATATATCCACTCACCAAGGCTCACCTGGCTATAGCTGCTGCTGAAGGCCAGATCTGACAACAGCAAAGACCAAAACTGAGCCCCAGATATGGCACCATTCCTCGAGGTGACCAGTCAACAACCTAGTGACAGGTTGACTACATTGGACCACTTTGTCTGTGGAAAGGACATTATGTTCTCACTGGAGTAGATACTTATTCTGATTATGGATTTGCCTTTCCTACACATAATGCTTCTGCCAAAACCACCATCCATGGACTTACAGAATGCTGTATCCATCGTCATGGTATTACATACAGTATTGCTTCTGACCAAGGAACTCATTTCACAGCCAGAGAAGTGTGACAGTTGGCCCATAATCATGGAATCCACTGGTCTTACCATGTTATACCCATCATCCTCAAGCAAATTGTCTCATAGAAAGATGGAATGGCTTTTGAAGACACAGTTCCAGTGACTATTAGGTGGCAGCAGCATAAAGGACTGGGGCAAAGTTCTTCAGAAGGCAGTATATGCTTTGAATCAGTGTCTGATGTATGGTACAGTTTTCCTCATAACCAGAATACACAGGTTCTGGAATTGAGGAGTGGAAAACGGAATAGTTCCACTCACTATCACTCCTATTGACCCTCTATAAATTTCTTTCTTCCTGTCGCCACAACTCTAGGTCCTGCTGCCCTAGACCAGAAGAGGAAGTGCTCCTACCAGGAGTGATGAAAACATTCCATTGAACTGAAAGCTCAGACTCCTCCCTGGTCATTTTGGGCTTCTAATGCCCTTAAACCAACAGGCTAAGAAATGAATAGCAGTGGTAGGAGGGGTCATAGATCCAGATTACCATAAGAAAACTGTATTGCCTCTCCACAATGCAGGTAAGATGGATTATGTCTGAAATGTACGAGATTCCTTAGGGCATGTCTTAGTATTACCATATCCTATGGTTAAAATCAATGGGAAACTACAGCAGCCTAATTCAAGCAGAATAGAAAAGGACACAGACCCATCAGGAACGAAGGTATGGGTCACTCCTCCAGAAAAAGATCCAGGGCCTGCAGAAGTGCTCACAGAGGGTAGAGGAAATACAGAACAGATAGTAGAGGAAGGTAGTGATAAATACCAGCTATGGCCATGTAACCAGTTGCAGAAATTAGGATTATAAAGTAATATGGATGCTTCTTCTGTTTTAATTTGTTAAGAACACATTTGTCTTTCCCCAAATTTCTTTAACATCAATTACTATGTAAGTTTTCATACTAAAAGAATGTTCCTAAGGGACATTACCCCATTGTAAATTTACTAATGTGTTTTCAATTGTATGAGGAATAGTTATATTAGGCATATTCACGAACTTGGTATTCTTTCATGTGTATATGAACTATTTGTGTCAAATTAACAAGGGTGGATTGTAGTGGATATTTTTGGTTGTCAACTTGACTATATCTGTAATGAATTGCAATACAGAATTGTAAGTCTCATCTTTGATCCTGATCCTGAGGCTGGGAGGCTCAAGTTTCTGACCTAGAACTTCATGTTGAGATCTTAAGGCAAAGAGGCTATGAATCCCAGTAGCTTAAGGCAAGGAGATCTCTGAATTCAAGGTCACCTGGGACAAAGCAAATCCCAGCCTCAGGCTTGGTTGTATACACCTTAATCTGGGGCACACCTGCTGAAGGACATTGGGAGAAAGAAGTCTCTCTTTGTGCCTGCCTGCCTGCCTTGTGGGACTGAGCCACTGCTAGATCCTTGGACTTCCATTCATGGCTGCTGTTGATCATTTTTGAGGAGCTGGACTAAAGACTGTAAGTCATGAAGCAATTCTCTTTCTATACAGAGAATATCATAAGTTCTGTGTCTCTGAGAACCCTGACTAAGACAGCAGCCATATTAGAAAGAAAGGGTCTAAAGGCAGGATGCAGAATCAGAGACAACCCCTGACACATTTGTTAGGAATTACACATGAAGATTATGCAGCCAATCATTTATATATGAGTAGGGTCTTAGGACTACCCCATGAATGCTCTTTTGCTGGTGTTTCAGTTTCTGTTATCCACTATAGGCCCAGACTCGTTCATTCTGTAAGTTATCCTGTGTTGTCTTTGATGCCTCAGGCTATTTTAATTTCTCCCTCTTGCATATTATTCCCAGAGCTCCACATAATATTTGGCTGTGGGTTTTTACATCTATTTCCATCATCTTCTGTGTGAAGCCTGTCAGGTGGCAGTTATGCTAGCTTCCTATATGCAAATATAGTAAAATATTATTAATAGTTTCAGTTGTGAGCCCTTTCATATGGCACAGACTGGGAGCAAGGTGGTTTTTCTGAAATTTCTGGGAACCCAGATGCTGCTGGGAACTGCAAAGAGTTGAGAATGAGGCCCTTGGACCTGAGATGAGTCTGAGCAGAGGGAAATACAGCTTAGTTCACGGGTGAATACCAGGAGTATGGGCGGCTATTGTGTGGGAGACTTAGGTGCAGCTCAATAAAATCAAAGAATTCCACCCTTGTGTTGTTTTTTGAAGAAGGAGACAATCCTTGCTTGTCCAGTTTGCTTATTCATGAGCAAAAAGGTGCATACCATTTACTCAAGTTGGACAAAAGTTAATACCTTTTTCAGGAGCTTTTGCCTGGGAAATGAAACTTATTGCCTAAATATCAGAATGTATCTATGTACCTTACTAAAATAGAGAAATCTGGACTCTATGATCTGAACAGTTGCCATGGTCTTCATAGTAGGGGGCCATGGTCACATGACAAGGACAGGAATCAGAACTGTAGCAGATTCAAAAACATAAAAATTTCAATATGAAAATTTCTGGGGTTCCCTAATCTGATTGACCTTGTCAGTTTTTCTGTCTGCTCACATAGTTCCAATTTATCCATGTGCATATGCCACCTAGACTAAATAAACTTAGTGAATTTCTTCAAAATTTAGCCCAGCTATACCAGGTATACCCTGTCCAGACTGGATTTGTGTTCACAGATAACATGCTGGCTTTTTCAGTTGATCTCTGTTCCTTACTCATTGGATAATTCCCCAAACCCCCAATCCTACTTATACATAGGGAGGTGGTACAGTGAATTGGCCTATTGGTCTATTATTTTTTAACCATTAATTTATAGTATTCTGCTAAGTGTTGTATATAAGGCACTAATCTATGGATATATCAGTGTTTCTTTAAAAGTCATTCTATTTAAATCTTCTTAGAGCACAAAGATAAAAGGAGTTTTCTAAGTCCAATTAACATCAGGATTCTTTACATTTCACCATATATTCTACAGGTTCTATATCACGGAATGGGCCTTAAATCCATTTAAATTATGGTGGTTACTCACATAACATTTCTGACACTGTTATACCAATATCTCAACAAGAAAGTCTTAATTGTAGTTCTCAGGAAATGCACCTGGTTGATATTGGTAATAGGAAGTAGTCTGACATTCCTTATCATGAATAATTATTAAAAGGTAGAAGATTTATTTGGCATGACCTCTAATGTCTGATGATCAATTATATGAAAATATTGTTCTCCACAAGAGCATGACAATATCTCATTGTAGAAAATTATGAATGGAATTGAAAGTGTTTATGATTCTCTTGTTTTGTTTTGCTTCCAGAAACATATTGTTTATGGAACTCTATTCACCATTAATGCAATATTCCTTCCTGTCAACTGAGAATTTATTGGAGGCATAAGATAGCTAGTGTGGGAGTTATCTAATCAACTATGTTGTGACACTCTTTAAATTCCTTGCAAATGTGTAAATATATAAGGAGGTTCTTCATTATTGGATTTTCAAAAACTCTTAAAAAGTGGTTAGCTTTTGTTAGGATTGATTGGACTTCTCCAAACAGGAATTGTGGTTACATTATTTTGTTTAGGCATCAACTTCCTTATGAAGTGATTTCACTTGGCATTTGTTTATTTTTTTTTGCAACAAGCATTTCAGATGTTAATTTGCCTACTTGCTTGCAAATGCTTAATATTGTCATAGATTTCAGAGTTTGAGATATAATAATGATTAAAGAAATAAAAAAGTTCAGCAGCTCTCTGCTCCCAAATCCCGTGGGAGAGAGACCTCACCGCCTGGTCAGGTGGGCACTCCTGAGGCTGCAGAGCGAAGAGACCACCAACACTGCCCACCCCTGCCCACATACCTGGACCAAGAGGAAACTGTATATGGCCTCTGGGTTCCCGTAGAGTAGAGGAGGGCCAAGGAGCAGCAGGACCACTGCGCCTGTGACACCGCCATAATCTGAAGGGACCCACCTGATAAACAGTTCTCTGCACCCAAATCCTGTGGGAGGGAGAGCTAAACCTACAGAGAGGCAGACACGCCTGGGAAACCAGAAGAGACTGCACTCTGCACACATCTCTGATGAAGGGGAAAACACCAAACGCCATCTGGAACCCTGGTGCATGGAAGCTCCCGGAAAGGGTGGCGCGGATATTCCTGGTTGCTGCCGCCGCAGAGAGCTCGTGGGCAGCACCCCACGAGCAAACTTGAGCCTCGGGACCACAGGTAAGACCAACTTTTCTGCTGCAAGAGACCTGCCTGGTGAACTCAGGACACACTGAGGCAAAATTCCTCTAGGACCGGGCACTTCCGTTTGTGGGAGTGCCAAACCCGCAGATCCCGGCCCGCAGCAGCTCTCTGCTCCCAAAGCCAGTGGAAGAGAGATGTCACCACCTGGTCAGGTGGGCACTCCTGAGACTGCAGAGCAGAAGAGACCACCAACACTGCACACCCCTTCCCACATCCCTGGCACAAAGGGATACTGTATACAGCCTCTGGGTTCCCGTAGAGGAGGGCCCAAGAGCAGCAGGACCGCTGAGCCTGAGACACCGCCATAACCTGAAGGGAGCTACCGCATAATCAGGTCTCTGCACCCAAATCCCGTGGGAGGGAGAGCTAAATCTTCAAATAAACAGTCATGCCTGGGAAACCAGAAGTGATGGCACTCTGCCCACATCTCTGACGCCAGAGGAAAACACCACACGAGCAAACTTGAGCCTCGGGACCAACTTTTCTGCTGTAAGTGAGCTGCCTGGTGAACTCCAGACACAGGCCCACAGGAACAGGTGAAGACCTGTAGATAGGAAAAACTACATGCCTGAAGGCAGAGCACTCTGTCCCCATAACTGACTGAAAGAAAACAGGAAAACAGGTCTACAGCACTCCTGACACACAGGCTTATAGGACAGTCTAGCCACTGTCAGAAATAGCAGAATAAAGTAACACTAGAGATAATCTGATGGCGAGAGGCAAGCACAGGAACCCAAGCAACAGAAACCAAGACTACATGGCAACATCGGAGCCCAATTCTCCCACCAAAGCAAACACGGAATATCCAAACACACCAGAAAAGCAAGATCTAGTTTCAAAATCATATTTGATCATGATGCTGGAGGACTTCAAGAAAGACATGAAGAACTCCCTTAGAGAACAAGTAGAAGCCTACAGAGAGGAATAGCAAAAATCCCTGAAAGAAATCCAGGAAAACACAATCAAACAGTTGAAGGAATTAAAAATGGAAATAGAAGCAATCAAGAAAGAACACATGGAAACAACCCTGGATATAGAAAACCAAAAGAAGAGACAAAGAGCTGTAGATACGAGTTTAACCAACAGAATACAAGAGATGGAAGAGAGAATCTCAGGAGCAGAAGATTCCATAGAAATCATTGACACAACTGTCAAAGATAATGTAAAGCAGAAAAAGCTACTGGTCGAAAACTTACAGGAAATCCAGGACTCAATGAGAAGATCAAACCTAAGGATAATAGGTATAGAAGAGAGTGAAGACTCCCAGCTCAAAGGACCAGTAAATATCTTCAACAAAATCATAGAAGAAAACTTCCCTAACCTAAAAAAAAGAGATACCCATAGGCATACAAGAAGCCTACAGAACACCAAATAGATTGGACCAGAAAAGAAACACCTCCAGTCACATAATAGTTAAAACACCAAACGCACAAAATAAAGAAAGAATATTAAAAGCAGTAAGGGAAAAAGGTCAAGTAACATATAAAGGCAGACCTATCAGAATTACACCAGACTTTTCGCCAGAAACTATGAAAGCCAGATGATCCTGGACAGATGTCATGAGGACCCTAAGAGAACACAAATGCCAGCACAGGTTACTGTATCCTGCAAAACTCTCAATTAACATAGATGGAGAAATCAAGATATTCCATGACAAAACCAAATTTACACAATATCTTTCTACAAATCCAGCACTACAAAGGATAATAAATGGTAAAGCCCAACATAAGGAGGCAAGCTATACCCTAGAAGAAGCAAGAAAGTAATCGTCTTGGCAACAAAACAAAGAGAAGAATAGCACACAAACATAACCTCACATCCAAATATGAATATAACAGGAAGCAATAATCACTATTCCTTAATATCTCTCAACATCAATGGCCTCAACTCCCCAATAAAAAGACATACATTAACAAACTGGATACGTAACCAGGACCCTGCATTCTGCTGTCTACAGGAAACACACCTCATAGACAAAGACAGACACTACCTCAGAGTGAAAGGCTGGAAAACAACTTTCCAAGGAAATGGTCAGAAGAAGCAAGCTGGAGTAGCCATTCTAATATCAAATAAAATCGATTTTCAATTAAAAGCCATCAAAAAAGATAAGGAAGGACACTTCATATTCATCAAAGGAAAAATCCACCAAGATGAATTCTCAATCCTAAATATCTATGCCCCAAATACAAGGGCACCTACATACATAAAAGAAACCTTACTAAAGCTCAAAGTACACACATTGCACCTCACACAATAATAGTAGGAGATTTCAACACCCCACTCTCATCAATGGACAGATCATGGAAACAGAAATTAAACAGAGACGTAGACAGACTAAGAGAAGTCATGAGCCAAATGGACTTAACAGATATTTATAGAACATTCTATCCTAAAGCAAAAGGATATACCTTCTTCTTAGCTCCTCATGGTACTTCTCCAAAATTGACCATATAATTGGTCAAAAAACGGGCCTCAACAGGTACAGAAAGATAGAAATAATCTATGCGTGCTATCGGACCACCATGGCCTAAAACTGGTCTTCAATAACACTAAGGGAAGAATGCCCACATATACATGGAAATTGAACAATGCTCTACTTAATGATAACCTGGTCAAGGAAGAAATAAAGAAAGAAATTAAAAACTTTTTAGAATTTAATGAAAATGAAGGTACAACATACCCAAACTTATGGGACACAATGAAAGCTGTGCTAAGAGGAAAACTCATAGCGCTGAGTGGCTGCAGAAAGAAACAGGAAAGAGCATATGTCAGCAGCTTGACAGCACACCTAAAAGCTCTAGAACAAAAAGAAGCAAATACACCCAGGAGGAGTAGAAGGCAGGAAATAATCAAACTCAGAGCTGAAATCAACCAAGTAGAAACAAAAAGGACCATAGAAAGAATCAACAGAACCAAAAGTTGGTTCTTTGAGAAAATCAACAAGATAGATAAACCCCTAGCCAGACTAACGAGAGGACACAGAGAGTGTGTCCAAATTAACAAAATCAGAAATGAAAAGGGTGACATAACTACAGATTCAGAGGAAATTCAAAAAATCATCAGATCTTACTATAAAAGCCTATATTCATCAAAACTTGAAAATCTGCAGGAAATGGACAGTTTCCTAGACAGATACCAGGTACCGAAGTTAAATCAGGAACAGATAAACCAGTTAAACAACTCCATAACTCCTAAGGAAATAGAAGCAGTCATTAAAGGTCTCCCAACCAAAAGGAGCCCAGGTCTAGATGGGTTTTGTGCAGAATTCTATCAGACCTTCATAGAAGACCTCATACCAATATTATCTAAACTATTCCACAAAATTGAAACATTGGAGCACTACCGAATTCCTTCTATGAAGCCACAATTACTCTTATACCTAAACCACACAAAGACCCAACAAAGAAAGAGAACTTCAGACCAATTTCCCTTATGAATATTGACGCAAAAATACTTAATAAAATTCTGGCAAACCGAATCCAAGAGCTCATCAAAACAATCATCCACCATGATCAAGTAGGCTTCATCCCAGGCATGCAGGGATGGTTTAATATACGGAAAACCATCAACGTGATCCATTATATAAACAAACTGAAAGAACAAAACCACATGATCATTTCATTAGATGCTGAGAAAGCATTTGACAAAATTCAACACCCCTTCATGATAAAAGTCCTGGAAATAATAGGAATTCAAGGCCCATACCTAAACATAGTAAAAGCCATATACAGCAAACCAGTTGCTAATATTAAACTAAATGGAGAGAAATTTGAAGCAATCCCACTAAAATCAGGGAGTAGACAAGGCTGCCCACTCTCTCCCTACTTATTCAATATAGTTCTTGAAGTTCTAGCCAGAGCAATCAGACAACAAAAGGAGGTCAACGGGATACAGATCAGAAAAGAAGAAGTCAAAATATCACTATTTGCAGATGACATGATAGTATATTTAAGTGATCCCAAAAGTTCCACCAGAGAACTACTAAAGCTGATAAACAACTTCAGCAAAGTGGCTGGGTATAAAATTAACTCAAATAAATCAGTAGCCTTCCTCTACACAAAAGAGAAACAAGCCAAGAAAGAAATTAGGGAAACGGCACCCTTCATAATAGACCCAAATAATATAAAGTACCTCGGAGTGACTTTAACCAAGCAAGTAAAAGATTTGTACAATAAGAACTTAAAAACTCTGAAGAAAGAAATTGAAGAAGACCTCAGAAGATTGAAAGATCTCCCATGCTCATTGATTGGCAGGATTAATATAGTAAAAATGGCCATTTTACCAAAAGCCATCTACAATTTCAATGCAATCCCCATCAAAATACCAATCCAATTCTTCAAAGAGTTAGACAAAAAATCTGCAAATTCATCTGGAATAACAAAAACCTCAGGATAGCTAAAACTATCCTCAACAATAAAAGGACTTCAGGGGGAATCACTATCCCTGAACTCAAGAAGTATTACAGAGCAATAGTGATAAAAACTGCATGGTATTGGTACAGAGACAGACAGATAGACCAATGGAACAGAATTGAAGACCCAGATATGAACCCGCACACCTATGGGCACTTGATTTTTGACAAAGGAGCCAAAACTATCAAGTGGAAAAAAGATAGCATTTTCAGCAAATGGTTTTGGTTCAAATGGAGGTCAACATGGAGAAGAATGCAGATTGACCCAAGCTTATCACCCTGTACAAAGCTTAAGTCCAAGTGGATCAAGGACCTCCACATCAAACCAGATACACTCAAACTAATAGAAGAAAAAATAGGGAAACTTGTGGAACACATGGGCACTGGAAAAATTTCCTGAACAAAACACCAATGGCTAATGCTCTAAGATCAAGAATCGACTAATGGGATGTCATAAAACTGCAAAGCTTCTTTAAGGCAAAGAACACGGTGGTTAGGACAAAACGGCAACCAAGAGATTGGGAAAAGATCTTTACTTATCCTACAACAGATAGAGGCCTTATATCCAAAATATACAAAGAACTCAAGAAGTTAACCCTATTAAAAATTGGGTTCAGAGCTAAACAAAGAATTCACAGCTGAGGAATGCTGAATGGCTGAGAAACACCTAAACAAATGTTCAACATCTTTAGTTATAAGGGAAATGCAAATCAAAACAACCCTGAGATTTCACCTCACACCAGTGAGAATGTCTAAGATCAAAATCTCAGGTGACAGCAGATGCTGGCGAGGATGCGGAGAAAGAGGAACACTCCTCCATTATTGGTGTGATTGCAGACTGGTACAATCATTCTGGAAATCAGTCTGGAGGTTCCTCAGTAAATTGGACAGAGAACTGCCTGAGGATTCAGCTATACCTCTCTTGGGTATATACCCAAAAGATGCCCCAACATATAAAAAAGACACGTGCTCCATTGTGTTCATCGCAGCCTTATTTATAATAGCCAGAAGTTGGAAAGAACCCAGATGCCCTTCAACAGAAGAATGGATACAGAAAATGTGGTACATCTACACAATGGAATATTACTCAGCTATCATAAACAATGACTTTATGAAATTTGTAGGCAAATGGTTGGAACTGGAAAATATCATCCTGACTGAGGTAACCCAATCACAGAAAAACACACATGGTATGCACTCATTGATAAGTGGCTATTAGCCCAAATGCTTGAATTACTCTAGATGCCTAGAACAAATGAAACTCAAGACAGATGATCAAAATGTGAATGGTTCACTCCTTCTTTAAAAGGGGAACAAGAATACCCTTGGCAGGGAATAGAGAGGCAAAAATTAAAACAGACACAGAAGGAACACCCATTCAGAGCCTGCCCCACATGTGGCCCATACATATACAGCCATCCAATTAGACAAGATGGATGAAGCAAAGAAGTGCAGGCCCACAGGAGCCGGAAGTAGATCGCTCCTGAGAGACACAGCCAGAATACCGCAAAGAGAGACGCGAATGCCAGCAGCAAACCGATGAACTGAGAATAGGACCCCCGTTGAAGGAATCAGAGAAAGAACTAGAAGAGCTTGAAGGGGCTCGAGACCCCATATGTACAACAATGCCAAGCAACCAGAGCTTCCAGGGACTAAGCCACTACCTAAAGAGTATACATGGACTGACCCTGGATTCTAACCTCATATGTAGCAATGAATATCCTAGTAAGAGCACCAGTGGAAGGGGTAGCCCTGGGTCCTGCTAAGACTGAACCCCTAGTGAACTAGATTGTTGGGGGGAGGGCGGCAATGGGGGATGATGGGGAGGGGAGCACCCATAAAGAAGGGGAGGAGGGAGGGGGATGTTTGCCCGGAAACCGGGAAAGGGAATGACACTGGAAATGTATACAAGAAATACTCAAGTTAATAATAGTAATAAAAAAAGAAATAAAAAAGTTAAGGGAGTCCAGTTTCTTCCGGCTCCCAGAAGAAAACCATTCCCACAGCTCTCTGTCCAAATTTAATATGAGAGAGCGCTGGACTCACAGAAGGACAAACAATCCTGAGATCTCATAAGAGATCACCACTTCTTACATTTTTGGCCAAAGAGGAACCTGGTGAATACCATTTGGTCCCTCTGGGCACAGGAACTGAGGAATAGTAAGGGGCAGGACCCTTCTGGTTTCTGTTTGTGCCAGAGCTGAAATTCTGTCACCGGGAGTGCTGAAACAATTGAGAGGAGAGGTAAGACCCACACTTCTGCTCCAAGCGACCTGCCTGGTGGCCTCAGGACACACAATGGCAGGAGCAGTCTGGGACATGTTATTTCCCATTTCTGCCTGCACCTGGAGCTGAACCACTCCTACAGCTGTCCGTACCCAAATCCCATGGGGAGGAGAGCTGTACTCTCAGAAGTGCAGACAATCCTGAGAGCTCAGGGGAGACCTCTGCTACTGCTCATATTCCTGGCCCAAGAGGAACCTGCCTAGTGCCCTCTGAATACAGAAACTTAGGAACAGTCAGGGGCAGGACACTTCCAGTTTCTACCTGAGCCAGGAGCTGAAAGCCAATCAACAGAAGCACTGACAAACCTGAGAGCAGAGTTAAGGTCAACTCTTGTGCTCCCAGTAACCCAGAAGCCTCCAAAGATGGAGGATTCCGGACCCACAAACCCAGGAGAAGCTCTCTATTCCCAGATCAGAGTGAAAGAAAACAGGTCTACATGAATGCTAACACACAGGTTTACAGGAGGTTCAAGCCAATACCAGAGACTGCAAGAGAAGCTAAAACCAGAGAAAACTGGTGGCAAGAGGCAAGCACAGGCACCTAAGCAAAAGAAATCAAGACTACTTGGCATCATCAGAGCCCAGTTATCCCAGCGAAGCAAACGCTGGATATCCCAACACACTCAAAAAGCAAGATTTGGATTTAAAATCACATCTCATGAGGATGATAGAGGAAATAAAGACATAAATAACTCCCTTAAAGAAATATAGGACACACTTCTGCTCACATTGCTGGCCCAAAGGGAACCTGCAACATAGCCTCTGGATGCAGAAATAGAGAAGCCATCAGTAGCAGGAATGGTCTGGTTTCTGCCTCCACCTGGAACTGAATTGAACAAGTTCCACAGATACCCGCACTCAAATCCCGTGGGCAAGACACCTGAATGCTCAGAAGTATGGACAATCCTGAGACGTCAGAGGAGACAAGAAATTTCTGCCTACATTCCTGACCCAAGAGGAAATCGCCTAGGGTCACATGTGCCCTATGTGCACAGGTACCTACGAGGAGATAGGGGTATGACACATTGGGTTTCTGCCTGTGCTAAGAGCTGAAAGACAGTCGCCATGAGTACATACACATACACACCTGAGAGCAGAGATAAGACCAACTCTTCTGCTCCAAGCGACCGGCTTGGAGGCTTCAGGTCACACAAACCCAGGTGTAAAGTCTTTGTTTCCAGATCTGGCTGAAAGAAAACAGGACTACAAGAGTGCTATAACACAGGCCTATAGGAGGGTCATGCCACTGTCAGAGACAGTAAAACAAGCTTACACCCTAGACAACCTGATGGTGAGAAGCAAGCACAGAAACATAATCAAAAGAAACCAAGATTATTTGGCATCAACAAAGGCCAGTAATCCCAACAAACAAATACTGGATAACTACAAACACCAAAAAATCAAGAATTGGATTTAAAATCACATTTTCTGGGGATGATGGAAGACTTTAAGAAGGGCATAAATAACTCCCTTAAATAAATACAGGACAACACAAGGAAGTAAGTAGAAGACACAAAAATCCCATAAAGAACAACTGGAAAAAACAACCAAACAGAAGGAAATGAACAAAACCATCTATGAGTTAAAAAAAAATGGGAATAGAAATAATAAAGAAAGCACAAATGGAGACAACCCTGTAGATAGAAAACCAAGGGAAGAAATCAGGAGTCATAGATGGAATAATCACCAACAGAATACAAAAGACAGAAGAGAGAATCTCGGGGGCCAAAGATGCAATAGAAAACATGGACACAATTGTGAAAAATTATGTACAACACAAAAATCTCCTATCTCAAAACATCAAGGAAATCCAAAACACAATGAGAAGATCAAACCTAAGGATAATAGGTATAGAAGAAAGAAAAGACTCCTAACTTAAAGGGCCAGTAAATACCTTCAACAAAATTATAGAAGTAAACTTTCCCAACCTAAAGAAAGAGATGCCCCAAAACATACAAGAAGCCTACAGAACTCCAAATACATTGGACCAGAATAGAAATTCCTCCTGTCACATGATAGAACACCAAATGCACAATACAAAGAAAGAATATTAAAAGCAGTAAGGAAAAAATGTCAAGTATCATATAAAGGCAGACTTATGAGAATTAAACCAGACTTCTCACCAGAGATCCTGGCCAGATGTCATACAGACCCTAACAAAACACAAATGCCAGTCCAGGTTACTATATCCAGCAAAACTCTCAATTAACATAGATGGAGAAACCAAGATATTCCATAACAGACAAAACAAAATTTACACAATGTCTTTCTACAATCCAGCCCTACAAAGGATAGTAGATGGAAAATTACAACACGGGGGGGGGGGATTACACCTATAAAAAAAAGAAATGAATCTCCTTGAAAGAAAACAAAAAGAAGAGAGACACACAAACATAATTTCACCTGTAATAAGGAAAATAACAGGAAGCAATGATCACTCTTACTTAATATCTCTTAACATCAATGGACTCTATTCCTCATTTAAAAGGCATAGACTAACAGACTGGATAAGTAAAGAGGACCCAGATTTTTTCTGCATATAGGAAACATACCTCAGAGACAAAGACAGACACTACAACAGAATAAAAGGCTGGAAAACAACTTTCCAAGCAAGTGTTCTGAAGAATCAAGCAGGAGTAGCTGGAGATGGAGGGATGGTTCAACATATAGAAATCCATCAACACACTACACTTCATAAAAAAACTCAAAGAACAGAAACCACATGATCATTTCATTAGATGCTGAGAAAGCATCTCACAAAATTCAACATCCTTTTATGATAAAATTCCTGGAAAGATCAGGAATTCAAGGTCCATACATAAACAGAGTAAAAGTAAAGTACAGCAAACCAGTCACTAACATAATACTAAATGGAGAGAAACTTGAAACAATCCCACTAAAATCAGGGAGTAGAAAAGCTGCCCTATATTTCCCTATTTATTCAATATAGTACTCAAATCCTAGCCAGAGGAGTCAGACAAAAAATGAAGGTCAAAGAATGCAAATTGGAAAGGAAGAACTCAAAATATCATTTTGAGATGATGTGATAGTACACCTAAGTGAGCCCAAAAGTTCCACCATAAAATTACTAAGCCTGATAAACAACTTCAGCAAAGTGGCGGGGTATAAAATCAAATCAAACAAATCAGTAGCCTTCCCCTATTCAAAGGATGAACAGGCTGAGAAGAAATTATGTAAATAACACCCATCACAGATTTCAGAAGATGGATAGATCTCCCACTATCATGCATTGGCAGTATTAATATAGTAACAATGGCCATATTGCCAAAGCAATCTACAGATTCAATGCAATCCCCATCAAAATCCCAGCTTAATTCTTCATAGATTTACAAAGAGGAATTAGCAAATTCATTTGGAATAACAAAAAACCCAGAATCGTGAAGACTATCCACAACCATATAAAAACTTCTTTTGGGAATCACCATCCCTGACCTCAAGGAATATTACAGAGAAATAGTGGTAAAACTGTGTGGTATTGTTACAGGGATAAGTAGGTAGATCAGTGGAATAGAAATGATGATCAGAACTGAAACCACACACCTGTAGTCAATTGATCTTTGACAAAGGAGCTAAAATCATCCAATGGAAGAAAAATATATCATTTTCAACAAATGGTGCTGGTTCAACTGGTGGTCAGCATGTAGAAGAATGCAAATTGATCTTTTCTTATCACCCTGTACAAAGCTTAAACGCAAGGAGATCATGCATCTCAACATAATACCAGATACATTCAAACTAATAGAAGAAATAGTGGGGAAGAGTCTGGATCACATTAGCACTGGGGAAACTTACCTAAAAAAACATTAATGACTTATGTTTAAGATCAGGAATTGACAAATGGGATGTCATAAAATGGCAAAGCTTCTGTAAGCCAAAGGACATTGTCATTAGGACAAAAAATGGCAACCAACAGACTGGGAAAATATCTTTACCAACCCTACATCTGATAGAGGGATAATATCCAGAATATACAAAGAAGTCGAGAATTTAGAATCCAGAGAGCCATATAACTCTATTAAAAATGGAGTGCAGGCTAAATAAAGAATTCTCAGCTGAGAAATTTTGAATGGCTGAGAAGTAACTAAAGAAATGTTCAAAATCCTTAGTTATCAGGGAAATGCAAATCAAAACCACCATGAGATTCCACCTCTCCCCAGTCATAATGGTGAAGTTAAAAACTCAGGTAACACAGATGCTTGCAAGGATGTTGGGAAATAGTTACACTCCTCCATTGTTGGGATTGCAACCTGGTAAAACCACTCTCAAAATCAGTCTCGATGTTCTTCAGAACGTTAGGCATTGCACTTCTTCTTCTTTTTTTTTTTTTTTGGTTCTTTTTTTCGGAGCTGGGGACCAAACCCAGGGCCTTGTGCTTCCGAGGTAAGCGCTCTACCACTGAGCTAAATCCCCAGCCCCAGGCATTGCACTTCTTGATGACACAGCTATACCCCTCCTGGGCATATACCCAAATGATGTTCTAACATACAACAAGGACACATGCTCCACTATGTTCATAGCAGCCTTATTTATAATAGCCAGAAGGTGGTAAGAACCCAGATGTCCTTCAACAGAGGACAGATACAGAAAATGTTGCACATCTAAACAATCGAGTACCACTCAGCTCTCAAAAACAATGACTTCATGAAATTCATAGTTAAGTGGATTGAACTAGAAACTATCAACTTGAGGGAGGTAACACAATCACAGAAAAACACACATGGTATGTATGCACTCACTGATAATTGGATATTAGCCCCAAAATGTGAATTACCCAAGATACAATCCACAGACCACATGAACTCAAGAAGAATCATCAAAGTGTGGATGCTTTACTCCTTCTTAAATGAGGGGCAACAATATTCATAGGAGGGTTTATGGAGCAAAGTTTGGAGCAGAGACTGAAGGAATAGGCATTCAGTGCCTGCGGCAGCACATGGTTACACAGCCACCAAAACTAGTTAAGATTTATGAAGCTAATAAGTGCAGGCTGACAGGAGCCGAATATAGCTATCTTCTGAGAGGCACAGCCAGAGCAAGTCAAATACAGAGGCGAATATCAGCAGCAAACCAATGAACTGAGAATGGGATCCCCTTTGGAGGAATTAGAGAAAGGAGTGGAAGAACTGAAGGAACTTGCAACTCCATAAGAACAACAATGCCAACCAATTGGACCTTCCATGGACTAAACCACTACTCAAAGACTATACATGGACTGACCCATGCCGCCAGCTGCATATGGAGCAGAGGATGTCCTTGTTGAGCACCAATGGAAGGAAAATCAATTGGTCCTTCCATGGTTGGACGCCCCCCCCCCCCAGTGTAGGGAAATTCGGGGATTCAGGAATGGAGCATTGGTGGTGAGGATAACACCCTTATAGAAGAAGGGTGATGGAGATGGGATAGGCAGCTTATGGACAAGAAATGGAAGAGGGAGTAATATTAGAAATATAAATAAAAAAAATCCAAAAAAGGTAAGGGTTATAGAATATGAATAATCTTAACCAGAACATTAGAAACATTTGATTCTTGGTATAGAAGAAATTTATCTAGAATGAGTTTAAGGCCACATCAGTTTCCTGTAGTAATGGAAACTTCTCAAGGAACATTCTCACATATGTTACAAATGCATAATTCCTAAATTCAGGCCTCGATTGGATTTGTTTTAGAACCACACTTGTCTTTCAGAAGACTCTGTAGTTTCAAATGCTTTATCTCAGAGACAAACATGAACACACCAAAGGATAACATGGTGTCTATTAGGAGGCCTACTGGTAACACTGCAGTTAAATGTTTTCTTCTTAAGGTTTCTTTCTTAACACGAAAATCAGGTGGAAATTCAAGAGTGATTTGGCCATAAAAGTCTACCATGTGGTCCCAGGTCACAGAAACAAATGTGAACATTTTGCTGACACACAAAATTATGGCAGAAATCTTGTAGCAATATATCTGCATGTCCAAGTGTGTCTTTCATGCAGCTGATTTTAGTGCCCATTGCACTGAAAGCCAGAACTACAGGCTTCATCAAAATGGCCCATACTATCAGATTCTGTGCATACAAAATTTCAGTTGAAATTTTCCATACTGTGTCAATTGGGATGTACACCAGCATCTTTGTTAGTGTTCCAGAGACATTAAGTTGTTGAGGAAAATATACTTCCCACAGTCCAAAGGACACATACTGCACAACATTGTTTTCAAATTCCCATAGGTGCCAGCATAAGCTGCTTGCAATGAGTATTTCCAACACGAAAGCTGATAAGCTACTAAGGAAGCCACTCAGCTTGTAGATGCACTCTGTCAAACTGTTAAATTTGAAGATGACATTGAATAAATATAAAGTCAAGTCATGGACACCAAAGAATTTGGCAAAACAAAATAGTCACTTTACATGTAGCACTAATATCTAATAGCATGTCACTCTTTTCACATAGTTGCATTTTAGAAGTCTAGACATTAGTGTTTAACAAACATAATACAAGTAATGGTATAAGAAGCCTGGAACTTAGGACCATGAAAGGATTACAATCTAGTCCTGGTTTGTTTTGCACAATTTCAATGTATCTGTAATGTATTAAGCTGTAAGTATATATTAACTAGGAATATTAATTCTAGGTATTAATAGTGAGAAAATAGTGTATCATATCACATGAATTGTGATGTTTTATAATCTGTGTTTTCAATGTAAAAACATAAAAATAAATGAGATTAAAAATCACAAGAATTTTCAAATATTATTTCTAAATTTCACATCAGGACTATCATATGACTATGGAGAAAAGAAGTATGAAGAAATAAAATAAAACAAAATAAAGATAATCCACGTGGTATAAGCATGCATGTCCAAGCTCCATACATAAAACATGTATAGTCTTACATATGTGTACATGCTTTGACACACAGTAATGCACACACACACACACACACACACACACACACACACACACACAAAACCACAGTCAATGACATAGGAACATAAACATGCATGCCAAAAAGAATACTAAATAGATCAAACTAACAGTGTGGAATGTTATTCTTATGCACAATTTCTGAAATGGAAAACTTTTTTAAAAATCTATACAATTTTTAAAATTAAAGCCACAGTAATAATGATTTTCAAAATCTGTAGAAAAGTGAATGCTGAAACCCTAAAAGATCCTGAATTTATTATTCAGGACTGACATCTAAAATGTCCATGGAAACCATGAGGACTTATTGATATTTCCATAATTTACCCATGGTGTAAACAAATATACAGTTTAAGGACATGAACGTTTTTTATTATTGCATATCAAATTTCCTGCTACATTTTATGTATCTCTTAGCAAAATATAAAAATTCTACATGTAATATGCACACCAATTCATTTAGATCTGTCCTGCATTTATACGTTTGAAGGTAGTAAGTGTTAATGAATATAGAAAATTATTTCTTGAGGGATGGCATAGGGTATTGAGAAAAATTACAAGGTTGCAAGTGTTTTCAGCAACCAAGTATGTGGTAAATTTCATTGATGCTCTCCATGCAAATTTTCTGAAGCACAGGATCATGTGGTTCAGAAAATTTACCTCCCAGGTACCCAATACTGGACAGTTTCTGTGACATGTGCTTCCCAATTTAGGGAAGGTAGTAACTGTACCCCTTGAAAAGTTACAACAGAAAGATAGGAATTCAGGTGATGGTTGCATCAGTAATACCCTACTCACACCGTTTTACTTGCAAACACAGATCTCTAGCAGTGGACTTCGGGAGTAGTGAGTTTTCATTACAACCAGAGACAGGTAGAAAATGCTGCTTTCCACACAAATATGATAGCCCAATTGTACCTGAATGGGCTCATGTCTCATGTCTGAATCTTACAGTGTAAATGCATGTGCTTAATACAGACCCAATTAGAAATCCCTCAAATCTAATTTACAGATTTACCTCCATGTACCAAGGGTGAGTTGTTCCATTTGAAACAATGCTGTGATGATAAATGTCTTCCAAATAACAGGAAATGTTGGTCAGAAGAGGAGCCACATAAGAGGTGAATCACCTGCAGGAAAATTCTATTAGGCAGACATTTCAACTCAGAAAAGTGTCTCACCAATCAACTCCTGACTCACACAAACCTTTACAATTCTTCCCTGAAGCCTTATACATTTCATGGAGATCAAAAAAACTGATATTCTTAAACTTCAAAATATATCCATGTAGTCATTATCACTTTTTTATAGATAAGAAAAATGAGGGGAGGGAGAGCTAAACCTTCAGAGAGGCAGACAAGCCTGGGAAACCAGAAGTGACTGCTCCCTGCACACACATCTCGGACGCCAGAGGAAAAAGCCAAAGACCATCTGGAACCCTGGTGCACTGAAGCTCCCGGAAGGGGCGGCACAGGTCTTCCTGGTTGCTGCCGCTGCAGAGAGCCCGTGGGGAGCACCCCACGAGCGAACCTGAGCCTCGGGACCACAGGTAAGACCAAATTTTCTGCTGCAAGAAAGCTGCCTGGTGAGCTTGGGACACAGGAAAGCAGAATTTCTCTAGGACCCGGCAAGTTCTGTGTTTACCGGAAGTCCCACACCCGTGGATCCCGGCCCACAGCAGCTCTCTGCTCCCAGACCCGGTGAGAGAGAGACCCAACCGCCTGGTCAGGTGGGCACTCCTGAGGCTGCAGAGCGGAAGAGACCACCAACTCTGCTCACCCCTGCCCACATCCCTGGCCCAAGAGGAAACTGTATAAGGCCTCTGGGCTCCCGTGGGGAAGGGCCCAGGAGCGGCAGGACCCCTGTGCCTGAGACACCGCCGGAACCTGAAAGAAACAGACCGGATAAACAGTTCTCTGCACCCAAATCCCGTGGGAGGGAGAGCTAAACCTTCAGAGAGGCAGACAAGCCTGGGAAACCAGAAGTGACTGCTCCCTGCACACACATCTCGGACGCCAGAGGAAAAAGCCAAAGACCATCTGGAACCCTGGTGCACTGAAGCTCCCGGAAGGGGCGGCACAGGTCTTCCTGGTTGCTGCCGCTGCAGAGAGCCCGTGGGCAGCACCCCACTAGCGAACCTGAGCCTCGGGACCACAGGTAAGACCAAATTTTCTGCTGCAAAAAAGCTGCCTGGTGAACTCAAGACACAGGCCCACAGGAACAGCTGAAGACCTGTAGAGAGGAAAAACTACACGCCAGAAAGCAGAACACTCTGTCCCCATAACTGACTGAAAGAGAGGAAAACAGGTCTACAGCACTCCTGTCACACAGGCTTATAGGACAGTCTAGCCACTGTCAGAAATAGCAGAACAAAGTAACACTGGAGATAATCTGATGGCGAGAGGCAAGCGCAGGAACCCAAGCAACAGAAACCAAGACTACATGCCACCATCGGAGCCCAATTCTCCCACCAAAACAAACATGGAATATCCAAACACACCAGAAAAGCAAGATCTAGTTACAAAATCATATTTGATCATGATGCTGGAGGACTTCAAGAAAGACATGAACACACTTAGGGAAGCACAGGAAAACATTAATAAACAAGTAAAAGCCTACAGAGAGGAATCGCAAATATCCCTGAAAGAATTCCAGGAAAACACAATCAAACAGTTGAAGGAATTAAAAATGGAAATAGAAGCAATCAAGAAAGAACACATGGAAACAACCCTGGATATAGAAAACCAAAAGAAGAGACAAGGAGCTGTAGATACAAGCCTCACCAACAGAATTCAAGAGATGGAAGAGAGAATCTCAGGAGCAGAAGATTCCATAGAAATCATTGACTCAACTGTCAAAGATAATGTAAAGCGGAAAAAGCTACTGGTCCAAAACATACAGGAAATCCAGGACTCAATGAGAAGATCAAACCTAAGGATAATAGGTATAGAAGAGAGTGAAGACTCCCAGCTCAAAGGACCAGTAAATATCTTCAACAAAATCATAGAAGAAAACTTCCCTAACCTAAAAAAAGAGATACCCATAGACATACAAGAAGCCTACAGAACTCCAAATAGATTGGACCAGAAAAGAAACACCTCCCGTCACATAATTGTCAAAACACCAAACGCACAAAATAAAGAAAGAATATTAAAAGCAGTAAGGGAAAAAGGTCAAGTAACATATAAAGGGAGACCTATCAGAATCACACCAGACTTCTCGCCAGAAACTATGAAGGCCAGAAGATCCTGGACTGATGTCATACAGACCCTAAGAGAACACAAATGCCAGCCCAGGTTAATGTATCCAGCAAAACTCTCAATTAACATTGATGGAGAAACCAAGATATTCCATGACAAAACCAAATTTACACAATATCTTTCTACAAATCCAGCACTACAAAGGATAATAAATGGTAAAGCCCAACATAAGGAGGCAAGCTATACCCTAGAAGAAGCAAGAAACTAATCGTCTTGGCAACAAAACAAAGAGAATGAAAGCACACAAACATAACCTCACATCCAAATATGAATATAAAGGGAAGCAATAATCACTATTCCTTAATATCTCTCAATATCAATGGCCTCAACTCCCCAATAAAAAGACATACATTAACAAACTGGATACGCAATGAGGACCCTGCATTCTGCTGCCTACAGGAAACACACCTCAGAGACAAAGACAGACACTACCTCAGAGTGAAAGGCTGGAAAACAACTTTCCAAGCAAATGGTCAGAAGAAGCAAGCTGGAGTAGCCATTCTAATATCAAATAAAATCAATTTCCAACTAAAAGTCATCAAAAAAGATAAGGAAGGACACTTCATATTCATCAAAGGAAAAATCCACCAAGATGAACTCTCAATCCTAAATATCTATGCCCCAAATACAAGGGCACCTACATACGTAAAAGAAACCTTACTAAAGCTCAAAACACACATTGCACCTCACACAATAATAGTGGGAGACTTCAACACCCCACTCTCATCAATGGACAGATCATGGAAACAGAAATTAAACAGTGATGTCGACAGACTAAGAGAAGTCATGAGCCAAATGGACTTAACGGATATTTATAGAACATTCTATCCTAAAGCAAAATGATATACCTTCTTCTCAGCTCCTCATGGTACTTTCTCCAAAATTGACCATATAATTGGTCAAAAAACGGGCCTCAACAGGTACAGAAAGATAGAAATAATCCCATGCGTGCTATCGGACCACCACGGCCTAAAACTGGTCTTCAATAACAATAAGGGAAGAATGCCCACATATACGTGGAAATTGAAACTCAATGGTAACCTGGTCAAGGAAGAAATAAAGAAATTAAAAACTTTTTAGAATTTAATGAAAATGAAGATACAACATACCCAAACTTATGGGACACAATGAAAGCTGTGCTAAGAGGAAAACTCATAGCGCTGAGTGCCTGCAGAAAGAAACAGGAAAGAGCATATGTCAGCAGCTTGACAGCACACCTAAAAGCTCTAGAACAAAAAGAAGCAAATACACCCAGGAGGAGTAGAAGGCAGGAAATAATCAAACTCAGAGCTGAAATCAACCAAGGAGAAACAAAAAGGACCATAGAAAGAATCAACAGAACCAAAAGTTGGTTCTTTGAGAAAATCAACAAGATAGATAAACCCTTAGCCAGACTAACGAGAGGACACAGAGAGTGCGTCCAAATTAACAAAATTAGAAATGAAAAGGGAGACATAACTACAGATTCAGAGGAAATTCAAAAAATCATCAGATCTTACTATAAAAACCTATATTCAACAAAATTTGAAAATCTTCAGGAAATGGACAATTTCCTAGACAGATACCAGGTATCGAAGTTAAATCAGGAACAGATAAACCAGTTAAACAACCCCATAACTCCTAAGGAAATAGAAGCACTCATTAAAGGTCTTCCAACCAAAAAGAGGCCAGGTCCAGACGGGTTTAGTGCAGAATTCTATCAAACCTTCATAGAAGACCTCATACCAATATTATCCAAACTATTCCACAAAATTGAAACAGATGGAGCACTACCGAATTCCTTCTACGAAGCCACAATTACTCTTATACCTAAACCACACAAAGACACAACAAAGAAAGAGAACTTCAGACCAATTTCCCTTATGAATATCGACGCAAAAATACTCAATAAAATTCTGGCAAACCGAATTCAAGAGCACATCAAAACAATCATCCACCATGATCAAGTAGGCTTCATCCCAGGCATGCCGGGATGGTTTAATATACGGAAAACCATCAACGTGATCCATCATATAAACAAACTGAAAGAACAAAACCACATGATCATTTCATTAGATGCTGAGAAAGCATTTGACAAAATTCAACACCCCTTCATGATAAAAGTCCTGGAAAGAATAGGAATTCAAGGCCCATACCTAAACATAGTAAAAGCCATATACAGCAAACCAGTTGCTAACATTAAACTAAATGGAGAGAAACTCGAAGCAATCCCACTAAAATCAGGGACTAGACAAGGCTGCCCACTCTCTCCCTACTTATTCAATATAGTTCTTGAAATTCTAGCCAGAGCAATCAGACAACAAAAGGAGATCAAGGGGATACAGATCGGAAAAGAAGAAGTCAAAATATCACTATTTGCAGATGACATGATAGTATATTTAAGTGATCCCAAGAGTTCCACCAGAGAACTACTAAAGCTGATAAACAACTTCAGCAAATCTGCTGGGTATAAAATTAACTCAAATAAATCAGTTGCCTTCCTCTATACAAAAGAGAAACAAGCCGAGAAAGAAATTAGGGAAACGACACCCTTCATAATAGACCCAAATAATATAAAGTACCTCGGTGTGACTTTAACCAAGCAAGTAAAAGATCTGTACAATAAGAACTTCAAGACACTGAGGAAAGAAATTGAAGAAGACCTCAGAAGATGGAAAGATCTCCCATGCTCATGGATTGGCAGGATTAATATAGTAAAATGGCCATTTTACCAAAAGCAATCTACAGATTCAATGCAATCCCCATCAAAATTCCAATCCAATTCTTCAAAGAGTTAGACAGAACAATTTGCAAATTCATCTGGAATAACAAAAAACCCAGGATAGCTAAAGCTATCCTCAACAATAAAAGGACTTCAGGGGGAATCACTATCCCTGAACTCAAGCAGTATTACAGAGCAATAGTGATAAAAACTGCATGGTATTGGTACAGAGACAGACAGATAGACCAATGGAATAGAATTGAAGACCCAGAAATGAACCCACACACCTATGGTCACTTGATTTTTGACAAAGGAGCCAAAACCATCCAATGGAAAAAAGATAGCATTTTCAGCAAATGGTGCTGGTTCAACTGGAGGTCAACATGTAGAAGAATGCAGATCGATCCATGCTTATCACCCTGTACAAAGCTTAAGTCCAAGTGGATCAAGGACCTCCACATCAAACCAGACACACTCAAACTAATAGAAGAAAAACTAGGGAAGCATCTGGAACACATGGGCACTGGAAAAAATTTCCTGAACAAAACACCAATGGCTTATGCTCTAAGATCAAGAATCGACAAATGGGATCTCATAAAACTGCAAAGCTTCTGTAAGGCAAAGGACACGGTGGTTAGGACAAAACGGCAACCAACAGATTGGGAAAAGATCTTTACCAATCCTACAACAGATAGAGGCCTTATATCCAAAATATACAAAGAACTCAAGAAGTTAGACCGCAGGGAAACAAATAACCCTATTAAAAAATGGGGTTCAGAGCTAAACAAAGAATTCACAGCTGAGGAATGCCGAATGGCTGAGAAACACCTAAAGAAATGTTCAACATCTTTAGTCATAAGGGAAATGCAAATCAAAACAACCCTGAGATTTCACTTCACACCAGTTAGAATGGCTAAGATCAAAAACTCAGGTGACAGCAGATGCTGGCGAGGATGCGGAGAAAGAGGAACACTCCTCCATTGTTGGTGGGATTGCAGACTGGTAAAACCATTCTGGAAATCAGTCTGGAGGTTCCTCAGAAAATTGGACATTGAACTGCCTGAGGATCCAGCTATACCTCTCTTGGGCATATACCCAAAAGATGCCTCAACATATAAAAGAGACACGTGCTCCACTATGTTCATCGCAGCCTTATTTATAATAGCCAGAAAATGGAAAGAACCGAGATGCCCTTCAACAGAGGAATGGATACAGAAAATGTGGTACATCTACACAATGGAATATTACTCAGCTATCAAAAACAACGAGTCTATGAAATTCGTAGGCAAATGGTTGGAACTGGAAAATATCATCCTGAGTGAGCTAACCCAATCACAGAAAGACATACATGGTATGCACTCATTGATAAGTGGCTATTAGCCCAAATGCTTGAATTACCCTTGATCCCTAGAACAAACGAAACTCAAGACGGATGATCAAAATGTGAATGCTTCACTCCTTCTTTAAATGAGGAAAAAGAATACCCTTGGCTGGGAAGGGAGAGGCAAAGATTAAAACAGAGACTGAAGGAACACCCATTCAGAGCCTGCCCCACAGGTGGCCCATACATATACAGCCACCCAATTGGACAAGATGGATGAAGCAAAGAAGTGCAGACCGACAGGAGCCGGATGTAGATCGCTCCTGAGAGACACAGCCAGAATACAGCAAATACAGAGGCGAATGCCAGCAGCAAACCACTGAGCTGAGAATAGGTCCCCCGTTGAAGGAATCAGAGAAAGAACTGGAAGAGCTTGAAGGGGCTCGAGACCCCAAAAGTACAACAATGTCAAGCAACCAGAGCTTCCAGGGACTAAGCCACTACCTAAAGACTATATATGGACTGACCCTGGACTCTGACCCCATAGGTAGCAATGAATATCCTAGTAAGAGCACCAGTGGAAGGGGAAGCCCTGGGTCCTGCTAAGACTGAACCCCCAGTGAACTAGACTATGGGGGGAGGGCGGCAATGGGGGGAGGGTTGGGAGGGGAACACCCATAAGGAAGGGGAGGGGGGAGGGGGATTTGCCCGGAAACCGGGAAAGGGAATAACACTTGAAATGTATATAAGAAATACTCAAGTTAATAAAAAACAAACAAAAAAAAAAAAGAGCTACAACCAACTAATGGCTGCTAAGAGATGGAGAATCAGTTTTTCTCCAGGGATGAGCCCACCACTCCAGTTCCAAGTGATCAACCCTACACACAATACTGTATATTCTCAGCAGGTTGTATTTACATGCATGTGTATGTGCATGTATGTGTAACAGTAACAAAGAAGAGGACAGGAAGGTGAGAAGCTATAGAGGGACGTAGGAGGAGTGGAACAGAGAATGCAAGATGCACATAATGTAAATGCAGTACTCATATACAACATTTTCCAGAAAACATTACATGCAAAAATAATAATGATGGTCAGACATTAGCAATTTCTACTGCTTTGATGGGGCTCTGATTAGGTGTGATTAAACTGTTAACTTTGTCCTGAACTAAGTTTAGATGGTTTTATTTGTAGATATTAGTACCACCGTAGCCACATAGCACATGTATTTGACTGTGTGTTTTGTAAGTACTGTTACTGAGAATGAAATGAAGATTGGCATTGGACACTCATGGGATAATTTGTAAATGATGGATGAAGGTCCATTTCAGTTTCTCAAGATTGATAGTAGTGTGAGATATCTACAATATAACTTTCTGAGAGAAGTTTCCCTGGCCAGAGGTATAGCTCAGTGGTCAAGAACATGCATAAACAGACCTCCAGAGGTATTAAGAATAGCCAGCCTCCAGAGCTCCCAGGGCCTAAACCACCAACCAATGTGTATACATGGAGGGACCCATGGCTCCAGCTGCATATGTAGCAGAGATTGGCATTGTCTGACATCAATAGGAAGAGAAGCCCTTGGTCCTATGAAGGCTCATTTCCTCAGTGTAGGGGAATGCCAGGGTGGTGAGATGAGAGTGGGTGGGTGGGTAGGTGAGGAAGCATCTTCATAGAAGCAAGGGGAAGGGGGAGGCCTGAGGGGGAACCGGAAAAGGGGATAATATTGGACATGTAACTACATAAACTATCCAATAAAAAGAAAGAATAGCCAAAAAAAAAAAAAAAAGAAAAATGAGAGGTTAATTATCAATGCACAACCACAGGAATCTATACATGTCAACTGGTGAGCACAAGCTGAAGAGCCCTCTTACACAACAGGGTTTCCTGACAGTTAATATTCCAACATTTACATACATGGAAATGCTAGTAACAAGCTGCTAAACCTTATCTCAGTGGCTGACTCAGCCTTATTAGTCTTGTGAAATGAAAGTTAATACTAATGACTACGTAAAATATCAAATACTTGCCTCTTTCTTTCTTTGAAGTGCAAGTGTTAGTGACTGGCCAGTGTAAGAGAGTGATTTTAAAATTCTTGTTTCCATAACTACTAGAGTTGAATGACTCATTATGAGCAATGACTCAGAATCAAGGCATAGTATTAAAGGGCTAGAGAGTCTAATGTCCTTCTCATATGTGAGAAAGTTTTGGGAAATGATTTACTTCTTATTTCATTTAGAAGGATGACTCAAAGAATCCTCATAGATTGATTAAAGTTTTCCTTTCGATATTTTCAAGATCATTCCTTACCTGCATACTCATCCAACTGCCTATTTATTTGCTAGTGGCCCCCACACCATAAAAAGGCCTTGAAATCTAGTTAATTTTAGTAGAAAAAAAAACATGAAATCCATAGCAACACAAAATAAAGTCTAACAAGATATTAATAAGAGCTGTCATAACCCCCTGTTATGTTGCTTGTCCTAGACAGCAGTAGATGTACCCAGTGATATTTCTTTGGTAAAAATGACTTTCTTTTTCAAGCAGGGATTTGATACAAATAAATTCCTGGATAGTAGTGATTCTTTGTGTTCTTTACTTTATGACAGTACTGGTATTGTCTGATATAAACTTGTGTTCACAATATTACATTCTTCTGGATCATAGGAAATGGCATAATGAACAGATGTCATTTAGGACTACATACCTCAATATTTCTCACACTGTATTGTTTAATTGTTGGTATGTTTATTAATTATCATCTACATCAAGCAAAAGCGTTTATGATATGTGTTGAATAAGGCCATGAATTATGTGTAAATAAGGTTTACAATAAAAATTATCTTATTTCGGTATTCCTTGGTTAGAACTTTAGGATTAGGTTTCCAATATGGCAATGACTTATCTAATATCAGGAGCCTGTCCACTTAGGCAGTGACACTTATGGGTTCTACTTCTTGAATTGGACATTGCTGGAGTCCAGGAATTATGTGTGTGTTATTCCCATAACCTTTGTAGAACTTACAGAAGTATACCTTTCACAAAGGTCACTGTATTTCTAAGGACATTCAGCTATGGGGTTTTGCTGGTTAAATTTCTCTTGAAGTAACTATAACTGTATCTTAACGTATCATGATCACTGGTAAGTAAAGGTGCAAATGAGTCTAACTAAATATAATAAGCTATTTCAGAGAGTTCTCCAGAAAGCATAACAAATCAAAATGCAGAATCTTGCTTCCAGTCTCAATGGACCTATCTAAAACTGTACTTGCATTTAAGGCTCAGAAAATACTGTGAAGGTGGAGTGGAAAGTTTGTAACCACTAGAGTATCCTGGAGTTACTTGTCAGACTGTATCCCTTATTTATATGAGCCAACCCACCAATAAAATCTCACAATCATTACTGCTTGAATATAAGATACAGAAGAATGATACCAAGGGGCATTTCAAACTGAGAGGAAACAAAATCAAGAGGCCTCAACGTATAAATCATAATATAGGAAACTCAGAAAAGCTAAAATTCAAAAGGTGGTATTATTCAAGAAAAGGAATGCAGTTTCAAATGATAAGCCTTGAAAACATTTACAGAACTGGCATTCATTACAAGGACTAAATAGTAATGTGTGTGTGTGTGTGTGTGTGTGTGTGTGTGTGTGTGTGTGTGTGTGTGTGTGTGAGAGAGAGAGAGAGAGAGAGAGAAAGAAAGAGAGAGAGAGAGAGAGAGAGTTTGTGTGTATTGCAAGGGGTGTGCACATCCATATGTAGGCACACAACAACTTTTAACATAATACTGGGCATTTGTCTGAAAAAAGAAATAAGCACTATCAAAGTATTTGTTAGAGGAAGAAAGTATAATTATGGCTACACCAGACTTTGTTTGGGACTTCTGATATGCCCAAGCCTGACTGTGACAACTTTATATATTTTATATTCATAAGCTCACTGGCCTTGCCTTGTAATCTCCCATGAACAGTTCAAGGTTGGCTGTTGTCATGTCACTCTGCAACAATTTTTCATTTTACTTTCTACAGGAAAAAAGAACACCTATATAAGGCCTAGTCTTCCATATCAAGGACTAAATGCACTCAGCTTTTACTGGTGAAATTTCTACTTTCTTAGCCACAATATATATCTTCTCATTTCCCCTCCTACATACTATAGTAGTGTTAACTCCCTTTTAACATAGATATATCAGAACAAAATAACCTTTTATAATTACCAGTGTATAAGTCTTTGATCTGAATGCTTAGATGAAAAATGGCATTTCCTTGTGCTACTATCCTGGAGAATGTGTACCATGACCATCAACATACTTATAGTTCTAACTTAGGTCATACAACTCCTGGACCAGCTTTTTGAAGTCAGGTCACACACAAACAAGTACACTGGCACCATGTCATTTGTGGGTGGTCTTGATAAAAATTCACAGTTTCTACAAAAATTTGGCTTACTGATGATGGAAACTCATTCTCCATCTTCAACCCCTATTTCTTAAATGTCTAGCTATATATGACCAGAATGCATAAGATTTTAACATTTTTTATGTCCCAAGACTTTTCCACTCACACATCCACATAGTCCATAGCTTAACCCATGTGCATAGATTTACTGTCCTGATATTCTCTGTTCAATACTTATTGAACATTTTAATACTTATTGAATTTTGTTATTTTGTTATTCCCAAGTGTAATTCTGAATAAAAACATCACTTGCCATATTTGCCCTGGGAGTTCAAAGAATTTAACTAGGACTTAATCCACACTCCAAGAGCTAGCTCACTATACTAAAGTTTCAAAGAAACCCTATCCATGTTTAGCTAGACAGTATCCTGGTTTCACCTATTTACTACCTAATAATTTTATTCTATATCCTTATATCTGTACTCCCAGTCTTATTCCTCTGGACTATGATACTAAAACAGTTTTTATGATGTTTTTCCAAAGAAAACATTTCACAGCTTTTCTATTCTTTATATTGTAGTTTTGCTAACAACAATACCCTAACATTATTTTTCTGTGGAGCTTTCCAAATACTTGGTGCCCATACTGTCCCCACATTCCCTGGCCTGTTCTATGGTTATGAACATACTTCAATGTCTTGTTCCTGCGAATTACCTGAGGAAAACTATGGGGTTGTGAAAGGCATTCTAGTTCCTGGTTGAACTGAGTCTTGAAACCCTGGTGACATTAAAAGGGAATGGTAGGCATTTCTCATGAATCCCAGGAAACCAGGCCTATTCACTAGCTGCAGAACTCCATAGATTTATGGCCATCAGTCAGGTAAGGGCAATGCCCCAAGCCCCTCCACAGGTACAGGATGTGATGATATGTCACATAAGCTCAAGGCAGATCTCGATTATAATGATGTACCTAAAGTCCTAGATGCTTAGCCAATGAAATTTCCTTCCAAGACACCCCTTGATGTAAAAGGTATATAATTTCAGTCTCACCTTGAGAAGTGGTGTACGGGTTTACTGGGCCAACTTCAGCCATGATAATAAATGTCTTAAAATAATGGACTGCCTCTTTTCATTGGGATCAGTGGTAGGGAGCCACAGAGAAGAGCTTTGCCTACAGAGCTGCTTTCTAATCTCTTCTAGAAGGCTTCCCTATGCTCGCAGCTGAGGCTGAAACCAAGACAAACCTGCAGCCCACCACCATGAAGTCAAGGACTATCCTAGTGGAACTAGTCAGAAGATATCACACTTCCCCCTCAGCCCTGGGCTAGATCCAGGTTGCAAGGCCTCACTATAGTCTTGGTTCTTCTGTGACATTCCAATGGTACCCAGATGCCCAAGATCCTGAGAACCTGACCACCTCAGACTTCTTGCAGGCTTACGACTTTTGATATAGTTCCAGGTATATCCCTGCACCTCATACTGCACTTCCCCACACCTTAAGCAATATTCTGGGACTTCCCTAAGGTCTAACACGCTACCTGGTGGCAGAGTGCAGTAAGCATGGTCAACTTCCCACCTCCCACCTCCCTGATCTACCAAGGCCTGTGTCAGAGTGGACACGGGACCCACCATAACCCTACAGAAAACACATATTTCTCATTTACAAAGATCAATTAATATTTGTATGCACAGAGAATATTAACAATGCCTACTGAAGCACCACTGAACTCAATTTTCAACTGTATACACATAGTCATACATTAATTCAAACACACACACAAAAACACACAAACACAGATATACACACACACACACTTCTCTAGAATGTCTGATATTGGAGACACAATTAATATATCATTTTTATTTTTTATTTTATTTCCAAAGAACTTTGACACTTTTGCTGCTACCACAGTCAAGTTCAGATTTAGCTATTTGATCTAATTCTCACACTGTTTTATGTTCCTGGAATCAATCCTGCCTGGGCTATCTCAACATTCTCAGTTTGATTTCTGGATATGTAGCTGTCATGACCTCTTTGGCATAATCTCCTGAACGTTATAGTGAGTGTCACCTCAGAACTCCCAAGCCAAGTTACTGGTTCTGCACCTTGGAGCCATTTTGTTTAATTTTTATTTTTTCAACCAAATTTCCATATACTATATAGGGAAACATTATTGACATCCAAATTTCCACAACCAAATACCTAGCTTCTCCCTTATAATTCCATAGCTGGATACCCCATGAAAATGATTCTATAATGTGGACATATGTACTAGCCTCACTATTGAGGAGGTGATCAGGTATCAAATATGATCGTGAAATTCCTCTAACCTGAGTTTCCAAAGAGAGCCATCCCTACATTCTCCAATTTAGCCTTCCTGATGAGACAACTCTTGCACCATCACTCCCTGTCACTACTTAAACAAATCATGCCTATAGCATCACTACAAACTCAGTTACTAACTCTAGGGGAAAGCTTAGGTACTAAATTGAATGATAATGCTCACAAATTCATTTCTTAGTAGAGTTAGGGAAATTGTCCCTTGTCTTTCAATGGTGACACTTCTCTTTATCCAGGTTCCCCCACTATATAATCCAAATACTGAGAATATTCCAAGGCAAACACACTCTGAAACATACCTCTCCAAACTAATATTGTTTAAAGATTCAGTTCAAGAGATGGAAGGTTAGAAAGAACCTCACTGATCCTGGCCCAAAGCTCACCTAACACCATCTGGGACCCGGGTGAACGGGGGCCCCAGGAAAAGGCTGTGCAGGCCCTCCTGGTTGCCACCTGTAGAGGGCCGCAATAACATTCGCCACCACTAGATGGTGCTGGCTTGACTGCGCCCCACGTGGAAGGCCAGGATAGCCTCCACCATTACAAGATGGCGCCAGCCTTCGCCGCACCAGCCGGCTCCCTTTCAGGAAGTTAACTGTGCGCAAGTGCAAGAGTGCCTTCGTGCCAGGTCTTTGCCCACTCTGGGGTGTGCCTTATGAGATCATGGGTAAACAACCAATCAGGTGTGGGTGCGCCGCACTAGGGTGTTTATAAGCGCGCCATGTTGGCACGGCGGGCGCTTCCTCTTCTAAGATTAATAAAGTTGGTCACAGTAAGAATTTCTATGTACCCGCGTGCTTCCTGCCGGCGGGAAGTCGCGCGCGGGACATTTGGTGCCGAGAACCCGGGACAAAAAAGCCACATCATCGCCGGCGCTACGAGAAGCCTCCATTTCACGGAAGAAATTCAGAAGCTGTGGAATGCGGGTAAGACTCTGAGAGACTATGTTTAGCCTTGACCTGTTCCAGCTCAGTACCCTGCCGGACGCAGCAGGAGCCGCTATGGTTGCTCTAGCAGCCCTCGGGTTGTTTCTATTGACCTTTGAGTTTCTAGTTACCGCCAAACGGCGTCAGAGGTTGCGTGGGAACTGCCCAGCTGTAACAGCAAAGCAGTGAGTGTTGGGGGAAGGGCGAAGCGAGTCAGAAACAGAGGTTAGTGAAAAGTTGCAACAAGAAAAGGATTCTGATCGATCTCAAGCACCAGGCCCCTCTGCGGTCTTACCACCGCCAGAGGCGAAAGATTGGGGAAAGAACAGCCCAGGTGAGGAGAAGGGAGGAGATAAAAGGAACACAACATTTTGGGAGAAAAATTTTGTCTTTGTGCCTGTAAGAAGTGTGCTTAAGCTCCGGCTTTGCAGAGTCATACTGATTAGGCTTGATAGAGGCAGACCGCCTGAAAATTTATTCAGGAGAATCAAACAAAAGGACATCTCAGTGCCCGTGCACAGCCTGATGGAGTTAATGTAATTGGGTTGTGAGTAAATATATTCAGGGCTGTGTTTCACTTCCATACCATTGGCAAATGTCAGTCGTTCTGCTCAGATAATATATCTCAGTATCTTACAGGAATTGGGTTTCAACACGCTGGTGGACTAGTCCAGGAATTGAGACAATCCATCGCCCATATCGACTCCACTCGAGTGGATAGTCGCGGTGAACACCATCTGGTTTTTTCCCTCTTTGTCTATTGTTTGTCTCTGGTGCACCAGGATGTCCCCATGTCTGTCAGTGTATGTCTGTGGTTTTTATTTCTCGTTGTTTAAATGTTTTATGTTTCATGTTCAAAAGAAAAAATGGTAAAAACTTTATCTGCCAGTCGTTCACACCTTGACTTGGTTTTAACTTGTTTCAAAAGGGAACAAATGAATAAGAAACAGTTTCAATCAGGTCTTTGGACCCCTGTGCCTGGAGCCAGGTGTCTAGATTAGCTGGAGAAGCTGCCCAGAGGCTAAGCGTCTACACGAGCTGATCTTAAAGGCACCAACAGCTTCTCAGCTTCTTCGATACAAGAGTTGATAGCTGTTTCTCTTAGAGAGGTCCCTGACTTATTATTTGACTCAACAGGTGACAAGGTGCTTCTCTTAAAATCATAGCTAAAAAGGTAAAAATGGTGTTTGGTCTAAATATTAAAGATATGTGTAGCCACTTCAATTTTGTTTCTCATTGGTTTTAAATGTATAAATATGCTCTACTTGCCTTGGTTATGGACTATTGGCTTTCAAGTTATTGGATATGGTTAAAAGGGTATAATATTGGTAACAGAAAGTTGACATAAAGCTGGTAATCTGGATGGAGTCATTCTAGATAGCATGGGACATGGGCCAACCTAGGGAAACAGGTCTAAATTGAAATAATATTTTTATGGAATTATTATCCTGGAAACCAGGCTTCTAAAAGAATTTAGGACATTGTCTCTTTGTTGAGGTATTGGAGACCACACCGTCGTGCGTTCATATATAAGAATTGGCAGTCAAACTTTGTATCTGTATTTTAATGCTAATTCCACTGCCCCAAGAACAGTTGCCTAGCAAGTTTTGCTCTCCAAAGTTGTGGTTTGCCCTAAAGCTATTGGTATTTTTATGCTAATTTCCACTGCCCTAAGGACAGCTGCCTAGTCACATACTCAGAACTCAGGTGACCTTGTGGCTGTGTTCTGGTGTTACAAAGAGAACTTAAAGATTGTGATTTAGGATTGCCAGTGTTACATTGACTAACTCAAACTTATTTTTAATTAAGGAAAAATCATACAGGTAGAGATTGTTACAAGATTTATGAAGGATTGATGAGGTTTTGGAACTTGTGAGAACATTACAGCCAGTTTACTTACTCCAACTGCCATTTCAGGATAGATTTAGAGGATTGCTAACAGCCTTATATTAGGTAATTTTGTTGCTTCTTCAGTGTAAAAAGTTAGAACTTAAGTCTTTCAATGTATATGGAAATTTTTACTACAAACCTTTGCTCTCAAAATGAGCTTTGATATTTGGGGAGTAGCTGTTACACTACGCCAGATAAGAATATTTGAAGCTAATTTTAAGCTTCTAAGGATATGTTAATTGGCTAAGTACCTCACCCTACCAGAGGACTTAGGTCTTTCTTATGCACATTAGAGATAAAGCTTCAGCTGTGTTAGTACAGAGTTGTGGACTAGAGTCATAGAAGTATTTTGAAAAGAAACCTGGTAAAAGATATCTTATTCCAAACAACAGTTAATTGGTTATTACAAAATACTGATATTTGGCCTACTACATATATAAATTTTTCAGACGAAATTGATAATTTTACTCTTTACATGCTTTTGTACTTCCTGTATATTTGTGCATACAACCCATAGGAAATGCGCTTACTGTATTTATAGGTGGTTCATCTAATGAAAAGGCTACAGGTATGATTGGATCACTTGTTTATTCTCTTGAGTTTCTATTGCTTCAACACAGATTATTAGATTCTGTAGTTTAGCCACTGTTTTTAAATCAAACTTTCAATTCACAATGTGTGGCTTGTGGTTTACAATTGATTTCAATTACTTAATGTTTTATTAGAGACAGGTTTTCTACTTAAAATCAGTGAGTGATTTCAGTGTAAATTGTCTGACAACTCACTGTCCTTTCAGTGCTCTGGCTCAGACAACTAAACAAAACCATAGACCCAGCTCTTTAAAAATGGTAATGGAGTTGATGACACACCCTCACGAAAAGAGGAAGACTCCATTTGCTTACTTTCAACTCCCAGCCTCACCCTGCCAGCTCAGGGATTTCTAGTAAGACTGAATCTAGACGATATTTACAAGATTCAACATTTCTAATTAATGCTTATGTTTAGGAAAATAAAGTTTGTGAGGTGCTAGAGAAATGGCTTAGTGGTTAAGAGCACTAAATACTGTTCCTTTATAGGATATTTAAGAACTCAAACTGGATTGCCTGGGCTCTTTAGCAAGGGAGGACAAGATACCAGATAGATTATAGGCCTTACATAGGAAAAATTAGTCAAAAAATCTCATTCTTTATATATCCAAAACATTAATGCTGGAGACAATAATTTGGTATACAAGTCAATTTATAAATACAAGTGCTCAGTGTCCTCAATTTAATCCTCGAGGACTTACCTTAATAAATAATATCTTTACTATATCTTAATAAATAAAAAGGGGGAGTTATCCCTGTATGCTAAATAATGCTCCTTTTATTTCAATTTTAAAATTTTGGATGCCAAAGTGTATGGCACCCTACAACTAGGCATACTTCTGCCTCGGTGAAATAGAGAGATCCACTTATTGACATGATCCTGTCCAGATATTTTATATGGGGAAGAGGGAATGTTTGTGTTTTTTCTACAGGATGCTACAAGAGTGTGCCAGCTGCCTGAGTGGTTGCTGAGACTTGCTGATCCTGGTTGCATAAAGATTCAGCTCTCCTGGTTCGGGTCCCTGGAGTCATCCCTCTGCTCTAAGAGGAAGATGAAAGATTCCCCTTCATCCTTTGTCATCACAGAGATTTTGCCGTTGCTGCAGTCAGTGTTACTGCTGCGTGTGTCCCGTCCCACTATGGCCTGCTCTCTGACCCTCTGTACACTGCTGCTTGCTGGAGGGGACTGGACTCCAGCCGTTGCTGCTCCCCCTTCATTTTCCCTGGTGACTCTTGCTGCCTTAACTGGCCATTTTACAGACTGTAGCTTTACAGGAATGCTACCTGCGTAAAGCTACAGTGGACTGGGGAACTCTGTCCTGGTTATACAGATCTCAGAAATGGTTCCATTTTCTGCTGGTTGTTCCAGAGAAAAATGACTGATCCTGAACTGTCCTGGAAAAGACCTTGACACTTTCGCTGCTATTGTAGCAGCCATTACTGCTGCAGACATTGTGTCTGCAGTGTCTGGAGTTATCCTTCCCCAATCTATTGTTAGACAAGTACAGTGGATGAACTTTCTGGAGTAGTTACTAACAATTGGGAATTCTAAATTTTATTATAGGAGCGGCTTGACTATGGCCCTTGGTGGTAACAGCTGAGGAGGACCAAATGAGGTGCCCACTACTTATCAGTAGTGGCTCTGTCTGGTGCAGCCCTATGCTGTGGATCAGTGTTCATACTATGGTTGGTTTGCAAACTCAGATCTCAACAGAAACGTG
Source organism: Rattus norvegicus (assembly GCF_021556685.1). NCBI lineage: Eukaryota > Metazoa > Chordata > Mammalia > Rodentia > Muridae > Rattus > Rattus norvegicus. The sequence continues at coordinate 30,238,691 of NC_141554.1, forward strand.
ACAAGGCCGTTATCACTCAAGCACTTGTGGCCATTGTACAAGGGACCTCCCCTGGAATTTGGTTATCTTGCTCAGGACTCTCTCTGTATCTGAGTTCTCTGCTCCTGCACCCCATGGATCTGTGGATCCATTGCACTGGGAGGAGAGGGACACTCTCTGTATCTGAGTTCTCTGCTCCTGCACCCCATGGATCTGTGGATCCATTGCACTGGGATGAGAGAGACTCATTGTTCCTTTGATCAGCCCTACCACATTGCTGAGGTTTCCTCATTGCACGTGATAGGGTGATCATGACTGCTATAAAATAATATAAATTATAAGGTTGAGATGTAGAGGGCCGCAATAACATTCGCCACCACTAGATGTCGCTGGCTTCCACTGTGCCCCGTGTGGAAGACCAGGATAGCCTCCACCATTACAAGATGGCACCAGCCGGCTCTCAGGAAGTTAACTGTGCGCATGTGCAAGAGTGCCTTCGTGCCAGGTCTTTGCCCACTCCAGGGCGTGCCTTATGAGATCATGGGTAAACAACCAATCAGGTGTGGGTGCGCCGCACTAGGGTGTTTATAAGCGCACCATGTTGGCGTGGCAGGCGCTTCCTTTTCTAAGATTAATAAAGTTGGTCACAGTAAGGATTTCTATGTACCGGCATGCTTCCTGCCGGCGGGAAGTCGCGTGCGGGACAGCCACCCTCACAGAGAGCTCAAAAGTAGCCCCCCACAAGCACCTTGAGCTGCCGGACCAACTTTTCTGCTCCAAGAAACCTGCCTGGTGGACTCAGGACCAGGCACACAGGAAGAGCTGAAGACAGGTAGACAGGAAAGACTACACGCCTGAAAGCAGAACATACTGTTCACGTAACTGGCTGAAAGAAAACAGGAAAATATGTCTACAGCACTCCTGACACACAGGCCTATAGGGCAGTCTAGCCACTGTCAGAAATAGCAAAACAAGGAAACACCAGAGACAAATTGATGGCAAGAGGCAAGCAAAGGAACCAAAGAAACAGAAACCAAGACTACATGGCATCACTGGAGCCCAATTCTCCAACCAAAGCAAACACTGAATATCCAAACACACCAGAAAAGCAAGATCTAGTCTTAAAATCATATTTGATCATAATGATGGAGGACTTCCAGAAAGACATGAAGAACTCCCTTAGAGAAACGCAGGAAAACATAAACAAGTAGAAGCCTAAAGAGAGGAATCACAAAAATCTCTGAAAGAATTCCCGGAAAACACAAACAGATTAAGGAATTAAAAATGGAAATAGAAGCAATAAAGAAAGGACACAGGGAAAAAAAAACCCTTGATATAGAAAACCAAAGGAAGAGACAACAGCCATAGATACAAGCATCACAAACAGAACACAAGAGATAGAAGAGAGAGCCTCAGGAGCAGAAGATTCCACAGAAATCATCGACACAACTGTCAAAGATAATGTAAAACGGAAAAAGCTACTGGTCCAAAACATACAGGAAATCCAGGACTCAATGAGAACATCAAACCTAAGGATAATAGGTATAGAAGAGAGAGAAGACTCCCAGCTCAAATGACCAGTAAATAACTTCAACAAAATCATAGAAGAAAATTTTTATACCATAAATAAACTGATGCCCATAAACATGCAAGAAGCCTACAGAACTCCCAATAGGTTGGAACAGAAAAGAAAATTGTCCCATCACATAATAGTAAAAACAAAAAATGCAAAAAATAAAGAAAGAATACTAAAAGCTGTAAGGGAAAAGGGTCAAGTAACATATAAAGGCAGACCTATCAGAATCACAGCAGACTTCCCATGAGAGACTACAAAAGCCAGAAGATCCTGGACAGATGTCATACAGACCCTAAGAGAACACAAATGCCAGCCCATCTTACTGTAACCTGCAAAAGTCTCAATTAACATAGATGGAGATACCAAGATATTCCATGAGAAAAACAAATTTGCACAATATCTTTCTACAAATACAGTGCTACAAAGGATAATAAATGGTAAAGCCCAACATAAGGAGGCAAGCTGCACCCTAGAAAATGCAAGAAACAAATTGTCTTGGCAACAAAACAAAGAGAAGAAAAGCACACAAACATAATCTCACATCCAAATATGAATATAACCAGAAGAAGGAATCACTATTCCTTAATATCTCTAAACATCAATGGCCTCAACTCTGCAATAAAAAGACATAGATTAAGAAACTGAGGACCCTGCATTCTGCTGCCTCTAGGAAACATGCCTCAGAGACAAAGACAGACACTACCTCAGAGTGAAAGGCTGTAAAAACAACTTTCCACGCAAATGGTCTGAAGAAGCAAGCTGGAGTAGCCATTCTAATATTGAATAAAATCGATTTTAAACTAAAAGTCGTCAAAAAAGATAAGGAAGGACACTTCATATTCATCAAAGGAAAAATCCACCAGGATGCACTGTCAATGCTAAATATCTATGACCAAATACAAGGGTGCCTACATACATAAAAGAAACCTTACTAAAGCTCAAAGCACGTATTGACCCTCACAGTATAATGGTAGTAGATTTCAACACCCGACTCTCATCAGTGGACAGTTTATGGAAACAGAAATTAAACAGAGACAGAGACAGACTAAGAGAAGTCATGAACCAAATGGACTTAACAGATATTTATAGAACATTCTATCCTAAAGCACAGGATATACATTCTTCTCAGCACCTCATGGTACTTTCTCCAAAATTGACCATATAATTGGTCAAAAAACGGGCCTCAACAGATACAGAATCATAGAAATAATCCCATGAGTCCTATAAGACCATCACAGCCTAAAGCTGGTCTTCAACAATAAGGGAAGAACGCCCACATATACATGAAAGTTGAACAATGCTCTACTCAACGATAACCTGACCAGGAAGAAATAAAGAAAGAAAGTAAGACTTCTTAGAATTTAATGAAAATGAAGGTACAACATACCGAAACTTATGGGACACAATGAAAGCTGTGCTAAGAGGAAAACTCATAGCTCTGAGTGCCTGCAGAAAGAAACAGGAGAAAGCATATATCAGCAGCTTGACAGCCCACCTAAAAGCTCTAGAACAAAAGAAGCAAATACACCCAGGAGGAGTAGAAGCCAGGAAATAATCAAACTCAGAGTTTAAGTCAACCAAGGAGAAACAAAAGGGACCATAGAAAGAATCAACAGAACCAAAAGTTGGTTCTTTGAGAAAATCAACAAGATAGATAAACCCTTAACCAGACTAAGGAGAGGACACAGAGAGTGTGTCCAAATTAACAAAATCAGAAATGAAATGGGAGACATAAATACAGAATCAGAGGAAATTCAAAAAATCATCAGATCCTACTACAAAAACCTATGTTCAACAAAACTTGAAAATCTGCAGGAAATGGACAATTTCCTAGACAGATACCAGGTACCAAATTTAAATCAGGAACAGATAAACCATTTAAACAACCCCATATCCAACTAAAATCAGGGACTAGAAAAGGCTGCCCACTCTCTACCTACTTATTCTATATAGTTCTTGAAGTTCTAGCCAGAGCAATCAGACAACAAAAGGAGATCAATGAGATACAGATTGGAAAGGAAGAAATCAAAATATCACTATTTGCAGATGATATGATAGTATATTTAAGTGATCCCAAAAGTTCCACCAGAGAACTACTAAAGCTGATAAACAACTTCAGCAAAGTGGCTGGGTATAAAATTAACTCAAATTAATCAGTAGCATTCCTCTACACAAAAGAGAAACAAGCCGAGAAAGAAATTAGGGAAATGACACCCATAATAATAGTCTCAAATAATATAAAGTACCTCGGTGTGAATTTAACCAAGCAAGTAAAAGATCTGTATGATAAGCACTTGAAGCCTCTGAAGAAAGAAATTGACGAAGACCTCAGAAGATGGAACGATCTCCAATGCTCATGAATTGGCAGGATCAATAGAGTAAAAATGATCATTTTACCAAAAGCAATCTACAGATCCAATGCAATCCCCATCAAAATACCAATCCAATTCTTCAAAGAGTTAGACAGAACAATTTGCAAATTCATCTGGAATAACAAAAAACCCAGGATAGCTAAAACTATCCTCAACAGTAAAAGGAATTCTGGGGGAATCACTATCCCTGAACTCAAGAAGTATTATAGACAAATAGTGATAAAAACTTCATGGTATTGGTACAGAGACAGACAGATAGACCAGTGGAATAGAATTGAAGACCCAGAATTGAACCCACACACCTATGGGCACTTGATTTTTGACAAAGGAGCCAAAACCATCCCGTGGATGGTGCTGGTTAAGCTGGAGGTCAGCATGTAGAATAATCCAGGTCCATCCATGCTTATCAACCCGTACAAAGCTTAAGTCCAAGTGGATCAAGGACCTCCAAATCAAACCAGATACACTAAAACTAGTAGAAGAAAACGTGGGAAAACATCTTGAACACCTGGGCACTGGAGAAAATTTCCTGAACAAAACACCAATGGCTTATGCTCTAAGATCAAGAATCGACAAATGGGATCTCATAAAACTGCAAAGCTTATGTAAGGCAAAGGACAATGTGGTTAGGACAAAACGGAAACCAACAGATTGGGAAACGATCTTTACTAATCCTGTAACATATAGAGGGCTTATATCCAAAATACACAAAGAACTCAAGAAATTAGACCACAGGGAGACAAATAACCCTATTAAAATTTGGGGTTCAGAGCTAAAAAAGTAATCACAGCTGAGGAATGCCAAATGGCTGAGAAACACTTAAAGAAATGTTCACCTTCTTTAGTCATAAGTGAAATGCAAATCAAAACATGCCTGAGATTCCACCTCACACTAGTGAGAATGGCTACGATCAAAAACTCAGGTGACAGCAAATGCTGGCGAGGATGTGGAGAAAGAGGAACACTCCTCCAGTTTTGGTGGGATTGCAGTTGGTACTACCATTCTGGAAATCAGTCTGGAGGTTCCTCAGAAAATTGGACATTGAATTTCCTGAGGACCCAGCTATACCACTCTTGGGCATATACCCAAAAGATGCCCCAACATATAACAAAGACACATGTTCTACTATGTTCATAGCAGCCTGATTTATAATAGCCAGAAGTTGGAAAGAACCCAGATGCCCTTCAACAGAGGAATGAATACAGAAAATGTGGTACATCTACACAATGGAATATTACTCAGCTATCAAAAACAATGACTTTATGAAATTCATTGGCAAATGGATGCAACTGGAAAATATCCTGAGTGAGGTAACCCAATCACAGAATAACACACATGGTATGCACTCATTGATAAGTGGCTATTAGCCCAAATGTTTGAATTACCCTAGATGCACAGAGCACATGAAATTCAAGAAAATGGCCAAAATGTGAAAGCTTCACTCCTTCTTTAAAAGGGGAAAATAATACCTTTGGCAGGGATAGTGAGGCAAATTTAGAACAGAGGCAGAAGGAACACCCATTCAGAGCCTGCCCCTTATTTGACCCATACATGGACAGCCACCAATCTAGAAAAGATGGATGAAGCAAAGAAGTACAGGCCGACAGGAACCGGATACAGATATCTCCTGAGAGACACACCCAGAATACAACAAATACATAGCTGAATACCAGCAGCAATCCACTGAACTGAGATTGGGACCCCCGTTGAAGGAATCAGAGGAAGGACTGGAAGAGATTGAATGGGCTCGAGACACAATATGAACAACAATGCTAACCAACCAGAGCTTCCAGGGACTAAGCCACTCCCCAAAGACTATACATGGACTGACCCTGGGCTCCAAATTCATAGGTAGCAATGAATACCCTAGTAAGAGCACCAGTGGAAGGGGAAGCCCCTTGTCCTTCGAAGACTGAATCCCCAGTGAATGGGGAGGGTGTTAATGGGGGGAGGATTGGGAGCGGAACCCATATTGAAGGGGAGAATAAAGGGTTTGGGGGATGTTGGCCTGGAAACCGGGAAGGGGAATAACTATTGAAATTTATATAAGAGATACGCATGTTAATAAAGATAAAAAAGAAAAAAGAGTTGGAAAGATAAATTCTGGAACTATTCACAGAGTCCCAGTTCATGTTGTGTTCTCTATTTTCTTGCCATTAGCACCAGGTAAACATGTATATCTCCATTGCTAAGTTCCTAAATATGTATGCAATATTGAAACATCAGTTTTTCTGAAGTTCTTTAAAAATCTTCATTCTTCACAATAAGTCCTAATGTCAAAGACTCTTGCAAGAAAATTCTCTGGTATAGTACCTAATAATCAAACAAGGTTTTTCATCTTGTCTGTAGGAGAACATGTTCTATAAATTTAACTCTGTACCATGTATTCCTGGTAAACTACTTAAAAACTTTTCCCAGCTCTACCAGGTACTCCTTGTACAGCCTTAATTTTTTAGCACACATAGCTTGTTGGCTTTGTCTGCAGAAATTTGTGCCTTACTAATTAAACCCTTCCCCTATTTCCAAGCCTACTTATATATAGGCAAATGATACACTGAATTGGTCTTGTGATGTTCTTTTTTTCCATTAAGTGTCTGCCATGATGTATTGTGTGTAAGGCACTAATCTATGTATACATCAGTATTTTATTAAAAGTCATTTTATTTCAGTATTCCTTGGACAGACTAATGTTAGGGGTTTACTATGTCTATCTAATATTGGGCTCCTTTCCACTTCAGCATATACTCTATTTGTTCTATCTCATGAAAAGGGACTTGAATCATTTTAAATTATGGTGGTTACTCACATAACATATTTAACACTATTAAAACAATAAATCTTCAATCAGGTCACTACTATAGTTAACAGGAATTGCAACTGTTTGAGATTGACAGTGGGAAGTAGTTTAACTTTGATTACTACAAATACTAACCAGTAAATCTGAAGCTTGTATTTGGCAAGAATTCTATTCCTTCATATTCAATAGCATAAAAAATATTGTTCTTTGCAGGAGGGCCAGAACATATGGTTGTGGAGAACGCTGTTGAAATAGACAGGAAATAAACCACCATGCCAAGAGTACACAGGGATGGAAGTATGGCTCCATCCTCATATATAGCAAATGATGGACTTGTTAGGCATCAATGGAAGGAGAGGCCTTCTTTCAGGCCGAGGCTTGATGCACCAGAGTAGGGGAATGTCAGGGCAAGGAGTTGGGAGGAAGTTAGTGTGTGGGTGGGTGAAGGAGCACCCTCATATAATCAGGGGGAATGGGAATGGGATAGTGGATTTCTAGAGGGGAATCCAGGAAAGGAGATAAAATTTAAAATGTAAATAAAGAATCCAATAAAAGAAATGGAAAGACTCCTCAATAAATATTTCTTTTAAGAGAAAAAAACAAAATAAACCTAAGAAATAAGCAGTGATTGTGTTTTTAAGGAAGCATAGTGTTTATGAAATCACATTTGTCAAAGTCTCAAACTAATATTTTCCTGTTCTATTAATGGGGGTTTTATTGTAGGCATAAGATGTATAGTTTGGGAGTTATCACACCAATAATGTTGTGACACTGCTTAATTGTTTACATATATGTACATATATGAGAAGTGTCTACAATAATGGATTTCCTGAATGTTTTAAAAAGGCCTTTTTGTTGCTACCCTGGGTTCTCCACACAAGAATATGTTTTTGTTTACCTGTCACTTGGCATTTGTTTTGTTCACTTTTGTAAGTTGTATCTTAGGATTAATTTGCTTACTAGTGCTTGTTGGCAAAATCTGAACACATTATCATAGCATTCAGAGTTTTAGATGTGAAAAAAAAATAAAGGAGTAGGTAAGTGATATAGAGGATGAAATGAGCTTAAACATGCTCTGAGAATCAGCTGATGCTTAATATAGAACACATTTTTTTTATTAACTTGAGTATTTCTTATATACATTTCGAGTGTTATTCCCTTTCCCGGTTTCCAGACAAACATCCCCCTCCCCCCTCCCCTTCCTTATGGGTGTTCCCCTCCCAACCCTCCCCCCATTGCTGCCCTCCCCCCATAGAATAGTTCACTGGGGGTTCAGTCTTAGCAGGACCCAGGGCTTCCCCTTTCCACTGGTGCTCTTACTAGGATATTCATTGCTACCTATGGGGTCAGAGTCCAGGGTCAGTCCATGTATAGTCTTTAGGTAGTGGCTTAGTCCCTGGAAGCTCTGGTTGCTTGGCATTGTTGTACTTTTGGGGTCTCGAGCCCCTTCGAGCTCTTCCAGTTCTTTCTCTGATTCCTTCAATAGGGGACCTATTCTCAGTTCAGTGGTTTGCTGCTGGCATTCGCCTCTGTATTTGCTGTATTCTGGCTGTGTCTCTCAGGAGCGATCTACATCCGGCTCCTGTCGGTCTGCACTTCTTTGCTTCATCCATCTTGTCTAATTGGGTGGCTGTATATGTATGGGCCACATGTGGGGCAGGCTCTGAATGGGTGTTCCTTCAGTCTCTGTTTTAATCTTTGCCTCTCCCTTCCCTGCCAAGGGTATTCTTTTTCCTCATTTAAAGAAGGAGTGAAGCATTCACATTTTGATCATCCGTCTTGAGTTTCGTTTGTTCTAGGGATCTAGGGTAATTCAAGCATTTGGGCTAATAGCCACTTATCAATGAGTGCATACCGTGTATGTCTTTCTGTGATTGGGTTAGCTCACTCAGGATGATATTTTCCAGTTCCAACCATTTGCCTACGAATTTCATAAACTCGTTGTTTTTGATAGCTGAGTAATATTCCATTGTGTAGATGTACCACATTTTCTGTATCCATTCCTCTGTTGAAGGGCATCTGGGTTCTTTCCAGCTTCTGGCTATTATAAATAAGGCTGCGATGAACATAGTGGAGCACGTGTCTCTTTTATATGTTGAGGCATCTTTTGGGTATATGCCCAAGAGAGGTATAGCTGGATCCTCAGGCAGTTCAATATCCAATTTTCTGAGGAACCTCCAGACTGATTTCCAGAATGGTTTTACCAGTCTGTAATCCCACCAACAATGGAGGAGTGTTCCTCTTTCTCCACATCCTCGCCAGCATCTGCTGTCACCTGAGTTTTTGATCTTAGCCAATCGCACTGGTGTGAGGTGAAATCTCAGGGTTGTTTTGATTTGCATTTCCCTTATGACTAAAGATGTTGAACATTTCTTTAGGTGTTTCTCAGCCATTCGGCATTCCTCAGCTGTGAATTCTTTGTTTCGCTCTGAACCCCATTTTTTAATAGGGTTATTTGTTTCCCTGCAGTCTAACTTCTTGAGTTCTTTGTATATTTTGGATATAAGGCCTCTATCTGTTGTAGGATTGGTAAAGATCTTTTCCCAATCTGTTGGTTGCCAGACAAAACGGCAAATATAGAACACATTTATTTCGAATCCTTTCAGGTCTACATGATTTTCCTTCAGTGTTAAGAAGCACCTCAAGGAAGATTCTCACAGGTGTTGCAAATGCAAAAGGCCTCATTTAGGTCTCTGAAAGAGCCTCTTTGGAAGCATACTTACCCTTAACAGGACTCTTTAGTTTCAAATATCTTATCTCAAAGACAAGCACGATTACACTAAAGAGTGACATGGTGGATACTAGGAGGCTTACTGGCAACACAGTAGTTAAATACTTGCTTCTTAAGCTTTCTTTCTGAACATGAAAATCTGGTGAAAAATCAAGAGTAGTTTGGACATAAAGATCTACCATGTGATTCCACGTCACAGAAACAAATATGTATACATTGCTAACACTCACCCTTACAGCAGAGTTCATGTAGAACTATGTATGCACCTCCACAAATGGTTGTTTCTTGCAACTGATCTTAATGTTCATTGCACTGAAAACGGGAACCATGGTTTCATCAAAATGGCCCATACTATAAGTTTCTGTGCATATAAGAATTCAGTTGAAATTTCCAAGTTGAATCAATAGGTATGTACACCATCATGTGGGTTAGTGTCACAGAGATATTAAACTGTTCAAATAATGTGCTTCCCATAGTCCAAAGGACACAAACTGCACAAAATGGTTGTCAATTTCCCACATATTTGCCAGCATATCCTGCTTGCAATGTGTATATCAAAGATGAGAGCTGATAGTCAGCCAAGGAGTCCACTTAGCATGTAGATGCACTCTGTCCGACTGTTAAATCTGAAGATGATATTGAACAAGTATAAATTCAATGCAGTCACATGAAAGTATCTGGGAAAACAAAAAGTCACATTTTGTGGAGGACAAAGATCTCATAACACATATCTATTTTCACATATTTGCATTTAAGTAGTATATGAATCAGTGTTTAAAATGCTGCATATAACAATAGACGAAGCCTAGAAATCCATGACAGTGGAAGGATGACCATTTACCAGTGATTTTTTTGCATAATTTTAGTGTATCTTTCAAATAATAATCTGAAAGTATTTATTTATGAAGAATATTAACACTTGGAATTACTATTTAAAAAGAAAATAACTTTTGCAAATAATGTGATGGTTTATCATCTGTTTTTTCAATGCCCAAATGTAATAAAATAATGAGAGCAACAAGTACAAGAGTTCTTGAATATCATTTCTAAATTATATTGCAAGACTATCATATAACCATTGGAAAATGAAGTCCACTGTAAGAACAAGTAAAATGAAAAATTATTCACATGTTATAACAATGCATGTCCAAATTACATACATGAAACATCTATAGTCTTATATGTGTTTACAGTATTTAACACACACACACACACACACACACACACACACACACACACACACACACACCCTTACAAACAGATGGGAACCTTGTGTAGAGCACACTAACTGTGTGGTATATCTTTCTTATATATTCTTTCTGAAATTAAAAAAAATAGCTATAAATATTTTATAATTAAAGTCACAATGACAATGACTTTCAAATTCTGGAGATAATTGTGCATTGTTATTCCTCGTGAAAAATTCATTCTTCAGTGCCTAAATCCAAAATCTGCATGTAAACCCTGAGGATTTATTGAAGTTTCCATGATTTACACATAATGTAATCAAATGTAAACTCTTATTGATGAAATTTATTTGATTTTTGAATGTAAATTTTCCTAACTATTGCATGTGTACCTTTTAGCAGAAAAAATGAAGATTCCACATGTATGCACAAATTCATGTTCATCTCTCCTGATTTCAAAATTTTGGATGTAGTCCGTGCTTGTGCTCATGGAAAGTTATTCTTTCAGGGATGACAGAGTATACTTGAGAAGAACACCAAGCAGGCACTTATTTACATTTACCAGGTATGTGATAAATTTCATTGCCATTTTCCATTCAGAAGTACTAAGGGTACTAGAAGTAAGGGTACTAAAAACAGGATCTAGTTGCTGGAAAAAATCTTCCCTCCCAGGTACCAACAACTGAGCAGTTTCAGTGGACTTTGCTCCCCAATTTGAAGAACATATTAGCTCTACCATTTGAAAAGTTATAGCAGAAAGATGTGATTTCAATTGATCTAGGCCTCAGTAATACCCTACTAACACCTTCTTATTCACAAAGACAGATTCAGGGTAGTGGACTACAGGAGCAGTGCATTTTGATTTATAACCTCACACAGGTAGAAAATGCTACAGTTTCAAACAAATGTGCTATCGTAGCAGGATCAGGTTCTGCTCATATTTGAATTCCATGCAATATGTGCATCTGTTTCATCCATTCCCAATTTGAAAGCCCCCATTTAACTCATTTAAAGTTTTACCAAGGATGTATCAAGGATGAGTAATCCATTTGAAAGATGCTATGATCAAAAATATCTGCCAACTAACAGAAATGTTGAACAGAAATGGAGTCACACAAGATGTGAATCACCTTCAAGAAAAGCAGTTTTTTAGGAAGACACTTCAACTCAGAAAAGTGTCTTACCAACCAACTTCTGGGTCACACAAACCTTTAAAATTCTGCTCTATGCTTTGATTAAATGGAACCTCTGACATACACTTTATGGATATTAACACATTTGATTTTCCTAAACCTCCAATCAGATGCAAGCAATCATCATTTACTTTTTATTGATAGAAGAGATAGTCTAAATCATATACTCAACTTCAGGAAACTACACATATATTCTGGTCAGCACAAGCTGAAGAACCCTCTTACATATGCAGGGCTTCATGGCACTTGATATTGTCAGATTTACATACATGGAAATGTTATCAACAAACTGCTCAATCATATATCAGTGGCCCCTCTGTCACTCTTTATTTTGTGAAATAGTAAGTTGTTACTGATAACTACATAAAATATTAAATACTTGCCTCTATATATTCCTTGAAGTGGAAGTGTTAGTGATTACCCAGTGTTAGGCAGTGACCTTAAAAATTCTTGTTGCCATGACTACCAAAGCTAAATGACTCATTATGAGCGATGATTCAGAGTCAAGACTTATGGTCTTATAGTGCCATTAAGGTAAATGTCCTTCTCATAGGTGAGAAGGTTTAGAAAAATAATTTCTTTCTTTTTTTATATTGGAGAATTTATGTATATACAATTCAAATGTCATCCCATATCCCTCTCCCATCCCCCTACTTCTCCTCCAACTTATGGAAGACAATGCCATCCTCTGCTACATATGTGGCTGGATCTCTCTACATATACTCTTTGATAGGGGATTTAGTCACTGGTAGCTCTGAGGGGTCTGGTTGGTTGATATTGTGGTTCATCCTATGTGGTTGGAAATCCCCTCAGCTCCTTCAGTACTTTCTCTAACTCCTCCATTGTGGTCCCTGTGCTCAGTTGATGGTTAACTGCAAGAATCCACATTTGTATTTGTCAGGCTCTGGCAAGGCCTCTCAGGAGGCATCCACACTTGCCTCCTCTCAGCAAGCATTTATTGGTATAAGCAATAATAACTGAACCCAGTTCGTGGCTGCATACGTGATAAATCCCCAGGTGGAGCAATCAATGGATGGCCTCTGCTCCACTTTGTGTCCTTGTATTTCATTTATACAAGGAGCAGTTCTACACTAAAATTTTGATAATGGTGGGTGTCTTGGTCCCCCAATCGGGGCCTTTGCCTAATTTCTATATATGGTCTCTACAGGTTTGCCCTCCCCTTTGCTCAGCATTTCAGGTAATATCTTACCCATTTTGTTCTGCAAGCATATTGATTTCCTATCATCTTAGACATGATTGTGGCTAATCACAGTTCTCCAGCCCCCATTGTTACACACCTCTGTTCATATTTCTGATCCTCTCTCTGTATATTGTCCTCATATATTTTTCTATCTTATCCTGCCACCCTATATTACTTCCCCCCTCCTATCTTCCTCCTAAATCCCTCCAACCCTCTACCACCCGTGGGTATTTTATTCTTCCTTCTACTAAGAACTGAAACATCCACATTTCTGTCTTCCTGCTTGAGTTTCATATGGTCTGAGAACTGTATCTTAGGTATTCAGAGCTTTTGGGTAAATATCTATTAATCAGTGAGTGCATTCCATGTGTATCCTTTAGGGACTGTATTACCGCACTCAGGATGATATTGTCTAATTCCATCCATTTGCCCATGAATTTCATGAATTATTGCTTTTAGATGTACCAAATTTTTTATATTCTTTCCTCTGTTGATGGACTTCTGGGTTCTTTCCAACTTCTGGATATTATAAATAAGGCTACCATGAACATAATTGAGCGTGTGTCCTTGTTATAGGCTAGAGCATCTTTTGAGTATGTGCCCATGAGTTGTAGAGCTGGGTCTTCAGATAGAAAGATGTCCAATTTTCTGAGGAAGCACCAGACTGATTTCCAGAATGGTTTCACCATCTTGCAATCCCACCAACAATGGGGGGGTTTTCTTTTTTCGCCACATTCTTGCCAGCATCTGTTGTCACTTGAGCTTTTGATCTTTGCCATTCTGACAGATTTGAGGAGGATTCTCAGTATTGTTTTGATTTGAATTTTCCTTATGACTAAGATGTTGAATATTTCTTTAGGTGCTTCTTGGTCATTCGCTATTCCTCAGTTGAGAATTTCTTGTTGAGCTCTGCACCCCACTATCATTTAAACTTTATTTTTCTTGGATTTTTTATGTTTTAGATGTAACTTGTCTCCCATATTCCCTCCTCCTCCCCGTGCTTCTGTGAGGAGGCTCCTACTTTGTTCTAACCACTCCCAAATTAATGCACTGCCATTCTCCTATACTGGGGAAATGAGTCTTCAAGGACCAAAGGCTTTTCCTCCTACTGCTGCTGGACAATGGCATCATCTGCTTCATATGCGGATGGAGTTGTTTCCCACTATATATACTCATTGACTGGTGGTTTAGTCCCTGGAAGCTCTGGTGGAGTCTGATTAGTTCATATTGTTCTTCTTCCTACTCACCATTTTTAAGGTTACTTTGGTCTCTGGTGTCTATCTTCTTGAGTTCATTGTGTATTTTGAATATTAGCCTTCTAATATATGTAGGATTGGTAAAGAATTTTTTCCCAATTGCTTGGATGCCATTTTGTCCTATTGACTGTTTTTTACCTTACAGAAGCTTTGGAAATTTATGAGGATCCATTTGTCAATTCTTAATCTTAGAGCATAAGCCACTGGTGTTCTGCTCAGGAATATGTCCCCTGTGCCTATGTCTTTGAAGCTCTTCTTCTCTTTCTTTATTATTCGTTTCAGGGTATCTGGTTTTCTGTGATGGGCCTTGATTAACTTGTACTTGATCTTGGTACAAGGAGATAAACTGGATTGATTTATTTCTACATACCGACTGTCATTTGAACCAGCAACATTTTTTCAAAATGCTCTTTTTCCCACTGGATGGTTTTAGCTCTTTTTTCAAAGATAAAGTGACCATAGGTGTGTGGGTTTATTTCAGGGTCTTCAATTCTACTACACTGAACAACCAGCCTGTCTCTGTACCAATACCATGCAGCTTTTATCACCATTGCTCTGTAATACTGCCTGAGGTCAGGGGTTGTGATTCCCTCAGTTCTTTCATTTTTGAGAATTTTTTGCTATCCTGGGCTTTTATCTTTATTATTATAAATTAATTTGTAAATTGTTCTTTCTAACTTCATGGAAAATTAAAGTGGAATTTTGATGAAGATTACATTAAATCTGCAGTTTTCTCTTGGCTAGATGCCCATTTTTACTATATTAATCTCATCAATCTCTGAGCGCAGGAAATCTTTCTATCTTCTGAGATTTTCAATTTCTTTCGTCAAAGACTTGACATTCTTGTTATATAGGTCTTTCTCTTCCTTAGATAGAGTCACAACAAAGTATTTTATATTAAGACTACAGTGAAGAGTGTTGTGCCACTAATTTCTTTCTCAATCTTTTTATCAGTTGCATAGAGGAAGGTTACTAATTTCTTTGAGATAATTATATATCTAGCCAATTTACTGAAATCATTTGTCAGGTTCAGGTTTCTCTGGGCAATTTTTTGGGGGTTACTTAAGTATACTAACATATGATCTGCAAGTAGTGATATTTTGATTTCTTCCTTTCCAATTTGTATTCCTTTAACCTCCTTGTGTTGTCTAATTGCTTTGGGTATGACTTCAAATATCATATTCAATAGGTAGACAGAGAGAGTGGACAGCCTTGTCCAGTCCCTGATTTCAGTGGGATTGCTTCAAGTTCTTCTCCATTGATTTTTATTTTGGCAACTTGTTTGCATAAAATTGCTTTTACTGGGGTTGGGGATTTAGCTCAGTGGTAGAGCGCTTGCCTAGGAAGCTCAAGGCCCTGGGTTTGGTCCCCAGCTCCGAAAAAAAGAAAAAAATTGCTTTTACTATGTTTATGTATGGGCCTTGAATTTCTGATCTTTCCAAGACATTTTTCATAAATGGGAGTTGAATTTTGTCAAATGCTTTCTCAGCATTTAATAAGATGGTCATGTGTGTTTTTTTCTCTGAGTTCATTCATATAGTGGATTATTCTGTCAGAGTTCTGTATATTGAACCATTCCTGTATCACTGTGATGAAGCCTACTTGATCATAGTGAATGATTTTTTTGATTTGTTGTTGGATTTGGTTTCTGATATTCCCCATCAAGTTAAGTGCATGTGAGTGTGTGTGTGTGTGTGTGTGTGTGTGTGTGTGTGTGTCCCACACCATACAAAGTTTCATAACTTAGTTAATTATTTTTGGACCACACATAAACTCCTTAACTGTTTCCTGCCATTGTGCTTGTCCAGGAATAAAATAGATGTATCTGGTGATGTTCCTTTTGTAAAAAATTAACGTTCTTTCTTCCAGCAGACATCAAATTAAAATAGCTTCCAGGTTAAAAGCTGGTTCACTGTGTTCGGTACTTGGTGAAAATATGACTAATGTCTTGTGTGAAGTTGTGTGCATGCTGTCACAAACTGTGGTATCAGTGGAAAGGTCATGGTGAATACATGTCATTGAGGAATGAATGTTTCAAAATCTTGCACATTCTTCTCACTGTTCAATTGTAGGTCTATTTGTCAATTGTTATCTACTGCAAGAAAAACTTTTCAGATGTGGGTTGTGTAAAGCAGTAATCTGTGTGTAAAATAGATTTACATTAAGAGTTATCTTATGTCGTTGATCAAAATATTCTTAGTAGACTTCCCTATGGCAATGGCATATCAAATTCCAGGTGCTCTGTAGTGAGTCATATTGAATTTGTGCCTGGCTGCTTTGTAACTGCATGGCCACAGTTAAGAAGTCATGGGATTGTTGGACAGAGGCCTCTCCCATGTATTTACATCACAGGAAGAAAAGACCAAGTAGTAAACATCCAGTGTCTCCACTGCATGACCTCTGCTGAGCCAGGCTGATGCATGTGGAACTGACACACCTGGACCACACCTGGATGGTGGTCAATTTACTTCTGCCTTTTGCTTCCTCAGCCTTTATCCTTGAGATTTAGGCTGGTCTTCTCGGACCACACTTGGGCCTAAGCTAGCTGTGTTCAATGGTAACCTTGAAGACAGGAATCTGCTGTTCTTTGTATGTGGATGAGTTTATATCTTTCTGCAAATCTGGCTCATTTATGAATCTGCATTTGTTCCTTTAGATTGGTGAAACACCTCTCAATTCATATTGAATCCTGATATTTTGTGAAGTTGAGAAGTTATGTATTCTTGATCTTATCTAGAGCCCTTTCCCAAAGAATCAAGGGCTGACTTTAAGGTCCTAGCATTTACCATTTCACTGAGATATTAGCCAAAACTTCAGCTCCTGGAGTCCTGTGGCATCTAATTCTTCTGGAGTAATTAATATTAACAGGGAGGACATTCCTAGGAGGAATGTGAAAATATGTGCATTATTATACAAACATGACTTATGCCCACAGCAGCCATCAACATTCATGAAGGCTCACACCCAGGCCCTGTCCTGGGGCAGCATCATGTCACTATTTCGACAACAGGGCCACAGGCTTCCACACCGTTTGGAGGCTCAGACCTGGGAACTTACCCAGTGTGCTTCCTGTTCTTTTTACCTTTTGGATATTAGCCCTCTATTGGATGTGGCAATTTTAAAGTTTTTTCACAATAGGTAGACTGCCTATTTGTCTGATTGACAATGTCTTTCACCTTACAGAGGTTTTCTAGGTCCCACATTTTAATTCTTGATCTTAGAGCATGACCCATTAAACTTCTGTTTAGGAAATTTCCCCCTGTGCCAATGAGATCAAGACTCTTTTCCACTTTCTCTCTATTAGATTCAGTGCATCTGGATTTATGTTAAGTTCCTTGATCCATGTGGACTTGAGCTTTGTGCAAGTTGACAACTCTGAGTCTATTTTCATTTTTTCCACATACACATAGCCAGTTAGACCAGCACCATTTATTGAAGATGCTTTCTTCTTTCCATTGTATATTTTTGGCTTCTTTGTCAAAGTACAAGTAAATACATGTGTATTTTTATTTCTGGGTCTTCAATTATATTCCATTGATCAAACTCTGTACCAGTTCTATGAAGTTTTTATCCTAATTAAGATTGGCCTGAAGTTCTGTTTTTTGGTTGGGTTCTTGTGTGGTTTACTTATCAAAGTAATTTTTGGCTTCATAGAATGAATTAGGTAGTATACCTTCTGTTTCCTTTTTATGAAAAATTTTGATGAATATTGGTATCAGGTCATTGAAGGTCTGGTAAAATTCTGAACTAAATCTGTCTGGCCCTGGGCTTTTATTTGGATGGTTGGGAGATGGTTTCAATGAATTTTTCTATTTCCTTATGGGATATGCACCTGTTCATAAAGTTTACCTGCTCTTGACTTGACTTTGGTATGTGGTGTCTAGAAAACCATCCATTTCATCTAGTTTACAGTTTTAATGAGTATAGGCTTTTTTAGTAGGATCTGATGATTTTTTGAATATCCTCCATTTCTCTTGTTATGTCTCCCTTTTCATGGAAGAGTCTCTTAATTTGGATGCTGCCTCTGGGCCTTTTAGTTGGTTTGGCCAGCAGTTTATCTATCTTCTTTATTCTCTAAAAGAAGCATCATTTGGTTTTGTTGATTCTTTATATTAATCTCTTTGTTTTTAGTTGGTTGATTTAATCACTGAGTTTGACATATTTCCTGCCATCTACTCCTCTTGGGTTATTTTGATTTTCTTTTTGTTCTAGAGCTCTCAGATATGCTGTTAAATTGCCAGTGTAATATTTCTTGAGTTTCTTCACTAGGGCACTTAGTGCTATGAATTTTCCTCATAATGCTGTTTTTATTATTTCATAAATTTTGGTGTAATATGTCAAATTTTTCATTTAATTGCAGGAGTCTTTCTTTATTCATTCACTGATCAAATTAGCATATACTAGTTAATCATTCAGCTTTCCCCCTGTATGTGGACTTTCTGTTGTTTTTGCTGTTACTGAAGACAAACTTTGGGCCACTGAGTTCTTATAGGGTGCATGTCATTATTTCAATGTTCTTGTATTGGTTGATCATTGTTTTGTGATCAATTACATGGTCGATTTCAGAGAAGGTATCATGAGTTGCTTAAAAAAGATGTATTCTTTTATATTAGGGTGAAATGTTCTGTAGATATCTGTTGCAACCATTTGTTGCATAACCTCTATTAGTTTGACTGTGTCTGTGTTTAGATTCTGATTTAATGACCTGTCTATTTGTGAGAATGTGCTGTTTAAGTCTCAAACTATTATTGTATGGGGTTCAATGTGTGTTTTCAGCTTTAGTAAAGATCCTTTTATGAATGTGGGTAGCCTTGCCTTTGGGGAATAGATATTCAGAATTGAGACTTTCTCTTATTTTCCCCCCTTTGATGAATATGAAGTGTCTTTTCCCATCTTGCTTGATAACTTTTGATTAAAAGTCTATTTTATTGAACATTGGAGTGGCAAATCCATCTTGTTTTTTTAGAACCATTTGCATGGAAAACCTTTTTCCATCCTTTTACTCTGAGATAATGTCTGTCTTTTTGCTGAGATGTGTTTCTAATAAGCAGCAATATGATGGACCTTGTTTGGATAACCAGTCTTTTAACTTATGTCCTTTTATATGTGAGCTGAGTCCATTAATAATGAGAAATATTAAAGATAAATTATTGTTTGTTCCTGTTATATTTGCTTCTGTATGTGGCTTTCTTTATGTGCTTGTGGTTTCCTACTTTTGGCTTCTTTGTGAAATGATTAACATCTTTTCTTTTATTTGGTAGTTACCTTCCTTGTCTTGAGTTTTTTCTTGGATTCTCTGTAGGGTGGATTAATAGATAGATGCTGTTTGAATTTGGATTCATCATGGAATATTTTGGTTTCTCCATCTATATTGATTGATAGTTTTGCTGGGTATAGTAGCCTGGGCTGGCATTTGTGTTCTCTGAGAATCTGAATGACCTCTGAATAGGCTCTTCTGACTTTCATAGTCTCTGTTGAGGAGTCTGTTGTTATTCTAATAGGTTTATCTTTGTATGGTACTTGGCCCTTTTCCCTTAAAATTTTAATATTCTTGATTTGTTCTCTGCTTATTGTTTTGATTATTATGGGACAAGAAGATTTTCTTTTCTGGTCCGATTTGTTTGTGTTATATAAGCATCCCCTACCTTATTGGCCATTGCTATCTTTAGGATGATTAAGTTTTTGTCTATGCTTCTGTTGAAGAGGTTTTTGGGGCCTTTGACCTGGGAAACTTCATTCTCCTTTATTCCAATTATCCTTAGATTTGGTCTTTCATTTTGTTCTGAATTTCCTGAGTGTTGAGGGTTAGGTGTTTTTATGACTTAAATTTTTTTGACAGTTGTGTTAATCTCTTCTAAAGTATCTTCTACATCACAGATTGTCTCGTCAATCTCTTATATTCTGAAGGCGATGCTTGACTCTATGACTCTTCATCTCTTTCCTAGGTTTTCTAATTCCAGGATTATCTCTCTTTATGATTTCTTTATTGTTTCTACTTCCATTTTTTAGATCCTGGATGGTTTTGTTCACCTTCAACTCTTTTGTTTCCTTCACCTGTTTAGTTGTGTATTTCCTTACCTCTTTGCTAGATTTTTCATTTCCATTTCTGCTTCCATTTGCATTTTCTTTATTGCTTCTACTCCCACTTTTAGGTCTTAGAAGGCTCTATGCAATTCCTTTACCTGCTTTGTTTCCCCCTGTATTTGTTTAAAGAATTTATTTGTTTCATTTCTAAGGTTTTTTATCTCTTTACTGTGTTTTCCTGTATTTCTCTCAGTGTGTTATGTATATCCTTCTTACAGTACTCTATTGTTTTCATTAAACAGAATTTTTTTCTTTTTTTTTATTATTAACTTGAGTATTTCTTATATACATTTCAAGTGTTATTCCCTTTCCCGGTTTCCGGGCAAACATCCCCCTCCCCCTTCCCCTTCCTTATGGGTGTTCCCCTCCCCATCCTCCCCGCATTACCGCCCTCCCCCCAACAGTCTAGTTCACTGGGGGTTCAGTCTTAGCATGACCCAGGGCTTCCCCTTCCGATGGTGCTCTTACTAGGATATTCATTGCTACCTATGAGGTCAGAGTCCAGGGTCAGTCCATGTATAGTCTTTAGGTAGTGGCTTAGTCCCTAGAAGCTCTGGTTGCTTGGCATTGTTGTACATATGGGGTCTCGATCCCCTTCAAGCTCTTCTAGTTCTTTCTCTGATTCCTTCAATGGGGGTCCTATTCTTAGTTCAGTGGTTTGCTGCTGGCATTCGCCTCTGTATTTGCTGTATTCTGGCTGTGTCTCTCAGGAGCGATCTACATCTGGCTCCTGTAGGTCTGCACTTCTTTGCTTCATCCCTCTTGTCTAATTGGGTGGCTGTATATGTATGGGCCACATGTGGGGCAGGCTCTGAATGGGTGTTCCTTCTGTGTCTGTTTTAATCTTTGCCTCTCTCTTCCCTGCCAAGGGTAATCTTGTTCCCCTTTTAAAGAAGGAGTGAAGCATTCACATTTTAATCATCCATCTTGAGTTTCATTTGTTCTAGGCGTCTAGGGTAATTCAAGCATTTGGGCTAATAGCCACTTATCAATGAGTGCATACCATGTATGTCTTTCTCTGATTGGGTTAGCTCACTCAGGATGATATTTTCCAGTTCCAACCATTTGCCTACGAATTTCATAAAGTCATTGTATTTGATAGCTGAGTAATATTCCATTGTGTAGATGTACCACATTTTCTGTATCCATTCCTCTGTTGAAGGGCATCTGGGTTCTTTCCAGCTTCTGGCTATTATAAATAAGGCTGCGATGAACATAGTGGAGCACGTGTCTCTTTTATATGTTGGGGCATTTTTGGGTATATACCCAAGAGAGGTATAGCTGGATCCTCAGGCAGTTCTATGTCCAATTTACTGAGGAACCTCCAGACTGATTTCCAGAATGATTGTACCAGTCTGCAATCACACCAACAATGGAGGAGTGTTCCTCTTTCTCCGCATCCTCTCCAGCATCTACTGTCACCTGAGTTTTTGATCTTAGCCATTCTCACTGGTGTGAGGTGAAATCTCAGGGTTGTTTTGATTTGCATTTCCCTTATGACTAAAGATGTTGAACATTTCTTTAGGTGTTTCTCAGCCATTTGGCATTCCTCAGCTGTGAATTGTTTGTTTAGCTCTGAACCCCATTTTTAATAGGGTTATTTGTCTCCCTGCGGTCTAACTTCTTGAGTTCTTTGTATATTTTGGATATAAGGCCTCTATCTGTTGTAGGATTGGTAAAGATCTTTTCCCAATCTGTTGCTTGCAGTTTTGTCCTAACCACTGTGTCCTTTGCCTTACAGAAGCTTTGCAGTTTTATGAGATCCCATTTGTCGATTCTTGATCTTAGAGCATAAGCCATTGGTGTTTTGTTCAGGAAATTTTTTCCAGTGCCCATGTGTTAGAGATGCTTCCCTAGTTTTCTTCTATTACTTTGAGTGTGTCTGGTTTGATGTGGAGGTCCTTGATCCACTTGGACTTAAGCTTTGTACAGGGTGATAAGAATGGATCGATCTGCATTCTTCTACATGTTGACCTCCACTTGAACCAGCGCCATTTGCTGAAAATGCTATCTTTTTTCCACTTGATGGTTTTGTCTCCTTTGTCAAAAATAAAGTGACCATAGGTGTGTGGGTTCATTTCTGGGTCTTCAATTCTGTTCCATTGGTCTATCTGTCTGTCTCTGTACCAATACCATGCAGTTTTTATCAATATTGCTCTGTAATACTGCTTGAGTTCAGGGATAGTGATTCCCCCTGAAGTCCTTTTATTGTTGAGGATAGTTTTAGCTATCCTGGGTTTTTTGTTATTCCCGGTGAATTTGCAAATTGTTCTGTCTAACTCTTTGAAGAATTGGATTGGTATTTTGATGGGGATTGCATTGAATCTGTAGATCGCTTTTGGTAAAATGGCCATTTTTACTATATTAATCCTGCCAATCTATGAGCATGGGAGATCTTTCCATCTTCTGAGGTCTTCTTCAATTTCTTTCTTCAGTGTCTTGAAGTTCTTATTGTACAAATCTTTTACTAGCTTGGTTAAAGTCACACCGAGGTACTTTATATTATTTGGGTCTATTATGAAGGGTGTCGTTTCCCTAATTTCTTTCTCGGCTTGTTTCTCTTTTGTGTAGAGGAAGGCTACTGATTTATTTGAGTTAATTTTATACCCAGCCACATTGCTGAAGTTGTTAATCAGCTTTAGTAGTTCTCTGGTGGAACTTTTGGGATCACTTAAATATACTATCATATCATCTGCAAATAGTGATATTTTGACTTCTTCTTCTCCGATCTGTATCCCGTTGACCTCCTTTTGTTGTCTGATTGCTCTGGCTAGAACTTCAAGAACTATATTGAATAAGTAGAGAGAGAGTGGGCAGCCTTGTCTAGTCCCTGATTTTAGTGGCATTGCTTCAAGTTTCTCTCCATTTAGTTTAATGTTAGCAAATTGTTTGCTGTATATGGCTTTTACTATGTTTAGGTATGGGCCTTGAATTCTTATTCTTTCCAGGACTTTTATCATGAAGGGGTGTTGAATTTTGTCAAATGCTTTCTCAGCATCTAATGAAATGGTCATGTGGTTTTGTTCTTTCAGTGTGTTTATATAATGGATCACGTTGATGGTTTTCCGTATATTAAACCATCCCTGCATGCCTGGGATGAAGCCTACTTGATCATGGTGGATGATTGTTTTGATGTGCTCTTGGATTCGTTTTGCCAGAATTTTATTGAGTATTTTTGCGTCGATATTCATAAGGGAAATTGGTCTGAAGTTCTCTTTCTTTGTTGGGTCTTTGTGTGGTTTATGTATAAGAGTAATTGTGGCTTCATAAAAGGAATTCGGTAGTGCTCCATCAGTTTCAATTTTGTGGAATATTTTGTATAATATTGGTATGAGGTCTTCTATGAAGGTCTGATAGAATTCTGCACTAAACCCGTCTGGACCTGGGCTCTTTTTGGTTGGGAGACCTTTAGTGACTGCTGCTATTTCTTTAGGAGTTATGGGGTTGTTTAACTGGTTTATCTGTTCCTGATTTAAGTTCGGTACCTGGTATCTGTCTAGGAAATTTTCCATTTCCTGCAGATTTTCAAGTTTTGTTGAATATAGGCTTTTATAGTAAGATCTGATGATTTTTTGAATTTCCTCTGAATCTGTAGTTATGTCTCCCTTTTCATTTCTGATTTTGTTAATTTGGACGCATTCTCTGTGTCCTCTCGTTACTCTGGCTAAGGGTTTATCTATCTTGTTGATTTTCTCAAAGAACTGACTTTTGGTTCTGTTGATTCTTTCTATGGTCCTTTTTGTTTCTACTTGGTTGATTTCACCTCTGAGTTTATTTCCTGCCTTCTAGTCCTCCTGGGTGTATTTTCTTCTTTTTGGTATAGAGCTTTTAGGTGTGCTGTCAAGCTGGTGAAATATGCTCTCTCCTGTTTCTTTCTGCAGGCACTCAGTACTCTGAGTTTTCCTCTTAGCACAGCTTTCATTGTGTCCCATAAGTTTGGGTATGTCATACCTTCATTTTCATTAAATTCTAAGAAGTCTTTAATTTCTTTCTTTATTTCTTCCTTGACCAGGTTATCGTTGAGTAGAGCATTGTTCAACTTCCACGTATATGTGGGTGTTCCTCCCTTATTGTTATTGAAGAGCAGCTTTAGGCCTTGGTGGTCTGATAGGACGCATTGGATTATATCTATCTTTCTGTACCTGTTGAGGCCCGTTTATTGACCAGTTATATGGTCAATTTTGGAGAACGTACCATGAGGAGCTGAGAAGAATGTATATCCTTTTGCTTTAGGATAGAATGTTCTATAAATATCTGTTAAGTCCATTTGGCTCATGACTTCTCTTAGTCTGTCTACATCTCTGTTTAATTTCTGTTTCCATGATCTGTACATTGATGAGAGTGGGGTGTTGAAATCTCTCACTATTATTGTGTGAGGTGCACTATGTGCTTTGAGCTTTAGTAAGGTTTCTTTTAGGTATGTAGGTGCCTTTGTATTTGGTGCATAGACATTTAGGATTCAGAGTTCATCTTGGTGGATTTTTCTTTGATGAATATGAAGTGTCCTTTCTTATCTTTTTTGATGACTTTTAGTTGAAAATTGATTTTATTTGATATTAGAATGGCTACTCCAGCTTGCATCTTCCGACCATTTGCTTGGAAAGTTGTTTTCCAGCCTTTCACTCTGAGGTAGTGTCTGTCTTTGTCTCTGAGGTGTGTTTCCTGTAGGCAGCAGAATGCACGGTCCTCGTTGCGTATCCAGTTTGTGAATCTATGTCTTTTTATTGGGGAGTTCAGGCCATTGATGTTGAGAGATATTAAGGAATAGTGATTTTTGCTTCCTGTTATATTCATATTTGGATGTAATGTTATGTTTGTGTGCTTTTTTTCTCTTTGTTTTGTTGCCAAGATGATTAGTTTCTTGCTTCTTCTAGGTTATAGCTTGCCTCCTTATGTTGGGCTTTACCATTTATTATCCTTTGTCTTGCTGGATTTGTAGAAAGATATTGTGTAAATTTGGTTTTGTCATGGAATATCTTTGTTTCTCCATCTATGTTAATTGAGAGTTTTGCAGGATACAGTAACCTGGGCTGGCATTTGTGTTCTCTTAGGGTCTGTATGACCTCAGTCCAGGATCTTCTGGCCTTCATTGTTTCTGGCGAAAAGTCTGGTGTGATTCTGATAGGTCTGCCTTTTTATGTTACTTGACCTTTTTCCCTTACTGCTTTTAATATTCTTTCTTTAATTTGTGCGTTTGGTGTTTTTACTATTATGTGATGGGAGGTGTTTCTTTTCTGGTCCAATCTATTTGGAGTTCTGTAGGCTTCTTGTATGCCTATGGGTATCTCTTTTTTTAGGTTAGGGAAGTTTTCTTCTATGATTTTGTTGAAGATATTTACTGGTCCTTTGAGCTGGGAGTCTTCACTCTCTTCTATACCTAATATCCTTAGGTTTGATCTTCTCATTGAGTCCTGGATTTCCTGTATGTTTTGGACCAGTAGCTTTTTCCGCTTTACATTATCTTTGACAGTTGAGTCAATGATTTCTATGGAATCTTCTGCTCCTGAGATTCTCTCTTCCATCTCTTGTATTCTGTTGGTATAGCTTGTATCTACAGCTCCTTTTCTCTTCTTTTGGTTTTCTATATCCAAGTTTGTTTCCATGTGTTCTTTCTTGATTGCTTCTACTTCCATTTTTCATTCCTTCCACTGTTTGATTGTGTTTTCCTGGAATTCTTTCAGGGATTTTTGTGTCTCCTCTCTATGGGCTTCTACTTGTTTATTTATGTTTTCCTGGAATTCTTTCAGGCATTTTTGTGATTCCTCTCTGTAGGTTTCTACTTGTTTATTTATGTTTTCCTGTGTTTCTCTAAGGGAGTTCTTCACATCTTTCTTGAAGTCCTCCAGCATCATGATCAAATATGATTTTGAAACTAGATCTTGCTTTTCTGGTGTGTTTGGATATTCCTTGTTTGTTTTGATGGGAGAATTGGGCTCCGATGGTGCCATGTAGTCTTGGGTTCCTGAGCTTGCCTCTCGCCATCAGATTATCTCTAGTGTTACTTTGTTCTTCTATTTCTGACAGTGGCTAGACTGTCCTATAAGCCTGTGTGTCAGGAGTGCTGTAGACCTGTTTTCCTGTTTTCTGTCAGCCTGTTATGGGGACAGAGTGTTCTGCTTTCGGGCTTCTATTTTTTCCTCTCTACAGGTCTTCAGCTTTTCCTGTGGGCCTGTGTCTTGAGTTCACCAGGCAGGTCACTTGCAACAGAAATGTTGGTCTTACCTGTGGTCCCGAGGCTCAAGTTCGCTTGCGGGGTGCTGCCCACGAGCTCTCTGCGGAGGCAGCAACCAGGAAGATCTGCACCG
This sequence comes from Rattus norvegicus, assembly GCF_021556685.1. Taxonomy (NCBI): domain Eukaryota; kingdom Metazoa; phylum Chordata; class Mammalia; order Rodentia; family Muridae; genus Rattus; species Rattus norvegicus. Next base: position 30,265,372 of record NC_141554.1, read on the forward strand.
CCGTTTCCGGGAGCTTCAGTGCACCAGGGTTCCAGATGGCCTTTGGTGTTTTCCTCTGGAATCAGTAATGTGTGCAGAGTGCAGTCTCTTCTGGTTTCTCAGGCGTGTCTGCCTCTCTGAAGGTTTAGCTCTCCCTCCCACAGGATTTGGGTGCAGAGGACTCTTTATCTGGTCTGTTCCTTCAGGTTCCGGCGGTGTCTCAGGCACAAGGTTCCTGCCGCTCCTGGGCCCTCCCCCACGGGAACCCAGAGGCTTTATACAGTTTCCTCTTGGGCCAGGGATGTGGGTAGGGGTGGGCAGTGTTGGTGGTCTCTTCCGCTCTGCAGCCTCAGGAGTGCCCACCTGACCAGGTGGTGAGGTCTGTCTCCCACGGGGTCTGGGAGCATAGAGCTGCTGCGGGCCGGGATTCGCGGGTGTGAGACCAAAATAGAATTTTTGATCAGGTTCCTGATTTCCAGGTCTGTTAGTGTATTCTGTGATGGCTGTGGTGGGATAAATGGGTTCTGATTATGACCACACAAAATGGTGTCTGTTCCTTATGGTCTTGCCTTTCACCATGTGGTTATCCCTAGTGTGTGGTGGTCAATATAACTCTATCTGGAGACTTCCTCTTTTGTTCCTTGGTTAATACAGGTCTCCTGTTAGGCCTGCTGCAGTGGCTGTAGACGATCTCCTTTGTGGGTTTCCACCTAGAGGGTATTAAGAGGGTCAATGAAGCTGCTGACTTTTTGCACTGGCTGCAATAAGTCTTCTGAGAAGGCATCAGAATATTGGGTCTTCAGAGGATCACTCAAAGTGTTGTCCTGTGTGAAGCTGTTCTCCAGGGTAGGCATATGGACTGTGGTTTCTGTTTCTCTATTTGCAGCTTACCTCCAGCAAGGCTTTCTGTCTTTTGTGTCAGTTGCCCTGTTTTCCACAGAGCACCTGGAAGATCTTCAGATTGTGGTGTCAGTTGCCTGCCCAGTTTCCCTGTGTACAGAGGTACTTCTTAGATGCTTTAAGCTGTGTAGCCCTGTATGCAGTAGATCTCATGGAATGTCTCCACCTGTGATGTCAGATGCCATGGCTGTAGCAGATCTCCTGGCATGCCTTATGATGTGGTGTCAAATGCTCTGAGTGCAGCTAAATTTCTGATATGCCTCAGGATATGGTGTCTTCTTGGGAGCATATTAGCTAGTAGTCATATTATCTGAGATCAGCAAATCCTCTGTTATGCCTCAGACATATCCCTTTCCAGGGAGCAGACTAGCTAGCAGTCTGTACCAGCAGAAAACAAAAGGTAGAAAGACAGTGTTTTGGGGGGCCAGCTGGGGGAGGTTATTTGGGGGATGGTGGGTCCCTGATTCCACTGTGATTGCAGTGGCAGCTGTGGGACATCAGGAAGGTTCTTTTCAAATGGTATGAGGGCAGTGGATCCTCTTGTATGCCTAAGAATGTAGCCTTTTCCAGGAAGCACACTAGCTAACAGTCTGACCCAGCAGAAAGGACCAGGAAAAAAGGGAAGTGGTATTTGAAGGTTGAGGAAGGGGGAGTTCGGGGATGGTGGTTCCCTAGGCCACTGGGCGCCCAGAGGCAGCTGTGAATCTTTGTGTGGGTTCTTACGAAATGCTCTGAATTCAGTAGGTCCTCTTGTATGCCTCAGAGCATAACCTCTTCCAGGGAGAAGACTAGCTAGCAGTCATTCCCAGCAGCAAAATCACCCTTTTCAAGGGGATTACAATACTCTGGCATTCCTTCACCTCAAACTACAGGAAAACATCCTGGTTCAATTACTTTGCCAGGTGGGTATTTTAACACAATCTTGTGAGTATCAAGAATCAATGCAATTCCTGAGATGGTTCTTTATGCATTCTCAAAAAAAAAAAAAAACTCCTTACACTCACTTAACAGTATATCAATTATCCTACAAGGTAAAAATTATGACTCATGGGGTATGAATCACCTTTCATCTGTAGGTCTTGGAAATCAATTAGCCTGCATGTTATACACACTAATGCAAGATATTACACCCATAGATCAGGTCTATTTGTTGCATTCACAATGGGGACATCATTGCCTTCCAGTGCCAACCATAACTTCCCAGGAATAGCTATGGTCATACTATGCCTGAACATGGTATTCTTCATAAGTTATATAGTAACTTAGAATGTCTTCCACTTTACCACATATTTCAAGGAGTAGCTATATTGCATATATCTCATACTGATTACCCTCATGATATTCACTAAAATCTTTTTAGTTGGCAACATATCCCCAGTCTCTATTTTTCCATACTACTAGGCTTAGATCTGGGCACACTGACCTGGCTGTGTATTTCTATGACACATGACACTTTTATCTCCATTGAAATTTACACAGTATTTGTGCCATATGTACTATTTGGTTTATCCATAGCCACACAGCACAGCAATATCTCTGACTAGTTTTTACTTCACCATATCTGTTAGAAAAACCTGGCAGAATCTAATTGAAAAGCCTCATGACTGTCTAACAATGAGCAATTGGTTACTTGTGTTTATCTGATGGGGTACATGGAACTTTTTCTTACAGGGATATTTCACACTCTCATTCTTAACTGTGGTCATTCAGCACCTGGTCTGGAATTACCTGGTGAGAGGCTTCAGAGTACATTCTACCAGTGTTATAATATTTTCAGGATTAGCTGTCAATATAACTCTGTCACTAGCTTCAAATGGTGGAATCAACTCAAAATTCCCAATGAATCCATCACAACATTCTTAAAACTATGGCTAGCAATTCAGTTCCTGAACCAATTTTCTTCAGATTGTTTCCAAAAAAACTTGCAAGGACACATAAACTCTTGTAAGAATGGCTCCATTAAGTGTCATTGCTTAAATTTTAAATATAATTTTAACAGAACCTTGTGTATCGACTCCATCCTCACAGCCTCAGGTATAGGTTGACTTGTACTTCCATAGGTCAATTTCCTTTCTAAATTATACTGGTTCATGTCTTTCTGTAAAATCTAAGTAATCCATATATTGTTAAGTACAACCTTCACCAGATCTACCTTGTATATTGACATATATTTTACGGGCTTCATGCTGATGAAACAACACCACCAACTCTGACAAGCTGCCATTACATATAAAATACTTGTGCCACAAGATCACGTTGGAATCCTCTTGGTTTTTGTGATATTCACAGTCAAGTGAGTAGATGGCTATTGTCTTCTAATAGAGACAAGAAACAAATAGCATTAGCATCCAAAGTGCATAGAATTTCCTCCCTGATCCAAGTTGGCCCTCACTGTCAACAATGCAAAGGCTAAGATATTCAGCTTTACCCCCCAAATATATAGGTACTTAAACTTTCCCAGACATGAAGTGGTTTCTTTTCAGAGTTGAGGTTCCAGCTTCCCTACATCCAATCATTTGCATTATATTTGTTATGCTTACTATTGAAACATGAATTATACCAGCAGTCTTGTGTGTTGGCAATAACTGAAGACATGAAATGAACTCCAGAAATTACAAAGAGAAAACACCTAGAGAGAGGAAGGTATTTGATATAACTAGGAGTGTTCAAATTATAACCACACCACTAGAAAAGATAGTTAATGTTTAACTGAATGATAGGACCTACACTGCTGTCTTAGTTAGGATTTTAGTGTTGTAAACATATTCAATGACCAAAGTAACTCTTATAAAGGACAGCTTTTAACTGGTGCTGGTTTACAGGTACACTGATTTGGTCCATTATCATCAGGGCAGGAACATGAAATCATCCAGACAAATGTGAGGCAAGAGGAGTTGAGAGTTCCACATCTTTTTCTGAAGGCATATAGGGTTAGACTGACTGCTAGAAAGCTAGGAGGAATGACTTAAAGCCCACCCTCACAGTGACAAAATTTGTACAAAGTCAGACGTACTACAAAAAGGCCGCACCTCAAAATAGTGCCACTCGCAGGGCCAAACATATTTAACCACCACATTCCACACTCTGGTCAACATATGCTTGTTCAAATACATGAGTCTATGAGTCTATGTGTCATATTTAGCAATACAATAATGCAAAATGAATTGTGTCCAACATCAAAAATCCCCAGTCTATCAGTCTTTTCAATGTTTAGATTTCCAAAGTTCAATGTTACTTCTGAGATTCACATAATACCTTAATGGAATCCCCTGTAAAATCAATAGCAAAAGGCAGATTATAAATCAAAAACCACAGCCAGTTCAATAACCAGATGGGTCAACTTCAAATTCTGCATTTCCATAACAGATATCAAAGTGCTCTTTAGATCTCCAACCCATTTCTGCTTTGTTGACTGCAGCACAGTTCTTTTATTATGTGTAGTTCTACCCTCTGATAGCGCTTTGCTCAGAAGGTATCCTGTGGTGCTGGCATCTTGAACTTCTTGGGGTCTCCAAGGGAACTTCAACATAACAGCCTCTTGTACCAGTATCTGGGATCCACATGTGATCTTCTGGACTCCAACTGGCTTAGATAACATATATGTCTTCTCTCTTTACACTCCAGGTTCTACTTTACTCCACTTCACTGCTGCTTCTTTTGCTGTTCATCTCATTGTACTGGCATCTCAAATACCCTAACGTCTTCTGCTGTAACTATGTTTAATCAATAGTCTCCGGTATGTTCTTTACATGATTCCAATCCTTAAATACTTTGCATGACCCTTTCACTCTTGGGATATCATGTACAACTGAGGCTGCACCTTCATCAATGTCTCTTGCTCATCTCTCACAGTGCCAAACACCAGCATCTCTCAATGATTTTCTCTTGCCTACAAAACTACTAGGTCCAGCTACAGCACAACATAAAAAGTTGGCTATCTTTGGAACATGGCCTTTTTATGCTCTAGAAAACATCTCCCATATTTAAGCTTGTTGGTGCTGATACCTTCTTAATAAGTGCTAAATTCCTAACTTCATGTAATGAGCATAATTTGTCCCTGAAGTCCCTTCAATTTCGAATTGGAAATCCAGAGAGGAGTTGTCAAAGCTACTGATTAATGCTGCCTCCTTGGGCTGCTGGAATATTGCCCCCTTTTCTATTAAATTATCACCAGCTTTTGGTTTTCTAACTCCTTCACTACATAAGCTTGGCTATACAAGACCTTGCTCTGTAGATCGACATTGAACTCAGTGATCTCTAGGGCTCTGTATTCTGAAAGCTGTGATTATAGGCACATGTCATCACACTTACCCTTCAAGTTTTCTCTACTTGGAATTTTCTCTGTCCAAGACTGGCCTTGAACTCAGAGATATAGATGGAAAACTCCAACACAAGAAGGGAAACTAAACCCTAGAAAAAGCAAGAGAGTAATATTCTTATAACATACCCAAAAGAAGAGAGCCACACAAATGTAATTCCACCTCTAAAAACAAAAGTAACAGGAAACAACAAACACTATACCTTAATACTTCTTAACATCAATAGATATGATACCCTAATAAAAAGACATAAACTAAGAGACTGGATACATAAAGAGGATCCAGCACAGAACAGTGAAAAAGCCAGACCCCTTAATTAAATGCTATAAAATAATTTTCCAAGCAAATGTTCCCAAGAAAAAAATCTGGAGTAGCCATTCTAATAACAAATAAAATTGACTTTCCACAAACATTTGTAAAAAAATGAGGAAGGACACTATATTCATCATAGGAAAAATCCACCAAGATGAACTCTCAATCCAGAATATCTATGTTCCAAATGCAATGGCAGTGAGTTCCATAAAATAAACCTTACTAAAGCTCACAGCACACATTGCACCTCACAAAATGATAGTGGGATACTTCAACACCCCACTCTCTGCAAAGGACAGATCATGGAAACAGAAACTAAGCAGAGACACAGAAAAACTAATAGAAGTTATGAGCCAAATGGATTTAACAGATATCTATATAATATTTCATCCCATAACAAAATAATATACCTTCTTCTTACACTTCATGGTACCTTCTCCAAAATTGACCGCATAATTTGTCACATAACAGGACTGAACAGATACAAGAAGATTGAAGTAATCCATTGCATCCGATTAAATCACCACAAACTAAGGCTGGAATTCAATAACAATAAAAATGACAGAAAGCCAACATACACATGGAAATTGAACCATCCTCTACTTCATGATATCTTGCTGAAGAAGAAATGCTGTGGTCTAGCCTCAACACTGGATCAGAATTCTCAGCTGGAAGCAGGGATATCTGGAAGGCTCATAATAAAAATACACAAACTACTCTTTGAGTACAAACTGACAGGAAATTTCAAGGCTCAAAGAAGTTACTGTCTGTTCTCTCTCTCTCTCTCTCTCTCTCTCTCTCTCTCTCTCTCTCTCTCTCTCTCTCTTGCTTGCCTGCAGCTTGTGGCTATACACTTTCTGCTTTCCTTTTAAACTCTGCTTTTTCATTTGTCCTTTTCTTTTCTCATTTCCCACATTCATGCACACCGCTGTCCATTACTCTTTTATCCTTACCCACACTCTTCACACATACGTCACACATATACCACACACACCACATCCACTCTCCTTTCACACACACAGTCTTTATACACACCTCACATTATCTCTTCACTCACTCTTTACATGTTATTCTCACGTGCGTGCTCTCTCTGTCTCTCTCTCCATCTCTGTCTCTGTCTCTCTCTCTCTCACACACACAAACACACAAACACACAATTTCATGTACACCTCACTCTCTCTCTACTTACTCTCCATTTGCTCTTTAGAAGCTCACACATTTTCTCTCACTCACACCTTCACTAGCTTTCTCATTTGTTCTCTCAATCACTCTCTAGCTTTTCTCTTGCCCCAGTCTGTTATTGATAACCCAAAAGCAGGGAGAAAAAAGACATTGTATAGTCATTGCCAAATCAAACTCAAAAGAATAACCACATCCCATAAAGAATTAAGAATTACAATTGTTCCCCAAATATTCAAGCTTCCTCTATTCCTAGGCCTGTAGCCAATAATAATTGCAAACTTACCATTTTTAAACTTTAACTTTTGCCTTATTATACTTAAGAGCTCCGAGCTGTGAGGTCAGCAACATTCATTTTCCTATGAAGATATATTGATAAATGATATGGGCAAAGCTGCCAGTCAGTGGCAAGAAAGAACCAAGTTAACCCTAATCTCATTAGTTCCCCTAGCAATCTGTTCCTTTACATTGCACACAATGACTCTCATAAGAGTCCCAGTATTTTGACTTAGTTTTACTAGTATAAAATTTTATGCATTCTATACTTCCTTATCCAGAAACCACTCGCAAATATTATGCAAAACTTATTTCCTAACATCAATAACTCTTTTCCTTTCTTGTGGTCTCAATGTTGGCTCTAATTTATTTTCTAATAATTTCTTCAAAGTTTTTTTGAAAGTCAAGCATTAATCTGGAACTACCATTGTGGAGTTATTACATTGTTTCTAAGATGAGAACACACAGCATGCACCTAGGTCATTAAGGCTGTGTTGTGCTGTGCTTCTATGACTCAATTTCCAATTGTTTAAGAGTTATTACATCAAGGAACATCTAGTTTCCTAGAACTTACCAGAGCAGAAGGATAAAGAAGTAGAAAAGTCAGATATCATAGAATAAATATACACAGCAAGGACAACTGAAAATCAGTCACACACAAATGAAATTTATACAGTCATTGTCCAGAGCTAAGGTTCAGAGAAATGGGAACAACCTTTTCTTACAAAAAGCTTCTGGCAGTTCCTGAGATGTCTCCATCCCAGCCAACTGTGGGCAGCCTCTTATTTCAGATTACAGCTCCCCTGGAGGGATGGGTCTCCTGCTCCTCAGGGTCCCAGACACCATACTTTTGTACAAGAAGCTGCCACATGCTTCTGAGATATCTAATCCCGGCCTACTGCTGGTAGTCAAATTTATGGTACGCTGTCCCAAGCAAAGAAATAATGAAAGAAAACAAAGACTTTTTAGAATTTAATGAAAATGAAAGCACAACATACCTAAACTTATGGGATACAATGAAAACAGTGCTGTGAAGAAAACTCATAGATCTGAGAATCTCATAAAAGAAACAGGAGAGAGCATACACTAGCAGCTTGACAACACACATTAAGAGCACTAGAACAAAAAGAAACGAATAACCCAAGAGAAGTAGAAGGCAGGAAATAATCAAACTCAGGGCTGAAATCAACCAATTAGAACCAAAATAACTATTAAAAAAGAAAAACAAGCAAACAGAAAAACAGGAGCTGGTTCTTTGAGAAAATCAACAAGATACATAAAACCTTAGCCAGACTAACCAGTGGGGAGGGAGAGAGTATTCAAATGAAGAAAATCAGAAATTAAAAGGGAGACATAACAACAGAATATGAGTAAATTAAAAAAATGGATCCTACTGAAAACAAAACTGAAAAATCTGGATGAAATAAAAAAATTCTAGAGAGATACCAGGTTCCAAAGTTAAATCAACATCAGATGAACCATCTAAACAGTTCCATAGCTCCTAAATAAAGAGAAGCAGTTATGAAAGTTCTCCCAAACAAAAAAGCCCACAACCACATGGGTTTAGTGCAGAATTCTATCAGACCTTCATAGAAGACCTAACATACTATCGAATTATTGCACAAAAATAAATAGAATGAATACTAACCAATTCCTTCTATTAAGCCATAATTACATTTATGCCTAAACCACCAAAAGACCCAACACAGAGAGAACTTCAGAATAATTTTACTTGTGAATATCAACACAAAGATACTCAATAAAATTCTCACAAACAGAATCAAAGAACACACCAAAAACTGTTATCCATCATGTTCAAGTAGGCTACATCACAGGGATGCAGGGATGGTTCAATATATGGAAATCCATCAATGTAATTCACTACATAAACAAAGTCAAAGAAAAAAACACATCATCTATCACATTAGATGCAGAGAGGGCATTTGACAAAATTCAACACCCCTTCAAGTAAAACGTCTTGGAAAGATCTGGAATTCAAGGCCCATAACTAAGCTCAGTAAAAGTGATATAGAGCAAACCAGTAGCCAACATCAAACTAAATGGAGAGAAACTTGGAGCAACCCCACTAATATCAAGGACTAGACAAGGCTGCACATTCTCTTACTACTTATTCACTATAGTATTCAAAGTCCTAGGGGGAGAAATCAGAAAACCAAGACAGGTAAAAGAGATACAGATTGGAAAGGAAGAAGTCAAAATATCACTATTTGCAGATGATATGATAGTATACTTTGGTGACCCCAAACGTTCCACCTGAGAACTCCTGAGCCTGATAAACAACAACAGAAATGTGGCTGGATATGAATTTAATTCAAACAAATCAGTATCTGTCATCTACTTAAAAGATAAATAGGCTAAGAAAGAAATTAGGTAAATGACACCCTTCAAAATTGTCACAAATAATATAAAATACCTTGCTGTAGCTCTAACCAAGCAAGTGAAAGATCTGATGGACAAGAACTTCAAGTCTCTAAAGAAAGAAATTGAAAAGATCTCAGAAGATGAAAAGACCTCCCACAATCATGGAATTACAGGATCAATATTGTAAAAATTTGTATCTTGCCAAAAGCAATCTACAGATTCAATACAACGCCCATCATAATTCCAACTCAATTCTTCATAGAGTTAGAAAGAGCAATTTACAAAATTATTTGGAATAACAAAAACCCAGGATAGTAAAACCTATGCCTCTACAATAAAAGAACTTCTGAGGTTCTCCCCGTCCCTGATCAGAAGCTGCATTGTAGTGAAATAGTAACAGAAACTGTATCATATTAGTACAGAGACAGGAAAGTAGATCAATTAGAATAGAAGATACAGAAATGGACCCCACACACCTATGGTCACCTGATATTTCACAAAATAGCTAAAACAATCCAGTGGAAAAAAGATAGCACTTTCACAAAATGGTTCAACTGGAGGTCAGCATGTAGATGAATCAACTTGAACCATTCTTATCTCCCTGTAAAAAGCTCAAGTCCCAGTGTATCTTCACATAAAACCAATACACACAAACTAATTGGAAAAAAAGTGGGGAAGATCCTTGAACACATAGGCACAGAGGAAAATTAACTGAACTGAACACCAATGGTTTATGATCTAAGATAAAGAATCAACAAATGGGACTTCATAAAATTAGAAAGCTTCTGTAAGGCAAAGGTCACTGTCATTTGGACAAAATGGCAACCAAAAGATTGGGAAAAGATATATACCAATCTTACATCTCATAGAAAGCTAATACCAACATGTACAAAGTACTCAAGGAGTTATATTAGAGAGAATAAAATAACCATTTTAAAATGGAGTACAAATCTAAACAAAGAATTCTCAGCTGAGGAATATTAAATAGCAGAGAAGAACCTAAATAAATGTTCAACATCTTTACTCATCAGGAAAATGCAAATCAAAATAACCCTGAGATTCTACCTAACACTAGTCAGAATAGGTAAGTTAAAAAATGCAGTTGACAACAGATGCAGGCTAGGATGTGAAAGAAGAGGATCACTCCTCCATTGTTGGGGTGTACAACCACTCTGAAAATTAGTCTGGAAGTTCCTCAGAAAATTTGACATAGTACTACCTGAGAAGCCAGCTATACCATTCCTGTGCATATGCCCAAAGTATGCTCCAACCTATAACAAGGATGCATGTTCCACCATGTCCATAGCAGCCTTAATTATAATAGCCAGAACCAAGGAATAAGCGAGATATCTGTCAACAGAAGAATGGATACAGAAAATGTGGTACATTTACACAATGGAGTACTACTCAGGTATTAAAAACAATGACTTCATGAAATTCATAGGCAAATGGATGGAACTAGAAAATATTATCCTGAGTGAGGTAACCCAATCAAAAAAATACACACATGATATACACTCACTGTTAGGTGGATATTAGCCCCAAAGCTAGGGTTATCCAAGATACAATCTACAGACTACATGAAGCTCAAGAAGAAGGATTACCAAATTGTAGATACTTTAGTCCTTCTTAGAAAGGAGAGCAAAAATATTCATAGGACTAAATATGGAGACAAATTTTGGAGCAGAGACTTAAGGGAAGTCCACTCAGAGCCTACCCCACCTGGGGATCCAGCCCAGGATCAAGCCCAGACAATACCGCTGATGCCAAGAAGTGCAAGTTGACAGAAGCCTGATAGAACTGGCTCCGGAGAGAATATGCCAGAGTATGATAAATACAAAGGTGAATGCTTGCAGGCAACCGTTGAACTGAGAATGGGGTCCCCATTAAAAGAGTTAGAGAAAAGGCTAAAAGAGCTGAAGGCACTTGCAACCCCATAAGAACAATAATACCGACGAACCACAGCTTCCAACTATCCAAGGAGGACACATGGACAGACCCAAGGCTCCATCTGCATATTAACAGAGGATGGCCATATTGTGCACATTGAAAGGAGAAACCCTTGGTCCTACCAAAGCTGGACTCCCCAGTTCAGGGGAATGTCAGGTCAGGGAGTCAGGAAAGGGTTGGTGGGTGGGGAATACCCTCATAGAAGAAGGGGGAAGTGTGCATCAGGGGGTTTATGAAAGGGAAACAGGGAAAGTTGATAACAATTAAATGTAAATTTTAATAATCCACTTAACAATGTTTAAAAAAAGAAAGACAATGAAGAGCAAAGAAAAAAATAAAAACAAAAACAAAGAATGGAGGGTGACCTTTATTTTAGCAATTGTGTGTAGATTTTACCATGCATACTGGTAAATGATAAAAACATTTATAAGATGCCAAGGTCATAAATATCACTTCTTTGAACTACTGGCATAATTATGCACTAACACCATCTGACCCTGCAGTTTATGATTAGGAGAATTTAATGAGTGCTTCTATTTCCTTAGGGGTTGTAGTCCGGTTAAATATTTAATTTTGGTAAGTTGCCTCTGTCTAGAAAATCATTAATTTCTTGAACATTTTTTTTTTAATTTTGTGGACTATAGTGTTTTGAAGTAAGACTTCACGACTCTTTGGATTTCCTCAGTGTCTGTTGTTATGTCTCCATTTTTATGTCACATTTTTTAGTTTGGATAGTGTCTCTCTGTCCTTCACTAAGTGTTTGTATATCTTGTTAATTTTTTAAATAAACCAGCACTTATTTTTGATTGGTTTTTTGGATATTTTATTTATTTAAATTTCAAATGTTATCCCCTTTTCTAGTTTCCCCTCTGGAAACCCTCTATCCTCCCTGCCCCTGCTTCTATGAGGTTACTCACCCAACTAACCACCCACCCACTCCTGTCTTTCTGCCCTGACATTTCCATACACTGGGGCATTGAGCCTTCTCAGGACCAAAAGACTTTCCTCCCATTGGTGCCTGAGAAGGCCATCCTCTGCTACATATGTAGCTGGAGCCATGGGTCACTCCATGCATAATTTTTGTTGGTTCTTCAGTCCCTTTGACTTCTGGGCAGTCACCTTGGTTGATATTGATATTCTTCCTGTGGTACCAAACACTTCAACTCTTTCAATCCTTTTCTTTACCTCCTCCATTTGGCAACCCATGTCCCCATTAAAATGGTTGGCTATGACCATCCACCTCTGTATTTGTCAGACTCTGGCAGAACCTCTCAGGATACAGATGTATCAGTCTCCTGTCAGCAAGCAGTTATTGACATCTGCAATAGTGTCTGGGTTTGGTGTTTGTTTATGGGGTGTTTCTGCAAGTGAGGCCATTTCTGGAAGGCCTTTTCTTCAGTCTATACTCCACATTTTGTCTTTGTACTTCTTTCCTTGAGTATTTTGTTGTTCCTCCTTTTAAGAAAGACTGAAGCATCCATGCTTTTGTCTTTCATCTTTTTGAGCCTCATGAAGTCTGTGAATTGTATCTTGGGTATTCCGAGCTTTTGGGCTAATATCCATTTATCAGTGAGTGTATACCATATGTGTTCTTTTGTGGTTAAGACACTATATTACAGATGATATTACAGCTGTATTACAGAGCATTAGTTATAAAAACTGCATGGTATTGGTATAGGAACATGCAGCTTGATTCATGTAGTCAGATTGAAGCCTCTGAAACACACACACCTATGGACATTTCAATTTTTACAAAGAAGGTAAAATTGTACAATAGAGAAAAGAAAGCATCTTCAACAAATCATACTGGTCTAATTTGATGTCTACATGTGGTAGATCAAAAATAGTTTTATATTTGTCATGCTGCATAAAACTCAAGTTCAAGTAGATAAAGGACATAAACGTAATACTGAATTCACTTAATCTCATAACAGAAAAATGGAAAATACTCTTGAATGAATTGGTACAATATACTATTTTTTTAATTGGACACCCATTGCTTAGGGTATAAAAATTTGATAAACAGGACTCAAGAAAGTGAAAAACTACTGTTAGGAAAAGGACAATGTCATAGGGACAGAACAGCAGCCTACAAATTGTGACAAGGTCTTTACCAATCCTACATCTCACAAAAGGAAAATACTCAAAATGTATAAAAGAACTAAAAAATGATAGACACTAGCAAACCAAATAATCCAAATAAAAAATGTGGTGCACTCACACCAGTGAGAATGGCTAAGATCAAAAACTCAGGTGACAGCAAATGCTGGTGAGGATGCGGAGAAAGAGGAACACTCCTCCATTGTTGGTGTGATTGCAGACTGGTACAACCATTCTGGAAATCAGTCTGGAGGTTCCTCAGAAAACTGGACATTGAACTACCTGAGGGCCCAGCTATACCTCTCTTCGGCATATACTCAAAAGATGCCCCAACATATAAAAAAGACACGTGCTCCACTATGTTCATCGCAGCCGTATTTATAATAGCCAGAAGCTGGAAAGAACCCAGATGCCCTTCAACAGAGGAATGGATACAGAAAATGTGGTACATCTACACAATGGAATATTACTCAGCTATCAAAAACAATGACTCTATGAAATCCATAGGCAAATGGTTGGAACTGGAAAATATCATCCTGAGTGAGGTAACCCAATCACAGAAAAACACACATGGTATGCACTCATTGATAAGTGGCTATTAGCCCAAATGCTTGAATTACCCTAGATGAACAGAACACATGAAACTCAAGAAGGATGATCAAAATGTGAATGTTTCACTCCTTCTTTAAAAGGGGAACAAGAATACCCTTGGCAGGGAATAGGGAGGCAACGCTTAGAACAGAGGCAGAAGGAACACCCACTCAGAGCCTGCCCATACACATGTGGCCCATTCATATACAGCCACCCAATTAGACAAGATGGATGAAGCAAAGAAGTGCAGGCCAACAGGAGCCGCGTGTAGATCTCTCTTGAGAGACACAACCAGAATACAGCAATACAGAGGCGAATGCCAGCAGCAAACCACTGAACTGAGAACGGGACCCCCGTTTAAGGAATCAGAGAAAGAACTCGAAGAGCTTGAAGGAGCTCAAGACCCCTAATGAACAACAATGCCAAGCAACCAGAGCTTCCAGGGACTAAGCCACTACCTAAGGACTATACATGGACTGACCCTGGACTCTGACCTCATAGGTAGCAATGAATATTCTAGTAAGATCACCAGTGGAAGGGGAAGCCCTTGGTCCTGCTAAGACTGAACCCCCAGTGAACGTGATTGTTGGGGGAGGGCAGCAATGGGGTGAGGATGGGGAGGGGAACACCCATAAAGAAGGGGAGGGGGAGGGATTAGGGGGATGTTTGCCCAGAAACCGGGAAAGGGAATAACACTCGAAATGTAAATAAGAAACACTCAAGTTAATAAAAAAAATGTGGTGCAGAACCAAAAATAATTCTCAACAGAGGAATTTAAAACGGCTGAAATGCACTGAAGGAAGTGTTCAACAGTCTTCAGAACCAACAAAATGAAAATGGAAACTCCATCTCAAAGCCCTTAGAATGATTAATATATAATAACTCAAGTTGTTGACTTGTTGATGAGGGTATGGAACAAGGGGAACATTCCACCCTTGCTGTTGTGAGTGTAAACTTGTACAATTTGTAAATCAATTTGTCAGTTTCTTGGAAAACTTGGTATTGTTATACCTCAAGACCTAACATTATCACTTCTGGGCATATACCCCAAAGGTACCCTACTGTGTGAAAATACTTGCTCAATTATGTTCATAGGTGCTTTATTCATAAGATTCAGAAATTTAAATCAACATAGATACCCAGTAACTGAAGAATGGATAAAAATGGCATATCTAAAAATTTAAACAGTATCCAGCTATTAAAATAAAATTATCATGAATATTCCAGGCAAAGAGATGGAACTTGAGAATAGTATCTACAGTGAAGTAGCCTAGTCCAGAAAGGAAATGCATAGTATGTAGTCACTTACAAATGGGTATTAGCTATAAAATCAGGATACTCACACTATACTCCATAGAAACAAAAAAGCTAAAGATGAAGGAAGAACCAAGCAAGGATGATCAGAGTTCACTTTGAAGGAGAGAATAAACTAGTCATATGAGGCATATGGTGGGAGGAAATTGTGAGGGAGAAGAAATGCCCTGGAGATTAAGGGTGTGGATTAAGGATTATATGTGAGGAGAAACTGGAGAGAGCCAGAAGGTAGTAAATATGAATGAACAGCTACAGGTGGCAGAGTTTGGGTTAAGGGCCATCTATCAGGTATGCCATATATCTTGGATAGGGTAGGTTCCAAATAATCAGTGGGGGATGAAATTAGCAGAGATTCAGAACAGTGTTTGAAAAATATGCAAGTATTTATTTACTTTCATGTATGAAGTTATTTGGACTCTGCTTTTACTTTTGCACATCCAGTGTGTGTGTGTGTGTGTGTGTGTGTGTGTGTGTGTGTGTGTGTGTGTGAGAGAGAGAGAGAGAGAGAGAGAGAGAGAGAGAGAGAGAGAGAGAGGGGCAGAGAGAATTTTCTCTCTACTCTCCAATAACTGGCACCAATAGGAAGCAACTCCTAGTATCTGGATCCACTCACATTAACCAGAGTCAGGACTGACTCAATATTGTCTCTGTGCTCGAATTTAACCTCTAGTGTCAGAGCTGGGTTTCTTTTGGCACCAATGGGCATACACATGCTGGACCTTAGCTCTCCTGGCAATATATAGCTTGGTATTCATGTGGGTTCCAAACAACTTCAGCAACTTCTATCCCTAGAGCTGTTGTGTTGAATCCTTCCCCTAACTTTGTTGTCTTGTCTGGCCTTCATGGGAGCAGAAGGGCCTGCCATTGACAGAGTTGATGTCACAGAATGGGAGATACCAAGGGAAAGCATCCATTTTCTGAGACGTGGAGGGGATAGGGATGAGGGACAGACTGTGGGAGGCAGACACTTGGAGTAGTGACAGCAATCAGGATGTAAAGTGAATAAATTTTAAATTTTCTAAAGAAGCCAAGTGAAGCAAATTAGTAGGAAGCTTACTCTCTGTGCACTCAGCTTGAGTTCTTCCCAAATTCCTTGGTTATTGGTGGCAATAACCCAAGCAAAGGCTCTCCTACTGTGTTTCCTTTGTGTATTGTATTTGTATTTGTCACAAATTAAGAATTTTATGACTACATGAAAGATATATATAGATATATGTATATAAATATCTATCTATATTTATATCTGTCTGTATGTCTATGTATCTATCTATGTATCTATGTATCTATCTATGTATCTATCTATGTATCTATCTATGTATCTATCTATGTATCTATCTATGTATCTATCTATGTATCTATATCTATCTATCTATCTATCTATCTATCTATCTATCTACCTATCTATCTATAAAATTGAGGTTCATAAGATGAAGAAAGCCACAAATCACTTTTGCTTTTTAATTCCAGGTAATAGAATGAAGCATAGTTGTTTACTGACTCTAAATATACTTTTTTGCTTACTAAAATTGTGATTCATTTAAAAATACCTGTTTGACACCTGACAGTTAAAAGTTATAAGAGAAAAGAATTTACAACTTAAAATTATTATTAATTAAATAATTATTAATATGGTTTATTTATGTTTTAATTTTGTGTCTACTTAATCATGGTTTTCCCCTGTGAGAACACAAGAAAAAAACTTGATATTCAGCTGGGATTGAAAAAGAATCAGCAATAAAATGACCCAGACCACGTTTCTAATGAGAGCCAGATGAAGGGGAATGAAAGTAAGCACAATGGGACTGTAACCCTGAAAATTGGTTCTATTCAGTGAGGCATAATGTAGATCTGGGGGGAAAGGGAAGGCTTGATCAGGTGGTGTGTATTTTCTTTTGTATAATTATTCACAAGGGGATTAATTGAGAGTATATCAACAACTCTCTCAGAAGCTTCTTTTATTTGCTTTCATATTCACTCACTTTTGTTCCAGCAAGTTTTTTGCTTCTTTCTTCATTTCTTCTATCCCCAACTCATCATTCAGTAAAATTGAAACTTTGGATAGTCAGTTGGATGGTGCCTTGCCAGGACAAACATGTGAAGGAATGTTTCATTAAAGTGGACACAGGTGTGAAAGTCTAAGACAGACACTTCAAGGAATGTTTTGCTGAAGCAGACACAAGAGAAAGATTGTTGAAAGCACATGTGAAGAAGAAAACATGCATGTATTGGTCTGCCTAATATTGATTTGTTGAGCTGCATTTGCCAGGACTCCACAGAAAGAAATGCAACAAAAATCTTCTAGTGCTCTGCTGCAGTTTCTTGCCAATTCTGTGGACACTGGCAGATTGACAGAGTGATGTCAGCTGAGAGAGGCACTTCTTCTGAGGCAACATATGTGATGACAAGAACTAGGGAAGACAGGTGAAGTTTGAAATGTATAAATAAGACTTAATGGACAATGGTAAAGTATGTGCTGTTCTTGCTTATTGGGGTCACTGCAATATTTGTAGGTTACTACTAGTCTTCACTTACCTTTGCTTCACTGAAATAGGCCAAGCCAATAAATTCTCCTGACATTAGTCCTGGTCTTTCGTGCAGAGTCATCCTGAGGCTGAAACCTGGATGGCTCTTCTAGGTAGTGTCACTGCTGGAGCTACCCAGACTCTACCAAATCTGGACTACTGATGCATCTGTGAACTGTCTGCAAGTGGATCTAACTACTTCTGCTAACCTGTGCACTGACCTGCAGATTTCCAGACATCACAGACGGGCGTTGCCCCAAAGAACCTTTCTTTCTTTTTTTCTTTTTTATTAACTTGAGTATTTCTTATATACATTTCAAGTGTTATTCCCTTTCCCGGTTTCTGGGCAAAAATCCCCCTCCCCCCTCCCCCCTCCCCTCCCTTATGGGTATTCCCCTCCCAACCCTCTCCCCATTGCCGCCCTCCCCCCAACAGTCTAGTTCACTGGGGGTTCAGTCTTAGCAGGACCCAGGGCTTCTCCTTCCACTGGTGCTCTTACTAAGATGTTCATTGCTACCTATGTGGTCAGAGTCCAGGGTCAGTCCATGTATAGTCTTTAGGTAGTGGCTTAGTCCCTGGAAGCTCTGGTTGCTTGGCATTGTTGTACATATGGGGTCTCGAGCCCCTTCAAGCTCTTCCAGTTCTTTCTCTGATTCCTTCAACGGGGGTCCTATTCTCAGTTCAGTGGTTTGCTGCTGGCATTCGCCTCTGTATTTGCTGTATTCTGGCTGTGTCTCTCAGGAGCGATCTACATCCGGCTCCTGACGGTCTGCACTTCTTTGCTTCATCCATCTTGTCTAATTGGGTGGCTGTATATGTATGGGCCACATGTGGGGCAGGCTCTGAATGGGTGTTACTTAAGTCTCTGTTTTAATCTTTGCCTCTTTCTTCCCTGCCAAGGGTATTCTTGTTCCCCTTTTAAAGAAGGCGTGAAACATTCACATTTTGATCATCCGTCTTGAGTTTCATTTGTTCTAGGCATCTAGGGTAATTCAAGCATTTGGGCTAATAGCCACTTATCAATGAGTGCATACCATGTATGTCTTTCTGTGATTGGGTTAGCTCACTCAGAATGATATTTTCCAGTTCCAACCATTTGCCTACGAATTTCATAAAGCCATTGTTTTTGATAGCTGAGTAATATTCCATTGTGTAGATGTACCACATTTTCTGTATCCATTCCTCTGTTGAAGGGCATCTGGGTTCTTTCCAGCTTCTGGCTATTATAAATAAGGCTGCGATGAACATAGTGGAGCACGTGTCTTTTTCATATGTTGGGGCATCTTTTGGGTATATGCCCAAAAGTGGTATAGCTGGATCCTCAGGCAGTTCAATGTCCAATTTTCTGAGGATCCTCCAGACTGATTTCCAGAATGGTTGTACCAGTCTGCAATCCCACCAACAATGGAGGAGTGTTCCTCTTTCTCCGCATCCTCGCCAGCATCTGCTGTCACCTGAGTTTTTGATCTTAGCCATTCTCACTGGTGTGAGGTGAAATCTCAGTGTTGTTTTGATTTGCATTTCCCTTATGACTAAAGATGTTGAACATTTCTTTAGGTGTTTCTCAGCCATTCGGCATTCCTCAGCTGTGAATCGTTTGTTTAGCTCTGAACCCCATTTTTTAATAGGGTTATTTGTCTCCCTGCGGTCTAACTTCTTGAGTTCCAAAGAACCTTTCTAATCATGTCCATTTCTCACATATCCTTACTTTCCCACTATCTCTGTTGGCTGGTGGGTTAAAGGGAGGGTGAAGCATTTAAGAACGCTCATTTTGTACATTAAAATTTAAAAAATTAATGCTAAAATGTTTAATCTCTGCATTTTTGGATGAATCCTGTGGATTCCCTTGCTGTTGATTTCATGGTTTTATTACATACTGGCTATGTAGGATATTTGAAATTATTTCAAATTTTCTGAACTTTTTAAAATGTGTTTCATGTTCATAATGTAATCCATTTTAGATAAGTTTCCATGCCCAGATAAACAGAATGTATATTTTTATCATGTGTCTCCATCTGTCTCAGACAGGTGCTGGTACAGCCACTCAATGGACAGCTATGTTAAGCTCCTGAATGCAAGCACAACTTGGCCTCTGAAATAGTGTCAGGGTTTAGTGCCTGTAAACAGGATGGATCCAAATTTGGGCCAGTCGCTGGATTGCCTTTAGTTAAGTCTCTACTCTCTTCTGCCCTTGTGTTTATTTTAAACAGAAATGATTCTCAGTCAACAATTTTGTTGTTGGGTGACTCCATCCCAAAACTGGGGAAATTGTCTATCTCCTGGAAATTGTCTCCTCAAGTTTCATCTCCCCACTGGTAAGCATTTTAGCTAATGTCATCCTCACTGAGTCCTAGCTGCCTCTCATATCAGAGCTCTCTAGTACTTTCTAAAGTTTACCCCCACCTCACCTCCCACAGCTTCATATCTCCATTCATTCTCTTTGGAATTATTCTCTCACCCACATAACTTATTCTGACCCATTTTCCCCTCCCTCTTCCCTTTCACAACTTTCCCTTCCTCCTAGACGTTCAGTCCTTCCCTCTCACCTGCACATTCCCTGCCACCTAAGTTTCTCCTCAGAAAAGCACAAGAGGCCTCCTATGTATAACAATTGCCTAGGCAAATTATTGCTGCATGATTAGGGTATCTTCTCCTATGAAGTCTAGATAAGGCAGACATATTAAAGGAAATGGATCTAAAGGCAGGAAATGGAATTAGTGACACACCCTGATCCAATTGTTAGGCATTACACAAATTTATATAAGAGTAGGGGACTTAGGACCACCTCATGAATGCTCTTTTGTTGGTGTTTCAGTATCTGTTATCCACTATGGGCCCAATTTAGTTGATTGATTAAGATATCCTGTGTTATCCTTGACCTATTAGTATATTTCTATGCTTCCTTTTACACATTATTCCCAGAGCTCCATCTAATGTTTGGCTGTGGGTTTCTACATCTCTTTCCATCAACTGCTGGGTGAAGCCTCTCAGATAAAAGTTTTACTAGCTTCCTCTCTGCAAGTATAGGAATATCATGAATATTGTCAATCGTGAGCCCTCTCATATGGCATGGGTCTTAAGTCAGGCTAGTCTTTGGTTGGCCCAGCCCTCTATTTTGCTTCATCTTTATACATGCACATATTGCACGTAGAACAAATTATGAGTGAAAGGTTTTGTGGGTACATTGGTGTTCCTATTACTCCATTAGAAGTCTTACCTAGTTATAAGAGGTTGCTATTTCAGGTTCCAAATCTAATATTGCTAGGAGTCTTAGCTAGGGTCATGCCGATAGTTTCCTGGCAGTTTCCCTTGCCCTGGGCTTCTAGTTTATCCTAGAGATGGCACCACCAACCAATCCCAGTTCAATCTCCCAGTTCGCTTTCCCATGGTGATCATCACCACTGATCCATCCTGTTTCCCTCCCTACTCCCTCTTCCTCTCAGGACCCTACCTCAAATCTCCCACAATTATCTATTTTAATCTCCTTCTCAGTGAGATGCAAGTATCCTGCCTTAGTTCCACTTGTTAATGAGCTTCTTTGGGTCTATGGATTTTAGCATGCTGATGCTGTACTTTGTGGCTAATATCCGATTATAACTGAGTACATACCACACATGTCTTTCTGAGTCTCTTTTATCTCAAACAGGATGATAATTTCTAGTTCTATCCACTTACCTACCCATTTCATAATGCTCTATTTTTGGTAGCTGAGTAATATTCTATTGTGCAAATGCACTGTATTTTCTATATCAATTTTTCAGTTGAAAGATAGCTAGGTTGTTTCCAGTTTTGCAGGACTATTAAAAAAGTGACTCTGAACATAGTGGAGCATTTGTCCTTGTGTTAAAGAGCATTATTTGAGTATAGAGCAAGGAGTGGTATAGTTGAGTCTTAAGACAGAACTATTCCTAAATTACAGAGAAACCATCAAGTTGAATTCCAAATCAACATGGTTGTAAATGTTTGCAATTCTTACAGCAATGGACTAGTGCCTAATCCTTTACAGCATGAGTTGTTGCTTGAGATTTTGATTTTTATCTATAATATGGAAGTAAAATGGAATGTCAGGATCATTTTGATTCATATTTCCCTGATGACTATAGATCTTGAATATCTGTTAGTGATTCCTGATCTTTTGATATTCAGTTCTTGAGAATTATGTTTTTTTAATTTCATTTTTCTTGGATATTTTATGTACTTGAATTTCAAATGTTATTCCCTTTCTCCCCTCTCTCATACTCCTCCAACCTCCACCTGATTCTGTAATGATGCTTCTACTCCCACCTACTCACTCCAATCTCAATATTATCCTACATTGGTGCAATGAACCTTGACAAGACCAAAGGATTTTCCTTTGATGCACGATGGACTATGTCATCCTCTGCTACATTTGTGGCTGGAATCATGGGTTCCTCCATGTGTACTCATTGGTTGGTGGTTTAGTCCATGGCAGCTCTGGTGGGGTCCTGTTGGTTGGTATTGTTGTTCTTCCTCTGGGGTGCCAAATCTTTTCAGCTTCTTCAGTGTTCTCAAACTCCTACATTGGGGTCCCCTTGTTCAGTCCAATAGTTCTCTGAAACCATCCTCATCTGTATCAGCTGGATTCTGGCAGAACATCTCAGGAGATATCCATATCGGGCTCCTGTCAGCAAATACTTCTTGGCATAAGCAGTATTGAATGTGTTTCATGATTGGGAACAAGCCAGTAATCTCACTGGGGAGGCTAAATGCTGCCTAAAATATGGATCGAAGACTGTGTTTCTCCACAAGAAACACTGAAAAGACTAGAACCAAGGTGTTTGTTTTCAAACTTCTGGACACACAGACCATCCTGGGAACTGCAAAGAGTTTAGAATGAGGCTCTTGGTCCTAAGATGAACCTGGAGACAGGGAAATCCAGCTTAGTTCAGGGTTGAGTACCAGGATTATGGAGTGTTCTTACGCAGGAGACTTAGATGCTGGTTGATATAACAAAGGATTCCACCCTTGTGCCAATCAGTTTATTTATGGTCAAAAAGGTGCCTACTATTTATTCAATTTGGACAAAATATTAAATACCTTTTCCATGAGTGTATGCCCCAGAAATCAAGGTATATCTATATACCTCATTAAAATGGAGAAATCTGGTCTGTGTTGTCACGCCCGCCTCGGCCGGCAAGGAAGACGCAACACGGTCGGATTCTTCTCAACATCCTTTATTACAGGACCACCTCTTTGCTTGATACGGGGACCTTGAGCTGCAAAAGCTCTCGCCTTATATACACAGCAGGCTGGGTCTATGCTAGTTGTCCTTCAGAGATTGGCGGAGCATGAATCCCTCATTAGCATATTAACGTCCCTGCCAACTGATGCCAGGTGCAAAACCAGCGCATGCGCAGTACCGTTGTTCACCACAGGTGGGCGCCGGATCACCTCATTATCCTAAGGCCGCCCTGGCAAGGGGACAAGCCTGCGCATGCGTTATAAGTCATTTACTACCAGACGGGACTGGATGTCGGTGCCATCTTTGTTTTACCGAGCCGCTCCCTACATGTGTGATATGACCAGTTGTCATGATCTTCATATCGGGGTGTCATGGTCACATGATGATGATAGAAATCATATCGGGGTGTCATGGTCGCATGATAATGATAGGAATCTGATCTGTAGCAGAATTAAAAGCTTAACACTTTCAAGTGTGAGAATTTCTGGGGCTCCAAAATCTGCTTTACCTCCCGAGTTTTTCTGTCTTCTGACATGGTTCCTCATGATCCACCTGCCTGTGCCCCCTAGATCACAAAACCTTGGTGAAATCCTTTATAAATTAGCACAGATACACCAGGTGCACTCTGTCCAGACTTGATATGTGTTCAGAGATAACATGCTGGCTTTTTCTGCTGATCTCTTTACTCATAAGAACATTGCCATAATTTCCTAACCTACTTATGCATAGACAGATGGTACAATGAATTGTTCTAGTGATGATCTATTTTTTACCATTAATTAATATTATTCTACTAAGTGTTGTATGTAAGACACTAATCTGTGGGTATATCAGTATTATTTTAAAAGTCATTTTATTTCTATCTTTTTTGAACAGAAAGAGTAAAGAAGTTTTCTAAGTCTATAACATCAGGATCCTTTCCACTTCAGCATATATTCAATGGCTTCTATTTCATGGAATGTGCCTTAAGTCCATTTAAATTATGTTGGTTACTCACATAACATTTCTGACACCATTATACCAATAGCTCACTAATCAGGTCACAATGGTAGTTCACAGGAATTGCAGCTGTTTGATATTGATAATAGGAAGTAGTCTAACATTAATTTTCACGAATACTTATCAAAAGGTGGTGAAGATATATTTGGCATGTGTTCTAATGTCCCATGATCAATTGCATGAAAATATTGTTCTCCACAACAGGGCAGCAATATCTCAATGTAGAGAATTATGAGTGGAATCACAAGTGTCTATGGTGTTGTTTTGTTTTGTTTTACCTCCAGAAGCATATTTTTATGGAACTCTACTCACCACTGATTAAAAATAATGTTTTCCATCCTGTCAACTGAAAATTTATTGGAGACATATAATATCTATTGTGGGAGTTATGTCACCAATTAGGTTGTGACACTGTTTAAATCCCTTACAAATGTGTAAATATGTACGAAGTTTGTTTATTAGTGGATTTTCATAAAGTTTTTAAAAGGGCCTTATCTATTGTTAGGATCTGAATTTCTCCACACAGGAATTTGCTTACTTTTCTTTGTTTAGGCATCAACTTCTTTATGAAGTGATTTCACTTGGCATTTGTTTATTTTTGCAATGAGTACTTAAGATGATAATTATTCTACCTGTTAGCAATTGCTTGTTGGAAAAATTTGAAGACATTATCATAGACTTTAGTGTTTGGGATATAACAAAATTAAAAAAGTAAAAATATCAAGGGATATGGAGGATGAAGTAAGCTTAACCACAGCCTGGGAACCATTTGAAATTTGATATAGAACAAAGTTATTTAGAATGAGTAGGTGGCCACATGAGTTCCCTGTAGGAATAGGAAACTTCACAAGGAACATTCTCAAAGATGTTACAAATGCATAATTGTTAGCTTCAGGCATTGAGTCGGGTTGTTGTGGAACCAGATTTGGTTTTCAGAGGATTCTGTAGTTTCTTATCTCAGAGATGAACATGAATATAGAAAACAAAGTCATGGTGGATATGAAGAGGCCTACTGGTAACACTGCAGTTAAAGGTTTGCTTTTCAGTGTTTTTTTTTCTTAACCAGAAATTCAGGTGGAAATTCAAGACTGGTTTGGCCATAAAGATCTACCATATGGTTCCAGGTCACAGAAACAAATATGAACATGCTGCTAACAAACAAAATTAAGGCAGAAATCTTATAGCAATATATCTGCATCTCCAGAAGTTGGTCTTTAATGCAGCTGATCTTAAAGGGCATTGCACTGAAAGTCAGAACCACAGGCTTCATCAAATGGCCCATACTACAAGGTTTTGTGCATACAAAAATTCATTTGAAATTTTCAAAGTTGAATTAATAGGGTGTACACCAGCATCTTGGTTAGTGTCCAAA
Organism: Rattus norvegicus; assembly: GCF_021556685.1. Classification (NCBI taxonomy): domain Eukaryota; kingdom Metazoa; phylum Chordata; class Mammalia; order Rodentia; family Muridae; genus Rattus; species Rattus norvegicus. The sequence goes on from NC_141554.1 coordinate 30,290,770, forward strand.
AGACATTAAGCTGTTGACAATATGCTTCCCATAGTCCAAAGGACACAAACTGCACAACATTGTCAAATTCCCACAGCTGCCAGCATAAGCTGCTGGCAATGAGCATTTACAACTGGAAAGCTGATAAGCTGATAATTAATCCACTCAACTTGTAGATGCACTCCTTTCTACAGCTAAATCTGAAGCTAATATTGAAGAAGTATAAAGTCAAGACAGGGACACAAAGGAATTTGGCAGAACAAAATAGTCACTGTACATAGAGTACTAAGATCTCACCACATGCCACTAATTTCACACAGTTACATTTATAAAGTCTAACCATGGCCGAGCTCTCTGCACCCAAATCCTGTGGGGCAGAGAGTTGAACATCCAGAAGTATGGAACATCCTGAGACCGCAGGACAGACTGCCACTTCTGCCCACCTCTGCCCAGGTCCATGGTCTAAAAGGAAACTGCACAGTGCCTCTGGGAACAGAAATATAGGAACAGTCTGTTGCATTATGCAAGTTAAGGCAGACAAGATAAAATGAGGCCATTTTCTGTCATTGGAAGAGAAGGAATGGAGGCAGGAACACAGGTTTTACAAAGGAGAAAGAAGCAGGGAAAAAGGAACTGGGAGAACATGGCAGCAGATGTTAAGAACCTTCTCCATGGACTTAACCATGGACTGACCTAGGGCTCCAATTGCATATGTAGCAGAGAATAGCTTTGTTGGGGCACTAGTTGAGGGGAAGCTCTTGCGCCTGCCAAGGTTGGATTCCCAGGACAGTGGAATGTTGGGATTAAGGTAGGGGAGGTGGAAGGGGGGAACACCCTTGTTGGGGAGGGGAAGCAGATAGGGAGATTATAGGCAGGAAACTGGGAAATGGAAAACATTTGAAATGTAAATTAAGAAATATTCCCAACAAAAAATCATGAAGAAAGAGAAGTCTAGCCATTAATGGTTAACATAATACAAGTAAGGATATAAGAAGACTGGAAATCTAGAACCATGAAAGGATTACCATCTACAAGTGTTTTTACTCTCACAATTTCAATGTACTTGTCAAGTAATAAATTGTAAGCTTTAGTAACAAAGAATATTGATAGTAATTATAGTAGGAAAAAAAGTATATATTTTCACATGAAAGGTGATGTTTTGTCATCTGTGTTTTCAATACACATACATAAATAAATGAGAATAAAAATCACAAGGATTTTCAAATATAATTTCTAAATTACTTCTCAGGACTATCACATATCTATTGGGCAATGAATTCTGGAGAAATAACAATCAAAATAAAAATAATCCATATTTTATGAAGATGCATGTCTAAAATCCCTACATGAGACATGTATAGTCTTATATATGTATACATGCTTTAATACAAGGACAGGGACACAACACACAGGAAAAGAGATAGGAACATATAGATGCATTTCAAAAAGGAACACTAAATAGATCAAACTAACAGTGTGGAATGTTATTCTTATATACTCTTTCTGAAATGCAAAACTTTTAATATATATATATATATATATATATATATATATATTTTAAAGCCATAATAACATGACTTTCAAAGTCTCTAGATATCTGTGCCAAGGAAATTCCTCAGAGGAGAGTGATTGCTGAAACCCTGAAAGATCCTGAATTCACTCTTGAAGACTAACATCTAAAATTTACATGAAAACCATGAAGACTTGTTAATATTTCCATAACTTACCCATGAAATAAACAAATAAACACTTTTAGAAGATGCACTTTTTTGATTATTGCATATCAATTTCCCAGACTAACTTGTATATATCTCTTAGCAAAAAATAAAGACTCCACATGTAATGTATGCGCAAATTCATTTAGATGTGTCCTGCATTCATAACTTTGGAGGTAGTAAGTGTTAATGGTCATAGAAAATTATTTCCTGAGTGATGGCATGGGGTGCTTGAGTAGAATTCCAAGTAAACAAATGTTTGCAGCTACCAAGTCGGTGGTTAATTTCATTGCTACTCTCCTTGCAAAATTTATAAAGGTACTAAAATCAGGATCTTCTGGCTCAAAAACTTTCCCTCCGAAGAAAACAATACTGGACAGTTTCTGTGGCATGTGATTCCCTATTTGGAGAAAATAGTAATTGTATCCCTTGAAAAGTTACAGCCAAAATATGGGATTTCAATTGATGGTGACTTCAGTAATACCTTACTCACACCTTTTTACTTACAAAGGAAGATCTACAGCAGTGAACTGAAGTGGCAGTAAGTTTGCATTTACAACCAGAGACAGGTAAAAAATGCTATGCCACACAAATATGATAGCCTAACGGTATCTGGTATCTGGCAATTCTCATGTCTGAATCTTATAGTGTAAATGCAAGTGCTTCATACAGATCCACTTAGAAATCCCTCAAAAAACTAATTTACAGATCTATCTTCGTGTACCAATGATGAGTTGTTCCATTTGAAATATACTCTGATAATAAAAAAACTCTCAAGAGTTATTGATAAGTGCTGTTATTACTCCCTGTCATGTTGGCTGTCCTAGATGTACAAAGTGATGTTCCTTTGGTAAAAATGTCTTTCTTTTTTCTAGCAGGCTTTCAATAAAAATAAATTCTTGGAGAGTGGTGATTCTTTGTGTTAATTACTTTATGACGATATTGGTATTGTCTGGTATGAACTTGTGTACATACTATCACAGTCTCATGAATCACAGCAGCATGATGAACAGATATCATTTAGCAGTACATACCTCAATGTCTCCAACACTGTGGGTTTGTCGGTTTCTTTGTTAATTATCATCTACAGCAAACGAAGCCTATGAAATGTGTTGAGTAAGGCCAAAATCTATGAGTAAATGAGGTTTATATTAAGAGTGATCTTACTTCAATATGCCTTGATTAGAATTTTAGGACTAGGTTTCTCCTATGGTGATGACTTATCTAATATCAGGTGCTTGTCGACTTAGGCATTGTTGTAAATGGGTTCTACCTCTTGAAATGGACCCTGAGACAGTCCAATATAAATGTTGTTTGTTACTCCCATAACCTTTATAGAACTTACAAAAGTATAACATCCAGGCAGGTCACTGTATTCCTAAGGACTTGAAGCTATGTGGTTTTGTTGGTTAAATTTCTTCTGAAGTAACTATAACTGTATCTTAAAAGTATCGCGATCACTTGTAAGTAAAGATGGAAATGAGACAAAGTAAAAATATTAACCTGTTTCAAAGACTTCTCCAGAAAACATAACCAATAAGAATGCAGATTTGTTAATCCACTCTCACTGGACATATCTAAAATTGTACTTGCATGTAAGGCTCAGAAAATACGCCCAGACCCCGTGGGAAAGAGACCTCACTGCCTGGTCAGGTGGGCACTCCTGAGGCTGCAGAGCAGAAGAGACCACCAACACTGCCCACCCCTGCCCACATCCCTGGCCCAAGAGGAAACTGTATAAGGCCTCTGGGCTCCCGTGGGGGAGGGCCCAGGAGCAGCAGGACCCCTGCCTGAGACACCGCCAGAACCTGAAGGAAACAGACCGGATAAACAGTTCTCTGCACCCAAATCCCGTGGGAGGGAGGGCTAAAACTTCAGAGAGGCAGACAAGCCTGGGAAACCAGAAGAGACTGCTCTCTGTACATACATCTCGGACACCAGAGGAAAACACCAAAGGCCATCTGGAACCCTGGTGCACTGAAGCTCCCGGAAGGGGCGGCACAGGTCTTCCTGGTTGCTGCCACTGCAGAGAGCCCGTGGGCAGCACCCCTCGAGCAAACTTGAGCCTCGGGACCACAGGTAAGACCAACTTGTCTGCTGCAAGAAAGCTGCCTGGTGAAATAGGGACACACAGAGGCAGAACTCCTCTAGGACAGGGCACCTCCTGTGTTTTCCGGAAATCACACACCCGCGGATCCCGGCCCGCAGCAGCTCTCTGCTCCCAGACCCCGTGGGAAAGAGACCTCACCGCCTGGTCAGGTGGGCACTCCTGAGGCTGCAGAGCTGAAGAGACCACCAACACTGCCCACCCCTGCCCACATCCCTGGCCCAAGAGGAAACTGTATAAGGCCTCTGGGCTCCCGTGGGGGAGGGCCCAGGAGCAGCAGGACCCCTGCCTGAGACACCGCCGGAACCTGAAGGAAACAGACCGGATAAACAGTTCTCTGCACCCAAATCCCGTGGGAGGGAGAGCTAAACCTTCAGAGAGGCAGACAAGCCTGGGAAAACAGAAGAGACTGCTCTCTGCACACACATCTCAGACGCCAGAGGAAAACACCAAAGGCCATCTGGAAACCTGGTGCACTGAAGCTCCCGGAAGGGGCAGCACAGGTCTTCCTGGTTGCTGCCACTGCAGAGAGCCCGTGGGCAGCACCCCACGAGCGAACTTGAGCCTCGGGACCACAAGTAAGACCAACTTTTCTGCTGCAAGAAAGCTGCCTGGTGAACTCAAGACACAGGCCCACAGGAAGAGCTGAAGACCTGTAGAGAGGAAAAACTACACGCCCGAAAGCAGAACACTCTGTCCCCATAATTGACTGAAAGAGACGAAAACAGGAGCACTCCTGACACACAGGCTTATAGGACAGTCTAGCCACTGTCAGAAATAGCAGAACAAAGTAACACTAGAGATAATCTGATGGCGAGAGGCAAGCTCAGGAACCCAAGCAACAGAAACCAAGTCTATGTGGCATCATCGGAGCCCAATTCTCCCACCAAAACAAACATGGAATATCCAAACACACCAGAAAAGCAAGATCTAGTTTCAAAATCATATTTGATCACGATGCTGGAGGACTTCAAGAATGACGTGAAGAACTCCCTTAGGGAAACACAGGAAAACATTAATAAACAAGTAGAAGCCTACAGAGAGGAATCGCAAAAATCCCTGAAAGAATTCCAGGAAAACACATTCAAACAGTTGAAGGAATTAAAAATGGAAATAGAAGCAATCAAGAAAGAACACATGGAAACAACCCTGGATATAGAAAACCAAAAGAAGAGACAAGGAGCTGTAGATACAAGCTTCACCAAAAGAATACAAGAGATGGAAGAGAATCTCAGGAGCAGAAGATTCCATAGAAATCATTGACTCAACTGTCAAAGATAATGTAAAGCGGAAAAAGCTACTGGTCCAAAACATACAGGAAATCCAGGAATCAATGAGAAGATCAAACCTAAGGATAATAGGTATAGAACAGAGTGAAGACTCCCAGCTCAAAGGACCAGTAAATATCTTCAACAAAATCATAGAAGAAAACTTCCCTAATCTAAAAAAAGAGATATCCATAGGCATACAAGAAGCCTACAGAACTCCAAATAGATTGGACCAGAAAAGAAACACCTCCTGTCACATAATAGTCATAACACCAAACGCACAAAATAAAGAAAGAATGTTAAAAGCAGTAAGGGAAAAAGGTCAAGTAACATATAAAGGCAGACCTATCAGAATCACAACAGACTTCTCGCCAGAAACTGTGAAGGCCAGAAGATTCTGGACTGATGTCATACAGACCCTAAGGGAACACAAATGCCAGCCCAGGTTACTGTATCCTGCAAAACTCTCAATTAACATAGATGGAGAAACCAAGATATTCCATGACAAAACCAAATTTACACAATATCTTTCTACAAATCCAGCACTACAAAGGATAATAAAGGGTAAAGCCCAACATAAGGAGGCAAGCTATACCCTAGAAGAAGCAAGAAACTAATCGTCTTGGCAACAAAAGAAAGAGAATGAAAGCACACAAACATAACCTCACATGCAAATATGAATATAACGGGAAGCAATAATCACTATTCCTTAATATCTCTCAACATCAATGGCCTCAACTCCCCAATAAAAAGACATAGATTAACAAACTGGATACGCAACAAGGACCCTGCATTCTGCTGCCTACATGAAACACACCTCAGAGACAAAGACAGACATTACCTCAGAGTGAAAGGCTGGAAAACAATTTTCCAAGCAAATGGTCAGAAGAAGCAAGCTGGAGTATCCATTCTAATATCAAATAAAATCAATTTTCAACTAAAAGTCATCAAAAAAGATAAGGAAGGACACTTCATATCCATCAAAGGAAAAATCCACCAAGATGAACTCTCAATCCTAAATATCTATGCCCCAAATACAAGGGCACCTACATATGTAAAAGGAACCTTACTAAAGCTCAAAACACCCATTGCCCCTCACACAATAATAGTGGGAGATTTCAACACCCCACTCTCATCAATGGACAGATCATGGAAACAGAAATTAAACAGAGATGTAGACAGACTAAGAGAAGTCATGAGCCAAATGGACTTAACAGATATTTATAGAACATTCTATCCTAAAGCAAAAGGATATACCTTCTTCTCAGCTCCTCATGGTACTTTCTCCAAAATTGACCATATAATTGGGCAAAATACGGGCCTCAACAGGTACAGAAAGATAGATATAATCCCATGTGTGCTATCGGACCACCACCCCTAAAATTGGTCTTCAATAACAATCAAGGAAGAATGCCCACATATACTTGGAAATTGAACAATGCTCTACTCAATGATAACCTGGTCAAGGAAGAAATAAAGAAAGAAATTAAAAAATTTTTAGAATTTAATGAAAATGAAGGTACAACATACCCAAACTTATGGGACACAATGAAAGCTGTGCTAAGAGGAAAGCTCATAGAGCTGAGTGCCTGCAGAAAGAAACAGGAAAGAGCATATGTCAGCAGCTTGACAGCACACCTAAAAGCTCTAGAACAAAAAGAAGCAAATACACCCAGAAGGAGTAGAAGGCAGGAAATAATCAAATTCAGAGCTGAAATCAACCAAGTAGAAACAAAAAGGACCATAGAAAGAATCAACAGAACCAAAAGTTGATTCTTTGAGAAAATCAACAAGATAGATAAACCCTTAGCCAGACTAACGAGAGGACACAGAGAGTGCGTCCAAATTAACAAAATCAGAAATGAAAAGGGAGACATAACAACAGATTCAGAGGAAATTCAAAAAATCATCAGATCTTACTATAAAAACCTATATTCAACAAAACTTGAAAATCTTCAGGAAATGGACAATTTCCTAGACAGATACCAGGTACCGAATTTAAATCAGGAACAGATAAACCAGTTAAACAACCCCATAACTCCTAAGGAAATAGAAGCAGTCATTAAAGGTCTCCCAACCAAAAAGAGCCCAGGTCCAGACGGGTTTAGTGCAGAATTCTATCAAAGCTTCATAGAAGACCTCATACCAATATTATCCAAACTATTCCACAAAATTGAAACAGATGGATCACTACCGAATACCTTCTACGAAGCCACAATAACTCTTATACCTAAACCACACAAAGACACAACAAAGAAAGAGAACTTCAGACCAATTTCCCTTATGAATATCGACGCAAAAATACTCAACAAAATTCTGGCAAACCGAATCCAAAGCACATCAAAACAATCATCCACCATGACCAAGTAGGCTTCTTCCCAGGCATGCAGGGATGGTTTAATATACGGAAAACCATCAACGTGATCCATTATATAAACAAACTGAAAGAACAAAACCACATGATCATTTCATTAGACGCTGAGAAAGCATTTGTCAAAATTCAACACCCCTTCATGATAAAAGTCCTGGAAAGAATAGGAATTCAAGGCCCATACCTAAACATAGTAAAAGCCATATACAGCAAACCAGTTGCTAACATTAAACTAAATGGAGAGAAACTTGAAGCAATCCCACTAAAATCAGGGACTAGACAAGGCTGCCCACTCTCTCCCTACTTATTCAATATAGTTCTTGAAGTTCTAGCCAGAGCAATCAGACAACAAAAGGAGGTCAAGGGGATACAGATCGGAAAATAAGAGGTCAAAATATCACTATTTGCAGATGATATGATAGCATATTTAAGTGATCCCAAAAGTTCCACCAGAGAACTACTAAAGCTGATAAACAACTTCAGCAAAGTGGCTGGGTATAAAATTAACTCAAACAAATCAGTAGCCTTCCTCTACACAAAAGAGAAACAAGCCAAGAATGAAATTAGGGAAACGACACCCTTCATAATAGACCCAAATAATATAAAGTACCTCGGTGTGACTTTAACCAAGCAAGTAAAAGATCTGTACAATAAGAACTTCAAGACACTGAAGAAGGAAATTGAAGAAGATCTCAAAAGATGGAAAGATCTCCCATGCTCATGGATTGGCAGGATTAATATAGTAAAAATGGCCATTTTACCAAAAGCAATCTACAGATTCAATGCAATCCCCATCAAAATACCAATCCAATTCTTCAAAGAGTTAGACAGAACAATGTGCAAATTCATCTGGAATAAAAAACCCAGGATAGCTAAAGCTATCCTCAACAATAAAGGGACTTCAGGGGGAATCACTATCCCTGAACTCAAGCAGTATTACAGAGCAATAGTGATAAAAACTGCATGGTATTGGTACAGAGACAGACAGATAGACCAATGGAATAGAATTGAAGACCCAGAAATGAACCCACACACCTATGGTCACTTGATTTTTGACAAAAGGAGCCAAAACCATCAAATGGAAAAAAGATAGCATTTTCAGCAAATGGCGCTGGTTCAACTGGAGGTCAACATGTAGAAGAATGCCGATCGATCCATGCTTATCACCCTGTACAAAGCTTAAGTCCAAGTGGATCAAGGACCTCCAAATCAAACCAGACACACTCAAACTAATAGAAGAAAAACTAGGGAAGCATCTGGAACACATGAGCACTGGAAAAAATTTCCTAAACAAAACACCAATGGCTTACGCTCTAAGATCAAGAATCGACAAATGGGATCTCATAAAACTGCAAAGCTTCTGTAAGGCAAAGGACACTGTGGTTAGGACAAAACGGCAACCAACAATTTGGGAAACATCTTTACCAATCCTACAACACATAGAGGCCTTATATCCAAAGTATTCAAAGAACTCAAGAAGTTAGAACGCAGGGAAACAAATAACCCTATTAATAAATGGGGTTCAGAGCTAAACAAAGAATTCACAGCTGAGGAATGCTGAATGGCTGAGAAACACCTAAAGAAATGTTCAACATCTTTAGTCATAAGGGAAATACAAATCAAAACAACCCTGAGATTTCACCTCACACCAGTGAGAATGGCTAAGATCAAAAACTCAGGTGACAGCAAAGGCTGGCGAGGATGTGGAGGAAGAGGAACACTCCTCCATTGTTGGTGTGATTGCAAACTGGTACAACCATTCTGGAAATCAGTCTGGAGGATCCTCAGAAAATTGGACATTGAACTGCCTGAGGATCCAGCTATACCTCTCTCGGGCATATACCCAAAAGATGTCCCAACATATAAAAAAGACACGTGCTCCACTATGTTTATTGCAGCCTTATTTATAATAGCCAGAAGCTGGAAAGAACCCAGATGCCCTTCAACAGAGGAATGGATACAGAAAATGTGGTACATCTACACAATGGAATATTACTCAGCTATCAAAAACAACGACTTTATGAAATTCGTAGGCAAATGTTTGGAACTGGAAAACATCATCCTGAGTGAGCTAACCCAATCACAGAAAGACATACATGGTATGCACTCATTGATAAGTGGCTATTAGCCCAAATGCTTGAATTACCCTAGATGCCTAGAACAAATGAAACTCAAGACAGATGATCAAAATGTGAATGCTTCACTCCTTCTTTAAAAGGGGAACAAGAATACCCTTGGCAGGGAAGAGAGAGGCAAAGATTAAAACAGAGACTGAAGGAACACCCATTCAGAGCCTGCCCCACATGTGGCCCATACATATACAGCCACCCAATTAGACAAAATGGATGAATCAAAGAAGTGCAGACCAACAGGATCCGGATGTAGATCGCTCCTGAGAGACACAGCCAGAATACAGCAAATACAGAGGCGAATGCCAGCAGCAAACCACTGAACTGAGAATAGGTCCCCTGTTGAAGGAATCAGAGAAAGAACTGGAAGAGCTTGAAGGGGCTCGAGACCCCAAAACTACAACAATGCCAAGCAACCAGAGCTTCCAGGGACTAAGCCACTACCTAAAGACTATACATGGACTGACCCTGGACTCTGACCCCATAGGTAGCAATGAATATCCTAGTAAGAGCACCAGTGGAAGGGGAAGCCCTGGGTCCTGCTAAGACTGAACCCCCAGTGAACTAGACTGGTGGGGGGAGGGCGGCAATGGGGGGAGGGTTGGGAGGGGAACACCCATAAGGAAGGGGAGTGGGGAGGGGGATGTTTGCCCGGATACCGGGAAAGGGAATAACACTCGAAATGTATATAACAAATACTCAAGTTAATAAAAAAAAAAAAAGAAAATACTGTGAAGGTGGAGCTGAAAGATTATACCATAAGAGTATTATGGAGTTACTTTTCAGATTGTATCCCTAAGTTATATCAGAAGACATAACTATAAAATCTCACAATCATTACTGTTCAAATATTGGAAGCAGAAGAATGATATCAAAGAGCATGTAAAACTGGGAAGGAACAAGACAAGGAGACCCCAAACCTAGAAAATATATTATAGGCAACTCAGGGAAGCTGAAATTGGAGAGTTGGTATTATCCAAGGAAAAGAAAACCAGAGTCAAATGATCAACCTTGAAAACATTTACAAAGTTGGCATTCATTACACAGACTACATAGTAATATGTATATGTATATATGTATGTGTTTGTGTATACATATATAAACATAAATTCATATAAAAACTTGTGTGTGTGTGTGTGTGTGTGTGTGTTGAGGTTGGTGTACACCTCTGTATGTAGGCACAAAATAACTTTCAGTATAATACTGCAGATTTGTCAGAAAAAATTGAGGGTTATCAGAAGGATTTGTTAGGAAGAAATGGAATTAAAGTATAATCTTAAAAACAAATGTAAAGTATGTGCTCTTACAAACTTTAAAGTATAAAAATGATGAATGTATTCATATATGCCACCTACCCTGTTTAAGTCTGATTTGGTTAATTACTTAAACTCACCCACAATTTCTAATAAATTAGTAATTGAAAAATCTACTATCCCAAAGTATCAAAGAAAAAGAGACACATTAATTGCAGATTTTATGAGAATTTCACAATAAAGTTAAGGCTAATATTCTCCAAATTATTTCATAACATAAAAACTGAAGTAATGTATTTTAATGCATTTTATCATACCCACTATTGTCCCAAATCCATACCATAAAAAGATCTAAGTAAAATTAAAGACAAAGTTTTCTATGTATTAGATGCAAACCCTTTTTACCAAAATTCAGTGTAAATGAATAAGGACATGGAAGAAATACTGTCCATAGTATTTATGTTGGCTCCATCATAGAGATGTGGAGATAATTCACATATAATAAAACTCCTGAATAAATAGGGATGCAAGATATATACCTCAACATAATAAAAGCAGTTTAACAAAAGCCCATAACTAAAAGTAAATAGAAAAAAATGGGGATGAAGAAAATAAAACATTCCATAATAAAATGAAATTTGAATACTATCTACTCATATATTCAAACCCACAGTTTGTAACAGAAGTTAATACCACGGGGATAACTATACTCATGAAGACATAGGAAATAATCATACGAACTAACTGGAAGAACACATATACACATATACATACATACATACATACATACATACATACATACATACACACACACACACACACATACCTACAGAGAGACAGAGTGAGAGAGAGAGAAAGACAGACAGATGAAGAGAGAGAGAGAAAAAAGAGAGAGAGACAGTGAGAGAGAGAGACAGAGACAGAGAGACAGAGAGAGAAAGAGAGAGAAACTCACATACAGATAAAAAGCATACTACCATCATCACCATAAGAAACAACAGAAAAAAAAAAACCCAGGAATTAACAATCATTGGCCATTAATGTCTTTTTATTTCTGACACATTCTGGTATATGTAACTATATGGAAACAAAATCAGGATCCATCTTTCAGTTGCATACAAGGAACAGATATCAGCATGTGAACAGTTTTCATGGTATTTGATTAAATTTTTTGATCAATATGTGTCAACATCCAGTGCATTGTGGGCCCTGAGTTTTGTCACAAGTAACCAGGACACAGGGGGTGTAGAGCAAAGGCAGAAGCAACTGCATGCAGTTCCAAGCTTTATTAATTCTTATTTTTTCCATGTGGAAAGGTTTAATGAGAGAAGAATAGAAGAGCAGAAAGGGGGCCGGCTGTAGGCATGTAGAGAGGGGGGTGGTGTGGGGATGGGGGCAAGAACAGCGAAGAACAAAGAGCAAGAGGGGGTAAAAGTTTATTAATCCTTATATAGACATGAATATGCATTACTTCAATTTCCATTTTCGCAAGAGATCATAAGATCGTTATTCCCATGATACCAGGAACAACTGAGGCAAGACTAAACAAAAAAATTATGACTAAACAAAGGTTTCTTTTTAAAATATTCACATAACAAATCAAACCTCTTATTGTTATCAAAGTATACTTGCCATTATCAAGAGAGCGTGAGAACTGCTTCTGTAGAAACAGGACACAGTCGAACATATGTTTAGGCCAAGTGAGAAAAACATTTTCTTCTAAAGGGCGGCATTCCAGCCTCTACTTGCACCTGTCACCAGTCCTTATTTAACCCTGCCTGGGAGCTGCATCTGTATGCCTCCACAATTCCTTCTCTCCTTTATTTTTTGTTTTAAAAGTAACACTTGGGGTTGGGGATTTAGCTCAGAGGTAGAGCGCTTGCCTAGGAAGCGCAAGGCCCTGGGTTCGGTCCCCAGCTCCGAAAAAAAAAAGAAAAAAGAAAAAAAAAGTAACACTTTCCACAAGAGAGCTAAATGCCCTTGTAGGGGTTTAATCATGCAAAAATAAAGCAACATAATACATAATACACATAATATTATGGCAAAACTAGCTCCTCCCATACTATGGAAAATACTTTGAAGCCAACTTTGGGATCTAATCCTGTCAAGTGATCAGCCAATAATTTAGCTATTTCCTCAGGGGTAGTTCCTCTAGCTGTTTGTCAAAAATTTTTCATTAGATATATTTCTTCACTTACATTTCAAATGTTCTTCTCCTTCCCGGTTTCCTGTCCCTAAGCCCACATTCCCTCCCCTTCCCCTCCCCCATGTAGGTATTCCCCCTATACATCCTCCTTATTGCCCACCCCATATTCCCTTGCAATGGGGGTTGAACCTTGGCAGGACCAAGGGCTTCCCCTTCCACTGGTGCCCCAACAATTCTATTTTCTGCTACATATGCAGTTGGAGCCCTGGGTCAGTCCATGTATAGTCTTTCAGTGGTGGTTTAGTCCCTGGAAGCTCTTGTTGTTGGCATTATTGTTTTTATGGGGTTGCAAGCTCCTTCACCTCTTTCAGTACTTCCTGTAATTCCCCACATTGGGGTCCTATTCTTAGTTTTGTGGTTTGCTGCTAGCATTGTCCTCTGTATTGGACATGCTCTGGATGTGTCTCTCAGGAGAGCTCTATATCCCAAGTAAACAGGCATTCATACATATAATTTTTGTTGAATAATCATAATAGAATCTTGATTCATATTAAACTGAATAGAGGAATGAATACATGAATACAAACAGCAGTTAATATAAGCAAATCTATGAGTAAAATTAAATCTACCTATTAATAATATATGGCATAGGAATACAAGTAGTAACCTTTTCTTTTTTAAATGTAAAATTATACTGAGAGGCAGATTAAACAGTCCCAGAGACACTTCCATTAGCAAGCACAAATTCTTTTAATATAGCAGGAGTCTTCCACAAATGAATTTAAAATGTAGTAGACCTTTTCGCAGAGGCCAGTCAATTATCAGTAGTATCACCATCTCCCCATTCCATCAGCAACGATCGATTAAGATGTTCATTCTTCTCTCTGCTCATTCTGTTGACATTAGAAAAATCACCAGTGGTAATATTCCATTCTGAACATGTATTTATAAATTGGCCATAAGGACCCCAATTTTTCCATTTATCTTGATTTTTTTCAAAAGTACCAAGGCAATTTTTTCAAGTGAATGGATGATATTATGCCTGTGACATTTATTCCCTGTAATAGACAATTTTGATAACCCATTTGTAGGCATGGTCTCAGTCCTAAATATAAAGGCATCTTTGAGCCAGCGTAAGAAAAATTATACAAAGCTCCATCATGCCTATTCAAATAAGTCAAATTATTCCAAGGAGATGAGAAAATGCTTGGAATAGTATATAAAACCATATCTGTTTCCCCTCAAGGAGCAGGTTCAAATAAATGTGGATTAAGAATATAAGCCCAAAAAGTCACATTGGTCTCAGCAGAAGATACCATAAGTAAAGCACACATTGCTAAAAATAAATGTTCAGCAGTAAAGGACTTTCCTGTAGAAGACAACATTTTTTGTCCTTCAGTGGTTAATCGCTTCACCTGACATCACATACATAATGGGGTTGTCACAGCATGTATCCTTCTCCATTGTTGTTTATCAACATTAAGAGAATACATGGATTCAGTAACCAAAGACACTGCTTTTATCTCCGAAGGACTTGTATCAGGAGAAAATGTAGCTGGTTTAATTCCTGCAAGAGTAAGGCACAATTCTTTTTTTTTTTCATTTTTATTTTTTTAACTTGAGTATTTCTTATTTACATTTCGAGTGTTATTCCCTTTCCCGGTTTACAGGCCAACATCCCCCTAATGCCTCCCCCTCCCCTTCTTTATGGGTGTTCCCTTCCCCATCCTCCCCCCATTGCCGCCTTCCCCCCAACAATCATGTTCAGTATTAGCAGGGCCCAGCGCTTCCCCTTACACTGATGATCTTACTAGGATATTCAATGCTACCTATGAGGACAGAGTCCAGGGTCAGTCCATGTATAGTCTTTAGGTAGTGGCTTAGTCCCTGGAAGCTCTGGTTGCTTGGCATTGTTGTTCACATGGGGTCTCCAGCCCTTTCAAGCTCTTCTAGTTCTTTCTCTGATTCCTTCAACGGGAGTCCTGTTCTCAGATTAGTGGTTTGCTGCTTGCATTTGCCTATGAATTTGCTGTATTCTGAGTGTGTCTCTCAGGACAGATCTACATCCGTCTCCTGTTGGCCTGCACTTCTTTGCTTCATCCATCTTGTCTAATTGGGTGGCTGTATATGTATGGGCCACATGTGGGGCAGGCTGAGTGGGTGTTCCTTTTGTCTCTGTTTTAATCTTTGCCTCTCTATTCCCTGCCAAAGGTATTCTTGTTCCCCTTTTAAAGAAGGAGTGAAGCATTCACATTTTGATCATCTGTCTTGAGTTTCATTTGTTCTAGGCATCTAGGGTAATTCAAGCATTTGGGCTAATAGCCACTTATCAATGAGTGCGTACCATGTGTGTTTCTCTGTGATTGGGTTACCTCACTCGGGATGATATTTTCCAGTTCCAACCATTTGCCTACGAATTTCATAAAGTCATTGTTTTTGATAGCTGAGTAATATTCCATTGTGTAGATGTACCACATTTTCTGTATCCATTCCTCTGTTGAAGGGCATCTGGGTTCTTCCCAGCTTCTGGCTATTATAAATAAGGCTGCGATGAACATAGTGGAGCACGTGTCTTTTTTTATATGTTGGGGCATGTTTTGGGTATATGCCCAAGAGAGGTATAGCTGGATCCTCAAGCAGTTCAATGTCCAATTTTCTGAGGAACCTCCAGACTGATTTCCAGAATGGTTGTACCAGTCTGCAATCCCACCAACAATGGAGGAGTGTTCCTCTTTCTCCACATCCTCGCCAGCATTTGCTGTCACCTGAGTTTTTGATCTTAGCCATTCTCACTGGTGTGAGGTGAAATCTCAGGGTTGTTTTGATTTGCATTTCCCTTATGACTAAAGATGTTGAAAAGTTCTTATCAGTCCATATTTGGATCCATCTCCCAGGTAACCAGAATTGTCTCCCATTCTGTAATGAGACAAAAACCTATCCCTTACCTAAATACCCATGCCTTCAGGGGGAAGTTCAATAAAGTGTCTATCTGCTCTTGATAAAACTTTACCTTGTGGTGAATTAAGAAAATTAATAACAAATAATGCATATTCCAATATCGCTCTGGGTTTGACTGCAAACTCCCTTCAGGCAGTGCAAGATCATCTCTTTCCCTCCTTTTTAATTTTTAATTTGTTGTTTCAAGGTATGGTGTATTCTTTCAACAAAAGCTGGTCCTTGTGGATTGTATTCTATACCAGTAATATGTACAATATGAGTGTTGTTGATAAAATTGTTCAAATTTATAAGAAATACATGCTAGTCCATTATCAGTTTTAATTTTAGAGGGCAATCCCATAACAGCAAAAGTTTCCAACAGATACTGTATAACATGAGCAGTGTTTCTCATGTAGCCCATATAAATTTTGAAAAAAGTATTTCTACTTACATGTATATATGAAAGGCTACCAAACTCAGAAATATGGGTTACATCCATCTGCCACAATTTATTAGGTTGCATTCCTCTGGGATTAATGCCAGATGAAATACATCTTACATGTAAAGGCTTACAAATAGAACAATTAGCAATAATTTCTTTGTATTGAGAATAGGGAATCTTATTCAATAAGTAAATATTATGCATTGGCATGATTATGACTATGTTCTTCTTCTTGGATAGTAAATGTCACTAATTAACCTACCATATGATTGCCAAATGTTAAAGGTCCTGGCAATTTTGAATGTGATCTAATATGTGTAATAAATATTCTAGAGGTACCTAATAATTATAGTCTTTTAATATGTGAAAAGAAAATATTTAATGTAGGCTTAGATGCAGAAAGAACAGCAGTCACAATATTCTGTTCTACTCCTACAACATAAGCTGAGTAAGCTATAATATTTACTTCCAGAGTAAAATCCTGGAATACATTAAATACTGCTAATACTTTTTTTTTGTTGTAGTGAACCAATAGAAGATTCCTGCACCCAAAATTTATCTTTGGTCCAATAAGCACTCTTGGTCTTAGAGCCATCAGTAAACACAGTAACAGTGGATGATAATGGATCAACAGAAATTAGTGTATTTATCACAAATTTCTGTTTTCTAAAGCAATCCTTCAATTTACTACAGGGATAAAAAATTCAGTATTTCCAGTGCAAGAAATCAGGGCTAATTCAAAAACTTCAGACATCTGCATTAAATATTCAACTTTATCTTTACTTAAGGGGAAAACAATAGCAGTACAATCATATCCCGACAGTATAACAGCTCTTTGCCTGCCTAGTTGAGAAGTTCAAGAAATCTGTTCCTCATAATTTGCTAATGTTTTGCTAAAGTTATATTTAATACATATCCATTCTAAATGCAGCACATTTTGAGCTAAAATGTCTGTACAATATTCAAAAGTATATAAAATATACAATTTAATAACTATCAGGATCAATATGTGCCAAAAATTCATCTTTCCGTTTCCAAAAAAAAATATCCTTGCATGCCTTCATATAAACACTAATATCTCCAGGCTCCTTTATATGTAATAATGTTCTGATACATTTTCTATTAGCATTCTCAAAAGCAATCCTTTTCAGCTGTTCTCTTCTAGCTTCCTCTCCTACTACTGTTCTTTCCAATATTAATTTTAGTATAGATCAAAACTTAATATATGATTCATATAAAGTCACTGTCTTTTTCACCTGACCAATATCATCCTTTATAATAAGCTGGTTGAGCCACAACTTGAACCAGTGCTAGCCTAATGATAGGAAAAGAGAAAGCAGGTAATTAATGATCATAATTGTCTGAATCTTATCGTTAATATGCAATCCTCAGTAAACTATGTAAAAAAAAAAAAAAAACGGCGCCCAGACCCGGTGAGAGAGAGACCCAACCGCCTGGTCAGGTGGGCACTCCTGAGGCTGCAGAGCGGAAGAGACCACCAACTCTGCTCACCCCTGCCCACATCCCTGGCCCAAGAGGAAACTGTATAAGGCCTCTGGGCTCCCGTGGGGGAGGGCCCAGGAGCGGCAGGACCCCTGCCTGAGACACCACCGGAACCTGAAAGAAACAGACCGGATAAACAGTTCTCTGCACACAAATCCCGTGGGAGGAAGAGCTAACAAAACCTTCAGAGAGGCAGACAAGCCTGGGAAACCAGAAGAGACTGCTCCCTGCACACACATCTCGGACGCCAGAGGAAAAAGCCAAAGACCATCTGGAACCCTGGTGCACTGAAGCTCCCAGAAACGGCGGCACAGGTCTTCCTGGTTGCTGCCGCTGCAGAGAGCCCGTGGGCAGCACCCCACGAGCGAACTTGAGCCTCAGGACCACAGGTAAGACCAAATTTTCTGCTGCAAGAAAGCTGCCTGGTGAACTCAAGACACAGGCCCACAGGAACAGCTGAAGACCTGTAGAGAGGAAAAACTACACGCCCGAAAGCAGAACACTCTGTCGCCATAACTGACTGAAAGAGAGGAAAACAGGTCTACAGCACTCCTGACACACAGGCTTATAGGACAGTCTAGCCACTGTCAGAAATAGCAGAACAAAGTAACACTAGAGATAATCTGATGGCGAGAGGCAAGCGCAGGAACCCAAGCAACAGAAACCAAGACTACATGGCACCATCGGAGCCCAATTCTCCCATCAAAACAAACATGGAATATCCAAACACACCAGAAAAGCAAGATCTATTTTCAAAATCATATTTGATCATGATGCTGGAGGACTTCAAGAAAGACATGAAGAACTCCCTTAGAGAACAAGTAGAAGCCTACAGAGAGGAATCGCAAAAATGCCTGAAAGAATAACAAAAATCAATGAAAGAATTCCAGGAAGACATAAATAAACAAGTAGAAGCCCATAGAGAGGAGACACAAAAATCCCTGAAAGAATTCCAGGAAAACACATTCAAACAGTTGAAGGAATTAAAAATGGAAATAGAAGCAATCAAGAAAGAACACATGGAAACAACCCTGGATATAGAAAACCAAAAGAAGAGACAAGGAGCTGTAGATACAAGCTTCACCAACAGAATACAAGAGATGGAAGAGAGAATCTCAGGAGCAGAAGATTCCATAGAAATCATTGACTCAACTGTCAAAGATAATGTAAAGCGGAAAAAGCTACTGGTCCAAAACATACAGGAAATCCAGGACTCAATGAGAAGATCAAACCTAAGGATAATAGGTATAGAAGAGAGTGAAGACTCCCAGCTCAAAGGACCAGTAAATATCTTCAACAAAATCATAGAAGTAAACTTCCCTAACCTAAAAAAAGAGATACCCATACACATACAAGAAGCCTACAGAACTCCAAATAGATTGGACCAGAAAAGAAACACCTCCCGTCACATAATTGTCAAAACACCAAACGCACAAAATAAAGAAAGAATATTAAAAGCAGTAAGGGAAAAAGGTCAAGTAACATATAAAGGGAGACCTATCAGAATCACACCAGACTTCTCGCCAGAAACTATGAAGGCCAGAAGATCCTGGACTGATGTCATACAGACCCTAAGAGAACACAAATGCCAGCCCAGGTTACTGTATCCAGCAAAACTCTCAATTAACATTGATGGAGAAACCAAGATATTCCATGACAAAACCAAATTTACACAATATCTTTCTACAAATCCAGCACTACAAAGGATAATAAATGGTAAAGCCCAACATAAGGAGGCAAGCTATACCCTAGAAGAAGCAAAAAACTAATCGTCTTGGCAACAAAACAAAGAGAATGAAAGCACACAAACATAACCTCACATCCAAATATGAATATAAAGGGAAGCAATAATCACTATTCCTTAATATCTCTCAATATCAGTGGCCTCAACTCTCCAATAAAAAGACATAGATTAACAAACTGGATACGCAACGAGGACCCTGCATTCTGCTGCCTACAGGAAACACACCTCAGAGACAAAGACAGACACTACCTCAGAGTGAAAGGCTGGAAAACAACTTTCCAAGGAAATGGTCAGAAGAAGCAAGCTGGAGTAGCCATTCTAATATCAAATAAAATCAATTTCCAACTAAAAGTCATCAAAAAAGATAAGGAAGGACACTTCATATTCATCAAAGGAAAAATCCACCAAGATGAACTCTCAATCCTAAATATCTATGCCCCAAATACAAGGGCACCTACATACGTAAAAGAAACCTTACTAAAGCTCAAAACACACATTGCACCTCACACAATAATAGTGGGAGATTTCAACACACCACTCTCATCAATGGACAGATCATGGAAACAGAAATTAAACAGTGATGTCGACAGAGTAAGAGAAGTCATGAGCCAAATGGACTTAACGGATATTTATAGAACATTCTATCCTAAAGCAAAAGGATATACCTTCTTCTCAGCTCCTCATGGTACTTTCTCCAAAATTGACCATATAATTGGTCAAAAAACGGGCCTCAACAGGTACAGAAAGATAGAAATAATCCCATGCGTGCTATCGGACCACCACGGCCTAAAACTGGTCTTCAATAAGAATAAGGGAAGAATGCCCACATATACGTGGAAATTGAACAATGCTCTACTCAGTGATAACCTGGTCAAGGAAGAAATAAAGAAAGAAATTAAAAACTTTTTAGAATTTAATGAAAATGAAGATACAACATACACAAACTTATGGGACACAATGAAAGCTGTGCTAAGAGGAAAACTCATAGCGCTGAGTGGCTGCAGAAAGAAACAGGAAAGAGCATATGTCAGCAGCTTGACAGCACACCTAAAAGCTCTAGAACAAAAAGAAGCAAATACACCCAGGAGGAGTAGAAGGCAGGAAATAATCAAACTCAGAGATGAAATGAACCAAGTAGAAACAAAAAGGACCATAGAAAGAATCAACAGAACCAAAAGTTGGTTCTTTGAGAAAATCAACAAGATAGATAAACCCTTAGCCAGACTAACGAGAGGACACAGAGAGTGCGTCCAAATTAACAAAATCAGAAATGAAAAGGGAGACATAACTACAGATTCAGAGGAAATTCAAAAAATCATCAGATCTTACTATAAAAACCTATATTCAACAAAATTTGAAAATCTTCAGGAAATGGACAATTTCCTAGACAGATACCAGGTATCGAAGTTAAATCAGGAACAGATAAACCAGTTA
Organism: Rattus norvegicus; assembly: GCF_021556685.1. Lineage (NCBI taxonomy): Eukaryota > Metazoa > Chordata > Mammalia > Rodentia > Muridae > Rattus > Rattus norvegicus. The sequence continues at coordinate 30,311,798 of NC_141554.1, forward strand.
AACAACCCCATAACTCCTAAGGAAATAGAAGCAGTCATTAAAGGTCTCCCAACCAAAAAGAGCCCAGGTCCAGACGGGTTTAGTGTAGAATTCTATCAAACCTTCATAGAAGACCTCATACCAATATTATCCAAACTATTCCACAAAATTGAAACAGATGGAGCACTACCGAATACCTTCTACGAAGTCACAATTACTCTTATACCTAAACCACACAAAGACACAACAAAGAAAGAGAACTTCAGACCAATTTCCCTTATGAATATCGACGCAAAAATACTCAACAAAATTCTGGCAAACCGAATTCAAGAGCACATCAAAACAATCATCCACCATGATCAAGTAGGCTTCATCCCAGGCATGCAGGGATGGTTTAATATACGGAAAACCATCACCGTGATCCAATATATAAACAAACTGAAAGAACAAAATCACATGATCATTTCATTAGATGCTGAGAAAGCATTGGACAAAATTCAACACCCCTTCATGATAAAAGTCCTGGAAAGAATAGGAATTCAATGTCCATACCTAAACATAGTAAAAGCCATATACAGCAAACCAGTTGCTAACATTAAACTAAATGGAGAGAAACTTGAAGCAATCCCACTAAAATCAGGGACTAGACAATGCTGCCCACTCTCTCCCTACTTATTTAATATAGTTCTTGAAGTTCTAGCCAGAGCAATCAGACAACAAAAGGAGGTCAAGGGGATACAGATCGGAAAAGAAGAGGTCAAAATATCACTATTTGCAGATGACATGATAGTATATTTAAGTGATCCCAAAAGTTCCACCAGAGAACTACTAAAGCTGATAAACAACTTCAGCAAAGTGGCTGGGTATAAAATTAACTCAAATAAATCAGTTGCCTTCCTCTATACAAAAGAGAAACAAGCCGAGAAAGAAATTAGGGAAACGACACCCTTCATAATAGACCCAAATAATATAAAGTACCTCGGTGTGACTTTAACCAAGCAAGTAAAAGATCTGTACAATAAGAACTTCAAGACACTGAGGAAAGAAATTGAAGAAGACCTCAGAAGATGGAAAGATCTCCCATGCTCATGGATTGGCAGGATTAATATAGTAAAAATGGCCATTTTACCAAAAGCAATCTACAGATTCAATGCAATCCCCATCAAAATACCAATCCAATTCTTCAAAGAGTTAGACAGAACAATGTGCAAATTCATCTGGAATAAAAAACCCAGGATAGCTAAAGCTATCCTCAACAATAAAAGGACTTCAGGGGGAATCACTATCCCTGAACTCAAGCAGTATTACAGAGCAATAGTGATAAAAACTGCATGGTATTGGTACAGAGACAGACAGATAGACCAATGGAATAGAATTGAAAACCCAGAAATGAACCCACACACCTATGGTCACTTGATTTTTGACAAAGGAGCCAAAACCATCCAATGGAAAAAAGATAGCATTTTCAGCAAATGGTGCTGGTTCAACTGGAGGGCAACATGTAGAAGAATGCCGATCGATCCATGCTTATCACCCTGTACAAAGCTTAAGTCCAAGTGGATCAAGGACCTCCACATCAAACCAGACACACTCAAACTAATAGAAGAAAAACTAGGGAAGCATCTGGAACACATAGGCACTGGAAAAAATTTCCTGAACAAAACACCAATGGCTTATGCTCTAAGATCAAGAATCAACAAATGGGATCTCATAAAACTGCAAAGCTTCTGTAAGGCAAAGGACACTGTGGTTAGGACAAAACGGCAACCAACAGATTGGGAAAAGATCTTTACCAATCCTACAACAGATAGAGGCCTTATATCCAAAATATACAAAGAACTCAAGAAGTTAGACCGCAGGGAAACAAATAACCCTATTAAAAAATGGGGTTCAGAGTTAAACAAAGAATTCACAGCTGAGGAATGCCGAATGGCTGAGAAACACCTAAAGAAATGTTCAACATCTTTAGTCATAAGGGAAATGCAAATCAAAACAACCCTGAGATTTCACCTCACACCAGTGAGAATGGCTAAGATCAAAAACTCAGGTGACAGCAGATGCTGGCGAGGATGTGGAGAAAGGGGAACACTCCTCCATTGTTGGTGGGATTGCAGACTGGTAAAACCATTCTGGAAATCAGTCTGGAGGTTCCTCAGAAAATTGGACATTGAACTGCCTGAGGATCCAGCTATACCTCTCTTGGGCATATACCCAAAAGATGCCTCAACATATAAAAGAGACATGTGCTCCACTATGTTCATCGCAGCCTTATTTATAATAGCCAGAAGCTGGAAAGAACCCAGATGCCCTTCAACAGAGGAATGGATACAGAAAATGTGGTACATCTACACAATGGAATATTACTCAGCTATCAAAAAAAACGAGTTTATGAAATTCGTAGGCAAATGGTTGGAACTGGAAAATATCATCCTGAGTGAGCTAACACAATCACAGAAAGACATACATGGTATGCACTCATTGATAAGTGGCTATTAGCCCAAATGCTTGAATTACCCTAGATCCCTAGAACAAACGAAACTCAAGACGGATGATCAAAATGTGAATGCTTCACTCCTTCTTTAAATGAGGAAAAAGAATACCCTTGGCAGGGAAGGGAGAGGCAAAGATTAAAACAGAGACTGAAGGAACACCCATTCAGAGCCTGCCCCACATGTGGCCCATACATATACAGCCACCCAATTAGACAAGATGGATGAAGCAAAGAAGTGCAGACCGACAGGAGCCGGATGTAGATCGCTCCTGAGAGACACAGCCAGAATACAGCAAATACAGAGGCGAATGCCAGCAGCAAACCACTGAACTGAGAATAGGTCCCCTGTTGAAGGAATCAGAGAAAGAACTGGAAGAGCTTGAAGGGGCTCGAGACCCCAAAACTACAACAATGCCAAGCAACCAGAGCTTCCAGGGACTAAGCCACTACCTAAAGACTATACATGGACTGACCCTGGACTCTGACCCCATAGGTAGCAATGAATATCCTAGTAAGAGCACCAGTGGAAGGGGAAGCCCTGGGTCCTGCTAAGACTGAACCCCCAGTGAACTAGTCTATGGGGGGAGGGCGGCAATGGGGGGAGGGTTGGGAGGGGAACACACATAAGGAAGGGGAGTGGGGAGGGGGATGTTTGCCCGGAAACCGGGAAAGGGAATAACACTCGAAATGTATATAAGAAATACTCAAGTTAATAAAAAAAAAAAAAAAAAAAAAAAAGAAATGTCTTAACCACCCACACAGAAAAAAGGAGGGGAATATTTTTAGGTGTATCTGATGACTCTGGTAAGTTATGCACTCATTTTCATGATTCTGGGAACTGTAAAATTTCCTTCCTGATGCCCACTAGTCATTAAAAGTTGTCCTTCTCAAAAAAAAAAAAAAAAAAAAAAAAAAAAAAAAAAAAAAAAAAAACGGCTTCAGGCATTGGTGCAGACAGGGAAACTTTTACTTTCATTTTTGTCATAATGAAGGTGTATCTTCATGTTCTATATTCATTATCACCCTTTCTTCATTCATGTCCTTGAACACAGTAAAAATTACAGCTCAAATACACCAAAAACGAATTGGAATCTTTTTGCACTGCCTGACAATTCTTTCCACATTAGCTTTCATTTTGATCCAGATATCAGAATCTATGGAAACCTCTTCAGAGAACAAAGAATGAGACTCTCTTGCTGTCCCTAAACACATTTCTAAATCAGACTGAGAAAAATCAATTCCCTGCACTTTTAAAAGGTGTTAGAGCATAGCAAGTTAAGGAGAAGATTTACCTTGTCCCGTTTCCCTGCAATAAATTATACTTACCTTATCCAACTGTCCTGAGTTACCTTAAGGGTCCCTGTTCCGGGACCAATTATCAACGTCTAGTATGTTGTGGGTCCTGGGTATGGTCGCAAATAACCAGGGCACAGGGGATGCAGGAAAAGGCAGAAACAACTGCATGCAGTTCCAAGCTTTTTTAATTCTTATTTTTTCCACGTGGAGATGTTTAATGAGAGAAGAGTAGAAGAGCAGAAAAGGGGCTGGCCATGGGCACATGGAGAGGGTTGTTGGATGGGGAAGGGGGCAAGAACTGTGAAGAACAAAGAGCAGGATGGGGTAAAAGCTTTATTAATCCTTATATAGACATGAATATGCATTACTTCAATTTCCATTTTGGCAAGATATCATAAGATCGTTATTCCCATGATATCAGGAACAACTGAGGCAAGACTAAACAAAGAAATGAGACTAAGCAAAGGCTTCTTTTTAAAATATTATATAACAAATCACCCTCTTCCTATTACCAAAATATACTTGTCCTAACCCAGAGAGCAAGAGACTCACTCCCACAGAAACAGGACATAGCAGAATATAGTTTAAGGTCAAGTGAGAAAAGTATTTTCTTCTCAAGGGTAGCATTCCAGCCCCTGTTTTCACCTGTCACCAGTCCTTACTTGATCCTGCCTGGGAGCTGCATCTCTGTGTCTCCACAAATGTGTCTGGTATTATTCCAATACTATGCTGCTTTTTAATATTTCCTGATAATAGTTTGACATTAGTAATGGTGAAACCTCCAGAAGTCTTTTTATTGTGCACTATTGTGTAGGTATGCTGTGATTTCACTCTCTTTGCTTTATTTTTCTTTATGAATGTAAGTATTGTTCTTAAAATTCTGTAAATAATTCTTTTGAAGTTGTATGGAATTATGTTCTGTCTCTAGTTTACTTTTGCTAATGAGCATGGGAGGTTATTTCATCTTCTGGTATATTCTACAGTTTTTCTTTTCAAAGATTTGAAGTTCTTGTCACGTATTTTACTTTCTTGGTTATAAGCCACTGTATTTTGTATTAATTTTTGCAACAATAATGTGTGTTTCGTCCTTAATTTCTTTTTAAACCTTTTTATAGCTGGCATTGAGGAGGGATTCTGGTTTTTGTGAGTTAAATTTGTATCCAGTCACTGTGCTGAAGGTATTTACTATACAGATCAATTTCCTGATAAAATTTCTGAGTTTGCTTACGTATACTATCATCTTATCATCTGCAAAACGAGGAACTTGACTTCTTTTTCTATTATTGTGGCTATTATGAAATGAGTTGCTTCACTAATTTTTTCTTAGCCTGTTTGTCATTTATATAAGGAAGTCTACAAATTTATTTGAGTTAATTTTATATTCTCCCACTGTGCTGAAGTTGTTTATCAGCTTTAGAAGTTCTCAGGCAGTATTTTTGAGTGAGCTTATGTATACTATCTACCATATCATCTGCAAATAGTGAGTGATAGATTTATTTTTTCTTTGCCAAATTGTATCCCCTTAATCTAGTTTTGTTGTCTCATTGTTCTAGTTAGCACTTCTAGTACTGTATTGAATAGATATGAGGAGAGTGGGCATACTTATCTTGTCCATGATTTTAATGGGACTACTTCAAGTGTCTCTCCATTTGATTTGATATTGGCTTTTGGTTTGCAGTAAATTGCTTTTATTTTATTTAGGTATGGATTCCTGATCTCTCCAATACTTTTAACATGAAAGGATGTTGTATTTTGTCAAATGTTTTGTTTGCATCTAATGACATATTCATGTGATCTTTTTCTTTGAGTTTGTTTATATAGAAGATTTCATTAATGAATTTTTGTATATTGAACCAAACTTGTAATCCTGGGATGCAGCCTACTTGAACGTTATGATGGTTTACAAATGCTTGGCCCAGGGTCTGGCACTATTGGAAGGTTTGGTCTTATTGGAGGAAGTGTTTCACTGTAGAGGTGGGATTGGAGACCCTCCTACTAGCTGCCTGAAGATGCTCAGTTTGTTCCTGGCTCCCTTTGTATGAAGATGTAGAACTCTCAGCAATTCCTGGACCATACCTGCCTGGGTGCTGACATGCTCCTGTTTTGATGATAGTGCAACGAACCTCTGAACCTGGAAGCCAGCACCAATTAAATGTTGTCCTTTATAAAACTTGCATTGGTCATGGTGTCTGTTCACAGCAATAAGACCCTAAGACAGAAGTTGGTACGAGGGGCTGAGATATTTCTGTGATAGGCCTGACCATGCTATTGTTTGTAAGAATGTGGATTTGGGGATTTTGGATTTGGTAAGCAGTGGAATGCTTTAAACTGGGCTTAATGGACTGTCCTAGTAGGAATGTGGAATATTTTTTTAATGAGAGTTATTTGAATTGTGTGGATCTGGAATATTAAAAGGACACCAGTAAGTAAAATGGAGCTAAATCCTGGATTCAAAGATATCAAATTGAATTAAGGCAGTAGTGACCTTGGGCAAGATTCCACCCAGCTAAATATAGATTCAGGCATGTTAGTAGAAGCCTTTAATGCCAGGAGGCAAAGACAACCAGATCTCTCCAGATCTCTAAGTTCAAGGTCAGCTTAGCACAGAGCAAGTTCTAGATGAATACAAACTTAGTTACTGCCTTGATGGACCACAACTTTAATCCCAGTGCTTAGGAGACAGGCATGCAGATCTCTGTGTTCAAGGTTAATCTACAGAGCAAAATGCAGGACAACCAAGCTTAGGTAGTGAAGGAGTTAGAAAAGGGAAATTTAGTGATAATGTAATAGAATGAAAGTGTCATGTTCCTGCTCCTGTAAGCAGCAGAACTCAGCAGCTTTGGCCATGTGTCTCTGGCTTTATATTCAAGAGGAGAATGGGACTACTGAGGCAATTGATGATGTTCAGCTGGAGTTAAGAAATTAGTGGTTGATTAAGAAAGAGGTCAGCATCACTGGGGTGAAATCTTCTGGGAAGTGTTTTCTGAGAGTAGAAAAAAGGCTGTGTTTCAGAGATAATCAAGGTTGTACCTCATGCTGCAGATGCACTTGGAAATGTATAAGAATCACCCAGATGGTACTGGTTTTGAAAGCAAGATGGTGTCATGAAAAATAGCTGAGGCTGGGGACTGTGAGAGGCCATGGAATGCAGTTGGTGAAAGTAGTCTCAGTTGTAGTGGACAATCCAGGACTGAAGGGGTTATGCAAAGGTGTAGAGGCTTGACAGTGGAAAGACAGTCTATGAGAGACTATTGGTGAAGCCTAATTTTTTTAACTCTATTAACTTGAATATTTCTTATTTACATTTCGATTGTTATTCCCCTTCCCGGTTTCCGCACCAACATCACCCTAACCCCTCCCCCTCCCCTTCTATATGGGCTTCCCCTCCCCATCCTCCCCCCATTACCACTCTCCCCTCAACAATCACGTTCACAAAGGGTTCATTCTTGGCAGGACCAAGGACTTCCCCTTCCACTGGTTCTCTTACTAGGCTATTCATTGCTACTTATGAGGTTGGAACCAAGGGTCAGTCCATGTATACTCTTTGGGTAGTGGCTTAGTCCCTGGAAGCTCTGGTTGGTCAGCATTGTTGTTCCTATGGAGTCTCGAGCTCCTTCAAGTTCTTCCAGTCCTTTCTCTGATTCCTTCAATGAGGGTCCTGTTCTCAGTTGGTGGATTGCTGGCGGCATTTATCTATGTATTGGCTGTATTCTGGGTGTGTCTCTCAGGAGAGAGCTACATCCAGTTCCTGTGTGCCTGCACGTCTTTGCTCGATCCATCTTATCTAGTTTGGTGGCTGTATATGTTTGGGGCACATGTGGGGCAGTCTCTGAATGGATGTTCTTTCTGCCTCTGTTCTAAACTTTGCCTCCCTAATCCCTCCCAAGGGTATTCTTAATCCCTTTTTAAAGAAGGAGTGAAGCATTCACATTTTGGTCATCCTTCTTGAGTTTCATGTGTTCTGTTCATCTAGGGTAATTCAAGCATTTGGGCTAATAGCCACTTATCAATGAGTGCATATCATGTGTGTTTTTCTGTGGGTTACCTCACTCAGGATGATGCTTTCCAGTTCCATCCATTTGCCTATGAATTTCATAAATTCATTTTTGATAGCTGAGTAATATACCATTGTGTATGTGTACCACATTTTCTGTATCCATTCCTCTGTTGAAGGGCATCTGGGTTCTTTCCAGCTTCTGGCTATTATAAGTAAGGCTGCTATGAACATAGTGGATCACGTGTCTTTGTTACATGTTGGGGCATCTTTTGGGTATGTGCCCAAGAGAGGTATAGCTGGATCCTCAGGCAGTTCAATGTCCAATTTTCTGAGGAACCTCCAGACTGATTTCCAGAACGGTTGTCTGCAATCCCACCAACAATGGAGGAGTGTTCCTCTTTCTCCACATCCTCGCCAGCATCTGCTGTCACCTGAGTTTTTGATCTTAGCCATTCTCACTGGTGTGAGGTGAAATCTCAGGGTTGTTTTGATTTGCATTTCCCTTATGACTAAAGATGCTGAACATTTCTTTAGGTGTTTCTCAGCCATTCGGCATTCCTCAGCTGTGAATTCTTTGTTTAGCTCTGAACCCCATTTTTAATAGGGTTATTTGTTTCCCTGCGGTCTAACTTCTTGAGTTCTTTGTATATTTTGGATATAAGGCCTCTATCTGTTGTAGGATTGGTAAAGATCTTTTCCCAATCTGTTGGTTGCCATTTTGTCCTAACCACAGTGTCCTTTGCCTTACAGAAGCTTTGCAGATTTAAGAGATCCCATTTGTCGATTCTTGATCTTAGAGCATAAGCCATTGCTGTTTTGTTCAGGAAATTTTCTCCAGTGCCCATGTGTTCAAGATGCTTCCCCACTTTTTCTTACATTAGTTTGAGTGTGTGTGGTTTGTTGTGGAGATCCTTGATCCACTACGACTTAAGGTTTGTACAAGGTGATGAGCATGGATCGATCTGCATTCTTCTACACGCTGACCTCAAGTTGAAAGAGCACCATCTGATGAAAATGCTATCTTTTTTCCATTACATGGTTTTGATTCCTTCGTCAAAAATCAAGTGACCACAGGTATGTGGGTTCATTTCTGGGTCTTCAATTCTATTCCACTCGTCGATCTGTCTGTCTCTATACCAATACCAAGCACAATTTGCAAATTGTTCTAACTCTCTGAAGAGTTGGATTGGTATTTTGATGGAGATTGCATTGAATCTGTAGATCACTTTTGGTAAAATGGCCATTTTTACTATATTAGTCCTGCCAATCCATAAGCATGGGAGATCTTTCCATCTTCTGAGATCTTCAATTTCTTTCTTCAGAGGCTTGAAGTTCTTATCATACAGATCTTTTACTTGCTTGGTTAAAGTCATACCGATGTATATTATATTATTTGGGACTATTATGAAGGGTGTCGTTTCCCAAATTTCTTTTTCTGCTGGTTTCTCTTTTGAGTAGAGGAAGGCTACTGATTTTTTTGAGTTAATTTTGTACCCAGCCACTTTGCTGAATGTGTTTTTCAAGTTGAGTAGTTCTCTGGTGGAACTTTTGGGATCACTTAAATATTCTATCATATCATCTGCAAATAGTGATATTTTGACTTCTTCTTTTCCATTCTGTATCCCATTGATCTCCTTCTGTTGTCTGATTGCTCTGACTAGAACATCAAGAAGTATATTGAATAAGTAGGGAGAGAGTGGGCAGCCTTGTCAGTCCCTGATTTTAGTGGGATTGCCTCAAGTTTCTCTCCATTTAGTTTAAAGATAGCTGCTGGTTTGCTGTGTATAGCTTTTACTATGTTTAGGTATGGGCCTTGAATTCCTATTCTTTCCAGGACTTTTATCATGAAGGGGTGTCCAGTTTTATCAAACGCTTTCTCAACATCTAATGAAATGATCATGTGGTTTTGTTCTTTCAGTTTGTTTATATAATGGATCACGTTGATGGTTTTCCATATATTAAACCATCCCTGCATGCCTGGGATGAAGCCTACTTGATCATGGTGGATGATTGTTTGCAGGTGCTCTTGGATTCGGTTTGCCACAATTTTATTGAGTATTTTTGCATCGATATTCACAGGGGAAATTGGTCTGAAGTTCTCTTTTTTTGGGACTTTGTGTGGTTTAGGTATAAGAGTAATTGTGGCTTCATAGAAGGAATTCGGTAGTGCTCCATCTATTTCAATTTTGTGGAATAGTTTGGATAGTGTTGGTGTGAGGTCTTCTATGAAGGTCTGATAGAATTCTGTACTGAACCCATCTGGACCTGGGCTCTTTTTGGTTGGGAAACATTTTTTGACTGCTTCTATTTTGTTAGGAGTTATCGGGTTGTTTAAATGGTTTATCTGTTCCTGATTTAACTTCAGTACCTGGTATCAGTCTAGGAAATTATCCATTTCATACAGATTTCCACGTTTTGTTGAATATAGGCTTTTATAGTAAGATCTGATGACTTTTTGGATTTCCTCTGATTCTGTAGTTATGTCTCCCATTTTCTTTCTGATTTTGTTAATTTGGACATGCTCTCTGTTTCCTCTTGTTAGTCTGGTTAAGGATTTATCTATCTTGTTGACTTTATCAAAGAACCAACTTTTGGTTCTGTTGATTCTTTCTATGGTCCTTTTTGTTTCTGCTTGGTTGATTTCATCTCTGAGTTTAATTATTTCCTGCCTTCTATTCCTCCTGTGTGTATTTGCTTCTTTTTGTTCTAGAGATTTTAGGCGTGCTGTCAAGCTGCTGATGTATGCTCTCTCCTGTTTCTTTCTGCAGCCACTCAGTGCTATGAGTTTTCCTCTTAGCACAGCTTATATTGTGTCCCATAAGTTTGGGTATGCTGTGACTTCATTTCATTAAATTCTAAGAAGTCTTTAATTTCTTTTTTATTTCTTCCTTGATCATGTTATCGTTGAGTAGAGCATTGTTCAACTTTCATGGATATGTGGGCGTTCTTCACTTATTGTTATTGAAGACCAGCTTTAGCACGTGGTGGTATGATAGGAAGCATGGGATTATTTCTATCTTTCTGTATCTGTTGAGGCCTGTATTATGACCAATTATACGGTCAGTTTTGGAGAAAGTACCATGAGGTGGTGAGAAGAAGGTATATCCTTTTGTTTTAGGAAAGAGTGTTTTATAAATATCTATTAAGTCCATTCAGTTCTTGATTTCTCTTCCTCTGTCTATATCTCTGTTTAATCTATGTTTCCATGATCTGTCCATTGGTGAGAGTGGGGTGTTGAAATCTACTATTATTGTGTGAGGTTCAGTGTGTGCTTTGAGCTTTATTAAGTTTTCTTTTATGTAGGTAGGTGCCCTTTTATTTGGAGCATAGATATTTAGGATTGAGAGTTCATCTTGGTTGATTTTTCCTCTGATGAATATAAAGTGTCCTTCCTTATCTTTTTTGATGACTTTTAATTGAAAATCTATTTTATTTGATATTAGAATGGCTAATCCAGCTTGCTTCTTCAGACCATATGCTTGGAAAGTTGTATTCCAGCCTTTCACTCTGAGTTAGTGTCTGTCTTTGTCTCTGAAGTGTGTTTCTTGTAGGCAGCAGAATGCAGGATCCTCATTGCATATCCAGTTTGTTAATCTATGTCTTTTTATTGGAGAGTTGAGATTAATGATTTGTGAGATATTAAGGAATAGCGATATTGCTTCCTGGTATATTCATATTTGGATGTGAGATTATGTTTGTGTGCTTTTCTTCTTTTTGTTTTGTTGCCAAGATGATTATTTTCGTGCTTTTTCTAGGATGTAGCTTGCCTCCTCATGTTGGGCTTTACCATTTATTATCCTTTGTAGCACTGGATTTGTCGAAAGATATTGTGTAAATTTGGTTTTGTCATGGAATATCTTGGTACTCCATCTATGTTAATTGAGAGTTTTGTAAGATACAGTAACCTGGGCTGACATTTGTGTTCTCTTAGGGTCTGTATGACATCTGTCCAGGATCTTCTGGCTTTCTTAGTCTCTGCTGAGAAGTCTGGTGTAATTCTGATACGTCTGCCTTTATATGTTACTTGACCTTTTTCCCTTACTGCTTTTAATATATTTTCTTTATTTTGTGCATTTTCTGTTTTGACTATTATGTGATGGGAGGAGTTTGTTTCTGGTCCAATCTATTTGGAGTTCTGTAGGCTTCTTGTATCTTTATGGTCATCTCTTTCTTTAGGTTAGGGAAGTTTTCTTCTATGATTATCTTGAAGTTATTTACTAGTCCTTTGAGCTGGGAGTATTCACTGTCTTCTGTACCTATTATCCTTAGCTTTGATATTCTTATTGAGTCCTGGATTTCCTGTATGTTTTAGACCAGTAGCTTTTTCTGTTTTACATTTTCTTTGACCGTTGTGTCAATGATTACTATGGAAGCTTCTGCTCCTGAGATTCTCTCTTCTATCTCTTGTATTCTTTTTGTGATGTTTGTATCTACAGCTCTTTGTCTCTTCGTTTGGTTTTCTATATCCAGGGTTGTTTCCCTGTGTCCTTTCTTCATTGCTTCTATTTCTATTTTTAATGCCTTTACCTCTTTGATTGTGTTTTCCAGGAATTCGTTCAGGGATTTTTGTGATTTCTCTCTATAGCCTTCTACTTGTTTATTTATGTTTTCCTGTGTTTCTCTAAGGGAATTCTTCATGACTTTCTTGAAGTCCTCCATCATCATGACCAAATGTGATTTTAAATCTAGATCTTGCTTTTCTGGTGTGTTTGGATATTCAGTGTTGGCTTTGGTTGGATAATTGGGCTCTGATGATGCCATGTAGTCTTGGTGTCCGATGCTTGTTTTTCTGTGCTTGCCTCTCGCCACCAGGTTGTCTCTGGTGTTACCTTGTTCTGCTATTCTGACAGTGGCTAGACTGTCCTATAAGCCTGTGTGTCAGGAGTGCTGTAGACCTGTTTTTCTGTTTTCTTTCAGCAAGTTATGGGAACAGAGTATTCTGCTTTCGCGTGTGTAGTTTTTTCTGTCTACAGGTCTTCAGCTGTTCCTGTGGGCCTGTGTCCTGGGTCCACCAGGCAGGTCGCTTGGAGTAGAAAAGATGGTCTTACCTGTGGTCCCATGGCTCAAGCTGTTATTGGGGGGCTCCTTTTGAGCTCTTGGTGTGGGCGGCAACCAGGAGGGCCTGCGTCACCTTTTCCTAGAGCCCCTGTGCTCCTGGGTCCCAGATTGCGTTAGGTGTTTTCCTCTGGAGTCAGAAATGTGGGCAGAGTGTAGTCTCTTCTGTCTTCCCATTCATGTCTGCCCCTCTGGAGGTTTAGCTCTCCCTCCCACGGGATTTGTGCGCAGAGAACTGTTGATTGGTTCCTTTCAGGTCTGGGCAGTGTCTGGACTTCATGGGATCTGCCGTTCAAGTGGCCCTATCTTCTGGTTCCCAGGAACCATAGACAGTTTGCTCTTGGGCCAGGGCTGTGTGCAGGGGTGGGCAGTATTTGTGGTGTCTCCTGCTCTGCAGTCTCAGGAGTGCCCTCCTCTCCGGGCAGTGAACTCTCTCTCCCAAGGGGTTTGGAAGCAGTGAGCTGTGGGGTGAAGCCTACTTATAATGGAAGATCCCAGTGTATTGGGGAAGCCAGTACCATGGGATTATCAAGAACACCTGAGGCAGTGGAGTGGATGGAAGTGTCTGCTACTGCAGGCAGACCTGGAGAAGTGAAACCACACAATTGGAAGATCATGTGTGGATCCCAGACATTTAAACAAGCTGTAACATTGAAGCTGCCTTGGGTACACAAAGATGTTAAAGATGCCAAAGCTGCCTTCTATCTGCTGAGGAAAGTTGCTAAGAGGGAGTGGAAACAGCTTAGCAGAAAGAAGTTTGTTGCAGTCAACAAAGATGCAAAAGGAGTTGAAGATCTGAAGACCACTTTGATAGCACACGTGGAGAAGGCAGAGTTTGAAGTTTGCCCAACTGCTTTCCTGTCTTAATTTGGGGATTACAGTTAAGTGTTTAGATGGATCTCAGAAGAGACTTTGAACTTTGGACTTTTAACATTGTTGATAATGCTATAGACTATGGGGACTTTATAAGTTGTACTAAATGTACTTTTTCATTATGTTGTGTTTAGAGATGGCCTTCATAGACTCATGTGTTTGAACAAGCCTATGGAGGACAGGGTATGGAATGTGATGGTTTGTATATGCTTGGCCCATGGAGTGGCACTATTAAAAGGTGTGGCCTTGTTGGAGGAAGTGTGCCACTGAGAGGGTGGGCATAAAGACTTTCTTCCTAGCTGCTTGTTATGCTCAGTCTCTACCTGGCTTCCTTCAGGTGACGGTGTAGAACTCTCAGCATCTCCTGTACCATGCCTACTTGCATGCTGCCATGCTCCCTCCCTCTTGATAATGGGCTGAATTTTTGAACCTGTAAGACAGCCCCAATTAAATGTTTTCTTTACAAAACTTGTACTGGTCATGATATCTGTTCACAGCAATACGAAGCTAACTAAAACAATCCTGGTGAATGATGGTTTTGATGTGTTCTCAGATTCAGTTTGGAAGAATTTTATTGAGTATTTTTGCATTGATATTCATAAGTAAGATTGGGCTGAAGTTCACTTTTTTGATTGGGTTTTTGTGCGGTTTAGGTATCAGAGTAATTATCGCTTCATAAGATGAATTAAGTAGTATTTGTTCTGTTTCTACTACATAGAATATTTTGACGAATATTAGTATCAGGTCTTCTTTGAAGGTCTGGCAGGATTCTGAACTATATCCATCTGGTCTGGGTTTTTTGTATTGTTTTGTTTTATTGTTGTTGTTGATGTTATCTTTTTTTGTTTGTTTACTTGGGTTTTTGGGGGGGATGGTTTTTTTATGAATTTCTCTATTTCTTTATTGGATATGGGCCTGTTTATAAAGTTTACCTGCTCTTGCTCTTGATTTATCTTTGGTATGTGGAATCTGTCTAGAAAATCATCCATTTAGTCTAATTACCAGTTTTGTTGTATATAGGCTTTTATAGTAGGTAATGATTGTTTGACTTTACTCCATTTCTGTTTATATGTCTCCCTCTTCATTTCTGATTTTGTGAATTTTTTTACTGCCTCTGTGCCTTTTAGTTAGTTTGGCTAGAACTTTATCTATCTTGTTGATTCTCTCGAGAAGCAGCTTTTGGCTTTGTTAATTTTTTGTATTATTCTTTTTGTTTCTGTTTGGTTCATTTCAGCCCTGAGTTTAACTTTTTTCTGACTTCTACTCCTCTTGTGTTAGTTTGTTCTTAGTGGCTCTGGACTGTCATTATTTTTACTTTCTATAAAATTAATGAGTTTGGAATCAGAGATTCAGTAGGTAGTTCAAGAAATGCAAGTTTGTACAAGCTATCCATGGGTCTTTTTCCATCACAGGATATGGTAAATGCCTAGGTATTTGTGATATCCAAACAGATACATTGGAAATGCCTATTGCCAAGTGTACAGAATAGCCTTAATATTACATGATAACTACACATAATGTCCACACATCCCACATTAAGAAGTCCAGTTATGTCCTCATTATCCTAGAGAACCTAAGGGTCTCAAAGGAAAAATGTTGTTACTTTTCTGAGTAAATATTAATTTCGTCATAAAATGCTGTCACCTGGCACTTGTTTTGTTTATTTTTGAAACTTGCATTTCATAAGTACCTTTGACTACTACCGCTTTTAGCAAAACCTGAGCATGTGATCATGGCTTTTGGAGTTTGGCGTATGAGTCATTTAAAGAAATGAACAAGTTAAAAATATGGTGGATGACATAAACCTAGGCAGACCCAGAAAGCCAAGTGAATGCCTTCTGTATAATAAATTTATTTAGAACAATTTGAGAACTACATGAATTTCTGAGGTTAACAGGTCATTTCTTCAAGGAGCCTTCTGACATGTGATGAAAATGCAGGAGCCCTCACTTTAGACCTCATGAAAGAATACTTTGGAAGCACAGGACTCTTTATTTTTATATAGCTTATCTCAAAGATAAACATGATAACATGATCACATCAAAGTATGACATGCTTCATAATAGGATATATACTGTGGACATGGCAGTAAAGTAATGGCTTCTCAAAGTTTCTTTCTTAAAAGTAAAATCAGGTAGAAAGTCAACAGTAGTTTGTCCAAAACTATCAACCATGTGGTTCCAGATCACAGAAGCAAATATGAACATGCTTCTAAGACAAAATTAAAGCAGTGATCTTGTAGCAATGTATCTGAATCTCTCCAAACGGATGTTTCCATGCATCTGCTCTTGATGGCCATTGCAATAAAGATAGAACCGTAGACTTGGTCAAAATACCATCTACTATCAGGTTCTGTGCATACAAAATTTCAGTAGAAATGTTCCAATTGAAACAATATGGGTATACACCAATATCTTTGTTAGGGTTCCAGAGACATTGAACTCTTGAGGATAAAGCTTCCCATAGTCTAAATGACACAAACTCTACCATATTGTTGTAGAACTCCCACAGACACAAGCATAAACTGCTTGCAATGAGTATTTCAAATGCTAAACCTGATAAGATTCTAAGCACACCACTCAGCTTATATATGCACATATTCCCAGTGGAAAGTGGAATATCATATTGAACAAGAACAAAGTCAAGGCGTGGACACAAAAGACTCTGGGAATACAAAATAGTCACAATATATGGAGCAACTGCTTCTGTTTTCACATAGCTGTATTTAAGTAGTCTAAAAATTAGTGTTTAACAGAATAAGAAGCCTGGAAATGCATGAAGGTAGAAAAAAATATCATCTTTCTCAATTTCAGCGTATTTGTCAAACACAAAACAAAATGTATTTTTAAAAATTGAGAATTTTAATACTTGTAATTAATAGTAAGAAGAAAGAATTTGTATCATCTTATGTACAGTAATGATTTATTATCTACTTTTTCAATGAATAAATATAAAAATTAATTAGAGCAACAAGCATAAGAATGTTAAAATATCATTTATAAACTATATTAGTTGACTATCATGTGACTATTTCAAATTGAATTCTGCTGAAGACATAAGTAAAACAATGATCCACATTGCAAAATGATGCATGTCCAAATTCATAGATGAAGTAGGTATATTGTTATACATGTGTACATACTTAGACATACAGAACCACACAACTACACATACACACAGAGTCTTTCAAAGAGATAGGAAAATGAAAGTTACATGCCAAAAGGCAACCAATGTACACCAAATTACAGTGTAGAATGACTTTCTTAGTTGTACATGTTCCTGAAATGCACAATTTAAAAAACATATATGTATATTTTGTAACCAAAACCACAACTAGCATGACTTTAAATATGTAGAGATAAACGGGCAAAATTACTTCTCAGTGTAAAAGTGAATGTTGAACACGGGAAAGACACAGAATTTAGTCTTTGGTGGCAATATCTAAAATTTACCCGTAAAACATGAGAGCATGTGGACATTTCAATTATCAACCCACAACATATTCAAGAATTTACTTTCAGAAAATAAACTTTATCTTATTGTTGAATATAAAGTTTCCTGACTATCTTTTAGGACAAAATAGACAGTCAACATTTACTACATGCACCAATGTATTTTGCTTTATTCTTAGTTCAATCATTTGGATAAAATTTCTGTTGATGCTTTTGGGGCAGAGGGCTGTGAAATGTACCCTGGTTCCTGGTTGCGCTGAGGTTTGAACCCAGTTGACCCTGAGGGATGGTAGGCATTTCTCTAAGCTCCCAGGAAGCTAGGCTGCTATCATGTAGCCCCAGACCTCCACAGCCCCCTTTAGATAGGTTTGTGACCATCAGTCACATAAGAGTAATACTCCAAGCTCTACCACATGTAGATAAGTTATCCACAAGCTCTAAGAACAAGCCAATAGGAAGTACCTACTGTAAGATGCTAACCTACCTCAAAACTGTATATAAGAATCCTATCCAGTAGGACTAATGTTGTGCAAGAACTACTCCATTGTCTGGGAGCAACTGAAGGGTCAGTGGCAGAGAGGTGGAACAGTAGAGACAATTCCCCTTCCCTGCTTGGGTTCTCTCCCTTTCCCCTGAACCCTCACACATTTACGGGCCAGAGATCTCCATGGAAAGCTTGCAATACACAGGCCCACATCTGGTGACCAGGTGGGGCTTGAACAGTGACCCAATTTCATGAACAGATATGGCAGTAAGATGAAACCCCTCTCCTATACCCTGGAGACAAACAGCCTGTCCTTTCCTGCAGTGCTTACAGTCAGTGCTATCCCCTGGATTTGGATAAGCTGAAGGGGCAACTGGCCAGAGCTATTCTCTGGCGTTGGCTGAAGGTCCCTCTAGTGCCTCTCTAAATCTCTATTGCATTCAATGACTATTGGCAAAGACTAACTTCTCCTCAAATCAAAAAGAAAGCCTGGCAATGCAGCAGCCACTTAAATGTCATATGACAGCTGGCAGTTCTTAAAACTGTTGGAAAGCTTAGCATTTTGGACCTCTGTGGAATTTCCCGAAGCCAATAGACCAAGGGAACATTCCTAATAGACAACATGTTTCTCCTGTTTTTTGTCATGGGTCTCTCATCATCACATAACAAAATTTCCCCAGTCCATGGAGATACGTGCCCTACTAAACTCCCATGGAATAAAAATAGCCAGAAACAAGTTTCCTTTTTTTGGGAGGAAGTCTTTCAGAAAGCTCCATGCACAGCCAATAATAATATTTATAACCCAGACTCATAAACCCAAGTATCTTCTCTCATCAAAAACAGAGATACTCAAGAAGGAATAACAACCTCCCATGATTGATATTTTGTCAGTTTTAGTGGCAATTTGGCAATGCATAGGGCCATCTAAAATAGGACAATCTGATAGAAACGCAGACACTGATCCGAGTCAGTCAGATGAGCCCAAAGATCAAGGTCCTAAAAAACACTCTATTTCAGATTTCACAGCCCTTACCCAACTAATAAGGTAAATAAAGCCGATATACGCACCCCTGCCTCCTTATGCTTCAGAGAAGATACTAAATAAACTGCCCCTCCCTCACCGACCCAAAGGCATGGCTCCATTACCAAAAAAACAGGTGGAACCTTGCTGATCCCGGCCCACAGCTCCCTGCTTCCAAACCCCGTGGGAGAGAGAGCTCATCACAAAGATGTGTGGGCAATCCTGAGAATGCAGGGAAGGAGAGACCACCATTTCTGTCCAAATTTGGCCACAT
The DNA here is from genome assembly GCF_021556685.1 of Rattus norvegicus. NCBI lineage: Eukaryota > Metazoa > Chordata > Mammalia > Rodentia > Muridae > Rattus > Rattus norvegicus. Next base: position 30,330,720 of record NC_141554.1, read on the forward strand.
CCCTGGACCAAGAGGAAAATGTATAGGGCCTCTGAGCACAGGAAGATAGGGACAGTCAAGATGCAGGAGCCCTGCAGTCCAGACTGCACCTGGATCTGAAGGGGCCCGGTTAAATAGCTCCCTAAAACCAAATTCCATGGGAGGTAGAGCTAGGCCTTCAGAGGGGCAGACAGGCCTGGGAAACCAGAGGAGACTACTCTCTCCATACATTTCTGACTCTAAAGGAAAATGCCTAGTGACATCAGGGCTCAATGTGCGCAGAGACCCAAGAGAAGGAAAGGAAGGCCCTTCAGATTGCAGCCCACACAGAGAGCTGAAACCAAGCCCCAAGGAGCGACTTCAGACCCGAGACCAGAGGAAAGACCAACTTTTTGCTCCAAGGGTCCTGCCTGGTGAACTCAAGACACACACCCACAGGAACAGCTGAAAGCCAGTGGACAAGAACAAATACACACCTGAAATCAGAACACTCTGTTCACATAACTGACTGAAAGAAAATAGGAAAACAGTTCTACAGCACTCCTGACACACAGGCCTATATGACAGTCAAGTCATGTCAGAAATAGCAAAAAGGTAGCACCAGAGACAACCTGATGGTGAGAGGCAAGCACAGGAACTCAGGCAACAGAAAGCAAAACTACATGGCATCATCAGAGCCCAATTCTCCCACCAAAGCAAAACTGAATATCCAAACACACCAGAAAAGCAAGATCTAGATGTAAAATTACATTTGTTCATGATTATGGAGGACTTCAAGAAAGACATAAACAGCTCCCTTAGAGAAGTGTGGAAAACGCAGGTAAACAAGTAGAAGCCCTTAGAGAGAAAACATAAAAATCCCTGAAAGAATTACAGGAAAACACAATCAAACAGGTAAAGGAATTGAACATGGAACTAGAAACAATAAGAAAGGCACAAAGGTAGATAAACCTGGATATAGAAAATCAAAAGAAGAGACAAGGAGCCGTAGACACAAGCATCACCAACAGAATACAAGAGAAAGAAGAGAGAATCTCAGGAGCAGAATATTCTATAGAAATCATCGACACAACTGTCAAAGATAATGTACAATGGAAAAAGCTACTGGCCCAAAACATACAGGAAATCCAGGACACAATGAGATCAAACATAAGGATCATAGGTATAGAAGAGTGTGAAGATTCCCAAATCAGAGGACCAGTAAGTATCTTCAAAATCATAGAAGAAAATTTCCCTAACCTAAAGAAAGAGATGCCCATAAACATAAGAGAACTTCTGTAGAACAACAAATAGATTGGACTAGAAAAGAAACTCGTCCCGTCACACAATAGTCAAAACACCAAATGCACAAAACAAAGAAAGAATATTAAAAGCAGTAAGAGAAAAGGTCAGGTTACCTATAAATGCAAACTTATCAGAATTACACCAGACTTCTCACCAGAGACTAAGAAAGCCAGAAGATCCTGAACAGATGTCATACAGACACTAAGAGAACACAAATGTCAGCCCAGTTTACTGTAACCAGCAATACTCTCAATTAACATAGATGGAGAAAGCAAGATATTCCATGACAAAACAAAATTTACAACCGTTTTTTCTACAAAGCCAGCCCTACAAAGGATAATAATTGGTAAAGCCCAACACAAGGAGGCAAGCTACACCCTAGAAAAAACAAGAAACATATCGTTTTGCAACAAAACAAAGAGAAGACAAGCACACAAACATAATCTTACCTCCAAATACAAAGAAAACGAGAAGCAAAAATCACTATAAGTAAATATATCTCAGCATCAATGGACTCAATTCCCCAATAAAAAGACAGATTAACAAACTGGACACGCAATGAGGACTCTGCATTCTGCTGCCTACAGGAAACACACCTCAGAGACAAGGGCAGACACTACCTCAGAGGGAAAGGCTGGAAAACAACTTTCCAAGCAAATGGTCTGAAGAAGCAAGCTGGAGTAGCCATTCTAATACTGAATAAAATCGAATTTCAACCAAAGGCATCAAAAATATAAGGAAGGATATTTCATATCCTTCAAAGGAAAAATCAACCAAGATGAACTTTCAATCCTAAATATCTATTCTCCAAATCAAGGGCAACTATATATATAAAAGAAACTTGACTAAAGCTCAAACTACACGTTGCACCTCAGACAATAATAGTAGGAGATTTCAACACCCCATGCTCATCAATGGAGAGATCATGGAAACAGACATTAAACAGAGACATAGACAGACTAACAGAAGTTATGAACCAAATGGACTTAACACATATTTATAGAACATTCTATCCTAAAACAAAAAGAAATAACTTCTTCTCACCACCTCATGTTACTTTCGCCAAAACCGACCATATAATTGGGCACAAATCAGACTTCAACAGATACAGAAAAATAGAAATAATCCCATGCATCCTATCAGACCATGACAGGCTAGAGCTGGTCTTGAATAACAATAAGGAAAAAATGCACACCAATAAAAGGACATTGAACAATGTTCTACTTAATAATAATCTGGTCAAGGAAGAAATAAAGAAATTAAAGATTTCTTAGAATTTAGGGAAAATGAAGGTACAACATACCCAAACAGAATGGACACAATGAAATCTGTACTAAGAGGAACTCCCATATCTCTGAGTGCCTGCAGAAAGAAACAGGAGAGAACATATATCAGAAGCTCGACAGCACATTTAAGGCTCTAGAACAAAAAGAAGCAAACACACGCAGGACGAGTAGAGGGCAGGAAATAAACAAAGTCAGAACTGAAATCAACCAAGTAGAAACAAAAAGAACTATACAAAGAATCAACAGAACCAAAAGCTGGTTCTTTGAGAAAATCAACAAGATAGATAAACCCTTAGCCAGACTAACCGGAGAACACAGAGAGTCTGTCTAAATGAATAATATCAGCAATGAAAAGGGAGAAATAACAACAGAATCAGGAGAAAATAAAAAAAATCAACAGATCCGACAACAAAAGGCAATATACAACAAAACTTGAAAATCTGGAGAAAATGGACAATTTCCTAGACAGATACCTGGTACTGGAGTTAAATCTGGTACAAATAAATGATTTAAACATTCCCATAACTCCTAAAGAAATAGAAGCCGTAATTAAAAGTATCCCAACCAAAAAGAGCCCAGTTCGTGATAGGTTTAATGCAGAATTCTATCAGACCTTCATAGAAGACCTCATACCAATACTATACAAATGATTCCACAAAATTGAAACAGACGGAGCACTACAAAATTCCTTCTATGAAGCCAGAATTATTCTTATACCTAAAAAAAAAGACCCAATAAAAAAAGAGAACTTCAGACCAATTTCCCTTATGAATATTGATGCAAAATTACTCAATAAAATACTTGCAAATCGATTCCAAGAACACCTCAAAATAATTATCCATCATGATCAAGGAGGCTTCATCACAGGTATGCAGGTATGGTTTAATATATGGAAAACCATCAACGTATTCCACTATATAAACAAACATAAAGATAAAAACCACATGATCATTTCATTAGATGCTGAGAAAGCATTTGATAAAACTCAACACCCCTTCAGGATAAAAGTCCTGGAAAGAATAGGAATTCAATGCCCATACATAAACATAGTAAAAGCCATATACAGAAAACCAGTAGCTATCATTAAACTAAATGGAGAGAAACTTGAAACAATCCCACTAAAATTACGGACCAGAAAGGCTGCCCATTCTCTACTTACTTATTCAATATAGTTCTAGATGTCCTAGCCAGATTATTCAGACGACAAAAGGAGATCAAAGCGATAGAATTTGGAAAGGAAGAAGTCAAAATATCACTATTTGCTGATGATATAATAATATATTTAAGTGATCCCTAAAGTCCCACCAGAGAACTCCAAATCTAAAAAACACCTTTAGTAAAGTGGCTGGTTATAAAATTAACTCAAATAAATCAGTTGCCTTTCTCTACACCAAAGAGAAACAAACTGAGAAAGACATTAGGTAAACGACATCCTTCATAAGAGTCCCAAATAATATAAAATACCTAGCTGTGACTTTAACCAGGCAAGTGAAAGATATTTATGGTAAGAAATTGAAGACTCTGAAGAAAGAAATTGAAGAAGACCTCAGAAGATGGAAAGATTTCCCATGCTCATGGATTGGCTGGATTAATATAGTAAAAACGGCCACTTTACCAAAAGCAATCTACAGATTCAATGCAATCCCCATAAAAATTCCATTCAATTATTCATAAAGTTTGGCAGAACAATTGGCAAATTCATCTGGGATAAGAAAAAAACCCAGGAGCGCTAAAACTATCCTTAACAATAAAAGGACTTCTGGGGGAATGGCTATCCCTGAACTCGAGGAGAATTCCAGAGCAATAATGATAAACCTCTATGGTATTTGTCCATAGACAGGCAGATAGACCAGTTGAATAGAACTGAATATCCAGAAATGAACCCACACACCTATGGTCACTTGATTTTTGACAAAGGAGCCAAAACCATCCAATGGAAAATAGATAGCATTTTCAGCAAATGGTGCTGGTGAAACTGGAGGTCAGCATAAAGAAGAATGCAGATAAATCCATTCTTATCACCTTGTACAAAGCTTAAGTCCAAGTGGATCAAGGACCTCCACATCAAACCAGATCCACTCAAACCAATAGAAGAAAATGTTGGGAAGAATCTCAAACACATGGGCACTGGAGAAAATTTCCTCAACAAAACACCAATGGCTTATGCTCTAAGATCAAGAATCGACAAGTGGGATCTCATAAAACTCTAAAGCTTCTGTAAGGCAAAGGACACTGTCATTAAGACAAAATGGCAACCAACAGATTGGGAAACAATCTTTACCAATCCTACTTCTGATAGAGGGCTTATATCCAAAATATACAAAGAACTCACGAAGTTAGATTGCAGGGAGGCAAATATCTCTATTAAAAAATGGTATTCAGAGCTAAACAAAGAATTCACAGCTGAGGAATGCTGAATGGCTGAGAAGCACCTAAAGAAATGTTCAACATCTTTAATCATAAATGAAATGCAAATCAAAACAACCCTGGGATTCCACCTCCCACCAATCAGAATGGCTAAGATCAAAAACTGGCAATAGCACATGCTGGCGAGGATGTGGAGAAAGAGGAACACTCCTCCATTGTTGGTGGGATTGCAGACTGGTGAAATCATTCTTGATATCAGTCTGGTGGTTCCTGAGAAAATTGGACATTGAACTAACTGAGGACCCAGCTCTACCTCTCCTGGACATATACCCAAAAGATGCTCCAACAAATAACAAAGACACATGCTCCACTATTTTCATAGCTGCCTTATTTATAATAGCCAGCAGCTGGAAAGAACCCAGATGCCCTTCAACAGAGGAATGGATACAGAAAAGGTGGTACATCTACACAATGGAATATTACTCAGCTATCAAAAACAATGACTTTATGAAAATCATAGGCAAACGGATGGAGCTGGAAAATACCATCCTGAGTGAGTTAACCCAATTACAGAAAAATACACATGGTATGCACTCATTGATAAGTGTATATTAGCCCAATTGCTCGAATTACCCTAGATGTGCAGAATTCATGAAACTCAAGAAGGATGACCAAAATGTGGATACTTCACTCCTTATTTAAAGTGGGAACAAGAATACCCTTGGGAGGGGATAAGGAGGCAAAATTTAAAACAGAGCCTGAAGGAAGGCCCATTCAGAGCCTGCCCCACATGTGGCCCATACATATACAGCCACCAAAATAGATAAGATGGATGAAGCAAAGAAGTGCAGGCTGACAGGAATGGAATGTAGATCTCTTCTGAGAGACACAGCCAGAATATGTCAAATACGTGAATGACAGCATCAAACCACTGAACTGAGAAGGTGACCCTCGTTGAAGGAATCGGAGAAAGGAATGAAAGAGCTGAAGGGGCTTGAGACCACATATGAACAACTGTGCCAACCAACCAGTGCTTCTAGAGACTAAGCAACTACCCAAACGCTATACATGGACTGACCCTGGGCTCCAACTGCATAGGTAACAATGAATAGCATAGTTAGGGCACCAATTGAAGGGAAAGGCATTGGTCCTGCCAATGCCGGACCCACCTCCCCAGTGAATGGGATTCTTGAAGGGAGGGCAGTAATGGGGGGAGGATCATGAGGGGAACACACAAATAGAAGGGGAGGGGCACGGGCTAGGGGGATGTTGGCCTGGAAACTGGGCAAGGGAATAACATTTGAAGTGTAAATAAGAAATACCCAATTTAATAAAGATGGAAAAAAATCAAAAAAAAGAAGAAAACAACAAGCTTTTACCTGCCTCTTCCATTTCTTGCCATGTGACCAGAGTGTGTCTTCCTTTCTCCCTCTTCAATGAGCCACAAAGATGAAAGACCTACAAAATTGATAGACAAAATCCCACAAGACTCCATAGTCCCTTATCCTGAACCACCTACAACCCAACTTTGTAACTTTCAGAATCCCCTTGAACAACCAAAACCTTTGTCCCATGCTACTTAGGAATCTGATATGGAACTCGAACCCCCAAATGCTTGAGCATTCCCAGTTAATATCAACCCCAGTAATAATAAACCACTCAACTGTCACTCATTGCAAGCCTCAGACTGAAAAAAACTTAGGCAGGCAGTTTAGGAAGATGACATCCATGCACCTTGGACAAAACCTCCCCTACAGAGCTGTATTGCCAACCTAATCACCACCCGAGATTGGGGAGATATTTGCCATTCTTCCCTACCAGGCCTGATATTTTTGTAATGGGAAGCCTTATTTTGAGGTAAATGCCATCAACAATCAGAGAAATTTGGGACTGAGGTGATACCCCTTGGTGTTTTAGTGAACTCTTTTGCCAGGAAGACATTTTCTACTGGAGCACAGTAGAAAACTCAGCTGGCAGGGTATTATGAACAGTTCCACCTCTTTGTAACTGAAACTTGGGAGAGGCTCACCCCACCCTCAGGGTCATTAGACCCTGCCACCTCCCTTGTGTCTCTCCATCAAAAGCCTGGAGAACACCTATCTGATTTTATTCTCAGAACTAAAGTGAGAATAAAAGGAAATTTTTCCAACCCATAGCCAGAGACCTCCTTTTTTTTAATATTCTTTCTTTATTCTTTTTTTTATTAACTTGAGTATTTCTTATTTACATTTCAAATGTTATTCCCTTTCCCGGTTTTCGGGCAAACATCCCCCTAATCCCTCCCCCTCCCCTTCTTTATGGGTGTTCCCCTCCCCATCCTCCCCCCTTTGCCACCATCCCCCCAACTATCACGTTCACTGAGGGTTCAGTCTTAGCAGGACCAAGGGCTTCCCCTTCCACTGGTGATCTTACTAGGATATTCAATGCTACCTATGAGGTCAGAGTCCAGGGTCAGTCTTTAGGTAGTGGCTTAGTCCCTGGAAGCTCTAGTTGATTGGCATTGTTGTTCATAAGGGGTCTCGAGCCCCTTCAGGCTCTTCCAGTCCTTTTTCTGATTCCTTCAATGGGGGTCCTGTTCTCAGTTCAGTGGTTTGCTGCTGGCATTCGCCTCTGTATTTGCTGTGTTCTGGCTGTGTCTCTCAGGAGAGATCTACATCCGTCTCCTGTCGGCCTGCACTTCTTTGCTTCATCCATCTTGTCTAATTGGGTGGCTGTATATGTATGGGCCACATGTGGGGCAGGCTCTGAATGGGTGTTCCTTCTGTGTCTGTTTTCATCTTTGCCTCCCTACTCCCTGCCAAGGGTATTCTTCTTCCCCTTTTAAAGAAGGAGTGAAACATTCACATTTTGATCATCCATCTGCGTTTCATGTGTTCTATGCATCTAGGATAATTCAAGCATTTGGGCTAATAGCCACTTATCAATGAGTGCATACCATGTGTGTTTTTCTGTGATTGGGTTACCCCACTCAGGATGATATTTTCCATTCCAAACATTTGTCTATGAATTTCATAAAGGCATTGATTTTGATAGCTGAGTAATATTCCATTGTGTAGATGTACCACATTTTCTGTATCCATTCCTCTGTTGAAGGGCATCTGGTTTCTTTCCAGCTTCTGGCTATTATAAATAAGGCTGCTATGAATATAGTGGAGCACGTGTCTTTTTTATATGTTGGGGCATCTTTTGGGTATTTGCCAAAGACCTCCTTCTTAAAACCATTGTATGGGAAGGGATGAGCTCTGAATCCAGACTAGCCAGGGTCTCCAGGAGGAGCACCATGATAGGTAGATTGTGGCAACCTGAGATGTAGGAACCATATCACATCAGATTACATTTGTGGCTCAGGCATTTGTAGCAGCAGTAAAAACAGAAGAGATCTGCTTCAAATGTGTAGAGACAAGACATTGGAGGAAAGACTGCCCACGAAACACCCTCTGCAAACCAGATACTAATCCCCCTATGAAAATTTGATCCTGCTGCAGAAAGGTTTCCACTGTAGGAGATACTGTACTGCTGAATATGATAAGTACAGTAAGCCACTGGAGTATTTAAACCAGAAGAAGTAGCCGTGAACCATGACAGTAAGAGGAACAACTACTCCCATAGTAGTCTTATGGGTATCCAGCATCTCAGAAAGTCCCCACCCAAAATTAACCAATAAAATGGATAGTAAGCCATTCAAGTGTATTGATTATACAGAAGGAGACAGGACAATTTTTAAGACAGCAAGGGATCTTATGTGACTGGCAACTGATCCCTGGGCCCCATTGCCGGTTGTGGTGGCGCACACCGGTAGGATTTGCTGAAGGAGGCAGAGGCAGGAGGATCACGAGTTCGAGGCCAACTCCTATGGTGGCTCCTCTCATGCATTCATCACCAAACAGGTCTATAGGTGAGAAGACCAAGATGGAGCTAATGGCCTCATATGCTCCCTCATGACTCAAGTAGCCACCAATCTTCTAGGAAGAGATATCTTCCAAGCCTTAGCTTTAATTCTTACACCCAACCTTAAAGGGACCACATTAAAATAGAGGCCATTACCTATAAAGAAGGTAATACCAAAGGAGTCCTTAAAACCCTTCCTCCAAATCCCCCCTATCCTAGGAGCCTCTGTTAGATTTAATATTCCCTGCCTCGATTAACTCTCCAATGAAGCCATCTGAGTCCCACCGCAGCCTCTATCAAGAGAGAAACTTAGAGCCCTCACTCAGTTGGTTGAAGAACAGCTGTTGCTACAAAACATTTGCCCCTACCACAGTCCATGGAATACTGCCGTGTTTGCTATAAAACTGAGTTCATGGCAATGGAGAATATTGCAACATTTGAGGGGAATTAACAAAACTATGTGACCCTGAGGTACCCCACAAAGAGGACTACCTCATATTTCAGCAATCCCTGTCAAAGTTCCCCTATTATCACTAGACATAAAAGTCTGCTTTTTTCTATTCCTCTCCATCCTTGAGACTGTACAAACTTTGCAACCTCAGTAACCCCCATTAACAAATTGGGCCTAGCCTTACAATATGAATGGACTCTCGTCCCATATGGAGTGGCTTACAGTTCAACCATTTGTCAGGAGGCTGTAGCCACTGCATTAAAACACTACGCAAAACCCCAGTATATACCACTATATTGATGATATATTAATATGGGGGAAGTACTTCCACCTCCCCCTCCCAGCTTAAGGACCAGCTAATACCTTACCGATCTGCCCTAGGATTCAACATAGGCCTTCACAAAATCCAATTTATTTTTCCCATTGCATTATTAGGAACAGAAATCTTCCTTACCTCAATATATCCCCTCAAACCCACCATTATCTTCCATTAAAAATTAACTTGCCTCCTTCCAGAGCATTTTAGGCAACCTTGATTGGCTTCAACCTTGGATCTGCCTTCCCAAAATTACCCTTCAACTCCTCTTCAACATTTGGAAAGGAGACAAAAATCCCTCTTCCCCAAGAACTCTGTCCCAGGAAGCAGGCCAAGGTCTGAATTCTGTCACTGCTTTCCTAAAAGATATGGATTTTGCTAGGAGTGACCAAACAATACCCATAGAGCCCCTAGCTTTATCTCCTCTCCTATACTTGTGGGGGCCCTTACCGACCTCAGGGGGTGCTGGAATGGCTCAATTCCCTAATGGGTGGCACACCCTGAATTTTAAATTAGGTGGATGCACTTGCTAGCATGATTAAAAATGGCAGAGGCAGAGCCCTGCAAACCCTAGGAAAAAAACCTGACATTCTTGTCACCCACTTCTCCCACTCTGACATTCAGTGGCTAATCAAAAATCCCACCTACTTAACTATCAACCTAATAGGGTCCCCAGGAAAAATTGAAAACTATTATCATGCCAAAAGTTGGCCTCTGCCCTTCCTCTGTTGTGATGGCTACTCCCCAAATTATTTTCAAAAGGACCCATAGTGAGAGTCCCCTCAATATTTACCGATGGGGCAAAGGGGGTAACTGTAGCCATAACAGATCAGTTCCCTGAGGGTGAACTTCCTATCCTCTGATTCAAAGAGCTGCTGTATCACTTTTCCCCAATATAAATAATTACGTGCCATCTATCTAGTTCTAAAAGAAGTAACGTGCCCCCTTAACCTCTTTTCTAACAGTGTATATGGTGTCAGTTTGCTTCCCTGGTTGCCAAAATCCTTCATCAAACTAGATGCCAACCCAATTTCCCCTCTACTCGTACAGCTTTTCACCCTCCTACAAGAAACAGCCTCCCCCATCTACCTCTATCTACCTCTAATGCCACAGTTAATTGCCAGGTCCTATATCTGAGGGAATTACACTTGCTGATCAAACTGCCTCAACAGGGACATTCATAGCCTCCACTAAGCAAGCAGATCAATTTCATTCATGCACACACAAAGAAGTATCAAGGGGCTCAATGCATGCTTCTCCCACATCCATCTTGCTCAACTCCAAAGAATAATAAAAACATTCTCCTCTTGTTCATCCTTCACTACCATCCCAGCTTTACAAATGATGGGCACCAAGGACACAAATCCAATGTCTTATGGCAAACTGATGTCACAGATATTCCTAGTTTGGTAGACAGAAATATGTTTTTGTCACTATAGACACATACTCACATTTTATATGGGCTACATCCCAAACAGGTGAAAACTCACAAAGATTATTGCACCATATGCTCTCTACCTTTGCCATCATGGGTATTACTCAACAAATAAAAACTGATTATGGCCCTGCCTTCGCTCGCTCCCAATTCAAAACCTTCTGAATATGTTGGGAAATTGCTCATGATACAGGGAATCTCCACTATACTCAGGAACAAGCAATAATAGAAAAAACACATCAAACCCTAAAAACCCAACTCCTAAAACAAAAGACAATCACCTACCCCTGTAATCTACAATTAATGATGACTATGACTAATTTAAACATATTTAACATCTACAAAAACTCCAAAATCCTTCCTATCTCCCTTCATTGGCACACACCAAAATTACCCCCTCCCCATCCTAATACAATGGTGAGATCCTTTGGATGGAATTTAGAAGGGACCAGACCCAGTCCTTACAAACAAGAGGGGTGGTTTTGCTTGTGTTTTTTCATAGAACCATCCTAAGCCTACCTGGTTTCCCACCAGAAATGCCCTACACCACCCCACCAAACAAGAAGAGGGTCTGCCTGTTGCTGGCAGATCAAGGACAGAGGAAGAAGAGGAGGCAGAGGAAACACCACATTGAGATCTACTGGAAGGACATCCATGCCCTGGTGATAGCTCTCCAGGCCGTGTGCCCTCCACAAGCCTCCCTCGTCTCTATTTCTATGGCTGTTTTTGTCATTCTTCTTGCCAACTCTGCTAGTACCCAGCCTCTTCCTAGAATTCCCAATACATTCCACTGGAGATTCTATTCTAGAGAAAACTACAACAAACACAACAAATTTATAGGATCCCAGAACTGCCCACTTCAAGGATGTTGGACCAGAATTGAGATCTCCCTACACCCAGATTCCATGTCCACTATCCCTAGACATTTGTCTGCATTCCTTACCAAAACACAGGTGACTGTCTCCAGGAAGTCTCCACATATGGAGGTTGCAGATATGGGAGATGCAGAATGGAATCCACCAGTCAGGATGGCACCATGCTTGCAAACCTTAAACTCATTTTCAGCTTTCCATCAACGATCCATGGTATCAACATTGGGAAAACGGAGTCATGGGTAAATTTGACCCCAATGGCTAGCCAAAATACCACACAGCTGACCCACACACCTCCAGTGAGCTTATTCATACCACCAAATCAGTCTCTACTCATTCTAACATTATCCGACAGGAAAATAGGTCTCAGACAGAACTGTGAGGTACTCATTTTTGGCTACAGTACATCCAACTTGCAGCTGGCCTCCTTCCTTTAACAACCCATCCCAACTCTTCGCAGTGCTTTTTCTGTGTTTCTCTCTCCAGAGCATTAGCAGCTGCTCCCACTAATATTTCCCTTCACGACATGCATGGACACCTATCCATGAGAAAAGCACAAGACATTCCTCTCTTTGACCTACCCACCTCTTTGCCTCATAAGGCCCTCCTCAAAACCCCATCCTACATGTGTCAGTGATATCAACATCACCAAATCAGTATTGGTAACCCTCCTGCCCTCCTATGGTGCAAAGACACTACAGGGACCTGTATTAACTCCCCTTGTCAAGGTTCCTGCAGTCCTATGATAATTGCCCCCCCAGGTTTATCTTTATGAACCTGAAGAACATGCTTACGGATGGGAGAAAGCTGAAAGAAGAGAGAGATCTTTATCCCTCTGCTAATTGGACTAAGCCTTACTGTCTCACTGGATGCAACAGGAACTGTTGAAGCAGTCCTCGTCCAAACACAACATATGACCAGTGACTTCCTGGACAAGCTTGACCAGGCAATGTCTTCCACTACAGACAGACTTCAGTGTCTACAACTCCAGATAGACTCGATTGCAGGAGGGGTACTTGAAAACTGGGGAGCCCTGGAATTACTCACTGCTGAACATGGAAGGACTTGCATTTTGCTGGGGGAGCATGTTGTTTCTATGTCAGTGAATCTGGGTTGGTAGAACAAGATATACAAATGCTCAATGAGGTCTGTGGGAAGCTCTGCACATACTATACTCCAAACACCCCTTCACCTTGGTACTCTAAACGCTTGGTAGCTTGGATCCTTTCCATTCTTGGCCCTGTAGTAGCCATTGGAGCCTTGGTTCTCTTGGCACCTTGTCCCATTCATCTTCTAAAACAGCATATGAGTGACATTGCAAAGATCACTACCAATCAGGTCTTGGTTCAGTAATAAACTGTTCCCAAAATAGGGCACAGTTATTCTGATGACACAACTCCCTTATAACAAGAAAACGGAAATTGTGGGACAATTGGCTGTGAAAGATATCCTGGTTCCTGATTGAGCAGAGGTTTGAAACCCAGGTAATCCTGAGGGACGGTAGGCATTTCCCAGGAATCCAGGATCCTTTTATGTAGCCACACCACCCTTACCCAGTCCCCTGTAGAGAGGTTTGTGACCATCAGCAGCACTACAAGCCCTCCCACATGTAGATAAGGTCACAGGATCTGAGACCAAGCCAATAGGAAGTACCTACTGTCAGACCCTGAACCTCCCCAGTACTGTATATAAGAATCCTAGCCAGTTCTGTTTCACTGTTTGTAGCTGAATTACAGTGAGACTTACAGTTGTTTGGGGTTCCAGTTGCCCTGTAAGCCACAGAATGCCCAGGAGGTCTTCAGACTGTGATGTCAGTTGCCCAGTTGCCCTGTATACAGAGCTACTCCAGGAGTGCCTTCAAACTGTTGTGTCTTGGGTGCAGTGGATCTCCTGGGATATCTCCAGCTGTTGTGTCAGATACCCTGCATGCAGAAGATATCCGGGAATGCCTTAGAATGGTGTATAAAATGCTCTGAGTCCTGCCAATCTTCTGATATTTCTCAGGATATGGTATCTTTAGGGGATCAGACTAGTTAGCAGTCAAATTATCTGAGTGAACATGTCCTCTGGTATGTTTCAGAATCAGAATATAGCCTCTTCCAGGGAGCAGATTAGCTAGTAGTCTTTCCCAGCAGAGAGGACAAGGTAGAAAGGGAGTAGTATTTGGCAGTGGGGGGGGGGGCAGGTGGTTCCCAAGTCCACTGGGATTGCAGCAGCAGCTGTGGGGTTGCAGAAGTGTTCTTTTCATAAGTTCTGAGTGCAGCAGATCCTCTGGTATGTCTCAGAATGTTGACTCTTCCTGAGATCAGACTAGCTATCATTTTTTTTCTAGAAGGATCAGATGGAAGGGGAGTTGTATTTGGCTGGCGGTTTAGGAGTAGGGGAGATGGTGGGTCTCCTAGTCCACTAGGATCTCAGCAGCAGCTGTGTGACTTCAGGGGGGTGAAGGTACTTACCTAATGCTCTGAGTGGTATGCTTAAGGGTATAGCCCTTTCCAGGGCACAGACTATCTAGCAGTCTGCCCGAGCAGAAAGGACCAAGTTAAAGGGAAGTGGTATTTGGTGGGCAGTGGGGAGTTGAGAGATGAGTGGTTCCCATGTCCAATGGGCTGTCAGAAACAGCTGTGTGACTTTGGGTGTGATCTTACCAAATGTGTTTATTGCAGTGTGTCTTCTAGTATGCCTCAGAATATAGCCTATTCCAGGGAGCAGACTAGCTAGCAGTCTTTCCCACCAGCACAATCATAATATTCAAAGGAATTACAATACTCTGGCATGCCTTCACCTTGAACTACATGAACACATCCTGGTTCAATTACTTTACCAGGTGCGTATTTCACCACAATATGATGAGCATCAAGATGTTTAACTGTGAACTGAAATCATTCAAAGCTTCAACAAATCCTATCTTATATGTCATATGCAAATCATTCCCATATCCCTGTAACACCTCATGTTCATTTTCCTGTAGCAAAAGAACAGAATCTCCATGTTGCTCTCCCGGAGCCTGGTCTGTTTCCCCAGTGAACACAATTCTGTGTCCATATTTCATGCCTTTTTCTACATGAACTTCACTTCTTTAATCTTGACTTCTTTAAATATATGTTTGTTTGTTTATTTATTTTATGCATATGAGTACACTGTAGCTGTCTCCACACACACTTGAAGGGGGCATCAGATCCCATTAGAAATGGATGTGAGCTACCAAGTCATTGCTGGGAATTGAACTCAAGACCTCTGGAAGAGTTGTCAGTGTTATTAATGGCTGAGCAATCTCTCCAGCCCCTAATCTTGAGTTCTCTAATCAACTTCTTTCCTTCACATTTTCACATAAGTCTGTTTCATTGATGACCTCCCCTTCTCCATTGCAATCAGAGCATAAAAACTGCATCTGCCACACCATTCCTGTTTTCAACTACTTGATCAAGGTGCGCACACTACGACCCTGACAAGCAGTATATTTCTGAAAAGATCCATAATTTCTACCATGGTCAATGCATGCAGTACAGAGCACATTCTTGCTTAGTAGTAGTTTGGTTGTCTTGCCATAATACAGGTCTTCTAAAAATACTTTCAGTGGATGCATCATGTCCTTTTGTCTTTTGACATTTCAACTCCTACTCTAATTATCCATGAAGCTAAACAATCCTCCACCAAAAATATGTAATAAAATATCATCCATGCTATCACCTCTGCCGCTGCATTCATGTAGACATTGTTCTCCATATCTGTCATATAGCTCCTGGTACTCTGGATTTGACAATACTTCATATGCAAAACTTGTTTCTTTAAATTTATCTTCAACATTGAGATTCTTATTAGGATAGTATTATTTGGCTAACTTTTTGTATGCTTTCTTCAGGTCATTCTTCCTGGCGCTGCCAGGAAGGATGGCCAAGATGTTTTAAAACTTCATGTAGGGCAAGATAGCCATGGCAGGCTACTGGAAAGCATTCACAATTAGGCAGTGGAGTGGAAGGAACATAGACCAGGCCAAGAGAGTCCAGGGTGTAGGCCAAGGAAACATCACGGGTGGCCTCTCATATCTGTTTTCAGGGGTGTAACTCCTGGGATGGTTCTTTATGCATTCTCAAAAAAAATCTCCTTAAATTCACCTAACAGCGTGTCCATTACCTGTAAGGTAGAGCTCATAACTCATGGTATGAATCACCTTTCTACTGTGAGTACTGGAAATCAACTAGTCTGCATATTATCTACACTCTAATGCAAGATATATCCATATATCATATAAATTCATAGCCTTAACAGCTTGGGAGCTAATTGCCTACCATCACCATCCATACCCTCTGAGTAATAGCTCTGGTCATACTATAACAGAACAGGCTTTTCTTTATAAGTTATACGGTAACTTAGAATATCTCCCACTTTACCATATGTATCAAGATCTAGCTATATTACATATATCTTATACTGCTTATCCTCATGATACTCACCAGAAACTTTTAGATGGCCACATACCCCAGCCTCTGTTTCTACTACAATTCTAGGTTTAGATCTTGGCACACAGACATAGCTCTTTATTTTTATGATATAATATACTGTTCTGTCCATTACAATTTATACATTATTTGTTCCATTTACAGTATTTGGTTTATCCATGGCCACACAGCCCAGTCACTATCTCTTCCTAGTCTTTAATTCACCTTGTCTGTCAGACAAAAGCCTGCACACTCCATTAGATAAACCTCATGAATGGCTAACAATGAGCAATTGGTTACTTGAGTTTATCTGATGGGGTACACAGAACTTTTTCTTACAGGGATATTTCACATTGCCATTCTTAACTGTGGTCACTCAGCACTTGCTCTGGAATTACCTTGTGAGTGGTTTCAGAGTACTTTCTACCAATGTTATAATATTTTCAGGATTAGCTCTGTCAATTTAACTCTGTCACAAACTTCAGATGATGGGATCAACTCTAAATTTCCAATTAATCCATCACAGCATTCTCAAAACTATGACTAGCAATTCAGTTTCTGAACCAGTTTTCTGCAGATTTTTTCAAGAATGACTTGCAATAACATATCTACTCTTGTAAGAATGACTCCACTAACATTCATTGCTTAAAATAAGTTTAAAGATAATTTTACCAAAAATTTGTATAACATCTACATCCCCACACCCTAAGGCATAGAAGGTCTTGCACCTCTGTTGTATAATCCCCATTCTATAGTCCACTTTCTGTAAAATATGAATATTCCAAGTATTGTTAAGCACAACCTGCACCAGAACTATCTGGTATATTGACCTATTTTTCATGAGTTTCAGCCTATGGAGAGAAGGAGTAGGATATTCTGTCATAAAATTAATTTGTGGTTTGCAAAACAACTCATTTGTTAAAGGAATTTCCCAGGATTCATGATAAGACTTTGAATTCATTGATAAGGCTGTTGAAGCAATATACCAACTATGAGAAGCTACCATTTCCTATACAACATTTAGGCCACTAGAGCCCACTGGAGTTATCTTGACATTTGTGATATTCACAGCCAAGTTAGTATAAGGTACTGTTTACTAGTGGAGATGGCACAAATGACATTAGTATTACATTGCTACTCCAAGATGGAACCCCTCACAATCAACAATGCAAAAGCTAAGACATTCAGCTTTACCTCCAAAAGATAAATATACTTAAATTTCTCCAGACATAATGTGCTTTCCCGAGTTGAGGTTCCATCTTACTTACATCCAACCTTTCAATTTATATTTGATTTATTTACTATTGCACCATGAATTTCACCCGTATTCTTGTTTGATACCAATTGTTGACTGCAACTAAAAACATGATTATGAAAAAGAGAAAAAAAAACTAGAGAGAGAGGAAGGTATTTGATATAAGTAGGAATGTTCAAATTATAAATACACACCCAGAAAAAATAGTTGATGGTTTACCTGCATGACAGTAGCTACACTGGTGTCTTAGGTAGGGCTTTACCAACATAACCAGACTCAATGACCAAGGTAACTATTATAAAGGACAACTTTTAATTGGGGCTGGATTTTAGGTTCCAGGCTTTGGTTCATTATCATCAAGAGAGCAACAAGAGAGCATCCAGGCAGACGTGGAACTAGAGGATTTGAGAGTTCTACACCTTGTTCTAAAGGCTTACAGGGTTAGACTGACTGCCAGAAAGCTAGAAGCAATGCCTTAAACCACACATCCACAGTGACAAAATTTATACAATGCTACACCTACTCCAAAAAGGACACAACACAAAGTAATGCCACACCCTGAGCAAAACATATTTAAACCACCACATGCCACTCTCTGGTCAGCATAAGCTTATTCAAGTGCATGAGTCTATGAGTCTGTGAGTCACACTTAGCCATAGCATAGTGGAAAAGGGATTTTGTCTAACATCAAAAATCCCCATAGTCTATCAGTCAAATGAATGTTCAAATTTCCAAAGTTCAGTGACACTTCTGACATTGAAGGATGGTTTCAATGGCTCAAAGATTGGAAGGAGACAGTCCATCCTAGAAAGGATCATATAGTTATGAGAGGTCTAGTTGGTAGAAGTAGACTAGTTGGTAGTATGTGAATGAGACTCTTTCCACTTGGGTGGAGCAAGGAAGAGAAATGGGGGAAATTCTAGGTCTTAGCTTCTTCTCTGTGATTTAGTGCAAGAATCTAGCCTAAGGGGTATGATGTCACCACCATTCAGATTGAGTTTTGTGTTGATTTTCTCTGCCTAACCCCTCAGAGACATACTCTAAGGCATGCTTCACTAACACAGTAGGCATTTTTTACTTACTCAAATTGTCAATGATCAACAGAGCAAAGACAAGAAGGTAGCATGGCCATTTAGAGACAAGAATCAAGGAGTTATATTCATGCAAGCCACAAGAGAGCTACAGGAAAGCTGAGACATCAAAGAGTCATGCACATTTTCTCATGTTTTTTCATGGTTTTCCCAGGATGACATTCAGATGCCCATTGTAACTTAAGGCATTTCTGGATGGAGCCAGTTTTCCTACATGATATTAGGAAACAGTTGCAAGGAAAAAAATTGAAACAGTGATCTTTGTTCTGATTCTGAGGGACATAAGTCTGATACTAGGATGCAAATGTCTTTTTTTAATTTATTTTTTTATTAACTGGAGTATTTCTTATATACATTTCGAGTGTTATTCCCTTTCCCGGTTTCCGGGCAAACATCCCCCTCCTCCATCCCCTTCCTTATGGGTGTTCCCCTCCCAACCCTCCCCCCATTGCCGCCCTCCCCCCCACAGTCTAGTTCACTAGGGGTTCAGTCTCAGCAGGACCCAGGGCTTCCCCTTCCACTGGTGCTCTTACTAGGATATTCATTGCTACCTATGAGGTCAGAGTCCAGGGTCAGTCCATATATAATCTTTAGGTAGTGGCTTAGTCCCTGGAAGCTCTGGTTGCTTGGCATTGTTGTACATATGGGGTCTCGAGCCCCTTCAAGCTCTTCCAGTTCTTTCTCTGATTCCTTCAACGGGGGTCCTATTCTCAGTTCAGTGGTTTGCTGCTGGCATTCGCCTCTGTATTTGCTGTATTCTGGCTGTGTCTCTCAGGAGCGATCTACATCCGGCTCCTGTCAGTCTGAACGTCTTTGCTTCATCCATCTTGTCTAATTGGGTGGCTGTATATGTATGGTCCACATGTGGGGCAGGCTCTGAATGGGTGTTCCTTCAGTCTCTGTTTTAAACTTTGCCTCTCCCTTCCCTGCGAAGGGTATTCTTTTCCTCATTTAAAGAAGGAGTGAAGCATTCACATTTTGATCATCCGTCTTGAGTTTCGTTTGTTCTAGGGATCTAGGGTAATTCAAGCATTTGGGCTAATAGCCACTTATCAATGAGTGCATACATGTATGTCTTTCTGTGATTGGGTTAGCTCACTCAGGATGATATTTTCCAGTTCCAACCATTTGCCTACGAATTTCATAAACTCGTTGTTTTTGATAGCTGAGTAATATTCCATTGTGTAGATGTACCACATGTTGAGGCATCTTTTCGGTATATGCCCAAGAGAGGTATAGCTGGATCCTCAGGCAGTTCAATGTCCAATTTTCTGAGGAACCTCCAGACTGATTTCCAGAATGGTTTTACCAGTCTGCAATCCCACCAACAATGGAGGAGTGTTCCTCTTTCTCCACATCCTCGCCAGCATCTGCTGTCACCTGAGTTTTTGATCTTAGCCATTCTCACTGGTGTGAGGTGAAATCACAGGGTTGTTTTGATTTGCATTTCCCTTATACTAAAGATGTTGAACATTTCTTTAGGTGTTTCTCAGCCATTCGGCATTCCTCAGCTGTGAATTCTTTGTTTAGCTCTGAACCCCATTTTTAATAGGGTTATTTGTTTCCCTGCGGTCTAACTTCTTGAGTTCTTTGTATATTTTGGATATAAGGCCTCTATCTGTTGTAGGATTGGTAAAGATCTTTTCCCAATCTGTTGGTTGCCGTTTTGTCCTAACCACAGTGTCCTCTGCCTTACAGAAGCTTTGCAGTTTTATGAGATCCCATTTGTCGATTCTTGATCTTAGAGCGTAAGCCATTGGTGTTTTGTTCAGGAAATATTTTCCAGTGCCCATGTGTTCCAGATGCTTCCCTAGGTTTTCTTCTATTAGTTTGAGTGTGTCTGGTTTGATGTGGAGGTCCTTGATCCACTTGGACTTAAGCTTTGTACAGGGTGATAAGCATGGATCGATCTGCATTCTTCTACATGTTGACCTCCAGTTGAACCAGCACCATTTGCTGAAAATGCTATCTTTTTTCCATTTGATGGTTTTGGCTCCTTTGTCAAAAATCAAGTGACCATAGGTGTTTGGGTTCATTTCTGGGTCTTCAATTCTATTCCATTGGTCTATCTGTCTGTCTCTGTACCAATACCATGCAGTTTTTATCACTATAGCTCTGTAATACTGCTTGAGTTCAGGGATAGTGATTCCCCCTGAAGTCCTTTTGTTGTTGAGGATAGCTTTAGCTATCCTGGGTTTTTTGTTATTCCAGATGAATTTGCAAATTTTTCTGTCTAACTCTTTGAAGAATTGGATTGGTATTTTGATGGGGATTGCATTGAATCTGTAGATTGCTTTTGGTAAAATGGCCATTTTTACTATATTAATCCTGCCAATCCATGAGCATGGGAGATCTTTCCATCTTCTGAGGTCTTCTTCAATTTCTTTCCTCAGTGTCTTGAAGTTCTTATTGTACAGATCTTTTACTTGCTTGGTTAAAGTCACACCGAGGTACTTTATATTATTTGGGTCTATTATGAAGGGTGTCGTTTCCCTAATTTCTTTCTCGGCTTGTTTCTCTTTTGTATAGAGGAAGGCAAATGATTTATTTGAGTTAATTTTGTACCCAGCCACTTTGCTGAAGTTGTTTCTCAGCTTTAGTAGTTCTCTGGTGTAACTTTTGGGATCACTTAAATATACTACCATATCATCTGCAAATAGTGATATTTTGACCTCTTCTTTTCCGATCTGTATCCCCTTGACCTCCTTTTGTTGTCTGATTGCTCTGGCTAGAACTTCAAGAACTATATTGAATAAGTAGAGAGAGAGTGGGCAGCCTTGTCTAGTCCCTGATTTTAGTGGGATTGCTTCAAGGTTCTCTCCATTTAGTTTAATGTTAGGAACTGGTTTGCTGTATATGGCTTTTACTATGTTTAGGTATGGGCCTTGAATTCCTATTCTTTCCAAGACATTTATCATGAAGGGGTGTTGAATTTTGTCAAATGCTTTCTCAGCATCTAATGAAATGATCATGTGGTTCTGTTCTTTCAGTTTGTTTATATAATGGATCACGTTGATGGTTTTCCTTATATTAAACCATCCCTGCATGCCTGGGATGAAGCCTACTTGATCATGGTGGATGATTGTTTTGATGTGCTCTTGAATTCGGTTTGCCAGAATTTTATTGAGAATTTTGGCGTCGATACTCATAAGGGAAATTGGTCTGAAGTTCTCTTTCTTTGTTGTGTCTTTGTGTGGTTTAGGTATAAGAGTAATTGTGGCTTCGTAGAAGGTATTCGGTAGTGATCCATCTGTTTCAATTTTGTGGAATAGTTTGGATAATATTGGTATGAGGTCTTCTATGAAGCTTTGATAGAATTCTGCACTAAACCCGTCTGGACCTGGGCTCTTTTTGGTTGGGAGACCTTTAATGACTGCTTCTATCTCCTTAGGAGTTATGGGGTTGTTTAACTGGCTTATCTGTTCCTGATTTAACTTCGATACCTGGTATCTGTGTAGGAAATTGTCCATTTCCTGAAGATTTTCAAATTTTGTTGAATATTGGTTTTTATAGTAAGATCTGATGATTTTTTGAATTTCCTCTGAATCTGTAGTAATGTCTCACTTTTCATTTCTGATTTTGTTAATTTGGACGCACTCTCTGTGTCCTCTTGTTAGTCTGGCTAAGGGTTTATCTATCTTGTTGATTTTCTTAAAGAACCAACTTTTGGTTCTGTTGATTCTTTCTTTGGTCCTTTTTGTTTCTACTTGGTTGATTTCAGCTCTGAGTTTGATGATTTCCTGTCTTCTACACCTCCTGTGTGTATTTGCTTCTTTTTGTTCTAGAGCTTTTAGGTGTGCTGTCAAGCTGCTGACATATGCTCTTTCCTGTTTCTTTCTGCAGGCACTCAGCACTATGAGTTTTCCTCTTAGCACAGCTTTCATTGTGTCCCATAAGTTTGGGTATGTTGTACCTTCATTTTCATTAAATTCTAAAAAGTCTTTAATTTCTTTCTTTATTTCTTCCTTGACCAGGTTATCATTGAGAAGAGCATTGTTCAATTTCCACGTATATGTGGGCATTCTTCCCTTATTGTTATTGAAGACTAGTTTTAGGCCGTGGTGGTCCGATAGCACGCATGGGATTATTTCTATCTTTCTGTACCTGTTGAGGCCCGTTTTTTGACCAATTATATGGTCAATTATGGAGAAAGTATCATGAGGAGCTGAGAAGAAGGTATATCCTTTTGCTTTTGGATAGAATGTTCTATAAATATCCGTTAAGTCCATTTGGCTCATGACTTCTCTTAGACTGTCTATGTCTCTGTTTAATTTCTGTTTCCATGATTTGTCCATTGATGAGAGTGTGGTGTTGAAATCTCCCACTATTATTGTGTGAGGTGCAATGTGTGTTTTGAGCTTTAGTAAGGTTTCTTTTACGTATGTAGGTGCCCTTGTATTTGGGGCATAGATATTTAGGATTGAGAGTTCATCTTGGTGGATTTTTCCTTTGATAAATATGAAGTGTCCTTCCTTATCTTTTTTGATGACTTTTAGTTGAAAATTGATTTTATTTGATATTAGAATGGCTACTCCAGCTTGCTTCTTCTGACCATTTGCTTGGAAAGTTGTTTTCCAGCCTTTCACTCTGAGGTAGTGTCTGTCTTTGTCTCTGAGGTGTGTTTCCTGTAGGCAGCAGAATGCAGGGTCCTGGTTGCGTATCCAGTTTGTTAATCTATTTCTTTTTCTTGGGGAGTTGAGGCCATTGATGTTGAGAGATATTAAGGAATAGTGATTATTGCTTCCCGTTATATTCATATTTGGATGTGAGGTTATGTTTGTGTGCTTTCATTCCCTTTGTTTTGTTGCCAAGACGATTAGTTTCTTGCTTCTTCTAGGGTATAACTTGCCTCCATATGTTGGGCTTTACCATTTATTATCCTTTGTAGTGCTGGATTTGTAGAAAGATATTGTGTAAATTTGGTTTTGTCATGGAATATCTTGGTTTCTCCATCTAGGTTAATTGAGAGTTTTGCAGGATACAGTAACCTGGGCTGGCATTTGTGTTCCCTTAGGGTCTGTTTGGCATCAGTCCAGGATCTTCTGGCCTGCATAGTTTCTGGCGAGAAGTCTGGTGTGATTCTGATAGGTCTGCCTTTATATGTTACTTGACCTTTTTTCCTTACTGCTATAATATTCTTTCTTTATTTTGTGCGTTTGGTGTTTTGACAATTATGTGACGGGAGGTGTTTTTTTCTG
Source organism: Rattus norvegicus (assembly GCF_021556685.1). Lineage (NCBI taxonomy): Eukaryota > Metazoa > Chordata > Mammalia > Rodentia > Muridae > Rattus > Rattus norvegicus. The sequence goes on from NC_141554.1 coordinate 30,354,581, forward strand.
GTCCAGTATATTTGGAGTTCTGTAGGCTTCTTGTATGCCTATGGGTATCTCTTTTTTTAGGTTATGGAAGTTTTCTTCTATGATTTTGTTGAAGATATTTACTTGTCCTTTGAGCTGGGAGTCTTCACTCTCTTCTATAACTATTATCCTTAGGTTTGATCTTCTCATTGAGTCCTGGATTTCCTGTATGTTTTGGACCAGTAGCTTTTTCCGCTTTACATTATCTTTTGACAGTTGAGTCAATGATTTCTATGGAATCTTCTGCTCCTGAGATTCTCTCTTCCATCTCTTGTATTCTGTTGGTGAAGCTCGTATCTACACCTCCTTGTCTCTTCTTTTGGTTTTCTATATCCAGGGTTGTTTCCATGTGTTCTTTCTTGATTGCTTCTATTTCCATTTTTAATTCCTTCAACTGTTTGATTGTGTTTTCCTGGAATTCTTTCAGGGATTTTTGTGACTGCTCTCTATGGGCTTCTACTTGTTTATTTATGATTTCCTGGAATTCTTTCAGGGATTTTTGCGATTCTTCTCTGTAGGCTTCTATTTGTTCTCTAAGGGAGTTCTTCACGTCTTTCTTGAAGTCCTCCAGCATCATGATCAAATATGATTTTGAAACTAGATCTTGCTTTTCTGGTGTGTTTGGATATTCCATGTTTGTTTTGGTGCGAGAATTGGGCTCCGATGATGCCATGTAGTCGTGGTTTCTGTTGCTTGGGTTCCTGCGCTTGCCTCTCGCCATCAGATTATCTCTAGTGTTACTTTGTTCTGCTATTTCTGACAGTGGCTAAACTGTCCTATAAGCCTGTGTGTCAGGAGTGCTGTAGACCTGTTTTCCTCTCTTTCAGTCAGTTATGGGGACAGAGTGTTCTGCTTTTGGGCGTGTAGTTTTTCCTCTCTATACGTCTTCAGCTCTTCCTGTGTGCCTGTGTCTTGAGTTCACCAGGCAGGTCACTTGCAGCAGAAAAGTTGGTCTTACCTGTGGTCCTGAGGCTAAAGTTCCCTCGCGGGGTGCTGCCCTCGGGCTCTCTGTGGCGGCAGCAAAAAGAAAGATCTGCGCCGCCCCTTCCGGGAGCTTCAGTGCATCAGGGTTCCAGATGGCCTTTGGTGTTTTCCTCTGGCGTCTGAGATGTGTGTGCAGAGAGCAGTCTCTTCTGGTTTCCCAGTCTTGTCTGCCTCTCTGATGGTTTAGCTCTCCCTCCCACGGGATTTGGGTGCAGATAACTGTTTATCCGGTCTGTTTCCTTCAGGTTCTGGCGGTGTTTTAGGCAGGGGTCCTGCCGCTCTTGCGCCCTCCCCCACAGGAGCCCAGAGGCCTTATACAGTTTCCTCTTGGGCCAGGGATGTGGGCAGGGGTGGGCAGTGTTGGTGGTCTCTTCCGCTCTGCAGCCTCAGGAGTGCCCACCTGCCCAGGCGGTTGGGTCTCTCTCTCACGGGGTCTGGGAGCAGAGAGTTGCTGCAGGCCGGGATCTGCGGGTGTGGGACTTCTGGTAAACACAGGACATGCCCGGTCCTAGAGGAATTGTGCCTCCGTGTGTCCTGAGCTCACCAGGCAGCTTTCTTGCAGCAGAAAAGTTGGTCTTACCTGTGGTCCCGAGGCTCAAGTTCGCTCGTGAGGTGCTGCCCACGGTCTCTCTACAGCGGCAGCAACCAGGAAGTGCAAATGTCTTTATAACATTCAATACTTTTGTAAATAAAGAATAGATAGTATAATCTAATTAAATCTTAAAACATTGTCCACTATGTATTTCTTGAAATATGCATTTACATAATATTCATTTGCAATTGCTGGAAATTGTACTTTCTTCTATATCTATGACCTCTCTGTTCATGGACAGAATTACTAAAGGATATGATGATTGGAGTTGTGTGTGTGTTTGTCTATGTGTGTCTCTTTCTGTGGGTGCGTTTGTGTAAAAATGGAGGCTCTGTCAACCTTCAGTATTTTTTGTAGTAGCTATTGTCCACAACTCTTTTGAGATGAATTTTTTTGGCTTGAAAGTCAATAAGCAGTCTTTGCTGCCAAAATGTCTTTATCTCTCCTTCTCTGATACTCGCATGTATGTATATACATGGATTTTGACATGGGTTCTGCACATTGAAGTAAGGTCCTTCTGCATGCCTGACAAGTACTTTACACTCTAAGATATCTCTGCAGCCCACGAAGAGTAATCTTTGATTGAATATTTCCTGAGTCAAGATCTCATTAACTATTAAGTCTGCCCACTGAATTATTGATATAAAAATTTCAAGGGAACATATACCCCTACCCTTTTTTGGTTCCTGTTCTACTCCCTGACTACAAAATAAAGAAATGCATAAGATTTCCTAATTCCTACTCAGTCAAACAATCCTTGAGAAATGTGAAAATGATCAGTTCTTCCAATGACTCAGTTTTTTTGTCAGTTGTGTATCAAACTATCCTGTGTACATAGGTGTAGATGGAAGAGAAGATGAAATAACAGAATTACAATGCCAACCATATTTTCCTGCTAACTCCTTAGGAATAATATATTTTATAATTCTTCATCTTCCCATGAGACAATTTCATACCTTAACCTTCCCCATCAAAAGATTACATAGATTTGACCATAGAAGGGACAGCCAGAGTTTACCTTAGAAACTCTATTTTCACAGAGGCACTATTCATAATGTCTACTTAAGGCCTTTGAGAATTAAGTGATGCCTAAGATGTCTCTCCTAAGCTAGTAAACACTGGTATATATTCAATAGATATTTTTTCTGTCTTTTAAATTCAATTGTTTAGCCAAAGGAAGGAAGAAAAAGAAAGGAAGATATGGTGGAAAAAGAATATGCCTACTTGGTTATTATTATTCAGTAGTGAATGTTCAAGAAATAGAAATATTTCTGGGCTCCCAAACCCCGTGGGAGAGAGAGGTCACCGCCGAGACAGGTGGGCACTCCTGAGACTGCAGAGCAGAAGAGATCACCAACACTGCCCAATGCAGCCCACATCCCTGGCCCAAGAGGAAACTGTATACGGACCCTGGGTTCCCTTGGATAAGGACACAGGAGCAAGAAATCCGCTGCATCTGAGACACCACCGGAACCTGAAGAGATTGACTGATAAACAGTTCTCTGCACACAAATCCCATGGGAGGGAGAGCTAAACCTTCAGAGAGGCAGACACGCCTGGGAAACCAGAAGAGTCTACACTCAGCCCACATCTCTGACTCCAGAGGAAAACACCAAACGCCATCTGGAACACTGGTGCACAGAAGCTCCCAGAAAGGGAGGCACAGATCTTCCTGGTTGCTGCCGCCGCAGAGAGCTCATAAACAACACCCCACGAACAAACTTGAGCCTTGGGACCGGAGTTAAGAACAACTTTTCTGTTGCAAGCGACCAGCCAACAGAAACCAAGACTACATGGCATCATTGGAGCCCAATTCTCCCACAAAGCAAACACGGACTATCCAAACACACCAGAAAAGCAAGATCTAGTTTCATATTTATCAAAGGAAAAATCCACTTGTTCTCTAAGGGAGTTCTCCATGTCTCCCTTGATGTCCCCCAGCATCATGATCAAATACGATTTTGAAACTAGATCTTGCCTTTCTGGTGTGTCTGGATATTCCATGTTTATCTTGGTGGGAGAATTGGGCCCTGATGATGCCATGTAGTCTTGGCTTCCGTCGCTTGGGTTCCTGCACTTGCCTCTCGCCATCAGAACATCTCTAGTGTTACTTTGCTCTGCTATTTCCGACAGTGCCTAGACCGTCCTATAAGCCTGTGTGTCAGGAGTGCTGCAGACCTGTTCCCCTGTTTTCTTTCAGCCAGTTATGGGGACAGAGTGTTCTGCCCTCGGGCGTGTAGTTTCTCCTCTCTACAGATCTTCAGCTGTTCCCGTGGGCCTGTGTCCTGAGTTCACCAGGCAGGCTTCCCGAAGGGGAAAAGTTGGTCCCACCCGTGGCTCCAAGGCTCAAGCCCGCTCGCGGGGCACCGCCCAAGTCCTCTCCGCAGCGGCAGCAACCGGGAAGATTCGCGCCGCCCCCTCCGGGAGACACCATGCACCAGGGCTCCAGATGGCGTCCGGTGTCCTCCTCCAGCGTCTGGACACGCACAGAGCGCAGTCTCCCCTGGCCTCCCAGGCGTGTCCGCCTCCCCAAAGGCTCAGCTCTCCCCTCCACTGGATCTGGGCGCAGAGAACTGTCCTCCTTCAGGTTCCGGCGATGTCCCAGGTGCAGGGGTCCCGCCGCTCCTGGGCCCTCCCCCACGGGAACCCAGAGGCCCTACACAGCCGCCTCTTGGGCCAGGGATGTGGGCATGGGCGGGCAGTGCCGGTGCTCTCCCCCGCTCCGCAGCCCCAGGAGTGCCCACCTGAGCAGGTGGTGAGGTCTCTCCCCCACGGGGCCCGGGAGCAGAGAGCTGCTGCGGGCCGGGATCCACGGGTGTGTCATGACTTCTCTGAATCTGTCTACATCTCTGTTTAATTTCTGTTTCCATTGATGAGAGTGGGGTCTTGATTCTGATAGGTCTGCCTTTATATGGAAATAGAAGCGATCAAGAAAGAACACATGGAAACAACCTAGGACATAGAAAATCAAAAGAGACAACATGCTGTAGATACGAGCTTCACCAACAGAATACAAGAGATGGAGGAGAGAATCTCGGGAGCAGAAGATTCCATAGAGGTCATTGACTCAACTGTCAAAGATAATGTAAAGCAGAGAAAGCTACTGGTCCAAAACATACAGGAAATCCAGGACTCAATGAGAAGATCAAACCTAAGGATAATAGGTATAGAAGAGAGTGAAGACTCCCAGCTCAAAGGACCAGTAAATATCTTCAACAAAATCATAGAAGAAAACTCCCGTAACCTAAAAGAAGAGATGCCCATGGGCATACAATAAGCCTACAGAACTCCAAATAGATTGGACCAGAAGGGAAACACCTCCCGTCACATAATGGTCAGAACACCAAACGCAGAAAATAAAGAAGGAATATTAAAAGCAGTAAGGGAAAAAGGTCAGGTGACATGTGAAGGCAGGCCTGTCAGAATCACACCAGACTTTTCGCCAGAAACTATGAAGGCCAGAGGATCCTGGACAGATGTCATACAGACCCTAGGAGAACACAAATGCCAGCCCAGGTTACTGTATCCTGCAAAACTCTCAATTGACATGGATGGAGAGGCCAAGATATTCCATGACAAAACCAAATTTAAACAATATCTTTCTACGGATCCAGCACTACAAGGGATAATGTAGGGTGGAGCCCAACATGGGGAGGCAAGCTGTACCCTAGAAGAAGCAAGAAACTAATCGTCTTGGCAACAAAACAAGGAGAGGAAAAGCACACAAACATAACCTCACATCCAAATATGAATATAGCAGGAAGCAATAATCACTATTCCTTAATATCTCTCAACATCAATGGCCTCAACTCCCCAATAAAAAGACATAGATTAACGAACTGGATACACAATGAGGACCCTGCATACTGCTGCCTACAGGAAACACACCTCAGAGACAAAGACAGACACTACCTCAGAGTGAAAGGCTGGAAAACAACTTTCCAAGCAAATGGTCAGAAGAAGCAAGCTGGAGTAGCCATTCTAATATCAAATAAAATCAATTTTCAATTAAAAGTCATCAAAAAAAGATAAGGAAGGACACTTCATATTCATCAAAGGAAAAATCCACCAAGATGAACTCTCAATCCTCATCTTCGGTTGGTTTATATACAAGTGTGCAATTTCTAGGATTGAAAGTAAAATGATGCTATCTGGGGCTGGATAGAGGAGCCTTATTTTTTATTATGGCAGCTTGCTATTTTTGGAACATGGTGATTTGGTTGAACACAATAAAGTACAGTAGTAACTGAAAAAAAAACTACAATAATTGTCCAGGTAATAAAAATAAGGACATTCTGACCCATTTTCACAGCTAAGAGGAATCCAAGGAGAGCAAAGCGATTCGATGTCTATGAGGCACCCGTATGATGATGGATTGATTCTAGAACACAAGGGAGGTGAGGAAGTTGGGAAATCCGGATGAATGATAATACTAAATCAACTTTGGTACACAACTCTTAGCAAATGTATCAGTATAAGACGGGAATGTCATCATTTGGCTTGGGACATCTAGTATGTATGTAATTCTTCTGTAAATCTAAAATGTTCTGCATAAGAAACCTATTAAAATCATAATTTATGGAAAAAAAGAGAAGTCATGAACCAAATGGACTAAACAGATATTTATAGAACATTCTATCCTAAAGCAAAAGGATATACTCTCTTCTCAGGTCCTCATGGTACTTTCTCCAAAATTGACCATTGGTTAAAAAATGGGCCTCAACAGGTACAGAAAGATAGAAATAATCCCATGTGTGCTATCAGACAACCACGGCCTAAATCTGGTCTTCAATAACAATAAGGGAAGAACGCCCACATATACTTGGAAGGTGAACAATGCTCTACTCAACGATAACCTGGTCAAGGAAGAAATAAAGAAAAAAAATTAAAGACTTCTTAGAATTTAATGAAAATAAGGTACAACATACCCAAATTTATGGGACACAATGAAAGCTGTGCTAAGAGAAAAACTCATACCTCTGAGTGCCTGCAGAAAGAAACAGGAGAGAGCATATGTCAGCAGCTTGACAGCACATCTAAAAGGTCTAGAACAAAAGGAAGCAAATACACCCAGGAGGAGTAGAAGACAGGAAATAAACAAACTCAGAGCTGAAATCAGCCAAGTAGAAACAAAAAGGACCATAGAAAGAATCAACAGAACCAAAAGTTAGTTCTTTGAGAAAATCAACAAGATAGATAAACCCTTAGCCAGACTAACGAGAGGACACAGAGAGTGTTTCAAAATTAACAAAATCCGAAATGAAAAGTGAGACATAACTACAGATTCAGAGGAAATTCAAAAAATCATCAGATCTTACTATAAAAGCCTATATTCATCAAAACTTGAAAATCTGCAGGAAATGGAAAATTTCCTAGACAGATACCAGGTTCCAAAGTTAAATCTGGAACATATAAACCAGTTAAACAACCCCATAACTCCTAAGGAAATAGAAGCAGTCATTAAAGGTCTCCCAACCAAAAAGAGCCCAGGTCCAGACGGGTTTAGTGCAGAATTCTATCAGACCTTCATAGAAGACCTCATACCAATACTATCCATACTATTCCACAAAATTGAAACAGACTGAGCACTACCGAATTCCTTTTATGAAGCCACAATTGCTCTTTTACCTAAACCACACAAACACCCAACAAAGAAAGAGAACTTCAGACCAACTTCCCTTATGAATATCGACGCAAAAACACTCAATAAAATTCTGGCAAACTTAATCCAAGAGCACATTAAAACAATCATCCACCATGATCAAATAGGCTTCATCCCAGGCATGCAGGGATGGTTTAATATACGGAAAACCATCAACATGATCCATTATATAAACAAACTGAAAGAACAAAACCACATGATCTTTTCATTAGACGCTGAGAAAGCATTTGACAAAATTCAACACCCCTTCATGATAAAAGTCCTGGAAAGAATAGGAATTCAAGGCCCATACCTCAACATAATAAAAGCCATTTACAGCAAACCAGTTGCTAACATTAAAGTAAATGGAGAGAAACTTGAAGTAATCCCACTAAAATCAGGGACTAAACAAGGCTGCCCACTTCTCCCTACTTATTCAATATAATTCTTGAATTTCTCACCAGAACAATCAGACAACAAAAGGAAATTAATGGGATACAGATTGGAAAAGAAGTCAAAATATCACTATTTGTAGATGATATGATAGTATATTTAAGTGATCCCAAAAGTTCCACCAGAGAACTACTAAAGCTGATAAACAAATTCAGCAAAGTGGCTGGGTATAAATTTAACTCAAATAAATCAGTAGCCTTCCTCTACACAAAAGAGAAACAAGCCAAGAAAGAACGTAGGGAAATGACACCCTTCATAATAGACCCAAATAATGTAAAGTACCTCGGTGTGACTTTAACCAAGCAAGTAAAAGATCTGTAAAATAAGAACTTCAAGACTCTGAAGAAAGAAATTGAAGAAGACCTCAGAAGATGGAAAGATCTCCCATGCTCATGGATTGGCCGGATTAATATAGTAAAAATGGCCATTTTACCAAAAGTAATCTACAGATTCAATGCAATCTCCATCAAAATACCAATCCAATTCTTCAAAGCATTAGAAAAATTTGCACATTCATCTGGAATAACAAAAAACCCAGGATAGCTCAAACTATTCTCAACAATAAAAGGACTTCAGGGGCAATCACTATCCCTGAACTCAAGCAATATTACAGAGCAATAGTGATAAAAACTGCATGGTATTGGTACAGAGACAGACAGATAGACCAATGGAACAGAATTGAAGACCCAGAAATGAACCCACACGTCTATGGTCACTTGATTTTTGACAAAGGAGCCAAAACCATTCAATGGAAAAAAGATAGCATTTTCAGCAAATGGTGCTGGTTCAACTGGAGGTCAACATGTAGAAGAATGCAAATCAATCCATGCTCATCACCCTGTACAAAGCTTAAGTCCAAGTGGATCAAGGACCTCCACATCAAACCAGATACACTCAAACTAATAGAAGAAAAACTAGGGCAGCATCTCGAACACATGGGCACTGGAAAAATTTCCTGAACAAAACACCAATGGCTTATGCTCTAAGATCAAGAATCGACAAGTGGGATCTCAAAACTGCAAAGCTTCTTTAAGGCAAAGGACACTGTGGTTAGGACAAAACGGCAACCAACAGATTGGGAAAAGGTCTTTACCAATCCTACAACTGATATTGACCTTATATCCAAAATATACAAAGAACTCAAGAAGTTAGACCACAGGGAGACAAATAACCCTATTAAAAAATGGGGTTCAGAACTAAACAAAGAATTCACATCTGAGGAATGCCGAATGGCTGAGAAACACCTAAAGAAATGTTCAACATCTTTAGTCATAAGGGAAATGCAAATCAAAACAACCCTGAGATTTCACCTCACACCAGTGAGAAGGGCTAAGATCAAAAACTCAGGTGACAACAAATGCTGGTGAGGATGTGGAGAAAGAGGAACACTCCTCCATTGTTGGTGGGATTGCAGACTGGTAAAACCATTCTGGAACTCAGTCTGGAGGTTCCTCAGAAAATTGGACATTGAACTACCTGAGGATCCAGCTATACTTCTCTTGGGCATATACCCACAAGATGCCCCAACACATAAAAAAGACACGTGCTCCACTATGTTCATAGCAGCCTTATTTATAATAGCCAGTAGTTGGAAAGAACCCAGATGCCCTTCAACAGAGGAATGGATACAGAAAATGTGGTACATCTACACAATGGAATATTATTCAACTATCAAAAACAGTGCCTTTATGAAATTCATATACAAATGTTTTGAACTGGAAAATATCATCCTGAGTGAGGTAACCCAATCACAGTAAAACACACATGGTATGCACTCATTGGTAAATGGCTATTGGCCCAAATGCTTGAATTACCCTAGATGCATAGAACACATGAAACTCAAGACGGATGATCAAAATGTGAATTCTTCACTCCTTCTTTAAAAGGGGGAATAAGAATACACTTGGCAGGGAATAGAGAGGCAAAGATCAAAACAGAGACAGAAGGAACACCCATTCAGAGCCTGCCCCACATTTGGCCCATACATATACAACCACCCAATTAGAGAAGATGGATGAAACAAAGAATTGCAGGCAGACAGGAGCCAGATCTAGATCTCTCCTGAGAGACACAGCCAGAATACAAGTACAGAGGTGAATGCCAGCAGCAAACCACTGAACTGAGAATAGGTCCCCTGCTGAAGGAATCAGAGAAAGAACTGGAAGAGCTTGAAGGGGCTCGAGACCCCTTATTAACAACAATGCCAAGCAACTAGAGTTTCCAGGGACTAAGCCACTACCTAAAGACTATACATGGACTGGCCCTGGACTCTGACCTCATAGGTAGCAATGAATATCCTAGTAAGATCACCAGTGGAAGGGGAAGCCCTTGGTCCTGCTAAGACTGAACCCCCAGGGAACGTGATTTTTGGGGGGAGGGTTGCAATGGGGGGAGGGTGGGGAGGGGAACACCCATAAAGAAGGGGACGGGGAGGGATTAGGGGAATGTTTGCCTGAAAACCGGGAAAGGGAATAACATTCGAAATGTAAATAAGAAATACTCAATTTAATAAAAAACTAAAAAAACCAAAAAAAAAAAAAAGAAAAAGAAATATTTCTGGACTGCCAGTATGAGGAGTCATCATGAATTTCTGTTTCTGCTTCATTAGGTAAAAGTCTGCATTTCCTTCAAATTGAAAGCCGTACAAATATTTGTCCTATGATTGGAAGGAGTATAGTAAATTGAGCATGATTGTAAATCAGAAAAATTGCTGAAGCTCCAGCTGAACAGGAAGGTTAGTGATTATGAAGGGTGCAAGAGCACATTCTTAGTGACTTGGGGAGGGTTTTGATGTAGGCAGTTCATGGAGGACAGACTGGCAAGTGGGTTAACACTTGAAATGTAAACAAAATGATTAATAAAGGGAAAAAAGTGAGGCGTGACCTTGTTAGAGAAAGTGTGTCCTTGGGAGCATGGAACTGGAGAAGCTCATCCTAGCTCTATGGAGGTCAGTTTTCTCCCATTTACATATGGAACAACATGTAGAACTCTCATCTCTTCCTGTATCAGCCTGGCTGGAATTTGCTTTGCTCCTGCTTTAATGATAATGGATTGAACCTCTGAAAATGTAAGCCCAACTCCCTACTTAAAATTTTTTTTTGTTATAAAAGGTGCTCTTGTCATTGCGTATGTTGACAGCAGTAAAACCCAAACTAAGACAGTTTACTTTGATATTTAACTAGTAGAAATGACTAAAAAATATTTAGCTTTGTGAACTGATACAAAAATGAATAAACCAGGCTCTGAATATGGCAGACTAGACACCTAACAACTGTATCTATAGGAATCTGAAACAGAATCTTGCTTCCATGAACACAGTGAGAGGTGAGACTTATAAAAAGCAGCAAAGTCAACACAAAACAGGAGAGGTTTAGACACCAGAACTTCAGATTTGTAAAGTAAACTATAGACCCTAACTACACACACACACACACACACACACACACACACACACATGTATATATGTATATATATGTATATATATATATATATATATATATAGAGAGAGAGAGAGAGAGGGGGGGGGGAGGGACGGAGGGAGGGAGGGAGAGAGAGAGAGGGAAAGAAAGAGTTGAGAGTTGGGGAGATGGAAAACTCTTACCCTACTCTTAGTGGATTCACAGTGAAACAGGAAAGGTCAGCCTTTATAACATGAATAGGTCACAACCTCCCTAGTTGAGTGAATCTTTAACACACTTCCTAATAATGTTAATACTCCCAATAAAATTATGTTTTACTCCCAATTTGGGTAGTTGTACATTAATTGTAATTTTGCTACTGTTATAATGATCCTACGGTGATGACATCCACTCTGAACACTCCGCTGAGGAGCTAGCCAGCACTTCTGGGAAATGATGCATTAGATGGGAGTCATCCCATGATGCAGCTGAAGCAAGCTGATGCTGGAGGATGAGCATGCATTGGTGGAGTACAAATGGTCAATACATGGAACCTCTGCAAAGACAATCCTAGATTAGTATTGGCCACCATGACACTCTTCCAGTAGCATTTAAATGTCCAAAGGTTTTTATATCTCTTGAGTTCAAAGATCCTCACTTTGTTTTCAGGATAAAGAAGCAAACTTCCATATTATTAGAATCAGGGCCACAAGGGGACAATAGGGTCATAGATGCATGCTCTCCAATACAAATCCAACTCTGCAGAGAAATCAGATCAAAGGCCCTGTAGCTGAGGAAAGTCAGTTGGTGGAAATATCGAGGCAAATTTTAGCCAGTATTCTATTAAGAGGACAAAATTCACTCAGAAGTATAAATTCGAATATGAGTGGCAGCCTCACCATGGCTTTAATGACTGTTATCCCGTCATGTTCCTGCTTCACATTCTCTAACCTAGTTGAGGACGGAATTAAAGTATAGACATGCTTCAATTACTTCTGTACCCTTTCTGCTCTCCAATGGTATGGATGGGACTCTTAAGATTACAGAACAATTATTCATTATAAGAAGATTCCCAATATCCCTAGCATTCTACCTTTCTTTGAGTCTATTTTTGCGTCTTCTACTGCTCCTTAAAGAGAGGCATGGTGGCAAGTATTAGTTTGGGGTGGTGTTTATGGAGGTTCTTTTTTTCTCTATCTTTATTAAATTGGGTATTTCTTATTTACATTTCAATTGTTATTCCCTTTCCCGGTTTCCAGGCCAACATGCCCTAACCCCTCCCCCTCTTGCTCCCCTCTACATGGTTGTTTCCCTCCCCATCCTCCCCCAATTACCAGCCACACCCCAATAAAAACGTTCACTGGCGGTTCAGTCTTGGCAGGACCAAGGACTTCTCCTTCCACTGGTGCACTTACTAGTCTATTGATTGCTACCTATGCAGTTGGAGCCCAGGGTCAGTCCATGTACAGTCTTTGGGTAGTGGGTAGTCCCTGGAAGCTCTGGTTGGTTGGCATTGTTGTTCTTATGGAGTCTCAAGCCCCTTCAAGCTCTTTCAGTCCTTTCTGTGATTCCTTCAACGGGGGTCCTGTTCTCAGTTCAGAGGCTTTCTGCTGGCATTAACCTATCTATTTGCAATATTCTGGCTGTGTCTCTCATGAGAGATCTACACGCGGTTCCTGTCAGCCTGTACTTCTTTGCTTCATCCATCTTATCTAGATTGGTGGATGTATATGTATAGGCCGAATTTAGGGCAGGCTCTGAATTGGCGTTGCTTCAGCCTCTGTTCTAAACTTTGCCTCCCTATTCCCACCCAAGGCTATTCTGCTTCCAATCTTAAAGGAGTGAAGCATCTGCATTTTGATCATATTTTTTGAGTTTCACATGTACTGCGCATCTAGGGTAATTCGAGCATTTGGGCTAATATCCAGTTATCAATGTGTGCATACCATGTGTGTTTTTCTGTGATTGGGTTACCTCACTCAGGATGGTATTTTCCAATTCCATCCATTTGCCTATGAATTTCATAAAGTCATTGTTTTTGATTGTGGAGTAGTATTCTATTGTGTAAATGTACCACATTTTCTGTACCCATTCCTCTATTGAAGGGCATCTGGGTTCTTTCCAGACCCACACTGTTATGAATAAGGCTGATATGAACTTAGTGTAGCCTATGTCTTCCTTATGTGTTGCACATCTTTTGGGTATATGCCCAAGAGAGGTATTAGCTGGGTTCTCGGTTAGATCAATGTCCAGTTTTCTGTGGAACCTCCAGACTGATTTCCAGAATGTTTGTACCAGTCTGTAATCCCACCAACAATGGAGGAGTGTTCCTCTTTCTCCAAATCATCGCCAGCATCTGCTGTCTTTGTTTACCTCTGAATCCCATTTTCACTAGGGTTATTTGTCTCCCTGCGGTCTAACTTCTTGAGTTCTTTGTATATTTTGGATATAAGCCCTCTATCTCTTGTAGGATTGGTAAAGATCTTTTCCCAATCTGTTGCTTGCCGTTTTGTCCTAACAACAGTGTCCTTTGCCTTACAGAAGCTTTGCAGTTTTATGAGATCCCACTTGTCGATTCTTGATCTTAGAGCATAAGCCATTGGTGTTTTGTTCAGGAAATTTTTTCCAGTGCCCATGTGTTTGAGATTATTCCCCAATTTTTCTTCTATTCGTTTGAGTGTATCTGGTTTTACATGGAGGTCCTTGATCCACTTGGACTTAAGCTTTGCACAGGGTGATAAGAATAGATTGATCTGCTGTCTTCTACATACTGACCTCCAGTTGAACCAGCACCATTTGCTGAAAATGCTATCTTTTTTCCATTGGATAGTTTTGGATCCTTTGTCAAAAATCAAGTGACCATAGGTGTGTGGGTTCATTTCTGGGTCTCCATTTCTATTCCACTGGTCTATCTGCCTGTCTCTGTACCAAGACCTTACAGCTTTTATCACTGTTGCTCTGTAATACTGCTTGAGTTTAGGGATAGTGATTCCCCGGGAAGTCTTTTTAATGTTGAGGATAGTTTTAGCTATCCTGAATTTTTCTTATCCCAGATGAATTTGCAAATTGTTCTGTCTAACTCTCTGAAGAATGGGTTTGGAATTTTGATGGGGATTGCATTGAATCTGTAGATCGCTTTTGGTAAAATGGCCATTTTTACTATATTAATCCTGCCAATCCGTGAGTATGGGAGATCTTTCCATCTTCTGAGATCTTCTTCAATTTCTTTCTTCAGAGGCTTGAAGTTCTAATCATATAGATCGTTTACTTGCTTGGTTAATGACACACCAAGTTATTTTATATCATTTGGGACTATTATGAAAAGTGTCATTCCCCTAATTTCTTTCTTGGATTGCTTCTCTTTTGGGTAGAGGAATGCTACTAATTTATTTGAGTTAATTTTATACACAGCCACTTTGCTGAAGGTGTTTATTAGGTTTAGCAGTTCTCTGGTGGAACTTTTCGGATCACTTAAATATAATAATATGTCTTCTACAAATTGTGATGTTTTGACTTCTTCCTTTCCAATCTGTATCCCTTTGATCTACTTTTGTTGTCTGAGTGCTCTGTCTAGGACTTCGAGAACTATATTGAATAAGTAGGGAGAGAGTGGGCAGCCTTGTCTAGTCCCTGATTTTAGTGGGATTGCTTCAAGTTTCTCTCCATTTGGTTTAATATTGGCTACTGGTTTCCGGTATATGGTTTTTACTGTGTTTTGGTATGTACCTTAAATTCCAGAACTTTTATCATGAAAGGGTGTTGAATTTTGTGAAATGCTTTCTCAGGATCTAATGAAATGATTATGTGGGGTTTTTTGTCCTGTAAATATTTACTTATTACAAACAAACACACACACACACACACACACACACACACACACACACACACGCAAGCACACACACACACACACACAGACACACACACACACATATATCAGGAACTGTTATACACAGAAAAAAAAATGAAACTGTCCTCAGAGAGTATACAGTCTAGGAACTGTGTTACAAAAGAAGATAAACAATAAACACTTAACAAAGTATCAAATATATAAGTGCAATGAAAAACATAAGGCATGATGCTAGGATGCTAGGAAAATTGGATGATGCTACATTGAATAGAATATTAAGACATTGCCTCTCTGAATATGTAACTTTATTATCCATCTTTATTAAATTGGGTATTTCTTATTTGCATTTCAATTGTTATTCCCTTTCTGGCTTCCAGGCCAACATCCCCCTAACACCTCTCCCTTCCCACCTATATGGGTATTCCACTCCCCACCCTCCCCCAATTACTTCCCTCACCCCAACAATCACATTCACTGGGGGTTCAGTCTTGGCAGAACCAAGGGCTTGCCCTTCCACTGGTGCTCTTACTAGGCTATTCATTTCTACCTGTGAGGTTGGAGCCCAGGGTCAGTCCATGTATAGTCTTTGGGTAGTGGCTTAGTCCCTGGAAACTCTGGTTGGTTGGCATTGTTGTTCATATGGGGTCTCAAGCAACTTCAAGCTCTTTCAGTCCTTTTTCTGATTCCTTCAATAGGGGTCTCATCCACAGTTCAGTGATTTGCTGCTGGCATACGCCTATGTATTGGCTGTATTCTGGGTGTGTTTCTCATTTTCTGTATCTGATCCTTTCAGCCTGCACTTCTTTGCTTCATTCATCTTATCTAGTTTGTTGGATGTATATGTATGGGCCACATGTGGGACAGTCTCTGAATGGGTGTTCCTTCTGCCTCTGTTCTAAACTTTGCCTCCCTATTATCTCCCAAGGGTATTTTTGTTCCCCTTTTGAAGAAGGAGTGAAGCATTCTCATTTTGGTCATCCTTTTTGAGTTTCACGTGTTCAGTTCATCTAAGGTAATTCGAGCATTTGCGCTAATATCCATTTATAAATGAGTGCATACCATGTGTGTTTTTCTATGATTGGGTTACCTCACTCAGGATGATATTTTCCGTTTCCTTCCATTTGCCTATGAATTTCATAAAGTCATTGTTTTAGAAAGCTGAGTAGTATTCCATTGTGTAGATATACCACATTTTCTGTATCCATTACTTTGTTGAAGGGCATCTGGGTTCTTTTCAGCTTCTAGCTACTGTAAATAAGGCTGCTATGAACATAGTAGAGCATGTGTCCTTGTTATATATTGGAGCATCTTTTGGTTATATGCACAAGAGTGGTATAGCTGGGACCTCAGGTAGTTCAATGTCCAATTTTCTGAGGAACCTCCAGACTGATGTCCAGAATGGTTGTACTACTGTGCAATCCCACCAACAATGGAGGAGTGTTCCTATTTCTCCACTTACTTGCCAGCATCTGCTGTTGTGGGAGGTTTTGATCTTAGCCATTCTGACTGGTTTGAGGTGGAATCTCAGGGTTATTTTCATTTGCATTTCCCTTATGACTAAAGATGTTGAACATTTCTTTAGGTGCTTCCCAGCCATTCAGCATTCCTCAGATGTGAATTCTTTGTTTAGCTCTGAATTCCATTTTTGATAGAGATATTTGTCTCCCTGCAGTCTAACTTCACGAGTTCTTTGTATATTTTGGATATAAGCCCTCTATCTCTTGTAGGATTGGTAAAGATCTTTTCCCAATCTGTTGCTTGCCATTTTGTCCTAACAACAGTGTCCTTTGCCTTACAGAAGCTTTACAGTTTTATGAGATCCCACTTGTCGATTCTTGATCTTAGAGCATAAGCCATTGGTGTTTTGTTCAGGAAATTTTCTCCAGTGCCCATGTGTTCGAGATTCTTCCCCACTTTTTCTTCTATTAGTTTGATTGTATCTGGCTTGATCTGGAGGGCCTTGATCCACTTGGACTTAAACTTTGTACAGGGTGATGAGAATGGATCGGTCTGCATTCTTCGACATGTTGACCTCCAGTTGCACGAGCACCATTTGCTGAAAATGCTATCTTTTTTCCATGGATGGTTTTGGTTCCTTTGCCAAAAATCAAGTGACCATAGGTGTGTGGGTTCATTTCTAGGTCTCCATTTCTATTCCACTGGTCTATCTGCCCGTCTCTGTACCAATACCATGCAGTTTTTATCACTATTGCTCTGTAATATTGCTTGAGTTCAGGGATAGTGATTCCCCCTGAAGTCATTTTATTGTTGAGGATAGTTTTAGCTATCCTGGGTTTTTTCTTATTGTAGATGAATTTGCAAATTGTTCTGTCTAACTCTCTGAAGAATGGGATTGGATTTTGATGGGGATTGCATTGAATCTGTAGATCGCTTTTGGTAAAATGGCCATTTTTACTATATTGATCATGGTAATCCAAGAGCATGGGAGATCTTTCCATCTTCTCAGATCTGCTTCATTTTCTTTCTTCAGAGGCGTGAAGTTCTTATCAAATAGATCTTTCACTTGCTTGGTTAAATTCACACGAGGTATTTTATATTATTTGGGATTATTATGAAGGGTGTCGTTTCCCTAATTTCTTTCTCGTCTTGTTTCTCTTTTGGGTAGAGGAAGGCTACTAATTTATTTGAGTTAATTTTTATACCCAGCCACTTTGCTGGAGGCTTATATCTGGTTTAGTAGTACTCTGGTGGAACTTTGGGGATAACTTAAATATACTATCATATCACCTGCAAATAGTGATATTTTGACTTCCTCCTTTCCAATATGAATTCCTTTAATCTTCTTCTGTTATCTGAGTGCTCTGGCTAGGACTTTGAGAACTATATTTAATAAGTAGGGAGAGAGTGGGCAGCCTTGTCTAGTTCCTGATTTTAGTGGGATTATTTCAAGTTTCTCTCCATTTGGTTTAATATTGTCTACTGGTTTCCTGTATATGGCCTTAACTATGTTTTGGTATGTACCTTAAATTCCAGAACTTTTATCATGAAAGGGTGTTGAATTTTATCAAATGCTTTCTCAGCATCTAATGAAATGATCATATGGTTTACATTTTTCACTTTGTATTTATAGTAGATTACATTGATGGTTTTCCACATATTAAACCATCCTTGTATCCCTGGGATGAAGCCTGCTTGTTCATGATGGATGATTGTTTTGATGTATTCTTAGATTCGGTTTGGAAGAAATTTATTGAGTATTTTTGCTCCGATATTCAGAAGGGCAATTGGTCTGAAATTCTCTTTCTTTTTGGGTCTTTGTGTGTTTTAGCTATAAGAGTAATTGTGGCTTCATAGAAGGAATTCGGTACCCCTCCATGTGTTTAAATTTTGTGGAATAGTTTGGATAGTATTGGTATGAGGTCTTCTATGAAGATATGATAGAATTCTGTACTGAACCCATTTGTACCTGAGCTCTTTTTTATTGGGAAACTTTTAATGACTGTTTCAATTGCTTTAGGAGTTATGGGGTTGTATAAATGATGTGTCTGTTCCTGATTTAACTTCAGTAGCTGCTATCGGTCTAGGAAGTTGTCCATTTTCTCCAGATTTTCAAGAGTTGTTTCATATAGTCTTTTGAATAAGGATCTGATGATTTTTCTGAATTTCCTCTGATTCTGTTGTTATGTCTCCCTTTTCATGTCTGATTTTGTTGATTTGGACACACTCTCTGTGTCCTCTGGTTAGTTAGGCTAAGGGTTTTTCTATTTGTTGATTTTCTCTAAGAACCAGGTTTTGGTTCTGTTGATGCTTTGTATACTCCTTTTTGTTTCTACTTGATTGATTTCAACTCTGAGTTTGAATATTCCCTGCCTTCTACTCCTCATGGGTGTATTTGCTTCTTTTTGTTCTAGAGCTTTTAAGTGTGCTGTCAAGCTGCTGATATACACTCTCTCCTGTTTCTTTCTTCAGGCACTCAGAGCTATGAATTTTCCTCTTATCACAGCTTTCATTGTGTCCAATAAGTTTTGGTATGTCGTAACTTCATTTTCATTAAATTCTAAGAAGTCTTTAATTTCTTTCTTCATTTCTTCCTTGACCAGGTTATCATTGAGTATTGCATGTTTCAACTTCCATGTATATGTGGACATTCTTTCCTTATTATTATTATTGAATACCAGCGTTAGCCCGTGATGGTGTGATAGGATGCATGGAATTATTTCTATCTTTTTGTTTCTGTTGAGGCCTGTTTTATGACCAATTATATGGTCGGTTTTGGCGAAAGTAACATGAGGTGTTAAGAAGAAGGTATATCCTTTTGTTTTAGGATAGAATGTTCTATAAATATCTGCTAAGTCCATTTGTTTTATGATTTCTCTTAGTCTGTCTATGTGTCTGTTTAATTTCTCATTCCATGATCTGTCCATTGATGAATGTGGCGTGTTGAAATCTACTATTATTGTATGAGGTGCAAAGTGTGCTTTGAGCTTTAGTAAGGTTTCTTTATGTATGTAGGTGCCATTGTATTTGGAGCATAGATATTTAGGATTGAGAGTTCTTCTTGGAGGATTTTTCCTTGATGTGTATGAAGTGTCCTTCCTCATCTTTTTTGATAACATTTGGTTGAAAATCAATTTTATTCGATATTAGAATGGCTACTCCAGCTTGCTTCTTCAGACCAATTGCTTGGAAAGTTGTTTTCCAGCCTTTTAATCAGATAGTGTCTGACTTTCTCTCTGAGGTGTCTTTCCTGTAGGCAGCAAAATGCTGGGTCCTCATTGCATATACAGTTTCTTACCCTGTGTCTTTTTATTGGGGAATTGAGTCCACTGATGTTGAGCAATATTAAGAATAGTGATTGTTGTTTCCTTCTCTATTCGTATTTGGATGTGTGATTATGTTTGTGTGCTTGTCTTCTCTTTGTTTTGTTGCAAAACAATTAGTTTCTTGACTTTTCTAGGGTGTAGCTTGCCTCCTTTGTTGGGTCTTACCATTTCTTACCTTTTGTAGGGCTGGATTTGTAGAAAGATATTGTGTAAATTTGGTTTTGTCATGGAGTCTCTTGCTTTCTCCATATATGTTAATTGAAAGTTTTACTGGATATTGCAACCCGGGCTGGCATTTGTGTTCTCTTAGTGTCTGTATGACATCTGTTCAGGATCTTACGGCTTTCATAGTCTCTGGTGACAAGTCTGGTGTAATTCTGTTAGGTCAGCCTTTCATGTTACTTGACCTTCTTCCCTTACTGCTTTTAGTATTCTTTCTTTGTTTTGTACATTTGGTGTTTTGTGTATTATGTGACAGGAGGAATTTCTTTTCTGGTCCAATCTATGTGGAGTTCTGTAGGCTTCTTGTATGTTTATGGGTGTCTCTTTCTTTAGATTAGGGAAGTTTTCTTCTATGATTTTGTTGAAGATATTTACTGGTCCTTTCAGCTGGTAGTCTTCACTCTCTTCTATACCTATTATACTTAGGTTTGATCTTCTCATTGTGTCCTGGATTTCCTGTATGTTTTGGGCCAGTAGTTTTTTGTGTTTTACATTATGTTTGACGGTTGTATCCATGATTTCTATGGAATCTTCTGCTCCTGAGATTTTCTCTTCTATCACTTGTATTCTGTTGATAATGCTTGTATCTACAGCTCCTTGTAGCTTCCTTCGGTTTTCTATATCCTGGGTTGTGTCCCTCTGTGCTTTCTTTATTCCTTCTATTTCCATTTTTAATTCCTTTACCTGTTTGATTGTGTTTTCCTGTAATTCTTTCAGGGATTATTTGATTCCTCTCTATAAGCTTCTACTAGTTTATCTGTGTTTTCCTGCATTTCGCTAAGGGAGTTCTTTAGGTATTCTTGAAGTCCTCCATCATCATGATTAAATGTGATTTAAAATCTAGATCTTGCTTTTCTGGTGTGTTTGGATATTCAGTGTTTGCATTGGTGGGAGAATTGGGCTCTGAAGATGCCATGGAATCTTGGTTTGTGTTGCTTGGGTTCCTGCGCTTGCCTCTCGCCATCAGGTTGTCTCGATGTTACCTTGTTCTGCTATTTCTCACAGTGGCTAGACTGTCCTATAGGCCTGTGTGTCAGGAGTGCTTTAGACCTGTTTTCCTGTTTTCTTTCAGCCAGTTACAGGAACAGAGTATTTTGCTTTTAGGTATGTAGTCTACTGGCCTTCAGCTTTTCCTGTGGGCATGTTTCTTGTGTCCACGAGGCAATCATGTGGAGGATAAAAGTTGGTCTTACCTCTGGTCTCAGGCCTGATGTCACTCCTCACATCTTGGTTTCAGCTCTTTGTGAGGGCAGCAACCAGAAGGGTCTGCCCTGCTTTCTCTCGGGTACCTGTTCACATGGGGCCCAGATGGAGCTAAGCTTTTTCCTTTGGAGTCAGAAATATGGGCAGAGAGTAGTCTCTTCTTTCTTACCAGGCATGTCTGTCCCTCTGAATGTCTATATCTCTCTCCCACAGGATTTGGGTGCAGGAAACTCTTTGACTGCTTCCCTTCAGATCCCGGTGCAGTCTAGCCCACAGTATACTTACAGCTTGAGTACCCCTATCTTCCTCTTCCCAGAGGCTCTATACAGTTTCCTCTTGGGCCAGAGATGTGGGCAATGGTGTGCAGTACTTGCAGTTTCTCCTGCCCTGCAGTCTCAGGAATGCCCACCTGTCTGGGCGATGAGCTCTCTCTCCCATGGGGTTTTGGAGTAGGGAGCTGTGAACTGGGATCAGCGAGATTCGGGCTCCAGCTAGAAACTGAAAGGGTCCAGTTCCAGAGGAATTTTGCCTTTGTGTGACCTGATTCCAACAGGCAGGTCTCTTTGAGCAGAAATTTGGCCTTACCTCTTGTCTAGGGCCTGAAGTTGCCCTTCAGAGGTGGGTTTCAGCTCTCTGTGAGGGCAGCAACCAGAAGGCGCAGATACCTTCTTAATGATTGCTAAATTCTTAGCTTCATATAATCAGTATAAGTTGTCGCTGAAGTCCCTTCTATTCTGGATTGGAAAATCAGAGATGTGTGGTCAAAGCTACTGGTTACTGCTGCCTCCTGGGGCTTCTGGAACATGGCCCTGCCCTCTAATATATTATCACAGGCTATCTGTTTTCTAATTCCTTCTCTCCCTATGTTTGACTCTCTGCCTTTCTCTGTAGGTTGGCATTGAACTGAAGAGATGTATATGGCTCTGTCTTCTGAAAGTTGTGATTAAAGGCACATGCCACCACACTTTGCCTTCAGGTTTTCTCTTCTTGTAATTTTTTCTGTCCCAGACTGGCCATGAACTCAGAGATCTCCTTGCCCTTTCTTGTGTGATTAAGTGTGTATGCCACATTAACTAGTTCCATTCCTGCTATGATAGATTTTTTCCTAGCCACTATTCCTTAAGATACAGATCAATACTGTGTGTCCTTCAGTCTCAAGATCTGGATCACAATTATTTCTGGATTGTAGTTTGTTCCAGATTAAAAGTGCTAACTATTTCTTCTGCATTTGCAAACACAAAAATAAGGTTAGCTCTGTAGGCTCTTATTCTGTGATCACTATTCCCTTAACCTCCTTAGATTCTTCAACATAGGATTCAGCTTCATTTTATACACTGGTGACCATTAGTACTTGAAAAAAAATATAAATATTCGATCAGAGTGCACTTTAGGATAGCAATCCAGAGTACATGTCTATTCTGGGCATTTCTGAGACTTTCTTTGTCAATAAAATTAATCTTATTCTTTTTACCTTAGACTTAGCCTCATGCAAACTCTTCAGGCAAAGACCAACGTCAACTAAATCCTTCAACAAATTCCACAAAACTGTTTGTCTGTCACATACTAAAATTATTCTCCTCTTAAGTCGCTAGACCCAGGCTTCCCCAGTTCAAATCACCCTCAGGAACAATGTCCTCTCTATTCCTATCAGGATTAGATATTAAGACCCACTTAAATCAATCTATTGATTCACAAACCCAAAGTCCCCAAGTTCTCATTCCTCCAAACAAAAACATGGTCTAACCTATCATAGCAAACCTCTAGTCCCTGGTACCATTTCTGTCTTAGTTAGGATTTTACTGCTTAGAACAGACACCATGTCTAAGGCAGCAGTTACAAAGGACAACATTCAATTGGGGCTTCCTTATGGGTAAGAATTTTAATCCATTATAATTGAGTAGAATCATGTCAGCAGCTAGGATCAAGAAATAAAATTTCATAGTTTCATAGATATGAGAAACAAAGTTGTATAAAGAAGGTTTTGAGAAATACATCTGATGTCAGGATGCCTAGTGATATGATAAAGTTTTGGTGATCAAGATATTGAGGCAATTTTGACTAAGCTAATTAAGACAAAACAATAACAACTGTTCTCTCTACCCCTCCCTGTGGTAAATTCTGAGAACAACTGCAAGATGTCATCCTGACCCTGCCCAACTCCCCAGTATGACCCAGCCCCAAGGGATGTACCAATTTAGCCCTTTCCCAGAGATTTTCCAAGGTGCGGTGCAGGACTAGATGAGTAAAGTGACTGACTAAGCCAAGAACAGCCCTTGGAGTAGGCCAGCCAATACCTGACCAGAACCTTTGTCCTGTGTACCACCAATGAGAATAGGCCAACTAACCCTGTTGCTGAAGTCTGCCCTCTACAATGAATAAATTTGTGTGATTTTGGGTTCAGGGTGGCCTCTTCATGCATGGATGAGCAATCCCATATATGTGGATTAAAAACCTTATACCCACTTGCTATTCCAGTGGTCACTTTGTCAATCTGTGCTCTGTGGGTGGTGCTCCTGAGGTAGGGCGACTTTGGGGTCTTACAACAGCGATATGGGCCTGGAGGAGCTGAGAGTTCTATATTTTGTTCCAAAGGCAAGTAGGTAGAGACTGATGGTTAGAAAGTTAGACAGAAGGTATCAAAGCCCATTCCCACAGTGGCACACTTCCACCAACAAGGCGGTACCTACTCCAACAAAGTGAACCCTCCTAATAGTGCTACTCCCTTGGTCAATAATATTGAAACCTTCATAGATGGTATGACACCTCCACAAACAGGTAAGACTGGGATAGTTGAAATAGTATCCTTCATGGAATAGTGTGCAGCCATTGGGTGTTCACAGTTAAGATTGTATGTTGTAAAAATAATAGTAACAAATTATTTTTGCATATGACAAAGCAAAGCTTATATATGAATTGTGCATCCATATTGAGCCTCCCTGCCAAGTCTCTCTCTCTCTCTCTCTCTCTCTCTCTCTCTCTCTCTCTCTCTCTCTCTGTGTGTGTGTGTGTGTGTGTGTGTGTGTATGTGTAGATGTAGGCATGTGTACTGTGTTATATGATGCTATTTATTGGTAAGATTCAATGTGTCTGAACAAGCAATGCAGGGTATCTACAGATTTTGACACAGCAAATAGTGACCTCATTTCTTGGGGAATTTACAAGAAATGATGTTTATCTACCGGAATTCCCTTTCTGATACTCTCAGGGTCAGGCCCACTCATGCAATCTTCACAGGATGTATACCAAAACCCTAGAGATGGAAGAGTAAAGAAGTCCCTAAGAGCTACTGTTCAGGAGAGCTAAACGGACAACACCATGGTAGGTAAAGTTACAAAAGACAGGCTCAGTGACAGTAGCAAAATCAAAGGAAGTATATGTGTGACTGAATTTAATCCTACATGAGAAGCATTAATCTGGAGAGCATGGTTATATGGGGATAAAAATTACAAGAAGTTCACAATTTGATCATGTAGAACTTAGTTTGTGAGTGAAAAGAGAACATGAGTAGGCCTGACCCAGATGCTATAAAGAAGAGAATTTCCATAGATATACTATTTGATTTGAGGTAGAGCTCTGAGTAGTGCATGGTACTGTAGGACAGGGTTCTGGCTTCCTCCAAAATATAAATCCTTTGCCTGATCAGTACATGCTTAACCTCTTAGCATGGAATAGCATAATACAAGTCCTCAGTGAAGGTTATCATGAGGACATCTCCAGCTGTATGTCTGTCGTAAGATTGGAAAGTGATCATTATTCTGGCAGGCAAATGTCTGTGGATTTTACCATGCATACTGGTAGGTGATAAACATTTAAAAATGCCAAGATCACAAATATCACTTCTTTGAAATTCTGGAATAATTCTGCACTAAAATCATCTGGCCCTGGTGTTTATGATTAGGAGAATTTAATAAATGTTTTTAATTCCATGCGGGTTTTAGGTAGATTAAATTGTTTATTTGATCTAGATTTAACGTTGGTCAGTGTTAACTGTCTAGAAATTCATTAATTTCATGAAGATTTTTTTAATGCTGTGGACTATAGGCTTTTGAAATAAGACCTAATGATTGTTTTGATTTCCTCAGTATCTGTTGCTATTCCTCCATTTTTATGTATCATTTTGTTTATTTGGATATGGTCTCTGTGTCCTTTGCTTACTTCTGCTAAAGGGTTTTTTTTTAATCTTGTTAATTTTTTCAAAGAACCAGCACTTATTTTGTTGAATCTTTTTTATTGGATAATTAATTGTTTACATTTCAAATATTATCTCCTTTCCTGTTTTCCCCACTGGAAACCCCCTATCTTACCCCCTAACCTGATTCTATGAGGTTGATCACCCACTCACCCATACACTCCAGCCAATCTGCAGTGGTATTTCTATACACTGCTGCACTGAGCCTTCGCAGGACCAAAAGCATCTCTTCCCACTGATGCCCATCCAGGCCTTCCTCTGCTACATATTTTATTAGAGCCATGGGTTCCTCTATGTGTATTCTTTGGTTGGTCATTTAGTGCCTAGGAGCTCTGGAGCCTTTTCTTGGTTGATATTGACGTTCTTCCAATACTTGCAAATCCTTCATTCCTTTCACATCCCCATTTCAATGGTTGGCTATGAGAATCAACCTTTGTATTTGTCAGATTCTGGCAGAGCCTCTCAGGAGACAGCTGTATCTGGCTCCTATCAGCAAGCACTTTTTGGCATCTGGAATGGTGTCTGGGTTTCGTGTCTGTATATGGCATGGATCTGCAGTTGGGGAAGTCCCTGGATGGCCTTTTATTCAGTCTCAGCTCCACACTTTGTCTCTGTATTTCCTCCTTTTTGCATTTTGTTCCTCCTTCTAAGAATGATTGAAACCTCTACACTTTGGTCTTTTATTTTCTGCGCTTCCTGTAGTCTGTAAATTGTATCTTGGCTATTCCAAGCTTTAAACTAATATGCACTTATAAGGGAGTGCATATCATGTGTGTTATTTTTTGACTAGGTTATCTCACTATGGCTGATATTTTGCCAATTGCATCCATTTGCCTAAAAATTTCATGAAGTCACTGGTTCTTAAAGGCTGAGTAGCACTCCATTGTGCAAATGTCCTGGATTTATGTATCCATTCCTCTGTTGAATGACATCTGGGTTATTTCCAACTTCTGGCTATTATAAGTAAGGCTGCTATGAATATAGTAGAGCATGTGTCCTTGTTAAAAGTTGGAGCAGTATATGTTGGAGTGGAATTGGTACAGAAACAGACAAATTGAATAAATGAAAATATTTAAAGAGCCAGAAGAAAATTACAATTATCTAGATGCTTAATTAACAATAAAGAAGCCAAAATTATATAATAAAAATAAATAGAGCATCTTCAATGAATAGTGTTGTTCTATCTGGTTGCATGTAGAAGAATGCAAATAAATCGATATCTATCACCCTGAAATAAAAACTCAGCTACAACAGGATCAAGGACTTCAAAATAAAGTTGCCTAAAGTGAATCTATTGAACACTATAAATATTATCCTTGAATACATTGGCACTGGAGACCATTTCCTGAACAGAACATTAATAGTGTACGCACTAAGAACAACAATTAATCAATTGGAACAAAGAAACTGAAAACAACCTTTAAGGTAAAGCATGTTGTCAAAAGTATAAAACAGTAGCCTATAAAGTGGAAAAAGATCTTCATTAACCTTACATCCAACATAGAGCTACTATTATTAATAATAATACTATATTATTGAACATGAATTTAAAAAATCTCAAGAAGTTTAACTCAAACAAAACAAAACAATTAAAATGGAATATTTAACTAAGCATAAAATTCTCAACAGAGGAATCTCAAATAACTGAGAAGCACTGAAAAAAGCTCACCATTGTTTGTCGTCAGGCAAATGTAAAAACAAACAAACAAACAACAAACAGGGCAAAATGAAGCTGAGATCCCATCATAGATCAGTCATAGTGGTTAAGATCAAAAAAGGAATAGTACTTGCTGGCAAAGAAATGGAGAAAACTTAATACTTCCGCATTGCACATGACATTCCAAATTTATACAGACATTTTGGATATTTATATGGCAGTTTCTCAGATAATTGGAAATAGTTGTACATGAAGACTCGGTTATACTCTTCATGGTTATATGCATAAAATATGCTTCACTATATGACAAGGTCATGTGTTCCACTATCTCCATAGGACCTTTATTTGTAATATCTAAAAACTGGGTGTAACTCATGTCCCTCAACCAAAGAGTGGGTACAGAAAATATGGTACATTACACAATTGAATACCATTCAGCTATTAAAAATAAGGACATCATGAATGTTGCAGGCAAGTGGAAAGAAGTAAAAAAATATAGGTCTGAGTGACACAACTCAAACAAAAAGGGATATGCAGAGTTTGTATTTACTGATAAGTAGATACTAGGCATAAAATACAAAATCACATAATGTACTGCACAGACCCAAATAAGTTAAAAATAATGAAGGCCCAAGAAGGAATGTTAGAAACACACTTAGAAGGTGAAACAAAACAGTCATAAAAGGAATAGAGAGGGAGGGAGGGAGGGAGGGAGGGAGGGAGGGAGGGAGGGAGGGAATATGTGAGAGAGGTGAAGGGAAGAGGAATCAGGAGACAGACCCAGGTACTGGGAGAGAACTATGAGAACCCCAAAGGGATAGAAGTGAAGCCTAATAGGATTAGAAGAGGTTGAAGTTTCTCAGTTCAAATGTCCAGGAAACATCATCAACAAAATCATAGAATACTTCCCTGACCTAAAGAAAGAGATAGTCATAAATGTACGAAAAGCCTACAGAATGCCTAACAGATTGGACCAGAAAAAAAATATTCCTACTGTATAATGATCAAAACACTAAATTACAGAACAACAACAATAACAAACACTATTAAAAACCATAAAGGAGCCGCTGCAGAGAGCCCGTGGGCAGCACCCCACGAGCGAACTTGAGCCTCGGGACCACAGGTAAGACCAACTTTTCTGCAGCAAGAAAGCTGCCTGGTGAGCTCAGGACACACGGAGGCAGAATTCCTCTAGGACCGGGCACATCCTGAGTTTACCGGAAGTCCCACACCCCCGGATCCCGGCCTGCAGCAGCTCTCTGCTCCCAAACCCCGTGAGAGAGAGACCCAACCGCCTGGTCAGGCGGGCACTCCTGAGGCTGCAGAGCGGAAGAGACCACCAAAATTGCCCACCCCTGTCCACATCCCTGGCCCAAGAGGAAACTGTATAAGGCCTCTGGGCTCCCGTGGGGGAGGGCCCAGGAGCAGCAGGACCCCTGCCTGAGACACCTCCGGAACCTGAAGGAAACAGACCGGATAAACAGTTCTCTGCACCCAAATCCCGTGGGAGGGAGAGCTAAACCTTCAGAGAGGCAGACAAGCCTGGGAAAACAGAAGAGACTGCTCTCTGCACACACATCTCGGACGCCAGAGGAAAACACCAAAGGCCATCTGGAACCCTGGTGTACTAAAGCTGCCGGAAACGGCGGGGCAGATCTTCCTGGTTGCTGCCGCTGCAGAGAGCCCTTGGGCAGCACCCCACGAGCGAACTCGACCCTCGGGACCATAGGTAAGACCAACTTTTCTGCTGCAAGAAAGCTGCCTGGTGAACTCAAGACACAGGCCCACAGGAACAGCTGAAGACCTGTAGAGAGGAAAAACTACACGCCCGAAAGCAGAACACTCTGTCCCCATAACTGACTGAAAGAGGAAAACAGGTCTACAGCACTCCTGACACACAGGCTTATAGGACAGTCTAGCCACTGTCAGAAATAGCAGAACAAAGTAACACTAGAGATAATCTGATGGCGAGAGGCAAGCGCAGGAACCCAAGCAACAGAAACCAAGATTACATGGCATCATCGGAGCCCAATTCTCCCACCAAAACAAACATGGAATATCCAAACACACCAGAAAAGCAAGATCTAGTTTCAAAATCATATTTGATCATGATGCTGTAGGACTTCAAGAAAGACATGAAGAACTCCCTTAGGGAAACACAGGAAAACATTAATAAACAAGTAGATGCCTACAGAGAGGAATCGCAAAAATCCCTGAAAGAATTCCAGGAAAACACAATCAAACAGTTGAAGGAATTAAAAATGGAAATAGAAGCAATCAAGAAAGAACACATGGAAACAACCCTGGATATAGAAAAACAAAAGAAGAGAAAAGGAGCTGTAGATACAAGCTTCACCAACAGAATACAAGAGATGGAAGAGAGAATCTCAGGAGCAGAAGATTCCATAGAAATCATTGACTCAACTGTCAAAGATAATGTAAAGCAGAAAAAACTACTGGTCCAAAATATACAGGAAATCCAGGACTCAATGAGAAGATCAAACATAAGGATAATAGGTATAGAAGAGAGTGAAGACTCCCAGCTCAGAGGACCAGTAAATATCTTCAACAAAATCATAGAAGAAAACTTCCCTAACCTAAAAAAAGAGATACACATAGACATACAATAAGCCTACAGAACTCCAAATAGATTGGACCAGAAAAGAAACACCTCCCGTCACATAATTGTCAAAACACCAAACGCACAAAATAAAGAAAGAATATTAAAAGCAGTAAGGGAAAAAGGTCAAGTAACATATAAAGGCAGATCTATCAGAATCACACCAGACTTCTCGCCAGAAACTATGAAGGCCAGAAGATTCTGGACTGATGTCATACAGACCCTAAGAGAACACAAATGCCAGCCCAGGTTACTGTATCCTGCAAAACTCTCAATTAACATTGATGGAGAAACCAAGATATTCCATGACAAAACCAAATTTACACAATATCTTTCTACAAATCCAGCACTACAAAGGATAATAAATGGTAAAGCCCAACATAAGGAGGCAAGCTATACCCTAGAAGAAGCAAGAAACTAATCGTCTTGGCAACAAAACAAAGAGAATGAAAGCACACAAACATAACCTCACATCCAAATATGAATATAACGGGAAGCAATAATCACTATTCCTTAATATCTCTCAACATCAATGGCCTCAACTCCCCAATAAAAAGAAATAGATTAACAAAATGGATACGCAATGAGGACCCTGCATTCTGCTGCCTACAGGAAACACACCTCAGAGACAAAGACAGACACTACCTCAGAGTGAAAGGCTAGAAAACAACTTTCCAAGCAAGTGGTCAGAAGAAGCAAGCTGGAGTAGCCATTCTAATATCAAATAAAATCAATTTTCAACTAAAAGTCATCAAAAAAGATAAGGAAGGACACTTCATATTCATCAAAGGAAAAATCCACCAAGATGAACTCTCAATCCTAAATATCTATGCCCCAAATACAAGAGCACCTACATATGTAAAAGAAACCTTACTAAAGCTCAAAACACACATTGCACCTCACACAATAATAGTGGGAGATTTCAAAACCCCACTCTCATCAATGGACAGATCATGGAAACAGAAATTAAACAGAGACAAAGACAGACTAAGGGAAGTCATGAGCCAAATGGACTTAACAGCTATTTATAGAACGTTCTATCCTAAAGCAAATGGATATACCTTCTTCTCAGCTCCTCATGGTACTTTCTCAAAAATTGACCATATAATTGGTCAAAAAACGGGCCTCAACAGGTACAGAAAGATAGAAATAATCCCATGCGTGCTATCGGACCACCACGGCCTAAAACTGGTCTTCAATAACAATAAAGGAAGAATGCCCACATATACGTGGAAATTGAACAATGCTCTACTCTATGATAACCTGGTCAAAAAAGAAATAAAGAAAGAAATTAAAAACTTTTTAGAATTTAATGAAAATGAAGGTACAACATACCCAAACTTATGGGACAAATGAAAGCTGTGCTAAGAGGAAAACTCATAGGGCTGAGTGGCTGCAGAAAGAAACAGGAAAGAGCATATGTCAGCAGCTTGACAGCACACCTAAAAGCTCTAGAACAAAAAGAATCAAATACACCCAGGAGGAGTAGAAGGCAGGAAATAATCAAACTCAGAGCTGAAATCAACCAAGTACAAACAAAAAGGACCATAGAAAGAATCAACAGAACCAAAAGTTGGGTCTTCGAGAAAATCAACAAGATAAATAAACCCTTAGCCAGAGTAACGAGAGGACACAGAGAGTGCGTCCAAATTAACAAAATCCGAAATGAAAAGGGAGACATAACTACAGATTCAGAGGAAATTCAAAAAATCATCAGATCTTACTATAAAAACCTATATTCAACAAAATTTGAAAATCTTCAGGAAATGGACAATTTCCTAGACAGATACGAGGTATCTAAGTTAAATCAGGAACAGATAAACCAGTTAAACAACCCCATAACTCCTAAGGAAATAGCAGCAGTCATTAAAGGTCTCCCAACCCAAAAGAGCCCAGGTCCAGACGGGTTTAGTGCAGAATTCTATCAAAGCTTCATAGAAGACCTCATACCAATATTATCCAAACTATTCCACAAAATTGAAACAGATGGATCACTACCGAATACCTTCTACTAAGCCACAATTACTCTTATACCTAAGCCACACAAAGACACAACAAAGAAAGAGAACTTCAGACCAATTTCCCTTATGAGTATCGACGCAAAAATACTCAATAAAATTCTGGCAAACCGAATTCAAGAGCACATCAAAACAATCATCCTCCATGATCAAGTAGGCTTCATCCCAGGCATGAAGGGATGGTTTAATATACGGAAAACCATCAACATGATCCATTATATAAACAAACTCAAAGAACAGAACCACATGATCATTTCATTAGATGCTGAGAAAGCATTTGACAAAATTCAACACCCCTTCATGATAAAAGGCCTGGAAAGAATAGGAATTCAAGGCCCATACCTAAACATAGTAAAAGCCATATACAGCAAACCAGTTGCTAACATAAAACTAAATGGAGAGAAACTTGAAGCAATCCCACTAAAATCAGGGACTAGACAAGGCTGCCCACTCTCTCCCTACTTATTCAATATAGTTCTTGAAGTTCTAGCCAGAGCAATCAGACAACAAAAGGAGGTCAAGGGGATACAGATCGGAAAAAAAGAGGTCAAAATATCACTATTTGCAGATGATATCATAGTACATTTAAGTGATCCCAAAAGTTCCACAAGAGAACTACTAAAGCTGATAAACAACTTCAGCAAAGTGGCTGGGTATAAAATTAACTCAAATAAATCAGTTGCCTTCCTCTATACAAAAGAGAAACAAGCCGAGAAAGAAATTAGGGAAACAACACCCTTCATAATAGACCCAAATAACATAAAGTACCTCGGTGTGACTTTAACCAAGCAAGTAAAAGATCTGTACAATAAGAACTTCAAGACACTGAGGAAAGAAATTGAAGAAGACCTCAGAAGATGGAAAGATCTCCCATGCTCATGGATTGGCAGGATCAATATAGTAAAAATGGCCATTTTACCAAAAGCAATCTACAGATTCAATGCAATCCCCAGCAAAATACCAAACCAATTCTTCAAAGAGTTAGACAGAACAATTTGCAAATTCATCTGGAATAACAAAAAACCCAGGATAGCTAAAGCTATCCTCAACAATAAAAGGACTTCAGGGGGAATCACTATCCCTGAACTCAAGTAGTATTACAGAGCAATAGTGATAAAAACTGCATGGTATTGGTACAGAGACAGACAGATACACCAATGGAATAGAATTGAAGACCCAGAAATGAACCCACACACCTATGGTCACTTGATTTTTGACAAAGGAGCCAAAACCATCCAATGGAAAAAAGATAGCATTTTCAGCAAATGGTGCTGGTTCAACTGGAGGGCAACATGCAGATCGATCCATTCTTATCACCCTGTACAAAGCTTAAGTCCAAGTGGATCAAGGACCTCCACATCAAACCAGACACACTCAAACTAATAGAAGAAAAACTAGGGAAGCATCTGGAACACATGGGCACTGGAAAAAATTTCCTGAACAAAACACCAATGGCTTACGCTCTAAGATCAAGAATCGACAAATGGGATCTCACAAAACTGCAAAGCTTCTGTAAGGCAAATGACACTGTGGTTAGGACAAAACGGCAACCAACAGATTGGGAAAAGATCTTTACCAATCCTACAACAGATAGAGGCCTTATTTCCAAAATATACAAAGAACTCAAGAAGTTAGACCGCAGGGAGACAAATACCCCTATTAAAAAATGGGGTTCAGAGCTAAACAAAGAATTCACAGCTGAGGAATGCCCAATGGCTGAGAAACACCTAAAGTTCAACATCTTTAGTCATAAGGGAAATGCAAATCAAAACAACCCTGAGATTTCACCTCACACCAGTGAGAATGGCTAAGATCAAAAACTCAGGTGACAGCAGATGCTGGCGAGGATGTGGAGAAAGAGGAATACTCCTCCATTGTTGGTGGGATTGCAGACTGGTAAAACCATTCTGGAAATCAGTCTGGAGGTTCCTCTGAAAATTGGACATTGAACTGCCTGAGGATCCAGCTATACCTCTCTTGGGCATATACCCAAAAGATGCCTCAACATATAAAAGAGACACGTGCTCCACTATGTTCATCGCAGCCTTATTTATAATAGCCAGAAACTGGAAAGAACCCAGATGCCCTTCAACAGAGGAATGGGTACAGAAA
Organism: Rattus norvegicus; assembly: GCF_021556685.1. Taxonomy (NCBI): domain Eukaryota; kingdom Metazoa; phylum Chordata; class Mammalia; order Rodentia; family Muridae; genus Rattus; species Rattus norvegicus. Next base: position 30,388,319 of record NC_141554.1, read on the forward strand.
ATGTGGTACATCTACACAATGGAATATTACTCAGCTATCAAAAACAACGAGTTTATGAAATTCGTAGGCAAATGGTTGGAACTGGAAAATATCATCCTGAGTGAGATAACCCAATCACAGAAAGACATACATGGTATGCACTCATTGATAAGTGGCTATTAGCCCAAATGCTTGAATTACCCTAGATCCCTAGAACAAACGAAACTCAAGACGGATGATCAAAATGTGAATGCTTCACTCCTTTTTTAAATGAGGAAAAGGAATACCCTTGGCAGGGAAGGGAGAGGCAAAGATTAAAACAGAGACTGAAGGAACACCCATTCAGAGCCTGCCCTACATGTAGCCCATACATATACAGCCACCCAATTAGACAAGATGGATGAAGCAAAGAAGTGCAGACCAACAGGAGCCGGATGTAGATCGCTCCTCAGAGACACAGCCAGAATACAGCAAATACAGAGGCGTCTGCCAGCAGCCAACCACTGAACTGAGAATAGGACCCCCGTTGAAGGAATCAGAGAAAGAACTGGAAGAGCTTGAAGGGGCTCGAGACCCCATATTACAACAATGTCAAGCAACCAGAGCTTCCAGGGACTAAGCCACTACCTAAAGACTATACATGGACTGACCCTGGACTCTGACCTCATAGGTAGCAATGAATATCCTAGTAAGAGCACCAGTGGAAGGGGAAGCCCTGGGTCCTGCTAAGACTGAACCCCCAGTGAACTAGACTGTGGGGGGGAGGGCGGCAATGGGGGGAGGGTTGGGATGGGAACACCCATAAGGAAGGGGAAGGGGGAGGGGGATGTTTGCCCGGAAACCGGGAAAGGGAATAACACTCGAAATGTATATAAGAAATACTCACGTTAATAAAAAAAAAAACATAAGGGAAAAAGACCAAGTAACATATAAAGGCAAACCTAACAGAATTATACCTGACATCTGAAGAGAGCTTCTAAAAGCAAGAAGATCATGCACAGATGTGATGCAGACCATAAGAGACCACAGATCTCAACCCAGACTACTAAATTCTTGGTCAACACAGGCAGAAAAATATATACATTTCATGACAAAATAAAATTTAAACAATAACTTTTTCTAATTCAGCACTACAGAGAGGATGCTAGAAAAAATTTCCAACATAACAAGGATAACTACAGCCAAGAAAAGAACCATCCTAGAACAAACCCAAAAGAAGAAAATCACAAACATATAATATCAACTCCAACTACAAATGAAAGAAACTAAAAATCATTGGTTATTAATATCTCTCAATATCAATGGACTCAATACCCAATAAAAAGGCACAGGCTTACAGACTTGATGTACTTCTCTGCTGCATATAAAACAGACAACTCACTGTCAATATCTAGTGCGTTGGGGGCCCTGGGTATGGTCGCAAACCACCAGGACACAGGGGGTACAGAGCAAAGGCAGAAGCAACTGCACACAGACACAAGCTTTATTAATCCTTATATAGATATGAATATGCATTACCTCAATTTCCATTTTGGCCAGATACCATAAGATCTTTATTCCCATGATACCAGGAAAAATTGTGGCAAGACTAAACAAAGAAATAAGACTAAAGAAAGGTTTCTTCTCAAAATATTCACATAACAAATCAAACCTCTTCTTATTATCAAAGTATGCTTGCCATTATCAAGAGAGCATGAGAACTGCTTCTGTAGAAACAGGACACAGCCGAAAATATATTTAGGCCAAGTGAGAAAAACATTTTCTTCTCAAGGACGGCATTCCAGCCCCTACTTGCACCTGTCACCAGTTCTTATTTGACCCTGCCTGGGAGCTGCATCTGTTTGCCTCCACAATTCCTTCTCTCATTTATTTTTTGTTTTAAAAGTAATACTTTCCATAACATAGCTAAATGTCCTTGTAGGGGTTTAATCATGCAAAAATAAAGCAACATAATACATAATGTACATAATATTATGGCAAAATTAGCTCATCCCATGCTATGGAAAATCCTTTGAAGTCAAGCCTTGGGATCTAATCCTGTCAAATGATCAGCCAGTAATTTAGCTATTACCCCAGTGGTAGTATCTTCTAGCTGTTTACCAAAAGATGTTCAAACATCATATTTCAAGGCATTAGTTATATTTGTAGCACTTTCATTACCTTCTAAATAGGCTTGAATTAACTTCCACTCATGTTTGTATCATTATACATATATTCAGTAACACAAAAGTAATAGAATTCCAATCACATCTTAAATCCACATATTTTCAATAGATAACATCTTTCGACCCTACCATTCTACTGTTTGTTTTAAAACATCTACTTGATGTTGAAGTCTAATATCAATTTTAGTTGGCTCTATCCATAATTCATGTGAATCTTTATACCAGTCTTCAACAAAGTGCTTTGTTTGAATAGATATTTTTAATACTCTGCTGTAAACTGCTGCCAAAGTAGTAACAGTAATAAGGCTTAAAATAGTAGCTACAATGATTCCAATCATTTTTTTACTTCTCTTCAGCAGAGTATTAAAAAATTCAATAATCACATGATTAAGAGAATGTAGTGACCAATGATGCCCCAAATTAACAGGCATCCATACATATATATTTTGCTGAATAATTATAATAAAATCTTGACTCATATCAAACTGAATAGATGAATTAATACATGAACGCAAACAATAGTTAATACAAGCAAATCCATTAGTAAATTTAAATCTACTTATTAGAAACAAATATGGCATAGGAATACAAGTAGTAACTTTTTCTTTCTTAAAATATGGTAAAATTATACTAAGAAGCAGATTGAGCAGTCCCAGAAAAACTACCATTAGCAAGAACAACTTCTTTTAATGCAGTGGCAGTCTTCCACAAAAGAGTTTGAAATGCAGTAGGTTCTTTCACAGAGGCCAGATGATTATCAGCAATGCCACCATCTCCCCATACAGTCAGCAAGGATCCATTAAGGTGTTCATTCTCATTGAAGAAGTCCTCAGAAGATGGAAAGATCTCCCATGCTCATGGATTGGCAGGATTAATATAGTAAAAATGGCCATTTTACCAAAAGCGATCTACAGATTCAATGCAATCCCCATCAAAATACCAATCCAATTCTTCAAAGAGTTAGACAGAACAATTTGCAAATTCATCTGGAATAACAAAAAAACCCAGGATAGCTAAAGCTATCCTCAACAATAAAAGGACTTCAGGGGGAATCACTATCCCTGAACTCAGTATCCCCGTAAGCAGTATTACAGAGCAATAGTGATAAAAACTGCATGGTACTGGTACAGAGACAGACAGATAGATCAATGGAACAGAATTGAAGACCCAGAAATGAACCCACACACCTATGGGCACTTGATTTTTGACAAAGGAGCCAAAACCATCGAATGGAAAAAAGATAGCATTTTCAGCAAATGGTGCTGGTTCAACTGGAGGTCAACATGTAGAAGAATGCAGATCGATCCATGCTTATCACCCTGTACAAAGCTTAAGTCCAAGCGGATATATGACCTCCACATCAAACCAGATACACTCAAACTAATAGAAGAAAAACTAGGGCAGCATCTCGAACACATGGGCACTGGAAAAAATTTCCTGAACAAAACACCAATGGCTTATGCTCTAAGATCAAGAATCGACAAATGGGATCTCATAAAACTGCAAAGCTTCTGTAAGGCAAAGGACACTGTGGTTAGGACAAAATGGCAACCAACAGATTGGGAAAAGTTCTTTACCAATCCTACAACTGATAGAGACCTTATATCCAAAATATACAAAGAACTCGAGAAGTTAGACCACAGGGAGACAAATAACCATATTAAAAAATGGGGTTCAGAGCCAAACAAAGAATTCACAGCTGAGGAATGCCGAATGGCTGAGAAACACCTAAAGAAATGTTCAACATCTTTAGTCATAAGGGAAATGCAAATGAAAACAACCCTGAGATTTCACCTCACACCAGTGAGAATGGCTAAGATCAAAAACTCAGGTGACAGCAGATGCTGGCGAGGATGTCGAGAAAGAGGAACACTCCTCCATTGTTGGTGGGATTGCAGACTGGTAAAACCATTCTGGAAATCAGTCTGGTGGTTCCTCAGAAAATTGGACATTGAACTACCTGAGGATCCAGCTGTACCTCTCTTGGGCATATATCCAAAAGATGCCCCAACATGTAAAAAAGACACGTGCTCCACTATGTTCATCGCAGCCTTATTTATAATAGCCAGAAGCTGGAAAGAACCCAGATGCCCTTCAACAGAGGAATGGATACAGAAAATGTGGTACATCTACACAATGGAATATTACTCAGCTATCAAAAACAATGACTTTATGAAATTCGTAGGCAAATGGATGGAACTGGGAAATATCATCCTGAGTGAGGTAACCCAATCACAGAAAAACACACATGATATGCACTCATTGATAAGTGGCTATTGGCCCAAATGCTTGAATTACCCTAGATGCCTAGAACAAATGAAACTCAAGACAGATGATCAAAATGTGAATGCTTCACTCCTTCTTTAAAAGGGGAACAAGAATACCCTTGGCAGGGAATAGAGAGGCAAAGATTAAAACAGAGACAGAAGGAACTCCCATTCAGAGCCTGCTCCACTTGTGGCCCATGCATATACAGCCATCCAATTAGACAAGATGAATGAAGCAAAGAAGTGCAGGCCGACAGGAGCCGGATGTAGATCTCTCCTGAGAGACACAGCCAGAATACAGCAAACACAGAGGCGTCTGCCAGCAGCAAACCACTGAACTGAGAATAGGACCCCCGTTGAAGGAATCAGAGAAAGAACTGGAAGAGCTTGAAGGGGCTTGAGACCCCATATGTACAACAATGCCAAGCAACCAGAGCTTCCAGGGACTAAGCCACTACCTAAAGACTATACATGGACTGACCCTGGACTCTGACCTCATAGGTAGCAATGAATATCCTAGTAAGAGCACCAGAGGAAGGGGAAGCCCTGGGTCCTGCTAAGACTGAACCCCCAGTGAACTAGATTGTTGGGGGAGGGCGACAAGGGGGGAAGGATGGGGAGTGGAACACCCATAAAGAAGGGGAGGTGGGAGGGAGATGTTTGCCCGGAAACCAGGAAAGGGAATAACACTCGAAATGTATATAAGAAATACTCAAGTTAATAAAAAAAGAAATTAATTAGAAAGTAAAAAAAAAAAAAGGTGTTCATTCTCCTCTCTGCTCACCCTGGTAACATTAGACAAATCACAAGTGGTAACATTCCATTCTGAACACGTATTAATAAATTGACCATAAGGACCCCAATTTATCCATTTACCTTGAATAATTTTTCCAAATGTGTCAAGCAATTCTTCCAAATGAATTGGCAATATTTTAAGCCTATATAAGTAAACTGAGCACAAATAAAATATACAAGCTTGCTAACAGATGTAATGTTATTCCAATTTTCAGTTTATAGACCAAGCTGTCAATCACTGTAGGTGAGTTCTGGAGCCTGGTAATAGCCAATTTTGATAACCCATTTGTAGGCATGGTCTCTGTCCTAAACATAAAGGCACCGTTGATACAGCATAAGTAAAATTATACAAAACACCATCATACCTATTCAAATAAGTCAAATAATTCCAAGGAGATGATAAAATGCTTGGAGTGGTATATAAAACCACATCTGTTTCCCCCCAAGTAGCAGGCTCAAATAAAGGTGGATTAGGAATATAAGCCCAATAATTCACATTGCCCTCAGCAGAAGATACCATAAGTAAAGCACACATTGCTAAAAATAAATGTTCATCAGTAAAGGACTTCCCCATACAAGACTTTGTTCTTTAGTGGTTAATCGCTTCATCAGACCCCATGTAGGTAGTGGGATTGTTACTGAATGTATCCTTCCCCATTGCAGTTTATCAACCTTTAGAGAAGCCATGGTCTCTGATGGACTTTCATCAGGAAAAAAATACAGCTGGTTTAATTGGATTCCTGAGGAGGTAGGGCACAGTTCTTATCAGTCGGTGCTTGGATCCATCTCCTCGGTAACCAGAATTGTCTCCCATCCGTTAAGGAGACAAAAACCTATCCCCTTCCTAAACACAGTAATGTTCTTTACTGCCATTCAGCATCTTGGGCAATTTTATCCATACTGGCTGTTCCATGCCTTCAGGGGAAGCTCAATAATGTGTCTATCTGCACTTCATAAAACTTCACCTTGAGGTAAATTAAGAAAATTAATAACAAATAATGCTGTGCCAATATAGCTCTGGGATTAGTCTGCAAACTCTATTCAGGTTGTGTGAGGTCGTCTCATTTCCTCCTTTATAACTTAATAATTTGTTTCAGGATATGGTGAACTCTTTCAACAAAAGCTTGTCCTTGTGGATTGTATTCTATACCAATAATATGTACAACATGATATTGTTGACAAAGTTGTTTAAATTTATAAGAAATCTATGCTGGTCCATTATCAGTTTTAATTTTAGACGGCAGTCCTATAACAGCAAAAGTTTCCAATAGATGCTGTATACTATGAGCAGTGCATTCGCCAGGCAATGGCATAACCCATACAAATTTTGAAAAGGTATCTATGCTTACATGTATATATGAAAGGCGACTAAACTCAGAAATATGAGTTACATCCATCTGTCACAATTCATTAGGTCGCATTCCTCTGGGATTAGTGTCAGAAGGAATACATCTTATATGTAAAGTCTTACAAATAGGACAATTAGTAATAATGTGTTTGGCTTGAGAATAGGGAATCTTATATTTAATATGTAAATATCCTGCATTGGCATGATTATGACTATGTTCTTCTTCTGGGGTAACAAATGCAACTAATTTATCTACCATATGATTGTCAAATGTTAAAGGTCCTGGCAATATTGAATGTGATCTAATATGTGTAATAAATATTCTAGAGTTCGTAATAACAATAGTCCTTTAATATGTGAGAATAACATATTTAATATAGGCTTAGATGTAGAAATAACAGCAGTCACAATGTTCTATACTACTCCTACAATTAGCTGAATCAGCTATAATATTTACATCATGAGTAAAATCCTGTAATACATTAATTATTGCTAATAATTCATTTTTTGTATTGACCCAAAAGAAGATTACTGTACCCAAAATTTATCTTTGGTCCAATAAGCACTCTTGGTCTTGGAGTCATCAGTAAACTCAGTAATGACGGATGGTAATGGTCAACAGAAATTAGTGTTTTTATCACAAACTTCTGTTTTCTAAAGCAATCCCACAATTTACTATGGGGAAAATTAAAATCGGTATTTCCAGTGTAAGAAATTGTGGCTAATTGAAAAACGTCAGACATTTGCATTACATATTCAACTTTATCTTTACTTATTTGGAAGACAATAGCAGCACAATCATATTCTGACACTGTAACAGCTCTTTGTCTGCTGTGTTGAACAATTAAAGAAATTTATTCCTCATAAGTTATTAATGTTTTACTAAATTTATGTTTAGTATATATCCATTCTAAAGGCAACTTATCTTGAGCTAAGATGCCTGTATAATATTTAGAAGTATTTAAAATATATAATTTAATAACACTATCTGGATCAATGCATGCCAAAATGCATCTTTCCATTTTCAGAAAAGATATCCTTCCATATCTTTATATAAGCATTAATATCTCCAGTCTCATTTATAGGTAATAATGCTCTCTTATAGTCCTCATTAGCATTTTCATAAGCAAGCATTTTCAGCAGTTGTCCTCTAGTTTCCTCTCCTATCAGTGTTCTTCTAAGTGTTAACTTTAGTACAGATAAAAATTCAATATATGGTTCATAAAGTGTTACTGCCTTTTTCAACCAACCAATATATCATCCTTTATAATAAGTTGGTTGGGCCACACTTTGAACCGGTGCTGGCCTAATTATAAGAAAATAAAAAGCAGGTAATTCATCATCACCATCGCCTGAGTCTATCATTAATATGTCATCCTCAGGAAACAAAGTAGAAAAAAAATTGTTTCAGGCAGTGGTGCAGATGGCCAAACTTTTTCTTTTGCTTTCATTGTAATGAAGCTGTAGCTTCTTGTTCTATATTTGTTATCACCCTGTCTTCATTCATGGCCTTGAATACAGTAAAAATAAAAACCCAAACAGACCAGAAATGTTGGAACCTTTTGCCCTGCCAGACAGCCTTTTCCATCTTAGCTTTCACTTTGACCCAGATATTAGAATCTGTGGAAACTTCCTCGGGGAACCAAGAAGTATACTCTATTGCTGTCTCTGAACACATTTTTATCATACTGAGAGATATGAATTCCCTCCACTTTTAAAAGATGTTTAAGCATAGTGAGATGAATAGAAGATTTATCTTGTCCCATTTCCCTGTAATAAAATATACTTAACTTATCCAACCTTCCTAACTTACCTTCAGGGTCCCTGTTCAGGTGCCATTTGTCAACGTCTAGTGCATTTGGGGCCCTGAATATAGTCGCAAATCAACAGGACACAGAGATTGCAGAGCAAATGCTGAAGCAACTGCACACAGTTGAAAGCTTTATTAATCCTTATATAGATATGAATATGCATTACCTCAATTTCCCTTTTGGCTAAATACCATACATCTTTGTTCCCATGATACCAGGAACAACTGAGGCAAGAATAAACAAAGAAATACAACCAAACAAAGGTTTCTTCTCAAAATACTCAAGTAACAAATCACACCTCTTCTTACTATCAAAGTATACTTGCCATTACCAAGAAAGCCTGAGAACCGCTTTCACAGAAACAGGACACAGCAGAACATAGCTTAAGGTGATGTGAGAAAAACATTTTTTTTCTCAAGGGCGGCATTCCAGCCCCTACTTGCATCTGTCACCAGTCCTTACTTGACCCTGCTAGGCAGCTGCATCTCTATGCTTCCACAACTCATAATCACAAGTCTTTACTGACCAACCCTCAAATGTGTGTGGAAAACAACAACAACAACAACAACAACAACAACAAAAACATCATCACTGATCCCAAGCTGAATTAAAAACAATAGTAATCAAAACTGCATGCTATTTGTATATGAACATAAAGGTTGGTTGGTCCATGGAGTGAAACTGAAGACTCTGAAAAATGCCCACACATCTATTGACATTTGACTTTGACAAAGCGAATGTGATGTCTACATGTGGTAGACCAAAATTATATATATATATATATATATGTGTGTGTGTGTGTGTGTGTGTGTGTGTGTGTGTGTGTGTGTGTGTGTGGTGTGTGTGTGTGTGTGTGTATGTATGTATGTATGAGTATGTATTATATATATATATATATATATATATATATATATATATATGGACAATACTCAATTCCAAGTAGATAAAGGATGTCAGCATAACACTGAATACACTTAATCTCATAACAGAAAAAATGGGAAATTCTATTGAATGTATTGCTACAAGGTACAATTTTTTGAATAGAACACTGCTGGCTCACAGTCTAAGAACATGAATAGATAAACAAGACCATAAGAATCTGAAATGGAGGTGAAAAAATAAAGAACCTGAAATGGATGGCCCAACATATAACAAAGACATGTGCTCCACTATCTTCATAGCAGCCTTATTTATAATAGCCAGAAGCTGGAAAGAACCCAGATGCCCTACAACAGAAGAATGGATACAGAAAATGTGGTATATCTACACAATGGAATATTACTCAGCTATCAAAAACAATGACTTTATGAAATTCGTAGGCAAATGGATGGAACTGGGAAATATCATCCTGAGTGAGGTAACCCAATCACAGAAAAACACACATGGTATGCACTCATTGATAAGTGGCTATTATCCCAAATGCGTGAATTACCCTAGGTGCACAGAACACATGAAACTCAAGAAGGATGACCAAAATGTGAATGCTTCACTCCTTCTTTTAAAGGGGAACAAGAATACCCTTGGCAGGGAATAGGAAGACAAAGTTTAGAACAGAGGCAGAAGAACACCCATTCAGAGCCTGCCCCACATGTGGCCCAGACATATGCAGCCACCCAATTAGATAAGATAGATGAAGCAAAGAAGTGCAGGCCGACAGGAACCAGATGTAGATCTCTCCTGAGAGACACAGCTAGAATACAGCAAATACATAGGCGAATGCCAGCAACGAACCACTGAACTGAGAATGGGACTTCTGTTGAAGAAATCTTAGAAAGGACTGAAAGAGCTTGAAGGGGCTCGAGACCTCATATGAACAACAATGCCAACCAACCAGAGCTTCCAGGACTAAACCACTACCCAAAGACTATACATGGACTGACCCTGGGCTCCAACCTCATAAGTAGCAATGAATAGCCTAGTAAGAGCACCAGTGGAAGGGGAAGCCCTTGGTCCTGCCAAGACTGAACCACCAGTGAACGGGATTGTTGGGGGGAGGGTGGTAATGGGGGGAGGATGGGGAGGGGAACACCCATATAGAAGGGGAGGGGAAGGGGTTAGGGGGATGTTGTCCCAGAAATGGGGAAGGGGAATAACAATCGAAATGTAAGTAAGAAATACTCGTGTTAATAAAGATGGGAAAAAATAAATGAAAAAAAAAAAAAGAATCTGAAATGCTGATGTAACGCAAAGGAAACTGTCATTGGGACAAAACAGCAGTCAACAAATTAAGATAGGTCTTCACTAATTCTACATCTCACTGAGGGAAAATATCCAAAATGTTTAAAACAACTAAAGAAAATAGACATCAACAGCCCAAATAACACGAATAAAAAATGTGGTGCAGAGCTAAACAGAATTCTCAATAGGAATTTCAAATGTCTGAAATGCACTTAAAAATGTTCAACAGTCTTAAATACCAACAAAATCCAAATGAAAATGACTTGGAGATTCAAACTTATAACCCTTAGAATGATTAGCATTCATAACATATGGTGCTGAAGATGTAGAACAAGGAGAACATTCCACCATTGTTGGTGAAAATGTAAACTTGAATAATTTGGAAATCAATTTGGCATTTTCTTAGAAATCTGGGCATTGATCTATCTCAAGACCTAGTAATATTACTCCTGGGCATATATCCAAAAGGTACTGCACTCTACCACAGAGTGGTAACTGTGTTCATAGGTGCTTTATTCATAATAGTCAGAAACTTAAAAAATTTAGATGCCCCATAACTGAAGAATGAATAAAAAAAACAGTGGTATATATAAAAATGGAATAGTATCCAGCTATTAAAATCAAAGATATCATGAATTTTCCAAGCAAATAGATGGAACATGAATATAGTATCTGCAGTGAAGTAACCTAGTCTTGAAAGGAAATGCATGGTATGTAGTCACCTATAAATTGATATTAGCTATTATATTCAGGTTACCCACACTATTGCCTATAGAACAGAAAAAGCTAAAGATGAAGAAAGGACCAAGTAAAGATGATTCATTTTCCCTTAGAAGAGGAAAGAAACTAGTCATAGACATATGGAGGGAGGAAACTGTGAGAAGAAATGTCCTGAGAATTGGGGGTGAGGATTGAGGATTATGTGTAAGGAGGACAGGAGATAGCCACATGGCAATAAGCATGAATGGACAACTGCAGTGGGAAGGGTCAGGGATGAGGGTCATCTCTTAGGTATGTCATATATCTTGGATAGGGGAGGCTCACAATAATCAGTGGGGGTTGAACTTAGCAGAGATTCAGAGCAGTACATATAAAGTATGCATATATGTGTACTTGTATGTATGAAGTTATTGGGACTCTGCTCTTTGTTTTGCTCACCCAGTGTGTTTGTGTGTGTGTGTGTGTGCATATGTGTATATGTGAAAGAGAGAGAGAGAGACAGACAGACAGAGACAGAGACAGAGACAAAGAGACAGAGACAGAGGGACAGAGACAGAGAGACAGAGAGACAGAGACAGAGACAAAGAGACAGAGATAGAGACACAAAGAGAATTTCTCTCTTTCTGTACTCAAAGAGCAATAGGAAGCAGCTCCTATAGTATCTGGATTCACTCACATCAACCACTCTTAGCACTGACCCCACATTGGTACCCTGTCTCAGTTTACCCTCTAGTGTCAAAGCTGGTCTCTGGCAACAAAGGGCATACACTGGCTGGTCCTAAGCTGCCCAGGCCATATGAAGCTTTGTACTCAGGTAGGTCCCAAGCAACTGAAGCAGGGTCTACCCCTAAAGCTGTTGTGTTTAATAAATTCTCCTAACTTGGTTGCCTGGTTGGCCCCCATAGGATAAGTAGGGCCTACCCTTGAGTGTGTTGATTTCACAGAGTGGGGTATATCCAAGGAAGGCATCCATTTTCTGAGAAGTAAATGGTAGGAGGATGGGGATGGACTGTGGGAGGCAGGTACTGGGAGGAGTGACAGAAATCAAGATGTAAATGAATTAATCTAAAAAAATTTCTAAACAAGTCAAGTGGAGCAAATCAGTATGAAGATTACTGTCTCTGCTCTCACCTTGAGTTCTTCCCAATTTCCCTTGGTAATTCACTGTGACTGGTAGCAATAACCAAGCAAAGGCCCTCCTCCCATTTTCCCTGTGTGCATTGTGTGTGTCACAAATTAAGAATTTTATGACTAAATGAAAGCTATATATATATGGTTATGGTCCAGAAGATGAAGAAAGTCACAAATCATTTGTGTTTTGTTATCCTGATAATAGAATTAGGCATAGTTGTTTACTGACTCTAAATATTATTTTTTGCTTATTAAAAATGTGATTTTTTAAAAAGAGACATGTTTGACATCTGAGAGTTAAAAGTTATAATACAAAAGATTTTAAGTACCACTGTGATCCCATTATTAATACTGTTTAGTTAACTTTTAATTTTGTGTCTTCCTAATCATGTTTTCCCTATGAGAACACAAGAAAAAAAACCTTTTCTTCACTTGGAATCAAAAAAGAAGGAAAGATAGAATGACCAAGGCAACCTTTTAATGAGAGCCATATGAAGGTGATTGAAAGTGATCACAATGGGTCTCTAACCCTGAAACATGTTTCTACTCAGTGATGTGTACCTCAGATCTGAAGGGAAAGGGAAGGTATAATCAGGTGGTTTGTATGTGTTTTTGTATAATCAATCACAAGAGGACTAAATGAGAGAATATCAACAACTGTTTCAGAAGGTTTCTTTAATTTCCTTTCATATTAACTCATTTATTTCCAGCAAGATTTTTACTTCTGTCTTCATTTATTCTTTGACTAACTCATCATTCAGTAAAAGGATGGTTTGAAGTTGAAAGTTTGAAAAGTCGGAGGGATGGTGTTTTGCTGGGGCAGACATGTGAAGGAATGTTTCATTAAAGTGAACACAGGTATGAAAGTCTAAGACAGAATCTTCAAGGAACATTTAGCTGAACCAGACACAGGAGAAATGATATTGTGCTAAATCTAGCATGTGAAAGTACATGTGAAGAAGAACAACATGCATGTATTGGTCTGCATTACATTGATTAGTTGAGCTCCATTTGCCAGGACTCAAGAGAGAAATGCAACCAAAAACTTCTGGTGGTGTGTTGCAGGTTCTTGCCAATTCTGTGGACTGTAGCTGATTGGCAGAGTGATGTCAGCTGAGAGAGGTACTTGTTCTGAAGCAAGATATGTACTGAGGTAAGACATGTTGAGGACAGGTGTTGTTTGATGCATATAAATAGAAATTAATGGACAATGACAGAGGCTGAGCTGGGCTTGATTATTGACGTAAGTGCAATACTTGCGGGTCTCTAGTCTTCACTGATATTTGCTTCACTGAAAGAGGCACAACCAATAAATTCTCCTGGCATTCATCCTTGTCCCTCCTGCTGACTTGAGCTGAGGCTGAGGCCTGGATGACTATTCTAGGGGGTGTCACTGCTGGAGCTTACCAGATTCTACCAAATCTCGACTGCTGATGCATTTGTGAACAGTTTGCCATTGGATATAGGTATCTCTGCTAACCTGTGAACTGACCTGCAGATTTCCAGACACCACAGATGGGAGTCACTGCAAAGAACCTTTCTAATCATGTTCAAATCCCACATACCCTTTATTTTCCACTGCCTCAGCAGACAGCCATGGTAGACACCTGTCTGCTAGCACAACATGGCATTAGTAATAGTGTCAAGATTTGTTGCCTACACATGTGCTGGATCAAATTTGGACCAGTCACTGGATTGCCTTTCATTCAGTCTCTGCTTCATTCTGTCCCTGTGTTTTCTTTAGACAGGAGCAATTCTTGTTAAAAAAATTAAGAGTGGTGTGTGGCCCCAACCCACCACTGTAAACAGTGTCTCTACTGGAAGTTGACATTTCAAGTTTCATCTCCCCACTGGTGGGCATTTCAGCCGTCATCCTCATTGAGTCCTGGGAGCCTCTCATATCACAGGTCTCTACTACTTTCTAGAGATTACCCTACCTCACCTTCTGTGCCACTTATCTTCATTCACTCTCCAGGGATTTCCTCCTGTTTCACCAACATACCTGATCCTGCCCCTTTCATCCTCCCTCTTCCCTCTTACAACTTTCCTTTCCACCTAGCCTTTCGATCTTTCCTTCTCACCTGCTTTTTTCCTAGCCCTACATTTTTTCTCAGAGAAGTGGAGGAGACGTCCCATGGATAACAACCCCCATGGCATAACCATGTTGCAGGACTATTGTTTCTTCTCCTATAAAGCCTAGATAAGGGAACCATATTAGAAGAAATGGGTCTAAAGGCAGGAAACAGAATCAGAAACAGCGTCTGATCCAGTTGCTAGGTATCCCATGTGAAGACCATGCAGCACATTATTTACATATAATTAGAGGGCTTAGGACCAACCCATGAATGCTCTTTGGTTGGTTTTTCAGTCTCTGTTATCCACTATGGGCACAGGTTTGTTGATTCTGTAAGTTATCCTGTGGTGTCCTTGACCCCTCAGGCTATTTTAACTCCTCCCTCTTCCACATTATTCTGAGATCCACTGAATGTTTGAATGTGCATTTCTATATCTTGTTCCATCAACTGCTGGGTAAAGCCTCTCAGATGACAGTTATGCTAGCTTCCTATCTGCAAGTATATGAAAATGTTATTATAGTATCTATGGTGAGTCCTCTCATATGGCATGGGTCTCAAATCAGGCCAGTCATTTGTTGACCTGTCCTTCAAATTTGCTTGATCTTAATACATGCACATCTTGTAGGCAGAATGAATTGTGGATCAAAAGTTTTGTGGGTGGATTGGTGTCCCTATTCCTTAATTGTAGGTCTTACCTTGTACAAGTGGTTGCTATTTCAGGTTCCAAATCCCCTATTGCTATGAGTCTTAGTTAGATTCATGTTCATAGGTTCCTGGGAGTTTCCACTTTCCTGGGATTCTAGTTTATCCTAGAGATGACACCACCAACCAACCCCAGTTCAATCTCCCAATTCTCTCTCCCTTGGGTCCTCCTCACCCTTGGACTCATCCTGTTTCCCTCCTTTCTCCCTCTTCCTCTCAGTTTCCTCCCTCAAAAGTCACACAATTATCTATTTTAATCCCTCTTCTCAGTGATGTTCAAGCATCCTCCTTTAGTTCCACTTCTTTATTAGTTTCTTTGGGTCTATGGCTTTTAATATGTTGATGCTGTGCTTTATAAATATCCAATTATGAGTGAATATATACCACACATCTTTCTGGGTATCTTTTGTGTCACACAGAATAGTATTTTCTAATTCTATTCCCTTGCTTACCAATTTCATAGTGCTCTGTTTTTTAACAGCTGAGTAGTATTATGTTGTGTAAATAGACTTCATTTTCTATATCAATTTTTCAGTTGAAGGATATCTAGGATGTTTCCAGTTCTGTAGGTTTATTAATAAAGTGACTCTGAACATAGTGGAGCATGTGTCCTTGTGGTATTTTAGAGTTTATTTGGGTATATCCCTGGGAGTGGTATACTGAGAAACCATCAAGTTGAATTCCAAATCAACATGGTTCTAAATGTTTGCAATTCATACAGCAATAGGGTAGTGCCTAATCCTTTGCAGCTTGAGCTGTTGTTTGAGATTTTGATTTTAAACATTGTAATGTATGTAAAATAGAATGATGTCATTATCATTTTGATTTACATTTCTCTGATAACTAAGGATCTTTAATATGTCGGCAAGTAATTTCTGGCCATTTGAGAACTTTTCTTGAGAATTTTCTCTCTTTTTAATTTTATATTTCTAGGATATTTTATGTATTTTCATATCAAATGTTATCTCCTTTCTCCCCTCTCCCAGCCCCCTCTCCCCTCCCCCAGATTCTATGACCATGCTCCTACTGCCACCTACCCACTCCAACCTCAAGATCTTGGAATCTCCCTGTATTGGGGAAATGAGCCTTCAGAGGACCAAGGGCTTTTCCTCCTATTGATGATGGACAATGCCATCCTCTGCTACATTTGTGGCTAGTGTCATGGGTCCCTCCATGTGTACTCATTGGTTGGTGGTTTAGACCCTGGGAGGTCTGGTGGGGTCTGGTTGGTTGATATTGTCATTTTCTGATGGGGTTGCAAACCCCTTCATTTCTTCAGTTGTTTCTTAAACTCCTCCTTTGGGGGTCCCCATTTTCAATTCAATGGTTAGCTGCAACTTTACTCATCTGTAGTAGTAGTAGTGCTTTGGTAGAGGCTCTCATGAGACATGCCTATCTGGATCCTGTCAGCAAGCACTTCCTGGCATCAGTAATAGTGACTGGTTTTGCTGACTGGGTATCCAGGCTCAGGGGACATACAAGCAATCTCTCACGAGAGGCCTAATGCTCCCTACAATAGCCTCCACAGTCATGTTTCTCCAGGTGAAAAACCTGCACACACTAGGACCTAGGTGGTGGTTCTCAAACTTCTGGGCACATTGACACTGAAGGGAATTGAAAAAAGTTGAGAATGAGGACCTTAGAGATGAGATGAGCCTGGGTAAAATGAAATCCAGCTTAGTTCAGGGGTGGGAACCAGCAGTATGGAGGGGCTTCAGCCGGAGACTTAGGTGCAGCTCAATGACAAAGGATTCCACCCTTGTGTTGATGTTTGAAGAAGGAGGCAGTTCGTGCTTGCCCAATTTGTTTATTCATGGTGAAAGGTTGCATATTATTCACTCAGGGTGAATTAAAAATTGAATATCTTTATCAGGATGGGGTGCCCTGGTATGGAAGCTTATTGCATAAATACTCTGTGTGTATCTATGTACCTCAATAAATTGGAAGTATCTGAGTACAATGATGTGACCAGTTTTAATGACTTTTTTTTAGTTGGGATTCATGGTCACATGATGAGGACAGGAAGCGTATCTGTAGCAGATTCAAAAACCTAATACTTTCAAGTATAAGAATTTCTGGGGTTCCCTAATCTGCTTGACATCATCATTTTTTCTGTCTTCTCACATGGTTCCACCTGATCCATTTGCCTGTGCCCCCTAGATGACAAACCTTGGTGAAGTCCTTCACAATTTAGCCCAGCTACACTAGGTAGACCCCATCCAGATTGATTTGTGTGCACCGATAACCTGGTGGCATTTTCCATTTAACTCTGTTCCTTCTTACTCATTATAGAACTTCCCTCCCTCCCAAGCCTGCTTATATATAGGCAGATGGTACACTGAATTGGTCTAGCGATGCTCTTTTTTTTTACCATTAATTAATCTTACTAAGGGTTGTATGTCATGTACTAATGTATGGGTATATGAGTATATCTTTAAAAGTCATTTTATTTCACTCTTCCTTGAACAGAAAAATAGAAAGAGTTTTCTAAGTCTATCTGATCCTTTCCACTTCAGCGTATATTCTATGGGTTCTATGTTATGAAATGGGTCTTAAATCCATTTTAATTACAGTGATTACTCCAATAACATTTCTGTCACTAATATATCTATATCTCGCCAAGCATGTCACAGTTGCCATTCTCAGGAATTGCAGCTGATTGATATTGATAATAGGAAATAGTCTAACATTCATTACCACAAATACTTATCAATATTGAGTGAGCTTTAATGTCCAACCATCACTTACATGAAAATATTGTTCTCCAAAAGAGGGTAACAATATCACTTTATAGAGAATTATGAGTGGCATTGAAAGTATCTATGATGTTTATTTTGTTTTGCTTCAAGAAGCATATTGTTTATGGAACTCTATTCACCAATGATCTAATATAATGTGTTCACTTCCTGTCAACTGAGAATTTATTGGAGGCATAAAATGTAGAGTGTGGGGGTTATCTCACCAATTATGTTGTGACAGTGTTTAAATTCTTGAAAATGTGTAAATATATAAGAAAGCTCTTCCGTAGTGGATTTTCAAAAAGGTTTTTACAAAACCTTAGCTGTTGTTAGGATCTGAGATTCTCCACACAGGAATGTGGTTACTTTTCTTTGTTTAGGCATCAACTTCTTTATGAAGTGATTTTACTTGGCATTTGTTTGCTTATTTTTGCAATGTACATTTCAGATGTTAATTTGCCTACTTGCTGGCAACTGCTTGTTGGCAAAATCTGAATGCATTATCATAGATTTCAGAGTTTGGGATATAAAAAAATTAAAGAAATAAAACATTAAGGAATATAGAGGACAAAGTAAGCTTAAGGACAGCCTGAGAAACAATTGATTCTTGATATAGAACATATTTATTTAGAATGAGTTGAGGGCCACATGAGTTTAGTGTAGGAATAGAAAAACGTTCTCAAGGAACATTCTCACAGATGTTACAAATGCAAAATTCCTAAATTGAGGCCTCAAGTGGAGCTGTTTTAGAACTACACTTGCCCTTCAGAGGACTCTGCAGTTTCAAGTAGTTTATCTCAGAGACAAACATGAATATACCAAAGAATGATATGGTGGCTATCAGGAGGCCTACTAGTAACACAGCAGTTAAATGTTTGCTTCTTTCTTTTCTTTCTTTTTTTTGGATTTTTTTTCTTTATAAACTTGAGTATTTCTTATTTACGTTTTGATTGTTATTCCCTTTCCCGGTTTCCTGGCCAACATCCCCCTAACCCCTTCCCTCCCCTTTTATATGGGTGTTCCCTTCCCCATCCTTCCCCCATTACGACCCTCCCCGCAACAATCACGTTCACTGGGGTTTCAGTCTTGGCAGGACCAAGGGCTTCCCCTTCCACTGGTGCTCTTACTAGGCTATTCATTGCTACCTATGAGATTAAAGCCCAGGGTCAGTCCATGTATAGTCTTTGGGTAGTGGCTTAGTCCCTGAAATCTCTGGTTGGTTGGCATTGTTGTTCATATGGGGTCTCAAGTCCCTTCAAGCTTTTCCAGTCCTTTCTCTGATTCCTTCAACGGGGGTCCCGTTCTCATTCAGTGGTTTGCTGCTGGCATTCACCTATGTACTGGCTGTATTAGCGCTTGATCAGAAATTAGGGAAAGGACACCCTTCACAATAGTCATAAATAATAAAAATATTTCAGTGTGACTCTAACCAAACAAGGGAAAGATCTGTATGACAAGAACTTCAAGTCTTTGATGAAAGAAATTGAAGAAGACCTCAGAAAATGGAAATATCTCCCAAGCTCATGGATTGGAAGAATTAATAACATAAAAATGGCCACCTTGCCAAAAGCAATCTACAGATTCAATGCAATTCCCATCAAAATTCCAACTCAATTCTCCATAGAGTTAGAAAGAACAATTTGCAAATTCTTTTGAAATAACAAAAAAACCCATTATAGTGAAAACTATTCTTAATAATAAAAGAATTTCTTGGGGAATCACCGTCCCTGATCTCAAAATGTTTTAGAGAGCAGTAGTTATAAAAACTGTATGATATTGGTACAAAGACGTACAGTTAGATCAGCGGAATAGAACTGAAAATGCAGAAATGAACCCACACAACTATAGGCACTTAATCTTTGACAAAGGAACTAAAACAATCCAGTGGGATAAAGATAACATTTTCAACAAATGGTGCTTGTTCTATTGGAGGTCATCATATATAAGAATGCAAATTGATTCTTTCCTATCACCCTGTACAAAGCTCAAGTCCAAGTGGATCAAGGACCTCTACATAAAACCAGATACACCCAAACTAATAGAAGAAAAAGTGGGGAAGAGCTGCAAACATATTACCACTTAAGAAAATTTCCTGAACAGAACACCTGTTTTGGCTTATGCTCAAATCAAGAATAGACAAATGAGACTTTATACAATTATACAGCTTCTGTAAGGCAAAGGAAACTGTCATTAGAACAAAATGGCAAAACAACAGATTGGGAAAAGATCTTTACCAATCACACATCAGATAGAGGGTTAATATCATATATAGACAGACAGACAGACAGACAGACAGACAGACAGACAGACAGATATAGAAGTTAGACTCAAGAGACCAAATAACCCTATTAAAATGTGGTACAGAAGACACAAAGAATTCTCAACTAAGGAATATCGAATGGCTGAGAAGCACCTGAGGAAATGTGCAACATCCTTAGTCATCAGGAAAATGAAAATCAAAACAACCCTGAGATTCCACTTCACAGCAGTCAGAATGGCTAAGGTCAAAAAATCAGGTGACAGTAGATGTGGGAAATGATATGGAAAAGTAGGACCACCCCTCCACTGCTGGTGGGATCTCAAGCTGATATAACCACACTGGAAATCAGTCATGATATTCTGAGGACCAAGCTATAACACTCTTGGGTACATACCCAAAAGATCCTCTAATCTATAACAAGTACACATGCTCCTTTATGTTCATAGCAACCTTCTTTATAGTAGCCAGAAGATGAAAACTATGCACATGTTCCTGAGCAGAGGAATAGATACAGAAAAGGTGGTACATTCACACAAAGGTTTACTACTCAGCTATTAAAAACAATGAATTCATGAAATTCATAGGCAAATGGATAGAACTAGAAAATAGCATCCTGAGTAAGGTAACCCATACACAAAAATCACCCATATTATGCACTCACTGATAAGTGGATATTAGCTGAAAAGTACATATTACCCAAGAAACAATTCACTGGCCACATTAACCTGAAGAAGAAAAATGAACAAAGTTCAGATTATTCAGTTCTTCTTAGAATGAGGAACAAAAATATTCATGGGAGGAAATAAAGAGATAAAGTTTGGGACAGAGAGTGAAGAATAGGCCACCCAGACTGTCCCACTTGGGGATCCATCCCATATATAGCCAACAATCAGAGGCAATATTGCTGATGGCAAGAAGTGCATGCTGAGAGGAGACTGATATAGCTGTCTGCTGAGAGGCTTGGCCAGAACATGACAAATACAGAGGTAGATGCACGCAGCCAAACACTGAACTGAGAACAGGATCCCCAATTGAGGAGTCAGACAAGGGATTGAAGGAAATTAAGGGGTTTGCACCCCTATAGGAACAGTAATACGAACTAACCAGAGCTCTCAGGTTCTAAAGCACCATCCAAAGAGTACACCCCAACAGACCCATGGCTCCAGCTGCATATGTAGCAGAGGGTGGCCTTATTGGGCATCAGTGGGAGGAGAAATCCTTATTCCTGTGCAGGCTTGATGCCCCAGTGTAGGGCCATGTCAGGGCGGGAGTTGGGAAGAGGTGTGTGTGGAAGTACCATCATAGAATAAGGGTGAGTGGGAATAGGATAGATTGTTTTTGGAGGGGAAACTGGGGAAAAGTAGAATATTTGAAACATATATAAAAAATATCCAATGGAAAAAAGAGAAAAGAAAAAGAAAACTTACATCAAAAAAATGGGATTTCAATTGATTTTGGCTATAGGTTGATGTCACTGCGCAGTTGAAGACAGGTACAGGATAGAATGAGGTCTGCCATTGGTTGAGAAGGATGGATGTATGGAAGAAATATTTTAGAGAGGGAGAGGAGATCAGAGTGAGGAGGAAGTGACCAAGAGAACATGGTATTGGATATTAATATTCCTCTCTGCACCTATTACAGGTTGTTATGACTATTCTTAAGGGAAGGATTTATACAGGAGTTTGTGCTGTCTAGATTGGTATATTATATCTTTTATAGGTAGGCAGTTTATATCCTTAGTAATTGGTTGTAAGTTTATTATGTGGATATATTGTGAATTGAGAATTTAACATGTAAATCTGATTGTTTGGATATAATTTGTTGAGTCTCAAATTTACCGGGTGGCTGGAACCAGAGATTTTGAGGCTAACAGCCATGGGGAAGAATACTAACATGAGAAAAATTATTGCTATTTCCAAAGGCCCCTTGGTGCTGGAAGTAGGGACTGCCAGGGTACACACGAGAACCAGTTCTGCCACTTTTTTTGTTGTTGTTTTTACCAAAATATTTGAATTCAGTAACATCTTACTCACATCTTGTTACTTACAATAACTTTTCTATACCAGTGGACTTCAGGAGCACTGACCTTAAATTTACAACCAAAGCCAGGAAGAAAATGCTGCTGTGTCACACAAAAATGCTAGTCTAGCTGTATCTGGCTCTCCACATGCCTGAATCTTAGGGAGTAAATGCATGTGTTCTATACAAGCCAAATTTGAAAACCCCCATAAATTATTTACAGATTTACCATTGTGTACCAGGGGTGAGGCGTTCCATTTGAAATATGCTGTTATTATAATTATCTTCCAAATAACAGGAAACATTGAGCAAAAGAGTAGCTAGCTATACCAGAGGTGAACCACCTTCAGGAAAATAAGTTCTATTAGGCAGACATTTCAACACAGAACAGTGTCTCACCAACCAAATCCAGGCTCACACAACCCTTTATAATTCTCTCCTGTGCTTTATTTAGCTGAAGTAATGTATATTAACACAACTGATATTTTTAAACTTTAAATGAGATCCAGGCAGTCATCACTCTTTTATAGATAAAAAATGATAGATGCAAATTATCATTGCTCAACCTCAGGAAACTATACATGTAAACTGGTCAACAAAAGCTTACACAAGAGACACGCCTGGGAAACCAGAAGAGACTGCACTCTGCACACATCTCTGACTCCAGAGGAAAACACCAAACGCCATCTGGAACCCTGGTGCATGGAAGCTCCCGGAAAGGGCGGCGCAGATCTTCCTGGTTGCTGCCGCCGCAGAGAGCTCATAGGCAGCACCCCTTGAGCAAACTTGAGCCTTGGGACCACAGGTAAGACCAACTTTTCTGCTGCAAGAGACCTGCCTGGTGAACTCAGGACACACAGAGGCAAAATTCCTCTAAGACCGGGCACTTCCGCTGTTTACCGGGAGTCCCAAACCCACAGATCCTGGCCCTCAGCAGCTCTCTGCTCCCAGACCCCGTGGGAGAAAGACCTCACCGCCTGGTCAGGTGGGCACTCCTGAGGCTGCAGAGTGGAAGAGACCACCAACACTGCCCACCCCTGCCCACATCCCTGGCCAAAGAGGAAACTGTATAAGGCCTCTGGGTTCCCGTAGAGGAGGGCCCAAGAGCAGCAGGAGTGCTGCATCTGAGACACCGCCAGAACCTGAAGGGATCTACCTGATAAACAGTTCTCTGCACCCAAATCCCGTGGGAGGGAGAGCTAAAACTTCAGAGAGGCGGACACCCCTGGGAAACCAGAAGAGACTGCACTCTGCACACATCTCTGACGCCAGAGGAAAACACCAAACACCTTCTGGAACCCTGGAGCAAGGAAGCTCCCAGAAAGGGCAGCGCAGATCTTCCTTGTTGCTGCCGCTGCGGAGAGCTCTTAAGCAACTCCCCACGAACAAACTTGAGCCTCAGGACCACAGGTAAGACCAACTTATCTGCTGCAAGTGAGCTGCCTGGTGAACTCCAGACACAGGCCCACAGGAACAGCTGAAGACCTGTATATAGGAAAAACTACACGCCCGAAAGCAGAACACTCTGAAAGAAAACAGGAAAACAGGTCTACAGCACTCCTGACACACAGGCTTATAGGACAGTATAGCCACTGTCAGAAACAGCAGAACAAAGTAACACTAGAGATACTCTGATGGCGAGAGGCAAGCACAGGAACCCAAGAAACAGAAACCAAGACTAGATGGCAACATCGGAGCCCAACTCTCCCACCAAACTAAAAACTGAATATCCAAACACACCAGAAAAGCAATACCTAGATTTAAAATCATATTTGATCATGATGCTGGAGGACTTCAAGAAAGACGTGAAGAACTCCCTTAGAGAAACACAGGAAAACATTAATAAACAAGTAGAAGCGTACACAGAGGAATTGCAAAAATCCCTGATAGAATTCCAGGAAAACATAAATAAACAAGTAGAAGCCCATAGAGAGGAGTCATAAAATCCCTGAAAGAATTCCAGTAAAACAGAATCAAACAAATGAAGGAATTAAAAATGAAAATAGAAGCAATCAAGAAAGAACACATGGAAACAACCCTGGATATAGAAAACCAAAAGAAGAGACAAGGAGCTGTAGATACGAGCTTCACCAACAGAATACAAGAGATGGAAGAGAGAATCTCAGGAGCAGAAGATTCCATAGAAATCATTGACTCAACTGTCAAAGATAATGTAAAGCAGAAAGAGCTACTGGTTGAAAACATACAGGAAATCCAGGACTCAATGAGAAGATCAAACCTAAGGATAATAGGTATAGAAGAGAGTGAAGACTCCCAGCTCAAAGGACCAGTAAATATCTTCAACA
The DNA here is from genome assembly GCF_021556685.1 of Rattus norvegicus. Lineage (NCBI taxonomy): Eukaryota > Metazoa > Chordata > Mammalia > Rodentia > Muridae > Rattus > Rattus norvegicus. Next base: position 30,412,813 of record NC_141554.1, read on the forward strand.
AAATCATAGAAGAAAACTTCCCTAACCTAAAAAAAAGAGATATCCATAGGCATACAAGAAGCCTACAGAACTCCAAATAAATTGGACCAGAAAAGAAACACCTCCCATCACATAATAATCAAAACACCAAACGCACAAAATAAAGAAAGAATATTAAAAGCAGTAAGGGAAAAAGGTCAAGTAACATATAAAGGCAGATCTATCAGAATCACACCAGACTTTTCGCCAGAAACTATGAAAGCCAGAAGATCCTGGACAGATGTCATACAGACCCTAAGAGAACACAAATGTCATCCCAGGTTACTGTATCCTGCAAATCCCTCAATTAACATAGATGGAGAAACCAAGATATTCCATGACAAAACCAAATTTACACAATATCTTTCTACAAATCCAGCATTACAAAGTATAATAAATGGTAAAGTCCAACATAAGGAGGCAAGCTATACCCTAGAAGAAGCAAGAAACTAATCGTCTTGGCAACAAAACAAAGAGAAGAAAAGCACACAAACATAACCTCATATCCAAATATGAATATAACAGGAAGCAATAATCACTATTCCTTAATATCTCTCAACATCAATGGCCTGAACTCCCCAATAAAAAGACATAGATTAACAAACTGGACACCCAATGAGGACTCTGCATTCTGCTGCCTACAGGAAACACACCTCAGAGACAAGGACAGACACTACCTCAGAGTGAAAGGCTGGAAAACAACTTTCCAAGCAAATGGTCAGAAGAAGCAAGCTGGAGTAGCCATTCTAATATCAAATAAAATCAATTTTCAACTAAAAGTCATCAAAAAAAGGAAGGACACTTCATATTCATCAAAGGAAAAATCCAGCAAGATGAACTCTAAATTCTAAATATCTATGCCCCAAATACAAGGGCACCTACATACGTAAAAGAAACCTTACTAAAGCTCAAAACACACATTGTACCTCACACAATAATAGTAGGAGATTTCAACACCCCACTCTCATCAATGGACAGATCATGGAAACAGAAATTAAACAGAGACATAGACAGACTAAGAGAAGTCATGAGCCAAATGTACTTAACAGATATTTATAGAACATGCTATCCTAAAACAAAAGGATATACCTTCTTCTCAGCTCCTCATGGTACTTTCTCCAAAATTGACTATATAATTGGTCAAAAAACGGGCTTCAACAGGTACAGAAAGATAGAAATAATCGCATGCGTGCTATCAGACCACCAGAGCCTAAAACTGGTCTTCAATAACAATAAGGGAAGAATGCCCACATATACGTGGAAATTGAACAATGCTTTACTCAGTGATAAACTGGTCAAGGAAGAAATAAAGAAAGAAATTAAAAACTTTTTAGAATTTAATGAAAATGAAGGTACAACATACCCAAACTTATGGGACACAATGAAAGCTGTGCTAAGAGGAAAACTCATAGCGCTGGGTGTCTGCAGAAAGAAACAGGAAAGAGCATATGTCAGCAGCTTGACAGCACACCTAAAAGCTCTAGAACAAAAAGAAGCAAATACACTCAGGAGGAGTAGAAGGCAGGAAATAATCAAACTCAGAGCTGTAATCTACCAAGTAGAAACAAAAACGACCATAGAAAGAATCAACAGAACCAAAAGTTGGTTCTTTGAGAAAATCAACAAGATAGATAAACCCTTAGCCAGACTAACGAGAGGACCCAGAGAGTGTGTCCAAATTAACAAAATCAGAAATGAAAAGGGAGACATAACTACAGATTCAGAGGAAATTCAAAAAATCATCAGATCTTACTATAAAAGCCTATATTCAACAAAACTTGAAAATCTGCAGGAAATGGACAATTTCCTAGACAGGTACCAGGTACCGAAGTTAAATTAGGAACAGATAAACCAGTTAAACAACCCCATAACTCCTAAGGAAATAGAAGCAGTCATTAAAGTTCTCCCAACCAAAAAGAGCCCAGGTCCAGACGGGTTTAGTGCACAATTCTATCAGACCGTCATAGAAGACCTCATACCAATATTAGCCAAACTATTCCACAAAATTGAAACAGATTGAGCACTACCGAATTCCTTCTATGAAGCCACAATTACTCTTATACCTAAACCACACAAAGACACAACAACGAAAGAGAACTTCAGACCAATTTCCCTTATGAATTTCGAAGCAAAAATACTGAATAAAATTCTGGCAAACCGAATCCAAGAGCACATCAAAACAATCATCCACCATGATCAAGTAGGCTTCATCCCAGGCATGCAGGGATGGTTTAATATACGGAAAACCATCAACATGATCCATTATATAAACAAACATGAAGAACAAAACCACATGATCATTTCATTAGATGCTGAGAAAGCATTTGACAAAATTCAACACCCCTTCATGATAAATGTCCTGGAAAGAATAGGAATTCAGTGCCCATACCTAAACATAGTAAAAGCCATATACAGCAAACCAGTTGCTAACATTAAACTAAATGGAGAGAAACTTGAAGCAATCCCACTAAAATCAGGGACTAGACAAGGCTGCCCACTCTCTCCCTACTTATTCAATATAGTTCTTGAAGTTCTAGCCAGAGCAGTCAGACAACAAAAGGAGGTCAAGGGGATACAGATCAGAAAATAAGAAGTCAAAATATCACAATTTGCAGATGATATGGTAGTATATTTAAGTGATCCCAAAAGTTCCACCAAAGAACTACTAAAGCTGATAAACAACTTCAGCAAAGTGGCTGGGTATAAAATTAACTCAAATAAATCAGTAGCCTTTCTCTACACAAAAGAGAAACAAGCCGAGAAAGAAATTAGGGAAACGACACCCTTCATAATAGACCCAAATAATATAAAGTACTTCGGTGTGTCTTTAACCAAGTACGTAAAAGATCTGTACTATAAGAACTTCAAGACTCTGAAGAAAGAAATTGAAGAAGACCTCAGAAGATGGAAAGATCTCCCATGCTCATGGATTGGCAGGATTAATATACTAAAAATGGCCATTTTACCAAAAGTGATCTACAGATTCAATGCAATCCCCATCAAAATACCAATCTAATTCTTTAAAGAGTTAGACAGAACAATTTGCAAATTCATCTGGAATAACAAAAAGCCCAGGATACCTAAAACTATCCTCAACAATAAAAGGACTTCAGGGGGAATCACTATCTCTGAACTCAAGCAGTATTACAGAGCAAGTGTGATAAAAACTGCATGGTATTGGTACAGAGACAGACAGATAGACCAATGGAATAGAAGTGAAGACCCAGAAATGAACCCACACCCCTATGGGCACTTGATTTTTTGACAAAGGATCCAAAACCATCAAATGGAAAAAAGATAGCATTTTCAGGAAATGGTGCTGGTGCAACTGGAGGTCAACATGTCGAAGAATGCAGACCAATCCATTCTTATCACCATGTACAAAGCTTAAGTCCAAGTGGATATATGACCTCCACATCAAACCAGATACACTCAAACTAATAGAAGAAAAACTAGGGCAGCATCTGGAACACATGGGCACTGGAAAAAATTTCCTGAACAAAACACCAATGGCTTATTCTCTAAGATCAAGAATCGACAAATGGGATCTCATAAAACTGCAAAGCTTCTGTAAGGCAAAGGACACTGTGGTTAGGACAAAATGGAAACCAACAGATTGGGAAAAGATCTTTACCAATCCTACAACAGATAGAGGCCTTATATCCAAAATATACAAAGAACTCAAGAAGTTAGACCGCAGGGAGACAAATAACCCTATTAAAAATGGGGTTCAGAGCTAAACAAAGAATTCACAGCTGAGGAATGCTGAATGGCTGAGAAACACCTAAAGAAATGTTCAACATCTTTAGTCAGAAGGGAAATGCAAATCAAAACAACCCTGAGATTTCACCTCACACCAGTGAGAATGGCTAAGATTAAAAACTGAGGTGACAGCAGATGCTGGCGAGGATGTGGAGAAAGAGGAACATTCCTCCATTTTTGGTGGGGTTGCAGACTGGTACAACCATTCTGGAAATCAGTCTGGAGGTTCCTCACAAAATTGGGCATTGAACTGCCTGAGGATCCAGCTATTCCTCTCTTGGGTATATACCCAAAAGATGCCCCAACATATAAAAAAGACACGTACTCCACTATGTTCATCGCAACCTTATTTATAATAGCCAGAAGCTGGAAAGAACCCAGATGCCCTTCAACAGAGGAATGGATACAGAAAATGTGGTACATCTACACAATGGAATATTACTCAGCTATCAAAAACAATGACTTTATGAAATTCATAGGCAAATGTTTGGAACTGGAAACTATCATCCTGAGTGAGGTAACCCAATCACAGAAAAACACGCATGGTATGTATTCATTGATAATTGGCTATTAGCCCAAGTGCTTGAATTACCCTAGATGCCTAGAACAAATGAAACTCAAGACGGATGATCAAAATGTGAATGCTTCACTCCTTCTTTAAAAGGGGAACAAGAATACCCTTAGCATGGAATAGAGAGGCAAAGATTAAAACAGACAGAGAAGGAACACCCATTCAGAGCCTGCCCCACATGTGGCCCATACATATACAGCCATCCAATTAGACAAGATGGATGAAGCAAAGAAGTGCAGGCCAACAGGAGCCGGATGTCGATCGCTCCTGAGAGATACAGCCAGAATACAGCAAACACAGAGGCGAATGCCCGCAGCAAACCACTGAACTGAGAATAGGACCCCCATTGAAGGAATCAGAGAAAGAACTGGAAGAGCTTGAAGGAGCTGGAGACCCCTTATGAACAACAATGCCAAGCAACCAGAGCTTCCAGGGACTAAGCCACTACCTAATGACTATACATGGACTGACCCTGGACTCTGACCTCATATGTAGCATTGAATGTCCTAGTAAGAGCACCAGTGGAAGGGGAAGCCCTGGGTCCTGCTAAGACTGAACCCCCAGTAAACTAGATTGTTGGGGGGAGGGCGGCAATGGGGGGAGAATGGAGAGGGGAACACTGATAAGAAAGGGGAGGGGGGGTTGGGGATTTAGCTCAGCGGTAGAGCACTTGCCTAGCAAGCACAAGGCCCTGGGTTCGGTCCCCAGCTCTGAAGAAAAAAGAAAAAAAAAGCCTTGGGGCTGGGGATTTAGCTCAGTGGTAGAGCGCTTACCTAGGAAGCACAAAGCCCTGGGTTCGGTCCCCAGCTCAAAAAAAAAAAAAACAAAACAAAACAAAAAAAAAAAAAAAAAGAAAGGGGAGGGGGGGATGTTTGCCCGGAAACCGGGAAAGGGAATAACACTCGAAATGTATATAAGAAATACTCAAGTTAATAATAATAATAAAAAAAGCTTACACAAGTAGGGCCTGGAACTTGATATTCCAAGATTTATGTACATGGAAATTCTAGTGAACACTGCTAAACCTTATCTAAGTAGTGGCTACAGCCTTCTAGGACTTGTGAAATTTAGGACTAACAACTACATAGGATATCAAATACTTGCCTCTATCTCTTCTTTGAAGTGCAAGTGTTTGTGACCAGTGTAAGAGAGTGACTTTAAAATTCTGGTTTACAAAGCTACCAGAGTTGAATGACTCATTATGAGCAATCACTCAGAATCAAGTCACATAATATTAAAGTGATAGAGAGGCTACTTTTTTCATATGTGATAAGGTTTAGAGAATTGAACTAATTCATTTTTAGTTTACTGAGATTTCTCATAGAATTCTTGTAGATTAACTACAGATTTCCCCTTTGATATTTTCAAAATCATTCTTTAACTGCATACACATCCAACTGCATCTGTATTTGCTAATGGCTCCCAAACCATAAAAATGTCATGAAACCTAGTTAACTATATTAGGACAAAACATGAAATCCAAAACTATACAAAACTAATTCTAAAGGGATATAAATAAGTGCTGTCATTACTCCCTGTCATGCTGCCTGCCTTGGTATGCAGTAGATGTTCACAGTGATGTTCCTTTGGTAAACATGACTCTCTGGTTTTTTAGCAGGCATCTGGTGCAAATAGATTCTTGGATAGTGGTAATTTTGTTCATTACTTTATGACAGTACTATTGTCTGGTATGAAGTTGTGTTTATATTGTTACAGTCTTCTGAATTTCAGGAAAGAGCATGATGAACAAATGTCATTTAGGACTATATACTTCAAAGTCTCTCACACTGTGGATTCTTTAATTGTGGGTTTCTTTGTTAGTTATCATCTACAGCAAGCAAAAGCTTTTATAATATGTGTTGTGTAAGGCCATAATCGTACCCTGTGTCCAGAATTGAACTGAACCAGTTCCACAGCTCCCTGCACCCAAATACTCTGGGGGAAAGAGCTGGAACCTCAGAAGTGTGGAAACTCCTGAGAACTCAGAGGAGACAACTACTTTCTGGCACCATTCCTTACACAAGAGGGAATTTCTTAGGGCCATATGTGCTCCCTGGGCATAGGGACCCAGGAGCAATCAGGGGCAGGACAGTTTGGCTTTCTGCCTGTGCAGAGAGCTGGAAGCCAGGTGCCAGAATGGCCTGCACACCTGAGAGCAGTGGTAAGACCAACATTTCTGCTCCAGGCAACCTGGCTGGTGGCCTCAGGACACACAAAGGCAAAAGTCCTCTGGGACAGGACAATTCCAACTTCTGACTGTGCCCAGAACTGAACTGATCGCACAGGCCCCTATACCTAAATCCCAGGGGGAAGAGAGCTGAACTCCCAGAAGTGCAGAAAATCCTGAGACCACAGGACAGACTGCCACTTCTGCCTACTTCTGCTCTCATATCTGGCATGAGAGGAAACTTCATAGTGCCTCTGGATACAGAAAAATAGGAGCAGTCAGCAGCAGTTCCTGCATGCACCTGGGATTAAAATGAATTGGTCACACAGCTCCCTACACACAAATCCCCTGGGGGACAGAGCTGGACCCTCACAAGTGTGGACATTCCTAAGATCTCAGAGGAGACAATTACTTTCTGCCTACATTCCTGAACAAAGAGGAAATTGCCAAGTGTCATCTGTGCCCTCTGGGCACAGGGACCTGGGAGAACTCAGGGGCAAGACCATTCAGGTTTCTGCCTGCACAGAGAGTTGGAAGCTATTTTCCAGGAGCACCTACAATCCTGAGAGCAGAGCTCTCTGCTCCCACATCAGGCTGAAAGAAAACAGGTCTACAGGAGTGCTGACACAGAGGACTACAGAAGGGTCAAGCCACTGTTAGAAACAGCAAGACAAGCTAACACCAGAGACAATGTGATGGCAAGAGGCAAGCAAAGGAATAAGCAACAGAAAGCAAGAATATTTGGCATCATCAGAGCCCAGTTCTCCCACCGATGTAAATACTGGATATCCAAACACACTGGAAAATCAAGATTTAGATTTAAAATCACATTTTATGATGATGATAGAGGACATTAAGAAGGACATAAATAACTCCCTTAAAACTATACAGGAGGGGCTGGGGATTTAAATCAGTGGTAGAGCGCTTTCCTAGGAAGCACAAGGTCCTGGGTTCGGTCCCCAGCTCCGAAAAAAAGAACCAAAAAAAAAAAAAAAACTATACAGGATAACACAGGTAAACGAGTAGAAGCCCTTAAAAAGGAAACACAAAACGACTTAAAAAATTACAGGAAAACACAACCAAAAAGGTGAAGGAATTTAACAAACAATCAAGGATTTAAAATGGAAATAGAAACAATAAAGAAGCACAAACAGAAACAGAGAATATCTAGGGAAGAAACCAGGAGTCATAGATGCAATCATGACCAAGAGAATACAAGAGACAGCAGAGAAAACCCCAGGAGCAGAAGATACCATAGAGATCATCAATACAACCATCAAAGAAAATGAAAAATGCAAAAGCTCCTAGACCAGAACATCCAGGAAATCCAGAACACAATGATAAAATTAAACCTAAGGATAATAGGTATAGAAGAGAGTGAAAACTCCTAAATTAAAAGGCCAGTAAATATGTACAACAAAATTATAAGAAAAAAACTTCCCTAACCTAAACAAAGAGATGTCCATAAGCATACAAGAATCCTAAAGAACTCCATATAGTTTAGACCAGAAAAAAATTCATCCTGTTAAATAATAGTCAAAGCACCAAATGCAGCAAAAAAAGAAAGAATATTAAATGCAAAATGGAAAAAGGTCACATAACATATAAAGGCAGACCTACCAGAATTACATCAGATTTCTCACCAGAGACTATCAAAGACAGAATATCCTGACCAGATGTCATACAGACCCTAAGAGAACACAAATGTCAGCCCAGGCTATGATATTCAGCAATACCCTAAATTAACATAGATGGAGAAATAAAGATATTATATGTCAAATCCAAATTTACACAATATCTTTCTACAAATCCAGCCCTACAAAGGATAATAGATGGAAAACTCCAACACAAGGAGGGAAACTACCACCTAGAAAAATCAAGAAATAATCACCTTGCAATGAAACCAAAGACAAGAGACACACAAACATAATTCCCCTTACAACAACAAAAAAGGAAGTAAAAATTACTATTCCTTAATATCTCTTAACATCAATGTACTTAATTCCACAATAAGAAGACACAGACTAATAGAATGTATATGTTAAGAGGACCCAGCATTTTACTGCATACAGGTAACACACCTCAGAGAAAAAGATAGACACTAAAAGCCTGAAAAACAAATTTACAAGCAAATCATAAGAAGAAACAGGCTGGAGTAGCCATTCTAATATCGAATAAAATTGACTTTCGACCAAAGGTCATCAAAAAAGATAACGAAGGGAACTTTGTATTCTTCAAAGGAAAAATCCACCAAAATGAACTCTCAATTCTAAGTATCTATGCTTCATTTGCAAGGGCATCAACATTCATAAAATAAACCTTACTAAAACTCAAATCAAACATTGCACCTCACACAATAATAGTAGGAAATTACAACATAGCACTCTCATCAATGTACAGATCATGGAAACAGAAATTAAACAAAGACATAGAGAAACTAATAGAAGATGTGAACCAAATGGACTTAACAGATATTTATAGAATATCCCATACTAAAACAAAAATATATACTGTCTTGTCTGCACCTCAGGGTACCTTCTCCAAAATTGACCATATAATTGTTCACAAAGCAGGCCTCAACATATACAAGAAGATAGAAATAATCACATGCATCCTATCAGATCACCACAGACTAAGGCTGGTCTTCAATAACAAAAAAAAACAAACAAACAAACAAACAAACAAAAAAAAACCCAGAAAGGCCACATATACATGGAAGTTGAACAATGTTCTACTCAATGAAAGCATGGTCAATAAAGAAATAAAGAAGGAAATTAAAGACATCTTAGAATTTAATGAGAAAGAAGTCACAACATACCCAAACTTAAGAGACACAAAGAAGCAGTGCTAAGAGGAAAACTCATAGCTCTGAGTGCCTCTAAAAAGAAACAGGAGAGAACACACATTAGCAGCTTGACAGCTCACCTAAAAGCTCTAAAACAAAAAGAATCTCATAAACCCAAAAGGCATAGAGGGAAGGAAATAATCAAACTCAATGATGAAATCAACCTAGCATAATCTAAAAGGACTACACAAAGAATCAATAAAACTAAGCGCCAGTTCTTTGAGACAATCAACAAGATAGATAAACTCTTAGCCAGACTAACCACAGGGCACAAAGAATGTATCCAAATTAAAAAATGAAATCAGAAAGAAAAAGGAAGAAATAACAACAAAATCTAGGGAAATTCAAAAAATTTTTCAGATCCTACTACAAAAGCCTTTATTCAACAAAACTGGAAAATCTGGAGGAAATTTACAATTTTCCAAATTAGGAATGGATAAACTGTCTAAACAACTCTATATGTCCTCAAGAAACAGAAGCAATTATTAAAACTCTCCCATCCAGTAAGAGCCCAGCACCAGACCCATTTAGTGCAGAAAAGAATTCTATCAGACCTTCATAGAAGACCTCATACCAATACTGTCCAAATTATTGCACAAAATAGAAAAAGATGGAGCACTACCAAACTCCTTCTTTGAAGCCACAATAATGCTTATATATAAACCACACAAAGACCCAACAAAGAAAGAGAATTTCAGACCAATTTCCCTCATGAATATTGACACAAAAGCAGTCAATAAAATTCTTGCAAACCAAATCCAAGAACACATCAAAACGATCATCTTTCATGATCAATTGTCCTTCATCCCAGGGATGCAGGTATAGTTCAATATACGGAAATCTGTCAACACAATCCACTATATTAAAAAACTCAAAAAATGATCATTTCATTAGATGCTGAGAAAGCATTTGACAAAATTCAACACACATTCATGATAAAATTCCTGGAACGATCAGGAACTCATGGCCCATACCTAAACATAGTAAAAGCAATATTCATCAAACCAGTAGCTGACAAACTGAATAGAGAGATACTTGAAACAATTCCACTAAACCTGGAAGACTGCCCTCTATATCCCTACTCATTCAATATAGTACTCAAAATGCTAGCCAGAGAAATCAGACAACAAAAGCAGATCAAAAGGATACATAGTGGAAAGGACAAAGTCAAAATATCACTATTTGCAACTGATATGATAGTATATTTAACTGACTCCAAACATTCCACCAGAAAACTACTAAGCCTGATAACCAACTTCAGCAAAGTGTCTGTGTATAAAATGAACTCAAACAAATCAGTGGCCTTCCTCTACTCAAAGGATAAACAGGCTGAGAAAGAAATTAGTGAAATGACACCCTTGTGAATAGTCGCAAATAATATAAAATATCTCGGTTAGATCTAACCTAGCAAGTGAAAGATCCATGTGACAAGAACTTCAAGTCTCTGAAGAAAGAAATTGGAGAAGATCTCAGAAGATGGAAAGATCTCCCATGCTCATGGATTGTCAGGATTAATATAGTAAAAATGGACATTTTGCCAAAAGAAATCTACAGACTCAATGCAATCCCCATCAAAATTCCAACTCAATTCTTCATAGAGTCGGAAAAAGAAATTTGAAAATTCATTTGCAATAACAAAAAACCCAGGATAGAGAAAACTATCCTCAACAATAAAAGAAATTCTGGAGGATTCATCTTCCCTGACCTCAAGCAGTATTACAGAGCAATAGTGATAAAAAAATGTACGTTATTGGTTCAGAGACAGGCCGGTAGATCACTGAAATAGAATTGAAGACCCAGAAATGAACCCACACACATATGATCTTTCACAAAGGAGCTAAAACTATCCAATGGAAAAAAAAAAGATAACATTTTCAACAAATGTTGCTGGTTCAGCTGGAGGTCACCATGTAGAAGAATGCAAACCGATCCATTCTTACCACCATATGCAATGCTTAAGTCCAAGTGGATCAAGGATTTTCCCAAAAACATGATAAACTCAAACTAATAGAAGAAAAAGTTGGGGAGAGCCTCAAATACATAGACACTGGTGAAAATTTCCTGAATGGCTTATGCTCTGAGATCAAGCATCAACAAAAGGGACCTCATAAAACTTCAGAACTTCAGTAAGAGAAAGGACACTGTCATTAGGATGAAATGGAAACCACCAGATTGAGAAAAAATCTTTACCAATCCTAAATCTGATGGAGGGCTAATATCCAACATATACAAAAAACTCACGAAGTTCGACTCCATAGAGCCAAATACCCCTATTAAAAATGGGGTACATAGCTAAAAAAATGAATTTTCAGCTGATGAATGTTGAATGGATGATAAGTATCTAAAGAAATGCTCAATGTACTTAGTCATCAGGGAATTTCAAATCAAAACAACTCTGAGATTCCACCTCACAAAAGTCAGAGTGGCTAAGATCAAATACTCAGGTGACAGCAGATGCCGGTGAGGATGTGGAGAAATAACACTTGCTCCATTTTTGGTGCGATTGCAAACTGTTAAAACCGCTCTGGAGGTGCCTCAGAATTTTGGACATTGCACATCATTAGGACCCAGCTATACCTCTCCTGGGCATGCACCCAAAAGATGCTCCAACATACAGTAAAGACACATGCTCCCCTATGTTCATAGCAGCATTATTTATAATAGCCAGAAGCTGGAAAGTTCCCAGACGCCCTTCAACAGAGGAATGGATACAGAAAAAGTGGTACATCTACACAATGGAGTACTACTCAGCTATCAGAAACAATCACTTCATGAAATTCATAGGCAAATAGATTGAAATAGAAAATATCTTCCTGACCGGCGGATCCCGGACCGCAGCAGGTCTCTGCTCCCAAACCCCGTGGGAGAGAGACCTCACCGCCTGATCAGGTGGGCACTCCTGAGGCTGCAGAGCGGAGGAGACCACCAACACTGCCCAACCCTGCCCACATCCCTGGCCCAAGAGGCAACTGTATAAGGCTTCTGGGTTCCCATAGGGGAGGGCCCGGGAGCGGCAGGACCCCTGCGCCTGAGACACTGCCGGAACCTGAAGGAAACAGACCGGATAAACAGTTCTCTGCACCCAAATCCCGTGGGAGGGAGAGCTGAACCTTCAGAGAGGCGGACATGCCTGGGAAACCAGAAGAGACTGCACTCTGTGCACATCCAGGAGCCAGAGGAAAACACCAAACGTCATCTGAAACCCTGGTGCACAGAGGCTCCCGGAAGGAGCGGCACAGATTTTCCCGGTTGCTGCCACAGCAGAGAGGACTTAGGCAGTACCCCACGAGCAAACTTGAGCCTTGGAATCACAGGTAGGACCAATTTTTCCCCTGCAAGAAACCTGCCTGGTGAACACAAGACACAGGCCCACAGGAACAGCTGAAGACCTGTAGAGAGGAAAAACTACACGCCCGAAAGCAGAACACTCTGTCCCCATAACTGGCCGAAAGAAAACAGGAAAACAGGTCTACAGCACTCCTGACACACAGGTTATAGGACAGTCTAGCCACTGTCAGAAATAGCAGAACAAAGTAACACTAGAGATAATCTGATGGGGAGAGGCAAGCACAGGAACCCAAGCAACAGAAACCAAGACTACATGGCATCATCGGAGCCCAATTCTCCCACCAAAGCAAACGGGGAATATCCAAACACACCAGAAAAGCAAGACCTAGTTTCAAAATCATATTTGATCATGATGCTGTAGGACTTCAAGAAAGACATAAAGAACTCCCTTAGAGAACAAGTAGAAGCCTACAGAGAGGAATCGCAAAAATCCCTGAAAGAATTCCAGGAAAACACAATCAAACAGTTGAAGGAATTAAAAATGGAAATAGAAGCAATCAAGAAAGAACACATGGAAACAACCCTGGACATAGAAAATCAAAAGAAAAGACAAGGAGCTGTAGATACAAGCTTCACCAACAGAATTCAAGAGATGGAAGAGAGAATCTCGGGAGCAGAAGATTCCATAGAAATCATTGACTCAACTGTCAAAGATAATGTAAAGCGGAAAAAGCTACTGGTCCAAAACATACAGGAAATCCAGGACTCAATGAGAAGATCAAACCTAAGGATAATAGGTATAGAACAGAGTGAAGACTCCCAGCTCAAAGGACCAGTAAATATCTTCAACAAAATCATAGAAGAAAACTTCCCTAACCTAAAAAAAGAGATACCCATAGGCATACAAGAAGCCTACAGAACTCCAAATAGATTGGACCAGAAAAGAAACACCTCCCGTCACATAATTGTCAAAACACCAAATGCAAAAATAAAGAAAGAATATTAAAAGCAGTAAGGGAAAAAGGTCAAGTAACATATAAAGGCAGACCTATCAGAATCACACCAGACTTTTCGCCAGAAACTATGAAGGCCAGAAGATCCTGGACAGATGTCATACAGACCCTAAGAGAACACAAATGCCAGCCCAGGTTACTGTATCCTGCAAAACTCTCAATTAACATAGATGGAGAAACCAAGATATTCCATGACAAAACCAAATTTACACAATATCTTTCTACAAGTCCAGCACTACAAAGGATAATAAAGGGTAAAGCCCAACATAAGGAGGCAAGCTATACCCTAGAAGCAAGAAACTAATCATCTTGGCAACAAAACAAAGAGAATGAAAGCACACAAACATAACCTCACTTCCAAATATGAATATAACGGGAAGTAATAATCACTATTCCTTAATATCTCTCAATATTAATGGCCTCAACTCCCCAATAAAAAGACATAGATTAACAAACTGGATACGCAACGAGGACCCTGCATTCTGCTGCCTACAGGAAACACACCTCAGAGACAAAGACAGACATTACCTCAGAGTGAAAGGCTGGAAAACAATCTTCCAAGCAAATGGTCAGAAGAAGCAAGCTGGAGTAGCCATTCTAATATCAAATAAAAACAATTTTCAACTAAAAGTCATCAAAAAAGATAAGGAAGGACACTTCATATTCATCGAAGGAAAAATCCACCAAGATGAACTCTCAATCCTAAATATCTATGCCCCAAATACAAGGGCACCTACATATGTAAAAGAAACCTTACTAAAGCTCAAAACACACATTGCACCTCACACAATAATAGTGGGAGATTTCAACACCACACTCTCATCAATGGACAGATCATGGAAACAGAAATTAAACAGAGATGTAGACAGACTAAGAGAAGTCATGAGCCAAATGGACTTAACGGATATTTATAGAACATTCTATCCTAAAGCAAAAGGATATACCTTCTTCTCAGCTCCTCATGGTACTTTCTCCAAAATTGACCATATAATTGATCAAAAAACGGGCCTCAACAGGTACAGAAAGATAGAAATAATCCCATGCGTGCTATCGGACCACCACGGCCTAAAACTGGTCTTCAATAACAATAAAGGAAGAATGCCCACATATACGTGGAAATTGAACAATGCTCTACTCAATGATAACCTGGTCAAGGAAGAAATAAAGAAAGAAATTAAAAACTTTTTAGAATTTAATGAAAACGAAGGTACAACATACCCAAACTTATGGGACACAATGAAAGCTGTGCTAAGAGGAAAACTCATAGCGCTGAGTGGCTGCAGAAAGAAACAGGAAAGAGCATATGTCAGCAGCTTGACAGCACACCTAAAAGCTCTAGAACAAAAAGAAGCAAATACACCCAGGAGGAGTAGAAGGCAGGAAATAATCAAACTCAGAGCTGAAATCAACCAAGTAGAAACAAAAAGGACCATAGAAAGAATCAACAGAACCAAAAGTTGGTTCTTTGAGAAAATCAACAAGATAGATAAACCCTTAGCCAGACTAACGAGAGGACACAGAGAGTGCGTCCAAATTAACAAAATCAAAAATGAAAAGGGAGACATAACTACAGATTCAGAGGAAACTCAAAAAATCATCAGATCTTACTATAAAAACCTATATTCAACAAAACTTGAAAATTTTCAGGAAATGGACAATTTCCTAGACAGATACCAGGTATCGAAGTTAAATCAGGAACAGATAAACCAGTTAAACAACCCCATAACTCCTAAGGAAATAGAAGCAGTCATTAAAGGTCTCCCAACCAAAAAGAGCCCAGGTCCAGACGTGTTTAGTGCAGAATTCTATCAAACCTTCATAGAAGACCTTATACCAATATTATCCAAACTATTCCACAAAATTGAAACAGATGGAGCCCTACCGAATTCCTTCTATGAAGCCACAATTACTCTTATACCTAAACCACACAAAGACCCAACAAAGAAAGAGAACTTCAGACCAATTTTCCTTATGAATATCGACGCAAAAATACTCAATAAAATTCTGGCAAACCGAATTCAAGAGCACATCAAAACAATCATCCACCATGATCAAGTAGGCTTCATCCCAGGCATGCAGGGATGGTTTAATATAAGGAAAACCATCAACGTGATCCATCATATAAACAAACTGAAAGAACAGAACCACACGATCATTTCATTAGATGCTGAGAAAGCATTTGACAAAATTCAACACCCCTTCATGATAAAAGTCCTGGAAAGAATAGGTATTCAAGGCCCATACCTAAACATAGTAAAAGCCATATACAGCAAACCAGTTGCTAACATTAAACTAAATGTAGAGAAACTTGAAGCAATCCCACTAAAATCAGGGACTAGACAAGGCTGCCCACTCTCTCCCTACTTATTCAATATAGTTCTTGAAGTTCTAGCCAGAGCAATCAGACAACAAAAGGAGATCAAGGGGATACAGATCGGAAAAGAAGAGGTCAAAA
This sequence comes from Rattus norvegicus, assembly GCF_021556685.1. Classification (NCBI taxonomy): domain Eukaryota; kingdom Metazoa; phylum Chordata; class Mammalia; order Rodentia; family Muridae; genus Rattus; species Rattus norvegicus. The sequence goes on from NC_141554.1 coordinate 30,428,932, forward strand.
TATCACTATTTGCAGACGACATGATAGTATATTTAAGTGATCCCAAAAGTTCCACCAGAAAACTACTAAAGCTGATAAACAACTTCAGCAAAGTGGCTGGGTATAAAATTAACTCAAATAAATCAGTTGCCTTCCTCTATACAAAAGAGAAACAAGCCGAGAAAGAAATTAGGGAAACGACACCCTTCATAATAGACCCAAATAATATAAAGTACCTCGGTGTGACTTTAACCAAGCAAGTAAAAGATCTGTACAATAAGAACTTCAAGACACTGAGGAAAGAAATTGAAGAAGACCTCAGAAGATGGAAAGATCTCCCATGCTCATGGATTGGCAGGATTAATATAGTAAAAATGGCCATTTTACCAAAAGCAATCTACAGATTCAATGCAATCCCCATCAAAATACCAATCCAATTCTTCAAAGAGTTAGACAGAACAATTTGCAAATTCATCTTGAATAACAAAAAACCCAGGATAGCTAAAGCTATCCTCAACAATAAGAGGACTTCAGGGGGAATCACTATCCCTGAACTCAAGCAGTATTACAGAGCAATAGTGATAAAAACTGCATGGTATTGGTACAGAGACAGACAGATAGACCAATGGAATAGAATTGAAGACCCAGAAATGAACCCACACACCTATGGTCACTTGATTTTTGACAAAGGAGCCAGAACCATCCAATGGAAAAAAGATAGCATTTTCAGCAAATGGTGCTGGTTCAACTGGAGGGCAACATGTAGAAGAATGCAGATCGATCCATGCTTATCACCCTGTACAAAGCTTAAGTCCAAGTGGATCAAGGACCTCCACATCAAACCAGACACACTCAAACTAATAGAAGAAAAACTAGGGAAGCATCTGGAACACATGGGCACTGGAAAAAATTTCCTGAACAAAACACCAATGGCTTATGCTCTAAGATCAAGAATCGACAAATGGGATCTCATAAAACTGCAAAGCTTCTGTAAGGCAAAGGACACTGTGGTTAGGACAAAACGGCAACCAACAGATTGGGAAAAGATCTTTACCAATCCTATAACAGATAGAGGCCTTATACCCAAAATATACAAAGAACTCAAGAAGTTAGACCGCAGGGAAACAAATAACCCTATTAAAAAATGGGGTTCAGAGCTAAACAAAGAATTCACAGCTGAGGAATGCCGAATTGCTGAGAAACACCTAAAGAAATGTTCAACATCTTTAGTCATAAGGGAAATGCAAATCAAAACAACCCTGAGATTTCACCTCACACCAGTGAGAATGGCTAAGATCAAAAACTCAGGTGACAGCAGATGCTGGCGAGGATGTGGAGAAAGAGGAACACTCCTCCATTGTTGGTGGGATTGCAGACTGGTAAAACCATTCTGGAAATCAGTCTGGAGGTTCCTCAGAAAATTGGACATTGAACTGCCTGAGGATCCAGCCATACCTCTCTTGGGCATATACCCAAAAGATGCCTCAACATATAAAAGAGACACGTGCTCCACTATGTTCATCGCAGCCTTATTTATAATAGCCAGAAACTGGAAAGAACCCAGATGCCCTTCAACAGAGGAATGGATACAGAAAATGTGGTACATCTACACAATGGAATATTACTCAGCTATCAAAAACAACGAGTTTATGAAATCCGTAGGCAAATGGTTGGAACTGGAAAATATCATCCTGAGTGAGCTAACCCACTCACAGAAAGACATACATGGTATGCACTCATTGATAAGTGGCTATTAGCCCAAATGCTTGAATTACCCTAGATCCCTAGAACAAAGGAAACTCAAGACGGATGATCAAAATGTGAATGCTTCACTCCTTCTTTAAATGAGGAAAAAGAATACCCTTGGCAGGGAAGGGAGAGGCAAAGATTAAAACAGAGACTGAAGGAACACCCATTCAGAGCCTGCCCCACAGGTGGCCCATACATATACAGCCACCCAATTAGACAAGATGGATGAAGCAAAGAAGTGCAGACCAACAGGAGCCGGATGTAGATCGCTCCTGAGAGACACAGCCAGAATACAGCAAATACAGAGGCGAATGCCAGCAGCAAACCACTGAACTGAGAATAGGTCCCCCGTTGAAGGAATCAGAGAAAGAACTGGAAGAGCTTGAAGGTGCTCGAGATCCCAAAAGTACAACAATGTCAAGCAACCAGAGCTTCCAGGGACTAAGCCACTACCTAAAGACTATACATGGACTGACCCTGGACTCTGTCCCCATAGGTAGCAATGAATATCCTAATAAGAGCACCAGTGGAAGGGGAAGCCCTGGGTCCTGCTAAGACTGAACCCCCAGTGAACTAGACTATGCGAGGAGGGTGGCAATGGGGGGAGGTTTGGGAGGGGAACACCCATAAGGAAGGGGAGGGGGGAGGGTGATGTTTGTCCGGAAACCGGGAAAGGGAATAACACTTGAAATGTATATAAGAAATACTCAAGTTAATTAAAAAAAGAAAAAAAGAAAATATCTTCCTGAATGAGGTAACCCAATTACATAAAAACACACATGGTATGCACTCACTGATAAATGGATAACAGCCCAAAAGCTCGAATTACCCAAGATACAATCCACAGACCACATGAAACTCAAGAAGAAGGATGGCCATAGTGCAGATGCTTCACTCTTAAAAGAGAGAACAAAAATATTCATAAGAGAGTAGGGGTAACGTTTGGAGCAGAGATTGAAGAAATGGCCACTTGGTGCCTGCCTCACATGTGTATGCAGCCCATATATATACACCCACCAAAACTAGATAAGATTGACGAAGCTAAGAATTGCATGCTGACAGGAGCTGTATATAGATATCTCCTGAGAGACACAGCCAGTGCATGTCAAATACAGAGGCAAAATGCTAGCAGTAAACCATTGAACTGAGAATAGGACCCCCTTTGGGAGAATTAGAGAAAGGATTGAAAGAGTTTAAGGGGCTTGCAACCCCATAAGAACAACAATCCCAACTGACCAGAGCACCCAGGGACTAAACCACTACCCAAAGACTATACATGAACTGACTCATAGCCTCAGTTACATATGTAGCAGAGGATGGCCTTGCTGGGCACTGGTGGAAGGAGAATCCCTTGGTCCAGCTAAGGTTGGACCCTCAGTGTAGGGGAATGTTGTGGGGGCAAGAAGGGGGTGTGGATGGTGAGGGAAACACCCTTATAGAAGAAGGGGATGGGGATGGTATATGGTGCTTATATCCAGGAAACCGGGAATGGGGATAACATTTGAAATACAAATTAAAAGAAGAAAAATAAAAAGTAAGGTCATAATCTATGAGTAAATAAAGATTACCTTAATAGTAATCTCATTTCAATGTTCCTTGATTAGAACTTTAAGAGCATCTTTCTCCTATGGCAATGACTAATATCAGGTGCTTGTCCACATAGGCAGTATTATTTATGGGTTCTCTCTCTTGAAGTGGACCCTGACAGAGTCCAGTATAAATGTATTGTGTTTTTCCATAACCATTTTAGAACCTATACAAGTATACTTTCCAGGCAAGTCATTGTACTTCTAAGGACTTGCAGCTCTGTGGTTTTGCTGGTTATATTTTTCATGAAGTAACTGTTTCAGTATTTTAATGTATCATGATCACTGGTAAATAAAGGTACAAAAGAGTCCAATTAAAAATATTAAGCTGCTTCTGAGACTTCTCCAGAAAACCTAACCAAACAAAATGCAGAGTTGTACTTCCAGTCTCAGTGGACATATGTAAATAATGTACTTTCATTTAAGACTCAGAAAATATTGTGAAGGTGAAGTGGGAAAATTGTAACCACTAGAGTATCATTAGTTACTTGTTAGATTGTATCCCTAAGTTATATCAGAAGACATACCAATAAAATCTCAATCATTACTGCTCAAATATAAGATGCAGAAGAATGATATCAAGGAGCATGTCAAACTGGGAGGAAACAGAATTAGGAGGCATCAAACCTGTAAAACATAGGCAAACCAGTAAAGTGAAAAGTGAGAGAGGTGGTATTATTCAGAAAGAGGAACACCAGTTACAAATGATTAGCCTTGAAAATATTTACACAGGTGGTATTCATTACAGGAACTAAATAGTAATATATACATACATACACACACATTTGTTTAGGAGAGGTATGCACATCCATATGTAGGCACAAAATAACTTTTAATATAATAGTGGGAATTTGTCAGAAAATAGTGAGGACAGCAAGAAGGATTTTTTGGAGTAAATGGAATTAAAATATAATCTTTAAAATAAGTATAAAGTGTGTTCTTACAAACTTGAAAATATAAAATAGGAAGAATGTATTCATATATTTCCCCTACACTGTTTAAATCAGATAATTTAATATCTTAAACTGACTCACAATCTCTAATAAATCAGTAATTGAAAATCTCATAACCAGAACAAAGAAAAAGAGGCCCATTAATTGCATATTTTGTGAGAATTTCAATAAAAGTTAGGGTTAATAATCTCCAAATTATTTCAGAACATGAAAACTGCAGTACTGCATTTTAATGCTTTTTGCAATGCAACTATTGTCCTAAACCAATACAAAAAATAAAAACGAAGTAAAATTAAAGGCAAAGTTTTCTAAGTATTTGATGCAAACCTTTTAACCAAAATGCAGTGTAAATGAATAAGGACATAGAAAAAATGTTATCCACCGTGTTTATGTTGGTTTCATCACAGAGATGTGGAGATTGTTCCCCATAAGGTAAAACTCCTGAAGAAATAGGGATGCAAGAGTGTCGCGCCCACCTCGACCGGCAAGGAAGACGCAACACCGTTGGATCCTTCTCAATCAGCCTTTATTGTAGGAACACCTAATTGATGATACGGGGACCCCGGGGAACAAAGGCACTTGCCTTAAGTACAAAACAGACAGCATGGCTAAGGACTTGTCCTCGGGGGATTGGTGGAGTAAAGACATCTTATTAACATGTTTATCAATTATGACCTAGTAAAGATGTCAGAAGAAAGCTAAAGGTGGTAGTAATACAAGCGACCACTAGATGTCAGTGCTATAGATAAATGCTCCCAACACAAGAGACATACCTCAACATAATAAAAGTGATTTACGAAAATCCTATGACTCACATAAACCTAAATGGAGAAAAACTGTGGATGGATAAAATAAGATATGCCTAGAAAAAATGAAATTTGAATAATATCTAATTATATATCCAGACCTACAGAATTTAAAAGAAGGATAATCTATACCAAGAGGCTAACTACACTCCTGTAAACCTAGGAAAGAATCACACCAGTTAATTGGAAGGAAACATACAGAGAGAGAGAGAGAGAGAGAGAGAGAGAGAGAGAGAGAGAGAGAGAGAGAGAGAGAAGGAGGGAGGGAAGGAGGAAGGGAGGGAGGGAGAGAGGGAGGGAGAGAGGGAGGGAAAGAAACTCACATCCAGATTAAAAAAAGTATCATCACCATAATAAACAATAGAAAAATGTGAATTAACAATCATTTAGCATTAATATATTTCTATTTCCCACACATTCTTACAGATTCAACTATCATAATGGAAATAAAGTCAGGATCTATCCTTCAGTTGCATACAAGAAACAGACACTGATATGTGGATTGATTTCATGGTATTTGATTCAATTTTATTGATCAGTGTTTCTGGTATTATTCCAACACCAAGTTTTTATTAACATTTCCCTGTAATCGTTTGAAATCAGAAATGGTGAAACTTTCAGAAGTCCTTTTACTGTGCAGTATTTCTGCAGGTGCGCTAGGATTTCTTTCTCTTTTGTTTTATTTTTCTATACAAATAAGAGTATTGTTATTTCTGTAAAGAATTACTTTCAAGTTTTATGGAGTTATGTTCTGTCTCTAGTTTACTTTTGATTATATGTCCAGTTTTACTAAGTCAATCTTGCTGATCAACAAGCATGGGAGATTATTTCATTTTCTGATATATTCTTCAAATTCTTTCTTCAAAGATCTGAAGTTCTTGTCATGCAGGTATTTTACTTTCTTGGTCATAGTTAAACCAAGATGTTCTATATTAATTTTTGGTACAATGAAGTATGTTTCTTCCTTAATTCATTTTCAGCATTTTAATAGTTGATAACTTAGAGGGATTCTGGTTTGTGTGAGTTAAATTTATATCCAACAACTGTTGTCATCTCTGCTTCAGTTCATGCCTCCAGGATTCTTCTGAGATTCATAATCTCTGCAATTCCAGTAGTGAACTGTGAAGTGCCTGCCATTTGTTCTCTCAAATGTTACACAGAATTAAGCCCAACTGTTATTTTCAATAGGTGAAGCATTAGCTGAAGGCATACATCTCAATGATTTTCTCTTGTTGATGAGCTCTCCAGATGGTCTATTTCAAATGTCATCCTCACTGTGTCCATGCTAGATATCGTCACATATATTTGGCACTGTCTCTAGTGAATTTCACAAGAATCAAGGAACATTGGATACCAAAATATAAGAATGTATGTGTATTATAATATAAATCTTAACTCTGGATGCTAATTCTGGAACCTAACTCATCCGTTGGATATCTCCATTGTCCAGAAGAAGTACACAATCACAGGACTATGTTGTTTCTTAGAGCTACTGCATCTAACTTCCTGACTAGTTTCTCTAACCCACAGCTTGCCTTTGCCCTTTCTATAATCCCAGTTCTGTTACTGATGGCAAGGTTGTGTACCAGGTTTATATGTATGGTGAGTTTTACAGATACTTTCACTATATTGGACTTATCACCTACTGATACCTGCCTGTGGGTAGCCAGTTGCCCACAATTTCCCCAGGGTTTTAATGCTTTAGAAAGCCCACAATTATAGTTTCCATAGGAGGAAGTTAGCTAAGTATTGCAGATTACATATAGATGTACTTCCTGGGCAATACTAAACCTTGCACTCCAGTGCTATCTCCTACTCTGAGACATCTACAAGGTCACATAGTGCATGCATGGGCTTCCCTGTATAGTATTCCCAAATACAAGCCCAATACTTCTCTGTGCACACTCCCAGCCTTGTCTCCTGCATCAACTGATTCTGTAATCATAAGATTTCCCACCAGTGTCACTGCTTAGTACCCACATATTTCTCTTGTCCTAAAGGGCTACATCAGACATTCTTGAGGAATTATGAGAAGCCCAAGCCTGAGCGTGGCGACTTAATTACTTTTAGATTCATAGGTCATAAATACACTGACCTTGACTCATAATCTTCTATTATCCAGAGATATCACTTCCCAGGCTGGCTATTGTCATGCGACCTTGCAACAATTTTTCATTTTACTTTCTTCAAGAACCAAGGACAACTCTGTTATCCCTACTATTCCATACAAAGGTCTAAATGCACTCAACTTTTACTGGTGAAATTTCTACATCCGTACCCAGTGTGCACATCTTCTCATTCCCATTCTTACATCCTGTAGTGCTGTTAACTCTTTTCTACTATAGACATATCAGAACAAAATTAGCTTTTACAATTACCAGAGTGTAAGTCCTAGATCTGAATGTTTAGATGAAAAATGGCTTTTCCTGGTACTGCTCTCCTGGAGACTGTGTATCAAGACCATCTACTTACAGATAGTTCTAAATTAGGTCATGCAACTTTTGGAACAACTTTCAAAGACAGGTCACACAGAAACAAGTACACTGGCACAAAGTCATTTGTAGATGCTCTTTATAAGGATTCACAGATTGTACCCAAATTTGGCCGACTGATGATGGAAACTCATTATCCAGCTTCAACCCCTACTTTTTTCAGTGTCTAGGTTCATATGGCAAAAGTGCATATGATTAACCTTTTTTAGGTCAAAAGAACTTTTATACTGGGATATCCACATAGACCATAGCTTACCAGTGTGTGTAGATTTACTTTCTCCAAATTCTCTGTTCAATACTTGTTGAACATTTCAATACTTATTGAACTTTGTCATTTTTCTATTCCCAAGTGTAACTCTGAATAAAATCATTTCTTGCCATATTTGCCCTGGGAGCCCCAAAAGAATCCAACCAGGACCTTACCCACACTCCAAGAGCTAGCTCACTACATCAAGGCTTCAAGGAAACCCTATCCATGTTTAGCTAGACAGTATCTTGGCTTTGCCTTATTTATTTACTACCTCATAATTTTACCCTATAGTCACATATCTGCACTCACAGTCTTACTTTTAGGCATGGTGCTACTGCAACAGTTTTCATGATGCTATTTCAAAGAAAACATTTCACTGCATTTTTAATTATTATGTTCTAGCTTTACTAACAATTCCCTAACAGTGTTTTGACTGTGAAGCTTTCCAAATACTTTTGAGCCAATATTGTCCCCACACTCCCTGACCTATTTTATGGCCATGAACATCCTTCAACACATTGTTCCGGTGAATTCCCCAAAAACTCTAGGACCGTGAAAGGCACTCTAGTTCCCAGTTGAGATAAGCCTTGAAACCCCTGTGACCCTGAAATGGACAGTAGGTGTTCATCCTGACTCCCAGGAAACCAGACCCACTCACTAGCTGCAGCACTCCATAGATTTGTGGCCATCTTTCAGGTAAAGACAATGCCTCAAGACCCTCCTCAGGTAGAGGATGTGTCCATAAATCACGTGTCCTCAAGATTGAACTCCATATAATGAGGCACCTAAAGGTCTGGAGTCTTAGTCAATGAACTTTCCTTCCAAGACACTCCTCCCTGCAAAAGATATATAATCTCAGGCACACCTTGAGAAGCGGGGTACAGTTTTATTTTGCCACCTTCCTCCATGACAATAATAAATGTCTCAAAACCATGGCCTGACTCTTTTCATCAGGATCTGCTGTGGGGAGCCATAGAGAATCCCTTTGCCTACAGAGCCACTGTCTAATTTCCAGTAGAAGTCTTCCCTGTGCTCCCAGCCATAGCTCTAACCAAGTCAAGCTTGTGGCCCACCACCAAGCCAAGGACTGTCCTTGTGGTACCAGCCAGCGTATCTCACTCTTCCCCATCGCCCCTGGGCTAGATCCATCTTGTTATTGCCCATTCCATTCTCAGGTCTTCTATGGCATTCCAAAAACACCTGGATTCCTAAGAGTCTAAGAACCAGGCCTGGGGACCACTGAGCCAGCTCTAGCTGCATTCTGTCACTTCATACTGAATTCCCCACCCCCTGAGCAATATCTGAGACTACCCTGAAGCTCAAAACTCTATGCAGTGGCAATATGGGGTAAGCATGCTCAACTTATCACTTCCTGCCTCCCAAAGCAGCCAAGCACTGTGGTGGAGTATATGCAGGACCCACCATAACCGTACAGAAAACACATCTTTGTCATTTACAAAGTTAAATTAATATTTGTATGCACAGAAAATATAAAGAGTGCCAAAGCACCACTAAACTCAATTGTCACTTTAAACTCATTTGAATACACACACACACACACACACACACAAATACACACAAAATACACATACATACACACAGAGACACACACACTCCACAATGTCTCATTTTGGATGCACAATTTTTATATCATCTTTCATCTTTTATTTATAAAGTATATTAACATTTTTGCTGCTACCCTCTCAAGTTCAGACTTAGCTAATTGATCCAATTCCCACACTGTTATTTTTTTCCTGGAATCAATACTGTCTGTGATATGTCATCATTCTCAGTTTGATTTCTGGATATGTAGTCTGGCAACCTCTTTGCTTTGCTGAACATTTCCTGGGTGTCATCTCAGAATTCCCAAGCCAAGTTTACTGGCTCCATACCTTTGAGCCATTCTGGCTTCTTTTCCTTACTTTCTTTCTTTTTTTTGCAACAAAGTGTCCAGATATTTTTCAGGGAAACTTTAGTGTCAGTTCCATTCCCAGAGCCACATGCTTAGCTTCTCTTACAATTCCATAGCTAGATAGCACATGGAAATAAGTTTCCCAATAACATGTACATTTGCCCTGGACTCGATAAGAAGGAAGAGATTATGTAACAGATCTGATCATGGATTTCATCTAACCTTACATTTGTTCCCAAAGTAAGCCATCCATACCTTCACCAATTTAGCCTCTCTGATGAGGCAGCTCTAGAACCATCATTCCCTGTCATTGCTTAAACCATACCTACCTACATCAAACTCTACAAAGTTATTTCTTTGATCTGGGAGGAAATACTAGGAACTAATTTGAATGAAAATGCTCACAGGTTCACATTTTACTACAGTTAGGCAAATTGTTCCTTGTTTTTCAATGGTGACTTTTCTTCTCAGCTCTTTCTTCACTGAGTAATACACATGCTGAGCATGATCCAAGACAACCACACTTTTTGTTTTATCTTTATTAACTTGAGTATTTCTTATTTACATTTTGATTGCTATTCCCTTTCCCGGTTTCCAGGCCAACATCCCCCTAGCCCCTGCCCCTCCCCTTCTATTTTGGTGTTCGCCTCCCCATCCTCCCCCCTTTACCACCCTCCCCCCAACAATCATGATCACTGGGGGTTCAGTCTTGACAGGACCAAGGGCTTCCCCTTCCACTGGTGCTCTTATTAGACTATTCATTGCTGCCTATGAGGTTGGAGCCCAGGGTCAATCCATGTATAGTCTTTGTGTAGTGGCTTAGTCCTGAAAGCTCTGACTGGACAACCACACTCTTAAACATACCTCTGCAAACACATGTTGTTTACACATCATATCATGATCTGCAAGGATAAATGCCAGAACTATCCACAGAGTCCCAGGTCATGTATTCGTCTCTATTTTCTTGCTATTAGCCCCAGGTACACATGTAGCTTGAATATTTCCACTCTTGAGTTCCTAATATGTATGCGGTATTGAAACTTCCATTCTCTGAAGTTTTTAAAAAATTTTCACTCTCCACTATAATACCTCATGTCAAGAATTTTTGCAAGAAAATTCTCAGGTGTGTTTCCTAGTAATCAAAAAAGGTTTGTCATCTCTGCAATAGTAGGAATAGTTCTATACATGTACCTCATGAAACACATATCCCTGGTGAATTCCTTCAAAACTTTGCCCAGCTGCACCAGGTGCTCCATGTACAGCCTTGATTTTTGAGCACAGGTATCATGTTAGATTTGTCTGCTGAATTTTGTACCTTACTCAGTAGGGCCTTCCCCTACTTACAAGCCTACTTATATATAATCAGATAATACACTGAATTGGTCTTGTGATGTTCTCCTTTTTTATCATTAATTAAGGCTCTTCTATGATGTGTTTTCTGTTAAGCACTAATCTATGCATACATCTGTATTTTGTTAAAAGTCATTCTATTTCAAAATTCCTTGAGCAGAACAATATTAGAGATTTTCTATATCTATCTCACATCAGGCTCCTTTCCATTTCAGCATATACTCTATGGGCTCTATATCATGAAAGTGCCTTAAATACTTTTAAATTATAGTGGTTACTTACATAACATTTGTGGCATAACATTTGTATTTTATAACAATACATCTCCAAGCAGGTCACTATTATAGTTTACAGGATTTACAACTGTTTGAGATTGACAATAAAAAGTAGTTTAACTTTGATTTCTATAAATACTAACCAGTAAATCTGATGCTTATATTTGGCAAGATTTCTATTTCTTCATATTCAATAACGTAAAAAATATTATCATTGGCACAAGGGCCAGAATGTAAGGTTGTGGAAAATCATGTTTTTGAAATAGCCAAGGACTAAACCACCATCCCAAAAGTACACAGGGATGGACCTATGGCACCATCCACATATGTAGCAGAGGATGGTCTTTCCTGGCATCAGTGGGAAAAGAGTCCCTTGGTCATGTCAAGGTTTGATGCCCCAGTGTAGGGGAATGTCAGGGCAAGGAGGTGGGGGGAGAGAGTGGGTGAGTGAGGGAGTACCCTCATAGAAGGGCTGGGATACCCGGTTTCTGGAGGGGACTCTGGGAAAGAGGATAATATTTAAAATGTAAATAAAAATATCCAATTAAAGAAATAGAAAGACTATTCAAGAAATACTTCTTTTAAGAGAAAAAATAACAAGAAATAGCCAGTGATGGATTTTTTAAGGAAGCATAGCGTTTATGAAATCATATTTGCCAAAGTCTCAAACTAATATTTTCTTGTCCTCTCAATGGGCATAAGATATATACTTTGAGAATTATCACACGCATAATGTTGTGACACTGCTTAAATCTTTACATATATGTACATATTTAAGAAAGATCTACAATATTGGTTTTCCTTGTTGTTTTTGTAAGTTATTGTTGTTGCTAGCAGGGGTTCTCCACACAGGAATATGGTTACTTTTTTGTTTATGTGTCACTTGATATTTGTTTTGTTCATTTTCATAATTTCATTTTAGGATTAATTTGCTTGCTAGTGCTTTTTGGCAAATCTGAACCTATTATCATAGCATTCAGAGTTTGAGACATGAAAAAAAATTAAAGAAGGAGTTATGTGATATACAGGATGAAGAAAGCTTAAACATACTCTGAGAATCAACTGATGCTTAACATAGATCAAACTTTATTTAGAACCCTTTCAGGTCTACAAGAGTTTCCTTCCGAATGAGGAAACTTCTCAAGGAACATTCTCACAGATGTTGCAAATGCAGAAGGCCTCACATCAGGCCTCTAGAAGGGCCTCTTTGGAAACATACTTTGCCTGCACAGGACTCTTTGACATTTCAAACAACTTACCTCATAGGTAAACATGACTAAACCACAGAATGACATGGTGGCTCTCAGGAAACATACTGTCAACACAACAGTTAAATTTCCCTTCTTTCTGCAAGCACTAAGAGCTATGAGTTTTCCTCTTAGCAGAGCTTTAATTGTGTCCCATAAGTTTGTGTATGTTGTTCCTTCATTTTCATTAAATTCTAAGAAGACTTTAATTTCATTTTTATTTCTTCCTTGACCAGGTTATCATTGAGTAGAGCATTGTTCAACTTCCATGAATATGTGGGCGTTCTTCCCTTATTAGTATTGAAGACCAGCTTTAGCCCGTGGTGGTCTGATAGGCTGCATGGGATAATTTCTATCTTTCTGTACCTGTTCAGGCCTGTTTTATGACCAATTATATGGTCAATTTTGAAGAAAGTACCATGAGGTGGTTAGAGGAAGGTATATCCTTTTGTTTTAGAATATAGAATGGGTTTTGTTTTGTTTTGTTTTGTTTTTTCTGGAGCTGAGGACTGAAACCAGGGACTTATGATTGCTAGGCAAGCACTCTACCACTGAGCTAAATTCCTAACCCCAGAATGTTCAATAAATATCTGTAAAGTCCATTTGGTTCATGACTTCTCTTAGTCTGTCTATGTCTCTCTTTAATTTCTGTTTCCTGATATATCCATTGATGAGAGTGAGGTGTTGAAATCTCATACTATTATTGTGTGAGTTACAATGTGTGCTTTGAACTTTAGTAAAGTTTCTTTTATGCATGTAGATGCCCTTGTATTTGGAGCATAGATATTTAAGATTGAGAGTTCATCTTGGTTGATTTTTCCTTTGATTAATATAAAGTGTCCTTCCTTATATTTTTGATGACTTTTGGTTGAAAATCAATTTTATTCAATATTAGAATGGCTACTCCAGCTTGCTTCTTCAGACCATTTGCTTGGAAAGTTGTTTTCCAGCCTTTCACTCTGAGGTAGTGTTTGTCTTTGTCTCTGAGGTGTGTTTCCTGTAGGCAGCAGAATGCAGGGTCCTCATTGCACATCCAGTTTGTTAATCTATGTCTTTTTATTTGGGAATGGAGTCCATTGATGTTGAAAGATATTAAGGAATAGTGATTGTTGTTTCCTGCTATATAAGAACATATATCAACAGCTTGACAGCACACATAAAAGCTCCAGAACAAAAAGAAGCAAATACACCCAGGAGGGCTAGAAAGCAGGAAATAATCAAACTCATAGCTGAAATCAACCAAGTAGAAACAAAAAGGACTATATAAAGAATCAACAGAACCAAAATCTGGTTCTTTGAGAAAACCAACAAGATAAATAAACCCTTAGCCAGACTAACCAAAAGACACAGAGAGTGTGTCTAAATTAACAAAATCAGAAATGAAAAAGGAGACATAACTACAGAATCAGAGGAAATTAAAAAGAATCATCGGATCCTACTACAAAAGCCTATATTCAACAAAACTTGAAAATCTGGATGAAATGGACAATTTCCTGGACAGATACCAGGTACCAAAGTTGAATCAGGAACAGATAAACTATTTAAACAACCCCATAACTCCAAAAGAAATAGAAGCCGTCACTAAAGGTCTCCCAAACAAAAAGAGCCCAGGTCCAGATGAGTTCAGTGCAGAATTCTATCAGACCTTCATAGAAGACCTCATACCAATACTCTCCAAACTATTCCATAAAATTGAAACAGATGGAGCACTACCAAATTCCTTCTATGAAGTCACAATTACTCTTATAACTAAATCACACAAAGACCCAACAAAGAACGAGGACTTCAGACCAACTTCCCTTATGAGTATCCATGCAAAAATACACAGTAAAATTCATGCAAACCGAATCCAAGAACACATCAAAACAATCATCCATCATGATCAAGTAGGCTTCATCCCAGGTATTCAGGGATGGTTTAATATATGGAAAACCATCAACATAATGCATATATAAAAAAACTGAAAGATAAAAACCACATGATCATTTCATTAGATGCTGAGAAAGCATTTGACAAAATTCAAAAATTTATCAAAATTCATGATAAAAGTCCTGGAAAGAATAGGAATTCAAGGCCCAAACCCAAACATAGTAAAAGCCATACACAGCACAGCAATAGCTAATATTAAACTAAATGGAGAGAAACTTGAAGCAATCCCACTAAAATCGGGGACTAGACAAGACTGCCCACTCTCTCTGACCTTATTCAATATAGTTCCTGATATTCTAGCCAGAACAATCAGAAAACAAAAGGAGATCAAAGGGATAGAGATTGGAAAAGAAGATGTCAAAATATCACTATTTGCAGATGATTTGATAGTATATTTACATGATCCCTAAAATTCCACTAGAGAACTACTAAACCTGATAAACACATTCAGCACAGTGGCTGGGTATAAAATTAACTCAAATAAATGAGTAGCCTTCCTCTACACAAAAGAGAAACAAACCGAGGAAGACATTAGGGAAATGACATCCTTCATAGTAGTACCAAATAAGATAAAATACCTTGGTGTGACTTTAACCAAGCATGTGAAAGATCTGTATGATAAGAACTTCAAATCTCTGAAGAAATAAATTAAGAAGATCTCAGAAGATGGAAAGATCTCCCATGCTCATGGATTGTCAGGATTAATATAGTAAAAACGGCCATTTTACCAAAAGCAATCTACAGATTCTATACAATCCCCATCAAAATACCAATCCAATTCTTCAGAGAGTTAGACAGAAAAATTTGCACATTAATCTGGAATAACAAAAAACCCAGGATAGCTAAAACTATCCTCAACAGTAAAAGGACTTCCGGGGGAATCACTATCCCTGAACTCAAGCAGTATTACAGAGCAATAGTGATAAAAACTGCATAGTTTGGTACACAGACACACAGATAGACCAGTGGAATAGAATTGAAGACCCAGAAATGAACTCACACACCTATGGTGACTTGATTTTGACAAAGGATCCAAAACCATTCAATGGAAAAAAGAGCATTTTCAGCAAATGGTGCTGGTATAACTGAAGGTCAGCACGTAGAAGAATGCAGACTGATCCATGCTTATCACCCTGTGCAAAGCTTAAGTCCAAGTGGATCAAGGACCTCCACATCAAACCAGATATACTCAAACTAATAAAAGAAATCATGGGGAACAATCTTGAACACATGGGCACTGGATAAAATTTCTTGAAAAAAACACCAATGGCTTATGCTCTAAGATCAAAAATTGACAAATGGAATCTCATAAAACTGCAAAGCTTCTGTAAGGCAAAGGAAACTGTGTTTAGGACAAAATGGCAACCAACAGATTAGGAAAAGATCTTTACCAATCCAACAACTTATCAAGTGCTAATATCCAAAATATACAAAGAACTCAAGAAGTTAGACTGCAGGGAGACAAATAACCCTATTGAAAATGGGATTCAGAGCTAAACAAAGAATTCACAGCTGAGGAATGACGAATGGCTGAGAAACACCTAAAGTGATGTTCAACGTCTTTAGTCATAAGGGAAATGCAAATCAAAACAACCCTGAGATTTTACCTCACACCAGTGAGAATGGCTTAGATTAAAAACTCAGGTGATAGCAGATGCTGGCGAGGATGTGGGAGAGAAGAACACTTGGGCTTTCATCAATTTTAACTTCTTTGGGTCTGTGTGGTATATTATGTGTATTCTGTTTTTTATTCCTAATATCTACTGATCAGTAAGTTCAAGCTTTGCATATCCCTTTGAGTCTGGGATATGCACTAGGGGCTATATTTTTTAGTTCATTCCATTTGCCTGCAACATTCATGATGCCCTTATTTTTAATATCTGATTGGTATTCCATTGTGTAAATATACCACACTTTCTATTTCTACTCTTTGGTTGAGGTAGATGAGTTGTTCCCTGTTTTTGGCTATTACAAACAATCCTATGGAGATAGTGGAGCACATGTCCTTGTGGTATGGTGGAGGATAATTTAAGCATATGTCCATTAATGGTATAGCTGAGTTCTTCAGGTAGAACTATTTCCAATTGTCTGAGAAACTGCCAGATAGATTTCCAAAATGGCTGTATAAATTTGGGATGCTACTTGCAATGCAAGAGTGTTATTTTTTTCCAGTTCTTTGCCAGTGCTATCCCTTTTTTCACCTTAAACATTATGACTCTTCTATGGTGGGAATCTCAGCATCATTTTGTTCTGTTTCTGTTTGTTGTTTGGTTGGTTGGTTTTTTGCATTTGCCTGAAGAAAAACAAAGTTAAGCTTTTTTTTTCCCTGTGCTTCTCAGGTATTTGAGATTCCTCTCTTGAGGATTTTACATTTAGTTCTATATCCCACTTTTAATTGTTTTGTTTGTTAGGGTTTAACTTCTTGAGATTTTTTAATACATTTTCAACAATATATGTTTAATAGTAGTTCTCTGTTGAATGTAAGGTTATTGAAGTACTTTTCCCAGTCCGTAGACTATTATTTTATACTTTTGACAGTGTCCTTTAGCTTGAAGATTGTTTTCAGTTTCTTGAGGTCCAACTGATTAATTGTTGTCCTTGGTGCCTATACTACTGATGTTCTGTTCAGGAAATGGTCTCCAGTGCCAATGTATTCAAGGATAATGTCTACAATCTTCAATAGATTCACTTTAGTCAACATTATTTTGAAGTCCTTGATCCTGTTGTAGCTGAGTTTTTATTTCAGGGTGATAGATATGGTTTTATTTGCATTCTTTTACATGCACACAACCAGATAGGACAACACTATTCATTGAAGGTGCTCTATTTATTTTTATTATATAATTTTGGCTTCTTTGTTTTTAATCAAGTGTCCAGATAATTATGGGTTTTTTTCTGGCTCTTTAAGTGTTTTCCTTTGTTCAATCTGTCTGTTTCTGTACCAATTCCATTCCAACATGTATTGCTTTGACTTATTACAAAGACACATGCTCTACTATGTTCATAGCAGCCTTATTTATAATAGCCAGAAGCTGGAAAGAACCCAGATGTCACTCAACAGAGGAATGGATACAGAAATGCAGTATATTTACACAGTGGAGTACTACTAGCGACTCATCTCCTTTAACCAAAGAATAGAATCAGTAGAACCAGTGACTTCATGAAATTCTTAGACAAATGGATGGATGGAATAGGAAAACATCATCCATAGTGAGGTAACCTAGTCACAAAAAACACACATGATATGCAATCCCTTCTAATTGTATATTAGTTTAAAAGCTCAGAATAGCCAAGGTACAATTTACAGAGTACAGGAAGCACAAAAAGATGGAAGACCAATGTGTGGATGTTTCAATCCTTCTTAGAAGGTGGGAGAAAATGCAAAAGGGGGGAAATACAGAGACAAAGTGTGGAGCTGAGACTGAATAAAAGGCCGTAGAGAGAAACAAAGTTATAGAATGTTACAGAATGAATTAGAAGACTTAGTTGTGATGTACTTATCTCAAGTTGAAAAATGAACACATATGTAGATCAATACTACCTAACCCCACACTACAAGGAACCTCCACTTATCCCAGCAGATGTGGGGTCTATCCTGCATTGTCATCCTCCTGGTCTGTACCTCCACCTGAACCTGTGGCGGAAGGACACACATTCCCTCAGGGGCAGCCTGTCTACCAAGTGGTCTGCCCTAACCAGGGACACAGGGACACAAGGACACAGGATGCTTGCTCTCACCAGGGACAGTTGAGTCCTGGCCTAAACAAAGACAGACCTTTGTGTCTCCCAGGAGGCCTGCTCTTAACCAAGTCCCACAATTCAAAAGGCTTCCAAGGAGGCCTACTCCAGTCTGAGGCATGCAGGCAAATTAACACAAGAGTTAAGTAGAGGACAAAAGGAAGCCCAAGAACATAAGCAAAAGAAGACACTGTAATTTAGCACCATTAGAACACATTGCTCCTACCACAACATGCCCTGGGTACCATAACACACACAAAGAACAAGATTCTGATCTAAAAGCCCCATATCGTGAAGATGATAGAGGCCTTTAAGCAGGATATAAATAACACTTCTAAATAAATACAGAAAAAATATAATCAAGCAGGTGAAGGAATTGAGCGAAATGGCCCAAGACCGAAAATGGGAAATAGAAACAATAAAGAAATTGCAAATGGCAAGCAACCCTGGAGGTAAAAAAACAGAATGGAAGACGTTTTAGAGAGGAACTCAGGTGTAGAAAATACCATAGAAGTTACTGTCACATCAGTAAGAGAAAAAAAAAAGAATGTGGAAGGTTTTTTTACCCCAGACTTCCTAGAAAAGTGGGACACAATGAAAACACAAAACCTAAGAATAATAGGGATAAAAGAGTGTGAAGATGCCTAGTTCAAAGGGCCAGAAAACATCTTCAACAAAATCATAGAAAACTTCTCTAACCTAAAGAGATGTCCATAAATGTAGGAGAAGCCTACAGAACGCCAAATAGATTGTATCAGAAAAGAAAATCCTCCTGGTATATAATAAATGTACAGAAGAAAGAATATTAAATGCTATAAGAACAAAAAAAAGAAGTAGCATATCAGACCTATTAGAATTAGTCCAGACTGGCAAGATAGACACTAAAAGGCAGAAGGTCTTGGACAGATGTCACCCAGACCCCAAGAGACCACCCAAGAACACAAACAATAATAGTTGGGTAGGACCTGCCTTGAAATTACCATTTCTCCCACACTTGGGCCTCAGCTTGCTGTGTCCCATGGTGACCTTGAAGACAGGAATCTGCTTGCCTTTGTATGTGGCTATGTTTATATCTTTCTGCCAAGCTGGCTCATTTATGAATCTGCCTTTGATCCTTTAAAGTTGGGAAACACCTCTCAATTTATATTCATCCTTATATTTCATTTAGTTGAGAAATTATGTATTTTTGATCTTATGTACCTAGAGCTCTTTCCCAAAGAATTAACAACTATACGTAAGGTCCCATTTTACCATTTTGCTGAGACATTAGCCAATCCTTCAGCTCCTGGCCTCCTGCTATATATAATTCTCCTGGAGGAATTGCTATTAACAGGGAGTACAATCCTGGGAGGAATGCAAAAATATGTATATTGTGACAAAAACATGCCTTATGCCCACAGCAGCCATTCGCATTTATGAAGTCTCACACACAGGCCCTGTCCCAGGGGCAGCACCATGCTCTCTTTCCACAAGAGGGCCATGCCAGGTTTCAAATCTCTTGTAGGCTCACAACTGGGAACTTTCCCAGGGGCAAGCAGCATGTTACTCTGTCCCCACCAGGGCCAAGCCAGGCTTGGCAATATACATAAGCCACATCATAATCCTATAATTTATAGACATACTCAGCAAAGTGGATGGATATAAAGTTAATTCAAACAAATTAGTAGCCTTCTTTTATAAAAATGAAAAATGGGATGATAAAGGAATTAGGGAAACAACACCCTTTTCAATGGAAAGAAATAATATAAAATAACTTGTAATACTAATCATGCAAGTGAAAGATATGTACGACAAGAGCTCCAAGTCCCTGGTGAAAGAAATAGAATAAAATTATAGAGGATAGAAAGATCTGCATGCTCATGGATTGGTTGGAATTACATATTAAAAATGGCCATCTTAACAGAAGCAATTTAGAGATTTAAAGCAATCCCCATCAAAATTTCAGCACATTTCTTCACAGAGATGGAAAGAACAATTCTCAACTTCATATGGCAAAACAAAAATCCCAGGATAGCTAAAACAATTCTGAACAATGAAAGAACTTCTGGATGAACCATTGTTCCTTAACTTAAGCTATACTCTAGAGCAAAAGTGATTTAAAAAACCACATAATAGTTTAGAGACAGACAGGTGTATGAATAGAATAGAATGGAAGACCCAGAAATAAACTCACACATCTTTGGACACATGATCTTTCACCAAGAAGGCAAAACCATACAATAGAAATATTGAAATCCTCTCCAACAAATAGTGGTGGTCTAACTCGATGTCTGCATGTTGACTAATGCAAATCATTTCCTATTTTCACCTTGCACTAAGCACAATTCCAACTGGATCATGGACCTCATGATGAAATCTGATAAATTCAATATAATAGAAGAGAACATATGAAATAACCATGAACACATTGTCACAGTGTAAAATTTCTTGCACAAATTACAAACAGACCAGGCTCCAAGATCAAAAAATGACAAATGTGACTCCATGAAAAGTGTTTGTATGGCAAAGTTCACTCTCAATAGGACAAAACAAAAAAATACAGATTTGGAATAGGTCTTGACTAACACTGACATCCACAATATATGAAAAACTCAAGAACTTAGATTCCAAAAATCAAAATAACAATTAAAATGGGGTAAACCATCTAATCCATCCCATAAAACCTAAAAAATAGAAGCACTCTTTAAAAGTCTAAAAAAAAAGTAGGACCAGATGGCTTTAGTGATGAATTCTATCAGACCTTCAAGAAAACCTAATAATAATACTCTTAAAACTGTTCCACAAAATAGAAGCAGAGATAACACTACTAGATTCATTCTATGAAGTTCCATTTACACTTAAACCTAAATGAAACAAAGGCCCAACAACAAAAGAGAACTTCAAACCAATTTCACTTATGAATTTCCATGTGAAAATACTCAATAAATTCTTGCTAACTGAATTCAAGAACACATCACAATGACCATCTATCATGATCAAGTAGGCTTCATCCCAGGGATTCAGGGATGATTCAATATTCAGAAATCCATCAACGTGATCAACTATATAAAGAACCTGAGGAATAAAAATGATCATCTCATTAGATGCTGAGAAAGCATTTGACAAAATTCAACATCTTTTTATGATAAAATTCTTGTAAAGATCTGGCATTCAAGGCCCATATGTAAACATGATAAAAGCAATATAGAGCAAACTAGTAGCCAACATAAAACTAAATGGAGGGAAACTTGAAAGAATACCACTAAAATCAGGGACTAGACAAGACTGCCCACTTTCTCCGTACATACTGAATATAGTATTTGAACTCCTAGGCAGAGCAATTAGACAAAAAAGAGGCCAAAGTGATAGAAATTGGAAAAAAACGTGTCAAAATATCACTATTTGCAGATGATCTGATAATATATTTAAGTGACCCCAAAAGTTCCACCAAAGAATTACTAAACCTGATAAACAACTTCAGCAAAATGGCTGGATATAAAATTAACTGAAACAAATCAGTAGCCTTCCTCTTCTCAATGGGCAAACACAGGCTCAAAAAGAAATTAGGAAATTGAAACACTTTACAAAAGACAAATAATATAAAATACCTCACTGTGATTCTAACCAAGCAAGTGAAGATCTGTATAAAAAGAACTTATAGTCTCTGAAGAAAGATATTGAAGATCTCAGAAGATGGAAAGATTCCCAGGCTCATGGATTTACAGAATTAATATAGTAAAAGTGGGCATCTAGCCAAAAGCAATTTACAGATGCAATGCAATCCCTATCAAAATTCCAACTCAATTCTTCATAGAGTTAGAAAGAACAATTTACAAATTCATTTAGAATAATAAAAACCCAGGAGAGCAAAAACTTCTCAACAATAAAAGAACTAGAGTAATCAACATCCCTGACCTCAAACTGTAATACAAACCAATCCTGATAAAAACTGCATGGCACTGGTCCAGAGTCAGGCAGGTTTATCAATGGAATGGAATTGAAGATCCAGAAATGTATGGTGACACCTATGGTCACTTGATCTTTGACAAAGCATTAAAACCATCCAGTGGAAAAAAAAGACAGCATATTCAACAAATAGTGCTGGTTTATCTGGCAATCAGATATAGAAAAATGCAAACCAATACACTCTATCTTTTTTATAAAACTTATCTTTAATTGGATCAAGGCCCTCTCCATAAAACCAGATACACTGAAATTAATAGAAAAGAAAGTAGGGAAGGGACTCGAACACATAGGCACAGGGGAAAATTTCCTGAAGAGAACACCAGTTGTTTATGCTCAAAGATCAACAATCAACAAATGGGACCTAAAAAATTGCAAAACTTCTGTTAAGGCAAAGGACACTGTCAAAAGGACAAAATGCCAAACAACAGATTGTGAAAAAGCCTTTACCAATCCTACATACGATAAGGGACTAATATCCAATGTATACAATGAACTCAAGAAGTTAAACTCCAGAGAAGCAAATAAACACATTAGAAAAATGGGGAGTTGAAGGGGTTTGCAAGCCCATAAGAACAATATCAACCACCCAGACCACACCAGTGCTCATAGGGAGTAATCCACCCACAAATGAGTACACATAGAGGGACCCATGGCTCTTGCTGCATATGTGGTGGCATTGTCTGGTATCAATAGGAGGAAAAGTCCTTGGTCCTGTGAGGGCTCATTTCCCAAAATAGGGGAAAGCCAGTGTGTTGAGGTAGGAGTGGGTGGGAGGTTCCTCATCGATCCAGCAGGAGAAAAGGAGGATAACATTTGAAATGTAAATAAATACCCAAGAAAAATAGTTTTAAAAAGTGGGGTGCAGAGCCAAAAAAACCATTCTCAACTTAGGAATATCGAGTGGCTGGGAAGCACCAAAGAAATATTCAATATCCTTAGTTTTTACAGAAATGCAAATCAAACAACATTGATATCACATCTCACAAAAGTTAGAATGGCTATGATAAAAAAATCAGGTGACAGCAGATGCTGTCAAGGTTTTGGAGAAAGAGGGACATTCCTCTATTGTTGGTGGATTGCAAGCTGGTACAAGTACTTGGGAAAACATTCTGGTGGTTCTTCAGAAATTTGGACATAGTACTACCTGAGGACCCAGTTATACTACTCTAGGCATATACTCAAAGGAAGCTCCAACCTATAATAATGGCCTATGTTCCACTATGTTCTTAGTAGCCTTATTTATAATAGTCAGAATTTAGAAAGAACCCAGATGTCCTTCTACAGAGGAACAGATACAGATAATTAGGTATACTTACACAATACAGTACTACACAGCTATTAAAAAATGACTTCAGGAAATTCATAGGTAAATGGATGGAACTAGAAAATATCATCCTGAGTTAGATAATCCAATCACAAATAAACACACATGATATACACTCATTGATAAGTGGATATAAGCCCAAAAGCTCATATTACACAAGATACAATCTACAGACAATATGAAGCTTAAGATAAAGGAAGACCAAAATGTGGCTGCTTCAGGCCTTTGTAGAAATATTCAAGTGACATAGAGGGTAGGAGAGACCTGGGAGGAAGAAAGGAGTCGAAGGGAAAATAGAATGCCAGGATCAGAGAATAGAGGAGGGTGGTATACAGAGAGAGAGTCAGGAATTGGAACAGATGTTTTCAGCAAAGGGGCCTGGAGAACTGGGGTTAGTGACAAGCACATCCCAGGAAGCAAGATGATTCTAAGACCCAACAGGGATGAGATTAGCTGAAATGCTCAACAAAGAAGAGGGAGACCTTTAGAAACCATATCCAGTGGTTAGACAAGTCTCCTGATTGGGGAATGGGGCAACCCACCATTCTCAAAAATTTAATGCAGAATTGCTCCTGCCTAAAGGAAATACAGAGAAGAGTGGAGCAGAGACTGAAGGTAAGGTCATTTAGAGTCTATTCCACCTGGGGACACATCTCATATGCAGCCACCAAACAAAGTTATTATTGCTGCTGCCAAGAAATGCTTGCTGACAAGAGCCTAATATGGATGTCTTCTGAGAGGCTTTGCCAGAGACTGACAAATACAGATGTGGATGCTTGTAGCTAACCATCAGACTGAGCATGGGGATCCCAAAGGAGGAGTTAGATAAAGGATGGAAGGAGCTGAAGGGGTTTGCAACGTCATATGATAAACCAAAATATCAACCAACAAGACATCTCAGAGCTCTCAGGGAATAAACCACCAATCAACGAGTACACATGGAGGGACCCATGGCTCCTGCTGCTTATGTAGCAGAGGGTGGCATTGTCTGGCATCAATAGGAGGAGAAGCCCTTGTTCCTATGAACGCTAGTTTCCACATTATAGGGGAATTCCTATGTGCTTTCCTGAGAGTGTGTGGATGGGGGGGGGCTATTATTCATAGAATCAGGGAGAGGTGTTATGGGGGAGGGGGAAACCAGGAAAGGGGATGATATTTAAAATTCAAATATATAAAATAGCCAATATATAAGAAAGAAATAAATGATTTCCCTAAACCTTCTTACATGTGAGAAGGACATTGCCCTCTCTGGTCCTTTAATACTATATGTCTTAACTCTGAGTCATTGCTCATAATGATTCATTTACCTCTGGTAGTCATGGAAACACGAACTTTTAAATTCACTCTCTAACACTGGGTAATAACTAACACTTGTACTTCAAGAAATATATAGAGGGAAGTATTTAATATTTCATGTAGTTATTAGTAACAACTTCCTATTTCACAAAGCAAAGAGGGCCACAGAGGCCACTGACATAGGCTTTAGCAGTTTATAACATTTCCATGTATGTAAATCTGGCAATATCAAGTACCAGGAAACCCTGCTTGTATAAGATGGTTCTTCAGCTTGTGCTGACCAGGATATATGTGTAGCTTCCTAAAGTTGAGTATTTGAATTGGACTCTGTCTTTTCTACCATCAATAAAAAATAGATAATCATTGCCTGCATCTGACTGGTGGTTTAGGAAAATCAGGTGTGTTAATATCAATAAAGTGTATGACTGAGGTTTCAACTGATCAAAGCACAGGTTAGAATTATAATGGTTTGTGTAGGGCAGGAGCTGCTTGATGAGAGACCCTTCTGATTTGAAGTGTCTGAGTAGCAGAACTGCTTTTCTGGAAGGCGATTCATATCTTGTGTGACTCCATTTCTGTTCAACATTGTAAGTTAGTTGGAAGATATGTATGATTGCAGCATCCTTCACATGGATCACCTCACTTTTGATACACAAAGATAAAACTTTAATAAAGTTAAATGAGGGCTTTCAAATTGGGTCTGGACAAAACAGATGCGCCTATTGCATGGAAAGCAAATATGAGTAGAACCAGATCTTGCTAGGCTAGCACATTTGTGTGAAACAGCAGCATTTTCCACCTATGTCAGGTTGTAAATCAAAACACACTGCTCCTGTCTTCCACTGCCCCAAATCTGCTTTGATAAGTAAAAATGGTGTAAGCTGGGTATTACTGAGGCTGAGATCAGTTGAAATCACATCTTTCTGTTACAACTTTACAAGTGGTACAGCTACTATCTTCTCTAAATTGGGTAACACATTCCACTGAATCTGTCCAGTAGCGGATACCTGGGAGGGATGATTTTCTAGCAACTAGATCTTGTCTTTTGTACCCTCAGTACTGTTGAATGGATCATGGCAATAAAATTTACCACATACCTGGTAGCTTAAACATGTGCCCCCTTGGCATTCTTCTCAAGTACATGTTGACATCCCTAAAGGAATAATTTTTTTCATAAGCACAAGAACTAACTATATCCAAAATTTTGAATTGAAGACAGATATAAATATATTTGTATATACATTACAGTGGAATCTTTATTTTCTGCTAAAAGGTACACAAGAAATAGTTAAGATAACTTAAATTCAAAATTCAAATAAAGTTCATCCATGAGAGTGTACATTTGAGTACATTAAAGGTAAATTATGGAAATTTCAACAAGCCCACAGCGTTTACATGCAATTTTTTTCCCTGATGAATAACCATGTACAGATAGCTATGGAATATGAATGTCATTGTCACTGTGACTTTAACTATGATTTTTTTTGCATTTCAGAAAAAAATATATAAGAAAGATATTCCGCACTGTTAATTGATCTACATAGCATTCTTATTTGGCATATATCTTTTATTTTCCTATCTGTTTGTAAGTGTGTGTGTGTGTGTGTGTGTGTGTGTGTGAGTGTGTGTGTGTGTGTGTGTGTGTCAAAGATTGTACATGTATATAAGACTATAGATGTTTTATGTATGGAATTTGGACATGCATTGATATAATATGTGAATTATTTTTCATTTCACTCTTTCTAAGAGGAGACTTCATTTTCCAATGTTTTTATGATCGTCCTGAAATGTAATTTTGAAATGATATTTGGGCATTCTTGTACTTGTTGCTCTCATTTACTTATTATATTTGTGCATTGAAAAAACAGAAATAAACCATGACATTACTTGTGATAATACATACTATTTTTCTTACTATTAATTCCAAGTATTAAAATTATTAGTAAATAAATAATTACAGTTTAGTATTTGAAAAATTCCCTGAAATTATCCAAAAAACCACTGGTAGATTGTAATCCTTCCATTGCCATGGATTACTAGGCTTCTTATATTGTTACTTGTACTATGTTAAACACTAGTTCATAGACTACTTATATGCAACTATGTGCAACTATGTGAAAATAGATGCATGTTATGATATCTTTGGGCTCCATAAACTGTGACTTTTTGTTTCCAGATTCTTTTGTGCCCCTGCATTGACTTCATATTTGCTCAATATCATCTTCAGATTTAACAGTGGGATGGAGTGCATCTACAAGCTGAGTGGTTCTGTTTGCTTAGAAAATGTTTTTCCAGCCCTTTGCTCTGAGGTAGTGTCTATCTTGTTGCTGAGGTGTTTCTTGTATGTAGCAATATGATGGATCTTGTTTATATATCTAGTCAGTACCCTATGTCATTTTATTGGGGGAATTAAGTCCACTGTTGTTGAGAGATAATAATAACCAAAAATTGTTAGTTTCTTTCACTTTGTTAGTATTGTGTGTGTTTGATTCCTTTCTTTTGGGTTTTCTGTGAGTTGATTATTTTCTTGTGTTTGCTTGAGTATTGTTACTCTCCCTGTGTTAGAACTTTTCTTCTAATATCATCTATAGGGCTGTAAATAGAGGTGCAGCCAGAAGCAAGATGGAGCTCTGACAGGGCAGACAGAGCCCAATTTTGCTTGATTCTGTGGGGTTTCAGAAATCAGGTGTATTGTGGTGGGGTTCTCACCTATATCCCTGGTTAGAGTATGCCTCTGGTGGCACAGGCAGATATGTAAAATTGTAGGACCAGACTCTGGGAGATGGGGCCCCAACAGGGTGGGGCAGAGCCCACATGTGCTGGATATTCTGGGATCCCATCAGGTGTGGGTATTGTGGCAGAAATCTCACCTTACTCACTGGTTAGAACAGGAGTATTTTTTTGTTTTGTTTTGTTTTTTGTAGACAGACAAGACCGTTTGTGTGTGTGTGTGTGTGTGTGTGTGTGTGTGTGTGTGTGTGTGTGTGTGTGTGATTTGAAGTTGCTGATCTAAGAATGAAGATAGATTTCCTACAGCTAGCCTCTGATATTTTAAGGATGTTTTTCTTATTTTTTTTAGACTTTTCAGAAATTATTTTAAAATTCACGAGGATATAATGTTCATTGAATGTGTTTTCCCCATCCCACACCACCTACCCTTTCTGGCCCTTTAAGACTACCATATATCCTTTTTTTTTGTTTGTTTTATGCTCTAGATCCATGCATGTTTTTTATGGATTTGTTAGAAATAAAAATAAAGGAAACTCAATTAAAGGGAAAATAATGTCTAGATTCTGGCAAAAGTCAATAGGAAATATGGGTGAACGATCCTATGAACATAGAAATAGCAAAATAATGTGAGATAATTTGGAGATTCCCAAGCAAAGTAAGTATATGTAAAGAGAGGCCTCATATTATGCAGAATGCTGAGTGATATGTGTTTTTAAAAGAATGCTGCATGGGAACCAAGTGTAGGGTCTTCTAGACATTGACTTTGTAGGGGAGCGCTGTGAGGCCAAATTCTTTAAAGATCAAAGACAAGCCTGTAAAGAGATTAGCACATAGTCTGTCATACCAGGGTGAATGGATGACACTTCTAGTACATCTGCTAGAGATTTTGATCATGAAAGTCAGTGCATAATCTCTATTTCTCATGCATGTTTTAGGAACTGTGGAGATAGCACAAAAAAAAAAAAACCCTGATTCTCAAGAATTGAAATCTGTTATATAAACTGCTAGGGCAAAAAAGTCTAGTGTTGGTGCTAGTAGATGTACTTTTGGTGAGCATAAACAGGCACAGAAAAGAATGTATGTGTGGTTGATGACACAGAGAACATTTTCCTATGGAAACTATACAGGAAAAGCCACTGATAGAATTGGGTTATCAAAACTAGACCCAAGATTATGAGGCCAGTGTGGAAAGTGATGTTATTTGTATCCCGCAAGGCAAACCTATATGGTATCTGGTTATTTATTATGAGCTAGACATCAAGACAAGGTAGTAAAGACATTCTCCTCAAATGTGAATTTTAGGGTTGCATCATCATGGAAGCCTGCTCACCCAAAGTACCTGTTAGATTATGGTGGTGGAACAAGTATATCTAACTAGGATATATCACACCATGATGAGTTACTACTTTAAGTGTAGAGACAGTGCCACTGGACATGATTCTGGGAGAGTTTACACAAGGAAGAAGGGGAAGATCTGTTGTGGAAAATACTAAAAAAAAAAAAAGTTTCATCCCACGCTATTGCCTCAGGGCAACAGTTGGCCTGGCTTTGGCAGACTATCCAACCAAGTGTTCTGAAATCTTTCCACCTACCTCACTAAGTTCTCATGGCAGGTCACGGCCACACCAACCCCACACATCTAAATTCCATGGCTCACTGAACTGCCCCACTATTGTACCTTTCTCTGAACTCAGTTGAGTAGCTGTGTGAAGGAAAATATCACATGATCTTAGTCTAGAATCAACAGGTAACACAATTGCTGAGTGATATTACTAACAGCTCAATTGTAAGCCCTTCTAAGTTACATCCTCAAATCAGTGGTGCCTTCTTATTCCTAACAAAATCTAAAATAGTGTCTATTTTCTTAATGATGTCTATTGTTTTTTTTTTGGAAATATACTATACCATGCAAATTTATACCACATAAGTAAAAAAAAAAATGAACAAAAGGAGATATCTAATGGAGGAACTATCTTCAAATACCTTTTTCTTTGAAACCCAGAATTATCTTTAAGAAAATAAACATAAACTCCAGTTTTCCTGAAGCTATTGCAAGTCTGCCATATTAATTAATGACTGACAGTACTAAAACCAACATTGGTCTCCTTTTTTGCATTTAGCATTACCCGTGTTATTTTTAAAGGATCTTCTGTCATATTTAGCATCTGGAACTGGAACTTTTGTTCTCACTGGACCTAAGTATACTTAGAGAATTTGAAACTATTCTTTCATCATTCACATTCGATTTTTTAGCTCAGCTGCATTTAGAGAGCATCAAACATGTCATACATGAAATGCTAAGTCGGTTGTAGTGCAGGTAAAAATTCATGAGCTACAGTAACAGAGAAAAAGTCTTTGTCCACGTTAAACTGAAACATATTAATTCCTGGATCACTTTGAAATGTATAAATATAAATATTCAGAGTCACAAAAGTTCCTTTTTTTAAAAATCAGTGTTAAGAAACTGGAAAAATCAGAATAAAATCTTCCCCTCTGAAATAACATAACTTTGAATTAGAAATTAGTTACAAAGCTTGTCAGTGCGATGTTTACAATGGTGTCTTTATATATTATGTGGCTTAGGAAGGCAAGCACTTTTAGTTAACATGTATTCTAGTGAAAATTATCATAGAATTAAGGTGAGACATTCTGAGTATGAAAATCAGGGATAAATTAATGTCTTTGGTCTGTGTCTTCAGTATCCTAGGTAGTAGTCATTCATGGAATTTCAGAATAATACTGATTTTGTCCCCTGATAAGAGTTGGAGTTGAGACAGTGCATGCTGCTTTAATTTTCTACCTCTAGGGAAGTCTTGCAGAGGGTGTTTTAGTTTCCCTTGTTAGTTTTAATGTTTGTTACTCCATTTCCATTTGCTAGGAAAGCAGAGGTGGACAGTGTTTTAATGTAGTTGTACAAGAAAACGAATTCTTTACAGGGTGTTTCACAGATGTGTTCTCTGTGACTTGCAGATTAGATGGGTCTCTATGTACTGGTGACATAAACACCTTGTCAACATGCTGTAGTGGGGAGCCTTACTTCCATCTTTGAGACTGGATTGCTTACGTTTGGGAGTCTGCAGGATTGCTTGTCTTTCTCATTGGGAGACTTTACACAGTATGGGGATTTCTGTCATCTGTCCTTCCATTATGCAGTACATAGCTCCACAGAGCAATTTTACTTCTTAGGCTATGTAAATCCATAGTCTAATTTTCATTTAAAATCATTTCTTGTTCTTCCATTACTCACTACTTTACAAATGTTCATTTGGTGGAAATTCTTACCACTATGTCTCAGAATTATTTTTTTAAAGGGAAAAAAACTAACCTAAAAGTAATGTATTTTAAAAGTTATCCAGTAACTGGCAAGGAATGCATGCTTTCTTAGTTGTTATTTAGGAATGTTTTTATTCATTGAAGTGGTTTTTTTGTTTGTTTTTTTGTTTTGTTTTGTTTTGTTTTTTTAAAGTAAGAACAGACTTTAACCAGAGGGTTGGTTTTGTTATCTAAAATTTTTTTCTGTTATGTTTTACTCTTAATATTATTACATTTCTAAATTATGTATTTTACTTAACTCAAAAATCCATTATTTTTTCCTTAGTATCATGAATATTTTAAAACATACCTTATAAATTTGCATCAAAAAATCACAAACAGCACAGGACTATCCACAACAAAGAAAGACCTTCACAAACTGTCAGTGCCAAACATACTTCACAAATCATGGTCAAAAGGCACAAACTCCCACCCCCCTCCAAAAAAAAAGTAAAGAAATGAAATGTAATGAAGCAGAGACTCTTTAAGGATACTACTTAGTGTCTTGCATTTTGTGCATAATTCAGCTGATTTTTACAATAAGTCCAGGACCACCTAACCAGGGTCTGTACCATACACTGAGGGTTAGACCCTCTCAGATAAACTATTAAACAAGGCAATGATTGAAAGGATTTCCTACGGGGTGATTTTAGGAAGACATTTTTTTTTTGATTCCTGATTCCTGGTTTATTTAAAAGGACAAAAAGAAAACCAAAAGAAAGCAGTTCTTCAGTTACAGGAACCCTGAGAGACAGACAGTGACCTTCTCCCACTGGCTCCCTCCAGGGTCCTCACCACAGACATTCAGTTCCAACACCCTTCTATTTTATCAGCTGTGAATTGTTTGAAAAATTCCAAGCAGTTTGTAGGAAATTCAGGGAAGCTCAGCAGCTAGGAAAGGAATGGGTTTTGTTTTTCAGCCCAGCTCATTTCTGAAATGTCACTCCATATAGGGCTTTAAAAATGTGCTCACTTCCTGAGGTCATTCCTCCAGTGGTTCTGAGCAGTTTGTTGTTTAATGCTACCTTTCTGGAGTATGTCTAATTGTAATACAATGCCACAGGTCTCAAATGCAAAATACATTTCCTATGTGTCATTGTTTGAGGATAAAACCAGCCCAGTTTTCTTACTAGGCAATCCCGGTTTAAGAGTGGAGATAGCAGTTTCCTTTGTAAGCAGCAGGAAACTCTCCAGTGGTTTATGTAATTCGTGTGTGCAAACAACAGGCCTTCTGCAACCTCCATATCACTTTCTACAGGAGTGTCATCCTGGAGACCTGACAAAATGAGGAAGCTTCCAGGGCTGGATCAATGGTTTCTAGCACTTGTTACTCTTTTTTTTTTTTTTTAAAGATTCACTTTATTTATATGAGAACACTGCAGCTGTCTTCAGACACATCAGAATAAGGCATCAGATACCATTACAGGTGATTGTGAGCCATCATGCGGTTGCTGGGAATTGAACTCAGGACCTCTGGAAGAGCAGTCAGCGCTCTTACCCACCGAGCCATCTCTCCGGCCCTGCATTCTGGATTTTTATCTATTCCCGGGCTGGCTGTGTTTAATAGGATCTTCAGTTGAAAAGGTCACGGCAGGGCCATGAGCTGCGGTTGCCTTCAGCCGCTTCATGGCCAGCAGAAATAACCTGTGTGCTTTTTTTTTTTTCTTTGTATCATTCTCTTTATTTGGTTGATTTCAATCCTGAGTTTAACTGTTTCCTGCCTTCTACTACTCCTGGGTGAGTTTGCTTCTTTTTGTTTTAGAGCTCTCAGTGTTGTTGAGTTGCTAAGATGCTAAGATAAGATCTCTCCAGTTTCTTTACAAGGGCACTTAGTGCTATGAATTTTCCTCTTAGCACTGGTTTCATTGTGTCCCATAAATTTGGGTATGATATGTCAAGAGTTTCATTAAATTCCAGGAAGTCTTTAATTTCTTTCTTTGCTTTTTCTCTGACCAAATTATCATTGAGTAGAGACTTGTTCCATTTCCACATGCATGTGGGCTTCATGTTGTTTTTGCTGTTATTGAAGACAAGTCTTAGGCCATGGTGGTCTGACAGGGTGCATGGCATTATTTCAATCTTCTTGTATTAGTTGAGAGTTGTTTTGGGACCAACTATATGGTGAGTTTTGGAGAAGGTACCATGAAGTGCTGAGAAGATGTATTCTTTTGTTTTAGGGTGAAATGTTCTGTAGATATCCATTTTATTCATAACTTCTATTAGTTTCACTGTGTCTTTGTTTAGTTTCTGTTTCAATGACCTGTCCATTGGTGAGAGTGGGGTGCTGAAGTCTCCCACTACTATTGTGCATGGTTCAATGTGTGCTTTGAGCTTTAGTAAAGTTTCTCTTATGAGTGTAGGTGTCCTTGCATTTGGCGGATAAATGTTCAGAATTGAGACTTTTCTTGGTGGATTTTCCCTTTGATGAATATGAAGTGTCCTTCCTCATCAAACTTGGTAAGTTTTGATTGAAAGTCTATTTTACTGGATATTAGGATGGCAACTCCAGCTTGTTTCTTAGGACCGTTTGCTTGGTATTCCTTTTTCCATCTCTTACGCTGAGATAGTGTCTGTCTTTGTTATTGAAGTGAGTTTCTGGTACAGAGCAAAATGCTGGATCTTGTTGGCATGTTCAGTCTGTTAGCTTTTGTCTTTTTTTTTTCATTTTTAAAAAATGTTTTCTTACGTTTATCACAAAATAATCGATATGACCTTTATAAAAATGACTTCTTTTTCAGATTTTACGTGCATTTTTTCTTGAACTGCATCATCTGTTGCATCACCTAGAAATGGAGTTACAGACGGCACGAGCGGCCTTGTGGGTGCTGGGAATCGGAAGAGCAGCCAGTCCCCTAAACCTAGGCGCTACCTCTCTAGACTCCATCTCTGAAATAGGATGTTCTTTTTTTTTTGTCAGTTACTACTGTACTTTATTGTGTTCAACCAATTCACCATGTTACAAAAATAGCAAGCTGCCATAATAAAAAATAAGGCTCCTCTATCCAGCACCAGATAGCATCATTTTACTTTCAAGCCTAGAAATTGCACACTTGTATATAAACCAACCGAAGATGAGGATTGAGAGTTCATCTTGGTGGATTTTTCCTTTGATGAATATGAAGTGTCCTTCCTTATCTTTTTTGATGACTTTTAATTGAAAATTGATTTTATTTGATATTAGAATGGCTACTCCAGCTTGCTTCTTCTGACCATTTGCTTGGAAAGTTGTTTTCCAGCCTTTCACTCTGAGGTAGTGTCTGTCTTTGTCTCTGAGGTGTGTTTCCTGTAGGCAGCAGAATGCAGGGTCCTCGTTGCGTATCCAGTTTGTTAATCTATGTCTTTTTATTGGGGAGTTGAGGCCATTGATGTTGAGAGATATTAAGGAATAGTGATTATTGCTTCCTGTTATATTCATATTTGGATGTGAGGTTATGTTTGTGTGCTTTTCTTCTCTTTGTTTTGTTGCCAAGATGATTAGTTTCTTGCTTCTTCTAGGGTATAGCTTGCCTCCTTATGTTGGGCTTTACCCTTTATTATCCTTTGTAGTGCTGGATTTGTAGAAAGATATTGTGTAAATTTGGCTTTGTCATGGAATATCTTGGTTTCTCCATCTATGTTAATTGAGAGTTTTGCAGGATACAGTAACCTGGGCTGGCATTTGTGTTCTCTTAGGGTCTGTATGACATCTGTCCAGGATCTTCTGGCCTTCATAGTTTCTGGCGAAAAGTCTGGTGTGATTCTGATAGGTCTGCCTTTATATGTTACTTGACCTTTTTCCCTTACTGCTTTTAATATTCTATCTTTATTTTGTGCATTTGGTGTTTTGACTATTATGTGACAGGAGGTGCTTCTTTTCTGGTCCAATCTATTTGGAGTTCTGTAGGCTTCTTGTATGCCTATGGGTATCTCTTTTTTTAGGTTAGGGAACTTTTCTTCTATGATTTTGTTGAAGATATTTACTGGTCCTTTGAGCTGGGAGTCTTCACTCTCTTCTATACCTATTATCCTTAGGTTTGATCTTCTCATTGAGTCCTGGATTTCCTGTATGTTTTGGACCAGTAGCTTTTTCTGCTTTACATTATCTTTGACAGTTGAGTCGATGATTTCTATGGAATCTTCTGCTCCCGAGATTCTCTCTTCCATCTCTTGTATTCTGTTGGTGAAGCTCGTATCTACAGCACGTTGTCTCTTTTGATTTTCTATGTCCTGGGTTGTTTCCATGTTTTTTTCTTGATCGCTTCTATTTCCATTTTTATTTCCTTCAACTGTTTGATTGTGTTTTCCTGGAATTCTTTCAGGGATTTTTGTGTCTCCTCTCTATGGTTTTCTACTTGTTTATTTATGTTTTCCTGGAATTCTTTCAGGCATTTTTGTGATTCCTCTCTGTAGGCTTCAACTTGTTCTCTAAGGGAGTTCTTCACGTCTTTCTTGAAGTCCTCCAGCATCATGATCAAATACGATTTTGAAACTAGATCTTGCTTTTCTGGTTTTTTGGATATTCCATGTTTATTTCGGTGGGAGAATTGGGCTCCGATGATGCCATGTAGTCTTGGTTTCTGTTGCTTGGGTTCCTGCGCTTGCCTCTCGCCATCAGATTATCTCTAGTGTTACTTTGTTCTGCTATTTCTGACAGTGGCTAGACTGTCCTATAAGCCTGTGTGTCAGGAGTGCTGTAGACCTGTTTTCCTGTTTTCTTTCAGCCAGTTATGGGGACAGAGTGTTCTGCTTTCGGGCGTGTAGTTTTTCCTCTCTACAGGTCTTCAGCTGTTCCTGTGGGCCTGTGTCTTCAGTTCACCAGGCAGGTTTCTTGCAGGGAAAAAGTTGGTCCTACCTGTGGTTCCAAGGCTCAAATTTGCTCGTGGGGTACTGCCTAAGTCCTCTCCATGGCGGCAGCAACCGGGAAGATCTGCGCCGCTCTTTCCGGGAGCTTCCGTGCACCAGGGTTCCAGATGGCGTTTGGTGTTTTCCTCTGGCATCTGGACGTGCGCAGAGTGCAGTCTCTTCTGGCCTCCCAGGCGCGCCCGCCCCTCTGAAGTTTCAGCTCTCCCTTCCACGGGATTTGGGTGCAGAGAACTGTTTATCCTGTCTGTTTCCTTCAGATTCTGGCGGTGTCTCAGGCGCAGAGGTCCTGCCGCTCCTGGGCCCTCCCCTACGGGAACCCAGAGGCCTTATACAGTTGCCTCTTGGGCCAGGGATGTGGGCAGGCGTGGGCAGTGTTGGTGGTCTCCTCCGCTCTGCAGCCTCAGGAGTGCCCACCTGACCAGGTGGTGAGGTCTCTCTCCCACGGGGTTTGGGAGCAGAGAGCTGCTGCGGGCCGGGATCCGCGGGTGTGGGACTTCCAGTAAACACAGGAAGTGCCCGGTCCTAGAGGAATTTTGCCTCTGTGTGTCCTGAGTTCACCAGGCAGGTTTCTTGCAGGGGAAAAGTTGGTCCTACCTGTGTTTCCAAGGCTCAAGTTTGCTTGTGGGGTACTGCCTAAGTCCTCTCCGCGGCGGCAGCAACCGGGAAGATCTGCGCCGCTCTTTCTGGGAGCCTCCGTGCACCAGGGTTCCAGATGGCGTTTGGTGTTTTCCTCTGGCATCTGGATGTGCGCAGAGTGCAGTCTCTTCTGGCCTCCCAGGCGCGCCCGCCTCTCTGAAGGTTTAGCTCTCCCTCCCAAGGAAGTCATTTTCTAAATTGACATTCCCCTTTCTCCTATATATCTCCAGTTTGTCATTTGCCAAAACCCTTACCAGAATAAGTAGGTTCTATCAAAACTTGGTCAATGAAATTGGCAGGATAGTCCACACAGTACTGAAAGTGCAAAAAGGAAATAAAATCCTATAAATGTTGTGAGAGGCTCTAAGTCCAGTTCAATGTGAGTCAGGGATGAAGACTTGGCAAGTAGATCTAGAGTAGTCTCTACATGAAGATAAGACATAACTTAGTGCTGTACTGACAAACTCAGTGGTATGAAGATGCGGGGAAGATGTTGTGACTTCTGTGGAATGCTATATGTGTGTAGTATGGAAAGTTCATAAGAGTGACTTCATATTACAGTCAGCAAAGCCCTTCTTAAGCCCCTTAAAGTGAAAATGACTGTATCATACCCCTAATGAGAGAAATAGAGCTGCTGGATTCAGTGATTGTCCTAGTGGGTTTTACATCTTTCTTCAAGATTTCTTCTTTGTTTTGTAGTTTTCTTATTCCTCTTTGTATGATGATAACATTTATTTTGAGCTACCTTATGCCAGATGAAGGGAAATTCCTTTAAGTCTTGTTCAAGGTCTCACAATTGAAAAACTTCTCTGAGTCCCAAAAAGAGAATGGATTTTGAAATATCTTGGGAGTATTAGAATTTATAGATAATCATAGAATGGGGAGATATTAATTTTACATGAAGAAGTGGATTTCAGTCTATGGAGAGAAGGGATGTAATATTATATCCTTAAATGTATGTGTGGACTTTGTGAAACAACTCCTTGAATAAGGATAAGTGTCTCTAACCATGGTAACAGGAGTTTGAACACTGTGGTAGAAATAATGAAACAAGAAAACTGATTCTGACAAGTTTTCCTTTATGATACAAATCATTTGAGACATGGAGCTTATTTGACATGTACTATGTACAACCAGAGGAATAGAAGGCTACTACATCCTTGTAACAGGCTCATGCTACATGAGTGTCAATAGTGCATAGTCTAGCTATGTAATCTGAGATAGCAGCTCACACTATTGGCAGTACCAAGACTAAAACATCCAACACACACCTTCCTGAGATATGACTATTAAGTGTCTTCACACAGGCATATTGTGGTGATTTGTGTCAGCTTATACAGAAACAATAGCTTGTAGGCAAGGCTCCTGGAGCTCAGGAGACAATGACAGTGTATGATCTGTACATTAAAAAATAAGATGGGTCAGTGTGCCGAAGAATTAAAAAGCCTTGGTTCTAGGGGCATTCAGCATTGTGAACTAACCAGGGATCTGCAAGATTGGATACTCTTGGGCTCTGGTGAAATAGGTAGCATGGTAGGTCCTGTAGAAATTGTCTAACAAATGTACAGCTGGTAATAAGAAGGAACTAGACCTGTTGGGGCTTTTTCTCAGAAATGATAAGCAAATTCTGGTGCTGAAATTGTATGACCAATCCTAGACTTAGGACTGTTCAGTTGGCATTCATGAGAATCAGACGTGGAAAGGAACCAGACAAAGCCAATGTAAATTCTGCATATCAAAAAGTGTACTTGATATTAAGACAGACCAGACATATTTGTAAAGTGGAAATTTCTGGTTTCTGTGGAGACTCAGTTGTGTCCCATGATGTTTTGCTGAGGTAGAATGGTGCAAGAGTGTTTTGCTGAGAAAGACATATGAAAGGATGTTTAGCTGTAGCAGACATATGGGAGGAAGTGACATGCTCAGAAAGAATATAAAAATGACCCCACATACAGTTGCCTAGTACCTAAAAAATTAGATTTTCCTCCAAAATTAATCAAAAGAGACAACTAAGGACTCTTCATATTCATTTACCAAAAAAATCTGCCTAATTGATATCTAAATTCGAAATATCTATGCCTCAAAGACAAGGGAATTCACATTTGTAAAAGATACACTGATAAGCATAAATCATACATCAAACCCCACATTAATAGTGGGAAAGTTCAAAATACAAACGTCACCAAGTGACTCTTCACCCAAACAAAAACTAAACAGATAAATAGTGTAACAAGAGATATTATGAATCAGATGGACCTAACAGAGATCAATAGAATACTTTGGCCAAACACAAAAGAATATACCTTCTTCTTAGCACCCTGTGGCTCCTTTTCCAGAATCACACATATAGTCAGTCACAAAGTAATCTTCAACAGATAGAAGAAAATTGTATTAACACCTTGCATTTTATCAGACCACAATGGATTAAAGCTGAACTTTAACAACCACGAAAACATCAGAAAGCCTACACACTCGTGCAAATTGAACAACTCTCTACTCAAGGTTCTCTCAATCATGGAAGAAACAAAGGAGGGAATTAAGAAACAAAGGAAGGAATTAAAGACTTTCTAGAATTCGATGAAAGCAAAGACACTATATAAACTAAAATTA
Source organism: Rattus norvegicus (assembly GCF_021556685.1). Lineage (NCBI taxonomy): Eukaryota > Metazoa > Chordata > Mammalia > Rodentia > Muridae > Rattus > Rattus norvegicus. The sequence goes on from NC_141554.1 coordinate 30,467,893, forward strand.
TGGAACACAATGAAAGCAATGCCAAGAGGAAGGATCTTAGCACTAAGTACCCCCATAAAGACATTAGAAAGTTCACATGCCATCAATTTAAAAGACCACCTGAAAGATATAGAAAAGCAGAATCAAACATACCAATGAAGAGGAGAAGGAGGGAAATAATTGAAACAAGGGCTGAAGTCACTCAGAAAAAAATAAAACAATACAACAAATCAAGGAAGCCAAGAGCTGGCTCTTGAGAAATCAACATGATAGACAAACCATTAGCCAACGTAAGCAAAAGACAAAGAAATACTATGCAAGTAAATAAAACAAGAAATAAAAAAGGGCGACATAACAACAGATATTGGGGGAAATTCAAAGAATCGTTAGATCTTCCTTCAAAAGCCTGTACTCCACAACATTAGAAAAATCTTAATAATACTGACAAGTTTCTAGAAGGTTACCACTTAACAACTTTAAATGAACATCAGGTAAAACTATTTAAACAGCTTTCTATCTCACAGTGAAAGAGAAGCAGTCATTAAAATTCTTGCAACAACAACAGCATCAGCCCAAAACCAGATGTCTGTAGTGCAGAATTCTACCAGACATTTAAAAAAGAGTTAGTTTCAATAGTCCACAAACTTCTACACAAAAAAATAACCAAAAGATACACTGCCAAACTAATTTTATGACTCTATAGTCACCCTAAATCACATAAAGACTTTAAAAAAAAAGAAAACTTCATACTTATTTCTTTTATTAACATTGACTAAAAAGTAGTCAATAAAATACTCTAAACTGAATTGAGAAACAAATCAAAGCCATCATTCATGAAGATCAAGTAGGCTTCATATCTGAGATGAAGGGATGTTTTAATATGTGAAAATATATAGCGTAATTCATGATATAAAAAACCTGAAAGAGCAAAATCACACAACCACAATCATCTCATTAGATGCTGAAAAAGCATTTGATAAAAAACAACACTCTTTCATGTTAAAAGTATTGAAGAGATCAGGAATTCAAGGCCCATATCTAACATAATAAAAGATATATATATATATATATATATATATATATATATATATCAAACCAACCACCAATATCAAACTGAATTGAGAGAAACTGAAAGCAATCCCACTAAAAACAGAGACAAGACAAGGCTGCCCACTCTACCCATATCTATTCAATACAGTAGTTGAAGTTTGACCTAGAGCAGTAGGAAAACAAATATAGATCAAGAGTATGCAAATTGGTAAAGAAGAAGTGAAAGTTTCACTATTTGCAGATGTCATGAGATAGTACATATTAGCAACCCGGTAAATTCTAGCAGAGAAATTTTAGAGCTGATAAACAACCTCACGAAAGTGATTGGATATAAAATTAAATCGAATAAATCAGTAGGCTTCCTTTCTACCAATGATAAAGGGGCTGAGAAAGAAATTAGGGAAACAATATTATGCCCAGTACATGAAACTATCAAGAGACCACCAGGGACCACAACTCCAATGCAAACTGAGGAGAGACTTTACTCAAGTTTGGACTCTGGCCACAACCCTCCCTGTGCAACAGGTTAGTAAAATTATGTTCTGGTCTAGGGGCTTAGGGTTCATGTAGGGAAAAATTGCAAGCTGGGTCTTTCAAACCTTTATTTATTTATATGATTTGGTAAATTGGCAAAGAATGTAAACCTACAAACTTGCATTTTTTCAGACAACAAGAAGAGACCACACATCTGAAAAGGGGCATCTTGGCCTGGGAATGAACTCATCCTGTTATAATGACCAGTTTTTCCCTTTGTTGAAAGCTGGCACAGCTATTATGTCTATTTTGACCTGCTGGGAATGCTTGCTGGTTTGATTCCCACAGCCGAAGGATGGGGGCCATAACACTCCAAAGACAGAAGACAGCAGTTTTCTCTCAGGATTGAAGACAGGAGACTTCACCAATACTTCCACAAGGACAGTAGCTTAAAATATTTTGTTGACAAGATGGAATCCATACTGCTGCCTTTGCCTCTTCCTTCCTCCCTTCAATTAGTAGTTTTAGAGGCCAATCTTGGGCCCTTTGAGATCCGGATTGTCTATGCTAATTTGTTGATAATAAGACTTCATTACCATCAGTAGAATAGTTCCTAATCTTGTAAAAGTTTATTGATAAAGCAGAATTAAAAAGTTAGGAGAAGAGAATAACCAAGGATCTCATGAGAGTGGAAATGAGAGTTGTTAACCAGGGGGAGAAATCTATTTGTGAATGGTACCAACTTTTGGAATATTCTCATTTCCTCTGGCATCTATCTATCTATACTTTCCCTAAGTTTAACTAATGACTCCCTAATAACTCCAGAATGGTTTACACAGAAACAACACGCCTTATGCAAAGCAGCACATAGAACTCTTGTAGTAGAGACACTAAGATTAATTCTCACTTATTTTGCAACACTACCTCAGATAGAGTGTCTACATTATGCTCTAAGTGCAAACTTTTCTAGGTGTTGGATATCTTCTTCAGTATCTGCCTTTAAGCTATTGTAATTATTCTCCTGCAGTGTTAATTCAGGGCCAGCTCTGGCTAGTCCTGCCCCTAAAATTAAAGCTAAAGTTAAAGAGATTGGTTGCCTTTTCTGCCTCATATGGTCTCCTACAATGTGCCCTACCAAAGCTTTGAGTACTACCTCTTCTGAATATTAGGTTATACTGAGCACTAACTGAACCAAAATATAGAACCCTTTGTGGGTAAATAAATTAAGAACTTCTACATGCATACAATGGGTCAGTCCTGTTCAACAGGCCTGTTCTAGGGGAATAATCCATTTGGAATGAACTTTAGGAATTATCTGAATATAGAGGTATTGATGTGAAAGGGGGCCTTCCCCAGAGAGATACATTGCCTCAATATGGTCTGTAGGGTGAAAGCTGTAACTTCCTGCAACCATACACACACAGTATTCTTTTCTGACACATAAAACAGGGGTACAGTATTAAAACATAACCAACAAGAAGTGTTAAGTACTGGCGTGGAGATATACAGAATTTGCAAGGCTTTTATTCTCATTGACCAGAGGGGTTCTGCTGGTTCTGAGTGTTTCAGTAAAAGTTCTGGAATTGAGAGTCCCTGCAACTGAGTAACTCAGGGTAAGGTAGCTATTATTCTAAAGGATGGTGTTAACACAGGTTTTGCCAAAACATGAGTTGCTGCTACAGCTTCTGACAGTGGGTTTACAATTGACATAATCAAGAGTCTAACTGTAAAGAGTAATCTGGGATTGCTACCACCAGTTATGTGAAGCTGAAGGATCTGTGACTGGCTTCACATCCTTTAGCTTGCTTTCCTTTGGTGGTACGCTTGAGTAAAATTTTGGAGTTATTTTCCTTCTGGGCAAACCTGATAAAGTCTTCTTTTTTTATCCTACACTCCATATCTCTAGTGACTGAAATTTCACTTCCTCAATCAGGAAAGTAGAATTGTCTGGGACCCCCACAGGTGGCAGTCCTCTTTTCCCCTGGACATATATAAAAAGTCTCCCATTTACAATTAGGATATGAATCTGTTAAGTCAGTTCAGTTTCAGGCCACGAGTTACCAGCTATCTGGCACAAATCAAAAGCCAAATCCAGAAACTAGGATGTTCCATGCTAGTATGGTCCAATAGCCAGTCTGAGGATTTTCTTTTTTTTAAATTGGATATTTTTGAATTTACATTTCAAATGTTATCCTATTATCGGGTTTCCTGTCCATAAACCACCTAACACACACCCCCTTCTTGTATAAGGGTGTTCCCCACCAAACCACACAACCCTTCTTCCCTACCTACCCTGACATTCCACTACACTGGAGAGGGGGGCGCGGTGTCCAGCCTTGGCAGGAAATGGGCTTTTCCTCTCATTGGTGCCCAACAAGGCCATCCTCTGTTACATATGCAGTTGGAGCCATGGGTCTCTCCATGTATACTCTTTGGGAAGTAGTTCAATCACTGGGAGCTCTGGATGGTTGGTATTGTCCTTAAGGGGATGCAAGCCCCTTCAGCTCCTTCAATCTTTTCTCTAACATATCCAATGGGGACCCTCTTCTCAGTTCAAAGGTTTTCTGCTAGTATTCACCTCTTTCTTTGTCATGTTCTGGAAGAGTCTCTTGGGAGATATCAGGTACCTGTCAGCCTGTACTACTTGGCATCAGCAAGATAGTCTTTAGTGGTTGTATGTATACTGGCTGGATCCCCAAGTAGGGCATTCTCTGAATGGACATTCCTTCAGTCTCTGCTCCAAACTTCATCTTCTTATTTCCTCCTATGAATATTTTTGTTCCCCCTTTTAGAAGGACTAAAACATCCACAATTTGGTCATCCTTCTTCTTGAGCTTCATGTTGTCTGTGGATTGTATCTTGGGTAATCCAAGCTTTTGGGCTAATATCCACTTTTCAGTGAGTGCATATCATTTGTGTTTTTTGTGGTTGGTTTACCTCACTCAGGATGACATTTTCTAGTTCCATCCATTTGCCAATGAATATCATGAAGTCATTCTTTTTAACAGCTGTGTAGTACTTCATTATGTAGAGGTACCTCATTTTCTGTATCCATTCCTTCTTGATGGACATCTGGGTTCTTTTCAGCTTTTAGTTATTATAAATAAGGTTCCTATGCACATAATGGATCAGGTGTCCTTGTTTTATTTTGGGACATCGTTTGGGTATATGTCTCAGATTGGTATAGCTGGGTTCACAAGTAGTACTATGTCAAATTTTCTGAGGAACCTTCAAATTGATTTCCAAGGTGGTTATACCAGCTTGCAATCCCACCAACACCATTTATTGAAAATGCTATCTTTTTTCCACTGGAAGTCTTTAGCTCCTTTGTCAACAATCAAGTGACCATAGGTGTTTGGGTCCATTTCTGGGTCTTCAATTCTATTATATTGATCTACCTCCCTGTCTCTGTACAAATACCATACAGTTTCTATCACTATTGTTCTGACATATAACTTGGGGTCAGGGATGGTGATAACCGCAGAAGTTCTCTCATTGTTGAGAATAGTTTTCATTATCCAGTTTTTATTGTTGTTGTTTGTTATTTGTTTTTGTTTTGTTTTTCCAATGAATTTGCAAATTGCACTTTATAACTCTACGAAGAATTAAGTTAGAGTTGTGATGGAGATTGCACTGAATATGTAGATTGCTTTTGGCAAAATGGCTACTTTTACTATATTAATCCTGCCAATCCATGAGCATGACAGATCTTTCCATCTTCTGAGATCTTCTTCAATTTATTTCTTCAGAAACTTGAAGTTCTTGTCATACAGATATTTCACTAGCTTGATTAGAGTCACACCAGGGTATTTTATATAATTTGTGAATATTGTGAAGGGTACTGTTTCCCCAGTTTCTTCCTCATCTGCAAATAGTGATATTTTGACTTCTTCCTTTGCAATATGTAACCCTTTGGTCTCTTTATGTGTCTAATTTCTCTGACTAGTACTTCAAGTACTATATTGAATAGGTAGGGAGAGAGTGGGCAGCCTGGACCAGTCCCTGATTTTAGTTGGATTGCTTCAAGTTTCTCTCCATTTATTTTGATGTTTGCTACTGGTTTGCTGTATATTGCTTTTATTAGGTTTAGGTATGAACCTTGAATTTATGATCATTCCAAGACTTATATGAATGAATGTTGAATTTTGTAAAAATCCTTGTCAGCATCTAATGAGATGATCATGTGCTTTTTTTTTTTCCTTTGAGTTTGTTTATATAGTGGATTACATTGTTGTACTTCCATATATTGAATGATCTCTGCATCCCTGGGATGAAGCCTACTTGGTAATGATAGATGATAATTTTGATGTGTTCTTGGACGTAGTTTGCAAGGATTTTATTTAGTATTTTTATGTTGATATTCATAAGGGAAATTGGCCTGAAATTTTTCTTTCTTTGCTTTATCTTTGTGTGATTTACATATAAATGTAATCGTGGCTTCATAGAAGGAACTGGGTAGTGGCACTGTTCCTTCTATTTCTACTTTATGAAATATTTTTGACAGTATTGTTATTAGGTCTTCTATGAAGGTTTGATTTAATTCTCCACTAAACCTGTCTGGTCCTTGGCTTTTTTGTTTGGGAGACTTTTAATAACTGCTTATATTTCATTGGGAGTTGTGTGGATGTTTAGATGGTTTATATGATCCTCATTTAACTTTGGTTCCTAGTATCTGTCCAAAAAATTGTCCGTTTTTTCCAAATTTTCAGGATTGATTGAATATAGGCTTTTTAATAGGATCTGATGATTTTTTGAATTTCATCAGATGCTGTTGTCATTTCTCCCTTTTCAATTTTGATTTTGTTAATGTGGATACTTTCCGTGTACCCACAGTTTAGCCTGGCTAAGGGAATACTTGTCTTGTTGATTTTCTCAAAAATCCATCTCCTTGTTGTGGATTCTTTGTTATAATTATTTTTGTTTCTACTTGATTCATTTTAGCCCTGAGTTTGAATACTTCCTGTCATCTACTCTTCTTGGGTGTATTTGCTTCTTTTTGTTCTAAAACTTTTAAGTGAGTTGTCAAGCTGCTAGTGTATGCTTTATGCAGTTTCTTTTTGCAGACACTCAGAGGTATGAGTTTTCCTCTTAGCACTGCTTTCACTGTGTACCATAATTTTCGGTATATTTTCTCTTCATTTTTGTTCAATTCTGAAAAGAAAGTCTGTAATTACTGTCTTTATTTTTTTCTTGACAAAGATATCATTCAGTAGAACTTTGTTCAGCTTCCACATATACGTGGGCTTTCTGTCATTCTTGTTGTTATTAAAGACCAACCTTAGTCTGTGCTGATCTGATAGGATGAATGGGATTATTTTAGTCTTCCTGTATCTGTTAATGCCTGTTTTCTGATGGATTTTGTGGTCAATTTTAGAGAAAGTACCATGAGGTGCTGAGAAGAAGGTATATTCTTTTGTTTTAGGATAAAATGTTGTATAGATATCTGTTAAATCTATTTGATTCAAAACTTCTGTTATTTTCTTTATGTCTCTGTTTACTTTCTGTTTCCCTGATCCGCCTATTGATGAGAGTGGGGTGCTGAAATCTCCCACTATTATTGTGTTAGGTCAATGTGTACTTTAAGCTTTAATGAAGTTTCTGTTATAAATGTTTGTGCCCTTGTTTTGGAGCATAGATATTTAGGATTGAGAGTTCACCTTGGTGAATTTTTCCTCTGATAAATATAAAGTGTCCTTCCTTATCTTTTTTGATAACTTTTGGTTGAATGTCGATTTTGTTGGATATTAGATTCGCTACTCCAACTTGTTCCTTGAGATCATTTGCTTGGAAAAATATTTTCTAGGCTTTTGTTCTGAGATAGTGTCGGTGTTTTTCACTGAAGTGTGTTTCTTGTATGCAGCAATAGGCTGGGTCCTCTTTCTTTATCTAATGTGTTAGTCTATGTCTTTTTATTAAAAATTGAGTTTCTTGATGATAACAGATATTTAGTAATATCCTGTTTTTTCCTTTCATTTATTTTTGTTGTCATTGTTATAGGTGGAATTGTTTATGTGGCTCTCATCTTTTGGGTTTGTTGCAAGATTACTTTCTTGCTTTTCCTAGGTTATAATTTCCTTCATTATCTTGGAGTTTTCCATCTATTATCCTTTGTAGGGCTGGATTTGTGGAAGATATTGTGTAAAATGAGTTTTGTAATAGAATGTCTTGATTTCTACATCTATGCTGAGAGTTTTGCTGGATATAGTAGCCTGGGCTGGCATTTGTGTTCTCTTAGGGTCTGTATGACATCTGCCCAGAATCTTCTGGCTTTCATAGTCTCGGTGAGAAGTCTGGTGTAATTCTTATAGGTCTGCCTTTATATGTTACTAGACCTTTTTCCCTTTGGGGTCTTAATATTCTTTCTTTGTTTTATGCATTTGGTGCTTTGATTATTATGTGACAAGAATTTGTTTTCTGTTCCAGTCTATTTTGAGTTCTGTAGGCTTCTTGTATTTTTATGGGCATCTCTTTTTTTAGGTTAGGGAAATTTCTTTCTAAAAATTTGTAGAAAATATTTACTGGCCCGTTATGTTGGGAATCTTTCCTTTCTTCTGTACCCATTATACTTAGGTTTGATGTTTTCATTGAGTCCTAGGTTTGCTGGATTGCTTTGGTTAGGAGCTTTTTGCACTTTATATTTTCTTTGATGATTGTGCCACTGTTTTCTATGGTATCTTCTGCCCCTGGGATTCACTCTTCTACCTCTCATATTCTGTTGGTATTGCTTGCATCTATGACTCCTGATCTCTTTCCTAGTTTTTCAATCTCCAAGGTTGTCTCCCTTTGTGATTTCTTTATTGTTTCTATTTTCATTTTTAGATCCTGTATGGTTTTGTTGAATTCCTTTACCTGTTTGTGTTTTCCTGTAATTCTTTAAGGGATTTTTGTGTTTTCTCTTTAAGGGCTTTGACTTACTTACCTGTGTTGTCCTGTATATCCTTAAGGGGGTAATTAATGCCCTCCCTAAAGTCCTCTGTCAACATGATAATATGTGATTTTAAATTCAAATCTTGCTTTTCTGGCGTGTTTGGATATCCAGTATTTGCTTTGTTGGGAGTACTGGGCTCTGATGATGTCAAGTAGTCTTGTTTTCTGTTGCATAAGTTCCTGCTCTTGTCTTTCATCATCTGGTTGTCTCTGGTATTAGTTGTTCTTGTTGTCTCTGTCAGTGGCTTGACCCTCCAGTAAGCCTGTTTATCAGCACTGGGAGACTTTTCTTCTCCCAGTGGGATTTGGGTACAGAGAGCTGTGGGACTAGGTCAGCCTGATCCCAGGCAGAAACCAGAAACCAGAAGTGTCTTGTCCCAGACTGCTCCTTGGTTCCTGTGTCCCGAGGGCTTCTGGTGGGTCTTTCAGAGCAGAAGTGGTGGTCTTACCTCTGCTCTTTGGTGTATCCACACTCCTTGCCACTGGCTTTCATCTTCGGAAGAAAGCAGGCAGAGACTGGAAGGACCCTGCCCCTGATGGCTCTTAGGTTTCTGTGTCAGGAAGGCTCTTGGTTCTAAGCAACACCCTACGAGCAAACTTGAGCCTCGGGACCACAGGTAAGACCAACTGCTGCAAGTGACCCGAATGGTGGCCATGGGACACACAGGCAAAATTCCTCTAGGACTGGACACTTCCGATTTTTAGCGGGAGTCCCAATCTCGTGCTCCCTGCCTCCAGCTCACTGCTCCCAAACCCCGTGAGCGAGAGAGCTCAACACCTTGACAGGTAGGCACTCTGGAGACTGCAAAGCGGAAGAGACCACCAACACTGCCCACCCCTGCCCACATCCCTGGCCCAAGAGGAAACTGTATAAGGCCTCTGGGTTCCCGTAGGGGAGGGCCTAGGAGCAGCAGGACCCCTGCGCCTGAGACACCGCCAGAACCTGAAGGAAACAGACCGGATAAACAGTTCTCTGCACCCAAATCCCGTGGGAGGGAGAGCTAAACCTTCAGAGAGGCAGACACGCCTGGGAAACCAGAAGAGACTGCACTCTGCGCACATCCAGACGCCAGAGGAAAACACCAAACGCCATCTGGAACCCTGGTGCACGGAGGCTCCCGGAAAGAGATGCACAGATCTTCCCGGTTGCTGCCGCCGTGGAGAGGACTTAGGCAGTACCCCACGAGCAAACTTGAGCCTTGGAAACACAGGTAGGACCAACTTTTCCGCTGCAAGAAACCTGCCTGGGGAACTCAGGACACACAGAGGCAAAATTCCTCTAGGACCGGCACTTCCTGGGTTTACCGGAAGTCCCACACCCGCGGATCCCGGCCCGCACCAGCTCTCTGCTACCAAACTCCTTGGGAGAGAGACCTCACCGCCTGGTCCGGTGGGCACTCCTGAGGCTGCAGAGCGGAGGAGACCACCAACACTGTCCAACCCTGCCCTCATCCCTGGCCCAAGAGGAAACTGTATAAGGCCTCTGGGTTCCCGTAGGGGAGGGCCCAGGAGCGGCAGGACCCCTGCACCCGAGACACCGCCGGAACCTGAAGGAAACAGACAGGATAAACAGTTCTCTGCACCCAAATCCGTGGGAGGGAGAGCTAAACCTACAGAGAGGCAGACATGCCTGGGAAACCAGAAGAGACTGCACTCTGCACACACATCTCGGACGCCAGAGGAAAACACCAAACGCCATCTGGAACCCTAGTGCACGGAAGCTCCCGGAAAGGGCAGCGCAGATCTTCCTGTTTGCTGCCACGGCAGAGAGCTCGTGGGCAGCACCCCGTGAGCAAACTTGAGCCTCGGGACCACAGGTAAGACAAAATTTTCTGCTGCAAGTGTCCTGCCTGGTGAACTCAAGACACAGGCCCACAGGAACAGCTGAAGACCTGTAGAGAGGAAAAACTACACGCCCGAAAGCAGAACACTCTATCCCCATAACTGGCTGAAGGAAAACAGGAAAACAGGTCTACAGCACTCCTGAAACACATGCTTATAGGACAGTCTAGCCACTGTCAGAAATAGCAGAACAAAGTAACACTAGAGATAATCTGATGGTGAGAGGAAAGCACAGGAACCCAAGCAACAGAAACCAAGACTACATGGCATCATCAGAGCCCAATTCTCCCACCGAAATAAACATGGAATATCCAAAAAACCAGAAAAGCAAGATCTAGTTTCAAAATCGTATTAGATCATGATGCTGGAGGACTTCAAGAAAGACGTGAAGAACTCCCTTAGAGAACAAGTAGAAGCCTACAGAGAGGAATCGCAAAAATGCCTGAATCAATTCCAGGAAAACATAAATAAACAAGTAGAAAACCATAGAGAGGAGACACAAAAATCCCTGAAAGAATTCCAGGAAAACACAATCAAACAGTTGAAGGAAATAAAAATGGAAATAGAAGCGATCAAGAAAGAACACATGGAAACAACCCAGGACATAGAAAATCAAAAGAGACAACGTGCTGTAGATACGAGCTTCACCAACAGAATACAAGAGATGGAAGAGAGAATCTCGGGAGCAGAAGATTCCATAGAAATCATTGACTCAACTGTCAAAGATAATGTAAAGCAGAAAAAGCTACTGGTCCAAAACATACAGGAAATCCAGGACTCAATGAGAAGATCAAACCTAAGGATAATAGGTATAGAAGAGAGTGAAGACTCCCAGCTCAAAGGAATAGTAAATATCTTCAAAAAAATCATAGAAGAAAACTTCCCTAACCTAAAAAAAGAGATACCCATAGGCATACAAGAAGCCTACAGAACTCCAAATAGATTGGACCAGAAAAGAAACACCTCCCGTCACATAATTGTCAAAACACCAAAAGCACAAAATAAAGAAAGAATATTAAAAGCAGTAAGGGAAAAAGGTCGAGTAACATATAAAGGCAGATCTATCAGAATCACACCGGACTTCTCGCCAGAAACTATGAAGGCCAGAAGATCCTGGACTGATGTCATACAGACCCTAAGAGAACACAAATGCCAGCCCAGGTTACTGTATGCAGCAAAACTCTCAATTAACATTGATGGAGAAACCAAGATATTCCATGACAAAGCCAAATTTACACAATATCTTTCTACAAATCCAGCACTACAAAGGATAATACATGGTAAAGCCCAACATAAGGAGGCAAGCTATACCCTAGAAGAAGCAAGAAACTAATCGTCTTGGCAACAAAACAAAGAGAATGAAAGCACACAAACATAACCTCACATCCAAATATGAATATAACGGGAAGCAATAATCACTATTCCTTAATATCTCTCAACATCAATGGCCTCAACTCCCCAATAAAAAGACATAGATTAACATACTGGATACGCAACGAGGACCCTGCATTCTGCTGCCTACAGGAAACACACCTCAGTCAAAGACAGACATTACCTCAGAGTGAAAGGCTGGAAAACAATTTTCCAAGCAAGTGGTCAGAAGAAGCAAGCTGGAGTAGCCATTCTAATATCAAATAAAATCAATTTTCAACTAAAAGTCATCAAAAAAGATAAGGAAGGACACTTCATATTCATCAAAGGAAAAATCCACCAAGATGAACTCTCAATCCTAAATATCTATACCCCAAATACAAGGGCACCTACATATGTAAAAGAAACCTTACTAAAGCTCAAAACACACATTGCACCTCACACAATAATAGTGGGAGATTTCAACACCCCACTCTCATCAATGGACAGATCATGAAAACAGAAATTAAACAGTGATGTCGACAGACTAAGAGAAGTCATGAGCCAAATGGACTTAATGGATATTTATAGAACATTCTATCCTAAAGCAAAAGGATATACCTTCTTCTCAGCTCCTCATGGTACTTTCTCCAAAATTGACCATATAATTGGTCAAAAAACGGGCATCAACAGGTACAGAAAGATAGAAATAATCCCATGCGAGCTATCGGACCACCACTGCCTAAAACTGGTCTTCAATAACAATAAGGGAAGAATGCCCCCATGTACGTGGAAATTGAACAATGCTCTACTCAATGATAACCTGGTCAAGGAAGAAATAAAGAAAGAAATTAAAAACTTTTTAGAATTTAATGAAAATGAAGGTACAACATACCCAAACTTATGGGACACAATGAAAGCTGTGCTAAGAGGAAAACACATAGCGCTGAGTGCCTGCAGAAAGAACCAGAAAAGAGCATATGTCAGCAGCTTGACAGCACACCTAAAAGCTCTAGAACAAAAAGAAGCAAATACACCCAGAAGGTGTAGAAGGCAGGAAATAATCAAACTCAGAGCTGAAATCAGCCAAGTAGAAACAAAAAGGACCATAGAAAGAATCAACAGAACCATAAGTTGGTTCTTTGAGAAAATCAACAAGATAGAAAAACCCTTAGCCAGACAAATGAGAGGACCCAGAGAGTGTGTCCAAATTAACAAAATCAGAAATGAAAGGGGGACATAACTACACATTCAGAGGAAATTCAAAAAATCACCAGATCTTACTAAAAAAGCCTATATTCAACAAAACTTGAAAATCTACAGGAAATGGACAATTTCCTAGACAGATACCAGGTATCGAAGTTAAATCAGGAACAGATAAGCCAGTTAAACAACCCCATAACTCCTAAGGAAATAGAAGCAGTCATTAAAGGTCTCTAACCAAAAAGAGCCCAGGTCCAGACGGGTTTAGTGCAGAATTCTATCAAACCTTCATAGAATACCTCATACCAATATTATCCAAACTATTCCACAAAATTGAAACAGATGGATCACTCCCGAATTTTTTCTATGAAGCCACAATTACTCTTATACCTAAACCACACAAAGACCCAACAAAGAAAGAGAACCTCAGACCAATTTCCCTTATGAATATCGACGCAAAAATACTCAGTAAAATTCTGGCAAACCGAATCCAAGAGCACATCAAAAAAATCATCCACCATGATAAAGTAGGCTTCATCCCAGGCATGCAGGGATGGTTTAACATACAGAAAACCATTAACGTCATCCATTATATAAACAAACTGAAAGAACAAAACCATATGGTCACTTCATTAGATGCTGAGAAAGCATTTGACAAAATTCAACACCCATTCATGATAAAAGTCTTGGAAAGAATAGGAATTCAAGGCCCATACCTAAACATAGTAAAAGCCATATACAGCAAACCAGTTGCTAACATTAAAATAAACGGAGAGAAACTTGAAGCAATCCCACTAAAATCAGGGACTAGACAAGGCTGCCCACTCTCTCCCTACTTATTCAATATAGTTTTTGAAGTTCTAGCCAGAGCAATCAGACAACAAAATTAGGTCAAGGGGATACAGATCGGAAAAGAAGAAGTCAAAATATCACTATTTGCAGATGATATGATAGTTTATTTAAGTGATCCCAAAAGATCCACCAGAGAACTACTAAAGCTGATAAACAACTTCAGCAAAGTGGCTGGGTATAAAATTAACTCAAATAAATCAGTAGCCTTCCTCTACACAAAAGAGAAAAAAGCCTAGAAAGAAATTAGGGAAATAACACCCTTCGTAATAGACCCAAATAATATAAAGTACCTCGGTGTGACTTTAACCAAGCAAGTAAAAGATCTGTACAATAAGAACTTCAAGACTCTGAAGAAAGAAATTGAAGAAGACCTCAGAAGACGGAAAGATCTTCCATGCTCATGGATTGGCCTGATTAATATAGTAAAAATGGCCATTTTACCAAAAGCAATCTAAAGATTCAATGCAATCCCCATCAAAATACCAATCCAATTCTTCAAAGAGTTAGACAGAACAATTTGCAAATTCATCTGGAATAACAAAAAACCCAGGATAGCTAAAATTATCCTCAACAATAAAAGGACTTCAGGGGGAATCACTATCCCTGAACTCAAGCAGTATTACAGAGCAATAGTGATAAAAACTGCATGGTATTGGTACACAGACAGACAGATAGACCAATGGAATAGAATTGAAGACCAAGAAATGAACCCAAACACCTATGGTCACTTGATTTTTGACAAAGGAGCCAAAACCATCCAATGGAAAAAAGATAGCATTTTCAGCAAATGGTGCTGGTTCAACTGGAGGTCAACATGTAAAAGAATGCAGATTGATCCATGCTTATCACCCTGTACAAAGCTTAAGTCCAAGTGGATCAACGGTGTTGCGTCTTCCTTGCTGGAGGAGGTGGGCGCTTCATTAGCTTAGAACAGCAGACCACTAAAATGTAAATGGTGAACTCTCAGAATATTTACATGATATAACCTTTGTTTTCATAGGCCTTTTCTTCTTTTAATAACTAGTTAACCTATATTGACTTAATCATTTGCAAGAATATCAAATAGTAGTAGAAAGGAAAACACTTATGACATCATAATATAAACACTAAATATGCAGAACCATAGAAGAGATTGTATGTTCAAAGAAAATCCATGAGTAACATCATCATAATATCAGCTGATTTCTCAATGTAAAATGTAAAAGTTTATGCAGCATCGAACCATTTACCTCAAGTCTTAAAGTTCTAAAATATAATGAATGTGAACCTAAATTACTGTACTTAGGAAAAGCACGTGATGCTTTTAAAGACTATATTAATATTCTTCATGTCCATAAAACCATATATATGTGGGAAACCAGAAGAAATTTTTCAGACTGAGGACCTGAATAATCAGATCCAAGATAGTAAAGGAAGAAAACAAATGACATTATAACTACAGAACCACAAAATAATACTAAAAACAGAATCAGGTGGAAAAATGAATAAAAAAATTACAGCAACCAACATAGTACTTAGTACTTTATACTTTGTACTTTGGTTTGCTTGTTTGTATGGTTTTACAAGAGAGGGTTTCTCTGTGCATGGAACCCTGGATTCCCTGGAACTTTCTCTGTCAAGCCTGGCTGCAAATTCATGGAGCCAAATGAATGCAGTGAACAATATTATGCTTTGTTCTTATTAATTTACAAAGCATTTTGCAAAACATTTGCGTCTATAAGCATGGAAAATTTTGTCTATAATTTTGTTAGGTCTTTGTGTTGTCTGGGTTTGGGATAATAGTGGCATCATCAGAAATATAAAAACTTGGTCCTTCTATTTTAATGTTCTGAAAAAATTGTAGATTATTATCATTACCTTTTATTTGAAAGACTCAGAGAAACATGCACTTAATGTGCCTGATTTTGTTTGCTTGTTATACTTTGGGACTTTAAAGATTGCTTTCATTACACTAGAAATTATGTATCTTTTAAAATTTCTAATCTGGTCTTATTTAAATTTGGTAAGTAACATATATGAAAAAAATCCTCCTATTTTATGTTTCAATTCTGCAACTGCATAGACTTTTCTTTAATTTCTAATATTATACATTTATTCCCGTTCTTCCTGAAAAGTCCTTCAGATAGTCTTCAACCCTTTCTTATACATTCTCAGTCTCTTCTTTTACTAAATGCTAAACACATATAAATGTGTAGCTTGTTCAGTCCTTGTAATGAAAGGCACCTATGTTTCAAGGCTTATCATTTGGGCCTGATATGCCTGCCTCTTTGTGGAATAACCTTATCTCTCTTTGCCTTTCTGAGGTTTTACTGAGTTGCCTCTGACTCTTTTTATAGGGTTAAAGTGTCATGAGTTTGTGGCCACCCTGTTTGACGTGTTTCTTTGTATCACTCTCATTCTTCTCAAGTTTGGGCAGTCATATTGGTGAGATTTTAATCAGTATGGCTATTAATATAACTGAGACACTATCTCATAGCTAACACCCTGATACTCTGGCTGGTAGAGACTTTCAGCCCTACCTTTCAAAACGTTACATGAACCTTAGGTACAAGAGTATTTTTCCAGATATATTAATTGAGTTTAACACCAAAACTCGCATCTGATTCATTGTTATTTTCTGAAAATATTTCTGTAGCTGTTTGTTTGTTTATTTATTTATATTATTTTTTATTTTGGCTCAATTGCACCTCTACTCTCTAGCAAAAATGGTAATTTTTAGATGCAAGAATTGTTACTAGAGGAGAAATATATCCAGCAAAACCACATAATAGCTAGTCCTTAAAATTAGAGTGACATACCAGAAAAGTATATTGGTGTAAATGTAACAGAGTTTATGGGAGGAATCAGACACATTTTACTGTTCTCAGCGACCACTTTAAGAGATAAATGCATAAATAACACTGCTTAAGTGGGCAGGTACCTGATATTAGATAGTTCGTGGACTTAGTGGAAATCTACTATTAATATTCTAATAAAGGATTGTAGAAATGAAATAGTTCCTAAAGAAATGTTGTTTCTGATTAGAGTAAAGTGGAATCTCAGGCTGTCAAGGATGTGGAGAACAATTCTACATTTATGATGGAATTGCAAATTTATACAAACACTCTAGAAATTATTGACAGTTTCTTAGAAAATTAGAAATACATACCTGAAAACCAAGCTATACTGTTCCTGCATATATATCCAAAAGATTATCTAACAGATCCCAAGAACACCTACTCCACTATGTTAATAGCAAGCTCATTTGTATTATTCAGGAACTGAAAACAGTGCAGATGTTTGTAACCAAGAGAAAGATACAGAAAATTTGGTTCATTTACACAATAGATTTTTTTTTAGCCATTAAAAACAAGGACGTTTGAATGTTGCAGGCAAATGGTTGTAACTTAAAAACCTCTTCATGAATGAGATAACACAGACCCAAAAGGACATGCATTTTATGTACTCACTGGTGGATGGATAATAGACATAATGTACAGGATAGCCATGATCTAGTCCCCAGACCCAAAGAAGTTAAACAAAAAGGTCCGTGCAGAGATGCTTAAATCTCTATTAGAAGTGGAGATGATACAGACATAAGTGGAAGACAGAGGGAACGAAATTTGATGAGAGAGGTGAAGGAGAGAGTTATTGGTATCAGGATCAGGTGATTAAGAAACAGGACAGAAGGCCATAGGCACAAAAATTTGAATAGAAATCTCCAGCTCCTAGGAGTGGGTCTGTGTGGGGAATTTCTAGAAAGTCCAGGAGACCTGAGATACTGAAGGTTCCCAGGAGTCAATGCAGCTAACCTTAAGCAAGATGCCTAACAATCAGTACATGGAAAGTGAAAAGACCAACTCCTGTAGCCAAGAAAGACCCTCAGTGGTCAGATAAAGATACCAACTATTGTGGTTTGAAAATGCTTGGCCCAGGAAGTGGTACTATTAAGAGATGTGGCCTTGTAGTAGTTGGGGTGGACTTGTTGGAGGAAGTACATTACTGTGGGAATAGTCTTTGAGGCACTCTTCACAGCTGCCAGGAATAAGGCAGTCTTCTCCTGTTTTTCTCTGGAACAAGATATAAAATTCACATTTCTTCCAGTGCCATGACTATCTGGGTGCTGCCATACTTTCTGCTTTGATAATAATGGACTGAATCTCTGACCCCCTAGAGCAGCCCCAATTAAATGGTGTCTTTTGTAAGAGTTGCCTTGGTAATGGTGTCTCTAAAAAGGTATGGAATCTCTAATATACACCAACCCACCCACAAAACTTTGGACACAAAATTTCTCCTGTCTAAAATAAAGGCAAGTAGAAAGAAGAAACAGAACTGAAGAAATGGCTAACCATTAACTGACCCAATTTGATATGCATCCCAATGGGAAGTACCAATTACTAACATTATTAATGATACTGTTATGCTTGCAGACAGAACCCTAGCATAAATGTGAATTGAGAGGCTCTACCCAGCAGATGAATGAAATGGATGCAGATATGCATAGACAATTATTGGCTAAAAGTTGGGAACTTTTATGTAAGAGTTTGGGGGAGGAATTGAAAGCCAAGAATGGGATAGGAATGCCACTGAAATCTAACAGTGTCAACTTACTTGGACTCCAGGGAACTCTTAGAGACTGAACCACCAGCCAAAGAGCATGTATGGGATAGGCTAAGGCACTAAATACATATGTTGCATACTAGCAGATCCATGTCCATGTGTGTCCTACAACTACTTTAGTAGAGGCTGTCCTTAAAGATGTAACCTAACTGTAGTATCAGTTCCCCAATAGGGCTGCCTTGTGCCTCAGTGAAAGAAGGAATCCTGGAGAATATTGATGCACCAGGGTAGTGGAATACAGGTGTGTGTGTGTGTGTGTGTGTGTGTGTGTGTGTGTGTGTGTGTGTGTGGCAACTTCTTAGAGAAAGTTAAAGGCTTGGGGGACTGACTCTGAAGAGGGGACTCAAGGGGGCAGCATTTGGAATGTAAAGAACGAAAAAAAGAAAGATTATTTACACACAAATTACTACCTCATTAAAGCCATATTACAAAATTATTTTGTTCTTCTTGCAATAGATAATAATTAACAAAGTGTCATACAAGACCACAAGGTACAGACTATGAGAGATTTTGAAATACTCAGTTATAAATGACATGTATTCACTTACCTCCTTCCTGCAATGCAGAGAAACTGACAGCATGCACACATGTTCACACCAGACAATAGACATTCTGTAGCAAAGTAGTAACCAAAGTTAATCACCACTAACTGAGAACATATTTGCATTTGATGCCTTCTGGGGAAAAAGTCAGTTTTTTTCTAATGGAGTTTCACTAGGTACATCCACTACATTTCAGGGAAAACCTCATGACAGGGAGTAGTTGGGAAACACAACACTTATTTTAAACCTCTTATATCTTTGTTTTGTTATAATTTTCATGATCTGTGTTACTATAATTAACTAGGTTTTAAGATTTTTATTGTTTGGGGATCACAAGCAAATACATATGCATTTGACTATGCAGGTGTGGAAGGATGATGAAAACATCAAATGGAAAACAATAATGAAATTATACTGCATGTGGAATCTTTCTAAATTAAAAGAAAATGAAATATATTATTTTTCTGAAACTTTCTCACATACGAGAAGAACAGTAGCCTCTTTGGTCCTTTGAGACAAAACGTCCCTGGGTCATTGCTCATGATGAGTCATTCCTCTCTGGCAGTCATAGAAACACATGAAATTTTAAATTCATTCTCTTATATTTGGCAGACATATTTGAACTTTGTAGAAGAGATTGAGGCAAGTACTTGATATTTATGTAGTTTTTATTAGTAATTTTTAATTTCACAAGAAAAAGAATGCCACAGAGGATAATTACATAAGATTTAGCAATTTGGTGATAACATTTCCATGTATGTTAATCTAGCTGATAATTAAGGACCAGGAAGTCCTGCCAGTATATAAAGGCTCTTCAGTTTATGATGACCAGTATACCTATATAGTTTCCTTAAATTGACTATGTGAATTATATTCTATCTTTTTCAGTCTATAAAGGGGGAATAATAATTGTGTATATCTCATAGGAGTGTTAGGAATATCAGATGGACTAATTCCATAGTGGGGTGTAAAAGAGGTTCCAACTAAAAGCACAGGAGAAAAATGTAAGGTTTGTGTGAGCCAATGGTTGATTGGTGAGACGTGGTTCTAAATTGAAATGTCTGCCTAATGAAACATCTTTTCCTGAAGATAATTCATCTCTTGTGCGACTCCATTTCTGGTCGACATTTCCTGCTATTTGGAAGATATTTACCATCTTGGCGTTTTCCAAATGTATCACCTAACCCTTGATACATGAAGGTAAAACTTGAAATAAACTTAAAGTAAGTTATATGGGGCCTTTCAAATTGGGTCCTAAGACACAGGCAGAACCACATCCAGCCAGGCTAGTTTGTTTATGTGACATACTAACAGTTTCTTCCATTTCTTGTTGTAAATCCAAATCCAATACTCATCCAGTCCACTGCCTCAGATCTTTTTTGGCAAGCAAGAATGTGTAAGTAGGGTATTTCTAAAGCCACCATCAATTGAAATCTCATCTTTCTGCTACAGCTTTTCAATAGATATATCTGCTTTCTTCTCGAAATTGTTTTTTTTGTTTTTGTTTGTTTGTTTGTTTTGTTTTGAAGGGCTTTAGTGAGAATGATACAGTGTATACAGAACTCTTTGTGCTTTGCCCAGGGGAGGAATTAAGCAATGTTTTTTTTAAGATCAATGTATTTATTTTATTTATATAAGGACACTGTAGCTGTCTTTGGAGACACCAGAAGAGGATATTTGAACCCATAACAGATTTTGTGAGCCACCATGTGATTGCTGGGATTTGAACTTAGGATCTTTGGAAGAGCAGTCAATGCTCTTAACTGCTGAGCCATCTTGTCATGCTTTCTTCTCCAAACTGTTAAGCACATTCTACAGAAATTGTTGAGAAGTGGGTACCTGATAGGGAATGTTTTGTGGCAAGGGAATTCTGTTTTTAGGACCCTAAAATTTTTGCCTTGGACTGGAAAGATGCCTCTGTGTTTAAGAGAACAGACAGTTTTTCCAGAGGTCCTCAGTTCCATTCCCAGTAACCACATTTTAGCTCACAACCATGTTTAATGGGATCTTAAATGGTGTGTCTGAAGACAGTAAAATACATCTTTAAAAGTCTTTAAAAAAAGCTTCTGCCTGGACAGAGGTAAGAAAATTTTCCACACAGTTAATGGATACAAACATTTCTCTTGTTCTCAAGTAACCCATGGCATTTCTGAGTGCACAGATTTCCATGAACCTCAAAACTAACTACATCCAAACCTTTGGTATGAGAGGAGTTCTGAAGAAATTGGTGCAAACAGCTAATGTGTGCTTTATTTTGTGGTAAATATTACACAAAAATAGTCAGGTACCCTATGACCCTAGTTGATTAGTTGAAAGTTGACATTTGAGTAAGTTATGGGTAAATTAAGGAAATGTCCATAAGTCCTTATGATTGAGTTGTAGAGTTTGGATTTTGGTACTAAAGGATGAATTCGGGGTTGTTCACATGTTCAGATTTGTCCCAGATCTTTAAATATTTACATATTTTGAAAGTCATTTTCACTATTGTTTTAATTATAAATTATGTATAGCTTTATAAAAACTACACATTTCAGAAAAAATTACAATTATGAAAAAGATATTTCACACTGCTTGTTTGATCTATATAGAGGTCCTATTGGCATGTAACTTTTATGTTCTGATATCTTTGTAAGAATATGCATTTGTATGCATATATGTGTCTAAGCATATATACATATATGAGAATATGTGTGCTTCACTTATGGAATTTAGACAGGCACTGTTATACTATGTTTGTAATTTGTCCTTAAAACAAATTTCAGTTTGCAATAGTCATAGTCCACTAACATAATTTAGAAATGATATTTGAGCATTCTTGTGTGGTTGCTCTAATTAATTTATTGTATTTATAAATTGCAAACATAGCTGATCATCACCTTGTATATAATAATGAATATTCCTTTTTATTAATAATACCAAGTATTAAAATTCTGAGCTAATAAATATTTATATTTTAGTATTTAACAGGTACACTGAAATTGTGAAACAAACAACTTATAAATAGCAATACTTCCATTGTCATGGATTTCCAGGCTTCTTATTCTATTATTTGTAGTATTGTAAATACTAATTCTTAGAATATTTAAATGTAGCTATATGAAAACAGGGACAGGTTATGAGATCATATTGCTCTGTAGAATATTAACTATTTTGCTTTCTCAGTGTCTTTTTAATTTCTACCTTGACTTTATATTTGTTCAATGTTAAGTTCATATTTAACATTGGAAAATAGTGCATCTACAAGATGAGTGGCATCCTTATCAGTTTATCAACTTTCCTGTTTGAAATGCTAATTGCAAGCAACTGTGGGAATTTGACCGCAGTATTGTGCATTTTGTATTCTTTGGACTATGGGAAACTTATTACCTTCAAGAGTTTAATGTCTCCCCTACCCGAGATGCTGGTGTATATCCCTATTGATTTGACTTAGAACATTTCAACTGTATTTTTGTATGTATAAAACCAGATAATATGGCACTCCAGACACCGCCTGGACCTGAAGGGATGCAGTCAACAGTTCTCTGCACCCAAATCCTGTGGAAGGGAGAGCTAAACCTTCAGAGGAGCAGACATGGCTGGGAAGCCAAAAGAGACTACACTCTGCCCACATGTCTGACTCCAGAGGAAAACACATAATGCCATCTGGGATCCAAGTGCACAGGGGCTCTGGGAAAATGCAGCACAGTTACTCCTGGTTGCTGCCCTCACGGAGAGAGAAAAAGCAGTCCCCCATGAACAACTTGAGCCACGGGACCAGAGGTAAGACCAAATTTTCTGATCCAAGCAGCCTGCCTGGTCGACTGAGGACACAGGCCCACAGGAACAGCTGAAGCCAGAAGACAGGAAAGACTACATGTCTGAAAGCAGAACACTCTGTTCCCATAACTGGCTGAAAGAAAACAGGAAAACAGGTCTACAGCACTCCTGACACACAGGCCTATAGGACGGTCTAGTACTGTCAGAAATAGCAGAAAAAAGTAACACCAGAGACAATCTGATGGCGAGAGGCAAGCACAGGAACCCAAGCAACAGGAACCAAGACTACATAGCATCATCAGAGCCCAATTCTCCCACCAAAGCAAACAGTGAATATACAAACACACCAGAAAATCAAGATCAAGATTTAAAATCATATTTGATCATGATACTGGAGGACTTCAAGAAAGACATGAAGAACTCCCTTAGAGAAAAGCAGGAAAATATAAATATACAAGTAGAAGCCTCTAGAGAGGAATCACAAAAGTCCCTGAAAGAATTCCAGAAAAACATAATCAAACAGTTGAAGGAATTAAAAATGGAAATAGAAGCAAAAAAGAAAGAACACAGGGAAACAGACCTGGATATAGAAAACCAAAGGAAGACACAAGGAGCCGTAGATATAAGCATCACCAACAGAATACAAGAGATAGAAGGGAGAATCTCAGGAGCAGAAGGTTCCATAGAAATCATCGACACAACTGTCAAAGATAATATAAAACGAAAAAGCTACTGGTCCAAAACATACAGGAAATCCAGGACTCAATGAGAAGAGCAAACCTAAGGATAATAGGTATAGAAGAGAGTGAAGACTCCCAGCTCAAAGGACCAGAAAATATCTTCAACAAAACCATAGAAGAAAACTTCCTAACCTAAAGAAAGAGATGCCCATAAATATACAAAGAGCCTACAGAAATCCAAATAGATTGGACCAGAAAAGAAAGTCCTTCTGTCACATAATAGTTAAAACACCCAATGCATGAAATAAAGAAAGAATATTAAAAGCAGTAAGGGAAAAAGGTCAAGTAACATATAAAGGCAGACCTATTAGAATCACACCAGATTTCGCGCCAGAGAATATAAAAACCAGAAGACCCTGGACAGATGTAATACAGACCCTAAGAGAACACAAATGCCATCCCAGGTTACTGTATCTTGCAAACCTCTCAATTAACACAGATGGAGAAACCAAGATATTCATGACAAAAACAAATTTACACAATATCTTTCTATGAATTCAGCCATACAAAGAATAATAAATGGTAAAGCACAACATAAGGAGGCAAGCTACACCCTAGAAAAAGCAAGAACCTAATTGTCTTGTCAACAAAACAAAGGAAACAAAAACACACAAACATAACCTCACATCCAAATATGAATATAACAGGAAGGAATAATCACTATTCCTTAATATCTCTCAACATAAATGATCTCAACTCCCCAGTAAAAAGATATAGGTTAACAAACTGGATATGCAATGAGGACCCTGTATTCTGCTGCCTACAGGAAACACACCTCAGAGACAAAGACAGAGAGTACCTCAGAGTGAACGGCTGGAAAACATTTTCCAAACAAATGGTTGGAAGAAGCAAACTTGAGTAGCCAATCTAATATCGAATAAAATCAATTTTCAATTAAAAGCCGTCAAAAAAGATAAGGAAGGATACTTCATATTCATCAAAGGTAAAATCCACCAAGATGAACTCTAAATCCTAAATATCTATGCTCCAAATGCAAGGGCACCTACATACATAAAACAAACCTTACTGAAGCTCAAAGCACACATTGCACCTCACACAATAAGAATAGGATATTTCAACACCCCACTCTCATCAATGGACAGATCATGGAAACAGAAATTGAACAGAGACATAGACAAACTAAGAGAAGTCATGAACCAAATGGACCTAACAGATATTTATAGAACATTCTATCCTAAAGCAAAAGGATATACATTCTTCTGAGCTCCTCATGGTACTTTCTCCAAAATTGACCATATAATTGGTCAAAAAACAGGCCTCAACAGATACAGAAAGATAGAAATAATCCCATGCGTCCTATCAGACCACCACGGGCTAAAGCTGGTCTTCAATAACAATAAGGGAAGAGCGCCCACATATACATGGAAGTTGAACAATGCTCTACTCAGTGATAAACTGGTCAAGGAAGAAATAAAGAAAGAAATTAAGGACTTCTTAGAAATTAATGAAAATGAAGGTACAACATACCCAAACTTATGGGACACAATGAAAGCTGTGCTAAGAGGAAACTCATAGCTCTGAGTGCCTGCAGAAAGAAGCAGGAGAGAGCATATGTGAGCAGCTTGAAAGCACACCTAAGAGGTCTAGAACAAAAGGAAGCAAATACACCCAGGAGTAGTAGAAGGGAGGAAATAATGAAACTCAGAGCTGAAATCAACCAAGTAGAAAAAGAAAGGACCAGAGAAAGTATCGACAGAAACAAAAGTTGTGTCTTTGAGAAAATCAGTAAGATAGATAAACCCTTAGCCAGACTAACGAGAGGACACAGATAGTGTGTACAAATAAACAAAATCAGAAATTAAAATGGAGACATAACCACAGAATCAGAGGAAATTCAAAAAAATCATCAGATCCTACTACAAAAGCCTATATTCAACAAAACTTGAAAATCTGCAGGAAATGGACAATTTTCTAGACAGATACCAGATACCAAAGTTAAATCAGGAACAGATAAACCAGTTAAACAACCCCATGTCTCCTAACGAAATAGAAGCAGTCATTAAAGGTCTCCCAACCAAAAAGAGCACAGGTCCAGTTGGATTTTGTGCAGAATTCTATCAGACTTTCATAGAAGTTCTTATACCAATACTATCTAAACAATTCCACCAAATAGAAACAGATGGAGCACTACCGAATTCCTTCTATGATACCACAATTACTCTTATGCCTAAACCACACAAAGACCTAACGAAGAAAAAAAAATTCAAACCAATTTCCCTTATGAATATCGATGCAAAAATACACAATAAAATTCTGGCAAACCGAATCCAAGAGCACATCAAAACAATCATCCACCATGATCAAGTAGGCTTCATCCCAGGCATGCAGGGATGGTTTAATATATGGAAAACCATCAATGTGATCCATTATATAAACAAACTGAAAGAACAAAACCACATGATCATTTCATTAGATGCTGAGAAAGCATTTGAAAAAATTCAACACCCCTTCATGATAAAAGTCCTGGAAAGAATAGGAATTCAAGGCCCATACCTAAACATAGTAAAAGCCATATACAGCAAGCCAGTCTCCTAATATTAAACAAGTTGAGAGAAACTTGAAGCAATCCCACTAAAATCAGGGACTATACAAGACTGCCCACTTGCTCCCTACTTATTCAATACAGTTCTTGAAGTTCCAGCTAGAACAATCAGACAACAAAAGGAGATCAAGGGGATACATATTGGAAGAGAAGATGTCAAAATATCACTATTTGAAGATGATATGATAATGTATTTAAGTGATCCCAAAAGTTCCACCAGAGAAGTAATAAACCGGATAAACACCTTTAGCAAACTGACTGGGTATAAAATTAACACTCAAATAAATCAGTAGCCTTACTCTACACAAAAGAGAAACAAGCCGAGAAAGAAATTAGGGAAATGATACCCTTCACAATAGTCCCAAATAATATAAAATATCCCAGTGTGAATTTATCCAAGCAAGTAAAAGATCTGTACAATAAGAACTTCAATACTCTGAAGAAAGAACTTGAAGGAGACCTCAGTAGATGGAAAGATCTCGTATGCTCATGGATTAGCAGGATTAATATAGTAAATATGGCCATTTTACCAAAAGCGATCTACAGATTCAATGCAATCCCCATCAAAACCCCAATCCATTTCTTCAAAGAGTTAGACAGAAGAATTTGCAAATTCATCTGGAATAACAAATATCCCAGGATAGCTAAAACTATCCTCAACAATAAAAGGACTTCAAGGGGAATCACTATCCCTGAACTCAAGCAGTATTACAAAACAATTGTGAAAAAAAATTGCATGGTATTTATACAGGGACAGACAGATAGACCAGTGGAATAGAATTGAAGACCCAGAAATGAACCCACACACCTATGGTCACTTATTTTTTTACAAAGGAGTCAAAACAATCCAATGGAAAAAAGATAGCATTTTCAGCAAATGGTGCTGGTTCAACTGGAGGTCAAAATGTAGAAGACTGCATATCGATTCATGGTTATCACTCTGTACAAAGCTTAAGCCCAAATGGATCAAGGACCTCCACATCAAACCAGATACACTGCAACTAATAAAAGAAAAAGTGGGAAGCACCTCAAACACATGGTCAGTGGAGAAAATTTCCTGAATAAAACACCAATGGCTTATGCTCTAAGGTAAAGAATCGACAAATGGGATCTCATAAAACTGCAAAGCTTCTGTAAGGCAAAGGACACTTTGGTTAGGACAAAATGGCAACCAACTGATTGGGAAAATATCTTTATCAATCCTACAACAGAGAGCGGGCTTATATCCAAAATATACAAAGAACTCAAGAAGTTAGAGCACAGGGAGAAAAATAACCCTATTAAAAAATGGAGTTCAGAGGTAAACAAGAATTCACAGCTGAGGAATGCGGAATGGCTGAGGAACACCTAAAGAAATGTTCACCATCTTTAGTCATAAGGGAAATGCAAATCAAAACAACCCTGAGATTTTACCTCACACCAGTGAGAATGGCTAAGATCAAAAACTCAGGTGACAGCAGATGCTGGCGAGGATGTGGAGAAAGAGGAACACTCCTCCATTGTTGGTGGGATTGCAGACTGGTACAACCGTTCTGGAAATCAGTCTGGAGGTTCCTCAGAAAATTGGATATTGAACTGCCTGAGGATCCAGGTATACCTCTCTTATGCATATACCCAAAAGATGCCCCAACATATAAAAAAGACACATGCTCCACTATGTTCATCACAGCCTTATATATAATAGCCAGAAGCTGGAGAGAACCCAGATTCCCTTCAACAGAGGAATGGATACAGAAAATGTGGTACATCTACACAATGGAATATTACTCAGCTATCAAAAACAATGACTTTATGAAATTCGTAGGCAAATGGTTGGACCTGGAAAATATCATCCTGAGTGAGCTAACCCAATCACAGAAAAACACACATAGTATGCACTCATTGCTAAGTGGCTATTAGCCCAAATTCTTGAATTACCCTAGATGCCTAGAACAAATGAAACTCAAGACGGATGATCAAAATGTGAATGCTTCACTCCTTCTTTAAAAGGGGAACAAGAATACCCTTGGCAGGGAATCGAGAGGCATAGATTAAAACAGAGACAGAAGGAACACCCATTCAGAGCCTGCCCCACATGTGGCCCATACATATACAGCCACCCAATTAGACAAGATGGATGAAGCAAAGAAGTGCAGGCAGACAGAAGCCGGATGTAGATCGCTCCTGAGAGACACAGCCAGAATACAGCAAATACAGAGGCGAATGCCAGCAGCAAACCACTGAACTCAGAATAGGACCCCGTTGAAGGAATCAGAGAAAGAACTGGAAGAGCTTGAAGGGGCTCGAGACCCCATATGTACAACAATGCCAAGCAACCTGAGCTTCCAGGGACTAAGCCACTACCTAAAGACTGTACATGGACTGACCCTGGACTCTGACCTCATAAGTAGAAATGAATATCCCAGTAAGAGCACCAGTGGAAGGGGAAGCCCTGAGTCCAGCTAAGACTGAACCCCCAGTGAACTAGATTGTTGGGGGGAGGGCAGCAATGGGGGGAGGATGGGAAGGGGAACATCCAAAAAGAAGGGGAGGGGGGAGGGTGATGTTTGCCCGGAAACCGGGAAAGGGAATAACACTCGAAATGTATATAAGAAATACTCAAGTTAATAAAAAAAAATAATGGAGTTCAGAGCTAAATGAGTATTCACAGCTGAGGAATGTTGAATGGCTGAGGAACACCTAAAGAAATGTTCACCATGTTTAGTCATATGGGAAATGCAAATCAAAACAACCCTGAGATTTCACCTCACACCAGTGAGAATGGCTAAGATCAAAACTCAGGTGACAGCAGATGCTGGCGAGGAAGTGTAGAAAAAGGAACACTCCTCCATTGTTGGTGGGATTGCAGAGTGGTACAACCATTCTGGAAATCAGACTGGAGGTTCCTGAGAAAATTGGACATTGAACTACCTGAGGACCCAGCTATACCTCTCTTGAGCATATACCCAAAAGATGCCCCAACATAAAACAAAGACACATACTCTACTATGTTCATAGCATCCTTATTTATAATAGCCAGAAACTGGAAAGAACCCAGATGCCCTTCAACAGAAGAATGGATACAGAAAATGTGATACATCTACACAATGTATTATTACTCAGCTATCAAAAACAACGAGTTTATGAAATTCATAGGCAAATGAATGGAACTGGAAAATATCATCCTGAGTGAGGTCACCCAATCACAGAAAACACACATGGTATGCTGATACATTGATACATGGCTATTAGCCCAAATGCTTGAATTCCCCCAGATGCACAGAACACATGAAACTCAAGAGGGATGACCAAAATGTGAATGTTTCACTCCATCTTTAAAAGGGGTACAAGAATACCCTTGGCAGGCAATACGGAGGCAAAGTTTAAAACAGAGGCAGAAGGAACACCCCTTCAGAGCCTGCCCCACAGGTGGCCCATACTTATACAGCCACCCAATTAAATAAGATGGATGATGCAAAGAAGTGCAAGGTGACAGGAACTGGATGTAGATCTCTCCTGAGAGACACAGCCAGAATACTGCAAATACATAGGCGAATATCAGCAGCAAACCCCTAACTGAGAACAGGACCTCCGTTGAAGGAGTCAGAGAAAGGACTGGAAGAGCTTGAAGGGGCTCAAGACCCCATATGAACAACAACGCCAACCAACCAGAGCTTCCAGGGACTAAGCCACTACCCAAAGACTATACATGGACTGACCCTGGGCCCCAACCTCATAGGTAGCAATGTATAGCCTAGTAAGAGCACCAGTGGAAGGGGAAGCCCTTGGTCCTGCCAAGACTGAACTCCCAGTGAACGTGATTGTTCGGGGGAAGGCTGTAATGGGGGGAGAATGGGGAGGGCAACACAAATATAGAAGGGGAGGACGAGGGTTTAGGGCGATTTTTGCCCGGAAACCAGGAAAGGGAATACCAATCAAACCAGGAAAGGGAATAACAATCGAAATGTAAATAAGAAATACTCAAGTTAATAAAGATAACCAAAAATAAACATATAATATATGCCATTTTGATGAAGCCTATAGTTCTGGTTCAGTGCAATGTTCATTATGATCAGGTATATGAAAGACCCATTTGTAGAGATGCAGATACATTGCTACAAGATCCAGCCTTAGTTTTGTATGTTGGCAGCTTCTTTATATTTGTTTCTGTGTTGTGGAACCACATGGTAGATCTTGATGACCTAACAACTATCTACCATACTTTCCTGTTAAGAAACAAACATATAACTGCCTTGTTTCCAGAAGGTCTTCTGATGACCAACGTGCCACTCTTTGGTGTGACTAGGTTTCTCTATGAGATAAGGTATCTGAAACTACAGAATCCTATGAAGTTCAGTTCCAAAATGGCCCTTCAAGAGCTCTGGAGTGAGGACTCCTGCATTTTTAACATTTGTCAGAGTGGTCCTTGGGAATTTTCCTATTCAGCCAGAGAATACATGTAGTCCTAAACTCATTTGAAATAAATTTATTCTCTATCAACCATCAGCTTGAATTTTTGGGTATGATTAAGCTGACTTAATCCACTGTCTCTCTAATTTGTTGGTTTCTTTAAATAGCCTCATATCTCAAACTCTAATGATCTTGTGTATATATATATATGTCCAAAAAGTAGTAATAGGAGAATGCACTTATGAAATGCATGCTGTAAAAATGAACAAATGAAATGCCAGGTGAAGGCTTTTTATAAGGAGGTTGAGACCTAAGCAAAGAAAAGTAACATTCCTGCATGGAGATCTTCAGATAAAAGTAACAGTAAATGCCTTCTTAAAACTTTATGCTGGTCCAGTAATGTAGAAGCTTCCCAAATTTAACTTTCCTAAATTTGTACATATATAAAAGAATGCAAACAGAGTCACAGCATAATGGGCAAGATCATTCCTTAATTAGACATCTAACGCATCCAACAAAACCTCCATTGACAGATATATGTTAGATTATAATTTGTCTATTATGCCAATACCATGAAGATTTTATTACTATTGTTGTGGAACGTAGCTTGAAATCAGGAATGATGATACCTGCAGTACATTTTTATATATATATATACATTTCGAGTGTTATCCCCTTTCCTGGTTTCCGGGCAAACATCTCCCTCTCCCCTCCCCTTCCTAATGGGTGTTCCCCTCCCCACCCTCCCACCATTGCCGCCCTCCCCCCAAAAGTCTAGTTCACTGGGCGTTCACTCTTAGCAGGACCCAGGGCTTCCCCTTCCACTGGTGCTCTTACTAGGATATTCATTGCTACCTATGAGGTCAGAGTCCAGGGTCAGTCCATGTACAGCCTTTATAGGTAGTGGCTTAGTCCCTGGAAGCTCAGGTTGCTTGGCATTGTTGTACATATGGGGTCTCGAGCCCCTTCAAGCTCTTCCAGTTCTTTCTCTGATTCCTTCAACGGGGGTCCTATTCTCAGTAGAGTGCTTTGCTGCTGGAATTTGCCTCTGTATTAGCTGTATTCTGGCTGTGTCTCTCAGGAGCGATCTACATCCGGCTCCTGTCGGTCTGCACTTCTTTGCTTCATCCATCTTGTCTAATTGGGTGGCTGTATATATATGGGCCACATATGGGGCAGGGTCTGAATGGATGTTCCTCCAGTCTCTGTTTTAATCTTTGCCTCTCTATTCCCTGCCAAGGGTATTCTTGTTCCCCTTTTAAAGAAGGAGTGAAGCATTCACATTTTGGTCATCCGTCTTGAGTTTCATTTGTTCTAGGCGTCTAGGGTAATTCAAGCATTTGGGCTAATAGCCACTTATCAATGAGTGCATACCATGTATGTCTTTCTGTGATTGGGTTAGCTCACTCAGGATGATATTTTCGAGTTCCAACCATTTGCCTATGAATTTCATAAAGTCATTGTTTTTGATAGCTGAGTAGTATTCCATTGTGTAGATGTACTACATTTTCTGTATTCATTCCTCTGTTGAAGGGCATCTGGGTTCTTTCCAGCTTCTGACTATTATAAATAAGGCTGCGATGAACAGAGTGGAGCATGTGTCTTTTTTATATGTTGGGGCATCTTTTGGGTATATGCCCAAGAGTGGTATAGCTGGATCCTCAGGCAGTTCAATATCCAATTTTCTGAGGAACCTCCAGACTGATTTCCAGAATGGTTGTACCAGTCTGCAACCCCACCAACAATGGAGGAGTGTTCCTCTTTCTCCGCATCCTCGTCAGCATTTGCTGTCACCAGAGTTTTTGATCTTAGCCATTCTCACTGGTGTGAGGTGAAATCTCAGGGTTGTTTTGATTTGCATTTCCCTTGTTACTAAAGATGTTGAACATTGAAGTGTTTCTCAGCCATTCGGCATTCCTCAGCTGTGAATTGTTTGTTTAGCTCTGAACCCCATTTTTAATAGGGTTATTTGTCTCCCTGCAGTCTAACTTATTGAGAACTTTGTATATTTTGGATATAAGGCCTCTGTCTGTTGTAGGATTGGTAAAGATCTTTTCCCAATCTGTTGGTTGCCGTTTTGTCCTAACCACAGTGTCCTTTGCCTTACAAAAGCTTTGCAGTTTTATGAGATCCCATTTGTTGATTCTTGATCTTAGAGCATAAGCCATTGGTGTTTTGTTCAGGAAATTTTTTTCCAGTGCCCATGTATTCCAGATGCTTCCCTAGTTTTTCTTCTATTAGTTTGAGTGTGTCTGGTTTGATGTGGAGGTCCTTGATCCACTTGGACTTAAGCTTTGTACAGGGTGATAAGCATGGATCAATCTGCATTCTTCTACATGTTGCCCTCCAGTTGAACCAGCACCATTTGCTGAAAATGCTATCTTTTTTCCATTGGATGGTTTTGGCTCCTTTGTCAAAATCAAGTGACCATAGGTGTGTGGGTTCATTTCTGGGTCTTCAATTCTATTCTATTGGTTTATCTGTCTGTCTCTGTAAAAATACCATGCAGTTCTTATCACTATTGCTCTGTAATACTGCTTGAGTTCAGGGATAGTGATTCCCCCTGAAGTCCTTTTATTGTTGAGGATAGTTTTAGCTATCCTGGGTTTTTTGTTATTCCAGATGAATTTGCAAATTGTTCTGTCTATTTATTGAAGAATTGGATTGGTATTTTGATGGGGATTGCATTGAATCTGTAGATCGCTTTTGGTAAAATGGCCATTTTTACTATATTAATCCTGCCAATCCATGAGCATGGGGGATCTTTCCATCTTCTGAGGTCTTTTTCAATTTCTTTCTTCAGTGTCTTGAAGTTCTTATTGTACAGATCTTTTACTTGCTTGCTTAAAGTCACACCGAGGTACTTTATATTATTTGGGTCTATTATGAAGGGTGTCGTTTCCCTAATTTCTTTCTCGGCTTGTTTCTCTTTTGTTTAGAGGAAGGCTACTGATTTATTTGAGTTAATTTTATACCCAGCCACTTTGCTGCAGTTGTTTACCAGCTTTAGTAGTTCTCTGTTGGATCTTTTGGGATCACTTAAATAAACTATCATATCATCTGCAAATAGTGATATTTTGTCTTCTTATTTTCCGATCTGTATCCAATTAACCTCCTTTTGTTGTCTGATTCCTCTGGCTAGAACTTCAAGAACTATATTGAATAAGTAGGAAGAGAGTTGGCAGCATTGTCTAGTCCCTGATTTTAGTGGGATTTCTTCCAGTTTCTCTCCATTTAACTTAATGTTAGCAACTGGTTTGCTCTATATGACTTTTACTATGTTTAGGTATGGGCCTTGAATTCCTATTCTTTCCAGGACTTTTATCATGAAGGGGTGTTGAATTTTGTCAAATGCTTTCTCAGCATCTAATGAAATCATCATGTGGTTTTGTTCTTTCAGTTTGTTTATATAATGGATCACATTGATGGTTTTCCGTATATTAAACCATCCCTGCATGCCTGGGATGAAGCCTACTTGATCATGGTGGATGATTGTTTTGATGTGCTCTTGGATTCGCTTTGCCAGAATTTTATTGTGTATTTTTGCATCGATATTCATAAGGGAAATTGGTCTGAAGTTCTCTTTCTTTGTTGGGTCTTTGTGTGGTTTAGGTATAAGAGTAATTGTGGCTTCATAGAAGGAATTCGGTAGTGCTCTATCTGTTTCAATTTTGTGGAATGGTTTGGATAATATTGGTATGAGGTCTTCTATGAAGGTCTGATAGAATTCTGCACTAAACCCGTCTGGACCTGTGCTCTTTTTGGTTGGGAGACCTTTAATGACTGCTTCTATTTCCTTAGGAGTTATGGCGTTGTTTAACTGGTTTATCTGTTCCTGATTTAACTTCGGTACCTGGTATCTGTCTAGGAAACTGTCCATTTCCTGCAGATTTTCAAGTTTTGATGAATATAGGCTTTTATAGTAAGATCTGATGATTTTTTGAATTTCCTCTGAATCTGTTGTTATGTCTCCCTTTTCATTTCTGATTTTGTTAATTTGGACACACTCTCTGTGTCCTCTCGTTAGTCTGGCTAAGGGTTTATCTATCTTGTTGATTTTCTCAAAGAACCAACTTTTGGTTCTGTTGATTCTTTCTATGGTCCTTTTTCTTTCTACTTGGCTGATTTCAGCTCTGAGTTTGATTATTTCCTGCCTTCTACTCCTCCTGGGTGTATTTGCTTCTTTTTGTTCTAGAGCTTTTAGGTGTGCTGTCAAGCTGCTGACATATGCTCTTTCCTGTTTCTTTCTGCAGCCACTCAGCGCTATGAGTTTTCCTCTTAGCACAGCTTTCATTGTGTCCCATAAGTTTGGGTATGTTGTACCTTCATTTTCATTAAATTCTAAAAAGTTTTTAATTTCTTTCTTTATTTCTTCCTTGACCAGGTTATCATTGAGTAGAGCATTGTTCAATTTCCACGTATATGTGGGCATTCTTCCCTTATTGTTATTGAAGACCAGTTTTAGGCCACGGTGGTCCGATAGCATGCATGGGATTATTTCTATCTTTCTGTACCTGTTGAGGCCCGTTTTTTGACCAATTATATGGTCAATTTTGGAGAAAGTACCATGAGGAGCTGAGAAGAAGGTATATCCTTTTGCTTTAGGATAGAATGTTCTATAAATATCTGTTAAGTCCATTTGGCTCATGACTTCTCTTAGTCTGTCTACGTCTCTGTTTAATTTCTGTTTCCATGATCTGTGCATTGATGAGAGTGGGGTGTTGAAATCTCCTACTATTATTGTGTGAGGTGCAATGTGTGTTTTGAGCTTTAGTAAGGTTTCTTTTACGTATGTAGGTGCCCTTGTATTTGGAGCATAGATATTTAGGATTGAGAGTTTATCTTGGTGGATTTTTCCTTTGAGGAATATGAAGTGTCCTTCCTTACCTTTTTTATGACTTTTAGTTGAAAATTGATTTTATTTGATATTAGAATGGCTACTCCAGCTTGCTTCTTCTGACCATTTGCTTGGAAAGTTGTTTTCCAGCCTTTCACTCTGAGGTAGTGTCTGTCTTTGTATCTGAGGTGTGTTTCCTGTAGGCAGCAGAATGCAGGGTCCTCGTTGCGTGTCCAGTTTGTTAATCTATGTCTTTTTATTGGGGAGTTGAAGCCATTGATGGTGAGAGATATTAAGGAATAGTGATTATTGCTTCCTGTTATATTCATATTTGGATATGAGGTTATGTTTGTGTGCTTTTCTTCTCTTTGTTTTGTTGCGAAGACAATTAGTTTCTTGCTTCTTCTAGGGTATAGCTTGCCTCCTTATGTTGGGCTTTACCCTTTATTATCCTTTGTAGTGCTGGATTTGTAGAAAGATATTGTGTAAATTTGGTTTTGTCATGGAATATCTTGGTTACTCCATCTATGTTAATTGAGAGTTTTGCTGGATACAGTAACCTGGGCTGGCATTTGTGTTCTCTTAGGGTCTGTATGACATCTGTCCAGGATCTTCTGGCCTTCATAGTTTCTGGCGAAAAGTCTGGTGTGATTTTGATAGGTCTGCCTTTATATGTTACTTGACCTTTTTCCCTTACTGCTTTTAATATTCTTTCTTTATTTTGTGCGTTTGGTGTTTTGACTATTATATGACAGGAGGTTTTTCTTTTCTGGTCCAATCTATTTGGAGTTCTGTAGGCTTCTTGTATGCCTATGGGTATCTCTTTTTTTAGGTTAGGGAAGTTTGCTTCTATGATTTTGTTGAAGATATTTCCTGGTCCTTTGAGCTGGGAGTCTTCACTCTGTTCTATACCTATTATCCTTAGGTTTGATCTTCTCATTGAGTCCTGGATTTCCTGTATGTTTCGACCAGTAGCTTTTTCCACTTTTCATTATCTTTGACAGATGGGTCAATGATTTCTATGGAATCTTCTGCTCCTGAGATTCTCTCTTCCATCTTTTTTATTCTGTTGGTGAAGCTTGTATCTACAGCTCTTTGTCTCTTGTTTTGGTTTTCTATATCCAGGGTTGTTTCCATGTGTTCTTTCTTGATTGCTTCTATTTCCATTTTCAATTCCTTCAACTGTTTGATTGTGTTTTCCTGGAATTCTTTCAGGGATTTTTGCGATTCCTCTCTGTAGGCTTCTACTTGTTTTTAATGTTTTCCTGTATTTCTCTAAGGGAGTTCTTCACGTCTTTCTTGAAGTCCTCCAGCATCATGATCAAATATGATTTTGAAACTAGATCTTGCTTTTCTTGTGTGTTTGGATATTCCATGTTTGTTTTGATGGGAGAATTGGGCTCTGATGGTGCCATGTAGTCTTGGTTTCTGTTGTTTGGGTTCCTGCGCTTGCCTCTCGCCATCAGATTATCTCTAGTGTTACTTTGTTCTGCTATTTCTGACAGTGGCTAGACTGTCCTATAAGCCTGTTTGTCAGGAGTGCTGTAGACCTGTTTTCCTGTTTTCTTTCAGCCAGTTATGGGGACAGAGTGTTGTGCTTTCGGGCATGTAGTTTTTCCTATCTACAGTTCTTCAGCTGTTCCTGTGGGCCTGTGTCTGGAGTTCAGCAGGCAGGTCACTTGCAGCATACAAGTTGGTCTTACCTGTGTTCCCGAGGCTCAAGTGTGCTCGCGGGGTGCTGCCCACAACTCTCTGTGGCGGCAGCAACCAGGAAGATCTGAGCCTCCGTTTCCGGGAGCTTCAGTGCACCAGGGTTCCAGATGGCATTTGGTGTTTTCCTCTGGAATCAGTAATGTGTGCAGAGTGCAGTCTCTTCTGGTTTCCCAGGTGTGTCTGCCTCTCTGAAATTTAGCTCTCCCTCCCACGGGATTTGGGTGCAGAGAACTGTTTATCTGGTCTGTTCCTTCAGGTTCCAGTGGTGTCTCAGGCGCAGGGGTCCTGCCGCTCCTGGGCCCTCCCCCATGGGAACCCAGAGGCCTTATACAGTTTCCTCTTGGGCCAGGGATGTGGGCAGGGGTGGGCAGTGTTGGTGGTCTCTTCTGCTCTGCAGCCTCAGGATGCCCACCTGACCAGGCGGTGAGGTCTGTCTACCACGGGGTCTGGGAGCAGAGAGCTGCTACGGGCCTGCAGTAGATCTTTTATGCTACAGTATTTTTTTTTAACCTAACCTTGGTTTTATTGTTGCTGATTTTCCATATTAAGTTGAGTATTATGCTTCATGGTCTCTAATAATTAATTGTATTAGAATTTTAATGGGAATGTTGAATCTGTAGATTGCTTTTGGTAATCTCTTGACCATAAGTATGGGCAATTATTGGACTTTCTGATATCTTCAATTTTATTCTTCCAATATTTGAAGAGATTGTCTTATAGTCTTTCAGTTGGTTGGCTAGAGTTACACCAAGATATGTTATATTATTTGTGGCAACTGTGAAATGTACTCTTTTTTGCTTAGCCTGTTTAGAGTTGGTATATAAGAGGGATTCTGATATTTGTGAATTAATTTTTATGCAGCCAATTTGTTGAATTTGTTTACCAGAAATGAGTTTCCTGGTATAATTTCTGAGTTTACTTATTTATACTATCACATTATCTGCAAATAGTGATATTTTGATTTTTTCTTTTGCAAGTTATATCATTTTATTTGTCTTTATTTTCTTATTGCTTGAGCTAGAGCTCCAAGTACTATATTGAATAGAGAGTGTGAAAGCGAATAGAGAAGGTGAAGTAGAAAGCATTGTCTTCTCCATGATTTCATTGGAATTGTTTTAAGTTTCTCTCCATTTAATTTGATGCTAATTATTTACTTGCTGTATATTGTCTTTATTATATTTAGATAAGTGTCTTGTATCCCTGATATGTTCAAGACTTGTATCATGAAGATACAATGATTATATCAGAGCCATTTTCAGGAGGTAATGAGATGATTATGTTATTTTTCTGATCAGTTTATTTATATAGTGGATTGGATTAAATCATTTTCTTATGTTAATCCATACCTGCATATCTGTTAGGAATATTTACTTGATCATGGTGGATGTTCTTTTTTTTTCCTGTCTTCCTTTTTTCTTGGATATTTTCTTTATAGACATTTCAAATGTTATCCCCTTTCCTGATTTCCACTCTGGAGATATCCTATCCCTTTCCTCTCCCCCTGCCACTATTGGAGTGTACACACACACACACACACACACACACACACACACACACACACTTCCTCCTACCTCCCTACACTTGCATTCCCCTACACAGGGGCATTGAGCTTTCTCAGGGTCAAGGGACTCTCATTAATGCCCAATAAGCCATTCTCTGCTACATATGTGGCTGAAGCAATATGTCCCTCCATGTGTACTCTTTGTTTGCTGCCTGAGTCTCTGGGAGCTCTTAGGGGGGGGTGTCTGGTTGGTTGATATTCTTGTTCTTCCTATTGGATTGAGAATGTCTTCATTTCAATCCTTCAGTCCTTTCTCTAAATCCTCCATTAGGGATCCCATTCTCAGTTCAATGGTTGACTGACTGCTAGTATCTGCCTCTGTATTTGTCGGGTTCTGGCAGAGCCTCTCAGGAGACAGCTCTATCAGAACCCTGTCAGCATGCACTTCTGAGATTCATGTCGTCTGTGGAATGTATCTTGGGTATTCTGAGCTTCTGGGCTAACATCCACATATCAGTGGATACCAAATGCATACCATGAGGGTTTTTGAGGATTAGGTTACCTCATTCGGGATGGTATTTTCCAGTTCCATCCATTTGCCCAAGAATTTCATGAAGTCATTGTTTTTAATAACCAAATAGTATTACATTGTATAAATGTAAAATATTGTCTGTATGCATTCCTCTGTTGAAGGACATTTGGGTTCTTTCCAGCTTCTGGTTATTATAAATAAGGTTGCTATGAACATAATTCAGCATATGACCATGTTATATTTTGGAGCATCTTCTCGGTATATGCCTAGGAGTGGTATAGATGGATTCTCAGGTAGTACAATGTCCAATTGTCTGAGGAACCTCCAGCCTGATTTCCAGAGTGGTTGTGCCAGCTTGCAATCCCACCAACAATGGAGGAGTGTTCCTCTTCCTCCATATCCTCTCCAGCATCTGTTGTCACCTGAGTTTTTGATCTTAGTCATTCTGCCTGGTGTGAGGTGGAATCAAAGGTTTGTTTTGAATTTCATTTCACTGCTGAATACGGCTGTTGAATACTTCTTTTAGTGCTTCTTGGTCATTCAATATTCTTCAGTGGAGAATTATGTGTTTAGTTGTATCCCATTTTTAAATAAGATTATTTGATTCTCTGGAGTTGACCTTGAGTTCTTTGTATATATTTGATATTATTTCTCTGTCAGACATAAGATTGTAAAGATATTTTCATAGTCTGTTTCTGTTTTGACATATTAACAATGTCCTTTGCCTTACAAAAGCTTTCAAATTATATGAGGTCCCATTTGTTAATTCTTTGATCTTAGAGCATATGCCATTTGTGTTCTGTTCAAGAAACTTTCCCCTGTACATATCTGTTCATGGTACTTTCCCAACTTCTCTTCTATTAGTATCAGTATATCCGATTTTATGTTAAGGTCCTTGATCCATTTGCAGTTGAAGTTGGTACAAGGTGATAAGAATAAATTGATTTGCATTCTTTTACATGCTGACGACTTGTTGAGCCAGCACCATTTGTTAAAAATGCTGTCTTTTTACCCCAGGATGGTTTTAGCACGTTTGTCAAAGATGAATTGACCATATGTGTGTTAATTGATTTCTGGATCTTCAATTCAATTCCATTGATATACCTGCATGTCTCTCTACCAACACCATACAGTTTTTATCATGACTGCTCTGTGATGCAGCTTGAGGTTGGAGATTGTTTTTCCCCCAAGAATTCTTTTATTGTTGAGAATACTTTTCACTATCCTGTGATTTTTGTTATTTCAAATGATTTTGCAAATTTTTCTTTCTAACTCTGTGACAAATTGAGTTGCAGTTTTTTATGAGGATTGCATTGAATCTGTAGATTACTTTTGACAAATTGGCCATTTGTACTTTATTAATCCTGTCAATCCATGACCATAGGCGATCTTTCCATCTTCTGAGATTGTCTTCATTTTCTTTCTTCAGAGACTTCTTGAAATTAATGTCATACAATTCTTTCACTTTCTTTGTGAGAGTCACAATAAGCTATTTTATATTGTTTGTGACTATTGTGAAGGGTGTCATTTCCCTAATTTCAATATCAGCTTCTTTGTCCTTTGAGTAGATGAAGGCTAATGATTTGTTTCATTT
Source organism: Rattus norvegicus (assembly GCF_021556685.1). NCBI lineage: Eukaryota > Metazoa > Chordata > Mammalia > Rodentia > Muridae > Rattus > Rattus norvegicus. The sequence continues at coordinate 30,508,336 of NC_141554.1, forward strand.
AATTTTATATCCAGCCAAATTGCTGAAATTGCTTATCAGGTTTAACATTTCTTTTGTTGAACTTTTGGAGTCACTTAAGCATACTATCATATCATCTGCAAACAGTCATATTTGGACTTCTTCCTTCCCAATATCCCTTTCACCTATTTTTGTTGTCTGATTGCTCTAGCTAGGACTTTGAATACTATATTGAATAAGTAGGAGAGAGTGGGCAGCCTTCTCTAGTCCCTCATTTTAGTGGGATTGCTACAAGTTTCTCTCCATTTAGTTTGATGTTGCCTACTGGTTTGCTGTATATGGCTTTTACTGTGTTTAGGTATGGGCCTTAAATTCCTGATCTTTCCAAGACTTTACCATGAAGGAGTGTTGAATTTTGCCAAATGTTTTCTCAGCATCTAATGAAAGGATCATGTATTCTGTTTTCTTTGAGTTTGTTTACATAGTGGATTAAGTTGATGGATTTCCCTATATTGAACCATCCCTGCAACCTTGAGATGAAACCTACATGATGATGATGGATGCTGGTTTTGAAGTGTTCTTTGATTCAGTTTGTGAGAATTTTATTGCTAATTTCTGTGTTGATATTCATAAGGGAAAGTGGTCTGAAATTCTCAATCTTTGTTGGGTTTTTGTGTGTGTTAGGTATAAGTGTAATTGTGACTTCACAGAAGAAATTGCAAAGTGTTCAGTCTGAAAATTTTGTGGATTAATTGGGACAATATTGGGAGGAGGTCTTCTATGAACATCTAATAGAATTCTGCACTAAACCCATTTGGTGCTGGGCTATTACTGGTTTGGAAACTTGAAATAACTGCTCCTGTATCTTTACGAGTTATGGAACTGTTTAGATGGTTTATCTGATTCTGGTACCTGGTATCGATCTAGAAAGTTGTCCACTTTATCCAGATTTCCCAGTTTCGTTGAATACAGATTTTATAGTAGGATTTGATGATTTTTTAAAAAATTTCCTCCGATCCTGCTCTCATGTCTCCCTTTTCATTTCTGATATTGTTCATTTGGAAATATTCTCTGTGCTCTTTGCTTAGTCTGTCTAAAAGTTTATTTGTCTTGTTGATTTTCTCAAATAAACAGCTCCTCATTTTGTTGATTATTTGTATAGTTCTTTTTTGTTTCTACTTGGTTGATTTTTTTATCTGAAGTTGATTATTACTTGCCTTCAACTCCTCTGGGGTGTATTTGCTTGTTTTTGTTCTAGAGCCTTTAGGTATGCTGTTAAGCTTCAGATGTATTTTCTTGCCTGTTTCTTTGCAGGCAGTCAGAGCTATAAGTATTCCTCTTACAACTGCTTTTATTATGTCCCATAAGTTTGGGTATATTGTGCCTTCATTTTCTTTAAATTCTAAAAAAACGTCTTTAATTTCTCTCTCTCTCTCTCTCTCTCTCTCTCTCTCTCTCTCTCTCTTTCTTTCTTTCTTCCTTGACCAAATTACCATTGAGTAGAGTGATGTTCAACTTCCATGTGTATGTGGGCTTTCTGTCATTTTTGTTGTTATTATAGATCAATCTTAGTCTGTGTTAATCTGATAGGATGCCTGTAGGGAGACAGTGTGCCTTTCCTTCCTCAAATCTTTGTCTTTAGTGTAGTCTCTAAAAGTCAACATGAGGGTTTGTTTTTTTCTTTGGAGGGGGTGTCTACTCACATTTCTGAGTCCTGAGAAACATTCAGATTTCTGTTTTTCTTCTCATCTGTTCCTTAAGAGCACTGGCCAGAGCCTAATTATCCTTTTTCTAGAACTGCTGAGCTTCCTTACCAGAAACACCTCCCCCACTCTTTGCTACTAGCTGCTTGTTAGCCATAAGTGGCTCATCTCCCTGTCCAACACAAACAGTGTTCGCTTTTCCCCTCTTCGGTTCTGGTCTGTAAATCTAGAAAAAAAATGCTGCTCTCTAAATCTCCTCTGAGTCTTTTGAGATTCACTCATCAGCTTTGGAAGAAGGGAACCTGAAAGCCACTGGTTGCAGGTGGCTTCAGTAGTTATCAAGTTTCCAGGACCCTAGGTCACTGAGACACACTCTGCTATTCTCAGATACCTCAATATTCCTTATTAGCATTTCAGTGGGAACTAGAAGACTATTTCTCTGAGTTTGTTCACATTAATGTATTGTTTGTGCATTCCATTCAGTTCTAATCCAGTTATTTCACCAATTCTTAACAAGGGTTTTATTTATCGTATATGTCTGTGCTTTACAAATAAAATTTTATTTGTATCAAGACAGCAAAAATTAAATAATTTTATTTCCAATGTTGAACAAATTAATAGTAGTACCCTAAATATAATCCAACCTTTTCCTCCAGTTCAACAGAAGATTAACAGACTGACTTTGGTTCCTAGAATCCCCTGAAAAAAAACTTCTAATTTTTTTATTAACTTGAGTATTTCTTATTTACATTTCGAATGTTACTCCCTTTCCCAGTATACAGGCCAACATCCCCCTAACCCCTCTCCCTCCCCTTCTTTATGGGTATTCCCCTCCCCATCTTTCCCCAATTGCCACCCTCCCCCCAACAATCACGTTCACTGGGAGTTCAGTCTTAGCAGGACCCAGGGCTTCCCCTTACACTGGTGATCTTACTAGGATATTCAATGCTACCTATGAGGTCAAAGTCCGGGGTCAGTCCATGTATAGTCTTTAGGTAGTGGCTTAGTCCCTGGAAGCTCTGGTTGCTTGGCACTGTTGTTCGTATGGGGTCTCGAGCCCCTTCAAGCTCTTCCAGTTCTTTCTCTCATTCCTTCAGCGGGGGTTTTATTCTCAGTTCAGTGTTTTGCTGCTGGCATTCGCCTCTGTATTTGCTGTATTCTGGCTGTGTCTCTCAGGAGAGATCTACAACCGGCTACTGTCTGCCTGCACTTCTTTGCTTCATCCATCTTGTCTAATTGGGTGGCTTTTCATGTATGGGCCACACGTGGGGCAGGCTCTGAATGGGTGTTCCTTCTGTCTCTGTTTTAATCTTTGCTTCTATATTTCCTGCCAAGGGTATTCTTGTTCCCCTTTTAAAGAAGGAGTGAAGCATTCACATTTTGATCATCCGTCTTGGTTTTGATGTGTTATAGGCATCTAGGATAATTCAAGCATTTGGACTAATACCGACTTATCAATGAGTGCATACCAAGTGTGTTTTTCTGTGATTGGGTTACCTCACTCAGGATGATATTTTCCATTTCCAACCATTTGTCTATGAATTTCATAAAGTCATTGTTTTTGATAGCTGAGTAATATTCCATTGTGTAGGTGTACCACATTTTCTGTATCCATTCCTCTGTTGAAGGGTATATGAGTTCTTTCCAGCTTCCGGCAATAATAAATAAGGCTGCTATGAACATAGTGGAGCACCTGTCTTTTTTATATGTTGGGGCATCTTTTGGGTATATGCCCAAGAGAGGTATAGCTGGATCCTCAGGCAGTGTAATGTCCAATTTTCTGAGGAACCTCCACACTGATTTCCAGAATGGTTGTACCAGTCTGCAATCCCACCAACAATGGAGGAGTGTTCCTCTTTCTCCACATCCTCGCCAGAATTTGCTGTCACCTGAGTTTTTAATATTAGAACTTCTCACTGGTGTGAGGTGAAATCTCAGGGTTGTTTTGATTTGCATTTTCCTTATGACTAAAGATGGTGAACATTTCTTTAGGTGTTCCTCAGCCATTCCGCATTCCTCGGCTGTGAATTCTTGTTTACCTCTGAACTCCATTTTTTAATAGGGTTATTTTTCTCCCTGTGCTCTAACTTCTTGAGTTCTTTGTATATTTTGGATATAAGACCTCTCTCTGTTGTAGGATTGATAAAGATATTTTCCCACTCAGTTGGTTGCCGTTTTGTCCTAACCACAGTGTCCTTTGCCTTACAGAAGCTTTGTAGTTTTATGAGATCCCATTTGTCAATTCTTGATCTTAGAGCATAAGCCATTGGTGTTTTATTCAGGAAATTTTCTCCACTGCCCATGTGTTTGAGATTCTGCCCTGGTTTTTCTTCTATTAGTTTGAGTGTATCTGGTTTGATGTGGAGGTCCTTGATCCATTTGGGCTTAAGCTTTGTACAGGGTGATAAGCATGAATCGATATGCATTCTTCTACATGTTGACATCCAGTTGAACCAGCACCATTTCCTGAAAATGATATCTTTTTCCATTGGATTGTTTTGAGTCCTTTGTCAAGAAATAAGTGACCATAGGTGTGTGGGTTCATTTCTGGGTCTTCAATTCTATTCCACTGGTCAATCTGTCTTTCTCTGTACAAATACCATGCAATTCTTATCACAATTGCTCTGTAATACTGCTTGAGTTCAGGGATAGTGATTCCCCCTGAAGTCCTTTTATTGTTGAGGATAGTTTTAGCTATCCTGGGTTATTTGTTATTCCAAATGAGTTTACAAATTGTTCTGTCTAACTCTTTGAAGAATTGGATTGGTATTTTGATGGGGATTGCATTGAATCTGTAGATCGCTTTTGGTAAAATGGCCATATTTACTCTATTACTCCTGCCAATCCATAAGCATGGGTAATCTTTCCATCTTCTGAAGTCTTCTTCAATTTTTTTCTTCAGACACTTGAAATTCTTATTGTACAAATCTTTTACTTGCTTGGTTAAAGTCACACCGAGGTATTTTATATTATTTGGGACTATTATGAAGGGTATCATTTCCCTAATTTCTTTCTCGGCTTGTTTCTCTTTTGTGTAGAGTAAGGCTACTGATTTATTTGAGTTAATTTTGTACCCAGTCATTTTGCTAAAGGTGTTTATCCGGTTTACTACTTCTCTGGTGGAACTTTTGGGATCACTTAAATATACTATCATATCATCTGCAAATAGTGATATGTTGACATCTTCTCTTCCAATATGTATCCCCTTGATCTCCTTTTTGTTGTCTGATTGTTCTAGCTAGAACTTCAACAACTGTATTGAATAAGTAGGGAGCCAGGGGGCAGTCTTGTATAGTCCCTGGTTTTAGTGGGATTGTTTCAAGTTTCTCTCAACTAGTTTAATATTAGAGACTGGCTTGCTGTATATGGCTTTTACTATGTTTAGGTATGGGCCTTGAATTCCTATTCTTTCCAGGACTTTTATCATGAAGGGGTGTTGAATTTTTTCAAATGCTTTCTCAGCATCTAATGAAATGATCATGTGGTTTTGTTCTTTCAGTTTGTTTATATTATGGATCCTGTTGATGGTTTTCCATATCTTAAAGCATCCCTGCATGCCTGGGATGAAGCCTACTTGATCATGGTGGATGATTGTTTTGATGGGCTCTTGGATTCGGTTTGCCAGAATTTTATTGAGTATTTTTGCGTCGATATTCATAAGGGAAATTGGTTTGAAGTTTTCTTTCTTCGTTAGGTCTTTGTGTGGTTTAGGTATAAGAGTAATTGTGGTATCATAGAAGGAATTCGGTAGTGCTCCATCTGTTTCTATTTGGTGGAATTGTTTGGATAGTATTGGTATAAGGACTTCTATGAAGGTCTGATAGAATTCTGCACAAAACCCAATTGGACCTGTGCTCTTTTTGGTTGGGAGACCTTTAATGACTACTTCTATTTTCTTAGGAGATATGGGGTTGTTTAACTGGTTTATCTGTTCCTGATTTAACTTTGGTATCTGGTATCTGTCTAGAAAATTTTCTATTTCCTGCAGATTTTCAAGTTTTGTTGAATATAGGCTTTTGTAGTAGGATCTGATGATTTTTTTGAATTTACTCTAATTCTGTGGTTATGTCTCCATTTTAATTTCTGATTTTGTTTATTTGTACACACTATCTGGGTTGTCTTGTTAGTCTTTTATGTATGTAGGTGCCCTTGTATTTGGGGCATAGATAATTAAGATTGAGAGTTCATCTTGGTGGATTTTTTCTTTGATGAATATGAAGTGTCCTTCCTTATCTTTTTTGATGACTTTTAGTTGAAAACTGATTTTATTTGATATTAGAATAGCTACTCCAGGTTTCTTCTTCCGAGCATTTGCTTGGAAAAATTGTTTTCCAGCCTTTTACTCTGAGGTAGTGTCTGTTTTTGTCTCTGAGGTGTGTTTCCTGTAGGCAGCAGAATGCAGGATCCTCGTTGTGTATCCAGTTTGTTAATCTATGTCTTTTTATTGGGGAGTTGAAGCCATTGATGGTGAGAGATATTAAGGAATAGTGATTATTCCTTCCCGTTATATTCATATTTGGATATGAGGTTATGTTTGTGTGCTTTTCTTCTCTTTGTTTTGTTGCCAAGACGATTAGTTTCTTGCTTCTTCTAGAGTATAGCTTGCCTAGGGTTGGGCTTTACCTTTTATTATCCTTTGTAGTGCTGGATTTGTAGAAAGATATTGTGTAAATTTGGTTTTTGTCATGGAATATCTTGGTTTCTCCATCTATGTTAGTTGAGAGTTTTGCAGGATACAGTAACCTGGGCTGGCATTTGTGTTCTCTTAGTGTCTGTATGACACCTGTTCATGACCTTCTTACTTTCATAGTCTCTAGCGAAAAGTCTGGTGTGATTCTGATAGGTCTGCCTTTATATGTTACTTGACCTTTTTCCCTTACTGCTTTTAATATTCTTTCTTTATTTTGTGCATTTGGTGTTTTGACTATTATGTGACAGGAGGAGTTTCTTTTCTGGCCCAATCTATTTAGAGTTCTGTAGGCTTCTTGTATGCTTATGGGTATCTCTTTCTTTAGGTTAGGGAAGTTTTCTTCTATGATTTTGTTGAAGATATTTACTGATCCTTTGAGCTGGGAGTCTTCACTCTCTTATATAACTATTATCCTTCGGTTTGATCTTCTCATTGAGTCCTGGATTTCCTGTACGCTTTGGACCAGTAGCTTTTTCTATTTTACATTTTCCTTGACAGTTGATTCAATGATTTCTATGGAATCTTCTGCTCCAGAGATTCTCACTTCTATCTCTTGTATTCTGTTGGTGAAGCTTGTATCTATGGCTCTTTGTCTCTTCTTTTGGTATTCTATATCCAGGGTTGTTTCCATGTGTTCTTTCTTGATTGCTTCTATTTCCATTTTTAATTCCTTCAACTGTTTGTCTTTTCCTGGAATTCTTTCAGGGATTTTTATTATTCCTCTCTGTAGGCTTCTACTTGTTTATTTATGTTTTCCTGTGTTTCTCTAAGGGAGTTCTTCACGTGTTTCTTGAAGTCCTCCAGCATCATGATCAAATGTGATTTTGAAACTAGATCTTGCTTTTCTGGTGTGTTTAGATATTCTGTGTTTGCTTTGGTGGGAGTATTGAGCTCCAATGATGCCATGTAGTCTTGGTTTCTGTTGCTTGGATTCCTGTGTTTGCTCTCGCCATCAGATTATCCCTAGTGTTACTTTGTTCTGCTATTTCTGACAGTGGCTAGACTGTCCTATAACCCTTTGTGTTAGGGGTGCTATAGACCCGTTTTCCTGTAGTTTTTCCTATCTACAGGTCTTCAGTTGTCCCTGTGGGCCTGTGTCCTGAGTTCACTAGGCAGGTCCCTTGGAGTAGGAAGGTTTGTCTAACCTGTGGTCCTGAGGCTCAAATTTGCTTGTGGCATGTTGCCTATGAGCTCTCCACGGGGGCAGCATCCAGGAAGATCTCCTCTGTCCTTTCCGGGAGCTTCAGTGCACCAGGGTTCCAGATTGCATTTGGTGTTTTCCTCTGGAATCAGTAATGTAGGCAGAGTGCAGTCTCTTCTGGTTTCCCAGGTGTGTCTGCCTCCCTGAAGGTTTAGCTCTCCCTCCCACAGGATTTGGGTGCAGAGAACTGTTTATCTGGGCGGTCCCTTCTGGTTCCGGTGGTGTCTCCAACAACTTCTATTTTAATCAGCTAAGCCATGATTCAACTGAAAACTCGGTCATGACCATAGAACAAATACAAATGTCTTACTAAGGACTTCTTCCTCATGGAGTATACCAATGAACTCTTCTATGCAAATGACAGCAGCAGTAGTACACCTCTTGGAATGTAACTAGGTAGGATTGACATATATATATATATTTAAACTGGTTCAGGCTTAACAGATGGGTTATGGTACAATTCCAGGTCTGTACCTACATGTTTTGAAATCTTACCTTCCTAACAGCTGATATTTATTAAGAACTTTGTATATTCTGATTTTGTTACAAAATAAAAATGTAGTAACAGAGAAAAAAAATACCTAATATAAACTGTATATTTGCACTCTAGCATGGTGAAAATAAACCCCAAATCACTGTGTATCCCAAGTGCTGACTTCTCCTTGTCATGTGTGCTGGACTGCTCATCCTTTATCATGTTGTTTATATATACATAATTTAAAATATTTCCTTGATTCAGCTTTAGAGAAGTCACAGGATAATCAGGAACCAAACTAGTTAGTGGAACAAAGAACTGTCAGAGTAGTGGGGTTGTTTTATCCTTTACCATCAGCACCCAAGATCAGAGAGAGTTAGCACTCCCTCACTGCTTGTCTTAAAACACATTTCATTTTGTCAGCTGGCATTCTGCTCACTGACTTTGAAAGGGAGATAGTGGAGATGCTGCATCTGGAAGAGATCAAGCAAAGAAGAAGCTTGCCAGGGTCATATTGCAGATATAATCATATGCTAAACTGAGAACTCCATTCTCAGAACAAATGCCTCACACATTGCAGGACGATGCTGGACAGAAGCTAGGAAGCGACACAGTGTGAGATCTGTTTACCCTCTTTGTTTTATTCAGATATTAAATAAGTCTCTTTGCTAAAATGAACAAGTTTGGCTAATTGTAAAACAGACAGGAATGGTATCAACTAAGATTGGACCAGGTGAATTGGGATTTATCTTCTCTTTTTTATTTTCAACTTTTAATCTTTTCATATTTTTCTTCTATTTTTATTAAATTGAGTATTTCTTATTTACATTTCAAATGTTAATCCCTTTCCTGATTTCCAGGCCATCATCTCCCTAACTCCTCCCCGCCCCCTTCACTATGGGTGTTACCCTTCCCACCCACCCCCAATTACTACCCTCCCAGCAAGCCCGTACATGGGGAGTCCAGCCTTGTCAGGACCAAGGTCTTCCCCTTCCACTGGTACCCCTAATAGGATATTCATTGCTACCTATGAATTCAGAGCCCAGGGTCAGTCCATGTATAGTTTTTGGGTAGCGGCTTAGTCCCTGGAAGCTCTGTTTGGCTGGCACTGCTGTTCTAATGGCGTCTCAAGCCCCTTCAGCTCTTTCACTCCTTTCTCTGATTCCTTCAACGGGGATCCTGTTCTCAGTTCAGTGGTTTGCTGCAGGCATTCGCCTCTGTATTCGACGTATTCTGGTTGTGACTCTCAGGAGAACTCTACATCCGGTTCCTGTCAGCCTGCACTTCTTTGCTTCATCCATCTTATCTAGTTTGGTGACTGTATATGTATGGGCCACATGTGGGGCAGGCTCAGAATGACCATTCCTTCCGTCTCTGTTCTAAACTTTGCTTCCCTATCCCCTCCTATGGGTATTTTTGTTCCACTTTTTAAAGAAGGAGTAAAGTACCCTCATTTTGGTCATCCTTAAATTTCATTGTTGTCTGTGCATATTGGATAATTCGAGCATTTGGGCTAATATCCACTTAGCAATGAGTGCACACCAAGTGTAGTTTTCTGTGATTGGGTTACCTCACTCAGGATGACATTTTCTAGTTCCATCCATTTGCCTATAAATTTCATGAAGTCATTGTTTTTGATAGCTGTGTCTCTCTTCTTTTGGTGTTCTTCTAAGTTGATTACTTTCTTTCCTTTTTCTAGAGTACAGTTTTCCTCCTTGTGTTGGAGTTTTCCATCTATTATCTTTTGTAAGACTGGATTTGTAAAAAGATATTATACAAATTTTTTTTTGTCATGGAATATCTTGGTTTTTCCATTTATGATAGAGAGTTTTGCTGGATATAGTAACCTTGGCTTTCATTTTTTTCTCTTATGGTCTGTGTGATATCTGTCCAGGGTCTTCTGGCTTTTTATAGTCTCTAGAGAGAAGTCTGCTGTAATTCTGATAGGTTTGCCTTTATATGTTACTTGACATTTTTTCCTTACTTCTTTTAATGCTCTTGTTTTTTTATGTGTGTGTGTGTGTATTCATTTGTTGTTTTGACTATTATTTAATGGGAGGGACTTCTTTTCTGGTGCAATCTATTTGGAGTTCTGTAAGCTTCTTGTATGTTCATGGGCATCTCTTTCTTTAGGTTGGGGATGTTTTCTTCTATAATTTTATTGAAATTATTTACTGGCCTTTTAAGTTGGCAATCTTTTCTCTCTTCTATACCTATTATTCTTAAGTTTGACCTTCTCATTATTTACTGGATTTCATGGATGATTTTTTAGTGGTTTTTTTTGCATTTTACATTTTCTTTGACTGTTGAATCAATGTTTTCTCTGGTATCTTCTACCCCCGATATTCTCTCTTCTATCTCTTGTATTCTGTTGATGATTCTTGCATAATTTTCCTGATCTCTTTCCTAGGTTTTCTATCTTCAGGGTTGTCTCTCTTTGTGATTTCTTTAGTTTCTATTTCCATTTTTAGATCCTGGATGGTTTTGTTCAATTCCTTTACTTATTTGTGTTCTAATACATGTCTTTAAGAAAGTTTTTCATGCCCTTCTTAATGTCCTCTATCATCATCATGAGATGTGATTTAACTCCATGTCTTGCTTTTCATATGTGATGGGGTAACCAGGACTTTCTGTAGTAAGAGAACTGGGATCATATGATGCCAAGTAGCCTTCCTTTCTGTTGCTTATATTCTGGTGCTTGCCTCTCACTGTCTGGTTATCTCTAGTGCCTGCCCTTTTCTGTCTCTGACTGGAGCCTGTCCTTCTTGTGATCCTGGTTGTCCCAGAACTCCTCATAGTCCAGGAGTCTTTGTGATCCTGACACAAAAACTCTGTGATGTCAGAGCTCTGGGGAGTCAAGCTACCTCTAAGACACCGAATTCCTGGTGTGACCAAGCTCCTGAGTTTGTGTCATGTCAGAGACTTGGGAGTCAAAGTTTCTTTGGGTGTTGCCAGAGTTGGTTTGGGAAGACCAGATCCTTGAAATTGCTCAAAGTACATGTAAAAGCTTAAAGGGACCAATGCCTCTGTCTGGGCAGGGGTTTGTGTTTCCCTGGTTTCTAAATGGGTATCAACAATGCCAGTTGTTAAAGAAGTTGTGGCCTCAACTGTAATCTTGAATGTGTCAGAACTCCAGTGGTCTTTGGTGTGTCAGATCTCCTTGAAGTTGAGCTTCCTCTGTGATCTTGTGCTCCTGTGCTCCGGTGATCCTGGAACTGTTAATGCACCTGTGATCCTGTGCTCCTGTATTCCTGTGATCCTGTGATCCTGTGATCCTGGGGGTATTAGAGCACCTCTGTGACAGGCTTTTTCTGGGCGTTGTGGGAATAGGTGTGTGGAACCAGTGCCCAAGATCTGCTCAGGGCACAAGTTTAGACCGGAAGGGAGTGGATTTTCTTTTTAATGTGCTCTTAGATTTTGTTTGGTAGTATTTTATTGTGAATTTTAATAACAGTGAGGGAATTTTTCTTAGGAAACTGGTATGAAATTGTCTTTCTTGGCTGAGATTTGGGCAATGTTTCTTCTGTGCCTGCCATGCATGATAGAGGCTCACTATGATGGTTAGTATTGTTTTAACTTACCGCAATATAGAGTAATTTGAGAAATAAGAATCTCAATTGATAACATTCCTTCATGAAACTGGGAAGTTGAAAATTATGTTGAGAGTGCTCTTGAGGAATAGTTCAGATGGGAGTGTTGAGCTCTCTGTGAACATTGCCACACTTTGGCAGGTGGTCCTGGGAACTGGGCAAGATGTCCTATCTATGGAGTGCAATGTATCAAAGCAGTGCTCCTTGTTGGTCTGTGCTTCACTTCCTGCCTCCAGGGTTCTTTGTTATTCTAGACCTGTGTTCTCAATGTAAAGCTCCTGCCCTGCTTTCTCAAACATTTTTAGAGAATCATCCCAAACTGTCTTCTTTCCAATGTAGGAAGTCTTATCTTGCTTTATACAGATTAGTCTTTGTTCATGGTGAACACTCAGGAATCTCTCTTTCCAATGTCATTGTCACTGTGCATGTGCTAGGTCTGGCCACTAAGATCAGTATTATCACTGGTGAATTCCTGGAAAACAAAGATAGCCATTATAACCACACATTCTCAAGTCTAACTCTGGAGTCAGATTTCTCAACATCTTTCCTTGAATAGCTTCCCCATATCTCCTATAACCACACCATGCATAGAATCCCAAAAGTACATCCTTTCATGCAGTTTCTCAATATAACTTCCCTAACTGGTTCTTTCTCAGTCACTTTGCCTTTGCCATCTCTAAATGCCTAATCCTGTTTCTGATGGACAGGTCTTGTAGCAGGTTTGTACAGTGAGATCTACAGACTCTTGCCTTCTAGTGACCTGCTTTCTGTTCCATACCTGGCTCCAGTTACCCATTTCTCCATGGATTTTTCTGATGTTTTCGCCCATCAGTAACCATACAAGTTGAATCTTCATAAGATGAGGCTTAGATAAGTCTGTGCAAATTCCAAATGGATTTCCTTTGTGAGTAAGTCTTATAATTTTTCTCTATGACAATCCAAACTCTACTTCCAGATCTGTATCAGTTCATGCATTACCTGCATTAGGCTTCTCTGCTTAATATTCTCAAATGAAACTCAATGTTGCTCTGTTCACAAACCGAGACTATGCATCTGTTTCATCTTTAGGTCTTGGTATAATGTTTCTTGTCAGTGTACTTCCTTTGTGTCCTAGTCTTTCTCCTGACACACAAGAGTCACACTGGATTTCCTTGGTATCTTCTGCCAGGAACAAGCCTGACTGTGACAGCTTTATATTCTAAGGTATAGCTCTAGATTCATAGATCATATGTATAATGGTAAGTATTCATTATCCAATGAGATCACCGCATTGCTGGCTATGGTCATGCAACTCCTGGACCAACTTTTCATAGTAGTTTCCAAAAAGACTCATACCACCTCTATGAGGTCCTTTTTTCAATGTCAAAGTCTGTATGAACTCTGCTGTCATTGTTGATTTCCCCAGGCCCTTTCTCAGCATAAAATTGGATTCCTTCTGTCTATGTTCATTCCTGAAGTAGTATGTACCATTTTCTCTTGTAATTGCACTATAACAAAGCATCCATTCATCATTACCAGGGTCTAAGTTTTATAACTGAATGTCCAGATGAAAGATTGACTTTTGCTGGAAGCATTCTCCTGGTGTTTGTATACCGTTGCCATGTACACATTGCTAGCCTTAACTCAGCTCATGCAGCACCTGCAATAGCTTTCCCATGTCACAAAACCCAGAAAGAATCACACTGCCATTATCTAATTTGTTTAAGTACTTAAAATGGATGCACAGACTGAACAGCAGTTTGTACTTGATGGTAATATCTGGGAACTTATTCTTCACCTTCAAGCCCATACTTTAAGACCCAGAGGACTTACCCCAGAGGGAAGAGATCATTAAAATTTAACCTTGTGAGGTACAAAGAGACCTTCTCCACTGGCAAAAACTATAAGGGTCACAGTTTACCAACTTTTGTAGATTTACTTTCCTGATGTTCTTTTTAAAATACTTAGTGAACCAAGCTTGGCTTTGACATTTCTCTATTCCCAGACATACTTCTGAGTGATCACATTGCATGCCACACTTGCTTTCAGAGTTCCAAATCACCACTCCAGAACCTTATTCCCACAGGAAGACTTAGTTCAGTTCAGTCAAACAGTTACTAAAACCCTTTCCATGTGTATCCCAATGGTAGCATGGGTTTGTCTAGTTACCTCCGCATAGCATATCCCCATAGCTTTGCAACTGAAACTTTGGTTTTATTTCTCATCTATATGATACTACATCTGTTTTCATTATTTTATTCCAAACAAATCCTGTCTGTCCCATCTCTCATTATTATCTGCAAGATGTCCTTGCAAATTTCTAATAGTGATTTTACTGGTGAGCTCTCCAAATCATTGTGCATCATCCCCCATGCTGCCAGGGTTACTCTTATGGCTTAAAATCTCATGAAACAAAATTTCTCATACATTATCTTTGTAAGAACATTGATCATTTGAACTAATATCAACCTCAGGATTAGATCATTTTAGACCACCACCACCCCTCACTGTATTTTTTTGAAGATTGCCTTCAGAATTGTTGCTGCCTGGACTATCTCAGTCTTCTTAGTTTGATGTTTAAATGTATAACACTCAGAATATATTTGCCTGTCATAATCCCCTAAACTTTCCCATGAGTGTTATCCCAACACCCCCAAGCCTAGGATGCTGCCCCCTGTACCTTGGTACATTCTGGTTACTATTCATTTTTATCACATATTTGCCAGATAATTTACAGAGAAACATTAATGCCAGCACTTTTTCCACATACCAAAAACTAGCTTCTGTCTTCCAATATCCTAGCTGTATTGTATTGTCCTGGTGCAACCTCCTGTGAAAATCAGCCTCCCTGTATCATGGGCTCATATCCGGGCCTAGATATGAGGAGTAGATTAGGCATAAGATTTGATTATGACCTGCATATAACCTACCACAAATCGACATATAGTGCCATTTCTTCCATCAGAAATCTAGTGCCATGAATAATACAGCTTCTGATCTATCATTTCCTGTCATTCCTGAAATTAACCCTATCTATACCATCTCTAAAATTCATTTCCTAGGTCTGGGAAGAAATATTCCCATGCGTGTATGCATTTGCTTTATAATCCTCTCCAGATACTCTCCAGTCATTGTGATGTCCATTCTTACCGGCCTTCCTCTGTTGATATAGCTTCTTCACTGGGGTTCTATATTTAGTCATCCTCATTCTGACCCTAAGACAAGACCACAGCACTCTGGACATGCCTATGAATGTAGAAATCTATTAACAGATTAATATGATGACCTGGAAGAATGAATGTTAGAACTATACTTATATTCCAAGGTCTACTTGTATTCTATCTTTTCTTTCCAGTATCCATCAAACCACATAGAGCTTGTCTATTTCCACAGTGTGAGGACTAAATATGGATGCAAAGATAAAATATTGACTTCTCTATTACGTTGTTCTGAACCATTATGCTAGCACTATTTTCTGTCTTATAGAAAAGGCCTCCTGCCAAGGAGCTCTGCCGTACAATTCTCAATTAAGTTTCCTAAGAATAAAACAAAGGTATGTCATATCTACTGTAGGAGACAGCTCTATTTATGTGAATCCTAGACCCTGTTCCTCATGATTCATTCAAAACTACATCTGCATGCACCATTTTTACCCTGTCTAACTTTGATCTGTCTGCACAGATAATATGTTGACTTTGTCTGCTGAACCCCCTGTAATTTTTTCACCAGAGCCTTCCCTTCAGTTTCAAGCACACCTCTAGATAGGCAGACAACACAATGACTTGGTCTGATGATGTTCCACTAATATCATCCTATAGATTCATAAATACACTCTCAGTCCTACCTCTGGTCATGCAACTACTACATTAGATAAAACTAGTTAGTTGTGACAAAAGGAAGCCCGATTGTGCTCTCTGCTCACTTCAGATTCTCATGGAAGTTGTGGTTTGACCAAGAGACATTTCTGGTATATATCTCAAATCCTTGTGTGTCTGCACATTCTAAACCTTCCCATGCTTAGCTGTGGTGATACAAGTCTTGCAACACATTTCCCTGAGAATTATTAGTAGAAAAACCATGTATGCTCTATCTTTTTTTTATTTCTCCAGATGCATAGAGAGCATATCAGATATGACTGATATAGCTGTCCAAATCCTCCCTTGCTCCCTGGACTAGTTTTTTAGTACATGTTGCTGCAGATCCTATAATACATTTTTGAGGTATCTAAAGCACCGCAAATTCAAGTCCTTCCCAGCACCTTGTGGACTACTGTTAATCACCCAGTTCTGTCATTAGACTTCCTTGGTAGGCATCCCCAGGTTTTAATCTGTTCCTGATACAAATTCTCTGGTATACTGGTAGATACTCCAATCAAATCCCTTGTAGTCTCCTCAATTACCCAGAACCTTTCTAGTCTTCACTATTTCCAGACTCTCACTATCATTTGACACTGTCCGTTATATCTCAAGTCATGTATAATAACAAGTAGAATCTTTTTTCTATGACTTCTATCTTGAGAACACAACCTAAATTTACAATCTGCACGTACCCA
Organism: Rattus norvegicus; assembly: GCF_021556685.1. Classification (NCBI taxonomy): domain Eukaryota; kingdom Metazoa; phylum Chordata; class Mammalia; order Rodentia; family Muridae; genus Rattus; species Rattus norvegicus. The sequence continues at coordinate 30,524,484 of NC_141554.1, forward strand.
GGACTAGTTCTCAATGTGAATACAACTCTCTGTGTCTAATGAGATATATAGCACCAGTTCCATTGGCAGTTCTAGCTCTGGTCGCTCAACTCCTGCACTGGATTTCTCTAGATAGTACTCCCCAAAAACATCTGAAGAGACACTTCTCAACATTTTGAAGCTTAGCTCTACATATGTAGATTTCATACTTACCTTGAATCTGTCTCTACATTAGGAGGTTCCAAGTACCATTGTATACCACCCTGGTTTAGAAATTAAAGTTAGCCTGGTGGGTGGGTTGTGCACACCCTTGGTGGACTTCTATTGCAGGGAGAAATAGTTTTCTCCTATACTTTCAGTGAAATAGCTCTTTTTCATTGATGGTACCAAGAGCTATACAAACCATGGAGAGTGGGGATGTGTTTTAAACTAGGGTGTATATTAATGAAGAGGAATTGAGGTGCTTACTAACCATGTCCTTAAATGGAGAGATGTAGTTAACTTTATAAATTCACCACTAGGCTACCTTAGTAACTCAAGGGTTTCAGAGTTTGGGGTCATTCAGGCTAAGTGTTCCAGGACATGCAGTCCCAGAACAAGGAAGAAGACATTCCTACAACTGTGCTCTCATGACCAGATTTTCAGATTTCCACATATCTCAGCCTCATTCTTCTTCCATACTGCTCCCCCCAATTTATAAGACTTTCTGGCATCACAATCTAATTTCTGCATTTTTCAATGAGATCTACAATAAATCTCCCATGAGTGCCATCACAGCACTTCTAAGCCAAGGGCTGGCCATGAAACTCCTACACTCTCTTTCCCTGATTGTTTTCCAGAATCTGCCTACCTCACATATATCCACATGGGCAGGTCTAATATGCTTTTATTTTTGGCACCAGACTTGACTATAATTTCCAGAGACATCCTTATGCTATCTTCATTCCCAATGTCCCATGCACAAATTCAGTCTTCCAAGCCAATATCTGTTGTCTCCATGTTCTATTGCTGTGAATAAAACTGTGTCACCCTAGAAGAAAAAGGTTCTGGGCTCTGAGTAAGGTCAGAAAACACAAAGGAGTTTTATTACCATGGACAGGAATGGTTAGGGTACTACCTTTGGATCTGATACCCTGGAACATATTCAGAACGTTTTTTTTTTTCCTCTTGCAGGAATAGTTTTTAATGTATAAGGTGAACATATATTCTAAAGTGAGTTGGTAAGTCCTGATTAGTTAGTTAGCCAATGGGGCCAAAGAATAAATTTTGATTGCAGCACTTGTCTTTTTATAAGTGAACCTTGTTGTTCAGGCTCAGGAAAGAGTCAGCCGCCAAGCAAGGGACTAGAACTTGGGTACTAGCTTCAGGAATGAAACTTAAGGCTTTTGCAAGAGAGAAGAAATGGGAAAAGGCAAAATCTGCCAACAATACTTAAACCTACTTGAGAGTCATTCAACAATAGTAGCTCTTATGAAGCAAAGCATGTAAATTGGGCAGAATTACAGTATATGCATTTAGTACATTTTTATCATGGAGCAAATCAGGGCGACATGAAATCAGATGTGGTACTGGCAATATAATTGGGAGTACTACATCTTAATCCACAGACAACAGGAGATTGTAATCCACAATAGGCATAGCTTGAATATGTTATAATTCAAAGTCCAATTAAAATGACTCAGTTTGCCTAACAAGAAAATACCTCATCCAGGAAATCTACAACTTTTGATAGAGGGTTAATATCCATAGCTAATATCCATAATATATAAAGAATTCAAGAAGCTAACTACCAGATAAAAACAAACAAAACAACAACAAACAACAACAACAACAACAACAACAACAAAACAATCCAATTTAAAAAATGGGGTATAGAACTAAACAGAGAATTCACAACAGAGAAATCTCAAAAGGCTGGAAAAGAGATGTTCCAAGTCCTTAGTGATCAAAAAAATGCAAATCAAAACAACCCTGAGATTTTCAGTTACACGAATCAGAATGGCTAAGATCAAAACATCACATAACAACACATGTTGGTGAGGATGCAGAGTAAGAAGAACACTCCTCTACTGCTGGTAGGATTGAAAACTGGTAAAAAAATCTGAAAATCTATCTGGAGGTTCCTCAGAGAATTGAAAATAGATCTACCTTAAGACCAAGCTATAGCACTACTCTTGGGAATATACCCAAAAGATGTTCTACCATGCCACAGGGGCATGTGTTCCACTATGTTAATCGTAGTCTTGTTTGTAATAACCAGAAACTAGAAACATTCCGGGTGTCCCACAACAGAAGAATGGATACAGAAAAATGTGGTTCATTTACACAATGGAATATTAAACAGCTATTAAGAACAAGGACATCCTGATTTTTTTTGCAGGCAAATGGATAGAACTAGAAAATACTATCATGAGTAAGGTAGCTGAAATTCAAAATGCCATGCACGGTATGTTCTCAATGACAAATGGATACTAGCCAAAAAATTACAGAATACCCAGGATTCGATCCACAGAACTTGTGAATGTTAACGAGTCACAGGGCTCATGTGGGGAAACATCAATCCCACTTTGGTGGGAGAAGAAAAATATCATATGGGGCTTTAGAGAGGGAGAGAGATACCTGGGTGGGGAAAGGTTCAGGGAAAGGAAGAGAGTAAAATGATCAGGTATTGTGTATGAGCGGGAAGAGGGCTGAAGCAATGAGGACAAGCAGAAAGTATGGAAACAGGCAAACTCAGGAGGTAGGAGGTAGGGGAACCCTATAGAATGGGTCAGAGACCTGAGAGGTGAGAGACTCTCCAGACTCAAATTGAGGGATCCTAAATGAAATGCCCTACATTAGGGAGAAGGAACATCTAGAATCCACCTCCAGTACAAAGACAGGGCATCAAGTGGAGGGACGGGATGGCCATCCTGCAGTCAAAAACACTGACTCAGAATTATCCTGTCTGAAACAACTGTGGGGACAAAAATGGAGAGGAGCATGAGGAAAAGGGGGTGCAGTAACAGGCTCAAATTGAAATGCAGCTCAAGAAAAGGCACCAAAGCCTGGCATTATTACTGAAGCTCTGGTGTACTTACACAGAAAGGCCTAGAAGCCTAGTTGAATTAGGGAAAAACTGGAAGAAGATTAGGAAGAAGGCAACTCTAGAGGAAGACCAGCAGTCTCAACTGACCTGGAACAACAAGATTGCTCAGACAATGAGTCACCAACCAGGGAGTATACACCATCTGATATAAGACCCCAACTCACAAAAAGCAGCAGACTGCTTGGTCTTGTCTCAGTGAGAGAAGATGCACCTAACCCTCTAGAGAATTGAGGTTGCAGGCAGTAGGAAGGCCAGATATGGGGTGGGGTCTCTCTCTCTCTCTCTCTCTCTCTCTCTCTCTCTCTCTCTCTCTGCGTGTGTGTGTGTGTGTGTGTGTGTGTGTGTGTGTGTGTGTGTGTGTTGGGGGGCTCCTCTTGGAGATGAGGGGATGGAGGTGGTATGGGAAAAAGCAAAGTCAGAGGACATATGGAGAGGGGTATAAAGGCTTGCCTACAATAAAAGAAAAAGAAATAGAAAAAATGAAATAAAATAGTCATCATATGAAACATTCTCACATAAAAGAGAGAATAAGGCATTCTGGTTCTTGAATATTATATGCATTGCCTCTGGTTCATTTCTTAAAATGTGTCATGCGTCTCTCCTAGCCATGGAAACATAAGGTTTTTTCAATGACTTATTTAATCCTTCTTTCCTTTTATTGGATATCTTATTTATTTACATTTCAAATGTTATCCCCTTTCACAGTTTCCTGTACAGAAACCCCTTATTCCATCCCTCCTCTCCCTGCTTCTATAACAGTGCTCCCCTATCCACTCACCCACCTCCCCACCCTGGTATACCACTATACTGGGACATCAAGCCTTCATAGTACCAAGGGCCTTTTCCTCCATTGATACCCTACAAAGCCATCAACGTTTACTATGTCTGTGGCTGGATTCATGGATCACTCCATACGTACTCTCCCCATTGTTAATTTAGTCTCTGGGAGCTCTGGGGGGGCTCTGACTGGATGATATTGTTGTTCTTCCTATGGGATGCAAACCCCTTCAGCTCCTTCAGTCCTTTCTTTAACTCCTCTTTTGGAGACTCTGTGCTGAGCTCAAAGATTGGCTGCTACTATCCACATCTGTATTTGTCAGGCTCTGGCAGAGCCTTTCAGGAGACAGTTATATCAGATTCCTGTCAACTGAGTAGTACTCCATTGTGTAAATGTAACATAATTTCTGAGTCTATTCCACTTTTGAATGACATCTGGGTTCATTTGACCTTCTGGCTATTTTAAATAAGGCTGCTATGAACAGAGTGGAGCTTGTGCCCTTATTATAGGTTGGAGCAACATTTGAGTATATTCCTGGGAGTGGTATAGCTGGGTCCTCAGGTAATGCTATGTCCAATTTTCTAAGGAAACACCAGACTTATTGTGATGGTTTGCTTATGCTTGGCCCAGGGAATGGCACTACTGGAAGGTGTGGCCTTGTTGGAGGAAGTGTGTCACTGTGGGATTGGGCTTGGAGATCCTCCTCCTAGCTGTCTGAGGATGTTCAGTTTGTTCTTGGTTTCTCTCGGGTGAAGATGTAGAACTCAGCTCCCCCTACAACATGCCTGCCTGAATGCTGCTATGATGCTATGCTCCTGCCTTGATGATAATGGACTGAACCTCTGAATCTGTAAGCCAGCCCCAATTGAATGTTATCCCTTATAAAACTTACATTGGTCCTGGTGTCTGTTCATAGAAATAAAACACTAACTAAGATAGAAATTGGTACCAGGGACTGGGATATGGCTGTGATAAGCCTGACCATGTGTTTGTTTTTAAGAATGTGGATTTGGGGACTTTGGATTTGAAAATCCAAGGAATGCTTTAAATGGAGCTTAATTGGCTATCTTAGTAGGAATGGGGAAGTCTTTATTACTGAAAGTGATTTGAATTATACTGGCCTGGCCCAAGACGTTTCAGAGGTGAAGAATTTCAGCATATGCTGTAAAGACTGTTTGGGGGGTATTTTGGTGAAGAACATGCCTCTTTCTGTCCTTCTCTGAAGAGTCTACCTGAGGCTAAAGTGGAAAGGCTCAGATTAAGTTCACAAAGGAAGCTTCAGAAAAGTCCATCATAGATTTTGTTTTCTGGGTAAGACTCATGAAGAGCATTTTAATCAAAAAAGGGAAGTTAAGAAACGAAAAATATAAAATATATGGTATTAAAGGGACACCAGGAAGCGAAATGAAGCTGCATCCTGTGTTCAAGGATATTAAATTGAATTAAGGCTCTTGGGGCAAGATCCCACCCAGCTAAGTTAGCTCCAGGCAACTTAGTACAAACCTTTAATCCCAGGAGACAGACATACAGATCTCTAAATCCAAGGTCAATCTACAGAGCAAGATACAAGACAGCCAAAATAGGCAGTGAAAGAGTTAGAAAAGAGGAAGCTAGTGATAATGTAATAGAAAAAGGAGGAGCATGTTTCAACTCTTGCAAGCAGCAGAACTCAGCAGCTTCAGCCATGTGTCTCTGGTTTTATATTCAAGGGAAGGAGACTAATTAGAATATTGATGCTGATTAGCTAGAGCTGAGAAAGAGATCAGCACTACTGAGGTGAAATCTTCTGGGAAGTGTTTTTTGAGAGCTGTGTTCCAGAGATGCCAAGGTTGTATTTCCTGCTGTGGCTGGACTTGGTAATGTGTAAGAAAGGGTCACCTAGGTGGTATTGGTTTTGAAGTCATGAAGGGGTCATGAAGAAAAGCTGAGGCTGGGCATTGTGAGAGGTCGTGGAAGACCATTGTTGACAGTGCACCCTCAGTTGTAATTGATGGCCCAGGACTGAAAGGATCAGGCAAAGGAACTGAGGTTCAGCATCATGAAGAGAGCCTAGGAGAGGCTATTTGTGAAGCCTACATGCAAGAGAAGACCCCAGTGTATTGGAGATGCCAGTACCATGGGATGATCACTAAGAACAACAGCAACAGTGTAGTGTGGATCAACCTGAAGTTAAATTGCTACAGAGGTGGAGAAGTGAAGCCAGCCCTTTGGAGGATCATGTGCAGATCCCAGACATTGAAGCAAGCCATAACATTAAAGCTGCCTTGGAGACCAAAGACGTTAAAGATGCTAGAGTCATGGGTTATCTGCTGAGGAAAGCTGCTAACAGGGAGTAGAACCAGCTTGGGAGAAAGAAATTTGTTGTAGTCAACAAATATGAAAAAGGAGTTGAAGATCTGAAGACTTCTTGGACATCAGACATGGAGATGGCAGAGTTTGAAGTATGCCCAGGTTGTTGCCTATCTTAATTCGGAAATTACAGTTAAGTGACTAGATGGATCTTGGAAGAGACTTTGAAATTTGGACTTTTAACATTGTTGTTACTACTATAGACTATGGGGACTTTGGAAGTTGAAAGAAATGTATTTTTTTATTATGCTTAATTTATGTATGGCGTCCATAGACTCACGTGTTTAAACAAGCCTATGGAGGCCAGGGAGTGGAATGTGATGGTTTGAATATGCTTGGCCCAGGAAGTGGCACTATTGGAAGGTGTGGCCTTGCTGGAAGAAGTTTGCCACTGTGGGGATGGGCTTGGAGACACTCCTCCTAGATGCCTGGAGATGTTCAGTTTGTTCCTGATTTCCCTTTGATGAAGATGTAGAACAGCTCCTCCTACACCATGCCTTCCTGGATGCTGCTATGCTGCTATGTTCCTGCCTTGATGATAATGGACTGAACCTTTGAAACTGTAAGCCAGCCCCAATTAAATGTTGTCCCTTATAAATCTTACCTTGGTCCTGGTGTCTGTTCATAGCAATAAGACCCTAACTAAAAAACTGACTTTTAGAATGTGTTGTACTCCCACCAAGCAAAGGAGACTAAGGTTGTTGAACATTTTTTTAGATAACTCAAAGCCATTAGATATTTGTCAGTAGAGAATTCTTTGTTTAGTTCTGTACACCATTTTAATAAGGTTGCTTCATTCTCTGGAATCTAACTTCTTGAATTATTTCTATATTTTTGATATTAACCCACTATCAGATGTAGGATTGGTAAAGATCTGTTACCAATATGTTGCTTGCCATTTTATCCTAATGACAGCATCCTCTGCCTTACAGAAGCTGTGAAATTTTATGAAGTCCCATTTGCTGATTCTTGATCTTAGAGCATAAGCCACTGGTGTACTGTTCAGAAAATATTCGCCTGTGCCCATTTGTTCAAGGCTCTTCCCTACTTTCTTGTCTATTAATTTCACTGTATCTGGCTTTATGTGTTCATATTAGATACATTTGGATTTTATATTTGTACAAGGAGATAAGAACAGATTAATTGCATTGTTCTAATTGTTAAGCACTAGTTGAACCAGTACCCTTTGTCGAAATGCTATTTATTTCCACTTGATTATTTTAGATTCTTTGTCAAAGATCAAGTGACCCCAGATGTGTGCTTTCAGTTCTGGGTCTTCAATTCTATTTCATTGATCTATCTTCCTGTCTCTATCACTATGGCTCTATAATACAGCTTGAGATTAGGAAAGATGGTTCCACCAGAAGTTCTTTTATTTTTGAGAATAGATCTTGCTATCCTTTTTTCTTTTATTTTGTAATCCAAATGAATGGGCAAAGGGCTTTTTTAACTATGAAGAATGGAGTTGGAATTCAGGTATGAATTGCATTGAACTTGTAGATTGCTTTTGACAAGATGGCCATTTTTCTATATTAATCGTGCCAATCCATGAGCATGGGAGATCTTTCTACATTCTGAGATCTTTTTTAATTACTTTCTTTAGTGACTTGAAGTTCATTTCACACAAATCTTTCACTTGCTTTGTAAAATATCACCAAGTTATTATATATTATTTGTGACTTTAGTGAAATGTGTCATTTCCCTAATTTCTTTCTCAGCCTGTTTATCCTTTGACTAGGAAAAGGCTACTGATTTGTTTGAGTTAATTTTAGATCCAACCACTTGACTGAAGCTTTTTATCTGCTGAAGGAGTTTGAAAGGAAAATTATACAGATTTAAGGTTTAAAAATATAAATTAAAAGAGTAAGTTTCAAAATTCACAGACTCAGGGCTAAACACTGTGAAAAGCAAGTCCAGGCAGCCCTGCCCAGACTAACAGACCATAAAGATAAAGAAAAGGAATGCAGGAACCAGCCCAAGTTATCAGGATTGACTCATAAACCATTTGGCAGGAGGGCACCTTCCCCAGCGTACTCAGAGTCACACTTTAACCAGATGTCCTTCAAACCCTGATAAGCCCCTAACTTCTAAAATCCTGAACGCCCCATTCAGCACGTACTCTTCTGCTGTGTTGTGATCTCACTGCTATGTTTGAATCACTTATAGCCGCACCAACTCTCCCCCTCCCCCTGCTCCTCACCCTATAAAAACCCCTTGCTTCTAAACGTCCGGGTCGAAACCTCTGTCTCCTGTGCAGGATGTGTGTCGGCCCGGAGATCCCCGTAATAGATCTCCGTAATAAACCTCGCCTTTGCTTATTACATCCAAAATGGTCTCTCTGTGTCTGGGGTCTGCGATTTCCCAAGACGTGAGTAAGGGTCTCTCTTCGGGGATCTTTCATTTGGGGGCTCATCCGGGATTGGTGTTTCCTGGGGCACGCCATCCTGAGACTTGAGCTAGGTTCTTTCAATTTCTGTGCTTGAATTTTGGCGTCAGTTAAGTAAACTATTCTATCATCTACATATGGTGATGCTTTCACTTTTTCCTTTCCAATTTGTATACATTTGAGCACCCTTTGTTGTCTAATTACTACAGTTAGGACTATGAGTACTGTATTGAATAGGTAGGGAGGGAGCATAATTTTAATGGGATTGCTTCTAGTTTATCTCTATTTGATAATGGTTTGCTGTATAATGCTTTTACTTTGTTTAGGTATGGGCCTTGAATTCCTAATATTTCCAAGACTTTTCCATGTAGGGGTGTTGAATTTTGTCAAATGCTTTCTCAGCATCTAATGAGATGATTATGTCTTTGTGTGTGTCTGTGTGTGTGTGTGTGTGTGTGTGTGTGTGTGTGTGTGTGTTTCATGGTGGATTACGTTAATGGATTTCTCTATATTGAATTATCCCTGCATCCCTAGGATGAAGACTACTTGATTATGGTAGATGACTGTTTTGATGTGTTTCTGGATTTGTTTTGTGAGATTTTATTGTGTATTTCTATGTCGATATTCATAAGAGAAATTGGTCTGAAGTTCTCTTTGTTTGTTGGGGCTTTGTGTGGTTTAGCTATAAGGGTAATTGTGGCTTCAAAGAACAAATTGGTTAGTCTTCCTTTTGTTTGGAATTGTTTGAAAAGTATTGGTATTAGGTATTCTTTGAAGGTCTGATAAAATTCTTCACTAAACCCATCGGGTCCTGATTTTTTTGTTGTTGTTTTGGTTTTTTTTTTTTTTTTGTTAGATTGTTTTTTTGTTTTTTGTTTTTTTTTTTATTTTTTGCTTTTTGTTTTTTGGGTTTTGTTTTTTTTTTTTTGTTTTGTTTTTTTGTTTTTTTTGGTTAGAGGACTTTAATGACTGCTTCTATTTCTTTGGTAGTTATGAGACTCTTGGTTTATCTTTTCTGATTTAACTTGAGTACATGGCATCTTTCTAAAAAATTGTCCATTTCATCCTGATTTGCCAGGTTTGCTGATTATAAGATTTTCTCGTATGTTCTGATGATTTTTTTAATTTCCTCAGTTTCTGTTGTTATGTCTCCCCTTTCATTTCTTAATTATTAATTTGGATACTGTCTCTGTGCTCTTTATTTTGTACTTATTTACTTTACATCCCATTCAATGACCCCTACCATTCTTCTCCTCCCACAACCCTTTCACCCACCTCCACCAAGTAATTGGGTAATGCCTGTATATCCCTTCACCCAGGCACTTCAAGTCTCTGCCACTCTACAGCCTTGCTCTTTCACTTAAGTTAGACATATCCTAGCTAAAACATTTCCTATTTACAGGCAACAGCTTTTGGGATAGAAACCACTCTACTTGTTGAGAACACATGAAGATCAAGCTTCACAGCTGCTACATGTGTGCATGGGGCCCTAGATACAACACATGTATGTTTTTGGTTGGTGGTTCAGAATCTGAGATCCCCAAAATCCAGCTTAATTGACTCTGTTGGTCTTACTATGCCGTTCTTACCAAAATCTTCCTCATATTGTTCTAAAAGAGTCTGGAAACACCATCCATTGTTTGGCTGTGGTTCTCTGCATCCTTGAGTCAGCTGCTAGGTAGAGACTCTCAGTGTACAACATGTTTCTGTGTGCAAGCATTATCCTGTATTGATAACAGTGTCAGGAAAGGGTGATTGCCCAGGGGATGCATCTCAATTTGAACTGGTTATTGTTTGGCCTCACTCTCTGCTCCATTACCAGGGCCTGCATTTCTTGCAGACAGGATTAATTTGAAGTCAAAAGTTTTGTGGGAGGGTTGGTGACTCTATCACAACCACTTGGGTACCTGTCTAGATAAATAAGGTGTTGTCTTCATGTTCTATATACCCAAAGTTGAAAATCACAACTGAGGTTACTTCCATTGGTTATTGGGCTCTCCCAAGTCTCAGTTTAATCTTAGAGATGCCCCCACCTCCTCAACCCTCAGCAGTTACTGATTTCCATTCATTTTAATGACTCCATAGCCATATGTCCTATACTTCCCCCATCTGATACTGATGCTGGAAACATTTAAACATATGAATTTTTAAAGTCACTCTCTTACATATGGAAGTCACTAACATTTTCAACATTATAGAAGAGATAGAGGTAATTATTGATATTTTATGTAGTTATCACTAATAACGTTCCATTTTACAAGACAAAGGATGCCAAAGAAGCCAATAACATGAGATTCTGCTATTTGTTGACATCATTTCATATGAACAATTTCTCCTGAATATGATATATATTACACACACACACACACACACACACACACACACATACACATACACACCCTTGGATTTCATTAGAGGGTCAGGAATGTCTGAAATTTAAATTAGACTCCAACTAAGGAAGGTACCATAGAAGAATGGAAAAGCATATGCGAACTAGAGGTTGTGTGATGAGACACTACTATTAGCTGAAATATCTGCCTAACAGAATTTCTTTTCTGGAAGATGAAACATGTCCATCATATATGGCCCCTGACAACTTCCGGTCTACACCTTAGCAACTGGAGTGAACCAAGGTTTCTGGTTCCCTACCAAATCCAGCAACACTCAGAGAATTCTTGATTCCCAGGATCTCTGACACACTGAATTTTAGATGTGGCCATAACTTCTACCACAACACCCAGCATCCCTGGAAACCCCTGGGATCCAAAGATGCATGAACTCTTGCCCAGACAGAATCACTGTTACTCTGTATCATATCTGTGTCCAGACTATATTCATGGTGCTGTCTCCCCATTCCCTCTCAAAAACCAGAGGAAGCTTGACTCCCATGAGTGCTGACACACCCAGGATTACAGGACCTCATTACCACAGAGCACACCCAAAGTTCTGGCTCCCTACTCACTCCTTCAACACCCAGATGATGCTTGACTCCCAAGAATCCAGCTACACCCCGAATCACAAGATCACAGGAGCCAGAAACACCAGGATCTCAGGAACTCAGAGGAAGCTTGACTCCCAGGATCCCAGCCACATCCAGGATCTCAGGATCACAGAATCCTAGAATCAAAGAATCACAGACAGCTTAACTCCCAGGACCTCTGACAAAACCAGGCTCACAGGATGTACAGACTCCAGTCAGAAACAGAAAGACCAGTTAGCACTAGAGATACCCAAATGGCAAGAGGCAAACAAAATAACATAAGCAACAGAAACTAATGTTATGAAATATCAGATCATGTCAGAGCCTCCTAGGTTTGACCCCTGCTGAGCCTGGCTGATTCATGTGGAACCGACACACCTGGGCCACACCTGGGCCACACCTGGGCCACACCTGGGCCACACCTGGGCCACACCTGGGCCACACCTGGGCCACACCTGGGCCACACCTGGGCCACACCTGGGCCACACCTGGGCCACACCTGGGCCACACCTGGGCGGTGGTCAATTCGCTCCTGCCTTTTGCTTTCTCGGCCTTTGTCCTTGAGATTTAGGCTGGGCTTCTTGGATTTCTCCCTAATTAATTCAGGTCACATAGTTGGTCTTTTGTTACTGAAGTCACAAGCCAGGAAGCCACTAGCCAGGGATTCCCACTGTGCTTCCCAGATATTTTCTACCTGGGGAACTTGGGTATATAAATGGTGAATAAAGCTACAGAAGTCTCTCTTCCTCTTCTGGCTTGACACAAATAACCTGTGTGTGTGTGTTTCTTTAATCCCACAGGCTTTCGCCCGATGTGGCCATGGAGCACCAACAAGAACATATTTCTCCCATGACAGCAAGCCCTGAATATCCAAGCACACATGAAAAGCAAGATTCAGATTAAAAATCCCATCTCATGAATATGATAGAAAACTTTAAGAAGGACATAAACAACTTCCTTTAAAAAATACAGGAGAACACAGGTAAACAAGTAGAAGCTCTTAAACAGGAAACACACGAATCCCTTAAAAATACAGAAAAAAAGAATACAAGAGATAGAGGAGAGAGCATCAGGTTTAGAAAATACCATAGAAGACATTGACATAACAGTTAATGGAAATACAAAAAACACAAAGCTCCCAAGTCAGAACATTAAAGAAATTCAGGACATAATGAAAATACCAAAGTAAGAAGTGTAGGTATAGAAGAGAGCAAAGACTCCCAATTAAAAGTGCCAGTAAAATTCTTCAAAGAAATTATAGAAGAAAACTTCCCTAACCAAAAGAAAGAAACCTCCAGAAACATACAAGAAGTTTACAGAACACCAAAGAGATTGGATCCAGAAAAGAAATTCCTCCTGTCGTGTAGTAATAAAAACATCAAGTGCACAGAACAAAAAAAATTTTAAAAAGTAATAAGGGAAATGGTGAAGTAACATATAACGTCAGATCTATCCTAAATATACCCGAGTTTTCAGCAGAGACTCAAAAAACAAAAGATCTTGGGCAGATGCTATAGTGACATTTAAACAACAAAAATGCCAGCTCAGGCTAGGACAGCCGGCAAAACTCTCAATAACCATAGAGGGAGAAACCAAGATATTCCATGACAAAAACAAACAAAAAAAATCAAAAAACAAACAAAAAAACCACGTTAAAAATACCCTTCCACAAATCCAGGCATAAAATGAAATGAATAATAGAAGGAAAACTACAACACAAGAAGGGAGACTACACCCGAGAAAAGCCAAGAAATTAATCTTCACACAGCAAACCCAAAAAGAAGATAGCCACAGAAGCTTAAGCCACGTCTAACAACAAAAATGAAAACAAGCAACAATCATTGTACTATAATATCTCTCAACATCAATAGAATCAACTCCATAATAAAAAGACATGGACTAACAGGCTGGATATGTACACAATGCCTAGCATTTTGCTGTATAAAAGAAAGATACCTCAGTGACAAAGACAGACCCTACCTTAAAGAAAATAACTGGAAAAACTTCTTCCAAGCAAATGGTCCCATGAAACAAGCTGAGGTAGCCATTCTAATATTAAAAAAAAATCAATGTTCAGTGAAAAGCTATCAAAAAAGATAAGGAAAGGCTCTTCATACTCATCAAAGGAAAAATCTGCCAAGATTTCAATCAATTCTGAGCATCTATGCTCCTAATGCAAGGGCAAACACATTCCTCAAAACAAAACCATTACTAACACTCAAATACACCTTGTACCTCACACACTAAGAGTGGGAGACTTCAATACCACACTCTCAACAATGGAAAGATCATGCAAACAGAAACTAAACAGAGACACAGTGAAACTTACAGAAGTCATGAAACAAATGGATTTATTATATACCTATACAACATCTCATCCTAAAACAAAAGTATATACCTTCTTCTCAGCACCTTATGGCACCTTCTCCAAAATTGACCATGTAATCAGACAAAAAACAGCCTCAACTGATGCAAGAAAACTGAAATAATTCCATGCATACTATCAGATCACCAAGGACTAAGGGTGGTCTTCATTGACAAAAAAGAAAATAAAAAACAAACAAACAAAATAACCAATCAACCAACCAATTAAACAAACAAACAAACAAAATAGAAAGCCCACATACACATGGAAGGTGAACAATGCTCTACTCAATGATAATTTGGTAAAGGGAGAAATATAGAAAAAATTAAGGACTTTTTAGAATTTAATGAAAATGAAGGAACAACAAAGCCAAATTTATGGAAAACAATGAAAGCAGTGCTAAGAGGAAAACAGAGCTCTGAGTGCCTCCATAAAATATTTGAAGAAGGCATGCACCAACAGATTAACAGCACAGCTAATAGTTCTAGAACAAAAAGAATCAAATACATCTTAGAGGAGTAGAGTTCAGGAAATAAACAAAATTTGGGCTAAAATCAAACAAGAAGAAACAAAGTGTGCTATAGGAAGAATCAACAAAACCAGGAGCTAGTTCTTTGAGAAAATAAGCAAGATAGATAAACCCTTAGCCAGACTGACCAGAAGGCACAGAGACAGTATCCGAATTAACAAAATCAGAAATGAAATGGAGAAATAGCAAAAGAATCTGAGGAAATTAAAACAAAAATATATGAGGTCATATCCCAAAGCCTGTACTCAAAACCAGAAAATGTAAATGAAATGAATGATTTTTCTACACAGATACCAGGTACCAAAGTTAAATCAAGACCAGATAAATCATTTAAAACTTCCTATATCCCCTTACAGAAATAGGAGCAGTCATGAAAAGTCTCACAATGATAAAAAGCAAAGAGCCAGATGGTTTTGGTGCAGAGTTCTATCAGACATTCAAAGAAGACTTATTACCAATACTTTTCAAACTATTCCATAAAATGTAAAGAAAAGGAATACTACCCCAGTAAGTTCTATGAAGGCATAATTACATTAATACATAAACCAAACAAAGACCCTAAAAAAGACAGAGAACATCAGACCAATATTCCTCACTAATTTTGATGCAAAAATACTCAATAAACTTCTTGCACACTGAACTCAAATGACAATTCACCATGATTAAGTAGGCTTCCAAAGAATACAAGAATGGTTCAATATAGAGATATCTATCAACACAATCCACTATATGAAGAAAACGCAATAAAAAAAAAATACATGATCATGTAATTATATGCTGAAAACGCCTTTGACAAAAAATATCACCCCTTTATGTTAAAAGTCTTGGAGAGATCAGGAATTCAATGTTCATACATGAACATAATAAAATCAATATACAGCAAACCAATAGCCAAAATAAAACTAAATTGAGAGAAACGTGAAACAATCTTATGATTGGGCACAAGAAAATGCTGTCCTCTCTCCACTTCTTTACTCGATATAGTATTGAATTTCTAGCCAGAGCAGATAGGCAACAAAAGGAGATCCAAGAGATACAGGTTGGAAAGGAAGAAGTTAAGATATCACTATTTGCCAATGATGTGATAGTATTCATAGGCAACCAAAAAAATTCATGATAGAACTCATATATGTTATAAACAACTTCAGCAACTTGCCTGGGTACAAAATTAATTCCAATAAATCAGTAGTTTTTGTCTATTCAAAGGATAAACAGGCTGACAAAGGAATTAGGAATTCTTTACATTAGAAAGAAATAATATAAAATATGGTGGTGTGATTCTAATCAAACAATTGAAAGATCTGTATGACAAGAATTTCAAGTCTCTGAAAAGACAATAAAAGAAGACTGATGATAAAAAGATCTTCCATTATTAGCCCAAATGCTCGAATTACCCTAGATGCACAGAACACATGAAACCCAAGGAGGACGACCAAAATGTGAGTGCTTCACTCCCTCTTTAAAAGGGGAACAAGAATACCCTTAGGAGTGGGTAGGGAGGCAAAGTTTAGAACAGAGGCTGAAGGAATGCCCATTCAGAGCCCGCCCCACATGTGGCCCATATATATACAGCCACCAAATTATATAAGATGGATGAAGCAAAGAAGTGCAGGCTGACAGGAACCGGATGTAGATCTCTCCTGAGAGACACAGCCAAAATATGGCAAATACATAGGCAAATGCCAGCAGCAAACCACTGAACTGAGAATGGGTCCCCCATTGAAGGAATCTTAGAAAGGATTGAAAGAGCTTGAAGGGGCTTGAGACCCCATATGAACAACAATGCCAAGCAACCAGAGCTTCCAGGGACTAAGCCACTACCCAAAGACTATACATGGTCTGACCCTGGGCTCCACCTGCATAGGTAGCAATGAATAGCCTAGTAAGGGCACCACCGTAAGGGAAGCCCTTGGTCCTACCAAGAAGGAACTCCAGTGAACGTGATTGTTGAGGGGAGGGCAGTAATTCGGGGAGGATGTGGAGGGGAACACCCATATAGAAGGGGAGGGGGAGGGGTTGGGGGATATTTGCCTGGAAACCGGGAAAGGTAGTAACAATTGAGATGTAAATAAGAAATACCCAATTTAATAAAGATGGAGAAAAAATAAATCTTCCATGGTCATGGTTCAGCAAGATTAACATAGTAAAAGTGGCCATCTTACCAAAAGCAATCTACAGATTCATGGTAATACCCATCGAAATACTAACACAATTCTTTACAGAGAAATAAAGAGCAATCCTCAAATTCATCGGGAATAACAAAAACCCATGATTGATAACAGACTAGTATTAATAATGTCATGGATTGGTCCAAAGAATGAGTCTCAGTTTGTCCCAGTTATTGCTTGGCTGTTTGCAGTTTCTGATCCATCTTCTGTCCCTGTATTTCTTACAGACAGGCTTAGTTTTGTTTTAATAGTTGTTTTTTCAGTCAATTGATGTCCCTATCATTCCAATGGGGTTCTTTCCTGGCTACTGGAAGTAGCCTCTTCACGTTCTATATCCACAGTGCTCTGAGTCCCAGCTAAGGAAACCACCATTGATTCTTGGGTGCTTCACTCATCACTCATCTGTGTCTCTTCCTGGAGATGCCCCTTACCATCCCACCCATGTTGTTGCTGATTTTTATTATTTCTCATGGTCATCTGGCCATCCATCCTGTCTCTGTTCACACTGATCCTGTATTCCCTGCATTACCCTCTTGCAAATAGCCATCCAGGAGAGGCTAAAATCTAGCAGGTGATCTTCCTGAGATGGGTCTGCCTTGGATTAAAATCTACAATGTATTTGCTCCTATAGAAAGGGCCCATCAGAATTTTGTTTCAAAAATACCTGCTATTAATATGCTCATAATTATATATCATCGGTAGGTATTAGCCCACCTATTTGAGCAGATCTCTGCAGAACAACAAAATGAATTATCTTGTAATGATGCTATATAGACAAATAGTTGTCTTCTTAATTCCTAATGATGATCCTATAATATTTCCTAAAATCGTATCAGTAATTATAAAGCTCTTATATAATAGCATTGCTATTAAATTCTGATAGTCAAAACTGAAATGAGAACTCTGCTACTCTTCAATTTTCATTAAATTGCTTCTGATATAGTAAGCAAGCATCTATTACTCAGAGCACATTCTAAGAGTTTATAAAACCATTAGCCAAAGGTCATAAAAAGAGAACTAACAGTTTTTTGGAGGTCCAAGTACAGATGATCAAGTATTAACTAGGTTTATCTATACAAAACTTCACTAATACCTTAGTCACAAAAGTTATAGGTTTGAATTCTGCATGAACCTGTATAGCTGGTGAGAGGTGATGAATAGTTAGCCATATTATTACTCCTAATGGATATACATGTAAATATTTTCAGTTGTGAACTTATTTCATTTATGATTTGAATTTATGTGTAAGATTGAGATAAAATTTATCACGAGATTATGTATTATGAAAGATGTATAAGTGCTGAGGACTAATCTTCATTTCTCTTAAGCTCTATTCTCTTTTCTTAGAGAACTTTCATAGGAAACATTTTAGTGAGTATGTGGAAATAAAGATTCAAATCACTTTTCAATGTGTCCGCATTTCTTTGTGAAATTGTAACTAGCAGACTGGAAGTTAGAAAGAAAAGATTACATTTATTAATCCTCTGCTGTTTTTCTCTTTCATTTATGTATCTATTTACATTTCAAATGTTTTCCCTCTTCCCTTTTAATCCCCATATCTTCTCCCTTGTCCCCCTGCTTCTATGAGGGTGCTTTCCCACCTACCAACCCCTCCTGCCTCAGCACCCTATCATTCCCCTAGGATGGGTTATTAAGCTTCCACAAGATCAAGGGGCACCCTCCCACTGATGAGAGATAAGGTAATCCTCTGATACATATGCAGTGAAGCCCTAGGTCTTTGCATGTGTACTTTTTGGTTGGTGGTTTAGTTGCTGGAAGTTATGGAGAGTCCATTTGTTTGATATTATTGTTTTTCCAATGTGGTTGCTAACTCCCTCAGCTCCTCCAGCCCTTCCCCTAACTCCTCCATTAGGGTCTGATAATTGCCTGCGTGCATCTGCATCTGTATGTGTCAGGCTCTGGAACAGGCTTTTGGGGGACAGATATACTGCTTACTGACAGCTTCTGTTAGCAAGTGCTTCTTGGCATCAGCAATAGTATCTGGCTTTTGTAGCTGCAGATGGGATGGTTCCCTAGGTGGGGCAATATCTGGATGGCCTTTCCTCAGGCTTTGCTCCACCCTTTGTTCTTTTGAAAGGAGCCTATAGTTTTTATGAATGGTTTCAAAACATTGAATTCACATTGAGTATCATGACAAAATCAGCATAATTGATTGAAACCAAGAGTGCTGCATAATATGTGTTGTAACCAATACATATTAAAGGCATATCTGTGGTTATTAATTAGCCATGTGATATACCACCATATAAACTGTTATAATTAAATGACGCTTTATACTTTATTTGCTTTTACCTACATAACATTTTTATTGGATATTTTATGTGTTTACATTTCAAATGTTATTTCCTTTCCCAGGAACTCCCTCTTCCATCCCCCTGCCCTGCTTCTGTGAGGATGCTCTCCCTCCCACCCACCAACTCCCACCTCAACACCCTGTCATTTCTCTACAAAGGGAGAAAGAACCTTCACAGGACCCAGGTCTTTTCTTCCTATTGATGCCAAACAATGCCATCCTCTGCTACATATGTGGCTGAAGCCATGGGTCCCCCCTTATGTACTCTTTGATTGATAGTTTAATCCTTTGGAACCCTGGGGTGTCTGGTTAGTTGATATTGTTGTTATTCCTATGGCGTTGCAAACCTTTTGTGCTCCTTCAGATCTTTCTCTAATTCATCCATTGAGATCCCCATCCTCAATCTGATGGTTAGCTGCAAGCATCTTAATCTGTCTCAGTAGGGCTTTTTTTAGAGCCTCTTAGTAGACATCCATCTCAGGCTCCCATTAGCAAATATTTCTTGGCATCAGCAATATTTTCTGGGATTTGTGGGTGCTTATGGGATAGACTCCAAGGTAGGGCAGTCTCTGGATGGCATTTCCTTCAGGCTCTGCTCTACCCTTTGTCCCCACATTTCCTTTTGATGGGCAACTCTGGATTAATAGCTTTGATATGTGTGGTTAGCTCCATCCTTCAACTGGGTGTCATGCCTATACACTGGGTATGATCTCTAGAGATTCTCTTTACCCTTTGTTAGCTATTCTGGATAATATCATTCCTGTTGATTCCTGGGAACCTCTTGGATTCCTGGCATCAGGGACTTTCTAATGGTTGCCCTCACTTCCATATCACCCACTACTACACACCTCTCTTCACTATCCTAACCTCAAATTCTCCCCTGTCTCCTCCCACACCTGATCCTGGAAACTTTCTCTGTCACCCTTCTCTCTCACTTACAGAACCCTCCCTCTACCTTATTTGGTTATTTTCTTCCTCCTCAGTAAGACTGAAGCATCTAGACTTTGGACTTAATTCTTGGGTTTCATATGCTCTGTGAATTGTATTGTAGGTACTCTGAGTTATGCAGTTATCTAAACCCAACAATGAAAAAGAACTTCAGACCAATTGCCCTCATGAATATTGATGTAAATATACTCAATAAGAATATAATGGTGAAGGGACCGACCAGATAAACAGTTCTCTGCACCCAAATCCCGTGGGAGGGAGAGCTAAACCTTCAGAGAGGCAGACACGCCTGGGAAACCAGAAGAGACTACACACGGCCCACATCTCTGACTCCAGAGGAAAACACCAAATGCCATCTGGAAGCCTGGTGCACAGAAGCTCCCGGAAAGGGTGGCACAGATCTTCCTCGGTGCTGCCGCGGTGGAGAGCTCATAAGCAAAAGCCCATGAGCAAACTTGAGCCTCGGGACCGCAGGGAAGACCAACTTTTCTGCTGCAAGCGACCTGTCTGGTGGCCTTGGGACACACGGAGGAAAAATTCTTCTAGGACCGGACACTTCCTGTTTTTAGCGGGAGTCCCAATCTCGTGTTCCCTGCCTCTAGCTCACTGTTCCCAAACCCCTTGGGAGAGAGAGCTCACCGCCCAGACAGGTGGGCACTCCAGAGACTGCAGAGCAGAAGAGAACACCAACACTGACCACGCCTGCCCACATCCATGGACCAAGAGGAAACTGTATACGGCCTCTGGGTTCCCTTGGATAAGGGCACAGGACGAGGAAATCTGCTGCTTCTGAGACACCACCAGAACCTGAAGGGACCAACCAGATAAACAGTTCTCTGCACCCAAATCCTGTGGGAGGGAGAGCTAAACCTTCAGAGAGGCAGATACGCCTGGGAAATCAGAAGAGATTACACTCGGCCCACATCTCTGACTCCAAAGGAAAACACCAAATGCCATCTGGAAGCCTGGTGCATGGAAGCTCCCGGAAAGGGCAGCAGAGTTGTTCCTGGTTGCTGCCGCCACAGAGAGCTCATAAGCAACACCCCACAGGCAAACTTGAGCCTCAGACCACAGGTAAGAAAACATCCAGCTCCAAGCCACCTGCCTGGTGACCTCAAGACATAGGCCCACAGGAACAGCTGAAGACCTGTAGATAGGAAAAACTACAGGCCCGAAAGCAGAACACTCTGGCCACATAACTGGTTGAAAGAAAACAGGAAAACAGGTCTACAGCACTGTTGACACACAGGCTTATAGGACAGTCTAGTCACTGTCAGAAATAGCAGAACAAAGTAACACTAGAGATAATCTGAAGGCGAGAGGCAAGCGCAGGAACCCAAGCAAGAGAAACCAAGACTACATGGAATCATTGGAGCTCAATTATCCCACCAAAGCAAACATGAAATATCCAAACACACCAGAAAAGCAAGATCTAGTTTCAAAATCATATTTGATCATGATGTTGGAGGACTTCAGGAAAGACATGAAGAACTCCCTTAGAGAAACACAGGAAAACATAAATAAACAAGTAGAAGACTACAGACAGGAATCAAAAAATCCCTGAAAGAATTATAGGAAAACATAAAAGCCTATATTCAAAAAACTCAAAAATCTCAGGAAATGGACAATTTCCTAGACAGATACCAGGTACCGAAGTTAAATCAGGAACAAATAAACCAGTTAAACAACCCCATAACTCCTAAGGAAATAGAAGCAGTCATTAAAGGTCTCCAAACGAAAAAGAACCCAGGTCCAGACGGGTTTAGTACAGAATTCTATCAGACCTTCATAGAAGACCTCATACCAATACTATCCAAACTATTCCACAAAATTGAAACAGATGGAGCACTACCGAATTCCTTCTATGAAGCCACAATTACTCTTATACCTAAACCACACAAAGACCCAACAAAGGAAGAGAACTTCAGACCAATTTCCCTTATGAATATCGACGCAAAAATACTCAAACCAAATCCAAGAGCACATCAAAACAATCATCCACCATGATCAAGTAGGCTTCATCCCAGGCATGCAGGGATGGTTTAATATACGGAAAACCATCAACGTGATCCATTATATAAACAAACTAAAAGAACAAAACCACATGATCATTTCATTAGATGCTAAGAAAGCATTTGACAAAATTCAACACCCCTTCATGATAAAAGTCCTGGAAAGAATAGGAATTCAAGGCCCATACCTAAACATAGTAAAAGCTATATACAGCAAACCAGTTGCTAACATTAAACTAAATGGAGAGAAATTTGTAGCAATCCCACTAAAATCAGGGACTAAACTAGCCTGCCCATTTGCTCCCTACTTATTCAATATATTTCTTGAAGTTCTAGTCAGAGCAATCAGACAACAAAAGGAAATCAAGAGGATACAGATTGGTAAAGAAGAAGTCAAAATATCACTATTTGCAGATGATATGATAGTATATTTAAGTGATCCCAAAAGTTCCACCAGAGAACTACTAAAGCTGATAAACAACTTCAGCAAAGTGGCTGGGTATAAAATTAACTCAAATAAATCAGTAGCCTTCCTCTACACAAAAGAGAAACAAGCAGAGACAGAAATTAGGGAAACAACACCGTTCATAATAGACCCAAATAATATAAAGTACCTCGGTGTGACTTTAACCAAGCAAGTAAAAGACCTGGACAATAAGAACTTCATGTCTCTGAAGAAAGAAATTGAAAAAGACCTCAGAAGATGGAAAGATCTCCGATTCTCATGGATTGGCAGGATTAATATAGTAAAAATGGACATTTTATCAAAAGCAATCTACAGATTCAATGCAATCCCCATCAAAATACCAATCCAATTCTTCAAAGATTAGACAAAACAATTTGCAAATTCATCTGGAATAACAAAAAACCCAGGATAGCTAAAACTATTCTCAACAATAAAAGGACTTCAGGGGGAATCACTATCCCTGAACACAAGCAGTATTACCAAGCAATAGTGATAAAAAACTGCATGGTATTGGTACAGAGATAGACAGGTAAGACCAATGGAATAGAATTGAAGACCCAGGAATGAACCCACACACATATGGGCACTTGATTTTTGACAAAAGATCCAAAACCATTCAATGGAAAAAAGATAGCTTTTTCAGGAAATGGTGCTGGTTCAATTGGAGGTCAGCATATAGAAGAATGCAAATCGATCCATGCTTATCACCCTGTACAAAGCTTAAGTCCAAGTGGATCAAGGCCCTCCACATCAAACCAGACACACTCAAACTAATAGAAGAAAAAGTGGGGAAGCATCTCGAACACATGGGCACTGGAAAAAATTTCCTGAACAAAACACCAATGGCTTATTCTCTAAGATCAAGAATCGACAAATGGGATCTCATAAAACTGCAAAGCTTCTGTAAGGCAAAGGACATTGTGGTTAGGACAAAATGGTACCCAACAGATTGGGAAAAGATCTTTACCAATCATACAACAGATAGAGGGCTTACATCCAAAATATACAAAGAACTCAAGAAGTTAGACCGCAGGGAGTCAAATAACCCTATTAAAACATGGGGTTCAGAACTAAACAAAGAATTCACAGGTGAGGAATGCTGAATGGCTGAGAAACACCTAAAGAAATGTTCAACATCTTTAGTCATAAGGGAAATGCAAATCAAAACAACCCTGAGATTTCACCTCACACCAGTGAGAATGGCTAAGATCAAAAACTCAGGTGACAACAAATGCTGGCGAGGACGTGGAGAAAGAGGAACACTCCTCCATTGTTGGTGGGATTGCAGACTGGTAAAATCATTCTGGAAATCAGTCTGGAGGTTCCTCAGAAAATTGGACATTAAACTAACTGACGATCCAGCTATACCTCTCTAGGGCATATACCCAAAAGATGCCCCAACTTATAAAAAAGACACGTGCTCCACTATGTTCATAACAGCCTTATTTATAATAGCAAGAAGCTGGAAAGAACCCAGATGCCCTTCAACAGAGGAATGGATACAGAAAGTGTGGTACATCTACACAATGGAATATTATTCAGCTATCAAAAACAATGCCTTTATTAATTTCATAGACAAATGGCTGGAACTGGAAAATATCATTCTGAGTGAGGTACCCCAATCACCGAAAAACACATATGGTATGCACTCATTGATAAGTGGCTATTAGCCCAAATGCTTGAATTACCCTAGATGCATAGAACACATGAAACTCAAGAAGGATGATCAAAATGTGAATGCTTCACTCCTTCTTTAAGAGGGGGAACAAGAATACCCTTGGCAGGGAATAGAGAGGCAAAGATTAAAAGAGATACAGAAGGAATACCCATTCAGAGCCTGCCCCACATCTGGCCCATACATATACAGACACCCAATTAGACAAGATGGATGAGGAAAAGAAGTGCTGGCAGACAGGAGCCAGATGTAGATTTTTCCTGAGAGACACAGCCAGAATACAGCAAATACAGAGGCAAATGCCAGCAGCAAACCACTGAACTGAGAATAGGACCCCCGTTGAAGGAATCAGAGAAAGAACTGGAAGAGCTTGAAGGGGCTCGAGATCCCTTATAAACAGCAATGCCAAGCAACCAGAGCTTCCATGGACTAAGCCACTACTTAAAGACTATATATGGACTGACCCTGGACTCTGACCTCATAGGTAGCAATGAATATCCTAGTAAGATCACCAGTGGAAGGGGAAGCCCTTGGTCCTGCTAAGACTGAACCCCCAGTGAACATGATTGTTGGGGGGAGGGCGGCAATGGGTTGAGGTGAGGAGGGGAACACCCATAAAGAAGGGGAGGGGGAGGGATTAGGGGGATGTTTGCCCAGAAACCGGGAAAGGGAATAACATTGAAATATAAATAAGAAATACTCAAGTTAATAAAAAAAATAAAAAAATTAAAAAAAAGAATATAACGAACTGAACCCTAACCCTAACCCTACCCTAACCCTATCCCCAACACTAACCCTAACCCTAACCCTAACCCTAACCCTAACCCTATCCCTAACCCTAACCTAAACCTAAACCTAAAAGAAAAAAAAAAAGAACATCACAAACAGAATCCAATAACACAGCAAAATGATCATTCATGATGATCGTGTAACCTTCATTCAAGGGATGGTTCAAAATATAGAAATCCATCTAGTTAATCCCATATATAAATATACTCAAATATAAAAAAAACAAAAACACAACCACATGATCATATCATTAGATGCTGGAAAGGCCTGTGACAAAATAATGCACCCCTTCGTATTAAAAGTATTGCAGAGATCAGAATCTCACAATCCATTCCTAAATATAATAAAAGCAATTTAGAGCAAACCAATAGCTAAAATCAAACTAAATGGAGAGAAATGTGAAACAATCCTAATAAAATCAGGGGCAATACAACGCTGTTCACTCTCTCCCTATATTTTAATTATAGTATTTAAAGTTCTAGCCATAACAATTAGGCAAGAAAAGGAGATCAAATGGTTGCAAATTGGAAAGGAAGAAGTCAAGATATCACTATTTGTGAATGATACGATCATAAGCAATCTGTTGCTGTTTTATGAGGAGGTGCAAAATAGTTTATTTTCACAGAGAAATTCAGAAGGCAGGTCATCTACTGAAGCAAATTGACAGACTTGAGATAGGTAAATTATTTAATTTTTAAACTGCAACCCTAAGTATTTTGTAAGACCAAATCTTACCTCCCGCTGATGATTTTCCCCCTCTGCTGCCTCAAGAAGAACCAAGAAGAAAGAAGAAAATCTGGGGATGGGCCACAGCACCTTCTCCATTCCCTCTTTAACCCAGTTCCCTACCTCCATCTACCTTTTATGAATCTTTTATTCCCTCTTCTAAATGAGACTCAAATGTCCTTACTTGGTCCTTATTCCTTGTTTAGCTTCCTTGGGTCTGTGGAATTTAGCATGGGTATCCTCTATTTTATGGCTAATATCCATTGATAAGTGAATATGTACCAACTCTGTCATTTGCAATACCTCACTTGGCATGATATTCTTAGGATCTATCAATTTGCCTACCAAATTCACAATGCCATTGTTTTTAATAGCTGAATTGTATTCCATTGTGTAGATGTACCACATTTTCTTTATCCATTGCTCAGTTAACGAACATCTAGATTGTTTCCAGTTTCTGGCTATTATGATTAATGCTCCTATGAAAAAAGTTGTGTAAGTGTCTTTATAGGATGGTAGAACATCTTTAAAATATATGCCTAGGAATAGTATAGCTAACTCTTGAGATAGAAATATTCCCAGGTTTCTGAGAATTCACCAAATTTCTCTCCAAAGTATCTGTGCAAGTTTGGTTCTTCGTAGTATTACCCAAGAAAATTAAGTGAGGAAACTAAGTGACCAAACCTAGGGGGGGGAGGAGCATTTGATTTCTCCTTCAGTAAAGTTTTGTGGATATAACCTAGCAAAAACCAGGCATGAAGTATATACATCTTATGCTAAATCTTTTAATGTGCAGGTGTGGCACTTACACTTGCCTGAGAAGCCATGGATTCTCAACCAATTCATGATACTATTAATATTACTGTTATGCTTGCAGATAAGAGCTTACTATAACTGTCCTCTGAAATATTCCATACAGCAGTAGACCAAAACAGATGCAGAGGCTCACAACAGAATACTGTAGAGAGCTACCAGAGTCTTGTCGAAGATTGGGGGATGGAATTGAAGAAGCTTGATGTGACAAGGAAACAAGATCTACAGTCACATAACCTGGGACCACAGGGATCAAAGAGACTAAACTCCTAACAAAAGAGTATGCAGGGGCTTAACTAAGGCCATATACACTTATGTAGTAGATGTACAAATTAGTCTTCATGTAGCCTACCCAACAATTGGAGTGGGGGCTGTCCCTAAATCTGTTTTCTGTCCACGTATCCTGTTCCATTAATTGGGCTGCCTAGTCTGGCTTCAGTGGAATAGATTGTGCCTGGTGTTGTAGTGATGTGATATGGCTGGGGGGAAGGGGGTAATAATAAAGTATCCTCCCCCTTCTATGTAAAAGAAGGGGGGCTAAGAGGGAGAGGTTGTGTAAGGGGCTAGGAGGATGTAGTCTTTGATCCCGATGTAAAGCTATGAAATCAATTGGAATAAAAAGAAAAAGGTTAATATTTTCACCAAAGAAATCCAGAGTAGGAGATTACTACTCAATCATTGTTGCAACATAGGACAGGAATCAGGAAAGAAGAATCCTAGAAGCAAAACCAGATGTTGAAACCATAGAGGAACTCTGTTTACTGGCTTGCTTACTATGAATTTCTCGATTCTTTTATAACCCTGAACTGTATTTTCACATGTGTTCACAGAGAGAGCTCTGGATTATGCCCAATCAATCATTAATCAAGAGATTTCTATATGGGTTTCTTATAAGGCAATTAATAGAAGGCATTTTCTCAGTTGAGATTCTCTCTTCTCAGGTGACTCTACATTGTATAGATAATGCTAAGTAAATAAATAAGCAAGCAAACAAACAACACAACAGGCTCAATATCAAGTTGAATGAGGAATGTTGGCAACATGGTAACAGGGTACTGAATTTTTAGAGCACAAAGATCAAGTAAATGTGCTTTAGAATTTAAGTCTCTAGAAGAGTGTCAGAAATGGTTTCTTCATGCGTCATTAAGAAGAAGCACAAACTGTAGTAGGGTCTGTCAGGATAAGCATGCCAAAAAATGAGGTACCTGTCATGGAAATCTATACATGTGTAGTAGAGCCTGATCAATAATGAAACTGCTTAATACATCTGGCTTTGACAGAAGGCCAGGTCTCCTAAAGCCTAGAAAGAATTTTCTGCCTCATACTGCTAGATAGCAAGTATGGTGCTGGTGAATTCAGAGTTAATCTGATGTGTTAATGTATTTTTTCTGTTACCACTTCCCTTGCTCTGTGACCTTCCTCATTTATATTGGAAATATTTACTCTGTATCATAGTATCTTAAAAGTAGTTCTGTCAACTTATAAGCAGCTTAGGGCTCACATTTTAAAAATATCTTTAGTCTCAAAAGAGTTTGTACTACTAAACAAACTTGAGACTGTTAAATACTGTGGATAATTTCAGAAATATAATGGATTACTTGTAATTACATTGCATTCTATGGGGACAGAGGAAAAATTTTTGTTTGCTGTTAGTGGCTCTGGCCTTTTGGTATTTTCATTTCCTATAAAATTAATGAGTTTGGAAGCAGAGATTCAGAAGGTAATTCAAGAAACTCAAGTCTGTATAAGCTATCCATGGTTCTTGTTCCATCACAGCATATGGGAAATGTCTAGGCATTTGTAACATCCAACCAGATCAATTGGAGTTGCCTATTCCAAGTGTTCAGAATAGCCTTAATATTCCCTGAAAATGATGCATACTGTCCACACAGCCAACATTATGAAGTCCAGTTATGCCCTCATAATCCTAGAGAATGTAATAATCACAAAAGAGAAATGTGATTACTTTACTTTTAGTAAATAAAATCTTCCTTAGAAAATGCTGTCACCTGGCATTTATTTTTGAAACTTGCATTTCACAAGTACCTTTAACTACTACTACGTGTTAGCAAAACCTGAACATGTAATCATGGCTTTTGGAGTTTTACATATGATACATTTAAAGAAATGAAGAGATTAAAATATGGTGGATGATATAAAGCTAATCAGACCCAGGAAACCAAGTAGATGCTTTCTACATAATAAATTTATTTAGAAAAATTTGAGAACTATGTGAGTTTCTGATGTGAACTGGGCATTACTTCAAAGAACCTTCTGAGAGATAGTGAAAGTGCAGGAGCCCACACTTTAGACCTTATGAAGGAACACTTTAAAAGCACATGACTCTATATTTTCAAAGAGCTTATCTCATAGATAAGCATGATCACACCAAAGTATGACATGGTTGATAATAGGATACAGCTGGGGGCATGGCATTAAGTATTGGCTTCTCAAAGTTCCTTTCTTAACAGAAAAATGAGGTGGAAAGTCGAGATTGGCTTGGCCAAAACAATCTATCATGTGATTCCAGCTAAACAGAAATAAATGTGAACGTGCTGCTAAGACAAAATTAAGGCAGTGATTTTGTAGCAGTGTATCTGAATCTCCACAAATGGATCTTTCATACATCATATCTTAATTGCAATTGCAATAAAACCACAGGATTTGTCAAAATAGCCTCTACTATCAGGTTCTGTGCATACAAAATTTCAGTTGAAATGTTCCAAGTTGAAACAATATAGGTGTACACTAACATACTTGTTAGGGTCCCAGAGACATTGAACTCTTGAGGATAATAAGCTTCCCATAGTCTAAAAGACACAAACTTTACAATATTGTTTTGATTTGCCACAGACATGAGCATAAATTGTGTGCAATGAAGTTTTCAAATGCTAAACCTGATAAGATGCTAAGCAGGGCATTCAGCTTGTAGTTGCACTTCTTCCCACTGGTAAATCAGAAGATCATATTGTATAAGAACAAGGTCAAAAACAGACACAAAAGAATTTGTGATGCAAAATAGTCACAGTATATAGAGCACTAAGATCTCACATATTGACCCTGATTTCATATAGTTGCATTTAACTAGTCTATAAATTAGTGTTTAACATACTATAATAACAGAATAAGAAGCCTGGCAATCCATGAAAGTAGAAACAATACCATCTTTCTTAATTTCATCATATCTGTCAAATACAAAAAGTTTGTATCTATTAATTTAGAATTTTAATACTTGTAATTAATAATAAGGAAAAATATTTATTATAGTTTGTAAGGTAATGTTTTTATCATCTACCTTTCAATGAATAAATATAAAAATTAATGAGAGCAACAAGCACAAGAATGTTAAAATATCACTTATAAACTATGTTAGTTGACTATAATGTGACTATTTCAAATTGAATTCTGC
Organism: Rattus norvegicus; assembly: GCF_021556685.1. Lineage (NCBI taxonomy): Eukaryota > Metazoa > Chordata > Mammalia > Rodentia > Muridae > Rattus > Rattus norvegicus. The sequence continues at coordinate 30,554,258 of NC_141554.1, forward strand.
TGAAGATATAAGCAAAACAAGCAACAATCCACATTGCAAAATATGCATGTCCAAAGTCCATAAATGAAGCAGGTATAGTGTTATCCATGTGTACACACCCTTTTAAAGAGATATGAACATAAAAGTTACATGCCAGAAAGGACACCAATGTATATCAAATTAGCAGTGTGGAATGACTTTCTTATTTGTACATGTTTCTGAAATGCACAAATAAAAAAGATGTACATAATTTGTAATCAAAGCCACAATTAACATGACTTTAAATACATAGATATATATGGAACAAACTACTTCTCCTTGTAAAAGTGACTGTTGAACTTGGAAAGAGTCTTTACTAGCAATATCCATAATCTACATGTAAATCATAAGAATTTGTGGACATTTCAATAATTTACTCATAACTTAGTCAAGTATTTACTTTCAGATAATAAACATTACCTTATTGTTGCATATAAAGTTCCCTGACTATATTTAGCACAAAATAAGCACTCCCCATTTATTACATGTACCAATGCATTTAGCTCTCTTCTTAGTTCAATCATTTGGATACAATTTCTGTTGATGTTTGTGGGGCAGAAGGATGTGAAAGGTATCCTAGTTCCTGGTTGAGCTGAGGTTTGAAACCTTGCTGACTCTGAGGCATGGTAGGTGTTTCCCTAAGCTACCAGGAAACCAGGCTACTGTCACACACACACACACACACACACACACACACACACACACACACACACACACACACCCCTGTAGATAGGTTGTGACCATCAGTCACGTAAGAGCAGCACCCCAAGCCCTACCACATGTAGATAAGGTATCCACAAGCTCTAAGACCAAGCCAATAGGAAATATTGGCTATTAGACACTGACCCACCCCACTGTATATAAGAATACTATGCAGAAGAAATAAAGGTGTGCAAGAACTTTTCTGTTGTCTGAGAGCTTCCACCCTAAAAGCTATGAGTGTCACTTAGGGAAGAGATCTGCTCTCCAGAAATCACTGCCAGAAGCTCAGCTGCATCTCTTGCTGGTTATCTAGCCTCCTGCTGACTCAGCCAGTGAACATCTTGGAGCAACTGACGCAAGAGGGGTGGAGATGGAGGTGAAGCAGCTGTAGCAGCTGCAGTAACAGAGGTATTTCCCCCTCCCTGCTTGAGTTTTCTCCCTTTGACCTGAACCCTTGCACCTGGCAAGGCCAATAAACTCTGCAGAAAGCTTCTCATACACAGGCCTACATCTGGCAACCTCATGGGGCTCGAACAGTGAAAATATTGTACAAACAGATACTGTGGGAAAGTGGACCACCACCACGCACCACAACTCTGAAGAAAAGCAGCATGGTCTTTCATGCTGTGTTTTCAGTCAGCACCATCATGTGGATTTGAGCAAACTCAAGGGTCAACTGAAGCTTTCTGGCCAGAGCTATTCTTCGTGTTGGCTGAAGGTCTCTCTAGACCCTCTCTAAATCCTAACAGCCTTCTAAGGGTATTAGTAAAAACTCTCTATCTAACTACTTTTTAAAACCAAAAGAAAACCTGGTAGTGCAGGAGCCACTTAAAAGCCATAGGGAAGCTGCTCTTTTATAAATCTGTGGGAAGGCTTAGCATTTTGAACCTCTGTGGAATCCCCCAAAGCAGTTGGGAGATATTGTACCCTACTAAAATCCCATGGAATAAAAGTAGCCAAAATACAAGCCTCCTTGTTTTGGGAGGAAAGTCTTTCAGATAGCACCATGTATGGCCAAAGACAATATTTATAGCTGGGACTCATGTACCTGAGTAACTTCTCTCATCAAAAACAGAGATATGCAAGAAAGAAAAACACTCACCCAAGATTTTTTTTGCTGATCTTGGCTGAAATTCAGCAATGCATGGACCATATTAAATAGGACAGTCTGATAGCAACAGAGCTCCTGAGCCCACTCAGTCAGAAGAGCCCAAATATCAAGGTCCTTAAAACTGCCCTATTTCGGGGATGGAGAGATGGCTCAGCAGTTAAGAGCACTGACTGCTCTTCCAGAGGTCCTGAGTTCAACTCCCAGCAACCACATGGTGGCTCACAGCCATCCATAATGGGATCCAATGTCCCCTTCAGGTGTGTCTGAAGACAGCAACAGTGTACTTACATACATGGAATAAATAAAATAAATCTTTAAAAAAAACTGCCCTATTTCAGATCTCACAGCTCTTATCCAACTAATAGGAGAAATAAAATCCATATACAGAATCCTGCCTCCTTATGCTTCTGAGAGGATACTAAATAAACTGCCAGCTCCTCCTTCCCTTCCCTCACCCACCCAAGGGCAGGGCTCCACTAAAAAACAAAACAAACAAGCAAACAAAAAATACTTCCACCTGCCTTTTCCCTTGCTCTTCCTCTTCCATGCAACCAGACAGAGGTATCGCTCCACCCACTTCAGTGAGACACCAAAATGAAAGACCTACAAAACTGGTAGACAAAACTCCACCAAACTCCTTATCCCATATCCCCAACCATCTACAACCTAACAACTTTGTAACTTTCGGGATCCCCTTGCAAAAATAAACCTCCGGTCCCTTGTTACTCAGGAGTCTAATGTAGGAATAGAACCCAGCTCAAACATACCCGGTTAATATCAACCTCAATCGAACTAAATCACTCAACTGGTACCCATTGCAAGCCTCAAACTTAAAAGAACTCAGCCAGGCAGTGAAGGAAGATGGCATTCATGCACCCTGGCCAAAATCTCTTCTACAGAGACATATCGTCAACCTAAACAACCTGCAAGATTGGAGAGATATTTGCCATTCTAACCTCCCAGGCCTGATATTTTTGGAGTGGGAAGCCTTATTTTGAGATGAATGTCATCAACAAGTCAGACAAAATTGGGACCCTGTTGACATCCCCTGGTGTTTTAATGAACTCTTTGGCCAGGAAGATTTTCTACTGGATCACATCAGCTGGCAGGGTATTACAAACAGGTTCTCCTCTGTGCAACTCAAACTTGGAATGGGCTAACCCCACCCTCAGTGTCACAAGACCCTGCCTTCACCCTGCTGTCTCTCCATCAAAATCCTGGAGAACCCTTATCTGATTTTATTCTCAGAAATAAAGTGGGACTAGAAAGAATAATTTCCAACTCCATATCCATAGACCTTCTTCTTAAAACCATTTTATGGGAAGGTATGACTTCTAAATCCCAACTAGCTTTCCAGAGTCTCACGGAGGAGCACCACGATAAGTGGATTGTGGCAACCTGAGATATAGGAACCACATGACACCAGGTTACATCCATGACTCAGGCATTTGTAGCAGCAGTAAAAACAGTAAAAACAGAATAGATCTGCTTCAAATGTGGAGAGGCACAACAGTGGAGGAATGAATGCCCACAAAACTCCCTCCACAAAACAGATCCTAATTCCCCTAAGAAAATTTGTCCCTACTGCAGAATATGTTTCCACTGGAGAAGATACTGTACTGTTGTATATGATAAGGACAGTAAGCCACTGGAGCATGAAACTTCAGAAGGGTCAGCCCTCAGCCACGAGAGTAAGAAGCCTCATAGGTGGCCCAGCTCCTAGACACAGGGAGCTCTTCCCATGCCTTCATCAACAGCCAGGCCTATAGGTGGGAAGACCTGGATGGAGCTACTGGCCTTATACATTCCCTGTTGGCACACGTAGCAACCAATCATCTAGAAAGAGAGATCTTACAAGCCTTAGAAGTAGTTCTTACTATCCAACAAAAGGATAGAGCACATTACCTGTAAAGAAAGTAATATCTAAGGAGACTCAAAAAATATCCTCCAAATCACCCCCAATCATAGGGTACCCTGTTAGATTTAATAATCCCTGCCTTGCTTGGCTTACCAATGAAGCCATCTGGATCCTATAGTGGCCTCTATCAATGGAGAAACGTAGAGCCCTTGCACAGCTGGTAGAAAAACAGCTGTTGCTACAACACAAATTCACCCTTCACACAGTCCATGGAATACCCCTGCATTTGCTATAATAAAAGAGTTCAGGAGGATGGAGTTTACTACTAGATTTGGTGGCAATTAACAAAACAATGTGAACCTGGTGGTCCCCCAAAGAGGATTACCCCACATCACAGCCATTCCTCACAAAGTTCCCCTATTAGCAATAGACATAAAAGATTGCTTTTTTCCATCTCTCTCCACCCCTGAGACAGGAATGCGTTGCAATCTCAGTAACCCACCATTAACCACTCTGACTCAGCCTCATGATATGAATGGGTTGTCCTCCCACAGGGAATGGATAACAGACCAATCATTTGTCAGGAGGCTGTAGCCACTGCATTAAAGCCCTATTTTAAAAAAAACGGTTCAATATATACTACTCTATGGATAATATATTAATATGCGGAGATACTTCAGCCTCCCCCTCCCAGTGTAAGGACCAGCTGATTTCTTCCCTATCTGCCCTAGGTTTCAAAATGGATCCTCACAAAAACTAACTTACTTTGACTATTGCATTTTTCAAAACAGAGATCTCCCTTACCTCAATACATCCCTTCAAATCCACCCTTTTCTTCCATCAAAAATTAACTTGCCTCCTTCCAATGTATTTTAGGCAACCTCAATTTGCTTCGACCCTGGCTCTCCCTTCCCACAAGCACCCTTCAACCACTCTTCAACCTCCTGAAACCAGACAAAAATCCATCTTCCAGAAGAATATTGGCCCAGGAAGCAGTCCACGCTCTGAATTTAGTCAATGCAGCCCTAAAAGTTATGGCTCTTGCTAGATGTGACCTAACAATACCCATATAGCTCCTCATCTTTAACTCCTCCCCTATACTTGTGGCAGCCCTTATGAACCTCAGGGTGTGCTGGAATGTACACCCTGATGGGTGATGCACTCTGCATTTTAAATGAGGTGTATGTACTCAAAAGCATGATTAAAAATGGGAGGGATAGAGCCCTCCAAACACTAGGAAAAGAATGTGACTTTTTTTTTACTTAGTTGAATTTTTTTATTGAATTTTTAATTTACATTTCAAATGTTATCCCCTTTACTGGTTTCCTGTCCATAAACATTTACACAATGGAGTACTACTCAGCTATTAAAAACAATTATTTCATCATATTCATAGGCAAATGGATGGAACTAGAAAATATCATCCTGAGTGTGGTAACCCAATCACAAAAAAACACACATGGTATGCACTCATTGATAGGTGGATATTAGCCCAAAAGCTTGGATTACCCAAGACACAATCTACAGATGACATGAAGCTCGAGAAGATGGACAAACAAAGTATGGATATTTCAGTCGTACTTAGAAGGGGAACAAAAATATCCATAGGAGGATATATGGAGACAAAGTTTTGATCAAATACTGAAGGAATGGCCATTCAAAGCCTGCCCCGTCTGGGGATCCAGGTCATATATATATATATATATATATATATATATATATATATATATATATTCACTAAGACTGATATAGCTGTCTCCTGAGAGGCTTTGCAAAAGTATGACAAAAAAGAGGCAGACTTTCAAAGTCAACCATTGAAGTAAGAATGGAGTCATTATTAGAGGAGTTAGAGAAAGGATGGAAGGAACTGAAGCGGTTTGCAACCCTATAAGAACAACAATGCCAAATGACCAGATCTCCCAGAGAATAAATCATCTAAAGCATACACATGGGCATACCCACAGCTTCAGCTGCATATGTAGCCGAGGATGGCTTTGTTGGGCATCAATGAGAGGAGAAGCCCTCGGTCCTGCCAAAGCTCGACCTCGCAGTGTAAGGGAATTTCAGGGCAGAGATCTGGAAGGAAGTTGGTAAATGGGTGGGACAACACCTTCATAGAAAAGAGGGGGGGGTAGGATAGTGGGATTATGGATATTAAACCATGAAAGAGGATGACAATTGAAATATAAGTAAAAAATATCCCATTAAAAACAAAGTTTGAAAGGAAGATAAGGTATTACTATTCACAGATCAGAGGACAATTTACATCAGTGACCTAAAAATTCTACCAGAGACCTCATACAAAATATAGACAACTTCAGCAAAGTGTATGGATATAAAATTTCATTTGCCCTCTTTTATACAAATGAACTGGCAGAGAAAGAAATTAGGAGCTTCCTGGTTGCTGCCGCCGCAGAGAGCCCGTGGGCAGCACCCCACGAGCAAACTTGAGCCTCGGGACCACAGGTAAGACCAACTTGTCTGCGGCAAGAAAGCTGCCTGGTGAAATCAGGACACAGGGGCAGAATTCCTCTAGGACCAGGCAAGTCCTGTGTTTACCGGAAGTCCCACACCCGCGGATCCTGGCCCGCAGAAGCTCTCTGCTCCCAGACTCTGTGGGAAAGAGACCTCACCGCCTGGTCAGGTGGGCACTCCTAAGGCTGCAGAGCAGAAGAGACCACCAACACTGCCCACCCCTGCCCACATCCCTGGCCCAAGAGGAAACTGTATAAGGCCTCTGGGCTCCCGAGGGGGAGGGCCCAGGAGTGGCAGGACACCTGCCTGAGACACCGCCGGAACCTGAAGGAAACAGACCGGATAAACAGTTCTCTGCACCTAAATCCCGTGAGAGGGAGAGCTAAACCCTCAGAGAGGCAGACACGCCTGGGAAACCAGAAGAGACTGCACTCTGCATACACATCTCGGACGCCAGAGGAAAACACCAAAGGCCATCTGGAACCCTGGTGCACTGAAGCTCCCGGAAGGGGCGGCGCAGGACTTCCTGGTTGCTGCCGCCGCAGAGAGCCCGTGGGCAGCACCCCGCGAGCGAACTTGAGCCTCGGGACCACAGGTAAGACCAAACTTTCTGCTGCAAGAAAGCTGCCTGGTGAACTCAAGACACAGGCCCACAGGAACAGCTGAAGACCTGTAGAGAGGAAAACTACACGCCCGAAAGCAGAACACTCTGTCCCCATAACTGACTGAAAGAGAGGAAAACAGGTCTAAAGCACTCCTGACACACAGGCTGATAGGACAGTCTGGCCACTGTCAGAAATAGCAGAACAAAGTAACACTAGAGATAATCTGATGGCAAGAGGCAAGCGCAGGAACACAAACAACAGAAATCAAGACTACATGGCATCATCGGAGCCCAATTCTCCCACCAAAACAAACATGGAATATCCAAACACACCAGAAAAGCAAGATCTAGTTTCAAAATCATATTTGATCATGATGCTGGAGGACTTCAAGAAAGACATGAAGAACTCCCTTAGGGAAACACAGGAAAACATTAATAAACAAGTAGAAGCCTACAGAGAGGAATCGCAAAAATCCCTGAAAGAATCGCAAAAATCCCTGAAAGAATTCCAGGAAAACACAATCAAACAGTTGAAGGAAATAAAAATGGAAATAGAAGCAATCAAGCAAGAACACATGGAAACAACCCTGGATATAGAAAACCAAAAGAAGAGACAAGGAGCTGTAGATACAAGCCTCACCAACAGAATACAAGAGATGGAAGAGAGAATCTCAGGAGCAGAAGATTCCATAGAAATCATTGACTCAACTGTCAAAGATAATGTAAAGCGGAAAAAGCTACTGGTCCAAAACATACAGGAAATCCAGGACTCAATGAGAAGATCAAACCTAAGGATAATAGGTATAGAAGAGAGTGAAGACTCCCAGCTCAAAGGACCAGTGAATATCTTCAAAAAGATCATAGAAGAAAACTTCCCTAACCTAAAAAAAGAGATACCCATAGGCATACAAGAAGCCTACAGAACTCCAAATAGATTGGACCAGAAAAGAAACACCTCCCGTCACATAATAGTCAAAACACCAAACGCACAAAATAAAGAAAGAATATTAAAAGCAGTAAGGGAAAAAGGTCAAGTAACATATAAAGGCAGACATATCAGAATCACAACAGACTTCTCGCCAGAAACTGTGAAGGCCAGAAGATTCTGGACTGATGTCATACAGACCCTAAGAGAACACAAATGCCAGCCCAGGTTACTGTATCCTGCAAAACTCTCAATTAACATAGATGGAGAAACCAAGATATTCCATGACAAAACCAAATTTACACAATATCTTTCTACAAATCCAGCACTACAAAGGATAATAAAGGGTAAAGCCCAACATAAGGAGGCAAGCTATACCCTAGAAAAAGCAAGAAACTAATCGTCTTGGCAACAAAACAAAGAGAATGAAAGCACACAAACATAACCTCACATCCAAATATGAATATAACGGGAAGCAATAATCACTATTCCTTAATATCTCTCAACATCAATGGCCTCAACTCCCCAATAAAAAGACATAGATTAACAAACTGGATATGCAACGAGGACCCTGCATTCTGCTGCCTACAGGAAACACACCTCAGAGACAAAGACAGACATTACCTCAGAGTGAAAGGCTGGAAAACAATTTTCCAAGAAAATGGTCAGAAGAAGCAAGCTGGAGTAGCCATTCTAATATCAAATAAAATCAATTTTCAACTAAAAGTCATCAAAAAAGATAAGGAAGGACACTTCATATTCATCAAAGGAAAAATCCACCAAGATGAACTCTCAATCCTAAATATCTGTGCCCCAAATACAAGGGCACCTACATATGTAAAAGAAACCTTACTAAAGCTCAAAACACACATTGCACCTCACACAATAATAGTGGGAGTTTTCAACACCCCACTCTCATCAATGGACAGATCATGGAAACAGAAATTAAACAGAGATGTAGACAGACTAAGAGAAGTCATGAGCCAAATGGACTTAACGGATATTTATAGAACATTCTATCCTAAAGCAAAAGGATATACCTTCTTCTCAGCTCCTCATGGTACTTTCTCCAAAATTGACCATATAATTGGTCAAAAAAACGGGCCTCAACAGGTACAGAAAGATAGAAATAATCCCACGCGTGCTATCGGACCACCACGGCCTAAAACTGGTCTTCAATAACAATCAAGGAAGAATGCCCACATATACTTGGAAATTGAACAATGCTCTACTCAATGATAACCTGGTCAAGGAAGAAATAAAGAAAGAAATTAAAAACTTTTTAGAATTTAATGAAAATGAAGGTACAACATACCCAAACTTAGGGGACACAATGAAAGCTGTGCTAAGAGGAAAACTCATAGCGCTGAGTGCCTGCAGAAAGAAACAGGAAAGAGCATATGTCAGCAGCTTGACAGCACACCTAAAAGCTCTAGAACAAAAAGAAGCAAATACACCCAGGAGGAGTAGAAGGCAGGAAATAATCAAACTCAGAGCGAAAATCAACCAAGTAGAAACAAAAAGGACCATAGAAAGAATCGCCAGAACCAAAAGTTGGTTCTTTGAGAAAATCAACAAGATAGATAAACCCTTAGCCAGACTAACGAGAGGACACAGAGAGTGCGTCCAAATTAACAAAATCAGAAATGAAAAGGGAGACATAACAACAGATTCAGAGGAAATTCAAAAAATCATCAGATCTTACTATAAAAACCTATATTCAACAAAACTTGAAAATCTTCAGGAAATGGACAATTTCCTAGACAGATACCAGGTACCGAAGTTAAATCAGGAACCGATAAACCAGTTAAACAACCCCATAAATCCTAAGGAAAAAGAAGCAGTCATTAAAGGTCTCCCAACCAAAAAGAGCCCAGGTCCAGACGGGCTTAGTGCAGAATTCTATCAAAGCTTCATAGAAGACCTCATACCAATATTATCCAAACTATTCCACAAAATTGAAACAGATGGATCACTACCGAATACCTTCTACGAAGCCACAATTACTCTTATACCTAAACCACACAAAGACATAACAAAGAAAGAGAACTTCAGACCAATTTCCCTTATGAATATCGACGCAAAAATACTCAACACAATTCTGGCAAACCAAATCCAAGAGCACATCAAAACAATCATCCACCATGACCAGGTAGGCTTCATCCCAGGCATGCAGGGATGGTTTAATATACGGAAAACCATCAACGTGATCCATTATATAAACAAACTGAAAGAACAAAACCACATGATCATTTCATTAGACCCTGAGAAAGCATTTGACAAAATTCAACACCCCTTCATGATAAAAGTCCTGGAAAGAATAGGAATTCAAGGCCCATACCTGAACATAGTAAAAGCCATATACAGCAAACGAGTTGCTAACATTAAACCAAATGGAGAGAAACTTGAAGCAATCCCACTAAAATCAGGGACTAGACAATGCTGCCCTCTCTCTCTCTACTTATTCAATATAGTTCTTGAAGTTCTAGCCAGAGCAATCAGAAAACAAAAGGAGGTCAAGGGGATACAGATCGGAAAAAAGAAGTCTAAATATCACTATTTGCAGATGATATGATAGTATATTTAAGTGATCCCAAAAGTTCCACCAGAGAACTACTAAAACTGATAAACAACTTCAGCAAAGTGGCTGGGTATAAAATTAACTCAAATAAATCAGTTGCCTTCCTCTATACAAAAGAGAAACAAGCCGAGAAAGAAATTAGGGAAACGACACCCTTCATAATAGACCCAAATAATATAAAGTACCTCGGTGTGACTTTAACCAAGCAAGTAAAAGATCTGTACAATAAGAACTTCAAGACACTGAAGAAGGAAATTGAAGAAGACCTCAGAAGATGGAAAGATCTCCCATGCTCATGGATTGGCAGGATTAATATGGTAAAAATGGCCATTTTACCAAAAGCAATCTACAGATTCAATGCAATCCCCATCAAAATACCAATCCAATTCTTCAAAGAGTTAGACGGAACAATTTGCAAATTCATCTGGAATAACAAAAAACCCAGGATAGCTAAAGCTATCCTCAACAATAAAAGGACTTCAGGGGGAATCACTATCCCTGAACTCAAGCAGTATTACAGAGCAATAGTGATAAAAACTGCATGGTATTGGTACAGAGACAGACAGATAGACCAATGGAATAGAATTGAAGACCCAGAAATGAACCCACACACCTATGGTCACTTGATTTTTGACAAAGGAGCCAAAACCATCCAATGGAAAAAAGATAGTATTTTCAGCAAATGGTGCTGGTTCAACTGGAGGGCAACATGTAGAAGAATGCAGATCGATCCATCCTTATCACCCTGTACAAAGCTTAAGTCCAAGTGGATCAAGGACCTCCACATCAAACCAGACACACTCAAACTAATAGAAGAAAAACTAGGGAAGCATCTGGAACACATGGGCACTGGAAAAAATTTCCTGAACAAAACACCAATGGCTTATGCTCTAAGATCAAGAATCGACAAATGGGATCTCATAAAACTGCAAAGCTTCTGTAAGGCAAAGGACACTGTGGTTAGGACAAAACGGCAACCAACAGATTGGGAAAAGATCTTTACCAATCCTACAACAGATAGAGGCCTTATTTCCAAAATATACAGAGAACTCAAGAAGTTAGACCGCAGGGAAACAAATAACCCTATTAAAAAATGGGGTTCAGAGCTAAACAAAGAATTCACAGCTGAGGAATGCCGAATGGCTGAGAAACACCTAAAGAAATGTTCAACATCTTTAGTCATAAGGGAAATGCAAATCAAAACAACCCTGAGATTTCACCTCACACCAGTGCGATTGGGTAAGATCAAAAACTCAGGTGACAGCAGATGCTGGCGAGGATGTGGAGAAAGAGGAACACTCCTCCATTGTTGGTGGGATTGCAGACTGGTAAAACCATTCTGGAAATCAGTCTGGAGGTTCCTCAGAAAATTGGACATTGAACTGCCTGATGATCCAACTATACCTCTCTTGGGCATATACCCAAAAGATGCCTCAACATATAAAAGAGACACGTGCTCCACTATGTTCATCGCAGCCTTATTTATAATAGCCAGAAAATGGAAAGAACCCAGATGCCCTTCAACAGAGGAATGGATACAGAAAATGTGGTACATCTACACAATGGAATATTACTCAGCTATCAAAAACAACGAGTTTATGAAATTCGTAGGCAAATGGTTGGAACTGGAAAATATCATCCTGAGTGAGCTAACCCAATCACAGAAAGACATACATGGTATGCACTCATTGATAAGTGGCTATTAGCCCAAATGCTTGAATTACCCTAGATCCCTAGAACAAACGAAACTCAAGACGGATGATCAAAATGTGAATGCTTCACTCCTTCTTTAAATGAGGAAAAAGAATACCCTTGGCAGGGAAGGGAGAGGCAAAGATTAAAACAGAGACTGAAGGAACACCCATTCAGAGCCTGCCCCACATGTGGCCCATACATATACAGCCACCCAATTAGACAAGATGGATGAAGCAAAGAAGTGCAGACCGACAGGAGCCGGATGTAGATCGCTCCTGAGAGACACAGCCAGAATACAGCAAATATAGAGGTGAATGCCAGCAGCAAACCACTGAACTGAGAATAGGTCCCCTATTGAAGGAATCAGAGAAAGAACTGGAAGAGCTTGAAGGGGCTCGAGACCCCAAAAGTACAACAATGCCAAGCAACCAGAGCTTCCAGGGACTAAGCCACTACCTAAAGACTATACATGGACTGACCCTGGACTCTGACCCCATAGGTAGCAATGAATATCCTAGTAAGAGCACCAGTGGAAGGGGAAGCCCTGGGTCCTGCTAAGACTGAACCCCCAGTGAACTAGTCTATGGGGGGAGGGCGGCAATGGGGGGAGGGTTGGGAGGGGAACACCCATAAGGAAGGGGAGGGGGGAGGGGGATGTTTGCCCGGAAACCGGGAAAGGGAATAACACTCGAAATGTATATAAGAAATACTCAAGTTAATAAAAAAAAAAAAAAGAATCGACAAATGGGATCTCATAAAACTGCAAAGCTTCTGTAAGGCAAAGGACACTGTGGTTAGGACAAAACGGCAACCAACAGATTGGGAAAAGATCTTTACCAATCCTACAACAGATAGAGGCCTTATATCCAAAATATACAAAGAACTCAAGAAGTTAGACCGCAGGGAAACAAATAACCCTATTAAACAATGGGGCTCAGAGCTAAACAAAGAATTCACAGCTGAGGAATGCCGAATGGCTGAGAAACACCTAAAGAAATGTTCAACATCTTTAGTCATAAGGGAAATGCAAATCAAAACAACCCTGAGATTTCACCTCACACCAGTTAGAATGGCTAAGATCAAAAACTCAGGGGACAGCAGATTCTGGCAAGTATGTGGAGAAAGAGGAACACTCCTCCATTGTTGGTGGGATTGCAAACTGGTACAACCATTCTGGAAATCAGTCTGGAGGATCCTCAGAAAAGTGGACATTGAACTGCCTGAGGATCCAGCTATACCTCTCTTGGGCATATACCCAAAAGATGCCCCAACATATAAAAAAGACACGTGCTCCACTATGTTCATTGCAGCCTTATTTATAATAGCCAGAAGCTGGAAAGAACCCAGATGCCCTTCAACAGAGGAATGGATACAGAAAATGTGGTACATCTACACAATGGAATATTACTCAGCTATCAAAAACAACCACTTTATGAAATTCGTAGGCAAATGGTTGGAACTGGAAAACATCATCCTGAGTGAGCTAACCCAATCACAGAAAGACATACATGGTATGCACTCATTGATAAGTGGCTATTAGCCCAAATGCTTGAATTACCCTAGATGCCTAGAACAAATGAAACTCAAGACGGATGATCAAAACGTGAGTGCTTCACTCCTTCTTTAAAAGGGGAACAAGAATACCCTTGGCAGGGAAGGGAGAGGCAAAGATTAAAACAGAGACTGAAGGAACACCCATTCAGAGCCTGCCCAACATGTGGCCCATACATATACAGCCACCCAATTAGACAAGATGGATGAAGCAAAGAAGTGCAGACCGACAGGAGCCGGATGTAGATCGCTCCTCAGAGACACAGCCAGAATACAGCAAATACAGAGGCGAATACCAGCAGCATACCACTGAACTGAGAATAGAACCCCCGTTGAAGGAATCAGAGAAAGAACTGGAAGAGCTTGAAGGGGCTCGAGACCCCATATGTACAACAATGCCAAGCAACCAGAGCTTCCATGGACTAAGCCACTAACTAAAGACTATACATGGACTGACCCTGGACTCTGACCTCATAGGTAGCAATGAATATCCTAGTAAGAGCACCAGTGGAAGGGGAAGCCCTGGGTCCTGCTAAGACTGAACCCCCAGTGAACTAGACTGGTGGGGGGAGGGCGGCAATGGGGGGAGCGTTGGGAGGGAACACCCATAAGGAAGGGGAGGGGGGAGGGGGATGTTTGCCCGGATACCGGGAAAGGGAATAACACTCGAAATGTATATAAGAAATACTCAAGTTAATAAAAAAATTATTATTCAAATTAAGTATTGTATTTAAACTAAGAACAGTGATATATTTGTTTTCTGCATTATGTAAGATTCATAGTGGGAATGTGTCATGTATTAAAATAGAAGCACATATGATTGTTTTTCTGATATATTAACAGATAAATATTTGTTTTTAAATAAATATTCCATTTGCCAACTAAAAAAAAAAAGAAATTAGGAAAACAGCCCCCATTACAATAGCAACAAATAATATAACATAGTTTGGTGTAACTCTCACTAAGCAAGTAAAGATCTTTGCCACAGGAACCTCAAGTACCTGAAGAAAGAATTTAAAGAAGACATCTGAAGATGGAAAGATCTCCCATGCTCTACTGATCTGTAGGATTGAGATAGTGAAAAGGGCCACCTTGCCAATAGCAGTTTGCAGACTCAATGTAATACCAGTCAAAATACCAACACAATTTTTTAAACCTTGAAAAAGCAATTCCCAAATTCATATCAACAACCCCTCAAAAAACAGGATTGCCAAAACAATCCTGAACAGTAAAAGAATTTTGGAGTTATCACTATCCCTGACCTGAAGCTGCACTGCACAGCCATAGTAATAAAAAGCTGCATGGCCCTGGTACAGAAACAGACATGTTGAAAACAGAATATTAACAAAGACCCAGATATAAACTCTCACACCTATAGACACTTAATTTTTGACAAAGATCTCAAAACCATACAATGGTACAAAGGAAGCATCTTCAGTAAATGGTGCTGAACTAACTGAATGTCGGCATATAGAAGAATGTAAATAGATCTATATTTATCACCCTGTAGAATGCTCATGTCCAGGTATGTCAAGGCCCTCACCATAATATTGAATAAACTAAATCTAATATGAAAGAAAGTTTGAAATACCCTTAAACAAATAGGTATAGGAGACAAGTCCCTTAACAGAACACCCATGGCTGATGGCTAAATCAGAAATTGATAAATGAAACCTCATTACACTGAAAAGCTTCTGTAAGGCAACGGATACTGTCAACAGGCCAAAACAGGAGCCTATATATTGGGAAAAGATTATCACTAACTCTCATCTGACAGAGGGCTAATACCCAATAAATAAAAAGCTCAAGAAGTTAAATTACAACATATCAAATAACCTTAATAAAATGAGATACTTAGCTAAACAGAACATCTCAATAGAGGGATCTCAAATGTCCACAAAGCATTTGAAGAAATGTTCAACATCCTTAGTCAAAAGGAAAATGCAAATAAAAAATGATTCTGAGAGTCTACCTTATATCAATAAGAATAGCTAAAGTAAAAAACTCAAGCTATAGCAATTCTATCAAGTATGTGGACAAAGGGAACACTCCCCATTACTCGTGGGAATTCAAATTTGTCCAGTCATTCTTTATATATGCTACTTACCAAATCTAAATGAGACCACATTAATAAGTTAAATAGACCCATAATTTTGAGTGAAATGGAAGCGGCCATTAAAACACTACCAAACCAAACAAGAAAACAAAAAAAAATGGCACATTAAGGGCAGGTTTCTATGACAACTTCTAAGAAAAGTTAATTCAAATAATCCACAAATTTTTCATGGAATGAAAATAAAGCATAATTTGCACATTTATGTCTGTGTGGTTGAACCACCTGGTGGACATTTATGGGTAAATTGCTCTTCATTACACCTGACTTTCCTGTTAAGCAGGAAGCCCTTATAAAGAAACATTCTTCAGCGGTTTCTAGCAGGAGTCCCAAACCCGCGGATCCCTGCCCGCAGCAGCTCCCTGCTCCCAAACCCCATGGGAGAGAGAACTCACCGCCCAGACAGGTGGGCACTCCTGAGACCACAGAGCAGAGGAGACCAACAACACTGCCCACCCCTGCCCACATCCCTGGCCCAAGAAGAAACTGTATACAGCCTCTGGGTCCCCTTGGGTAAGGGCACAGGACCAGGAAATCCGCTGAGTCTGAGACACGGCCGGAACCTGAAGGGACCAACCAGATAAACAGTTCTCTGGACCCAAATCCCGAGGGAGGGAGAGCTAAACGTTCAGAGAGGTAAACACGCCTGGGAAACCAGAAGAGTCTACACTTGGCCCACATCTCTGACTCCAGAGGAAAACACCAAATGCCATCTGAAAGCCTGGTGCATGGAAGTTCCCACAAATGGCTGTGCAGATCTTCCTGGTTGCTGCTGCTGTGGAGAGCTCATAAGCAACACCCCAGGAGCAAACTTGAGCCTTGGGACCACAGGTAAGACAAAACTTCCAGCTCCAAGCCACCTGCCTGGTGAACTCAAGTCACAGGCCCACAGGAACAGCTGAAGACCTGTAGATAGAAAAAAACTACAGGCCCAAAATCAGAACACTCAGTCCCCATAACTGGCTGAAAGGAAACAGGAAAACAGGTCTAAAGCACTCCTGACACACAGGCTTATAGGACAGTCAGGCCACTGTCAGAAATAGCAGAACAAAGTAACACTAGAGATAATCTGAAGGCGAGAGGCAAGTGCAGGAACCCAAACAACAGAAACCAAGACTACATGGCATCATCAGAGCCCAATTCTCCCACCAAACCAAACACGGAATACCCAAACACACCAGAAAAGCAAGATCTAGTTTCAGAATCATATTTGATCATGAGGCTGGAGGACATCAACAAAGACATGAAGAAACACAGGAAAACATAAATAAACAAGTAGAAGCCTTCAGAGAGGAATCACAAAAATCCCTGAAAGAATTCGAGGAAAACATAAATAAACAAGTAGAAGCTTATAGAGAAGAATCACAAAAATCCCTGAAAGAATTCCAGGAAAACACAATCAAACAATTGAAGGAATTAAAAATGAAAATAGAAGCAATCAAGAAAGAACACATGGAAACAACCCTGGATATAGAAAACCAAAGGAAGAGACAAGGAGCCGTAGATACAAGCATCACCAACAGAATACAAGAGATAGATAGAGAATCTCAGGAGCAGAAGATTCCATAGAAATCTTTGACTCAACAGTTGAAGATAATGTAAAGCAGAAAAGGCTACTGGTCCAAAACATACAGGAAATCCAGGACTCAATGAGAAGATCAAACCTAAGGGTAATAGGCAGAGAAGAGAGTGAAGACTCCCAGCTCAAAGGACCAGTAAACATCTTCAACAAAATCAAAGAAGAATACTTCCCTAACCTAAAAAAAGAGATACCCATAGGCATACAAGAAGCCTACAGAACCCCAAATAGATTGGACCAGAAAAGAAACACCTCCTGACACATAATAGTCAAAACACCAAGTGCACAAAATAAAGAAAGAATATTAAAAGCAGTAAGGGAAAAATGTCAAGTAACATATAAAGGCAGACCTACCAGAATCACACAAGACTTTTCGCCAGAGACTATGAAAGCCAGAAGATCCTGGACAGATGTCATACAGACCCTAAGAGAACACAAATGCCAGCCCAGGTTACTGTATCCTGCAAAACTCTCAATTAACATAGATGGAGAAACCAAGATATTCCATGACAAAATCAAATTTACACAATATCTTTCTACAAATCCAGCACTACAAAGGATAATAAATGGTAAAGCCCAACTAAGGGAGGCAAGCTATACCCTAGAAAAAGCAAGAAACTAATCGTTTTGGCAACAAAACAAAGAGAAGAAAAGCACACAAACATAACCTCACATCCAAATATGAATATAACAGGAAGCAATAATCACTATTCCTTAATATCTCTCAACATCAATGGCCACAACTCCCCAATAAAAAGACATAGATTAACAAACTGGATATGCATTGAAGACCTTTCATAATGCTGCCTACAGGAAACATACCTCAGAGACAAAGACAGACACTACCTCAGAGTGAAAGGATGGAAATCAAATTTCCAAGCAAATGGTCTGAAGAAGCAAGCTGGAATAGCCATTCTAATATCAAATAAAATCAATTTTTACCTAAAAGTCATCAAAAAAGATAAGGAAGGACACTTCATATTCAACAAAGGAAAAATCCACCAAGATGAACTCTCAATCCTAAATACCTATGCCCCAAATACAAGGCCACTGACATACGTAAAGCTCAAAGCACACAGTGCACCTCACACAATAATAGTAGGAGATTTCAACACCCCATGCTCATCAATGGACAGATCATGGAAACAGAAATTAAACAGAGACGTAGACAGAATTAGAGAAGCATGAACCAAATGAACTTAACAGATATTTATAGAACATTCTATCCTAAAGCAAAAGGATATAACTTCTACTCAGCTCCTCATGGTACTTTCTCCAAAATTGACCATATAATTGGTCAAAAAATGGGCCTCAACAGGTACAGAAAGATAGAAATAATCCCATGTGTGCTATCAGACAACCACGGCCTAAAGCCTGTCTTCAATAACAATAAGGGAAGAACGCTCACATATACGTGGAAGTTGAATAATGCTCTACTCAACGATAACATGGTCAAGAAAGAAATTAAAGACTTCTTAGAATTTAAGGAAAATGAAGGTACAACATACCCAAACTTATGGGACACAATGAAAGCTGTGCTAAGAGGAAAACTCATAGCTCTTAGTGCCTGCAGAAAGAAACAGGAGAGAGCATATATCAGCAGCTTGGCAGCACACGTAAAACCTCTAGAGCAAAAAGAAGCAAATACACCCAGGAGGAGTAGAAGGCAGGAAATAATCAAACTCAGAGCTGAAATCAAACAAGTAGAAACAAAAAGGGACTATACAAAGAATCAACAGAACCGGGGTTGGGGATTTAGCTCAGTGGGAAAGCGCTTGCCTAGGAAGCACAAGGCCCTGGGTTCGGTCCCCAGCTCCGAAAAAAAGAACATCAACAACAACAACAAAAACAACAACAACAACAACAACAACAAAAAGAATCAACAGAACCAAAGTTGGTTCTTTGATAAAATCAACAAGATAGATCAACCCTTAGCCAGACTAACGAGAGGACACAGAGAGTGTTTTCAAATTAACAAAATCAGAAATGAAAAGGGAGACATAGCTACAGATTCAGAGGAAATTCAAAAAATCATCAAATCTTACTTTAAAAGCCTATATTCAACAAAACTTGAAAATCTGCAGGAAATGGACGACTTCCTAGACAGATACCAGGTACTGAAGTTAAATCAGGAACAGATAAACCAGTTAAACAACCCCATAACTCCTAAGGAAATAGAAGCAGTCATTAAAGGTCTCCCAACCAAAAAGAACCCAGGTCCAGACGGGTTTAGTGCAGAATTCTATCAGACTTTCATAGAAGACCTCATACCAATACTATCCAAACTATTCCACAAAATTGAAACACATGGAGCACTACTGAATTCCTTCCATGAAGCCACAATTACTCTTATACCTAAACCACACAAAGACCCAACAAAGAAAGAGAATTTCAGACTAATTTCCCTCATGAATATCGATGCAAAAATACTCAATAAAATTCTGGCAAACCGAATGCAAGAGCACATCAAAACAATCATCCACCATGATCAAGTAGTCTTCATTCCAGGCATGCATGGATGGTTTAATATACGGAAAACCATTAACGTGATCCATTATATGAACAAACTGAAAGAACAAAACCCCATGATCATTTCATTAGATGCTGAGAAAGCATTTGACAAAATTCAACACCCCTTCATGATAAAAGTCCTGGAAAGAATAGAAATTCATGGCCCATTCCTAAACATAGTAAAAGCCATAAACGGCAAACCAGTAGCTAACACTAAACTAAATGGTGAGAAACTTGAAGCAATCCCACTAAAATCAGGGACTAAACAAGGCTGCCCACTCTCTCCCTACTTATTCAATATAGTTCTTGAAGTTCTAGCCAGAGCAATCAGAAAACAAAAGGAAATCAAGGGGATACAGATTGGTAAAGAAGAAGTCAAAATATCACTATTTGCAGATGATATGATAGTATATTTAAGTGATCCCAAAAGTTCCACCAGAGAACTACTAAAGCTGATAAACAACTTCAGCAAAGTGGCTGGGTATAAAATTACCTCAAATAAATCAGTAGCCTTCCTCTACACAAAAGAGAAACAAGCCGAGAAAGAAATTAGGGAAAAGACACCCTTGATAATAGACCCAAACAATATAAAGTACCTCGGTGTGACTTTAACCAAGCAAGTAAAAGATCTGTAAAATAAGAACTTCAAGACGCTGAAGAAAGAAATTGAAAAAGACCTCAGAAGATGGAAAGATCTCCCATGCTCATGGATTGGCAGGATTAACATAGTAAAAATGGCCAATTTACCAAAAGCAATCTACAGATTCTATGCAATCCCCTTTAAAATACCAATCCAATTCTTCAAAGAGTTAGAGAGAACAATTTGCAAATTTGTCTGGAATAACAAAAAACCCAGGATAGCTAAAACTATTCTCAAAAATAAAAGGACTTCAGGGGGATTCAATATCCCTGAACTCAAGCAATATTACAAAGCAATAGTGATAAAAACT
Organism: Rattus norvegicus; assembly: GCF_021556685.1. Taxonomy (NCBI): domain Eukaryota; kingdom Metazoa; phylum Chordata; class Mammalia; order Rodentia; family Muridae; genus Rattus; species Rattus norvegicus. The sequence continues at coordinate 30,574,931 of NC_141554.1, forward strand.
GCATGGTATTGGTACAGAGACAGACAGATAGACGAATGGAACAGAATCGATGACCCAGAAATGAACCCACACACCTCTGGGCACCTGATTTTTGACAAAAGAGCCAAAACCATTCAATGGAAAAAAGATAGCATTTTCAGCAAATGGTGCTGGTTCAACTGGAGGTCAGCATGTAGAAGAATCCAAATCGATCCATGCTTATCACCCTGTACAAAGCTTAAGTCCAAGTGGATCAAGGACCTCCACATCAAACCAGATACACTCAAACTAATAGAAGAAAAACTAGGGCAGCATCTCGAACACATAGGCACTGGAAAAAATTTCCTGAACAAAACACCAATGGCTTATGCTCTAAGATCAACAATCAAAAAATGGGATCTCATAAAACTGCAAAGCTTCTGTAAGGCAAAGGACACTGTGGCTAGGTCAAAACGGCAACCAACAGATTGGGAAAAGATCTTTACCAATCCTACAACAGATAGAGGGCTTATATCCAAACTATACAAAGAACTCAAGAAGTTAGACTGCAGGGAGTCAAATAACCCTATTAAAAATGGGGTTCAGAACTAAACAAAGAATTCACAGCTGAGGAATGCCGATGACAGAGAAACACATAAAGAAATGTTCAACATCTTTAGTCATAAGGGAAATGCAAATCAAAACAACCCTGAGATTTCACCTCATAGTACTTAGAATGGCTAAGATCAAAAACTCAGGTGACAACAAATGCTGGCGAGTATGTGGAGAAAGAGGAACACTCCTCCATTGTTGGTGGGATTGCAGACTGGTAAAACCATTCTGGAAATCAGTCTGGAGGTTCCTCAGAAAATTGGACATTGAACTGCCTGAGGATCCAGGTATACCTCTCTTGGGCATATACCCACAAGGTGCCCCAACATATAAAAAAGACACGTGCTCCACTATGTTCATCGCAGCCTTATTTATAATAGCCAGAAGCAGGAAAGAACCCAGATGCCCTTCAACAGAGTAATGGATACAGAAAGTGTGGTACATCTACACAATGGAATATTACTCATCTATCAAAAACAATGCCTTTTTGAAATTCATAGGCAAATGTTTGGAACTGGAAAATATCATCCTGAGTGAGGTGACCCAATCACAGAAAAACACACATGGCATGCACTCATTGATAAGTGGCTATTAGCCCAAATGCTTGAATTACCCTAGATGCACAGAACACATGAAACTCAAGAAGTATGATCAAATTGTGAATGCTTCACTCCTTCTTTAAAAAGGGAACAAGAATACCCTTGGCAGGGAATAGAGAAGCAAAGATTAAAACTGAGACAGAAGGAACACCCATTCAGAGCCTGCCCCACATGTGGCCCATACATATATAGCCACCCAATTAGACAAGATGGATGAAGCAAAGAAGTGCAGGCCGACAGGAGACGGATGTAGATCTTTCCTGAGAGACACAGCCAGAATACAGCAAATACAGAGGCGAATGCCAGCAGCAAACCACTGAACTGAGAATAGGACCCCCGTTGAAGGAATCAGAGAAAGAACTGGAAGAGCTTGAAGGGGCTCGAGACCCCTTATGAACAATAATGCCAAGCAACTAGAGCTTCCAGGGACTAATCCACTACCTAAAGACTATACATGGACTGACCCTGGACTCTGACCTCATAGGTAGCAATGAATATCCTCGTAAGATCACCAGTGTAAGTGAAAGCCCTTGGTCCTGCTAAGACTGAATCCCCAGTTAACGTGATTGTTGGGGGGAGGGCGGCAATGGGGGGAGGGTGGGGAGGGGATCACCTCTAAAGAAGGGGAGGGGGAGGGATTAGGGGGTCTTTGCCCGGAAACCGGGAAAGGGAATAACATTCGAAATGTAAATAAGAAATATTCAAGTTAATTAAAAAAAGAAAGAAAGAAACATTCTACAGTTGTGTTCAAAATGTAGTTTCTGAGAGCCAACTTGTTACTCTTTTGTGTGATTATGTTCCTCTAAGAGATGAGCTATTTGAAAATATGAGGAAAATGCCTGAAGTGAAGATTTAGGCATTTGCAACATCTGTCAGTAGAGTCATTGAAAGTAATTCACATTCGCATACAATACTTGTATAGTCAATTCATTTAAAATAAAACAACTTGTATATAGTTTGTGTGTCTAAAGCTTATATGTTCTTCTGCCAGTCAAATGTGCTTTTTTCTTTAAATGTCTTAAATTCTAAACTCTACAGGGCATGATCTTTTGTTCCGATATTGCTAACAAGTAATAGCAGGGAAGATTACAGTATATATTCAAGTTGCCTAAATGAACATAGAAAACACCAGTGAAAGAAGATATGTAAGTAAGCAGAAACCTTATCACAGAAAAGAAATCACACCCCCGTATGGAGGCATTTTAGTACTCGTGTCTATAGAGAATACAGGAGGATGTTTTTGCCTTGGCAATGCTGGCAGTAAGGGGTCAAACCTTGGGATAGGAAGGCCACACTCTGCACTGATGTTGCTAGTGATGTTTGTAAATTTTTGTAATAGAATGCAATAGCTATGTCCTGTTCCATGACTGTAACTATCCCAAAGGCCAAGACATTTCCAGTGTGTTCTCATAGCTATGCTGTTTGTAGAACAGAGCACATCTTGTCAGATTTTGTTTACTTGTTTCATCATCTCTACCACTGAGTTTAAACTCACATTGTCAGGCATGATGGCACATACCCTTACCCAATGAGTAATTTCACAAACTCCAAAGTTATTGCTTTTAAGATTTAATCGTCTACCCCTTGTGTCATAGGATGAAAATCATTTCATTATGCAAAAGGTTTTTATTCTGATTTTAAAATTATCAGTAGTTTTTAATAGTCCCAAAATTGTTCCATAGTTCAATGTCTTTTTTGGGACTCGGGATAATATTTCAACTGTGAGACCTTGGACAATCATAAAGTAACTTTGATATTTCTAAGGTTAAATAGTAGAAAGTAAATATCATTATAAAAGGGAGGAGTGATGACCTTGTAAGTGAAGAGCATCCTGAAGGAAAACCTAAACTTATAAGAGCAAACTCTGAATCCAGCAGTTCTATATCTATCATCTAGTGATATGATAAAAAACTTTTGATGCAAAAGCCCCAAAGAGCCCTAGACTTCTGTCTGTGCTTACTGTAGCATACAGCATCTTTCCTGAGCTCTCTCTACCATATACAGATATCTTCCCACAACAATAGTATTAAGGTCCTGACTTTTCCAACATTCTGCTGTCTCCACTGCAACATCAAGTTCACATCCAGATTTTCATGAATGTTTCTCTCTAGATTTCCTGCGTGTTTGTCCAAGGTTTCTAGCCATGATATATATTACATGACTTTGGGAAATCTGAAACTGTGGGTCAAAATTTACTCACCATATAATTGGGTGTTTTTGCTTTCTGTAAATTCAATACCATGTGGAATATGCTGCCATGCATTTCCTGTAGGGAAAGTCATGCTTGCCTAGCTGATAATGTAAATAAACCCTTGAGAATTTGAGATTTTATAATTTTAAGCTCCCTTCCTGAGGCAGTGCTAGAAAGCTAGTTCTTATGGTGAGAGTGTGGGAGAGATGGCCTGTTAGCATGAGCATCTGAGAGCAGTCCCTACCACTCACCTAGGAATAAAAGGAGATCTGGCTCTGGTAGTACAATGCAGTAGAGCATGTAGGCTGACCAACTCAGCTACTTTCCATTCCCATAATTAGGGCTTTGAGTTTACCCACCTGAACATGTACCCCATCTATGAATTGTTGGAGCACATGAAAGGGCCAGTCCTGCAGAATCAAAGGTGCAGGATCTTCATGACCCAGGGCAAAAACAGAATTTCCAACAGAACATTGGATGTCCTCTTGATGGTGAGGACCCAACATTGATAGTGTAAAGGAAGCCAGATGCCTCATACCAGACAAATGATATATTGCAATGAACATTTGCAAGTAAACTGTATGCGGGAATGGTGTGGCATACCATGACACAGCTCGACTTCCATAGTGAGGTTTTTAATTTTTTTCATTTTCATGTTTTGTTTCCTTACAGAAAAGGAGGTTTCAAGAGTAAATAGCATATATGGATGTCGGGCAGATGAATAGGATTTTGGTACATGAGGTGAAATTCACAGTCAAATAAGAAAAAGTTAAAAGAAAATTCGCAGCTTCCATAGGGTTCTTCCACACATTCCCAATCAAAGTTATGCAATCCCATTCTATACCAGTTAATGTCCTTCTTTTCACCTTCTAAACCTGGCACTTGAATTTTTGCTGCAATACAGGCAACCCAGTAATAAGAACTTTTGTTTGATATACCACAACTTGAGGCCCATGGCTTCTGAAGAAAAAAGAAATATCTTCTAGGACATACTTGGGAATTCTTAGGCTGTTTATGCATACAACTAGACATCTCTCACCACCAAATGAACCTCCAGTGTCAAGAACATGTTCCATCTAATTGAGTTGATTGTCAAAGTGATCTCATTGAAACCACCTAGTTTCCTAGACTATTGTCAAGTCTATAAGATGTTCTCTACAAACTGAGGAGTAGGCCCCACTGTTGACAAGAATACATACATACTGAATTGAATACATAGAATTTGAGCTGCTGTCTACCTAAATCCTTCACACTTATTGATTATTGTTCATGGTACTTATATGGTACCCTACACACTAGTTCTTACAAAACTTCTGTATACAATTGTGATCTGTCTACATAATATCCTGGTACAATAGTGCTACAAAAGTTATGGGAATATCTAACCACCATATGCTTTAACTTATTGGCCACCCATGATGGAACCTATGCCTAACACTGTTATGGTAGTCCAGAACCTGAGTAAATATGCCATAGTCCTAGGGGAAAACTAAATACTGCTGTTTTTAAAAAACATAGCAATATCATGAGTCCTAATGACATTATTCTATATTAAGATCAGTCTCTTGCTCAGCCATTATTAAAGAAGCTCATGCCTTTAATAGATGAATACAAGTACCGGGAGCCAAAACTAGGCGATTGCAGAGGGTGGGAGAATGTAGAACACTTAGTCCTAGGTAAGCTGTCTTCGCTTATTTCCAGCAGGAGGTGTGGCAGAGATTAGAGTTGTGTCTCCAATATAAATAGAATCTCTCCTCTTAGAGCTCAGGAATATTTGAGGAAGAGGATGTGCAAACATTGTAAGAGCTATTGAGGATGGATGACACAAAGGAAACAGTGTCCTCTAGTACTTCAGTACCAACACAATATGAACTCAGAGATACCATGACAGAATGCACAGAGTCTGCAAAGGACGTTTTGTGGTATATTCATGAGAGAAGGCTGCATGTACATGAGTTAAGCCAATAGAAAGCCTTTATTAGATTGTGAGAGACTATATTGTGTGTTTGGGATCCCACTGTGGTGGTAAGCTTTTCTCAGGGTCAGGTTTTCAGCCCAAAGATTATGTTGTAGGATTACATACATTAGTCAGCATGAATAGTTAACCAAAAGCAAAACCCCAAATCAAATTTAGTACATTTTTGGACTTTCCCAGAATTAAGCATTTTGATATATCAGATCTTTGTTTTAGTTCTAACAGGTACTATTGTTTGCCATCTGAATTTTATAGCCAGAATAATAAGTTCATCAATTTTAGTTTCTTCATATCAGTTCTGCTAAGGTTTCATAGCCTACTAAACCAGACTGGAATCCAGTGATGAAATGGGAAGTGGACACAAGCCAAGCCCTCATCCTTATTTCAGAAGCTATTTTAAATTTACATCTGCTGTCACGGGAACAATTTGTTTATTACAATGCTATATTATTGGGTATACAAACTACCCTTAAGGGAAAACACATTTGCAAAAGTAAATAGGCAACACAAAAATGTATTAAAAGTATATTTGGAGATTTGTCATCCTTTCCTGTTTTGTCTAGGCATGTAAAATAAGTTTTAGGTCTTATGCTTACATGTTATGCTTTGCTGATTTTGTATTTTTACAAAATTTCTCTGTGTGTAACTTCATGGAACTGCAACTAAAAGTGTTACTTGTGCTTTTCCTTTGACAATTGACTTTGTGTTATTTTAGTCCTATTCTTTCCCCATTTTTTTGGTTTTTAGTTGCCTGTTTCCTAAGAGAATAGAGAGAAGAGTATATTTGGGTAGATAGTGAGGTTGGCATGATATGGCAGAAAATTCAGAGTAAATTGTGATCAGATTATTTTGTGAAAAAAAATATTTTCAATGAAAAAGCACCACATGTCTATACTGAAAAAACTTGTGATGCTGCTCATTATTAGAATTTATTTGAAAGATATTGCTATATAAGGTGACATGAAACTTTATCCCAATAGAAGTAATTGTTGAAACAGTTATACTCATCATTCATCAAGTGTAACACCTAATTCATCATAATAAGTGGGTCCAAGGAATGGTACAAAACAAAAAATATAAATACAACAGTGTCCTTTCCTCCCCACAAAAGATGAAAAATTTATATTTTATATTTGGTCATTGGCATCTAAGAGTATGCAGTCAAATGTTGTAATAGTTTAAAAAATCACTGAAGGAAAACCACAGACTCAGAGAGTATGCCAAAAGAAAGAAGTGTTTATTCTGCAGAAACAACCAAAATGTATCAGGCAACCATTTAAACAGCAACCTAAATAAAGGTATACAGGCCTTCTTATAGGGATCTGGGGGAACTTGCTAGAGGGATTAGGTAGTCTTAAATTTAATTGATGGATGCTAGGGTTTCACAAGTTATCAGTGGTCTATATTCCTATGTCACTGAGTGTTCAATCATTTGACGAAATAGGGCTGTTCACAGCAGATGGCCCATTATGCGATGAGATATTTTCCCAGTTTTGTGGTTATACCCAGGCTGTTCTTTGGGAGGTGGTTTTATGATCTTGTTCTGGATTTTATCATCTGTTCCTCAAGCTTGTGTCTTATGACATAGTTTCTGGGACTCATTGTCTATTCTTGAAGCTGATGCCCTATGTCCTGTTTTTGAAAACAGACCTCATCCTCAAATGGAGACAAATGGGGTCCTTAAGTGGGGACAAATGGAGGTTATATCAATACTTCAGTGTGATGCCCCAGTCCATTTGATGAAATGAAAAGGAACTTGAAATTTTCATTTCTGAACACCCAGATATTTCCCATGTAGAAGTGTCAGATACGGAGAAGAGACAAATTAACCTCTATTTATAGGGATTATAAAGGAAGCCAGTTTGCATTAAGTTTTCTCTACTAGGAAATAAATTAAAACAGCTTGCCTGATAAGAGGATGACCATGTGGTCAGTAGAGATCAGTGAGAAAGATGCCAAGAAGGCCAGACATCAGTGAACGAAAGGTGATTCTTGAGAATTCTCAATACATCTACTGACTTAGTAGAAGTGTACTACCTGGGGCATGGTTGAAAGAATACATTTCCCATTTCTATATCTTCAGAAAGTTAATCTCCTTGAGTGACAGTGACCAACCTTGGCATGGAGAAGGGTTCTGGGAGAAGGGGTATCTGTAAGTTGTGAAAAGAACAACTCAAAGTCAAATTGTGGATATAAGCTCACAGCCTAGGTTCTCATGAGAAGGCTTTCCATACTGCACTCTTCCCTCCCTCCCCCTTTATCTGTATCTCTCTCACTCTGTCTCTCTGTCTCTGCCTCTGTCTCTGTCTCTCTCTCTCTGTGTGTGTGTGTGTGTGTGTGTGTGTGTGTGTGTGTGTGTGTGTGTGTGTGTGTGTTCTGCTGCTCTGGTCTAGACAGTCTTTTCTTTATATCCCAAGATCTCTCTGAGTGAGACAGGTCTCTCTGCTAATAAAAATTCAAAAAGCTATTTCAATAGCTCATGTCTTTTCAGACCAAAGCCAGGAAAGCTGTTAAAAAAATTAATGGATCTTCTGACCAAGTCAGAAATTCTGTTAGTAGAAATTTCATGAAGAACTGTGTTGCCCTCCAGAGATTTCCAGACATCTCTCTTCTTGCTAGAGTAAAACTTTAAAGAAGAATTGCTATCTCTTTTTGCTAGCTTATCTCATACAGACCAAAGGCCTAGGTTTTTATTTGCATATCATCCCAGTCATTTACTTCAAGTTTCCGTTTGATTATCTTATGAATCATCATCCTGTGACCAAAGGTCTTTGGTTCTTGAGAGACAACGAACATACACTTTTCTCTTAATATTACAAAAGATTTCAGAGATTTGCTTAGCCATTGTTAAGCAAAGAGTATTAACTAGTTGGGTGTGACCCAGCCATGAAATTATCATTTCTATTACAGGTTGGCCTAACCATGCTCTGTGCTAGGCTTTCTTTGACCTCAGTAATTTGTCTGCTTTTGTATCTTTTTGACAAGCTGGCTCATAGTGCCCTTTGTTCCTTTAAATTCATAAATCCCTCATAATTAAAATTGCCTCATAGTTTGCATAATTGAGAAATTATATATAATTTAAACTTATGTATTTAGAGCACTTTTCCACAGCCTTAAGGATTGTCCTAAATGTCCTAGTGTTTACCATTTTGCTAAAATATTAGCCATACCTTTGACTCCTAGACTTATGCTGTCTGATTATCATGGAGTCATTAACATTAACAGAAAGGAGATATTTGGAGGAATGTGAAAAAATGTACAGTATTATACAAACAAGTCTTATGCACACAGCAGCTATTGACACTTGTAGAGTCTCACACCATGGACCTGTCCCAGAGGCAAGAACCATGACAGCAAATCACTTTGTCCCCACCATAACCACAACAGGCTCTGCATCTTCTGCAAGCTCACACCAGACACATCACTCTATCTCTACTGGAACCAAACTGAGCTCAACTTTCTTGATTCTCCTTGGTTCTATGCATTGTAGCTTGGTTATCATCATCTTCACAGTTAATATTCTCATTTAGGTGAATAAATACTGTATACATCTGTATATCTTTCTGAGTTTGTGATACCTCACTCAGAATAATTTTTTTCCTTGTTCCATCCATTTGCTATAAAATTCCATGTTGTCATTTATTTTTCAGCTGAGTAATATTCCACTGTGTAAATGTACCATACCTTCTCATTTTCTTTATCCATTCTTTTCTTGAGGAACATGTATTGCTATTTCCAATATATGTGGCCTCAAAAGCATATAGGATTATCCAAGCAATAACTCATTTGTCTTAAGCCTCATCCATGAGTTACTATATGTACATGAGAATGCTTGGGTGATAAAGATACTTAAACTGAATACCCCAGGGACTTAAGGTAAAACCAGATAATAGAGGTATATGAAGATAATGATAAAATTACTTGTAACAATATTTATAACAGTACCCTTTGCAGCTATAATGAAAGGAACTTTCATTTGATTTGCAGCAGATGGGAACAAATATACACACCCCCAGTTAGAATCTAGGCAGAGAATGAGAGCGGGGGGGGTATGGAGGGAGGGAGGAAGAGGGAGAGAAGGGACCTTTTGAACGCTGCTCTGAATAGGATGGCTTCATCAAATACTCACAAAAAGTCAGGGAATCCTGTGGAAGAGAGACAGAGTCTAAGAGCTAGATAAGGGGAAGTCATTAAGAAAACAAAGACCATAAATTTACATGAGCAAAGCTCATATGAACTCATCCACCTCTTTATGCTAGAGGAATAATTAATTTCTACTTGAAAGATAGAATAAAAATTTATATCTGAAGAAGTAAAAATCAGGAACAAGAATTGGAATCCTTTCATGAGCAGTGACACTGACAGAACAGAAAAACACAACCTTATTCAGATATGAGCACAGAACATGCAGATTCGCATATTTCTGCTCACAAGTAAAACAGCCCTGAACACCTCAGGGACTTCTTCAGCCCAATACTTTCCCTCTCAAAGCTCAGAAGAGAGAAAAAACCTTCTTTTATTTATTTTATTGGATATGTGATGTATTTACATATCAAATATTATCCCATTTCCCTGCTCTGCCATGCCCTATTCCCTCCCCCACAGATTCAGTGAAGATGGTCCAGTTCCCACCTTCCCAATCCACCTCAACACCCTGGCATTCCCCTCCACTGGGGAAATGAGCCTTCAGAGTGCCAGACAATGCAATTCTCTGCTACATATGTGACTGGAGCCATCTGTCCCTTCACATGTATTTTTTGGTTGGTGGTTTAGTTTGTGGGAACTCTGGGGAGTCTGGTTTGTTGATGCTGTTCTTACTATGGGGTTGCATACCCCTTCATCTGTTTCAGTATTTTTTTATTCCTCCATTGGGGTCCCTGTGCTCCATCCCATGATTATCTGCGAGCATTTTCATCTGTATCAGTAAGTCTCTGGCTGAGTCTCTCAGGAGACGTCCATATCACACTGCTGTCAACAAGCACTTCCTGGCATCAGCAATACTGACTGAGTTCCGTGGCTGCATATGGGATGGATAACCAGGTGAAGTCCCTACATGACCTTTCCTTCAGTCTCTGATCAACTCGTTATGATCACTTAATATTTGACAAAGGAACTAAAACCATCCGATGCCAAAAAAAGACAGCGTTTTCAAAAAATGGTGCTGGTTCAGCTGGAGGTCATAATGTAGAAGAAAGCAAATTGATCCATTCTTATCTCCTTGTACAAAGCTCAAGTACAAGTAGGTCAAAGACCTCCACATAAAAACAGATACACTGAAAGTAATAACGAGAAAGTGGAGAAGAGCCTCAAACACATAGGCACAGAAGAAAATTTCCTGAACAGGTCACCAATGACTTATGCCCTGAGATCAAGGACTGACAAATGGTACCTAAAGCAATTATGAAGATTCTCTAAGGCAAAGGACACAGTCAAAAGGTAAGGTGGCAACCAACAGATTAGGAAAATATCTTTACCAACCCTATATCATATAGAGGGAAAATATCTGTTATATACAAAGAACTCAAGAACTGATACTCCAGAGAACCCTAATAATCATATCAAAAATTGGGGTACAGTGATAAAAAATTCTCAACTGAAGAATAACAAATAGCTAAGAAGCACCTAAAGAAATGTTCAACACCCATAATCATTAGGGAAATGCAAATCAAATCAACACTGAGATTCCACTTCACAGCTGTAACAATGGCTCATGTCAAAAACTGAGGAAACAGCAGATGCTAAAGAGGACGTAAAAAAATAAGAGCACTGCTCCATTGTTGGTGGGATTGCAAGCTGGTACAACCACTCTGGAAATCAGTCTGTCATTTCCTTAGAAAATTGGACACAGTACTACCCAAGGACCCAGCTATACTACTACTAAGCATATACACAAAAATGCTCCAACATATAACAGGGACACATGTTCCACTCTGTTCATAGCAGTCTTTATAATAACCAGAAGCTGGAAAGAACCCAGATGCCCTGCAACAGAGGAATGGATAAACAAAAGTGTTACATCTACACAATGGAGTACTACTCAGTTATTAAAAACAATTACTTCATGAAATTCTTATGCAAATGGTGAAACTAGAAAGTATCATCCAGAGTGAAGTATTCCAATCACAAAAGAACATACGTGATAGGCACTCACTGATAAGTGGATAGTAACCCAAAATTTTGGAATAACCAAGATACAATTCACAGACCACCTGAAGCTCAAGGATAAGAAAGACCAAGGTGTGGATGCATCAGTCCTTCTTAAAAGGAGATTCAAAATAGTCACAGTAAGAAATATGGAGAAAAATCAAATCGTGGAGTAGAGACTGAAGGAAAGGCTATTCAGAGACTGCCACACATGGGGATCCATCCCACATGCACTCATTAAATCCATTCCCTTTTGGAGATGCTGAGAGGTGCATGTTGACAGAAGCCTGATATAGTTAGTTGTCTCCTGAGATGCTCTACCAGAGCATGACAAATATAGAGGTGGATGCTTGCAGTCAATCATTGGACTGAAAATTTTGTCCCCAGTGGAGGAGTTAGAGGAATGAGGTAACTTAGGGTGTTTGCAACCCCCTAGGAAGAATAATACCAATCAACCAGGTACCTGTGGGCTCTCAGGTACTAAACCAGCAGCCAAAGAGGATACGTGGAGGTACTCAAAGCTCCGACCACATATGTAGGATTGCCTCATTGGGTATCATTGGGAGGAGAGGCCCTTGGTCCTGTGAAGGCTTGATATTCCAGTTTAGGAGACTGCCAGTGAGAGGAAATGGATGGGGGCAGGTGGGTGGGTGGGGAAGGACTCTTATGGAGGCAGGGGTTGGGCAGATGCAATAGAAAGTTTCTAGAGGGGAATTTGTGAAGGGGTATAATATTTGAAATGTAGATAAAGAGATTATTCAATACAAAATGAAAAATATGACTAAAAAAGATGAATCTAGTTGGCGTTAGACAAATACAAGTGACTAGTGTTAGCTATGTGTAATGCTGTGGTGTTTCTACTTTTATATTCCTCTTCTGAGACAATCATGTCATATAGTCTTGACACCTTTATTGCATAGCAGCTTTTGAAAACCTTATTTGTCCTCTCTCTGAAGTAACAGTTGTTCTCTTTCCTACATATGGCCCCATAGTCATTCTTTGTACTACTGAAAGTTTTACATGATGTAATGGCTATTCCTGGTTGTCAACTTGACTATATCTGGAATGAATTACAATCCAGAATTGGAGGGCAGACTTGTGATCCAGGATGAAAGACACAAGTTTCTGACCTGAATCTTGTCATAGAGATCTTGATGCATAATGGCCATACAAAGCTTAGGTCCAGGCAAGATAGAACATGCTTTTAATACCATGAGACTGAGGCAAAGAAATCACTGAGTTCAAGACCATCCTGGATAAAAGTAAAGTCCAGACCCCAGCATGGTGGGACACACTTTTAATCTGGACTACACCTTCTAGTGGAGGACTACATCGGGACATTGGAAGAATGTCACTCTGCTATGACAACTTGTACTTATTTGCCAGCACATCTGTTAGAACCTACTTCTATAGAAGATCTGCTTAAATAACTAGCTTCATAGAACTGAACAACTACTGGATTCTTGGACTTCCCATCCATAGCTACACATTTTTTGATTAGTTGGACTACAGATTGAAGTCATCACAATAAATTCCTTCAATATATAGAAATATTCCATAAGTTCTGTGACCCTAAAGAACCCTAAAATACATGAATTCACAATATTGTCTCAAAATTCTTAGGGTCCAAATTATTGTCACCTTAATAACAATACCTATATAAACAAGCTTTTAATCAAGAGTGAAATTGAATTTTATAACTAGGAGTACACAATTTCCCTGCTGTTAATTACGTATCCATATACAATTTAAAAACCACGTGTTGGGAGCAATGCCCTTGAAGCCCTCCGTTGTTGATGTTATTATTATGGTTAGAATTTAGTATGACTTGTTTCATGGAAAATCCCCAGCCAGCTGCAAATGACTAATACAAATCTGGTGGTCAAAATGAATAATAATATGATACGTCAAGACACCCAATGTGATGACCTGTAACCTTTCTGAGAAACCAACATCCTGCTGACTAATAGATATGAGAAACCTGTGACCTTTCTGACATCCTGTCAACATCAGCTGATTCCCTGACCACACGAATATTGTGTCCTTGGCCTGCATAAATGTTTCTTACTTCCCCCCTCCCTCTGTTACCCATGTTATGGTATAAATTCAGCCTTGGGGAAAAAATTGTCGCCTTTATCAGACTCTTGTCTTGGCGTCCTTCTTCATGTCTCTTGTCCCCCATTCTCTTCCAGGTACCCCAACACCCTTCACTTACAAATGGCGCCCAATGTGGGGCTTGAACCCATGACCCTGAGATTAAGAGTCTCATGCTCTACCGACTGAGCTAGCCAGAGAGAAGAAAAATGTAATATGTTGAATAACCAATAATACAGATCTTCCCAATGGAAAGCCTCAGTTCCAAGAGACACAAAGGGCAAGGTGACTGTTGGGTAAAATGATGTAAAAACCTAATATACATTCAGTTTTTCTGGTCTCAAAAATGAATCTTTGATTACTTTCCCAAAATATTGTGCTGAGATTAAATATAGTGTAATTGCAAACAAAGTATTGAACAGGAAAAAAAATACCATATGGTATTAAAAAGCTTGTTAAAAATTAGAGCCAGCATTATAATCATCCATTTATCTAGACAGAAATTAATTTTATAACCAATAATGCAGATGTATAGATGATATAACCTAGGCTTTATATATGGCACACAAATTTAGAAAATCTTTATTCATGTCCAAAAGCCAGCAAATGAATCAGTGCCAAGAACATGATGGTCAAAGTTGAAGAGCAGAGAGAATAGAGCATAGATTTCTAGATTCAACAGATATAAGAGCATGACTTCAAACATTATACACAGTATACCAATCAGAAGTTATCAAGTTAGCCTTTGCTTAGAGAGCACTGGCAAAGTTTGGACAGAATGCACACAGTCCAATCAGGAGCCAAAAGACACTTGGAAATGTCATGGTCCATGCTTCATGAAATATTTAATTCCATTGACACAGTTTATAAATCCCCTTTTCCATAATAACATTTTTAAAAATAAGTGTTTCATTTTCTTTGTGTGATACAGAGCCTCTAAATATAAAAGTGCTGAAAAATGATCTAAGTCTAGTAATGTACTTTCTGATATCTTCAGTCCTCCCTCTAAAGGCATCAGTACTTTGATCCTTGGAGGTGGTCAGCTACATGTCTCCTCTAAGAAGTGATCAGTGACAAGAGTCCAGAAAAAAAACAGGCATCTAGTAAGTCTGTGCATGCTTAAATCCATAGCTATTCTCTCTGTGTGACCCATCAGCTATCTATCTTTAGTAGACAGAACCCAAAACTTTTATAATCCTACCTCATTGATTTTATGTTTTGTTTTGAGAAATCTTCTCACAGTAATAGTCTTGTTTGTCCAGGAATTTATTCTGAAAGACCAGGTTTGTCAGAGTTCAGAGAACTAGTGTCATGATCCTGTATGTCTTTATCTGGCTTTTACAGTTTTTGACTCCATCTTGTACTATGTTCTCTGACCCTTTGAAGGATGAATGCTGTGGTAATAACTTACTACAGTTAGCATAGCAGTGGGGAAGTAGTCCATAGCAGAAAATATTCACTCCTGGGATAACATAAAAGATGAGCACAAAAACATGATCCCAATAACCAGGTGAAAAGCACAGCCAATGTGCAGAGGTGTCACAACAATATAGGTGATGTGTGCCACATGTGTCCTCATTATTTAATACAAATTTTCTGTGATGTTAGCACAGCACATAGTACAAAGAACTATTTTTCACTTATCGTGACCCACAGATGTTTGCATATTGTATTTTCATTTGATTACATTCCCGGAACTTTAAATTTTTCTTCTTGGTTAATGTTAAATCAGGATCAGATAAATCATCTAAAGCATCCCATAACTCCTAAAGAAGAAGAATCAGTCATTAAAGTCTCCCAACCAATAAAAGGTGAGGACCAGATGGGTTTCATGCAGAATTCCATCAGCCCTTCACAGAAGGCTTAATACCAAGACTTTTCAAACTACTGCACAAAATTGAAACAGAAGGAGCACTACCCAATTCATTTGACGAAGACACAATTATGCTCATAGCCAAACTACACAAAGATGCTACAAAGAAAGAAAACTTCAGACCAATATCCCTTATGAACATGGATGCAAATATTGGACCTAGTACTACCTCAGGACCCAGCTATGCCACTCCTGGATAAATACTCAAAACACGCTCCAAACTATAACAGGGACACATGCTCCACTATGTTCATACCAGCCTTATTTATAATAGACAGAAGCTAGGAAGAACCCAGATGTCTTTCAGCAGAGGAATGGATACAGAAAATGTGGTACATTTACACAATCGAGTACTATGAGAAATTCTTACGCAAATGTACGGAAACTAGGAAATATCATCCTGAGTGAGGTAACCCAGTCACAAAATAACACACATTATATGCACTCATTGATAAGTGGATACGAGTGCAAAAGCTTGCAATAACTAAGAAAAAATTTACAGATCATATGAAGCACAAGAAGAAGGAAAACTACAGTATGGATGTTTCATTCCTTCTTAGAAGAGAGATTAAAATTCTGGCAGGAGGAAATACAGGGACAGAGCTTAGAGCAGGGACTGAAGAAAAGGTCGAACCAAGACTATCCCACCTGTAGATCCATCTCATATACAGCCACCAAACCAGTCACTATCGCTAATGCCAAGAAGTACTTGCTAATAGGCACCAGATATGAGGGTCTCCTAAGAGGCTCTACCAGAAGCCTACTATTACAGATGAGGATGCTTGCAACTTAAAATTGGACTGAGCAAGGGGACTCTAAAAGAGGATTTACAGAAAAGACTGCAGGAGCTGATGGAGCTTACAACACCATAGGAATAGCAACAATATCAACCAACTAGACAACGCCAGAGGCCCTAGGGTCTAAACCAACGACAAATGAGTATGCATGGAGGGACCGATGACTCCAGCCATATATGGAGGAGACAATGGCATTGTCCAGCATCAATAGGAAGAAAATCCCTGGATCCTGTGAAGGTTCATTTCCCAAATGTAGGGGAATGCCATGGTATTGAAGTGGGAGTCGGTAGGTAGGAGAGGAGCACCCTTATAGAAGTGGGAGGGGGTATGGGAGAGGGGGAAAAGGGATAACATTTAAAATGTAAATACATAAAATATCCAAGAAAAATAAAATAAAAAGTTCACCACAGATGAGGGGGGCCTCTTAAAATACCACCCGTAGCTAATGAGCATTTAGTGGAAAATCAAATAAAGAAAAAGGCATTTTTATGGGGAGGGTTGACTACTAATATGCTACCTATGCACCAGTGGATGTCACCATAGTTGTATGCATACTATAAGAATACTAATTCAGAAGGTTATAAAAATGAAGGCTATAAAATCAGATGGGGAATATATATATATATATATATTATTAATTTCTAGAAATACAATTACTGAATCAAGGAATATGTGCATTCTATGGTTGTTGTATATCTTGTTAAAATGTTTCTGGAACATCTGTACCACAGCTATGTCATATCTCTGCTTTCAAACTATGAAAATAAATATTATAAATATTGTAAAATGGTTTCCAATGTGAGGAATAAAAAGAAATGTATCATGCTGTGCTTTTAAAATACTTACACTTTTTTTACACGTTCCTGTTAAACCTCTGTAGTTATTTGGGTATTGGTTTTTCTTTTCTTTTCTCTTTTTTTATGTTACCACATTCCTGGAGCTTGTTAATGAGAGAAACAATGACTTTACTAGTTAAGGAAAAAAATAAATTAAAAGTCATAATCAAAATAAATACTGCCAATTCTGTTTTCATTAATTTATATATTTATACACTTCATATCACAATATCAGAATCCCCTCTCTTCCCTATACTGCCTCACACAACTCTTTCCCCGTTGCCCCTCTATAATGATGAAGAACCCCTTTGCATCACCACATCCTGGCATATCAAGCCACTGCAGGACTAGACACATGCCCTTTCACTGAGGCCAGACAGACATACTCTCCCCACTTAGGCCAGACAAGCTAGTCCAGTTAGGTGAAAAGGATCCATGGTTAGGCAACAGATTCCAAGAAAGAACCTCCTCCAGTTATAGCAGGATCTGCATGTCAACAAAACTGTTCATCTACTACACAAGTACAGGGGTGGCTACATCTAGTACATACTTTCTCTTTGTTTGGTGCTTCCAACAACATTTCCATCACAGTTACCATACACCATCTAATATTTGTCTGTGGTTCTTTCCATCAGTTTCAGTCAGCAGCCAAGTGGAACCTCACAGAGAACAGTTATGTTAGGATCCGGTTGGCAAGCACAAGAGATTACATTGTCAACCCATGGGTTGAGTATCAATTTGACCAATCATTGGTTGGCCATTCCCTCCACCTCTACTCCATCTTTGTCCCTGCATATTTTTGTAGACCAGACATCTTTTGGGACAAAGTATTTGTGGGTTCCTGTTCTTATCCCTTCACAGGGAGTCCTGATTATCTACAAGAAGTTGCCATTGAATGTTGCTTCCCCCCTTCATTTGCTTTAAATTTTAGAGAGCCTTTAATATCTTTACTACTTCTCTTACCAAGTTATCATTGAATAGAGAGTTATTCAGCTTTCATGAGTATATGGGATTTCTGTCGTTATGTTATTTAAGACCAGTCTTCGTCCCTGGTGATCTGACAGAAATGTTAATCTTACCATGTCTGTTTAGGTGTGTTTTGTGTCTGATTATATGGTCAGTTTTGGAGAAGGTATCATGAGGTGCTAAGATGAAGGCATATTCTATTGTTTTAGGGTAAAATGTTCTGTAGCTATCTGTTAAATCCTTTTGGTTCATAACTTCTGTTAGTTTCACTGTGTCTCTGTTTAGTTTCTGTTTCCATGATTTGTCCATTTGGTGAGAGTGAGGTGTTCAAATCTCACACTATTATTGTGTGAGGAACAATGTGTCAGTGAGCTTTAGTAAAGTTTCTTTAACAAATATGGGTATCATTGCATTTCAGGCATAATTGTTTAGAATTGAAAGTTCATCTTGGTGGATTTTTCCTTTGATTAGTATAAAGGTCCCTTCCCCCAATATATTTTGTTAACTTTAAGTTGTAAGTCTAATTTATTGGATATTAGAATGTCTACTCCAACTTCTTTCTTGGGATCTTTTATGGGGGGAGGGGATTTTTTTCCAGGGCTGTCTGTGGTGGGTGAACTGGGTTATGATGGTGTCAAGTGGAATAGTTTCTTTTGTCTATGTACTTGTGTTTCCCTCTCAACATCTCGTTATCTTGAGTGTTAACTGACCTTGCTGTTTCTGACATTATTGTGTCACACTTATGATTCTGTGATCCTAATTGTGTTGGAGCTCCTGGCAGTCAAGTTGTCTTTTGATGTGGGAGAGGGTCTGGCATACTGGCTCCACCCCAGGCTGAGTTGTGGGCCAGAAGTAAGATGTGTCTCATGCAGGGCAGGACATATAGGGCCCACCTCACCTGGGCACATTGCAAGTCCCAGTTAGGTCAGGAATTTGGGCATCTCTTACCTGTAAACTTCGTTGTGCTGTAAGTCCTTTGAGTCAAGCTGTCTCTGGATGTGGGGAGATGTCTGGAGCACAGGTTCTGTACCTTGGGTGAGTTGTGGGCTGGATGGAAGATGTGTCCAACTATTTCTTGATTAATATATGATATTCAAAGGTGTGGTCCAACCTGGACATTCAAAAATCTTGGGTTTTGTTAGAGGATCATATAAAATGCAGATTGATGAAGTCTTGGGGGTATGGGGTAGTCACTAAGCAGTGTGCAACCTTGACATTTTACTCAATCAGTTCCTACCTTGGGTTCCTGCCTTCAGTGCCTATCCTTATTGGTTTTCTTGGTATGGAATTGCAAGTCATGCATACCATTCCCTTCCCATGCTGAATTTGGCCATTGTGTTTTATCATAGCCACCAAAATGCTAAGACTGTCAAGATAGTAACAGAGTCTAAATAAAATAGAAAGATAAAAGGCGGATTTGTTTTTATTCAGAAGAAAATATCCCAGTCTCCTCCAATATATAAAAAATGCTTTAATCTCAGAAGTTTCATGAAAGCCATTTGGCTCTAAACTCTAGAATGATAACATTTTGCTCTTAAAGCGGAACATCTTATTTCTAGCACACACTGTTTTTCTCTTTCAAAGAAGTGTCTTTGTTGTAGACATCAGATAATGCATTAGTTATTTGGTCCATGATTTCAAAAATAAATTACTCTTTTAATGAATTCTAATAAACAAAGGGATCTTACACATGCTTGCTGGTTCTTTATGGCTATGGATGGGTAGAAAGTTGTACTAAGTGATGATAATCCACCATTCAGACGTAGTAATCATGCAAAAATAAGAATTTTTAAAGTGAATTATTTTCCTTATATCTGTCAGTCACTAACATTAAGTCTTCCAGGAAAAGAAAAAGTATTTCTTATTTCCTGTGTGGTATTTATGAATTGCTTCCTATTACACAAGGCACATAATATGAAAGAGAGCCATTGACATGGGAATAGTTGTGGATAAATCCTGATGAGCATTCTAAATGCCAAGAAGCACAATGTGTGACTATGGGAAATCAGGGAGTTGCACTAACCTTTTTATATATGTAGCTCTCTTAACACCGAGCCGCAGCCACTGGGGATGAGGGCAGAGCCAGGAGCAGTTGGATGAAATTGGAAATGGAATACTCACATGTAGGTGACCATGCATTTTCATTTCATGAGTGATGGGACAAAGAAGAAGTACATCTAAGAATGGCTCATCCTACTCTGACAACCTGTTTCTCTCACAGGCTTTATTCATACACAAAATTATGTCCTCAGAAACTTAATTCATGTATTACACAGCTTTTCAAAAACACATTTTCTTCTACATTCTACCTTGATTACACAAGAATACTGAAAGAACAATGCAAGCAAATAGCTATTTTATGACACCAAAATGTTAACATTATGATAAAACCAATATTCTTTTATGTAAATCCCTTCTTCCTTAAAATTGGCGTTATAAAGCCTTGCACTTATAAAAACACTAGATAGGATAACTGTTTGAATTTGATGCTGTATCAGTTTGAAGCAGGAATAATAGTTCAAAAGTTATTTCCTACTAATTGTTATATCAAACTTGACTTTCTATAAAAATTCAATGTTTCTGACCCCTGTTTAATTCTTTCTTTCCTTGCTCTCCATTTCTTTTATGTATGATATAAGATCACTCTGGTTTTTCTTTGATTTCTAAAATAATTAATGCACAGATCATTGCTTAAGCAAAGGTAGTCTGTTCTTTCTTTTTCAATAATACTAGACAAGTTCTAGACTGAAAAATCTATTCAGGAAGGCAGAAAGTTCAATGATTTCCTTTGTGTCTTTCTCATGAACCCTTATTTTAATATGATTCCTATATTTATTGCAATTCTGTAAAGACTAGAAGAATGCCAAGATTTCTATAACTACTTATTTTTACCTTCTGGAAGGAACCAAGGTGTGGTCTTAATTGTATGATCAAAATCTCTTCCTACTTATCTTAGTTCCTTGATTCTGAGGCTGAACATGATAAAACTAATGAATCAATTACAGTTTATCATCTCCTAGAATTTCCATAAGTTTTTCTTCTTTAACATTTTTCTCAAACCCTCTGTCTGATTCTTATTAATAGAAAAAAGTTTCAACATCATAAGTACTTAAGAAAGACTCAGTTTCCTACATTATTGTTTTTTTTCTAGAAAATTTCCAATTATTTCTTTCATGTTTGCACATGCTTTTGTTATCTCAGCTTTAGTTTTCAAAGAGAGGACTTCAACAGTGAGAAATATAAGAATAAGCAAATGGTGTGCAATAAGTTTCCACCAAGTGCCACAAATGACCATTTCGGCTTATCCATGGACTGTCATTTTTTCAAACCACCTCAGGACTTGTGGCTCCCCCACATGATATTCAATATGTAAATTTACATTTCTGTGCTGTTTTCTAATTTATAAAATGAGAATGCTAATTGGGTGGCTATAGTCGGCAGGACAACAAATTCACCTGTGGTAATGTTCTGGAAGTGTTTAAATGAGGCTACAAGTATAGCACAGCAGCAGGGGGAGATTTTTGAGAGCCAGAGGTAGATGAAATTTCTGTGAGCTGAAATATCTGCCCAACAGAACTTCTTTTTCTGAAGATGTTTCCCCTCCTCCTGACATGCTATATTACAATATTTCCTATCATGGGGAAGAAAATTTTGATTCTGCAACTTTCCAAATGGATTTCTTTATCCAGAATACACAAAGATAAAAACTAAAATTAGGTTACATGTAGGGCTCTCGAGTGAGGTGCTAATGAGTCACATGTATCTACTCTATAGGTTTAAAACACAGAGAGGATCGAATCCTGACAACCTATCTAATTTTAATGGAATAACAGCAATCTCCATCTTGTTTCCAGCTATCCTTCAAATTTCACTGTTCTTAATGTCTATTGCCTTAGACCAGCTTTGGCAGGGAAGAGGGTATGGGCAGAATGTTCCAAAGCCACTGGCAGTTGCAATCCTACCTTGTTGCTGAAACTTCCCATGTACAATAGCTATTGTCTTCTCCCAGACAGGAAACAAAACACATTACATAGAGACTGTGAAACAAAGGTATGCTGGTAGAAAAAGTTTCCTGTTGAGTAGACACAGTGTGTAGACCCCTTAAACCTCTACATAGACTGTGACAATCACACCATCTTCAGGCATAGTGAGTTAAAGACTTCTCTTCCTTCCTTTCTGCTATATGATTCAGCATTACCATTTGGGATGTGATTTTATCATTTTCACTATCTCCATGTCTGAAGGTAGAAATTTAGAAAATCTCCAAACAAGTTAGTTCATAGTATGAACACAGAGAATAATATTGTGTGAAAGAATGTATTTTGTTGCACACATATGCCAGGATACTTTGTGTGTTACTAAAATGAAGTTAGTCATTCAAATTTGACTTTTTGAGTAAGAGATGGGGAATAATGAAAATATCTAATATTCTTCACGTTTTACAGTTGGATTCTGGTTTTCTCATACTAAGGAATAATTTGTGGTTTCTTCAGTCTTAGATAATTACTGTACAAATGAGATAGGTTCCAGCCAATTTATATATAAATGTTGATGGCCTTGATCATTCTGGCTTTAATATATATATATAGATAGATATAGATAGATATAGATATAGATAGATATAGATATGGATATAGATATATAGATATAGATATATACATTTCTGAAAAATATAACAAAAGTAATGACATTGTACATTACCATATATGAAGTGTAATTTTCATGTACAGACCTCTTTTAAACACATATATGCATATGCAAACATTGCTGTGTTGAGTTCGATATTATTTGGTATATGTGCTGCCGAAATGAGCACTCAATATTATTTGGAATAAATGAGTTTAACATGTGTATTATTTTTCCTTGTTCTTTGTTAAGATCATAGATGTTTTCAAATTGTTATATTTATGAAATATTACACTATTCCATTTCAGAAATGATAATTTGAGCATTCCCCTCTTCTTACTCTCCTTATGTTATTAACATATTTAGTAATTGCAAATATAGGTGGAATAATAATTACCTCACATATGATACTAAAGAATCGTATCCCCCTGTTAGTTCCAGATATTGAAATTCATAGTCAACAAAATGGGTCTGTCCATGTGCACTCTTTGAGTGGTGAATCAGTCCCTGGGAGCTCTGGTTCGTTTTTATTGTTGTTTTAATTGGGGTTGCAAGCCCCTTGAGCTTTTTAATTCTTTCTGTAACTCCTCCAATGGGGACTGCATCCTCAGTTCAATGATTGGCTGCAACCCTTCACCTGTGTGTTTGTCATGCTCTGGCAGAGCCTCTCAAGTGACAGCTGTATCAAGCTCCTGTCAGCATGCAATTCTTGGCATCCACAATACTGTTTGGGTTTGTTAGCTCTATGTTTATGGGCCGCATCCCCAGATGGGACAGACTTTGAATGGCCATTCTTTCAGTCTCCTCCAAACTTTGTCTCTTTATATCCTGTTATGAATATTTTCGTTCTCCCTTTTAAGAAGGACTGAAGCATCCACACTTTGGTCATCCTTCTTCATGAGCTCCATGTGGTCTGTGGATTGTATCTTGGGGAATTAGAACTTATTGGGCTAATATCCAATTATCAGTGAGTTCATACCATCACTCAGGATGATATGACTAAGTTCCAACCATTTGACTATGAATTTCATGAAGTTATTGTTTTTTAAAAATTTTTATTAGATATATTTCTTTACTTACATTTCAAATGTTATTCCACTTCCCGGTTTCCTGAGCATAAGCCCCATTTCTTTCCCTCCCCCTCCCCCATATGGGTATTCCCCCTATACATCGCCCTTACTGCCCCCCCATATTCCCCTGCACTGGGGATCCAACCTTGGCAGGACCAAGTGCTTCCCCTTACACTGATGGCCCAACAAGGCTATTCTCTGCTACATATGCAGTTAGAGCCCTGGGCCAGTCCATGTATAGTCCCTGGAAGCTCTGGTTGGTTGGCATTGTTGTTTTTATGGGGTGATAAGCTCCTTCAACTCTTTCAATACTTCCTGTAATTCCACCCAAGGGGGTCCTGTTCACAGTTCAGTGGTTTGCTGCTAGTGTTGACCTCTGTATTGGACATGCTCTGGATGTGTCTCTCAGGAGAGATCAATATCCAGTCCCTTTCAGCATGCATTTTTTTAGCTCCATCAATCTTAGCTAGTTTTGGTGGGTATGTGTGTGTATATATATATATATATATATATATATATGGGCCACATGTAGGGCATGCTCTGAATGGCCACTCCTTGAGTCGTTGCTCTAAACTTTGCTTCCATGTCCCCTCCTATGGATATTTTCCCTTTTAAGAAGGACTGGGAGCATCTGCATATTGGTCATCCTTCTTGAGTTTCCTGTGGTCTATGGATTGCATTTTGGGTAATTCGAGCTTTTTGGCTAATATCCACTTATCAATGTGTGCATACCATGGGTGTTTTTCTGTGATTGGGTTAACTCAGGATGATATTTTCCAGTTCATTACATTTGCCTATGAATTTCATGACGTCATTGTTTGGATAGCTGAATAGTACTCCATTGTATAGATGTACCACATTTTTTTAATCCATTACTCTGTTGAAGGGTATCTGGGCAATATATAGCTTCTGGCTATTATAAATAAGGCTGCTATAAACATAGTGGAGAATGAGTATATGCCCAAGAGAGGTATAGCTGGGTCCTCAGGTAGTGGAATGTCGAATTTCCTGAGAAAACTCCAGACTGATTTCCACAATGATTGTACCAGTCTGCAATCCCACCAACAATGGAGGAGTATTACTCTTTCTCCATATCCTAGCCAGCATCTGCTGTCACCTGAGTTTTTGATCTTAGCCATTCTCACTGGTGTGAGGTAGAGTCTCAGGGTTGTTTTGATTTGCATTTCCATGATGACTAAGGATGTTGAACATTTCTTTAGGTGCTTTTTGGCCATTCTATAATCATCAACTGAGAATGCTTTGTTTAACTCCATACCCCATTTTTAATAAGGTTATTTGGCTCTCTGGAGGCTAACTTCTTGAGTTCTTTGTATATTTAGATATTAGCCCTCTATGAGATGAAGGATTGGTAAAGATCTTTTTGCAATCTGTTGGTTGCTGTTTTGTCCTAATGACAGTGTCTTTTACCTTACAGAAACTTTGCAGTTTTATGAGGTACCATTTGTTGATTCTTGATATTAGAGCATGAGTCATTGATGTTTTTTCAGGAAATTTTCCCCAGTGGCCATATGTTCAAGACTCCTCCCCACTTTTCTTCTATTAGTTTGTGTGTATCTGGTTTGATGTGGAGGTTCTTGATCCACTTGAACTTAAGCTGTGTACATGGTGATGAATATAGATTGATGTGCATTCTTCTACTTGCTGACCTCCAGTTGAACCAGTATCATATGTTGAAAATGTTATCTTTCCTCCATTGGATGGTTTTAGCTCCTTTGTCAAAGATCAAGTAACTATAGGTGTGTGAGTTCATTTCTAGGTCTTCAATTCTCTTCCCCTGACCTATCTGACTGTCTCTGTACCAATACCATAAAATTTTATGACTATTGCTCTGTAATACTGCTCGAAGTCAGGAATGGTGATTTCCCCAGAAGTTCTTTTATTGTTGATTACACTTTTTGCTATCCTGGGATTTTTGCTATTCCAAATAAACTTGCAAATTGCTCTTTCTATCTCTATAAAGAATTGAGTAGGAATTTTGATGGGGATTGCATTGAATCTGTAGATTGTTTTTGGGAAAATGACCATGTTTACTATATTAATCCTGCAAATCCTTGAGCATGCAGCACCTTTCTATATTCTGAGATCTTCCTCAATTTCTTTCTTCAGAGACTTGAAGTTCCTGTCATACAGATCTTTCACTTGCTTGGTTAATGTCACACCAAGATATTTTATATTATTTGTGACTGTTGTGAAGGGTGTGATTTCCTTCATTTCTTTATCAGCCTGTTTATCCTTTGTGTAGAAAAAGGCTACTGATTTGTTTCCGTTAATTTTATACCCTGACACATTGCTAAAGTTTTTATCAGGTTAAGTAGTTCTCTGGTGGAACTTTTGAGATCACTTAAATACACTATCATATCATCTGCAAATAGTGATACATTCTTTTCTTCCCTTCCAATTTGTATCCCTTTGACGTCGTCTTTTCGCTGTCTTGTTGCACTGGCTGGGACTTTGAGAACTGTATTGAATAAGTAGGGAGAGAGTTGACAGCCTTGTCTAGTCTCTTATTTAAGTGTGATGGCTTCAGTTTTTCTCTCCATTTAGTTTGATACTAGCTACTGGTTTGCTGTATATTGCTTTTACTGTGTTTAGAAATGGGCATTGAATTCCTGAACTTTCCAGGACTTTTATCATGAAAGGGTGTTGAATTTTGTGAAATACTTTCTCAGCATCTAATGAAATGATCATGTGGTTCTTATCTTTGAGTTTGTTTACATAGTGGATAACATTGATGGATTTTCGTATGTTAAACCATCCCTGCATCCCTGGGATAAAGCCTACTTGATCATGAAGGATGATCATTTTGATATGTTCTTGGATTTGGTTTGCAAGAATTTTATTGAGTATTTTTGTGTCAATATTCATAAGGGAAATTGGTCTGAAGTTTTCTTTCTTTGTTGGGACTTTGTGTGGTTTCAGTATAAGAATAATTGTGGCTTCATAGAAGGAATTTGTTAGTGCTCTATTTGATTTAATTTGTGGAATAGTTTGGAGAGTATTGGTATGAGGTCTTCTATGAAGGTCTGATAGAATTCTGCACTGAACCCATCTGTACCTAGTCTCATTTCCGTTGGAAGACTTTTAATAACTTCTTTTATTAATTTAGGAGTTATGGGGTTATTTAGATGGTATAATTGTTCCTGGTCTAACTTTGGTACCTGCTATCTGTGTAGAAAATTTTCCATTTCCTCCAGATTTTCCAGTTTTGTTGACTATAGGCTTTTGTAGTAGGATCTGATGATTTTCTTTTAATTTCTTCAGATTCTGTTATGACTCTGTTTTCATTTCTGATTTTGTTAACTTGGATAGACGCTCTGTGACCTTTGGTTTGTCTGGCTAAAGGTTTATCTATCTTGTTGACTTTCTCAAATAACCAGCTCCTGGTTTTGTTGATTCTTTGTATAGTCCTCGTCGTTTCTACTTGGTTGATTTCAGCCTTGAGATTGATTATTTCCTGCCTTCTATTCCTCTTGGGTGTATTTATTTCTTTTTGTTCTAGAACTTTCAGGTGTGCTGTCAAGCTGATGACATATGCTCTCTCCTGTTTCTTTTAGCCGGCAATAAGAGCTATGAGATTTCCTCTTAGTAACACTTTCATTGTGCCTGATAATTTTGGGATTGATATATGTTCATTTTTACTAAATTCTAAGAAGTATTTAATTTATTTCATTATTTCTTCCTTGACTAAATTGTCATTGAGTAGAGCATTGTTCAACTTCCATGTATATGTGAACTTTCTGTCATTATTGCTTTTATTGAACATCAGTCTTAGTGCATGGGGATCTGTTAGGATGAATGGGATTATTTCTATGTTACTGTATCAGTTGAGACCAGTTTTGTGACCAATTATATAATCAATTTTGGAGAAGGGTCCATGAGGAGCTGTGAAGAAGGTATATCCTTTTGACTTGGGTTGGAATGTTCTATAAATATGTGTTAAATCCATTTGGTTAATAACTTCTGTTAGTTTCTCTATTTCTCTGTTTAATTTCTGTTTCCATAATCTGTCCATTGATGGGAGTGGGTGCTGAAATCTCCTACTATTATGGTGTGAGGTGGAATGTGTGCTTTGAGCTTTAGTAAGGTTTCTTTTATGAATGTAGGTGCCCTTGCATTTGGAGCATAGATATTGATATGATAGTTCATCTTGGTGGATTTTTCTTTTGATGAATATGAAGTGTCCTTCCTTATCTTTTTGAAAACTTTTGGTTGAAAGTCAATTTTATTTGATATTATCATGTCAACTCGAGCTTTTTTCTTCAGGCCATTCGTTTGGAAAGTTATTTTTGCAGCAATTTACTCTGAGGTAATATCTGTTTTTGTCTCTGAGGTGTGTTTCCTGCATGCAGCAAAATGCTGGGTCCTCTTTATGTATCTAGTCTGTTAGTCTATGTTTTTTTATTGGGGAATTGAGTCCATTGATATTGAGAGACATTATGGAAGGGTGATTGTCGCTTCCTGTTGTTTTTGTTGATAGAAGTGCAATTATGTTTTTTTGTCTCTCTTTGATTTCATTGCAAGGATTTATATTCTTCCTTTCTGTACAGTATAGTTTCTTGCCTTCTGTTGGAGTTTTCCACCTATTATCCTTTGTAGAGCTGGATTTGTAGAAAGATATTCTGTAAATTTGGCTTTGTCATGGAATAACTTGGTTTCTCCATCTATGTTAATTGAGTGTTTTGCTGGCTTCAGTAACTTGGGCTTGCATTTCTGTTCTCTTAGGGTCTGTGTGACATCTGTCCAGGATCTTCTGGCTTTCATAGTCTCTGGGGAGAAGTCTGGTGTGATTCTTATAAGTCTGCCTTTATATGTCACTTGACACTTTTTGCCTTACTGTTTTTAATATTCTTTGTTTGTTTTGTGAATTTGGTGTTTTAATTACTATATGATGGGAGGAATTTCCCTTCTGGTCCAATCTATTTGGAGTTCTGTAGGCTTCTTGTATGTTTATGGGCATATTTTTCTTTAGGTTAGGAAGTTATCTTCTATAATTTTGTTGAACTTATTTACTGGCCCTTTAAGTTGGGAGTTTTCACTTTCATCTATACCTATGGTTTGATCTTCTCATTGTGTTCTGGATTTCCTGTATGTTTTGGGCTAGGAGCTTTTTGCATTTCACATAATCTTTGACAGTTGTGTCAATGTTTTCTATGGTATCTTCTGCCCCTGAGATTTTCTCTTCTATATCGTATATTCTGCTGGGGATGCTTGCATGTACAGCTCCTTATCTCTTCCTTAGGTTTTCTATATCCAGGGTTGTCTCCTTTTCTATTTTCTTATTGTTTCTATTTACATTTTCAATTCGTTTAGCTGTTTGTTTGTATTTTCCTGTAATTCTTTCAGGGATTTTTTTGTTTCCCCTCTAAGTGTTTCTACTTGTTTACTTGTGTTCTCCTGCATTTATTTAAGCGGGTTCTTTATGTCTTTCTTAAAGTCCTCCATCATTATCAAAAATGTGATTTTAAATCTAAATCTTCCTTTTCTGGTGTGTTTAGATATCCAGTATATCCTTAGTTGTGAGAACTGGGCTCTGATGATACCAACTGGTCTTGGTTTCTGTTGCTTATGTTCCTGTGCTTGCCTCTAGCCACTGGGTTGTCTCTGGTGTTTGCTTGCCTTGCTGTTTATGAGAGTGACTTGACCTTGCTATA
Source organism: Rattus norvegicus (assembly GCF_021556685.1). Lineage (NCBI taxonomy): Eukaryota > Metazoa > Chordata > Mammalia > Rodentia > Muridae > Rattus > Rattus norvegicus. The sequence continues at coordinate 30,604,344 of NC_141554.1, forward strand.
AGCCTCTATGTCAGCATTCCTGTAGAACTCTTTTCCTGTTTTCTTTCAGCCTTTCCTGACAAATAGGTGTTCTGATTTCAGGTATGTTGGCTCATCTACAGACTGTCTTCCAGCTCTAGGCATGGGCAAGAATCAAAGATTTTGCCCTTGATCGTTCATGTAGTTCCTTTCACCCAGTGGGCACAGTTGATTCTATATAGTTCTCTCTTGGGTCTGGATTGTGGGCAGAGGGTATTCTCCTCTGAATTCTCAGGAGTATCCACATTTCTGAGGGCCCTGCTCTCTCCCCCACAGGATTTGGGTGCAGGGAGCTATTTGGCCTGTTCAGTTCGGTCCTGGGCACAGACCAGAACCACGGGTACCAGCGCCTGTGTGTTCCTATATCCCTGCCAGTGTTCAGAGGCAATCTGCAGTTTCCTCCTGGACCAGGGATGGGGCAGAGGTGTGACAAGGTGGCAGTCTGTCCTGTGGTCTCAGGATGTCTGCCCTATTGGGTGGTCAGCTCTCCAAAGTTATTGTTTTTAATAGCTGAGTAGTACTCCATTGTGTAGATGCATCACATTTTACCTCTCCATTCCTGTATTGAAGGACATCTGTGTTCTTTGAAGCTTCTGGCTCTTAAAAATAAGGTTGTTATAAACATGGCAGAGCATTTGTGCCTGTTATATGTTGTAGCATCTTTTGCATACATGACCAGGACAGGTATAGCTGGACCCTCAGTTAGTACCATGTCCAATTTTCTGAAGAAAATCTAGACAGATTTCCAGATAGTTGTATTAGCTTCCAATCACAGCAACAATTGAAGAGTGTTTCTCTTTCTCCACCTCCTTTCCGTCTGTTGTAACCTGAGTTTTTGATCTTAGCAACTCTGACTGTTATAGGTGGAATCTCAGGAATGGTTTGATTACATTTCCCTGATAACTAAGGATATTGAATATTTATTTAGGTGCTTCACAACCATTCAATATTTCTTATTTGATAATTCTATGTTTAGATCTGTACCCCATTGTATTAATAGGGTTATTTGATACTCTTCAGTCTAGCTTTTTGAGTTCTTTGTATATATTGGATAATAGCCCTTTATTGGATGTAGGATTGGTAAAGATCTTTTCCCAATCTGTTTTGGTTATTCTTTTGTCCTAATGACAGTGTCCTTTGCCTTACACAAGTGTTGAAATTTTATAAGGTCTCATTCGTCGATTCTTGATCTTACAGCATAAACCATTGGTGGTGTGTTCAGGAAATTTTCCTCAGTGCCCATGTGTTTGAGGTTCTTCCTCAGTTTATCTTCTATTATTTTGAATGTAACTGGTTTATGCAGAGGTTCTTGATTCACTTGGACTTGAGATTTGTATAGGGAAATTAGAATAGATAGATTCGCATTCTTCTATATTATGACCACAGTCAAACCTGCACCATTTCTGAAAATGCTATCTTTATCCCAGTGGATGGTTTTAGCTACTTTCTCAAAGATCAAGTGTTCATAGGTGTGTGGGTTCATTTCTGGGTCTTCATTTCTATTTCCTTGTTCTATCTACTTGTCTCTGTACCAATACCATGCAGGTTTTTTTTTTATCACTTTTTCTCAGTAATACAAATTGGGGAATGGTGATTACCCCAGAAGTGCTTTAATTGTTGAGGATAGTTTTCAATATTTTGGTGTTTTTGATATTCCAAATGAATTTATAAATTGCATTTTTAACTCTATGAAGAATTGATTTGGAATTTTCATGGGAATTGCATTGAATCTATAAATTGCTTTTGGCAAGATGGCCATTTTTACAATATTAATCCTGCCATTCCATGAACTTGGAAAATCTTTCGATCTTCTTTGTTCTACTTCAACTTCTTTCTTCAGAAACTTGAAGTTCTTGTCATGCAGAACTTTCACTTCCTTGGTTAGAGTCACATCAGGGTCTTTTATGTTATTTGTGACTATTTTGAAGGGTGTCATTTCTCTAATTTCTTCCTTGGCCTGTTTAATCTTTGAGTAGAGGAAGGCTACTGATTTCTTTGAGTCAAATTTTTATCTAGCCACTTTGCTGAAGTTGGTTATCAGGCTTAGTAGTTCTCTGGTGGAACTTTTGGGCTCATTTAGGTATACTATCATATCATCTGCAATAGTGATATCTTGACTTCTTCTTTCCAATTTGTATGACTTTGACATCCTTTTTGTCTGATTGCTCTGGCTAGGACTTGGAGTACTGTATTGAATAAGTAGGGAGAGAGGGGATAGCCTTTTCTAGTCCCTGATTTTAGTGGGATTGATTCAAGTTTTTCTCCATTTCACATGATGTTGGCTGCTGGTTTGCCATATATTGCTTTTATTATGTATAGGTATGGGCCTTGAATTCCTGATCTTTCCAAGACTCTTAACATGAAGGGGTGTTGAATTTTCTCAAATGTTTTCTCAGCATCTAATGACATGTTCATGTTGATTTTTTCTCTTAGTTTGTTTACATAGTGGATTACGTTATTGGATTTCTGTATGTCGATCCATCTCTACATTCCTGGGATGAAGTCTACTTAAACATCATGGATGATTGCTTTGATGTGTTCTTGGATTCAGTTTGCAAGAATTTTACTGAGTATTCTTGTGTTGATTTGCATAAGAGAAATTGGTCTGAAGTTCTCTTTCTTTCTTGGGTCTTTGTGTGGTTTAGGTATAAGCGTCATGATAGCTTCACAGAAGGAATTGGGTATTGCTACTTCTGTTTCTATTATGTGGAATATTTCAGACAGTTTGCTATGAGGTCTTCTATGAAGGTCTGACAGAATTTTGCATTATACCCTTCTTTTCATGAGCTTTTTTGATTGGGAGACATTCAATAACTGTTTATACTTCTTTAGGAATTATGGAACTGTTTAGGTCATTTATTTGGCCCTAATTTAAAACGGCACCTGCTATCTGTCTACACAATTGTCCATTTCATCCAAATTTTCCAGTTATTTTGAATATTGGCACTTGTAGTAGGATTTTATTTTTTTTTAATTTCCTCAGATGCTGTTGTTATGTCTCCCTTTTCATTTCTGATTTTGTTAATTTGGATACACTCTCTGTGCCCTCTGGTTAGTCTGGCTAAGTGTTTATCTATCTTGTTGATTTTCTCAAAGAACCAGCTCCTGGTTTTGTTGATTCTTTGCATAGTTCCTTCTGTTTCTACTTGGTTGATTTCCTGCCAACTCCTTGGTTGACTTTGATTATTTCCTGCCTTCTACTCCTCTTGGGTGTATTTGCTTCTTTTTGTTCTAGAACCATTATATGTGTTATCTAGTTGCTAGCTCTCTCCATTCATATTTGGGAGGCAGTCAGAGCTATGAGTTTTCCTCTTATCACTTCTTTCCATGTGTCCCATAATTTTGGGCATGTTGTGCCTTCATTTTTATTAAATTCTAAAACGTATTTAATTTATTTCCTCGTTTCTTCCTTGACAAAGTTATCATTGAGTAGAGTGTTTGTTCAACTTCAATGTATATATGGGATTTCTGTCATTTATGTTGTTATTAAACTCAGCCTTTGTCCGTGGTGAACTGATAGAATGCATGGGATTGTTTCAATCTTCTTAAAGTTTTTGAGGACTGTTTTGTGACTGATTATAAGCTCAATTTTGGAGAAGGTACCATAAGAGGCTGAGAAGAAGATATATATATATATATATATATATATATATATATATATATATATATACACATACATACATACATACAGGTTTAGGATGAAATGTTCTATAAATATCTGTTAAAATCATTTGGTTCATAACATATGTTAGTTTCTCTATGTCTTGCTTTAGTATCCATTTCCATGATCTGGCCATTGATGAGAGTGGGGTGTTGAAATATCCCACTAATATTGTGTGAGATGAAATGTGTACTTTGAACTTTGGTAACGTTTATTTTATGCATGTTGGTGCCCTTGAATTTGGAGCATAATTATTCAGGATTGAGAGTTTATCTTGGTGGATGTTTCCTTTGATGAATATGAATTGTCCTTTCTTATCTTTTTTGATGACTTTTGGTTGAAAGTTGATTTGATTCGATATTTGAATGATTATTTCAGCTTGTTCCTTCTAACCATTTGCTTGGAAAATTGTTTTCCAGCCTTTTACTCTGAGGTAGTTTCTGTCTTTGTCATTTAAGTGTGTTTCCTGTATGCAACCAAATGTTGGGTCCTCTTTCCATATCCAGTCTCTGAGTCTATGTATTTCTATTGGGGAATTGAGTCCATTGATGTTAAGGTACATTAAGGAATAGTAATTGTTGTCACCAGTTATTTTTGTTGTTAGAGTTGGAATTATGTTTGTGTGGCTTTCTTCTTCTGGTTTCTTTTCAAGAAGATTACTTTTTTGCTTTTTCTAGGGTGTATTTTCCCTCCTTGCATAGAAGTTTTCCGTCTATTATCTTTGCAGGGCTGGATTTGTAGAAAGAATGTGTGTAAATTAGTTTTTTTCATGGAATATCTTGATTTCTCCATTCATGTTAATTGAGAGCTTTGCTGGATATAGTAACCTCAGCTAGCATTTCTTTTCTCTTAGTTTCTGTATGATAGCTACACAGGATCTTCTGGCTTTCCTAGTCTCTGCTGAGAAGTCTGGTGTAATTTTCATGGGTATGCATTTACATGTTACTTGACCTTTTTCCCTTACTGCTTTCAATATTCTTTCTTTGTTTTTTTTTCATTTGGTGTTTTGACTATTATGTGATGGGAAGAATTTTTTTCTGGTTCAATCCATTTAGAGTTTTGTTGGCTTCTTGTATATTTATGGGCATCTCTTTCTTTAGGTTAAGGAGGTTTTCTTCTATAATTTTTTGAAGATATTTACTGATCCTTTAAGTTGGGAGTCTCTTTCTCTTTTATACAAATTACCCTTAGGTTTTATCTTCTCATTGTGTCCTGGGTGTTTTGGCTAAGGAGCTTGTTTGTGTTTTACACTATCTTTGATGGTTGTGTCATTGTTTTCTATGGAATCCTCTGCCCCTGAGATTCTTTCTTCTACCTCTAGTATTCTGTTGGTGATGCTTGCGTCTATGACTCCTGATCTCTTTCCTAGTTTTTCTATCTTCAAGGTTGTCTCCCTTTGTGCTTTCTTTATTGTTTCTGTTTCCAGTTTTAAATCCTGGATGCTTTTGTTGAATTCCTTCACCTGTTTAGTTGCATTTTCCTGTAATCCTGTAATTCTTTAAGGGATTTTTTTGTGTTTCTTATTTAAGGGCTCATACTTGTTTACCTGTGTTGTCCTGCATTTCTTTAAGTGAGCTATTTATGTCCTTTTTAAATTCTGCTATCATCATCATAAGATGTGATTTTAAATCCAAGTTTTGCTTTTCCTGTGTGTTTGGATATCCAGTATTTGCTTTGGTGGGAGAACTGGGTTCCGATGATGTCAAGTAGTCTTAGTTTCTGTTGCTTAGATTCCTGTGCTTGCCTCTCACCATCAGGCTGCCTTTGGTGTTAGCTTGTCTTGCTGTCTCTGAGAGTGGCTTGACCTTCCTGTAAGCCTGTATGTTAACACTCCTGTAGACCTGTTTTCTTTTGGCCAAATCTGTGAAAAGAAAACTGCTCCGGGTTTTGTGCATTCTGAATCCTTCAGGCTGGTCTATTGGAGCAGAAAAGATAGTCTTACCCCTGTTCTCAGGTGTGTCAGTGTTCCAGGCAACTGGCTTCAGCTTTCCTGGCAGACAGATACAAGCAAGGTTCTGCCCCTGACTGCTCCTAGATTTCTGTGACCAGAGGACACACAGGGCACTATGCAGGTTCCTCTTGTGTCAGGAATGTAGGCAGAAGTTGTTGTCTCCTCTAAGCTCTCAGCATTGCCCATACTTCTGCAAGTCTATTTCTCTCCTCCAGGGTATTTGGGTACAGAGGGCTGTGGAATTGATTAAGATCTGGGCACAGTCAGAAACCATAAGGTCCCTGTTGCTGACCACTCCTATGTTCCTTTATCCAGAGGGAACTAGGTTCCTCTTGGGCCAGGAATGTAAGCAGGAGTGGCAGTCTCCCCTAAGCTCTTAGGATTGTCTGCACTTCTGTAAGTCTAGCTTTCTCACCCATGGGATTTGGGTACCAGGAATTGATTCTTGCTCTTGGGATGGGTATCAATTTAGCCCATTCATTGGTTGGGTATTCCCTTAATCTCTACTCCATATTTGTCCCTACACTTGATACAAATAGCAAATAATTTGGGTAGAAGGTTTTACAGATGGTTTTCTGCCCTTTGCCCTCTACTGGGTGTCCTTCCTGGCTACAGGATGTGGCCACTTCAGGCTCTATCTTCCCCATTGCTAGGAGTATCAGATAGATTTTCTCCTAAACACTTCTGACCCCTTCCACATCCCAGGTCTCTAACAGGTCCTAGATATGCCCACACCTGTCCAATGAACATTCCTATTCCCTCTCCTCTTCTCCCAACCTGTTCCCAACTGACACTCTTGATCAGTTCCCCTCCCTCTCCCTTCTTCCAACCTGTTCTTGCCTCTCTTCCAAATCTAATATCTATCTTGTTTCCTCTCTAAGAAAGATTCAATTTTCCCTGGAAAATTATTGGTATGGGTTTTCGTTGGGTTTATGAATTGTACCATGGTTATCCTGTACATTTGGTTAATATAGAGTTATATGTGTGTCCATAGCAGGCATATCCTTTTGGGATAGTTACTTGCTCAGAATATTTTTACTGGATATTTTATGTTTTTACATTTCAAATATTACCTCTGTTCTTCACTCTCCCTACCCCATCCTCCCAGCCCCTGCTTCTATAAAGATACTTCTGCTCCCAACTAAACACACTGGCATTCCCCCACACTGGAGAAATGAGCCTATCCATTTGTGGTATATTGATTTCCAATTTTCTCTAAAAACAACATTTTAATTTCCAAAGCAGCTGAACAAGTTTATGCTCTGATCTAAAATTCAGGAGTATTCATGAGTATTGCCTCCAGACTGTCAGCCAGATGGTCATACTTACTTTGATCTGAGCTATTCTGATAGGTATAAGAAGGAATCTTTGAGAAAAATTGATTTATTTTTCCCAAATGACTAAGGAATTTGGTCATTTAATTAAGAAAATTTGCAAAGCTTCTGTAAGTCAAAGGACACTCTCATTAGGACAAAAGAGCAACCAACAGATTGGGAAAAGATCTTTACCAATCCTGCATCCCATAAAGGGCTAATATTCAATACTAAGAACTCAAGAACGTAGATTCCAGAGAGTCAAACAACAATGTTAAAAAAAATGAGGTACAGATCTAAACAGAAAAGCACCTAAAGAAATGTTCAACATATTTAGTCATCAGGGAAATGTAAATGCAAGCAACCCTGAGATTCCACCTCATACCAGCTAGAATGGCTAAGATAAAAAACGCAAGTGACAACAGTAGTGGAAAGGATATGAAGAAGGTGAAGACTCCTCCAATGCTGGTGGGATTGCAAGCTGGTACCAAAATGCAAGAATTCAGTCTGGAAGTTCCTCATAAAATTGGACATAATACTGCCTGAGGATCCAACTATATTTCTCCTGGGCATATACCCAAAGATGCTTCAACATATAACAGGTACACATCCTTTACTATGTTCATAGCAGCCTTATTTATTATAGCCAGAAGCTGGAAAGAACCCAGAAGTCCCTAAACAGAGGAATAGATACAGATAATATAGTATATTATACAATGGAGTACTACTCAGGTATTAAAAACAATGACTTCATGAAATTCATAGGCAAGTGGATGGGACTAGAAAATATCATCATGAGTGAGGTAACCCAATCACACACATACCAAAAAACCTTCATGATATGCACTCACTAACAAGTGGATATTAGTCCCAAAACTCTAATTACCCAAGATACAATCCACAGACCACATGAAGCTCAAAAATGACAACCAAAGTGCAAATGCTTTAATTCTTTTTAAAAGGGAGTACATAAATATTCATATGAGGAGTTATGAAGACAAAGTTTGGAGCCAATACTGCTGAAGGAATGGTCATTCAGGGCCTGTCCCACCTGGAGACCCAGCTCGCTCGCGCTCTCTCTCTCTCTCTCTCTCTCTCTCTCTCTCTCTCTCTCTCTCCATATATATATATATATATATATATATATGTATGTATGTATGTATATCCACCAAACCTTGACAATATTTATGAAGCCAAAAGTAGCCAAAAGTGCATGCTGACAGGAGCCTGATATAGCTGGCTCCTGAGAAACTCTGCCAAAGCATGACAAGTACAGAGGTAGGCTCTCACAGCCAAACATTGATATGAGAATAGAGTCCCCATTGGAGGAGTTAGAGAAAGAACTAAAGGAGCTGAAGGGGTTTACAAAGCCATAAGAACAACAATACCAATGGACCAGAGCTCCCAGGGACTGAACTACCATTCATAGAGTACACATGGACAGACTCATGGCTCCAGGTGCATATGTAACAGAGGATGGCCTTGGGCAGAAATGGGAGGAGAAATACTTGGTCCCTTCAAGGCTGGACCATCTAACATAGGGGGCTATCAGGGAAGGTATAGGTGGATAACTAGGGGATACAGTCATAGAAGAAGTGGGAGGGTGTATGGGATAGGCAGTTTATGGATGGGAAACCAGGAAAGGGGATATCATTTGAAATGTAAATAAATAAAAATATCCAATAAAAATATTCTGAAAAAAAAGAGTTTCTTGACCATTTAGGTAGCATTTACCCTGGTTCCACTTACCAGTGTTCCCTGGGGTTCCTATTATTGATTTGATCTCTAATAGGGAAGGAGATTTATGTAAGAGTTATAAGCAAAGAACACAGTAGAGAAGTTGAACTTGGGAAATGAGCATGGCAAAGAGATATTAGCTAGTGAACTGTGCTGTTTAACCTGGAGTTGCTAGTACCATAATGGCCTCCAGTAGACTGAGAATCTTCTGTTAGGATTATGAGTTATGATATAAAGCCAGGGAGGATGGAGGTCTTAATACCTCTGTGGCTTCTAGTAGAACTGAAACAGCACCAGTATTTCTGATATCTGCAGTCCTCCTCCTAAAGCATCAGAATTTGGATACTTGGAGCTTGTCAGTTTCATGTCTCTTCTAAGGAGCAATAACAGAAGAGAAGAAAGAACAAAACCAATTATCCAGTAAGTCTGTGTATGCTTAAATTCATGGTCTCTTCACCATGTGTGACCTGAAAGATTTATATGTTCATAGACAGAGCACAAGACTTGTTCAATCTTATCTCATTGATTTTGTTTTCTTTTGTTTTGAGCCAGATTCTCACTGTGGTAGTACAGGCTGGATTGACATTTACTATAATGGACCAGATTAGCAACGTTCCAAACTATAGTCATTGCATTTCTATCACTTTCTCTTTCTGGCTTTTATGTGTTTTTGCCATTTTTTTTTGCTATATGATCTTACCTTTTGCAGGATGGATATTGTGCCGATTTTTCTTACTACAAACATAGGAGTGGAACAATATTTGATAGCAGCAAATTCCCCTTCACAATATAATACAAGAGATGATTAAGAGCACAAGTTCCCAAATAACAGTTGAGAACAGCCAATGTGTAAATATGTCATAACAGTGTGATCTACATCATGAATATCTTACTTATTAGTATAAATTATCTTTAATGTTAGCACAGCACATAGTGCTTGGTGGTAACTCAAGAATCTCTCCATAACAAATTATTTCCCATATGTCAAATATAAATTGTAAATAAATTATCTGAAATGCAGAAAAAGAAAAACATCTACTCATATATAAAGGCAGATGTATTTGAATGAACTCCACCAGATATTGAATCAGAAACTGCAAAGATTCTGATGAACAGCAGGTAGAGAAATATTTCAAACTCTGAAAGCAATAAATAGTGAGTCATAAATGCCATGCCCTCCATAACTAATATTAGAAATTGGTCTAGGAACAATACATTTTTAAATACTCACTTTAAAACAAATCATTATGGTTAAGATATACCTGTAAAATGTAAATGGAAGACATTTCACTGATAACATGTACAGTGTGTTTTAAATTTTTTATTTCACAAATTTCAGTCATTGTGAATGTCTCATCTTGTACCTTTTTTGCAGGATGTTGTTTCTGTTTTTATGCATGTTGTATAGAGTAGAAAGTTATTAATTTGAGATACTTTTGTTTTCAATGATGTATGCATTTGGTAGGATAAATGTTTACCTTTCATTATGACATATATATTTTTGTATATTGTGCTTTCCTTTTTTCAGTATTATGAATTTATAGTTGTCATCATAATTTTTACATGATACAAGTTTAATTCAGTAATGTGTTGTTTAGTCACCATGAGTTTTTGTATTTTCTTTATTTTTAATTATATTGACAGAAGTGCAATTTTCTCCAGTTTGTTTCAGTATGTTACTTCAATTTTCCTAAATTTGGATTGGTTTGCTGCTTTGTTTCTTCTTATGTGACAACTTTTAGAGTCTGTTTTAGAGACTACTCAGAAGATAGTGTATACATTATTGTGTTGGTAGGATATTCTTTAAACATTTGATGTATCCATTTAATGAATGATGCTGTTTTAGTCTAATATTTCTGTATTTCGAAATGACTATCAGTGCGAGTGGTGTATTGAAATCCTCCACTCTCATTATGCTGTGATGAATCTGTAGATTTAGACATATAATTTTTTATTTTATGAATTAAGTTGTTCCTTTTTTATTTATGTTTGCATATGTTTATTTAGATATGTTTATGGTTGCACTGTCATTCAGCTGTTTTCTCATTTTATTAGTAATAAGTATCAATTTTACATGTTCTAATTAATTTTACATTAAAGTGTATGTTGTCATATATTAGGATCAATATCCTGGTATTTCCCTCTGTTTTATTGAGTGAGATCCCTTTACATTAATGGGGTGCCTTCATAGAATGAAAAGGATAGATAGATGAATACTGTTTTATCATCCCCTCGATTAGTCTGTGTCTTCTTAGTGCAGAAATTGTACTGTTAAAAATCAAGAAATATGGTTGTGGTACCCATCAACTCCTATCAGTTTCTGTATATAATTTCTCTAATGTCTTTGATGTTGATTCTGCTAGCTTCTGGTCCAACTACACTAGGCAGGCATGAGAATCTAGGTTGAAGATTTGTTGGGTGGATTTGTACCCAAGAACTCCATTTGAAGCCTGCTTGGTTACAGAAGATGGGTGGTTCATCCTTGACTCCACCATGTCTAGAGGTCTTTGCCAGAGTTACTATTATAATTTCATAAGCTCTTCACCACACAATGGATATGCCTCCTCCAAATTCCAGTCATTCTCCCAATATGTATCCCTCCTCCACCACCACTTGTTCTTTCCTATTCAAAACTCCCTCCAGACCACCTAAAGAATCTCTTTATCCTTTCTAGGGTGATCCTTCCATTTTAGCCTCCATGGGCCTGTGAACTGTATAATGGCAGTCTCTTATTGTATGGCTAATATTTATTTATAAATGAGTATATACCATTATTGCCTTTCTGGGGCTAAGTTATACTAACCTTTGTATACCAGGCATTTTTCAAATGAGTCTTCCTTTTTGTGTTTCTTGGCCTCCTTCTATTGCTGATTTCCATATTCATTTTGATGCATATGTTCAGTGCTTGGATTGTGCTACAGAAGGGCCAAGACAATGTCTGGAAAGGTTGTCATGGATGATACAAAAGACAGTAAAAATCTCCTACCATGGTCCTAGCACATTAGGGCCCATGGAGTGATAGAAATATTTCTGTGGATAGGCAGCAGACACAAAGAATGAATGTGTATGAACAATAAAACAACAGTTTCAGTCTTATAATTTTTAATCTCATTATTGGATTATGTTTGAGTTATTTACTATAGGTCAACTTTACTTGGGTAGGTCACATAATTATAGTATTTCTTTAATTTATTTAGATTATCAGTATAATAAATGTAATAGTATATTTGTTTAAGATTCATCCTAATGATTTACCAAATTATGTGTAAATCTTTTGTAGTTCCTCTCTAAATTTAACATCACATGGTTCTTAACAGGCATAAAGAGCTGTAGACATGCAGATTACACTGCTAGTCTATCAGAAATAATATTCCAAGTAGAATAGTAATGTAATCCAAAATTTTCAAGTTATATTTGAGTTCAGGTTCATAGGAAGCTGTTGATAATTCACATTTTAAAACTCTACAAAAAGAAATGGTATGTATGAACTTAGGTTCTTATTGGGAAGCTCATGGTGTTGGTAAATCAAGGTACATGATATGCATGTTAAATTTATTTGTGTGATCACAAATTCGAACATTAGCATTATAGTGAGGGTTTTTCCTTTCTTTGTTTGTTTGCCATAGATATTTTTCTTTATGTATCATGATGTGATTAATGTTGAGACTCATGACTGGTAAGAAGACTGAGAGTGATGGTTAAAAGTTCAGGCCCTTCAAAGTTTCAGAGAACACAGCAAAATAGTAGGCATAAAGACTGTAAGAATCAGAAAAACAGTTGCTGTGTTATGGGACATTGTCTTTAGAACATGGCATAATCATAGAACTCTTGACCTGTGATTCATTCTGATTATTTGCAGAAGGTCTGTACATAAGTGAACATAGAAACCTTCAATCATTTACATGGAAATTGGTAATGAAGGCACATCCTACACTTATTAGTCAAATTTTAACTTTAGGTATATTACACACATAAAGTATTCTTTTATCTCTCTAAAGGATGGCAGCTTGAGTCCAGCAAATGCACAAAAAAGGTATTGTTTCAATCATTCTGGTTCACAATCCATTCATTTATTATAAATGGATTATTTCAAAGAATATAAGTGTTTATCTAAAACCACTTGATCAACCCTGAAGTCATATACATACAAGTTACTTCATTTGCACTGATCATGCAATGATGTTATATTTAGAAATATATTCTCTGGTATACACACACACACACACACACACACACACACACACACACACACACGGATTCTTGAAAATTTTTCCACCTTTATTAGATTGGGTATTTCTTATTTATATTTCAAATGTTATTTATTCCCTTTCCCAGTTTCCAGGCCAACATCCTCTTAACCTCTCCCTCTCCCCTTCTATATGGGTGTTCCCCTCTACATCCTCCCAACGTTACAGCTCTTCCCTCAACAATCACGTTCACTGGGAGTCCAACCTTGGCAGTACCAAGGACTTCCCATTCCACTGGTGCCCTTATTAGGCTATTCATTGCTACCTATGAAATTGGAGCCCAGGGTCAGTCCATGTATAGTATTTGGGTAGTAGCTTAGTTCCTGGAAGCTCTGGTTGTTTGTCACTTTTGTCAATATGTGGTCTCAAACCCCTTGAGCTCTTTCAGTCCTTTCTCTGATTCCTTCAATCTCAGTTCCATGGTTTGCTGGTGGCAATTGCCTATGTATTTGCTGTATTCTAGCTGTGGCTCTTAGGAGAGATCTATATTCGGTTCCTGTCAGGCTTCACTTCTTTGCTTCATCCATCTCATCTAGTTTGGTGGCTGTATATATATAAGCTACATGTGGGGCAGGCTCTGAATGGGTGTTCCTTCTGCCTCTGTTCTAAATTTTGCCTCCCTATTCCCTGCCAAGGGTTTTCTTGTTCCCCTTTCAAAGAAGGAGTGAAGCATCTACATTTTGGTCACCTTTCTTGAGTTTCATGTGTTCTGTGCATCTAGGGACATTCGAGCATTTGGGCTAATAGGCACTTATCAATGAGTGCATATCATGTGTGTTTTTCTGTGATTGGGTTACCTCACTCAGGATGATATTTTCCATTTCCATCCATTTGCCTATGAATTTAATAAAGTCAATGTTTTTGATAGCTGAATAGTATACCGTTGTGCAGATGTACTACATTTTCTGTATCCATTACTCTGTTGAAGGGCATCCGGGTTCTTTCCAGGTTCTAGCTATTATAAAATAAGGCTGCTTTGAACATAGTGGAGCATATGTCTTTGTTATATATGTTGGGGTATCTTTTGGGTATATGCCCAAGAGAGGTATAGCTGGGTCCTCAGGTAGTTAAATGTCCAATTTTCTGAGGAACCTCTAGACTGATTTCCAGAATGATTGTACTTGTCTGCAATCCCACCAACAATGGAGGAGTGTTCCTCTTTCTCCAGATCCTCACCAGCATTTGCTGTTGCCGGAGTTTTTGATCTTACCCTTTCTGACTGGTTTGACGTGGAATCTCAAGGTTGTTTTGATTTGCATTTCCCTTATGACTAAAGATGTTGAACATTTCTTTAGGTGCTTCTCAGACATTCGACATTCCTCAGCTGTGAATTCTTTGCTTAGCTCTGAACTCCATTTTTAATAGGGTTATTTGACTCCCTGCGGTCTACCTTCTTGAGTTCTTTGTATAGTTTGGATATAAGCCCTCTATCAGTCGTAGGATAGGTAAAGATCTTTTCCCAATCTGTTGGTTGTCATTTTGTCCTAACGAAAGTATCCTTTGCCTTATAGAGGCTTTGCAGTTTTATGAGATCCCTTTTCTCGATTCTTGATCTTAGAGCATAAGCCACTGGTGTTTTTTTTTTTTCAGGAAATTTTCTCCAGTGCTCATGTGTTCGAGACTCTTCTCCACTTTTTCTTCTATTGGTTTGAGTGTATCTGGTTTGATGTGGAGCTCCTTGATCCAATTGAACTTAAGCTTTGTACAGGGTGATAATAGTGGATCAATCTGCATTCTTCTATATGCTGACCTCCAGTTGAACCAGCACCATTTGCTGAAAATGTTATCTTTTTTCCATTGGGTAGTTTTGTCTCCTTTGTCAAAAATCAAATGAACATAGGTGTGTGGGTTCATTTCTTGGCCTTCAATTCTATTCCACTGGTCTATCTGCCTGTCTCTGTACCAATACCATACAGTTTTTATCACTATTGCTCTGTAATACTGCTTGAGTTCAGGGACAGTGATTCCCCTGGATGTCCTTTTATTGTTGAGGATAGTTTTAGCTCTCCTAGGGTTTTTTTTTTGTTATTCCAGATGAATTTGCAAATTTTTCTGTCTAACTCTATGAAGAATTGGATTGGAATTTTGATGGGAATTATACTGAATCTATAGAATCCTTTTGGTAAAATGGCCATTTTTACTATATTAATCCTGCCAATCCATGAGCATGGGAGATCTTTCCATAAAGGGAATTTTTGAGTAAATTGCTGGCTGAGAATTCCCTTCTATTCAACAGAAGTCAGGTGCTATTACTACAGAGTTCTGTATCCAGGTAATCATCATATTTCAGTCCTTATGTGCAGTATTAATGCTTCCACAGAAAGTTTTGTTAGCACATACTTTTGCTGGGATAAATACAAGGTCTGCTATCTATGATCTTTGTGCCTTGAAATTACCCACACAAAATCATGAGTCTCCATTTCTCATGTGTCTTGTAATAGCAGTTAATATTGGAAGCCCACCATGGATAGCGACTCGGACAGTTTATAGCCAATTGAAAGTATTTTCTCCAGCATGTCGGGAATACTGTCGTGTATTTCCTATCCTAGAAATGTTCCTAGTATTTAGTTTCATGAGTTTTTAATACAATTACCACATGCAGAAATTTCACCTGTCAGCTACAGTGGAAGGTTTGTTACAAACTAGAGTTTAAAAGTGATATACAGATAAACAACTTGGTGTATACATTTTGTGTGCCAGCACTCAGTTTAAAAGAATATAAGATAAGAAATTATCTGTAGTGAGGAGGTTTTTTGTAAGTAAATAGTTTAACAGTGGGTAAGATAAACAGTAGGAAGGCAGTCTATACAAGAAGAGAGTTTAACAGATTCTAAGATATACTGGTTTAGGTTTACACAAGCAAACATTTTAAGTGGTTAGCTGAAAGAAGAGGTTTGCACATTCAGGTGATTCAATAGAAGCTAAGACAAACAGTTGGCTGGAAAAGGAAGGTTGCACAAGCAGAGAAATTTTACAAAAGGTAAGATAAGCAGTTATATGGTGAGTTTGATTTTTTATATGTACATGGATGTATTTACATGGACAGGAGTTTAAAAGAAGCTAAGACAAGCTGTTAGGTGGAGAAGGGTTTCCAAAAACAGATAGCATTGACAGATGCTCTGACAAGCAGTAACATGGACAAAGATGTTTTCCCATGTAGGAAAATTTAACAGAAGCCATGATAAACAGTTAGCAGATAGGGAGGGTTGCCCAAGCTGACACTTTAATAGAAGCTAAGCTAAGTAGTTAGCTGTACATGTTCACCTTGTTTTTCTAGAACATTGTTGGTTAATTTTCCACAGGGCTTCCAATCAAGGAAACTTAATTCGAATCAAACTTAAAATGGCTTCCACAAGACTACAAATGGAGGAAGCTCTGCATTGTATTGACATGTCACAAAGTGACCCAAACTGAAGTCCATCTGCTGAAAATTTCCATAGCAAATACAAAGGAAGTCAGAAGTTGCTCCCAAACTAGATGAAATTGCAAGGTCCTTTGTTTCAACTTGAGTTAAACACCTAAAATAATTCCAACATTGCTTTAAATTTTGTGAATCTGCAATTTGGAAGATAATTCCTTTACTTTTAATACCTGCATTGTAATGAAGCTTGTAACATAGGGTGTGCAATGGTTGCTATAAATACTTAAATCACATTGTTCATTTAAACGTATACTACATCAGATTGGGCTTGAACAAGACAACCCAAGCATGAATGTGACAAAAATGTTGCCCAGAAATACAATCAATATCCCAATATATCACATATATGTAAGATGAAAGGATCACTCACCTCTCCAACAAGAAATAGTACCGTATATTACCAGATTTGAGTCATTGTCAATTTTATTCAGCATTCAGTATATTTTCTATAATATCCACTATACCATATGCATAATGGATAGTCTATATCTACTAAAGTTTATAGACAACTAGGAAACAGATTTGTTAGTTAGCCTGGATTCTGTGAAAACTGTTCATCATTCTGACCCTCTGATACTGGGATGTATTCTTGGATGATATCTCAGCTTTCTGACACTTTCTGACCCTTCTCAAGACCAAAGTACATTAGTTGGAAATACTCAGGGATTGACGATTGAGTATATACTGTAAGGACTATGGCCTATAAAAAATAGCCAAGTTTGTATATAGAATATTAAAGGTCAAAGAACAAATTAAATTTTTCCGTGAGAAACTGAATAGTCCTTTTGAGACACAGAATATAACAGCACTTTTTGTGCAAATGTGAAAACCTGAATCATAATTCCAACACCAGTACAATATAGGCTTTGTCACATGTATACCTTCAAAACCAAGACTGTGTCATAAGGAGTAAGATCTTTAGAAATTTGGGGTCACTAGCTAGATAATAAACAAACACTTTGCAACAAAATTTGGAAGCAGAGTCTAGAGGATAATTTACTAAAACTAGTAAGTCAAAATAAGATAGTAGCTACAACATCAGAATAACAACATAAAGAAATTATAATCATGGAAGCAGGTCCTAGATCAGAAGATACAGCCATCTATAGAGCAACATGAACAACAGACAGAAATTCAAGAACTGGCAGCAAGGCCTAGAAAAAATATTGTAACTAAAAATAGAGGGGCTTATATGTCAAGCAACAGAGAGAAGAAAATGAAAGATACAAACAGGAACAAAAAGAGATACTAGAAAAAAGATACAGAAATTAACAGAGTAGACTAAGCAACAGAGAGACAAACTTAACACTTGACAGCACAGCCTGGAGGAAACATAGGAACTGAAGGGACAGTGATTTATATGACAACATAATTGAAAGAGAAAAGAGAATGAGGGTTAAAAACGGGAGCTGGAAAAGATGCTAGAACAAAAGATACAGCTGCACACAGATCATTGAGTGGCAGAGGAAGTCATTGTCTGGCAGCAATAGAAGGAGAAGTCCTTGGTCCTGTGAAGGCTTGATTTCCCAGTGTAGGGATATGCCAGGAATATGAGTTGGGAGTAGGTGGGTAAGAGAGGGAGCATATTCATTATAGCAAGGAGAGGAGCGATGGGAAAGGGAGAACTGGAAAAGAAAGGCAACATTTGAAGTGTAAATACATAAAATATCCAATAAAGTTAATAATACATTTTTTAAAAAAGAAAAGCTACTTTCCTTCAAAGTTGATAAGAATCAGAAATGACAAAAGGATACCACCTGAAGAATTTGGCTACACACAAAATGAAGGTGATTCAGAAGATCAACAAGATATATCATACATAAATGTAGATACATATGTCTCCATACACTGAGATAGCTCTGGGACTGGCTGAAACTTAACTGTGTATAAATTGCCAATAATACTTACTGGGTACAATATTCTGAAATATTTCTGAAAGAAAATGGGCTCTATAGTACTATCATCCCATAAACATCTTTTAATATTACATGGATTGAAAATTATGTTGTAGCAGTTTCTAGTTGGCGCCCGAACCATGGTGATCATGGCCCACAACTCTCTGCCCCCAAACCCCATGGGAGAAGGAGCTGATCACCCAGACATGTGGACAATCTTGAGACTGCAGGGCAGGAGAGACCACCACTTCTGCCCACATTTGCCCACATCGCGGACCCAAGAGAAAACTGTATAGGGCCTCTAGGCAGAGTAAGATAGGGGCAGTCAAGATGCAGGAGCCCTGTGGTCCGGACTGCATGTGGGCCTGAAGGGAACCGGTCAAAAAGCTCCCTGCACCCAAATCCTATGGTAGGGAGAGCTGGACATTCAGAGGGGCAGACACACCTGGGAAAAAAGAGGAGACTACTCTCTGCCCACATTTCTGATTCTAGAGGAAAACATGTAGCACCATCTGGAACCACTGCACACAGGGACACAAAAGAAGTAGGGGCAGGCCCCACTGGTTCCTGCCCACAGGGACAGCAGAAAGTCAGTGGACAAGAAAGAATGCACACCTGAAAACAGAACAGTCTGTTTCCATAACTGGCTGAAAGAAATCAGGAAAACAGGTCCACAGCATTCCTGACACATTGGTCTATAATAGTCAAGCCACCTTCAGAAATAGCAGAACAAGGTAACATCAGACACAACCTGATGGCAAGAGACAAGCGCAGGAACAGAGGAAACAGTAAAAAAAAAAAAGACTTCATGGCATCATCAGAGCCCAATTCTCCCACCAAAGCAAACACTGAATATCCAAACACACCAGAAAAGAAAGATCTAAATATAAAATCACATTTGATCATGATGATAGGGGACTTAAAAAAGACATAAAGAACTCCTTTAGAGAAATGCAGGAAAACACAACTAAAGAACTACAAAACCTTAGAGAGGAAACACAAAAATCCCTGAAAGAATTACAGAAAAACACAATCAAACAGGTGAAGTAATTGAAAATGAAAATAGAAACAATAAAGAAATCACAAAGGGAGACAACACTGGAAATAGAAATCCAAAGGAAGATGCACACCTGGGAAGCCAGAAGAGACTACACTCTGCCCACATTTCTGACTCCAGAGGAAAACACCTAATGCCATCTGGGACACTGGTGCACTGGGGTCCGGCAAAAGGTGGCGCAGACTCTCCTGGTTGCTGCCCTCACTGAGAGCTCAAAAGCAGGCCCTGACAAGCAACTTGAGCTATGAGACCACAGGTAAGACCAACTTTTCTGCTACAAGCGACAAGCCTGGTGGAATCAGGACACAGGCCCACAGGAACAGCTGAAGACCTGTAGATAGGAAAAACTACACGCCCGAAAGCAGAAAACTCTGTTCCCATAACTGGCTGAAAGAAAACAGGAAAACAGGTTTACAGCACTCCTGACACACAGGCTTATAGGAGAGTCTAGCCACTGTCAGAAATAGCAGAACAAAGTAACACTAGAGATAATCTGATGGCGAGAGGCAAGCGCAGGAACCCAAGCAACAGAAACCGAGACTACATGGCATCATCAGAGCCCAATGCTCCCACCAAAGCAATCACTAAATACCCAAACACACAAGAAAAGCAAGATCTAGATTTAAAATCACATTTGATCATGATGGTGGAGGACTTCAAGAAAGACATGAAGAACTCCCGTAGAGAAAGACAGGAAAACATAAATAAACAAGTAAAAGCCTATAGTGAGGAATCAAAATCCTGAAAGAATTCCAGGAAAACATTATCAAACAGGTGAAGAAGTTAAAAATGGAAATAGAAGCAATAAAGAAAGGACACAGGGAAACAACCCTGGATATGGAAAACCAAAGGAAGAGATAAGGAGCAGCAGATAAAAGCATCAGAAACAGAATACAAGAGATAGAAGAGAGAATCTCAGGAGCAGAAGATTCCATACAAATCATTGACACAACTGTCAAAGATAATGTAAAACGGAAAAAGCTACTGGCCCAAAACATACAGGAAATCCAGGACTCAATGAGAAGATCAAACCTAAGGATAATAGGTATAGAAGAGTGAAGACTCCCAGCTCAAAGGATCAGTAAATATCTTCAACAAAATCATAGAAGAAAACTTCCCTAACCTAAAGAAAGAGATGCCCATAAACATACAAGAAGCCTACAGAACTCCAAATAGATTGGACCAGAAAAGAAACACCTCCCGTCACATAATAGTCAAAACAGAAAATGCACAAAATAAAAAAAGAATTTTAAAAGTAGTAAGGAAAAAAGGTCAACTAACATGTAAAGGCAGACCTAATAGGATCACACCAGACTTCTCACCAGAGACTATGAAAGCCAGAAGTTCCTGGACAGATGTCATACAGACACTAAAAGAACACAAATGCCAGTCCATGTGAATGTATCCTGCAAAACTCTAAATTAATGTAGATGGAGAAGCCAAGATATTCCAGGACAAAACCAAATTTACACAGTATCTTTCTACAAATCCAGAGCTAAAAAGGATAATAAATGGTAAAGCCCAACATGGGGAGGCAAGCTACATGCTAGAAAAGGCAAGAAACTAATCATATTGGCAACCAAACAGAGAGAAGAAAAGCACACAGACATAATCTCACATCCAAATGTGAATATACTACTACGAAATAATCACTATTCCTTAATTTCTCTCAACATCAATGGTCACAACTCTCCAATAAAAAGACATATATTAACAAAATGGATATACAATGAGGACCCTGCATTCTGCTACCTACAGGAACCACACCTGAGAAACAAAGACAGACAATACCTCAGAGTGAAAGGCTGGTAAACAACTTTCCAAGCAAATGGTATGAAGAAACAAGCTGGAGTAGCCATTCTAATATAGAATAAAATCAATTTTTCATCCAAATGTCATCAAAAAAGATAAGGAAGGACAATTCATATTCATCAAAGGAAAAATCCAGCAAGATGAACTCTTAATCCTAACTATCTATACTCCAAATACAAGGGCACCTAGATACATAAAAGAAACCTTACTAAAGCTCAAAGCACACACTGCACCTCACACAATAATAGTAGGAGATTTCAACACCCCACTCTCATCAATGGACAGATCATGGAAACAGAAATTAAACAGAGGCATAGACAGACTAAGAGAAATCATGAACCAAATGGACTTAACAGATATTTATAGAACATTCTATCCTAAAACAAAAGGATATACCTTCTTCTCACAACCTCATGGTACTTTCTCCAAAATTGACAATATAATTGGTCATCAACCAGGCCTCAATAGATACATAAAGATTGAAATAATACCATGCATCCTATCAGACCACCACGGGCTAAAGCTGTTCTTCAATAACAATAAGGGAAGAATGCCCACATATACATGGAAGTTGAAGAATGCTCTACTCAATGATAACCTGGGCAAGGAAGAAATAAAGAAATTAAAGACTTCTTAGAATTTAATGAAAATGAAGGTAAAACATACCCAAACTTATGGGGCACAATGAAAGCTGTGCTAAGAGGAAAACTCATATCTGTGAGTACCTGCAGAAAGAAACAGGAGAGAGCATATATCAGCAGCGTGAGAGCTCACCTAAAGGCTCTAAAACAAAAAGAAGCAAATACACCCAGGAGTAGAAGGAAGGAAATAATCAAACTCAAAGCTGAAATCAACGAAGTAGAAACAAAAAGGACCATAGAAAGAATCAACAGAACCAAAAGTTGGGTCTTTGAGAAAGTCAAGATGGATAAACCCTTAGCCAGACTAATGAGAGGACACAGAGAGTGTGTCCAAATTAACAAAATAAGAAGTGAAAAGGGAGACATAACTACATAATCAAAAGAAATTTAATAAATCATCAGATCCTACTACAAAAGCCTATATTCAACAAAACTTGAAAATCTGCAGGAAATGTACAATTTCCTAGACAGATACCAGGTACCGAAGTTTAATCAGGAACAGATAAACCATTTAAACAACCCCATAACTCCTAACGAAATAGAAGCAGTCATTAAACGTCTCCCAACCAAAAAGACCCCAGGTCCAGACGGGTTCAGTGCAGAATTCTATCAGACCTTCATAGAAGACCTCATACCAATACTAAGCAAATTATTCCAAAAAATCGAAACAGATGGAACGCTACCAAATTCCTTCTATGAAGCAACATTTACACAATTACCTAAACCACGTGAAGACAGAACAAAGAAAGAGAACTTCAGACCAATTTCCCTTATCAATATCGAGGCAAAAATACTCAATAAAATTCTGGCAAACTGAATCCAAGAGCACATCAAACAATCATCCACCATGATCAAGTATGCTTCTTCCCATGCGTGCAGGGATGGTTTAATATATGGAAAACCATCAACGTAATCCATTATATAAACAAACTTAAAGAACAAAATGACATGATCATTTCATTAGATGCTGAGAAAGCATTTGATAAAATTCAACCCCCCTTCATGATAAAAGTCCTTGAAAGAATAGGAATTCAACACCCGTACCTAAACATAATAAAAGCCATATACAGCAAACCAGTCACTAACATTAAACTAAATGGAGAGAAACTTGAAGCAATCCCACTAAAATCAGGGACTAGACAAGGCTACCCACTCTTTCCCTACTTATTCAATATAGTTCTCCAAGTCCTAGTCAGAGCAATCAGACAAAAAAAGGAGATCAAAGGGATACAGATTGGAAAAGAAGAAGTTAAAATATCACTATTTGCAGATGATAGGATAGTATATTTTAACGATCGCAAAAGTTCCACCAGAGAACTACTACACATGATAAGCACCTTCAGCAAAGTGGCTGGGTATAAAATTAACTCAAATAAATCAGTAGCCTTCCTCTACACAAAAGAGAAGCAACCCGATTAAGAAATTAGGGAAACGACACCCTTCATAATAGTCACAATTAATATGAAATACCTTGGTGTGACTTTAACCAAGCAAGGAAAAGACCTGGATGATAAGAACTTCAATCCCCAGAAGAAAGAAATTGAAGAAGATCTCAGAAGATGGAAAGATCTCCCATGCTCATGGATTGTCAGGATTAGTATAGTAAAAATGGCCATTTTACGAAAAGCAATCTACAGATTCGATGCAATCCTTATCAAAATACCAATCCAATTCTACAGAGCGTTAGACAAAACAATTTGCAAATTCATCTGCAATAACAAAAAATCATGGATAGCTAAAACTATCCTCAACAATAAAAAGAATTCAGGGGGTATCACTATTTCTGATCTCAAGCAGTATTACACAGCAATAGTGATAAAAACTGCATGGTATTGGCAGAGAGACAGACAGATAGACCAGTGGAATAGAATTGAAGACCTAGAAATGAACCCACACACCATGGTCAACTGATTTTTGACAAAGGAGCCAAAACCATCCGATGGAAAAAATATATCATTTTCAGCAAATGGTGCTGGTTCAACTGGAGGTCAGCATGTAGAAGAATGCAGATTGATCCATGCTTATCACCCTGTACAAGGCTTGAGTCCAAGTGTATCAAGGACCTCCACACCAAACCAAATACACTCAAAATAATAGAAAAAAGGTGGGGAAGAATCTCAAACACATGGGCACTGGAGAAAATTTCCTGACCAAAACACTAATGGTCTATGCTCTAAGATCAAGGATTGACAAAATGGGATCTCATAAAAATGCAAAGCTTCTGTAAGGCAAACGACAATCTTGTTAGGACAGAAAGGCAAGCAACAGATTAGGTAAAGATCTTTACCAATCCTACAACTGATAGTGGGCTTATATACAAAATATACAAAGAACTCAAGAAGTTAGACCATAGGGAGACAAATAACCCTATTATAAATGGGGTTCAGAGCTAAACAAAGAATTCAGAGCTGAGGAATGCCAAATGGCTGAGAAGCACCTAAAGAAATGTTCAACATCTTTAGTCATAAGGGAAATGCAAATCAAAACAACCCTGAGATTTCACCTCACAAAAGTGAGAATGGCTAAGATCAAAAACTCGGGTGACAGCAAATGCTAGCGAGGATGTGGAGAAAGAGGAACACTCCTCCATTGCTGGTGGACTGCAAACTGGTAAAACCATTCTGGAAATCAGTGTGGAGATTCCTCAGAAATTGGACATTGAACTACCTGAGGAACCAGCTATACCTTTCTTGGGCATATACCCAAAAGATGCCCCAACATATAACAAAGACACATACTCCTCTATGTTCATAGCAGCCTTACTTATAATAGCCAGGAGCTGGAAAGAACCCAGATGCCCTTCAACAGAGGAATGGATACAAAAAATGTGGTACATCTACACAATAGAATATTACTCAGCTATCAAAAACAATGACTTTATTAAATTCATAGGTAAATGGATGGAACTCGAAAATATCATCCTGCATGAGGTAACCCAATCACAGAAAAACACACATGGTATGCACTCATTGATTAGTGGCTATTAGACCACATGCTTGAATTACCCTAGATGCACAGAGCACATGAGACTCAAGAAGGATGACCAAAATGCAAATGCTTCACTCCTTCTTTTTAAGGGGAAAAAGAAACCCCTTGGCAGGGAATGGGGAGGCAAAGTTTAGAACAGAGGAATAAGGAACACCCATTCAGAGCCTGCCCCACATGTAGCCCATACATATATAGCCACCCAATTAGATAAGATGGGTGAACAAAGAAGTGCAGGATGACAGGAACCGGATTTAGATCTCTCCTGAGAGACCCACCCAGAATACAGCAAATACATAGGCGAATGTCTGCAGCAATCCACTGAACTGAGATCGTGACCCACATTGAAGGTTTCAGAAAAAGGTCTAGAAGAACTTGAAGGGGCTCCAGACGTCATATGAACAACAGTGCCAACCAACCAGAGCTTCCAGTGTTTAAGCCACTACCCAAAGACTGACCCTGGGCTCCAACCACATAGGTAACAATGAATAGCCTAGTAAGAGCACCAGTGGAAAGGGAAGCCCGTGGTCCTGCCAAACCTAAACCCCCAGTGAACGTGATGGTTGGGGGAAGGATTGTAATGGGGGGAGGATGGGGAGGGGAAGCCCATATAGAAGGGGAGGAGAAATGGTTATGGGGATGTTGGCACGGAACCCGGAAAGGAGAATAATAATCAAAATGTAAATAAGAAATACTCAAGTTAATAAAGATAAATCAAAACATAAAACAAGCACACAAAAACAAAGCGAACAAATTTTTTTTTAAAAAAGCCAAAGGAAGAGACAAGGAGACATATATACAAGCATTACCAAGAGATCCCAAGAGATAGAAGAGAGAAAATCAGGAACAGAAGATTCCATAGAAATCATCAACACAACTGTCAAGGATAATATAAATGTAAAAACCTACTGGCCCCAAGCTTGCAGGATATACAGGACACAATAAGAAGGTCAAACCTAAGGATAATAGGTATAGAAGAGAGTCAAGACTCCCATCTCAAAGGGCCAGTAAAGATCTTCAAAAAATATCATGGAAGGAAACTTCCCTAACCTAAAGAAATAGATGCCCATAAACATAAAAGAAGCCAACAGAACTCCAAATAGATTGGACCAGAAGAGAAATTCCTCCCATCACATAATAGTCAAAACACCAAATTCACAAAACAAAGAACATTAAAAGCAGTAAGGAAAAACGGTCAAATAATATATAAAGGCAGACCTATCAGAATCGCACCAGACTTCTCACCAAAGACTATGAAAGCCAGAAGATCCTGGAGAGATGTCATACAGACACTAAGAAAACACAAATGCCAGCCCAGGTTACTGTATCCAGCAAAATTCTCAATTAACATAAATGGAGAAAGCAATGTATTCCATGACAAAACCAAATTTACACAAAACCTTTCTACATCTCCAGCACTACAAAGGATAATAAATGGTAAAGCCCAAAAGAAGGAGGCAAGCTAGATCCTAGAAAAAGCAGGAAACTAACTGTTTTTGCAAAAAACAAAAAGAAAAGACAAACACAAAAACAATATCTCACCTACAGATACGAAGAAAAGAGGAAGCAACAATCACTATTCCTAAATATCTCTCAACATCAATGGACTCAATTCCGAAATAAAAAGACAGAGATTAACAACCTGGATATGGAAAGATTACCCAGCATTTTGCTGCCTACATAAAACACAGCTCAGAGACAAAGATCAACACTACCTTAGAACAAAAGGCTAGAAAACAACTTTCCAAGCAAATGATCTGAAGAAGCAAGCTGGAGTAGCCATTCTAATATGGAATAAAATCGATTTTCAACCAATAGTCATCAAAAGAGAGAAAGACACAGAAGGAACACCCATTAAGAGCCTGCCCCACATGTGGCCCATACATATACAGCCACCCAATTAGACAAATGGATGAAGCAAAGAAGTGCAGGCTGACAGGAGATGGATGTAGATCTCTCCCGAGAGACACAGCCAGAATACAGCAAACACAGAGGTGAATGCCAGCAGCAAACCACTGAACTGAGAATAGGAGCCCCGTTGAAGGAATCAGAGAAAGAACTGGAAGAGCTTGAAGGGGCTCGAGACGCCTTATGAACAACAATGCCAAGCAACCAGAGCTTCCAGGGACTAAGCCACTACCTAACGACTATACGTGGACTGACCCTGGACTCTGACCTGATAGGTAGCAATGAAAATCCTAGTAAGATCACCAGTGGAAGGGGAAGCCCTTGGTCCTGCTAAGACTGAACCCCCAATGAACGTGATTGTTGGGGGGAGGGCGGCAATGGGGGAAGATGGGGAGGGGAACACCTATAAAAAGGGGAGGGGGAGGGATTAGGGGGATGTTTGCCCGGAAACCAGGAAAGGGAATAACATTCGAAATGTAAATAAGAAATACTCAAGTTAATAAAAAAATATTCATTAGAACATGGAGACAAAGTTTGGAGCAGAGACTGAAGGAAAACTTATATAAAACTAGATAAGATTGATGAAACTAAGAAGTGCATGCTGACAGGAACCAGATATAGATCTCTCCTGAGAGACACAGCCACAGCATGTCAAATACAGAAGTGAATGCTAGCAGCAAACCTTTGCACTGAGAACAGGACTCCTGTTGGAGGAGTTAGAGAGAGAAATGTAAGACCTGAAGTGGCTTGCAACACAATAAGAACAACAATGCTGCCATCCAACCAGAGCTTCCAGGGACCAAACCACTACCCAAATACTATACGTGAACTGACCCATGACTTCAGCTGCATATATTGCAGAGAATTGTCTTGTTGGGCACCAATGGAAGGAGAAGCCCTTGGTCCTGGAAAGATTCGACCCCCAGTGTTTGGGAATATCGTGTGGGAGGCAGGATGGTGGCTTAATGGAGAGGGGAACACCCTTGTAGGAGAACAGAAAGGTAGCTTATGTCTAAAGGAAAGGAAAGTTGGAAAGGGGATAACATTTAAAATGTAAATAAAAATATATCCAAAAAAAGAAAAAAATGAAAAAAAATAAAAGCACATGTCCAGAGTGACTCCTGTCACAGCCTCCCAGGTCATCCTGGACTAGCCTGTGCACCATCAACACCTGAGTCCATGTCTTCACAATTCACACAGACTGTGATTATTAAATAAATTTAGAGTTTTTCCAAGTAGTCATCTGTCTCTATAAACTAACATTTAGAAGCTATATTTTGTGCTTCTTATATACCCAGGTAGTATTTAATTCTTTCTCTGATGGGATTGAAGACTAGATATAGTCTTATAAGCAAACTTAAGTGTTCACCATTGAGAGGTGTGATATAGATTTTAAAAGGTAGTTCTCATATGTTAATGCAAACTAAAATCAGAACATATTTGCGATATAGAATTGTAAACTTTCTAAATTAGGATAGATGGTAGACCACGGTATCTAAATTAACAAATATGATAAACTGGGTATTATGTGTATATTATATTTTGCAATTTGAATAATTGTGAGGATTGTACTCAATTAATATCTGAGAGAAAGAGCCTTTTCATTAGACAAAATGTGGGAAATGTGGGTTGCCATGGTACTGTTTGTATTTTTATGTTAATTCTGTTTCCTTAAGAGGGGCTACCCCCTAGGAGGGTTAGATTACATACTCAGGTGATTTCACTGAAACTTCTTCCCATTCTGACTGGTCAAATAAAGACTAGAGCTAATGATTCTGCAGGGGAACAAAAAGTAGGATGGGAGGTCTTAGTGAGGGATGGAGGAAGCAGAAGTGTTAGGAAGATGGAGCAAAGCCACATGACTTAAACAAACAACAAGTAGCAAGGAGTCTCATAACCGGAAAATAAATTAGTATGGTGATAGATCTGCCCAATCTACGCATATAGCTTTTACATATAATAACTGAGTTGTGTGTTTTTACATGGGCTTTTTGGGGTAAGAAATTACTTCAACATTTCCTCTAGGTGCTAAGTACACACAGCATGTCCTCAGGTATACAAAATCATATGCTTATGTACCCAACTTCACACAAATTCACAAAATACATATATATATATATATATATAAGATTATATATATATAAGATTATATATATATAAGATTATATATATATATTATTTTCTTGTGAAGGGCTGATTGGAAGTTACCCAGAATTATAAAGCCTTTGATCTATACCACAAAAAATAGAGTATATGTAACTTTACACAGAGTCTAAGTGTATGTACAAAGATAAATCCCCAAAGAATGGCTATGAAAGCAATTGGATCTTGCTATTTGAGGGTAAAATTGCCTCTCTCTGTGTGCTAACAACAGTATTTACTGAAAAAAAAATCATTAAAATTGACATTGGGATGGACCACCCATCACTCCATTTCACATGACGTTCTCTCTTCCAACTTTGAGGGACCTTGTACATTATCATTCTGTTCTAGAAACAATGAGATCAGTTTTCCTGTTGTTGTCTGTAATTCTGGCCTCTATTATCAACTTACCCTCAAATGTAACACAAGGTAAACTATGGCTGCTGAGATCACTATTCCAACTTTTTCTGTCTGTGACCTGATAGAAAGTATATGCCATTTCTACTGTAGAGAAATGGCATGAGGAGTCTGCTCCCAGATTGCTAGCTTTTGGGCAATGAAGGATTTCTGTTAATCTTAAAGTAGTAATATAAGGAGGAAGCATTTTTTTCTAAAGCAGAGAATCCTGGTGTTCTGACAAGTAAGCTGCAAACACAAGCTGCAAAAGGAAATTGCCTTTATGCTGCTCCTTTTCTTATGAAAAAGTGTTTTTGTTTTTAATTATAAGAAGCAAGAGAACTAAGGGTTGGACTGCAGACAGATTTCTAAGATTGTAAGATTTTTGCACTTCGAACCAAGATAAAGACATTGCTAGCCAAACAGTGCCTCATATAAATTGGGAACTGTGGGAAAATATTTATTTTGCCTTTTGAATAAATGATACTGAAACGTTTAGAAAACTATGCATTGTGGGCTATTGTTGTGTATACCCTGTATCCTGTTTAATGTGATGCTTACTTGGGAACCTTCAACAAACTGAAATTTGACAGATTACTATCCCTGAGACTCTAAGTGTAGGGAGCTGTGACGTGCTGCGCCTCAAAGATGGCACTGGTTTCCACCTTCCACCCTCCCAACGGTGAGTGCTCCTTATAGTAAACAAGTCCTTATTTGGCTATGCCTGCCTGGCCTGCTAGCTTCCGCATAGTGACAGCCTATCTGCATGACCCACGTGGCTTGCTAGGATTGGCCAGTGTTAGCTATTTAAGTGTGGTGCGGGGGCTCCCTGGAGTCAGAAGATTGTATCAAGGTTCCTGAGTAAAACTGCTTGAAGAAGATCTCCTCTGGTCGTGTCTTCCTTGCTGGTAGAGGTTGGGCGCGTCAGGTGGTGGCCCGTATGGGGACCTCCTGAGATCAGAACTTCTTGCAGTCATGGCAGCGCTGGAAAGTTCCCAAGGTAAGGTGGAACCATAAGGACCACGGGAAATAAGCAGGTATAAAGTCTCAGGATAGTGAGCAAAAAAGTTCGAGGTAGCAGCGAACCGAAAGTACAGTTCTCGGCAGCAGCGAACCGAAAGTAGCAAGACGCATGGTGAATTTAGCCGTAGCAGCGTAGAAAGTTTTTGTCATGGGGACCTCACAGTCTCGTCCAATTTTTCTGGCTCTTCAAGAGCTGTTTGAGCAAAAGAAACTAAAAATGAAAAGGAGCACCATAGAGAGATTTTTGAGCGAATGATATGCCGTTGCACCCTGGTTCGCAGTCTCTGGTAATCTTACTGTGGTAAGTTGGGAAAAATTAGGGAAAGACCTTGATTTTGCCTGAGAACAGGGGACTCTAAGACCTGGGGTCCATCCAGTGTGGCGCTTAGTGTATATTTGCCTTGAGGATCAAAAATGTTGTCAGGCAGCTATAGAGAAGGGGCAAGCTGCCCTAGAAATGCTTCAAGAGTAGAGGTCAGAAAAGCAGGGAAGCGCAAAGGAGACAGACTCAGAAAAGACAGATACAGAGGAGGAAACAGATGAAACAGATTCAGAAGAAGAGTTACAAGATTTGATAGATCAAATGTGGAAATAGTCTCTAAGGAATAGACAGAAGAAGAAAAGGGAAAAGGCTAAAATGGCGGAGGAACCTCCTGGGTGGTTCCCCTTGGCTCTTCCTCCCTGCAATGTTGTAGAGGGAGGAAGTAGAGTTTCAGGTAGTACATTCTGCCCAGAAGTGTGGAAGGCAGTCCGCATAGAACTACATCTGGCCTATCCTGTTTATGTGGATGCTAATCAACAAAGGTATCATGAGCCTTTAGACTTTAAGGTGATCAAGTCCCTGGTGGAATCAGTCAGAACATATGGCATTACGGCCTCATTTACCATAGCTCAGGTTGAGGCCTTTCACATATTTTGCCTGATTCCTAGTGATTGGACTAACCTTGCTCGGGCCTGTCTTAGTCCAGGACAGAATTTGGACTGGAGAGCTTTTCTTATCGAGTTTGCCAATGATCAGGCTGCCGCTAACTTGGCAGCAGGGGGGTGGGGGGCGACCAGGTTGCCTGGGATAGGGATATGCTGCTGGGTCAGGGATGCTTTGCCAATGCTCAGACAGGGTATCCAGGACAGGTTTACCAGCAGGTTAATGAAGTTGCAACAAAGGCATGGAAATCCTTACCTAATAAGGGAGAAGTGAGTGGAAACCTCACCAAGATCCTTCAAGGACCTATGGAGCCATTCTCTGACTTTGTAGCCCGAATAGTGGAAGCAGCGGGGGAGTCATTGGAGACCCCGATACTGCTATGCCCTTGATTAAACAGTTGGCCTATGAACAGTGCACAAAGGAATGTAGAGCCGCTATCACTCCTTACAAGAACAAGGGACTTGAAGCTTGGAAGAAGGTCTGTAGAGAAATAGGGGGACCTTTGACTAATGCTGGACTTGCGGCTGCAGATGAAGCAGAGAAAAGGAGGAAGCTCAGAAGCGTGTTTTAAGTGTGGTGAACAGAGGCACCTAAAAAGGCAATGTCCATAAAGGAGAAGTCTAGTCAGTACAGGAAGTGGCCAATGCCCAAGGCAACCAGGGCTGTGCCCCAAGTGCAAAAAGGGGAACCATTGGGCTAATGAGTGCCGCTCCGTAAAAGACATTAATGGGCAGCCTCTTAGCACGGGTTTTGGTGGAACATGTCCAAAAAATGGACAGCGGGGCCCATGACCCCAGGGCCCACAAGTATATGGGGCAGTCAAGAATCAGGATGTAGAACAGAGTCACGAGAGATAGCCATCCCTTCGCTATCCGAGGGGCCAAGGAGAGCCACTAAGGGCTCCACAGGACTGAACCTCCGCTCCACCGCCAGACTCATACTAACTCCTCGGACGGGCATCCAGTTGATAGAAACTGATTTTAAAGGACCCCTTGAGCCTGGCACAGTAGGGTTACTTATAGGAAGATCATCTACAGCTTTAAGAGGACTACATGTCCATCTAGGAGTTATTGACCCAGATTATACCGGGGTAGTCAAGATCATGGTAGAATCACTGAAAGGGATTACTGCCATTTCCCCTGGGGACAGAATAGTCCAGTTATTACTTTTGCCTAACCTTCATGAAAGATTTGCAGCCCAGTCTAGAGAGAGGGGAGAGAAGGGTTTCAGTTCCACAGGCTCTGACCTTACATTTTTAGCCTTGGGTTTAGACCAACGCCCAGTAATGGAGCTAAGGGTAGATGGTAAAAGGATCCTAGGACTGTTGGATACAGGGGCCGATAGAAGTATAATATCTAAGAAAGATTGGCCCTCTGGATGGCCAGTACAGGCCTCATCTCAAACATTACAAGGTCTCAGTTATGCAAGAGCTCCTGATATGAGTGCAAGACAACTGTGTTGGAGAAATCAGGAAGGGCATTCAGGAGTTATGCAATCCTATGTGTTGGATTTGCCCATTTCCCTTTGGGGGAGAGATTTGCTCTAAGATATGGGTTTCAAATTGACCACTGAGTATTCTGAAACTTCACAAAAGATTATGAAAAAATATGGGCTATTTTCCCAGTAAAGGAATAGGGAAATACCTGCAGGGTAGGACTAGCCCTATAACTGCCCAACAGAGAGAAAGGAATCAGGACCTGGGTTTTTCCTAGGGGCCGCTGAGGAAAGCATTCCCATTACATGGAAAACAGAGGGGCCGGTGTGGGTTCCTCAGTGGCCGCTTTCCTCTGAGAAGCTTGCTGCAGCTAAAGCCCTGGTAAATGAACAGCTGGCTACGAAGCATATAAAACCATCAGTGTCACCTTGGAATACCCCAATATTTGTGATTAAAAAGAAATCAGGGAAATGGAGACTGTTGCATGATTTACGAGTTATTAATCAACAGATGCAAATCATGGGCCCAGTGCAACATGGGCTTCCTCTTTTAGCCTCTCTGCCAGCCGGTTGGCCTGTTGTAGTGATTGATATAAAAGATTGCTTTTTCTCCATACCTCTTTGTCCAAGGGATAGTGAGGTTGACCATCAAGAGCCAATTTTGTGTCAATATCAACCCAGCTCTCCACAAGTAATTGAACTCAAGATTGTGCTGGAAGGTTTTAAAATTGTTCTTTTGCCTTTAATTTGCTCTCTGATTCATCATATGTTGTTAATGCAGTTAAGATATTAGAAGTGGCTGGCCCTATTAAAATTAGCAGCACGGTATGCCAGCTGCTGAGGGAACTTCAGGAATTGATCTGGAAAAGAGGTCACAAGTTTTTTGTCCAACATATTAGAGCTCATACAGGTTTGCCTGGTCCTCTCAGTGAGGGAAATGATCTTGTGGATAGATGTACCCGAATGGAGTTTATCTTCTTAAGCTCATCATTGGATCAAGCCCGACTGTTTCATCAACAATTTCATGTGCCTACTAAAACCTTACAGCAGAAGTTTCATCTCTTTGGATCAGATGCTTGACAGATAGTTTTAGGATGTCAACTGTGTGTGACTTTCCATCATCCCCCTAGTGTGGGGGTTAATCCCAGGGGCTTACTGCCTCTAAAGATATGGCAAATGGATGTAACTCACATATCTGGATTTGGGACTCTAAAATACATCCATGTTTCTGTGGATACCTGTTTAGGTGTCATTCATGCTACCCCTATGAGTGGGGAAAAGGGACACAATGTTATTGGACACTGCCTAGAAGCCTGGGCTGCTTGGAGAAAGCCTCAACACTTAAAAACTGATAATGGCCCAGCATACACTGCCCAATCTTTCAAATCCTTTTGTAAACAGATGGATGTGCAGTTGAGCCATGGCCTGCCTTATAATCCCCAAGGACAAGGTATTGTTGAGCAAGCCCATTGTACATTAAAGGAATGCCTAATTAAACAAAAGGGGGGAATAGGCCATGGTAGAACCCCCAAGGAACAGATATCCTTGGCCCTTTTTACTCTTAATTTTTTTTTTTAATTTTAGATGATGATGATGGCCTTTCTGCTGCTGACCGACATCAATGTCGGGCAG
The DNA here is from genome assembly GCF_021556685.1 of Rattus norvegicus. Classification (NCBI taxonomy): domain Eukaryota; kingdom Metazoa; phylum Chordata; class Mammalia; order Rodentia; family Muridae; genus Rattus; species Rattus norvegicus. The sequence continues at coordinate 30,638,542 of NC_141554.1, forward strand.
GCACATTGAAAGGTTATGTGAAATGGAAAGATGTGATGACTGGCTTATGGCATGGGCCAGATCCCCTGTTGGCGTGGGCGAGAGGGTCTGTTTGTGTGTTTCCTCAGGACCAGCAAGATCCGTTGTGGGTCCCTGAAAGACTGACCAGGAGGTGCAACAAGAATGAAGATCCTGCTGTTGCTGACACTTCTCGGTGTAACCCAAATGCTGGTCCAAATGGAGCCCCAGTGGGGGATACTATCGGTGTTCCCGAGACTCATACCAATATGTCATGACCTTTAAGCCCACTCCTCTAATTTGTCTAAACACTTGTCAAGTTATCTTTTAGGTAATTGGACAGGAGAATTCGATTTCTTAATGGATCAGCTACGTGTAGCCATCATGACCGTGAACTCCACACATGCAGATGCTGGACTGGCTATGGGATTGTCATCTTGGATTGCTGCTGCTATGAATCATCTGAGGGAGTGGGCGGGTATGGGAGCCCTAGCTGGACTCTTGCTGCTGGTCTCTCTAGTGAGCCTGTGGTGTCTCTGTAGAATGAGGTTTGTTCAGAGGCGGCACACAGCTATGGTGGTACAGGCATTTGCAGCCATTGAAGCAGGACAGTCCCCTCAAACTTGGCTTACGGTCATTCAGAAGACCTAGTTGCACCTCGCCCCTGAGTATGTGTGAGTGACCCTGCCCAGTGACAACTTCCCTTCTACCTAAGGCATGGAACATTGTGGGCGACGAGGTGTCCTGAGACAGGTTTAATGAAGGGATGATCCTAAGATTGGGGGGGTCGCCATGCTCAGCGGTGCCTTTGCCTGCTTGATTAATTAAACAAAAAGGGGGGACTGTAGGGAGCTGCGATGTGCCGTTCCTCAAAGATGGCGCTGGTTTCCGCCTTCCACCCTCCCAACAGTGAGCACTCCTTGTAGTAAACAAGTCCTTATTTGGCTATGCCTGTCTGACCTGCTAGCTTCTGCATAGTGACAGCCTATCTGTATGACCCACGTGGCTTCCTAGGATTGGCCACCGCTAGCTATTTAAGTGTGGTGCAGTGACTCCCCAGAGTCAGAAGATTGTATCTAGGTTCCTGAGTAAAACTGCTTGAAGAAGATCTCCTCTGGCCGTGTCTTCCTTGCTGTTTGAGGTTGGGTGTGGCATCTAAGTACAATTAACACACCTGCTTGTCCTCCTAAGCAGTAATAAATATCACTGGATTTTATATACTAGTACTAAATGCAAATTCTGAACCCAAGAGAAGCTTTGATTTCATCAACAGAAGCATCCTTTAAGTTTCGGATAATAGCATTCTGTGTTTTCTGCCTACCTATACTCAGTGAGTAAATTTGTCTTTTCAGTCCAATTATGCCAGAAGTTTTCCTGGATAAACAGGGAGAGAAAGGTCTGCTTGTACTTTGTTCAGTGACATGACCAAAACTATTCACTGGTCTTCTTTCAATGTCATTGAAGATTACATCCATATTTAGTACAACATAGTTCCTGGTCCAACCCTCATTGATCACACAAATATCTCCCCTATAACTTGATTTAAGTGCTCTAGCATGGCCCCATCTCCAAGCATTTTCAGAGTCACCACTTTCACTTTCACTTAATGCTTAACTGTCACTTTAATCAGAAAGAGAAAGGTAACCCTTCTTGAATTCTCTCATAAGTCTAAAAATTCTTTAAAATATCCACCACTTTTTGGATAGAGAATTGAGTTAACCTTCCCTTTTTACTCATTGATGTATTCAGTTCATTACTTTCTAGCTACAAGGTCAATTTTCCCCTCAAATCATTTCAAAATACAACCAAAAGAGATATTAGCAATATGTAGTCATTTGCAATCAGCTGATATCATGCTAGTGTAAGACTTAGCAGTGATTGGGTGTGACTATTGGTTCTTGGTAATGAGACATCTACTATTACAATTATACCCAGATTTCAGAAACAAAGACATTTATACTATTCTTACTAAAGCAGGAAAATGGTCTTGTAGGGATCAAAATGTAATGAATCTCTTTGCCTTACAGACACAAATGATTCCTATCAGAAACCTAATGCAGGTTGCACATTGCATTATATCTACACCATGGAAGACAACTCTCTGTCTCTAGCAACTTCATTTCCCTTTATCAAACTGACAACTATTACTAAATTTAGAAAAAAAATGAGATAATCATAGACAGAGCTTTAAATATGGTTTCACACTGTTTTACAGTATGCTGTAATCTGTAAGGGAAAGGAGATATTAAATGCCCCAAACATCCCAAACAAATATCGGCCTAAGATTTAGTCTCTATCAGTGCAAGAGAAACCAATATAAGGTTTGTTCATTCAACAACAGTAATTTGTACATTTATAGACTTTTCCACAAAACTTATTTGACCCGTAATTGATCTATTATGTGTAGTGGCTATTTCTGATTGTCAACTTGATTGAATCTGGAATGAACTATAATTCAGAATTGGAAGGCTCATCTTTGATCCTGATCTTGATGCTGGGAGATACAAGTTTCTGACCTGGACCTTGGTGTGGAGACCTTGAGGCAAAGTGGCTATGAATCCCAGGAGCTTAAGGTGAAGAGATCTCTGAGTTCAAAGTCACCTGGGACAAGGCAAGTACCAGACCCACCTTCTGCTGGAGACTTACATAAGGACACTGGAAGAAGGAAGAGTCTTCTTTTGCCTGCCTGCCTGACTGATGGGACAGAGGTCACTGCTAGATCCTTGGACTTCCATCCACAACTGATTGTTTTTGGGGAGTTGGACTACAGATTGTAAGTCATCAACCAATTCTCTTACTGTATAGAGATTACCCAGAAGTTCTGTGACTCTAGAGAACCCTGACTAAGACAAGTTGGTAACAGAAGTGGTTCTAGGGTGGCAGAAGTATGAGGATGAACCGTTTAAGAATCTGGAGTTGGTTTAATAATTTACCAGCATCTTCAACTACTGAAGCCTCCTCAGATGCTCTCTCTCCTGGGAGCTCAGAGAATATTGACAAGCCGTGGTTGAAAGTATATTTCAAACTTAAAGAAGCTAGTGCCTTTGATTGATTTCATGCATTAGGTGCATTCCACAAGTTGGGGAGAAAATCAGAAAATGATTTTGCTGACTTGTTGTTCTTAGTATCTCTGTAAAAATTGATGAAGGAAAAGAATGAGCTGTCTGAAAAATTGAATGACTCCAGAAGCAAGTAAACAATCTAAAGGTTTCTAAGTGTGCCCTTGAAGAGAATCTTCTCTCCAGCAGCCATAGAGCTAGAGTTGCAGAAAATCAAACTGAAGTCCTCATTATAAGGTTGGCTGAATTAGAGCAAAATTTCTAGTCACAGCCTTAGATGGTGTCAGCAGTTAAAGTAATGGCATTAATTGTTAAAGAACGGGATCCTATAACTTGGGATGAGGATGTCTGGGGGGACCCTGTTGATGCAGAGAATTGTGAATCTTCAGATTCTCAATGGTTTACACTTCCTGAGGAAGTAGTGCCCTCAACTCCACCCCTTCACAAAATGCCTCTTTCACATGAGGAAATGAGTCCTTCAGCGTCTGGTAAACCAGCAGTGACTTTTGATGAAGAAAATGCCAGACAAGGCAATGTTTATGGTTCTCAAACTCACCAATAGTTTCTTCTAGATTCATAACCAGACTCAAGGCAAAACAGGCCTCTAGAGGAGAGGTAGAAAGTGTAGTACATGAGGAAATGTACTACACTACTATGGAGCTGAATGAGAAGTCTGAAGAATATGTGTGGGAATAGACTTTAAGGGTGTGGGATAATGGTGAAAGGAACATAAAATTAGATCAACCTGAGTTTATTGACATGGGCCCTCTGAGTGGAGATTCTAGGTTTAATATGGAAGCTCACACAGTTATAAAAGGTGTCAGAAGTTTGTTTGAATTTTTGGCTGAAGCATTTATCAAATGATGGCCTACTGAAAAGGAGTTGGAGATGTCTGATATCCCTTAGCTTAGTGTTGATGAAGGGATTTTAAGTCTCAGGGAAATTGCAATGCTAGAGGGGATACATTGTGTAAAACCCACTCCTCCACAATGGGAAGGCCCAGAAGATATGCCATTCATGAATTATAAAGACAGAAACTGGTGACAGGGACACCAGCACATTTGAAGGGTTTTGTTCTTACCCTTTTCTTTGTACCAGAGCTTAGGATTGGAGATGCTGCTGCTCAATTAGATGAATTAAATACAATGGGTTTAATTGTGCCCTGAGGTAACAAGGTTCAGGTGGCAGATACAAGGTGATTATAGTTATTATAAAAGATAGTGTAGACAAAATGTTTATAATGACATAGCCCATAATTTCCAGCACAGAAGAGGTGAAATTTAAAATGGCATGACTCGTTTGGACCTTTGGAACTGGCTTCGGTCATGGTGTTTCTAGGTATAAAATAGATAGGAAGCCTACTGCTTATCTGTTGAATCTGTATAAGCAAAAAGTTCTCAAGCAAATGAAAGAAAGACTACATTGGATCATGGTGAAAGGCATTCTTGGCCAGTGAATCGGTTTCTAGACTTGAGCCAGTTTGCAGACTCAGAACCTCTTGAAGGAAGTTGTGGCTGATGTATGGAACAGTTTCTCCCATAGCCAGAATCCACGGGTCTAGAAATCAGGGGGTGGAAAATGAAATAGTTCTACACCCTCTCACTCCTAGTGACCCTCTAGGAAATTTTTTTCATTCCTGTCCCCACAACTGTAAGTTCTGCTTGTCTAGAAGTTTTGGTTTCATGGGGGGGAGTGCTCCTACCAGGAGCCACAACAAACATTCCAGTAAACTGGAAGCTCAGACACACCCCCCAGTCGTTTTGGGCTTCTGATGCCCTTAAACCAACAGGCTAAGAAAGGAATAGCAGTGTTAGGAGGGGTGATAGATCCAGATTACCATGGGGAAATTGGATTGCTTCTCCACAATGGAGGTAATAAGGATTATGTCTGTTGTGCAGGAGATCCCTTAGGGCATCTCTTGGTACTACCATGTCCTGTGATTAAAGTCAATGAAAAACTGCACCAGCCTAATCTAAGCAGGATGGCAAAGGGCCCTGATCCATCAGGAATGAAGATATAGGTCACTCCTCTAGGAAAAGAGCCAAGACCTGCTGAGGTGCTTGCAGAGGGTGGGGGAAATACAGAATAGGTAGTGAAGGAAGGTAGTTATAAATACCAACTAAGGCCATGTAACCAATTGCAGAAACGAGGGTTATAAAGTAATATGAATGATTCTGTTTTATTTTGTTAAGAGCACATTTTTCTTTCTCCCAATTTCTTTAACATCAATTGGTATTTAAGTTTTGATAGTAAAAGGGTGTTCCCAAGGGATATTTTATCATTGTAAATTTACAAATATATTGGCAATTGTATGAGGAATAGTGATATCATGTCAGGCATATTCGTGACCTTAATATTTCATGTGAACATGAGATATTTGTGTCAAATTGACAAGGGGAGGATTGCAGTGGCTATTCCTGGTTGTCAACTTGACTATATCTGGAATGAACTATAATCCAGAATTGGAAGGCTCACCTTTGATCCTGATTTTGATGCTAGAAGATACAAGTTTCTGACCTGTATCTTGGTATGGAGATCTTGAGGCAAAGTGGCTATGAATCCCAGGAGCTTAAGGCAAAGAGATCTCTGAGTTCAAGGTCACGAGGAAAAAAGCAAGTTCCATACCCAGGTATGGTGGTACATACCTCTAATCTGGGTCACACCTTTTTCTGGTCTTACATAAGAACATTGGAAGAAGGAAGAGTCTTCTTTTGCCTGCCTGCCTTTCTCATGGAACAGAGCCACTGGTAGATCCTTGGACTTCCATCCATAGCTGATCATTGCTGGGGTGTTGGACTATAGACTATAAGTCACCAACCAATTCTCCATATGTGTAATATATATATATATATATATATATATATATATATATATATATGTGTGTGTGTGTGTGTGTGTGTGTGTGTGTGTGTGTGTGTGTGTGTGTGTTATGTGACTCTGGAGAACCCTGACTAAGGCATCATGTTTACAAATTCTTGTTCCAAGATTATTTGACACAATTCCCACTATTTCATCATGGATGAGCTAGAATATTTTATATTTAAGAGGCTTGGTTTGAACATCAGGTAATATTCCTTGTTTAGTTATAGGATGTTCACATAGCAGTTGTCAATACTGGTTGCCTCTTGATCACTTGTTTGTTTTATGATTCAGCTGAAACTGAAGTATGATGCATGGTAAGAGTAATATACTCAAACTCAATTGAGCACACAGACAAGATCAGAGGTCAGGAAGTGTTTTGGTAAAAATAGGGCAAAGCTTATGAGAAGATTTATAATCCTAGATGAAACGACGTGGGGCCATGTTCATGAGAGAATATTTAGGCTAGGTTAAATCAGGTGTGAAGATTCATGGTAATTATGGATGTCATTGATGTACAGTAGTGATTCTGATACTTTTATTTAACCAGAAATCTGTGTTTAGTGATGCTGAAGGTCCTTGCACTCAGTTGGTTTTTGATCTATGGATAAAGAATCCAGTGGACAATGGCTGTGAAGAAATACGAGGGGTTTTCAGGTTCCTACAGGTTAAGAGAGAAGAGAGTGTAGGAGGAAAATCAATGTACACATATGGGAAGGAGAATAATCAGATGCAAAGCTATAGGGGAGATGTCCCAAAATGTATGCAGATAAGGTTAGTGATCCATGGAAAAAAGCCAAAAGTGTCTTGGGCAGCAAGATCACTGGGCTTCACAAAAGTTAAACAAGCAACTAAGTTGAGGGGTGATTTATAGGTGTTGAGCTGAGAGTAAAGGTAACTGGGCAATTAGTTAAGAGAATATTTAGAAGTGTTGAACTAGAAGTAATGGAAAGGGCACACTAGAAGTGGAACACATAGAAGAGCATAGACACAGCAAATAAGGCAGTTTAAAATGAGCTAGTGTGTGTAGGGGTGTGTGTTTGTGTGTGTGTGTGTGTCTCTGTGTGTGTGTGTGTGTGTGTTGTGTCCTTCAACTGTCTTTAACTGTGAATCTGATATAGTCCCTGAACAGCTGTGTACCTGCAAAAAAATATCTACTCACAACAACACATTCTTCCATGTGCAGTTAGTGTGCAACTGTAAATCAGTATTATTGGCCATTTTGGGGAGAGTGTTTAATTCCAGGAAGATGAGAGAAATGAGAATTGGGGGCTGCTATGGGTAGTAAAAAGAATCAAGAGCTCTATGGAGAAAGGGGATGTCATTCATATTTTATGCTGACAAAACTTTACTGAGTTGTGCTTGTCTCCAGAAAAAAAAACTAATCTGAAACTTAAATATGTACACCAATATTTTAGTTACAGAAATATCAAAATAGTATAGAGTTCAGGCTGTGGAATAGAAAATTCTCAGAACTCTGGGTCAACACTCTAGGAAAAGGAGCAGCAATTGATTTTGAAAACTCAAAGTCCCTTTAAAACTAGGATATTGCTGAAGGAATGCCTTGCTTCTGGGCATCACTGTCCTAGGGGAGTACTTTCCTGTGGTGTGCACACAGTGGCTTCCATCAACAAAGGCTGTGAAGAACTTATTAACCTCACTCATGATTACTTGATGTCCTAAACCCTGAGACTACTACTGATGCTCCATTGTGCTTGCAAACAGGAGCCTAGCATGGCTATTCTCTCAAAGGCTCAACCAACAGATGCAGATACTTAGAGTCAAGCGTTGTTCTGAAGTTTTTGATCCCTCTGAAAGATGTAAGAGAAAGGTTAAAGGAGCTGAATTGGATGGCAACCCCTTAATATGACCTACTGCTTCAACTAACCTGGACCCAGGGAGCTCTCAAAGAATAAGGCACTAACTAAATAGCATACACAGGTTGGACTGAAGTGTTCTGCACATATGTAGCAGAGGCCTTCATTTTTTAGCCACAGTCAGAGAAGATGTGGCTATTCCAGTAAAGACTTGATGCTCCAGGAAGGCAGGGTGCCCACAGAAGGTAGTATCCTCTCAGAGGCAAAGGGAAGTGGGGAATGGCTGAAAAAAACTCTTGGCGGGAATCTGTGATGGGGGTTACAAAATTAAGCATGTAATGATCAAAAAAGAAAAGGAGAAAATGAGTACATATCACTTTATTGTATTTTCAATCCATTAGAGCAGTTAAGTTTTATATAATTAAGATAAAAATTATTAATTTGAACAATAAAAACAAGTATTTCATTTGATAGCCCTAGTGACAGCAAGCAGACATTGGAGCTTCCCTCCATGTCTTTACATAAGCCACCAGTACCAGGTCTGCTCCATATTAATGGTGGATCTTCTTTTCTCAGAAGATCTATATCAAAGGCATAGCTTCTCACATGAAAGATGTGGAATAGAATTATGTCATTGTACTTAAAATGATTTCATTTTTAAAAATCCTTAGAGGCTTGTTTAGTCATTTGTATTTTAGTTAAATCTAAACATCATCAAAGGAACAACCAAAGATACTCTTCACAAAATCCTAATATGTCACAGAGGATATTTGATATATGACTAAGGAAAAAAACTAAATATAGAGACTTATTTTTGGCCTATGAAAACTAGTCATTTCTCAGAAACCATCTATCAATAGTAGTCATGGAAACATTAGAATGTGTACAGTTACTTATTTCTTTTGAGGATGGCAGTTGCCAACATTTGGTCTTCCTAGAAGAGAGACAAAAAGGTAAGAACTACATATTTTCTGTGTGGTTTTCATTAATCACCTTCACTATACTAGGGCAGAGAATGCCAATGAAGGCCTCTGACATTTAGTTCTGGCTACTGTTAGACATTCCTTCCATTGGAGTACATTTTGCTGAATGTCTTAATAAGGGTCAGAGGACCAATGTGGGAATACTCTCCCTTCAGGCTCTGACTTGCATTACTTACTGAAGTTGTACATGTGCATTAGTGACTCTGATACTTCACTACGTATGAAATGAGACTGATAATAGTATGGGAAACATTGGAATCTCACTAATATTCTGCAGTGTTTAAATTCGGTTTCAACTAAGTAAAATATGAATTATTAATGAGAAGTTTTGTGAGATGCCAACAGTCAGCAAGGCTTTGTTACAAGCAGAAACCGAGTCTAATACAATGTCTTTCATTCAGGTTCTTCATCGCTATTTGTGACTACCACTCTGATCAATATTACTAGTGATTTAAAAGATTGGTAATATTGTCATCTGCCAAATGGGTCATTTCACTCCCAACACCAAAAGGTAAAGTATGACATATGAAGGGTATCTACTTGGTTTTTATAAAATATTTGTCTGTACTCTCAGGATTCACAGAAGGGCAAGACCATAACTTGCCAAGCTAGCTAATTTGTCAGGCACAAAATTATTTCTTCTGCTTTCAATTCTTCTCCAATTCATACTTATTCTGTAGTCTTCTACCTGAGATCTACATTGGCAGGATGGACCTTCTCATGATTCCCAAGCCACCAACAATTCAAAAGCTCTTTTTGATGGCATTTTCGAAGTGGCACATATGGTGTTTTTAACGTTTTAGAAATCATATTCTATGGGAGATTTTGGAACATTGGGTAGCTGGGACTTAATGCCTACAAGCAAGGAGATCCCTATTATAGACCCTCATACCCTACATGTGCAATGTCAATGATATTATGCAAATGTTGGAATTATTGAATAACTATGATTCGTTCCTTTCTGTTCAAGGTTTCATCAGGATTTCTCAGCACGTTTTTCTCATTTTCCTTTTATTACACTCAGAGATCTGCACTGACAAAAGATCTAAATGTGTTGCTTCATTGTGTTGATATGAAGTTTTTTTTTGTTTCAGAGATGATATTGCCTCAACAAAATACCTCCACATTCTCTATATGTTGCACCTAAATAAAGTCAATGATTATAAAGTGCAATATTGACTAAGTAGCAGAAACAAAATACCCATATCCATCATTTCTCACCTTTTACATATATTTTAGTTTTGATGCTGTACAGAATGAACTCAACATACTACCAATGATAGAGGATCAGCATTCTCTCATCAAGTTTTTATACCCAACTAGTTATACATAGAATTTTAAGGTTGTGCATATGCTGGTTTTTATTATGAAATATCAAACCTATTTTTACACAGTAATTCAAACACTTTAGGATGATATTCAAAGACATAGGACACTGTCTATTTCATATATCTTGATCTACTTAGTGTTTCCTTTGTCCCATTATTTATATTTATATGTTCTTGGGTATTTGAAAAAGTCAAGTATACTTCCATATGGCATAAATGCCCATGCCATATGCATTATTTTTCTTTTGTGCCTTTCATTTAAGGACTATACAGATATTAAATTGCTCCTGTAAGGTTCATGCAATTGTCCACCGCAATAATTTGAGCATTCCTCTGTTTGTAATAGTCACTAAGGTTATTTATAATTTTTCTTTCTTTCTAAGAGAGATGCAACAAGCATCACTTTAAATGATACTGCAGAGTCTTATTTCACCATTAACTCTAAGTATTAAAATGCATAGTAAAGAAAAAGAATCATAGCAACATTTGAAAGATATTGTGAAATTATTGACCAAGGCATGTAACAATGAAGACTGCAAACGTAATCACAGATCTCAAGTTTTCTCATTCATACTTACCTAGAGTATAGAAGCCTAATATGTGTATAAGTTATTTAGATACAGCACTGAGATTGCATGGGCAAAGACTGAGTACCTCATAGTCTACAAACCATGACTGATTCTGTTTTTCACACTTCCCAACTGTACTTTCTTACCTTCAGATTTGCAGAGGTAAAGGAGTGGATCTTCAGAGTTACTGGCTTCATTTGCAGCCTATTATCTTTGGGGTTTGAAATAATCCTTGCAAGCAGCAGATACTGGCGACTCTGGGAATTTGACAATAATGTTGTCCAGCTTGTTTACATTGGACTCTGGGAAGCTTATTACCATTGGGAATTTAACTTCTCTGATACTGAGACAATAATTCTGGTACACAGCTCTGTCAACTCAACCTGGACAATTTCACCTGAATTTCAATGTGCACGGAACCTGATGTTACTGACAATCCTGATAAAACCTGTTGTTGTAATTTTTAGCTCAGCAGCCATTAGGGTCAGCATAATCAAATCCTCAGTCCATGAGATTCAGATAGTATGTTACAAGTGCTCAGTCTTAATTCTGATCATCACTAGCCTTTGCACCATTATTTCTGTGACCTGGAACCATGTAGTCGATTTCTATGGCATAACCACTCTTGACTTTCCACCAACCTTTCCAGTTAAAAAAGAAGCCCTGATTAAGAAACACAGCACTCATGTGTTTCCATTGGGGCTCCTGACAACCACCCTGTCACTCTTTGGTGTGATTATGTTCCTCTTTGAGATAAGGTCACTGAAAGCTCAGAGTAAAATGAATGCCCAGCATGATTTGAAACAAGCTGATGACAGTTCCATAAATGAGGGTTCTGGAATTTGTGAAATGTGTCAGTAGACTACCTGACAAAATTTCCTGCATGCACACAGTACTGCTGTAGTTATTTACTTACATAAAATAAAGTATCTCAATGAATCTTTTGGCATTTTTCTTAAGCTTTTGTCTTCTGCTTGGTGAATGTGTTCCCTTCTTCCAAGATATTCACATCCTAAACTCTTCATTCTAAGATGATGTGTTCAGTTATTGCCAATTCCATTTTGCTTAAAAAAGTACTGATGAAGTAAAAATTCCATAAACCGAAGAACCAAAACTAAGGCGAAAGTTTTCTTGAAAAGTAAGCAAACAAACAAACAAAACCAATGCATACGAGTTGAAATACATGCCAAGTGGAGAATTGTAACCCCTAATGTATATTGAATGTAGAGTAGTACATCCAACATTTGACACGACTGAAATTTAGAGTTTCTTGAAGGCAGGAAGAGATACTGATCACTGATTATGCATATAGCCTCTGAAGATTTTCACAGAAGTTACTTTCGAAAGGCCCATGTATTTTAAGTGTGTATGAATGCACAAAAGGAATCTCTGTAGGGAACAACTGGGTAGTACATTGTCATTTTTATGTGTATAAGCTCTCTGGAGGATAGAAGATTATACTTAGTACTACTAACTCCCAAATAATTCTCTGGATCCACTCATTCTCAAAGAATAAGCAAGTGCTCCTACAGAAAAAAAATAGAAAACCCTATACTAATTGAAGAGACAGTTGATGGAACAGATATTCTGAATTCATCAGAGGAGAAAAATGGAGTCAGCAAGAGTAGGGAGTGAGTCAGGTGCAACCTGTGCTCTGGATCTTGTAGCTGTGACTGAGTAGCAATCAGACTGCTTCTGAAGCTCTGACTTACTAGCAACCAGATTGTATCTTTATTTATATAGCACTTTCATAGAACAAGGAAAGACTAATCATTATCAAAGAGGTACATATTGTTTGTTTGAAATTTCATTACATGTTCAAACTAACAGGTCCAGTCACAAGTAGAAAATAGAATCAAAACTGATTTTTTTTATTGTCAGGTCTATAACTCCAGTTTAAAGACTCTAAATAAGGTCCCTTCCAAGCATTTCAGATTTTATATGACAGATGCTTTTTATGCTTGTAGTGTTTTCAGTTTTAAATAATTCCAGTCAAACAGAAACTATCTGAACAAGATTTCTTCCGAATAGCAAATATAACAGCTAATTAATTTAATTTATACTTCCTTACTTACAGAGATATTCATCAATCTCTGTTTGTTACTGAGTTCTATTCCTCCACGGTGTATGCCTTGTATGACCCCCTTTTCTTGAACTATATTCTTAGCTAATACAGGTGTATTAGAAAGAGAAACCATGCATCTGTGAAGTAGTCCTCTGGACAGTCAGAATTTTTCCATTGCTTACATTAACTCTGAAACAATTATACTGTTTGTGTTTGTTCAGAGGCAGAGACCCCCAAAAGAATCCTGGTGTAATAACCTCATCACTTTTCTGTGTACTCATGTACTTTCTGTGCTTAATGATCTTAAGTTCATAAGGAAAATGGACACATACATAAGTCAAGATAAAACTAATTTTAGAATTTTTCTAGAAATACTCAAATATAATTTATTCCATGAAAGTCCTAAAATGAAGTATAATGCAGAAAGTCCTCAGGAATGCAACAAACAGACTCCAAATACCCAAAGTGACAGATGGAATGACAGTGATTGCACCATTTCAGTTCAGGTTTGCTGGTACTAAGTCAAACAGCTGCCATGGTTTCATGTCTATTCCTGGGTACAATAGTTATGGATGTGACTCCTTAGTTTATTGTTTTATCTTATGATGTTTTTCTCTCCTGGATAGGTTGGCACTAATGACTTAAACTAATATTTATCTCTATGGATTTCATTTAATAGTCACCGGTGTGTTACGGTGGATATAGATATGGGCAATATTTTTCTGCTAAGGCAGCTAAAAATGGCCATGTTCTTTTGTTTCTACACTGTCCTATATACACAAAGGATAAATATCTACAGAACAATAACCCATGAGTTGACATTGTCGAATTCTTAACATAGGCTTCACTGTCTTCTTGAGTTCTTATTTCACATTTTTCCAGAGGATGAGCTTCTAAATCAGTGCTATATGTTTATTTACTCTCCATGAAACTTGGTCTTTCGCTTTCATTACACAAAACATACTGTACAGGATATTTGATTCATTAGTGGAAAAAAAGTCAACATAAGCAACTCATGGAAGGAAATTTTTTTGGCTCTCAATTTGAAAGAATGTTATGAAAAGAATGCCCGGGAGAACATTACTCAGTTCAGCAGTAGATTTGAGCGCAGATAGTCATGGTTTTTATCTTACATTTTATTTGTTTATGCACCCTGTGCTCACAGCCTATGGAATGGTGACACCTACAATTGGTCTATCTTCCCACCTCATTGAATCCATGGAAGTAAATGTGGAAATCTTAAGATATTGTGGCTTAATTTCTTTTCTTTTATTCAGGACATTTTATTCTTAAAATTTAAATTTAATGGCCTGGTAGTGGTTTGGTTACACTTGGTTAAAGGGAAGTGGCACTATTAGGAGATGTGGCCTTGTTGAAGAAACTGTCACTCTGTAGATGTCTTCATGATGTTATGCTCAAGGTCTGCCTAGTGTGGCAGATGAAGTCTTCTCCTAGCTACAGGTGGAGCAAGTCTTGTCCTTGGAGCCTTCAGATAAAGACACAGAACTCTCAGCCACTCCTTCAGCACAATGTGTGTCTGCTTGCTGCTCTGCTTCCTGCCATAATGGTAGTGTATTGAGACTCTGAAACTGTATGCCAGATCTACTTAAGTGTTGTCCTTTATAAGACTTGCTTTGGTCATTTTGTATCTTCATAGCAATGAAACCCTAACTAAGGTAGACCCCAAATCATCTTTTTTCAATTTTAGATTATTATGTATCATAAATATTTATATTTCTCTCTGAGTCTCTGTCAGTCTCTCTCTGTACATGTAGTGTGTATGTATGTGTGTTGCGGGATAGTTGTGTAGTAGTAGTAGTAGTAGTAGTAGTAGTAGTAGTAGTAGTAGTAGTAGTAGTGGTAGTAGTAGAGTAGTAGTAGTAGTAACAGCAGCAGCAGCAGTAGCAGCAACAGCAGCAGCAGTAGTAAAAGTAGTAGTAGTAGTAGTAGTAGTAGTAGTAGTAGTAGTAGCAGCAGCAGCAGCAGCAGCAGCAACAGCAGCAGCAGTAGTAAACGTAGTAGTAGTTGTAGTAGTAGTAGTAGTAGTAGTAGTAGTAGAAGCAACAGTAGTAGTATTCCTTGTAACACTATGCCTCAGTTCAAAAATGATAGAGGCCAATTGTGTGTGTGTGTGTGTGTGTGTGTGTGTGTGTGTGTGTGTGTGTGTGTGTGTGTGCTCTAGGTTCTAGATTGGTAGATATGTTGTCCAAGAGAACTGTTTTATTCATTTTAGGAATGGATGAATGAAGGTTATATGAGATGCATCAAAAACCAAGGCAATAGACAAAAAATTACAGTGATGATAGAGAAAAAAATGACAGCTTCAGGCTTGAGACAGCAGAGCAAATTTGGCAGTCACCTACCCAGGATTGAAGTGTCAGAGATGCGAGGGTCACTGACAGAAAGTAAATGTTAGTGTCCTGGACATGTTGCAAAAACAACAGTGCCATATTCAGTAAGAGAGAAGTGATGCGGGTTTCTATGTTAAAATTTTTGAATCGAATGCTAACACAAGAACAGTAAAAGCACTAACATCACAGAGCAAAATAAGAAAAACTACAGAGCTAATCTGAATACAGTTCCCATTAATGGTATGGGATCAACCTCAGATGTATGAGTTCTCCTTGTACCTATCATTCATATTTCTATAATCTCAGATAGACACACCCAAATCTGGACTCCCCTTTCTCCATGAATGGTTATTCTATCCTGTTATCTTCTATTGGAAAGTCTGCTTTTCATTCTATTTAAGGTATTTTTCCTTAATAGTTGATATTTATTCAATTTGAATCCCATTATCAGCACCATTGGTCTCAGCCCTTGCTCCCACACCCAATAGCTGTATTCCCCTTCAACTTTTCCTCTCACCAGCAGAGTCACCCAGCAAATAATATCACATAAATTCCCTGCAGGAATTGGCCCTTCCTCTCCCACTGGCTTCCAGATGAGGAAGCCTAGGTTTGGGAATTGTATCCATATTCAGGGACAGCACCTTATTTCAGTTGTTGAGAGACCCTTGTGAAGATTAAGCTGCACACATCATATACATAATATATATATATATATATATATATATGTATATGTATATATATCCTCAGCACCCATGCTTGCTCTCTTCTTTTTAGCTCAGTCTCTGGGAGGCCCCAAAGTTCTAGTTACGTTGACTTTAGTGATCTTTCTGTGGAGTATTTATTCTCTTCATATCCCTCAATCCTTCAACTATCTCTCTCACAAGAGTACCTGAGCTCCATCTACTGTTTGGCTGTGGGTCTCTTCATCTGTCTCCACTGGCTGTTGGGTTGAGCTTTCAGAGGAAAGTTAGGCTAGGATAATGTAAGTAATCATAACTGTGTATCATTAATAGTGTCAGGCTATTTTTCTTACTTATGAGATGGATCTCAATTTGGGCCAGCCATTGGTTGACTTTTCCCTCAATCTTTGCACCACTTTGTCCCTGTATTATTTCTAAGTAGAACCCATTGTGGGTCAAAGGTTTTGTGTGTGTGTGTGTGTGTGTGTGTGTGTGTGTGTGTGTGTGTGTGTGTGTGTTGCCATTATTACCGCTCTACTAAGAATTCTACCTGTGATACAGGAGGTGACCAATTCAGGCCTCATCTCCATCACTGCTTGTAGACACAGTCAGGGTCTCCCCTTAGACTCCTGGGGTCTTGCCAGTTCCAGGTGTCAGACAGTTGCTACAGATGCTCTTGATCTCCATAAACCTGATTCCCCAGTCCCATCCCAATCCCATCTTTCTCCCTTCTCTATCTCCCTCTACCCACCTTTCAAAACTATTTTATTTCCCATCTGAAGAAACTTCAAGTATGCTATCTAAATACGCATTGATATTTAGCTTCTTTGTGTTTGTAGATCGTAGTATGCTTATCCTCTACTTTATGGTTAATATCCTGTTATGAGTGAGTACATACAATGCATGTCCTTTTGGTTCTGGGTTACCACAAAAAAGGATGATATTTTCTATTTCAATAATTTGAGGTATATTGATTTCCAATTTTCTGAGAAAATAGTGTTTTGATTTCCAAAGTAGCTCTACAATTTTGGACTCTGATCCTCAGTGCAGGAGTGTTTGCTGTAAACCGCATCCTCAGTGGTAGGAGCTGTCACATTGGTTTTGATTTTAGCCATTATGATTTGTATAAGTTGGAATCTCGGAGAATATTTGATTTTCATTTCCCTGATACATATGGAGTTTGATAATTTCTTTGAGAGTCTCTTGGCCACTTCAGATTTCTTTGCTGAGGATTGTATATTTAAATCTGTACATTTAAAAAACTGGAACAACCTCTGTGGTTGCACTCACCCTGGTCTTCCTAGTTATGATGTGAGCTTCCATAGAACAGGAGTCTTATGTAAGGGTTGTACAGATATTTGGAGCCTAGGAGAGGGATTGTATTTGAGGAACAGGCAGGGATTAAATGGTATTAGTTGGTATTAGTTGCTCATGATTTACCTGGTGTTCCCAGTAACTGATTGGCCTCCAGTGGAGTAGAAGTCTTCTGTAGAGAGTATAGTCTGTGATATTGAGGAAGGGAGAGGCTGTGCAGTTGAGACAGTAGTTCCTACTACCTGTGTGGCTTCTAGTAGAATTGGAGCAGCACCACTATTTCCAATATCTACAGTGAAAATCACAAAGTACTCCTTATGCCTGTGTGTGCTTAAATCAATAATTTCTTCACATTGTGTGATCTGAGACATATATAACTTCATAGACATAGCCAAATACTTAACTAATCTGATATGTTTGATTTTATGTGTTTTGTTTTGTTTTGTTTTGTATTGTATTGAGGCAGCTTCACACTATGGTACTCCTGGCTTGATTGGTATTTACTAAGATGGACCAGGGTTATGAGTACTAAGTAGCCAGGGTTATGAGTACTAGGGTCTTGACATGTTACCTCTTTCTCTGACTTTTACTTTATTTTGACACATTTTTGTACTATATTCTCTGACCCTTTGAAGAATGAATATTATGATTTCTTCCTATTGCAAGAGTAACAATGAGGCAATATTCAGTAGCAGAAATGCCCCCTCCCTCTTAGGATAACATAAAGGACTTTCCAGGCTTGAGACCACAAGAAGAGAGAGAGAAGGAATAGAATTTATGAAATAGAATATGGAGATGCATGGGAAGAGAAAGGAGAGCCACCAAGGGATAGGTGAGTCCTAAAAATGTGGCCATGTGGGCTGGAAAATTGGAGCTAAGAGCAGCTCAGATGAAACATAGTAAGTAATGATTTGAGTTATTGATTAGAAGGTGATTTTAACAGCATAAAGGCTAGGCAGCTGCCCAGCTATTGTGCCGCATAAGAGAAATGAGGAACATAAATATTGTGTGAGTTTTTCATTTGGGAACCTAAAGGATGTAAGGTAGGAAAGTGACTCCATGCCAGGATTTTTCATGTTAATTACTACACACATGATCACAATTACCAGGTAAGAAGCACAGCCAATATGCAACTATGTCATTAGAATGTAGATGATTTACAACACGAGTGTCTTCCTCATTTGTCAGGAGTCAATCATAGGACAGACTAATAACTAACAGGTGATCTTCCTGAGACGACCACATGATATTAACCTCTACAACAGAACTCTGATAGGTACGGCCCAGGAGAAAAATATTTAGGTAAGTTTCCTGCTATTACTATGCTTTTTCTATTTTTATTAAACATATATAAACGTCACTAGGTATTAGCCCACCCATTCTAAGCAGATCTATGCATATATATATAAAGATGGAATGTCTTATAGTAATACTATATAGAAAAATAAATACTTCTCAGTACTTTATGATGATCTTATAATAATTCCTAATATTATATCAGTATTAAGCTCTTTACAGTGGGACTTCTGTTTAGTTCTTTTCTGATAATCAAAACTACAATGAGAATTTTGCCAATCTCCCATATGTCACCAGTTAATTGCTTCTAGATAGTAACTAGAATTTGTGTTTATGTGGGGCGGGGAGTGTTTATTTGGCTTATACTTCCACATCACAATTTATGCTAAAAGGAAGTCAGGACAGGGACTCAAGCAGGGCAGGAATCTGGATACAGGGCCATGAAGGAGTGCTGCTTACTGACTTGCTCATCATGGATTGCCCAGTTTGCTTTCTTATCAACTCCAAGACAACCAAGCCGGGGATGTAACCACCCATAATAGGCTATACCCTTTTCCTACCAATCACTAAGAAAATATTCTACTGTATTGCCTATAGCCTGATCATATGAAAGCATGTGGTTTTCTCCACTCAGATGACTTTAGGTTGTGCCTAGGTGACATAAATCTATCTCGTATAGTCACTCTCCTAATGTTCTCAACCACTTTATACTAGAAAAGTGGTTCTGGTCCTTGGGGCTACAGTATTGCAGTTCAACTCTGATGCTAGCCACCTGTAGGAAATATCATACTCCACAAGTTTAAGGAAAAGTCTTAATTACATAGTTCTTACTTTAGATGCCAACTACAGATGAGGATTCACCAGGACACCTGTACTTCTGCCAGTAAACCTACAAATTTTGGAAATTGACCTACTTTTACTATTCTCAATAGTTTGCCAGGTTATCTTATGGGGGAAGGAGGCTGGAGAGATGGCTCAGTGTTTAAGAGCACTGGCAGCTCCTCCAAGGTTCATAAGTTCAATTCACAGCCACCACATGGAGGCTCACAACCATGTGAAATTAGATTGCATGTCCTCTTCTGGTTTGTCAAGGACATTGTGGGCATATACATAAGATAATAAATAAAACTTAGAAAAACCGAATGCCTTGCAGGATTCACGAAAGTGCTGCAATTACTTAAATATACTATCATGTCAACTATAAATAGTGATATTTCACTTCCTCCTTTTCAATTTATATCCCTTTAAACTCCTTTTCTTGTCAATTTTCTCTGGCTAGGAATTAGAGTACTGTATTAAATAGGCAGGGAGAGAGTGGTCAGCCTTGTCTAATCCATGATTTTACTGGGATTGCTTCAAATTACTCTCCATTTAGCTTGAAGTTGGATACTGGTTTGCTGTATATTGCTTTTATTATTTTTATGCATGGGCCTTGATATCCTGATCTTTCTGACACTTTGATCATGAATGGGTTTTGAATTTTATCAAATGCTGCCTCAGCATCTAATGAGATGATCATCCCCCCGCCCTTGAGTCTATTTATGTAGTGAATTGTGTTGATGGATTTCCATATATATAACCATCCTTGCATCCCTGGGATGAAGCCTACTTGGTAATGCTGGATGATCCTTTTGATGTGTTCTTGGATTCAGTTTGCTAGGAGTTTATTAAGTATTTTTGCATAGATATTCATAAGGGAAATTTTCTGAAGTTCTCTTTCTTTGTTGTGTCTTTGTGTGATTTAGGTATAAGTATAAATTTGTCTTAATAGAACAAATTTTGTGGCGTACCTTTGGTTTCTATTTTGTGGAATAGTTTGGACAGTATTGGTGTTGGGTCTTCTATTAGGTCTTCAGAGTAAACCCATCTGATCCTGTACGTTTTATTTTGTTGTTGTTGGTGGTGGTGGTGGTGACGGTGGTGGTGGTGGTGGTGATGGTGGTGGTGGTGGTGGTGGTGGTGGTGGTGGTGGTGGTGGTGGTGGTTGGGAGACATTACTAACTGCATCTATTTCTTTAGGTGTTATGGGACTGTTTAAATGGTTTATCTCATCTTTATTTAACTTTGGTACCTGGCATTTTGTCTTCTTTTCAATTTTCTTGGCCTTACAAAAGGTTTGCAATTTTATGAGGTCCCATTTGTCAATTCTTCATCTGAGAGCATAAGCCATGGGTGTTCTGTTCAGGAAATTATCAGCTGTGCCCATGTTTTTGAGGGACTTCCCCACTTTCTCTTTTATTTGATTCAATGTATCTGGTTTTATGTGGAAGTCCTTGATCCACTTGGACTGTAGCTTTGTACAAGGTGATAAAAATGGATCAATTTGCATTCTTCTATATGCTGACTTCCAGTTGATCCAGCATCACTTTTTGAAAATTGGAGAGCTAAACATCCAACTTCAATCAATGGACAGATCATGGAAACAGAAATTAAACAGAGACACAGTTAAACTAGCAGAAGTTATGTACCAAATGCATTTAACAGTTGTCTATTGAACATTTCATCCTAAAACAAAAGAAAATATCATCTGCTCAGGACCTCTCCCAAAATTCACCGTATAATTGATCACAAATATCAACAGATACAAGAAGATTGAAGTAATCCCTTTCATCAAATGAAATAACCACAGACTAAGGCTGGTTTTCAATAAAAACAAAAACAACAGAAAGCACATATAAACATGGAATCTGAACAACACTCTACCTGATGATAACTTGGTCAAGGGAGAAATAAAGAAATTAAATACTTTTGAGAATTTAATGAAAATGAAGGCACAACATACAGAAACTTAAGGGACACCATGAAAGCAGTATTAAGAGGAAAATTCACAGTACCAAATGCTTCCTAAAAGCAACTGAAGAGGGCATACACTATCAACTTTACAGCACACCTAATAGCACTAGAACAAAATAATCAAACGCACCCAAGAGGAGCACACCACAGGAAATTATTAAACTCAGGGCTGATATCAACCAAGTAGAAAGAAAAAGAACTATACAAAGAATCAACCAAACCAGGAGCTGGTTCTTTGAGAAAATCAATAAAATAGTTAAACTCTTAGCCAGACTAACAAGAAGCCATAGAGACAAAATCAGAAATGAAAAGGGAGGCATAATAACAGAAAAGGAGGTAATTCGAACAATCAAAAGATCATACTACAAAAGCCTATACTCAGTACAACTGGAAAATCTGAATGAAATGTACAATTTTCTAAATAGATGCTAGGTTAAATTCTAAGTTAAATCACGATTAGACAAACCATTTAAAGCAACTTATATCCCCTAATGAAGTAGAAGCAGTCATTAAAATCTCCCAAACAAAAAAGCCCAGGACCAGATGGTTTTCTTGCAGAATTCTTTCAGACCTTCATAGAAACCATAGTACCAATACTTTCCAAAAAATTCCACAAAATAGAAGCAGAAGGGGATAGATTTTAAAACTCTGACTATGAATAGAGAGAAATCACCTGAAATCATTGAACTCACAGTGTTAAATGTAGGAGAGACTAGAACTTACACAAGTCACCAGAAGGATTCAGAGCAGAATCTTCCAAAAATCTATACTATATACTTTTAAAATTATTGATATATTTAAACAGATGGATTATGTGCAAGCATCTTCTATAGGGCCATATTATTCTAATATCAGGACTGTCCAATATAGAGCTAAAGAGAAATCGCAGGCTTGTTTGCCTGATGAACAGTGATACAAATATTTTCAAAAATATTTGAAACACTTGCAAAATGAGTGAACCATGCATTATAGATATCACCCACAAACATCAAGTTGTCTTTATTTGAAAAGCGCACAAATGACTCACCATACATATCTCAAAAAATACAATGTTGTTACATGTAAGGGTGATACTAATGAGGATGTTTGCACCTAACCATTGGAGTGACCAAGGGAACGCCAATGGAGGAGGTAGAGAAAAGACTGGAGGGGATGACTTGTTTTGCAACACCATATGTAGAACAACAGTATCAGCCAACCAAACCCCACCAGACCTGCAGGGACTAAACTATCAACCAATGAGTACACATGGAGGGACTCATGACTCCAGCCACATATGTGGCAGATGATGGCATTGTCAAGCATCTATGGGAGGAAAAGCCCTTATTCCAATGAAGGCCTGTTTTCCCAATATAAGTCGAGGACAGAGATGTGAGTGGGTGGGTGGGATGGCACCAGCATCATAGAAGCAAGAGGAGGGTGTAGTGAGTATAAGAGAATGGTGAAAGGGAATAATATTTGAAATGTAAATACATGAAATATTAATGAAAAATAAAATTATTTAAAATAAAGTGATCAGCCACAGACATCCAGTTAGCTTGATCTGAAGTGCACAAATGGTCAGCATACATAGGTCAACAAATATAATGTCATAAATAGACTTAAAAACAAGAATAGATACAGAAATTTTTTTGACAAAATGCAACATGAGTTTTTGATTAGAAGTAATATTAGAAGGAGCTTTCCTCATCAGAATAAAGGCTATACACAATAAACAAACAGCCAACCTTCTCTTAAAGTACTGAAAACACAAAATAATCCTATTGAAATGAGGAATGACATAGCACTATAAGTATCTCATTTACATTTTAATACAGGTTTGAAGTACTAGATGGACCAATAAGAGAAGATAAGGACTTCAAGGAGATACAGTTTAAAAAAGAAGTCTAATGACCCATGCGAATAAATCATATAATGTTTTACATTAGAAGACCCCAAAAGTCCACCAGAAAACATTTAGGAACAATCAGCACTTTCAACAGTGGGTAAGGATATGAAATTAATTTACAAAATCACTAACAATTCTATATACTGCAAACAAATAGCTATGAAACAGATCATGGGAATACTATCATATACAACATCTTCAAGACAATTTAAAATGTAAAACAATAATCCTGACCAAAGAGGTGAAAGATGTCTTCAAATTTCTGAGAAAATAGAATTGAGGAAGAGAAGAAACTTGAAATGTTTGCCATGGTCATAGAATGGTAAAATTAATATTGTAAAATATAACTATCCTACCAAAACTGATTTATAGATTTAATTCAAACTTGATCAATATACACAAGAAAAGCTTAACATAAACAGAAAATGGACACACTAAAATTTATATTGAACAAGAAAGCTCCTGAGATTCAAAGCAACCCTGACTAAAAGAGCAATGGTAGATCAGTTCCCATATCAGATTGAAAAATATATTACTGAGATGTAATATAAACAGCATAATACAGGCAAAAATATACACAGAGTGATCAACAAATCAAGATGAAAATTCAAATACGAGTGTATATAAATATAGCCATATTAGACAGAGATTCCAAAACTAAAATTTTTCACAGGACAAAATCTTAAAGAAATTGTGCTTGGAATCAGGATGTCCACATTCAGAAGAACGCAAGGACAACTGTATCTATTAGTGTGCACAAAAAGTCAAATCCAAGTAGACTGAAGAACTCAATATAAAATACAAATATCTGAATCTGATTGAATAAATACATATAGTCCCCTTCAAGAAGTAAGTATTGGCAAGGAATTTAAGAATAAGGCTCCTTTTCCTTAGGAAGTAAAGGGAAGAATTGGCAAATAGCAAATCATAAAACCAAAGTCTTCTGTACAACAAAGAAAACAATCAAATAAGTAGAGAGCAGCTCATAGAGTGTGAGAGAATTTTTTGGGAACTGTACATCTAATAGAGGTATATATCCAGAATATAAAATTCAAGAAAAACAAAGAAAGAAGTGAATGAAGCATGCAAAGAATAGTGGAGTATACCTTTAATCTGAAACTCAAAAAGCAGATAGGTCTCCATCTCCATGTGTCTGAATCCAACCTGAACTACATAGGAAGTTCCAGGCTTGTCAATGCTACATAATGTGACCCTGTCCCAATAAACAAACAAACAAATATAAAGAAAGGGAAAATAAAGAAAATAAATGCTCCAGTTGAAAAATTGGGCCCGTATACCCAAAATCTGTCAGTAGTTTTAGTGTTTTGTGGAAGAATGGGGAAAAGGATTGAGGGAGTCAGAAGGGTCAAGGACACAACAAGAAGACCTATAGAGTAAATTAAACTTGGCACATGGGGGTTCACAGATACTGAACCAACCAACCAAAGAGCATGTATGGGCTGTAAATTTGTCTGCTATACATTTGTCGGAGATGTACATCATAGTCTCTATGTGGGACCCCTAACAAGTAAAGAGGCAGCTGACTTCGAACCTGTTGCTGCCCTTTAGACCTTTTCCTCTAGATGAGCTGCCTTTTCAGTGCTAGATGACTAGTCCTGTTCTGACTTCATGTGTCTCAGCAGGTTGGTACCCATGTCAGGCCTTCCCTTCTCAAAGTAAAAGGAAAAGATATAATCAGGAGAGGGGATATATAATGGTGAAACTGGAAGAAGGGGATGTAAAGTTTCTCAGGTTTTCTACTTCTAGAAAGAGAAATCATGATCAAGGCAACTCTTATAATTGGGACTAGCTTGCAGATTCAGAGTTTCAGTCCATTGTCATCAAGGTAGGAAGCATGGCAGTTTATAGGCATCCATGGTAGTGGGAAAAGAGCTGAGAGTTCTGCATCTTAGTAATTATGAAAATACAAAGCAGAACTGAGAATTTACAGGCAAAGTGCTAAAACAAAGAAATGCTAGTTGTACTGTGGGGAAGGCAGAATACTTATTCACTGTTGGTAGGATTGCAAAGTGGTTCAGCAACTATTGAAATTAGTGTGGAACATTCTGAGAAAACAAAAGGTAGTTCTATTAATGGTCCCACATATAATTAATCTTAGCATGTATACAAAGTACTGGTCATGCTAAAGTAGGCATTTTTGTTCAGCTATGTTCCTATCTGCTTTATTCACAGTAGGTAGGAAATGGAAAAAATATAAATGCCCTTCATTATCAAATGCATATATGAAAACAAGTTGTGTACTCATAGTGGCATACTGTGCATGTATGAAGAAAAATAAATTTATGTATTTATCATGGAAATGAATGAAACTAGTACACATAATATGTGAGGATTTCAGAATCCTAAAGACAAATGTGACTTATTCTCTTCCAGCTCTCAATGTTTATATGTTGGTTTATATAACCTGGAATAACCTCAGACATGAGGAAAGAACAAAGGGTCTATAGGAAAAAGAGAAGCAACTTTAGGGCTGGGGACACCAGTATTATTAAGGAAAAATGTGAAAAATACAGGCGATAACTTTACTTGCGGATTGGGTTGGGATAAGAATACAAGGCAACAAGGGATGTATAAGAAAAATTGTTTGAAAAAGCCATAAAGAAACCTCGTGTGTGTGTGTGTGTGTGTGTGTGTGTGTGTGTGTGTGTTTATACACATATAAAGTTTAAATGCAATAAACCCACTTACATTAGCAATGGTCTCCCACAAACCACAGACCATCCAACAACAAAACAATCAAACAAACAATAATAAAACAGTGGTAGCTTTCAGATTATTCTCTCAACTTTTTAATTAAGGAATCCAAGAGAGTGTTTAAACAATTGGTCCTATCACTAACTTTTCTTGGATTTTTTAAATTTATTTACATTTCAAATGTTATCTCCCTTTCTCTGTTTCCCATCCATATACCCACTATCTCATCCCTCCTCCCACTCCTCCAATGAGCATCTTCTCCCACCCATCCACCCACCCCTTCCTGCCTCCCTGACCTGACATTCCCCTACACTGGGTGATCAAACCTTGGAAATCCATCATAATCTACTATGTACAACCCCCCCAAAAAATACAAAACACAACAACAACAACAACAACAACAACAACAACAACAAAAACCATGATTGTCTCTTTAGATGCTTAGAACGTATTTGACAAAATTCAACATGCCTTCATGTTAAAAGTCTTGGAAAGATCAGGAATTCAAGGCCCATATCTATCCTTGATTTTAATGGTAAGAACTTGTTGCTAAAGTCACTACGCCCTCTGGATTGAGGGGATGGAGGAACTAAACAAGAACTGTCATGTCCCTCAGTGCTACTGCTCATAGGTCTGGAGGAGTGTCCACATTACAACAAAGGTATTTAACTCATACTTTTATGAGGAAACATGGATTATGAGTTGGAATGTACATCCAATAAACCACTGCTATTCTTAGGTAACCAGAGTAGATTCTAAAGA
The DNA here is from genome assembly GCF_021556685.1 of Rattus norvegicus. Classification (NCBI taxonomy): domain Eukaryota; kingdom Metazoa; phylum Chordata; class Mammalia; order Rodentia; family Muridae; genus Rattus; species Rattus norvegicus. The sequence continues at coordinate 30,665,018 of NC_141554.1, forward strand.
ATTTTCCTTTGATGCTCTCAGATATTGGTTTTTTTCTTTTCTTTTTTCATTTTCTTTGTTTTTTTTAATTCTGCATGGGTTTATTGTTTAGAAGCTTCTTTTTTATTGAATATTTTTTATTTATATTTCAAATGTTATTGCCTTTCCCGGTTTCCTGTACATAAGCCCCCTATCACATACCCCTCTCTTCCTCTGTAAGGGTGTTCCCCCTCACAAAATAGCCCCATTCCTGCCTCCCCACCCTGACATTACCCTACATTTGGGGTCAAGCCTTGGCATGACCCCATTCTCTTCCCATTGGTACCCACAAGTCCATCATCTGCTATATATGAAGCTGGAACCAAGGATTTGTCAATGTGTAATTTTTGGGGTAGTGGTTTAGTCCCTGGGAGTTCTGGTCAGTTGGTATTGTTGTTCTTATGGGTTTGCAAGCCCCTTTAGCCCCTTCAATCCTTTCTCTAATTCCTCCAATGAGGACTCCATTCTCAGTTCAATGTTTTGCTGCTAGCATTCACCACTATATTTTCGACACTCTGGCAGAGCCTCCCAGGAGATGGCTATAACAAGCTCCTGTCAGCATGTGTGTGTGTGTGTGTGTGTGTGTGTGTGTGTGTGTGTGTGTGTGTATTCCAAATTTTGTTTCTATATCCCCTCCGATGAATATTTCTGTTCCCCATTTTAAGAAGAAATGAAGCATCCACATTTGGTTATCCTTCTTGCACATCATGTGGTCTGTGGCTTGTATCTTGGGTAATTCGAGATTTTGGGCTAATTTCCAGTTATAACTGACTGCTTATGATGTGTGTTTTCTGACTGGGTTACCTCACTCAGGATAATATTTTCCATTTGCCTATGAATTTCATGAAGTCATTGTTTTTAATAGCTGAGCAGTACTCAACTGTGTAGATGTACCACATTTTCTATACTCAATCCTCTGTTAAAGGGCATCTGAGTTCTTTAAACCCTCTAGGTATTATAAAATGCTTACTATGAATATAGTGGAGCATGTGTCTTTGTTTTTTATGGGAGCATCATTTGGACATATGCCGAGGAGAGGTGTAGCTGGGTCCTCAGTTGGTGCAATGTGCAATTTTCTGAACAACCTCCCAGCTGATTTGTCAGAGTGGTATTAACAACTTATAATCCCACCAACAGTGGAGGAAGGTACCTCATTCTCCACATCCTTTCCACCATCTCTTGTCACCTGAGTTATTTATCTTAGCCATTCTGACTGGTGTAAGCTGGAATTTCAGGGTTATTTTAATTTGCATTTTCCTGATGACTAAGGGTGTTGAACATTTCTTTAGGTACTTCACAGACATTCAATATTCCCTAGCTGAGAATTCTTTGTTTAGCTCTGTACCCCATTTTTAATAGGGTTATTTCGCTTTCTGAATTCCAATATATATATATATATATATATATATATGTATATGTATATATATGTATATGTATATATATGTATATATATGTATATATATAGAGAGAGAGATTGAGATATAGATATGATATCTATATTGATATAGATGTAGACAGACATACAGACAGATATAGATAGATACAAATATAGATATTAGCCCTCTATCAGATATGGGATTGGTAATGATCTTTTCCCAATCTCTTGGTTGCCATCTTGTCCTATTGGCAGTGTTCTTTGCCTTACACAAACTTTGCAGTTTTATGAGGTCCCATTTGTCTATTCTTGATTTTAGAGAGTAAGCCATTTGTCTTTTGCTCAGGAAATTTTCCCCAGTGCTCATGTGTTAGAGGCTCTTCCCCACTGTTTTTCCATTAGTGTCAGTGTATCTGGTTTTATGTAGAGGTCCTTGATCCAGTTGGACTTAAGCTTTGTACAAGAATAAATCAATTTACATTCTTCTACATGTTGACCTCCAGTTGAACCAGCACCATTTGTTGAAAAAGGCTATCTATTTTCCACTGTATGGTTTTAGCTTCTTTGTCAAAAATCAAGTGACTATAGATATGTGGGTTCATTTCTGGGTCTCCAGTTCTATTCCATTCATCTACCTGCCTGTCTCTGTACTAATACCATACGGTTCTTTTTTAACACTATTGCTCTGTAATACTGCTTGAGGTAAGGGATAATTATTCCCCCAGATGTTCTTTTATTTTTTTGGATAGTTTTCACTATCTTGAGTTTTTAGTTGTTCAAAATGAATTTGCAAATTGCTCTTTCTAAGCCAATGAAGAATTGAGATGGAATTTTGATGGAGATTGCATTGAATCAGTTGCTTTTGGCAAAATGGCCATTTTTAATATATTATTCCTGCCAATCTGTGAGCATGGGCAGTCTTTTCATCTTCTGAGATCTTCTTCAATTTCTTCCTTCAGAGACCTGAAGTTCCTGTCATACAGATCTTTCACTTGCTTTGTTAAAGTTCCAACTAGGTATTTTATGTTATTGGTTACTATTGTGAAGGGTGTTGTTTCCCTACTTTCTTTCTCAGCTGGTTTATACTTTGAGTAGAGAAAGGCTACTGATTTGTTTGAGTTAATATTATACACAGCATTTTTGCTGAAGTTGTTTATCAGACTTAGTAGTTCTCTGGTGAAACTTTTTCTATTACCTAAGCATACTACTATATCATCTGCAAATAATTATATTTTGATTTCTCCTTTCCAATTTTTATCCCTTTGACTTCCCTTTGTTTTCTGATTATTCTGGTTAGGACTTGGAGTACTATATTGAATAAGTAGGGAGAGAGTGGGCAGCCTTGTCCAGTCCCTGATTTTAGTGGAATTGTTTCAAGTTTCTCTCCATTTAGTTTGTCGTTGGCTACTAGTTTGCTGTATATTGGTTTTACTATGTTTAGGAATGGGCCATGAATTCCTGATCTTTCCAAAACTTTTATCATGAAGGGGTGTTTAATTTGTCAAATGATTTCTCAGTATCTAATAAGATGATCTTGTGGTTTTTGTCTTTGAGTTTGTTTACATAATGGTTTATGTTGACGGATTTCACTATATTGAACCATCCCTGCAACCCTGAGATGAAGCTTACTTGATCATGATGGAGGATTGTTTTGATGTACTCTTGGATTTGTCTTGCAAGAATTTTATTGAGTATTCTTGTGTCAATATCCATAAGGGAAAGTGGTTTGGAGTTCTCTTTCCTTGATGGATCTTTGTGTGGTTTAGGTATCAGCATAATTGTGGCTTCATAGAAGGAACATCATTACCAATACCCAGCATAACTGGGACCCACACAGAAACCAGGGGAACACAAATCCCTACCCAAACAGAGGCACAGGCCCATTCCATCTTGTACCTGTGCCTAGAACAAACCCATGTCTCTGGCTCTACACCTATTCCTTCAAAACTAAATAAGAATTGATTCCCAGGAACTCTGACCCAACAGGATCTCAGAAGCTTGGTCACACCAGCATTTCACGATCTAGGAGGCAGCTTGACTCCCAGGAGCTCTGAGACACCCAGGATCTCAGGATTATAATATCCCAGAATGAAAGTATCACAGAGATAGCTGGACTCCGAGGCATTCTGACACAACCAGGATAACATGATGAACAGGTTCCAGTCAGAATCTGCAAGGGGGTGTATCACTACGGATAACAAGATGGCCAGCAGCAAACTCAAGAACATAAGCAACAGAAACCAAGGCTACATGGCATCATCAGAAGCCAGTTCTCCCACTACAGCCAGTCCTGAATACACCATCAAAAGCAAGATTTGGATTTAAAAATCAGATCTCATGATGATGATAGAGGAATTTATGTAGGACATAAATAATTGGCTTGAATAAATACAGCAAAACACAGGTAAATGGGTAGAAGTCCTTAAAGAAGAAACACAAAAATCCCTTAAAGAATTACAGGAAAACAAAACCAAACAGTTGAAGGAAATATCAAAACCATTCAGTATCTAAAAATGGAAATAGAAGCAAAAACAAAAACAAAAAGGGAGACCACCCTGGAGATAGAAAACATAGGAAAGAGGTCAGAAGACATAGATATAAGAATCACCAACAGAATAAAAGAAATAGAAGAGAGAATCTCAGGTGCAGAATAAAACATACAAAATATTGACACAACCGTCAAATGAATGTAAAATGCAAAAAAAGCTCCTAGCCCAAAATATCCAGAAAATCCAGGACACAATGAGAATACCAAACTTAAGAATTATAGGTATAGAGGAGAGCATAGATACTGAAATTAAAGAAACATTAAGTATCTTCAACAAAATTATAGACAAAAACTTTACTAGTTAAAGAAAGTAATGCCCTTGAACATACAAAAAGCCTACCAAACTCCAAATAGACTGGACCAGAAAAGAAATTTCTCCCATCACATAATAATTAAAACAACAAATGCACAAAACAAACAAAAAAAGAATATTTAAAGCAGTACAGAAGAATAGTCGAGTAACATATAAAGTCAGACCTATCAGAATTACACCAGGCTTGTCAACAAAGACCATGAAAGCCAGAAGATCCTGACTGGATATCATACCAAACCTAAGAAAACGCAAATGCCTGCAGAGGTTACAAAACCGAACAAAACTCTCTATTAATATTGATGGAAAAAACAAGGTATTCTCTGACAAAATCAAATTTATACAGTATTTTTAAACAAATTCAGCTGTAAAAAGGATAAAAGACAGAAACTTTCACCACAAGGAGAGAAACTACACCATAGAAAAGGCAAGAAATCACTCGCCTTTAAACACACACACACACACACACACACACACACACACACACACACACACACAAAAAGATAGCCACACAGACAGAATTCTACCTCTATCAACAAAAATAACAGGAAACACCAATCACTTATGGTCCCAAGAAACAAGCTGGAGTAGCCACTCTAAAATCAAATAAAATCTACTTTAAACCAAAAGCTATCAAAAAACATAGGAGAGGACACTTGAAACTCATCAATGGAAAAATCTACTAAGATAAACTCTCAATTCTGAACATCTATGCTCCAAATGCAAGGGTACCCACATTTATAAAAGAAACTTTACTAAAGCTCAAAGAATAAATCGTATATCAGACAATAATAGTGGGAGACTTCAACACTTCACTCTCAGCAAGCACAGATCGTGGAAGCAGAAACTAAACAGAGACATGTTGAAACTAACAGAAGTTATGAACCAAATGTTTTTAAATAGATGTCTATAGAACATATCATCATAAAACAAAATAATAAACCTTCTCAGTACCTCATGTTACCTTCTCCAAAACTAAGCATGCAATGGTCACAAAATAGGCCTCAACAGAAACAAGAATTTTGAAAATATCCAATGCATCCTATCATATCAACATGGAATGAAGCTTGTCTTCAATGACAACAAAAACAAAAGAAAGCACACATACACATGGAAGCTGAACAACACTCTATTCACTGATAACTTGGTCAATGAAGAAAAAAAGAAAGAAAGCAACTAAGGACTTTTTAGAATGTAATGAAAATGAAGGGAAGGCATACCCAAAATTATGGAACAGACTAAAAGTACTACTAAGAGGAAAAATCATACCTCTTAGTGGCTCCAAAAAGAAAGTGGAGAGAGCATACACTTATCTCTTGACAGCACATCTAAAATCTCTAGAGAAAAAGCAAATACCCTGAAGCAGAGCACAGAGCAGAAAATATCCAAACTCAGGGCAAAAATCAACCATATAGAAACAAAAAGAACAATAAAATAATGAACAACTGAAAGGATTTGTTTTCTGAGAAAGTCATCAAGATAGATAAACCTTTAGCCAGGCTAACCAGAGGTCACAGAGACAGTATCCAAGTTAACAAAATCATGAATGAAAAGGGGACACAACAATAAAAGTTATTGAAATTCAAAAATTCATCAGATCCTACTACAAAAGCCTATATTCAACAAAATTGGAAAATTTGGATGAAATGGAAAATTCTCTAGACATATAACAGGTATCAAACTTAAACCAGGATCAGATAAACTGTCTAAAGAGTCCCATAACTACTAAAAATAGAACCAGTCATTTAAAGACCCCCAACCAAAAAAAGGCAAGGACCAAATGGCTTCAGTGTACAATTCTATCAGACCTTTAAAGAAGGCCTAATAGCAATACTCTTCAAAATACTACACAAAATAGATAAAGATGGAACACTATCCACTTCATTCTATGAAGCCACAATTATGCTCATACCAAAACCACTCAAAGACAAAGAATTTCAGACCAATCTCCTCATGAATATGGATACAAAATTGAACATAGTACTACCTGAAGACCCCGCTCTCACACCTTTGGGCATATACCCAAAAGTTGCTACAAACTATAAAAAGAACACTTGCTCTACTATGTTCACAGCAGGATTATTTATAATAGCCAGAACCTGAAAAGAACCCTAATGTCCTTCAACAGAGGAATGTATACAGAAAGTGTGGTACATTTACAGAATAGAGTACAACTCAGATTTTAAAAACAATGACTACATGAAATTCAAGGGAAAGAGATAGAACTAGAAAATATCCTGAGTGAGGTAACCCAGGCACAAATGAAAACACATGGCTTACACTCATTGGTAAGTGTATTTTAGCCTGAAAGCTTGGAATACCTAAGAAAAAATTCACAGATCATATGAAAATCAAGAAGAATGAAGACCAAAATACAGATTCTTTAGTCCTTTTTAGAAGGGAGAACAAAATACTTATGTGAGAAAATTCAGGGAGAAATAGTGGAGCAGAGACTGAAGAATAGGTTATACAGAGACTGGCCCACCCCAAGATCAATTCCATATTTAACCACCAAACCCAGTCATTATTACTCATGCCAAGAAGTTCTTGCTGGAAGGAGCCTGGTGTGAAGGCCTCATGAGTGGCTTTGCCAGAGCCTTACTGATATAGATTATGATGCTTGAAGCAAACCATCATACTGAGCATGGAGAACACAATGGAGGAGTTATAAAAAAGACTGAAGGGGTTTACGATGGCATAGGAAGAAAACAAATATCAACCAACCAGACCCTACTAGAGCTCCAAGGACCTAAACCACCAACCAATGTGTACATCTGGAAGGACCCATGACTCCAGTCACATATGTAGCAGAGGATGACATTGTGCAGCATCAACAGGAGGACAAGTCCTTCATCCAGTAAAAGCTTGTTTCCCAAATGAAGGAGAATACCAGGGAATTGTGATGTGAGTGGTTGGGAGGGGGAGCATCCTCATGTAAGTAGGGTAAGTCTGAGGGGGTATGAGAGAGGGGAGAAAGCAGATAACATTTGAAATGTAAATACATAAAATATACAAGAAAATTTCAAATAAAAAAGTCTCCCAACAAAAAATAGCCCAGGAACAGGTGGGTATACTACAGAATTCTATCAGTCCTACAAAGAAGACCTAGTAAAAATACCCTTGAAATTATACCAAAAGATTGAAAGAGAAGGAACACTGCCCAATTTGTTCTATGCAGCCACATTTATGGTTATACCTAAATCAAACAAAGACCCAAAAAATATAGAGAAATTCAGACCAATTTCCCTTAATATCTATGCAAAAATACTCAATAAAATTCTAGCTAATAGATTCAAAGAGCACACTAAATGATCATCTATCATGATCAAGTACGCTACACTCCAGGGATGCAGTGATGGTTTATATATCATATGTGGATCCTGTCAGTGAGTACTTCTTGGCATCAGCAATAGGGACTGAATTTGGTGGCTCCATATGAGATGTATCCCGAGGTGGTGAAGTCTCTGGATGGCCTTTCCTTCAGTCTCTGTTTCAATTTTTGTTCCAGTAGTTCCTTTAGGCAGTAGAAATGCTGGGTTAAAATTTTTCAGAAGGGTGAGTGGCCCCATCCCTCAAACAGGGGCCATGTCCACCCTCTCCATATGGCTTCTATTAGTTCTCTCTCCACTTTATGTTGTATTTCAGCTAATGTCATCCATGTTGGTCCTGGGAGCCTCTTGCTTTCCTGGTGTCTGAGACTTTTGGTGGCTACCACCATTCCCCATCTCCCATAGCTATACAACTCTGTTCAATTTTCTGACATTCTGTATCTCTCCCGCATGTCTTCTGACACCTGATCCTGCCACAATTTGACCTCACCCCCTCCTATCTTACTCCCATGTCTCTCCCATCCTCTCTCTCTCTCTCTCTGTCTATTTTATTCTCTCCTTCTGAGTAGGACTGAAACATCCACACTTGGGTCTTCCTTCTTTTTTTATTTTATCTATATTAACTTGAGTATTTCTTATTTACATTTAGATTGTTACTCCCCTTCCAGGGTTCTGGGCCACATCCCCCTAAACCCTCCCCCTCCCCTTCGATATGGGTGTTCCCCTCCCAATTTCCCCTCATTACCGCCATGCACCAACAATTACATTCACTGGGGGTTCAGTCTTGGCAGGACCAAGGGCTTCCCCTTCCACTGGTGCTCTTACTAGGCTACTCATTGCTACCTATGAGGTTGGAGTCCAGGGTCAGTCCATGTATAGTCTTTGGGTAGTGGCTTAGTCCCTGAAAGCTCTGGTTGCTTGGCATTGTTGTTCATATGGGGTCTCAAGCCCCTTCAATCTCTTCCAGTTCTTTCTCTGATTCCTTCAACAGGGTCCCGTCCACACTTCAGTGTTTTGCTGCAGGCATTCGCCTATGTATTTGCCATATTCTAGCTGTGTCTCTCAGGAGAGATCTACATCTGGTTCCTGTTGGCCTGCACTTCTTTGCTTCATCCATCTTCTCTAATTGGATGGCTCTATATGTATGGACCACATGTGGGGCAGGCTCTGAATGGGTGTTCCTTCTGCCTCTGTTCTAAACTTTGCCTCCCTATTCCCTGCCAAGTGTATTCTTCTTCCCCTTTTAAAGAAGGCGTGAAGAATTTGCATGTTGGTCATCCCTCTTGAGTTTCATGTGTTCTGTGCATCTAGGGTAATTCAAACATTTGGGTTAATACCCAATTATCAATGAGTGCAGGCAATGTGTATTTTTCTGCAATTGGGTTACCTAACTCAGGATGGTATTTTCCAGTTCCATCCATTTGTCTATGAATTTCATAAAGTCATTGTTTTTGATAGCAGAGTAGCATTCCATTGTGTAGATGTACCACATTTTCTGTATCCATTCCTCTGTGTAAGGGCATCTGGGTTCTTTCCAGCTTCTGGCTATTATAAATAAGGCTGCTATGAACATAGTGGAGCACGTGTCTTTTTTATATGTTGGGGTTTCTTTTGGGTATATGCCCAAGAGAGGTATAGCTGGGTCCTCAGGTAGTTGAATGTTCAATTTTCTGAGGAAATTCCAGACTGATTTCAAGAATGGTTGTACCAGTCTGCAATCCCACCAACAATGGAGGAGTGTTCCTTTTCTCCACATCCTCACCAGCAGTTGCTGTCACCTGAGGTTTTGACCTTAACCATTCTAACTACTATGAGGTGAAATCTCAGGGTTGTTTTGATTTGCATTTCCCTTATGACTAAAGATGTTGAACATTTCTTTAGGTGTTTCTCAGCCATTAGGCATTCCTCAGCAGTGAATTCTTTGTTTAGCTCTGAACTCCACTTTTAATAGGGTTAGTTGTCTCCCTGCGGTCTAACTTCTTGAATTCTTTGTATATTTTGGATATAAGCCCTCTATCAGTTGTAGGATTGGTAAGGATCTTCTCCCAATATGTTGGTTGCCGTTTTGTCCTAACCACAGTGTCCTTTGCCTTACAGAAGCTTTGCAGTTTTATGAGATCCCATTTGTCGATTATTGATCTTAGAGCATAAGCCATTAGTGTTTTGTTCAGGAAATTTTCTCCAGTGCCCATGTGTTCAAGATGCTTCCCCACTTTTTCTTCTATTAGTTTGAGTGTATCTTGTTTGATGTGGAGGTCCTTGATCCACTTGGACTTAAGCTTTGTACAGGGTGATAAGCATGGATCGATCTGCATTCTTCTACTTGCTGACCTCCAGTTGAACCAGCACCATTTGCTGAAAATGCTATCTTTTTTCCATTGGATGGTTTTGGCTCCTTTGTCAAAAATCAAGTGCCCATAGGTGTGTGGGTTCATTTCTGGGTCTTCAATTCTATTCCATTGGTCTATCTGTCTGTCTCTGTACCAATACCATGCAGTTTTTATCACTATTGCTCTGTAATACTGCTTGAGTTCAGGGATAGTGATTCCCCCCGGAAGTCCTTTTATTGTTCAGGATACTTTTAGCTATCCTGGGTTTTTTGTTATTCCAGATAAATTTGCAAATTGTTCTGTCCAACTATGAATAGTTGGGTTGGAATTTTGATAGGGATTGAATTGAATCTGTAGATCACTTTTGGTAAAATGGCCATTTTTACTATATTAATCTTGCCAATCCATGAGCATAGGAGATCTTTCCATCTTCTGAGATCTTCCTCAATTTCTTTCTCCAGAGTCTTATAGTTCTTATCATACAGATGTTTTAATTGCTTGGTTAAAGTCACACCGAGGTCTTTTATATTATTTGGGACTATTATGAAGGGTGTCATTTCCATAATTTCTTTCTCAACTTATTTCTCTTTTATGCAGAGGAAGGCTACGGTTTTATTTGAGTTAATTTTATACCCAGCCAATTTGCTGAAGATGTTTATCAGGTTTTAGTTTTAGCTATCCTGGACTTTTTGTTATTCCAGATGAATTTGCAAATTGTTCTGTTTAACTCTATGAAGAAATGGGTTGGAATTTTGATAGGGATTGCATTGAATCTGTAGACCAGTTTTGGTAAAATGGCCATTTTTACTATATACTTATTTTAACTTTTGGGATCACTTAAATATACTATCATATCATACATCTGGGATATTTTGACTTCTTCTTTTCCACTCTATAACCCTTTGATCTCCTTTTGTTGTATGATTGCTCTGGCTAGAACTTCAAGAACTATATTGAATAAATAGGGAGAGAGTAGGTAGCCTTGTCTAGTCCCTGATTTTAGTGGGATTGCTTCAAGTTTCTCTCCATTTAGTTTAATATTAGCTACTGGTTTGCTGTATATGTCTTTTACTATGTTTAGGTACAGGCCTTGTATTCCTAGTTTTCGAGGACTTTTATCATGAAGGGGTGTTGAATTTGTCAAATGCTTTCTCAGCATCTAATGAAATGATCATGTGTTTTTTATCTTTCAGTTTGTTTATATAATGGATTATGTTGATGGTTTTCTGTATATTAAACCATCCCTGCATGTCTGGGATGAATCCTACTTGATCATGGTTGATGATTGTTTTGATGTGCTCTTGGATTCAGTTTGCAAGAATTTTATTGAGTATCTTTGCGTTGATATTCTTAAGGGAAAATGGTCTGAAGTTCTCTTTCTTTGTTGGGTATTGTGTGGTTTAGGTATAAGAGTATTTGTGGCTTAATAGAAGGAATTCGGTACGTTCCACCTGTACTGATGTTGGGGAATAGTTTGGATAGTATTGGTATGAAGTAATCTATGAAGGTCTGATAGAATTCTGCACTGAACCCCATCTAGACCTGGCCTTTTTTGGGGGGAGACTTTTAATGACTGCTTTTATTTCTTTAGCAGTTATGGGGTTGTTTAAATGGTTTATTTGTTCCTGATTTAACTTCGGTACCTGGTATCTGTCCAGGAAATTGTCCATTTCCTCTAGATTTAAAAGTTTTGTTGAATATAGGCTTTTTAGTAGTATTTAATGTTTATTGAATTTCCTCTGATTCCAATGTTATGTCTCCCTTTTCATTTCTGATTTTGTTAATTTGGAAACACTCTCTGTATCCTCTGATTAGTCTAGCTAAGGGTTTATCTATCTTGTTGATTTTCTCAAGGAACCAACTTTTGGTTCTGTTGATTCTTTGTATAGTCCCTTTTGTTTCTACTTGGTTGATTTCAGCTCTGAGTTTGATTGTTTCCTGCCTTCTACTCCTCCTGGGTGTATTTGCTTCTTTTTGTTCTAGAGCTTTTAGGTGTGCTGCCAAGCAGCTGATATTTGCTCTTTCCTGTTTCTTTCTGCAGGTACTCAGAGCTATGAGTTTTCTTCTTAGCACATCTTTCATTTTGTCCCATAAGTTTCAATATGTTGTACCTTCATTTTCATTAAATTTTAAGAAGTCTTTAATTTTTTTCTTTATTTCTTCCTTGACCAGGTTATCATTGAGGAGAGCATTATTCATCTTCCATGTATATGTGGGCATTCTTTCCTTATTTTTATTGAAGACCAGCATTAGCTTGTGATGTACTGATATGACACATGTGATTATTTCTATCTTCCTGTATCTGTTGAGGCCTGTTTCATGACTGAATATATGGTCAATTTTGGAGAAAGAACCATGAGGTGGTGAGAAGAAGGTATAACCTTTTGTTTTAGGATAGAAGGATCTGTAAATATCTGTTAAATAAATTTGGTTCATGACTTCTCTTAGTCTGTCTATATCTCTTTTTAAATTTTTTTCCATGGTCTGTCCATTGTGAGAGTGCGGTGTTGAAATCTCCTACTATTATTGTGTGACATGCAATGTGTGCTTTGAGCTTTAGTAAGGTTTCTTTCACATATTTTGGTGGCCTTGTATTTGGAACATATATTTAGGATTGAGAGTTCATCTTTGTGGATTTTTACTTTGATGAATATGAAGTGTCCTTCCTTATCTTCTTGGATGATTTTTGGTTAAAAATTGATTTTACTCGATATTAGAATGGCTACCTAGCGTGCCTCTTTAGACCATTTGCTGGGAAAGTTTATTTCCAGTCTTTCAGTCTACGGTAGTATCTCTCTTTGTCTCTGTGATGTGTTTTCTGTAGGCAGCAGAATGCAGGGTCCTCATTTCTTATCCAGTTTGTTAATCTATGTGTTTTTGGGGGGAATTGAGTCCATTGATGTTGAGAGATATTAAGGAATAGTGATTGTTGTTTCCTGTTATATATGTATTTTGATGTGAGATTATCATTTTGTGCTTTTCTTCTTTTTGTTTTGTTGCCAAGATGATTAGTTTCTTGCTTTTTCTAGGGTGTAGCTTGCCTCCTTATGTTGGGCTTTACCATTTATTATCCTTTGAAGAGATGGATTTGTAGAAAGATATTGTGTAAATTTGGTTTTGTCATGAAATATCTTGATTTCTCCATCTATGTTAATTGAGAATTTTGCTGGATACAGTAACCTGGGCTGGCATTTGTGTTCTCGTAGGGTCTGTATGATATCTGTGTAGGATCTTCAGGCTTTCATAGTCCCTGTGAGAAGTTCAGTGTGATTCTGATAGGTCTGCCTTTATATGTTACTTGACCTTTTCCTCTTACTGCTTTTAATATGCTTTTTTTGTTTTGTGCATTTGGTGTTTTGACTATTATGTTACGGGAGGAGTTTCTTTTCTGGTCAAATCTATTTGAAGTTCTGTAGGCTTTTTGTATGTTTATGGGCATCTCTTTCTTGAGGTTAGGGAAGTTTTCTTCTATGGTTTTGTTGAAGATATTTACTGGTCCTTTGAGCTGGGAGTCTTCACTCTCTTCTATACCTATTATCCTTAGGTTTGATCTTCTCTTTGAGTCGTGGATTTCCTGTATGTTTTGGAACAGTAGCTTTCTTCATTTTACATTATCTTTGACCGTTTTGTCAATGATTTCTATGAAATCTTCTGCTCCTGAGATTCTCTCTTCTATCTTTTGTATTCTGTTGGTGATGTTTTTATCTGCGGCTCCTTGTCTCTTTCTTTGGTTTCCTATATCCAGGGTTTCACCCTTTGTGCTTACTTTATTGCTTCTATTTCCGTTTTTATTTCCTTTACCTGTTTGATTGTGTTTTCCTGGAATCTTTCAGGGATTTTTTGTGATTCCTCTCTATAGGCTTCTACTTGTTTATTTGTGCTTTCCTGCATTTTTCTAAGGGAGTTCTTTATGTCTTTCTTGAAGTCCTCCAGCATCATGACCAAATGTGATTTAAAATCAAGATCTTTCTTTTCTGGTGTGTTTGGATATTCATTGTTTGCTTTGGTGGGAGAATTGGGCTCTGATGATTCCATGTAGTCTTGTTTTCTGTTGCTTGGGTTCCTGCACTTGCCTCTCGCCATCAGGTTGTCTCTGGTGTTACTTTGTTCAGCTATTTCTGACAGTGGTTAGACTGTTCTATAGGCCTGTGTGTCAGGAGTGCTGTGAACCTGTTTTCCTGTTTTCTTTCAGCTAGTTATAGTAACAGAGTGTTCTGCTTTTGGACATGTAGTCTTTCCTCTCTACCGGTCTTCAGGTGTTCCTGTAGGTGTGTGACCTGATTCCACCAGGCTGGTCACTTGAAGTAGAAAAATTGGTCTTACTGTGGTCCGGGCCTGAAGTTGCTCCTTGGGGGCTGTGTTTGAGCTCTCAGTGAGGGCAGCAACCAGAAGGCCCTGCCCTGCCTTTTCCCGGACCACTGTGCAAAGGGATCCCAAATGGCATAAGGTGTTTTCCTCTGGAGTCAGAAATGGTGCAGAGTGTAGTGTCTTCTGGCTTCTCAGGCATGTATGCCCCTCTGAAGGTTTAGCTCTCCCTCTCATGGTATTTGGGTGCATGGAGCTGTTGACCAGGTCCCTTTAGATCCAGGCAGTCTGGACCACAGGGAACCTGTTGCTTGAATGCCCCTATCTTCCTTTTCCCAGAGGCCCTATACAGTTTCCTCTTGGGCCAGGGTTCTGGGCAGGGGTGGTCGGTATTGGTGGTCTCTCCCACTCTGCAGTCTCAGAAGTGCCCACCTGTTCAGGAAGTAAGCTCTCTCTCCCCTGGGGTTTGGGAGCAGGGAGCTCTGGGCTGGCATTAGCAAGGTTCGGGCTCCAGATAAAAACAAAGTCTTTGTTTTTCATAGCTTAGTAGTACTCCATTGTGTATATGTACCACATTTTCTCAATCCATTCCTCTGTTGAAGGGCATCTGGGTTCTTTCCAGCTTCTGGCTATTATAAATAATGCTAATATGAACATAGTGGAGCATGTGTCTTTGTTGTATGTTGGAGCATCTTTTGGGTATGTGCCCAGGACAGGTATAGCTGGGTCCTCAGGTAGTACAGTGTCCAATTGTGTGAGGAACATCCAGACTGATTTCCAGAGAAATTGTACCAGTTTGCAATCCCCACCAACAATGGAGGAGTGTTCCTTTTTTTTTTTTAACATAGCCATTCTGACCGATGTGAAGTAGAATCTCAGTGTTGTTTTCATCTGCAATTCCCTGATGACTAAAGATGTTGAACATTTCTTTAGGGGCTTCTCAGCCATTTGATATCCCTTACCTTAAATTACTTTGTTTAGCTCTGTACCCCATTTTTAATAGAGTTATATGACTCTCTGGTGGCTAATTTCTTGTGTTCCCTTTACATTTTAGATATTAGCCCTCTATGAAATATCAGATATTTTCCCAATCTGCTGGTTGCCATTTTGTCCTAATGACAGTGTCCTTTGCCTTACAGAAACTTTGTAGTTTTATGAGGTCCCATTTGTCAATTCTTTGTCTGAGAGCATTAGGTCATTGATGTTTTGTTCAGCAAATTTTCCATAATGGCCATGTGATAGAGACATTTCCCCACTTTTTCTACTATTAGTTTGAGTGTATCTAGTTTATTGTGGAGATTTTTGATCCACTTGGACTTAAACTTTGTACAGAATGATAAGAGTGGATTGATTTGCATTTTTCTACATACTGACCTCCAGTTGAACAAACACCATTTGCTTAAAGTGTTTTTCTTCTACTGGATGATTTTAGTTCCTTTGTCAATTATCAAGTTACCTTAGTTGTGTGACTTCATTTCTGGATCTTCAATTCTATTCCACTGATCTATCTGCCTGTCTCTGTAACAATACTAGTTTTCAAACTATTAAAATGAATATTATACCTATTGTAAAATAGTTTCCAATGCGGGGAACAATAAGAAATTTGTCATGCTTTGTTTTTAAAATATTTGCATTTTTCATACATTCCTGTTAACCCTTTGTACTTATTTGGGAATTGTTATTTTTTGTCATGTTACCATAGTAATGGAGTTTTATAATGCGAAAAACTATCACTTTAACTGTTAATGAATAAAAATAAAATAAAAGTCATAATTAAAATAAATACTGCCAATTCTTTTTAATTAATTTATGTATTCATTTACTTCATATCCCAGTATAAGAATCCCCTCTTCTCGTTTTGCCCCCTCACCCAACTTTTTCCCCTTTTTTCCTCTGCAAAGGTGAATAACCCATTTGTATCACCACACACTGGCATATTAAGCAACTGCAGGACTAGATACTCCCTCTCCCACTGAGACCAAATAAGCCAGCCCAGTTGGGGATCCACAGACAGGCAACAGATTCCAGAAAAGACATTGCTCCACTTGTTTGGCGACCTGCACGTCAATAAAGCTGTCCATCTGCTACACAAGTGCAGGCATTCTAGGTCTAGTCCATATTTGCTCTTTATTTGGTGGTTCACACAATGCTTCCTCCACACTTCCTGTAAACCATCTAATTTTTGTCTGTGATTCTATGCATTGGTTTCAGTAAGCAGCTATGTGGAGCCATCCAGAGAACAGTTATGCTAGGATTCTGTTGACAAGGACAACAGAGTAAAATTACAGTGTCAACCCATGGAAGGAGTATCAATTTGACCAATAATTGTTTGACCATTCTCTCCACCTCTACTCCATCTTTGCCTCGGAAAATTTTGTAGGCAGGACATATTTTGTGGGTTGCCTTCCTCATTCCTTCACTGAGAGTCCTGGATGGCTATAGGAAGTTGCCATGACATGCTACTTCTCCCCTTCATTTGCATTAAATTTTAGAAAATCTTCGATATATTTATTTCTTCTCTTACCAAGTTATCATTGAATAGAGAGTTATTTACTTTCCATAAGTATATGAGAATTCTCTTGTTATGTTATTTAAGACCAGCCTTGGACCCTGGTGATCTGAGAGAATGGAAAAGATTATGTCAATCTTTTCCTCTCTGTTCAGACCTGTTTTGTGTCTGATTATATGGGTTGTTTTGGAGAAGGTTTCATGAGGTACTGAGATGAAGGTATATTCTATTGTTTTAGGGTGAAATGTTATGTAGATATCTGTTAAATCCATTTGGTTCATAACTTCTCTTTGTTTCACTGTGTATATGTTTAGTTTCTATTTCCATGATCTGTCCATTTGGTAAGAGTGAGGTGTTCAAGCTTCCCACTATTATTGTGTGAGGAACAATATATCTTTTCAGCTTTAGTAAAGTTTCTTTCATGAATGTTTTACAAATTTTACAAATCCTTCCATTTGAGATTTAGAATTGTTTAGAATTGAAAGTTCATCTTGGTAGATTTTTCCTTTGGTGAGTATGAATGTTTCTTAACCAATCTCTTTTGTTAACTTTCAGTTGAAAGTCTAATTTATTGGATAATAGAATGTCTACTCCAAGATTTTTCTAGGGCCCATTATTTGGAATTTTTTTCTGGGCTTTTACTCTGAGCTACTGTCTGTCCTTATCACTATAGTGTGTTTCCTTTATGCAAAAAAATGTTGGGTCCTGTTTATTTACCTAGTCCATACGCCTATATTTCTTATTTGGTTATTGAGTCCACTGATATTGAGAGATGCTACAGACCAGTGATTGTTGGTTCCTGTTATGTTTGTTTTTTGTGATGATAATATATTTCTGTGTCTCTCTTATTTTGTGTTTGTTGTAAGATTATTAATTTCTTGATTTTGGTGCATTTAGTTTCCCTCCTTGTATTGGAGTTTTCCTTTTATTGTTGTCTGCATGACTCAATTAGTGGAAAGATATTGTTTAATTTTGGATTTGTCATAGACTATCTTGTTTTATGTATCTATGGTAATTGAAAATTTTGTGGGTATATTAGCCTGTGCTGGCATTTGTGTTAATAGGGTCCATATGACATCTGCCCAGGATCTTCTGACTTTTAGTGTCTCTTTTGACGAGTCTGGTATAATACTGATAAGTTTGCCTTTGCATGTTACCTGGTCTTTCCCCCTTAGCACTTTAAACATTCGTTCTTTCTTCTGTGCCTTTAGTGTTTTGATTATAATGTGATGGGAGGAATTCACTTTATGGTCAAAACTCTTTGGTGTTCTATAGGCTTCTTGCACATTTATGGCCACCTCTTTACATTAGGGAAGTTTTATTCTATGATTGTGTTGAAGGGTTTTCCTGGACCTTTGCACCCCAAATCTATGTATTCCTTTCCTATTATTCTTAAGTATTCTTCACTGTGTCCTGAAGTTCTTGGATGTTTTAGGTTAGGAGCTTTTTGTACTTTGTATTTTCTTTGACTGCTGTGTCTTGTATTCTGATATTCTCTTGTATGCTGGTGATACTTGCATCTGTAACTCCTGATCACTTTTCTAGGTTTTTCCATCGGCATATTTACCTCACTTTCCGATTTCTTTATGCTTCTATTTCTGATTTTAGATCCTGGGCAGTTTTGTTCAACTGTTTGATTGTGTTATCCTGTATTTCTTTAAGAGATTTATTTATCTGGGAATCAGTCTAGAGGTTCCTCAGAAAATTGGACATTGCACTACTTGAGGAACCAGCTATACCTGTCTTGGGCATATACCCAAAAGATGTCCCAACATATAACAAAGAAACATGCTCCACTATGTTCATAGCAGCCTTATTTATAATAGCCAGGAGCTGGGAAGAACCCAGATGCCTTTCGATAGACGAATGGATACAGATAATGTGGTACATCTACACAATGGAAATCTACTCAGCTATCGAAAACAACGACTTTATAATATTCATAGGCAAATGGATGGAACTGGAAAATATCATCCTGAGTGAAGTAACCCAATCACAGAAAAACACACATGTTATGCACTCCTTGATAAGTGGATATTAGCCCAAATGCTTAAATTCCCCTAGATGCACAGAACACATGAAACTCAAGAAGGATGAACAAAATGTGAATGCTTCACTCCTTCTTTAAAAGGGGAACAAGAATACCCTTGGCAGGGAATAGGGAGGCAAATTTTAGAACAGATGCAGAAGGAACACCCATTCAGAGCCTGCCCCACATGTGGACCATACATATACAGCCACCAAACTAGATAACATGGATGAAGCAAAGAAGTGCAGGCTGACAGGAACTTGATGTAGATCTCTCCTGAGAGACACAGCCAGAATACAGCAAATACATAGGCGAATTGCCATCATTAAACCACTGAACTGAGAACAGGACCCCCGTTGAAGGAATCAGAGAAAGGACTGGAAGAGCTTGAAGGGGCTCAAGACACAATATGAACAACAATGCCAACCAACCAGAACTTCCAGGGACTAAGCCACTACCCAAAGATTATACATGGGCTGACCCTGGGCTCCTACCTCATAGGTAGCAATGAATAGCCTAGTAAAAGCATCAGTGGAAGGGGAAGCCCTTGGTCCTGCCAAGACTGAGTCTCCAGTGAACATGATTGCTGGGCAGAAGGTGGTATTGAGGGGGAGGATGGGGAGGGGAACACCCATAGAGAAGGAGAGGGGTGGGGGTTGTTGCTTCCTGTTATGTTCATATTTGGATGTGAGGTTATGTTTGTGTGCTTTTCTTCTCTTTCTTTTGTTGCCAAGGTGATTAGTTTCTTGCTTTGTCTAGGATATAGCTTGCCTCCTTATGTTGGGCTTTACCATTTATTATCTTTTGTAGCGCTGGATTTGTAGAAAGATATTGTATAAATTTGTTTTTGTCATGGAATATCTTGGTTTCTCCATCTATCTTAATTTAGAGTTTTGCTGGATACAGTAACCTGGGCTGGCATTTGTGTTCTCTTAGGGCCTGTATGACATCTGTCCAGGATCATCTGGATTTCATAGTCTCTGGTGAGAAGCCTGGGGTGATTCTGATAGGTCTGCCTTTATATATTACTTGACCTTTTTCCCTTACTGCTTTTAATATTCTTTCTTTGTTTTGTGCATTTGGTGTTTTGACTATTATGTAACGGGAGGAGTTTCTTTTCTGGTCAAATCTATTTGGACTTCTGTAGGCTTCTTGTTTGTTTTTGTGCATCTCTTTCTTTAGGTTAGGGAAATTTTCTTCTATGATTTTGTTGAAGATATTTACTGGTCATTTGAGCTGGGAGTCTTCACTCTCTTCTATACCTATTATCCTTAGGTTTGATCTTCTCTTTGAGTCCTGGATTTCCTGTATGTTTTAGAACAGTAGCTTTTTTCATTTTACATTATCTTTGACCGTTTTGTCTATGATTTCTATGGAATTTTCTGCTCCTGAGATTCTCTCTTCTATCTCTTTTTTCTGTTGGTGATGCTTGTATCTGCGGTTGCTTGTCTCTTCTTTTGATTTTCTATATCCAGGGTTGTTTCCCTTTGTGCTTTCTTTATTGCTTCTATTTCCATTTTTAATTCCTTCACCAGTTTGATTGTGTTTTCCTGGAATTCGTTCAGAGATTTTTGTGATTCCTCTCTATAGGCTTCTACTTGTTTATTTATGTTTTCCTGAACTTCTCTAAGGGAGTTCTTTATGTTTTTCTTGAAGTCCTCCATATTATGATCAAATGTGATTTATAATCTAGATCTTGCTTTTCTGGTGTGTTTGGATATTCAGTGTTTGCTTTGCTGGGAGAATTGGGCTCTGATGATGCCATGTAGTCTTGGTTTCTGTTGCTTGGGTTCCTGTGCTTG
This sequence comes from Rattus norvegicus, assembly GCF_021556685.1. NCBI lineage: Eukaryota > Metazoa > Chordata > Mammalia > Rodentia > Muridae > Rattus > Rattus norvegicus. Next base: position 30,685,573 of record NC_141554.1, read on the forward strand.
CCTCTCGCCATCAGGTTGTCTCTGGTGTTACTTTGTTCTGCTATTTCTGACAGTGGCTAGACTGTCTATAGGCCTGTGTGTTAGGAGTGCTATAGACTTGTTTTCCTGTTTTCTTTCATCCAGTTATAGGAACAGAGTGTTCTGCTTTGAGGTGTGTAGTCTTTCCTGTCTATTGGTCTTCAGCTGTCCCTGTGGGTTTGTGTCCTGAGACTTCCAGGCAGGTCACTTGGAGCAGAAAAGTTGGTCTTACCTCTGGTCCTGCGCCTGAAGTTGCTCCTAGGGGGCTGTGTTTGAGTTCTCTGTGAGGGCCCCTTTTTTAATGACTCTTGTTTGAAAGTCAATTTCATTTGATATTAGAATGGCAACTCCAGCTTTTTTCTTCGGCCATTTGCTTGAACAATTGTTTTCTAGCCATTTACTCTTAGGTGGTGTCTCTCTTTGTCTCTGAGGTGTGTTTCCTGCATGCAGCAAAATGCTGGGTCCTCTTTCCATATCCAGTCTTTTAGTCTAGGTCTTTTATTGGGGACAAACTGCAATTTTATGATTTCAAAATGTTATCTTTATGATAAAACCAATTTTTTCTTACCTAAATTTCTTCTTACATAAAATTGGTGTTGTAAAGCCTTGCACTTACAGAAATCCTAGAAGGAAGATCCAATTTCTAATTTTATGCTGTTTCAGTTTGATACAGAATTAATAGATCAAAAGTTATTTCCTACTAATTGTTATCTCCAAATTGGTTTTCTATAAATATTCATTGTTTCTGACCTGTGTTTAATTCTTCCTCTCCTTCCTTTTATGTATGACATAATTTTACTGTGGGTTTTTTTATTATTCTTAAAATGATATATAGCCCATTGCTTAACAAAAGCAGTCTGTTCCTCTGTTTTTCTATAATACCAGAAAAGTTCTAGCAGGACAAATATATTCATGTAGGGAGTTTAAGATTTCCTATGTGTCTCTGTCATGAATTCTTATTTTAACACAATTTTTATATCTTTGGCAATTCTATAAAGAATAGAAAAATGTCAGGATTTCTAAAACTACATACTTTTACCTTTTGGAAGGAACCAAGATGTGTCATTAATTGTATGATCAAAATTTCTTAATATTTACCTTAGTCCCTTGATTCTTAGGCTAAACACAATCTTCTTTTCCTGGATATATATCTCCTCCTTCTGACACCCTCTATATTCAATATTTCTTATCACAGGGAAGAACATTTGTTATTCTGCCACCTTCCAAATTGATCTCTTTATCCAGAATATACAAAGGTAAAAACTTAAAATAAGTTACATGGAGGGATGTTTAATGTAGTCCTTATGAATCACATGTATCTCTTCCATGGGTTTAAAACACAGACAGGATCCAATCCTGACAAGCTAGCTAATTTTAATGTAATAACAGCAATCTCCATCTTGTTTCCAGTTCTGCTTCAAATCCCACTGTTCTTAATATCTCTTGCTTTAGAAAAGCCTTGGCATGGAAGAGGGTATGGACAGAGTGTTCCACATCTACTCTCAGTTGCAATCCTATATTGCTGTTGTAAATTCCCAAGTACAATAGCTATTGTCTTCTCCCAAATAGGAAACTAAACCCATTACACAGAGACTGTGAAACAAAGGTAAACTGGGATAAAATGTTTTCTGTTGAGGCAACACAGTTTGTAGGCCCTTCAAAGCTCTACTTAGACAATGACAAGGGCACTATCTTCAGGCATAGTGAGTTAATGACTTCTTTTCCTTCCTTTCTGCTAAATGATTCAGCATTACCCTTCGGGATGTGATTTTATCCTTTTCACTATCTCCATTTCCAAAGGTGGAAATTCAAAAAATGCCCAAACAAGTTAGTTGACAGTACAAATACAGAGTGTAAATTTTGTGTGAAAGAATGTATTTTGTCACACCCATATGTCAAGATACTTTATGGGTTACAGAAATGAAGTTAGTCATCCAAATTTAATTTTTGGAGTTAAGATGGGTAATAATGGAAATATCAAATATTCCTCACATTTTACAGATTGATTCTGATCTTTTTGTACTGAGGAAAAATTTGGGGTTTCATAACTATTAGATAATTGGTGTACAAATGAGACAGGTTCCAAGCCAAGTTATATATAGATGTTGATAATCATGCTCATTCCATGTTTAATTGTAAAATATGTATAGCAATCTTTAAAGATTTGTGCATTTCTGAAAAAGAAATGACATTGTATATTACCATATATAAAGTATACCTTTCATAAACAGACCTCTTTTATATACATATAAACATATACAAATGTCTTTGTGTTGAGTTTGATATTATTTTCTAATAAATGAGTTTAATATTTGTCTTATTTTCCTTGTTTCTTTGTTAAAATTGTAGATGATTTCATATTGTTATTTTTATGAAATAGTACACTATTACTTTTTAGAAATGGAAATTTTAACATTCCTCTGCTTACTGCTCTCCCTATGTTATTAACATATTTACTAATTACAAATATAGGTTAAAGAAGAATTATCTTACATATGATATTACAGACTCTTATCTCATTGTTAGTTCCAAGAATTGAAATAAATTGTCACCAAATATGAACATTTCAGCATTTAATTGATATTATAAAACTCGATGCTCAAAATAATATACAGTGGCTATTCCTTTTATAGTCATAGATTTCTAGGCTTCACATATGCTTACCTCCAGTATGCAGAATGTAGATATGAACAAAGACTGCTTAACTATGATTTGAGACAGAAGGGATGGGTATGCCTGCTTAGTGGTCTCAAAACTTGGACTCATTCTCTTATTCTGCCTTTACTGTTTTCTGCCTTGATTCTATAGTTGTTCAGACTCTTTTGCAGATTTCCTTGTATAAAAGTATCCATTTTCAAACTGAGTTTTCTCATTTGCAGTTTATCAGCTTTCTTATTTGAAATCATCCTTGCCAGCAGCCAGTGCTGGTGCTTGTGGAAATTCAATAATAATGTTATTCAGTTTGTGTCCTTTAGACCATGGTAAGCTTATTACTCTCAAGACTTTAACATCTTTGGGTCTGTTACCAGGACCATTATGCTGGTGTGCAGCCTTATCAATTCACCATGGACCCCTTCACCTGAATTTCAGTATTCATAGGCCCTAAAACTATGGAACATTGTTATGACTACTATAGTCCTGATTTTCAGTTCCAATGACCATTAAAATCAGCTGTTTGAAAGACCTTTTATTGAAATGCAGCTATTTTGCTACAAGATGTGTGTGTTAATATTGGGTGATGACAGGATTTGCAAATTTGTGTCTGTGAGCTTGTACTGTCTTATAGAAATTTAGGGACAAACCACTGATTTTCCTGTTAAGAAAGAAGATCTTCTAATGAAACACTCCACAGCCACATTATCAGTAGGGTTCCTGATAACCATATGTGATTCATTTGTGTGACTATGTTCTTCAGTGAGATGAGCTCTTTGAAAATACAAGGTCAGATGTAGGAGCAAGTGCTTCTAATAATCTATGACCAAAATGTCTGAAATGAGGGCTTTTGCATTTGCATTATATGCTAAGTGTGTACTTGATGAAATTTCTCAATTTTTTACAAGATACACATGTAGTTATCAGTTCATTCCAAGTAAATCATCAACTGAATTCTCTGTGTATGTCTAAATTTCATATCCTTCATAATAGTCAAATGTCATCATTTAAGTGTTTTTCATTTTAATCTCTTCAGGTTATTATCATGTCTTCAGATACTACCAATAAGCAATAACAGGTAAGAGTACAATAGTAAAGTTGTCAAAAATAAACATAGTGAACCCCTTGTGAAAGAAAGTTTGTATGTTAGGGAAACTTCGCCAAAGAAAAGCTACCACCTTCCTCTATGGAGACACTTTACTACACCTGCCTTTGGAGAGTTTTTCTGTAACTATAAGCCTTGACATTGCTGACAGGGAGGGATGTGTTGAAGTAGGAATGCAATTCTGTGTACCGATGATGCTAATGGCATCTTCACTCTGTCTCTTCTTGAAGGCAGCAGCCATCTCCAATTCCCCTGGTTGTTCATGTCACAAAAGCTCAGGCATTTCAACTGTGCTTTGTTGGGCAAAATAGTATGTAGAATAGGGATCAGGTAATATAACGGATGACCTAAAAATGGTATAAGACAAAAGGACCAACCCATAAGATAAGAGGTTTACAGTCAAACTGAAAACAGACAAACACAAGATGAAAAACCAACAAAGAAACATATATATACAAGATAGCAATTTCTTACATTTTTAAGTCTTGGTTTATTTTCAATATGGTAAAGCAGGACTTCTTACTTATGGCTCTGCTCTAAGTTAGGAGTGTTTTCTTTGACTGAACTGAACCAATCCCACAGCTCCCTGTAGCCAAAACCCATGGGGGAAAGAGCTGAACTCACAGAACTGCAGACAATCCTGAGACCTCAGGACAGACTACCACGTCTGTCCACCTCTGCTCACTTCTTCCCAAATTCCCAGCACAAGAGGAAACTTCATAGTGCCTTTGGAGACAGGAAGGTAGGAATGGTCAGGGGAAAGAAATAGCTGGTTTCTGGGTATGCCTGGAACTGAACTGAACCAGTCACAGTTCCCTATACCCAAATCTCATGGGGGAGAGAGATGGACCCTCAGAAGTGTGGACACTCCTGAGATCCCAAAGTCAACAAAAAATTTCTGCCCACATACCTGATCCAAGAAGAAATCGCCAAGTGCCATCTGTGATCCCTGGGCACAGGGACCTAGGAGCATTCAAGGGCAGGACACCTCCATTTTCTGCCTGTGCTGAGAGCTGAAAGACCGTCACCAGGAGTGCCTACATACCTGAGAGCAGAGCTCTTTGTTCCCATAACTGGCTGAAAGAAAACAGGTCTACAGGAGGGCTGTCACACAGGCACATAGGAGGGCCAAGTCACATTCAGAGTCAGCAAGACAAGTTAACAACAGAGACAACGTGATGGTGAGAGGCAACCTAAGTAACAGAAACCAAGACTAATTGGCATCATCGGAGCCCAGTTCTCCCACCAAAGCAAATACTGGCTATCCAAACACACTGGAAAAGCAAGACTTGGACTTGAAAATCACATTTTATGTTGATGATGGAGGACTTTAAGAAGGGCATAAATAATTCCCTTAAAGAATAACAAGACAACATATGTAAAAAATAGAAGCCCTTAAAGAGGAAACACAAAAATCCCTTAAAGAATCACTCAAACAATTACAGGAAAACATAACCAAACAGGTGAAGGAAATGAAAAAAAACCATCCAGGATTTAACAATGGAAATAAAAACAATAAAGAAATATGAAGGGAGACGACCCTGGGGATAGAAAACCTAGGGAAGAGATCAGGAGTAGTAGACATAAGCTTCCACAACAAAATACAAGAGAGAGAAGACAGAAACTCAGAGGTAGAAGACACCATAGAAAATATCGACACAACCATCAAAGATAATGTAAAATGCATAAAGCTCCTAGCACAAAGCATCCAAAAAATTCGGGACAAAATGAGAAGATCAAACATGAGGAAAATAGGATAGAAGAGAGTGAAGACTCCCAACTTAAAGGGCCAATAAATATCTTCAACAAAATTATCGAAGTAACCTAAAGAAAAAGATGCCCATAAACAAGTAGCCTACACAACTCCAAATAGATTGGACAAGAAAAGAAATTCCTCCCATCAAATAATAGTCAAAACACCAAATGCACAAAACAAGAAATAATATTAAAAGCAGTAAGGAAAAAAGGTCAAGTAACATATAAAGGCAGACCTATCAGAATTACACAAGACTTCTAATAAGAGACTATAAATGCCAGAAGATCCTGGGCAGATGCCATACAGATCCTAAGAGAAAACAAATGCAAGCACAGGCTACTATGTACAGAAAAACTCTCAATTAACATAGTTGGAGAAACCAAGATATTCCATGACAAAACCAAATTTATACAATATCTTTCTACAAATCCAGCCATACAAAGGATAATAGGTAGAAAATTCCAACACAAGGAGGGAAACTAAATCCTACTAAAAGCAAGAAAGTAATCTCCTTGCAACAACACCAAAAGAAGAGAGACATACAAACAGAATCCCAAGTCTAAGAACAAAAATAATAGAAAACAACGATCACTATTCCTTAATGTCACTTAATGTCAATGGACTCAATTCTCCAATAAAAATACATAGACTAACAAACTGGATACATAAAGAGAAACAAGCATTTTGTTGCACACAGGAAACACACCTCACAGACAAAGACAGTCACTACCTGAGATTAAAAGGCTAGAAAACAAAATTGCAAGCAAATGGCCCCAAAAAACAAATAGTAATAGCCATTCTAATATCGAATAAAATTGACTTTCAACCAAAAGTTCCCCCCAAAATAAGGAAAGACACTACATATTCATCAAAGGAAAAATCCACAAAGATGAACACTCAATCTTAAATTTCTATTCTCCAAATACAAGAGCACCTACATTCATGAAAGAAACCTTACTAAAGCTTAAATCACACATTACGCCTCACTCAGTAATAGTAGGAGATTTCAACACCCCACTCTCATGAATGGAGAGATCATGGAAACAAAAGTAAACAGAGACATAGAGAAACTAACAGAAGTTATGAACCAAATGGACTTAGCAGATTTGTATAGAACATTTCATGCTAAAACAAGAGACTATACCTTATTCTCAGCACCTTACAGTACCTTCTCCAACATTGACCATATAATTGGTCACAAAATAGGCCTCAACAGATACAAGAAGGTAGAAATAATCCCATGTATCTTAAAAGATCACCAAGACTAAGGTTGCTCTCAAATAACAACAAAAATGACAGAAAGCACACATATACATGGAAGTTGAACAACACTCTACTCAATGATAACTTGGTCAAGGAAGAAATAAAGAAATTAAAGTCTTTTTTAGAATTTAATGAAAATGAGGTCACAACATTCCCTAACTTATTGGACACAATGAAAACAGTGCTAAGAGGAAAAACCATAGCTCTGAGTGCCTCCAAAAAGAAACAGGAGAGAGTATACATAAGTAGCTTGACAGCACACCTAAAAGTTTTAGAACAAAAAGAAGCAAATACACCCACAAGGAGTAGAAGGCAGGAAATACTCAAACTCATTGTTAAAATCAATCAAGTAGAAACAAAAAAAAAGACTATACAAAGCTGAAGAAAACCAGGAGCTGGATCTTTGAGAAAATTAACAACATAGATAAACACTTAGCCAGAATAACCAGAGGGCACAAAGACAGTATCCAAATTAACAAAATCAGAAATGAAATGGTTCACATAGCAAAAGAATCTGAGGAAATTCAAAAAATTATGTGATCCTACTACAAAAGCCTATATTGAACAAAACTGGAAAATCTGGACAAAATGTACAATTTTCTAGACAAATACAAGGTATCAAATTTAAATCAGGATCAGAGAAACCATCTACACAAAACCATAACTCCTAAAGAAATTAAAGCAGTTATCAAAAGTCTTCCAACCAAAAAGAGCCCAGGACCAAATGAGTTTAGTACAGAATTCTATCAAATCTTCATCTTATACGAAAACTGTCCAAATTATTCCACAAAATAGAAACAGATGTAGCACTACCAAATTCCTTCTATGAAGTCACAATTATGCTAATACTTAAACCATACAAAGACCCAACAAAGAAATAGAACATGAGACCAATTTCCCTTAGGAATATTGACACAAAAATAATCAATAAAATTCTTGCAAACAGAATTCATGAGCAAAACAAAATGACCATCCATCATGATCAAGTATGTTTCATCCCAGGGATGCAGGAATGGTTCAATATATGGAAATCCCTCAACATAATCCACTATATAAACAAACACAAAGAAAAAAAACACACAAGATCATTTCATTAGATGCTGAGAAAACATTTGACAAAATGCAACACCCCTTCATGATAAAAGTCCTGGAAACTTCAGGAATTCAAGGTCTATGCCTAAAAATAGTAAAAGCAATATAAAGCAAACCAGTAGCTAAGGTAAAACTAAATGGAGATAAACTTGAAGCAATCCCACTAAAATCAGGGACTAGATAATACTGCCCACTATCTCACTACTTATTAAATATAGTACTCGAAGTTCTAAACAAATCAATCATACAAAAACAGGAGGATAGAGGGATACAAATTGCAAAGGAAAAAGTCAAAATATCACTTCTTGTAGATGATATGATAGTATATTAAGTGACAGGAAAAGTTCCACCAAAGAACTACTAAGCCTAATAAACAACTTCAGCAAAGTGGCTAGGTATAAAATGACTCAAATTAATCAGTAGCCTTCCTCTACTATAAGGATAAACAGTAAAGAAATTAGGGAAGTGACACCCTTCACAAGTCCCAAATAATATAAAATACCTTGATGTGACTCTAACCAAGAAAGCAAAAGATATGTATGACAGGAAATTCAAGTCTCTGAAGAAAGAAATTGAAAAAAGTTCTCTGAAGAAGGAAAGATCTCTCATGCTCATGAATTGGCAGAATTAATATAATAAAAATGGTCATTTTGCCAAAAGCAATCTACAGATTCAATGCAATCCCTATCAAAATTCCATTTCAATTCTTCAGAGTTAGAAAAGGCAATTTGCATATTCATTTGGAATAACCAAAAAAAAAAAAACTAGGATAGGGAAAACTGTACACAACAACAAAAGAACTTCTGGGAGAATGAACATCCCTGACCTCAAGCAATATTACAGAGCAATAATGATAAAAACTGTAAGGTATTGGTAAAGAGACAGACAAGTAGACCAGTGGAATAGAATTGAAGACCCAGAAATGAACCCACACACTATGGTCACTTGATCTTTGACAAAGGAGCTAACACCATCCAGTGGAAGAAAAATAGCATTTTCAACAAATGGTGCTAGTTCAACTGGAGGTCAGTATGTAGAAGAATGCAAATCAACCCATTCTTATCACCCTGTACCAAGCTTAAGTCCAAGTGGATCAAGGAACTTCACATCAAATCAGATAGACTCAAACTAGTTGAAGAATAAGCAGTGAATAGTCTCGATCGTGAGTGCACTGGGGAGATTTTCCTAAGCAAAACACAAATGGCTTATGCTCTTAGAACAAGAATCTACAAATTCAACCTCATAAAACTGCAAAGCTTCTTTAAGGCAAAGGATACTGTCATTAAGACAAAACGGCAACCAATAGATTGGGGAAAGATCTTTACCAATACTCCATCTGACAGAGGACTATTACCCAAAATATACAAAGAACTCAAGGAGTAAGCCTTCAGAGAGCCAAATAACCCTATTAAATATGAGGTACAGAGCTAAACAAAGAATTCTCAGCTGAGGAATATCAAATGACTGAGAAGTTCCTAAAGAAATGCTCAACATCCTTAGTCTTCAGGGAAATGCAAATCAAAACAACCCTGAGATTCTACCTAACACATGGCTGAAAACAAAAATTCATGTCACAAGAGTTGCTAGTGAGGATGTGGAGAAAGAGGAACACTCTCCCATTGTTGATGGGATTACAAACTGGTGCAGTTACTCTGAAAATCAGTCTGGAATTTCCTCACAAAATTGGACACTGCATTACCCGAGGACCCAGCTATGCCTCTCTTAGGCATATACCCCAAAGCTGCTCCAATATACAACACACACATGTGCTCTGCTATGCTCATATACCCTTATTTTTAATAGCCAGAAGCTAGAAAGAATCCAGATGCCCTTCAAAAACTAATGGATTCAGAAAATATGGTATATCTATACAACAGAGTACTACTAAGCTATCAAAAGCAATGACTTCATGAAATTCATAGGCAAATGGAATGACCTAGAAAATATCATCCTGAGTGAGGTTACTCAATCACAGAAAAACACACTTGGTATGCACTCACTGAAAAGTGGATATTAGCCCAAAAGCTTGAATAACACAAGATGCAATCCACAGACCACATGAACCTCAAGAATTAGAATGACCAAAGTGCAGATGCTTCACTCCTTCTATAAAGGGAGAACAAAAATATTCATAAGACGGGATATTGAGGCAAAGTTTGTAGCAGAGCCTGAAGGAATGGCCATTCAGAGCCTGTCCCACATGTGACCCATATACATACAGCCACCAAAACTAGATAAGATTGATGAAGCTAAGAAGTGCATGCTGACCAGAACTGGATATAGGTGTCTCCTGAGAAACAAAGCCAGAGTATCTCAAATACAGAGGCAAATGCTAGCAGCAAACCATTGAATTGAGAACAGGACTCCTGTTGGAGGAATTAGAGAGAGGACTGAAAGAGCTGAAGGGGCTTGCAAACCCAGAGGAACAACAAGGCCAACCATGCAGAGCTTCCAGGGACTAAACCACTACCCAAGGCCAACCCATGGCCAGCTGCATATGTATCAGAGGATCACCTTGTTGGGAATCAAGGAAGGAGAAACCCTTGGTCCTGCCAAAGTTGAACCCTCAGTGTATGGGAATATCGGGGTAGGGCCCAAAGGGGTTGGTTCTGGATGGGAACACTCCTATAGAATAAGGAGAGGGGGATGACATAGGGGGCTTATGTCTGTCAAACCAGGAAAGGATTAATATTTGAAATGTAAATAAAAATATATCTATTTAAAAAATAAGAAACAGAGAAAAAAGATCCAATTTAAAAAAACAAACAAAAAACAAAAAGAAATTGTCACAGTGTCACAAATTATGCATATATACTTCAAAACATAAATTACATTAAAATGGATCAAAAGGAGTGTTTTATTCAGATAGCAAGGCTAATTTGGTTATCGAGGATGCTTAAAGCCTTATGATTCTAATCAATCTATAAATGTAGAAAATCTACTCTCTCTGCTTGTGAATTTGTTAAATTATCAGGCTTTTCCAATGTGTTATTGGATCAGATCAGTGTGGAGAAACACATCACAGAGTATGGGTAAAATCATTTTTGGTGGAGCCCTCTGAGTATATGAGGATTGTGATTATGTTACTAGCCTAGTATCCTGGACCTGACTCATCAGAAGCCCATGTGGAAATCATTTCTACCCTCTGACACAAGGCACTGTACTTCTTATTAAAATTGGGGAGATAAATGAGGGCATTGATATCTGTAATTCAAAGTCTTATGTTTCCTAGGATGTTAGTTCCATGTGTTTGACCAATTGAAACTGGCACTACAAGGAAGTATGTCCTTTATTGGAAGAGGGATATCCTTTGTAGAAAAAGTGTGTAACTGTGGAAGCAGAACCTTACATTTCATATACATGTTCACACCTTGACAGTGTGATCCAGAGCCTCCTCCTGGCATACACTTGAAAATCAATCTCCTGGTTGCCTTCAGATCAAGATGAAGAACTCTTGCCCCCTCCAGTACCAAGTCTGACTGCATGCTATCATGCTTCCCTCCATGAAGATAATGACTGAACTTCAGAAACTATAAGCCCTAATTAAACAATTCCCTTTATTTAAGTTGCATTTTTCTTTTTTATTGATATTTTATTTACATTTCAAATGTTATCCCTTTTCCTAGATTCCTATTCATAAACACCCTATCGCATCCCCCCTCCTTCTATGACTGTGTCTCACTCCCAACAAACCAGCCTTTCCCGCCTCACTACCTGACATTCCCCTACACTGAGTGGGGGGGTCATCCTTGGCATGACCAAGGGCTTCTTCTCCCATTGGTACCCAACAAGGCCATCCTCTGCTCCATGTGCAGCTAGAGCGATTGGTCTGTCCATCGGTACACTTTGGGTCTGTTCATATGTATTCCCTGGGAGCTCTGGTTGTTTGGTATTGTTGTTTTTATGGGTTTGCAACTCCCTTTGTCTCTTTCAACCCTTTAACTCCTCTGATAGGGATGCCTGAGAGGGGGCCAACCTCTTCATCCTGAACATAACCCTTTGCTGAGTCATCAAGCCTCTACAGGATTAGGCACGTCCTCTCCAACTGAGGCCAGACAAGGCAGTCTTTGCCACATATGTTCTGGGGTGTGAGGGCGTGTACTAACCCATGAATGCTCTTCGTTTGATGGCTTAGTCTATGGGAGATACCAGAGGCCCAGTTTAAATAACGTTCGTCTTCCTGTGCTGTTGCTAACCCCCTTCATTTCCTTCAATTCCTCCTGTAACAGTTTCATAGAGGACCCTAACATTAGCCCAATGTTTGGCTACAGGTATCTACATCTGTCTCAGTCATCTGCAAGTAGAGGTTCTCAGAAGGTAGTCATACTAGGCTTCTGTCTGCAAGCAAGATATAACATCAGTAATAGTGTTATAGTATCCATAAGATGGATCCCAAGTTTTGCCAGTCACTGGATACCCATTCTTTCTTTCTCTGTTCCATCATTGTCCCTGCAATTTCTTCAGAAGAGAACAATTCTGGGTCAGAAATTTTCAATGTGGATTGATGAGCCCATCCCCCACTGGGGGTGCTAGCTATCTACTGAAGATTCCTCCGCCCCGCTTTTGAGCATGTCACCTAAGCATGTCCTATTGTATCTTTTAAGCCTCTCACATCACAGTTCTCTTGGAATTTCTAGATTTTTTGCACACCCCAACCTCAAGAAGCTGCATATATCCACTCATTATCCTTGTCCTCTGGGATTCTCTCCTGTTTTTCTCAATATTTGATCCTGCCTACTGGGGTCCCACTACAAAACAGGATCTTGGTCTCAACTATAAGCAGGCATACCTGGAAGGCAAGAAAGGGATACACAGAAATTTTTTAATTGGTACAAGCTGTCAGGCAGTCTAGGGCTTGAGGTTTCACACCTTTGCCTCTGACTAAATGCAGTATTTTATTGTCCATGGAAGAAGAAAGTAGAAAGAAAGACATTGTAAAATCATACAAGATGTACCAAATTTACAAGAATGACCACATCTCATATATACTAAAAATTAAGAATTAAGATTTTCCCCCAAAGTTTCAAGCTTCCCCTTTTCCCAGCCCATGACCAAAATAAAAATTGCAAGAGTATAGTTAATTAAGTGTTAACCTTAAACTTTAGATCTCCAAGCTCCAAAGCCAGAGAAATGGAGTTTCCTGGGAGTTTCTAACTTTAAACATTTTACACTTCAGAGCTCAAAGTTCTGAGGTCAGCAACGTGGGTTTTCCTGTGAACCTCTAGTAATATATGACATGGGCAAAAGTATCAGACAGTGGTTAAAATGAATCATATTAAGCCTTAATTCAGCCATTCATCTTTAATAAAAATATATTTGCAACATAAGAGAACGTCTGAATGGAATCACCATCCATGACCTAAAGCTGAACTACAGAGCAATAGCAATGAAAACAACATAATATTGGTACAGTGACAGATCATTGGAATAGAACTGATGACCCAGAATTAAACCCACCCAACTATATAATCCCATGATATTTTACAAAGAATCCAAAAATCATCCAGTTGAAAAAGAATACAAATATTGCTGGCTCAAGTGGTAGTTGGCATGTAGAAGAATGAAAATTATTTCATTTTTATTTCCTTATACAGAGCTCAAGTTCAAGTGGATCAAGGACCTCCAGATAAAACCCAGACACACTGAATCTAGTAGAAGAAATAGTGGGGAAGAGCCTCAAACACATTGGTACACGGGAAATTTTCCTGATGAATTTGAGAATTGCTGTTTCTAGCTCTGTGAATAATTTAATTGGAATTTTGATGAGGATTGCATTGAATCTGTAGATGTCATTTGTTAAAATAACCATTTTGTTATGCTAATCCTGCATATCTGTGAGCATAGAAATACTTTCCATTTTCTGAGGGCTTCTTTAATTTCTTTCTTGAGAGACTTGAAATTCTTGTAATACAGATTTTTTACTTGCTTGGTTGGAGTTACATAAATATATTTTGTATTACTTGTGATTACTGTGAAGTGTATGGTTTTTCTAATTTCTTTCTCAACACATTTATCCTCTAAGTAGAAGAAAGCTATTTGTTTGAGTTAATCGTATATTCAAGCACTTTGCTGAAGTTGTTTATCATCTGCAGGAGTTCTCTCGTTGTATTTTTGGTGTCACTTAAGTATACTATAATGTCATCTGCAAATTGTTATATTTTGACTTCTACATTTCCAATTTGTATCCATTGAGCTACTTTTTTGTCTGATTGTTCTAGCTATAACTTCTAGTTGAATATATAGGGAGAGAGTGGATAGCCTCGTGTCGCGCCCACCTTGGCCGGAAAGGAAGACGCAACACGGTCGGATTCTTCTCAACGGCCTTTATTGCAGGACCACCTTCATTGCTGATATGGGGACCTCAAGCGGCAAAAGCACTCGCCTTATATATACAACAGGCTGGGGCTATGCTACTTGTCCTTCAGGGATTGGCAGAGCATGAATCCCTCATTAGCATATTAACGTCCCGGCCAACTGACGCCAGGTGCAAAGCCCGTGCATGCGAAGTACTGTTGTGTACCACAGGAAGGCGCTCGATCACCTCATTATCCTACGGCTGCCCTGGCAAGGGGACAAGCCTGAGCATGCGCAATAAGTCGTTTACTACCAGAAGGAACTGGATGTCGGCGCCATCTTTGTTTTACCGTTCCGCTCCCTACATCTCCCCCGTTTTTGTTTAATAAAATGACTGGTCTAGATCTGGGTGTCACGTCAATCTTGTCATTGCTCCTGTCTTAGGTAGTTCCTGACGATGACTCGGCCTTACCCGTCATTGGTTTACCCTATCTCCACTGAACCCCGTGTCTTAGGTTGGTCCGAACTCGAGGAAAGTTGCCCGTCTCTGGATACAATTTATCCACATGACAGTGACAAAAATGATCTAGGGCGAACTCTTACTCTTTCAAAGAGGCAAGCCATATGTTGGGAGAAGCACCATTTTCAATGGCGGTCATAGCCTGGTAAACAACCACTTTGTGTCTGGCATGTTCTCTTTTTAAACGGCCAATAAGCCAGAGACATACTCCGCATCCCAGGAGGACAATAGCTCCCCAGGCAAACATTCCAGCCCACTCCTTAAAAAGGGAGAAAGCATTGGTAATCCATGAGGTAAAATCTTCAACTGTGATGGGGTCCAACCTAGTGCTATTAAGGACAGCAATCTGCATCAGCAATTGTCTTGATAGTTGCTCTGCTTTCATGGACCAGTTCCCTTTCAGATAATCCGAAATTTCTTTGCTCTGTGGAGAATGCTGAGAAAAGTTAGCTTGCAAAAGAGTAAAGCATAAACCTCTAAGGAAGAAATGCAGGACAGGTGTGTCATATGATACAGTGCTTCAATTTGTTCTTGAACTAAATCTATCCTTTGAGTAGCTAATAGAAAGCCAGATGCCAAATAGGTACATTGCTCACATTAGAACTTATATTATATTGAATATTGAAATGTGGCTCTACACAACCAAACGCAAGACAGGGTAGAGTTCTTAACAGTAAAACATAAGATATGCGACAGAGAAAAGTTAGTGGTGGCATACCGCTGGGACATTTCTCCATTTGGCACTATACAGCGAACATCACGCAAACAGGAGGTAAAGAAAAAGGTTGGCAAAACAGTAGAATTGCTATGAACTGGCATGGGTACTGGCCAGGATCTGGCAATAGCCCACAGGGTGAGTGAATTAACCTGTATTACCATTCCCAGTAGTAATAGTAGGGTTCGTAGTCTCATCTTCAGGAAGAGCAGAAGGCAATTTTCGAGTCAAACACTCAGGTACCCAAATTGGATTTTCTTGATTCTGCGGAAAAACACAAATCGCTCCCCTAGATCTCGAAATCACAGGATCTGGGCCACGCCATAGATCAGTTAAGACATCCTTCCACTTTACTTCTGCATTAGTCACAGGCGTAGTTGCACATGGTGATCCTCAGCAGAGCGGCCATGTGCATCCAAAATTAAGAAATTTAGAGTAGAAAGAGCCAAAGAAAGTTGTTCTTTTGGTGTTCGGCCGCTGGTAATTCCCTCTTTTTGTTTTTGTATAAGCTCTTTTAAGGTATGATGCGCTCTTTCCACAATTCCTTGACGCTGGGGATTGTATGGTAATCCTGTAGTATGATCGACCTGCATTGTCTGGCAAAATGCCTGAAAGGATTTTGCTGTGTAGGCAGGCCCGTTGTCTGTCTTGAGACTATCAGGCTTTCCCCAGGCCGCCCACCCTTCTAAGCAATGACTAATGGCATTACGAGCCTTTTCACCAGTCATCAGAGTAGTGTGTATAATACCGGAACAGGTATCAACAGAAACATGAGCATATTTTAAATTTCCAAATTGAGATATGTGTGTGACATCCAACTGCCAAATTTTTAGTGGAATCAGACCATGAGGGTTAATTCCCACCTGAGGAGGGTGGTGAAATTGAACACAATTCTGGCAATGTAACACCACATCACGAGCTGCAGCTCTAGAGATTTTAAATTTTTGTTGAAGAGTGAAAGCAGGAACACGAAACTTTTGATGAAATTCTCTAGCGAGATCAACTGGAGCTGCATGAAAAATAAACTCTCTACGAGTACTAGCATCCACCAGGGAGTTATTACTGGTCATGGGACCAGGCAAATTAGTATGAGCTTGAATATGTTGTATGAAAAATTTATTTTTTCTGGCCTAAATCAAATTTTGTAATTCTAAGAGAATTTGACATACGGTACTACTCGACCGAATTGGCCCTGCAATTTCAAGTGAGCGCACAGCATTAACTACATAAGCAGAGTCAGAAATTAAATTAAAAGAATCATGAAATCTTTTAAAAACTTCCAATACAATTTTATATTCTGTAATTTGGGGGGGTGCCTGGACTGTATTGAATTAATACTGGTTCTTGAGAATCAACCATATAGGCACCTACACCTGTTTTGGAGCCATCCGTATAAATATCTAACGCTCCAGACAAAGGCCCTGAGGCAGTGACCTTAGGAAAGATCACTGGATGTTCAGTAAAAAAATTGTAGCAAAGGATCCTTAGGATAATGGTTGTCAAACTCTCCATCAAAACTACAGCATAATATGGCCCAATCATCTATCAAAGCACACAATGTTTCCATCTGAGCAGTAGTATATGGTATAATAATTTTCTTGGGTAAAATACCAAAATGCTGAATACAAGATTTAACGCCTAACACAGCAAGCTGTGCAGCAGCAAAAGGGTAATATTCAAAGGTCTTATTAGGAGAAATATGGGGATAAATCCAAAGAAGTGGTCCTTGTTGCCATAGCACTCCTGTAGGCTGATGAAAGATTCTCAGTGTACACAAAAGGAGATCTTCCTTTTCCTTGTACCTTCTTAGCATTGCCTTTTCCAGTATTTCTTCTATTTTCCTCAAGGATAATCATGCTTCCTCAGTTAAAGCACGGGGTGAAGTAAGCTGAGAATCCCCTTTCAGGATCTCATAGAGTGGTTGCAAATCTATATTGGGCATTTTAATATACGGTAGAATCCAATTTATGCTTCCTATTAATTTCTGAAAGTCATTTAATGTTTTTTAAATGATCTTTTTGTAATTCTATTTTCTGAGGGGAAATACTATGAGGAGTGATTTTAGTTCCTAAATATTCCCCTATTTGGCCCATTTGGACCTTTTCAGGTGCTATGAACAATTGATTGTTTTCAAGCACCTTAACCACTTTCGCATAGGCCACTTTTAAGGTGCCACAGTCTTTATCGGAAAACAAAATATCATCCATAAAATGAATTATTCTTAATTTTTGGAATTGGTCACGTACAGGCTGTAGGGCTTGTCCTACATAAAGCTGACACATAGTAGGGCTATTAGCCATACCTTGAGGCAAAAACACCCACTGATAGCGCTTATAATGCCCTTTATGGCCACATTGGAAACAGGTATCCGTGGTGGCGTTTTTCCTTAATTGTACCACAGCTGCCACTTGGCCAGCATTAGTCAATTGTCCTCCTAGTTCCCTGCAGATTTTCATCCAAATTTCTAAACCTTTATGTTTGTATGGTGTTATAGCAGTCCTACATTCTTTTGTACATTGCTCATACACTAGCTGCTTAATGAGAGGCATGGCCATATCAGGGTCTCCGAAGATCTTGGTAGCGGCCTCTACCATGCGGGCCACAAAGTCTGAAAACGGCTCTGTGGGCCGTTGCAGAAACTTGGTAAGGTTCCCGGAGACTGTGCCCTTATTAGGCATTGCTTTCCATGCCTTAATGGCTATTTCATTAATTTGGCTATAGACTTGTTCTGGATAACCAGTCTGGTCCAAAATGAATCTCCCTAGACCCAATAGCATGTCAGCGTCCCAATGTCTCTGAGGGTCTACTCCTGAGGCCACATTAATGGTGGCCTGAGTATTAGCATATTCAAAAAGATAAGATTTCCAATCTAAATATTGACCTGAGGAGAGGCAGGCTTTAGCCAGCCTCCCCCAATCCCCAGGGGTAAGGTAATACCTAGCAATAGCCTCAACTTGAGCCACAACAAAAGCTGCACTGACACCATAGGTTCTGACTGATTCTGCCAATTGCTTTATAGTCTTAAAGTCAATGAGTTCATGATATCGATTCCCATTAGGGTCCAGAAATACTGGAAAACTTAATCCCATCTCTTTCCACACTTCTGGGCAAAAGGAAGTAGCTTTTGTAGGCTTCACCATGCTTTTATATTGAGGGTTATACGGAGGTGCTGTTGGTATATCTGCTTTCTTGCCTAATTGTCTGCCTCGTTGCCAGTGGCACTAGCATGTGGCCAGTCTGGATCATATCTCTCCTTCTCACACTGAGCAGCCTCTTCCTCGAGATCAGCCTCATCATCCCAATTTAGACCTGTTTCCCTAGATTGGCTCATGCCACATGTTGTCTAAAATGACTCCGTCCAAATTTACCAGTTTTATGTCAACTTTCTGTTACCAATGTCACATTTTTTTACCATATCCAATAACTTAAAAGCCAATAGTATATAACCAAGGCATGTAGAGAATATTTATACATTTAAGACCAATCAGAAACAAAATTGAAGTGGCTACACATATCTTCAATATTTAGACCAAACACCATTATGACTTTTCTAGCTGTGATTTTAAGAGAAGCACCTTTCTTGGTTGTTGTTTCTCTCCTTGTGTTATAGTTTTTCACCTATTATCCTTTGTAGAGCTGGATTTATGGAAAGATATTGTTTCAGTATGGTTTTGTCATGGAGTATCTTGGTTTCTCCATCTATGGTAATTGAGAGGTTTCTGTGCATAAATGCCTGGGCTGGCTTTTGTTTTCCCTTAGATTCTATATGACATGGGCTCATGATGCTTTTAGTGTCTCTGTTGAGAGGTCTGGTGTAATTCTGATAGGTGTGTTTACATGTTATTTAACATTTTTCCTTACTGTTTTTAATATTCTTTCTTTGTTATGTGCATTTGGTGTTTTGATTATTACATGAAAGGAGAATTATCTTTGCTCATCTAATCTATTCCCTAGGCTCCTTTTATGTTTATGACCATCTTTTTCATAAGGTTAGGGAAGTTTTCTTCTATAATTTTGTTGGTGATGCTTTCATCTGTGACTCCTGATCTCTTTCTTAGACTTTCTATCTAGAGGGTATTTATTTTTATTTTTTTCTATTATTTCTATTTCCACTTTTAGATTTCTTTACCTGTTTTGTTGTGCTTTCCTGTTTTTCTTTAAAGGATTTATGTATTTTCTCTTTAAGGGCTTCTACATATTACCTGTGTTGTTCTACATTTTTTTAGGCGAGTTAATTATGTCTTTCTTAAAGTCCTCTACCATCATCATGAGATGTAATTTTAGATCAGAATCTTGCTTTACATGTGTGTTGCAGTATTCAGGGCTTATTGTGTTGGGAGAACTGGGTTCTGATTATGAAAAGTAGCTTTGGTTTCTGTTGCTTATGTTCTTGTGCTTGCCTCTTGCTATCTGGTTGTCTTTGGTGTTAGTGAGATTTGCTGTCTCTGACTGAAGCTTGTGTCTCCTGTGAGTCTTTGAACCTGTGAGCATGGGTTTCTCAACACTGCAAGCTTAGGTGTGTCACCACTCTTGTGGTAGGATTGATGTGTGGATGGCTGTGGCACAGGGTCAGTTCCCCAGGCATAGATGGAAACTGAAAAGATACTGTCCCCAGCTGTGCTGTGCTTTCTATATTCACTGAGATCTGGGTTCGTCCCACTTGGGCCAAGGATTGGAACCATACTGGGAGCATCACATCTCAGCTTGGGTGTGTCAGTACTTCTGGGGAACAAGTTTTCTCTGGGCAGGATTGTAGTGCAGAGGACTGAGGCAAAGGGTCAACGCCCAATCATATATGAAAACAGAAAGACATTTCATTCCTCTCAGTGGAGCCCACCATCTACTTTGAATTCAATTTTTTCCCATATGTGGCTGTTTCATTTTCTTATTTATATCTAAACATAGTTTCTTCAAACTTTTTTTGCAAGTCAAACATTAATCACAAAGTACCATTAGTGCAGTTTCTACGTTGTTCCCAAAATGAGAGCACTTCATGGATTGTTAAATTAATTTTCCAAAACTGCTTTTATAGTATGCATCTAGGTCACTAGGACTGTACTGTCCTCCCATGCCTCAGTTTTGATTGTTATAGAATCATTATATCTAGGAATGTCTGGTTCACATATTCCACCAGACCAGGAGGAGAAACTAATAGGAAAATCAGATATAATATAATAATTATGCACACCAAGGTCAACTGGAGAGCATTCATTCATAAACAAAATCTATACAGCCCTTGTCTAGGGCTAAGGTCAGGAGAAATAAAAACGACTTCTCTACAAATGAGCAACAGGCTTCTGAGATGTTATCATCCAGTCCTGTTGTTTATTATTACTGATGGCAGGACTCTGAAGGAATGTGTCTCCTGCTTGTCGAGGTCCCAGACACAATCCATGCCATGTTATGCTTTCCCCTTTCCCTTCTTCTCTCCAACTCAGGTACCTTCCTCCCTATGCCTCCAGTAATTATTTTGTTCCAACTTCTAAGTGGGACTGAAGCATTCTCATGGGGCACATCCTTTTGTTAAACTTCTTAGGATCTATGGATTGTATCATGAATGTTATGTACATTGTGGATTAATATCTACTTATCAGTGAGTCTATATCATGTATGCCCTTTTAAGTTTGAGTTACCTCAATCAGGATGATATTTTCTACTTCCTTTCATTTGCATGTGAAATCCATGAAGTCCTTTTTAATGGTTAAATAATATACCATTGTTTAAATTAACCATATTTTCTGTATGAATTTTTCAGATGTGGGACATCTAGGCTGCTTCCAATCTCTTGGTATTATGAAGAATGGTGCTGTGAACAAAGAGGAGCAATCATTCTAATGGTACAGTGGAACATCTTTTGGGTATGTGCTCAGGAATGGTATAGCTATGTCTTCAGTTAGAACTATTTTCAGTTGTCTGAAGAAGTACCACATTGATTTCCTCAAAGTTTGTATTAGCTTGCAATTCTACCACCAATGGAGGAGTGTTTCTCCATGTCCTCTCCAGCATCTGCTGTCACCTGAGTTTTTGATCTTAGGCATTCTACTTGGTGTAAGGTGGAATATCAAAGTCATTTTGATTAGCAACCCATGATGCCTATGAATGTAAAACATTTCTTTAAGAGTTTTCTGGCCATTTGAGATATTCATGTTTTGAGAATTTTCTGTTTAGCTCTGCATCCCACTTTTAAATTAGTTTTTTTTCTTTGGAGGTTAACTTCTGACTCCTTTTTACATTTTTGATATTAGCCTTCTATCAGACTTATGATTAGTTAAGATGTTTTCCCAAACTGTATGCTATTGTTTTGTCCAATTGACAGTGTTCTGTGCTGTACAGAAGCTATTCAGTTTCATGAGTTCTGATTGTTGATGGTAGAACAAGAGGCACTTGTGTCCTATTTGGTAATTTTCCATATGCCAATGCATTTGAGGCTCTTTTGCAGCATCTCTTGGGATGATGGTGTGAATATTTTTCAGTTTGTTTATATAGTGGATTCTACTGATGAACTTTCATATTTTGAAACATACCTGCATATCTTAGATAAAGCATACTTGCTCGTAAAGAATGATGTTTTGATGTGTCCTTGAAATTGATTTGTGAAAATTTTCTTGTATAGTTTTGCATTGAAGTTAGTAATCAATACTGGTCTGAAATCTTTTGTTGTTGGGTACTTGTATGGGTCTTATGTCTTTTGTGTCAGGATAACTGTGGCCTACAAGAATGAGTTTGGCATTTTTTCTTCTGTTTCTGTTTTGTGGAATAGTTTGAGGAGTATTGGTATTAGTTTTTCTTTGACAGTCTGATGGAAATCTTGGAGTGGCTCTTTTTAACTGGGGGGAAGGGTTAATGACTGCATTTAGGAATCTTAGGAAATATTTTGTTTGTGGAACTGTTTCAATAGTTTTCTTGATATTGATTCCTTTTTTATAGGGTTTCTGTCTAAAAATTCATCCATTTCATCTAGATTTTCCAGTTTTGCAGGTATAAACTTTGGAGTTTGATATTGAAATGGTTTGTATATGCTTGGACCAGGGAGTGACTCTATTAGAAGGTGTCACGCTGTTGGAATAGTTCTATATCTGTGGGTGTGGACTCCTCCTACTCATTTGGAGCCAGTATTATGCTATCAGTCTTTAGATGAAGATGTAGAACTCTAAGCTCTTCCTGTAACATGCCTGCCTGGATGCTGAAATGTTTCTGCCTTGATGATACTGGACTGAATCTGAATGTTTAAGCTACTTACAATTAAATATTGTCCTTATAAGAGTTGTCTTGTTTAAAGTGTCTGTTCACAGCAGTGAAGCCCTAACTAAGGCAGATCTGAATTTTTTTAATTTTTTTTTTACTTTCAGTTGTCATGCTTGCAGATAGGAATCGATCATAATTTTCTCCTGAGAGGCTTCATCCATCAGTGTATGGAGGCAGATTCAGAGACCCAAACATCAGGCCAAGATGAGGTTGGGGAGCTTTCTATGGGAGTTTGAGATAGAATTATTTAAGTCATAGGGTTTAAGTACACTACAAGTAGACCTACAACTTTAACTAACTTGAGTCAATTTTGGCTCACAGAGACTGGAATACCAACCAGGGATCATGCACGGTCTGCATTTAGTCCTCCTAATTATTTATTGCAAATGTGCGGCTTTGTATTTTTGTGGTACCCTTAATATATAGAGGGGTTGCTGTCATATTCTCTCTTCCCTGCCACTGCATCTCCTTCCACTAACACGACTGTGTGGTTGGTTGGTCCTTAGTGGGAAAAATGTGCCTAGTATTGATGGGATCAGATGATGCCATATGAAATAGTACAAAAGACAGTCTCACTTTCTCTCAAGAGAAAGGGAGCGGGCCAATTGTGGAAGTAAATAGGAGATGTTGCCACCAGACGCCTTGAGAAGAGCCAAAATTTCAGATAGCTTAATTGTGATGAGCAGGGTCATTTCAGAATAAAGTCCAGAAAAAAGTAATCCCAAGAGAGTGCACATACCTGCTGAAATATGTAAAACATGTGACTAATATTGGACTAGGGAATGTAAATCAAAAACAGATAAAATATGGCAACACTTCACAAAATTACTCACGGGGGGGTGCATTTTGCAGTCTCTAATGCCAGAAATGAACAGTTTTCTTCATCAATACAGTTTAGCATCACTGCTCTGAAAAGAGATGTTGTGAGACCAGGCAACAAGGCTGAGAGGCAAAATCTACAGACAACTGGAAAAAAAAATCGAAAGGTTCCGAAATTGAATATTTTAGCACACTTTGATAGAGCATCAAATCCCCAAACTTAGAATATTAGTAAACAATATTGAAATTGATGAAATGGTCTACACTGGATCAGACATCACCATTATCTCTCCAAAATCTTGGCCTTCAGATTGGCCATTTCAAAAAGTAGTTTCAAGAAGTTGGAACTTTATCCTCAAAAATCAAAGCATTATATGGCATAAATGTACAGGGTCTGAGGGTCAGATAGAAAAATTAAAGTAACATTTGCTGACATAGCCATAAATTTATGGGGAAATGATCCGTTATGAATAGTAGAAAATACAAATTAATATGCCATCAGTCTCAGAAGCTGTCCAAAAAACTGGCCAGGCTCCTAATTAAAAGATCAATTTAGTTAAGGAATGTTATCAAAGACAGTTAAGGACTGTCCAGGCTGACCATAAACAAGACAGGACAAGGGGTGATAAGTGAGGTTTACATTAGGTTAGCCACTGCTTGCTATTAAAACTCTAACAGCTTTATCACTAATTTGGGTAACTGAGTTAAACATTTGGATTGATCAGTAGTCTATGACAAAAGGAAAATTAAATTACAGGTGCTAGAACAGCTAGTCCAAGAGCAGGTGGAGACCCAGTGTAAGAGGAGTCCACTAGCCCTTGGAATTCTCCAGTATTTGTCATTTAAAAAAAAAGTCTGACAAATGTAGGATCTTAATATATCTAAGAACAAATAATAAGAATATTCAGCCAAAAGATCCCTGCAGCCCTGAAACCCACTGTCTTTCTTGTTGTATAAGAAATGACTTATCATAGTGATGATCAAATTTTTTTTCATAATTCCTCACAATGAACATGATAAGAAAAGCTTTGCTTTCTCAATACCTAACTTCAATAGAAGTTGTCCAATAAAAAGATATTGGAGGGGGCACTCAAGCGGCAGGTCCCCCGCAGTCAAGAAAATGCCCAAACCTGAAGGGACTGATCAACAGTTCCCTGCACCAAAATCCTGTGGGAGGGAGAGCTAAACCTTCAGAGGGGCAGACACGCCTGGGAAGTCAAAAGAGACTACACTCTGCCCACATTTCTGACTTCAGAGGAAAACATCTAACGCCATCTGGGACCCCGGTGCATGGGGGGCTCCCGGAAAAGGCTGTGAAGGCCCTCCTGGTTGCCTCCCTCACAGAGAGCTCAAAAGCAGCCCCCCACGAGCAACTTGAGCCAAGGGACCACACGTAAGACCAACATTTCTGCTCCAAGCGACCTGCCTGGTGGACTCAGGACATAGGCCCACAGGAATAGCTGAAGATCAGAAGACAGGAAAGACTACACGCCCGAAAGCAGAACACTCTGTTCCCACAACTGGCTGAAAGAAAACAGGAAAACAGGTCTACAGCACTCCTGACACACAGGCCTATAGGACAGTCTAGCCACTGTCAGAAATAGCAGAACAAGGTAACACCAGAGACAACCTGATGGCGAGAGGCAAGCACAGGAACCCAAGCAACAGAAACCAAGACTACATGGCATCATGAGAGCCCAATTCTCCCACCAAAGCAAACAATGAATATCCAAACACGCCAAAAAAGCAAGGTCTAGATTTAAAATCACATTTGATCATGATGCTGGAGGACTTCAAGAAAGACGTAAAGAACTCCCTTAGAGAAACACAGGAAAACATAAATAAACAAGTAGAAGTCTATAGAGAGGAATCACAAAAAATCCCTGAAAGAATTCCAGGAAAACACAATCAAACAGGTGAAGGAATTAAAAATTGAAATAGAAGCAATAAAGAAAGCACAAAGGGAAACAACCCTGGATATAGAAAACCAACAGAAGAGACAAGCAGCCGCAAATATAAGCATCACCAACAGAAAAAAGAGATAGAAGAGAGAATCTCAGGAGCAGAATATTCCATAGAAATCATCAACAAAATGGTCAAAGATAATGTAAAATGAAAAAAGCTACTGGTCCAAAACATACAGGAAATCCAGGATTCAATGAGAAAATCAAACCTAAGGATAATAGGTATAGAAGAGAGTGAAGACTCCCAGCTCAAAAGGCCAGTAAATATGTCCAACAAAACCATAGAAGAAAACTTCCATAACCTAAAGAAAGAGATGCCCATGAACACACAAGAAGTCTACAGAACTCCAAATAGATTGGACCAGAAAAGAAACTCCTCCCATCACATAATAGTCAAAACACCAAATACACAAAACAAGGAAAGAATATTAAAAGCAGTAAGCGAAAAAGGTCAAGTAACATATAAAGGCAGACCTATCAGAATCACACCAGACTTCTCACCAGAGACTATGAAAGCCAGATGATCCTGGACAGATGTCATGCAGACCCTAAGAGAACCCAAATGCCATCCCATGTTACTGTATCCTGCAAAACCCTCAATTAACATAGATGGAGAAACCAAGATATTCCATGACAAAACCAAATTTACACAATATCTTTCTACAAATCCAGCCCTACAAAGGATAATAAATGGTAAATCTCAACATAAGGAGGAAGCTACACCCTAAGCAAAGCAAGAAACTAAATATTTTGCAACAAAACGAAGAGAAGACAAGCAAAAATGTAATCGCACATCCAAACATGAATATAACAGTAAACAACAACCACTATTCCTTAATATCTCTCAACATCAATGGTCTCAATTCCTCAATAAAAATACACAGACTAACAACCTGGATAGGCAATGAAGACCCAACATTTTGCTGCCTATATTCAACAAAACTTGAAATTCTGGAGGAAATGGACAATTTCCTAGACATATACCATGTACCCAAGTTAAATCAGGAACAAATAAACCATTTAAACAACGCCATACTGCTAAAGAAACAGAAGCTGTCATTAAAAGTCTCCCAACCAAAAAGAGCCCAGGCCCAAATGGATTGGGGCCGGATGTAGATCGCTCCTGAGAGACACAGCCAGAATACAGCAAATACAGAGGCGAATGCCAGCAGCAAACCACTGAACTGAGAATAGGTCCCCCGTTGAAGGAATCAGAGAAAGAACTGGAAGAGCTTGAAGGTGCTCGAGACCCCAAAAGTACAACAATGTCAAGCAACCAGAGCTTCCAGGGACTAAGCCACTACCTAAAGACTATACATGGACTGACCCTGGACTCTGACCCCATAGGTAGCAATGAATATCCTAGTAAGAGCACCAGTGGAAGGGGAAGCCCTGGGTCCTGCTAAGACTGAACCCCCAGTGAACTAGACTATGCGGGGAGGGTGGCAATGGGGGGAGGTTTGGGAGG
The DNA here is from genome assembly GCF_021556685.1 of Rattus norvegicus. Taxonomy (NCBI): domain Eukaryota; kingdom Metazoa; phylum Chordata; class Mammalia; order Rodentia; family Muridae; genus Rattus; species Rattus norvegicus. The sequence continues at coordinate 30,712,484 of NC_141554.1, forward strand.
GGAACACCCACAAGGAAGGGGAGGGGGGAGGGTGATGTTTGTCCGGAAACCGGGAAAGGGAATAACACTTGAAATGTATATAAGAAATACTCAAGTTAATAAAAAAAAAAAAGATATGTCCACAGAAAAACCTGCAAAAAAAAAAAAAATACACAGACTAACAACCTGGATAGGCAATGAAGACCCAACATTTTGCTGCCTATATTCAACAAAACTTGAAATTCTGGAGGAAATGGAAAATTTCCTAGACATATACCATGCACCCAAGTTAAATCGGGAACAAATAAACCATTTAAACAACGCCATACTGCTAAAGAAACAGAAGCTGTCATTAAAAGTCTCCCAACCAAAAAGAGCCCAGGCCCAAATGGATTGAGGGCAGAATTCTATCAGAACTTCATAGAAGACCTCATACCAATACTATCCAAACTATTCCACAAAATTGAAACAGATGGAATTCTGAATTCCAGCGCTATCAAATTCCTTGTACGAAGCCACAATTACTCTTATACCTAAACCATACTTAGACCCAACAAAAAAGAGAACTTCAGACCAATTTCCCTTATGAATATCAATGCAAATATACTCAATAAAACTCTTGCAATCTGAATCCAAGAGCACATCAAAACAATCATCCATCATGATCAAGTAGGCTTCGTTCCAGGGATGTAGGGATGGTTTAATATATGGAAAACCACCTATGTAATCCACTATATAAACAAACTGAAAGATAAAAGCAACATGATCATTTCTTTTTCGTTTTTTCTTATAAGGGCAACATTTAATTGTTGCTGACTTACAAGTTCAGAAGTTCAGTCCATTACCAAGGCAGGAACATGGCAACACCCAGGCAGGCATGGTGCAGGAGGAGCTAAGAGTTCTATCTCTTTATCTGAAGACTGCTAGCAGAATACTGACTTCCAGGCTGCTAGGACAAGGGTCTTAAAGCCCATACCCACTGTGTCAAACTTCCTGCAACAGGGCCACAAATACTCCAACAGGGCCATAACTTCTAATGGTATGACTGAGCATATACAAACCATAACAGAGGTTAAACACAACAAATACTAACAGGCATTTTGCTACATTTCTAAGAGTCCTTAAATCCTGAAACTGTAGATGTTTTTAATCTATATACAAAATTAAATTAAACTTAAGTTTTCACAAATGAAAATAAAACAAGAAAAAATCTTTTTAAATTAGCAAGAAAAGGATACAGCTCTAGAAACAGAAATTTACTAGCACATTAGTAAGTAAGCAATTATAAATATCCTCTAAGGCCAGAGTTAGTATTGAATGTCTTTAATCCCAGAACTCAGAAGGCAGAAGAAAGTCTACCTGAAGGACTTTGGGGCCATTGTGGGCTTTCTGGGCTACTAAACAAGTTCCGTCCACAGATATTTAGAGTCTCTCTCTTTCTCTCTCTCTCTCTCTCTCTCTCTCTCTCTCTCTCTCTCTCTCTCTCTCTCTCCTGTCTCTCCCTCTGTGTGTGTGTGTCTGTCTGTCTGTCTTAAAACAAAACAAAAACTTCCAGCAAATAGTAAGTAATATTCCTAGGCCATGATCTACATATCGATACATTTTATACATCTACAAAGGCCACCTGAGCCTGCTTATGTTAACGATATAGATGTCTACCAAATCTAAGATCTGTCTTTAAGACTTCAGTAATAAAAATGGAGTTAGAGATCCAACTGTAGTTGCTAAAATTACTCACATAAGCTATTGGGCTATGTAACCTAGCATCCCTGGAAAACTCTATATCAGAGCCAAATAATACAGCTGAACTTTTTGAATTGATAAGAACTGGGACTGCACCTTGAGACCAGTAAACACGTGTTATGAATGAATCTGTACAGAATATAAAGAGATGCACTGTAGAGCCAGAATCATGGGCATTTTGCTACATTTCTAAGAGTCCTTAAATACTGAAATTATAGATGTCTTTAATCTATCTGCAAAAGAAAATTAATGCTTAAATTTTCACAAATGAAAATTTCACAAATTCATGCTCTTGGGAAAACAGTTTTCTAATTGATTCTAAAGAGGTTATTAGAACATTGATTGAACACATGGTATCCTGGATGAGACAGAATCAAGTTGTCCTCTGAGAGGATCCACCCAGCAGCAGATTCAGACAGATGCAGACACCCACGGCCAAACAGTGGATGGAGCTTAAGAACTCTTTTTTTTTTCTTTTTTTATTTCCATCTTTTTTAACTTGAGTATTTCTTATTTACATTTCGATTATTATTCTCCTTCCCGGTGTCCGGGCCAACATCCCCCTAACCCCTCCCCCTCCCCTTCTCTATGGGTGTTCCCCTCCCCATCCTCCCCACATTACGGCCCTTCCCCCAACAATCAGGTTCACTAGGAGGTTGAATCTTGGCAGGACCAAGAGCTTCCCCTTCCACTGGTGCTCTTTACTAGGCTTTTCATTGCTACTTATGATGTTGGAGCCCAGGGTCAGTCCATGTATAGTCTTTGGGTGGTGACTTAGTACCGGGAAGCTCTGGTTGGTTGGCACTGTTGTTCATATGGGGTCGTGAGCCCCTTGCAGCTCTTCCAGTCCTTTCTCTGATTCCTTCAACGGGGGTCCCATTCTCAGATCAGTGGTTTGCTGCAGGCATTCGCCTATGTATTTGCTGTATTCTGGCTTTGTCTCACAGGAAAGATCTATATCTGGTTACTGTCAGCCTGCAATTCTTTGCTTCATCTTCTTATCTAATTGGGTGGCTGTATATGTATGGAACACATGTGGGGCGGGCTCTGAATGGGTATTCCTTCTGCCTCTGTTCTAAACTTTTCCTCCCTATTCCCTGTAAATGGTATTCTTGTTCCCCTTTTAAAGAAGGCATGAAGCATTCGCATTTTGGTTATCCTTCTTGAGTTTTGTGTGTTCTGTGCATCTAGGGGAATTCAAGCATTTGGGCTAATAGACACTTATCAATGAGTGCATACCATGTGTGTTTTTCTGTGATTGGGTTACCTCACTAAGGGTGATATTTTCCAGTTCCATGCATTTGCCTATGAATTTCATAAAGTCATTGTTTTTGATAGCTGAGTAATATTCCACGATTTCTGTATCCACTCCTCTGTTGAAGGGCATCTGGGTTCTTTCCATCTTCTGGTTATTAAAAATAAGGCTCTTATGAATGTAGTGGAGCACATGTCTTAGTTTTATGTCAGGGCATCTTTTTAGTATATGCCCAAGAGAGCTATAGCTGGGTCCTCAGGTAGTTCAATGTCCAATTTTCTGAGGAACCTCCAGAATGAATTCCAGAATGATTGTGCCAGTGTGCAATCCCACCAACAATGGAGGAGTGTTCCTCTTTCTCCACATCCTTGTCAGCATTTGCTGTCACCTGAGGTTTTGATCTTAGCCATTCTCACTGGTGTGAGGTGAAATCACAGGGTTGTTTTGATTTGCATTTCCCTTAAGAGTAGAGATGTTAAACTTTTATTAAGTGTTTCTCAGCCATTGGGCATTCCTCAGCTGTGAATTCTTTGTTACGTCTGAAACCAATTTTTTAATAGGGTTATTTGTCTCCCTGCGGTCTAACATTTGAGTGCTTTCTATATTATGGATATGAGACCTCCATCAGTTAGAGGATTGGTAAAGATCTTTTCCCAATTTGTTGGTTGTCCTTTTGTCCTATCAAGAGTGTCCTTTGCCTTACAAAAGCATTGCAGTTTTATGAGATCACATTTGGCAATTCTTGATCTTAGAGCAGAAGCCATTGGTGTTTTGTTCAGGAAATTTTTTTCCAGTGCCCATGTGTTCAAGATGCCTCCCCACTTTTTCTTCTGTTAGTTTGAGTGTATTTGGTTTGATGTGGAGGTCCTTGATCCACTTGGACTTAAGCTTCTACAGGGTGATAAGCATGGATCAATCTGCATTCATCTACTTGCTGACCTCCAGTTGAACCAGCACAGTTTACTGAAAATGCTATCTTTTTTCCATTTGATTTTTTTGGCTCCTTTGTCAAAAATCAAGTGACCATAGGTGTGTGGGTTAATTTCTGGGTATTCAATTCTATTCCACTACTCTGTCTGTCTGTCTCAGTACCAATACCATGCAGTTTTTATCACTATTGCTCTGTAATACTGCTTGAGTTCAAGAATAGTGATTCCCCCGGAAGTCCTGTTATTGTTGAGAATAGTTTCAGCTATCTTGTGTTTTTTTGTTATTCCAGATGAATTTGCAAATTGTTCTGTCTAACATTCTGAAGAATTGGATTGGTATTTTGATGGGGATTGTATTGAATCTGTAGATCGCTTTAGGTAAAATGGCCATTTTTACTATACTAATCCTGCCAATCCATGAGCATGGGAGATCTTTCCATCTTCTGAGGTCTCCTTCAATTTCTTTCTTCAGAGGCTTGAAGTTCTTATCATACCAATCCTTTTCTTCCTAGGTTAAAGTCAGACTGAGATATTTTACATTATTTGGGACTATTATGAAGGGTGTCATTTCCCTAATTTCTTTCTCGGCTTGTTTCTCTTTTATATAGAGGAAGGCTACTGCTTTATTTGAGTTAATTTTATACCCAGTCACGTTGCTAAAGGTGTTTAACAGGTTTAGTAGTTCTCTGGTGGAACTTTTGGCATCACTTGAATATACTAACATACCATCTGCAAATAGTGATATTTTGACTTCTTCTTTTCCAATCTGTATCCCCTTCATCTCCTTTTGTTGTCTGATTGCTCTGGCTAGAACTTCAAGAACTATATTGAATAAGTAGGGAGAGATGGGCAGCCTTGTCTAGTCCCTGATTTTAGTGGGATTGCTTCAAGTTTCTCTCCATCTAGTTTAATGTTAGCTAATGGTTTGCCGTATATGGCTTTTACTATGTTTAGGTATGAGCCTTGAATTCCTATTTTTCCAGGACTTTTGTCATGAAGTGGTGTTAAATTTTGTCAAATGCTTTCTCACCATCTAATGAAATGATCATGTGGTTTTGTTCTTTCACTTTGTTTATATAATAGATTACGTTGATGGTTTTCTGTATATTAAACCATCCACGCATGCCTTGGATGAAGCCTAATTGATCATGGTAGATGATTGTTTTGATGTGCTCCTGGATTCGCTTTGCCAGGATTTTATTGAGTATTTTTGCATTGATATTCATAAGGGAAATTGTTCTGAAGTTCTCTTTCTTTGTTGGGTCTTCGTGTGGTTTAGGTATAAGAGTAATTGGGGCTTCATAGAAGGAATTGGGTAGCACTCCATCTGTTTCAATTTTGTGGAATAGTTTGAATATTGTAGGTATGAGGTATTCTATGAAGGTCTGATAGAATTCTACACTGAACCTATCTGGACCTGGGCTCTTTTTGGTTTGGAAACCTTTAATGACTGCTTCTATTTCTTTCGGAGTTATGGGTTGTATAAATGGTTGTCTGTTCCTGATTTAGCTTCAGTACCTGGTATATGTCTAGGAAATTGTCCACTTCCTGCAGATTTTCACAATTTGTTGAATATAGGCTTTTGAAGTAGGATCTGATGATTTTTTGAATTTCCTCTGAATCTGTAGTTATGTCTCCCTTTTCATTTCTGAATTTGTTAATTTGGACACACTCTCTGTGTCCTCTCATTAGAGTGGCTAAGGGTTTATCTATCTTGTTGATTTTCTCAAAGAACCAAGTTTTGGTTCTGTTGATTCTTTGAAAGGTCCTTTTTGTTTCTACTTGGTTCATTTCAGCTGTAAGTTTGATTATTTCCTGCCTTCTACTCCTCCTGGGTGTATTTGCTTCTTTTTGTTCTAGAGCTTTTAGGTGTGCTGTCAAGCTGCTGATATATGCTCTCTCCTGTTTCTTTCTGCAGGCACTCAGAGCTATGAATTTCCCTCTTAACATAGCTTTCATTGTGTCTCATAAGTTTGGGTATGTTGTACCTTCATTTTCATTAAATTCTAAGAAGTCTTTAATTTCTTTTTTCTTCCTTGACCAGGTTATCATTGAGTAGATCATTGTTCAACTTCTATGTATATGTGGGCGTTCTTCCCTTATTGTTATTGAAGACCAGCTTTAGCCCATGGTGGTCTGATAGGTTGCATGGGATTATTTCTATCTTTCTGTATCTGTTGAGGCCTGTTTTATGACCTATTGTATCGTCAATTTTTAAGAAAGTACCATGAGTGGTGAGAAGAAGGTATATCCTTTTGTTGTAGGATAGACTGCTCTATAAATATCTGTTAAGTCCATTTGGTTCATGACTTCTCATAGTCTGTCTCTGTCTCTGTTTAATTTCTGTTTCCATGATCTGTCCATTGATGAGAGTGCCATGTTGAAATCGCCTACTATTATTGTGTGAGGTGCTATGTGTGCTTTGAGCTTTAGTAAGGTTTCTTTTATGTATGTAGGTGCCCTTCTATTTGGAACATAGATATTTAGGATTGAGAGTTCATCTTGGTGGATTTTTCCTTTGCCAGAATATGAAGTGTCCTTCCTTATCTTTTTTGATGACTTTTGTTGAAAATCAATTTTATTTGATATTAGAATGGCTACTCCAGCTTGCTTCTTCAGACCATTTGCTTGGAAAGTTGTTTTTCAGCCGTTCAATCTGAGGTAGTTTCTGTCTTGGCCTCTGAGGTGTGTTTCCTGTAGGCAGAAGACGGCAAGGTCCTCATTGCCTATCCAGTTTGTTAATCTATGTCTTTTTCTTGGGGAGTTAAGACCATTGATATTGAGAGATATTAAGGAATAGTGATTATTGCTTCTTGTTATATTCATATGTGAATGTGAGATTATGTTTGTGTGCTTTTCTTTTCTTTGTTTTGTTGCCAAGACAATTAGTTTCTTGCTTTTTCTAGGGTGTAGCTTGCTTCCTTATGTTGGGCTTTACTATTTATTATCCTTTGAAGAGATGGATTTGTAGAAAGATATTGTGTAAATTTGGTTTTGTCATGGAATATCTTGGTTTCTCCATCTATGTTAATTTAGAGTTTTGCAGGATACAGTAACCTGGGATGGCATTTGTGTTCTCTTAGGGTCTGTATGACATCTGTCCAGGATCATCTGGCTTTCATAGTCTCTGGGGAGAAGTCTGGTGTGATTCTGATAGGTCTGCCTTTATATGTTACTTGACATTTTTCCCTTACCGCTTTTAAAATTCTTTCTTTGTTTTGTGTATTTGGTGTTTTGACTATTATGTGACAGGAGAATTTTCTTTTCTGGTCCATTCTATTTGGAGTTCTGTAGGCTTCTTGTATGTTCATGGGCATCTCTTTCTTTAGGTTAGGAAAGTTTTCTTCTATGATTTTGTTGAAGATATTTACTGGTCCTTTGAGGTGGGAGTCTTCACTCTCTTCTGTACCTATTATCCTTAGGTTTGATCTTCTCTTTGAATCCTGGATTTCCTGTATGTTTTGGACCAGTAGCTTTTTCCATTTTATATTATCTTTGACAGTTGTTTCAATGAATTCTATGGAATCTACTGCTCCTAAGATTCTCTCTTCTATCTCTTTTTTCTGTTGGTGATGCTTGTATCTGCAGCTCCTTGTCTCTTCCTTTGGTTTTCTATATCCAGGGTTGTCTCCCTTTGTGCTCTCTTTATTGCTTCTATTTCCATTTTTAATTCCTTCACCTGTTTGATTGTGTTTTCCTGGAATTCTTTCAGGATTTTTTGTGATTCTTCTCTATAGACTTCTACTTGTTTATTTATGTTTTCCTGTGTTTCTCTAAGGGAGTTCTTCATGTCTTTCTTGAAGTCCTCCAGCTTCATGATCAAATGTGATTTTAAATCTAGACCTTGCTTTTCTGATGTGTGTGGATATTCATTGTTTGCTTTGGTGGGAGAATTGGGCTCTCATGATGCCATGTAGTCTTGGTTTCTGTTTCTTGAGTTCCTGCACTTGCCTTTTGCCATCAGGTTGTCTCTGGTGTTACCTTGTTCTGCTATTTCTGACAGTGGCTAGACCTTCCTATAGGCCTGTGTGTCAGGAGTGCTGTAGACCTGTTTTCCTGTTTTTTTTCAGCCATTTGTGGGAACAGAGTGTTCTGCTTCCAGGAGCGTAGTCTTTCCTTCCTACTGGTCTTCAGCTGTTCCTGTGGGACTGTGTCCTGAGTCCACCAGGCAGGTCGCTTGGAGCAGAAAAGTTGGTCTTACCTGTGGTCCCTTGGCTCAAGTTGCTCATGGGGGGCTGCTTTTGAGCTCTCTGTGAGGGCAGCCACCAGGAGGGCCTTCACAGCCTTTTCCTGGATCCCCCATGCACCGTGGTCCCAGATGGCATTAGGTGTTTTCCTCTGAAGTCAGAAATGTGGGCAGAGTGTAGCCCCTTCTGGCTTCCCAAGTGTGTCTGCCCCTCTGAATATTTAGCTCTCCCTCCCACAGGATTTGGGTGAAGAGAACTTTTGTTCGGTCCCTTCAGGTCCAGGCGGTGTCTGGGCTGCGGGGCCACAAATAAATCCTTATAATATTGCAAAGCTTCTTTAAAGCGAAACGCTTAATCTTTAGGACATAATAGATGGGGAAAATGTTTTTACCAATCCTATATCTGATAATGAACTAATATTAAATATATAAAAAGCACTGAAGAAGTTAGATTCCATAGAATCAAATAGCCCTACTAAAATGGGGAACATTGATAAACAAAAAATTCTCAACTTAGGAGTATCACATGGCTGAGAAGCACCTAAAGAAAATTACAATATCCATAGTCATTAGAAAAATGCAAATCAAAACAACCCTGAGATACCACCACCTCCCAAGGGTCAGAATGGCTAAGATAAAAATCTCAGGTTACCACAGATACTGGCAAAGATGTAGAGAAAGAGGAACACTCCTTGATTATTGATGGGATTGCAAGCTGGCACAACCAGTCTAAATCATTCTGGAGGTTCCTCAGAAAACTGTCCTTAGTACTACCTGAGGACCCAGCTATAATACTCCTGGGCATATACCCAAAATGTGCTCGAACATATAACTATGTCACATATTCCACTTTGTTCACAGCAGTCTTATTTATAATAGCCAGAAGGTGGAAAGAACCCAAATGTCCCTCAAAAGAGAAATGGATACCGGAAATGTGGTACATACACAAAATGGATTACTAGGCAAATGAATTGAATTAGAAAATATCATCCTGAGTGAGGTAACCCAATCATAGAAAAACACATGTGGTATGCACTGATAAATGGATATTAACCAAAAAGCTCAGACTACCAAATATACAATCCACAGACCAAGATAAGCTCAAGAAGAATCACAACCAGAGTTTAGATGCTTATGCCCTTTTTAGAAGGCTTAACAAAAAAAATCATAGGAGGAAATACGGGGACAAAGTTTGGAGCACTGACTGAAGGAAAGGCCATCCAGAGACTGCCCAAACTGGGTATCCAGCCCATTCACATACAGCCACCAAACCTTGACAATACTGCTGATGCCAAAAGTCCCTGCTGACAGGAGCCTGATATAGCTGTCTTCTGAGAGGCTTTGCCAAAGCATGACAAATACAGAGGCATATGATTGCAGCCATCCATTTAACTGAGAATGTGGTTCCCACTGGAAGAGTTAAAGAAAAGACTGAAGGAGATGAAGGGGTTTGTAACCCCAGAAGAACAACACTATCTAGTAACTAGGGCTCCCAAGCAGTACACCACCATCCAAAGAGTACCCATGGACATACCCATGCTTCCACCTGGATATGTAGCAGAGGATGGCCTTGTTTGGCACCAATTGGAGAAAAAGCCCTTGTTCCTGCCAAGGTGCCCCCCCCCCATTGTAAGGGAATTTCTGTCACGGCAGGAGTAGCTGGACTGATGTGGGAACACACTCAAAGAAGAAGGGGGTGGGGGATGAGTTTGTGGGTTTATGGACAGGAAACCAGGAAAGGGTATAACTTTTGAAATGTCAATAAAAATATCCAATAAAAGGAGAAAAAATAAACGAGAAGGGGATTATTAAATGTGCCAAACAACCCAAACAAATATAAGCCTCTAATCTTGTCTCCTTCAGTACAAAAGAAACTACTGTATGGTAGTTTTATTCAACCAAAATCATTTGCAACATGCATAGATCATTCCACCCAACTTCTTTGCCTCTTGATAAACCTATATCACTTATAGAAATTCATGCTCCAAGATTATTGTCACTATTCCCACAATTTTAACAGGGATGGGCTAGAATATTTTATATGTAAGAGGCTTAGCTTGATCATCTGCTAATATTATTCCCTTGGTAATAGAACGTTCAGATAGCAGTTGTAATGCACAAATGATTGCCTTTGGATCACTTGCTTGTTTTATGCTTTGATTGAAACAGAAGTACAATGCATTGTAACCATATTATAACGAGCACTCCAGTGAGCACAAAGGCAAGATCAGAGTTCAGGAAGTGGTTTGATGACAAACAAGGCAAAGTTAATGAGACGATTTATAATCCTGGATGAAACAGACTTGGAGACATTTTAATGAGATTATATTTAGGCTAGGTTAAAAGGTGTAAAGATCTATGATAAATATGGATATCGTGGATGTAGAGCAGTGATTCTGATGCTTTGTTTTAATCAGAAATCTGTGTATCTTGATGCTGAACGTCCTTGCTCCCAATTGATTTTTTATCTTTATTAAAGATGCTGTTGGGCAATGGCTGGAAAGAAGAGTAGAGGTTTCTAAGTTCCTAGAGGCCAAGATAGAGGAGAGGCCAAGAGGAGAATTACTTAGGAGATATACTTAGGAGATAGAGACAAATCAGATTCAGAGGTGTAGGGGAGATCTTCCAAAATGTAAACAGAGAAGGAAAATGACCCATAAAAGGAAGACTAAAACTGTCTTGGGCAGCAAAACCATTGAGCTTCATAAATGTTAAGTAAGCAACTAAGATGATGGAAGCTTTATAGGTGTTGAGCTAGTATTAAAGGTAACTGGGCAACTAAGTTGAGAGAATATTTATAGGTGTTGTGCTAGGAGCAAAGGTAAGGGCATTATAGCTGTGGGAGGCATAGAAGAGCCCAGCCACCATGTGAATAAGGCATATTAAAATTAGGTAATGTGTGTATATGTGTCCTTCAACTGTGGATCTGAGATAGCTCTTGGGAAGCTCTGCACCTGTGACCAAGTGAGATCACAAACTGGAACAACCAAAATTCTACTCACAACAACATATACTTCCATGTGAAGTAGTGTCCAACTATAAATCAGTTTAATTAGCCATACTGGAAAGAGTCTTTAATGCCAGGAAAATGAGAGAAATGAGATATGGGGGCTGCTATTGGCAGTAAAAAGAGTCAAGAACTCTATGGAGAAAGGGGATGTCATTCATGTTCTATGCTGACAAAATGTGTCTGAATTGTGCCTGTATCCTGAAAATATAACTAATCTAATACTTAAATATGTACACTGATATTTTAGTGACAGAAATGTCAAAGTAGGATAGAATTCATGCTGTGGCATAGAAAATGTTCAGAACTCTGGATCCACACTCTAGGGGAAAGACCAGCAATTAATTGAGTTGCAAACTCAAAGTCCCTTTCAAACAGAAACTCCAACCTAGGCTCTGCTAAAGGAGTCCCTTGCTTCTGGAATTTAGTCTCCTAAGGAAGTCCTTCCTGTGGTATGCATACAGTGGTTGCCATCCATCAACAAAGGCTGCAAAGAAATTATTAACCTCACTGGTTATTGGTGTCCCAAACGCTGAGATTATTACTGATGCTCTACTGTGCTTGCAGAAAGAAGTGAGGCATGGCTGTTCTCTGAGACTCTCCACAAGAAGATGACTGATACAGATGCAGATACTTAGATAAGAGCTTTGCTTTGAGGTTGTTGATCCCTATTGAAGACATTGAAGACTTAGGGGAAAGATTGGAGGAGCTGAATGGGATAGCAACCCATTAGAAAGACCAATGTTGTCAACTAACCTGGACACATTGGAGCTCTCAGAGAATAAGGCACTAACCAAAGAGCATACACAGGCTGTTTTGATGTCCCTTACACATATGTGGCTGAGGCCTGCGCTGTCTAGTCACCGTGGGAGAAGATATGCCTATCCCAGTAGAGGCTTGATGCCACAGGAATGCAGGGTGTGCAAGAGAGGTAGAATCCTCACAGAGGCAAAGAGACGTGGAGATGGTTAATTGACTCTAGGTGGGTTTCTGTGATGAGGGATGACAAAAATTAATTTTGTAATGATCAAAAAAGAAAAGGAAAGAAGTATATATCAATTCATTGTATTTTCAATGCATTAAAGCGGTTAGGTTTTACATAATTAAGATAAAAATATCTATTTGAACAATAAAAACAAGAAATGCATTTGACATTCCCATTGAAAGCAAGCAGATAAAGATAATGAGCTTCTATTCATGCCCTTTATATTAGCTGCTAGTACCAGGTCTGCTCCAGATTAATGGTGGATAGTCTCATCTCAGAAGATCTATATCAAAGGCATACCTTCTCACATGGAATAAGGGGAATAGAATTATGTCATTGGACTTAAAATGATTTTATTTTTAAAAAATCCTCAGAGGCTTAATTAGTCATGTGTGTCTTAGTTACTTCAAGATATGGTCAAGGGAACAACTAAAGATAGTCTTCACGGAGTTCTAATAAGTCACAGAGGATATTTGATGTATTACTTAAGAAGAAACTAATTATAAAGGCTACTTTGGGGCATTTTATTCCTACCCATTGAAAACTAGTCATTGCTCAGAAATCATCTAGAAGTAGTAGTAATGGAAACATAAGAATGTGTACAGTTTCTTAACCATCAAGAAACTGGAGGCCCCAGGGAGTGGGGAGGTCTAGTGGAGGGGTGCCATCATCCCTGTGGAGACTGAGGAGAAATATATAGGATGTTTAACAGTCAAAGGGTGGGCTAGGCATGGGATAAAATCCGTAGTGTAAATTTTTTTTAATTAAAAAGTATAAAAAGTGAAATCTTGATAATTTGGCCTTAGAGTTGGGTCCATTATCTTAGTTCTCCAGGAAAGCAAGAGAAATAGTGAAGGATCTATGTGACCAGAACAATCTTGGCACACTGAAGCTATTATAGAGCTCAACAACAAGGAACAGTGATAGAATTTTGTGTCTACATACATTAGGAACATCACAGTTAGAATTAATTATGAAATAAGCTACCATTAGAGCAGGACATGAGCTTGATTGTTCATTTGTGAGGGAAAACAGGGCAGGAATCAAATAAGAAATCTAGAGGCAGGAACAGAAGTGCATACCATTAAGGAGTCCTACAAAATGATTTGTACTCCAATATTATTTTGGCTAGCCTTCTTGAACAACACTGAACCACATATGAAAACATGGCAACACCCACACATGATTGCAAATTACCATAAGAGGAAGAGCTTTTTGGAAAGCTGAACAACAAGATCAAATGGGTAAGCTGTGAATCAACACATATTGGGAACATCACTGTTGATTTTGAATCTGTGAAAACTTACCATAGAAAGCAGGGTATGAGCACTATTTTCCATCAGTAAGAGAACAGAGATCAGCAATCTAGGAAGAAACCCAGAGGAAAGAACTAAAGTAGATAACACTAAGAAATACTACATAATTCTTTACACTTCATAGGTACCTTGAATTGCATATTTTCAAAATCGAGAACTACCTCCTGAAGCTTAAAAACAACTACAGAGGGCTCCACACTTCTTTAAGAAAATATACAAAGAACTCAAGAACTTAGACTGCAGGGAGACAAATAACCCTATTAAAAATGGGGTTCAGACCTAGTAAACGTGATTGTTGGGTAGAGGGTGGTAATGGGGGGAGGATGGAGATGGGAAGCTTATATAGAAGGGGAGGGGGAGTGCTTAGGGGGATGTTGGCCTTGAAACCGGGAAGGGGAATAACAATCGAAATGTAAATAAGAAATACTCAAGTTAATAAAGATTTTAAAAAATTGGGTTCAGAGCTAAACAAAGAATTCAGAGCTGAGGAATGCCGAATGGCTGAGAAACACCTAAAGAAATGTTCAGCATCTTTGGTCATAAGGGAAATGCAAATCAAAACAACACTGAAATTCCACCTCACACCAGTCAGAATGGCTAAGATCAAAAACTCAGGTGACAGCAGATGCTGGCAAGGATGTGAAGAAATAGGAACACTCCCCCATTGTTGGTGGGATTGCACACTGGTACAACCATTCTGGAAATCAGTCTGGAGATTCCTCAGAAAATTGGACATTGAACTACCTGAGGGCCCAGCTATACCTCTCTTGGGCATATACCCAAAATATGCTTCAACCTATAACAAAGACGTGCTCCAGTATGTTCATAGCAACCTTATTTATAATAGCCAGAAGCTGGAAAGAACCCAGATGCCCTTCCACAGAGGAATGGATACAGAAAAATGTGGTGCATCTACACAATGGAACACTACTCAGCTATCAAAAACAATGACTTTATGAAATTGATAGGCAAATGGATGGAACTGGAAAATATTCTGAGTGAGGTAACCCAATCACAGAAAAACACACATGGTATGCACTCATTGATAAGTGGCTATTAGCCCAAATGCTCGAATTACCCTAGAAGCACAGAACACATAAAACTCAAGAAGGATCACCAAAATGCGAATGCTTCACTCTTTCTTTAAAAGGGGAACAAGAATACCCTTGGCAGGGAATAGGAGGCAAAGTTTAGAACAGAGGCAGAAAGAATACCCATTCAGAGCCTGCCCCACATGTGGCCCATACATATACAGCCACCAAACTAGATAACATGGATGAAGCAAAGAAGTGCAGGCTGACAGGAACCGGATGTCTCCTGAGAGGCATGCCCAGAATATGGCAAATGCATAAGTGAATGCCAGCAACAAACCACTGAGCTGAGAACAGGACCCCCATTGATGGAATCGGAGAAAGGACTGAAAGAGCTTGAGGGGGCTTGAGACCCCATATGAACAACAATGCCAACCAACCAGAGCTTCCAGGGACTAAGCCACTACCCAAACACTATACATGGACTGACCCTGGGCTCCAACTGCATAGATGGCAATGAAGAGCTTAGTGAGAGCACCGGTGGTGGGGAAACCCTTGGTCCTGCCAAGACTGAACCTCCAGTGAATGTGATTGTTGGGGGGAGGGCGGTAATGGGGGAAGTATGAGGAGAGGAACTCCCATAGAGAAGGGGAGAGGGAGGGGTTAGGGACATGTTGGCCCGGAAACTGGGAAAGGGAATAACAATCGAAATGTAAGTAAGAAATACCCAAGTTAATAAAGATGGGGGGAAAAAAGAATCCCTACTCTCATGGGAGCTTTTAAAAGATTTCTCTACAGACCATTTCATGGAGGAATGTTATCAATTAGGTTTCCTTATTCTCAGATGACTCAAAAGGTAACCCAAAACAAACCATTATGGTGAAGCTTCACCACACCTGGTACAAAAAATTGACTTTATGGTCCATATGGTACTGAATCTGATGAAACAATGATGTAATATTACAGTGTTAATAGAATCATGACAAGCACTCTGAGATACTCAAAGCCAGGTGAAGTGTATCAGATTTGGAAGTCTAGCAAATATTTCTACAGAAGCATGGTTTACAATTATGCACAAGGCAGAACTGATTTTTTTGTCTGAGAGTACTAGCAGGGAAGACCTGTGCTGGTGCTTTGTTACCTGGTGGGGGCCTGGGAATAACACATGGCACTGGAGGTCAAGTTTTGGATATGCCAGCTTAGGAAACCAATTTCAAATCTATACATATTTACATATACTTGTTCTCATGAATGCTAATATTATGAACTCACTACTGGAGGAACACAACTTCAACTTGGGTTTGTTCTGGGTACCTAGAATCAAGCATAGTGTTCACCTTCGTGGGAATAACAAAGATGTGCATATCTCATCATGCATATCAGAAACACATCCTGTCCGTCAGAAACAGGATTGGGAGTACATAGTTGGCAAATGAAACTCAGAACTAGACAACCAATGGAGGGATTTAAATACAGAAGCTGCATGATAGACCTAGGCCTGGGTTTTGTGCAAGATATGAACATGAGAGATTCAAGGAATCTATTCAGGGAGATATGTTGAGTAAAGTCTGTATATAGATGTAGGTTGTAGTAAGTGTGGGGTGGAATGGGCACCCTGCTTGTACAGAATATCAACATATACATACATAGAGTATAGGATCTGTTTGACCAGAACTATGCTGGCACAGTGACTATGGCACTGGAAGGGGACTTTCTGGACAGCTTACCGACAATGGACAATGATAGAGTTGTAAGTTGGGAACAACACAGTGGGTCTGACTTCTGGGTAATTTATCAAAGCAAGTAGGAAACTGTACTGTTCATCATTCAGAGAACACAGGTCAGGTCAATAATTAAGGACAAAACCTACAGGTAAGAACTGAGGCAGATAACACTAAGGAATACTGGGTAATGCTTTGTCCTCAATACATAACTCGGCTTGCCTTCATTTACAACCATGTACTGCTTTGTCCTCAATACATAACTTGGCTTGTCTTCATTTACAACCATGTACCTCTTTGTAAAACTTAGCATCACCTACATAGAGATTGCCAGGATTTTATAGAAAACATTTCATAGAGGAATGTTCTCAATTGAGGCTCCTTCTTCTCAGATGACTCTAGGTCTTACCATGTTAACACAACACAGCCACTGTAGTGAGACTCTATCACACCTGGTAGAAGAATGTGGCAGCAAAGTCCATGTAGTACTGAACTGATGAAAAAATGATGCAAGCTTGACAGGATTAATAGAATCCTGACAGTCTGAGAACCTCAAAGCCTTGCAATGTGTTTCAGAACTGAAGTCCAGATAAAGTGTCTATGGAAGCATACTTTGCAAGTGTGCACAGAGCACCATTGGATTTGTATTTGAAATACTAAAGAGGAAAGCCCAGTGCAGGTGCTGTGTGATCTCAGGGAGGGCTGGGAATATGATCTGGCACAGGAGGACAAGGTTGAGTCTTACGCACAAAGGACATCCATGTTTGCTCTGCATCCACTTAGCTAGACAACCTAAAGTCGAGAGTACGATTCTACAATCACTACTGGGAGTACTCACCAGGAAATTGGGTGTAGTGTTGGCTATCAGGAGCCAATCATCAAATAGTGAGGAGGTACTGAAATGCAGAGGTCTGTAGATCTCATCGTGCAAACCTGTTATGTGCTGTGTGCATCAGAAAGAGGAAAGGTTTGCAGACATGAAAAAGAGAGTTGGGGAATAGAGTACAAGCAAAGGAAGTTACATGGGGAAGGCTGAATGAGGGGGCCTAAGCCTGGGATTCTGGGAATAGTATAGATATGAGAAATGCACAAGTGCTATTAAGGAAAAGTTGCTGAGCAAAGACTATACCCAGACATAGGCCTTAGAGTGTGGGGTAGAATAGGGACCTTGGTTCTTCAAGAATTAACACAGATATTGCAATATCCTGTCACAGTGTTAATGACACTGGAAGGGGAGCTTCTGGAGAGTTCACCAAGAGGCAGTGAACTTTATGCCTTCAATTATTTAGAACACAACAGTTGAGCTTCACTTTGGGAAAACTTACCATAGTAAGCTGGGCAGGAGATTCACTTAGCATCACTGAGAGAGCACACTTCAGGAAACAAGGAAGAAATCTAGAGGCAAGAACTGAAGAGATATCACTAAGGAATATGACATAGGACTTTGCACTCCATAGGTAATACACTTGCCTTATTGTACTACCCAAACCGACTTTCAAAGATGAGAAACAATCACAAAGTTCTCCATACTTCCATACTTATCATTATTCAATGAAGATCCCAATGAGCATTTATATAGTCCATTTCATTAATGAATGTTCTCAATTTAGGTTCCTTCTTCTCACATTACTTTAGATTGTTTCAAGTTAATACTACACAAAACCATCATGGTGAATCTCTATCACATCTGACTGCAGATGTGACAATATGGTACACATGGTACTGAGTATGATGAAAATTGATGCAAGATTACTGATTTTTTAGAATCCTAAAGGACAGCTTGAAAGCCTTTACGACTCAGCAATGTCGGAACTGAAATCCTTCAAAAAGGGCTAGAGTTGCCTGTTCATGACTATGGGAAGAAATATTGTATTCTGGAGTCCACCATTATGTTGGAGATGCCAGAGACATGAGTCATATGTCATGAAAAGCTACATATTTCCCTGATCCCTGAAATTAATACTTTAGAATTTGATACATCTTGTGCGTAATAACAATTATGAACAATCTTAGAATTTTGAAGTGGCCTCCAACCTATGAAGAGACATGCTGGAATATTGTACCTGAAAGAGGATATGTTGGGATTTTTGAAAGGGGTCATTCAGTAATAGTTGATGTCAAGCATAATGACGTTAGTTTGAACTCAGTGACATAGATAGTGAAATATGAAAATTAACTTTGACAAGCTTTCCTCTGGTACATGTTATTTGGGTGAAGAAAGCATAATGAAAATGTATGGACATTTGTGATATTCACAACCAGGGGAATATAAAAAGGCTGCTGTCATCTGGTAGAGACAGGATATAGATTGTACTAGCATCCTCAGTGCACAGAATTGCCTTCCTCCAAGAAAATAGCACACACCACTGGCAGTCTCATGGCTAAGACATCGAACAGTTCAATTCAGAGATATAAGGACTTAAGTGTCTCTATTCAAAGAGTTGGTGACTTTTATCTGTTGAAGTGTCAACTTATGTATAAACCTTCTTTCACTTTGGGTTTGTGATGTTTCTGACACTTGTAGTTTCCTTCTAATATTGCCTGTTACTTGTTTTTAGCAGTATCTGAACACATGATCATGGCCTGCAGAATTTATGATGTGAAAACAAAGAAAAGGACACATTTGATATGTATTCGCACATTTGATATTACTGACCCTCCAATGAAATCCATACAATCATTATGCTCTATTTATAGATAGGAAAACAACAGAGGGAATAATTCATATACTCAGTTTCAGAAAATTTCAAGTATATAAAACACAGTGCACTCTCTATAGCCCTCAAACGTATGCTTACAGCAGTTATGATTTTCAGAAAGATTTACTCACATGGAATGTGATGGCAGTCAGCAATCTCCACTGTCAGCCCTGGCTGGCAATGATGAGACCATCATACAACCCAAAACCAAAAAGAAATGTCATTATTAGCTGCCCAGAGGAGGCAACAAGTTCCCACAGTCACCTCTGGCCAATGTCCCCTTGTGTACGTGCCACAGTCCCTGTAAAAAGCTAACGGTTTTCTTCCCACCCCTTCTTTCCTACTTTCACAGGCAGACTTTTGCATCTCCCTCACTCCTCCCCTTTAATAAACCTTCTTGTGACACTTGTCAGAACTTGCCAACTAGTTTCATCAGAATATATGTGAAAAAATGTGTAATCATATATCAGTGGTCTTTGACTTTCCATTTCCTGTGAAATTGAAAGTGATTAATTAATAAATACTACATGGAAAACATCAAGTATTGCTTATGTCTTTTCTGAAAAGATGAAATGTTAATGACTGCAAAGTTAAGAGATGTGACTCTCAAAATTCCTATGTTTCCAGAGCTATCAAACTGAATGAAAGTTTAGGAGCAAAGAACCAGTGTCAAGACATAACAGACCAGAACATGTAATGCCCTTTTGATTTGTAAAAGTGCCTAAAAAGTAAGTTAATATTGAAAGGATGCACCAAACACTCATTGTAAGGCCATTTTGTAGGGCCATAAAAAGCAAAAATTTAAAAATAGAAAATAAAATAAAATACTATGTTATTTAATAGAATGAAAGAATATATTTCCCTCTAAAAGGAAGTGAGTTGACTGGATATTTGGGGGTTATCTGACTCTCAAGCACAGATATCTCTTAATCACAGATGTACATTAGATAGTGACAGCATAATTGTTGAGACACTGGAGGATTTTGTTTTGGTTACTATGATGAATATTCCTGTTTGTCAACTTGAATACATATGGAATTAACAACAATTTTGAAATGGAGGGTACACCTGTGATCCAGATCATGAGACTGAAAGGCACAGTCTTCTGACCTGGATCTTGACGTTGGATGACACATGCTTTTGATCCAGATCTTGAGGCATAGTGACCATGAAAAGCTGAGAATCAAAACACTTAGTACATACTATTAGTTTCAGGAAACTGAGGCAAACAGATCTCTAAGTTGAAGGCTAGCCTGGC
The DNA here is from genome assembly GCF_021556685.1 of Rattus norvegicus. Lineage (NCBI taxonomy): Eukaryota > Metazoa > Chordata > Mammalia > Rodentia > Muridae > Rattus > Rattus norvegicus. The sequence continues at coordinate 30,732,593 of NC_141554.1, forward strand.
ACAGAGCAAGTTCCAAATCCAGGAAGTTGTTACAGACCTTTAATTTGGGCCATATCTTCTGATGTAGGCTTACATATGCACAGTCTTCTATGCTTGCTTACACTTAATTACTAGGACATCTGTTGGAACCTACATCTTTGGAATTCCAGATTCTTCTGACTGTTATCGCATGTCAAAATGGAACAAACTGTAATTATCACACAGAAATCCTCCCTTGAGGAAATGCATCCATGAGGCCCAGCTCTAACGCATTTTTTCTATTAGTGATCAAGAGTGGGAGGTACCATTTTTGGTGGAGCAATTCTTTGGCTGGTAGTCCTGGGTTCTATAAGAAAGCAAGCTGATCAAGCTGGAGGAAGCAAGCCAATAAGTGACATTCCTCCATGTCATTTGTATCAGCTCCTTCTTCCTTGCCTGCTTGACTTCCAGTCCTAGCTTCCATTGGTGATGAACAGCAATGTGGAAATACAGGCTGAATAAACCCTTTCTTCCCAAACTTGCTTTTTGGTCATGATGTTTGTGCAGCAATAGAAACCCTGAATAACACAATTGGCTACCCACTGACTGACCCAATTTGGAATACATCTCTTGGGTGGATAACAATCTTTGACACTATTATTGTTGCTATATTGTGCCTGTAGACAGGAGCCTAGCATGGCTGTCCTTTGAGAGGCTCTACCAGCAGCTGACTGAGACAGATGCAGACACATAGAGCCAACCTTTGACCTGAGTTCTAGGACCCCTGTGGAAGAGTTAGGGAAAGGACCAAAAGATCTGAAGGAGATGGAAACTCTATATGAAGACCAACAGTGTCATCTATCCTGGGCCCTTGGGAACTCCCAGCGATGAGCCACCAGTCAAAAAGCAAACACTGGCTGAACTGAGACCCCTGGTAAATATGTAGCAGAAGGATGCTTTGTTTGGACTTGGTGGGAAAATATGTTCCCAGTCATGTAGAGACTTGATGGCCTAGGGAAGGGGAATGTGGCAGATAGGGGAGTATTCTTTCAGAGGGATTGGGGAGGGGGCAAAAATCTATGAAGTGGTTCAGGAAGGGAGCAGCCTGTGGTGTTGTAAATACATAAATTATTTAATTAAAAATATAAAAACAAAGTTGTGCTATGCAAGTATGGTTTGGCTTCTTTGTTCTCCTTAAGTCTGTAGCACAGCTGTCCAGGACATTGTTGCATTTATAATCTCCACTGAGAAGTCAGGTATAGTTCTAATAGGTCTGCCTTTATATGCTACTTGGTTTTTCCTATTGTACCTTTTAAGGTTCTATCTTTTCTACATGTTTACTGTTTATTATGTGGCAGAGGAACTTTTCTGGCTCAATATATTTGATGTTCTATATGGTTCTCGTACTTTCATATGCATCTCCTTTAGGTGGGGATATCTTCTTCTATCATTTTGTTGAAAATATTTTCTGTGTCTTTGAGTTAGGATTCTTCCCCTTCTGTGTTTTCCCAGTCCTGGATATTCTTGGTTTGTTTTCTTTATTGTTTCATTATTTATTCTATTTCTACATTCAGCTTTTGCACAATTTCTTTGTTTGTTTCACCTGTTTAATTGATTTTCCTATGTATCTTTAAGGGATTTATTTGTTTATTCTTTAAAGACCTCTAGCTTTTGAATTGTACTTTCCTCTGTTTATTTAAGGGATTTATTCATTTCCTCTTTAAAGGTTTCTGTTATCTTTATAAGATTGGATTTATGCTTATGTTCCTGTGCTTCAGTTGTGTTAGGTTAGTTGCAGTAGTAGAGTAGCTGTGCTCTGAAGGGGTCATATTTCCCTTGGGTTTGCTGACTTTTGTTTTTTTCAAGGACCATAAGCCATCTGAATAGCATTGGTCATTAGTTGTTCCTGTGGTAGTAATGGGTAGGAAGGAGAGATAACCTTGATGGTTCTTGTGTGGCAGGTCTCTGATGGGTATCTTTGTGTTCTGTATGTTTCTGTATGTGCACACCTATGTAATTCAGGATTCCCAGGTCTGCATGTTCCAGGAAGTTTCAGGTATCATGAAGGTGGGCAGAAAATTGGTGGGAGAATGGAGATCTGTGTGGGCTAGCAGGCTGTTCAGAACAGCTTGGCATGTCCTACAAGACTCAATTGCATGACTTTGTAAATTCTGACTGATTATTTTCTCCTGGTAAGCAATGTTGACCTATCAGGGTTGAAGGGCAAGGCCCTCCATTATTCAGAGAGCTAGATCAGTAGGGTATTCAGAGCTCTGGGTCAGACTTCTGCTAGGCTTTCAACATAGAGTGTGGGCAGAAGCACATTGAGCCAAGTATCTCTCAAGACCACCAAGGAAGTAACAAAAGCATAACTCCTAGTTCTGGGACACAATGTCCTAATCATGCAAAGGTGAGAGGACTACTGCTAAGTTCTCTTCTTTTCTCAAGCACGTTCCTTTCCCTAGGATGCCTGGCCTGGCATGGGTGCCTTCCTCAACTGACACATTTCCCTCATAATGTCCCTATCATATGCTTGCCTTTCTCTTAGCAATGACCTTCTATCCTCAGCTATGATAGTAGTTTAAAAAGACTTACAAGAGGCCCCACTGTGCACAGGAATTCCAAAAGAAAATTTCTCCTCCAGAAAGACTCTGAAAAATCACCTGAGAATCTGAGGAAAGGCTTCAGTGCATCATGGACATCTGATCAACATTGAGCTCAGTAGCAATGATCCAGAGTCAGAGGAGCAGGCTGTGGAAAGTGCCAGGGTTTCCACCACTGACTTGATGAGCTCTGAAGCTCAGCAATATCAAGACCTTCCTGCTCCACAGGAATCCTCCTGAATCCTGTCAGGTAATGGACACTTATTGAGTATACCACCAAGAACTTTTGTGGTACACATAATAAAATTAGCCAAGAGATCAAAGCAGCAGAAGAAGGCCAAATGTAGGTCGAAGCTTCCAAAGAGGTATCATTCCTCTCACTCTTCTCGTAGCATAAATATAAAGGTGAGAGGTCCCATGCTAAACTCATTCCCTCCATAATGCAGCCATCCCTTCCCCTAAGACTTTCTCAGGTCTGCTATAAACGTCTCTATAAGCTTCACATCTACCTTTGCCCCTTCTCATGAATCTCTATCAACATTCTATCTTTTGCCCAAACAAGTGCCCTTGTGACTTTAGTATGTAGTCCTTTCAGATAACAAGTAAGGGAGAGCAATCTCTTCATCCATCGAGGAAGACAAAGATCCAGAGGCCTGTCCATACTAGAATTCAGGAGAGCCAAGCCAGAGCCACCAGAGCCAACTGACTCTAGCATATCTCGTTCATGAGCAAATGAATGAAAATGACAACCGCTCAGCACCAGTGGCAGCGGAGGCAGTTCCAACATGCGCCAATATTGCTACAGTTCCTATCGAAGACAGGGACACTCCTAGACCCCGAGTGGGTTCAAAGACCTAAGTAACATCAGTGACCGGGTCTGGAAACTGAGCCACATCAGCATGTCAAGTCTACGTTTCACCACGTACTAGTTTGTATGATGGTGATAATAAAATCAATCATGTGTGAAAATATATATGTCACTCTCAGTCTCTGATTGTGTAGGATGAAAGGGACTGAGGGAGGGAGACTGGGAAGATGATGAGAAGAAACATCAGTTTCTAGAAGGTTGGGAGCATGATGAACAATCCCCTGATAGGCAGACAAGGAAGGGTCCAAATTGAGGTAGGGAAAACCCAGGGTATTCCTAAATGTCATTGGCTAGAGCTGCTGTATATTTTCAGGGTATTACATTGATATGAACAGAGCTGTGAGTGCCAATTCCAGCCCTAAATTAGGCAACACATCAATTTTAGGACCCTTAACCTCCTTGTGGTGTTTTTCTACAGTCTTCATTATTATTTCATTTACCAAGACCCTCAGAAGGGCCTATGATTTTAAACCATCAAAATGCACAGTGTATATGAATGGGAAGTAATCTTGACTGGAAGCTGCAAATGCAGCACAGATTTAGCCTACCTCTTTGGAAATTGGGGGAGGAGTAGGACAGTGAGGAGTGGTCTGCCACCCACTACTGCTTACAAAGCAGGAAGAAATATCTACAGCTTATTTTTGCAACCACATAGGAAGAACATCAACCAAACAGACCCCAACCGAACTCCCAAGGACTAAACAACCAACCAAAGGGTACACATAGAGTGACCCATAGCTCTAGCCATATGTAGCAGAAGATGGTATTGTTAAACATCAATAGGAGGAAAAACCTTTAGTTCTGAGAAGGCTTGTTTCCACAGTGTGGGGGAATGAGAAGGCATTGAATTGGAAGTGGGTATATCTGAGTGGGAGCATCCTCATAGAAGCAGGGGTAGGGGATAGGGGCTTGGAGAGGTTGAAAGGGGATAATATTTGAAATGTAAATACATAATAACCAAAAAAGTAACATTAAGAAAAGAAAGAACAAAAAGAAGGTTTAAAAAAGAGAAATATGATTTTGTGTCCAGGCTCACCTACTTGCTAAATGTGCAATATTGTGCAAATCATATATATATATATATATATATATATATATATATATATATATACACATACACATACACACACACACACACACATATATATATATATATATATATATATATATATATATATATATATATATATATATAGAGAGAGAGAGAGAGAGAGAGAGAGAGAGAGAGAGAGAGTCTCTGTAAGCTATGGCTTGCTCATCTATAAAATACTAGAATGTATCCAGCTATACCAACCTGGTGAACACAGCAAGAATACTGTACTATACAAATGTAACTGCAGCACAGAAAGTACATACTGAATCCATGTACTTATCTTGCTTGGCTCACAGATTTCCTACATTTACTAGCTTTTTTGTAGGTAGGTTCCATACATGCTAATTTTAATCTATGATACATGAACAAAAATTGATGTTCACAAACTCTGTTGCAATCCTTTATGGTATCTCTCTCTTACCTAGGAATGGAGATGACTTAGGATGACCTTGGAATCTATCTATTGAAGACAGAAGATTTGCTGTAAGCTTAGACCTCTAAAGGGGAAGATGTCCCAGTGGTATGTTTCCCTGCCCAGTTTTGAGGTGTGAGCCTGTGGTACTGCATCAGTTCTTCCTCGATAATCAGTTTAGTAGAGAAAACTGTCTACCCAGAATGAGGAGCTTTCACCACTGCAAAGTCTTATATGGCTGGACCGTGGTGTGAGAAAGGCAGCTGTACCAACTCAGAAACGCTAGTCAAATATACAAGAGTTCTGTGAGCCATCTTACATCATAGTTCTAGGTTGCAATGAGCCACAACAGGAATATTTATACCATAAAAATTGGAGACACCATTTCAGGATTTTCTCTTTGTTGGTGGTGGGATTGCCACATTGAAATGTTTATTCATATCACTGTCAAGGTATGAGTGGTTTTCTTCTTTGCCTCAGCTGGAAACGTAAATGAACCTTTTATATTTGTGTGACCCAAAAAGATTTAGAGCTATGGACCAAGTTCAAGATTGAAGGAACTAAAATGAGATGTTAATATGTGGTAGCTTATATCAAAGGTTGGATGGAACATAAGGTAAGGAGGAAATGCGAACCATTTTATTTCTGCCCTTTTGGGGGATATATTTTTTGTGTCTTGAATTTTAGAGAATTTCAATTCTCCAATTTTCTTCATCTCTTTTACTGCTTGTCGCTTGTCCATCTTCAAGTAGTTATTATACTCCCTGTTGACAGGCACCAAGGAAATGTCTTATTCTCTTTGTGATCCTGTGCCAGAGGCTAGGGCTAGTACAGAGGAGGAAATGGTCCCATCTAGACTTTCTCAGCAGTAAACTCTGAGACAAACATTCATGTAAAAGCTATTCATGTGGAATGTGATGCCAGAATATGAGAAAGTGGGGAAGAAGTGAGACAGGGAGAGGAAAACAGCCTATGAACTAGAGTAGGACCCAGAACATTGTTGCTGTGCATAGCTGGAGGAACCAGAAAAAAGGTATAGAACACATATTAGCCTATTACCTCTTTTCATACACTGTTTAGTATAGTATCATATGCCTCAAATTCCATATTCTACTGAGAAAACCTAATTGTATTTTTACTTTCATTATCTAGCCCCCAAAAGACTCTGATCTGGCAAGACTCTAGCTTTAGCAAAGGTGAGCTGACCCCTTTATTCTGACCTCTTTTTTTTCTCCATCTTTATAAAATTGGGTATTTCTTACTTACATTTCAATTGTTATTACCTTTCCCAGTTTCAAGGCCAACATCCCCCTAACCCCTCCCCCTCACATTCTGACCTCCTGATCAAGACTTTTCATGTGCTCCCTTAGTAGCCATTCATTGTGACTCATTACATTTTCATCCCGACTTCTGAATACATGTTTTTCTCAGTATTGATACACATCAATTAAATAACAGTGTTGTGGCTTTTATAACTTATATAATATAACTTTATGCAATATGACTATGACTGTCTTAGATTAAATGTACCTTTTGTTTGAATTTTTCTCTTTCATAGAATGCCACTGTGCCCATTCTGACATCTGACATCTCAAACTCTATGGTAACAATTAAATTTGTCTTGTTTTAAGCTATTCTACTTGTAATAATTTGCCACAGCAGCATTATGGAATAAGTACATGTCCAGTATTTTAAAATTATGTATGTTTGTCCTGCCTTTTTGAGGATCCAGTGTAATCGCAATATTTAGCTATCTTTGTTCATCTCGTTTCAGAAGGGATCTTTGTGCATTATGTATAAGAAAGTCACTTCTGGGTTGACTGCTCTCTGAAGCTTGGTCTCATTAATCAGTTGGTGGCTTCTTAGGGCAGACTCTGACCTTACACATAGCCATGTGCATAGTAGAGTATTGTTCGAGGGAAATATCCTGTTGCTGGCACCTGCTGATTGTGGTCCAGTTATCTCAGCATTAAGTGCTGCTTTTGTTCATCTTCATTCTTATTTGTGGATAATCTTTAATCCAGATGATTTAAAATTCAGTTCTCTCTTTGAGCACGTTATTTTGTAGTATTGGAAATATTAAGATTTTGTGTTTTACTCTGGTGCCTTCAAACCATCAGTAACATTCATGTACTTACCAAATTGATTATCTAGCTCAAAATTATTCTCTCAGAAAAATATTTCTTGAATAATTTCCTATGGCAGTTAAGCTCTAGACCAAGCAGTTTTTAAGTTCATTGAGGAGTATCCGCACTTGGAGGTGATTGCACCACAGCTCCCTCTTCTTATATATGAGGGTGTGAGAGTCAGAGATATTATATAGAAGGTAACATGGCAGAGCTCTATTGTGAAAGCACAAAACAGAAAACATTACTCCCAAGCCACACTTCTAACTAGTGATGATATTGCTATGGTCTTTCTGAAAATGACTCAAGTTTATTATCAGAATTAGTGTTAAAGGTAGAAAGAATCTGGCTTTCCTCGGCAGTGGAGAATGCCAAGATTCAGGAGATAAAATGAAGATCAACCCCTATGTTAACTGTTGCATTTCCTCTTAGACACAAGCTTTTGATGGGGTGGTTGTCTGTCTGCTGTCTGACTGTGTGACTGTCTGTCTGTGCATCTTTGTCTATATCTGTTTGGCTGTCTCTGTCTCTATCTTTAAGTCCCTCTGTCTCTACCTCTGTCTCACCATTTTTGTCTTACTGTGTCTGTGTCTTGTTTGTCTTTGTTACTCTGTAAATCTGTCTGTCTCTATCTTTAAGTCTGTCTGTTTTGTCTACCTTAAGTCTTCGGCTCTGTCTGTGTCTACCTCTCTGTCTACACGTCTGTTGATCTCTTTCTCTTTGTATGTCTGTTTCTGTCTGCAAGTCTGTTTGTCTGCCTGTAAGTCTGTCTTTCTTTGCCTGTTCCTGTCTATCTCTGCTCGTATGTCTGTCTGCATCAGTCTACTTCTGCAATTCAGTCTGTCTCTGTCTGTCTTTCTGTAAGTTTGTCTGTAAATCTTTGTCCCTTGGTCAGTAAGCCTCTGTATATCTTTGTCTCTCTCTCTCTCTCTCTCTCTCTCTCTCTCTCTCTCTCTCTCTCTCTCTCTCTCTCTGTCTATCTGTAATCTGTCTGTCTCTCTGCACATATGCCTGTTTCTATAAATCTCTGTCTGTTTTTGTCTATCTGTAAGTCTGTCTGTGTCTGTATATTTGTGTCTTTGTCTGCAAGTAGGATTATCTTTATCTCTGTTATTCTGTTTCTGTGTGTAACTCTGTCTTTGTCTCTCTATCTCTATCTCTACATCAGTAAGTCTGTCTGTCTCTGTCTCTAAGTTTCTGTATGTCTGTCTCAGTCTCTCACTGAATGATGTCTGTTACTCTCTGCCTTTCTGTCTGTAAGTCTGTCTCAGTCTGTAAGTTTGTCTCTGTGTCTCTGTCTGCAAGTCTATCTGTCCAGAAGTCTGTCTATATATAAGCCTGTCATTCTCTATCTTCTCCTCTGTCTGAAAGCCTATTTGTTTTTGACTGCTTCTCTGTGTCTGTGTCTCTGTAAGCCTATTTATATCTCTGTAAGTTTGTTTGACTCTGTAAGTCTGTCTATAACTGTCTGTCTATAAGTCTGTCTGTTGGTCACTATCTGCCTCTCTGGCTGAAAGTCTTCTGTTTCTGTTTGCCTCTTTATCTGTAACTCTGACTTTTTATCTGTCTTTTTCTGTTGGTAAGTCTTGCTCCCTGTAAGTTTGTTAAAGTTTGTAACTGTTGGTCTGTCTGTCTGTCCATCTGTCTCTGTAAGTCTGTTTGTAACCATCTCTCTATCTATATATCTGTCTTTCTGCTGGTCACTATCTGTCCCTCTGTCTGAAAGTCTGTCTGTTGCTGCCTGCCTCTCTGTAAGTTTGTTTTTGTCTGCCTTTCTATCTGTAAGTCTGTTTATCTCTTTTTCCATGTAACTCTGTTTCTTTGGAAGTTTGTCTGTCTCTGTTGACTATCTTTCAACGTAAATCTGTCTGTAACTGACTGTCTCTGTAAGTCTGTTAGTTTGTTTATATGCCTGGTGGTCTGCTGGTTACTACATGACCCACACTGTAAGTCTGTTCGTATGTCTATCTCTGTCTGACTCTCTGCAAGTCTGTCTGTTTGTCTGTCTACTTCTCTGCATGTAAGCCTTTTTGTCTCTGTCAGTTTGTCTGTAACTGTCTGTCTGTCTGTAAGTCTGCATGTAACTGCCTATTTGTTTCTGTAAATCCGTTTGTAACATTTTTTTCTGTCTATCTGCTGGTCACTACCTGTCCCTCTGACTGCAAGTCTGTTTGTCTGTCTTTGCCTCTCTGCAAGTCTGTTTGACTGTCTGTCTGCTTCTCTGTATGTATGTTTGCCTATCTCTGTAAGTTTGTCTGTCTCTGTAAGTCTGTCTGTCACTCTCTCTCTGTTTCTCTGTCTCTCTGTCTGTCTCTGTCTCTCCCTCTGTCTCTCTCTGTCTCTCTCTGTCTCTCTCTCTGTCTCTCTCTGTCTCTCTCTGTCTCTGTCTCTCTCTGTCTCTCTCTCTCTCTTTCTCTCTCTCTCTCTCTCTCTCTCTCTCTCTCTCTCTCTCTCTCTCTCTCTGTGTGTGTATGACCCCCTCTCTCTGATGGTCCTAGGTTTCTTTCTTTTCCCAGGACCCTGAAAATTACCTTCACCTTGAAAAGAGGCAAAGATAACATATCTCTTTGATTTCTAATGATCCAAATGGATTAAAAGAAATTCCTGCTTATATTTAGTGGATTAGAGGTATGATCTCATCAATGAAAAAGACAATAGATTTTTCTGTGTTCCTGCTTCCCCACTTTAGTTCTACTTTGAATTTGCCTTTATGACACGGTCTTACTCTACTGCTTAGATGATCTGATGACTGGAGAATTTTCACAGACATCCGAAGGGCCTTCTTTTTAGGTTAGAGAGCATAATGACAACACAGCATTAAAAAAACCTGGGACCATCTTTATTCTTAAGGGGCATTTGTAAGTATCAGGGAACAGTTTCGATTGTCACTCTGGAGCAGGATGCTATTGGCATCTTAATGTGTGATTCATTGGTCTCTTGATATTGCTGAATTTGTAAGGGGATCAAAGTTGAGTCCTTTTTGTGACCCTCTCTTAGACTCTGGCAGCTATAAGAAGACTTTTTATCTATTATGTGGCATATGAAACACCACTCTGAATATTCATGTCTTCTCCTGTTTTGTATCTCAAATCCCCTCGTGATTCTTGTACAAAGCCATCTGTCACTAAACCTAAGACCCTCACTCAGTCCAGAATAAGCACATTCCAAGATCCTTAATTTGCTAACATCTGCTGACAAATGCTATTTCCTAATAAGATCACACACACACACACAGTTCTTTGAGGTTGGGACTTAGACTGATCTTTTGAGAGGTCATTGCCAAATTCCTATACAAGAAGAGGGAAGAAATACAAGAACCATTATTCTGTGCCCAGTGCAACTACATAGCAAAGAGACTGGAAAACTGTTCTGCTCTGAGAAATTTGACTGCATTCAAGAAAGCCTGTCTCAAAGCATCAAGATGTTCAGCCAGCTCTGGCAACAGTGTGGCCTAATTGGAAGCAATCTTGATGGCTGGGATTTGCTGCCTCCAGATTCTGGAGTCTTTTCCAATGTGTCCAGGCTGTTTGTGCCCAGTAGGTGGCATTCACATTCCCCATATAACTAAGCCTGTTAGGGAGCATTAATATTCCCTGTATAACAGAGCTTGATGTGCAGATGACACAATGTCTCAGAAGTGTATGTGTCTGGTCTATGTGTATGATCTAAAACTTGTTTCACTCTTTTGAATGCAGGTTAAATCAGAGCTCCCTCTGATTTCTTGATACAGACTCTCATTTCCCTTTCCCCAAGTTTCCCAGTCCTAACGGTTAATCTATTAGTGTATTATAGACATTTTAGTCCCAAAATTTAATATAAAATGACAGACAATAATTATTTGGCATTTTTCTTGCCCAAAGGCAACACAGAGGAAGTTGTGTGGTTTATTGAGGGGAAGAAGTCTTGTTCCAGTCTGCCTCATTTCTCTAGGATGGCTGGTCATAAGACTTATATAGACTTCCTCAGAATTTAATGTGCCCATATGGCTGGGTACTGGCTCCAGAAGGAATGACAGGTGGTGAATGGGGTTGCGAGGACCTAACCTAGATAAGTTTTACTCTTCCTCGTTAGCACCCAGTAACATTCAACTTGGGCGAATAGCCAGAAGGAATCCTAGATTGCTTGGTGTCCAGAAGTTGACAATATAGATGGCCTAAATGTATTCAGGGTTAACAATACCCACTAGTCTGTGAAGCAGGGCCTTGGAGTAGAGGAGAATGAAGGGATGGAGGGCAATGTCCTGATTTTTCTTCTAGACTACAGTGCCAGCCTGTTGCATCAGCATCTTTAGGTTACAAAAACAAATGCTGTGGGTTGCATTTTGCCTATAGTCCATAGTTTGTCAGACTCTATTGAGCTACATCTAAAGCCCCCTGTCTATGATATTTTAAAACTAACACATCAAGTTTCAGAAATAGGTATTTCTCACCATTTCTCTGAAAATTGATAGGTAGGCCAAAGAGATACCTCAAAGCAGGGAGTGAAGTGAGTGCTCTAGCCCATTTTCTGTTGAAGTTTCATTCCTGTCCTCCATGTACACTGTCAAGCATCTTGCCAGAGTACAAAATCCTGCAAAACTACTTTATAAAAGAACAGATTCTATTTATTTTTGGTGATAAAAATAGTTTCATTTGGGCAAACTTGTGTTTTGACAATGAAGAAAAAGGAGGTTATTTTGTCTTTTTAAAAGACCCGCCCCCTTAAAAGGAAAATTATATGAGCTTAAGGTCCACAACTATAAAAGTAAAAAGTAAGTCTTAAGATTCACAGACTAAGAGCTAAAAGAGGCCTGGGTGAGCCCAGGCACGCCCAGGCCCTGTGGGGCCTGCCCCACCATTAAGACTAACAGACCATAAAGATAAGGAAAAAGGAATGCAGGAACCAGCCCGAGTTATCAGTGCTGACTCATAGGCCATCTGGCAGGAAGGGATAAGCCCCTAGCCCCTGACATTCCAGATGCCCCAGCCTGCACGTACTCTTTTGCTGCGTAACCATGCATCCGCGCCTCATTTGAATCCACCAATCAAGTCCCTGTAACCATGCATCTGCTTCTGTATGCCTGCTTCTGCTCCCCAGAACCTTATAAAAACCCATCCCCAGTCTTGCTGGGCACACCAGTCCTTCCAAGGTGACTGAGACGCCCGCAGGTACCTGTGTATCCGGACAATAAACCCTCTTGCTGATTGCATCCGGTGGTCTCGGCCTGGTCATTGGGCTTGGGGATCTCCTTCCCGAAGGAAGATTCTCTCTGAGGGTCTTTCATTTTGTTATATAATCCTCTTAGACAAATATTACAAGCAGTATGGTGAACTCCAACATTGTAAGTTTTGAGTGTAAGGAACTGGGTACTGCACAAGACAGCCATCTGGTGTTTGCAATCCACACATGTTGGGTAAGACAAAATGTCATGCTAGTCAAACTCGAAAAAAATAAAAAAAAAACTGTCTTTTCTCACATTAGGAACCTCTCTGTCTGCCAGCAAGTGCTCCTTTCTGGTTTAGAAATGCCATTGAAAACCTCCTAAAAAAGAAGGTGTTACCTCCTGCTTCATTTTGATGATCTTGTATTATTTATCTACTCCTTCAGATAACAGCTTGCCTGTTTGCTCCAAGGCAGATTGTAAAATGTGTGCCCTAGACCCCTTTCATTTTGGGTGTGACTGCAAAGCCAAGGGGATCTTTCCAGAGTCCTTTGACGTTTTTTCTTACTGTCTTCTGTTTATTTGTTATTTTGTATGCTTTCACATGTACATGCATCAGTGTACTTTGCTCATATTCACCCCTGTCATGACCTTGAATTACTGAACTGTGAATAACTTTCCTAACTTCTGCTCTGCAACTGAGTCTTTAGCCATCAGAAAACAGATGGGTTTTAATTGAAACATAGTAAACTTAAGATAATAGAAAGCTCTAAGTCTTGGAAGAGGACAGAAGATGTTTTTGTTTTCAGATTTTCAAAGCCACATTCTTACCCTTTTCCGCATCAGCCTTTAGGATCTGATTGTCACTTATGAGAAATTTCTCAAGGGGGACCTCCATGCTCAAAGACAGGACTAGACATGCTAGAATGGCATACTTGCATCTGAGGCTTGGATTCTTGTCAATGCCCAGATTGATGGAGTAAGAAGGTCAAGTTATAGGGTATAGGATAGACTTGGTCACTTCCTGGGTCCTTCTTCATTTAGAGTAGACATTGCTCTTTGACTGCTAAATATTTTTGTGGACCTTGGCAACAAACTCTAGGTAAAGTCCCAATGATCAGCATCTGCCTCCCTCACAGACACCCACTGAGCTCTAGCTTTGCATTTTGATATTGCTATCTCTTTTCAATCTGGCCTAACCCTGAATTTTTTTAAAAGTGTTTTTAATCGAAATATAATTGCATCATTTCTTCCATCAATTTTCTCACTTAAGCCTCTCCTAACTACCCTACATGCCACCCTCAAGTCAATATCTTGTGATTCTTTATTGATGTTACACAAATATGCATGTGTGCATATATGTGCATGGATGAATATATATTCACAATTGGCTGAATTCTTTTTTGATGTCTGTATAATCAGGCTGACCCCTCTGCACTGGACAACTAACAAAGGGGTTTATCTCTGGGAGAGGCAATATCCTCTGTTCATCAGTCTTTAGTTAACTATAGTTCTTTGTCTAGTGTAGGACCCTATGAAATTTTTCTCCTTCCATATTAACATGTCCATTGATAACACTCTTGCTGAGATCTAGGAAAAACTGTTTCATAGCAGACTTCCTGTATTCTGGCTTTTATAATTTCTCAGCTCTATCTTTCTCAGTGTCCCTTGATGCAAAAGCTGTGACGTAGATGATATATTGGGGCTGGAATCCTCAAAGTCTGTTGATCTCTGCATTATTTCCTGTTGTGTTTTGTTTATTTGTTTGTTTGTGGTGGTCTCCATTTTTCACAAAAAAGCTTCTTTGATGAGGGGTAGTAGCTACATTTATATATCTCTGAACATAAACTTAAGATTCAGTTGGTAGGTAGAAGGGAATTATACTGGTCTAGAAAAATTAGCCTAGAACTCTTGATTAACATCTTATTTAGATGTAGTTGAAGGTTGTGCAATCATTGAAATTTTAATGTACTGCCTAAAAGAGATACCATTCAGATAAGAGAACACTGCCAAGTGGAGATGAGTGTCATTCATACTTTTGAAGGAGACAGATGAAGAGTAGTGAGTGAGATCATTTCCTCTTACTGGGGCTGACAATGAGAGGGCAGAAACATATGGAAGATAGAATTAATGTGAGGGAAAGATGGAAAAAATAAGGCTGTGTCAGTGAATTATTTTTTGGTCTCAAATCTCAAACATCCAACTCAAGCTAGCTTTATCTAAACATGCAACACAAAAGTAAGAAAAAATTTTATGACATTATTATCCCAAGGAAATAGTAATCTTGGGAAGGTTATTACTGGAGTAGTTGGATGTAAGAATTGAAATTGTGCTACTAGTTATAGGGTTACGTTTCACCCATTCAGGAGATTGTGACAAATGTGTATCTGTAGATAGTGTATTTGGGAGCAACACTTTGAAGAGAACTAAGAGATGAGTGGCTTGATGACTTCTCTGGCACCATGGGAAACTGTAGCTTGAGGCTGAGAGGATCTTATAGAATGTAAGTTTTCCATTTTTTCTTTCCAAGAGACAAAATAAGATGAAGCATTGATTTTTTTTTCTGATTCTGTCCCTCAGTCATCAAATATGTTCCTATTTTGTTGACATGTTCACATTTATGGGTTGTGCACTTGAGTATTAAGGTAGTTACTCCTGTGTCTCTCAAATTTGAAGCCTCAGGGAAGTGGGGAAAGTTTTATTTTGCTATTATTTTTATTTGTATAAATATTTGCTTGCATGCATGTCTGTATGAAACACATGTGGTTGGTGCCTGAGGGGGCAAGAAGAATGTTGGGTCTCATGGAAATGGAGTTACAGACAGTGGTGAACTGTCACCTGGCTATTGGAAATTGAACCTGTATCCTCACTGAGCATCCAGTGATTATCATCATAATCACTGAGCCATCTCTTTATCCAGGATAGTCTCACCTTTTGATATAAGGTCATTCTCTTTTGAGGGTGTTTCCTGATCAAGGAATGATTAAAGGCCCTGGATATTTATGTTCAACACAGATCTGCTCTAAGGTCAGTCTATGCTCTGATATATTCTCATAATCCTGATGATCTCTCTCTCTCTCTCTCTCTCTCTCTCTCTCTCTCTCTCTCTCTCTCTCTCTGTCTCTGACACATTCCACCACAATGCATACATTCTACTGACCCTACTAGCACATATAAAGTTGTGAAAGAATCAAAGTGTTTTTTGTTTTCCTCTTTGATCCTGAGGATAAAATACTTGAAAGAAATTTCCCCCATTTTCTAGGAAGGCCTATATAAACCTACACTGGCTGCTTCTAATCCTAGAGGGTTTGGCCTTGTTAGAGAACTTTAATATTAAATGTGTAAGTTCTCTAGATGAACTTCCAGTTGTCTTTGGTTAATAGGCACAATACAGAATTTGAGAAATAGGAGAGTAAGAAGCATTCTTAACTTTGAGTTGAGTGGTAATATTTATGAGACTATTCTGTTTCATATGTCTCTAAATCACCTGGTTTCTACATCATTGGCTTTATGTTTACAAACTAGGAGTGAATTTTATGAAAAGGGTACCACATAAAGTTATAGTCTATAGACAGCTATCATAAGCCAGCCAAATAGAATACATAAATTTTAAGTTACATGGTATGAAAAGTCAGAAAGTGTTAGTCAACCATCCCATTATATCCTATCCATGAATAACACAGAACAAATGTGTAAGCGTTGACTTTGTGCCACACACTCAAAAGTTTTCCGTTGTCCTGATCTTCAGTTACATGAGGTTGGCTTAGAAATGGGAAGGCTAGATGATAGAAAATTAGAATCACAGCTGATAGATGATCCCAATGGCTACTCAAGTTCATGATGACTTTGAATAGATAGTACAAGACTCATCTCATATTAATAAGCATGGTGCTCATATTTGCCAGAGTCAATGTTTATCTCTCTCAGTTAAATGGTATCATCTTTTTCTCTTATTATACATGTTTTGTTAATCACGTGAATCAATATCAGCCTATTTCTTATGAAATAGCCTGTTGTGGGGAATGGAGAAGAGGTTCAGTGGCTCTCAACACCCAAAAGATACTTAAAACTATCCCTAAATCCAGTTTCAGGAGATATGATACCCTTTTCTGGTCTTTGTAGGTAACAGGCCTACTATATATGTTGTACATATGTACATTTTTAAAGCCTTTGTTCCTATGATGCCATCAAATTTTAATAACATTTTAAACATTAAGTTTTCTTTTTGAACATCTACCAGTGAGATTTTTCTTCTGTATTTCAAATGTTTGAGCTGGGCATGGCTGTTCTGAGATGGAGGGCTAGAAAAATGGAGGCATATCTGTCATTGTAGTAGTTTGAATAAGAATGGCTTCCATAGGCTTATATTTTTGAATGCTTAGTCATTAGGGAGTAACACTATTTGAAAAAGATCAGAAGATGTGGCTTTGTTTGAAGAAGTATTTCACTGGGAGGTAGGATTTGCCAGACCCAGTTCTCACTCTCTGCCTGTGGATCAGGATATAACCCTCAGATACTTCTCCAGCACCATATATGCCTGTGTACTACCATTAACCCTGCAATGATGGTAATAGACTAAT
The DNA here is from genome assembly GCF_021556685.1 of Rattus norvegicus. NCBI lineage: Eukaryota > Metazoa > Chordata > Mammalia > Rodentia > Muridae > Rattus > Rattus norvegicus. The sequence continues at coordinate 30,749,373 of NC_141554.1, forward strand.
CCTCTGAAACTGTAAGTAAGCCCAAATTAAATTCTTTCTTTTATAAGAGTTACCTCAGTCATGGTGTCTCTTTAGACCAATAGAACAGTAAGTAGGATGGTCATCAAGCTTTAAAACAATGACTATTTTTTCAAAAGGAGCATAAGTGATTAGAAGGATAACATAAGCTTATGATTCACTATGCTTACTGAAAGCACAAAAGGCCAAGTTTTCACTCTTCTCCTTTGTAATAACATAGCAATTCAAAATTTTGGAACACAGGGATCTTTGTTTCAATAATTTTATATTTCATCTCAGGTTTCCCTCTGTAGCATGTCTAAATTATACTTTGGGTTAAAATAAGAATCTTGTAGCATCTTGCAATAATGATAACAATATCAATTTAGGTATTTTTTTCTTGCTAGATGTGCTGACACTTTACCGGTTAGCCTATGTGCCTGACAATCCTATTAGCCAATGGTTTTCCAGAGCAGCCCTGTGCCCATATTTTGGGATATATCCTACATTCTTTCATCACTCATTTATGCATCTATTCCTGAGTTATTAAATTCATCCATGATATAAAAATATTTTTGGGAATCTTTCAGCAAGTAATATTATTTACCTTATAAGGCAAACTTACAATATGCTCCCCTGTATTCCGCAGATACTTTTAGAATGGTGTACAGGAGATCTACTAAGTTCTGTTAAATTGATTGTGCATGAAAATGGCATATATTACTTATGGACCAACTATGTAAAGAGCTACTGTGTCTCTTCCAGTCCTCTCTTTCCACCCATCACAATCTGGGAATTTACATCTTGAGAGGGCAGCAGCACCAGAGGGAAGAAATTTGGATTTCCATAGTCACCAAGGAGAGATGAACTCTTGCGAACTTGTATGAGACTTTTTGCAACTAAGAAGTAAACTAATGTTTAAGCCTTTGAGACCTTTATAACAGAAACATACCTTATGTCAAGTAGACTAAATGTTATTTCCATGTTCTTGTAAAAATATACAGTCTTCTCTATGAACTAATTGCAAATATATTGAAGACATGGATATCCCATATCTAAACATCTGTGCTGGTAGAAAAAGTGAGGTAGAGAAAGATTTTTTTTCTTCCATTTTTATTAAATTGGATATTTCTTATTTACATTTCAAATGTTATTCCCTTTTCTGGTCTCCTATCCATCAACCCCCAACCCCTTCTCTTCCCCTTCCATATAGGTGTTCCCCTCCCCATCCACCTCCCATTATCCCCTCCAACAATCCCCCACAGTGGGGGTCCAACCTTTGCTGGACCAAGGGCTTTCCCTTCCACTGGTGCCCCAACAAGGCTATTCACTGATTCTAATTATCCTCCATTAACTTAGATGCAAACTAACAACAGATAAACAAGTATACTTCCATGTTTTCTGCTTAAAACTTCTACACTTCTAAACTGTATATTTTTCTAGAAATGAGAAAATTTGTCATGCAGAATTATGGAATATCCTATTTTTAGAAATGTTTAAAATAGGCCTATGAATTAGTAGTGGTGAATAAAATTGAGAATTGTATTCAGTGGGGAGGAAATGACGATTCTATGGAAAATATTACATTTCAATAAGTTTTCTATACTTTTTTATTCTTGTATTCCTTTTCCTCTACCACATTATCTTCTTTCTCATCCCTTCCCCTTTCTTCTTTGCTTTTCTTATTCTTCATCTTCAACAGGTTCTCAATATGTAGACATGGCTGGCCTTAAATTTGTGACTTTCCTGCCTCAGTTTCTAGAGTGCTGGTATTATAGATATATGCTTTTCCATTTGGCTCATTCTTTCATCTTCTGAAATGTATTTTCAGTTACTAGGCAACATATATTTTATCTAACAGGCAAACTACACACACACACACACACACACACACACACACACACACATCATACAGGGTAGTGAGATATTTTGAAGATAACAAATCAGTAATCAAGGAAGAAACCAGAAATATGACTTTTTATTTTTTCAGCTCATTATATTTTAAACAATTTTATTTGACACAGGGAAATGAAACAGGATTTACATCCAGTTTTTCTCAAATCTTTCTGATGGTAAGGCCTTTAATTTTTTCATAGGATTCTGCTCAGGCATTTCTTCAAAACTGTATCATGCATCCACTTCTCCCATTCCTGGCATCAGGAATTAATAAATACAACTGAAGCAACTGTTTGATATGAGAATGTCTTTATATTTATATATGGTAGGAGTAGATAAATGGAAAATTTTGACTAATAACAACCATTTTCTTTCTTTCTAAGCTCATAAATGGTTTGATCACATTTCCCAGAGTCCTTTATAGTTATGTATGGAATGTAATATACAACATCTCTAGGCCTGGCTCATCTACAGTCTCTATTCAATATGTATTTTGCTTTGTTTTCCTTCCCCTTCCTTGATGAATGGCCTATTGCAGAGCATCTAGTGGAAAAGGCTGCCAGGGTTTTAGTGGAGTTTAGACAAAAGGATCCTGGGTCCCTAAATGACTGTATGGAGCAGAGCATACCTGTTAACCTGTGTGATTAATACAATGAGAAATATATAAACATATTTTACAGTGTAAACACTGACATTTGGGAGTTATTTTCCATAGCCATCAACAGATGCTGCCTAATATAGATGTTTTAAATAGCAGCAGGCAGTTCTTTTGGAATTGTACATGGTAGGAAAAAGTTCCCCAGATGCGGATAAGCACCTCCGTTAAAGCAGCTCAAGGGTTTGATTACTAGTACAGGTTGTTGACTTTGTGAAGAATTTCTAGTTGCTCCCTTACCAAAGAAGTCTTATTGCCTCATTACTGTAAGCATGACAACAAAACTTCAAAAAACATTTCATTTGTTCCTTAAGAATATATTGCATTTTGTTCAAACCCACCCCCATACTCTCTATTTTCAACTCTTCTCAAGCAACCCCTCCCTACTTAATGACTTTTACATTTTTATAACTCCAGTTAGTGATTTCTGTATGCACAAGAGTACAAGATCTTTCAGTAGAACATAAACAATGTAACAGAGGACACACTCATGAAGAAAGACGATACTCTCCCTCTTCCTTCAGGTAACAACTACCAATAACTCCTTAGACAGAGGGGTTTCCTTATGTGAACCCCTCATTAATACCATGCTCAAAATTTTATATATTTGATATAATATGTCACATGGCATTTAAATTGTTATTATTAATATAATCCAACTACCTTTGGTAAAGTAAAATTTAATCCATGTTAGGAAGCAGAATGGGTAGTATCCAAAAATGATCAATCTTCAGTTCTTCTCTTCTATGTACATGCACATTGCTCCACTCATCATAGGTGGAATGCATTCCTGCCCCAGTCCCTTATTGCTTTCTGTGTTCAGTACATGACAGAAAATACATTTTGGCTGTTCTAGGTTTAGTTAGTAATGTGAATAATTGCTTACTTGGCATTGTCTCTCTTAGAATCTGACTGGAATTTAGGAATTCTGGAGCATGGATATGCTCTCTTATATGCTACATGAGGAGAGAATTTGCCTCAGCTATGCCTTTCTGCCATTATACTTTCTGTTACAATGTTTCAGAAGCAAAGGAACCAGTCACCTATGGACTAAAACCTCTGCAACTCTGAGCGGAATATGTCAACTCTTGCAAATGATGCTTGGGGTCAACATTTAAGAATTATGATGGCTGTAGCTTCAGGATTGAGTTCAAAGTTACTGATGTATAAAGATGTACAAAAACCTACCAAAGAATGCTTAATGTAGCTTGTTCTGTTGAGTGTCAAGAAAGGAAGATGAAACACAAATATTCCAGGGAGGTTGTTAAGCCATATTCTTAGAGAAACTTTTATGTTAATCGTTCTGCATGCAACAAATAATATACAGAAAACAGAAAGCCAGAGAAGAGGTTAAGGTTCTTAAAGAAATTTGAAGATGTGGTTGAGTAGATTTATGCCTGAGTGTAAAAGTTAGATTAACTCCTTCTACTTTTACCACTGTTTCAATTTTCTTTTTATTCTAATTTTTGAAAAAAAATTGCATTGGATATTTTATGTATTTACATTTCAAATGTTATTCCCTTTCTCTCTCCCTCATCCACCAATCCCACTCCTCTTTATAGGAAGATGCTCCCACTTCCACCTACTCACTCTCACCTCAATGCCCTGGCATTCCCCTACCTTGGAGAAATGATACTTCACAGAACAAAGGGCTTTTCCTCCTATTGATGCCAGATAATGCCATCCTCTGCTACATATGTGACTGGATCCATGGGTGTCTCCATGAGTACTCATTGGTTGGTGATTTAATCCCTGGGAGCTCTGGTAGGGTCTGGTTGGTTGACATTGTTTTTCTTTCTATGGGGTTGCAAACACCTTCAGCTCCTTCTGTCCTTTTCCTAACTTCTCCTTTGCAGTCCCCATGCTCAGTCTGATGGTTACCTGCAAGCATTCTCATCTGAATCAGTAAGGCTCTGGCAGAACCTCTCAGGAGACATCCATGCCAGAATTCTGTCAGCAAGCACTTCTTGGCATCTGCAATAGTGACTGGGTTTGTTGGATGAATATGGGATGTGTCTGGAGTTGGGGCAGTCTCTGGATGACCTTTTATTCAATCCCTTCCCCACTGTTTGTTCCTATATTTCCTCCTGTGAGTATTTTGTTCTCCCTTCTAAGAACGACTGAAGAATCCACATTTTGGCCTTTCTTTTTCTTGAGCTTCATATGGTCTGTGAATTGTTTTTTATTGGGTATACTTGGCATTAAGAATTGATGGTATTGGTTATCAGAATCAATGTCCGTAGGCTTTACTAGAGGCCAACATGACCATGAATTATGTATGATACAGATCTCATGAGAACAAAATTTCTACTTCAATTCATGTCTCATGTGCCCACTTCACAAAACTAATGAAATTTCCCAATATTTTCTACTGAAAAAGGCTACTTTGTGAGAAATTAATATTTCAGGAAACAGTAAATTTTAACAGTGAAGATGTATAAGAAAGTACACTTGTGAGATAAAATGTCATATAACATGGGCTAACTATGCTATCTGATTAGATAACTTTGCTGTTGTAGAAGTCATATTTTGGATATGAGAAGTAGTTAACTTGCTTATATGCAGGTTTCTATGTAGCTTGAGAAAGTGGGGTTGTTGTAGACAGGTTCTATTTCAGGGAAAAAATATGAATGCATTTAGAACACCATGCTGCAAGAGAGTCTAAGCCAACCATGTGGAAATCCCACGTGGTGAAGCACTTATACACCAGAGCAAAAAAGTTTTCTTAAATGTTTGTGTTGATCTAACTAAACACAGCTATGTAGGTTACTCCAGACAAGGTTAAATGAACCTGAAGAAACATCCAGCTGAACAAACTCACAAAATCATAAAATAAATAAATAAATAAATAAATAAATAAATAAATAAATAAATAACTGCTGATTCAAGCCATTACATTTTGAAGCGGTTTGTTACACAGTAAATATAGGTATATGGCAATATGTTATGTATGTCATATACATTACATATTATATATTTTACTATATACAATCTTTTTTGGAAATCTTTTTGTAGTACCAGGGTTTGAATCCAAGGTCTCCCACATGCTACTCAGATACTGAACCACTGAACTATATCACTAATCTTTTTTAATAATTTTTTCTTAGCTAGGGTCTCCCTTGGTCATCCAGGTTGTCCTTGAATTCACCCCAGGTTATCCTTAGACTATTATCTTGTCATTGTCTCTGAGAAGCTGAGATTACATGCCTGAGATGGCTAACTCACAATGCTTTCAAAGAGTTCTAAGAAAGGCCATTATGCTCAGTAACAAGCAGTGATCACATTCCTAGGTTCATACCTAGATCTTGGCAAATATTTGCTTAATTAAAGTGTTTTAAATGAAAATAATTATTTACTCCCCCTCTTCTCTATTTTAGGCTATGGGCTCTTGGTGCTGCAACCATACATGTTCTAGGAAGAGAAGGCTGTCTAAATGAGGCAGCAACAGTCCTAAAGTTTTCATCCACAGAGGTAATGCTGGGCACAGTGAGTGGAAGGGTGAAGATTTCATCTTTGGAGGAATTGAGGTAGCTCTGAGGAGTCTTTGCTTCACCTCTAATATCACACTCAAAGGTCAAAGGATGGCTCAATGGAGAAAGTTTTGGTGCTTCTTGACTTCTGGCATTTTCTGAAAGTCAATAAATATTCTAATACATGTCATAGGAGAAAATTTATTTGCTACTCATTTTTACATCACTAGGTCAAAACCACTGTGTAAGGAGAATGATGACTTAACCACCAATTGTAAAACTTTATTTTTTTTAGAATTTATATTTCTTCAAATTATACTTTACTTATCCTTAGATGATATGATGATATCCAGGATAAAATAGCATAAATGGCCTAACACCAGGAAAGGTAGATAAGAAAGGGAACATTCCTGAAAAGAGATATGCCCAATGGATGTAAAATATGCAAGGGCTCTTACTTATTGTTCTGTCCTCTACTTAGAATACAGTTGTTTTAATTTCAATAGCCAAGTATTAATTGTACAATTCATATATGAGTTTATAATGTACCTATTAAAGCCAGGTTTCTATGGAGATACAGGAGGATTAGCTCTGGAGAAATTAGCCATGCTATGGAAAGAGAAGTACATCCCTTTTAATACACCGTTGAACAAAAATTGCCATAAATACTCTAGCATTTACTGTAGGGTTTTCATATAGCTTACAGTGGCTCTCTGTTTTAAGAAGTTGATAAAATTTTTAGTTTGTTTGCCCAAGAGACTCAGTTTTAGGCCAAGGTTTTTCTTAGTGTCTATTCATCAATCCACTTCTAAGTTTTTTTTAATACAATCACTTGCTACTTGATCAGTTCTGTGACCACCACTGAAAATATGAACAAACAAATATTTTGAACAGAGTGTGACAACTGATTTTGATGTGGGAGCTCATGAAAATGTTACTATAACAACTTCAAATTGTTTTGATCTTTTCTTATTACATATGCATAGTTTAAAGATTAATCAGTTATTTGTAGAATCCCATTTTCAACTTTTTCCTTTTGATATCTTGACTATTTTAACTTCTATTTAAAAATTCAGAATACTTTGGTTTCAGAATGATACCCATAATTTGAATACTTGGTCACCAAGACAGTGGCACTTTTTGAGAGGATTAAGAGTTGTGCCTTTGTTGGCATAGCTGTGGCATAGTTGGAGGAATTATGTTACTGGGGGGAACTTTTCAAAAGACCAGTTCAGGCCTAGTGTCTTTCTTTCCCTGATCCCTAATTATTAAGATGTAGAACTCTTGGCTACTCCCCCAGCTCCACATCTTCTTGCACGCTTCCATGCTTCCTGCCATGATGATGATGAACTAAACCTCTGAAACTGTTAGCAAGCCACAATTAAATGCTTTCCTTTACAAGAGATTATGTGGTCAGTGGACATAGAAGCACATGCCCTTAATTCCAGCACTTGGAAGGCAAAGGCAGGTGGGTTTCTGTGACTTCAGGGTCAGACTACTCTACAAAATCTTTTCCAGCATATCGATTACACAGAAAAGTCTTGTCTTGAAAACAAATGAACAAACAGAAGTCAGTTGCTGTTCTCCTGGTGTCTCTTCACAACATTAGAATACTAAGACAACATACAAAGTATTAGAGTGTATTTAAGCATTTTCATATATGCTCTTTGTTAACTATCTTTATTACCTACCCCTGTCTATCTGACCTCCTCCCGCTGGTCAATTTCTTTCCCACAGTAGCTCCCCTTTTGCTTTAATGTCACATACATTTTTTCATATGGTATTACAATTATTTAATCAAAACAAACACATTTTTCAACAAATCCCAACAAAATTTTTACTTTCCAGTTAGTCTACAAAATAGAGGCAGCAAGAAACAGAATAAATTTTCTTCTTTCTCTTTTTAACATTTAAACCAAATATAAATAACATATTCATTGTCACAATTTTATATTGACACTACTGTATTTTCCTGATTTGAGGGAGTTCTTTCTTTTTTATTAGATATTTTTAAATTTACATTCCAAATGCTAACCCGTTTCCCATCCATAAACCCCCTATCCCATCCTTCTTTCCATTCTTCTATGAGGGTGTACCCCCTCCCCAAATACCCCTACTTCCTGCTTCCTGCCCTGGCATTACCCTACACTGGGGAATCCAGACTTGGCAAGACCAAGGACTTGTCCTCCCATTGATGCCCAAAGGACATCCTCTGCTACATGTGCAGCTAGAGCCACAGGTCTGTCCTTGTGTACTCTTTGGGAAGTGGTTTAGCCCTGGGATCTCCAGTTGGTTGGTATTGTTGTGATTATGGGATTCCAAAACCCCTTTAGCTCCTTCAATTCTTTCTCTAACTACTCCAATGGGGACACTGTTCTCAGTACAATGGTTGGCTGCGATGATACACCTATGTATCTGCCATGATCTGGCAGAGCCTCTCAGGAGACAGATAAACTCAGGCTCTGGTCAGCATGCACTTCCTGGCATCAGCAATATTGTCTAGGTTTGGTGGCTATATGTATATATACAGGACACCCAGGTGGAACAGTCTCTGAATGGCCTTTCCTTCTGTCTCTGCTCCAAACTTTGTCTGTATGTTACCTCCTATGAATATTTTTATTCCCCCTTCTAGAAAGACTAAAACATCCACACTTTGGTAGTGCTTCTTTTTGAGCTTCATGTGACCTATGGATTGTGTCTAGGGTAGTTCAAGCTTCGGCTAATATCCACTTATCAGTGAGTGCATACCATGTGTGTTATTTTGTGAATGGGTTACCTCACTCAGGAAGATATTTTCTTGTTCCATCCATTTGCCTATGAATTTGGTTAAGTCGTTGTTTTTAATATCTGAATAGTAGTCCATTGTGTAGATGTACAACATTTTCTGTATCCATTCCTCTGTTGAAGGGCATCTGGGTTCTTTCCAGCTACTGCCTGTTATAAGTAAAGCTGCTATGAACATAGTGGAGCATTTGTCCTTGTTATATGTTGGAGCATCTTTGCGTGTTTGCCCAAGAGTGATAGAGCTGGGTCGTCAGGTAGTACTTTGTCCAATATTCTGAGGAACCTCCTCACTGATTTTCAGAGTTGTTCTAGCAGTCTGCAATCCCACCAACAATGGAGGACTGTTCCTCTTTTTCCCTATCTTCACCAGCATCTATTGTCACCTGAATTTTTGATTTTAACCATTCTGACCAGTGTGAGGTTGAATCAAAGGGCTGTTTTGACTTTCATTTCTCTGGTGACTAAGGATATTGAAGATTTCTTTAGGTACTTCTCAGCCATTTGATATTCCTCACCTGAGAAGTTTCTTTATAGCTCTGTACCCTATTTTTAATAGTGTTATTAGGTTCCCTGGTGTCTAACTCCTTGAATTCCATGTATATATTGAATATTAGCCATCTATCAGATATAGAATTGGTAATAATCTTTTCCCAAACTGTGGTTGCCCTTTTTCCCTAATGACAGTGTCCTTTGCCTTACAGAAGCTTTTAATTTTTATGAGGTCCCATTTGTTGATTCTTAATCTTAGAGCATTAGCCATTGGTTTTTTTCTTTAGGAAATTTTCACCAGCTCATCCCCACTTTTTCTTCTATCAGTTTGAGTGTATCTGACTTTATGTGGAGGTATTCATCCACATGGATGTAGAGGGTGATAAGAATGGATCGATTTGCATTCTTCTACATGCTGACCTCCAGTTGAACAGGCACCATTTGTTTATCTTTTTTCCACTGGATGGTTTTAGCTCCTTTATCAAAGATCAATTGACCATAAGTATGTGGATTCATCTCTGGATCTTCAATTATATTCCATTTTTCTACCTGCCTATGTCTGTACCAATACCATACAGTTATGTTTTCTTTTGTTTTGTTTTGTTTTTTGTTTTTTTTTTAAGTGTAAAATTTTCATTTTATTCAAAGTTGGTACAGAAGTTCTAACATTTCCATAAAATAATTACTATACTTCAGATACAGGACAAAATACCACAGAAAGGAACGGACTTTGCAAGAAATATATTCATCTTAAATTTTCAAATACTTCTGAAGGCTAATGCGGCTATACATGTTTTTATATCCCATTCTTTTCACTTTCTTTATTTTATTTATTTATTTATTTTTTTTTAAATTTTTCTTTTTTTTTATTAACTTGAGTATTTCTTATATACATTTCAAGTGTTATTCCCTTTCCCGGTTTCCGGACAAACATCACCCTCCCCCCTCCCCTTCCTTATGGGTGTTCCCCTCCCAAACCTCCCACCATTGCCACCCTCCCCGCATAGTCTAGTTCACTGGGGGTTCAGTCTTAGCAGGACCCAGGGCTTCCCCTTCCACTGGTGCTCTTACTAGGATATTCATTGCTACCTATGGGGACAGAGTCCAGGGTCAGTCCATGTATAGTCTTTAGGTAGTGGCTTAGTCCCTGGAAGCTCTGGTTGCTTGACATTGTTGTACTTTTGGGGTCTCGAGCACCTTCAAGCTCTTCCAGTTCTTTCTCTGATTCCTTCAACGGGGGTCCTATTCTCAGTTCAGTGGTTTGCTGCTGGCATTCGCCTCTGTATTTGCTGTATTCTGGCTGTGTCTCTCAGGAGCGATCTACATCCGGCTCCTGTCGGTCTGCACTTCTTTGCTTCATCCATCTTGTCTAATTGGGTGGCTGTATATGTATGGGCCACCTGTGGGGCAGGCTCTGAATGGGTGTTCCTTCAGTCTCTGTTTTAATCTTTGCCTCTCCCTTCCCTGCCAAGGGTATTCTTTTTCCTCATTTAAAGAAGGAGTGAAGCATTCACATTTTGATCATCCGTCTTGAGTTTCCTTTGTTCTAGGGATCTAGGGTAATTCAAGCATTTGGGCTAATAGCCACTTATCAATGAGTGTATACCATGTATGTCTTTCTGTGAGTGGGTTAGCTCACTCAGGATGATATTTTCCAGTTCCAACCATTTGCCTATGAATTTCATAAACTCGTTGTTTTTGATAGCTGAGTAATATTCCATTGTGTAGATGTACCACATTTTCTGTATCCATTCCTCTGTTGAAGGGCATCTAGGTTCTTTCCAGTTTCTGGCTATTATAAATAAGGCTGCGATGAACATAGTGGAGCCCGTGTCTCTTTTATATGTTGAGGCATCTTTTGGGTATATGCCCAAGAGAGGTATGGCTGGATCCTCAGTTTTGTTTTGTTTGTTTTAATCATAATTGCTCTGTAATATAGCTTGAGGTAAGAGATGGTGATTCCCCCCAGAAGTTCTTCTATTGTTAAGGTTAGTTTTCGCTATCATGTTTTTAATGTAATTCCAAATGGATTTGCAAATTGCTCTTTCTAACTCTATGAAAAATTGATTTGGAATTTTGATGGGGATTTCTTTGAGTCTGTAGAATGATTTTTGCAAGATGGCCATTTTTATTGTATTAATTCTGCCAAACCATGAGCAGGGGAGATCTTTCCATCTCCTGAGATCTTCTTCAATTTCTTCAGAGATTTGAAGCTCTTGTTTTACATATCTTTCAGCTGCTTGGAAGAGTCACACCAATGTATTTTATGTTATTCATGACTTTTATGAAAGTTTTCCTACTATCATGAAAGGTTTCCCTTCCCTAATTTTATTCTCAGTCTGTTTAACATTTGAGTAAAGGAAGGCTAATGATTTGTTTGAGTTAAATTTTTATGCTACTTTGCTAAAGTTGTTTATCAGGCTTAGTAGTTGTCTGATGGAACTTTGGGGTCATATCATGTGCAAATAATGATCTTTTGACTTCTTAATTTTCAATTTGTATCCATTTGACCTCCTTTTATCTGAATTCTCTGGCTAAGACTTTGAGTACTATATTGAATAAGTAGGGAGAGAGTGGGCAGCCTTGTCTAGTTCCTGATTTTAGCAGGATTGCTTCAAGTTTCTCTCCATTTAACTTGATGATGGCTACTGTTTTGCTGTATGTGTTGTTTTTACTATGTTTAGTTATGGGCCTTGAATTCCTGATCTTTCCAAGACTTATCAAGAAGATGTGTTGAATTTTGTCAAATGTTTTCACAGAATCTAATGAGATGGTCATGTGTTTTTTTTTCATTGAGTTGTTTACAAAGTGGATTTTCATAATGGATTTCCATAAATTGAACAATCCCTGGATCCCTAGGCTAAAGCCTACTTGATCATATTGGATGATCATTTTGTTGTGTTCTTGGATATGGTTTGTGAGAATTTTATTGATTATTTTTGTGTCGCTATTCAGAAGGGAAATTGGCCTGAAGTTCTTTTATTGTGGGTCTTTATGTGGCTTAGGTATAAGCATAATTGTGCACTCATAGAAGGAATTGGGTAGTGTTCCTTCTGTTTCTATCTTGTGGAATAGTTTGGACAGTATTGGTATTAGGTCTTCTAGGAAGGTCTGAAAGAATTCTTCACTAAACCCATCTGGTGCTGGGCTTTTTGTTTGTTTGTTTGTTTGGGAGACTTTTAATAACTGCTTCTATTTCTTTGGGAGTTATGGAATTTTTAGAAGGTTTATCTGATCCTGATTTACCTTTGGTACCTGGTATCTGTCTAAAAAATTATCCATTTCATCCAGATTTTCCAGTCTTGCTGAGGACAGGCTTTTGTGGTAAGATCTTGTGGTTTTTTTCTTCAGTTTCTGTTGTTATATCTCCCTTATCATTTCTGATTTTGTTAATTTGAACACTCTTTCTGTGCCCTATGTGTAGTCTGGCTAAGGGTTTATCTACATGATTTTCTCAAAGAACCATCTCCTTGTTTTGTTGATTCATTGTATAGCTCTTTTTCTTTACATGTGGTTAATTTCAGCCCTGAGTTTGAATAATTCCTGGTGTCTACACCTCTTGGATGTATTTATTTCTTTTTGTTCTAGAGATTTTAGATGTGCTGTCAAGCTGCTAGTATATGCTTTCACCAGTTTCATTTAGGAGGCACTCAGTAATAAGAGATTTCTTTTTCTTTCCATCTTTATTAACTTGAGTATTTCTTATTTACATTTCGATTGTTATTTCTCTTCCCGGTTTCTGGGCCAACATCCCCCTAACCATTTCTCCTCCCCTTCTATATGGTTATTCCCCTACCCATCTTCCTCCCTTTACCACCCTCCCCACAAGAATCACATTCACTGGGGGTTCAGTCTTGGCAGGACCAAGGGCTTCCCCTTCCACTGGTGCTCTTACTAGGCTATTCATTGCTACCTATGAGGTTGGAGCCCAGGGTCAGTCAATGTACACTCTTTGGGTAGTGGCTTAGTCCCTGGAAGTTCTGGTTGGTTGGCATTGTTGTTCATATGGGGTCTCGAGCCCCCTAAAACTCTTTCAGTCCTTTCTCCGATTCCGTCAATGGGGGTCCTGTTCTCAGCTCAGTAGTTTGCTGCTGGCATTCGCCTATGTATTTGCTGTATTCTGGCTGTGTCTCTCAGGAGAGACATGCATCCGGTTCCTGTCGGCCTGCACCTCTTTGCTTCATCCATCTTGTCTAATTGGATGGCTGTATATGTATGGGCCATATGTGGGGCAGGATCTGAATGGGTGTTCCTTCTGCCTTTGTTTTAATCTTTGACTCCCTCTTCACTTCCAAGGGTATTCTTGTTCCCCTTTTAAAGAAGGAGTGAAGGATACGGATTTTGATGATCTATCTTGAGTTTCATATATTATGTGCATCTAGGGTATTTCAAGCATTTGGGCTAATAACCACTTATCAATGAGTGCATACCATGTGTGTTTTCCTGGGATTGGGGTACCTCACTCAGGATGATATTTTCCAGTTCCATCCATTTGCCTATGAATTTCGTAAAATCATTGTTTTTGATAGCTGAGTAATATTCCACTGTCTAGATGTACCACATTTTCAGTATCCATTCGTCTATCGAAAGGCATCTGGGTTCTTTCTAGCTTCTGGCTATTATAAATAAGGCTGCTATGAACATAGTGAAGCACGTGTCATCGTTATATGTTGGGGCATCTTTTGGGTATATGCCCAAGAGAGGTATAGCTGGGTCCTCAGGTAGTTCAATGTCCAATTTTCTGAGGAACCTCCAGATTGACTTCCAGAATGTTTGTACCAGTCTGCAATACCACCAACAATGGAGGAGTGCTCCTCTTTCTCCACATCCTCACCAGTATTTGCTGTGATTTGCTTGAGATTTTGAACTTAGCCATTCTCACTGGTGTGAGGTGAAATCTCAGGATTGTTTTGATTTGCATTTCCCTTATGAGTAAAGATGTTGAACATTTATTTCTTTAGGTGTTTCTCAGCCATTTGGCATTCCTCAGCAGTGAATTTTTGTTTAGCTCTGAACCCTATTTTTCCCCTTTTTTTCTTTATTAACTTGTGTATTGCTTATTTACATTTTGAGTGTTGTTCCCTTTCCCGGTCTTCGGGCCAACATCCCCCTAACCGCTCCCACTTCCCTTCAATATGGGTTGAGCCCCATTTTTAATAGGGTTATTTGTCTCCCTGCAGTCTAACTTCTTGAATTCTTTCTATATTTTGGATATAAGCCCTCTATCAGTTGTAGGATTGGTAAAGATCTTGTCCCAATCTGTTGGTTGCCATTTTGTCCTAACCACAGTGTCCTTTGCCTTACAGAAGCTTTGCAGTATTATGAGATCCCATTTGTCGATTTTTCATCTTAGAGCATAAGCCATTGGTGTTTTGTTCAGGAAATTTTCTCCAGTGCCCATGTGTTCAAGATGCTTCCTCACTTTTTCATCCATTAGTTTGAGTGTACCTGGTTTGACGTGGAGGTCCTTGATCCACTTGGATTTAACTTCATACAGAGTAATGAGCATGGATCGATCTGCATTCTAGTACATGCTGACCTCCTATTGAACCAGCACCATTTGCTAAAATGCTATTTTTTCCATTGGTTGGTTTTGGCTCATTCGTCAAAAATCTAGTGACCATAGGTGTGTGATCACTGGTTTATCTCTCTGTCTCTGTACCAATACCATGCAGTTTTTATCACTATTGCTCTGTAATACTGCTTGAGTTCAGGGATAGTGATTTCCCCAGAAGTCCTTTTATTGTTCAGAAGAGTTTTAGCTATCCGGGGTTTTCTCCTATTACAGATGAATTTGAAAATTGTTCTGTCAAACTCTCTGAAGAATTGGATTGGTATTTTGATGGGGATTGCATTGAATCTGTATATCGCTTTTAGTAAAATGGCCATTTTTACAATATTAATCCTGCCAATCTATGAGCATGGGAGATCTTTCCATCTTCTGAAGTCTTCTTCAATTTCTTTCTTCAGAGGCTTGAAGTTCTTATCATACAGATCTTTTACTTGCTTGGTTAAAGTCACACCGAGGTATTTTATATTATTTGGGACTATTTTGAAGAGTGTCGTTTCCCTAATTTCTTTCTGGGCTTGTTTCTCTTTTGTGTAGAGGAAGACTACTGATTTATTTGAGTTAATTTTATACCAGCCACGTTTCTGAATGTGTTTAAAAGGTTTAGTAGTTCTCTGGTGGAACTTTTGAAATCACTTAAATGTACTAACATATCATCTGCAACATATCATCTGCAAATAGTGATATTTTGACTTCTTCTTTTCCGATCTGTATCCCCTTGACCTACTTTTGTTGTCTGATTGCTCTGGCTAGAACTTCAAGAACTATATTGAATAAGTAGGGAGAGAGTAGGCAGCCTTGTCTAGTCCCTGATTTTAGTGGGATTGCTTCAAGTTTATCTCCACTTAGTTTAATGTTAGTGACTGGTTTGCTGTTTATGTCTTTTACTATGTTTTGGTATGGGCCTTGAATTCCTATTCTTTCCAGGACTTTTATCATGAAGGGGTGTTGAATTTTGTCAAATGCTTTCTCAGCATCTAATGAAATGATCATGTGGTTTTTATCTTTCAGGTTTTTTTTATGCAATGGATTCCTTTGATCGTTTTCCGTATATTAAACCATCCCTGCATGCCTGGGATTAAACCTACTTGATCATGATGGATGATTTTTTGATGTGCTCTTGGATTTGGTTTGCCAGAATTTTATTGAGTATTTTTGGGTCGATATTCATAAGGGAAATTGGTCTGAAGTTCTCTTTCTTTGTTGGGTCCTTGTGTGGTTTAGGTATAAGTGTAAATGTGGCTTCATAGAAGGATTCGGTAGCACTCCATCTGTTTGAATTTCATGGAATAGTTTGGATTGTATTGGTATGAGGTCTTCTATGAAGGTCTGATAGAATTCTGCACTGAACCCATCTGGACCTGGGCTCTTTTTCGTTGTGAGACCTTTAATCACTCCTTCTACAAAGAAGTGCAGGCCAACAAGAACCAGATGTATAGCTCTCCTGAGAGACACAGCCAGAATACAGCAAATATATAGGTGAATGTCAGCAGCAAACCACTGAACTGAGAATGGGACCCCCATTGAAGGAATCTTAGAAAGGTCTGAAAGAGCGTGAAGGGGCTTGTGACCCCATATGAACAACAATGCCAACCATCCAGAGTGTCCAGGGCTAAACCACTATCCAAAGACTATACATGGACTGACCCAGGCCTCCAACCTCATAGGTAGCAATGAATAGCCTAGTAAGAGCACCAGTGGAAGGGGAAGCCCTTGGTCCTGCCAAGACTGAACCCCCAGTGAATGTTATTGTTTGGGGGAAGGGTGGTAATGGGGGGAGAATGGGGAGGGGAACACCCACACAGAAGGGGAAGGGGAGGGGTTGGGGCATGTTGGCATGAAACCAGGAAGGGGAAGAAAAATCGAAATGTAAATAAGAAATACTCAAGTTAATAAAGACAGAAAAAATAGAGTCAACATCAATATGGGAAGTGTTGTCAGCTAAAATGCGGGAGCATAAGAGACTTAAGGCCATATTTAAAAAGTATGAGAGAAAGTTTTTTTATTAATATTTTTATTTCTTAGTTAAGTGCATGGGTTTTCTCCTGCAGTGAATAGATCTGTTCTAAATACCTATGGTGAGTAACTCATAACTGCCCTGTAACTGCCTGGAACCACCTGGAACTCCAAGGAATCCAATACCTTTTTCTAGACTCGGCTTATGCACCCAGAAGTATATTCTTCTGCATAGACATACATGGGAAAGCACAGTGTATATTTAAAAATTAACTTAAGTATAGTTTGTCAAATATTTCTGAAACTTCTAAGAAAATAAATCAACCAAAAATTACCTAAAATTAATGCAAATGTCGATTGGCATATGTAGGTTGATTTAATTATGCATGTGAAGGCAGGTACAGGACAGAGCAAGACTTGTCACTGAACAAGAAGGATGGGTGGGAGAAACGTTTTAGAGAGGAGAGGAGACCAGAGAGAGGAGGGGAGCAGCCCAAGAGAAGATGGAAGCAAATGTTGTTGGAGCAGCAGTGGAAGGAGTAGCCCTTGCTCCGTCTAAGTTTGGACCCCCAGTGCACGGGAATGTGGGGGTGCTGTAAGGGAGGTGGAGGAGGGGAACACCCATATGGGGTAGGGGGTGGGGATGTGGCTTATGCGCAAGAAACTGGTAAAGGGAATACCACTTGAAATGTAAGTAAAGAAATTTATCTAATTAAAAAAAAAGAAAACAAAAACTAAATTCACAAACATTCAAAAAAATCACTGCTTCTATTTCTTTAGGAGTTATGGGGTGGTTTAAATGGTTTATTTGTTCCTGATTTAACTTGGGTACCTCATTTGTCTAGGAAATTGTCCATTTCCTCCAGATTTTCAATTTTGTTGAATATAGGATTTTGTAGTATGATCTGATGATTTTTTTAATTTCCACTGGCTCTGCTTTTATGTCTCCCTTTTCATTTCTGATTTTGTTAATTTGGACACCCTCTCTGTGTCCTCCAGTTAGTCTGGCTAAGGGTTTATCTATCTTGTTGATTTTCTCAAAGAACCAACTTTTGGTTCTGTTGATTCCTTGTATAGTCCTTTTCGTTTCTACTTGGTTGACTTCAGCTCTGAGTTTGATTATTTCCTGCCTTCTATTTTTCCTCGGTATGTTTCCTTGTTTTTATTCTAGAGCTGTTAGGTGTGTTGTCAAGCTGCTGATATATGCTTTCTCCTGTTTCCTTCTGCAGGCATTCAGAAACATGAGTGTTCTTCTTAGCACAGCTTTCATTGTGTCCCATAAGTTTCGGTATGTTGTACCTTCATTTTCATTAAATTCTAAGAAGTCTTTAACTTCTTTCTTTATTTTTTCTTTGACCAGGTTATCATTGAGTAGAGCATTATTCAACTATATATATATATATATATATAAAAATATGTGGGCATACTTCCCTTACTGCTATTGAAGACCAGCTTTAGCCTGTGGTGGTCTGATAGGACGTATGGGATTATTTCTATCTTCTGTATCTGTTGAGGCCTGTTTTATAACTGATTATATGGTCAATTTTGGAGAAAGTACCATAAGGTGGTGAGAAGAAGGTATATCCTTTTGTTTCAGGATAGAATGTTCTATAAATATCTGTTAAATCCATTTGGTTCATGACTCCTCTTAGTCTGCTGCCTATGTCTCTGTTTAATTTCTGTTTCTATGATCTGTCCATTGATGAAAGTGGAGTGATGAAATCTCCTAGAATTATCGTGTGAGGTGCAATGTGTGCTTTGAGTTTTAGCAAGGTTTCTTTTATGTATGTAGGTGCCCTTGTATTTGGAGCATAGATATTTAAGGTTGAGAGTTGGTGGATTTTTCCTTTGATGAATATGAAGTGTCCTTCCTTATCTTTTTTGATGACTTTTGGTTGAAAATTGATTTTATTCGATATTGGAATGGCTATTACAGCTTGCTTCTTTGGACCATTTGCTTGGAAATTTGTTTTCCAGCCTTTTAATCTGAAGGTGTGTCTGTCTTTGTCTCTGAGGGGTTTTTTCTGTAGGCAGCAAAATGTTGGGTCCTCATTGCATATCCAGTTTGTTAATCTGTGTCTTTTTATTGGGGAATTGAGTCCACTGATGTTGAGAGATATTAAGGAATAGTGATTGTTGCTTCCTGTTATATTTGTGTTTGGATGTGAGATTATGTTTTTACTTGTCTTCTCTTTGTTTTGTTGCAAAATGATTAGTTTCTTGCTTTGTCTAGGGGGTAGCTTCCCTATTTGTGTTGGGCTTTACCATTTATTATCTTTTGTATGGCTGGATTTGTAGAGAGATACTGTGTAAATTTGGTTTTGTCATGGAATATCTTGGTTTCTCCATCTATGATAATTGAGAGCTTTGCTGGATACAGTAACCTGGGCTGGCATTTGTGTTCTCTTAGTGTCTGTATGACATCTCTCCAGGATCTTCTGGCTTTCATAGTCTCTGGCATAAAGTCTGGTGTGATTCTGATAGGTCTGCCTTTATATGTTACTTGACCTTTTTTCCTTACTGCTTTTAATATTCTTTGTTTTGTGAATTTGGTGTTTTGACTATTATGTGATGGGAGGAATTTCTCTTCTGGTCCAATCTATTTGGAGTTCTGTTGGCTTCTTGTATGTTTATGGGCATCTCTTTCTTTAGGTTAGGGAAGTTTTCTTCTATGGTTTTGTTGAAGATATTTACTGGTCCTTTGAGGTGGGAGTCTTCACTCTCTTCTATACCTATTATCCTTAGGTTTGATCTTCTCATTGTGTCCTGGATTTCCTGTATGTTTTGGGCCAGTATCTTTTTCCGTTTTCCATTACCTTTGTCAGTTTTGTCGATGATTTCTACAAAATCTTCTGTTCCTGAGATTCTCTCTTCTATTTTTGCATTCTGTTTGTGATGCTTGTATCTACGGCTCCTTGTCTCTTCCTTTGGTTTTCTATATCTAGGGTTGTCTCCCTTTGTGCTTTCTCTATTGCTTCTATTTCCAGTTTTAATTCCTTCACCTGTTTGATTATGTTTTCCTGTAATTCTTTCAGGGATTTTTGCATTTCCTCTCTATAGGCTTCTGCTTATTTGTGTTTTCCTGCATTTCTCTAAGGTAGTTCTTTTTATCTTTCTTGAAGTCCTCCATCATCATGATCAAATGTGATTTTAAATCTAGATCTTGCTTTTCTGGTGTGGTTTGATCAGTGTTTGCTTTGGTGGGAGAATTGGGCTCTGATGATGCCATTTAGTCTTGGTTTCTGTTGCTTGGGTTCCTGCGCTGGCCTCTTCCCATCAGGTTGTCTCTGGTGTTACCTTGTTCTGCTATTTCTGACAGTGGTTAGACCGTCCTATAGGCCTGTGTGTCAGGAGTGCTGTAGACCTGTTTTCCTGTTTTCTTTCAGCCAGTTGTGGGAACAGAGTGTTCTGCTTTCAGGCGTGTAATCGTTCCTGTCTACTGGTCTTCAGGTGTTCCTGTGGGTGTGTGTACTGAGTCCACCAGGAAAGTCACTTGGAGCAGAAAAGTTGGTCTTGTCTCTGGTCTTGGGCCTGGAGCCACTTCTCAGATCTGGCTTTCAGCTCTTCGTTAAGGCAGCAACCAGAAGGGCCTGCCCTTCCTTTGCCTGGGACCCTGTGCACAGGGGGCCCAGATGGTGCTAGGTGTTTTCCTCTAGCTTCAGAAATGTGAGCAGAGAATAGCCTCCTCTGGCTTCCCAGGTGTGTCTGCCCCTCTGAAGGTCTAGCTCTCCCTTCCATGGGATTTGGGTGCAGGGAGCTGTTTGCATTTCTGACAGTACCAATTTAAATGTGCTTTAGGATTAGATGGTCAGGTTTGTTTGGAGTCCTGCTGTGCCACATTGCACTCATAAACAGCAGGAAGAAAGCCCTGGATCATTTCTTTTCAACCCTTTACTTCTAGCTCAACTGTAGTTGAAGGTCAGTCTCATTCCCAGGTGGAATGCCTTCTTCCTGTCACTTATTTTGAGTTATTATGTTGAGCTCCAGAGAGCAATGTCCAAAGAGCCTCAAGCATGAGATTGCCTGTAGGAGTGGGACAGACACAGGCAGGGGTAGGTATTGACAGGTAACACTTTAGGTAATGTTACTTTACTTTTTTATATGCTTAGTCCTGTTTACTGTCTTATTTTTTCATCATTTAAGATTGTTGATTAGAGAGAGCAAGTTGTAATAAAGAAAGTTGCTCTATATCATGTTCCTTTTAATAGTGTCTGGGAACTTCCCCAGAAGTCAGGCATAAGGTTCTGTGTTCTTGCTGGAAGTGGTCTTCAATATTCTTTGCTCACAAAAACCAAGGGATGTTCGTTCTGAGAGCTTGGGCAACTCCAGTCACCTCAATAAAGCCCTCCATGACCCTTCAGCTCCCAGTACTTAAACTGAACATTGTTTCTACGGTATGCAATGTGCATGGCCATTTCCATGACTGTTTTTGCAAGAGTCTTGAAATACATGGCAGCAGTCCCTATTCCATGATTGACTCTCAGTCTTCTGTTATTGTGCTGGGGTGTTAAGAAACACATAATAATCCTTTGCAAAGAAATCCTTGACTATAACCCTTTTTGATTTTTTTCTCATCTCATAATGATATATATTTTACTTTAATCATTATTTTACTACCTCTAACCCTGACATTTAAGTTCTGGTTTCTCTTGATCTGAGAGGGATTTGAAGTTCATTTTAATCAGATTTTTGTACTTGAAGTGAAGGAGGACTCAGATATCCCAAGTAACTCACCCCAGACAGTTCTGGTTCTCTGTGAGCACAAGCATGGAACTTTAGTTCATGTTAGATTAAATGCATGCCAATTATTTTTGCTTGGAAAATTACATAACAACTATGAGAAGCTAAAATTAAAAAAAAATATCAAATGATCAAAAAGGAAAATGGATTTTAGTAAGTTCATCTCCTTGTGCTAAGGTGAGTGTTTTTATACGGTGTCAGTGCTGAAGGCAGACAACCAGTAATTTTTATTTTGAGAAAAGGACTCACTCTCTAGCCCAGACTGGCCAACAGTTCCCTGTGTAGTTCTATATAGCCCAGAAATTGGAACAATCCACTGCCCCAGACTCCTGAATGCTGGTATTACATGCATTATGCATTAACTACCATTCACTGCTAAATATTCAATTCAAGTTCCTTGTCCACCTTTCAAAAGCATCAAGGCAGCATGTGCAAAGGGGGGGCTATCTGGGAATCCCAATTACAACTAGTGAGAAAGAACGAGGACTTAGCAATAGAAATAGATTCATGTTCCAAAAGCTTTATTCTTATGGCTCATCAACAACATTCACATGAGAGAGATGCCTAGGAGTTTCCACCTCTCCCTGAAGAACTAGGGCAATTTACTATTGTTATAGGAGGATCCAAGGAGCCATCTTTCCCTTAAGAGATCCTGAGTTCCAATCTCAATCTGAAGGGCTACTACCAGTTAACTGTTGCTGGAGGAGATGTTCAGGAGGCCCCACACTTCTCTGAGGGTTTGGGTCAGTTAATTGTTGTTAGAGGAAAGGCCTCTGAGCCACTCATAAGTGACCCATGAATCCTACCTCTCCCTGAAGGGATACCCCTCCAGAAGGGTCTAGGACAGTTAACTGGTGTTGTAAGGGGATCTTTGAAGTCCTCCTTGCCCAGTAAGTAACTTATGAAGCCTACACCTCCCTGAAGGGTACTAGCAGGTAACTGTTTTTGGAGAGAGGCTCATGAGGACTTGCCCTCCCTGAAGGTCTAGGACAGTTAACCGTTATCAGGGCAGAGGTCTTTAAGTCCCCTCCTCCCCCCATAAACAAGAAACTCATGAAGCCTATCCTTTCCTGAAGTACTCCTGGCAGTTAACTGTTGTTGGAGAGTTCCATGAAGCCCAACCCCTTCCTGAAGGTCTAGGACAATTAATTATTGTTAGAAGGAGGAACATATCAACAGCTTCTCATGAGTTCCCATCCACCATCATGGTTGTTTGTTGTTCCTTTTTTCAGTAGTCAAAGATAAGTTGTCCTTGCTCTAGTAAATAACTTCCTACACATGCTTAAGCAAGAACAGAGGTTAAAAACACTAGGTAACACATATAAAGATGAAATTAGTAATGAAACTTGGAGAGAACAGTTCTAGTGAGAAAGGATGGAGAATGAGGGGGTGTGGCTAAAATGTTTAAATGTTAAAAAAAGCATGACTTCACAGTTAGAAAATTTACTAACCAGATTCCCTTCAACAGAGGAATGGATACAGAAAATGTGGTACATCTACACAATGGAATATTATTCAGCTATCAAAACCAATGACTTCACCCGAGGATCCCGGCCCGCAGCAGCTCTCTGCTCCCAGACCCCGTGAAAGAGAGAGACCTCACCACCTGGTCAGGTGGGCACTCCTGAGGCTGCAGAGCAGAAGAGACCACCAACACTGCTCAACCCTGCCCACATCCCTGGCCCAAGAGGAAACTGTATAAGGCCTCTGGGCTCCTGTGGGGGAGGGCCCAGGAGCGGCAGGACCCCTGCCTGAGACACCGCTGGAACCTGAAGGAAACAGACCGGATAAACAGTTCTCTGCACCCAAATCCCATGAGAGGGAGAGCTAAACCTTCAGAGAGGCAGACAAGCCTGGGAAACCAGAAGTGACTGCTCCCTGCACACACATCTCGGACGCCAGAGGAAAAAGCCAAAGACCATCTGGAACCCTGGTGCACTGAAGCTCCCGGAAGGGGCGGCACAGGTCTTCCTGGTTGCTGCCGCTGCAGAGAGCCCGTGGGGAGCACCCCACGAGCGAACCTGAGCCTCGGGACCACAGGTAAGACCAAATTTTCTGCTGCAAGAAAGCTGCCCGGTGAACTCAAGACACAGGCCCACAGGAATAGCTGAAGACCTGTAGAGAGGAAAAACTACACGCCCGAAAGCAGAACACTCTGTCCCCATAACTGACTGAAAGAGAGGAAAACAGGTCTACAGTACTCCTGACACACAGGCTTATAGGACAGTCTAGCCACTGTCAGAAATAGCAGAACAAAGTAACACTAGAGATAATCTGATGGCAAGAGGCAAGCGCAGGAACCCAAGCAACAGAAACCAAGACTACATGGCACCATCGGAGCCCAATTCTCCCATCAAAACAAACATGGAATATCCAAACACACCAGAAAAGCAAGATCTAGTTTCAAAATCATTTTTGATCATGATGCTGGAGGACTTCAAGAAAGACGTGAAGAACTCCCTTAGAGAACAAGTAGAAGCCTACAGAGAGGAATCGAAAAAATGCCTGAAAGAATTCCAGGAAAACATAAATAAACAAGTAGAAGCCCATAGAGAGGAGACACAAAAATCCCTGAAAGAATTCCAGGAAAACATAAATAAACAAGTAGAAGCCCATAGAGAGAAGACACAAAAATCCCTGAAAGAATTCCAGGAAAACATAAATAAACAAGTAGAAGCCCATAGAGAGGAGACACAAAAATCCCTGAAAGAATTCCAGGAAAACACAATCAAACAGTTGAAGGAATTAAAAATGGAAATAGAAGCAATCAAGAAAGAACACATGGAAACAACCCTGGATATAGAAAACCAAAAGAAGAGACAAGGAGCTGTAGATACAAGCTTCACCAACAGAATACAAGAGATGGAAGAGAGAATCTCAGGAGCAGAAGATTCCATAGAAATCATTGACTCAACTGTCAAAGATAATGTAAAGCGGAAAAAGCTACTGGTCCAAAACATACAGGAAATCCAGGACTCAATGAGAAGATCAAACCTAAGGATAATAGGTATAGAAGAGAGTGAAGACTCACAGCTCAAAGGACCAGTAAATATCTTCAACAAAATCATAGAAGAAAACTTCCCTAACCTAAAAAAAGAGATACCCATAGGCATACAAGAAGCCTACAGAACTCCAAATAGATTGGACCAGAAAAGAAACACCTCCCGTCACATAATTGTCAAAACACCAAACGCACAAAATAAAGAAAGAATATTAAAAGCAGTAAGGGAAAAAGGTCAAGTAACATATAAAGGGAGACCTATCAGAATCACACCAGACTTCTCGCCAGAAACTATGAAGGCCAGAAGATCCTGGACTGATGTCATACAGACCCTAAGAGAACACAAATGCCAGCCCAGGTTACTGTATCCAGCAAAACTCTCAATTAACATTGATGGAGAAACCAAGATATTCCATGACAAAACCAAATTTACACAATATCTTTCTACAAATCCAGCACTACAAAGGATAATAAATGGTAAAGCCCAACATAAGGAGGCAAGCTATACCCTAGAAGAAGCAAGAAACTAATCGTCTTGGCAACAAAACAAAGAGAATGAAAGCACACAAACATAACCTCACATCCAAATATGAATATAATGGGAAGCAATAATCACTATTCCTTAATATCTCTCAATATCAATGGCCTCAACTCCCCAATAAAAAGACATAGATTAACAAACTGGATACGCAACGAGGACCCTGCATTCTGCTGCCTACAGGAAACACACCTCAGAGACAAAGACAGACACTACCTCAGAGTGAAAGGCTGGAAAACAACTTTCCAAGCAAATGGTCAGAAGAAGCAAGCTGGAGTAGCCATTCTATTATCAAATAAAATCAATTTCCAACTAAAAGTCATCAAAAAAGATAAGGAAGGACACTTCATATTCATCAAAGGAAAAATCCACCAAGATGAACTCTCAATCCTAAATATCTATGCCCCAAATACAAGGGCACCTACATACGTAAAAGAAACCTTACAAAAGCTCAAAACACACATTGCACCTCACACAATAATAGTGGGAGATTTCAACACCCCATTCTCATCAATGGACAGATCATGGAAACAGAAATTAAACAGTGATGTCGACAGACTAAGAGAAGTCATGAGCCAAATGGACTTAACGGATATTTATAGAACATTCTATCCTAAAGCAAAAGGATATACCTTCTTCTCAGCTACTCATGGTACTTTCTCCAAAACTGACCATATAATTGGTCAAAAAACGGGCCTCAACAGGTACAGAAAGAGAAAAATAATCCCATGAGTGCTATCGGACCACCACGGCCTAAAACTGGTCTTCAATAACAATAAGGGAAGAATGCCCACATATACGTGGAAATTGAACAATGCTCTCCTCAATGATAACCTGGTCAAGGAAGAAATAAAGAAAGAAATTAAAGACTTTTTACAATTTAATGAAAATGAAGGTACAACATACCCAAACTTATGGGACACAATGAAAGCTGTGCTAAGAGGAAAACTCATAGCGCTGAGTGCCTACAGAAAGAAACAGGAAAGAGCATATGTCAGCAGCTTGACAGCACAACTAAAGCTCTAGAACAAAAAGAAGCAAATACACCCAGGAGCAGTAGAAGGCAGGAAATAATCAAACTCAGAGCTGAAATCAACCAAGTAGAAACAAAAAGGACCATAGAAAGAAGCAACAGAACCAAAAGTTGGTTCTTTGAGAAAATCAACAAGGTAGATAAACCCTTAGCCAGACTAGCGAGAGGACACAGAGAGTGTGTCCAAATTAACAAAATCAGAAATGAAAAGGGAGACATAACTACAGATTCAGAGGAAATTCAAAAAATCATCAAATCTTACTATAAAAGCCTATATTCAACAAAACTCAAAAATCTGCAGGAAATGGACAATTTCCTAGACAGATACAATGTAGCGAAGTTAAATCAAGAACAGATTTAAACAACCCCATAACTCCTAAAGAAATAGAAGCACTCATTAAAGGTCTCCCAACCAAAAAAAGCCCAGGTCCAGATGGGTTCAGTGCAGAATTCTATCAGACCTTCATAGAAGATCTCATATCAATACTATCCAAACTGTTCCACAAAATTGAAACAGATGGAGCACTACTGAATTCCTTCTATGAAGCCACAATTACTCTTATACCTAAACCACACAAGGACCCAACAAGAAACAGAAATTCAGATCATTTTCCCTTATGAATATTGATGTAAAAATACTCAATAAAAGTCTGGTAAACCGAATCCAAGAGCACATCAAAACAGTCACCCACCATGATCAAGTAGGCTTTATCCCAGGTATGCAGGGATGGATTAAGATACAGAAAACCATCAATGTAATCCATTATATAAACAAACTGAGAGAACAAAACCACATGATCATTTCATTAGATGCTGAGAAAGCATTTGATAAATTCAACACCCCTTCATAATAAAAGTCCTAGAAAGAATAGGAATTCAAGGCTCATACCTGAACATAGTAAAAGCCATATACAGCAAACCAGTAGCTAACAGTAAACTAAATGGAGAGAAATTGAAGCAATCACACTAAAATCAGGGACTAGAAAAGGCTGCCCACTCGCTCCCTTCTTATTGAATATAGTTCTTGAAGTTCTAGCCAGAGCAATCAGACAACAAAAGGAGGTCAAGGGGATACAGATCAGAAAAGAAGAAGTCAAAATATCTCTATTTGCAGATGATATGATAGTATATTTAAGTGATCCCAAAAGTTCAATGAGAGACCTACTAAACCTGATAAACACCTTCAGCAAAGTGGCTGGGTATAAAACTAACTCAAATAAATCAGTAGCCTTCCTCTACAGAAAAGAGAAACAGGCAGAGAAAGAAATTAGGAAAACGACACCCTTCATAATAGTCCCAAATAATATAAAATGCCTTGGTGTGACTTTAACCAAGCAAGTAAAAGATCTGAATGACAAGAACTTCAAGCCTCTTAAGAAAGAAATTGAAGATGACCTCAGAAGATGGAAAGATCTCCCATGCTCATGGATTGGCAGGATTAATATAGTAAAAATGGCCATTTTACCAAAAGTGATCTACAGATTCAAGGTATTTGCCATCAAAGTACCATTCCAATTCTTTGTAGAGTTAGAGAGAACAATCTGAATATTCATCAAGAATAACAAAATACCCAGGATACCTAAAACTATCCTCAACAATAAAAGGACTTCTGGGGAATCACTATCCCTGAACTCAAGTAGTATTAGAGAGCAGTAGTGATAAAAACTGTATGGTATCGGTACAGAGACAGACAAATCGATAAGTGGAATAGAGTTGAAGACTTAGAAATGAACCTACACACCTATGGTCACTAGATTTTTGACAAAGGAGCCAAAACCATCCAATGGATAAAGATACCATTTTCAGCAAACGGTGCTGGTTCAACATGGTCAGCATGTAGAAGAATGCAGATCAATCCATGCTTATCACCCTGTACAAAGCTTAAGTCCAAGTGGATCAAGGACCTCCACATCAAACCAGATACACTCATACTAATAGAAGAAAAACTAGGGCAGCATCTGAAACACATGGGCACTGGAAAAAATTTCCTGAACAAAACACCAATGGCTTATGCTCTAAGGTCAAGAATGGGCAAATGGGATCTCATAAAACTGCAAAGCTACTGTAAGGCAAAGGACACTGTGGTTAGGACAAAACGGCAACCAACAGATTGGGAAAAGATCTTTATCAATCCTAAAACTGATAGAGGCCTTATATCCAAAATATACAAAGAACTCAAGAAGTTAGACCGCAGGGAAACAAATAACCCTATTAAAAATGGGGTTCAGAGCTAAACAAAGAATTCACAGTTGAGGAATGCCGAATGGCTGAGAAACACCTAACGAAATGTTCAACATCTTTAGTCAAAAGGGAAATGCAAATCGAAACAACCCTGAGATTTCACCTCACACCAGTGAGAATGGCTAAGATCAAAAATTCAGGTAACAGAAAATGCTGGCGAGGATGTGGAGAAAGAAGAACACTCCTCCACTATTGGTGGGATTGCAGACTGGTACAACCATTCTGGAAATCAGTCTGGAGGTTCCTCAGAAAATTGGACATTGAACTGCCTGAGGATCCAGCTATACCTCTCTTGGGCATATACCCAAAAGATGCCCCAACATATAAAAAAGACACATGCTCCACTATGTTCATAGCAGCCTTATTTATAATAGCCAGAAGCTGGAAAGAACCCAGATGCCCTTCAACAGAGGAATGGATACAGAAAATGTGGTACATCTACACAATGGAATATTACTCAGCTATCAAAAACAATGACTTTATGAAATTCGTAGGCAAATGGTTGGAACTGGAAAATATCATCCTGAGTGAGGTAACCCAATCACAGAAAAACACACATGGTATGCACTCATTGATAGTGGCTATTAGCCCAAATACTTGAATTATGCTAGATGCACAGAACACAGGAAACTCAAGAAGGATGACCAAAATGTGAATGCTTCACTCCTTCTTTAAAATGGCAACAAGAATACCCTTGGGAGAGAATACGGAGGCAAAGTTTAGAACAGAGGCAGAAGGCACACCCATTCAGAGCCTGCCCCACATGTGGCCCATACATATACAACCACCCAATTAGATAAGAGGGCTGAAGCAAAGAAGTGCAGGCCAACAGGTATCGGATGCAGATCTCTCCTGAGAGACCCAGCCAGAATACATCAAATACATAGGCGAATGACAGCAGTAAACCACTGAACTGAGAACGGGACCCCCGTTGAAGGAATCAGAGAAAGGACTGGTAGAGCTTGAAGGGGCTCGAGACCCCATATGAACAACAATGCCACCCAACCAGAGCTTTCAAAGACTAAGCCACCACCCAAGGTCTATACATGGACTGACCCTGGGCTCTAACCTCATAGGTAGCAATGAATACCCTAGTAAGAGCACCAGTGGAAGGGGAAGCCCTTGGTCCTGTCAAGACTAAACCCCCGGTAAACTTGATTTTTGAGGGGAGGGCAGTAATGGAGGGAGGATGAGGAGGGGAATACCCATATAGAAGGGTTGGGGGAGGGGCTGGGGGATGTTGACCTGGAAACAAGGAAGGGGAAAGGGGAATAACAATCGAAATGTAAATATGAAGTATTCAAATTAATAAAGATGGAAAAATAAGCAAACAAACAAACAAATAAATAAATAAATAAATAAATAAATAAATAAATAAATAAATGAGAGCTTGCTCTTGTAAAAGACACAGGTTCAGTACTCAGTATCTACATGTAGGTTCACAGCCATAACACCAGTTTCAATAATCTAATGCTCTCTTCTAACCGATATGTGATAGGCATATATTTTTTTCAGGCAATTAGTCATACATATTATGTAAAATTAATAATTTTTAAATGTTTAATGTCTCCTCTGAATCTTAGGACAATCTTTTACCTGTAGCCTGCTATAAAACCAAAAAGCCAATTAGATGCCTCCAACATATATTAGCACAGAACAGCCATTGCCATTGAAAAAAAGTAGAGTCATAACATAGTGAAGAAATACTGGATCAACACAAGACTCAAACCCATGAGGGACAGCTATAACCCATGTAGCTCCATAAGTGATGTCTGCGACTTTAATTCCAAAGGGCTTAGATAGCTCTGCTCCTCTGTCAGTGTTGCCTGAAACAAGTACCTTTCTCTTAGACTAGTTCTAATCCCAGTATTCTCCTGCATATCTCCTTTGCAGATGATTCATATCTCTGGCATCTCTAACATTTTGGTGTCTTCATTGTTACCCAGACTTTATTTAATGATGATGATGATGATGATAATGATGATGAATCCAGCTAAGGGAAAAGAATTTCTACTACAAATTTCTTGGCCTCAGTAGCTCTCTGAAACACTGGAGGAAGATTTTGTGAGCACATTGCTCTTTCATCTTCCATGCCTCTAGATCCGGAACTAAAAGGATAGCACTACTGATAGCACTACTTTTGCACATCTGTAATAAAACTCCATGAGCAAGGCAACTTATACAATGAAGAGTTTATTTGGGCTTATGACTCCAGAGTTACAACCCATAATGACTGAGGAGAGCATGCAAGCCAGAGCAACAGCTGCCAGCTCACATCTTGAAGAACAAGCAGAAAGCAGGGAGAACCTTGCTAATGCCATAAGGTTTTTCTAATCACTAAGCTCACTCCCCAGTAATAAAATTCCTCTAGCAAAGCAATGTCCTAAATCTACTCCATCACTGCCATTAGCTGGAGACCATGACTGCAAATGCCAAAATTATGTGGGACTAATTCAAATCACTACATTCTAGTTCCCCTCAAAGACTCTTTGGTCATATTCTAATGGATTTAGTTGTACTTTAAAAAGTTCCCATGGTCTCTCCCAAAGTTTCTCCTGAGACTCAAGGCTATCTCTTAATTATAAAAATAAATCACATAACGTCTTACATATAAGGGCCTAGCATATGCATTGCCATTCTAAAAAAAGATGAATGAAGGCATGGTGGAATATACTGGACCAAAGCAGACTGAATACAAATATAACCATCACCAAATCCTGTAGTCCCATGTCTGATATCTAGAAAATTAATTCCAAATTCTTAAATGCCTTTGCCCTTATAATTTGCTTCCTGTAATATAATTTTTCTTGTGGACTGTATTCAACTTATATACTGAGCTGTACTTCAGAGCTCTAGCAGCACCAATATCTTGCAATCTCAACTGCAACACAAGTTTCACTTTCACAGCTTTATGAAATAGACTTTTAAGACCTGCACGTAGGCACTCTCCTGCCAAATATTGCCAGACCTCACTGTCCGTTTGAAACCCTAGAGGAAGACTTCATGACCTCTTAACTCTCATATCCTTCATGACTCTAGCATCAGAATCACATAGATAACAATGCCAAGTTTGTCTTCCTATTTGAGATGGATCTTGGCCTTTCCCCCAGTCATATTCGCAGCAGCTTGCTAGTTGTTCATTTTACGGACATAAAATTCTTTACGTCTTTTCATTAACAATTGAAGGATTAACTGGGTGGGCTCTTGCCCTGAGATTACTCTTTCTAATATTCCAGTGCAGATCCAGCCTCACCTTAAACTTTCTTGTCACGTTGAGCACAAGCTTTGTCTACAAAATTAGGTTTCCTGGTGCTACTTTTTCTTTTCAAACTGTATATTTCATTTTTATTTTTGTCCCACTTCCTCTTTTGATTGTAGATGGCCATGTGATAGAGTCAATAATATGCCATATTGAAATCTCTTCTAACAAAAAAGAATAGTAAATTACTTTAAAATTTAGCTTTAGACAAGTTATTAGGGCATGGTCAAAAGGCAACTACATTTTGGCTGGCTATCACAGACTGTAAACCAGCTGTTATTGTTTCCCTCTGGAATCCCTTGAGCTGAGCCTACACAATCTGTATTGCTCTTTGCACTGTGTTCCAGGCTCTTACTAAGATAGCCTATTAACTCATGTTTATAGCATTTGATCAGTTTTGCAGGCTAAAGTCCCAGAGTCTTTCACATTAATCCAAAGAAACAGGAAATTCAGGCTCCTCACTTCAGTATCTCTCTCCTGGTGCAAACACTTAAGATTAGTTACTTTCCTATTGCTCTGGTAAAACAGCATAGTCAATAAAATTTATAGAAGAGTTTATTTGGTCTTATGATTCCAGA
Source organism: Rattus norvegicus (assembly GCF_021556685.1). Lineage (NCBI taxonomy): Eukaryota > Metazoa > Chordata > Mammalia > Rodentia > Muridae > Rattus > Rattus norvegicus. The sequence goes on from NC_141554.1 coordinate 30,781,579, forward strand.
AGAACAGAGTTCCTGACAGCAGAGTGAAGGCACAGAGGCCCAAGCAGGAGTGGATAGCTCTTATCTTGAAGCATAAAGCAGGAATCAGAGTGAGCATACTGGGAATGTGGTGAAGTTTCTGAAACTTCAAAGCTTGTTCATTGTTACATACTTCCTCTGGCAAGGCCACATCTTCTAATCCTACCCAAACAGCAGTGCCTGCCCTCAATTAGGAGCTAATTATTTAAGTGGATGGGGGGGGGGGCGGCAACTATTCTACTAGATTGTCAGCTTGGAATGGCACTTTGGCCTTGGCACCTTAAATAGCATTTGCATCAGGATAGGTTTGCTGTTGCCTTAAAGGAGCAGAAACAATTTTAGGGTCTCTTTCACAAAACAAAAGCTTATTTGGGTAAGATCTTGCCTGAGGACACCATTCCTTTTATCCCAATACAGATAAAAATCTCTATTTCCTGTAACAGTTACAGCTTTTCTTTCAGCACAAGTTGCCAATGTAACTTGAAATTTGCCAGTGTTGTTTTCTTATTAAACTACACATTTTGTATTTTTACAACATTCACTTTCATTGTAAAGTTTTTCTCTAAAACTTTGTATTTCTTTCTGCAATATTTGCTCCTTTTCCCTGTAGTTCTACACAAGAGTGATGACTAATAATCAAAGGACAGGCAATATTAGCTTGTCATCAAATGTGTTCTGCCAAAGAAATTTGTCCATTATTTTAAAATTTAGTCTCGAATAAGTTGCTCTTCAAACACAAGAAGAAAAGAGTCACTTTTTTCTTTCTTTCTTTTTTTAAGTTTGGTTTATTATATTGATTTTTATTGGATATTTTTTATTTACATTTCAAATGTTATTCCCTTTCCAGGTTTCCCATCCAAAATACCCTATCCAATCCCCCCTCTCCATGCTAATATGAGAGTGTGCCCCCACCCACTCACCCCTTCTCCACTCTCTGCCCTGACATTCCCTTACACTGGGGCATTCAGCATTGGTCAAACCAAAGGCTTCTATTCCCATCGATGCCCTACATGGCCATCCTCTTCTACATATGCAGGTGGAGCCATGGGTCTGTCCATGTGTATTCTTCTGGTAGTGGTTTAGTCCCTTGGAGCTCTGGTTGCTTGGTATTGTTGTGATTATGGGGTTGCAAACCCCTTCAGCTCCTTCAATCCTTTCTCTAACCCCTCCATTGGGGATCCTGTCCTAAGTTCAAAGGTTGGCAGCTAGTATTCACCTCTGTATTTGTCATGCTTTGGGAGAGACTCTCAGGAGACGGAGACAGCTATATCAGTCTCCTGTCAGGATGCACTTCTTGGCATGAGCAATATTGTATGGGTTTGGTGATTGTATGTATATGGCCTGGATTCCCAGGTTGGGAAGGTTCTGAATGACCATTCCTTCAGTCTTTGCTCCAAACTCTGTCTCCATATCCCCTCCTATGAATATTTTTGGTCCCCTTTTTAAGAGGCATCCACACTTTGTCCTTCTTCTTGACTTTCATATGGTCTGTGGATAATTCGAGATTTTGGGCTAATATCCACTTATCAGTGAGAGCAAACCATGTTTTTTTTCTTTGGGTTACCTCACTCAGGATGACACTTTCTTTTTTTTTTTTTCCGGAGCTGGGGACCGAACCCAGGGCCTTGCGCTTCCTAGGCAAGCGCTCTACCACTGAGCTAAATCCCCAACCCCAGGATGACACTTTCTAGTTCCATCCATTTGTCTATGAATTTCATGATGTCATTGTTTTGATAGCTGAGTAGTACTGTATTGTGTAGATGTACCACGTTTTCTGTATCCATTACTCTGTTCAGGGCATCTGAGTCTTTTCCAGCTTCTGGGATTTCAAATAATGTTGCTATGAACATAATGGAGTTGGAATTTTGATGGGGATTGCATTGAATCTGTAGATTGCTTTTGGCACAATGACCATCTTTACTATATTAATCCTGCCAATCCATGAGCATGGGAGGTCTTTCCATCTTCTGAGTTCTTTTTTTAGTTTCTTTCTTCAGAGACTTGAAGTTCTTGTCAAATAGATCTTTCACTTGCTTGGTTAGAGTCAAACTGAGTTAGTTATGTTATTTGGAATATTGTGAAGGGTATCATTTCCTTAATTTCTTTCTCAGTCTGTTTATCCTTTGAATAGAGGAAGGCTACTGATTTGTTTGAGTTAATTTTGTATCCAGCCAATTTGCTGAAGTTGTCTATAAGGTTTAGGAGTTCAGTAGTGGAATTTTTAGGGTCACTTAAATATACTATATCATCTACAAATAGTGATATTTTTACTTCTTCCTTTCAAATTTGTATCTCTTTGACCTCTTTTAGTTATCTAGTTGCTCTGCTGGACTTTGAGTACTATATTGAATAGGTAAGGAGAGAGTGGGCAGCATTTTCTAGTCCCTAATTTTAGAAGGATAGCTTCAAATTTTTCTCCATTAAGTTTGATGTTGGCTACTGTTTTGGTGTATGTTGCTTTTACTGTGTTTAGGTATGGGTGTTGAATTCCTGATCTTTGCAAGACTTAATATGAAGGGATGTTCAATTTTGTCAAATTCTTTCTCAGCATCTAATGAAATAATCATGTGTTTTTTTTCTTTGAGTTTGCTTATATAGTGGATTAAATTGATGGATTTCCTCCTATTGAACTGTCCCTGCATCCCTAGGATGAAGCCTACTTGAATATGATGGATGATCATTTTGATATGTCCTTGGATTTGGTTTGTGAGAATTTTATTGAATATTTTTGCTTTGATATTCATAAGGGAAATTGGTCTGAAGCTCTTTTTCTTTGTTGGGTTTTTGTGTGGTTCAGGTACAAATATAATTGTGGCTTCATAGAATGAATTGGGTAATGTTCCTTCAGTTTCTATTTTGTGAAATAGTTTGGATAGTATTGGTATGAGGTCTTCTATGAAGGTCTGATAGAATTCTGCACTAAACCCATCTGGTCCTGGGCTTTCTTTGGTTGTGAGACTTTAATGACTGCTTTTATTTCATTAGAGGTTATGAGAATGTTTGGATGGTTCATCTGCCCCTGATTTCACTTTGGCAGCTGATATCTATCTGGAAAATTGTCTATTTCTTCCAGATTTTCCAGTTTTGTTGAGTACAGAATTTTGTAGTAGGATCTGATAAGTTTTTGTATTTCCTCAGTTTCTCTTTTCATGTCTTCCATTTCCTTTCTGATTTTGTTAATGTGGATACTGTCTCTGTGATCTCTCATCATTCTAACTAAGGGTTTATCTATCTTGTTGATTTTCTCAAAGAACCAGCTCCTGTTTTGTTGATTGTTCATATAGTCCTTTTTATTTCTACTTGGTTGATTTTAGCCCTGAGTTTGATTATTTCCTGCCTTCTACTCCTCTTGGGTATATTTGGTTCTTCTCCTTTTTCTAGAGCTTTTAGATATGCTGCCAAGCTACTAATGTATGCTCTCTCCACTTTTTTTGAGGCACTCAGAGCAATGAGCTTTCCTCTTAGCAATGCTTTCCTTGTGTCCCATAAGATTGCATATGTTGTGCTTTAATTTTCATTAAATTCTAAAAAGTCTTTAATTTCTTCATTTCTTGCTTGACGAAGTTATCATTGAGTAGAGAATTATTTAATTTCCATGCTTATGTTGGATTTTTGCCCTCCATGTTGTTATTGAAGACCAGCCTTAGTCCATGCTGATGTGCTAGTATGTGTGGCATTATTTCAATCTTCTTGTATCTATTGAGGCTTGTTTTGTGACCAATTATATGGTTAATTTTGGAGAAAGTACCATTAGTTGCTGAAAAAAGGTATATTCTTTTGTTTGAGGATAAAATGTTCTATAGATATCTGTTAAATCCATTTGGTTCAAAACTTCTGTAATTTTCTCTATCTCTCTGTTTAGTTTCTGTATCTATGATCTGTCCGTTGCTAACTGTGGGATATTGAAGTCTCCCACAATTATTGTATGAGGTACAATGTGTGATTTGAGATTCAGTAAAGTTTCATTTATGAAGGTGGGTACCCTTGCATTTGGAGCATAGATGTTCAATATTAAGAGTTCATTTTGGTAGAATTTTTTTCTTTGATGAATATGAATTGTCCTTCCTTATCCTTTTTGATAACTTTTGGTTGAAATTGATTTATTTGACATTAGAACAGCTACTTCAGCTTGTTTCTTGGGGCCATTTGCTTGGAAAATTGTTTTCCAGCCTTTTACTCTGAGATAGTGTTTGTCTCTGTCACTTAGGTGTGTTTCCTTCCTGCAGCCAAATGTCACATTCTCTTTCTGTATCCAGTATGTTAGTCTATGTCTTTTTATTGGGTAATTTAGTCAATTGATGTTAAGTGACATGAAGGAATAGTGCTTGTTTTTTCCTGTTATTTTTGTTGTTAGAGGTAGAATTATATTTGTATGGCTCTTCTCTCTTTGGTTTGTGCAAGAAAATTACTTTCTTGCTTTTTCTAGGGTGTAGTTTTCCCTCTTTGTGTTGTAATTTCCCAACTATTATCCTTTGTTGGTTTGGATTTCTGGAAAGATATTAGGTAAATTTGTTTTTGTCTTGGAATATCTTGGTTTCTCCATCTATGTTAGTTGAAAGTTTTGCTGGATATAATAGCCTGGGCTGCCATTTACATTCTCTTCATGTCAGTATAACAATTTAAGCCTAGCGTCTTTCTCTCCCTGATTCCTGATTATTCAGATGTAGAACTCTTGGCTACTTCCACAGCTCCACATCTTACTGCAGGCTGTCATGCTTCCTGCCATAATGGCAATGAACTAAACCTCTACCTTCATCATGAGTTGTGATATTAAATCAAAACTTGCTTTTCTGGTGTTTTGAGGCATGTAGGGCTTACTGTGGTGGTGGAACTGTGTTTTGAAGATGCCAAGTTGCCTTGCTTTCTGTTGCTTAGATTCTTGCCCTTGTCTCTTGTCATTTGCTTTTCTCCGGTGTTAGCTGGTCTTGCTGTCTCTGACAGTGGCTTGACCCTCCTGTATGCCTGTGTGTTAGCACTACTGGGAGACCACGTCTTTCTCCAAGTGATCTGGGTTCAGAGAACTGTGTCACAGTGTCAGCTCAGGGTGCAGATAGAAAGCAGAAGGATCCTATCCCAGGTTAATCCTTGGTTCCTGTGTCCTGAGGGCTCGGGATGGTCCCTCACAGCAGAAATGGTGGTCGTAACAGTATTCTCAGGTGTATAAGCACTCCTTGGACACCAGTTTTCTCCCAAGTGGATCTGGGTACAGAGAGCCCTGACTCATGCAGGTCAAGCTCATGGCATAGACTAAAACAAGAAGGATCCTGTCTGAGACTGATCCTCAGTACCTGTGTCCAGAGGGCTCTGTGGGGGTTGCTCCTGAGCCAAAAATGTGAGCAAAACTGGTGGTCTCACCTGTTTTTTCAGGTGTGTCAGCACTATTGGGAGAACAGATCTCTTCCTGTGTGATCTGGGTACATAGAGGTGTGGCCAACATTCACATTCTTAACCGAAAAAAGTTCCCAAGAACAGACTCTAGCTCTGATGCTATTATTGTTCCTTTCTGAAACCTCTTGATCTGGGCACTGTTCTCAACACTACTGTCCTTTTAGTTCCTAGTAAGAGTAACCATTAAACTCTGCGTACAAGTTCCAAAACCTCCCATATTTCTCCAAAATTCAACATGGTCAAGTTCTTCACAGCATAAACTTCTGCTCTGGTAATAACTTCTGTATTGGTTAAATTTCTGTTGTGATAAAACACAATGGCCAAGGAAGCTGATGAAAGAAGTAGATTGTTTTGGCATATAGTTCTAGAGGGGCCATGATGACAGGGAAGCATGGCAGTAAAAAACAAGCTAGGCAGCTGGAACAATGGGTTAACAGCGCATTTCTTGAATCATAAGCATGAGGCAGAGAGAGCAAACTGCATAATATCTCAAATCCTGCTACCTGTCATAGACTTTCCCCAGTAGGGCCATTTCCTAAACTTTCACAAACTGTACCACTAACTGGCATCCAAGTGATATTTCTTATCCTAACCACTACAATTTGAATCAATTATAACATAAATATCTAAAATGATGTAAAATAACTACTACCTAGGGTCAGTAACTCTGGATTATGGCTACATATGCCTACAGAAGTAAGTCTTCTAGTCTGGGTCATATAGACACATATCCAAAGAGTCCTCCAGAAATACCATCCTTCAAATTTTTAAAAGAAATATAATTCTAGATATTGTGTTACATGCTTTTAATCTTATTACTTAGGGAGCAGATGCAGACATAGAACTATGAGTTCTAGGTCATTCTAGTTTCTGTAGATCATTCCAGGACAAGCAGATTGTGGTGTTATTTTAGTCACTGATTTATTGCTGTGAAGAAACATGGTAACCAAGGCAACTCTTATAAAACAAATATCTATTTGGAGGCTTGCTTATAATTTTAGAGGTTTAGTACATTATCATCATGACAGGTAGCATGGCAGCTTGCAGGCGGGTTCTGAAGCTGAGCACTACATCCTGCTTTGTAGGCCAAGAGAAATATTTTGGGCTTGGCATGAGATTTTGAAACTTCAAATCCCACCACCATTGACACACTCCCACAAGGCCACACCTCCTAATCCTTTTAATCTTTCAAATAATAGCACTCCCTTATGACTAAGTATTTAAATATATGAGCCTATGAGGGTCATTCTTATTCAAACCACCATAATCTGCATCCTAACCCCCATAGATTCTTAGCCACACTATAATGCAAAATGCATTTAGTCCAACTTCAAAAGTCCCCACAGTTTTTCACAGTCTCAAGACTCTTAAAATCTCAGTCTTTTCTGAGACTCATGCAATCTCTTCCTGTAACCTCCTATAAAATAAAAATGAAAAAGCAGATCACATGCTTCTAATATGCTATGGTATGAAATTTGTATCACTATTACAAAATGGAGTAAAGGAAGCATAGTGAAGAAATACTGGCCTAAAGCAAGAAAACAAAACAAACAAAGAGCAAAAACCAAAACAAAACAAAACCTAGCACAGCTAACTCCAAATTCAGCATCCTTATTTCCGATATCAAAGTGGTCTTCAGATCTTCAACTTCTTTCAGTGTTGTTGACTGCAGCACACTTCATTTCCTTAGGATGGTTTCATACCTGGTCTACAGTTACCCTTGGTAGGTATCCCATGGCTACAGCAGTTCCAACATCCTGGAGTCTCTAAGGCAATCCAGGTTTTACATTCACTGTTTCACACATTAGCTTCTCTGTCCCTCCATGCAGGAACGCCCCTTGATAAATGCCTGGCCTCAGTGACTTCACTTAGGGAGATTCTATCTTCTCTTACTTGTGTTTTTTACTCAAAGCCAGAAATACTTAGCAGAAGCTGGGTCTGGAATTTAGCTCCCCATTCTCACACACTTCCATCAGTTTTCTGGTTTTGATGGGTTTCCTTCACTTTCCTTTAATTCATGTTCACAAGTTGGGTGCTTAGGTGAATGGGGTCTTGCCCTGAGTATGAGATGAAATCTTGCTACTTTTATTCCATTTAGTTATCAGACTGATCTTTAAACCTTTTATCTTTATAAACACTGGACTTGCCTCTACATTACATTTCCTGGTGCTATTTTACCCTTAAACTCTGTATTTTTGTATTGTTATTTGTTCAGCTTGCAACATTTCATTATATATTTGCATGATATTGACCACTAATAACAAGGAAGCAGTCAGTAATAGGCAGTTTTGAATTCTTCTCAGCCAATACCACTAATCTAAAACTTTTCCATTTAGCTTTCAAGGTAATTTTAGGACAAGTACAGAAAACAGCCATGTTTTTTGCTAAAATAAAATAAGAAGAGTTTCTAGGCCACTTACTAATAATATTCATCTCCTCTCAAATTTCTTGAGTTGTGCCCTCAACATTGTTCCATTCTTCTACTAGAAGGATCCAATAAATCCTACTTAAAGCAGCCAAAGTATTTTCTATTCCAACTTGACAAAGCCTTTCATATTCTTCCAACAATTGTAACATGCCATTACCTCATAAGAGTTGTCTTGTTCATGACGTCTTTTCACAGCAATAGACCACTGAATAAGATGGGTGGTTTGAATGAGGATCCTCCCTCCACCCCCACTCCTACCCCATAGCATCATGTACATGATTTTTTTTTCAGTTGGTAGACTGTTAGGAAGTATTAAGAGGTGTGACTGTGGAGGAAATGATCAATTTTCTATAAAGATATCAGGTATCAGGATCAGATAAACCATCTAAACCGTCCCATAACCCCTAAAGAAATAGAAGCAGCTCCTGACATTGTGGACTCTAAATCTGTAGGTCAGTAAACCTTAAATAAACTCCTTTTTTATGAGTTGAGTTGGCCATGGGGTTCATAGAAGCAGAAACAGCAGCAGCAGCAGCAGCAGCAGCAGTGACAAACTAAAACACTAGTTTCACTGACTCTTATTTCATTCTAACACTTGCAACTAGAAAGTCAAGTATTTTTTTATTAACACATAAGTTGATTTATTTCCTTAAAGCTCATAGTCTCCCTGTTCAAATTAGATGAAATATGCACAAGTTTCCTCAAATACATTGACCATTTGTTTCCTTTACCCTGTGTGAAGTCACTCAAGCTATTTTCCTTTACTTTTTGCAGTTTTATAATTTCTAATTAATAATATATTTTTGTTGAATTTTATGACAAATTTGTAATTATCTGTTAAAACACTTGTGTAACAATATTTAAACTGTTTTCAGTTATCAGTCTATGATTAATCTCATGTTGGCTTCTGATAATTCTGTATGTATCCAATAACCCTCTAAGACAAGGGAGTGCAAGAATAAGTCACTACTAAGATTATTTTTCTGCTTTTGGATTTTTTTTGAGACAAGCTTTCTCTTGTAGACCTGGCTATCCTGGAACTTGTTTTGTAGAGAAGGCTGTCCTAGAACTTGCATAGATCTATTTGCTTCTGCCTCCTTTGTGCTCGGATTAAAGATGTGCTTCCCCGTTGCCCTGGCTGCACTATTTACCTTCTTTGATAAGAGGATACACAAACAAAATGGGCCACCTTGATTGTAGTAGAAGAGATTCCTTCTGGGTCTTGAGAAACCCAGGGAGTGGTTAGTGGAGGTAAGATTCATGTAACTTTATTTTGCTTTGTAAAAACGTCAGCTCAGCTCCCAGTTCAGCAGAGCTGGCATCAAAGAATGAAGGGAGAACATGAACCTAAAAATTAATTTTGTCTCCAATCCATGATGCCCTCTTGAAGCAGAAGGATGCAGAAATTTAGCTCATGAAAAGTCTCTGAATAGCTCAACCAAGAAGACTAGATTAAGGCATAACCAGGAAGAAGGTGTTCATCATAACTGGTACTTGCTAGCACTCTAATATCAGCTGTATCCTTAATAACGGTAAGAAATATCTGTGTTATAGAAAGAACACAATGTATAGAATAGAACTGTTACAGGAACCTGAAATGAGATAATTATTAATAATCTGAGATCAAGCCGGTCTCTACCTGGCCATATGTGTATATTTAGAAATTCAAATGGGACATAAATAACAATGAATGGAAATCGATATTTGTGGCATGGAATATAGAACAAACATAGGTCTCCCTTAACCGAAGAGGAAAATAGAATGCTAAAGGTGGTGTCTGTTCCCATGAAGTATCTTGCACTATTAGAGCAGTAAACTAGAAAGAGCAGAGCACAGCCTTTCACAGTAGGTTGTGATAAAGTTGAGTACATATTATACAAAAACAAAAATATAAGGATATAATTCAAGGTATATTATCCAAGGCCACCCAATAGGAAGACAAATAGTGTTAGTCAACAGAAAAATAGAATAAAATGTGAAGAACACAATCTCATAAAATAAAAAGTAGGGTGACAGATTCAATAATGCAAGCAAATTAACATGTAACCTTCAACAGTGGGCAGTTCACTCCTCTTTCTGTGACTAAGTGACAGTGCTAGTAGAAAAAAATCTATTTTCAGCTAGGAATTTAAAAAATAAGGTAGTCTAAGAGGCCAAATTGTTTGAGGTGATGTTGATATGGAAATATATATATATATATATATATATATATATATATATATATATATATATATAATTTTGCAGTTGTTGTGAGTCAGGACACATGTTTTCTTTTTTGATTTTTTTTTTTTTTTGCTGTTACTGTGTGTAGGTGATCCTCATATCAATGGACTCGTAATAGGGTCCTATTACTTTGAGTAGTGTTTAGGTATAATATCTAAAATACAATAAGAAGACTAAGGGAAAGTCAGTGTGAGCAAAAAGCACAGATTGGGGATTAAATGAAGGAATGTGAAGTAGCAAACTTATACAGAAGCTTGGCACAGTCTAACTTAGTATAAGAAGAAGGGTTAAGAAATTTATCTTGCAGAGGTTTTAAGTAAAGCCTCCTATTCTCTACCAGTCTTGGTAGTTCTAGTATATTGAGCCCCTTGCCAGTGTATGAAGGTGACACTTTTTGATGAATAAGGCATATCTAAGATTCTCAGGCAGCCTGCTCTGGATGACCTTCAACCTCAAAGTGGTCAGAGGTAGGGCATTGTGAAGTGTTAGCAACTCCTTAGCTGTCATTGGCTAGGGCACACTTTTTTGACCAATCATGGCTCAGGAGTGTGGCCCCCATTGTTCAGTGGGTAGATAAGCAGGGTGCACAGAGCTCTGGGGTAAGTCCCTGGAATACCACCAGTATGGCAGGGGCGGCTAAGAAAGCCACCCGGCCTAGAGCTGAAGCAGCCGCAGGTTCGGCAAACAGATCAAAGCTGAAAAAGAAGGTCAAACGTAGGTCTAAACTTCGGAAGAGAAATCCTTCCCCTCAATTTTGTAGCAGAAATATCAAAGTGAGATGTCCCGAGCTAGGCTCATTCCCTCTCTAATGCAGTCATTCCTTCCCCTACGATTTTCTCACATCTGCTGTAAACTTCTCATCTACCTCTACCCCTTCTCATGAGTCCCCAGCCACATTCTACCTTTTTCCCAAACCAGTGCCCTGTGACTTTACTATGTAATTCTTTCAGGTAACAAGAAATGGGGAGCGATCTCTTCATCCATCAAGGAGGACAAAGCTCCAGAGACCCATCCGTACTACAGTTCAGGAAGAGCTGAGCCCAAGTCAACAAAGCCGACCTACTAGGGCATATGCCATTCAAATGTGAATGGATAAAAAACGCAAACCCTCAGCCCGGGCGGCAGCGAAGGCAGTTCCACCATGCCCCAACATTGCCACTGTTCCTACTCCTAGACGCTGAGGGGGTCCAAGGCCTAAGTAACATCAGTGACTGGGTCTGGGAGCTGAGACACAGTCAGGGTGTCAAGTCCACGTCTCACCACATACTCATTTGTATGATGGTGACAATAAAATCAATCAGATGTGAAAATATATATGTCACTCTCAGTCTTCAGTGGTATAGAATGAGAGAGATTGAGGGAGGGAAGACTGGGAAGATGATGAGAAGGAACACCAGTTTCTAGAAGGTTGGGAGCAGGATGAACCCCCTGATAGGCAGACAATGAATGGTCCAAATTGAGTTAGCACAAATGTCCTCCTAAAACATTATTTCACAGGGCAACAGGGAAAACCCAAGGTATTCCTAAATGTCACTGGTTAGGGCTGCTTCATGATTTCAGGCTATTACATCGATATCAACTGACATGTGAGTGACAGTTCCAGCCCTGAATTAGGCAGCACCTCAACTTTAGGACCCTTTCTTTCTTGTGGTGTTTTTTTTCCCATTCTCATTATTGTCTCATGTACGAAGACCCTCAGAAGGGCCAACGATTTCAAACCATCAAAATGCACTGTATATGAACTGGCAGTAATCTTGACTGGAGCCTGCAAATGCACCACGAGTTTAGCCTACCTCTTTGGATTTGGGGGAGAAGTAGGACAGTGAGGAGTGGTTTGTCAACCAGTACTGCTTCTAAAGCAGGTAGAAATATCTACACCTTTTTTTTGCAATCCCATAGGACGAACAACAACATCAACCAAAGAGATCCCACCAGAGCTTCCAGGCACTAAACAACCAACCAAAGGGTACATATGGAAGAACCCATGACTCCAGCTGCATATGTAGCAGAGTTCAGCATCGTCCAGCATCAATAGGAAGAAAAGCCCTTGGCCCTGAGAAAGCTGTTTCCCCAGTGTAGGGGATTGTGAGAGTGTTGAAGTTGAAGTGGGTAGGTGGGAGTGGTAGCATCCTCATAGAAGCAGGGGGAGGGGGACAGGGTATAGGATGGGGGCAAAGGGGATAACATTTCAAATATAAATACATAAAATATTCAAGAAAAATAAAACAAAACAAACAAGCAGGCAAACAAAAACAATTGTGCCTTTTCAGACCTGGGACTTGAACAGAAAGTTTAAAAGAGAAAATGGATGAAAGATATCTCTATACCATTCCTTAGCTTGTCCATAAAGAATTCCCCACGCTTCTCAGAAACCTCTTGATATTTATTCAAGTTACATATAAAACTAGCTGTTTTTTAATCATTTCTTTTTGCTTTAGGTATAGGATTGTACTCTATTGGTGTAAAACCTATTCATCATTCACCCACTTATTTCTCTACTCTTTCTTTTAACATGTTCATAAATTTGTAGAATCTTTAGCCATTCTGTTTTTCCCATCATCTGCCCTTTGGCTGAAATCCTCCTAACAGGTCTCCTTTCTTCTTCTGGGCTTTCTACTTTTGTGTGAGTCACTGAGTTTAAGGAAGGACTTCTTGGCAACTTATGGTTGGGGGTGGGGAGCAAGATCCATTTTTTAGCTACCCTACTAAAGAAAAGCGTATCCTCTATCCCTGAAACCATTAACTGACAGTATTTCCTCAGTGGGGGGTCGAGAAAACAGTTAACTGACAGTATTTCCTCAGAGAGGGGCTTAGACTCATTGGTCTCTCCTCAATGTCAGTTAACTGCCAATAGCCTGCCCCCAACTCCAGAGGAAAGGGGTGGGGCTACATTGGCCTCTTTTACACCCATGAAGAAATGTTGAAGGTTCAATTTTCTGAAGTCCTGTGCTAATATCTACATCAGTAGTGTGATCATCAGTGAGTGGGCTATACCATGTCAGAAAGAACTCCTTATTTGTTAATCACATCATCCTCTTACACTCTTTCATATATCATTTTGTAAATGTTCCCTAAATCTTGTAGCAGTGGGAGCAGATATAGTTGTCTCTTATTCTTTAGGGAAGGCATCATTATATATCTCAGGGCAATTAGAAACATATGTCATTATACTCACTTTCATCATTTCTTACAAGGCACAGTATTAAGAATTTTCAGAAATGCACCAATGTAACATTCATACAAATAGACATATAGACACATAGAGAAAATATTACATATGTTTCTATACATATATGTATATATTTTAGAAACATTAGGTTAGATGATAGGTAGATTGAAAGATAATGTAGAAAAAAGGATCATAGAGCGGATTTACAGTGATGATACATAAGTCGATAGATACATGCATAATTATATACCCAATTGCAAGGAACGAAAGTCATAGAGTGAGATTGAAAAGGATGTTTAGTAGAACTTGTCTTCTTACATAATTTTAGTGGTCAAAATGTTACAATACAGAGACAGACAAATAACAATTTATTGACATGAAGGCAGTCAGAACAGTAAACATGACACCTTGAATTCGTTTCCACAGATAGATTTTTTGGGGGGTATACATTTAGACAAATCCTCTACTAAAACTCAACATTGCTGGATAAGTTTTTCTTTTTGTTACTTGGTACTATATTTTGGAGTCAGAGAGTAAAAATTCTACTACTGAGCTCTTTTCTGTAGACCTTTAACACATTTTCATGTTGAGACAGCATCATTTTAATTCATTCACATAGCCATTGATCCTTGGACATTCCTCCAGAGTAGCTGAGATTATAAGCATCTCCCTCTATGCCCAACATCTGTGTCAAGTTCTTTTGTGAATATCAGTTGTCATTTTTCTGGGACAAATTCCTAGGGATGAAGTTTTGGGTAATAAGGTAATACTATTTTAGCTGTTTTTATTACTGATATTTTTTCTTTTTTAGCATTTAATTTAATCAGTTTGTTGTAGTTCTACTTATTAACACTGTCATTATCAGTTCTTTATAATCAAGACTTTGCCCCATCCCAGTCCTCCTACCCTTTGTCTCTGAGAGAATGCTTTCCCACAAGCAGGCCTCCCTCAAATTTCTGGAGAATTAGGTACTTCTTCTACCACTAAGGCCAGACTAGGCAGTCCACTAGCAATGATGGGGTGTTCCTCTTTCCCTACATCCTTCCCAACATATGCTGAAACCTGACTTTCTTATATTAGCTCTTCTGATGGAACGTAAGGTGGACTCTCAGGGTCATTTTGATTTGCATTTCCCTGAACATTTCTTTAAGTACTTTTAGGCCATTTGAAATTCCTCAGTTGGTAATTCTTTGTTTAGTTCTATGCACCAATTTTAACTGTTTTTTTTTTAGGTTAGCTTCTTGAGTTCTTTTTTTTTTTTAATTAACCTGAGTATTTCTTATTTACATTTCGAGTGTTATTCCCTTTCCTGGTTTCTGGGCCAACATCCCCCTAACCCCACCCCCTCCCCTTCTTTATGGGTGTTGCCCTCCCTATCCTCCCCCCATTGCCGCCATCCCCAAAACAATCTAGTTCACTGGGGGTTCAGTCTTAGCAGGAACAAGAGCTTCCCCTTCCACTGGTGATCTTATTAGGATATTCATTGCTACCTATGAGGTCAGAGTCCAAGGTCAGTCCAGGTATAGTCTTTAGGTAGTGGCTTAGTCTCTGGAAGCTGTAGTTGATTGTCATTGTTGTTCATAAGGGATCTCGAGCCCCTTCAGGCTCTTCCAGTCCTTTTTCTGATTCCTTCAACGAGGGTCCTATTCTCAGTTCAGTGGTTTGCTGCTGGCATTCGCCTCTGTATTTGCTGTGTTCTGGCTGTGTCTCTCAGGAGAGATCTACATCTGGCTCCTGTTGGCCTGCACTGCTTTGCTTCATCCATCTTGTCTAATTGGATGGCTGTATATGCATGGGCCACAAGTGGGGCAGGGTCTGAATGGGTGTTCCTTCTGTGTCTGTTTTAATCTTTGCCTCTCTATTCCCTGCCAAGGGTATTCTTGTTCCCCTTTTAAAGAAGGAGTGAAGCATTCACATTTTGATCATCCGTCTTGAGTTTCATGTGTTCTATGCATCTAGGGTAATTCACGCATTTGGGCTAATAGCCACTTATCAATGAGTGCATACCATGTGTGTTTTTCTGTGATTGGGTTACCTCACTCAGGATATTTTCCAGTTCCAACCATTTGCCTATGAATTTCATAAAAGCATTGTTTTCGATAGCTGAGTAATATGCCATTGTGTAGACGTACAACATTTTCTGTATCTATTCCTCTGCTGAAGGGCATCTGGGTTCTTTCCAGCTTCTGGCTATTATAAACAAGGCTGCTATGAATATAGTGGAGCACATGTCTTTTTATTTGTTGGGGCATTTTTTGGGTATATGCCCAAGAGAGGTATAGCTGGATCCTCAGGCAGTTCAATGTCTGAGGGGGGGGGAGTTTTCTGAGGAACCTCCAGACTGATTTCCAGAATGGTTGTACCAGTCTGCAATCCCACCAACAATGGAGGAGTGTTCCTGAGTGTCACCTGAGTTTTTGACCTTAGCCATTCTCACCAGTGTGAGCTGAAATCTCAGGGTTGTTTTGATTTGCATTTCCCTTATGACTAAAGATGTTGAACATTTCTCTAGGTGTTTCTCAGCCATTCGGCATTCCTCAGCTGTGAATTCTTTGTTTAGTTCTGAACCCCATTTTTAATAGGGTTATTTGGCTCCCTGCGGTCTAACTTCTTGAGTTCTTTGTATATTTTGGATATAAGCCCTCTATCTGTTGTAGGATTGGTAAAGATCTTTTCCCAATCTGTTGGTTGCCGTTTTGACCTAGCCACAGTGTCCTTTGCCTTACAGAAGCTTTGCAGTTTTATGAGATCCCATTTGTCGATTCTTGATCTTAGAGCATAAGCCATTGGCGTTTTGTTCAGGAAATTTTCTCCAGTGCCCATGTGTTTGAGATGCTTCCCCAATTTTTTTATTACTTTCAGTGTATCTGGTTTGATGTGGAGGTCCTTGATCCATATGGGCTTAAGCTTTGTACAGGGTGATAAGCATGGATCAATATGCATTCTTCTACATGTTGATATGCAGTTGAAACAGCACTATTTGCTGAAAATGATATCTTTTTTCCATTGGATTGTTTCAACTCCTTTGTCAAAAAATAAGTGACCATACGTGTGTGGGTTCATTTCTGGGTCTTCAACTCTATTCCACTGGTCTATCTGTCTGTCTCTGTACAAATACCATACAATTTTTTATCACAATTCCTCTGTAATACTGCTTGAGGTCAGGGATAGTGATTCCCCCTGAAGTCCTTTTATTGTTGAGGATAGTTTTAGCTATCCTGGGTTTTTTGTTATTCCAGATGAATTTGCAAATTGTTCTGTCCAACTCTTTGAAGAATTGGATTGGTATTTGGATGGGGATTGCATTGAATCTGTAGATCGCTTTTGGTAAGATGGCCATTTTTACTATATTAATCCTGCCAATCCATGAGCATGGGAGATCTTTCCATCTTCTGAGGTCTTCTTCAATTTCTTTCTTCAGAGTCTTGAAGTTCTTATTGTAGAGATCTTATACTTGCTTGGTTAAAGTCACACTGAGATACTTTATATTGTTTGGGTCTATTATGAAGGGTGTCATTTCCCTAATTTCTTTCTCAGCTTGTTTCTCTTTTGTGTAGAGGAAGGCTACTGATTTATTTGAGTCAATTTTATACCCAGCCACTTTGCTGAAGTAGTTTATCAGTTTTAGTAGTTCTCTGGTGGAACTTTTGGGATCACTTATATATACTATCCTATCATCTGCAAATAGTGATATTTTGAATTCTTCTTTTCCAAACTGTATCCCCTTGATCTGCTTTTGTTGTCTGATTGCTCTGGCTAGAACCTCAAGAACTATATTAAATAAGTAGGGAGAGGGTGGGTAGCCTTGTTTAGTCCCTGATTTTAGTGGGATTGCTTCAAGTTTCTCACCATTTAGTTTAATGTTAGCAACTGGTTTGCTGTATATAGCTTTTACTATGTTTAGTTATGGGCCTTGAATTCCTATTCTTTCCAGGACTTTTATCATGAAGGGGTGTTGAATTTTGTCAAATGCTTTCTCAGCGTCTAATGAAATGATCATGTGGTCTTGTTCTTTCAGTTTGTTTATATAATGGATCACGTTGATGGTTTTCTGTATATTAAACGATCCCTGCAAGCCTGGGATGAAGCCTACTTTATCATGGTGAATGATTGTTTTGATGTGCTCTTGGATTCAGTTTGCCAGAATTTTATTGAGTATTTTTGTGTTGATATTCATAAGGGAAATTGGTCTGAAGTTCTCTTTCTTTGTTGTGTCTTTGTGTAGTTTAGGTATAAGAGTAATTGTGGCTTCTTAGAAGGAATTCGGTAGTGCTCCATCTATTTCAATTTTGTGGAATAGTTTGGATAGTATTGGTTTGAGGTCTTCTATGAATGTTTGATAGAATTCTGCACTAAACCCCTCTGGACCTGGACTCCTTTTGCTTGAGAGACATTTAGTGACTGCTTCTATTTCCCTAGTAGTTTTGGGATTGTTTAACTGCTTTATCTGTTCCTGATTTAACTTCGGTACCTGGTATCTGTCTAGGAAAATATCTATTTCCTGCAGATTTTCGAGTTTTGTTGAATATAGGCTTTTATAGTAAGATCTGATGATTTTTTGAATTTCCTCTGAATCTGTAGTTATGTCTCCCTTTTCATTTCTGATTTTGTTAATTTGGACACACTCTCTGTGTCCTCTCGTTAGTCTGGCTAAGGGTTTATCTATCTTCTTGATTTTCTCAAAGAACCAACTTTTGGTTCTGTTGATTCTTTCTATGGTCCTTTTTGTTTCTACTTGGCTGATTTCAGCTCTGAGTTTGATTATTTCCTGCCTTCTACTCCTCCTGGGTGTATTTGCTTCTTTTTGTTCCAGAGATTTTAGGTGTGCTGTCAAGCTGCTGACCTATGTGCTCTCCTGTTTCTTTCTGCATGCACTTAGAGCTATGATTTTTCTTCTTAACATAGCTTTCATTGTGTCCCATAAGTTTGGGTATGTCGTACCTTCATTTTCATTAAATTCTAAGAAGTCTTTAATTTCTTTCTTTATTTCTTCCTTGATCAGTTTATCGTTGAGTAGAGCATTGTTCAATTTCCACGTATATGTGGGCGTTCTTCCCTTACTGTTATTGAAGACCAGCTTTAGGCCATGGTGGTCTGATAGCACTCATTGGATTATTTCTATCTTTCTGTACCTGTTGAGGCCCGTTTTTTTTACCAATTATATCATCAATTTGGGAGAAGTACCATGAGGAGCTGAGAAGAAGGTATATCCTTTTGCTTTGGGATAGAATGTTCTATAAATATCTGTTAAGTCCATTTGGTTCATGACTTCTCTTAGTCTGTCTACGTCTCTGTTTAATTTCTGTTTCCATGATCTGTCCATTAATGGAGTGGGGTGTTGAAAGCTCCTACTATTATTGTGTGAGGTACAATGTGTGTTTTGAGCTTTAGTAAGGTTTCTTTTATATATGTAGGCACCCTTGTATTTGGGGCATAGATATTTAGGATTGAGAGTTCATCTTGGTGGAATTTTCCTTTGAGGAATATGAAGTGTCCTTCGTTATCTTTTTTTTTTTTTGATGACTTTTAGTTGAGAACGGATTTTATTTGATCTTAGAATGGCTACTCCAGCTTGCTTTTTCCGACCATTTGCTTGGAAAGTTGTTTTCCATCCTTTCACTCTGAGGTAGTGTCTGTCTTTGTCTCTGAGGTATGTTTCCTGTAGGCAGCATAATGCAAGGTCTTCAATGCATATCCAGTTTGTTAATCTATGTCTTTTTATTGGGGAGTTGAGGCCACTGATGTTGAGAGATATTAAGAAATAGTGATTGTTGCTTCCTGTTATATTCATATTTGGATGTGAGGTTATGTTTGTGTGCTTTTCTTCTCTTTGTTTTGTTGCCAAGACAATTAGTTTCTTGCTTTTTCTAGGGTGTATCTGGCCTCCTTATGTTGGGCTTTGCCATTTATTATCCTTTGTAGGGCTGGATTTGTAGAAAGATATTGTGTAAATTTGGTTTTGTCATGGAATATCTTGATTTCTCCATCTATATTAATTGAGAGTTTTGCGGGATACAGTAACCTGGGCTGGCATTTGTGTTCCCTTAGGGTCTGTATGACATCTGTCCAGGATCTTCTGGCTTTCATAGTATTTGGTGAGAATTCTGGTGTGATTCTGATAGGTCTGCCTTTTTATTTTACTTGACCTTTTTCCCTTACTGCTTTTAATATTCTTTCTTTATTTTGTGCATTTGATGTTTTGACTATTATGTGTTGGGAAGTGTTTCTTTTCTGGTCCAATCTATTTGCAGTTCTGTAGTCTTCTCGTATCCTTATGGGTATCTCTTTTTTTAGGTTAGGGAAGTTTTCTTCTGATTTTGTTGAAGATATTCACTGGTCCTTTGAACGGGGAGTCTTCACTCTCTTCTATACTTATTATCCTTAGGTTTGGTCTTCTCATTGAGTCCTGGATTTCCTGTATGTTTTGGACCAGTAGCTATTTCCACTTTACATTATCTTTGACAGTTGAGTCAATGATTTCTATGGAATCTTCTGCTCCTGAGATTTTCTCTTCTATCTCTTGTATTCTGTTGGTGAAGCTTGTATCTACAGCTCCTTGTCTCTTCCTTTGGTTTTCTATATCCAGGGTTTTTTCCATGTGTTCTTTCTTGGTTGCTTCTATTTCCATTTTTAATTCCTTTAACTTTTTGATTGTGTTTTCCTGGAATTCTTTCAGGGACTTTTGTGATTCCTCTCTGTAGGCTTCTACTTGTTTAGTTATGTTTTCCTGTGTTTCTCTAAGGGAGTTCTTCATGTCTTTCTTGAAGTCCTCCAGCATCATGATCAAATATGATTTTGAAACTATATCTTGCTTTTCTGGTGTTTTTGGATATTCCGTGTTTGCTTTAGTGGGAGAATTGGGCTCCGATGATTCCATGTAGTCTTGGTTTCTGTTGCTTGGGTTCCTGTGCTTGCCTCTCGCCATCAGATTATCTCTAGTGTTACTTTGTTCTGCTATTTCTGTCAGTGGCTAGACTGTCCTATAAGCCTGTGTGTCAGGAGTGCTGTAGACTTCTTTTCCTGTTTTCTTTCAGCCAGTTATGGGAACAGAGTGTTCTGCTTTCGGGCATGTAGTTTTTCCTATCTACAGGTCTTCAGCTGTTCCTGTGGGCCTGTGTCTTGAATTCACCCGGCAGGTCACTTGGAGCAGGAAGGTTTGTCTTACCTGTGGTCCCAAGGCTCAAGTTTGCTCATGGGGTGTTGCTCATGAGCTCTCTGCGGGGGCAGCAACCAGGAAGATCTTTGCTGCCCTTTCCGGGAGCTTCCGTGCACCAGGGTTCCAGATGGCATTTGGTGTTTTCCTCTGGAGTCAGAGATGTGGGCAGAGTGTAGTCTCTTCTGGTTTCCCAGGCATGTCTGCCTCTCTGAAGGTTTAGCTCTCCCTCCCTCGGGATTTGGGTGCAGAGAACTGTTTATCTGGTCAGTCCCTTCAGGTTCCGGCGGTGTCTCAGATGCAGAGGACTTGCTGCTCCTGTGCCCTTATCCAAGGGAACCCAGAGGCTGTATACAGTTTCCTCTTGGGCCAGGGATGTGGGTAGGAGTGGGCAGTGTTCGTGGTCTCTTCTGCTCTGCAGTCTCAGGAGTGCCCACCTGTCCTGACAGTGAGCTCTCTCTCCCACTTGGTTTTGGAGCAGTAATCTGGAGGCAGGGAGCTCGAGGTTGGTACTCCTGCTAAAAACCAGAAGTGTCAGGTCCTAAAGGAATTTTGCCTCTGTGTGTCCTGAGGACACCAGTCAGGTCGCTTCCAGCAGAAAAGTTGATCTTACCTGTGGTCCCAAGGCTCATGTTTGCTCGTGGGGTGTTGCTTATGAGCTCTCAGTGGGAGCAGCAACCAGGAAGATCTTCGCCGCCCTTTCTGGGAGCTTCCATGCACCAGGGTTCCAGATGGCGTTTGGTGTTTTCCTCTGGAGTCAGAGATGTGGGCAGAGTGTAGTCTCTTCCAGTTTCCCAGGCATGTCTGCCTCTCTGAAGGTTTAGCTCTCCCTCCCACGGGATTTGGGTGCAGAGAACTGTTTATCCAGTCAGTCCCTTCAGGTTCCATCGGTGTCTCAGACGCAGCGGACTTGCTGCTCCTGTGCCCTTATCCAACGGAACCCAGAGGGCGTATACAGTTTCCTCTTGGGCCAGGGATGTGTGCAGGGTTGGGCAGTGTTGGTGGTCTCTTCCCCTCTGTAGTCTCAGGAGTGCCCACCTGTCCCGGTGGTGAGTTCTCCCTCCCACGGGGTTTGGGAGCAGTCAAAACTAGCTGTTTTTAATCATTTCTTTTTGCTTTAGGTATAGGATTAGACTCTATTGGTGTAAAACCTATTCATCATTCACCCACTTATTTCTCTACTCTTTCTTTCGTTTAACATGTTCATAAATTTATAGAATCTTTAGCCAATCTGCTTTTCCCATCATCTGCCCTTTGGCTGAACTCCTCCTAACAGGTCTCCTTTCTTCTTCTGGGCTTTCTACTTTTGTGTGAGACACTGAGTTTAAGAAGGACTTCGTGGCAACTTTTGGTTGGGGGTGGGGAGCAAGATCCATTTTTTAGCTACGCCACTAAAAAAAAAAGGATATCCTCTTTCCCTGAAACCATTAACTGACAGTATTTCCTCAGTGGGGGGGTTGAGAAAACAGTTAACTGACATTATTTCCTCAGAGAGGGACTTAGACTCATTGGTCTCTCCTCAATATCAGTTAACTGCCAATAGCCTGCCCCCAACTCCAGAGGAAAGGGGTGGGGCCTCTTTCACACCCATAAAGAAATGTTGATAGTACCGATAAAGTTCAATTTTCTGAAGTCCTGTGTTAATATCTACATCAGTAGTGTGTTCATCAGTGAGTGGGCTATACCATGTCAGAAAGAACTCCTTATGTATTAATCACATCATCCTCTTACACTCTTTCCTCTACCATTTTGTCAATGTTTCCTAAATCTTGCAGCAGTGGGAGCAGATGTAGTTGTCTCTTATTCTTTAGGGAAGGTTTGCAGCAGTGGGAGCAGATATAGTTTTTTTAAGGGAAGGTGCCATTATATATCCTAGGGCAATCAAAAGTCAAAATCCTCCCACCCTTATCCTTTAGACAGGATTAGAAACATATGGCGTTACACTCACTTTCATCACTTCTTACAAGGCACAGTATTAAGAATTTTCAGAAATGCACCAATGTAACATTCACACAAATAGACACATAGACACATAGAGAAAAAATCTATATATTTCTATGCATATATGTATATATTTTAGAAACATATTGGGTTAGATGATGGGTAGACTGAAAGATAATATAGAAAAAATGATCATAGAAGAAGGGATGTACAGTGATGATACATAAGTAGATAGATACACGCTTAATTACATACCCAATTGCAAGGAACGAAAATCATAAAGTGAGATTGGAAAGGATGTTTAGTAGAATTTGTCTTCTTACATAATTTTAGTGGTTAAAATATTACAATACAGGGACAGACACAAATAACAATTTATTGACATTCTTTTGGAATTGTACATGGTAGGATAAAGTTCTCCCGATGCTATAAGCACCTCTATTAAAGCAACTCAAGGGTTTGATTACTAGTACAGGTTGATGCCCTTGTGAAGAATTTATAGTTGCTCCCTTCCCAAAGAAGTGTTATATTGCCTCATTACTGAAAACATGACAACAAACTTTAAAATATATTTTGGATTTTATTTATTCCTTGAGAATAAACAAATAAATATATATACACATATATATGTGTATATATATATATATATATATATATATATATGTTGGTCTGTACTTTCTGTTTTCAACCCTTTTCAAGCAATCCCTCCCAACATCATGTCCTTTACATTTTTATTTTCTGTTCAGGATTCCCCTGTGAGTATATTTGAAGCTCTTCCCAAATACCAAATACTTCTTCTATTATTTTTAGTGTATCTGGTGTTATGTGAAGATCATTGATCCACCTTGGCTTGAGATTTGTACTAGGAGAATAAAATGGGTCTATTTGTATTCTTCTACATGCTGACTTCAAGTTGAACCAGCAAAATTTGTTGAAAATGCAGTCTTTTTTCCATTGGATAATTTTTGCTCCTTTGTCAAAGATCAAATGGCCATAGATCTTTAGGTCCATTTCTAGGTTGTCAGTTTGATTCCATTTATCTACCTGTCTGTCTCTGTACCAATACATTGCAGTTTTAATCATTATTGCTCTGTAATACAGCTTGAGATCAGGGATGGTGATTCTCCCAGAAGTTCTTTTATTGTTTAGATTAGTTTTTGCTATCCTAGGTTTTTTCCTTTTCCAAATGAATTTGTAAATCTTTCTAACTCTGAATAATTGAATTGCAATTTTGATGGGGATTGCATTGAATTTATAGATTGCTTTCAGCAAGATGACCATTTTTGCTATCTTAATCCTGCCAATACATGAACATGCGAGGTCTTTCAATCTTCTGAGATCTTATTCAATTTCTTTCTTCAGAGTCTTGAAGTTTTTTTCATACAGATATTTCATTTGCTTGGTTACAGTCACACCAAGGTATTTTTATTGGATATTTTTATTTACATTTTAAATGTCATCTCCTTTCCTGATTTCCCATCCATAATCCCCCTACCCCACCATCTTCTATGAGGGTATTCCCCCTCCCCAGCCACACACCCCTTCCCAACTCCCTGCACTGTTATTCCCCTACACTGGGGGGTCCAGCCTTGGTAAGACCACGGATTTCTCCTCTTATTGGTGCCAGACAAGGCTATCCTCTGCTACATATGAAGCTGGAGCTCTGTGTCTGTCCATGTGTACTCTTTAGGTGGTCGTTTAGTCCCTGGGAACTCTGGTTGGTTGGTTGGTTGCTTTGTTGTCCTTATGAGGTTGTAAGCCCCTTCAGCTCCTTCAATCCTTTCTCTAAGTCCTTCAATGGGGACCCCATTCTCAATTCAGTGGTTTGCTGCTAGCAATTGCCTCTGTATTTGTCATGTTCTGGATGAGCCTTTCAGGAGACAACTATATCAGGCTTCTGTCAGCATGTGCTTCTTGGCCTCAGCAATCACACCTAGGCATCTTATATTATTCGTGGCTATTGTGAAGGGTATCATTTCCTGTAGAGAGCGGCGCGGCGAAACAAAGATGGTGCCGACATCCAGCCTTGTCTGGATATAAACGACTTACTGCGCATGTGCAGGCTTGTCCCCTTGCTAGGGCTCCCTCTAGTGGTGAACAGCGGTACTGCACATGTGCGGTTTATGCACCAGGTGTTAGTTGACCGTTAATATGCTAATGAGGTGATTCATTCTCCGCCAATCCCTGGAGGACAAGTAGTGGGGTGATCCAAGTCCCACCAATCCCTGAGAGATAATTCGCATACTGTTGTCTATATAAGCCTAGTGATTTTGCTGCTCGGAGTCCCTGTTCAAGAGAGCTGTAACACTAAGAAGAGCTGTAACACAGTAAAGGCTTGCTCGCAGAAGAATCCTGTTGCCGCGCGTCGTTCTTGCTGGCGGGACATTGGGCGCGCGACAATTTCCCTAGTTTCTTTCTCAGTTTGTTTATACTTTGAGTAGAGGAAGGTTACTGGTTTGTTTGAGTTAATTATATATCCAGCCACTTTGCTGAAGTAGATTATCAGCTATAGGAGTCCTCTGGTAGGATTTTTGGTGTCACTTAATGATACTATCATATCATCTACAAACAGTGATATTTTGACTTCTTCCTTTCCAGTTTGGATCCCTTTGACATCTTTTTGTTCTCTAATTGCTCTGGGTAAGACTTCAAGTACTATATTGAATAGGTACGGAGAGATTGGGAAGCCTTGTCTAGTACCTGATTTTAATTGGATTCCTTTCAACTTTCTTTCATTTAGTTGGGTGTTGGCCACTGGTTTTCTGTATGTTGCCTTCAGAATGTTTAGGTATGGGTCTTGAACTCCTCATCTTTCCAAGACTTTTATCTGGAAGGGATGTTGAATTTTGACAAATGATTTCTCAGCATCTAATGACATAATTATGTGGGGTTTTTTTCTTCAGTTTGTTTACAAAGTGGATTGTGTTGGTGGAGTTCCTTATATCAAACCATACTTACATCTCTGGGATGAAGCCTATGTGAGCTGTTGAATGATTGTATTGTATATGTTCTTGGATTCAGTTTGCCAGAATTGTATTGAGTATTTTTGCATCAACATTCATGAGGGAAATTGTTCTGAAGTTCTCTATTACAATCTTTGTGTGCTTTAGGTATAAGCATAATTGAGGCTTCATAGAACAAATTGTGTAGTGTTCCTTCTGTTTCTATTATCTGGAATAGGTTGAAGAGTATTGGAATTAGGTCTTCATTGAATGACTGATAGAATTCTGCACTAAACCCATCTGGTCCTGGGATTTTTCTGATTTGGAAACTTTTAATGACTGAGTCAATTTCTTTAGAGGTTATGGGAATGTTTATATGATTTATCTGATTCTGATTTAACTTTGGTACATGGTGTCTGTTTAGAAAATTGGCCATTTCCTCTAGACTTTCCAGTTTGGTTGAGTTTTGGCCTTTGTACTAGGATCTGATAATTCTTTGAATTTCCTAAGTTTCTGTTGTTATGTCTCCATTTTCATGTCTGATTTTGTTATTTTGGATACTGTCTCTGAGCCCTCTTTTTAGACTGATTAAGTGTTTATATATCTTGCTGAGTTTCTCAAAGAACCAGTTCCTGGTTTTGTCGATTCTTTGTATAGTTATTTTTGTTTCTACTTGGGTGATTTCAGCCCTGTGTTTGATTATTTCTTGCTCTCTACTTCTCTAGAATGTATTTGCTTCTTTTATTTCTACAGCTTTCAGTGTGCTCTTAGTGTATGCTCTCTCAAGTTTCTTCTTGCAGGCACTCAGAACTATGAGTTTTCCTCTTAAAAAATGAATACAATGAATACTTTCATTGTATCCCATAAGCTTGGGTATGTTGTGCCTTCATTTCTTTTAAATTCCAAAGTGTTTAATTTCTTTACTTATTACTTTATCAAATTATCATTGAGTAGAGCATTGTTCAGCTTCCATGTATATGTGGGCTTTCTGTCATTTTTGCTGTTATTGAAGATGAGCCTTAATCCATGGTGATCTGTTAAAATGCATGGGATTAATCTTGTATCTGTTGATGCCTATTTTGTGCCCAATTATATGCTCAATTTTTGAGAAGGCACCATGAGGTGCTGAGAAGTTATATTCTTCTGTTTCAAGTTGAAATGTTATATAACTTCTTAGTTTCACTGTGTCTCTGTTTAGTTTCTGTTTTCCATGATCTGTCCACTGATGGGTGTGGTGTGTAAAAGTGTCCCAGAATTATTGTGTGTGGTGCCGTGTATGCTTTGATCTTTTGTAAAGTTTCCTTGATGAATGTAGGTCCCCCTTGCATTTGGAGCATAGGTGTTCAGAATTGAAAATTCATCTTGGTAGATTTTTCCTTTTATGAATACAAAGTGTCCTTCCTTATCTTTTTTGATAACCTTCAGTGAGTGAAGAATGGTACCCTGATTCCTGGTTAAGACAGGCTGAATGCCCGGGAGACCCTAAAAAGGACAGAAGGTGAATTCCAGCCTCCCAGATCAGGGTGTTACTAGCTGCAGCTCCCCAAAAATCCCTGTAGAGAGGTTTGAGAAAGAACAAGTCATATACAGAAATGCCCCACGTCCATTGTCCATAGGTGAGGATGTGACCACAGTTACATAGGCTTAAGACAGATCAGTCATAGAGGACAATGCCCCAAACCCCTCTGCCGCAGGTGTGGAAATGATCACAGGTCATGTAGGCTCAAGAGAGATCAGTTGTACAGACAGGTGCACTTCCCCAAATATGTAAATGAAGTCTGACCCATCCAAAACACTGTATTTATTTTTTTCTTTTTTTTTTTTCGGAGCTGGGGACCAAACCCAGGGCCTTGCGCTCCCTAGGCAAGCGCTCTACCCTGAGCTAAATCCCCAACCCCTGACTGTATTTAAAGGTCATGTTCAGAGCTAAAGGTGTGTAGGAATTATTCCATCCTCTGAGAGCTTCTGTTATAACAGCTATAATACTGCCACTTGGGGGAGAGATCTGCTCTCCCATAAATCACCACCAGAAGCTCCCTGCACCCCTAGCTGACTAGTCAGTCTCCTGCTGGCTCAGCCTGGCCAGAGCAACAGAAGAATGACAGGCAGTGGCAGAAAAGAAAAGGACAGGCAGTTTGAAGCAGAGAAAGCTATTCCCCTCCCTTTCTGCGTTCTCTCCACCTAATCCATGTTTGGGCAATATTTTATGTGAAATTTCTGCACATACAAGTGTACACATGTGTGTGTGTGTGTGTGTGTGTGTGTGCGTGCGTGCGCGCGCGCGCGCGCGTGCGTGCGTGTGGGTGTATAGGGCTTGCTTATGTGGAGGTCAGAAGACAATCTGCAAGGGTCTGTTTTCTCCTTTACCATGTGGCACCCAACTTACATGGTCATGCCTGGTGGCAAGCATTGTCTTGTTAGTCCTGATTTATTTATAAAGTACCTTGTCCTGCCAGGCAAGTAGTCTACTACCCAGCTATACCCACAGTGCTAATCATAGTTTAATTTGTATTTATAAATGGCTCATAGTGAACTCTTTTTTTGTTTTTTGAGACTCACTGGTAGCTCTGACTGTTTCCAAACTGGTTATATAGACCACACTGTCCTTAAACTTGCACTGGTCTCCCTGTGTCTTGTTTTATCAGAAGTGCGTCAACTTAATTACTAATAGCTTAATATTAAGTCTTGAAGCTGAGTAGTGATTTGCCCAATTTCAGTCTTAATTTGTCTTTGTAATTCTTTTGCCTTTCCATATGAATTTTAGAAAGAATTCTTGCTTGGATTTCCGTTGGAATTGTGTTAAAGGTGTAGAATAAAATTTTTCCCAAATACTACTAATTAAACCTAGGGCCACATACATATTGTGCCAGCTATCTACCATGCGGTTCTATCCTTAGCCTTTTATTTTTCCTTTTTCTTTTTTTACATTTTTCTATTTAGATAAGGTCTCACTATATTGCCTTTAACTAAATTTGTAGCTCAGTCAGTTATTGAACTTGTACAGCTGAGTTCAGCTGTGAATACTTGAATTCAGTTATATGGTAAATTCATCTTATTTCTCCCTTCTTTGATTTTTATAAAACTCTATTCAATGTTTTATAGTTTTAACATACAACCCCTGCATATTTTTTAATTCAGTTTTATTTCCATGC
The DNA here is from genome assembly GCF_021556685.1 of Rattus norvegicus. Taxonomy (NCBI): domain Eukaryota; kingdom Metazoa; phylum Chordata; class Mammalia; order Rodentia; family Muridae; genus Rattus; species Rattus norvegicus. The sequence goes on from NC_141554.1 coordinate 30,809,993, forward strand.
TTTTCCTTTTTTTTTCTTATGGTATTAGATATTGACCTCATGGCCTTGTGCTTGTTAGACAAGTGTTCTACAACAAACAGAGCTATGTTCTCAGGCTCTGACATGGTCTTAGTGCTTATACTTAAATATTTTCTATTTCATTTATTGTAACATTTTTATTTACAATTACTCATATAAATGCGATTGATTTTTGTGTGCTGAGTCTTGACTTGGATTTTCTGTGCTCACTTATTAGTTCTAAGAGTTTTTGATAGGCTTTCTGGCATTTTGGGTGTAAGTGGTCATGTTTCTGAATGGAGATGTTTTATCTTTCTTTTCCAATTTGTGAACCTCCCTCACAAACCTGAGTTATTGTACTGTTTAGGATTTCTAGGAATACCAAGACTAGAATTCATTTTCTTATTCCAGTTCTTTAGAAAAATTATTCAGTCATGATTAAATATGATAAAAGCAGTTGGTTTTATAGACATAGATGACTAGGACACACATGTGCTTTTCTAGTCTTAGTTTGGCAAGATAATTCATCGTTATTATAATGATCGCATAGTATATTCTCTGTGTGTGTACATGCCTGCATTTGTGACAGTGCTCTTGTATGTGGAGGCCAGAGGTCAATGCTAAGTGTGTCTCTCAGTCACTCTCTATTTTATTACTTTTTAAGATTTATTTTACTTTAATTATATATGGGTATGAATATGCACAAGTAGGTGTCCTAAAAGAACAGATGCCCTGGATCCCCCAGAACTGGGCCCTCTGGGAGAGTAGTATGTGCTAGTTTTGAAAATATTTAATTATGTGTCTGTGCCCATGTGTGCATATACACACAGAAGTGCTGTTGCCCTTGGAGACAAGCCATTGGATCGCCTGGATATGGAAATTAGAGGCAATTGTAAAATGCTCAGTGTGGGTACTGGGAACTGAACTCAGGTCCTCTGGAAGAACAGTCATTTCTGTTAACCCCTAAACCATGTTCTCCAGCCTACAGTAGTTAACTGTTAACCAGAGAGGCATTTCTATAGCCCCTTTATCTTTCTTTGTGATACAGGGTCCCTAACTTAACCTATTTGGCTGACAGTGAGCTCCAGGAATCCACCTATCTGCTTCCTCAGCACTGGAATTGCAAATGTATGCCTCCATACCCACCTCTGTATGAATGCTGAGGAGCTGAACTTATACTTGGATAGCAAATACATTTTGTTTACCAAGTCATCTCTCTCATCAATCATACAAATGTATTTTACACATCAGTGATAGAATCATCTTTTCCTTCTTTCAAGTCATCAGTATTTAGAATTAATATATTTTATATCAAACCTCTCTGAAACATTTTGTGTTTCTGCAATTGAATTATTGGTATTTCACAAAATGTGTTTGTATTTTATTTCATGGATAGCAGTTGTAGTTTTTGTGCTGGGTTGAACTTCTTTCCAAGATAATAAAGACTCAAAAATGAGCTGGCAAGTCTAATGGTTAATCTTCATTGTCAGATTGACTGGATTTTTGGTGTTTGTTTGTTTGTTTGTTTGTTTGTTTGTTTGTTTGTTTTGGTTGATTGTTGAGACATGGTCTTACCATGAAACTCTGGTTGTCCTGGAACTTGCTATAGACCAGGTTGGCCATGAACTCAGAGATCCTTCTACTTCTGCCTCCTGAATGTCGGGATTAAAGCTGGTGCCACCACTGCCCAACTAAGGTTTTCTTTTAAACATTTACTTATTTATATGCATGTGCGGTGTAGCATGGCATTCATATAAATATCATAGACAACTCCCAGGAGTTGATTCTTCTTTTATATCATGTGGATTCAAACTCAGAGAATCAGGTTCAGGGGAGCAAGAACCTTGATCGCAGCCATTTCACTTGTACCAACTTGACTAGATTAGATTCACCTAGGAAATATGTTCCTGAATAGTTCTATAAGGGCTGAGGAGTGAACACTCACCCTGAATAAGAGTGCAACATTCCTATGGACTGGGGCCTTAGAATGAATGAAAGGGATGAGGAAAACTCACACTTTAATTAATCCCTCTTTGTTTCCTGAATGTAGATGCAATGTGACAACCCCCTCACGTTCCCGCTACTACGCTATCCTGCCATGAAGAACTACATTCTCAGACTCTGAGATGAAATAAATCCTCCCTTATTTATTGTCAAGTTGCTTTTGTCAGGTATTTGTTATAGTATTGAGAAAAGTAATTAATTCAGCACGTGTTCCTTCTTCTTCCAGTGAGGTAGCCCAGCAAGCAAAGGCAGTTGCTGCCAATCCCATAACTTGAGTTAGTTCCCTGAGACCCATATTGTAGGAAGGAACCCATTTCTGATGGCTGTCTTCTCATATCCACATGTGTAAAGTGACATGGACACATGGACACAGATAATGTAGTTTACAAAAGGATCATATAGATATATTGTTAAGTTAGTTCTTTATTTGTTTCTTAGAATTTTCCAGTAATGTATCTGGTATGGATTTCTTTGAATTTATTATGTTCAGATTTTGCTCAGCTTCCTGAATCTCTAACTTTGTCTTTTACTAAATTTGGAAAGGTTTTTTTAATTGTTTCTTCAAGTAGATTTTTATGTTTCATACTTTTGTTCTTTACTTCCTTGACCTCAAATGCACCAAATATGTGTGTTTGTGCACATATGGATGTCAGAGGTCAACTGAAGGTGTCCTTCAAGAGTTGTCCACCTTGTTTTTAGACAAAGTGTCTTACTGGAATCTGCAGCTTGCTAATTTGCTAGGAAGGCTGGCTGGCCAGAGCCTCACCATTCCTCATTTCTCGCCCTTCCCAGTGCTGAGGTTACAAGCATGCCCCATAATGTCTTGCTTCCTGGCATGGATGCTGGCTATCAAACTCAGATCCCTATGCAAATATTTTACAAATGTGTTGGCTCCGCAGCATACCTCTTTCCTTACTAACCTATGGGGGATTGGGCAGGGCAGGGAGGAGAACAATACACTACCCTTTTAGATCTTTTGGTATTATTCAATGAATTCCTATGGCCGTTTCTTTTCTTTTTTAAATTAAAATTTATTTTATTCAGGGATGGACTTCCCTGCTCTCAGCATCCCTCAATTGCCTCTAGTTCTGTGTCTAAGATTGAGACTTCTGAATTTCCCTCTTCCATGTTAGCTTATCATGCTGTTGGTGTAGTCCTTGCTCAGGTCACTTTTGTTTGGGTGACAATGTTAGTGAGCCTTCATGGATGTAATTTTCATGTCATTTATAGAAGATACAATCTCACAGCAAACTCCCTTATACTCTAATGCAGTCTTCCACTCCCTCTTCCATAACGTTCCTTAAACCTTAGGTTAAGGAGTTGTGTTATAGATGTATCTGGTGAGACTGGGCTCCAGAGCTCTGCATTTTTTATTGGTTATGTGATGCGCCCACCTCAACCAGCAAGGAAGACACAACACCGTCGGATTCTTCTCAACAGCCTTTATTGCAGGAATACCTCATTGTTGGTACAGGGGACCCTGAGAAACAAAGGCACTCGCCTTAGATACAAAACAGGCTGTGGCTGTAAACTTGTCCTCTAGGGATTGGTGGAGCATGATGTACCTTATTAGCATGAATATCACCCTGGCCTTGTAGATGTTGGAGGTATGCCAACACATGTGCTGTAATGGTTGTATACCACAAACGACCACTAGATGTCAGCGCCATCTTTATCTATATGTGCCGCTCCCTACAGTTATGGTTTTCTGAAATGGTCCCAGACTGTTGCAAAGAGAAGTTTTATTGATGAAGGGTGAGGACTACACTTACCTGTGGGTATAAGAGTAAATATTTGGAATATAGTTAGGAATTACACTCGTTCAATAAAGTGGTGGTTGTAGGTTCTCCAAGATCCATAGCTTCACTAATCCTGAGTGAAGCATGATTCCCTCAAGTCCAATTAGAAGGCTTTTGGTTACTGTCAGAATACATATGCCACCATTGCTCCCCTAGAGTTATTGTGCCAGTTGGTTGTTGTCATGATTCATAAGTGTCATACCTGGGTAGTACTGTTGGTTGTTTCCTTCCTTAGGAAGCTTGCATACTATCTTCTGGTACCACGTAAGCTAGTCTTCAGGGAGGAGGTTTCCAAGTCCGTTCCAGCCTGGGTCCTCTGAACCATGTTAGAAATGCGTGATGCCTTTAGGAATAAGGACTTACATTTCACCTCTGGTGCACAATCAAGAGAAACAGCAAAAGCTTCTAAAGTTTTTGGAATCTGTTGGAAAAGCCTAACAAACAACCCAAAGGAGGATATCTTATGTCTGACATTGAGGGTTTTGTTAGATAGTATATAGCACATGAGGGCAGCATTTTCATCCCAAATATGAAATTTTCTATTATATATATATATATATATATATATGCATGCATTATAGGTATTTTTAAATAGACCATTATCAGTATGATTCCTTATGAGTTTTTTTCAGATACTATTGCTGTTATTGTTATTTTTCCCTCCTCCCTCCTGTTTCTGGGTCTGGGTTATATCACTCAATATGATTTTTTCTAGTTCCATTTGTTAACATACAAAGTTGTGTAAGTGTCCCACATTTTTATTACCTATTTGTTAGCTGAAGGATATTAGGAAACATTAAATTGTTTCAATTTCCTAGCTATTATGAATAGAGCATCAGTAAACCTGGCTGAATACCACATATTCATTTGGTAGATTTATTTTCAGCTATTATTCTGTCTATTAATCCTCTGTCAGATATATAGCTGACAAAGATTCTTTCCCCTTCTGTGAGTTTCCTTCTTGTGTGACTTTTTTGGTTTTTTTTTGGGGGGGGGTGGCATACAGAATCATTTTAGTTTTCTGAAGTCCTATGTGTCAGTTGTTGGCATTAATTCCTGGGCAAATGGTGTCCTATTCAGTAAGTTTGCCAAGGACCAGCCTTGGCTTGGAGAGGGGTTCTGAGGAAGGAGTATTTGAGAGTCTTGAAAGAAGCAACTCAAAGTCAATCATTGGCTTTGTATTTTGCTTGAGATGGCTTCCCTAGGCAGCTCTCTGTAGATGGCAGTTGGTTTTGTAGTCTGCTCAGGATAAAATTTTGATCAATAGATTTCTGTCTGAGGCAGCTCTCTGCTCCAGACAGCTCTCTCTCTTTGAGACAGCTCTCCCCTGCCAGAAAAATTCAAAGAGCTTTCTAGGTAGCTCATGGGTTTTCCCACCAAAGTCAGAAAAACTGCTGGAAAAAATTCTTAAAGAGCCGTGTTCTCTCTCCAAGCAGATCTCTCTAGGTAGCTCTTTGTAGACCAAAGCCCAGTCTTTTATTTATACATTAATTTAGTCATCTACTCCAGGTTTCCTTTTGATTATCCTATAAGTCAATATTTTAGGACCTTAGCCCCTTGATATTAGAAGAAGACAGCAAATACACATTTTTAAACTCTGTAAATGAAATCAGAGATCTATCTGTCTTTTCAAGCACAGACAATAAGCTAGCTGGGTGGGATCCTGCTCAAAGATCACATTTCCACCATACCTAGACCTAAACTTTATCTGTCGCAGGGTGACCTTGAACTCAGAAATCTGCCTGCCTTTGTAAGCACAAATAATAAGTTTAGCTGAGTGGGATCTTACCCTGTAATCACCATTCCCTAAATCTCTTCATCTTCCTTAATATCTTTCTGACAATCTGGCTCATGGTGCAGAAGCTTCTGTTCTTTTAGGTCCATGAAGCCCCTCATATAATGAATATTGCATCCTTTTATTTTGCATAGTTGAGAAATTATATATTTTTGAATTCATGTTTTCAGAGTTCTTTTCCATTGCCTTAAGGGCTATCCTGAAGGTCACAAAAATTAACATTTTGCTAAGGGCATTAGACAACCCTAGCCTTCTAGACTCATGCTGTCTCTGATTATCATATAGTCATTAACCTTTGTAGTAAAAAATCCTGACCCAGAGCTTCTTCTTCCCTGCCTTAGACTATTTATATTTCTGGAAAAAAAGACACACACAGCCTTTAATTTTCATTATGCCTTAGTAGCACAATATCTGAGCAGCTGCCTATTCTCCATGCTGTTAGAATCTACTTTTGAAAACCCCAAGTTAGCACTTAATATTTATTATGTTCTATCTGGGACGCTCTTAATCCAGTTGGGCAGTCCTCAAGGCTGTTATCTTGGCCCTGAGCCCATGGCAGGTCTCTTTCTTGTTCCTGCACATTCACCTTCCATGGCAACTTCTCTCTTTTCTCCTTCTCCTCCCCATTGTCCTCTTCTATTCCATTATCACTTCCCTCTGCTCTTTTCCTCCTCTTGGTCTTCTTTCCAAACTCATGAAACCTCAACTGTGCCTATGTCTCTTCTACCTATCTATTAGCTATTAGTATCTTTATTCATCAATCAGAATTAACTTTGGGTTTCAGGGGTTATGTGCAGTCTCCAGGACATGGGGGACTGCACTTAACATTACAATAGACAGTAAAACACAAAATCTCAACAAACCTTGGCAGACAGAACATTCCCCAGAAAAAAACATAAACTAAAATATACAAACAAGTCTCACACCTAGCATTCATTGAGATCCATGCCCAGGTGGCTCTGCTCCAGAGTCAGGAAGTGTGTCATGCTGTCCTTTACGCAGCCATACAGGGCTCAACAGAAGTCTTCTGCTATAACTACATTATGTAGAATACTGTCTGTGTTTCATTCTAGCAGTTTCAGTGTTTATGTTTCACATATAGGTCTTTGATTCAGTTGGAGATTTTTTTGTAAGGTGAAAGATATGGGTCAAATTTTACTTTTCTACATGTAGACATCCAATTTCCTAGCACCATTTGTTTAAGATGCTTTTTATCAATTGTATATTTTTTGCCGAATTTATGTATACTTATATTTGGGTCTTGGATTTTGTTACATGTCTCTTTTTGTGCCAATACCATATTGTTTGTACTATGGCTTGATACTATATCTTGAAATATGGAATAGTAGGTTCACTGGTAATGCTATTTTAGCTCAGTGTTATTGTGACTGGAATCTTTTGTGGTTCCATACAAATTTTAGCATTTTTTTATTAACTTGAGTATTTCTTATATACATTTCGAGTGTTATTCCCTTTTCAGGTATCCGGGCAAATATCTCCCTCCCCCTCCCCTACCTTATGGGTGTTCCCCTCCCAACACACCCCCATTACCGCCCTCCCCCCACCAGTCTAGTTCACTGGGGGTTCAGTCTTAGCAGGACCCAGGGCTTCCACTTCTACTGGTGCTCTTACTAGGATATTCATTGCTACCTATGAGGTCAGAGTCCAGGGTCAGTCCCTGTATAGTCTTTGGGTAGTGGCTTAGTCCCTGGAAGCTCTGGTTGCTTTGCATTGTTGTACATATGGGGTCTCGAGCCCCTTCAAGCTCTTCCAGTTCTTTCTCTGACTCCTTCAACAGGGGTCCTATTCTCAGTTCAGTGGTTTGCTGCTGGCATTCGCCTCTGTATTTGCTGTATTCTGGCTGTGTCTCTCAGGAGCGATCTACATCCGGCTCCTGTCGGTCTGCACTTCTTTGCTTCATCCATCTTGTCTAATTGGGTGGCTGTATATGTATGGGCCACATGTGGGGCAGACTCTGAATGGGTGTTCCTTCAGTCTCTGTTTTAATCTTTGCCTCTCTCTTCCCTGCCAAGGGTATTCTTGTTCCCCTTTTAAAGAAGGAGTGAAGCATTCCCATTTTGATCATCCGTCTTGAGTTTCATTTGTACTAGGCATCTAGGGTAATTCAAGCATTTGGGCTAATAGCCACTTATCAATGAGTGCATACCATGTATGTCTTTCTGTGATTGGGTTAGCTCACTCAGGATGATATTTTCCAGTTCCAACCATTTGCCTACGAATTTCATAAACTCGTTGTTTTTGATAGCTGAGTAATATTCCATTGTGTAGATGTACCACATTTTCTGTATCCATTCCTCTGTGGAAGGGCATCTGGGTCCTTTCCAGCTTCTGGCTATTATAAATAAGGTTGCAATGAACATAGTGGAGCACGTGTCTTTTTTATATGTTGGGGCATCTTTTGGGTATATGCCCAAGAGAGGTATAGCTGGATCCTCAGGCAGTTCAATGTCCAATTTTCTGAGGATCCTCCAGACTGATTTCCAGAATGGTTGTACCTGTTTGGAATCCCACCAAAAATGGAGGAGTGTTCCTTTTCCTCCACATCCTCGCCAGCATCTGTTGTCCCCTGAGTTTTTGATCTTAGCCATTCTCACTGGTGTGAGGTGAAATCTCAGGGTTGTTTTGCTTTGCATTTCCCTTATGACTAAAGATGTTGAACATTTCTTTAGGTGTTTCTCAGCCATTCGGCATTCCTCAGCTGTGAATTCTTTGTTTAGCTCTGAACCCCCTTTTTTAATAGGGTTATTTGTTTCCCTGCGGTCTAACTTCTTGAGTTCTTTGTATATTTTGGATATAAGGCCTCTATCTGTTGTAGGATTGGTAAAGATCTTTTCCCAATCTGTTGGTTGCCCTTTTGTCCTAAACACAGTGTCCTTTGCCTTACAGAAGCTTTGCAGTTTTATGAGATCCCATTTGTCGATTCTTGATCTTAGAGCGTAAGCCATTGGTGTTTTGTTTAGGAATTTTTTTCCAGTGCCCATGTGTTCCAGATGCTTCCCTAGTTTTTATTCTATTAGTTTGAGTGTGTCTGGTTTGATGTGGAGGTCCTTGATCCACTTGGACTTAAGCTTTGTACAGGGTTATAAGCATGGATCGATCTGCATTCTTCTACATGTTGACCTCCAGTTGAACCAGCACCATTTGCTGAAAATGTTATCTTTTTTCCATTTGATGGATTTGGCTCCTTTGTCAAAAATCAAGTGACCATAGGTGTGTGGGTTCATTTCTGGGTCTTCAATTATATTCCATTGGTCTATCTGTCTGTCTCTGTACCAATACAATGCAGTTTTTATCACTATTGCTCTGTAATACTGCTTGAGTTCAGGGATAGTGATTCCCCCTGAAGTCCTTTTATTGTTGAGGATAGCTTTAGCTATCCTGGGTTTTTTGTTATTCCAGATGAATTTGCAAATTGTTCTGTCTAACTCTTTGAAGAATTGGATTGGTATTTTGATGGGGATTGCATTGAATCTGTAGATTGCTTTTGGTAAAATGGCCATTTTTACTATATTAATCCTGCCAATCCATGAGCATGGGAGATCTTTCCATCTTCTGAGGTCTTCTTCAATTTCCTTCTTCAGTGTCTTGAAGTTCTTATTGTAAAGATCATTTACTTGCTTTGTTAAAGTCACACCGAGGTACTTTATATTATTTGGGTCTATTATGAAGGGTGTCGTTTCTAATTTCTTCCTCGGCTTGTTTCTCTTTTGTATAGAGGAAGGCAACTGATTTATTTGAGTTAATTTTATACCCAGCCACTTTGCTGAAGTTGTTTATCAGCTTTAGTAGTCTCTGGTGGAACTTTTGGGATCACTTAAATATACTATCATATCATCTGCAAATAGTGATATTTTGACTTCTTCTTTTCTGATCTGTATCCCCTTGACCTCCTTTTGTTGTCTGATTGCTCTGGCTAGAACTTCAAGAACTATATTGAATAAGTAGGGAGAGAGTGGGCAGCCTTGTCTAGTCCCTGATTTTAGTGGGATTGCTTTAAGTTTCTCTCCATTTAGTTTAATGTTAGCAACTGGTTTACTGTATATGGCTTTTACTATGTTCAGGTATGGGCCTTGAATTCCTATTCTTTCCAGGACTTTTATCATGAAGGGGTGTTGAATTTTGTCAAATGCTTTCTCAACATCTAATGAAATGATCATGTGGTTTTGTTCTTTCAGTTTGTTTATATAATGGATCACGTTGATGGTTTTCCATATATTAAACCATCCCTGCATGCCTGGGATGAAGCCTACTTGATCATGGTGGATGATTGTTTTGATGTGCTCTTGAATTCGGTTTGCCAGAATTTTGTTGAGTATTTTTGCGTTGATATTCATAAGGGAAATTGGTCTGAAGTTCTCTTGCTTTGTTGTGTCTTTGTGTGGTTTAGGTATAAGAGTAATTCTGGCTTCGTAGAAGGTATTCGGTAGTGATCCATGTGTTTCAATTTTGTGGAATAGTTTGGATAATATTGGTATGAGGTCTTCTATGAAGGTTTGATAGAATTCTGCACTAAACCCGTCTGGACCTGGGTTTTTGGTTGGGAGACCTTTAATGACTGCTTCTATTTCCTTAGGAGTTATGGGGTTGTTTAACTGGTTTATCTGTTCCTGATTTAACTTCGGTACCTGGTATCTGTGTAGGAAATTGTCCATTTCCTGAAGATTTTCAAGTTTTGTTGAATATAGGTTTTTATAGTAAGATCTGATGATTTTTTGAATTTCCTCTGAATCTGTTGTTATGTCTCCCTTTTCATTTCTGAGTTTGTTAATTTGGACGCACTCTCTGTGTCCTCTCGTTAGTCTGGCTAAGGGTTTATCTATCTTGTTGATTTTCTCAAAGAACCAACTTTTGGTTCTGTTGATTCTTTCTATGGTCCTTTTTGTTTCTACTTGGTTGATTTCAGCTCTGAGTTTGACTATTTCCTGCCTTCTACTCCTCCTGGGTGTATTTGCTTCTTTTTGTTCGAGAGCTTTTAGGTGTGCTGTCAAGCTACATATGCTCTTTCCTGTTTCTTTCTGCAGGCACTCAGCACTATGAGTTTTCCTCTTAGCACAGCTTTCATTGTGTCCCAAAGTTTGGGTATGTTGTACCTTCATTTTCATTAAATTCTAAAAAGTTTTTAATTTCTTTATTTCTTCCTTGACCAGGTTATCATTGAGTAGAGCATTGTTCAATTTCCAAGTATATGTGGGCATTCTTCCTTGATTGTTATTAAAGACCAGTTTTAGGCCGTGGTGGTCTGATAGCACGCATGGGATTATTTCTATCTTTCTGTACCTGTTGAGGCCCTTTTTTTGACGAATTATATGGTCAATTTTGGAGAAAGTACCATGAGGTGCTGAGAAGAAGGTATATCCTTTTGCTTTAGGATAGAATGTTCTATAAATATCCGTTAAGTCCATTTGGCTCATGACTTCTCTTAGTCTGTCTACATCTCTGTTTAATTTCTGTTTCCATGATCTGTCCATTGATGAAATTGGGGTGTTGAAATCTCCCACTATTATTGTGTGAGGTACAATGTGTGTTTTGAGCTTTAGTAAGGTTTCTTTTACATATGTAGGTGCCCTTGTATTTGGGGCATAGATATTTAGGATTGAGAGTTCATCTTGGTGGATTTTTCCTTTGATGAATAGAAGTGTCCTTCCTTATCTTTTTTGATGACTTTTAATTGAAAATTGATTTTATTTGATATTAGAATGGCTACTCCAGCTTGCTTCTTCTGACCATTTGCTTGGAAAATTGTTTTCCAGCCTTTCACTCTGAGGTAATGTCTGTCTTTGTCTCCGAGGTGTGTTTCCTGTAGGCAGCAGAATGCAGGGTCCTCGTTGCGTATCCAGTTTGTTAATCTATGTCTTTTTATTGGGGAGTTGAGGCCATTGATGTTGAGAGATATTAAGGAATAGTGATTATTGCTTACCGTTATATTCATATTTGGATGTGAGGTTATGTTTGTGTGCTTTCATTCTCTTTGTTTTGTTGCCAAGACGATTAGTTTCTTGCTTCTTCTAGGGTATAGCTTGCCTCCTTATGGTGGGCTTTACCATTTATTATCCTTTGTAGTGCTGGATTTGTAGAAAGATATTGTGTAAATTTGGTTTGGTCATGGAATATCTTGGTTTCTCCATCTATGTTGATTGAGAATTTGGCAGGATACAGTAACCTGGGCTAGCATTTGTGTTCTCTTATGGTCTGTAAAACATCTGTCCAGGATCTTCTGGCTTTCAATGTCTCTGGTGAGAAGTGTGGTGTGATTCTTCTGATAGGTCTGCCTTTATATGTTACTTGACTTTTTTCCCTTACTGCTTTTAATATTCTTTCTTTATTTTGTGCATTTTTCGTTTTGACTATTATGTGATGGGAGGAGTACCTTTTCTGGTCCAATCTATTTGGAGGTCTGTAGTCTTCTTGTATGTTCATGGGCATCTCTTTCCTTAGGTTAGGGAACTTTTCTTCTATGATTTTGTTGAAGATATTGACTGGTCCTTTGAGCTGGGAGTCTTCACTCTCTTCTGTACCTATTATCCTTAGGTTTGATCTTCTCATGGAATCCTGGATTTCCTGCATGTTTTAGACCAGTAGTTTTTTCCATTTTACATTATCTTTGACAGTTCTGTCGATGATTTCTATGGAATCTTCTGCGCCTGAGATTCTCTTTTCTATCTCTTTTATTCTGTTGGTGATGCTTGTATCTACGGCTCCTTGTCTCCTCCTTTGGTTTTCTATATCCAGGTTTGTTTCCCTTTGTTCTTTCTTGATTGCTTCTATTTCCATTTTTAATTCCTTCAACTATTTGATTGTGTTTTCCTGGAATTCTTTCAGGGATTTTTTGATTCTTCTCTATAGGCTTCTACTTGTTTATTTATGTTTTCCTGCGTTTCACCAAGGGAGTTCTTCATGTCTTTCTTGAAGTCCTCCAGCGTCATGATCAAATATGATATTAAATCTAGATCTTGCTTTTATGGTGTGTTTGGATATTCAGTGTTTGCTTTGTTGGGAGCATTGGGCTCTGATGATGCCATGTAGTCTCGGTTTCTGTTGCTAGGATTCCTGCGCTTGCCTCTCGCCATCAGATTATCTCTTGTGTTACTTTTTATGCTATTTCTGACAGTGTCTAGACTGTCCTATAAGCCTGTGTGTCAGGAGTGCTGTAGACCTGTTTTCCTGTTTCCTTTCAGCCAGTTATGTGAACAGAGTGTTCTGCTTTCGGGCGTGTAGTTTTTCCTGTCTACAAGTCTTCAGCTGTTCCTGTGGGCCTGTGTCCTGAGTTCACCAGGCAGATGTGGTCCCGAGGCTCAAGTCTGCTCGTGGGGTGTTGCTTATTAGCTCTCCACGAGGACAGCAATCAGGAGGACCTGCTCAGCCCTTTCCGGGAGCCCCCGTGCACCAGGGTCCCAGATGGCGTTTGTTGTTTCCTCTGGAGTCAGAAATGTGGATAGAGTTTAGTCTCTTTTGGCTTCCCAGGCTTTTCTGCCTCTCTGAAGGTTTAGCTCTCCCTCCCACGGGATTTGGGTGCAGAGAACTGTTTATCCGGACCCTTCAGGTTCTGGTGCTGTCTTGGGCGAAGGGGACCTGAAGCTCCAGTGCCACTATCTACTGTTTCCCAGAGGCCATATACCAATTCTTTTTTTTAAATCTTTATTAACTTGAATAATTCTTATTTACATTTCGATTCTTATTCCCCTTCCCGGATTACAGACAAACATACCCCTAACACTCCCCCTCTCCTTCTGTATTTGTGTTCCCCTCTTCATCCTCCCTGCATTATTCCCCTCCCCACAACAACATTCACTAGGTATTCAGTCTTGGCAGGACCAAGGGCTTCCCCTTCCATTGGTGCTCTTACTAGGCTATTCATTGCTACCTATGAGGTTGGAGCCCAGGGTCAGTCCATGTATACTCTTTGGGTAGTGGCTTAGTCCCTGGAAGCTCTGGTTGCTTGGCATTGTTGTACATATGGGGTCTCGAGCCCCTTCAAGCTCTTCCAGTTCTTTCTCTGATTCCTTCAACGGGGGTCCTATTCTCAGTTCAGTGTTTTGCTCCTGGAATTCGCCTATGTGTTTACTGTATTCTGGGTGTGTCTCTCAGGAGAGATCTACATCTAGATCCTGTGGGCTTGCACTTCTTTGCTTCATTCATCTTATCTAACTGGGTGGCTGAATATGTATGGGCCACATGTGGGGACAACTCTTAGCGGGTGTTCCTTCTGCCTCTGTTCTAAACATTGCCTCTGTATTCCCTGCCAAGGGTATTCTTGTACTCCTTTTAAAGAAGGAGTGAAGCATTCACATTTTTGTTATCCTTCTTGAGTTTCATGTGTTCTGTGCATCTACGGTAATTCAAGCATTTGGCCTAATATCCACTTATCAATGAATGAATACCATGGGTGTTTTTCTGTGATTGAGTTACCTCACTCAGGATGATATTTTCTAGTTTCATCCATTTGCCTATGAATTTCATAGAGTCATTGTTTTTGATAACTGTTTGTGTACTTATACCACATTTTCTGTATCCATTCCTCTTTCGAAGGGCATCTGGGTTCTTTCCAGCTTCTGGCTATTATAAATAAGGCGCTATGAATATAATACAGCATGTGTTTTCGTTATATGTTGGAGCCTCTTTTGGGTATATATCCACAGAGGTATAACTGGGTCCTCAGTTAGTTCAATGTCCAAATTTCTGAGGAACCTCCAGACTGATTTCCAGAATGGTTGTATCAGTCTACAATCCCAGCATCAATGGAGGAGTGTTCCTCTTTCTCCACATCCTTGCCAGACACTGCTGTCATGTGAGTTTTCAACTTTAGCCATTCTAACTGGTGTGAGGTGAAATCTCAGGGTTGTTTTGATTTGCATTTCCCTTATGACTAAACATGTTGAACATTTCTTTAGGTGTTTCTCAGCCATTCCTCATTCCTCAGCTGTGAATTCTTTGTTTAGCACTGAACCCCATTTTTAATAGGGTTATTTGTCTCCCTGCAGTCTAAGTTCTTGAGTTCTTTGTATATTTTGGTAAAAGCCCTCTATCTCTTATAGGGTTGGTAAAGATCTTTTCCCAATCTGTTGGTTGTCATTTTATCCTAACAAAAGTGTCCTTTGCCTTACAGAAGCTTTGCAGTTTTATGAGATCCATTTGTTGATTCTTGATCTTAGAGTGTAAGCCATTGCTGTTTTGTTCAGGAAATTTTCTCCAGTGTCCATGTATTTGAGATGCTTCCTCTCATTTTCTTCTATTATTTTGAGTGTATCTAGTTTGATGTGGAGGACTTTGATCCGCTTGGACTTAAGGTTTGTACAGGGTGATAAGCATGGTATGATCTGCATTCTTCTACATGCTGACCTCCAGTTGAACCAGCACTGTTTGCTGAAAAAGCTATCTTTTTTCCATTGGATGGTTTTGGCTCCTTTTTCAAAAATCAAGTGACCATAGGTGTGTGGGTTCATTTCTGGGTCTTCAATTCTGTTCCATTGGTCTATCGGTCTGTCTCTGTACCAATACCATGCAGTTTTTATCACAATTGCTCTGTAATACTGCTTGAGTTCAGGGATAGTGATTCCCCCCAGAAGTCCTTTTATTGTTGAGGATAGTTTGAGCTATCCTGTGTTTTTTGTTATTCTAGATGAATTTACAGATTGTTCTGTCTAAATCTATGAAGAATTGGATTGGAATTTTGATGGGGAATGCATAGAATCTGTAGATCACTTTTGGAAAAATGGCCATTTTACTATATTAATCCTGCCAATCCATGAGCAAGGGAGATCTTTCCATCTTCTGAGACCTTCTTCAAATTCTTTCTTCAGAGGCTTGGAGTTCTAATCATACAATCTTTCAATTGCGCGGTTAAAGTAACAACACGGAATTTTATATAATTTGGGACAAGTATGAAGGGTGTCATTTCCCTAATTTCTTTCTTGGCTTGATTCTCATTTGTGTAGAGGAAGGATATTGATTTATTTGAGTTAATTTTATACTCAGCCTCTTTGCTGAATTTGTTTATCAGGATCAGTAGTTCTCTGGTGGAAATTTTGGGATCACTTAAATATACTATCATATCATCTGCAAATAGTGATATTTTGACCTCTTCTTTTCCAATCTGTATCCCTTTGATCTCCTTTCATTGTCTGATTGCTCTGGCTAGAACTTCAAGAACTATACTGAATAAGTAGGAAGAGAGTGGGCAGCCTTGTGTAGTCCCTGATTTTAGTGGGATTGCTTCAAGTTTCTCTCCATTGAGTTTAATGTTAGCAACTGGGTTGCTGTATATGGCTTTTACTATGTTTAGGTATGGGACTTGAATTCCTATTCTTTCCAGGACTTTATCATGAAGGGGTGTTGAATTTTGTACAATTATTCTCAGCACCTACTGAAATGATCATGTGGTTTTTATCTTTCAGTTAGTTTATATAATGGATTACATTGATGGTTTTCCATATATTAAACCATCCCTGCATTCTTGGGATGAAGCCTTGTTGTTCATGGTGGTTGATTGTTTTGATGTGCTCTTGGATTTGGTTTACCAGAATTATATTGACTATTTTTGCATCGATATTCATAAAGGAAATTGGTCTGAAGTTCTCTTTCTTTGTTAGGTCTTTGTGTGGTTTAGGTATAAGAGTAATCGAGGCTTCATAGAAGGAATTCAGTTGCACTTCTTCTGTTTCAAGTTGTGAAATAGTTTGAATAGTATTCGTATGAGGTCTTCTATTAAGGTCTGATAGAATTCTGCACTGAACTCATCTGGACCTGGGCTCCTTTTGGTTGGGAGACCTTTAATGACTGCTTCTATTACTTTAGGAGTTATGGTGTTGTTTAAATGTTTTATCTCTTCCTGATTTAACTTCAGTACGTGGTATCAGTCTAGGAAATTGTCCATTTCATGCAGATTTCCAAGTTTTCTTCAATATAGGCTTTTGTAGTAGAATCTGATGATTTTTTGAATTTCCTCTGATTCTGTAGTTATGTCTTCCTTTTCATTTCTGATTTTGTTAATTTTGACACACTCTCTGTGTCCTCTCGTTAGTCTGGCTAAGGGTTTATCTATCCTGTTTGTTTTCTCAAAGAAACAGCTTTTGGTTCTGCTGATGCTTTGTATGGTCCTTTTTGTTTCTACTTGGTTGATTTCAGCTCTGAGTTTGATTATTTCCTGTTTCTACTCCTCCTGGCTGTATTTGCTTCTTTTTGTTCTAGAGCTTTTATGTGTGCTGTCAAGCTGCTGATATATTCTCTCTCCTGTTTCTTTCTGCAAGGACTCAGAGCTATGAGTTTTCTTCTTAGCACAGCTTTCATTGTATTTCTTAAGTTTGGGTATGTTGTACCTTCATTTTCATTAAATTCTAAGAAGTCTTTAACTTCTTTCTTTATTTCTTCCTTTACCAGGTTATTACTCAGTAGAGCATTGTTCAACTTCCATGTATATGTGGGCATTCTTCCCTTATTTTTATTGAAGACCAGCTTTACCCTGTGGTGGCCTAATAGGATGCATGGGATTATTTCTATCTTTCTGTATGTATTGAGGCCTGTTTTATGACCAATTATGTGGTCAATTTTGGAGAAAGTACCACGAGGTGGTGAGAAGAAGATATATCCTTTTTTTTAGGATAGAATGTTCTATAAATATCTGTTAAGTCCATTTGTTTCATGACTTCTCTTAGTCTGTCTATGTATCTGTTTAATTTCTGTTTCCATGATCTGTCCATTGATGAGAGTGGTGTGTTGAAATTTCCTACCATTATTGTGTGAGGTGTAATTTGTGCTTTGAGCTTTAGTAAGCTTTCTTTTATGTATGTAGGTGCCCTTGTATTTGGAGCATAGATAATTAGGATTGAGAGTTCATTTTGGTGGATTTTTACTTTGATGAATAGGAAGTGTCCTTCCTTATCTTTTTTGATGACTTTTAGTTGAAAATCGATTTTATTCAATAGTAGAATGGCTAGTCCAGCTTGCTTCTTCAGACCATTTGCTTGGAAAGTTGTTTTCCAGCCTTTGGTCTGAGGTAGTGTCTGTCTTTGTTTCTGAGGTGTATTTCCTGTAGGTAGCAGAATGCAGGGTCCTTATTGCATATCCAATTTGTTAATCTATGTCTTTTTATTGGGGAATTGAGTCCAGTGATGTTGTGAGATATTAAGGAACAGTGATTGTTGCTTCCTCTTTCTTTCGTATTTGGATGTGAGATTATGTTTGTGTGCTTGTCTTCTCTTTGTTTTGTTGCCAAGACGATTAGTTTCTTGCTTTTTCTAGGGTGTAGCTTGCCTCTTTATGTTCGGCTTTACCATTTAGTATCCTTTGTAGGGCTGGATTTGTAGAAATATATTGTGTAAATTTGGTTTGGTCATGGAACATCTTGGTTTCTCCATCTATGTTAATTGAGAGTTTTGCTGGATATGGTTACCTGGGCTGATATTTGTGTTCTCTTATTGTCTGTATGACATCTGTCCAGGGTCTTCTGGCTTTCACAGTCTCTGGTGAGAAATCTGGTGTGATTCTCCTAGGTGTGCCTTTAAATGTTACTTGACCTTTTTCCCTTATTGCTTTTAATATTTTTTCTTTGTTTTGTGCATTTGGTGTTTTGACTATTATGTGACGGGAGGAGTTTCTTTTCTGGTCAATCTATTTGGAGTTCTCTAGGCTTCTTTTACGTTTATGGGCATCTCTTTCTTCGAGTTAGGGAAGTTTTCTTGTTTGATTTTGTTGAAGATATTTCCTGGACCTTTGAGCTGGGAGTCTTCATTCTCTTCCATACCTATTATCCTTAGGTTTGATCTTCTCATTGTGTCCTGGATTTCCTTTGTGTTTTGGACCATTAGCTTTTTCTGTTTTACATTATCTTTGACAGTTGTGTCAATGATTTCTATGGAAGCTTCTGCTCCTGAGATTCTCTCTTTTATCTCTTTTAATCTGTTGGTGATGCTTGTATCTAAGGCTCCTTGTCTCTACCTTTGGTTTTCTATATCCAAGGTTCTCTCCCTTTGCGCTTTCTTTATTGCTTCTATTTCCATTTTTCATTCCTTTACCTGTTTGATTGTGTTTTCCTGGAATTCTTTTCAGGATTTTTTGATTTCTTTCTATAGGCTTCTACTTGTTTATTTATGTTTTCCTGCATTTCTCTAAGTGAGTTCTTTATGTCTTTCTTGATGTCCTCCGTCATCATGATCAAATGTGATTTAAATCAAGGTCCTTCTCTTCTGGTGTGTTTGGATATTCAGTGTTTGCTTTGGTGGGAGAATTGGGCTCTGATGATGCCATGTAGTCTTGGTTTCTGTTGCTTGCATTTCTGCACTTGCCTCTAGCCATCAGGTTGTCTCTGGTGTTACCTTGTTCTGCTATTTTTGACACTGGCTATACCATCCTATAGGCCTTTGTGTCAGGAGTGCTTTAGAATTGTTTTCTTTATGCCAGTTATGAGAACAGGGTCTTCTGCTTCTGGGCATGTAGCCTTTCCTGTCTAGTGGTCTTCAGCTGTTCTGTGGGCCTGTGTCCTGAGTCCTCCAGGCAGGTCTCTTGGAGCAGAAAAGTTGATCTTACCTGGGTTCCCCAGGCTGAAGTTGCTCTTGGGGGGCTGCATTTGAACTCTCCATATGGGTGGCACCCAGAAGGGCTGCCCTGCCTTTTCCCAGGCCTTTGTGCACAGGGGTCCCAGATGGCATTAGGTGTTTCCCTCTGGAGTTAGAAATGTGGGCAGAATGTAGTTTCTTCTGGCTTCCCAGGTTTGTCTGCCCCTCTGAAGGTTTAGCACTCCCTCCCACGGGATTTGTGTACAGGGAGCTGTTGACCGGATCCCTTCAGATCTGGGCAGTGTCTGGGGCTGTTATCTGCATGAAGGCACTGTGGACTTGGGCACCTCTGCCGCTGCCTCTGCTGCTGCTGTCACTGTCGCTGCTCTTGTTACTGCTGTCCCCGACTGTACTTTGTGAGCACACGCGGGGCACTAGCTGGGAAGGTGTACTACCCTTCTCTGACTTCTTGGCACAGATTCTCATTTCCCTTTCCCCAGGTTCACCAATCCCAATGGTTAATAAATTTAGATAGAGTATCGTACACATTTTAGTCCCAAATTTTAATGTAAAATGGCAGACAATATTTATTTGGCATTTTTCTTGGCCAAAGAAAACACAAAGGAGGTCGTGTGGTTTACTGATGGGGAGGAGTCTTGCTGTACTCTGCCTCATTTCCCTAAGATGGCTTGTCATAAGAGCAGTTGACACTTTACATAAACTTATATAGACTTCATCAGAAACAAATATGTTCATATGGGTGAGTACTAACTCCAGAAGGAATGACAGGTGGTGAATGGGATTGAGAGGATCTAACTTAGATGAGTTTTACTCTTCCTTGTTAGCACTCACTATCATACAAATTGGGAAGTTAGCCAGAAAGATACCAGACTGCTTGGTGTCCAGAAGTTGTCAATAATAATGGCCTTAATCTATGCATGGTTGAACAACACCCACTGGTCTGTGAAGCAAAGTCTTGGAGTAGAGGACAAAGAAGGGATGGAGGGCAATGGCCTGATTTTCCTTCTATACCATGGTGCTAGCCTATTGCAGCAGTGTCTTTAGGTTACAAAAACACACACTGTGGGTTATATTTTGCCTATAGGGCATATTTTGTCAGACTCTATTGAGCTACATCTACAGCCCCTTGTCTATACATCTACAGCCCCCTGTCTATGATATTTTAAAACTAATACATCAAGTTTCAGAAATAGAAACTTCTCATCATTTCTCTGAAAATTCATAGGTAGGGCAAAGAGATACCTCAAAGCAGGAAGTGAAAGTAAAGCTCTAACCCATTGTCGGTTGACATTTCATTCCTCTCCTCCATTGTACATTGTCAAGCATCTGGCCAGAGTACAAAATCCTGCAAAACTACTGTATAAAAGAACGGATTCTATTTATTTTGTTGATACATATAGTTTTGTTTCGGTAAACTTGTATTTTGGCAATGAAGAAAAATGAGTTTATTTTGCCTTTTACTATACAATCCTCAGAGACAAATATTTGAGGCAGTATGGTAAACTGCAACATTTGAGGTTTTGAGTGTCAGGAACTAGGTACTGCACAAAACAGTCATCTGGTGTTTGCAATCCACATATGTTGAATAAGAAAAAGTGTCATCCTAGTCAAGCTAAAAAGAACCTCTTTTCTCAAAGTAGCAACCACTATCTGCCAGCAAGTGTTCCTCTCTGGTTTAGAAATGCTATTGAAAATCTCCTGAAAACCTAGATGTCACCACCTGTTTTACTTTGATAACCCAATATTATCTATCTACTCCTTCAAATACCAGCTTGCCTGTCTGCTACGAGGCAGGTTGTGAAGTGTGTGCTTTTGTCCTCTTTCCTTTTGGGTATGATTGCAAGACCAAGGGGACCTTTCCAGAGTTTTCACATTTTTTCTTACTATCTTTTATTTACCTGTCCTTTTCTATGTTTTCACCTGTACATATATCAATGTACTTGCTCATATTCATCCATGCTATTACCTTGGATTACTTAACTGTGTACTAACTTAGGACTGAATAACTTTCCTGCCTTCTCCTCTTCAATGAAATCTTTAACAACCAGAAAACAGATGGATCTTAATTGAAATGTAAACTTCAGAGGGGGGGGGGCAAAGTTTAGAAAGAGTACAGAAGTTGTTTTTTTTCTCAGATTTCTAAAGCCACACACACCCTTTTCAGCAAAAACCTTTAGGGTTTGTTTGTCACTGTTGAGAAATTTCTCAAAGGGGACCTCCATGCAGAATGACAGGGCTATACATATTAGAATGACATAAATGCGTCTGAGGCTTAGATTCTTGACAATTCCCGGATTGATGCACTTAGCATGTCAAGTTATAGGACATAGAACAGATTGATCACTTCTGGGTACTTCTTTATTTAGCGTGACCCATGCTATTTGGCTGCTAAATATTTTTGTGAGCCTTGGCAACAAACTCTGGGTAAAGTATCAATCAATGATCAGGTTCTGCCTCCCACACAGATTCCTGCTGAGCTCTAGCTTTGGCTTTGGTTTTACAAGTATTTAGTAACTGCATCCAGGTCTTGATATTGACTATCTCTTTTCAACCTCTATCTGGCCTAGCCCGAAAACTTCATTAAAAGTGTTTTTCATTGAAATATAACTACATCACTTCTTTCATCAATTTTCTCACTTGAGTCCCTCCTAGCTACCCTACATGCCACCCTCAAGTCAATAGCTTGTTTTTTATTGTTATTATGTACATGTGTATAGGTGTATTATGTGTATGGACAAATATATATTCACAACTGGCTGAATTCACGTTTGATGTGTGTATATTCAGGCTGACCACTGCATTGGACAACTAATAAGAGTTTTATCTCTGGGAGAAGCTAATATCCTATGCTCAGCAGTCCTTAGTTGAATACAGTTCTTTGTCTAGGGTGGAACCCTATGAAATTTTACCCTTTCCATATTAACATGTCCATGGATAACACTGTTGTTCTGATCTAGGAAAGACTGTTTCATACCAGACTTCCTCTATTACTCCTCTGCTCTCTCTTTCTCAGTATCCCTTAACTGTTCTGAAATTTTGGTTGTTTGTTTGATTGTGATGGTCTCCATTTTCCTCAAAAAAAGCATCTTTCCTGAGGGGTAGTAACTATATCAGTCTGTGAACATAAGCTTAAGGTTCAGGTGGAAATAAGGAATTATACTGGCCTAGAAAAAATTAGCCTAGAACTCTTGATTATCTTTTAATTTATATGTAGTTGAAAGTCATACAACCATTGAAAACTCAATATACTGCTTACTGGAGATAATACACTTTAGATAAGAATATACTTCCAAGTTGATATATGTGACATCCTCATACTTTTGAAACAGATGAAGAGAAGTGAATGGGGTCATTTCATCTTACTGGGGCTGGCTATGAGAGTGCAGAAACACATAGAAGATAGAATTAATGTGAGGGGGAGACAGAATTAAATGAGGTTGGGTCAGTAAATTACTTTTGTTCTCAAATCTCAAACATCCAACTCAAGATAGCTTTAATACACACAATACAGAAAACAGAAAAAATTATGACATTATTATCCTAAGGAAGTAGTAATCCTGGGAAGATGTAGTTGGATCTAAGAATTTCAATGGTGCTACCAGTTATAGAGTTAAGTTTTATCCATTCAGGAGACCGTGACCAAGGTGTATCTGTACATAGTACATTTGGGAGCAACACTTTGAAGAGAACTAAGAGATGTGTGACTTGAAGACCTGTTTGTCAGCATTGGAAACTGCAGCTTGGTGCTGAGACAGTCTTATAGAATGTTTGAGGGGTTTTTTTAGTTTTTATTTTTCCTTTCCAGGAGACAAATAAGAGGAAGCATTGATTTTCCTAGTTCTGTCTCTTAGTCATCAAATACGTTTCTTTATTGTTGACATGCTCACATTTATGGGTTGTGCACTTGAGTACTGAGTTAGTTCCTCATGTATCTTTCAAATGGGAAGCCTCAGAGCAGTGTGCAAAGTTTTATTCTACTATTATTTTATATGTATAAATATTTACTTGCATGTATGTCTATACAAAACACATGTGATTGGTGCCTGAGGAGGCAAGAAAAATGTTGGATCTCCTGGAAATAGAGTTACAGACAGTTGTGAACTGTCATATGGCTATTGGAAATTGAACCTGTATCCTCAATGAGCAGTCAGTATTCATCATCACAATCACTGAGGCATCTCTTTATCTATCATAGTCTTCCCTTTCAATATAAGGTCATTCTCTTTTGAGGGTGTTTCCTGATCAAGGAATGATGAAAGGCCCTGGATATTTATGTCCAACACAGATCTGCTCTATGGTCAGACTTTGCTCTGATATATTCTAGTAATCCTGATACTTTCTCTCTCTCTCTCTCTCTCTCTCTCTCTCTCTCTCTCTCTCTCTCTCTCTCTCTCTCTTCTCTGTCTGTCTCTCCCTCAGGTATCACATACCTGACACAATTCACCTCAATGCATATTTTCATTTTTTTCTTTTTTTTAATTAACTTGAGTATTTCTTATATACATTTCGAGTGTTATTACCTTTCCCGGTTTCCGGGCAAACATCCCCCTAATCCCTCCCCCTCCCCTTCATTATGGGTGTTCCCCTCCAAATCCTCACCCCACTGCGACCCTCCCCCCAGCAATCACGTTCTCTGGGGGTTCAGTCTTAGCAGGACCAAGGGCTTCCCCTTCCACTGGTGCTCTTACTAGGATATTCATTGCTACCTATGAGGTCAGAGTCCAGGGTCAGTCCATGTATAGTCTTTAAGTAGTGGCTTAGTCCCTGGAAGCTCTGGTTGCTTGGCATTATTGTACATATGGGGTCTCGAGCCCCCTCAAGCTCTTCCAGTTCTTTCTCTGATTCCTTCAACGGGGGACCTATTCTCAGTTCAGTGATTTGCTGCTGGCATTCGCCTCTGTATTTGCTGTATTCTGGCTGTGTCTCTCAGGAGAGATCTACATGCGGTACCTGTCTGCCTGCACTTCTTTGCTTCATCCATCTTGTCTAATTGGATGGCTGTATATGCATGGGCCACATGTGGGGCAGGCTCTGAATGGGAGTTCCTTCAGTCTCTGTTTTAATCTTTGCCTCTCTCTTCCCTGCCAAGGGTATTCTTGTTCCCCTTTTAAAGAAGGAGTGAAGCATTCACATTTTGATCATCCATCTTGAGTTTCATTTGTTCTAGGCATCTAGGATAATTCAAGCATTTGGGCTAGTAGCCACTTATCAATGAGTGCATACCATGTGTGTTTTTCTGTGATTAGGTTACCTCACCCAGGATGATATTTTCGAGTTCCAACCATTTGCCACAAATTTCATGAAGTCATTGTTTTTGATAGCTGAGTAATATTCCACTGGGTAGATGTACCACATTTTCTGTATCCATTCCTCTGTTGAAGGGCATCTGGGCTCTTTCCAGCTTCTCGCTATTATAAATAAGGCTGCGATGAACATAGTGGAGCATGTGTCTTTTTTATTTGTTGGGGCATCTTTTGGGTATATGCCCAAAAGAGGTATAGCTGGATCCTCAGGCAGTTCAATGTCCAGTTTTCTGAGGAACCTCCAGACTGATTTCCAGAATGGTTGTACCAGTCTGCAATCCCACCAACAATGGAGGAGTGTGCCTCTTTCTCCGCATCCTCGCCAGCATTTGCTGTCCCCTGAGTTTTTGATCTTAGCCATTCTCACTGGTGTGAGGTGAAATCTCAGGGTTGTTTTGATTTGCATTTCCCTTATGAATAAGATGTTGAACATTTCTTTAGGTGTTTCTTAGCCATTCAGCATTCCTCAGCTGTGAATTCTTTGTTTAGCTCTGAACCCCATTTTTTAATAAAGTTATTTGTCTCCCTGCGGTCTAACTTCTTGAGTTCTTTGTATATTTTGGATATAAGGCCTTTATCTGTTGTAGGATTGGTAAAGACCTTTTCCCAATCTATTGGTTGCGCTTTTTCCTAATCACAGTGTCCTTTGCCTTACAGAAGCTTTCCAGTTTTATGAGATCCCATTTGTCGATTCTTCATCTTAGAGCATAAGCCATTGGTGTTTTGTTGAGGAAATTATTTCCAGTGCCCATGTGTTTCAGATGCTTCCCTAGTTTTTCTCCTATTAGTTTGAGTGTACCTGGTTTGATGTGGAGGTCCTTGATCCACTTAGACTTAAGCTTTGGACAGGGTGATAAGCATGGTTCGATCTGGATTCTTCTACACGTTGACCTCCAGTTGAACCAGCACCATTTGCTGGAAATGCTATCTTTTTTCCATTTGATGGTTTTGGCTCCTTTGTCAAAAATCCAGTGCCCATAGGTGTGTGGGTTCATTTCTGGGTCTTCAATTCTGCTCCATTGGTCTATCTGTCTGTCTCTGTACCAATACCATGCAGTTTTTATCACTATTGCTCTGTAATACTGCTTGAGTTCAGGGATAGTGATTCCACCTGAAGTCCTTTTATTGTTGAGGATAGTTTTAGCTATCCTGGGTTTTTTGGTATTCCAGATGAATTTGCAAATTCTCTTTGAAGAATTGGATTGGTATTTTGATGGGGATTGCATTGAATCTGTAGATCGCTTTTGGTAAGATGGCCATTTTTACTATATTAATCCTGGCAATCCATGAGCATGGGAGATCTTTCCATCTTCTGAGGTCTTCTTCAATTTCTTTCTTCAGAGTCTTGAAGTTCTTACTGTACAGATCTTTTACTTGCTTGGTTAAAGTCACACCGAGGTACTTTATATTATTTGGGTCTATTATGAAAGGTGTCATTTCCTTAATTTCTTTCTCGGCTTGTTTCTCTTTTGTGTAGAGGAAGGCTATTGATTTATTGGAGTTAATTTTATACCCAGCCAATTTGCTGAAGTTGTTTATCAGGTTTAGGAGTTCTCTGGTGGAACTTTTGGGATCACTTAAATATACTATCCTATCATCTGCAAATAGTGATATTTTGACTTCTTCTTTTCCCATCTGTATACCCTTGACCTCCTTTTGTTGTCTGATTGCTCTGGCTAGAAATTCAAGAACTATATTCAATAAGTAGGGAGAGAGTGTGCAGCCTTGTCTACTCCCTGATTTTAGTGGGTTGCTTCAAGTTTCTTTCCATTTAGTTTAATTTTAGCAACTGGTTTTCTGTATATGGCTTTTACTATGTTTAGGTATGGGCCTTGAATTCCAATTCTTTCCAGGACTTTTATCATGAAGGGGTGTTGAATTTTGTCAAATGCTTTCTCAGCATCTAATGAAATGATCATGTGGTTTTCTTCTTTCAGTTTGTTTATATAATGGATCACGTTGATGGTTTTCCGTATATTTAACCATCCCTGCATGCATGGGATGAACCCTACTTGATCATGTTGGATGATTGTTTTGATGTGCTCTTGGATTCGGTTTGCCAGCATTTTATTGAGTATTTTTGTATCAATATTCATAAGGGAAATTGGTCTGAAGTTCTCTTTCTTTGTTGGGTCTTTGTGTGGTTTAGGTATAAGAGTAATTGTGGCTTCTTAGAAGGAATTCGGTAGCGCTCCATCTGTTTCAATTTTGTGGAATAGTTTGGATAATATTGGTATGAGGTCTTCTATGAAGGTCTGATAGAATTCTGCACTAAACCCGTCTGGACCTGTGCTGTTTTTGGTTGGGAGACCTTTAATGACTGCTTCTATTTCCTTAGGGGTTATGGGGCTGTTTAACTGGTTTTTCTGTTCCTGATTTGACTTCGGTACCTGGTATCTGTCTAGGTAATTGTCCATTTCCTGCAGATTTTCGAGTTTTATTGAATATAGGCTTTTATATTAAGATCTGATGATTTTTTTAATTTCCTCAGAATCTGTAGTTATGTCTCCTTTTTAATTTCTGATTTTGTTAATTTGGACACACTCTCTGTGTCCTCTCATTAGTCTGGCTAAGTGTTTATTTATCTTGTTGATTTTCTCAAAGAACCAACTTTTGGTTCTGTTGATTCTTTCTATGGTCCTTTTTGTTTCTACTTGGTTGATTTCAGCTCTGAGTTTGATTATTTCCTGCCTTCTACTGCTCCTGGGTGTATTTGCTTCTTTTTGTTCTAGAGCTTTTAGGTGTGCTGTCAAGCTGCTGACATGTGCTCTTTCCTGTTTCTTTCTGCAGGCACTCAGCGCTATGAGTTTTCCTCTTAGCACAGCTTTCATTGTGGCCCATAAGTTTGGGTATGTTGTACCTTCACATTCATTAAATTCTAAAAAGTCTTTGATTTCTTTCTTTATTTCTTCCTTGACCAGATTATCATTGAGTAGAGCATTGTTCAATTTCCACGTATATTTGGGCATTCTTCCCTTATTGTTATTGAAGACCAGTTTTAGGCCATGGTGGTCTCATAGCACGAATGGGATTATTTCTATCTTTCTGTACCTGTTGAGGCCCATTTTTTGACCAATTATATGGTCAATTTTGGAGAAAGTACCATGAGGAGCTGAGAAGAAGGTATATCCTTTTGCTTTAGGATAGAATGTTCTATAAATATCTGTTAAATCCATTTGGCTCATGACTTAGTCTGTCTACGTCTCTGTTTAATTTCTGTTTCCATGATCTGTCTATTGATGAGGGTGGGGTGTTGAAATCTCCTACTATTATTGTATGAGGTGCAATGTGTGTTTTGAGCTTTAGTAAGGTTTCTTTTACGTATGTAGGTGACCTTGTATTTGGGGCATAGATATTTAGGATTGAGAGTTCATCTTGGTGGATTTTTCCTTTGATGAATATGAAGTGTCCTTCCTTATCTTTTTTGATGAATTTTAGTTGAAAATTGATTTTATTTGTTATTAGAATGGCTACTCCAGCTTGCTTCTTCTTACCATTTGCTTGGAAAGTTGTTTTCCAGCCTTTCACTCTGAGGTAGTATCTGTCTTTGTCTCTGAGGTGTGTTTCCTGTAGGCAGCAGAATGCAGGGTCCTCGTTGTGTATCCAGTTTGTTAATCTATGTCTTTTTATTGGGGAGTTGAGGCCATTGATGTTGAGAGATATTAAGGAATAGTTATTATTGCTTCCTGTTATATTCATATTTGGATGTGAGGTTATGTTTGTGTGCTTTTCTTCTCTTTGTTTTGTTGCCAAGATAATTAGTTTCTTGCTTCTTCTAGGGTGTAGCTTGCCTCCTTATATTTGGCTTTACCATTTAGTATCCTTTGTAGTGCTGGATTTGTATAAAGATATTGCGTAAGTTTGGTTTTGTCACGAAATATCTTGGTTTCTCCATCTATGTTAATTGAGAGTTTTGCAGGATACAGTAACATGGGATGGCATTTGTGTTCTCTTAGGGTCTGTATGACATCTGTCCAGGATCTTCTGGCCTTCATAATTTCTGGCGAAAAGTCTGCAGTGATTCTGATATGTCTGCCTTTATATGTTACTTGACCTTCTTCCCTTACTCCTTTTAATATCCTTTCTTTATCTTTTTCGTTCGTTGTTTTGACTATTATGTGACAGGAGGTGTTTCTTTTCTGGTCCAATCTATTTGGAGTTCTGTAGGCTTCTTGTATGCCTATGGGTATCTTTTTTTTTTAGGTTAGGGAAGTTTTCTTATATGATTTTGTTGAAGATATTTACTGGTCCTTTGAGCTGGGAGTCTACACTCTCTTCTATACCTATTATCCTTAGGTTTCATCTTCTCATTGAGTCTTGGATTTCCTGTATGTTTTGGACCAGTAGCTTTTTCTGCTTTACATTTTCTTTGACAGTTGAGTCAATGATTTCTATGGAATCTTCTGCTCCTGAGATTCTCTCTTCCATCTCTTGTATTCTGTTGGTGAAGCTCGTATTTACAGCTCCTTGTCTCTTCTTTTGGTTTTCTATATCCAGGGTTGTTTCCATGTGTTCTTTCTTGATTGCTTCTATTTCCACTTTTAATTCCTTCAACTGTTTGATTGTGTTTTCCTGAATTCTTTCAGGGATTTTTGTGACTCCTCTCTATGGGCTTCTACTTGTTTATTTATGTTTTCCTGGAATTCTTTCAGGGATTTTTGCGATTCCTCTCTGTAGGCTTCTACTTGTTTATTAATGTTTTCCTGTGTTTCTCTAAGGGAGTTCTTCACGTCTTTCTTGAAGTCCTCCAGCATCATGATCAAATATGATTTTGAAACTAGATCTTGCTTTTCTGGTGTGTTTGGATATTCCGTGTTTGCTTTGGTGGGAGAAGTGGGCTTCGATGATGCCATGTAGTCTTGGTTTCTGTTGCTTGGGTTCCTGTGATTGCCTCTTGCCATCAGATTATCTCTAGTGTTACTTTGTTCTGCTATTTCTGTCAGTGGCTAGACTGTCCTATAAGCCTGTGTGTCAGGAGTGCTGTAGACCTGTTTTCCTGTTTTCTCCTAGCCAGTTATGGGAACAGACTGTTCTGCTTTCGGGCGTGTAGTTTTTCCTCTCTACAGGTCTTCAGCTGTTCCTGTGGGCCTGTGTCTTGAGTTCACCAGGCAGGTCACTTGCAGCAGAAAAGTTGGTCTTACCTGTGGTTCCGAGGCTCAAGTTTGCTTGTGGGGTACTGCCTAAGAGCTCTCTGCGGCAGCAGCAACCAGGAAGATCTGCGCCGCCATTTCAGGGAGCTACCGTGCACCAGGGTTCCAGATGGCATTTGGTGTTTTCCTCTGGCGTCAGAGATGTGTGCAGAGTGCAGTCACTTCTGGCTTCCCAGGCATGTCTGCCTCTCTGAAGGTTTAGCTCTCTCTCCCACGGGATTTGGGTACAGAGAACTGTTTATCCGGTCATTCCCTTCAGGTTCTAGTGGTGTCTCAGACGCAGCAGACCTGCTGCTCCTGGGCCCTCCTCTACAGGAACCCCTCAATGCATATTTTCTATTGAGCCCACTAGCACATAGGAAGTTGTGAAAGGATCAAGGTTTGGATTTTTGTTGTTGTTATTGTTTCGCTTTGGTTTTGCTTTACTTTTTGTTTTTCTCCCTGATCCTGAGGATAAAAAATTCCTGAAACACAAAGGAAGGGGTAATTTCCCTCATTTTCTAGGAAGGCTCATATGTCCCTACACTGGCTCCTTCTCATCCTAGAGGGTTGGGTCTTGTATAGTACTTTAACATAAAAAGTACAGATTCTCTAGATAAACTTCTATTTGTCTTCTTTTAATGGTACAGTACAGAATTTGAGAAATAAAAAAGTAAGAAAACATTCTTAACTTTGAGTTGAGTGGGGATATTTCTAAGACTAATCTATTTCATGTTTCTTCAAGTCACCTAGTCTCTGTTTCATTGGCTTTGTGTTTACAAACTGGGAGTAATTTTATGAAAAGGTGGCACAAAAAGTTATAGTCTATAGACAGCTGTCATAAGTCAGCTAAATAAAATGAATAAATTTTAAGTTAAAATGGTTTGAAAAAGTCAGAAAGTGTTAGTCAATCATCCCATTATCTTGTATCCCTGAATAACACAGAACACATGTACAAGCTTTGACCTTGTGACACTCACCCAAAAGCCTTTCCTTGTCCTGATCTTTAGTTGTATGAAAGTAACAGGTTTTTCTCTTATTATACATGTTTTTCTAATGTTCAGATAAATCAGCATCATCCTATTTTTTTAAGAAATAATCGGTTGTGGGTAATGGTGAAGAGGTTCAGTGGCTCCCAACACCCACATGATGCTTACAACCATCGCTAACACCAGTTCCAGGAGATATGATACCCTTTACTGGCCTTTGTAGGTAACAGGCCTACTATATGTGGTGCACATATGTGCATTTTTAAAGCCTTATTTTTTCTATGATGCCATCAAATTTTAATCGCATATTAACCACATTGAGTTTCCTTTTTGACCATCTACTGGTGAGATTTTTTTCTGTCTTTCAAATGTTTGAACTAGAAATGGCTATTGTGAGGTGGAGGGCTAGAAAAATGGAGGCATATCTGTCATTGTGGTAGTTTGAATAAGAATGGCTTCCATAGGCTTATATATTTGAATGCTTAGTCATTAGTGGATAGTACACTTTGAAAAAGAACAGAAAGGGTAAATTTGTTATAAGAAATATTTCAGTGGGGATAGGAATTGCCAGACCCACTTCTCCCTCTCTGCCTGTGGATCAGGATTTAGCTCTCAGATAATTCTCTATCACCATATATGCCTGTATATTACTATGCTCCCTGCAATTATGATAATAGACTAAACCTCTGAAAATGTAGTAAGCCCCAATTAAATTCCTTCTTTTATAAGAGTTGTCTCAGTCACTGGGTCTCTTCAAACCAATAGAACAGTAAGTAGGATGGTCATCAAGCTTGAAAACAATGTCTATTGTTTCAACAGAATCATAAGTGATTAAAATGGTAAAAGAAGCTTATGATTTACAATGCTTACTGGAAGCACAAAAGGCCAATTTCCATTTTTCTCTTTCATAATACCATAGCAACTCAAAATTTTGGAAAACTTTATCTTTGTTTCAGTAATTTTACATTTCACCTCCGTTTTTCCTTCTGTAGCGCATGTAAATTGTACTTTGGATTAAAATAAAAATAGTGTAGCATCTTCCAATACTGATAACAATATCAATTTAGGTATTTGTTTCATTGCCAGATGAGGAGGCACATCACATCAATGGTGTGCTCATGTGCCTGATAATCTCTATTAGTCAATAGTTTTCCAGAGCAGCATTGTGCTTATAATTTGGGATATATACAACATTCTCTCATTACTCATTTATGCATATACTCTTTCTGACTTATTAAATTTATTCATGACACATGAACATTGTTTGGGAAGTTTTCTGCAAGTAATCTTATTTCCTTTCTATGGCAAAGATGGTTGTTTTCATCAAACTTACAATGTGCTCCCCTGTCTTTCCCAGATGTTTTTGAATGGTGTATGTCAAATTCTGTTATATCTACTGTGCATGAAAATGGCACGAATTACTTATGGGCCAACTAAATAAAGAGCTATTGTGTTTCTTCCAGTACTCTCTTTTCCAACCATCAAAATCTGGGAATTTACATCTTGAGAGGGCAGCAGCACCAGATGGAAGAAACTTGGATTCCCAAAGTCACCAGATTGAGATGAGCTCTGTCTAACTTGTTTCAGACTTCATGCAACTAAGAAGTAAACAAATATTTAACCCTTTGAGACTTTTATTACAGCAGCATACCCTATTCCAAATGCACTAAATGTTATTTCCATGTTCTTGAAAAAATGTATAGGCTTCTCTATGAACTAATTACAAATATATTGAAGACATGATTATCCCATCTCCAAACATCTCTGCTGGTACAATATGTGAGGTAGAGTAAGATTGTAATTATCTTCCTTTAACTCAGACACACACAAAAAGACAGGTAAGCAAATATACTCCCAAGTTTTCTGCTTAAAACATCTACACTTCTAAACTCACGATTCCAGAAATGAATAAATTTGTCATACAGAAATATGGAATATCATATCTTTAGATATGTTTAAAATATGTCTATTAATTAGTAGTATTGCATAATATTGAGAAGTGTATTCAGTGGGGACGAAGTAGAACGTTCTATGGAAAATTTTACATCTCTATAACTTTCCTATGCTGTTTTATTCTTGTGTTCCTTTTCCTTGATAACATATTACTTATTATCCCTTCCCCTTTCTTTTATGTTTTTCTTGTTCTTCATTTTCAACAAGTTCTCAACATGTAGACATGGCTGACCTAAAATTTGCAATTTTCTTCCCTCAGTTTCTAGAGTGCTGGTATTATAAATGTGTACTTTTCCATTTGGCTCTTTCTATCAACTTCTTACCTGTATTCTCAGTTACTAGGCTACATTTATTTAGCTAACAGGCAAACAACACACACACACACACACACACACACACACACACACACACACACAAATCATCCAGGAGTGTGAGATATTTTGAGAAGAAACCAGAAATATGACTTTTTATTATTTTTAGCTCATTATAGTTTAAATTTTAATTGACACAGGAAAAGGAAACTAGATTTAGATCCAGTTTTTCCCAAAATTTTCTGATGGTAAGGCCTTTAATTTTCTTCATAGGAGTCTTCTCAGGCATTTCTTCAAAACTGTATCATGCATCCAGTTTCCCCATTCCTGACATCAGGAATTAATAAATACAACTGAAGCAACTGTTTGATAAGAGAATGTCTTTATATTTATATATGGTAGGAGTAAGGTAAGTATGAAAATTCTGACTAATAACTGAACCATTTTCTTTCCATCTAAGCTCATAACAGTTTGACCACATTTCCCAGCGTTCTTTATAGTTGGGTAGGGAACATATTATAGAGCATCTCTAGGCCTGTCTCATCTACAGTCCCCATTCAAAATGTATTTTGCTTTGCTTTCTTTCCCCTTCCTTGATGAATAACCTATGGGAGAGCATAAAGTAGAAGAGGCTGTCAGGGTGTTAGTGGAGTTTAGACAGAAGGATCCTGGGTCCCTAAATGACTGTATGGAGCAGAGTATACCTTTTTTCCTGTGTATGACTAATATAATGAGAAATATATAAACATGTTTTACAGTGTAAACACGTTAACATTTGGGAGTTATTTACTGTAGGCATCAACAGACTCTGCCTAATATAGATGTTTGAAATAGCATCAGACAGTTCTTTTGGAATTGTACATGTTAGGAAAAAGTTCTCCAGATGCCATAAGCACCTCTGTTAAAGCAGCCTAAAGGTTAAATTACTAGTACAGGTTGATATCTTTGTGAAGAATTTCTAGTTGCTCCCTTCCCAAAGAAGTGCTATTGCCTCATTATTAACAACAGGACAAAAAACTTCAAAAATATTTTATTCATTCCTTGAATATATATATAGTGTATTTTGGTCAAACCCACCCCATACTCTGTTTTCAACTCCTCTCAAACAACCCCTCCCACCTTCATGTCTTCTACATTTTTATAACTTCAATTAGTGATTTTTGTATGCATAAAGGTACAAGACTTCTCAGTGGAACATAAACAATGTACCAGAGCCCACATTCATGAAGAAAAATGACACTCTCCTCTTCCTTTAGCTACCTAATACAAATAACTCGATAGACAGACTGCAGTCAGTCTGTTGGTTACCTGCAAGTATCCTTATATGAACCACTCATTAATGCATTGGCAACATTTTTATGTACCTTATATAACATGCCATGCCGCACTTAAATTACTACTGATATAACCAGACCACCTTAAGTAAAGGTTAACTTAATCCATGTTAGGAAGCAGGATTTATAGTATCCCAAAATGATAACATTCAGTTCCTCACTTCAATGTATATGCATGTTGTTACACTCATCATACATGGAGTGTATTCCCTCCCCTGTCCCTAATTACTTTCTGTGATGAGAAAATACATTTTGGGTATTCTAGGTTTTGTTATTAATGTGAATAATGTCTTACTTGGCATTATTTCTCTTAGAATCTGATTGGAATTTAGGAATATTGGAGCATGGGTATGATGTATTATATGATACATGAGGAGAGAATTTGTCTAAGCTGTGCCTTTCTGTCATTATATATTCTGTTATAATGTTCCAGAAGCAAAGGGATCAGACATCTATGGACTAAAATCTCTGCAAATGTAAGATGAATATGTCAACTCTTGGCAATGATGCATTGGATCAACATTTAAGAATTACCATGGCTGGCCAGAAGAGACTACACTCTGTCCACATTTCTGACTCCAGAAGAAAACACCTAACCCCACCTTGGACTCCAGTGCACGGGGCCCTGCGAAAAGGCAGCACAGGCACTCATGGTTGCCGCCCTCACGGAGACCTCAAAAGCAGAACCCACGAGCAACTTCACCTGTGGGACAACAGGTAAGTCCAACTTTTCTGCTTCAAGCAATCTGCCTGGTGGACTCAGGACACAGAGAGGAAAAATTCCTCTGGTACCGGACACTTCCAGTTTTTACCTGGAGCCCCAACTTTACTGACTCTGGCCCAGACTCCCTGCACCCAATCCCCTTGGGAGAGAGAGCTCACCTCTTGAACAGCTGGGCACTCCTGAGACTGCAGAGCCAGAGAGAACAAAAATACTGCCTACCCCTGCCCACATCCCTGGCCCAAGAGGAAACTGTATACGGCCTCTGGGAACCAGAAGATAGGGGTACCCAAGCCGCTTCCCGGATCTGAAGGGACCTGATCAAAAGCTCCCTGCACCCAAACCACGTGGGAGGGAGAACTAAAGCTTCAAAGGGGCAGACACACCTAGGAAGCCAGAGAGACTACACTCTGCCCACCACTCTGCCCTCCAGAAGAAAACACCTAACACCACTTGGGACACCGATGCATGGGGGCCCCGGGAAAAGGTGGCACAGGACCTCCTGGATGCCACCCTCAAGGAGAGCTCAAAAGCAGCCCGCCAAGAGCAACTTCAGCCCCAGGAACACATGTAAGACCAACTTTTCTACTCCAAGCGACCTGCCTGGTGGACTCAGGACACAGGCCCACGGGAACAGCTAATGACCAGTAGACAGGAAAGAGTACACACACAAAAGAAGAACACTATGCTCCCATAAGTGGCAGGTCTACAGCACTCCTGACACACAGGCCTATAGGACGGTCTAGCCACTGTCAGAAAGAGCAGAACAATGTAACACCAGAGACAACCTGATGGCGAGAGGCAAGTGCAGGAACCCAAGCAACAGAAACTAAGACTACATGATATCACTAGGGTCCAAATCTCCCACCAAAGCAAACAATGAATATCCAAACACAACAGAACACCAATATCTAGATTTAAAATCACTTTTGATCATGATGATGGAAGATATCAAGAAAGACACAAAGAACTCACTTAGAGAAATGCAAGAAAACACAAATAAACAAGTAAAAGCTCTTAGAGTAGAAACAAAAAAGTCCCTGAAAGAATTAAGGAAAACACAATCAAACAGGTGAAGGAATGAAAAATGCAAATAGAAGTAATAAAGAAAGCACAAAGGGAGAGAACCCTGGATATAGAAAACCAAAGAAAGAGAAAAGGAGCCATAGATACAAGGATCACCAACAGATTAAAAGAGATAGAAGAGAGAATCTCAGGAGCAGAAGCTTCCATAGAAATCATTGACACAACTGTCAAAGATAATATAAAACAGAAGAAGCTACTGGTCCAAAACACAAAGGAAATCCAGGACACAATGAGAAGATCAAACCTAAGGATAATAGGTATGGAAGAGAATGAAGACTCCTAGCTCAAACGTCCAGTAAATATCTTCAACAAAATCAAACAAGAAAACTTCCCTAACCTGAAGAAAGAGAAGCCCATAAAAGTAAAAGAAGCCTACAGAACTCCAAATAGATTGACCAGAAAAGAAACTCCTCCCGTCACATAATAGTCAAAACACCAAATGCACAAAACAAAGAAAAAATATTAAAAGCAATAAGGGAAAAAGGTCAAGTAACATTTAAAGGCACACCTAGGAGAATCACACCAGATTTCTCACCAGAGACTGTGAAAGCCAGAAGACCCTGGACAGATGTCATACAGACAATAAGAGAACACAAATATCAGCCCAGGTAACCATATCCAGCAAAACTCTCAATTAACATAGATGGAGAAACCAAGATGTTCCATGACCAAACCAAATTTACACAATATATTTCTACAAATCCAGCCCTACAAAGGATACTAAATGGTAAAGCCGAACATAAAGAGGCAAGCTACACCCTAGAAAAAGCAAGAAACTAATCGTCTTGGCAACAAAACAAAGAGAAGACAAGCACACAAACATAATCTCACATCCAAATACGAAAGAAAGAGGAAGCAACAATCACTGTTCCTTAATATCTCACAACATCACTGGACTCAATTCCCCAATAAAAAGACATAGATTAACAAATTGGATATGCAATGAGGACCCTGCATTCTGCTGCCTACAGGAAACACACCTCAGAGACCAAAACAGACACTACATCAGATTAAAAGGCTGGAAAACAACTTTCCAAGCAAATGGTCTGAAGAAGCAAGCTGGACTAGCCAT
Organism: Rattus norvegicus; assembly: GCF_021556685.1. Classification (NCBI taxonomy): domain Eukaryota; kingdom Metazoa; phylum Chordata; class Mammalia; order Rodentia; family Muridae; genus Rattus; species Rattus norvegicus. The sequence goes on from NC_141554.1 coordinate 30,847,015, forward strand.
TCTACTATTGAATAAAATCGATTTTCAACTAAAAGTCATCAAAAAAGATAAGGAAGGACACTTCCTATTCATCAAAGTAAAAATCCACCAAGATGAACTCTCAATCCTAATTATATATGCTCCAAATACAATGGAACCTACATACATAAAAGAAAGCTTACTAAAGTTCAAAGCACAAATTACACCTCACACAATAATGGTAGGAAATTACAACACACCACTCTCATCAATGGACAGATCATGGAAACAGAAATTAAACAGAGACATAGACAGACTAAGAGAAGTCATGAAACAAACGGACTTAACAGATACTTATAGAGCATTCTATCCTAAAAAAAAGGATATACCTTCTTCTCACCACCTCATGGTACTTTCTCGAAAATTGGCCACATAATTGGTCATAAAACAGGCCTCAATACATACAGAAAGATAGAAATAATCCCATGCATCCTATTAGGCCACCATAGGGTAAAGCTGGTCTTCAAGAAAATTAGGGAAGAATGCCCACATATACATGGAAGTTGAACAATGCTCTACTGAGTGATAACCTTGTTAAGGAAGACATAAAGAAGTTAAAGACTTCTTAGAATTTAATGAAAATGAAGGTACAACATACCCAAACTTATGGAATACAATGAAAGCCATGCTAAGAAGAAAACTCATAGTGCTGAGTTCCTGCAGAAAGAAACAGGAGAGAGAATATATCAGCAGCTTGACAGCACACATAAAACCTCTAGAACAAAAATAAGCAAATACAGCCAGAAGGAGTAGAAAGCAGGAAATAATCAAACTCAGAGCTGAAATGAACCAAGTAGAAACAAAAAGGACCATACGAAGAATCAGCAGAAACAAAAGCTGTTTCTTTGAGAAAACAAACAGGATAGATAAACCCTTAGCCAGACTAATGAGAGGACACAGAGAGTGTGTCCAAATTAACAAAATCAGAAATGAAAAGGGAGACATAACTACAGAATCAGAGGAAATTCAAAAAATCATCAGATCCTACTACAAAAGCCTATATTGAAGAAAACTTGGAAATCTGCATGAAATGAACAATTTCCTAGACTGATACCAGGTACCAAAGTTAAATCAGGAAGAGATAAAACATTTAAACAACACCATAACTCCTAAAGAAATAGAAGCAGTCATTAAAGGTCTCCCAACCAAAAGGAGCCCAGGTCCAGATGAGTTCAGTGCAGAATTCTATCAGACCTTAATAGAAGACCTCATACCAATACTATCCAAACTATTTCACAACTTGAAACAGAAGGAGCACTATCGAATTCCTTCTATGAAGCCACAATTACTCTTATACCTAAAGCACACAAAGACCTAACAAAGAAAGAGAACTTCAGACCAATTTCCTTTATGAATATCGATGCAAAAATAGTCAATATAATTCTGGTAAACCAAATCCAAGAGCACATCAAAACAATCAACCACCATGAACAACAAGGCTTCATCCCAAGAATGCAGGGATGGTTTAATATATGGAAAACCAACAATGTAATCCATTATATAAACAAACTGAAAAATAAAAACCACATGATCATTTCATTAGATGCTGAGAAAGCATTTGACAAAATTCAACACCCCTTCATGATAAAAGTCCTGGAAAGAATAGGAATTCAAGTCCCATACCTAAACATAGTAAAAGCCATATACAGCAAACCAGTTGCTAACATTAAACTCAATGGAGAGAAACTTGAAGCAATCCCAGTAAAATCCGGGACTAGACAAGGCTGCCCACTCTCTCCCTACTTATTCAGTAAGTTCTTGAAGTTCTAGCCAGAGCAATCAGACAATGAAAGGAGATCAAAGGGATACAGATTGGAAAAGAAGTGGTCACAATATCACTATTTGCAGATGATATGATAGTATATTTAAGTGATCCCAAAATTTCCACCAGAGAACTACTGATCCTGATAAACAACTTCAGCAAAGAGGCTGGCTATAAAATTAACTCAAATAAATCAGAAGCCTTCCTCTACACAAATGAGAATCAAGCCGAGAAAGAAATTAGGGAAATGACACTCTTCATACTTGTCCCAAATTATATAAAATTCCGTGTTGTTACTTTAACCGTGCAATTGAAAGTCTTGTATGATGAGAACTCCAAGCCTCTGAAGAAAGAATTTGAAGAAGGTCTCAGAAGATGGAAAAATCTCCCATGCTCATGGATTGGCAGGATTAATATAGTAAATTGGCCATTTTACCAAAAGCAATCTACAGATTCTATGCATTCCCCATCAAAATTCCAATCCAATTCGTCATAAAGTTAGACAGAGCAATCTGTAAATTCATCTAGAATAACAAAAAATCCAGGATAGCTAAAACTATCCTCAACAATAAAAGGACTTCTGGGGGAATCACTATCCCTGAACTCAAGCATTATTACAGTGCAATAGTGATAAAATCTGCATGGTATTGATACAGAGACAGACAGATAGACCAGTGGAATAGAATTGAAGACAGAGAAATGAACCCACACACCTATGGTCACTTGATTTTTGACAAAGGAGCCAAAACCATCCAATGGAAAAAAGATAGCATTTTCAGCAAACGGTGCTGTTTCAACTGGAGGTCAATATGTAGAAGAATGCAGATCGATCCATGCTTATCACCCTGTCCAAAGCTTAAGTCCCAGTGGATCAAGGTCCTCCACATCAAACTAGATACACTCAAAATAATAGAAGAAAATGTGGGGAAGCATCTCGAATACATGGGCACTGGAGAAAATTTCCTGAACAATACAGCAATGGCTTACACTCTAAGATCAAGAATCAACAAATGGGATGTCATAAAACTGCAAAGCTTCTGTAAGGCAAAGGACACTGTGGCTAGGTCAAAACGGCAACCAACAGATTGGGAAAAGATCTTTACCAATCCTACAACAGATAGAGGGCTTATATCCAAAATATACACAGAACTCAAGAACTTAGACTGCAGCAAGACAAATAACCCTATTAAAAAATGGGGTTCAGAGCTAAACAAAGAATTCACAGCTGAGGAATGAGGAATGGCTGAGAAACACCTAAAGAAATGTTCAACATCTTTAGTCATAAGGGAAATGCAAATCAAAACAACCTTGAGATTTCACTTCACACCAGTTAGAATGACTAAAATCGAAAACTCAGATGACAGCAGTGGCTGTCAAGGATGTGGAGAAAGAGAAACACTCCTCCATTGTTGGTGGGATTGCAGACTGGTACAACCATTCTGGAAATCAGTCCGGAAGTTCTTCAGAAAATTGGACATTGAACTACCTGAGGACCCTGATATACCACTCATGGCCACATACCTAAAAGATGCCCCAACATATAACAAAGACACGTGCTCCACTATGTTCATAGCAGCCTGATTTATAATAGCCAGAAGCTGGAAAGAACTCAGATGCCCTTCAACAGAGGAATGGATACAGAAAATATGGTACATCTATACTATGGAATATTACTCAGCTATCAAAAACAATGACTTTATGAAATTCATAGGCAAGTGGATGAAACTGGAAAATATCATCCTGAGTGAGGTAACCCAATCCCAGAAAAACACACATGGCATGCACTCATTGATAAATGGATATTAGCACAAATGCTCGAATTACCCTTAGATGCACTGAACACATGAAACTCAAGAAGGAGGACAAAAATGCGAATGCTTCACTCTTTCTTTCAAAGGGGAACAAGAATACTCTTGGGAGGGAATAGGGAGGCAAAGTTTAGAACAGAGCAGAAGGAACACCCATTCAGAGCCTGCCCCACATGTGTATACAGCCACCAAACTAAATAAAATGGATGAAGCAAAGAAGTGTAGGCTGACAGGAGCTGGATGTAGATCTCTCCTGAGAGACACAGCCAGAATACAGCAAATACATAGGAGAATGCCATCATTAAACCACTAAACTGAGAACAGGACCCCCGTTGAAGGAATCTTAGAAAGGACTGGAAGAGGTTGAAGAGGCTTGAGGCCTCATATGAACAACAATGCCAACCAACCAGAGCTTCCAGGGACTAACCCACTACCTAAAGACTATACATGGACTGACCCTGGACTCCAACTGCATAAGTAGCAAGGAATACCCTAGTAAGAGCACCAGTGGAAGGGGAAGCCCTTGGTCCTGCCAAGACTGAACCCCCAGTGAATGTGATTGTTGGGGTGAGGGCGGTAATGTGGGGCGAAGGTGAGGGGAACACCCATAGAGAACAGAAGGGGGAGGGCTTTGGGCGAGGTTGTCCTGGAAACCGAGATGGGGAATAACAATCGAAATGTAAATAAGAAATACTCAAGTTAATAAAGATGAAAAAAAGTCACCATCCACAATGTTGCGGGCACTGGCAGGCCACATGGCATCTGTTGGGTATTTTCATCTCAATCAGCAAAATATCTCCACACGACCTGCCACATTCCCAATTTCCATCTCATGATGCTGGCTATTCTCTGGGCCCTGCAATCTCTCTGCCTCCATAGCTAGCCCCACTATGGCCCCATCTACTCTCTGGCCCCAGCAGCAGACACCCTCTTGTTGACTCTCTGCTGTGAACTCTGTTCACAGTCTCACAACTCCCAGTAACCCATTACAATCAAAACTTAATAAGCTTGTAATTTATTTATCAGATTTATATCAATAAATTCTCACTATACAAAATGTCCACACAATAAACTCAGAACCAATTAATATTGATATAAACTGCCCACCTGGGTAAGACAAATTGTCCTATAATTATCCATCCCTTAAGAAATATTCATAGCTACCTGTGGCCCCTTGAAGCCACACAGATCTGAGTCATCCTTCTCTTCCTCCATCTTGGTTTTTCTTATTCCTTCCTTCTCTGTCTCCTCTCTCCAAAACTCTGTGCCTGCCTTACTTTTTCACTGCCCAATTGCAGGCCTTGCTTTAAATATAAAAAAATAAATAAATAAATAAATAAATAAATAAATAAAATCTGTGTGTGTGTGTGTGTGTGTGTGTGTGTGTGTGTGTGTGTGTGTGTGTATGTGTCTCCCTAGCACTGGGGTAAAAAGTATTTACTGTCATAGCTGACTTTTTATATAAATCAGTACTGAGGATCTGAAACCATGTTTTTCATTTGTACAGCAAACATTTGCCAATTAAGCATCTGTCTAACACCAAACTCACTCTTGGCCACCTAACCTATTGCTCTATTTTTCTTCTTGCAGTAAATAATTATATAGGGGCTAGGCATGGAAGATGGTTCCATTGCTAAAGGACCTCCTGCATAAACCAAAGGTTGAGACTTTGATCTTCAGACCTGAAAAACAAATCTAAACAAAAAACCTTGGAGATATGGAGACAGGCCAGCCAGCCTAGCTTAATTGGTGAGCTCCAGGTCCTAATCAGATCCCTTGTCTCAAAGTGCAGAGTGGATGAAGAGCACTGCTGACGCCCCTTACCCCCAACACGCAGAGAGAAATAGAGTTAGAGTGTGAGTAAGGGAGAGAGGGAGGGAGAGAGAGAGAGAGAGAGAGAGAGAGAGAGAGAGAGGCAGTCACAGAGACAGACAGACAGGCAATACATGAGCTATTTACTATCTTCCTTTCTTGGTGATCTGATTTGCTGAAATTGCCTGTAACAGTTACCAGTAAATCCAATGACCTTTGAGGTAAAGGTAATAAGAGATAGGATAGTCCCACACCCGCGGATCCCGGCCCGCAGCAGCTCTCTGCTCCCAGACCCGGTGAGAGAGAGACATAACCGCCTGGTCAGGTGGGCACTCCTGAGGCTGCAGAGCGGAAGAGACCACCAACACTGCTCACCCCTGCCCACATCCCTGGCCCAAGAGGAAACTGTATAAGGCCTCTGGGCTCCCGTGGGGGAGGGCCCAGGAGCGGCAGGACTTCTGCGCCTGAGACACCGCCGGAACCTGAAAGAAACAGACTGGATAAACAGTTCTCTGCACCCAAATCCCGTGGGAGGGAGAGCTAAACCTTCAGAGAGGCAGACAAGCCTGGGAAACCAGAAGAGACTGCTCCCTGCACACACATCTCGGACGCCAGAGGAAAAAGCCAAAGACCATCTGGAACCCTGGTGCACTGAAGCTCCCGGAAGGGGCGGCACAGGTCTTCCTGGTTGCTGCCGCTGCAGAGAGCCCCTGGGCAGCACCCTACGAGCGAACCTGAGCCTCGGGACCACAGGTAAGACCAAATTTTCTGCTGCAAGAAAGCTGCCTGGTGAACTCAAGACACAGGCCCACAGGAAGAGCTGAAGACCTGTAGAGAGGAAAAACTACACGCCGGAAAGCAGAACACACTGTCCCCATAACTGACTGAAAGAGAGGAAAACAGGTCTACAGCACTCCTGACACACAGGCTTATAGGTCAGTCTAGCCACTGTCAGAAATAGCAGAACAAAGTAACACTAGAGATAATCTGATGGCGAGAGGCAAGCGCAGGAACCCAAGCAACAGAAACCAAGACTGCATGCCATCATCGGAGCCCAATTCTCCCGCCAAAACAAACATGGAATATCCAAACACACCAGAAAAGCAAGATCTAGTTTCAAAATCATATTTGATCATGATGCTGGAGGACTTCAAGAAAGACATGAACACACTTAGGGAAACACAGGAAATCATTAATAAACAAGTAGAGGCCTACAAAGAGGAATGGCAAAAATCCCTGAAAGAATTCCAGGAAAACACAATCAAACAGATGAAGGAATTAAAAATGGAAATAGAAGCAATCAAGAAAGAACACATGGAAACAACCCTGGATATAGAAAACCAAAAGAAGAGACAAGGAGCTGTAGATACAAGCTTCACCAACAGAATACAAGAGATGGAAGAGAGAATCTCAGGAGCAGAAGATTCCATAGAAATCATTGACTCAACTGTCAAAGATAATGTAAAGCGGAAAAAGCTACTGGTCCAAAACATACAGGAAATCCAGGACTCAATGAGAAGATCAAACCTAAGGATAATAGGTATAGAAGAGAGTGAAGACTCCCAGCTCAAAGGACCAGTAAATATCTTCAACAAAATCATAGAAGAAAACTTCCCTAACCTAAAAAAAGAGATACCCATAGGCATACAAGAAGCCTACAGAACTCCAAATAGATTGGACCAGAAAAGAAACACCTCCCGTCACATAATTGTCAAAACACCAAACGCACAAAATAAAGAAAGAATATTAAAAGCAGTAAGGGAAAAAGGTCAAGTAACATATAAAGGGAGACCTATCAGAATCACACCAGACTTCTCGCCAGAAACTATGAAGGCCAGAAGATCCTGGACTGATGTCATACAGACCCTAAGAGAACACAAATGCCAGACCAGGTTACTGTATCCAGCAAAACTCTCAATTAACATTGATGGAGAAACCAAGATATTCCATGACAAAACCAAATTTACACAATATCTTTCTACAAATCCAGCACTACAAAGGATAATAAATGGTAAAGCCCAACATAAGGAGGCAAGCTATACCCTAGAAGAAGCAAGAAACTAATCGTCTTGGCAACAAAACAAAGAGAATGAAAGCACACAAACATAACCTCACATCCAAATATGAATATAAAGGGAAACAATAATCACTATTCCTTAATATCTCTCAATATCAATGGCCTCAACTCCCCAATAAAAAGACATAGATTAACAAACTGGATACGCAACGAGGACCCTGCATTCTGCTGCCTACAGGAAACACACCTCAGAGACAAAGACAGACACTACCTCAGAGTGAAAGGCTGGAAAACAACTTTCCAAGCAAATGGTCAGAAGAAGCAAGCTGGAGTAGCCATTCTAATATCAAATAAAATCAATTTCCAACTAAAAGTCATCAAAAAAGATAAGGAAGGACACTTCATATTCATCAAAGGAAAAATCCACCAAGATGAACTCTCAATCCTAAATATCTATGCCCCAAATACAAGGGCACCTACATACGTAAAAGAAACCTTACTAAAGCTCAAAACACACATTGCACCTCACACAATAATAGTGGGAGATTTCAACACCCCACTCTCATCAATGGACAGATCATGGAAACAGAAATTAAACAGTGATGTCGACAGACTAAGAGAAGTCATGAGCCAAATGGACTTAACGGATATTTATAGAACATTCTATCCTAAAGCAAAAGGATATACCTTCTTCTCAGCTCCTCATGGTACTTTCTCCAAAATTGACCATATAATTGGTCAAAAAACGGGCCTCAACAGGTACAGAAAGATAGAAATAATCCCATGCGTGCTATCGGACCACCACGGCCTAAAACTGGTCTTCAATAACAATAAGGGAAGAACGCCCACATATACGTGGAAATTGAACAATGCTCTACTCAATGATAACCTGGTCAAGGAAGAAATAAAGAAAGAAATTAAAAACTTTTTAGAATTTAATGAAAATGAAGATACAACATACTCAAACTTATGGGACACAATGAAAGCTGTGCTAAGAGGAAAACTCATAGCGCTGAGTGCCTGCAGAAAGAAACAGGAAAGAGCATATGTCAGCAGCTTGACAGCACACCTAAAAGCTCTAGAACAAAAAGAAGCAAATACACCCAGGAGGAGTAGAAGGCAGGAAATAATCAAACTCAGAGCTGAAATCAACCAAGTAGAAACAAAAAGGACCATAGAAAGAATCAACAGGACCAAAAGTTGGTTCTTTGAGAAAATCAACAAGATAGATAAACCCTTAGCCAGACTAACGAGAGGACACAGAGAGTGCGTCCAAATTAACAAAATCAGAAATGAAAAGGGAGACATAACTACAGATTCAGAGGAAATTCAAAAAATCATCAGATCTTACTATAAAAACCTATATTCAACAAAATTTGAAAATCTTCAGGAAATGGACAATTTCCTAGACAGATACCAGGTATCGAAGTTAAATCAGGAACAGATAAACCAGTTAAACAACCCCATAACTCCTAAGGAAATAGAAGCAGTCATTAAAGGTCTCCCAACCAAAAAGAGCCCAGGTCCAGATGGGTTTAGTGCAGAATTCTATCAAACCTTCATAGAAGACCTCATACCAATATTATCCAAACTATTCCACAAAATTGAAACAGATGGAGCCCTACCGAATTCCTTCTACGAATCTACAATTACTCTTATACCTAAACCACACAAAGACACAACAAAGAAAGAGAACTTCAGACCAATTTCCCTTATGAATATCGACGCAAAAATACTCAATAAAATTCTGGCAAACCGAATTCAAGAGCACATCAAAACAATCATCCACCATGATCAAGTAGGCTTCATCCCAGGCATGCAGGGATGGTTTAATATACGGAAAACCATCAACGTGATCCATTATATAAACAAACTGAAAGAACAGAACCACATGATCATTTCATTAGATGCCGAGAAAGCATTTGACAAAATTCAACACCCCTTCATGATAAAAGTCCTGGAAAGAATAGGAATTCAAGGCCCATACCTAAACATAGTAAAAGCCATATACAGCAAACCAGTTGCTAACATTAAACTAAATGGAGAGAAACTTGAAGCAATCCCACTAAAATCAGGGACTAGACAAGGCTGCCCACTCTCTCCCTACTTATTCAATATAGTTCTTGAAGTTCTAGCCAGAGCAATCAGACAACAAAAGGAGATCAAAGGGATACAGATCAGAAAAGAAGAGGTCAAAATATCACTATTTGCAGATGATATGATAGTATATTTAAGTGATCCCAAAAGTTCCACCAGAGAACTACTAAAGCTGATAAACAACTTCAGCAAAGTGGCTGGGTATAAAATTAACTCAAATAAATCAGTTGCCTTCCTCTATACAAAAGAGAAACAAGCCGAGAAAGAAATTAGGGAAACGACACCCTTCATAATAGACCCAAATAATATAAAGTACCTCGGTGTGACTTTAACCAAGCAAGTAAAAGATCTGTACAATAAGAACTTCAAGACACTGAAGAAAGAAATTGAAGAAGACCTCAGAAGATGGAAAGATCTCCCATGCTCATGGATTGGCAGGATTAATATAGTAAAAATGGCCATTTTACCAAAAGCAATCTACAGATTCAATGCAATCCCCATCAAAATACCAATCCAATTCGTCAAAGAGTTAGACAGAACAATTTGCAAATTCATCTGGAATAACAAAAAACCCAGGATAGCTAAAGCTATCCTCAACAATAAAAGGACTTCAGGGGGAATCACTATCCCTGAACTCAAGCAGTATTACAGAGCAATAGTGATAAAAACTGCATGGTATTGGTACAGAGACAGACAGATAGACCAATGGAATAGAATTGAAGACCCAGAAATGAACCCACACACCTATGGTCACTTGATTTTTGACAAAGGAGCCAAAACCATCCAATGGAAAAAAGATAGCATTTTCAGCAAATGGTGCTGGTTCAACTGGAGGGCAACATGTAGAAGAATGCAGATCGATCCAGGCTTATCACCCTGTACAAAGCTTAAGTCGAAGTGGATCAAGGACCTCCACATCAAACCAGACACACTCAAACTAATAGAAGAAAAACTAGGGAAGCATCTGGAACACATGGGCACTGGAAAAAATTTCCTGAACAAAACACCAATGGCTTATGCTCTAAGATCAAGAATTGACAAATGGGATCTCATAAAACTGCAAAGCTTCTGTAAGGCAAAGGACACTGTGGTTAGGACAAAACGGCAACCAACAGATTGGGAAAAGATCTTTACCAACCCTACAACAGATAGAGGCCTTATATCCAAAATATACAAAGAACTCAAGAAGTTAGACCGCAGGGAAACAAATAACCCTATTAAAAAATGGGGTTCAGAGCTAAACAAAGGATTCACAGCTGAGGAATGCCGAATGGCTGAGAAACACCTAAAGAAATGTTCAACATCTTTAGTCATAAGGGAAATGCAAATCAAAACAACCCTGAGATTTCACCTCACACCAGTGAGAATGGCTAAGATCAAAAACTCAGGTGACAGCAGATGCTGGCGAGGATGTGGAGAAAGAGGAACACTCCTCCATTGTTGGTGGGATTGCAGACTGGTAAAACCATTCTGGAAATCAGTCTGGAGGTTCCTCAGAAAATTGGACATTGAACTGCCTGAGGATCCAGCTATACCTCTCTTGGGCATATACCCAAAAGATGCCTCAACATATAAAAGAGACACGTGCTCCACTATGTTCATCGCAGCCTTATTTATAATAGCCAGAAAATGGAAAGAACCCAGATGCCCTTCAACAGAGGAATGGATACAGAAAATGTGGTACATCTACACAATGGAATACTACTCAGCTATCAAAAACAACGAGTTTATGAAATTCGTAGGCAAATGGTTGGAACTGGAAAATATCATCCTGAGTGAACTAACCCAATCACAGAAAGACATACATGGTATGCACTCATTGATAAGTGGCTATTAGCCCAAATGCTTGAATTACCCTAGATCCCTAGAACAAACGAAACTCAAGACGGATGATCAAAATGTGAATGCTTCACTCCTTCTTTAAATGAGGAAAAAGAATACCCTTGGCAGGGAAGGGAGAGGCAAAGATTAAAACAGAGACTGAAGGAACACCCATTCAGAGCCTGTCCCACATTTGGCCCATACATATACAGCCACCCAATTGGACTAGATGGATGAAGCAAAGAAGTGCAGACCGACAGGAGCCGGATGTAGATCGCTCCTGAGAGACACAGCCAGAATACAGCAAATACAGAGGCGAATGCCAGCAGCAAACCACTGAACTGAGAATAGGTCCCCTATTGAAGGAATCAGAGAAAGAACTGGAAGAGCTTGAAGGGGCTCGAGACCCCAAAAGTACAACAATGCCAAGCAACCAGAGCTTCCAGGGACTAAGCCACTACCTAAAGACTATACATGGACTGACCCTGGACTCTGACCCCATAGGTAGCAATGAATATCCTAGTAAGAGCACCAGTGGAAGGGGAAGCCCTGGGTCCTGCTAAGACTGAACCCCCAGTGAACTAGTCTATGGGGGGAGGGCGGCAATGGTGGGAGGGTTGGGAGGGGAACACCCATAAGGAAGGGGAGGGGGGAGGGGGATGTTTGCCCGGAAACCGGGAAAGGGAATAACACTCGAAATGTATATAAGAAATACTCAAGTTAATAAAAAAAAATAAAAAAAAAAATAAAAAAAATAAAAAAAAAAAAAGAGATAGGATAATTCTAATAGCTATGTGCAAACCTAATTATCTTTCATTTTTACACCACCTTCTTTTCTAGGAATATAAACTCCTCTGTATCTCTCCTAAGAGGAATCGTTGATCACATTTAGGACTTATTGAAATCATCTTAGATAATCACCCATTTTATGATGCTTACCATAACCATGTTATGGCCCATATAAGGTTATTACAATCTTAGCTTGGATGATGGCTAATATTGCATGTCTAGTTGTCCATATCAGGTGATACCTTGCTGGCTGATTAAGCATCATCTTGGGGATTACATCTGAGAATATCTCCAGTGGATAGTAACGTTCCATTGATAGAGAGTAAAAAGATGTAGATCAGATAGATCAATGGAATGAGTAGCTCCTTAAGGAAGAGAAGACTGATGTCTGCCCATCTAATTGGTCAGGCAGAGTTAATTTGCCATCATTTTACCATTTATTTATATTTGGGTCCATAAGCAATTATTTTATAGGAACTTTGAAGGTGAAACAAAATCACCTTGGTGATAATTATATCATTTATATTATACATAATTACTATGCAACATCCAATTTTAGAGTTTTAAGAAAGTGCAGAACAAAATTTATTCTTGAGTCTGATGAGATAGCTTAGTTGGTCAACTGCTTGCTGTGTAAGCATGAGGACCTGAATTCTAGCCCTAGCCCCATATAAGCCAGGCTTGTGCTTGTAGTCCCAATACCAGAAAGCTGGAGAAAGCATATTCCTGAAGCATGTTGACCAACTGGCTTGCCCTAGTTCAGGAGCCCAGTGAGTGACTCTGTCTTAAAAGAGCAAGATGAACCACTTCTAAGGAACAGTACTTAAGGATGACCTGTGGTTTGACTATTCTTGCCCACCAGCCTCCCTCCCCAAACATACATACATACACAAAGTCATAATGTATTTGACAGAAACACATACAATGTATGCAAATTTGATTGTGAAAAAAAGTTACAGTACTGGGGATTGAACACATAGCTTTAGATGTTATAGGAAATTACCTCTGAACTATATCCTTGGCTGTAAAATTTGTTCTTTAACACTATTTTGTCTTATTTTTCCTCTGTGAAAAATAATGATAGGGTAGGGGGATGTCTTAGGTTTCTATTCCAATACCAAAAATTGATAAAGACACAACAAAGAAGAAGAAAAAAGAGACAGGGCAATATCTCTGGTGAACCCCTGTACAAAGCTTAAGGCCAAGTGGATCAAGGACCTCCATATCATACCAGATACACTCAAACTAATAGAAGAAAAAGTGGGGAAGCATCTCGAGCACATGGGCACTAGAGAAAATTTCCTGAACAAAACATCAATGACTTATGCCCTAAGATCAAGAATCAACAAATAGGATCTCATAAAACTACAAAGCTTCTGTAAGGCAAAGGACACTGTTGTTAAGACAAAACGGCAAGCAACAGATTGGGAAAAGATCGTTACCAATACTAAAACTGATAGAGGGCTTATATCAAAAATATACAAAGAACTCAAGAAGTGAGACGACAGGGAGACAAATAACCCTATTAAAATATGGGATTCAGAGCTAAAAAAAAGAATTCACAACTGAGGAGTGCCAAATGGCTGAGAAACACCTAAAGAAATGTTCAACATCTTTAGTCATAAGGGAAATGCAAATCAAAACAACCTTGAGATTTCATCTCACATCAGTGAGAATGGCTGAGATATAAAACTCAGGTGACAGCAAATGCTGGCGAGGATGTGGAGAAAGAGGAACACTCCTCCATTGTTGGTGGGATTGCAGACTGGTACAACCATTCTGGAAATCAGTCTGGAGGTTCCTCAGAAAAGTGGACATTGAACTGCCTGAGGATCCAGCTATACCTCTCTTGGGCATATACCCAAAAGATGGCCCAACATATAAAAAAGACACGTGCTCCACTATGTTAATAGCAGCCTTATTTATAATAGCCAGAAGCTGGAAAGAACCCAGATGCCCTTCAACAGAGGAATGGATACAGAAAAGGTGGTACATCTACACAATGGAATATTACTCAGCTATCAAAAACAATGACTTTATGAAATTTGTAGGCAAATGGTTGGAACTGGAAAATATCATCCTGAGTGAGCTAACCCAATCACAGAAAAACACACATGGTATGCACTCATTGATAAGTGGCTATTAGCCCAAATGCTTGAATTACCCTAGATGCCTAGAATAAATGAAACTCAAGACGGATGATCAAGATGTGAATGCTTCACTCCTTCTTTAAAAGGGGAACAAGAATACCATTGGCAGGGAATAGAGAGGCAAAGATTGAAACAGACACAGAAGGAACACCCATTCAGAGCCTGCCCCACATGTGGCCCATACATATACAGCCATCCAATTAGACAAGATGGATGAAGCAAAGAAGTGCAGGCAGACAGGTACCGCATGTAGATCTCTCCTGAGAGACACAGCAAGAATACAACAAATACAGAGGCGAATGCCAGCAGCAAACCACTGAACTGAGAACAGGACCCCCATTGAAGGAATCAGAGAAAGAACTGGAAGAGCTTGAAGGGGCTCGAGACCCCATATGAACAACAATGCCAACCAACCAGAGCTTCCAGGGACTAAGCCACTACCTAAAGACTATACATGGACTGACCCTGGACTCTGACCTCATAGGTAGCAATGAATATCCTAGTAAGAGCACCAGTAGAAGGGGAAGCCCTGGTTCCTGCTAAGACTGAACCCCCAGAGAACGTGATTGCTGGGGGGAGGGCGGCAATGGGGGGAGGATGGGGAGGGGAACACCCATAATGAAGGGGAGGGGGAGGGATTAGGGGGATGTTGGCCTGGACACCGGGAAAGGGAATAACACTCTAAATTTAAATAAGAAATACTCAAGTTAAAAAAAATAAATAAATAAATAAGATAAAAAAAGAAAAAGAAAGAAAAAAATAAAAAGAAAACCAAAGGAAGAGACAAGGAGCCATAGATACAAGCATCACCAACAGAATAAAAGAGATAGAAGAGAGAATCTTAGGAGCAGAAGATGCCATAGAAATCATTGACACAACTGTCAAAGATAATGTAAAATGAAAAAGGCTGCTGGTCCAAAACACACAAGAAGTCCAGGACACAATGAGAAGATCAAACCTAAGGTTAATAGATATAGAGTAGAGTGAAGTCTCCCAGCTCAAAGGAGTCTTCCACAAAATCATAAAAGAAAACTTCCCTAACCTAAAGAAAGAGGTGCCCATAAACATACAAGAAGCCTACAGAACTCCAAATAGATTGGACCAGAAGAGAAATTCCTCCCATCACATAATAGTCAAAACACCAAATTCACAAAACAAAGAATATTAAAAGCAGTAAAAAAAAAAGGTCAAGTAACATATAAAGGCAGACCTATCAGAATCACACCAGACTTTTTGCCAGAAACTATGAGAGCCAGAAGTACCTGGACAGATGTCATACAGACCCTAAGAGAACACAAATGACATCCCAGGATACTATATCGTGCAAAACTCTCAATTAACATAGATGGAGAAACCAAGAAAGTCCATGACAAAACCAAATTTACACAATATCTTTCTACAAATCCAGCCCTACAAAGGATAATAAATGGTAAAGCTGAACATAAAGAGGCAAGCTACACCCTAGAAGAAGCAAGAAACTAATCGTCTTGGCAACAAAACAAAGAGAAGAAAAGCACACAAACATAATCTCATATCCAAATATGAATATAACAGGAAGCAATAATAACTATTCCTTAATATCTCTCAACGTAAATGGTCTAAACTCTCCAATAAAGACATAGATTAACAACCTGGATAGGCATTGAGGACCCTGCATTCTGCTGCCTACAGGAAACACACCTCAGAGACAAAGACAGACACTACCTCAGAGTGAAAGGCTGGAAAACAACTTTCCAAGCAAATGGTCTGAAGAACCAAGCTGGAGTAGCCATTCTAATATCGAATAAAATCAACTTTCTTTTCTTTCCTTTTCTTTTCTTTTCTTTTTTTTTCAGAGCTGGGGACGGAACCCAGGGCCTTGTGCTTGCCAGGCAAGCGCTCTAACACTGAGCTAAATCCCCAACCCCCATAAAATCGATTTTCAACTAAAAGTCATCAAAAAAGATAAGGAAGGACACTTCATATTCATCAAAGGAAAAATCCACCAAGATGAACTCTCAATCCTAAATATCTATGCCCCAAATACAAGGGCACCTACATACGTAAAAGAAACCTTACTAAAGCTCAAAACACACATTGCACCTCACACAATAATAGTAGGAGACTTCAACACCCCACTTTCATCAATGGACAGATCATGGAAACAGAAATTAAACACAGACATAGACAGACTAAGAGAAGTCATGAGCCAAAAGGACATAACAGATATTTATAGAACATTCTATCCTAAAACAAAAGAATATACCTTCTTCTCACCACCTCATGGTACTCTCTCAAAAATTGATGATATAATTGATCATAAAACAGGCCTCAATAGATACAGAAAGATAGAAATAATCCCATGTGTCCTATCAGACCACCACAGGCTAAAGCTGGATGTAAAGAACAATAAGGGAAGAATGCCCACATATACATGGAAGTTGAACAATGCCTTACTCAATGATAACCTGGTCAAGGAAGAAATAAAGAAAGAAGCTAAAGACTTCTTAGAATTTAATGAAAATAAAGATACAACATACCCAAAATTATCGGAAACAATGAAAGCTGTGCTAAGAGGAAAACTCATAGCTCTGAGTGCCTGCAGAAAGAAACAGGAGAGAGAATATATCAGCAGCTTGACAGCACACAAAAAAGCTCTAGAACATAAAGAAGCAAATATACCCAGGAGGAGTAGAAAGCAGGAAATAATCAATCTCATAGCTGAAATGAACCAAGTAGAAACAAAAAGGACCATAGAAAGAATCAACAGAACCAAAAGTTGGTTCTTTGAGAAAATCTCAAGATAGACAAACCCTTAGCCAGACTACAGAAGACTACAGAGAGGACACAGAGAGTGTGTCCAAATTAACAAAATCAGAAATGAAAAGAAAGATATAACTACAGAATCAGAGGAAATTCAAAAAATCACCATAATTTACTACAAAAGCCTATATTCAACAGAACGTGTAAATCTGCAGGAAATGGACAATTGTCTAGACCGATACCAGGTACCGAAGTTAAATCAGTAACATATGAAACATTTAGACAACCCCATAACTCCTGAAGAAATAGAAGCAGTCATTAAAGGTCTCCCAACCAAAAAGAGCCCAGGTACAGTTGAGTTCAGTGCAGAATTCTATCAGACCTTAATAGAAGACCTCATACCAATACTATCCAAACTATTCAACAAAATTGAAAAAGATGGAGCGTTACCAAATTCCTTCTATGAAGTCACAATGACTCTTATACCTAAACCACACAAAGACCCAACAAAGAAAGAGAACTTCAGACCAATTTCCCTTATGAATATCGATATAAAAATACTCAGTAAAATTCTGGCAAAGATTCCAAGAGTACATCAAAACAATCATCCACCATGATCAAGTAGCCTTCATCCCAGGCATGAAGGGATGGATAAAGATACAGAAAACCATCAACGCAATCCAATATATAAACAAACTGAAAGATTAAAAAAAAACATGATCATTTCATTAGTTGCCGAGAAAGCATTTGATAAAATTCAACAACCCTTCATGATAAAAGTCCTGGAAAGAATAGGAATTCAAGGCCCATACCTAAACATAGTAAAAGCCATATACAGCAAACCAGTTGCTAACATTAAACTAGATGGAGAGAAACTTGAAGCAACCCCACTAAAATCAGGGACTAGACAAGGCTGCCCACTCTCTCCCTACTTATTCAATGTAGTTCCTGAAGTTCTAGCCAGACCAATCAGACAACAAATGGAGATCAAATGGACACAGATTGGAAAAGAAAAAGACAAAATAACATTATTGTCAGATGATATGATAGTATATGTAAGTGATCCCAAAAATTTCACCAGAGAACTACTAAACCTGAAAAACAACTTCAGCACAGTGGCTGGGTATAAAATTAACTCAAATAAATCAGTAGCCTTCCTCTACACAAAAGAGAAACAAGCCGAGAAAGAAACTAGGGAAACAACACCCTTCATAATAGTCCCAAATAATTTAAATGCTGTGGTGTAACTTTAACCAAGCCAGTAAGAGATCTGTATGATATGAAATTCAAGCCTCTGAAGGAAAAATTGAAGAATACCTCAGAAGATGGAAAGATCTCCCAAGTTCATGGATTGGCAGGATTAATATAGTAAAATGGCCATTTTACCAAGAGATCTACAGATTCAATGCATTCCCCATCAAAATACCAATCAAATTCTTCAGAGAGCTAGACAGAACAATTTGCAAATTCATCTGGAATAACAATAAGCCCAGGATAGCTAAAACTATCCTCAACAATGAAAGGACTTCTGGGGGAATCACTGTCCCTGAACTCAAGCATTATTACAGAGCAATAGTGATAAAAACTGCATGGTATTGGTACAGAGACAGACAGATAGACCAGTGGAATAGATTTGAAGACCCAGAAATGGACCCACACACCTTTAGTCACTTGATTTTCAACAAAGGAGCCAAAACTATCCAATGGAAAAAAGAGCGTTTTCAACAAATGGTGCTGGTTCAACTGGAGGTCAACATGTAAAAGAATGCATATCGATCCATGCTTATCATCCAAACCTTAAGTCCAAGTGGATCAAGGACCTCCACATCAAACCAGATACACTCAAACTAAAAGAAGAAAAAGTGGGGAAGCATCTCGAACACATGGGCACTAGAGAAAATTTCCTGAACAAAACACCAATGGCTTAATGCTTTAAGATCAAGAATCGACAAATGGGATCCCATAAAACTGCAAAGCTCCTGTAAGGCAAAGGACACTGTTGTTAGGACAAAACAGCAACCAACAGATTGGGAAGAGATCTTTACCAATCCTACAACAGATAGAGGGTTTATGTCCAAAAATACAAAGAACTCACAAAGTTAGACTGCAGGGAGAAAAATAATCCTATTAAAAATTGGGGTTCAGAGCTAAACAAAGAATTCACAGCTGAGGAATGCCAAATGGCTGAGAAACACCTAAAGAAATGTTCAACATCTTTAGTCTTAAGGGAAATGCAAATCAAAACAACCCTGAGATTTCACCTCACACCAGTAAGAATGGCTAAGATCAAAAACTCAGATGACAGCAAATGCTGGCGAGGATGTGGAGAAAGAGGAACACTCCTCCATTGTTGGTGGGATTGCAGACTGGTACAACCATTCTGGAAATCAGTCTGGAGGTTCTTCAGAAAATTGGACATTGAACTCATCTATACCTCTCCTGAGTATATACCCAAACTGTGCTCCTACATACAACAAAGACACATCCTGCCCTATGTTCATAGCAGACTAGCTGGAAAAACCAAGATGCCCTTCAACAGAGGAATAGATACAGAAAATGTGGTACATCTGCACAAAGGAGTACTACTCAGCTCTCAGAAACAATGTCTTCATGCAATTCATAGTCAAATTGGTGGAACTAGTAAATATTATCCTGATTGTGGTGACCTAATCACAGAAAAACACACATGGTATGCACTCATTGATAAGTGAATATTAGCCCAAATGCTAGAAAAACTCAAGATACAATACACAGACCACATGAAACTCAAGAAGGATGAACAAAATGTTCAGGCTTCGCTCCTTTAAAAGGGGGACAAAAATATCTATAGGAGGGGATAGGCATGCAATGTTTAGAGCAGCAACTCAAGTAATGGCCATTCAGGCCCAGCCCCACATATGACCCATCTATATACTGCCACAAAACCTAGGTAAGATTGATGAAGCTTAGATATGCATGCTGAAAGGGAACAGATATAGATGTCTTCTGAGAGACACATCCAAAGCATATCCAATACAGAGGTCATTGCTAGCAGAAGACCATCGAACTGAGAACAGGACCCCTTTGGGGGGAATTAGAGGAAGTATTGAAAGAAGTGACAGAGCGTGCAACCCCATAAAAATAACATATACTGCCAAAAGTAGAAAACTCTCAAAACTTACTAAATTAAAGAATAATTTAATTGACCTAACAAATAACTTTAGAAAGCAGAAATAGATCATATTTGGAGTGCTAGGACAGCAAACGATTAAGGACTAGAGCAGTCTAGTAGTCTACAGCTTAACACATGTGACTGAAGGGTGCCTATTGGAACGGGATATATCTGAGACACATGTCACTGGCCTGTGCCAGTGGCAAAAGCTATTCAAAATGATCTGTTTAAAAGGTGTATCTTCAGTATGCTGAAAAGGAAATATGCTGAGACAGCATGCAGGGGAATAGTAGGTGCATCTCAGAAAGATGGTTTACAGAATGTTCAGGACCATCAACATGCATGCCTGAGACTTTTCAGGACTCTGGAATTCTACCATCTACGATATCTTGAATCTTCAAGATGAGTAAGGTTCCCAACTCAAA
Source organism: Rattus norvegicus (assembly GCF_021556685.1). Taxonomy (NCBI): domain Eukaryota; kingdom Metazoa; phylum Chordata; class Mammalia; order Rodentia; family Muridae; genus Rattus; species Rattus norvegicus. The sequence continues at coordinate 30,867,607 of NC_141554.1, forward strand.
AGTTCAGGGACAAAACTTGCCTTACTCTTTCTGCTTCAACACCACATTGATGCAACCATCAGGGTAAAATCCATTGAGCAACATTTGGAGATTGTGAATGAACAAAGATGAGGCTAGAATGGTATAGAAAAACAATAATATAGTCTTACTGCAGAAAAGCTGTTGGTGTTTTTGTGTATATGATCAATGTGGCAACTTCCACAGCCTGTCATCTTGGATAGAGGAACGTAATCAAAATTTCATACTGAGTGACTCACTGTGGATTCTAGTGAAAACAAATGTGACTTGAGAAACAACATTGAGGTTCTCAGAAAAAAGGCCCTGAACTGTACTGATATACACAGCATGTTTCATGTTGAGAACTCTGCTGAAATCTCATTGATGATGGTGGCCTTTTATTCATTTCAAAGGAACCCAAATAATAGGAACTTGCAAAGAGTAAACCTGAAGTAAAGAATAGCTTCTACCATTAAACAATGCAGACACTCTCTTTCATATTTTTTATTGTTTGTTGTAATGTTGATTAGCTCACAACAGATAGTGCCAATCTTATTCACGTAGTTCTGGATTGAATACTGTAAATGTATGCTTTGGTTGGAAGCTTAGCCTTTAAAAGCTGAGTCATATGTCCAGCCCAGTGCAATAGGATCTCCATGAAATATAGGAGATTAACAAACACAGAAAAAAATTCCTAGCGATTGGATACATAGAGTATTAAGCAGCCGTCCTCTGTAGCCATCCATGCACTGAACGGAGGGTTTTGGAAACAATGTTAGACATGAAAATTTCGAACTATGGTTCATCCTGCCTGTAGAATGTTCCAGAACAAGAGACGGGCAAAGTCATCATAAGAGAGAGAGAGCAGTGTTTGGATCTAGCAATTGATGGTAACTGATTCAGAATCTCATAGCCAAATATTAGATAAAGCTTAAGGTTTAATGTAAATGAGGAAAAAGAAGGAACAGAAGGTTCCCAGGTTTATGGGAATGATGATGAAGGACATGACTCTTTAAGGATTACAGCACAAAGCTGTTATGACATCTGTGCATTGAGTTAGACATCAAGAGAAGAAAGTATGGGGATGATATTGGAAGCTGAAGTTCAGGGGAGCACCATCAGGCAAGGCTAGTGTGTGATCTTTACACATTCAAAATTAGATCTTGGAGTGTATAGGTGGACAAGTAGGATTAGCTCTAGAATATATTACCTGAGAAAACTACTGCAGATCCTGAATATTCTGAGCTAAGTTTGGGAGTGATTAAAAGTCTCTGGCAATGAAGATTAAGGGAAGTGTCACAAGCCCTGACCAATCTTTAATCTATGCATCCAGAGAGAGGCCTTACTCTATGAAGAAGGGTAAAAGTGTATTTGTATCTTGAAGAACTACCCTGGACAGGTGTTACTGTAGTAGCAAGACAGAAAGTAGACAAGAGAGGTAATGGAATATTCTGGTGGATGAAAACCTGAAGAGTAAGGATAAAAGGCTAGGTGCATACACAGTTATCATGCTCATTAAGTAATTTTGTTCATGGGAGAATGCACCAGGAATATCTAGAGCAGTACTTGAGTGACAGGACCAAGGTCTAGACATGAACAATGACATTACTGTGTGCATGAGAGTCTTAGGAATGTTCTTTAGGAAGAGCTGGCATTCAGTTTGCATCGAGTTACAGATTATAGTACGCAGATGATACAGTTTCCTGTTTCTGAGGTAATTCACCATAGATAGCCAGTGCTCCACCTGTGCTACCAGGTCCAGTCCTGTCACACAGTAGATGAGACTAGCAGGAGCATTTCTAGAGATTGCATTGGATAAAGACACCTGCATCCATGGTAAGAAAAGTTTCATGGTGAAGACAGTGTATCTGGGATTGATTCTGGGATACCTCCCCAGAGAAAGCAGGGCATGAGTGCAGCTCATGTTTACTACTTTGTGGGTACTCTTTTCTTCCACACTTTCCCATCTGTTACCCATACTTTTAAGCCTCTAATACTCGATAGGATAACAAAAAGGAATACCAGGGAAAGAAACTGATATTACTGTAGACCACTTAATGCTGATTAGGGACATCATTCTGTTTTGGGCAATTCATTTACCATAAGAATATTTAATTTCTTCTTTCTTCTTTCTTCTTTGTGCAGGAGTACTGAACCAACTTCAAACAATCACAGTGAACAATCAAAAGCAATCAAGCAGAAACCTACTCTGCCTCTCGGGACCCTGCCATTATTATGTGCTCTGAAAACACAAGAATTACAAATATTACACAACGTCATAATCAATATACAGCAGACAACATTATACCCTTGCTAGACCATGAGGTGGCCCCATATCCCACACCTTGGACTAAAAAATTAACTTATAATATTTCTGTGGTTTTAAAGAAACCAATACTCGAGAGAGAGCTCACCGCTGGGACAGGTGGGCACTCTTGAGAGTGCAGAGCGGAAGAGAACCACCAACACTGCCCACCCCTGCCCACATCCCTGGCCCAAGAGGAAATTGTATAAGGCCTCTGGGTTCCCTTGGATAAGGGCAGAGGAGCAGCAAGTCCACTGCGTCTGAGACACCACTGGAACCTGAAGGGACTGACCAGGTAAACAGTTCTCTGCACCAAAATCCCGTGGGAGGGAGAGCTAAACCTTCAGAGAGGCAGACATGCCTTGGAAACCAGAAGAGACTACACTCTGCCCACAACTCTGACTCCAAAGGAAAACGCCAAACGCCATCTGGAACCCTGGTGCACGGAAGCTCCCAGAAAGGGCGGCGCACGTCCTCCTGATTGCGGCCCCCGCGGAGAGCTCATAAGCAACACCCCATGAGCAAACATGAGCCTCAGGACAGGTAAGACAAACCTTGCTGCTCCAAGCAACCTGCCTGGTGAACTCAAGACACAGGCCCCACAGGAACAGCTGAAGATCTGTAGATAGGAAAAACTACACGCCCGAAAGCAGAACACTCTGTTCCCATAACTGGCTGAAAGAAAACAGGAAAACAGGTCTACAGCACTCCTGACACACAGGCTTATAGGACAGTCTAGCCACTGTCAGAAATAGCAGAACAAAGTAACACTAGAGATAATCTGATGGCGAGAGGCAATCGCAGGAACCCAAGCAACAGAAACCAAGACTACATGGCATCATCAGAGCCCAATTCTCCCACCAAAACAAACATGGAATATCCAAACACACCAGAAAAGCAAGTCTAGTTTCAAAATCATATTTGATCATGATGCTGGAGAACTTCAAGAAAGACATGAAGAACTCCCTTAGAGAAACACAGGAAAACATAACTAAACAAGTAGAATCCTACAGAGAGGAATGACAAAAATCCCTGAAAGAATTCCAGGAAAACACAGTCAAAGAATTGAAGGAATTAAAAATGGAAATAGAAGCAATCAAGAAAGAACACATGGAAACAACCCTGGATATAGAAAACCAAAGGAAGAGACAAGGAGCTATAGATATGAGCATCACCAACAGAATACAAGAGATAGAAGAGAGAATCTCAGGAGCAGAAGATTCCATAGAAATCATCGACTCAACTGTCAAAGATCATGTAAAGCGGAAAAAGCTACTGATCCAAAACATACAGGAAATCCAGGACTCAATGAGAAGATTAAACCTAAGGATACTAGGTGTAGCCCGCCTAACTTCTCGCCAGCAAGAACGACGCGCGGACACCAGGATCCTTCTGCAGCAAAGCGTTTATTGCATCTTAAAGAGGAAGAGAGCAAGCCCCAGAATGGCGCTGCTTATATACACCCTAATGTGGCGTGTCCACACCTGATTGGTCGCTTACCCATGATCTCATTGGCACGCCACGGGGTGGGCAAAGACTTGGCGCGAATACACTCTTGCACATGTGCACACAGCTAGTTTCCTGAAAGGAAGTCGGGCTGGCACAGCGGAAGCCAGCGCCATCTTGTAACGGCGAATGCTATCGCGGCTTTCCACAAATAGGTGTAGAAGAGAGTGAAGACTCCCAGCTCAAAGGACCAGTAAATATCTTCAACAAAAGCATAGAAGAAAACGTCCTTAACGTAAAGAAAGAGGTGCCCATAAACATACAAGAAGCCTACAGAACTCCAAATAGATTGGACCAGAAAAGAAACACCTCCTGACACAGAATAGTCAAAACACCAAATGCACAAAATAAAGAAAGAATATTAAAAGCAGTAAGGGAAAAAGGTCAAGTAACATATAAAGGCAGACCTATCGGAATCACACCAGACTTTTCGCCAGAGACTATGAAAGCCAGGAGATCCTGGACAGATGTCATACAGACCCTAAGAGAAAACAAATGCCAGCCCAGGTTACTATATCCTGCAAAACTCTCAATTAACATAGATGGAGAAACCAAGATATTCCATGACCAAACCAAATGTACACAATATCTTTCTGCAAATCCAGCATTACAAAGGATAATAAATGGTAAGGCCCAACATAAGGAGGCAAGCTACACCCTAGAAAAAGCAAGAAACTAATCATCTTGGCAACAAAACAAAGAGAAGAAAAGCACACAAACATGATCTCACATCCAAATACGAAAGAAAGAGGAAGCAACAATCACTGTTCGTTAATATCTCTCAACGTCACTGGACTCAACTCCCCAATAAAAAGAAATAGATTAAAAAACTGGATACACAATGAGGACTCTGCATTCTGCTGCCTACAGGAAACACACCTCAGAGACAAAGACAGACACTACCTCAGAGTGAAAGGGTGGAAAACAACTTTCCAAGCAAATGGTAGGAAGAAGTAAGCTGTAGTAGCCATTCTAATATCAAATAAAATCAATTTTCAACTAAAACTCATCAAAAATATAAGGAAGGACACTTCATATTCATCAAAGGAAAAATGCACCAGGATGAACTCTCAATCCTAAATATCTATGCCCCAAATACAAGAGCACCTACATATGTAAAAGAAACCTTACTAAAGCTCAAAACACACATTGCACCTCACACAATAATAGTAGAAGATTTCAACACCCCACTCTCATCAACAGACAGATCATGGAAACAGAAATTAAACAGAGATGTAGACAGACTAAGAGAAGTCATGAACCAAATGGAATTAACAGATATTTATAGAACATTCTATCCTAAAACAAAAGGAAATACATTCTTCTCAGGTCCTCGTGGTACTTTCTCCAAAATTGACCATATAATTGGTCAAAAAACACGCCTCAACAGGTACAGAAAGATAGAAATAATCCCATGCCTGCTATCAGACCATCATGGCCTAAAGCTGGTATTCAATAACAATAAGGGAAGAATGCCCACATATACGTGGAAGTTGAACAATGCTCTACTTAACGATAACCTGGTCAAGGAAGAAATAAAGAAAGAAATTAAAGACTTCTTAGAATTTAATGAAAATGAAGGTACAACATACTCAAACTTATGGGACACAATGAAAGCTGTGCTAAGAGGAAAACTCATAGCTATGAGTGCCTGCAGAAAGAAACAGGAGAGAGCATATGTCAGCAGCTTGACAGCACACCTAAAATCTCTAGAACAAAAAGAAGCAAATACACCCAGGAGGAGTAGAAGGCAGGAAATAATCAAACTCAGAGCTGAAATCAGCCAAGTAGAAACAAAAAGGACCATAGAAAGAATCAACAGAACCAAAAGTTAGTTCTTTGAGAAAATCAACAAGATAGATAAACCCTTAGCCAGACTAATGAGAGGACAGAGAGAGTGTGTCCAAATTAACAAAATCAGAAATGAAAAGGGAGACATAACTACAGATTCAGAGGAAATTAAAAAAATCATCAGATCTTAGTATATTCAACAAAACTTGAAAATCTGCAGGAAATGGACAATTTCCTAGATAGATACCAGGTACTGAAGTTAAATCAGGAACAGATAAACCAGTTAAACAACCCCATAACTCCTAAGGAAATAGAAGCAGTCATTAAAGGTCTCCCAACCAAAAACCCAGGTCCAGACGGGTTTAGTGCAGAATTCTATCAGACCTTCATAGAAGACCTCATACCAATACTATCCAAACTATTCCACAAAATTGAAACAGATGGAGCACTACCAAATTCCTTCTATGAAGCCACAATTACTCTTATACCTAAACCACACAAAGACCCAACAAAGAAAGAGAACTTCAGACCAATTTCCCTTATGAATATCAACGCAAAAATACTCAATAAAATTCTGGCAAACCGAATCCAAGAGAACATCAAAACAGTCATCCACCACGATCAAGTAGGCTTCATCCCAGGCATGCAGGTGTTGGGAGCAACTAAAGATGGCACTGACATCTAGTGGTCATTTGTGGTATACAACCATTAAGACGTGTCTTTAGCTTTCTTCTGGCATTTTACTAGGCCACAGTTGATAAGCATGTTAATAATATATCTCCACTCCACCAATCCCCAGAGGACAAGTTTACAGCCACTGTCTGTTTTCTACTTAAGGCGAGTGCCTTTGTTCCCCGGGGTCCCCAGAATCAACAATGAGGTGTTCCTGCAATAAAGGCTGTTAAAGAAGAATACAACGGTGTTGCATCTTCCTTACTGGTCGAGGTGGGCACTTCAACTGGTGGCCAAAGTACAGGGACCCAAGAAAATTATCTTTTCTCGTTTGGATTCAGAACTTTTTCAACCTCAGGACGGTCGACGTAGGTAAGTTCCCTGAAGGGGCAATTAGTTGCCGGAGTTGGGACGATAATGTTCCTGGAATTGGGACAATAAGGTTCCCGGAATAGGAACGATAAGGCTCCCAGGAATTGGGACAATAAGGCTCCTGGATAAGGGATTATAAAATTTCCCTTATAGGACAATAAGGTTCTCTGGAGTAAGCAGAGATGATGAAAGCCTTGGTTTAGAGGCAAAGGGGTTTGTGGAACACAGCAATGTTGTCTTTCCCATTTGATCCTTTGTGGATTGGACTAGCACTCTTGCCTTATACCCTTTTTGTGTTGTGGTGTTGCTACTGTCTGAATTGCCACCATCCATGGCACGAATGCATTCGCTTGGTAGAGCCCATTAATGATGAGACACAAGATGGTGTGTAAATAAACACGCTAGCTCACCCTGCTCATAAATTGATCGTAAATAAGGTAGTAAAAGCATGGGAAACTCACACTCCACCCCGCTCCTGTCAGCTCTTCAGGAGCTTCTTAGTCAGCGTAAGCTTAAAATTGAAAAGAAAATCCTGTTGAGTTTTCTTAATGAATGTAACCGTTGTGCTCCATGGTTTATAGTTTCAGGATCGCTCACTTTAAGAGCGTGGGACAAGTTAGGAAAAGATCTGGATAGGGAAACAACAGAAGGCAATCTTTTTTTTTTTTATTATGAAGGCATTTTCTTATTTAATGTTCCCAACTCTTTGATGATTTTAGACTGTGTCCAGTTGACATGAAACTAGTTGGTACACATATTTTTCACACATTGTCTATTTCTGTGTCTCAGATTACCAACAATATTTTTATACTACTGATAAGAAGAGGCCAGTAGTGGGGGAAGTCTATGGATAAAAATTTTTTTTATTAACTTGAGTATTTCTTATATACATTTCGAGTGATATTCCCTTTTCCGGTTTCCGGGCAAACAACCCCCTCCCCCCTCCCCTTCCTTATGGGTGTTCCCCTCCCAACCCTCCCCCCATTGCCGCCCTCCCCCCATAGACTAGTTCACTGGGGGTTCAGTCTTAGCAGGACCCAGGGCTTCCCCTTCCACTGGTGCTCTTACTAGGATATTCATTGCTACCTATGGGGTCAGAGTCCAGGGTCAGTCCATGTATATAGTCTTTAGGTAGTGGCTTAGTCCCTGGAAGCTCTGGTTGCTTGGCATTGTTGTACTTTTGGGGTCTCGAGCCCCTTCAAGCTCTTCCAGTTCTATCTCTGATTCCTTCAATAGAGGACCTATTCTCAGTTCAGTGGTTTGCTGCTGGCATACACCTCTGTATTTGCTGTATTCTGGCTGTGTCTCTCAGGAGCGATCTACATCCGGCTCCTGTCGGTCTGCACTTCTTTGCTTCATCCATCTTGTCTAATTGGGTGGCTGTATATGTATGGGCCACATGTGGGGCAGGCTCTGAATGGGTGTTCCTTAAGTCTCTGTTTTAATCTTTGCCTCTCCCTTCCCTGCCAAGGGTATTCTATTTCCTCATTTAAAGGAGGAGTGAAGCATTCACATTTTGATCATCCGTCTTGAGTTTCGTTTGTTCTATGGATCTAGGGTAATTCAAGCATTTGGGCTAATAGCCACTTATCAATGAGTGCATACCATGTATGTCTTTCTGTGATTGGGTTAGCTCACTCAGGATGATATTTTCCAGTTCCAACCATTTGCCTACGAATTTCATAAACTCGTTGTTTTTGATAGCTGAGTAATATTCCATTGTGTAGATGTACCACACTTTCTGTATCCATTCCTCTGTTGAAGGGCATCTGGGTTCTTTCCATTTTCTGCCTATTATAAATAAGGCTGCGATGAACATAGTGGAGCACGTGTCTCTTTTATATGTTGAGGCATCTTTTGGGTATATGCCCAAGAGAGGTGTAGCTGGATCCTCAGGCAGTTCAATGTCCAATTTTCTGAGGAACCTCCAGACTGATTTCCAGAATGGTTTTACCAGTCTGCAATCCCACCAACAATGGAGGAGTGTTCCTCTTTCTCCACATCCTCGCCAGCATCTGCTGTCACCTGAGTTTTTGATCTTAGCCAATCGCACTGGTGTGAGGTGAAATCTCAGGGTTGTTTTGATTTGCATTTCCCTTATGACTAAAGATGTTGAACATTTCTTTAGGTGTTTCTCAGCCATTCGGCATTCCTCAGCTGTGAATTCTTTGTTTAGCTCTGAACCCCATTTTTTAATAGGGTCATTTGTTTCCCTGCGGTCTAACTTCTTGAGTTCTTTGTATATTTTGGATATAAGGCCTCTATCTGTTGTAGGATTGGTAAAGATCTTTTCCCAATCTGTTGGTTGCCGTTTTGTCCTAACCACAGTGTCCTTTGCCTTACAGAAGCTTTGCAGTTTTATGAGATCCCATTTGTCGATTCTTGATCTTAGAGCATAAGCCATTGGTGTTTTGTTCAGGAAATTTTTTCCAGTGCCCACGTGTTCCAGATGCTTCCCTAGTTTTTCTTCTATTAGTTTGAGTGTGTCTGGTTTGATGTGGAGGTCCTTGATCCACTTGGACTTAAGCTTTGTACAGGGTGATAAGCATGGATCGATCTGCATTCTTCTACATGTTGCCCTCCAGTTGAACCAGCACCATTTGCTGAAAATGCTATCTTTTTTCCATTGGATGGTTTTGGCTCCTTTGTCAAAAATCAAGTGACCATAGGTGTGTGGGTTCATTTCTGGGTCTTCAATTCTATTCCATTGGTCTATCTGTCTGTCTCTGTACCAATACCATGCAGTTTTTATCACTATTGCTCGGTAATACTGCTTGAGTTCAGGGATAGTGATTCCCCCTGAAGTCCTTTTATTGTTGAGGATAGCTTTAGCTATCCTGGGTTTTTTGTTATTCCAGATGAATTTGCAAATTGTTCTGTCTAACTCTTTGAAGAATTGGATTGGTATTTTGATGGGGATTGCATTGAATTTGTAGATTGCTTTTGGTAAAATGGCCATTTTTACTATATTAATCCTGCCAATCCATGCGCATGGAGATCTTTCCATCTTCTGAGGTCTTCTTCAATTTCTTTCCTCAGTGTCTTGAAGTTCTTATTGTACAGATCTTTTACTTGCTTGGTTAAAGTCACACCGAGGTACTTTATATTTTTGGGTCTATTATGAAGGGTGTCGTTTCCCTAATTTCTTTCTCAGCTTGTTTCTCTTTTGTATAGAGGAAGGCAACTGATTTATTTGAGTTAATTTTATACCCAGCCACTTTGCTGAAGTTGTTTATCAGCTTTAGTAGTTCTCTGGTGGAACTTTTGGGATCACTTAAATATACTATCATGTCATCTGCAAATAGTGATATTTTGACCTCTTCTTTTCCGATCTGTATCCCTTTGATCTCCTTTTGTTGTCTGATTGCTCTGGCTAGAACTTCAAGAACTATATTGAATAAGTAGGGAGAGAGTGGGCAGCCTTGTCTAGTCCCTGATTTTAGTGGGATTGCTTCAAGTTTCTCTCCATTTAGTTTAATGTTAGCAACTGGTTTGCTGTATATGGCTTTTACTATGTTTAGGTATGGGCCTTGAATTCCTATTCTTTCCAGGACTTTTATCATGAAGGGGTGTTGAATTTTGTCAAATGCTTTCTCAGCATCTAATGAAATGATCATGTGGTTCTGTTCTTTCACTTTGTTTATATAATGGATCACGTTGATGGTTTTCCGTATATTAAACCATCCCTGCATGCCTGGGATGAAGCCTACTTGATCATGTTGGATGATTGTTTTGATGTGCTCTTGAATTCGGTTTGCCAGAATTTTATTGAGTATTTTTGCGTCGATATTCATAAGGGAAATTGGTCTGAAGTTCTCTTTCTTTGTCGTGTCTTTGTGTGGTTTAGGTATAAGAGTAATTGTGGCTTCGTAGAAGGAATTCGGTAGGGCTCCATCTGTTTCAATTTTGTGGAATAGTTTGGATAATATTGGTATGAGGTCTTCTATGAAGGTTTGATAGAATTCTGCACTAAACCCGTCTGGACCTGGGCTCTTTTTGGTTGGGAGACCTTTAATGACTGCTTCTATTTCCTTAGGAGTTATGGGGTTGTTTAACTGGTTTATCTGTTCCTGATTTAACTTCGATACCTGGTATCTGTCTAGGAAATTGTCCATTTCCTGAAGATTTTCAAATTTTGTTGAATATAGGTTTTTATAGTAAGATCTGATGATTTTTTGAATTTCCTCTGAATCTGTAGTTATGTCTCCCTTTTCATTTCTGATTTTGTTAATTTGGACGCGCTCTCTGTGTCCTCTCGTTAGGCTGACTAAGGGTTTATCTATCTTGTTGATTTTCTCAAAGAACCAACTTTTGGTTCTGTTGATTCTTTCTATGGTCCTTTTTGTTTCTACTTGGTTGATTTCAGCTCTGAGTTTGATTATTTCCTGCCTTCTACTCCTCCTGGGTGTATTTGCTTCTTTTTGTTCTAGAGCTTTTAGGTGTGCTGTCAAGCTGCTGACATATGCTCTTTCCTGTTTCTTTCTGCAGGCACTCAGCGCTATGAGTTTTCCTCTTAGCACAGCTTTCATTGTGTCCCATAAGTTTGAGTATGTTGTATCTTCATTTTCATTAAATTCTAAAAAGTTTTTAATTTCTTTCTTTATTTCTTCCTTGACCAGGTTATCATTGAGTAGAGCATTGTTCAATTTCCAAGTATATGTGGGCATTCTTCCCTTATTGTTATTGAAGACCAGTTTTAGGCCGTGGTGGTCCGATAGCACGCATGGGATTATTTCTATCTTTCTGTACCTGTTGAGGCCTGTTTTTTGACCAATTATATGGTCAATTTTGGAGAAAGTACCATGAGGAGCTGAGAAGAAGGTATATCCTTTTGCTTTAGGATAGAATGTTCTATAAATATCCGTTAAGTCCATTTGGCTCATGACTTCTCTTAATCTGTCGACATCACTGTTTAATTTCTGTTACCATGATCTGTCCATTGATGAGAGTGGGGTGTTGAAATCTCCCACTATTATTCTGTGAGGTGCAATGTGTGTTTTGAGCTTTAGTAAGGTTTCTTTTACGTATGTAGGTGCCCTTGTATTTGGGGCATAGATATTTAGGATTGAGAGTTCATCTTGGTGGATTTTTCCTTTGATGAATATGAAGTCTCCTTCCTTATCTTTTTTGATGACTTTTAGTTGGAAATTGATTTTATTTGATATTAGAATGGCTACTCCAGCTTGCTTCTTCTGACCATTTGCTTGGAAAGTTGTTTTCCAGCCTTTCACTCTGAGGTAGTGTCTGTCTTTGTCTCTGAGGTGTGTTTCCTGTAGGCAGCAGAATGCAGGGTCCTCGTTGCGTATCCAGTTTGTTAATCTATGTCTTTTTATTGGGGAGTTGAGGCCATTGATATTGAGAGATATTAAGGAATAGTGATTATTGCTTCCCATTATATTCATATTTGGATGTGAGGTTATGTTTGTGTGCTTTCATTCTCTTTGTTTTGTTGCCAAGACGATTAGTTTCTTGCTTCTTCTAGGGTATAGCTTGCCTCCTTATGTTGGGCTTTACCATTTATTATCCTTTGTAGTGCTGGATTTGTAGAAAGATATTGTGTAAATTTGGTTTTGTCATGGAATATCTTGGTTTCTCCATCAATGTTAATTGAGAGTTTTGCTGGATACAGTAACCTGGGCTGGCATTTGTGTTCTCTTAGGGTCTGTATGACATCAGTCCAGGATCTTCTGGCCTTCATAGTTTCTGGCGAGAAGTCTGGTGTGATTCTGATAGGTCTCCCTTTATATGTTACTTGACCTTTTTCCCTTACTGCTTTTAATATTCTTTCTTTATTTTGTGCGTTTGGTGTTTTGACAATTATGTGACGGGAGGTGTTTCTTTTCTGGTCCAATCTATTTGGAGTTCTGTAGGCTTCTTGTATGTCTATGGGTATCTCTTTTTTTAGGTTAGGGAAGTTTTCTTCTATGATTTTGTTGAAGATATTTACTGGTCCTTTGAGCTGGGAGTCTTCACTCTCTTCTATACCTATTATCCTTAGGTTTGATCTTCTCATTGAGTCCTGGATTTCCTGTATGTTTTGGACCAGTAGCTTTTTCCGCTTTACATTATCTTTGACAGTTGAGTCAATGATTTCTATGGAATCTTCTGCTCCTGAGATTCTCTCTTCCATCTCTTGTATTCTGTTGGTGAAGCTTGTATCTACAGCTCCTTGTCTCTTCTTTTAGTTTTCTATATCCAGGGTTGTTTCCATGTGTTCTTTCTTGATTGCTTCTATTTCCATTTTTAATTCCTTCAACTGTTTGATTGTGTTTTCCTGGAATTCTTTCAGGGATTTTTGCGATTCCTCTCTGTAGGCTTCTACTTGTTTATTAATGTTTTCCTGTGTTTCCCTAAGTGTGTTCATGTCTTTCTTGAAGTCCTCCAGCATCATGATCAAATATGATTTTGAAACTAGATCTTGCTTTTCTGGTGTGTTTGGATATTCCATGTTTGTTTTGGTGGGAGAATTGGGCTCCGATGATGGCATGTAGTCTTGGTTTCTGTTGCTTGGGTTCCTGCGCTTGCCTCTCGCCATCAGATTATCTCTAGTGTTACTTTGTTCTGCTATTTCTGACAGTGGCTAGACTGTCCTATAAGCCTGTGTGTCAGGAGTGCTGTAGACCTGTTTTCCTCTCTTTCAGTCAGTTATGGGAACAGTGTGTTCTGCTTTCGGGCGTGTAGTTTTTCCTCTCTACAGGTCTTCAGCTGTTCCTGTGGGCTTGTGTCTTGAGTTCACCAGGCAGCTTTCTTGCAGCAGAAAATTTGGTCTTACCTGTGGTCCCGAGGCTCAAGTTTGCTCGTGGGGTGCTGCCCAGGGGCTCTCTGCAGCGGCAGCAACCAGGAAGACCTGTGCCGCCCCTTCCGGGAGCTTCAGTGCACCAGGGTTCCAGATGGTCTTTGGCTTTTTCCTCTGGCGTCCGAGATGTGTGTGCAGGGAGCAGTCTCTTCTGGTTTCCCAGGCTTGTCTGCCTCTCTGAAGGTTTAGCTCTCCCTCCCACGGGATTTGGGTGCAGAGAACTGTTTATCCGGTCTGTTTCTTTCAGGTTCCGGCGGTGTCTCAGGCAGGTGTCCTGCCGCTCCTGGGCCCTCCCCCACGGGAGCCCAGAGGCCTTATACAGTTTCCTCTTGGGCCAGGGATGTGGGCAGGGGTGAGCAGTGTTGGTGGTCTCTTCTGCTCTTCAGCCTCAGGAGTGCCCACCTGACCAGGCGGTTGGGTCTCTCTCTCACCGGGTCTGGGAGCAGAGAGCTGCTGCGGGCCGGGATCCGCGGGTGTCAACAGAAGGCAATCTTAAACCAGGGACAAAGCCGCTTTGGCGTATGGTTCGTGCCTGCTTAGAAGATAAACGATGTGAAGAAGCTGTTAGGACAGGTCAGAAAATCCTTACAGAGCAACAAGAGAGTATGTCAGAAGGAGAGAAAGTTTTGAAGGAAGGAAAGAAAAGAAAAGGAGGAAGAGAGGTAAAAGAAAAGACAGAAAAAATCAAGGAGAGGATAGACAAAGGCGGGAATAATATTCAGGACCTAGAGACAAAGAAAATATATCCCTCATTAAAGGCATTGATCTAGTGACTCAGAGCTTAGTGATAATGACTTAGTTGACCTTGAGGAAGAAGCAGCTCGTTATGAGAAAGAGGTTTATCATCCTGACTGGTCACACACCTACGCTACGCAGAAACAAGCCAAAGAATTAGATAAGAAAGCAATTATACCAACGGCACCCCCACACAGAGAGTGTGTCCAAATTAACAAAATCAGAAATGAAAAGGGAGACATAACTACAGATTCGGAGGAAATTCAAAAAATCATCAGATCTTACTATAAAAACCTATATTCAACAAAATTTGAAAATCTTCAGGAAATGGACAATTTCCTAGACAGATACCAGGTACCGAAGTTAAATCAGGAACAGATAAACCAGTTAAACAACCCCATAACTTCTAAGGAAATAGAAGCAGTCATTAAAGGACTCCCAACCAAAAAGAGCCCAGGTCCAGACGAGTTTAGTGCAGAATTCTATCAAACCTTCATAGAAGACCTCATACCAATAATATCCAAACTATTCCACAAAATTGAAACAGATGGAGCACTACCGAATACTTTCTACGAAGCCACAATTACTCTTATACCTAAACCACAAAAAGACACAATAAAGAAAGAGAACTTCAGACCAATTTCCCTAATGAATATCGACGCAAAAATACTTAACAAAATTCTGGCAAACCGAATCCAAGAGCACATCAAAACAATCATCCACCATGATCAAGTAGGCTTCATCCCAGGCATGCAGGGATGGTTTAATATACGGAAAACCATCAACGTGATCCATTATATAAACAAACTGAAAGAACAGAACCACATGATCATTTCATTAGATGCTGAGAAAGCATTTGACAAAATTCAACACCCCTTCATGATAAAAGTCCTGGAAAGAATAGGAATTCAAGGCCCATACCTAAACATAGTAAAAGCCATATACAGCAAACCAGTTGCTAACATTAAACTAAATGGAGAGAAACTTGAAGCAATCCCACTAAAATCAGGGACTAGACAACGCTGCCCACTCTCTCCCTACTTATTCAATACAGTTCTTGAAGTTCTAGCCAGAGCAATCCGACAACAAAAGGAGGTCAAGGGGATAAAGATCGGAAAAGAACAAGTCAAAATATCACTATTTGCAGATGATATGATAGTATATTTAAGTGATCCCAAAAGTTCCACCAGAGAACTCCTAAAGCTGATAAACAACTTCAGCAAAGTGCCTGGGTATAAAATTAACCCAAATAAATCAGTAACCTTCCTCTACACAAAAGAGAAACAAGCTGAGAAAGAAATTAGGGAAACGACACCCTTCATAATAGACCCAAATAATATAAAGTACCTTTAACCAAGCAGGCAAAAGTTCTGTACAATAAGAACTTCAAGATTCTGAAGAAAGAAATTGAAGAAGACCTCAGAAGATGGAAAGATCTCCCATGCTCATGGATTGGCAGGAATAATATAGTAAAAATGGCCATTTTACCAAAAGAGATCTACAGATTCAATGCAATCTCCATCAAAATGCCAATCCAATTCTTCAAAGAGTTAGACAGAACAATGTGCAAATTCATCTGGAATAACAAAAAACCCAGGATAGCTAAAGCAATCCTCAACAATAAAAGGACTTCAGGGGGAATCACTATCCCTGAACTCAAGCAATATTACAGAGCAATAGTGATAAAAACTGCATGGTATTGGTACAGAGACAGACAGATAGACCAATGGAGCAGAATTGAAGACCCAGAAATGAACCCACACACCTATGGGCACTTGATTTTTGACAAAGGAGCCAAAACCATCCAATGGAAAAAAGATAGCATTTTCAGCAAATGGTGCTGGTTCAACTGGAGGTCAAAATATAGAAGAATGGAGATCGATCCATGCTTATCACCCTGTACAAAGCTTAAGTCCAAGTGGATCAAGGACCTCCACATCAAACCAGATACAGTCAAACTAATAGAAGAAAAACTAGGGCAGCATCTGGAACACATGGGCACTGGAAAAAATTTCCTCAACAAAACACCAATGGCTTATGCTCTAAGATCAAGAATTGACAAATGGCATGTCATAAAACTGCAAAGCTTCTGTAGGCAAAGGACACTGTGGTTAGGACAAAATGGCAACCAACATATTGGGAAAAGATCTTTACCAATCCTACAACAGATAGAGGCCTTATATCCAAAATATACAAAGAACTCAAGAAGTTAGACCGCAGGGAGACTAATAACCCTATTAAAAAATGGGGATCAGAGCTAAACAAAGAATTCACAGCTGAGGAATGCCAAATGGCTGAGAAACCTAAAGAAATGTTCAACATCGTTAGTCATAAGGGAAATGCAAATCAAAACAACCCTGAGATTTCACCTAACACCAGTGAGAATGGCTAAGATCAAAAACTCAGGTGACAGCAAATGCTGGCGAGGATGTGGAGAAAGAGGAACACTCCTCCATTGTTGGTGGGATTGCAGACTGGTACAACCATTCTGGAAATCAGTCTGGAAGTTCCTCAGAAAATTGAACATTGAACTGCCTGAGGATCCAGCTATACCTCTTTGGCATATACCCAAAAGATGCCCGAACATATAAAAAAGTCAACTGCTCCACTATGTTCATAGCAGCCTTATTTATAATAGCCAGAAGCTGGAAAGAACCCAGATGCCCTTCAACAGAGGAATGGATACAGAAAATGTGGTACATCTACACAATGGAATATTACTCAGCTATCAAAAACAATGCCTTTATGAAATTCATAGGCAAATGGTTGGAACTGGAAAATATCATCCTGAGTGAGCTAACCCAATCACAGAAAAACACACATGGTATGCACTCATTGATAAGTGGCTAATAGCCCAAATGCTTGAATTACCCTAGATGCACAGAACACATGAAACTCAAGATGGATGATCAAAATGTTAATGCTTCAATCCTTCTTTAAAAGGGGAACAAGAATACTCTTGGCAGGGAATAGAGAGGCAAAGATTAAAACAGAGACTGAAGGAACACCCATTCAGAGCCTGCCCCACCTGTGGCCCATACATATACAGCCACCCAATTAGACAAGGTGGATGAAGCAATGAATTGCAGGCAGACAGGAGCCGGATGTAGATCTCTCCTGAGAGACACAGCCAGAATACAGCAAATACAGAGGCGAATGCCAGCAGCAAAACACTAAACTGAGAATAGGACCCCCGTTGAAGGAATCAGAGAAAGGACTGGAAGAGCTTGAAGGGGCTCGAGACCCCATATGAACAACAATGCCAAACAACCAGAGCTTCCAGGGACTAAGCCACTACCTAAAGACTATGCATGGACTGACCCTGGACTCTGACCTCATAGGTAGCATTGAATATCCTAGTAAGATCACCAGTGTAAGGGAAGCACTGGGTCCTGCTAAGACTGAACCCCCAGTGAACTAGATCATTGGGGGGAGGGCAGCAAGGGGGGAGGATGGGGAGGGGAACACCCATAAAGAAGGGGAGAGGGAGGAGTTAGGGGATGTTGGCCCGGGAACCGGGAAAGGGAATAACACTCGAAGTGTAAATAAGAAATACTCAAGTTAATAATAAAAAAAAAGAAAGAAAGAAACCAATACTCCAAACTTGTCACTGCACAGGAGCTTCAGAGCACATTGCCAAAGGTCATTAGGCCAGGAATAAAGGTGGGATTCTGGAGCAAATAATGAAGCAGGAATCATGAAGGAACACTACTTATTGTCTGTCTCTTCAGAGGTACCTCAGATGGCCTTTGTGGTGGCTTGGATAGGCTTGGCTGAGGTAGAGTCACTGTTAAGAGGTATGACCTTGATGGAACAAATGTGGCTTTGGTCTTATTTGAAGTATGTGTGTTGCCATAGAGGTGGGCTTTGAGACCCTTCTCTTAGCTGCCTTGAAGATAGTTTTCCTGGGTGCAACAAGATTAAGATGCAAAACACTCAGTTCTTGCTCAGGACCATGGCAGGTAGATGCTGCCATGCATTCTGTGGTGATTTTTAAAAGTTCTAAATCTCTGAACCTGTGACCTAGCCCCGATTTAATGTTGTACTTTAAAGATCTGCCTTAATAATGGTGTCTCTTCACAGCAATGACACTATCTAAGAAAGCCTTCTTATATAACCTAAGTCCCCAGCCCAGGTTTGGTATCATGCACCGTGTGCAAGGATATTCTAGATCAAGCATTATCATTGACAGTGAGCTCCTTCCTACAGATCAATTAAGAAACAATGCAGTGCTGGACAGGTTTTCCTACAGGCCAAGTTCTCAACTGAGCTTCCATCTATTCATAAAAGTCTAAAGTTTTTCAAGTTGTCTGAACTATAATCAGAATAACTAGGCTACATCCAAACTTTGCCAAGTGAATTGGCATCATGATCCAAATGGAAATAAAATAGCAAAAATTCAGTAGAATAATAGATGATGGTTTGAGAGGCTCTAGGGCCAGGCAATGTGAGTCAGGAGTGGATATCCTTCAAGGAAGACTAGAGAGAGAAGCCTGCATGAAGATATGAAATATGTTTATGCTGCACTTGTGAAGACAGGAAGTGTTGTGAACAGTAAGGAAATTTACAAGTTAGTGGTAAGGAAATTCTAAAAATTACACTTTAGCCCCCAGCCAGCACTGATGAAATGACAGATCTCCTTAAGCCCTGTGAAATGAAAATGACTGTATCATATTCCTAGATGAAAGATACAGAGCTTCTGGATTCAGAGTTTATGCTCATAGATTTAGATCTTCCTTCAATCTGCTCTCTCCTTGAAGTTTTCCCATTCTTCCTTTTTATGATGGTAACATATACTCTACCTTTTATATGAGGAGTAGGCAAGCTGTTTTAAGTTTATTTCGAATGTCACAGTTGAAAAGCTGTTCAGAGTACCTAAGAGACTGAATTTTTGAAACATCTTACAACTGGAACAATCTCTAGATAATCTTACATTGGAAAATGTTTGTTTTGTATGATGAAGCTGACTTTACATTAGAGAGAGATTGACTGGAATATTATAACCTAAAAATTATATGTTTGGGGTTTGTGACATGGTTCCTTGAGTTAAGTGCCTCATATCATCTTGGCATGAGTATGAACTCTGTGACCGAACAAGAAAACCAATTCTGTTGCACTGTCATTTCTGATACACACTATTTGGGTCACAATTATTAGGCATATTAGAAATGCCTGTGCATTACAACTACAGTATTAGAATCTTCTACTGCCTTATAGTAGAGACAACCCACAGGGGCAAAAGCATCCACAATGTACACTATAGCTCCATAGTTCAAGGTAGCACCACACACTTTCAGCAATATCAAAGCTAAAACATCCAAACCATGTCCAGAAGTATGAATACTTTTGTATCTCTACTATAAAATGTGGGCATGATTCTATATTGAGGTGTCAGCTTAAATAGAAATTTTCTTTCAAATTCAAGGCTTGGGAAGCATAGCAGACAAAGACATTATATGATAGTTGCACTCAGAGAAAAAATTGGACAGTGTACAGAAGAAGATTAAAGGCTTGGGTCTAGGGACACAAAATAGAAGTATCAAATTAAAAATGAAAAACAATATATAGATCTGAGAATGAGGAATTAAGGTAGCATGCCACAATTAAATGAATTATCTTGCAAATATTGTACTAGCAATTAAAGTAAGATAGATCTGCAAATGTAGGTGAGAACAAAACACTGGGTTCTCAGCAATGAAAAGTGTAATCTCATGCAGAAATAGCATGGCAAGACCTAACATTGGATATGTTAGGTTGGTATTCATGGAGGTCTGACAGAGAAAGTCACCAGAAAAATCTGGTGAAAGTTCAACGCATCAAGAGTTGCACCCGACTGTGAGATAGACCAGGCAGTATTAGTTCTGGGTTTTCTCCCCGTAAAGAAACCAGTACTGAAGAAAAATGACAAGATGGGCCTTAGAATATGGGAAATGAAGGTGTAGTATCACATTATGGAGTGATTAGCAGGGAAAGCTGGTGTGAATTATGAATATGCTCAAGTAGACTTGATATCTTATAAAATAGGGGAGAAAAGGGATCTGGAAGATCCTTCCCAGATATTTTTAACCAACCTAGGGCTTGACAGTGTACAGAAGGTCCAGGTGGGCTATTAGTACAGGATCAAGAAGAAAAGCATTTCCAGTTGGTGCAAGACTAGAACTTACCATCCTATTAGAGATACTAAAATAAACTGACTTAGTTTTCAGGGAATCAACAAATAATTCCTCTGCAAGAGTTCATAGATAGGAAATAAGGTGTGGGAGTGTGAGGATGGTAATAGCAGCCAATGTTCCCAAGAGTGTCCCAGGGAAGGAGAAGGCTGATCTGTGCTTCCAGACCTAAGCACTGGATGGCAGAGATGAACAGGTGTATGTGGTGATGAGGCACTAGAAAACCAAAGCTACACTGTGACCACAGTTAGGGGTGGAAATGTAGGAATTTCTCTAAGAGAAAATAATATTCCCAACTCATGAGACTGTTTTCCTGAATAATAGGTAACTCAGGAAATAACTTTTAGAGTATCCATACCCTTAGGAAGTTTGTAAATCCTCAACAGGTTTATCCAGTGAACATTTAAGTCACCAAGGAAGTTGAAGGAAATATGGCCATGAAACTTGCAGGAGAGGTGTTAAGGAGAATCAACATAAAACAAACCTGGCCCACGGCTCCCCATTCCCAAACACCATGGGAGAGAGAACTCATCACCCAGACAGGTGGGCACTCCTGAGACTGCAGGGCAGGAGAGACCTCCAGTACTGCCCACCCTTGCCAACATACCTGGACCAAGAGGAAACTGTATAGGGCCTCTGGGAACAGGAAGATAGGGGCACTCAAGCTTCAGGTCCCCTGTAATCCAGACTGCGCCTGAATCTGAAGGGACCCAGTCAAACAGCTCCCTGCACCCAAATCCCATGGGAGGGAGAGCTAGACCTTCAGAGGGGCAGACATGACTGGGAAGCCAGAGGAGACTACTCTCTGCCCACAATTCTGACTCTAGGGGAAAACAACTAGCGCCATCTGGCCCCCTTGTGCACAGGGACCTGAGAAAAGGCAGGGAAGGCCCTTCTGATAGCTGACTTCACTGAGAGTTAAAACCCACACCAGAGGAGCGACTTCAGGCCTGAGACCAGAGGTAAGACCAACTTTTCTCCTCCAAGTGACCTGCCTGGTGGACTCAGAACACACGCTGACAGGAAGAGCTGAAGACCAGTAGACAGGAAAGACTACATGCCTGAAAGGAGAACATTCTGTTTCCATAACTGACTGAAAAAAAAAAAAAAACAGGAAAAAAGGTCTACAGCACTCCTTGACAAACAGGCTTATAAGACAGCTAGCCACTGTCAGAAATAGCAGAAAAAGGTAAAAACAGAGACAACCTGATGGTGAGAGGCAAGCGCTGGAACCCAAGCAACACAAACTAAGAATACATGGCATCATCGGAGCCCAATTCTCCCACTAAAGCAAACACCGAATATGCAAACACACCAGAAGAGCATGATCTAGATTTTAAAGAACACTTGATCAGGGTGATGGAGGACTTCAAGAAAGACATAAAGAACTCCCTTAGAGAAATGCAGGAAAACACAAATAAACAAGTAGAAGCCTATAGAGAGGAATCACAAAAATCCCTGAAAGAATTCCAGGAAAACACAATCAAACAGGTGAAGGAAGTAAAAATGGAAACAGAAGCAATAAAGAAAGCACAAAGGGAGACAAGCCTGGATATAGAAAACCAAAGGAAGAGACAAGGAGCCATAGATACAAGCATCGACAACAGAATACAAGACATAGAAGAGAGAATCTCAGGAGCAGAAGGTTCCATAGGAATCATTGACACAACTCTCAAAGATAATATAAAAAGAAAAAGCTACTGGCCCAAAACATGCAAGAAATCCAGGACACAATGAGAAGATCAAACCTAAGGATAATAGGTATAGAAGGGAGTGAAGACTCCCAGCTCAAATTAACAGTAAATATTTTCCACAAAATCATAAAAGAAAACTCCCCTTACCTAAAAAAAGAGATGCCCATAAACATACAAGAAGCCTGCAGAACTCCAAATAGATTGGACCAGAAAAGAACTACTCCCGTCACATAATAGTCAAAACACCAAATGTACAAAGCAAAGAAAAATATTAAAAGTTGTAAGGGAAAAAGGTCAAGTAAAATATAAAGGCAGACGTAACAGAATTACACCAGACTTCACACAAGAGACTATAAAAGCCAGAAGATCCTGGACAGGTGTCGTACAGACCCTAAGAGAACACAAATGCCAGCCCAGGTTATTGTATCCAGCAAAACTCTCAATTAACATAGATGGAGAAACCAAGATATTCAATGACAAAATCACATTTACACAATATCTTTCTACAAATCCAGCCGTACAAAGGATAATAAATGGTAAAGCCCAATTAAGGAGGCAAGCTACACCCTAGAAAAAGCAAGAAACTAATCGCGTCTCTCAACAAAACAAAGAGAAGACAAGCATGCAAACATAATCTCACATCCAAATATGAATACAACAGAAAGTAACTGTCACTATTCCTTAATATCTCTCAACATCGATGGACTCAACTCCCCAATAAAAAGAAACAGATTAACAAACTGGATAAGCAATGCGGTCCCAGCATTTTGGTGCCTGCAGGAAACACACCTCAGAGACAAAGACAGACACTACCTCAGAGTAAAAGGCTGGAAAAAAACTTTCCAAGCAAATGGTCAGAAGAAGCAAGCTGGAATAGCCATTCTAATATCAAATAAAATCAATTTTCAACCAAAAGTGAGCAAAAAAGATAAGGAAGGACACTTCATATTCATCAAAGGAAAAATCCACCAAGATGAATTCTCAACCCTAAATATCTATGCTCCAAATACAAGGGCACCTGCATACATAAAAGAAACCTTACTAAACCTCAAAGCACACGTTGGACCTCAAACAATAATAGTAGGAGTTATCAACACCCCACTCTCATCAATGGAGAGATCATGGAAACAGAAATTAAACAGAGACATAGACAGACTAAGGGAAGTCATGAAGCAAATGGACTTAACAGATATCTATAGAACATTCTATCCTAAAACAAAAGGATATACCTTTTTTTTATTAACTTGAGTATTTCTTATATACATTTTGAGTGTTATTCCCTTTCCCGGTTTCTGGACAAACATCCCCTCCCCCCTCCCCTTCCTTATGGGTGTTCCAATCCCAACCCTCCCCCCCATTGCCGCCCTCCCCCCAACAGTCTAGTTCACTGGGGGTTCAGTCTTAGCAGGACCCAGGGCTTCCCCTTCCACTGGTGCTCTTACTAGGATATTCATTGCTACCTATGAGGTCAGAGTCCAGGGTCAGTCCATGTATAGTCTTTAGGTAGTGGCTTAGTCCCTGGAAGCTCCGGTTGGTGGGCATTGTTTTTCATATGGGGTCTCGAGCCCCTTCAAGCTCTTCCAGTCCTTTCTCTGATTCCTTCAACAGGGGTCCTATTCTCAGTTCAGTGGTTTGCTGCTGGCATTCGCCTCTGTATTTGCTGTATTCTGGCTGTGTCTCTCAGGAGCGATCTACATCCGGCTCCTGTCGGTCTGCACTTCTTTGCTTCATCCATCTTGTCTAATTGGGTGGCTGTATATGTATGGGCCACATGTGGGGCAGGCTCTGAATGGGTGTTCCTTCAGTCTCTGTTTTAATCTTTGCCTCTCTCTTCCCTGCCAAGGGTATTCTTGTTCCCCTTTTAAAGAAGGCGTGAAGCATTCACATTTTGATCATCCGTCTTGAGTTTCATTTGTTCTAGGCATCTAGGGTAATTCAAGCATTTGGGCTAATAGCCACTTATCAATGAGTGCATACCATGTATGTCTTTCTGTGATTGGGTTAGCTCACTCAGGATATACCTTCTTTTAACCACCTCGTGTTACTTTCTCCAAAACTGACCATATAATCGGTCATAAAACAGGTCTCAACAGATACAGAAAGATAGAAATAATTTCATGCGTCCTATGAGACCACCACAGGCTAAAGCTGGTCGTCAATAACAGTAAGGAGAGAATGCCTACATACACATGGAAGTTGAACAATTCTCTATTCAGTGAAAACCTGGTCAAGGAATAAATACAGAAATGAAAGATTTCTTAGAATTTAATGAAAATGAAGGTACAACATACCCAAACTTATGGGACACAATGAAAGCTGTGCTAAGAGGAAAACTCATAGCTCTGAGTGCCTGCAGAAAGAAACAGGGGAGAACATATAATACCACCTTGACAGCACACCTAAAAGCTCTCGAACAAAAAGTAGCAAATACACTCCGGAGGAGTAGAAGGCAGGAAATAATCAAACTTAGAGGTGAAATCAACCAAGTAGAAACAAAAACAACTATACAAAAATTCAACAGAACCAAAAGGTGTTTCTTTGAAAAAAATCAACAAAATAGATAAATGTCGCGCGCCCAACGTCTCGCCAGCAAGAACGACGCGCGGACACCAGGATCCTTCTGCAGCAAAGCGTTTATTACATCTTGAAGAGGAGAGACCCGAGCCCCAGAATGGCGCTGCTTATATACACCCTAGCGCGGCGCGTCCACACCTGATTGGTCGCTTACCCATGATCTCATAGGCACGCCCTGGAGTGGGCAAAGACCTGGCACGAAGGCACTCTTGCACATGCGCACACTTAACTTCCTGAAAGGAAGTTGGCTGACGCGGCGGAGGCCAGCGCCATCTTGTAATGGCGAAAGCTATCCCAGCTTTCCACGTGGGGTGCAGTGGAAGCCAGCGCCATCTTGTGGTGGCGAATGTTATTGCGGCCCTCTACAGATAAACCCTTAGCCAGATTAACCAGAGGACAAAGAGAGTGTGTCCAAATTAACAAAATCAAAAATGAAAAGGGAGACATAACAACAGAATCTGAAGAAATTAAAAAAAATCATCAGATCTTACTACCAAAGCCTATATTTCACAAAACTTGAAAATCTGGAGGAACTGGACACTTTCCTAGATAGATACAAGGTACCAAAGTTAAAAAAGGAACAGGTAAACCATTTAAACAACCCCATAACTCCGAAAGAAATAGAAGCAGTCATTAAAGGTCTCCCAACCAAAAAGAGCCCAGGTCCAGATGGGTTCAGTGCAGAATTCTATCAGACCTTAATAGAAGACCTCATAACAGTACTATCCAAAATATTCCACAAAATTGAACCAGATGCAATGCTACCAAATTCCTTCTATGAAGCCACAGTTACTCTTGTACCTAAACCACACAATGGCCCAACAAAGAAAGAGAATTTCAGACCAATTTCCATTATGAATATCAACACAAAAATACTCAATAAAATGCTTGCAAATGGAATCCAAGAACACATCAAAACAATCATCCACCATGATCAAGTAGGCTTCATCCCAGGTATGCAGGGATGGTTTAATAAACAGAAAACCATCAACGTAATGCACTATAGAAACAAACTGAAAGATAAAACCACATGAACATTTCATTAGATGCTGAGAAAGCATTTGACAAAATTCAACACCTCTTCATGATAAAAGTCCTGGAAAGAACAGGAATTCAAGGCCCATACATAAACATGTTAAAAGCCATATACAGCAAACCAGTAGCTAATATTAAACTAAATGGAGAAAAACGTGAAGCAATCCCACTAAAATCAGGGACTAGACAAGGCTGCCCACTCTCTTCCTACTTATGCAATATAGTTCTGGAAGTCCTAGCCAGAACAATCAAACAATAAAAAGAGATCAAAGGAATTCACACTGGAAAGGAAAAAGTGAAAATATCACTATTTGCAGATGATATGATAGAATATTTAAGTGATGCCAAAAGGTCCACTAGAGAACTACTAAACCTAATAAACACCTTCAGCAGAGGGGCTGGGTATAAAATTAACTCAAATAAATCAATAGCCTTCCTCTACACAAAAGAGAAACAAGTCAAGAAAGAAATTAGGGAAATGACGCCCTTCATAATTGTCCCAAATAATGTAAAATACCTTGGTGTGACTTTAACCAAGAAAGTAAAAGATCTGTAGAATAAGAACTTCAAGCCTCTGAAGAAAGGAATTGAAGAAGATCTTAGAAGATGGAAAGATCTCCCATGCTCATGGATTGGCAGGATTAATATAGTAAAATGGCCATTTTCCAAAAGAGATCTACAGATTCAATGGATTCCCCATCAAAATTCCAATCCAATTCTTCAGAGAGTTAGACAGAACAATCTGTAAATTCATCTAGAATGACAAAAAACCCAGGATAGCTAAAACTATCCTCAAGAACAAAAGGTCCTCTGGGGGAATCACAATCCCTGAACTCGAGCACTATTACAGAGCAATAGTGATAAAAACTGCATGGTATTGGTACAGAGACAGACAGATAGACCAGTGGAATAGAATTAAAGACCCAGAAATGAACCCACACACCTATGGTCATGTGATTTTTGACAAAGGAGCCAAAATCATCCAATGGAAAAAAGAGAGCATTTTCAGCAAATGGTGCTGGTTCAACTGGAGGTCAACATGTAGAAGCAGATCGATCCATGCTTATCACCCTGTACCAAGCTTAAGTCCAAGTGGATCAAGGACCTCCACATCAAACCAGACACACTCAAACTAATAGAAGAAAAAATGGGGAAGCATCTCGAACACATGGGCCCTGGAGAAAATTTCCTGAACAAAACACCAATGGCTTATGCTCTAAGATCAAGAATTGACAAATGGGATCTCATAAAACTGCAAAGCTTCTGTAAGGCAAAAGACACTGTTGTTAGGAATAAACGGCAACCAACAGATTGGGAAAAGATCTTTACCAATCCTACAACAGATAGAGGCCTTATATCCAAAATATACAAAGAACTCAAGAAGTTAGACCGCAGGGAGACAAATAACTTTATTAAAAAATGGGGTTCAGAGCTAAACAAAGAATTCACAGCTGAGGAATGCCGAATGGCTGAGAAACACCTAAAGAAATGTTCAACATCTTTGGTCATAAAGGCAATGCAAATCAAAACAACCCTGAGATTTCACCTCACACCAGTCAGAATGGCTAAGATCCAAAACTCCGGCGACAGCAGATGCTGGCAAGGATGTAGAGAAAGAGGAACCCTCCTTCATTGTTGGTGGGATTGCAGACTGGTACAACCATTCTGGGAATCAGTCTGGAGGTTCCTCAGAACATTGGACATTAAACTACCTGAGGACCCACCTATACCTCTCTTGGGCATATACCCAAAAGATGCCCCAACACATAACTAAGACACATGCTCCACTATGTTCATAGTCCTCTTATTTATAGTAGCCAGAAGCTGGAAAGAACCCAAATGCCCTTCAACAGAGGAATGGATACAGAAAATGTGGTACATCTACACAATGGAATACTACTAAGCTATCAAAAGCCACGACTTCATGAAAGTCATAGGTAAATGGATAGAACTGGAAAATATCATCCTGAGTGAGGTAACCCAATCACAGAAAAACACACATGGTATGCACTCATTGATAATTGGATATTAGCCCAAATGCTAGAATTACCCTAGATGCACAGAAAATATGAAACTCATGAAGGATGACCAAAATGCAAGTGCTTCACGCCTTCTTCTAAAGGGGAACAAGTACTCTTGGGAGGGAATAGGGAGGCAACATTTAGAACAGATGCTGAAGGAACACCCATTGAGAGCCTGCCCCTCATGTGGCCCATACATATACAGTCACCAAACTAGATAAGATGGATGAAGCAAAGAAGTGCAGGCTGACACGAACGAGATGTAGATCTGTCCTGAGAGACATAGCCAGAATACAGCAAATACATAGGCAAATGCCAGCAGCAAACCACTGAACTGAGAATGGGAACCCCATTGAAGGAATGAGAGAAAGGACTGAAAGAGCTTGAAGGAGCTTGAGACCCCATATGAACAATAATGCCAACCAACCAGAGCTTCCAGGGACTAAGCCACTACCCAAAGATATACATGGACTGACCCTGGGCTCCAACTGCATAGGTAGCAATGAACAGTCTAGTAAGGGCACCAGAGGAAGGGGAAGCCCTTGGTCCTGCCAAGGCTGGACCCCCTATGAATGGGATTCTTCGGAGGAGGGCCATAATGGGCGAAGGATGGGGAGGGTAATACCCATATAGAAGGGATCGGGGATGGGTTAGGAGAATGTTGGCCTGGAAACTGGGAAATGTAATAACAATTGAAGTGTAAATAAAAATACACAATTTAATAAAGATGGAGAAAAAATAAAACAATCCTGTGCAGTTTTTATGCTCACCGTGTTATGACATGGCAGTGTAGCATAAGACCAGGCAGCCGTGGTATCAGACATGACCAGGGAATGATTGCTAATGCAGTTGATGAGTTACAAGGAGATCTAATCCTTAGAAAATGTGAACAGCACAGTTTGTTTAGGATATTATCAGTCCTTGTGTCATATCTGATGGGATGTCTATATATGCACAGCCATGCTCGAGGTTTGTACATTTTGCAGTGATGTTTGTATCTGTGAAAATCAATAGGAAAAACCAGGTATGGTGATATAAAGAAGGTAGGCCCAAGCAAGTTCATAGACTTGCAATTGAAGTAACCTGGGTTGCAACTATTAGGAGAGTTATCATTTTTGGAGTAGGTGTGGACTTGTTTGAAGAAGTGGAACATTTTGAGGTGGACTTTGAGGTCTCATGTTCTCTAGCTATGTCTATTGTGTCTCATAATTGCATGTGTCTGCCTGAGGAATCAGAATAAAATTCTCAACTACTTCTCAAGCATCACATGTATCCACATGGCACCTCCCTTCTAGCCATGGGGAAATGGACAAAGTAGCTGAACTGAAAGCAAGCTCCAATTAAAGTTTTTTCTTTAAAAGAGTTGAAGTTGCTATTTGGTCTGAACCAGTTCCCTGAACAGATTTTGCGCATGGACTCAGCACTCAGTTCCACAACATTCAAAGGGAGTCTGACTACCTGGTGCTCAGAAACCCCCAGGACCACAGGAGATAGCACACCACCTGCCTCAACACCAGCCCCAAGACCCAAAGTAACTGAGTGCTGCAGGATCCAGGGACACAGAAACCCCAGCACAGCCAACTGCATGGGTTCCTTCTGGTCTGAACCAGAGCCCTGAGTGGAGGTTGGGCACTGGCTCTGCATTCAGTCCCACAACACCCTGAGCAAACCCACTCCTAGGTGCTCTAAAACACCCAGGAACACAGTGACATGGGTTCCTTTCAGTTTATACCTGCACCTGGAACAGACCTGGGGCACTGGCTCTGTACCCATATCTACAACACCCAGAAAGAGTCCAACTCACAGGTCCTCTGAAAAACTCAGGATCTCAAGATATCAAAATCACAGAGGAATCTTGACTCACATGATCAGACACAACCAGAACCACGGGAGCTCTGACAAACTCAAGATCACAGTTCAGCCTACAACATATTTCCCAAAACCAGACATAACTGGGACTCACACAGGACCCAGAGAAATCCAAACTCCACCAACCAGAGGCACTGGTTCCTTCCATCTTGCACATGTACCAGGAGGAAACCCAGGGAAGGGATCTGGCTCCACAACCACTCCTGCAAAAACCTGGGAATGATTTATCTCCAGGAGCTCTGACACGACCAGGATTTCAGGATGGCAGGGTCCCAGAATCATAGGATAACTGAGATTGCTAGAATCTGAGGTGTTCTGACAAAACCAGGATCACAGGAGAAACAAGCTCCAGTCAGAGACAGCAAAGGCAGGAAGCACTAGAGATAACCAGATGGTGAGAGGCAAGCAAAGAATAAAAGCAAGAACCTAGTGCTCACACTTCAGCAAGTCCTGGATAGCCCATCTCAATGAAAAGCAAGACTAGGATTAAAAATTACATCTCAGTTCCCGTAGAGGAGGGCCCAGGAGCAGCAGGTCCACTGCATCTGAGACACTGCCAGAACCTGAAGGGACCGACCAGATAAACAGTTCTCTGCACCCAAATCCCGTGGGAGGGAGAGCTAAACCTTCAGAGAGGCAGACACGCCTGGGAAACCAGAAGTGACTGCACTCTGCACACATCTCTGACGCCAGAGGAAAACACCAAATGCCATCTGGAACCCTGGTGCACAGAAGCTCCCGGAAAGGGCAGCGCAGATCTTCCTGGTAGCTGCTGCTGGGGAGAGCTCATGAGCAACACCCCACGAGCAAACTTGAGCCTTGGAACCACAGGTAAGACCAACTTTTCTGCTGCAAGTGACCTGCCTGGTGAACTCAAGACACAGGCCCACAGGAACAGCTTAAGACCTGTAGAGAGGAAAAACTACACGCCCGAAAGCAGAACAGTCTGTCCCCATAACTAGCTGAAAGAAAACAGGAAAACAGGTCTACAGCACTCCTGACACACAGGCTTATAGGACAGTCTAGCCACTGTCAGAAATAGCAGAACAAAGTAGCATTAGAGATATTCTGATGGCGAGAGGCAGGCGCAGGAACCCAAGCAACACAAACCAAGACTACATGACACCATCGGAGCCCAATTCTCCCACCAAAGCAAACACGGAATATCCAAACACACCAGAAAAGCAAGATCTAGTTTCAAAATCATATTTGATCATGATGCTGGAGGACATCAAGAAAGACGTGAAGAACTCCCTTAGGGAAACACAGGAAAACATTAGTAAACAAGTAGAAGCCTACAGAGAGGAATCGCAAAAATCCCTGAAAGAATTCCAGGAAAACATAAATAAACAAGTAGAAGCCCATAGAGAGGAGTCACAAAAATCCCTGAAAGAATTCCAGGAAAACACAATCAAACAGTTGAAGGAATTAAAAATGGAAATAGAAGCAATCAAGAAAGAACACATGGAAACAACCCTGGATATAGAAAACCAAAAGAAGAGACAAGGAGCTGTAGATACAGCTTCACCAACAGAATACAAGAGATGGAAGAGAGAATCTCAGGAGCAGAAGATTCCATACAAATCATCGACTCAACTGTCAAAGATAATGTAAAGCGGAAAAAGCTACTGGTCCAAAACATACAAGAAATCCAGGACTCAATGAGAAGATAAGCCTAAGGATAATAGGTATAGAAGAGAGGGAAGAATCCCAGCTCAAAGGACCAGTAAATATCTTCAACAAAATCATAGAAGAAAACTTCCCTAACCTAAAAAAAGAGATACCCATAGGCATACAAGAAGCCTATAGAACTCCAAATAGATTGGACCAGAAAAGAAACACCTCATCCCATAATAGTCAAAACACCAAACGCACAAAATAAATAAAGAATATTAAAAGCAGTAAGGGAAAAAGGTCAAGTAACATATAAAGGCAGACCTATCAGAATTACACCAGACTTTTCGCCAGAAACTATGAAAGCCAGAAGATCCTGGACAGATGTCATACAGACCCTAAGAGAACACAAATGTCAGCCCAGGTTACTGTATCCTGCAAAACTCTCAATTAACATAGATGGAGAAACCAAGATATTCCATGACAAAACCAAATTTACACAATATCTTTCTACAAATCCAGCACTACAAAGGATAATAAATGGTAAAGCCCAACAAAAGGAGGCAAGCTATACCCTAGAAGAAGCAAGAAACTAATCGTCTTGGCAACAAAACAAAGAGAAGAAAAGCACACAAACATAACCTCACATCCAAATATGAATATAATAGGAAGCAATAATCACTATTCCTTAATATCTCTCAACATCAATGGCCTCAACTCCCCAATAAAAAGACATAGATTAACAAGCTGGATACGCAACGAGGACCCTGCATTCTGCTGCCTACAGGAAACACACCTCATAGACAAAGACAGACACTACCTCAGAGTGAAAGGCTGGAAAACAACTTTCCAAGCAAATGGTCAGAAGAAGCAAGCTGGAGTAGCCATTCTAATATCAAATAAAATCAATTTTCAACTAAAATTCATCAAAAAAGATAAGGAAGAACACTTCATATTCATAAAAAGAAAAATCCACCAAGATGAACTCTCAATCCTAAATATCTATGCCCCAAATACAAGGGCACCTACATACATAAAAGAAACCTTACTGAAGATCAAAACACACATTGCACCTCACACAATAATAGTAGGAGACTTCAATACCCCACTCTCATCAATGGACAGATCATGGAAACAGAAATTAAACAGAGACGTAGACAGACTAAGAGAAGTCATGAGCCAAATGGACTTAACAGATATTTATAGAACATTCTACCCTAAAGCAAAAGGCTATACCTTCTTCTCAGCTCCTCATGGTACTTTCTCCACAATTGACCATATAATTGGTCAAAAAACGGGCCTCAACAGGTACAGAAAGATAGAAATAATCCCATGCATGCTATCAGACCACCACGGCCTAAAACTGGTCTTCAATAACACTAAGGGAATAATGCCCACATATATGTGGATATTGAACAATGCTCTACTCAATGATAACCTGGTCAAGGAAGAAATAAAGAAAGAAATTAAAGACTTTTTAGAATTTAATGAAAATGAAGGTACAACATACCCAAACTTATGGGACACAATGAAAGCTGTGCTAAGAGGAAAACTCATAGCTATGAGTGCCTGCAGAAAGAAACAGGAAAGAGCATACGTCAGCAGCTTGACAGCACACCTAAAATCTCTAGAACAAAAAGAAGCAAATACACCCAGGAGAAGTAGAAGGCAGGAAATAATCAAACTCAGAGCTGAAATCAACCAAGTAGAAACAAAAAGGACCATAGAAAGAATCAACAGAACCAAAAGTTGGTTCTTTGAGAAAACCAACAGGATAAATAAACCCTTAGCCAGACTAACGAGAGGACACAGAGAGTGTGTCCAAATTAACAAAATCAGAAATGAAAAGGGAGACATAACTACAGAATCAGAGGAAATTCAAAAAATCATCAGGTCTTACTATAATAGCCTATGTTCAACAAAACTTGAAAATCTGCAGGAAATGGACAATTTCCTAGACAGATACCAGGTACCGAAGTTAAATCAGGAACAGATAAACCAGTTAAACAACCCCATAACTCCTAAGGAAATAGAAGCAGTCATTAAAGGTCTCCCAACCAGAAACCCAGGTCCAGACGGGTTTAGTGCAGAATTCTATCAAA
The DNA here is from genome assembly GCF_021556685.1 of Rattus norvegicus. Lineage (NCBI taxonomy): Eukaryota > Metazoa > Chordata > Mammalia > Rodentia > Muridae > Rattus > Rattus norvegicus. Next base: position 30,900,860 of record NC_141554.1, read on the forward strand.
CCTTCATAGAAGACCTCATACCAATATTATCCAAACTATTCCACAAAATTGAAACAGATGAATCACTACCGAATTCCTTCTATGAAGCCACAATTACTCTTATACCTAAACCACACAAAGACCCAACAAAGAAAGAGAACTTCAGACCAATTTCCCTTATGAATATCGAATCAAAAATACTCAATAAAATTCTGGCAAACATAATCCAAGAGCACATCAAAACAATCATCCACCATGATCTAGTAGGCTTCATCCCAGGCAGGACCCCTGCCTGAGACACCGCCGGAACCTGAAAGAAACAGACCGGATAAACAGTTCTCTGCACCCAAATCCCGTGGGAGGGAGAGCTAAACCTTCAGAGAGGCAGACAAGCCTGGGAAAACAGAAGAGACTGCTCCCTGCACACACATCTCGGACGCCAGAGGAAAAAGCCAAAGACCATCTGGAACCCTGGTGCACTGAAGCTCCCGGAAACGGCTGCACAGGACTTCCTGGTTGCTGCCGCTGCAGAGAGCCCGTGGGCAGCACCCCACGAGCGAACTTGAGCCTCAGAACCACAGGTAAGACCAAATTTTCTGCTGTAAGAAAGCTGCCTGGTGAACTCAAGACACAGGCCCACAGGAACAGCTGAAGACCTGTAGAGAGGAAAAACTACACGCCCGAAAGCAGAACACTCTGTCCCCATAACTGACTGAAAGAGAGGAAAACAGGTCTACAGTACTCCTGACACACAGGCTTATAGGACAGTCTAGCCACTGTCAGAAATAGCAGAACAAAGTAACACTAGAGATAATCTAATGGCGAGAGGCAAGCGCAGGAACACAAGCAACAGAAACCAAGACTACATGGCATCATCGGAGCCCAATTCTCCCACCAAAACAAACACGGAATATCCAAACACACCAGAAAAGCAAGATCTAGTTTCAAAATCATATTTGATCATGATGCTGGAGGACTTCAAGAAAGACATGAAGAACTCCCTTAGAGAACAAGTAGAAGCCTCCAGAGAGGAATCGCAAAAATGCCTGAAAGAATCGCAAAAATCCCTGAAAGAATTCCAGGAAAACATAAATAAACAAGTAGAAGCCCATAGAGAGGAGACACAAAAATCCCTGAAAGAATTCCAGGAAAACACAATCAAACAGTTGAAGGAATTAAAAATGGAAATAGAAGCAATCAAGAAAGAACACATGGAAACAACCCTGGATATAGAAAACCAAAAGAAGAGACAAGGAGCTGTAGATACAAGCTTCACCAACAGAATACAAGAGATGGAAGAGAGAATCTCAGGAGCAGAAGATTCCATAGAAATCATTGACTCAACTGTCAAAGATAATGTAAAGCGGAAAATGCTACTGGTCCAAAACATACAAGAAATCCAGGACTCAATGAGAAGATAAGCCCAAATGCTTGAATTACCCTAGATCCCTAGAACAAAGGAAACTCAAGACGGATGATCAAAATGTGAATGCTTCACTCCTTCTTTAAATGAGGAAAAAGAATACCCTTGGCAGGGAAGGGAGAGGCAAAGATTAAAACAGAGACTGAAGGAACACCCATTCAGAGCCTGCCCCACATGTGGCCCATACATATACAGCCACCCAATTAGACAAGATGGATGAAGCAAAGAAGTGGAGGCGGACAGGAGCCGGATGTAGATCTCTCCCGAGAGACATAGCCAGAATACAGCAAACACAGAGGTGTATGCCAGCAGCAAACCACTGAACTGAGAACAGGACCCCCGTATATTTAAGTGATCCCAAAATTTCCACCAGAGAACTACTAAAGCTGATAAACACCTTCTGCAATGTGGCTGGGTATAAAATTAACTCAAATAAATCAGTAGCCTTCCTCTACACAAAAGAGAAACAAGGCGAGAAAGAAATAAGGGAAATGACACCTTTCATAATAGTCCCAAATACCACAAAATACCTCGGTGTGACTTTAACCAAGCAAGTAAAAGATCTGTACAATAAGAACTTCAAGCCTCTGAAGAAAGAAATTGAAGAAGACCTCACAAGATGGAAAGATCTCCCATGCTCATGGATTGGCAGGATTAATATAGTAAAAATGTCCATTTTACCAAAAGCGTTCTACAGATTCAATGCAATCCCCATCAAAATACCAATCCAATTCTTCTGAGAGTTAAACAGAACAATTTGCAAATTCATCTGGAATAACAAAAAACCCAGGATAGCTAAAACTATCCTCAACAATAAAACGACTTCAGGGGAAATCACTATCCCTGAACTCAAGCAGTATTACAGAGCAATAGTGATAAAAACTGCATGGTATTTGTACAGAGACAGACAGATAGACCAATGGAATAGATTTGAAGACCCAGAAATGAACCCACACACCTATGGTCACTTGATTTTTGACAAAGGAGCCAAAACCATCAAATGGAAAAAAGATAGCATTTTCAGCAAATAGTGCTTGTTCAACTGGAGGTCAACATGTAGAAGAATGCAGATCGATCCATGCTTATCACCCTGTACAAAGCTTAAGTCCAAGTGGATCAAGGACCTCCACATCAAACCCGATACACTCAAACCAATAGAAGAAAAAGTGGGGAAGCATCTCGAACACGTGGGCACTGGAGAAATTTTCCTGAACAAAACACCAATGGCTTATGCTCTAAGATCAAGAATCGACAAATGGGATCTCATAAAACTGCAAAGCTTCTGTAAGGCAAAGGACACTGTTGTTAGGACAAAACAGCAACCAAGAAATTGGCAAAAGATCTTTACCAATCCTACAACAGATATAGGGCTTATATTCAAAATATACAAAGAACTCAATAAGTTAGACGACAGGGAGACAAATAACCCTATTAAAAATGTGGGTCAGATAAAGAAGGGGAGGGGGAGGTATTAGGGGGATGTTGGCCCGGAAACCGGGAAAGGGAATAACACTCGAAATTAAATAAGAAATACTCAAGTTAAATAAATAAATAAATAAATAAATAAATAAATAAATAAATAAATAAATAAAAGCAAAAAAAAAAAAAAAACAACTGAACTGAGAACAGAACCCCCGTTGAAGGAATCAGAGAAAGGACTGAAAGAGCTTGAAGGGGCTCGAGACCCAATATGAACAACAATGCCAGCCAACCAGAGCTTCCAGGGACTAAGCTACTACCCAAAGACTATACATGGACTGACCCTGGGCTGCAACCTCATAGGTAGCAATGAATAGCCTAGTAAGAGCACCAGTGGAAGGGGAAGCCCTTGGTCCTGCTAAGACTGAACCCTCCGTGAACGTGATTGCTGGGGGGAGGGCGGTAATGAGGGGAGGATGGGGAGGGGAACACCCATATAGAAGGGGAGGGGCGAGGTTAGGAGGATGTTGACCCGGAAACCGGGATGGGGAAAAACAATCGAAATGTAAATAAGAAATACTCAAGTTAATAAAGATTAAAAAAATTTAAAAAAAATAAAAAATAAATTAAAAAAATGTGGGTCAGTGCTAAACAAAGAATTCACAGCTGAGGAATGCCAAATGGCTGAGAAACACCTAAAAAATGTTCAACATCTTTAGTCATAAGGGAAATGCAAATCAAAACAACACTGAAATTTCACCTCACACCAGTGAGAATGGCTAAGATCAATAATTCAGGTGACAGCAAATGCTGGCGAGGATGTGGAGAAAAAGGAACACTCCTCCATTGTTGGTGGGATTATAGTCTGGTACAACCATTCTGGAAATCAGTCTGTAGATTCCTCAGAAAATTGGACATTGAACTACCTCTCTTGGGCATATACCCAAAAGATGCCCCCACATATAACAAAGACACATGCTCCACTATGTTCATAGCAGCCTTATTTATAATAGCCAGAAGCTGGAAAGAACCCAGATGCCCTTCAACAGAGAAATGGATACAGAAATTGTGGTACATATACACAATGGAATATTACTCAGCTATCAAAAATAATGACTTTACGAAATTCATAGGCAAATGGAGGGAACTGCAAAATATCATCCTGAGTGAGGTCACCCAATCACAGAAAACATACAAGGTATTCACTCACTGATAAGTGGCTATTAGCCCGTATACTTGAATTCCCCTAGATTCACAGAACACATGAAACTCAAGACAGATGATCAAAATGTGAATACTTCACTCCTTCTTTAAAAGGGGGACAAGAATACACTTGGTAGGGAATAGGGAGGCAAAGTTTAAAACAGACGCAGAAGGAACACCCATTCAGAGCCTGCCCCACATGTGGTCCATACATATACAGCCACCCAATTAGACAAGATGGATGAAGCAAAGAAGTGCAGACCGACAGGAGCTGGATGTAGATCTCTCCTGAGAGACACAGCCAGAATACAGCAAATACAGAGGCGAATGCCAGCAGCAAACCACTGAACTGAGAACGGGACCCCCGTTGAAGGAATCAGAGTAAGGACTGGAAGAGCTTGAAGGGGCTTGAGACGCCATATGAACAACAATGTCAAGCAACCAGAGCTTCCAGGGACTAAGCCACTACCTAAAGACTATACATGGACTGACCCTGGGCTCCAACCTCATAGGTAGGAATGAATAGCCTAGTAAGAGCACCAGTGGAAGGGGAAGCCCTTGGTCCTGCTAAGACTGAACGCTGAGTGAATGTGATTTTTGGGGCGAGGGTGGTAATGGGGGGAGGATGGGGAGGGGAACACCCACAGAGAAGGGGAGGGGGAGGGGTTAGGGGGATGTTGGCCCAGAAACCCGGAAAGGGAATAACAATCGAAATATAAATAAATAATACTCAAGGTAAAAAGAAAAAAAAAAGAAATACTCAAGTTAATAAAGATAAGAAAAAAGAACACTATGAAATGTAGGAAAATAACGAGCCCTAAAACAAACAAACAAACAAACAAAAAACTCCCTAGCAACTGTTGACACCAAGTATTAAGTGCACTATCAATCTTCTGTAATAAGCCAAGCTTTAGGTGGAGGTTTTGGGAAACCAAGTTATCCATGAAACTGTAGAACTAAAGTTCATCCTGCCTGTAGAATGTTCCAGAAGAGACTAGTATTATCATCATAAGTCAAACCCAAGAGTTTGAATCTAGCAATGATATGAACTAATCCAGAAACTCAGGGCCAAATATTAGGTAGAGCTTAGGTTGTGCTGTTGAGGAAGGAAAAGAATGAGTAGAGGAACAACAGGGTTCAGAGGCACCACAAGAACAGGGCCCACAGCATCAATGGATTGGAACTCATGAAGGCTGACACAGATTAGGAAGCCAGTTTTAATCTCACCTAGTTTAAGGAATTGTAGATATTGCACACAGAAGCCTGATGAAAACCTGGTATAGGAAAAAAAAACAGAGAAATGAGAATCAAGTGTCAGTAATAGTAAATGAGGCTTTGTTGATTATCAGAAGGCACACAATTGCATCATTGGGTGGTTGATGCTACAGTTCAACTTGTACCTGCAACTGAAACTGTCCAGAGAAATAACTGAAAAAAAATGTGTGAACAAAACTCTTCCCAGGGTTATGGGAATGATGAGGAAGAGCATGGCTCTTTAGAGCTCACAAAGCAAAGCTGTTATAGGTTCCGTGTATTGAGGTAGACATCTAGTGAATGGAGTATGAGGATGACACTGAAAGCTAAAGTTCAGGGAAGCATCATCCGGCAAGCCTAATATGTGATCTGCACACTCAAAACTATATCTTGAAGTATGTAGGTGACACAACTGTGATTAGCTCTGGGATATATAACCTGGGAAAATATTTTCAGATCCTCAATACCTGAACTAATGTGGGGAGTGATTGAAAGGCTCTGGCAATGAAGTTTAAGGGAAGTGTCACAAACCCTAGCCAGTCTTTAATCTATTCATCCAGATAGAGGCCTTCTACTATGAAGATGGTTAATGTGTTTTTGTATCTTGAAGCATGGACAGGTGTCACTGGAGTGGTAGGACAGGAAGTAGGCATGGGAGGTAATGGAATATTCTGGTGGATAAAGACCTAGAGAGTAAGGATAAAAGGATAAAAAACACAGTTGTCATTTTCATTAAGGTGATTTCTTCATGGGAGAACATACCAGGAAAATCTAGTGCAGCACTTATGTTACTGGAGCAAGGCCTGGACATGAACAATGACAGTGCCATGAAATGATGGCAGTAGACCAGAAAAAGGAAAGAATAGGAATCGGCAGGGAGCAGTTGTGTGTAGGTTAGGTTGGATCCCACATCTGCTCTGCCACAGGGTTCAGGCCACTTGAGGAGACAGGATGTAGGAAGTTTGGCCATGCTTTTCCCATGGTGCCACTGGGTGGTTATCAGGCTGTGAGAAGCCTCGAGACACTACTGCAGGGGTTGGGATTCGCAGTCTGAGTATGGGACGCAGACAGAGCTGGTTTGGGGTCCCCAGGCCTGCAAAAAGGCTGAGGCTCTCTGATTCTCTAGCTCTTGGTCATCCAGATACTGCTGAACTGCAGAGGAAGAGCTGAGAATGCAGTGGGGGCCCACAAGGCTGGATCTAGCCCAGGGCCAAGGGGGAAAATGGGGTGCTCTGTCTGGTCCCGATCAGAGTCTTTGGCTGGACTGATGTAGGTTTGACCTTGGTGGCGACAGCTGGGAACACGGGGAGGCTTTCTTCGGGAAATTAGAAGGTGGCTCTGTAAGTGAAGTCCATCTCCATGGTTCTTCATGGCAGATCCCAATGGAAAGAGTCCATGGTTTCAAGGCATTTATTGTCATGGCAGAAACTGGATGAGTAAAACTGTACCCCACTTCTAAGAGTGGGCCTGAGATTAAACACCTTTTATAGGGATGAGTGTCTGGGAAGGGAAGCTTCATTGGCTAAGCCTCCAAGCCTTTAGGTACCTCATTATAATGGAGATCTGTCTTGAGCTTAAATGACCTGTGGTTACATACTCCACCTGTGAAGGGCCCTTAAGTTACTGATGTTCACAAATCTATGGAGGGCTGAGGGCTAGTGACTGGCCTGGTTTCCTAGGAGTCAGGCAAAATGCCTACTGTCCCTTCAGGGTCACCAGGGTTTCAAATCACCACAACCAGGAACCAGAGTGTCTTTCACTGCCCTGCATATCTTCCTTTTATTTTTTTTTAAATGAGAGACATCGCTGGAATGAAGGTGTCATCTGTAGTGGAAATTTTGGGTCAGATTGAAGTATAAAAAGAAAACACTACACAGGCCGGAGGGGTAGCACAACTAAGCCAGAGGGGTAAGGAGAGGTGAGGATAGGGGTTGGCAAGACAGAGGATCATTGTATCAGTTAAATATTCAGTGGGTTGTACAGTTTGAGGGTATTAACATTGGTTTAAATAACACATGGTTAGTCTAATAGATACTATGTTTTCCTTAATATCATGTAAATTTCCCCATGTTCAGTAGCCATTTGGCTTTAGCAGGAGAGTTCACCTATAGCGGGAGGCTCCCAAGTCTGTCCTCTATGGGTCTCAGGGTGTCTCAGGAGTCGTCTGTCAGATGAGGTATCTAGAGGAAGGCAGCTTTGTTGTCCCAGGCAGGGCTGAGGAGAGGGTGTTCAGTCTCAGCTGGATCTGTGGGAGCAGCATTGTCTTTTTCTTTTGTAGAGATATACCTGTAGGGTAATCACAACAGGAGAGCAGAGCCCCAGCAAGGGGATGTCTGTGTAGGGTAGGTAGCATGTGTGAGATTCCAACTTAATGACAATGGCCACCTTAGGGAAACATCAGGTGGCTGAGACTTTTCATTATCAGAACCAGAGTTTCGAAAGAATTTAGAATAACACCTTGCTCCTGGAAATGAGCTAACCATGAAGAGGGAAGGGCCGTTTTCAGCCGCCCCATCCGCATGCCAAAGATATCTCTCCAATGAGGAATGTAAGGACAGTGTGCATCATCAAGGACCAACTCATGCTGTTGCCAAAGGCTGTCCTCCACAAGTATATAAAAAGTGTGTCCCTTTGTTACTCGTGGTTGCCTCTCTTGCAATTACAGGGTCACCCCAGTGCACTTGATCATTAAACCTCTTGCTTGATTGCATTACTCTCCATCTCCGTGTTTTCATGAGTGGGACCTCCTGGACATAGGGCTGATTGGTTCTACACATGTGTTAAGCCTGTGATGGTTTGTTTGGGAGCACATCGTGGTCTGTTGTTACAATCCTAGGAAAGCAAGGGTGTTTGAGGAATTTAGTCATGAAAGCCATCCTTTAAGTCTGATTTGGATGGCTGAGGAAGAAAATATTATGTGAATTGTGTATCTGGGATAGGCAGTAACAGTTTTTCTGTAAAAGGAAACTGGTTAATTAAGGATTAAATAATAGTTATCAGTATAGTTAGTTTGACCTGTGAGAATAGATTAGATAACTTTTGTAACTTCAAAGAAATCTTAAACAAGTTGAAAATTTTTTGAACATAAATCATGAATGCCAGGGAGAAAATACACATTTAGACAAATAAACATGAAAATTTTGGGATGAGAAGCACGAACATTGTCTTAGGTGTTCTTATCAAAGAGAACAAGCATTTAAACAAATCCTGTATACTTTTGGTTTTCAGGTGTTTTCCATTGTCTTTGGCCAGCCTAGATGTAGGAGGGGAGAGGCCTGCTCTGCCATGGCTGTGGCTGTGGCTGTACTCTAAGCAGACTGATCCCCTAGTTTCCATCATTTGTTTTTTTCTTTTTGTATATCCTAAATGTAGAGAGGAAGGACATGAAAGGTCAATATTAGCATTCTGTCTAAGCACTAGCCCTACAAGTTAACTGGCAACAGCCAGCTATGACTGACACTATAAAAGAGGCTGCTTGCCCCCTCCTCACTCTCTTGTCCTTGTTCTCTCTTGTGCTTCCACTCTTCCCACTTTGTCCCTTCTCTCCCCATTCCTCTCCCCCACTTCTCTCCACGCGCTCAGGGCCTCTACTCCTCTCCTCTTCTACTCTTCTTCTCTCATTCCTCTCCCTTGTCTCGTCCTTTCATTAAACCTCTCCACATGGAACCGTGTTGACCTAGTGTGGTTTGTCCAGTGTGGTTTGTCTACCCCAACAGCCAATTTCGAAGAAAAGTTCAAAGGAAGAAGCATAAAGACTTGATAATACAGTTAGGGCCAGAGGGAGTGAAATTGGAAGTATCTATAATAGCTGGGTTTCTAGCTCTAGTGGTTTTTGACCTGCAGGGGACCTCCGGGAACCTCATGTTGGACCCCGGCTGGCAGGCAGCACAGACCTCTGGGCAGCTGCTGTCTGAAACACAGCATTGTTAGCTGTGCTTGATCCCTTGCTATGTGGCTGGAAGAGGGGCAGAGACGGACGCTAGTCACCGCTGTGGTAGAGAAAGTTACCAGGAACACACAGGGGCGGGGAGACATTGTGAAAGAGAGATCAGAGGAAGGTTTAGTCTTTTTCAACTAGGTCAGGGGTTACTCATGATCTTTGAGTTCCAATATGGGTCTCTGTGAGTCACCAGCTGGGGGTATGCTTTAGCTGGGTTTGCCCAAGGTTGGTAGTGCCAGTTGTAGGTTAAGTTGGGTCCCAAGTCTGCTCCACCACAGGGCTTGGGCCACGAGAGGATGCAGGATGGAGGATGCAGGAAGTTGACGACACTTGCCCCACAGTGTGGCAGGGTGGGTGTCAGGCTCTGAGAAGCTGCAGGAAATGACTGTGGGGTTGGGAATGCTTGACACAGTAGGAGTTGGCTCAGGGCTCCCCGGGTCTGCAAGGAGGCCGAAGCTGTCTTATTCTCTGGCACTTGGGCATCCAGATGCTCTTGGATAGACGCAGAATGGGGCACTCTTGATGGTCCTGCCACTGGGTCCCCAGTGAGGCACAAATTTCAAGAAATATTTGCATATTCTGAATAATAAATTTCATTGTTTAACATAGTTGTAAAGTCATACAAAAATTGAGCAGACAGAGAAAAGTGGCATTTGCAATTTATCATATACATATACATATGCATGGACTTCTAGTACTTAATATTCTTCACCATGGTGTAACATTTGCTAAAAGTGGTCAGTGAAAAGTGTTAGGTCATAGTCATTCAATTAGAACAGCTTATAACACAGGTTAAGGTCATGCTCAATCAGTGATAATAACTTATGCTAGAATCTATTGTTTATAGAGGCCTTTTTCTTTAAATAAATAAATAAATAAATAAATAAATAAATAAATAGGCAGTTCTGTAGGCACAGGCCTTCTCCATGGTGTCCAACAGCAGATCCCAATGGAAAGAGGCACTGCATGGTATCAAGGTGTTTATTTTCATGGCAGAAATTAGATGAATAAAACTGTACCCTACTTCTCAGAGTGGTCCTGAGATTAAATACCTTTTATAGGAAGGAGTGTCTGGGAAGGGAAGCTTCATTGGCTAAGGCTCCAGGCCTTTAGGTACCTCATTATAATGAAGATCTGTCTTGAGCCTACATGACCTGTGGTTACATCCACTACCTTGAAGGGGCTTGAGGCATTGCCTTTACTTGACTGATGATCACAGATCTATGAAGCGCTGCTGGCTAGTGACCAGTCTAGTTTCCTGGGAGTCAGGCAAAACACCTAACATCCATTCAGGGTCACCAGGGTTTCAAACCTCCACAACCAGAAACCAGAGTGTCTTTCACTACCCCACAGTAGTGGGATAAGGTCTCACTGTACAGTACAGAAAATACAGTGCGATTCTGAGTCAGATTCTGTGTGACATGTGGAAGGTCATGGGGCTGAGGATGATGCAATGAAGCAAGGTCAGATTTGGTGGAAATTAAGTCCTTTCTGTAATTTGGATGTGTTTAGCAAAGGCTCTTAATATGGGGACAGCACATGCAGGTTCACTAGTTGGGAAACTTATAAGAAAATTCACATAAGACCTAGGTCCTGAGTCAGAACTCACAGGATCAAAAGAGCCCATGTGGGCTTAGGTCACCAGAACTCATCATGCCAACGATATATGATCTCTCATAAGACACTAACATGGGAATGTTGAGGTGATGTGACCAAATTGGGGTCTAAGGACTCTAAATAGTGGGAACTATCTATAGGCATCCCATGATGAGAAATCATCTTGGGACTATGCGCATGAGAGTCTTGGGAAAGCTCTCCAGAAAAAGTTGGCATTCAATATGCATTGAGAGTTAAACATTATAATGTGCAGATAGTACAGGTTTCTTGTTTCTGAGGGAATTCACCAGAGATAGTCAGAGCTAGGTCTGTGTGTTCAGGTCCAGTCCTCTCACACTGTGGATGACACTAGCAGGAGCATTTTCTGGGAGGCATTTTCTCAACTGACCTTCCCTCTATTCATAAAAGTCTACTTTTCAAGTTGCCTTACACCTAACCGAAATAACTAGGCTCCATCAAAACTTTGCAAAATAAATTGGCATGATGGTCCAAACAGTACTGAAAGAGCAAAAATGTAATAGAATCATAGAAAATGTTTGAGAGACTCTAAGGACAGGCAATGTGGGTCAGGAGTGGATATCATGCAAAGAAGTCTAGAGAGAGATCTGCAAGAAGTTATGAAAAAGTTTATTCTGCATGTTTGAAGCCAGGAGTTTAGAGATGACATGAAGTGTTCTGAATGATATGGAAAGCTACAAATATGTGGCAAGTAAATTCCATAAAATACTCTTCAGAATACAAACAACACAGGTGGAATGCCAGATCTCATTAAGGCTTTTGAATTCCTAGATGAAAGATACAGAGTTTCTGGATTCAGAGTTTATCCTCATAGATTTAGGTCTTCCTTCCAGCTGCTCTCTCCTTGGAGTTTTCTCATTCCTCCCTTTTATGATGGCAACATTTATTCTATATCTTTTACATGAGGAGTCGGTAAGCTTTTTTTTAAGTTTGTTCAGGGTGTCACAGTTCAAAAGCTGTTCAGAATTTCAAAAAGACTGAATTTTTGAAACATCTTGCAAGTGGAAAAACTCCGGATAATCTTAGGGTGAAAAATATTTATTTTGTATGATGAAGTTGACTTCACCTCAGAGAGAGAAGGATTGGAATATTATATCCTAAACATTATATGTTTGAGCTTTGAGAAATGGTTTCTTGAGTGAGGGTAAGTGACTCCAATCATGTTTGCATGAATATGAACTCTGTGATGACCAAGAAAACCATTTCTGTTGAGCTGTCTCTCTGATACACTTAATTTGGGTCACAGTGCACATTGGAAATGCCTGTGCATTTGTTATATTTATAATTAGATGAACAGAAGACTCCTGCTGCCTTATAGTAGAGAAAAGATAAAGGGGACAAAAGCATCCTCAGTGTACATCATAGCTCCACAGTACAAGATACTATCCAACACTGTCAGCAATGTCAAAACTAACACATCCAACACTGCCTTCCAGAAATATGACTATTTATGTGTCTCTAATGTAGAATGTGGTGATGGTTCTCTATTGAGATGTCAGCTTGCATACAAAAAGTCTATCATATTCAAGGCTTGGATAGCAAAGCAGACAAAGATATTATATGACCATTGCTCTCAAAGAAAGGGATGGATAGTATATAGAAGAAGATAGAAGGCTTCGTTCTACAGACACAAAATAGGGGTATCCAATTAAAAAAATTAAAGAGAATATGTAGACATGGGGTTGTGGGAAATAAGGTAGCACGCCACCACTGGAGAAATTATCTTACACATACTTTACTACTAATAAAAGATAAACTTACAAGTGTGGGTGTGAACAAAGTAAACTGGGTTCTCAGCAATGATAAGTGAAAACTCATGCAGGAATGGCATGGCCAGACCTAGTCTTGGGTGTGTTGGCTTAGCATTCATGGAGGTCTGACAGAGAGTGTCACCAGGCAAATCAGGTGCAAGTTCAACATATCAAGGGGTACACCTGAGTCTGAGATAGACCAGGCAGGATTTTTTTCTGGACCAGAGCGGTCTTGGGATGTTAATAAAGGAGGCTGCACAATCACACCATGGAGTTATTAGCATGGAAAGCTGGTGTGCATTCTGACTATGCAGAAGTAGTCTTGATGGCTGTAGAAAGCAGTAGAGAAAAGGTATCAGGGTGTAGAGAAAAGATATCAGAGCCAACCTAGGACTCACAGTATATAAAAGGAGGTCCAGGTAGGATTTTGGGTGGAAGATCAAGAAGAAAAGAAGATACAGTTGGTGCAGGACTAGAACTTACCCTCCTATTATAGATACTGTACAAGCTAGCTTTGTTTTCAGGAAATCAACAAAAAATTGTGCAAGAGATTATAGGGAAGAGACTAATTGTGGGGCATGTAAGGATGGTGGTAGCAGCCAATGTTCTGAAAGGTGTCCCAGTGGAAAATAAGACTTATCTATGCTCCCAGACTTATGTGCTGGATGTCAGACGTGAACATGTACATGTTGTGCTGGGGCACTAGCCAGGCAAAGCTACACTGTGACCAGAAATCGGACTGGAAGTATCGGAATTTCTCGAAGAGAAAATATTATTCCCAATTCATTAGCCCAATGTGTTGAAAAATGGGTGACTCAAGAAGTAGGTTTCAGAATATAAATATCCTTGGGCAGGTTAGTTATGTAACTCTTCAACAGGGCAGACCAATGAAGATTTTATGTCACTAGAGCAAGGCCAAAGAATATGGCCATGGAACTGGCAGGAAAGGTTTTGGGGAGAATTATCATGCAAACCAGTGCATTTTTTGTGCCCGCAGAGTTATGGTTTGGCAGTGTAGCAATGACCCAAGGACACATGGTTCCAGACATAACCAAGGAATGCATGGTACTATAGTTGATGAGTTACCATGATACATTAATCCTTGGACATGGCTTTGTATAGATAGATAAGAATTAGTCCATGTGACCGATCTGATGGGAGGTCAATGCATACATAGCCAGGCTCAGAGGATGCAGGTGGTGCATGAAGGATTGTATCTGGGGAATTCAAGAGGGAAAAATAGTTATGGTGGTGTGAAGAATGTTGGCCCAAAAAGGCTCATTGACTTGAGTCAAGGAAACCAGGAATTGCCACTAATAGGAGGGGTGTCATTCGTGGAGTAGGTGTTGACTTGATGGAAGAAGTAGATCATTTTCAGGTGGAATTTGAGGTCTCACATCCTCAAGCTATGCCTATTGTGGCTTGTAATATCCTACTTCTGCCTAAGGATCAAGAATAAATTCTCACCTACTTTTCAAGCATCACAGCTGCCCGAATAGCACCTCCATCTTACCTTGAGGAAACTGACTCAATGACTGACCTGAAAGCCAGCCTCAATTAAGGACTTTTCATTATCAGAGTTGATGTGGCTCAAAGGCTCTCTAGCAGCCCTAGAATTGCTGACAGTTTTGCCCTTTCCCGTTGACCCTCCTTGCTATAGCAATAAATTGCATTCCTAAAGAAAACTATCAAAGTCTAGTCTCTTATGTGGACAATGGCTCACTCTTGAGACTAGTTACCAATGTCCAAGCTCAAAAATATGAAAGTCATGTGTGTGCCTTTATGTGTTTTTCAGTGTTCTTGCTAGTTCACCATGCACACCTGAAAATGTTCTCTGCCTCCAGACCTCGTCACTTAACATTGGAGATGGCACAGTTGAGCTTGGCTTAAAGAATTCACCAGGAAAATCTGCAGAATTGTCATGGGCATATATTTGTCTGACAGTATAGGGATGATGCTGGCACATAGGACTTAGAGCACTCCCTATTCTAACCAGTACTAGAGCTATGCAACAACGGCTAGAAGCTGACAAGTTGAGATTGTGAGGTTTTGATTTGTAACAAAATCTTGAAAATTGTTGCAGTAGCTTAGTGACCAGAGGTAAGGCTTGGAGTGTAGTTATGAAACTCTAGGGGCACTTTATGGGAAGATAAGGAGGTAAAGCCTGGATATCATCTCATACCTGATGGTAGGGTGGAGGAGTTCAGCAACTGTTTGATTGAGCTAGGTTTGTGACAATGGGGAAAGTTCTCCCACAATTCCTTGATGTTCATATTGCTAATATGGCAAGAAAGTACATGTGAGAATAGAGACATGGCACAGACAATTTATATTCAGCCAGTATGGAATAGACAATACAAGGATAAATATTCTATAGGTGTGGTAGATTGTGGACTATGATGACAGTGGTAATGTTGCTCTAGACTTCACAAGGTAAAACTGTAGAAGGCTTTGACCATCTGAAGCTGGACATTGGAGCATAAGAAGTGTGGCCTGAAGCTGGAGGAACAGTTTCCAGGTCTTCTGATACATCAACCTGATGTGCAAACTGTGAATCCAGATTAAGAACATGAGCAGTTGAGATGGTGACAATGTGCTTGATTCTGGGAGACCTGACTTTACAAAGCATTGTTGGATATATATGAACTATATTAGGGATGATAGTGAGTGGTTCCCAATATCCTGGAGAATGCTTCTAAAAAATCTAGTCTTTCATCAGAGCATTAGGTTTAAAGCCCAGACTTTGGAAATTATGCACAGGCGCTGTTTTTGGTATAACTATCAGAGAAAACTTTTACCTGTACTACAGGATAGGATGTAGGCATGGGTGTGAGCAAATGTGTATGGTAGTTAAGTATCTGAGATATTGAACAGGAAAATCAGAATGCTTACAAGGCATTGGCTTGAAAAATAGCCCTGACATGGAGTCTTGGTTCTTGCAGAACCTGCTGTGAGAAGTTGGTGTAGGAGCTACTTGACAATATACAATCATGTAATAATGGTCCTGAAATCAGTGAAGCTCAACAGGTAAGGCCAGTATACTAGACCTGCAAAAACAGAGCTAGACTTTAAAGTATAAAATTGTCACAGTCAGGCTTGATCAGGGGGGAAATCCCCAAGGAAATCCACTGTAGCATTTTGTGACAGGAATTAAATACTGGACATAAAGGGACACAATTTCAACAAAGATTGTTGTGACAACCAGATGAAACACATTTATGGTCAGGAAAAATGCACAGAGCAGAATGTGGTTAGTATTAGTCAAAATTAACTGAAATACAGTGCAGGTGACCTAGGCTCTGAGGGAGACTAGTTATAGGAAATGGCACTGGAAGGTCATTTTCAGGCCTGCCCAAATGGACCTTAATGTGTAATCTGCATATACTTACCTAGAACTTCTTCCTTTAGGATGATGTTTGTGGATACATTAAGGGGGGAACTCACCATGAAATTGGATACAATGCTGGATTCCTGTAGCCAAAAGAATTGAAGGCTCTTGAAGTCAAAGGCCTGTATATCGCCTCATGCAAACCTCATACATGCACTGTTCACCCAATAGAACTGGGAGTGTAGAAACTGAACAGAATGTTGGGAGCTAGATAAGTAAATGAAGAATTTGGGTGCAAAGGCTGCATAAGAGGACATAGCCCTGCGATTGTGTGAAGTTATTCAGGCATATATGTTGAGAGAAATGCATCCACAATTAGGTCTTAAAGTGTGGGAGTGGAAAGGATATCTTGGTTCTCCAGGAATTTAAAAGGCAGTACAAAATGTGTGTGACCAGAACTAGCCTGGCACAGTGACAATAGCACTAGAAAGGGAGATTCAAGAGAGTTTAGCAACAAAAGAAAATGGATGAGTTGAATGTATCCACATATTGGGAATAGCACAGTTGGGCTTAATTCTAGAAAACTTACCATATTAAGCATGGCAAGACCTTCACACTCCATCACTGACAGAACAAATTTCATGAGTCAAGGAAGAAATCTAGAGTCAAGAACAAAACAGATAACACTAAGGGATACTATATAATTCTTTTCACTAGTTACCTCAGCTTTACCTCTTGTACAACACAGAACCACTTCCCAAAAGTAGTAACACTCAAAGAGGGCTCCAAACTACCTTAAGAATCATTACTTGAGGGAGCTCTCAACAGGATTTTCTACAAACCATTTAATGGAGGAGTGGTTTAAATTGAGGTTCTTTCTTCTCAAATGATTCTAGATTGTGTCAAGTTACTGCAACACAGGCTACCATTGTGAGGCTCTATCATACCTGAAAGAAGAATATGGAACATGATTCACCTGGTACTGAATCGATGAAAAAAAAAACTAATGCAAGATTCCAGGGTTGATAGACTCCAGACATTCTGAGAGTCTCAAAGCCAGGCAATTTATATCAGAAGTGGATGTCCAACAAATAGGTCTGAAGAAGCATTGTCTGGGAAGGTGAACACAACAGAATTGAGGTTGTATTTGGGAATTCTAAACTTGGAAGTCCAGAGAAGCTGTTGGGTGACCAAGGGGCGTTCTGCAAATAGGAGATGGCACTGGAATGTACAGTTCAGAGTTACCCATGGATAATCTGTAGATGTTTAGATAGGCCTCCAATAGTCCAATGAAGACTACTATTGTGGACTCGCTACTTAGTGAATTCACCAGGAAACTGGTTCCAGGGATGGATGAGGAAAGCCAAGAATGGAAGCATAAGAAAGGTATTAGAAGTCCAAGTTCTGTAGATCTCATCATGCATACATGGTATGCATCTTGTTCATGGTAAACAGGACTAGGAATATAGAGTAAATGAAGCAGGGTCTAAAGAACCAATTAAAGAAGTTAAATGCTAAAGCTGTAAAATATAATAAATGCCTGGTGTTGTGTTGTAGTGTAGACAAGAAAGATTCAATGAAAGCATCTGGGCAAAGATGTTTATAGAAATCTGCATCCACTATTTGGCCATACAGTGTGCTGGTGGAATGGGTATCCTGGTTCTCCAGGAACTCAAAAGAGATAATGCAGGATCTGTGTGATCAAAACTATCCTGACATAGTGACCCTATGTTACCTGCAGGAGGCCTGTGGTTAGGAGATGACACTGTAGCGCAAGGTTCATTCTTACCCACAAATGATACCCATGTCTAATTTGCGCAATTTTGAATAGAGTCGACCAATTCTTATACTTGTGGTCCTATAACTGGGGTACTTCAGCTGGTACAGACTCACACTGTTTTGCTAAAACAGATTCACATGGTGTTTTGTTGAAGAAGACGTATGGGAGGACATGTATTCTTCAGAGGGACTATAAATACAACTCAACTGACAGTGACAGGGGCCTGGATAACTAGATTTACAACACACCATTGGTCTCACAGAATTTGGAAATCAGAGGTCTATACACAGTACCATTTACACATACTCAAGATTTGAATGCACACCTGCATTTGAGCTCTGAAAAGACTGATTGTGCAATGACACATTTATTAGAAATGATGACATAAAGGAGAAATCTGCACAAATTGACATTCATAATGCTTCCACATACGTACCCAATAACATGAAGCAATTTTTTTCATATTATAAAATAAAGTATGTTACTAGCATAACATACAATCCCACAGGACATGCAGTTACAGAAAGAGCCAATCATACCTTAAAAGACATGCTTACTAACCAAAAAGTGAGAATCAATACCCTCTGGGACATATGAAATAATGCTTTGTTAAGACCCAGTTTTCTTAATTCATTGAAAATGAACTAGAGCAACTGAGAGATATAGCATTAAAAAAACTGAGGAACTAAACCAACCTGTGTGCTATGAGGATGTGTATGTGTCAGGATTAGAATGGAAACCAGCAATAGTTTTCACATGTCATGGGATGTTTTTATGTTTATATATCTACAAGGAATGAAAATATATAATTACCCACAAAATGTATAAAGACTAGATCTGACAAGTGAAAACCTCTTACCAGCTGAGACAAGAATGTCTTCACACACACACACACACACACACACAAAAATAGCCCAGGTGATTCAAAGACTGTCTCAGTTACTGATTTCTCCAATGCATGCAAATTAACTTGTAATAAACTAGCCCTAATGAACAATCACATAGAAACTGGATAAACACCGAGACTGGCAATAAATGCTACAGCTAGTTTCTTTCAGACTAACCATTTTTTTTTTGGAGTGTTGGATGAAAAACAGGAATTCTTTGCCCCAATTCAGCAGGAAGCAATATATATAAGTGTGTGTGTGTGTGTGTGTGTGTGTGTGTGTGTGTGTGTGTGTATGTATGTATGTATATGACCGTCATCCAAATCCCTTAAGTTGGGGTGAGTGATTTGGGTCACTTGATGTATTATGGGTGTTATCATCTAGGGTGGTAGGTTGATTTGTTTAATTATTGTAAATTGATGGAAATTTAAGGTTGTTTTGCTCAATTATTGTATACTGATAAAAATTTAAGTTTGTTTTGTTTAATTATTGTATATTAATAGAAATTTAAAGTCATTTTTATAAATATTGTATATTTATAAAAATTTAAGGTTTTTGTTTAATTATTGGCTATTGATAGAATTTTAAATTTTGTTTACTATATATTAAGGGACATTTTAGGGTTTTAATTATTGTATATTGATAGAAATTTAATTTCACATTGTTTCAATAATTGCATAATAATAGCAATTTATTTTTAACTATTGTTTATTGATTAAAAATTAAGTTTGTTTTGTTTAATTATTGTATATTATACAAATTTAAAGTCATTTTGTATGAATTACAGTATATTAAAAGAAATTTAGTGTTTTTTAATTATTATATGTAGATAGGAATTTAGAATCTCTTTGCTTGAATTATTGTATATTAATATAAATTTAAGGTTTTAATTTAATTGTTGGATATTGACAAAATTTAAAATCACTTGAATAAATGCATATTACTAAAAATTTATGAGTTTTAAATGTTTTATATTAGTAGAAATTTAAATTCCTTTTGCTTGAATTATTGTATATAGAGAAATTTAGTGGTTTTGTTTTTTATTATTGTGTATTAATAGAAAATTAAATTCAATTTGAATTAGTATATGTTAAAAAAATTTAAAGTTTTTGTTTAATTTTTGTATATTAAAAGAAATTTAAGTGGGGAAGAGAGCGGACCACCTAGGAGTGCAGACATCCCAAGGCCACAGGAGAAACTGCCACCTCTGCACACCTTGGCCCACATCCCTGGTCCATGGGAAAAGTGCACAGTTTCTCTGGACACCGGGATATAGGAACAGCCGCCGATACCTGCAGTTCTGGTGTGTGCCCAGGACCAAACTGATCCAGCCAAACATCTCCCTGCACCCAAATCCCATGGGGGCGAGATCCGGAACCTCAGAAGTATGGATACTCCTGAGAAGTCAGAGGAGAATACTCTCTGCCCACAGTCAAGACACAAGAGGGAATCACATAGTGCCAACTGTGCCCACAGGGTGCAAGGACCTACATGAGCAATCAGGAGCAGGAGCCTTTGATTCCTGCCCACACCTAGAGCTGGAAGACAGTCTTCAAGAGTGCTGCCACACCTGAAATCAGAGCACCTGTTCTCAGGAAAGGCTGAAAGAAAACAGGAAAACAGGTCACAGGAGTGCTGACACAGAGGCCTACGGCAGGGTCAAGTCACTCTCAGAAACAGCAGGACAAGCAAACACCAGAGACAACTCAATGGCTAGAGGCAAGCGCAGGAACCTAATCAACAGAAACCAAGATTACTTGGCATCATCAGAGCCCAGTATCCCCACCAAAGAAAATACTGGATATCCAAACACACACCAGAAAAGCAAGATTTAGATTTAACATCACATTGTTTGATAATGATGGAGGACTTTAAGAAAGACTTAGAGAAATGCAGGAAAACACAAGTAAACAAGTAGAAGCCCTTAGAGAGGAAACACAAAAATCCCTGAAAAAATTACAGGAAAACACAACCAAACAGGTGAAGGAATTGAAAATGGAAAGAGAAGCAATAAAGAAAGCACAAAGGGAGACAACCCTGGATATAGAAAACCATAGGAAGAGACAAGGAGCCGTGGATACAAGTATCACCAACAAAATACAAGAGATAGAAGAGGGAATCTCAGCGGCAGGCGATACCATTGAAAACATCAACGCAACTGGCAAAGATAAAGTAAAACGCAAAAAGCTCCTAGCCCAAAACATACAGGAAATCCAGGACACATTGAGAAGATCAAAAATAAGGATAATAGGTATAGAAGAAAGTGAAGACTCCCAAACATAAAGGGCCAGTAAATATATTCAACAAAATTATAGAAGAAAAGTCCCCTAACCTAAAGAAAGAGATGCCCACAAACATACAAGAAGCCTACAGAAGTTAAAATAGATTGGATCAGAAGAGAAATTTCTCCTGTCACATACTAGTTAAAACACCAAATGCACAAAACAAAGAAAGAATATTAAAAGCAGTAAGAAAAATGTCAAGTAACATATAAAAGCAGACCTATAAGAATTATACCAGACTTCTCACCGGAGACTATGAAGGCCAGAAGATCCTGGACAGATGTCATACAGACCCTAAGAGAACACAAATGCCAGTCCAAGTTACTGTATCCAGCAAAACTTTCGATTAATATAGATGGAGAAACCAATATATTCCATGACAAAACCAAATTTACCCAATATATTTCTACAAATCCAGCCCTACAAAGGATAATAGGTGGAAAACTCCAAAACAAGGAAAGAAACTACACTGTACAGAAAGCAAGAATATAATTTCCTTGCAATGCAACCAAAGGAGAGACAAACAAACATAATTCTACCTCTAAAAGTGAAAATAACAGGAAGTGACAATCAGTATTCCTTAATATCTCTCAATATCAATGGGCTCAATTCCCAGATAAAAAGACATAGACTAACAGACTGGATATGTAAAGAGGACCCAGCATTTTGCTGCATGCAGGAAACACACCTCACAGACAAAGAAAGACATTACCTCAGAGTAAATGGCTGGCTGGAAAAAAATCTTTCTAAGCAAATGGTCCAAAGAAGCAAGCTGGAATAGGCATTCTAATACCTAATAAAATGGATTTTCAACCAAAAATCATCAAAAAAGATAAGGAAGGACACTTCATATTCATCAAAGGAAAAATCCACCAAGATGAACTATTAATCCTAAATATCTATGCTTCAAATACAAGGGCACCTACATACATAAAAGAAACCTTACTAAAACTCAAAGTACACATTGCACCTCACACAATAATAGTAGGAGATTTCAACACCCCACTCTCATCAATGGACAGATCATGGAAACAGAAATTAAACAGAAACATAGCCAGACTAAGAGAAGTCATGAACCAAATGGACTTAGCAGATATTTATGGAACATTCTATCCTAAAACAAAAGGATATAACTTCTTCTCACCACTTCATGGTACTTTCTCCAAAATTGACCATATAATCCATCATAAAACAGGCTTGAACAGATACAGAAAGATAGATATAATACCATGCGTCCTATCAGACTACCACGGGCTACAGCTGGTCTTCAATAACATTAAGGAAAGAATGCCCACATATACATGGAAGTTGAACAATGCTCTACTCAATATACCTCTCCTGGGCATATACCCAAAAGATGCTCCAACACATACAACCAAGACACCTGCTCTACTATGTTCCTAGCAGCCTTATTTATAACAGCCAGAAGTTGGAAATACTCCAGATGCCCTTCAACAGAGAAATGGATACAGAAAATATGGTATATCTACACAATGGAGTACTAATCAGCTGTCAAAACAATGGCTTCCTGAAATTCATAGGCAAATGGATGGAACTGAAAAATATCATCCTGAGTGAGGAAACCCAATCACAGAAAAATTCACATGGTATGCACTCATTGGTAAGTGTATATTAGCCCAAATGCTCGAATTACCCAAATGCACAGACCACATGGAACTCAAGAAGGATGACCAAAATGCGGATGCTTCACTCCTTCTTTAAAGGGAGAGCAAAATACCTATAGGAGGGGATAGGGAGACAGCGTTTGGAGCAGAGACCGAGGGATCGGCCATTCAGAGCCTGTCCCACATTCGGCCCATATATATACAGCCACCAAAACTAGATAAGATGGATGAAGCTAAGAAGGGCACGCTGACAGGAACCAGATATAGATCTCTCCTGAGAGATGCAGCCAGAACATGTCAAATACAGAGACGCATGCCAGCATCAAACCACTGGACCGAGAACACCTCCCCCGCCCGCCATGTTGGAGGAATTAGAGAAAGCTCTGAAGGAGTTGAAGGGGCTTGCTACCCTATAAAACAACAATGCCAACCAACCAGAGCTTCCAGGGACTAAACCACTGCCTAAAGACTATACATGGACTGACCGTGGGCTCAACTGCATATGTCGCAGTGAATAGCCTTGTTAGGGCACCAGTAGAAGGTGAAGCCCTTGGTTCTGCCAACGTTGGACACCCAGTTTAGGGGATTGTTGTGGGGAGGAGTAATGGGGGGAGGATAAGGAGGGGAACACCCTTATAGAAGGGGAGAGGGAGGGTTAGGGGGCTGATAGCCAGGAATCCAGTAAAGGGAATAACATTTGACATGTAAATAAGAAATACTCAATTTAATAAAAAAAAAAAATTAAAATATTTTTCAGTATGTCCACAAGATGGCAGCATAACCACAATCAACAGTAATGATCGGAAAAAAACAATTTCGATGATCTACATTCAGAGAGCATTCTCTCATTTGGCCATTGGGTGGCAGGACAAAATCAAATGTAGGTATATAGGTGCGTGTGTGCGTGTGCGTGTGCGTGTGCGTGTGTGTGTGTGTGTGTGTGTGTGTGTGTGTGTGTGTGTGTGTGTGGTGTGTGTGTGTGTGTGTGTGGTGTGTGGGGGGGTGTGGGGGGGGTGTGGGGGTGTGGGTGTGTGGTGTGTGTGTGTGTGTAATACATATATCCATTTACATTGTATATATATATTGTATATATGTATGTATTGGCATATGACAGAAATTGTTCATTAGATGATTTTGTTGTGAATGGATGACTGTATATGCTTATTGTAAAATTGGTACAAAGAATTAAACATATATTTGACATAACTCAGCTGTAGCCAAGATCAATATCCTGACCAATTCATCTTCATGTAAGCACCCATACACACAAATAGAACCTACGTCTTCCAAAGCAAAATGTATCCCCATGCCATTGTTTTCTAATGTTCTTTTCATATCAAATGTATCTTAAATCCCCCCCAGTTCTTTGTTATGGTGATTTTTAAAGGGCACAGGATGTTCCTTCAACCTGTGAATTTACTATAATGTGTTTTGTTGATTTACATAGTAATTTAGACTTTTTAACTGACTTTAAATTATAGATTTCGCAGTACAAACTATATAGATAAAGCAATCAATCACAAAATTACTCATCACCAAATTACTCGATATGCAAATTTAACAAATGCTAAATTTTTGCCTTCTTCATTTCTAACACACACACAAAATATGAGGGAGGGAATCATGTCCTCTACCTCCCTATGTAAAGGATGCACTTGAAGGGATGGGGAGATGGCTCATCTGTTAAGAGCACTGGCTACTCTTCCAAAGGTACTGGATTCAATTCTTAGAATACACATGGTGGCTCTCAGCTGTCTGCAATTCCAGTTCCAGGGCATATACATGCTACATATACATACACGAAGGCAAATCATATGTATATTAGTTTTTTTAAAGATACACTTAAACTGGTCTGCCTGCCTTTGCCTCCAGGGTTCTGGGATTACAGGTGTATGACACTAGGCTGGGTTTATATGACATTGAATATTATGTCCAGGGCTTTGTGCATGCCAGGCAAGTACTCTATATTCCTTAGTCTCTGTTACAGATATTTTTAATGACTAGTAGGTTTCAGGTACTACTGAATGGTCTTTATATCCCAT
This sequence comes from Rattus norvegicus, assembly GCF_021556685.1. Classification (NCBI taxonomy): domain Eukaryota; kingdom Metazoa; phylum Chordata; class Mammalia; order Rodentia; family Muridae; genus Rattus; species Rattus norvegicus. Next base: position 30,925,408 of record NC_141554.1, read on the forward strand.
TCTCCACAGTTAAAGAATGTTTTAGCCAGGTGTGGTAGCATACACCTTTAGATCCAGCACTCAGAAGGCAGAGGCATGTGTTTCTGTGTGAGTTTGAGGTACGTTTGGTCTAGTACCTTAGAGCTAGTACCAGGAGAGCCAGGCCTACAAAGAGAAAGTGTTTTTTTTTCCTGAAATTATTTTAATATTTTATCCTTGATTCCAGATTTTAAAAACAAAAATATGTTCTGTATACTTTAAAAATATAAATATTCTTGACACACTTCTCATGATTACAGATTTGCACATTTAGGTATAGTCTCAACTAATTTTAAGTGCACTATTAACACGTTTCCCTGATGACAAAACACATTATTTTCAATCATTGAGAATCAGGGCTCCCATACCAGGCATATCTGGATGAATGGCATCTTGGTTCACCCTGAAGAGGAAGCCCTGGCAAAGTAAATTTGCTCGAGTTTGGTAGGCTGACTGAAAACCAGGAGCCTCTTCGGACTTGGAATAGCACCACACTGCATTCCTGCCTGAGTCCTTCCTTATGCAAGGTAGCGTTGGGTAAGTGTCCAGTTCTTCTTACCACAGAGACCACCAATCTGGACCAAGAGTCGAGGATTTAAATCGGGGATTTAAGAACTTGAGGTTCACTATTTTATACTTAGCCAGCAATATTTTATCTTGTAACCCACCCCCCGCAACACCCACGCCAGCACTGTGCTGAAGATGAAACCCAGGCCCCTCACCAGTAAAGGTTCTAGGCAAAAAGCTACACCCCAGTGTGTGTGTGTGTGTGTGTGTGTGTGTGTGTGTGTGTGTGTGTGTGAGTCTTTTTTTACACTCCCGATATAAACCATGTAGCTATAAAAAGCACGTGGAACTGCGCAAACTACACAATTTAGGGAGAGTTTTATAAACTATGCCTGTAATCCCAGAAGACAGGAGCAGCAGATCCAGTCTGCCACACATGTGTCAAAACGCCAAACAATGCTAAAAAAGGATCAGAGAGGGAGGGGAAGTGGTCTGGTCTAGGCACAGAAGCATTTTTAAAAGTATGGGGAGAAGGAAGGATGGGTGGGAGAGAAGTTTGAAGGAAGAGGAGACTGGAACGAAAAGGAAGGGAGACAGGAGGGAGAGACAGAAGCCCGTGTCAGAACAATGGAGGCTGACGCAGATCTCGCTCTGTGTATTTACAGGGTGTTATCAATGTTCTTAAGGGATAGATGGTACCGGGCTTTGTATGTTTAAGTGGGCAATTATATCTTGTCAATTGGATCTAAAAAAAAAAAAACTATGGGGGCATTGGTCTCAGCCAGCTAAGGCCAGTTCCATACCAAAGCACTTCACAGCAGGCAAGGCTCCAAACCTCCGGTCCGGCAGGAGAAGTGGATTAGGTGAGAAATTTCTCTGAGTTTCCCTGTTACCACACCATTTGGGTCCTCTGAGCAAAGGGCGCCCAGAGGCTTTATCATCTGATAGGCTGATTCGATAAGAAACCAGTCTTGAGACTAAGAGATAGTGAACTCATAAAGATAGGGAACAGGTTCTTCCTCGGAGGCATCCTGGGGTCCTAAAGCTTTTTTCACCTCCAGGGAGTCCTTGGCGCATCTGGCAGGGTTAACAGACCAGGAAGCTTTTAGGCTCTGACTAGGAGACAGGCAATGGAATTCCAAGCAATGAGTTGGCTCCCTGCGGGGCTAGTGGGCCTGATACTCAGAGTCCTGATTGAGGAGGGTGCCTTTCCTGTGATGCAACTGGGACAGCTGCAGACACAAACACCTGGCCTTCCTTGTGTGGCCTGTGGAACCTGGGGTATCTAGGATCAGCCCCAGAGGTTTATCTGGCTTTTGCTATGAAGAACAAAGTACCTATAGTGGATCTCTGACCAGGGTTTTGGGGTCTTGGGTTAGCACAAGTTAATGATTCTAAGGTAAACTACCAAGTTAGTGGCAGGAGGGACAAGTCTCAGTCCCTTTTCTGTGTCTAAATTCTCAAGCTGAGCAGAAGCAGGCTTTGATGGAAGGACATAGCCAGTCCCAAAGTCATCTTATGAGACCATCTGTCAAACATTCTACTGCCAAAGAGGATGGTGGTAGTGGTTGAATGCAAGAAGGGAGAAGAGAGGAAGGTGGAACAGTACAGAGTTTCAGTTAGATCATATGAAATCAAACATCTAGTAGTGTGACAGTAGGTAACAGTACCCTACTGTGTATTGAAATTTAACTAAGATTATAGGCTCTCACTCCTCAAGGAAATGCAGTGAGCTGGTAAGTATTTGATTAGACTGTGTGAATTATTTCACATTTCTGTATAACAAGTCTTCAAATTGTGTACCATAGAGACAAAACTAATTTAGTTCATAAGGAGCTTAATAGTTGGTATGGTGGTACATACCAGTAATCCCAGCACATGGGAGGATAAAGTTAGGGGTTATTAGAAACCTAAGCCAGGGGGGCTGGGGATTTAGCTCAGTGGTAGAGCGCTTACCTAGGAAGCGCAAGGCCCTGGGTTCGGTCCCCAGCTCCGAAAAAAAGAACCAAAAAAAAAAAAAAAAAAAAAAGAAACCTAAGCCAGGGGTTGGGGATTTAGCTCAGTGGTAGAGCACTTGCCTAGCAAGCACAAGGCCCTGAGTTCGGTCCCCAGCTCCGGGGGGGGGGGGAAAAAAAGAAAAGAAATCTAAGCTAGCCTGAGTAATAGATAAAAAGCATGTCTCAATAAATAATAATAACAATAAGAGTAATAATAAATCTTAAATCTTCTCACATTTCTTTTATAATGGGTATTTATATAAGAAGTAAAGACCAGCCTATCATAGAAGGAAGACTAGAAAAATTCAATGTCTTAAAAGTACAAAGTCTTCTTAGGCAGATGCGTGGAACTAGAAAATATCATCCTGAGTAAGGTAACCCAATCACAGAAAAACACACATGGTATGCACTCACTGATAAGTGGATATTAGCCCCAAAGCTCGAATTACCCAAGATACAATCCACAGACCACATGAAGCTCAAGAAGAAGGAAGGTCAAAGTGTGCAAGCTTCAGTCCATCTTAGAACAAAAATACTCACAGGAGGAAATATGGAGACAAAATGTGGAGCAGAGACTGAAGGAATAGTCATTCAGAGCCTGCCCCACCTGGGGATCCAGCCCATATACAGACAACACACCCAGTCACTATTGCAGATGCCAAGAAGTGCATACTGACAGGAGCCTGATATAGCTGTCTCCTGAGAGGCTCTGCCAGAGTCTGACAAATACAGAGGCAGATGCTCACAGCCAACCATTAAACTTAGAACGAGGTCCCCAATGGAGGAGTTAGAGATAGAACTGAAGGAATTGAAGGGGTTTGCAACCCTATAAGAAGAACAACAACACTATTAACCAACCAGACCCCCCCTCCCCCCCGAGAGCTCCCAGGAACTAAACCACTGTCCCAATAGTATACAGGGATGGACCTATGGCTCCAGCTGCATATGTAGCAGAGGATGGCCTGGTTAGGCATCAATGGCAGGAGAGGGCCTTGGTCCTGTCAAGGTTCAATGCCCCAGTGTAGGCGAATGCCAGGGCAGGGAGGTGGGAGGGAGTGGGGGGGGTATCATTATAGAAGCAGGGGGAGGGGAGATGGGATAGTGGGTTTCTAGAGGGGAAACCAGGAACAAAGATAACATTTGAAATGCTAATTTTTAAAATATCTAATAAAAGAAAATAAAAAGGATAAATTAAAAAGAAAAAATGTACAGTCAAAATGCCTCTGAGGTGAATGTTCCAGATCACTGACTGTCTTCCTTGCAGACTGTCGTCCAGAGATTCAGATTCCACCTTGTTTTTCCTCAGTCTCTTAGGATTTTGCCCCTGTCTCTAAGTCAGTGCTTTGGAACTTCAGTGCCTAAAGATCATTGAGTAAAAAGAGATAAGATTTTAAATTGCTTTTATGCTCAATTGGCAATGTTTGTGGATAGCCACTTCCAACCAAAATGGGGCTACCAAATATACCCAGGTGCCCTAGACTTTAGTTACAACCATTGTCCCTGTCTCAAGAGCCCCGTAATGTTATTTCCTTTGGCAGCTACAAAGTTGTTCAGTGCTATTGTGCAAACCACGGGTGCTTTATCAATACTAATTTATTTTAGATGCCCTAGTTTCAGTCCATTTCTACTTACCTACTTGCTCATTGATGCTTCAGTAATGCAGTTTGAAAATCACACTAACTTAATATGCCATCTTTATATCAAAGGGATGGAGTACTATCTCTCCAACTTTTCATTTTTAAAATGTTTTCTGTCCTTTTTGTTTCCTCTTTTCCCATATTAACCTTAAGTTAGGTTATATACTATAACAATATTAAAGTTGAGCTTTTACAAGTGGATTTAGGGATTTGTTTGTTTTGTTTTGTTTGAGACAGGGTTTCTCTGTTTACTCCTGGCTGTCCTGGAACTCACTTTGTAGATCAGGCTGGCCTTGAACTCACAGAGAGATCTGCCTGCCTCTGCTTTCTAAGTGCTGGGATTAAAGGTATGTACCACCATGCTGTGGCATTGGAGATTTTTTATTCAAACTTTTCTACCTCTTATCTTCTACTAGTGCTTTGAGGATTTTTGCTTTTTGTATAAAATGAAGTTTATTTTGGGGCATGAGAAGGGGGGTTGGGAGGGAGTAGAGGCAGAGAAAAAGGGGACAGAGAGGGACAGAGAGAGGCTGGAGGGAGGGAAAGAAGGTAAGAGGTCAGCTGAGAACACGTGGAGAGGGAGGAGGAGGAGAGGGGGAGGAGAGGTGGGAGGAGGAAGAGAAAGGTTTGAAGTTTCTTTTTAAAAGTTATTTAGGGGCTGGAGAGATGGCTCAGCCATTAAAGGCTAGGCTCACAACCAAATATATAAAAGTTATTTAGTTTATTTTGAAGGGGTCATTTTTTTAAGTGATTTTTTTCTTAAAGCACTTACTTAAGTGCTTTAAGAAAAGACAGGCACATGGAGATTAGGGGACATGTAGAGGGACTTGGTTTTTTGTTTGTTTGTTTGCTTGCTTGCTTTGTTTTTTGTTTTTTTTCCGTCCAACACTTGTGTTCCAGGAACTGAATTCAACTTTTGTGGCAAGTACTTTTGTGCTCTGAGCTAGCTCACTGGCTCTTCCGCTCTCCACCGCCCCACCCCCACCCCAGAATGTATTGAATGTGTGCTGAAACTTCTCAGGTTTTGTTTTTTTATCTTTTTTTGTTTTGCTTTGTTTTCCCCCTTAGCTCGCATTTTCCCCACATTCATTCATGGAAACTTTCTTAAGTCAACTTCTCTGGCTCACAAATTTTCTCTTTAGCTATCTAACCCATTCATTGAGCTGCCCCAAACCCCAAAAGTTTGTTTTGTCCTTGGTGAATTTTTCTCTAGTGTCTTCTGATAGCAACTTATTTTGTTACAGATTCTGTATCTTCTTTTGTCTTTGTAAACTAAGCCATTGATTTGATGGTAGTTTTACTATCCCAACTTATTTCTTAAAATTTTTATATTTTCTTTACTTTTGTTAACGTAGTTTTTGAGACAGGATCTTGCTATGTAGCTCAGATTAGCCTCTTACTGGAAATACCCCTGCCTCTTCTTCCTTCCTAGTGCTGTGATTACCGATGACTGACTGACATTACAAATGGCTATGGCCCTACTTTTTCAGGCTTCTAATTCTCAAGAATATAGCGTCTGTTGCCTTTCACTACTGGCAGAAACCCTTTAAATTTTCTATTTTAGGGAGCGGATGTTTGTTGGATTATGGATGAGTACTAGGCAGCAGATAAACTTTGTTTCCACCAGACCCACCAGGTCTTCCCAACAATATCTCACCTTGGAATTTCCGGGCCCCAGGGTGAGTGCACATTTTATCCAATGGGCTTGAGATGTTCTTGTCCTCATAGCTTTGTTTCAGGATCCCTTCCTTGAAGTGAGTATTCACAGAAGCCTGCCTGCAAGGAGGAGACATCCATTTTGTCCTCCATTTTATGAAAAAGGTAGTCTTGCCTGGGTGCTAGCTTTTGGCAGAGTCTGTGTCTTACTTCTTTGCAGGTATTAAAACTTCAGCCCCTAACAAAGAGTGTCTCTGGTTGAAGAAAGTGTTCTTTCTAGTGGTCTGTGTACTTAATATTTTTATTATATTTTATAAAGCGTGTCTATGTGTTTGGAGAAATATGGGGAGCTTGGGATACATTACTTCCATCTGCCCAAGTTGGAATCTGTTTTCAATTTTTCAATACTATAAATAATTCTATGATGAATATCTACACCCATTAATCTTTATGCGCGTCTCTAGTTATTTTTTTGGATAAATGCCTAGAAATGGTCAAAATGTAAGACAAATTTTAAGGTGTTTTACATATATTTTTTCCATTGCCAGGCCTAAAGAATGTATCACTTCACATTCCTTAAGAATTCCTGTTTTCCTGTGCCCTTGCCAACATTTGGAAGTTTTAAAAAAAATATTCACCATTTGGTTAGCTTTTATTTAAATACAGTGCAAAAACAATATTTTAAAAACATTTTAAACTGTGTAGAAAAAGATCAAAAGAATAATAAGATTTTGTGGTATGTGGAAATTATACAATATTTAAATTTCAGCATGAACAGAGGCAATTTTACTAGAACACACCATATCTACTTGTTTATTTATGGCTTCTTTACAACTACAATGGCAGAGGGGACTTATTTCAACAGAGACCCATGCTATATGATGTAAAATATATACTATCTATTTCCAGAAGCAGGTTGATAATCCCTCTTTAACATAAATATCAGTCTTACCCAGCTTATGGTATGATCAATAGAATAATTACCATCATAGATGCAGAATGAACTACGGCTACACACAATAATGCAAAGGAATTTCAAAAGCATAAAGTTATAAATAAATAAATAAATAAATAAATAAATAAATAAATAAATAAATAAATAAATAAATAAATAAAAATGAAGCTAGATGTTCTTATCCTATGAGAACAGAATTGAGTATGGTGAAACATACCTGTAATCTCAGCACTGTGAAATTTGAAGAAAGAGGATGTGTAGAGTTTGACATCACAGAGTGAGACCTTTTCTCACCCCCCAGTCCCCACTAGGCATGAATGCTCTCTGCAGGCAGAAGTCAAGACACAGGCAATCACCGGAGGAATAGAGTAATTTGTGGACAGGGTTATGGATAATTCCTAAGGCATGTCCACTCGAGAAAAGAAGAAATAGACTCTACATCAATAAAAGGAATAAAAAGCATTTTATGACCTTCTTTAATCCACCTACTTTCTCTACATTGGCTGTGGAATCTCTAGGGTGAAAGGAGATCAGTGGACCATGGCAGATTCTCTTCACCTCCTTCTACAGCATGGGAGACTTCTGCTGAACCACTAATGTAGCTTGCTTATGTTCTCATCATAAACACACATAATCCAATAATTTTGGAGGCAGTTTTCTGAGGTAATTGAATTGTAAATTGTCAGCTTTTTAAGACAGATGGATAGGGGTTTGAAGAGATGACTCAGCTGCTAAGAGTACTGCCTGCTCTTCCAGAGGACACAGGTCTGGTTCCCAATATCTATAGGGTGACTCAAAACCATCAAGTCCCAGGAGATTTGAAGTTCTCAGGGCCTCATCATGTACCAGGCATGCACATGGTTCATATACATGCATGTAGAGAACACCCATGTCTATAAAATAATAGATTTTAAAAATGAAAACAAATAAATGCTACTATTTCCTCTGAACTGAAACTTGAGCCTGAAACTCAAACAACATATCACTGGAACAGCAATTATTGTTACCTGTACTTGTCTAGGTCCATACTTCTTAAACTGCAATGTGCATACGAATCACTTGAGGATCTTGCTGAAAAGTAGATTCTGATTTGGAAGAACTGGGATGTGAGTTGAGCCACCCTGTTTCTAATGTTGATGCTGATGGTGCCTCTTTGTAGACTACAGAGATAAGAGTCTCGCACTATTGTTAAGCACAATAGGCCCACAATTGTATCCAAACAACCAGTGTTCTCTAACTTCCAAAGTCCATACTGACTACAGGAAAGCATGATATAGACCTTCTATCAACACTTCTTAGGTAAATAGGTCATAGAGCTAATCTGGTTCTGTATTGGAAGCATAATCCTGTCAGTTAATAATGAAGACATTTCTTTACCTGAGAGTCAGCTTCCCACAGCACACACATATTTACACATGCACACACACATGAATACATACATTCTAGTTTGTAAGAGAAAATGTGACAAAGGAAGAAAACTAGATTCAGATTGTGTAAAAACAGAAACAAAAGTACCTTAGGAGAAATACAACTTGCTTCATAGTAGATCTTATCAGCTCTAAACAGGCTCTGGAGAACTGAGTAAAATCTTAGGTTGGGGTGGAATTATCTAGCAAACATAGATTTATAAATTGATTTTAGAAAATCACATTTATGTGGACATTCCATAGTCCTTCCAATGCATTGATTGTAGCCCAAAAGTGTTATGTGTTTCTGTGTACATTAAAAGATTTATTCAGTTTTACAAATTTAATAATTTATTTTAATTATAATTCAAATGTATATTTTTATGAGTTCAACCAAAAATTGAAATCCTTATCTCTCTATCTCTCTCTCTCTCCCCCCTCTCTCCCAACCCTTCTGTTCTCTTCCCTCACCATCTCCCCCTTCTTTTCCCCCTTCTCCCCATCTAGCTCTCCCTCTCCCTCCACCCTTTTCGCTACCTCTACCTCTCCTCCCCCCCCTTCCTCTCCTCTTTCAACATCTCTCCATATGTAGCCCAGGCTGGCCTCTAACTCAATAAGTGTCTAAGGATGACCTTGAACAGTTGCTAATCTTCCTGTCTCCCTCTCCAGAGTGCTAGTTTTACAGGCATGTTCAACCACATCTGTTTTATTAGGTGCTGAACTTTGAATGTAGGGTTTTATGCATCCCAGGAAGCATTTTATCAAGTGAACTACATTCTCAGGCCCTCAGTTACTTTCTTAAGCACTTTGGTTACCTCTGTTAACAAATACATTCTCAATTACCTAAATAACTCATTGAAATCTAATCAGATTTACACAGTGAATCTGAAGTTCTCTTAAAGTGTTTAAATACTCTAAGAAATTTTACTTTCATTCAAATCACTATTTTCATTCATTCACTCGTTCATTCATTATTGTTTTTAGAGATAGAATATCTTACTCTGTAGCTCAAACTGGCCTGGAATTCAGTGTGTAGTCCAAACTGGCTTAAAAAAATCACCATGATTCTCGTTCATCAGCCTCCAAAGGCTGGAAATACAAGTGTGAGTCACCATGTCTGGCTCTAATGTCTCTAGTCAAGATTATTCAGTTATTTGTGTCATTCTGATTTTCCAAACTCAAAAATTCTTTTAAATTTTATAAATACATTGAATAAATCATACAGTCTGTCCTCTGTTTCAACATGTATTCAATTAAACTACATTTAAAATGTCTCTGTTTTCTTTAAGGGACTAGCCACTGAGAATTTGACCATGCTCTAATGAGCATCCTCCGAGTTTATCATTCCTGGCTTCCAGACCTGATATCATATGGATTCAGGGGAAGATTATATATACAATTGTCCTCCACACCCTGAATATATGTCCTATACCTTTGATTTTGATTCTTTTAATGTATATGTCTGAAACCTTCTTGAAATTCAAAATGGTCTTTTTGGGTTTTGGTGGTGTGGTGGTGGTGGTTTTTTGTTTGTTTGTTTGTTTGTTTTGTATTTTTTTGACACATGGCAATTAAACTCTTAGTATCTGAGCCTGCCTACACACTCAAGATTTAGTCCTAACTCCAATTAGATTCATTTCAGTGCCCCTAATGGGATGCTTATTCCATTAATAATTGCAATGTCTATGACACAATAACTCATTACAGGTCACTCAAGGCCCCTGACCTTAAGTTTTAAATTATACACATTATTGATTCTTCCAGGCACATTCAGCATTTGCAGGGCCCCCAGCATTGATCACCTGATTGGATTCTGCATTCTTTTGGCTCTCAAGATACGTATTTTTCCCTCTAGCTGTAAAGACCTTTGCACTTAAAGGAATCCTATGATAGATAAGTGTCCCTTCTATCTGCCCCTAAAGACCTTTGGAATCCATGGAATCTTTCTGAAGCTTTGATCAGATTTGGGTTGGGGAGTGGGGGGAGCAGGATTGCTTCATAGGCTATCCTGTTTGTTTTCTTCCCTGGAGGAACAGTATGTCTGGTGTCTCTCTCTTTGTGAGGTTAGCAGAAAAATATATTATTCTGGATTTTTTAAGTAGTGTTTAGTTTTAGCCGTTTCATGTGTTCTTTTCTGAGCTATGGTGACTGGTTTTGAGGTAATTTTGACCAGAAGGTGTGATGTAAATGATTCATACTTTAAAGTATGTAAAAGTTCATAGTTTATTCACCTAGAAAATATATCATATTTCCTCTCCTTGCAGTTACATAGTACAGAATAACACCTGCTCTTTGCTTTCTGCTGCCACTTACCTAGGCCTTCTCGACCTTGATGTTGTTGACATCTGGACCTAGCTAAGGCTTTGCCTTCTAGAGTTGCTATGAGGGTTAAAAACTTCCAACCTGTGACTTCTATCCACAAGTTTTCTAAGAGTGCTGCCTCCCTGCTCCAAGTTTTGTGAAATTGCCTAGTGTACCTGATAGGCAAAGCCACTACTGTAGTTTAATTGAGGACAGTAAATACGAATAAACAAGCAAAAATATAAATTCAATAGGGGTTACCCAAAGGAAGTTTTTTGGCTGGTGAATGATTGTTAATAGACAAGTATGAGTGTCTTAGTCCATTTCTGCTACTATAATGACATATGATAGACTTGGAAACTTACAAAACACACATTTCTCACAGTTCCAGAAGTTGGAAGTCTAAGATCAGATGAAAAGGTCATGGTTTAGGCTATGGTAAGGGCACTTTCCTAGGTTGAAAACTTCCAACTTCTGATTATATCCTATCATGATAGAAAAATAACCAATTAGTTCTCTGGTCTCTTCTTATAAGGGCAGCTCTGATCATGAAGGTTTTACTCCCATGATTTAGTTACTCCAAACGTTCTCACCTTCCAGTAATACCACATTGAAGTTAAGTAATTCAGTGAGTGACTGTTAGGGAATATAAAATATTACATCTATGATAATAATTAAGCAAAAACGTTTCCAGGACTTCAAGTTCTGATTTAGCCCAAGAGTTGGCAGATATTTTCCATAAAGACTTGTCAGATAGTCACTATTTTTGGCTTTAGGGTCCATAAATTCTCTGTTACAACTTCTGAACTCTGCCACTGTATCCTGGAATCAAACTTAGACAATATATAAAAGAATTGGCATGGTCATATTCCAATAAAGCTTTATTTACAAAACATGCAACTTGGTCTATGGGCCATCTTGATCTAGAGGTTTAATGGAAGTCATCCAGTCAGAAGGAAATGGGATACTTTATGCTTTTGTCTTACAGACACAAAACCAATTTTTATATTTCTTATTGTATAGTCATTTAAATATACATATCATTCATTTCCCTTTCTCAGAAGTTGATAGATCCAGGATCTCATGTTTTTTGGTGGGGGGTAGGGAGTGACATACAACATGGGGACATGTTCTTCCATAGAAATATGTCATTTCTTGTTTTATTTCTTTGTGTAATATTAGCAGCATTGATGTTTAATTTAGGGTCTAGTCAATTTATGGAAGTTATAGCCCCTTTTTCTAATTCTGTCCAAAGGTTTCCATAAAAAACCACTTTCCGGGCTGGAGAGATGGCTCAGCGGTTAAGAGCACCCGACTGCTCTTCCAGAGGTCATGAGTTCAATTCCCAGCAACCACATGGTGGCTCACAACCATCTATAAAGAGATCTGGTGTATCTGAAGACAGCTACAGTGTCCTCATATAAAATAAATAAAAAATAAATATTTAAAAAAAAAAAACCACTTTCCTCTTCTACAAGTTGGATAGCCAGAAGTCCAGAGTAAATCTGACCTTTGAACAGCATGTGACAACGGCATATGGTTTGCCTCTGGTCTCCACAAACTATTGGCTGATACACCTTATGGAATGTTTTTGTGGAGTCATGCAAGCCATAGGTGGGGTTCCTGGCTTTGGAAGGATTTCTAGATATAATCATGGTGCGTTTCTGTTTCTTAGGATTTCCTGGTAGTCTCTGCTAAAGCAGCAGCAGGGACCTGGGGACAAATTTTTAGGTACATTCCTTTCCTAGGGCTATTGTAACAAGTGTCACACACTGGGCAATTTCAAATAGCAGGAATTTCTTTTCCAGTAGATCTGCAAGCTAGAATTTTTCAGTCAAGTTTTGAGAGAGGAAGCATGCACTCTAACAACACTTGAAAGAATAAGTTCCATGTCTTTCTCTAAGCTTTTGGGTGATTACCAGAAATTCTTGGTGTTTTTTGGCCAGTGCCTGGATCATTCCAATTTCTGCTTCCGTTTGTCGTTAATCCCTGGGTGTTTATTTCTTCTCCCCTTCCTATAAGGTTATCATAGTACAGTGAGGGCATACTCTACAGTATTATGCCCCCATCTTAACTGATTATACCTCAAAGATCTGATTTCCAAATAAACCCACACCCTCAGCAACCAGTAAATGGGACCTAATCACATCTTTTCATTAGCACATTTTAATTACATAATTAGTTTTTATTATGATATTTATGACATTTTCATACATGTATGTAATGTATTTTTTATCACATTTATATTACTCCTCCATTACCTGGTCTTTTCTCTTTCCCATACCCACTGTCAATATGTCTTTTCTTAAGGAGATGGATATATTCCAACTCTATGGAACCCAAGGAATCAAGACTCTGGGAGTGCTTTCTGCCAGTGGGGAGGTCAGTGGCTTAGTAGAGGAGATTTGAGAGGAAAGGGATTTTATTGTCAGTAATAGGGCTGGTTTCTTCAAAGATCCTCCTCTTTTACTCTCTTTTACTTACTCTTTTACTTCTTCTATCTCTTTGAATTTTGAAAGGACACAAAAATCAAATCTCAAAGGGCTGACTTTCTAGGCCATCCAGAATCCTGTGTTCTGAAACAGTGTTTGTTTGATTTTATTTTTGAGACAGTGTAGGTGCTATGTAGTCTGGGCAAGAATTGAACTTATAATCCTTGTGTCTTTCTCAATGCTAGGTACAAGTGTGGACTTGACCAGTCCTTATTGTAATATTCTACTATTTCTACCATGACATCTTTTAGATTTTCTGAACAAAGGGTTCAATGTGTTTTCATTTTACATTGTAAAATATAATCCACAAGTTAAATAGCAGATCCGAGTAGGGAGGGACATCAGAGCAGGGAGATAAACTTATGGCGGGGAGGAAAAAATTTCAAGGTTTCCTTATAGTCTCTCTCGTTGGCCAGCAACTGACTTTTTATCCATTTCTACTTCCTGCCTGGGAAGCCAGACTGAATTTCACAGCGACATAACGTAAAGCTGAGTCACAAACAGATCCAGGCTCTTAAACCTGCTCATCAAGCTGAGCAAGTGTGAAAGTGGCTTGTGATTACACTTTGCTTAATGACTGCTGTAGGGCCTGGCACCTCTTAAATGGTAAACAAACCCTTTATTGATTATGGGGTGAAGTGAGGAAAACACTACCCAGATGGCTCTTTGAGTCAATATTGTAGTATAAATGTTATCAAGAATTGCATGCATTTGTAAGCCTCTCAGCCTTTGCAGATCGAGATCATTGATCATCACTGTGGCTGTTGCTGTGAACACTGAAATGTATAGTAGTGTCTCTGGACTTCACCTACTACATACCTATAGTATCTCCGTCCCAGCTGTGACAAGTAAACCTGCCTTTAGACATCATACTGGGGGACCCAGTCACTTCTCCTTTGAGTGCTACTGCTAGATAATTATCATCTTAGACTATTGCTTCAAAACCCCCACAGGATCATGGGCCATTCCATTCATATCATAAAAGAAACTAATTTGTAATACTACTGTTATGAGTTGGAAAAACAAAAAGTTTGCTTCTTTCTGTGTGGGAGAAATTCCCCTTCTTGTATCTGCAAACAGAAACCTTGGAACTATGCTGTTTGGCTCAGAATGCAGAGGTCTGCAGTTTTTCTAGATACTCAGGGGACAAGTTCAGTAATCCTAAACAGAAAGGAATCCGTAGAGGAGGAAGTATCTTGTACAAGGCTGGCTCAGGGTAGCTTCATCTTTCTAAAATTATGGTTTGCTTGAAATAAATTTTAAATCAGCCTGCTAGCATTTTGCTAACCAGAACCCATGGGCTGAAAAGGAAAAAAAAGTAAAAATACACTATTGGAAGAGGCAAGCTGAAGAAGGATGAAGTTGGTTCCTTTTCCCCAACCACTACAATCCCCTATGTTTTGACACAAGGTCTCTCTCTGGAGCTCAGGTTGATCTCAAAGAGCTCAGTTTCCTTGCCTCACATTTCCGTGCACCAGCTTTACAGTTTTATACACTTAAACCCCAAGTTTTCTTGAATTTAGAGAGAAATCGGTCTAAGTTTCTTTCTTTCTTTTCAATATGTATTCTAGTAACCCAGGTATGTACCTACACTGTCTGATGAAATCTCACTTGAGCGGAACACTGCCCACCACCAAATCTAAACGAGGAATTCTCTGGTGACAAGTTAGAAATTTGCAAAAACATGTCTATCTTTATAGAAAGCCACAGAATAAGCAAAGAAGAACAACTTTATCCCATTTTCATTCAAATTTCTGAGCAAGTTGAGAGGGTTCCTCAGGAATCTGCTTTTCATCTTCTTTCTCACCCCAGAAATTAAGACAAAAGAATGAAAAAGAATAACTCCTAATCTTTTTCTCTGAGTAAGCTGGAGAGTTTGTACCATATAAATATATAAGAAGTACTCATGATTAATTATTCTAGCATTTTAAAAATGTTACACGTTAAACTATTTCTTCTGCAACCCTATTTCCCTTGTTCTGTTAGTTCAATGTGTAGAATTGTCTGACTTGATACTTCCTAGAACACTGCCTTGTTTATAAAAGGTAGACAAGACTTCTCTAATGCCACTGTCTTTCTGTTTTTTTTTATTTCAGATGTGATAACTGTGCCTCAAGTATTGCATGTGCATTGATCCAATTTGTACATTCCCTTTAAAAATACATTTTCCCCCTTTGGAGAAAGGAGTAGAAAGAGAACGCAGCATCGATGGACTAAAAGAAAACCCCCCAATTCTCCCCTTACTTGTTTGATTTATTCTGTAACGACCATTTTCAAGATAACATTTTCTACAAGCTATAAACCACTGCATTTCAGGACCATTGGAAAGGGAACTCCCAGAAGACTTTTGGGTAGGAGAACAAAAGAATTTGCATGTCCTTTACCCAGAGCCAGAATGGATTTTTCTGGACTGTTTTTCCATGTGAAATCTTGGTGGGAGGATGGATCCTTACAATGGTCATACTTTTGTGTTGGCATGACCATTGGTTGTAATGTGGAGAAAATAAAGAATGCATAATTGTGCATTCAGTTAAGTCTAAAGACTCCTTTACCCTACAGTATTGTGTATGCTTGTGTGCATGTGGTTTTTAGTTCAACATGGAAAGTACCACTTTACAGCGAAAAAGGCAGGCCTTATTTTCCCTATGCCTCCCTAGTTTTGTGGCAAAGCACACACACACACCCATCACTACCACTACCACCACCACCACCACCAAAAAAACCCAGCTCTTTTCCTTTCTAACTCCATTCTTAGGATTTTAGGAACAATCATCAGATGGCTAGCACCAAGGATGTCAAACAAAAAGACTAATCAGGTAATAGTAGGGTTTGGGGCATCCCAGTGCTGCTGCTTCCTCTATGACTCAGCCCCTTTTAAGGAGACAAACATAACAGTCCCACTTCACTTGCTTAAGGCAGTGTTCTATTGATGGTAGTAGATGGGTTTGTGAGTGAAACTTTTCCAGGAAGTTTCCAATTATTCCTCCATGTCACATCCTCCTCCTCCTTTCTCCTCTGATAATGTATAGATAAAAGTGAAGAATACCTATAGATACTGTTCTAAGAATGATGACTTACTAAATAGTGCATATTTACTAAATGCTTAGACAAGAGCAATGTCTCTGGAACTGTCAGGTTCCCTTGAAACAGTGACCAGGATATGTTCTCATGTGAGTGATAGGTTAAGGGCAGATTTACACAGCATATGGTAGGCAAAATAGGGCAAAAAAGGTCATGGCAAAGTTGTGATCTTAGAAAAGTCTACCCATATCCACTGGGCAGCTTGTGAGTACTGGAGTCGTTTCCATCAAGGTATGATAGCTGGGCTGATATTCTGCATAATCAGTTCTGGGAATGTGTGTAGCATAAAATCTCAGATTGTCTTGAGAGCTTGGCTACTGATATCATTAAAAAAGGAGTGACATGTGCAAAATGTTTATGGATGTATAATGACCAAATAGTAATTCAAAGTCAGAGCTGATGTGGTGACACATGCCTGTAATCTTAACACTTAGGAGACCTAAGCAAGAGGATCAGGAGTTGAAGGACAACCTCAGCTACATAGTGAGCTCTAGGCCAACTTGGGCTGCATGACACCCTGTCTCCAAACCACAGCCTCATGTGACTTCACGGCATCCTTGGTTCTCAATATATAGCATGCATATTTTGGGGATAAATATATATATATATATATATATATATATATATATATATAGACAGAGAGAGAGAGAGAGAGAGAGAGAGAGAGAGAGAGAGAGAGAGATTTTGAGACAGATTGTCTCTGTGTAATAGCCCTAGCCCTGACTGTCTTGGAACTTGTTTTGTTCTGTACACCAGGCTGGCTTTGAACTCACAGAGATTCACCTGCCTCTGCTTCCTGTGTGCTGGGATTAAAGGCATGCACCACCATCACTCAGCAGCACATGCATACTTTGTATTGCATATTCTGTCACACCATACAATACCAACAGACACTATCTGAAACATTTGACTTAAATTCAAGATTATTGAATGCTATGGCTTGCTATCTTTGTACTGTACACAATTTTTCCTACTATTGTAGAAATATCATAGTTTAATTATGGAAAACAAAGACAATGTTTTCTTACCATTATTCCTCAGCATGAAAGTATACAATTAGCATATCCTTCGTTGTATTGTTCTGAGTTTCAAAAATTGCTATATTTGTTTTGGTGAATTGATACCATAGAATTAACAGGAGAAGAAGACCTAGGGAGGGAGATAGTAGGATATAGGTGTTATAAAGAGGGAAAGGGGGAAATGGGGGAGAGATTTAACTGGGATATGGAAGAGGGTAATACAGAGGGAGATGAAGGAAAGAGAGGTAAAGAATACTAAAGATTTTTGAAAATGCCACAAGGAAACATGATTTTATTAGGTTACTTATAACATGTGTGCATATATATGTATAGTTTGGTATTATACTACATAGGACAATAATGTCTTCCCGGGAGCCATAAGCTATCTAATAAGTGCCTTACTATGCAAGTCAAGAAAAGTTTACACTCGAGTGGTTGGAGAAGGGGATCCAAAAGATTGCCCAGAACAATATAGGCTATTGTCATTGCCCTTTTTTGCCTCCCAGAACTTGAAGGTAAGGCCCTGTTTCTGAATACACTGTATGCTTGAAACACAAGACTTGGAGGAATCAAGCTATATCTGACCTCAAAGTCTCCTCACTGTGGAGTAGCTCTTATTGGAAGGAAATTTCCAAGGGAGAAAGTAATCCCTAGTCCTCTCTAGATATAGATGCAAGTCTTCAAACCACAACAAAGATCAGCCTGAAAAAATATCTTCAATGGTGAAATAGTGGCACTTATATCTGGGGGTAAACAACCAGCTATATAATTAGACTTAAGAACCACTGAATACCAGAGACTCATGCCTGGTATTATAAACTTAGTCAATTGTCCATGGGTGGAGAGGCAATATAACCTATTGGAGAAATTATGGCTATAATTTGCTTAAATCTATACATAAATGTACCTTTCCTCATCAAAGAAGCTGCTGCTGCTGCTTCCTCCTCCTCCTCCTCCTCCTCCTCCTCCTCCTCCTCCTCCTCTTCTTCTTCTTCTTCTTCTTCTTCTTCTTCTTCTTCTTCTTCGTCTTCTTCTTCTTCTTCTTCTTCTTCTTCTTCTTCTTCTTCTTCTTCTTCTTCTTCTTCTTCTTCTTCTTTTTCTTCTTAACAGACAGAGACTACTACAGAGATCCACAAGTGGTCAAATACAGGTCATATGTGATCATATCATGCCCAGCCCTAGTTGGTAAACCTACAACACAACCTCTATCTTTAAGGCCCAGAGAACACTGTGGGAGAGGAGGCAGAAAGACTGTAAAAAGTCAGAAGACCAGAACATCTGATGTGAGATAGTGTCTTCTAGATATGACAGGTATGCTGCACCTGTAAAATCTCAAGAATATGGTTGCCTAAACAAGGCCTGCAAAATAACAACAGTTGATATACCAATGGGGATGGGGGAAGATTTCACAAACTCTTAACCCTAGATGAATAGCCCCACAGTCAGTGGCTTCTAAGAGACAGTTAATCAATTTTTCCCATGGATAAGACCCAGGATAGGGGACTGGAGAGATGGCTTAGTGGTTAAGAGCACTGACTGCTCTTCCAGAGGTCCTGAGTTCAATTCCCAGCAACCACATGGTGGCTCAGAGCCATCTGTAATGGGACTAGATGCCCTCTTCTGGTGTGTCTGAAGACAGTGACCGTGTACTCATATACATAAAATAAATAAATCTTTAAAAAAAAGAAAGACCCAGGATAGGTTATCTAATCCCAATTTGTCAGTCCTAAATGCTTGCACATACAAGGAACACTACATGGACTAAGTAATGTGTGTGTGTGTCTGTGTGTGTGTGTGTGTGTAATAAAATAATTAGGGAAAAAGAGGACAGGAATCTGTGACAGAAGAGTTAAAGAAGGAAGGATGTGGAAATGATACAAAACAATGTACTTATTTCAATTTCTAAAATGGCCATAAATATACTTCTGCAGCAATTGTCTAACATTCACAATTATAAAATCAAAATACTGATCAATTCTTTAAAAAATATTGAAGATCTATGAATTACAGAATCAAATATTCAGCCAAGGCTTAATTATTTATGTAAATAAACAAAGGGCATCTACCTCATTAGTGTGCAAATTTGCTTTCATCTTTATTAAGTTTGTAAAATTGTATGTTTATCAAAGTATTATTTTATGACTTATTTTCCTCAAATGTTTGATTTGTTTACCTATTACCCAAGGTTATGTAAAAAATTTTCATGACAAGAGGGGTCACAAGTAGAAAAAGTTTAAGGAGTGCTACTCTGGAGGAGGAACTTGCCTCATCAAGGCATTGTGCATAGCACCTGTAGCATGTGCTACAGTATCAACAAGGATTTGGTGACAGCAGTTCATAGAACAAATGGCAAAGACTCAAAACTCAGGGATTAAAAAGACTGTGCCTCAATTTCCCCATCTAGTATATCTTCACTTTCAGTCCTACAATCCCCACTTGAGACTTCAAGTTGAGGCTGGCATCCAGGCTTCATTAGTAGACAAATCACCGCTCTAATTTTCTATTTCTTTGACCCCCAGGAGACAAGGATGTAGCGCAGACCCTAGGTTGTACTATGTAGGATCTCCCCCATTCTCCAGGGCAGTGTCTGACCATGTGTCTGGTCAGTAGAGCAAACAGAGTCTCTCACCACAGTAAAGGCCAATCAGTACTGGCTTCTTTGATTTCCTGATTGGATGTAGTCTAATCCCTCACCTTACTCTTTATCTGGTTCTTTCTTGCTCCATCTGGCCTCTGCCTTTTCTCCTTTTCTACTGGCTGTTTTCATTCCCATATATACACATTTGTAATCCAATTTGTATGACTTTGAAATGACAATGTGCCTGGGAGGGTGGGGATGAAATTTGCCAAAACAGCCAGATATGGTGATCAACTGATTTTAGGATCTACAGAAAGGGAGAGGAAAAATGGCAATGGCAGTCTAGTGGTCATGAATGGTAGCAACCTGAAGCAAAAATGTCAGTAGGGACACACAACATATAGGGACATTCTGTAACACATGCGTCATCACAAACTAGATGCCTCCATGTCTGCAAAGGATCCCTCCCCACAACTTAAATCTTTGGCTCTCAGGTATTTTACATAAAGTTTAGTAATATTTGCCTAGAACCTACATGCTCCTCATTTTTACGATATTTACAATGTAAAATACTGTGTAAATGGTTGTTTTTTTTAACTGTTTAGGGAATAATAGCAAAAAAAAAAGAATTCTGTATATGCTCAGTACAAATATAACCACAGTAAGCCTGACTACACACTGCACAAAAGGACATTTTCCCCTCTCCTTGGCTAGTCAAATCCACAATTTGGGGACCTCGGGTATGGATGGAAGCCTGAATTTGTTTTTACAGTCCTCCACTCCTTTCCTTGGACACCTAATAATCATTCATGGACCACTAAAATGATGGAGCTAGCGAATCCCCTACACTATTGTCTTGTAGAGACTAATAAATACTTGAGGAGCAAAGAAATTTCTGTGTTTTAGAGGTAGATAGGAAAGACCTTTCTTGTACACCTTTGTTGGCAGTCTCTGAATCTTCACATTCTTTTTAGATACAATTCTCCCTGTTGTACAATAGTCCAATTTTTACGAGAAAATTGGAAGGTTATTAAAAAAAAACACTCAAGGAATGAAAACTACTGTGAACATTTTTGAGTTGCAGGGCGCGGAGAGCATGTTTCCCCCAAGCGACTTCCCGTGCGCAGTGAACTTCAACAGCTGGTTAAGACTTAAGTCATAATACTTTTACGTTATTGTGCTTAAAAATATGGCGGGCTGGGGATTTAGCTCAGTAGGGCTGGGGATTTAGCTCCGTGGTAGAGCGCTTACCTAGGAAGCGCAAGGCCCTGGGTTCGGTCCCCAGCTCCGAAAAAAAAGAACCAAAAAAAAAAATATGGCATGTTCTTGCGTTTTATGCTCTACTAGACTAGTCTATAGCTGGGTAATTTAGGGCAATACCCAGATTTCACTCTGGGGTCTCTGTTTCTCCGTTGTGAGACGTGAGCAGAACAGAAATTACCAGTTAGGTTTGAATGTGACCTGGCTTCCTGGCCAGAACTAGCTTTCTAGGTTCTCCGCTCAAACTGTGGGGTCATAGACACTGAGTAAAGAGCACAGAGAGGGGTTCTGGAGTCCAATGTAAAGAATCTATGTAGATCTCCTGAAGACCTCCTAGCTAGGTTGTGAGTTTGCTACCAGCCTAGATATCCTCTCGTAGTAGTGTCCCCTGTTTCAATCCAGGAGACGGTGGGTGTTCCTCCGCCGGCTCCTGTGGCTTCGCCTACTTTACAGTGGCTAGAGCTTTGAGTAGTCAACAGACCAAAGGCTCAGCCTCCACCCCCAGGTGCGCAGAGGGGAGGACCCCAGGCGTCTAGGGTCTGAGGGCGGGTGAAGAGCGGTGACTGCCCTCTCCAGGAGTCAGTTCTGAGCAGGCTGCGTCCGGGTGCAGCACCGTCCTCCAGGCTCTCCTTTCTCTCAGAGGTGGCCCGGGGGCGGACTGACGTGGCGGCGCCCGTCCAGGCCGCGGTGCGGATTCTCGAAGCTGGGGGAGGTGGTGTGAAGAGGGAGGGTAAGAAGGAGGGGCGAGAGGAGCCGAAGGAGGCAGGCAGAGGAGGAGCCGCCAGAGAGGACGTAGGGCGGGCAGAGTTGCTGAGCAGAGGTGGAGCTCGAGAGGGAAATGGAGGAGGAGCTGCGAGGGAAATGGAGAGAGGGGAGAGGCGGAGTAAGGGGCGGGGGAGGAGGAGGAAGCCTAGACCCAGAGCAGAGGTGGAGCCTAGGAGGAAGATGGAATGAGGAGCAGCAAGAAGAGGCGTGGCGAGCCTGGAGGGGGCGGGGCCTTGGAACACCCCGCCCTCCCGACCGGGCTGTGTGGAGCGAAGATGGCCGGACCGGCCTCTGGAGCGGAGGAGCGGCCGATAGAGGTGGCTGTAGCTCCGACTTGGGGACTGTGACTTTGCGCGTGGCACCTTCCTGGGCCATCCCAGCGCAGCGGACAGCGCAGCTAGCGGCTCACGAAGCCTGTCGGGCGCCGGTGCGCGGGCGCCCAGCAGAGGATGCGCCGGGTGCGGCGGGCGGCTCCCCGCAGCCGCCCCCGCGCCCCGGGCGCCCGGCCTTAGTGCTGGCGGAGGAGGCGGCGCGCGCGGGGCGGCCGGGCGGCGGCGGGGCCCGAGCCGTCATGCCTTGGTTGAGCGGCGGCCGGCGGCGACGGCGGGGTCAGTCGCGAGAGGCCCAGCTGGAGCCACCGCCTCCTGCTCAGCCCCAGCGGGAACCGCCAGCGCCCCCCGTCGCCGTTCCCGCACCCTCGGTGCCCTCGGTTCTGCCTCAGCCGCGGGCCCGTGAGAGCGCCGAGCTGCCGCTGCCTGCAGGCTGGGAGGAGGCGCGCGACTATGACGGCCGGGTCTTCTACATCGACCACAACACTCGCCAGACGTCGTGGATTGATCCCCGTGACCGGTAAGTGGGCCATCGGGGGCCGCGTAATTGAGCGAAAGTGCCACCACGGAGGATGTGCTGGAGATACGTCCAGCCCCAGCGTGGAATAGCCAGGAGTGCTCTAGGTGTCCCTATCCCTGGGCCCCCGGATCTGGATAGGTGTTGAGATGGGATCAGGACGCTTCTATTCTCAGGATTGGAGCTTTTCTGTAGTCCCTAAGTCCTGTTTGTGGTTGTAACGATTCCAACCTTTGGGCCCAGGGAGAGGATGGCGTACAGGAGGCCCTTAGGTCTGGGAGAAGTTCCTGTATCCCTGGTGTTGAGATGAGGATTTGTACTTCTCCACCGCACATCCCTTACACCCAGTACTTTGGCTGAGGACGGAAGGCGACCGCTTTAGAGTCTTCAGAAGGATAAACTCCTCTCTTCTCCTGGCCCCTTCTCGCGGGGTGGACACTCAATTGATTCCCTCAAGTCACCCGCTGTCCAGGGCCTGGGAGCTGGGCCCCTGGAATTTCCTTTCTGGAGTCTGACGGATGGCCCTCTTTTCCTTTTTCTGTGGTGTCCTCGCCCATCAATACCCCGGGCCTTCAGCGGCCCACCACCCCAGCTTTGGCGGGACAGGGATTCCCAGCCCCTGGCAGATGTGAGATGCGCTGTCACCTTGGATCACCAATGTGTGCGCCAGTTTTGAGAATGAGAGAATGAGTTCCCTGCCTGGAGGGTTTAGCCTGGTTTTCATCCAAAACCTGGTGCCAGACGGGCATTAAAAGTATTCCGAACCCTTCTGGAGTTAGGAGAGACTGTTCATAAACTTTTTTTGGTGCTCTAGTGCCTTTAAAATCAAGTGAGTTAAAATTCTGTTTGAAATAGCCTTGTGTATTGTGGTCAGAATGGGATATGATTAGTCCCATATGCTTTTGGAATAAGTGAAAAACAAGAGTTGAATTTAAGTTTCCTTTTTGTACATGGTATGCACAGGGCACGAAGTTGTTCAGTTCGTGTAAATAAATCTGATCAAGTAAAAACAGATTCTTCTAAATGCACTACCAGATTTCATTTAATTAGTGTCATGTAATAGATTCTCCTGCTTCCATTGAGTCAACTACGAGAACGCGCGCGCGTACGAGCGTGCGTGCGTGTGTGTGTGTGTGTGTGTGTGTGTGTGTGTGTGTGTGTGTGTGTATGTAAATGGGAATTCTGTTGAAACCCAGTGTTTCCACTGGTTATCTGATATCTTGTCCTCTGTGGAGCAAGTTCTCTCCACCCTGTCCTGAATGCCAAAAAGGAAATACTGTAGGCTTCCTAGTGATTTCAAGACTTGAAAAGGCCCGTGTGGTGACATTGTGCCTGCTTCCTCCCACCTACACAGGAAAGGCAGCTTGCATGGCACTGTTTGAAAATAAACTTTTGAGGAGGGAAACTGCTAACTTTTTTGAAGATTTCTATGGGTTTAGGTAGGGTAACACAAATCTAAACAATCATGGTTCCTGAACATTTTCTCTAACCTTTGCAGACCTTGGAATACAGACAGAAACCTACATAAATCCAATCTCAGCTTTATGGATTCAAAAATTCTTATTTTGAAAATCAGGTGACCAGTTGTAATCAAGTGCGAGAGCCTCATCTGTTTGACGAAACCTTGGATGTTGCTGAAATTGGTGGAACAGCTCAAAATATGATGTTCTTATGTTGTTGTATGTCTATAAAAGTCTTAAACAAATAGAAATATGAACAAATTAAAATAGTGTTTAAAGCAGGGCATGGCAGCATATGTCTGTAATCCCTTGGGAGGCTCAGACAAGAGGATCAAGAGTTCGAGGGAAGTGCTGTGCTTCATTGCATGACTTGGTCTAGATAAAAAAAAAGGTGTTTTGCTTAGGAAAGGGGAAGACCTACTTCATACAGCTAATATAACAGTTGTGGTTTTCCTGCAAATGAGATTTATAATAAAATACATAAATGTAAAATTTTATTTTAATGGTATAGCCAGCAATATAGGTGCATGTGTCCCACAGGAATCATCTTTTAGGATCTTCATTCACATCTGTAGATTTTGCTTTCCACAAATCTGTTTTGTTCCTGAACATTTTTTACTTATTTCAGATATAACTTAGATTGCAGGTTTTTAAAAGTACTCTTTCTAAGTGCTAAGTGTTGATTGAATGAACAAAAGTGGATATTTTATGCTTTTTTTTTTAAAGAAAAACGTGTGTACTTTCCTTAGACATTGTTTTTATAGTGAGTGAAAATTCAGCTGGGGACAGCTTGAACTTCAGCTCCCATAATACCTTGCACGAAATATGTATGGAATGTTCAGCAAGCCACAAACATTTCAGTGGAGCTTGCTGAAGGGTGTGCTAGTCATTCTTCCTCTTTGAAAACACAAGGTTGCCAATTTTTATAGGTGACTAGGAATTTTCTAAGGTTGTAATTAACTTTTATTATACGAACAAAACTGCATATCAGAGCACTATGTTTTCTCCATGTATATCTGACAGGTTTTGAAGCTTGTTTCATTCAGAGGACTGGAAAATGGTGTTCAAGAGACATTTATCATATAGCTTCCAAACAGGCAAAAAAATAAAATAAAAGTATGGAGGAATAAATGAATATGCTAGGTTAGATGAAAATTGTTGACTTTGGACATTATTTCATATGTAATTATTAAAATCCTTAATAGCATGAAGTATACTGCTGTAAAAAAATTACTGACTGCCAGAGGATATAAACAAAATCTCCTCTAGAATGTAAAAATAATTCTCTTCAGTGTTATTTTAATAACATTAGATATTTCCAGTTCAGCTTATTGGTGAATTATTAGACCTCTAAGTATTAAAATAGTAATGAAGAGCATGTGAGTGTAAGGCACCAATTTTACAGATATGGCTACACCTGTCCATGAAAAAAAGTCTATATTTTATTGACAGAACTTTTTAGTTCAACTATGAACTACTCTTTGGTTTAAATTTATTAATTTATGGGTAGATAACTGTTGATATGATTTCCATAGTGAGCTTAATGTATCCATAAATGTTGTTGGGAAATAATTTTGCCATTTCTATGGCATGAAGTTAATTTGAATGAGTCATGTGGAATTTATATTTTACATATATTATCTTAGTGTACAATGACCACCTGATAGAAAGTTATTTCTTATAGAAAATGATTACAAATCTTTTAAAACTTTTTTCTGCATCTCTCTGTCTTTCTGTCTGTCTATCTGTCTATCTATCTACATTCAGTTTATATCCCAATCGAAACTGCCCTGATTACAAATCTTATACTTGGAAAATATAGGGCGAAATTTTTTTGCTTGTTTTTAAAAAATAGTTTAGTGCCTTTAACAATTGTATGTATGTGTGTGCTTCCTGCATTGTTCTCTTGAATAACGTTGTTCACAGATCCACGTGTTGAAACTGGACATTTTGTTTCTTGTAGCCTAGTGCCATTATACAGTACTGAGAATGAAGAACAAACAGTGGGCAAAATCACATTTGAGAGCCACAAGATAGTCGTTAAAGGTGCCTGATGCCAAGCCTGATGACCTCAGCAACTTTCCCAGGACTTGTGTGGTAGAAGGAGAGAACTGGCTCCCAAAAGTTGTCCTCTGACCTCTACATGCATACTCTGGCACATTCCTCTCTCCAAATTAAAAATAAATCGCTGTGAAATCATATTTGAGATCAGAGCTGAGTGTAAATTATGGACTGCTATGATTATGTCATGGCATCAGAGTTGAGGGCCATTGGTTCACTAGATGAGATTTGACCTGGTACCACATGTAAAAATTCTATGGTATATTAAAAGTTCTCTGAGCAGGCTTTTTCTCTTTTTCTTCTTCCTCCTCCTCCTCCTTATCCTTCTTTTTTTCTTTGTACAGGAAAAGAACACACAAATTTATTATGTGCCCAAGACACAGAAGTATTTGACTCTAAGCTTTTGCCTTAAGGAGAAAACATTTCTTGGCTCTGGTATTTGCAAAGTTGGAGCCTTCTATAACAGAGCCAGATAACACTGCTACCTTCTTGGAACCACTATTCAGTATTAATTAATAGGAGCTTGACTATATTTACCTCACGGAGTCTATTTCTGGGTTATGTGAACTGTCTAAGTTGAGCTTTCCGATAAACAACTTAATGATTTTTCCATTTTTCATTCTTTAAGATTATAGATAGCGTTTGTATGAACACGGGGGAGTTTTTGGCTTTAAAAGCCATCAGGGGTCAGGTCCTGGAAAGAATCCTCCTTTTGTATCCATTTCGATGTTAACTACCACTTTTTAGTCTCATATCTTTTCTTTTTCTTCCCTTCTCTTTTTTATTTCTCTAAGAAAAGTAAATGGAAAAGTCATTGATTTCCAAAAATAGCTCTCGGATGTTTAGAAATCTCCAAGTTTCCTTCTCTTTCCTTTCACTCTGATTTGGGAAGTGGAAATAATATGTATCACAATCTCTGGCAGGTTCACTTCAGGAAATTGTGGGTCAAGTGACATGACAGGGTCACCTGGTAAGCCTGAGGTAGGACTTTTGGCTTCTTGCCCAGGGCCTTCTGCTGATGTTTGCCTTTCCAATAAATTCAATAAAATTAATATGATGGACTAAAAGTAAAGTTAAATCCTATGAAGCTCAATTGTCTGCGTCTAAATCTAATAAAACAAAGAAATATTTATGAAGTCTTGACCTTATGCTGGGACTATATATGGAAATCTGTTTTTGTTGTTGACGTTTTCTTAAAATAGGAAATATAGACTTTTTTTTAAAAAAAAGAAAAGGCAATAAAGGTCATGGGGAATGCCATGATTAATTCATTTCCTTAGGTGAAAATAACTTCTAAGGAAAGGAAGAAAAGTTCTCTTTTTGTTTAACATGCACTATTTATTTATAGTATATATTTTCTTCAGAATTTCACACATGTATATAATGTGTTTTGATCTGCTCTGTCCCTGTTCCTTCCCTTCTAATTCCTCCTCTATCCTCATCACTTTTCCCTTTTAATTTCATATGTTCTCTTTTTAAAAACTTACTGAGTCCACTTAGTGTTGCCTCTATGCGCATGGGTATGGGATTACTATATACTGAAGCTTGGGTAGTCTTTCAGAGATTTTTATCCATGATAAAAACCTCTCAATTGCCAACAGGGGTGGGACATCATGAGGTCCTACTTTTTCCATGCCACAATTTTTGGCCTACTTGTTCATGTTCAGGGCTTAAGCATGCAGTCACAGCTGCTTCAAGTTCAGGTTTGCAATGGCCCTTTGGCCCTGTCATGTCTAGAAGTCTCTTATTCTCTGTACCTTAACCATTTGTGAGTTTCTGTATTAATCGATATCTGCTACAAAAGCCACTGTCTCTGATGAGGGATGAGAGATCTCTTGATCTATAGGTATTTGGATAAGAGCTTAGGGGACAGTTTAATGCTATGTCAATTTAGTATTAGGTTCCCCCCCTAGGGGCTGTGATCTAGTAAGTCACAGTATTTTTGGCTCAGTTAACACTACTAGAAATTAATTCTATCTTATAGAATGAGCTTTAAATCCGGCCAGAAGGTGGTTGGCTACTCCCATAGCATATGAATGGGAATACCTCGCAGGGTTTACAGTTGAAGCCAGGAAACTAGTTAAGGGGTCATAGGAGGTATTTTAAGGTAAGGGAATTGAACACAGATGGAATGAAGGGAGAAAGGAAAATATGGAAGAAAAATGATTAAATGGTGTAGAGGATGGTAGAGCAGGTTAAAGGAGGGCATATGGGGAGGGATAACTTAACACTGAAGACCTTTGAAAACCTACTATTGTAGAAACTTCTTGAAACATTTACACACACACACACACACACACACACACACACACACACACAAGAGTTTAAATGGAGTTACCTTAGTAGTTGGGGCCTCTTCAGATACCATAAACTAGTAAACAAAAAATATAGTGCCAGGTATGCAGGTATGGGTCATCTTTTTTATCTTTTTGAGTTGTTGGCCAGTGGATTTCCAGTCACGCCCCACCCAAAAGTCTGATACTGATGGCACTGCTCTTGGTTATGGTATGACCTTATTAATGATATATTTGGGTCATAGGACATGGAGAGACCAAACTGGTACTGACTTCTATTTCCACTACCAGAGAGAGAAAAGTATTCATCAGTTTCTCTGCTAGGAGAGCTCTCCTGAATATGGAATGGGTTTTATCCTTGTTCATCAATGTCTTGGGGCAAGATATTCAAGTGCTTATAGAACCGAGTAAGATA
This sequence comes from Rattus norvegicus, assembly GCF_021556685.1. NCBI lineage: Eukaryota > Metazoa > Chordata > Mammalia > Rodentia > Muridae > Rattus > Rattus norvegicus. The sequence continues at coordinate 30,954,156 of NC_141554.1, forward strand.
AAGAAGTGCATGAAAAAAATGCTAGAGACAAGGAAATGCTGACCATGTACCAAACAAGTGAGAGACTGAATTGATATGACTGGCTCCGTGGTTGTATGTAAAGGGCTGAAGATTTGGGCCAGACCATTCCTAGCTGAGATTGCCACAGTCTTGGGGCCGGAAAAGCTAGGAACATCTTGTTCAAACTCCTCACACTTGAGAGCCCAGCCAAGTGGTGTGTTCTATCCATAGTTAGAAGGACATGGGCTCTTCTGACCCTTGACCCATTGCTTTTTCTAGCATGCAACTTATCCACTCAGTCCACGCCCATTTTAAGTATTCTACCTCTGTTCATTCAGTTGCTCATCTGTTCCATGGGGCATGTTGCACAGCTTCTTTCTCTTTGGCATTTTTCCCCAAGTTTCAGGACTCTAATTGCTGCACTCATGTCTTTATTTTTTCTCAGTAAGACCTCATGATGCAGTAAGGTTTCTCTCCATTGGATTCCATGCCTTTTTTTCGCACTGCTGGAGACATCTCAGGGGCTTGTTAGCGTCAAGCAAACACCTATAATTGCGTCAAACCCTACCCCCTGGGTCTGTGAATATGGTAGACATATGCTAAATATGTATCATGTGCCAAACATTTGCGTATATGCTTTCATCAGAAGCCCATCATAGTTGGAGGTGTATATGAACATGTGATTAAACTGAGGCCAGTGGGAGGCACAGTCAATGAAGAATAGGATACTTGACCCTCCCCTGAATTGGCTAAATTTTATGCCCTTTGTACTGTGCTGGGCTCACTGGTTATTTTATCTTGCTTTCATTGTTGCTTGATGTTGATTCCCCTCAGAGGTATCATGATCCCTTAAAGACAGATATATTAATGTCTTATTCTCTGTTAATAAGTTACCTTTCATAGCAAGATAAATTTCCCAGATACAATTCTGTTAAGGATCCTGTGATAGGGAGATGATCCTGCCTTATCTGGGTGGGCCCAGCATCACTATGGAGATTACTAGAGGGAGCAGAAAGATGAGGATAAGAGAGATGTGAAGATACGACAGTGAAAGCACATGGCCACGAACTAAGAAATACAGACAGCCTTTAGAAACTGGAAAAGGCAAATATAGGATACTTTCCTGGAGCCTGCAGAAAGGACTTCAGCCCTATACATACCTAGACTTCTAGCACAGCAAAACAGATGCTATGAGATATAATTCACTTGTTTTAGTTGAAGCCCCTTGGTTTTTGGTCGTTTGTCACAGCATCAATAAATATAACTACTGTATTCCCATGCTTTGTGTCTTGTGGAGAATAGAAGTATGCAGTCAGCTTGCTGTTTTGGAAAACAGCCTCTCATTTGTCATATGCCAGTGAAGAAGCAGGTGCTATGCATTTTCCACCAGTTCTGCTCCAGGATCCACCTTTTGTGTAGCTTGTGGTAGCTTGAGTGTGGAGTCTTATGTTGTCCACTGTGCTAGACTGTTCAAATAGGAGTGGTGGGCAGGTTGGCTATCTGACAGTATTGGAAGATTAGAGACTATTAGAGGCTTTTTCCGGTGATGATGGTCCTGCACTAGAGAGATCTGGAATCCTAGGTCATGAAAAGGCAAGGCTCCTATTGGAGAATATGGGAGGAAAACAGTAAGTGCAAAGGGTTTTGATAATGCCCTAAGTTATTTCAGTGACATGATCAGGGATTTCAGACTTCTTGCTGCAGTTTTCTGAGGAGCTGGGGTACTCTGGACTAACATGAAGGACTTCTTTTAGTCATTCTTGGAAGCCTTCATTCTTACCACTTTGTGTATTCAATAATATAGTTATAAGGGAGAAACCTGTTGGGTCACTTAAATGACTTAGAGTCCTCAAAGTTATCCTGATCATGAAAGTGTTACTAGACTAGGGTTTCTCTGCTATAGTAATCTTGGTGTTTGGGGACAGAGAGTTATTTGTTTAGAGGTTGTAGCACAGCATAGTTAGCATTATCTCAGGCCTCTATTTATTAGATCTAGATACTGGTAATGATTCCTTCCTAAACTCAATTTTGGTGATCAGAATTTTTTCAGACATTATCACATGCCTTTCGCATAGACAATACTTCTTGGTGACCATGCTTTGATGACTGCATTTTTATTTCAGCAGATTGCTAGCTCCTGTGATACTATATGTAAGCAGGTAAGACCATTGAGGACTGACTTGTTTCTCTATTTCCATGAAGAACAGACGTTCTACATAAGCATCTGAAAATCCTTGAACCAGCACTTCAAACTTTCAGAAATATATTGAATGCATATCGCTCTATTAGAGTAATCTCAATTGATAGGTATTTATGGTATATCTGTATATACAGTGGCACAGAGGAAAATGAATGTATTTATACTTCATTGTTTGTAGCAACCTCGAGCTGAGATGGTTCCCTATGTTGAATGTGTGACTGTGCATGTATGTACACTTATGTATGGTATCTGCTGCCAATGATGCTCTGACCCATTGAGTTCCCACTTAAATGCACAGAAAAGCAGTCAAAGGGGCTGCTTCTGCATTTGCTCAGGTCTTGAAAAAATGCAGAACAAGCACACACATCTCAAAAGGCTGCCTATGGGCTGTGGGATTCCCACTGGTTTTCATCTGGAAAATTCTCTATTTCTTTAAATGGAAGGGGCTCAGGGAAAGAGTGGGAAGAAGATGAGAGGAATGTTGATGCAGAGAACGAGGAGTACAGCCAGGCTGTCTGTACCACCCCCAGATGGCTAGCTGTGCAGTGTTGGTGGGTGGGCCAGACAGGACATCCTGAACAGCTCCTAAATATCAGCCTCATTCTTACCAGGTGAGAGAACTCCTACCTGGAGCTTGGCCGTGCATGTAACCTCATGTCTATTTTGACCTTCCAAAACTCTATGTCTCAGAATGTGGAGTTGACCCAATTTGTCTTTTTAAATAATTAGTCTGTCTATTGCTTAGTTTTAAACCTTTGAGATTTAATTCATATACTATAAGATAACCCATTTTAAAGGGGTACAACTTAGTGACTTTAGTCTATTCATGAGGTTGTCAGCCACTAATATTTGTTACCCCTCCCCAAAGAAACCATATGTTCATTAGCAGCCATTTCCTGTCTCCCTCAAAGCCAGTCAACCACTAATCAGTTTTCCATGTGTATCATCTCATAAATGACTTATGAGGTTGCCCCTAGACAATTCTTTATAATATTCCTGTGGATCTTTTTCAAAATGAAAAGTTAGGAAAAGGAAATTGGGGATTGAATGAACTAAGCAAAAATATGTTGTTGTTGGTTTAATCTCCTTTCCTTAAACTCATCCATACATTATTCTGCTTTGTCTACATAGTACCTGACATATAGTAGCATTCCTTCATAAATATTGAATGTGATCATGCTTTTGGGGACAAGTTTTATTGATTTGTAGCTGTCATTTTATATTTCTATATTTTATTGAGTTTTTCTCATGTGTTCTAGAGTACTTAAGAGCAATTCCTTCTTACAAAGATGTCAGTGCCTCTATTTTGTTAGACTGGCCTCTTTTTATCTTGACTCAGGATGGGATCCATCTTTAGCTCTTGTTAAAATCCCAGTTGCTCTTAGATACTAGATTTCAAATAGGGGAGGCTCTTGTTTTTCACAGGATATCTAACAGTATTTGGAGACATTTTGGCTGCTACAACAGGGGGAGAGCATATAGTAGGTGGAGGCAAAGGAGGGTGCTAGATAGTCTAAAATGCATATGATAGTCCTCATAACAAAAGTGACCTAGCCTAAATATTGATAGTGCTTGAGAATGAACTATGCCAAACATTTAGCATAAAAGTTTACAATTGGCTAACACAGAATTTCATGACCCAAATCTTTCCAGTTGAGCAGGGATGTGAGGAATGAGGCAGGAATAGTTGAAGAGAAGTCCTTCACCCCCATAAGGTGATGTGGAGCTAAATAATGTCCTGTGGGGCTAAGCAGCTGTTCTATTACCATTGTGTTAGGAAGGAACTGCTTGTGAAGTTGAAGTTAGGAAAACTGAAGGACTATTTATTCCCTTGCTAAGGTGTATGGATAGATGAACTATGCCTCTGGATTATCTACCCTCAGTACTTTTTCTCGTGCAAAATTAGAAATGTCTCCTTAACTTTAAGTCAGTTAATGTCTTTTTCTTTCTCAGCCCACTAGCCCACACAGGTATATTCATTTATATTTTCTACACAATGTGTCCTGTAGTTTTCTTTATGACTTGTTTGTTTGTTTGTTTGTTTGAAGAGAGCGTTTCTTTGTGTAGCCTTGACTTCTGTAGACCAGGCTGGGCTTAAAAATCACAGAGATCCACCTGCCTTTGCCTCCCTAGTGCTTGAATTAAAGTTGTATACAACTATAGCCCCAAATCTTCATTACATTTTTACTGGGGCCGTAGTCTGACACCAAGTACATATACTGACACTTGTTTCCCTTATTTTTAAGCATTTTGATTGCTTGTGATACTTAGGATGAAGTACTGTAATTGTAATGCTTCTGTGTACAACTCTTTTCCTTCCTTCCTTCCTTGTTCTGTTTTTTGTTTCATGTTTCCCTTAGAAGGGTAATGCTTCTAAATGTAGGTCCAAAAATGCTTTCTGGTTTATTTGTTTTGACACACTTTTGGAATATTTTAGCGTTATAGATGAGTTATAAAATTTGGGTAGCTTCCCTATTTTTAACTTCTAATATTATCATAGTAGCTTTGATGAAACTGTGATTCAATGCCAGTCTCTATCCAGATTAATGATAGGCGAACTCTAGATATTTGAATTTTACCAGTGTTTCTACCAATTTCCCTTTTCTGTGCCTATAATCCACCCCCCTTCTCCCTCACACACCAAACAATCTTGCTTTGAGACTTCATGGACTTTTGGAATCATGGAGCTTGGGAAATCAGATATAAGGGAGTGATGCTTTTCAGATAAAGGTGGCAGCATGTGGAAAGTTTGTATATACTTTTAGGAAGATCGCAGACTTCTGCAAGCCCAAATCTACTTTGTTGCTAAATGAGTATATGTTCCTGTACTTAACTATCATCAGCCTAGAGATATCAGAAAAGATTAATTCTACAGTGAGTCATTAAACCTTTTTTGTGATTTCCAAACACAACTTAAAACAGTGGGGTACAATCCCAAGTACAGGATAGTTTTCACATGAATAGGGAAATTATTAGACCAACTTAGAAACCTGAAGCTTAGTGAAACAATGTGAGGTAAAGTCAACAGATTGTATAATGTGATTACTGCTGTATCCAGAAACTAGAAATTTGTAGAGGTGGAAAATGGATTAATGGTGTCTGCATCTGGAAGTGAAAAAATCTGGTTTTGGCAAAAAGGCAAGAGGTATCTTATTGGATAATATCCTAAGATTGAAATGTATGTTGTACAACTCAGCAAATTTACTAAAATCATGGAGTTTTATACATGAAATAGGAAGAGTTTATTGTATGATGGCTATATACAGTAAAGTTTTTTACAAGCAATGTTTTTTAAAGAATTGTTTATTATATCTTTATGAGTACACTGTAGCTGTCCTCAGACACACCAGAAGAGGGCATCTGATTACCATTACAGATGGTTGTGAGCCACCATGTGGTCGCTGGGAATTGAACTCAGGACCTCTGGAAGAACAGCCAGTGCTCTTAACCACTGAGCCATCTCTCCAGCCCCTATAAACAATTTTTAAGGGGAAATCATTTTAAAATTCAGATAGCCACCTTGACTTTGTAGTTGAAGAGATCAGACTATATAGATTATATTTGGCAACCTCTTACCATGCAAAAGTATTTTGGGGCTGCATAAAATGTCCATACAATTGTCAGGGCAAGGTGCCAAGAAGCCACATGTTAATATTGCTTAGGAGCTTTGCCAACTGTAAGAGGAGAACAATACTATGCAACAGCCTGGTAATCATTACTGCCGCAGCTAGCTTTACTCAGAGCCATTGATCTTGTAGAATAGCTCACTCATATTTCTGTTTGTTTTAAGAAAGTTGAAGTGGTATCGGGTTACATGACAGGATTCGGATTATTCAGAAGGAGAATAGTGTGAATAGGGGATCAAAATTGGTATTTGGGCCTCCTTTAGGAATCAGCATTCTTAGGTGGTTGGGGGGGGGGGGGTAGGGGGATGGGATAGGGGGCTTATGGACGGGAAACCAGGAAAGGGAATAACATTTGAAATGTAAATAAAAATATCCAAGAAAAAAAAAGAAAAGAATCAGCATTGTCCCCCTACTCCCTGCATTTTGGTGATGAACCTTTGAAAATTGTATTATGCAGTTTATTTCTTTTTAAATTAACATTTGAATGAGTGGCCAGAACCAGGATAGACAGGAACTTTACATCATATCACTAATCATATGAACTGACTGTAAACATGGGACAGCTTTTCCAAGTCCCTGGTTCTATAATTTGTTGTGGGCTTTCTGATACTGTTGCCTCTTCTACAAAATGTAGTAGATTATTTTGCTTTCTAAGTGTTTTGGAGGATTCAGCAAGATGGTATAGAAACTTAAGTCAGTGTTACTGTAGAACAGGTTCTATATTTTATTGATCCTATGGTCACTTTTTATTTGTGTCTGTGTGTATATGTGGGGGGAGGGTGTTCTCATGGATGTGTAGGTGCATATGTGTTCATGTGCAAGTCAGAGAACAAACTCAGGATTCTGTTTCTCAGATACCATCAACATCGTGTGTGTGTGTGTGTGTGTGTGTGTATGTGTGTGTGCACATGTGAGTGCTGTGTGTGTGTGTGTGTGTGTGTGTGTGTGTGTGTGTGTGTGTATTTAAGATAGATTCTCTCACTGACCAAATGCTCACCAAGTGGACTAAGCTGGCTGTGTATGATTCAGATTTCCCATGTTTCTGATCACATGTACAAATCACTATATCTGCCTTTTTTTTTATAGATTCTAGGGATTGAAGTCAGGTTATCTTGTGTGCAAAGTAAGCAATTTACCAATTAAGCTATGATCCCAGACATTTTTTAAGAATCAGATTTTATGTAAGGTCAGGATCTTCAGCCCACATCTTCTTGTAGCTCAAAGAATGTGTTATTAGGTTTGACAGGGTTAGAGAGAAGCAGTGGAAAACAAGGAAGAGTTAATGTCACTGTAAGCTTAGATATTTTTCTAGCAGCATGTGGCCAAAGTTGTAAAATATCTTCACCCTTAGGTTCACAAATTCCATTGAAAGTGGTGGTTCTCAGCCAGGGATAATTTTTGCCTTCCAGGGGACATTTGGCAATGGCTGAAAACATTTTTGGCTGTCATAGCATGGTGGTGGGTGGGGATAGTATGGGCTAAGGTCATGTAGTGGGTTGGAAGCCAGTAACATTGCTCAGCATCCTACCAAGCCCAAGAAGGCCTTTCATGACAAAGAATGAGCCATCTCTAGTGTCTACAAAGTAGAGATCGAGTAGTTCTATTTTGTCCATATGGAACGTACAGTAGTGGTTGTAAAGAGCCATAGTGAATATATAATTATCTTCTAAGGTGAAAATTCTGTTTGAGGGGTGTTGGTGGGGATCGTAAAAGATATAGGTAGCCATTTTATGGAGGACATCAGGAAAAGCCTCTCCAGATTCAGAGATTCAGGCAGTGGCCTTTGAGCTAATTCTTGCAGAAGGCCAGATGGGATCCTATCATCTTGCTAAAGAGCCTTTAAGGGAGAAAGACCCATAGAGGTTGAAGTGAAGAACAAGAGGCCAATTGGAAGGTGATATTTGTAATCTATTGACATGGACTGTGGGTCTGATTCTAAATAAGCTAGGAAGTCATTCTATTGAGTTAACATTTTACTTGAGGTTTTCTCACTGTTTAGAAGACTACGGTGGTAGGAGCTAACACTAGAGAACTAGTTAGGAGATGTTTTTTTTTCTTAAAATCAGACAGTGATGGCTGAGGGCAAAAAGGAAGTGGCAATGTTCCCAGACATGTATTTTCTTAAGTCCCTGGATGCTGTGCTTTGGTCATGTGTATACTTCATCTTTCTTGCGACCCTCTCTCAGATCCCATGTCAGCTTGGGCAATATCAGGTCCTGTCAAAATGGATGGTCGTTCATAGTGGTTTGATCAACACGAAGGAGCTGACTTTTTCTCTGTATTATTCTCAGCTCTGCTGCTGGACCTACAAGAAATGTTGTGTGATGGAAAATGTAGGGTAGTGCATATATTATGTTCTTACTGTTTTACTACATGTATAGTTATGTATTTAAAAACGGTATCTATAGAGGAGATCCAAACACTTTATGAATGGACATGTTCTAGGTAATGGTGCTTAGAAAGTTTTATTATTATTTAAAATTGGTGATTACTTGCTAATGGACAGAATGATTAAGAGTCTGAAACAATGGTGCTTGAGACTCTGGTGATCACCTCTACAGAGTTTATCTCTACAAGTACATTAACTTTTCTTCAGAAGTACTATGGGCTCGTTTTATTTGCTATACATATATTTATTCAAAAGGCATTCAAGATAAATCATTCTGTGATTGACCTGATCCAGGTTAACCTAAGATTGTCATCTTGTTAATCTTAGTATTAAAAGCCAAGACACCAGAAACCAGCCTTCCCTTCTCTCCAGCCCATATCATAAACCTCCAAAATGTCACCATGTACATGGCATATTGACAAAAATGTCAAGGATTACCAAGAATAGCTTCTTGCATTCATATGCAGTTATAAGAGAAGGACAGAGTAGCTTTTGAATTTCAAGTGCCCCTGCAGTGGCCTTAACCAACAATTCTTGTTTGAACAACTTCCAAAGCTCAGCTCTACCGTGGGGTTTTAGAAATACGTCATACCTTGAATGTTAAAATATGAACACACATACTTCTTATGCTTCTAAAGTTACTAATGAAATTATTTTTTGTTCTATTTTTTGTTATTGTATTTATCACACAGTTCCCTCTTTAAAATAAAAGATGGCTATAATGTTTTACATAAACTGGTAACTGATTTTTTTCCCCTGACTTATTGTCAGAGTCTCAACTCTCAAGCTTGTGCCAGTTCAGTCAATATTTGATGAAACTCAAAGTCTACATTTCGTTCAGATGTGACCATTTTCTCTTGTCACTTAGAGACACATAGTGCTTCTTTCTCATCTTTTTAGGAATGGTTACTGGCCACTTACTATTTGCAGGAAACTACATTTTATTTCAGGAACCAAATCCATTTCTGTCTGATTTTATAGTTCTAAAACCATGTAAGTTAACCCAAACTGGTGGTGAGAAACAGGAGTTAACTGTTTTTCTTCTACCTTCATGCCTCATGAGACCGATGGGGAAAAATGCTTGACAAGCTTGTAGCTTGGATAATTAGGACTTCTGTCGGTGGTGAGATATTCACTGATCACTTTACAGAAGGGATGAATGTGCCTTTCAGCCTTTTATGTCTTTTCTGTGGTTGTTTTAGGTCTCACTGGTATTGGGTTGATTGTGTCTTCCACCCTGAGTTAATGAAGGGGCTTCAGCATAATCCAAACTACTAAAATAAATGGAAATCAGGAAGTTTTCCATGAAGCAAGCCTATGAGATAATGACACTTCAGGCATATGAGTTACTGACATTGGTTTTGCTGAAGTTGTTTGCCAGCAATATTTAATATTTGCAAAGGTAGGAGGTATAGGTGTGTGTGTGTGTGTGTGTGTGTGTGTGTGTGTGTGTGTGTGTGTGTGTGTGTCAGACAGAGAGAGAGAGAGAGAGAGTTTTCTCTTCCAAAGAACAGATCCACATGAAAGTTAAATTCTTCTATTAATGATTGCATTTTAAGTGAAAATTGTCCTCACCAGTTGTTTAAAAATTACAGATGAATTACAGATGAAAATAATACAGAAGTATAACATTTGATTCTCTGACATGCTGCCATCATCTGCAAAGTTCGTACTTGTAAAGTCTGCTGTTAAGTTACATTTTTAAAAAAAAATATGATGCTTTAGTACGTTTTCAGTTCTGTGTTAGGCCACATTTATAGCTGTCTTTAGTTGCATGTGGCTAGTGGAATACAGGTTAGACATACCTGGTATTAGATCATGATTCTTCTAGTAATTAGGTCTTATATTTACTGCAATGATAGACCATTTTTTTAAACACAAGGAAAAGAAGATACTCGAGAAAGTTATTGTTTGTAGCCTAGTCAATAAAAAGACAAATGAATAAATTTAGTGATCCTTCGTTGCAACTACTCCAGTGCAATTATTTAAACAGTGTCACGTTCATTGGACCTCTGATTTAATACCTGATATCTGACACAATAGCAAAAACTATTCACTGTGAAGACAATTACAATGTCATAGGCTTGAAGCCTGTTTTTATGGTGGGAATCACAAATGCAGTGTCAACCCACCAGCAGTCCTGTGAGCCTTCCTATCCAATGATATCTCTAACCACTGGTATTTGGGACAACTTCTAGTTGCATCCATCCATCCATCCTTCCATCCACCCTTTCTTTCTCTATTGAAATGATTATGGTTGCAGCTGAAGCTTCACCTACCCTGCTTGGTTTACCTATCCTGCTTAGTTCGGCAAAGAGTCCATTACTGTTTGCCCTTGTTTAGAACTTACAACAATCAAGCTGGCTCTTGACAAAGGTTCTCTAGTTCATCTGTAATACACTCTGTTTTTCTGTCAGGTTATGTAAACATGAGGCATTCTCACCTGCTACTTTCAAATACTAACTAGCTACAAGTACAATTAACCTGGGGGGACTTTATAATAATTATATATAAACACACATGTATCCCCCACGCATGTGCACACACACACACACACACACACAAACACACACACAGACACATACACACACACACACACACACACACACACACAGCCTCTTTCTAGAATATTCTGATCAGTAGGTTCTAGAATGCCCCTGATACTCATTACTCCTCCTTCCACAAATAAAATTTATTTAGGCTAAAATTTAAAATAAAATTTAAACAAAATTAACCACTAACATTTTAAACTGTATAATTCAGTAACATTCAGTACATGTACAGTATTGTGCAAATATTACCTTTATCTTGTTCCAAGACATTTTCACCAGCCTCAAAGAAAACCCTGTACCTATTAAGTAGTTACTCTTCATTCCTCCTTACCTTCAACCCTAGGCAGCTACTAATCTACTTCATGTATTGGTGAATTGGACTGTACTTCACTTCTCGTGTGAACAGAACAGAGTATGCATCCTTTTATTTCATTAGTTTTACTTTAAAATAATGATTTCGGGATTCATCTGTATTATAACCCAGGTCAATCCTTTTGCTTGTATAGCTGAATAATATTCCATTATATGGGTAGGTTATGTTTTATTTATCCATTCATCTATTGATGGACACTGGGGTTGTTTCCACTTTTTAAATAGTGCTGTCATGAACATCCATGTGTGTAAATGTTTGGACGGGGAACATTTGACCTTGGAAACTGTTAATGATGTCACTTGTAAAGGAAGAACAATTGTGGAGCAGTTATAAATGCCATTGCATTATTTCTTTGGAGCAGAGGCGTGAAATGAAGATCAGGACATGAGTCTGATGTTCTGCTGACCACAAAAATATTTATATTAATGTTGAACAGCAAGTTTCCTGCTATCAGCTTCCTTTATGCTGTCTAAGCCCCACCCATAGGGTGAGTGTCATGTGTTGGGCAGTAGGGATTTGTTATTTGTTTGCTCCCAGGTAGAATCAAATTCCTTGAGGTTAACTCCTGGCACTGAAGATCTCAAATAGCTTTTCTTCAGTGAATAGTTAAGCAAATGCATAGCACTTTGTAGTATTCATGGAGCTTTTCCTAGGGTGGGGTCCTCTAGTGCTCTCATCCTTAGCCAAGGTGACATGCCTGAGGCTTATTAACATCATTTATCCCAAACTTCCTGCACGCCTCACCTGGCAAGTGTTCTTGGTACGTGCCATCTGGCTGCCCAAGTTGTTCCTTAGGAAGGATTTCCCTTCTCTGTGTTCAGCTTGCAGGGGTCATTGCACACTAAGGTGTCCACCTGGCTTGGCTCACACACAGTTAGCCAGATGTAAAATGTTACAGAGTGGTGGGGGCTGTGTGAAGGGATGGTACTAGTCAGAATGAGCCAATGTTTTTGACTTAGTGGACTTTTACTCGTGTGTACCAGCTCTTATCTTTTGTTTGTTTGTTTTTAGGATTTTATTACAGAGTTTGAAATGAAATCTTCTGAGTTAACTGCTGACAGCCCACTGTAACAATGGCAGAGCACCCCCAGGGCATGCATACTCCACTTACCCTCAGAGATGGAAAAAAGGGGTGGCCATGCTGTATTCTGGGTAAACTTTTTAAACAAATGTTTTGGTTTTTTTTCCCTATGTACCTATGTGGTGACCAACAGTTACAGATGATTTTGGGGGTCTTCTCTTGATCTCTACTCCTGAAACAGTTAACCAAAAAGTGATTGTATATCAAGCAATTTGTCCCTAATCTTCTCTTAAAAGCACTCTCACATTATTACAGTGTCTTTTAAAACATCATTTAAAAGTTACTGAGTTGGAGACATAGCTCAGTAGGAAGAATACTTGCCTAGCATAGCAGCACAGCATAAAACTAGATGTGTGGTAAGCGCAATGCTAGGGAAATGGAGGCAAGGAAGATTAGAAGTTTAAGGATATCCTCAATTTGATAGTGTGTTTGAGACTAGCCTGGACTACTTGAGACCCTTTCTCAAGAACAACAACAAAACATCCCAGCTATATTTTAGAGGACTTCTATTTTGAGTATTCTCCATCCATAGCAAACCTCACATAGAGCAATTATTGAATGAATAACTTACTTTTTAAGACAGGGTTTTAAGATAATCTAGACCCAGCTGGGATTACAGTTGTGTACCACCAAGCCCAGCTAATGAATGATATTTTCAGTATGCATAATTTGTTGAATCATGACCATACACACACAGATTTTTTTATTTTATTTTGTTTTGAATTTTGGCTTTGCATGTTCGTTTGTGACTAGGTTTCTCTGTGTAGCCCTGCTGTCTTTGAACTTTAAACCAGGGTGGCCTTGAATTTACAGAGATTCTCCTGCCTTTGCCTCCCTAGTACTGTGATTAATGGTTTGCACCTCACCAGCTGCTACATATTTTTAAACTTATACATATTTTATTTATTTTTACATATGGCATTTGGGGTCCTAATATTCTCTGTGATGGGAATACTCTATATATTAGGGATGTTTGGCATCCTTCCTGATATCCACTCTTAGATACCAGGAACATTGCCCAGTTTGTTTTTGTTTGTTTTTTCCATGCAGGATTTTTTAAATGTAGCCTGGCTGCCCTGGAACTCATTCTGTAAATTAGGATGATACTTATTTTAGAGATTTGCATGCTTCTGCCTTCTGAGTGCTGGGATTAAAGGCATGTGCTCTTGGTCCAAGCTGGTCTTATGATAACTGAAAAATAAGTCTCCAGATGTTGTCAAGTGTTCTTTGAAAAAAACTGTGGCCCCGGTTTAAAGAACACTGTACTAGTGTAATTAGTAAACTGAAAGGTATCAATGTCTTTTTAAGATTTGACGTCTTGACCTGTTGTTTAGTGCTTACGTTTGCTCCCTGTTTTACCAATTTTTTCTGAGGCCTTGGGTTCTTCCATTGTCTTTGGCTTTCATTACAGAATGCCTCTGATTTGGGGCCTTCAACAGAGAGCATTTCTTTTCTCATAATACTGGAGACCAGAAGGTCCAGATCATGTTCTGGCATATTTTCTTACTGGTATGGACTCATTTTCTTTGCTTGCAGACAGTTACCTTCTTAATGTGTCTTAACAACAAGGGAATCAAGCTGTGATTCCTCTTCATCTTCTTTTGAGACACTATCTTACTATGTAGCCCAGGCTGACTTTGAACTCAATATCCTGTTGCCACTGCTTGTAGTCTTGTCAGAACCTTTAGGTACATCTTCCCTATAAGATTAAGTCCCGTGTCCTTATGACAACATTTAATTTTTAATACCTTTCCAGAGGCCCTATTTTCAAATACTGTCATTTTCTAGATTAGGGCTTTAACATGACCTTTTTGTGGTACATAGTTTAGTTCATATAGCATTCTACCCTTAGCCCCTCAAAATTCATGTCCTTCTTACAATTTTTTTCCATTTTAGTAGATGATTTAGTAAATGTAGTAAAAAAATAATTTTAGTAAAGTCTCCAATTTAGTAGAATGAATTCTGAACTCATTCCAGCATCAACTTGAACATCTGATGCCTAAAGTTTCTTCTAAATAGTATCTAAATCAGATTTGACTGAGATTTGTGTGATTCATTCTTAAGGCAAAATTCCTTCCCATCTCTGAACCTGTAGAACCAAACAAGCTGTGTGCTTCTTAAGTATACTGGTGTGATAGGTTTATGGTAGAGAAAGAAGCAGGAAAGGAAGGAGTTGGCAGATCCTAGGCAAGTCTGGCAAGGTTAATTCCATAAAAATCTTAAGGCCAATGTCTAGTCTTTGGCTTGAGACCCCACTTTGCATTACCCACATAGCTCTGCAAAAGCCTTGATTCTGAAACCCAGAAAAAAAATCATCATTCTTGGGCTGGTAGTAGAATGATCTGGCAGCTTTGGTGGTCTCTGAGTTAGCTTCAGGATAATTCTTTGCTTTTTTTGAAAATTTGTTTATGTTCAATTTTGAGCATCTCTGTGGTTTCATCATTTAGGTTCCAAGAAGTCTGACATCCTTCATTCATTTTTGTCCTGATTTCTGCATCCACTGAAGTTCAAACTGGCAGTGTGGTACAATATTTATTTATGACTGCTGCTGAGTTAGCTGACATTGTGGGGGAAATGTTTGTAGGCAATGTATGTAGAGCATGACTTTTCAGAATCATTTCTATTTCTATACCCTTTCATTGCTCCTTTTCTATCTTTAGGTCTGTCAGTCCATCCTTCTTTCCATCCATCCATCCATTTATTTTCACTTCTTTCTTACAGCCCCCCATTTGTCACAGAACACTCTGGGGTACACACTAGGTCCTGGGGAACAAGACCTCTTCATGATGCACAGACATGAGAGACATTTGAAGGCAATAGTTTTTCAGTGAACTCTCAGAACACAGAACTTTGGGATCAAGACTTTCTGGGCAATTGGTGAGGCAGCCTATCCTTGGAAAGGATAATATGAATGCATACAAGGATGGGATATTTTGATATCATTTCATTTTGGGAATTAAAGCCCCAGGATGCTTTGGAAGATACAGAAAAAAAGGCCTCCCTTGTATCCTCATTCTGAATGATGGAAATGCTAGGTCACCTCTCAAAGCCAGAGAAGCATGAACCTTTGGCCTTCTTTGCCTTCTGGATCTCAAGATAACTGCTTAGCTCTTTCATGTTCCCTCTCCCACCATGAGGTGGACCTTGAGCACACAAGGTTTGTGCCAACAAAGGAACTCAGCATGCAGTTCTGATAAGCATTATTCCAGTGGTACAGGTGGCCAACTAGTTGAGCTCATTAGCAGGTTCAGTTTACCTGACAGTTCCCTTTGATGATAATATTGAACTCTTTTTGGACAAGCACCAAAACTCTACCCCCTGAGGGAAATAGCTTGAATCCTATGTGCACAGCCAGGCTTGATTGGCTATGGCCTAATACCTGCATGCCAGCCTGAGAGCTTGCTAGGCTGCTTGGATTTCTACAGATATGTTATTTACTGTAGCTTTTAAAGGGGTTCAGTATGGCTGCTAATGACCTTCTGGATCCCATAGGGTCTGCCAGAATGTCTGGGCTATATGGCTTGGTTCCACACTCCTGAGTTGGAAGTAGTTTGTGTGATATAAAGTATTTACTACATTCTTTCAAGTGTAGCATTCCAGCTTCTTTGCAGTTTTAAAAGGGAATTTGTTATCAGGCAGCCTCATAGAGTTGAACAGAGGTCTGGCCTCCAGATGTTTTGAGTCAAATTTTGTTGTCTATTGTCCTGCTCTGGGGATTTAATATAAAACACCCCTCCCCCCCAACAAAAATACAATTCATATGAGTTGATTTTGAACAGAATGACAGTCAGTCCCTTCATCAGTGCCTTTTATTGGGGGGATGGAATCCTTTATTCTAGAGGGAGTCTAAATCTAGCCTAGGAACACTATCATTGAGTCATTGATTTACACATTTGTGTGTTGAACCTCTGCTGGAGACACTGTGAAACAGAGACCAACAATTATGTTCCTGCCCTTTAGGAGACTAGAGCAGGGGAAAGCTCTGTCTTTCAGAACACTTTAAAGGAAAGCCACTGTAGTGGGTGGAATGATAAGAAATGTTCACAGAGGAAACCTAGTTGTCCCTGCAAGTAATTTTCCCATAGAATACAGTGGACATATTATTCATTAAATCCTGTGTCAGAGACTAAGTGATTGACTTCATAGTGATATCTAAGACCCTGGCCCCACCATACCTATTCCCATTTAGATCTACCTCAAGATTGCTGATTTTCTGTTCTGCTTGCCAAATGGCTCCCTCCTGCTCACACCTCCCCTGTCTGCTATCCACTTTCTCTGCATCCCAGGGTCTCTTTTGCAAAGCCGATCTGCTGAGGACACATCCTCCCTAGTTCCTGGCACCTAGTGGCTCCATGCCACCTACAGAGCTCAGCTTGTAATCTTTATCAGGACATCCTAGGCTTTCTGCAGCAGCTTCCCTTCTAGGGCAGTTCCCCAGTCTACAGTGAGACTGACTTGTTAAGGTTCAAGAGTTTTGTCCTCTTCCTCTGCACTTTGGAGGTGTTATCTTGGTACCTAGGTTAAAACCAGCCTTTCGACCTAGAGCTGGGGCTTGTTTAACCCATAGTGATGCCCTGGGAAGAGAGCTTTGAAAATAGGCTTCCTGAAACTAGAGTTCTAATACTAGCAGCATTGTGAGTATCCCGAGTTGGCACATTTTTCTTCTAGGAAGATTAATTAATGCCCGTCTCTAATACTGAAAGAAATTCAGGTCCTAAAGAGAACCACTATCTCTGAGAGCTTATGCTCTACATACATTTTTGACATGCAAGTTTTTAATATCATAAAAGTTTGGCATTCCCCACCCTGTGCCTATAAAGGTTATAGATGCAGTTGGCAAAGATGCGTTTATAAACAGTGACATTCTCATGCCTAAACAAAACAGACTAAATGACTACTGGCAATGTGCTTTTGCAGGGAAAGGTGATTGGTGTAGAAAACAGTGAGTGATAAAATCCTGTAACTTTTCCTCCTAGAAGTATGGGGCAGGCTCCAACACAAAAGTCAGAACTCCATCTTTATAGTCTTTGAAAAGTTTACTATGAGATGGTAGGGCCCAAGGGACTGTGACATTGCTGCCTTGGGATGCCTGGGGATATCCAAGAACCATCCTGGGTCACCTCCCCTGTGATGCTATTTCTAAAGAATGTTATTGTTCAGGCTCTTCCCTCTCCTTTGGCCACTGTGGTTTTCCTTTCCCATTTCGGCTGAATTCACTTCTTCCGTTAATTGTTACTATTTGTTTCTTTTTTCCCTAAATCCTTCCTTAAAACCTCCCCTTTTAATTTTTAAACACTTCTTCCTGTCTCTTATCTTTAGGAGTAAATTAAAGGACAAATTATTATAATATTGTATTATATGTTTAAAAGACTCTGTCAAAACCCATTGTATCATTTTGGCAGTATGAAAAATAAAAGAGGCTGGTCAGTAACTTGCCTCATGCTTTCACGAAAGTAATCATAATTAGAAATCCTCTCATATATTATGTAAGGGACTTATCAAGAGACTAAGGATAAGAAAAACAGGCACTGAAAAGCAGAGTGTAGGGAGCACATTTGATTATTCTAAAGCGGTCAAAGAACCCCTTCGAATTTTGCTTAAAATGTGACTAGTTTGGTGTACAGGCTTTGACTGGTCTCATTTGTATCTCTCTCTTCTTAGTTTCTACTCAGGTGAAATGAGTATGGAGTCCAGGGTTTTTTGTGGACCACCTCTGAAAAGTTATATGATGATGAAAGAAAATTTCTTGTGTTTGACACAAGCATTTATATGAATAGTCACTTCTAAACATATATCTGTAGGTTCCTGATCTATTGATTCAATCAACTTTGGATTAAAAACATTTTTTTTTAAAATTGCATCTCAACTGAGCATATACAGGTCTCCCCCCATTATGTCCAATAAACCATATAGGTTAACAACTACTTACATAGCATTTCCATTGCATTTGATATTATAAACCACCTAGAGATGATTTAAAGTAGATAGGGGATAAGGGGTAGGTTGTATACAAATACTGCATGTATCCTTTTGTTGTGAGGAACTTAAGTACATAGGGATTTTGGTACCCAGAAGGATCTTGAAACCAGTCCCTTTTGGATACCAAGAATGACTGTATAAATGCATCCTGAGGTATTGTTTTCCAACTATTAAGAGGACTATTTTACATCAGTACACAAAGAAAATACAGTCTTACAACATACTATGCATGGTACAACTCTTATAAAATGTGATATGCTCCAATAGTTTAAGGATTTATTTTTATGTGTAATTTGTATGCACACATGTGGATACAGGTACCCCTGGAGGCTAGAAGATAGTATTCGATCTCCTGGAAACAGAGTTATAGGCAGGTGTGAACCACTCAACTTGGGTTCTGGACTGGGCACCAAATTTGGGTCCTCTCCAAGACAGTATATCATTTCAACCACTGAGCCAGCTCTCCACAGTGACCTACTCATCACAATTCATTGTTCCTTTGTGGGTTGTGCTTGTGATGTGAGAATCCTGATAGAGTTAAGGTGCTGAATGAACACAAATGAATGTATTGGATCAGATGTCAGGGACCGAGATAAATTTACATATATTTTAGAGACATTCTGAGATTTTACTCATTGAAGATATATAGATCGAAGTAGCCAGAGCATATAACAACTTAAAGCAAAAGAAATGACCATGAAGCTAGCTTCCTCTGATGTTTCTTTTTCTTCCTCAAGTTTTTCATAGGATTTGGAATCCTGAAATTGTTTCTTCCCAGTGCAAATTAAATACTCAGTAGGAATCTCATTGTTTGTGTGTGTATTGTAAAACCTGTGTTTCTTGGGGTATAGATTCCACTTATTTTTTTGCAGAGTTTGCTGAGTTTGGAACACACACATTACACACACACACACACACACACACACACACACACACACACACACACACACATTTACTTCCCACCATGTCCATGTTGGTCTTCTTGCCCTGATTCCTCTTTAGAAATAGATGTTTCAAAAGCCTGACTTTCCTGGGTGTGATCATTTCTTCCCCTTTCCTGATGAATGAAGTGAGATGCTTGGGGATCTTTCCAAGGGCCAACTTCCTTTTTCTGAGGTTCAGGAAGAAGGACTCACATGTGCCCCCCAGAAGATACTATATATGTGCCCCCCAGAAGATACTATGGGTTCCTCTGCACATGTATAGATAAACCTGAGGTTTGAGAGGAGCTTCAGGAAGAAAGGGCAGAGATGACCTTCAAGACTTACTTATATGAGCCCTCCAGTCTACTTTGGTTGCTCTTTAGCTCTCTGTCTAGAATACCATTCCTAATTCAACAAGCCCATGTTTCTGATAGTGCTGGTAAACAGTCGAGAACACCTGTTGTGCCCAGTCCCCAAAGAAGAAGGCATACATCTATCATGTTGGAGGCCATTCTTCTAGACCAGTATTGCAAGACTCAGATCTGTAATTAACTCAATTCATGAGTTATATTCCCTTGAGAGTAGCAGCAACTAAACAGTATACTAAACCTGTTGTATATGACACCTATTTGCATGGCGATCTGCATTCAGTGTTAATCAAGTAAAGTCTGACTCATTCTGTATATGCAACAGAGCACCTGCTAGGCATGCCCGAGAGTTCCACTGAGGTTGAGTCAGAGTTAGAGGAGATGCCAGTCTAGCCCTTGAGGCACCAATACTAGGGGGGGGATGTGACATATAAATAGGCACATCACAGAATATCGTAAATACTGAAGCCAGTCAAAGAAAGGCACCTTGCTCAGGTATTGAGTCTAGACAGGAGGAATATGGACCACAACTTGGAAGAAGCAGGAGGTGGGTGAGGGAGAACTGTGGCAAAGAGAAAGAACAATTCAAATTTGGATATAGGGTTGCTTGAAAAGCAGATGGACAAGGGGCCAAAAGTTTTTTCTTTGTTGTCTTAATGGTTTCTGAAGCCTGGTTCTTTTATAATTCCAACTAGGAGCTTGCAGAGGACAGCTTCTCTGCTCAGACAAAGTTTTAGGGCTCTAGCATCAGCCAGATAGTTTTCTATTACCATCAATCATAGAAAAAAATTGTAAAAGTTAGGTGACACCCTAGATCTGAGGTTTCCAGGATGGTATGCATAAACCATCCGACCCTGAAGAGTTGCTTTTGGTAAGTTCAAAGTGGGAAGAGCTCAGTGTGTAAAGAACATGCTTGATTTTAAGGACTTTATACAATTAAGAATATAAACATCCCAGTTATACTTTTTATAGTCGGTACATTTTTAAATGATGGTGTTTTTCAGTATCTAAAGAATAAAATATTTTATTATAATGAGTTAAATAAAATATGACTTTACAATTACCTATGTCTTTTCCTTTTAAATTAAGTGTTTGACTTTCAGTGTCATAATACTTCCCTAGGAAAATCATTTTGCTAACTAGGCTGAATTTTACTTTTATTTCACCTCACTTTTTATATTATTACAGCTTATACATGGAGAGGAACAAAACGTTTTTATGTCACCTTCGGAATGTGAGCTTGATGGGCTTGCAGAGAGATTCTTTTTCTTGCTCCTGCTGGGTGACTGTGATTGGATTGGTCAGGCCTCCTCTGGGTGTGGTTTCCTTTGGGTGGTACACCAGCAGGTTGGTCTGAGGTCAAATTGCTTTTAAACTATGTTCCACTCATACAATATTATGCTGCTAAATCAGAATAGTAATGACATTCTTCTAGTTTTTACAGGAAAAAAATAACACAGAAGGAAAATAAACCTTTATGGATTATGAAGTAAGTTCCAGAAGTCTTGATACGGTTTTCTACTTTTCTGCTCCATCACCCACCTAGAAAAGAAGAAGAAACTGAGATAGGAGATGGAGTCATTTGTCTGGGCTCAACAACATTACTGTATAGTTGTTCACCTTTATAGTTTTAGAGAATTGCCATTGTCTATGGATGTGAGTTAATAAAATTTATATTGAGGACCTTACATTCAGCCACTTGTCAACTGATAACATGTCCCAGATCTTCTCACTTCCATTACACGAGTACCTGAACATTTTTAGAACTGTTTTAATAAGATGGCTATGAGAGCTGAGCCTGGGAAGTTTGGACTTTTTCCTAAATGCCTCCTCTACTGATTTGTCTTAGGACAATTTATTCTTTGCTGGACGATAAAACATCTTGCCAAGATCTTACCTCTAGATTGTCTTCTCTGGCTACTTCCTTTCTTATGGACAAACCTACATTTAGGAAGCCATATAATGTATCTCAAGTTGGCCTAGTCAGTAGAGAATCAGAATGAAAAGATACAGGAAGTCTTCACTGATTTTTCACTTGACTCTGGTAGTCTTTCCCACTATGAAGTACATCAGCTTAAAAAGAGAGATGTCTAAGGAAGACCTGATCCTGGCTTCTAGAGTCGCATGTTTTTTATCATCTAGGTTTTGTGATTTCAGTTGCAAATTTTTTATGTATATGAGTACATGAGCTGTCTCCAGACATACCAGGAGAGGGTATCAGATCCCATTACAGATGGTTGTGAGCCACCATGTAGTTGCTGCAAATTGAACTCAGGACCTCTAGAAGAGCAGAGTCAGTGCTCTTAACCACTGAGCCATCTCTCCAGCCCTTGAGTCTTCTAATAGACTGTTTTCTGTCTACCCACCTCCATACAACGGTTTAGATTTCTGAAATCAACTGGATTAATTGATTAAACACTTCATTGTTTTGCTGGGGGCTCCAGCTCAGATGAGTAAGTCTCAAGGAACAGAATTCCTTCATTCAAGAAGCTCATGGACTAAGTGGATCAAGGACCTCCACATCAAACCTGATACACTCAAACTAATAGAAGAAAAACTAGGGAAGCATCTGGAACACATGGGCACTGGAAAAAATTTCCTGAACAAAACACCAATGGCTTATGCTCTAAGATCAAGAATCGACAAATGGGATCTCATAAAACTGCAAAGCTTCTGTAAGGCAAAGGACACTGTGGTTAGGACAAATCGGCAACCAACAGATTAGGAAAAGATCTTTACCAATCCTACAACAGATAGAGGCCTTATATCCAAAATATACAAAGAACTCAAGAAGTTAGACCGCAGGGAGACAAATAACCCTATTAAAAAATGGGGTTCAGAGCTAAACAAAGAATTCACAGCTGAGGACTGCCGAATGGCTGAGAAACACCTAAAGAAATGTTCAACATCTTTAGTCATAAGGGAAATGCAAATCAAAACAACCCTGAGATTTCACCTCACACCAGTGCGATTGGCTAAGATCAAAAACTCCGGTGACAGCAGATGCTGGCGAGGATGTGGAGAAAGAGGAACACTCCTCCATTGTTGGTGGGATTGCAGACTGGTACAACCATTCTGGAAATCAGTCTGGAGGTTCCTCAGAAAATTGGACATTGAACTGCCTGAGGATCCAGCTATACCTCTCTTGGGCATATACCCAAAAGATGCCTCAACATATAAAAGAGACACGTGCTCCACTATGTTCATCGCAGCCTTATTTATAATAGCCAGAAAATGGAAAGAACCCAGATGCCCTTCAACAGAGGAATGGATACAGAAAATGTGGTACATCTACACAATGGAATATTACTCAGCTATCAAAAACAACGAGTTTATGAAATTCGTAGGCAAATGGTTGGAACTGGAAAATATCATCCTGAGTGAGCTAGCCCAATCACAGAAAGACATACATGGTATGCACTCATTGATAAGTGGCTATTAGCCCAAATGCTTGAATTACCCTAGATCCCTAGAACAAACGAAACTCAAGACGGATGATCAAAATGTGAATGCTTCACTCCTTCTTTAAATGAGGAAAAAGAATACCCTTGGCAGGGAAGGGAGAGGCAAAGATTAAAACAGAGACTTAAGGAACACCCATTCAGAGCCTGCCCCACATGTGGCCCATACATATACAGCCACCCAATTAGACAAGATGGATGAAGCAAAGAAGTGCAGACCGACAGGAGCCGGATGTAGATCGCTCCTGAGAGACACAGCCAGAATACAGCAAATACAGAGGCGAATGCCAGCAGCAAACCACTGAACTGAGAATAGGTCCCCTATTGAAGGAATCAGAGAAAGAACTGGAAGAGCTTGAAGGGGCTCGAGACCCCAAAAGTACAACAATGCCAAGCAACCAGAGCTTCCAGGGACTAAGCCACTACCTAAAGACTATACATGGACTGACCCTGGACTCTGACCCCATAGGTAGCAATGAATATCCTAGTAAGAGCACCAGTGGAAGGGGAAGCCCTGGGTCCTGCTAAGACTGAACCCCGAGTGAACTAGTCTATGGGGGGAGGGCGGCAATGGGGGGAGGGTTGGGAGGGGAACACCCATAAGGAAGGGGAGGGGGGAGGGGGATGTTTGCCTGGAAACCGGGAAAGGGAATAACACTCGAAATGTATATAAGAAATACTCAAGTTAATAAAAAAAAAAAAGCACAAAAAAAATGGGGTTCAGAGCTAAATAAAGAATTCACAGCTGAGGAATGCCGAATGGCTGAGAAACACCTAAAGAAATGTTCAACATCTTTAGTCATAAGGGAAATGCAAATCAAAACAACCCTGAGATTTCACCTCACACCAGTGAGAATGGCTAAGATCAAAAACTCAGGTGACAGCAGATGCTGGCGAGGATGCGGAGAAAGAGGAACACTCCTCCATTGTTGGTGGGATTGCAGACTGGTACAACCATTCTGGAAATCAGTCTGGAGGTTCCTCAGAAAATTGGACATTGAACTGCCTGAGGATCCAGCTATACCTCTCTTGGGCATATACCCAAAAGATGCCCCAACATATAAAAAAGACACGTGCTCCACTATGTTCATCGCAGCCTTATTTATAATAGCCAGAAGCTGGAAAGAACCCAGATGCCCTTCAACAGAGGAATGGATACAGAAAATGTGGTACATCTACACAATGGAATATTACTCAGCTATCAAAAACAACGGCTTTATGAAATTTGTAGGCAAATGGTTGGAACTGGAAAATATCATCCTGAGTGAGCTAACCCAAACACAGAAAGACATATATGGTATGCCATCACTGATAAGTGGCTATTAGCCCAAATGCTTGAATTACCCTAGATGCCTAGAACAAATGAAACTCAAGACGGATGATCAAAATGTGAATGCTTCACTCCTTCTCTAAAAGGGGAACAAGAATACCCTTGGCAGGGAAGAGAGAGGCAAAGATTAAAACAGAGACTTAAGGAACTCCCATTCAGAGCCTGCCCCACATGTGGCCCATACATATACAGCCACCCAATTAGACAAGATGGATGAAGCAAAGAAGTGCAGACCGACAGGAGCCGGATGTAGATCTCTCCTGAGAGACACAGCCAGAATACAGCAAATACAGAGGTGAATGCCAGCAGCAAACCACTGAACTGAGAATAGGACCCCCGTTGAAGGAATCAGAGAAAGAACTGGAAGAGCTTGAAGGGGCTCGAGACCCCATATGTACAACAATGCCAAGCAACCAGAGCTTCCAGGGACTAAGCCACTACCTAAAGACTATGCATGGACTGACCCTGGACTCTGACCTCATAGGTAGCAATGAATATCCTAGTAAGAGCACCAGTGGAAGGGGAAGCCCTGGGTCCTGCTAAGACTGAACCCCCAGTGAACTAGACTGTTGGGGGGAGGGCGGCAATGGGGGGAGGGTTGGGAGGGGAACACCCATAAGGAAGGGGAGGGGGGAGGGGGATGTTTGCCCGGAAACCAAAGAATTATTATTAAGTATTAAATAAATTAAAAAAAAGAAGCTCATGGACTAATAGGGAAGGTATTGCCTACATTGACAAGTAAAAATTGATAATGACCATAATAGAAATATAGACACTGATCTTTCTTAGTCTTTCCTTGTAAGACTCCAGAGTATATGTATATGTTTTGGGTAGGGAGGGGAACGAAATTCTGTAGTTGCTTACATATCTTGTGAATCACTAAAGAAACATCATCAAATGAGATGAAATAGACATTTCACAGATTCAAAACATCGTTCTTTCATTGTCTTGCTCTTCAAGTATGTTATAGCCAGCAAACTGTCAAACAATCATTCATGAACCTAGGTTTTTTCCATGGTGTGGCTCCCCCATCTTTTGGGCCTTTGCTGCTATCTACCTACTCCTTTGCTTTTGGACAATAGAATAGGGAAGAGAGATCACATGAGGATCCTGCCAGAAGCTTATGGGACAAGCCCAGAAGCAATGTGTGTGTGTGTATGTGTGTGTGTGTGTGTGTGTGTGTGTGTGTGTGTGTGTGTGTGTGTTTGTGTGTGTGTGTGTGTGTGCTAACCTCACATTTCCTCAATTAAAGCCCAGCCACAAAACCCTACCCAAGCAAGAGAGGCTGTGAAGTATGGCCTTTCTATAGACCCAAGATACAAATCACAGTTCTTTTTCCATTATTTTGAGTAACAAGTACTCAGTCAGATACATCCTTTAAATATTGGCTTGACAGAATAGTCCCATCTTATTGGCTGTTGAAAAAAGCACTTGGCACACTTAATGTGACATGAGTTTGTGGCATGAGTGATACTGCTGCTAGGCTATTAGTACCACTGACCTTCAAACTTAGGCAAGTGGGCTGTAACCAGATTGCTACACTGGGCAAAGCTGTGCCCCAAAGAACATGGCAGTGTGTGGCTTTACAGGTAGGGTGTACAGCACATCCTACATACCCGATGGGAAGTTGTGCTCCTGGGAGAGTTATTGTCATTTAGAAGAATCTCAGTAACAGTGACACACCTACTTGAAAGCTATAGATAATTGTTATAGCTTGTGGCCATCAAAGCAGCAATATAGATCTGGTGATTTGCCTTTTGTCTGTCAGAAAACATTTAGGCTGGGCGGGGGGACTCACAAATATACTAGTGAATTGCTTGGGGTACATCCAATTCTCTTTTATCATTTGCTTTTACAGAACTATTCCCATTAATGAAAGTTGTATATAGCTCTTTACTCTGAGGGAAGATCCAGGAGCCGTTTGTTGTTCTGAGTAGCCCATGAGTTTATCCATGTACCTTGACAGTTTTGTGTTAGTAACAATGAAAAGATTAGTCAATGCTTACTTTAAAAAAAATTCTTCTCCTCACTCTTTTTATTCAGGATTCACAATTTTTATTTAGGAATGATTAGTTCTAAGGATCTGTCATTGACTAGGACCTTCACATTTCATTAGGGCACGGCATGTGTCTGTAATAGACTGCTTACTGAGTAATATTACTCTTCACACTAAATTCTTGAGTGGGGACTTGATTATTAGTGCCAGTTCCATTTTTATCCATATTCTAGTTAATATTTGAGGCTAAAAATGCACTTAAACAAATAATCCAAATGGCTTTTCAGAACTAACGCAGCAGGTTTGTGACATAGTACCTATTGTTTAAAACTTCAGCAAGGGGTGTTGAATTTTGTCAAATGCTTTCTCAGCATCTAATGAAATGATCATGTGGTTTTGTTCTCTCAGTTTGTTTATATAATGGATCACATTGATGGTTTGCCGTATATTAAACCATCCCTGCATGCCTGGGATGAAGCCTACTTGATCATGGTGGATGATTGTTTTGATGTGCTCTTGGATTCGGTTTGCCAGAATTTTATTGAGTATTTTTGCGTTGATATTCATAAGGGAAATTGGTCTGAAGTTCTCTTTCTTTGTTGTGTCTTTGTGTGGTTTAGGTATAAGAGTAATTGTGGCTTCTTAGAAGGAATTCGGTAGCGCTCCATCTGTTTCAATTTTGTGGAATAGTTTGGATAATATTGGTATGAGGTCTTCTATGGAGGTCTGATAGAATTCTGCACTAAACCCGTCTGGACCTGGGCTCTTTTTGGTTGGGTGACCTTTAATGACTGCTTCTATTTCCTTAGGGGTTATGGGTTATGATAAAAACTGCATGGTATTTCTACAGAGACAGACAGATAGATCAATGGAACAGAATTGAAGACCCAGAAATGAACTCACACACCTATGGGTACTTGATTTTTGACAAAGGAGCCAAAACCATCAAATGGAAAAAAGATAGCATTTTCACCAAATGGTGCTGGTTCAACTGGAGGTCAACATGTAGAAGAATGCAGATCAATCCATGCTTATCACCCTGTACAAAGCTTAAGTCCAACTGGATCAAGGACCTCCACATCAAACCAGATACACTCAAACCAATAGAAGAAAAACTAGGGCAGCATCTCGAACACATGGGCACTGGAAAAAATTTCCTGAACAAAACACCAATGGCTTATGCTCTAAGACCCAGAATCGACAAACGGGATCTCATAAAACTGCAAAGCTTCTGTAAGGCAAAGGACACTGTGGTTAGGACAAAACGGCAACCAACAGATTGGGAAAAGATCTTTACCAATCCTACAACAGATAGAGGCCTTATATCCAAAATATACAAAGAACTCAAGAAGTTAGACCACAGGGAGACAAATAACCCCATTAAAAAATGGGGTTCAGAGCTAAACAAAGAATTCACAGCTGAGGAATGCCGAATGGCTGAGAAACACTTAAAGAAATGTTCAACATCTTTAGTTATAAGGGAAATGCAAATCAAAACAACCCTGAGATTTCACCTCACACCAGTGAGAATGGCTAAGATCAAAAACTCAGGTGACAGCAAATGCTGGCAAGGATGTGGAGAAAGAGGAACACTCCTCCATTGTTGGTGGGATTGCAGACTCGTACAACCATTCTGGAAATCAGTCTGGAGGTTCCTCAGAAAATTGGACATTGAACTGCCTGAGGATCCAGTTATACCTCTCTTGGGCATATACCCAAAAGATGCCCCAACATATAAAAAAGACACATACTCCACTATGTTCATCGCAGCCTTATTCATAATAGCCTGTAGCTGAAAAGAACCCAGATGCCCTGCAACAGAGGAATGGGTACAGAATATATGGTACATCTACACAATGGAATATTACTCAGCTATCAAAAACAATGACTTTATGAAATTTGTAGGCAAATGGTTGGAACTGGAAAATATCATCCTGAATGAGGTAACCCAATCACAGAAAAACACACATCGTATGCACTCATTGATAAGTGGCTATTAGCCCAAATGCTTGAATTACCCTAGATGCCTAGAACAAATGAAACTCAAGATGGATGATCAAAATGTGAATGCTTCGCTCCTTCTTTAAAAGGGGAACAAGAATACCCTTGGCAGGGAATGGAGAGGCAAAGATTAAAACAGACACAGAAGGAACTCCCATTCATAGCCTGCCCCACATGTGGCCCATACATATACAGCCATCCAATTAGACAAGATGGATGAAGCAAAGAAGTGCAGGCCGACAGGAACCAGATGTAGATCTCTCCTGAGAGACACAGCCAGAATACAGCAAATACAGTGGCGAATGCCAGCAGCAAACTACTGAACTGAGAATAGGACCCCCGTTGAAGGAATCAGAGAAAGAACTGGAAGAGCTCGAAGGGGCTCGAGACCCCTTATGAACAACAATGCCAAGCAACCAGAGCTTCCAGGGACTAAGCCACTACCTAAAGACTATACATGGACTGACCCTGGACTCTGACCTCATAGGAAGCAATGAATATCCTAGTAAGAGCACCAGTGGAAAGGGAAGCCCTGGGTCCTGCTAAGACTGAACCCCCAGTTCAGCTTGTGGTGGGGAGGGCGGCAATGGGGGGAGGGTGGGGAGGGGAACACCCATAAAGAAGGGGAGGGGGAGGGAGAGGGGGATGTTTGCCTGGAAACTGGGAAAGGGAATAACACTCGAAATGTAAAAAAGAAATACTCAAGTTAATAAGAAAAAAAAAACAAAAAAAAACAAAAAACTTCAGCAAGATGCCTCAGCAGGTAAGAGTATTTGCCACCACGTTTGATGAACTGAGTTTTATCTACCAAGTCTCACAGTGTAGAAGGGGAGAATTACTATAAAATGTTCTCTGACCTCCATGCATTTGCTGGGGGAGATGCATGCCCATGTACATTTGTGTACAAACACACAATAAATGCAATAAAAATTTGGCAGACATCCACAGAATCTTTTTTAAGAAAACCCTTGCAGCTTCATTTTTGGGGCCAGCAATGTCCCCAGAAATCTGTTGCTTGCTACTAAGTGAGAAGCTTGGCTCTGGGGTATAAATGTTATGCAGCCAAAAGTTTGGAGAAACAACTACAACAGCTCACAGTGTTGAATTCACTACATAAGTAACCACAAACAAACTGTGTCCAAGTTCCGGTGGACTTTGAAATATACTCAGAGCCAGGCATCTTAGAAAAGGTGAAGGAAGTCATTATAATTTCTTGAGGATTGGTTGGCTCTGAAATTGAGATTAATGGTATCCTCTCTGAATAGCATATTAAAAACAAGCATGTATTAGAAATATAAAGACTACTTTGTTCCAGAAGAGTGAAAAGTGTAGTTCAAGGGCAAAGGATTACTCTGGCATCCTGATAACAGAATGTGCAAAGAATCAGTGCCTTGCTCTCCTTATACTTCCTACTACTGGCCTCTACTTTTCTATAATTTGATGATTTAGTGTGGCTTGGGCCCAGTCTGGCTGGGAAGGAGAGTGTGAGCTAGGCTCATCTTCTCAGGGCCCTGCTGCCTTACAGTTGCTGCCTTATAGTGGGCAGAGTAATAGCTTTGAAGACATTTGTGTCTAGATACCTGTGAGTAAATTGTTTGATGTGGCCAAAGGGACTTTACAAATGTGATATTTTGATGGGAAGAGGTGGGCCCCATGTCATAGCAAAGGTTTATCTAAGTGGGAAAAATCAGAAAAGAGCAAATTTGGCCTTCCCAGCAGTGTTTCTTTGAAAATAGGAGGAGTAGGGGACTACAAGCCACAGCCTCAGGAGTTAGAAAAGGCAAGGCAACAGCACCCCGCCAGGTGTGTCCATCCAATCTGTGGCTTTATAGAATACATGTGACTAAAGATAGCTCTGAATGTGATCCAATGCAAAATCAAAACCTTAGGACATTACGAGACTTTTATGTGTTATTTATTCTGCTTTGTAATTTTATTGTACTGTGTATAAGCTTGAAATTTTTAGATGACTGTTGCAGTGTCAAAAGGCTGGACATACTTAGAAATATGAAGCAAAACTCTGTAACTATGTTAGGTGTCTTCAGACCTCTGAGAATGGTCAGAGAACAATGGGCCAAACAGCCTTTATGAATGGGAGAGGGGAAACTTGACTGTTTGAAACCACCCCTTTGGTTGTAGCAAAAAGCAAGCAACCCAGTCTGAAGCAAGTGCAGTGAGATGGCCGGAAGGGGACTAAGTGCCTGCTGGTCTCCATGCTGCCACCAAGGAGGCCACAGTCAGCCAACATGACCCCATGAGGTTCATCTGGTTATCCTCAGTGTAAATATTAAGAAACATGGGCTGGGGATATAGCTGAGTAGCAGTGTATTTCCCTTGGCCTGGCAGATTTTAGACTGTAGGTTAAATGGCTCATACTGAGAAAGAGAGAGTATTAGGAAACTGAGGCTCAGGGTAAAGTGGACTGACTCACTGAAGGTTTAATTCATGAGAGTACCAAGCTCTTTTAGAGCTGGCATTTAGACAGCATAGCAGGATGTGACAGACAAAACAAAAAGAAATTAGAGTCTGGGCTTTTGCCACTTTCTTAGTTCATACTGCCCTGCTTTGTAAAAATGGCCAGCAGAACATAGTCCCTCTGTAGAGGCCAAAAAGTATGATTTTTTTTTCTCAGAGGAGAATCTGCCATGGCAAGATCTCTGGGTTGTGGTTCAGGAGAAAAAGTGATTCTTCTATTCTCAGTTTTTACTTCATTCTTCTACCTTTCCCACATTCTGAAAATGCTGTTCAGCTCATGGCACTATTGGGCCTCCCTGCCTGTTCTCTCAGGATAAAGCACACTCAAGCCAGATGGACCTATTCTGAGCTCTGGAGTACATGTATTAAAAATATCTCCAGAGGGTGGTGACAGACCTTACTTCTTTGGCTGGAGGGAGCGTAAGGTGGTGGCTAAGCTCTTTGGCAGTATGTAGCAAGTTTTTAATATAAGTGCATGTCCATTATTTATCATAAACAGCAGACCATTGGGACATGCTTGAACTATAGAGGCCTGATGAATAAATTGGGTCTGCTACAAAGAATGAAAGATTGCAGGTCTCAGAAAGTAATGTGAAAAAAGCTAAAAGAAATAAATACCCAACTAGAAAAATCAGCTTATGAAATTATACATAAGTATACATATCATTTGTGTGAAGAGGTAGGAAAAGTCAGAGAAGGAGCAAGCTAACACGTGAAACTAGGACTTATGTAGTATTATGAGTGTTTTCTTGCTGATCTTTTAGATTTTACTATCTGGTTTTGTGTATTGAATTTAAATAGAGTCGAAAAACTTCCCAAAGCCATATAGATAGATCATGTTTCATTTACTCAGTATTTCCATCTTTCCACTATTAAAAATAAGGTTTTGCTTTGGACCATGGAGTATAAGGTGTAGAGGTGTGTGTGTGTGTGTGTGTGTGTGTGTGTGTGTGTGTGTGTAGATATTTTTATTTTCTATGTATATCTATCAGAGGAGGGGCACTGGCTCAAATAGAAATAAGTATATGTTTAACTCTTTAATAAATTGCTGAATTGTTTTCTAAAGTGAATGGTTCTTATGGATACTTATATTATTGAAAATCTGGACTTAATATAGATGTTACTAGTTCAACAGAGCTTGAGTAAATTACATTAATCCGTTGACCGAATGATTTGTACAAATACAAGTTATTTATTTAGCAAGCATTGTGGAACACCTATTTCATTTAATTTCATTTTTCTTCCTTTCTTTCTGTGTGTCTGTGCATGAAGGTGTGAGAGCTTAATGTGCATGCATAGCATGGTGCATGGGTAAAGGTCAGAGAACAACTTAGAAGAGTTGATTCTCTTGTAACACATAGGTTCTGTGGATTAAACTCCGGTCAGTAGCCTTGGCAAGAGCCTTTACCTGCTGAGCCATCTAGCTAACTCTGAACACCTATTTTATACCTTGTCCTGGACAAGATCAAAGGCACTGTAGATGAAATATTAGTTTCAAAGGAGCTTGAACTATTCACCTAATTCAGGTGATGTTTACAAATGCTTTATGACAATGGAGACAGAATCCCTATGCTGTAGTGCTGTTAGAATTTCTAGAAAGACTTATGAGTT
This sequence comes from Rattus norvegicus, assembly GCF_021556685.1. Taxonomy (NCBI): domain Eukaryota; kingdom Metazoa; phylum Chordata; class Mammalia; order Rodentia; family Muridae; genus Rattus; species Rattus norvegicus. The sequence continues at coordinate 30,986,521 of NC_141554.1, forward strand.
AAATGTTACAAACTTAAGTAAAAACACTAAAATAAAAATTTATATGCACTGTGTGATCATGACTATGTCAGATATTTAAGTCTATAAATTTTTATACATTTTCTATAATGAAACAAAACTATCAGTTATCTGTGCATGAAAACTGTGGGGTGGAGTAGGTGGATTGTGGGGCAGGTGAAAATTGAAGAGGACAGACAGGCTTTCTGTGTGTAAAGATGAACCTTGGGAAATAGTGTGCTGTCTGCTAGACTTGATCCTTTCCTCCTCTCCTTCTCAGACAAACTGACTCCTATTTGATGTACTTTGCCTGTTCCTGGTCTTACCCAGACATCAGCAATTGCCCTGCTGAGTAGTTAAATAGGAGGCTTTTAACTTTTTTCACTGGGAAAATAGCTCTTCAAAGTTAAAACCTTAACCATGTTTTTGTAAGAAGACAAAATTGAATTGCTTATTTATTTGCTCAAAGAGCATTATCTAATCTTTTTCCATAGATTAGAAAGGATTCCAAGACTAGAGCTGAGAAACTGCCCAAACCAGCTAATCTACTAGTCTTGATGATTCCAGAATGTTCTACTTGGGGCCCGCCTGAGCGCCTCCCTTGCAAACAAGCCCACTTATCTCCATTTTAAACATTCGGATCTGTCTTACCTGAAGGGGTGGGTAGGAGTGGTGAAAAGCAATAAGCCAGCATGATTTTACTTCTGATGAGCAAAGGGCAGCCAGAAGTGTCAATGTGGGGGATTCCTACCAGGGTTGGGTGAAACACAGCAGAGACACCAACCTTAGAACAAAAGTGCCTTTCTTTTTAGTTTTGCCTTTTTTGTTTGTTTAATATTTTTTTTGCTTTCTGAGATTATAATAAAATTACATTGTGGCCTCTTTTTCTTTAATTGTTGTTATTGTTGTGCTGCTGCTGCTGTTGTTGTTGTTAGTGGTGATGGTGGTGGTGGTTGTGGTGTGTGTGTGTGTGTGTGTGTGGGTGGGTGTATCTGTGTGTGTGTTTGTGCCTGTGCTTTCCTTCTTTTCATTTTGCTGGTGTAATATAATTTCCTGTGTTTTGGAGTGGTTAACATCCTTGGGTTTGGAGTTTTCTTTCTAGTATCTTATCTGATGCATTTATCCACTCCTAAAAATAAAGATGCAACCTGCTCAGTCTGTATAATGTTACTTATGTCTTATATCTTTTTCAGGGCTGACCATTTGCTATTGGATAAACAATTGGTGAGCTCTTAGTTCATTTTTCCAGACAGGGACTTACTATGTAGCTCAGCCTGACCTCAAATTCCTTCTTGCTTCAGTCTCCCCAGTGCTGAGATTATAGGCATTTGCCACCATGCCTTACTTTGTACTCCTCCCCTTCATTGATTCATTCAGAATCAAGTTAACGACTTTTATTAGTTAATATGTTTCATAGGAAAAAAGATGTAGGAAATGGGTAAGGGTTATGACAAAAAGAATAATATGTGTGTTTCTATATATCATTACTTAACGTATTTTACTTGTGTGCTCAACAGTGACACTAGTAAAAGTAAATATAATAAAAATAGATAGCCCTTCCTTCCTTCCTTCCTTCCTTCCTTCCTTCCTTCCTTCCTTCCTTCCTCCCTCCTTCCTTTATTTTTACACTCCAGATTTTATTCCCCTGCCGGTCTACCCCCCCAACCTCCCCAGGCTCCACATCCCATTCCTCCTCCCTGTCTCCCCATACACAACCCCTCTTGGCCCAGTCTCCACAAGGATGTTCCCCACCCTTCCCCACCCACCCCACCAGACCTCTAAACTTCCTGGGTACATTTTTCAACATAGAAAATGTTACCCTTAGTGATAATGTAATCACAGTTTGGAAATCCTACCTGCTTGATAGTATTAAAAAAGCAGCTACATAAGTAAAAATTAAGTATAAAGAAACAAACTAAAAGACAAAATTGCTTAAATGAACTCATCAAGGCTGTGGTGATGCATGCCTTTAATCCCAGCACTCAGTAGACAGAGAAGTGGATCTCTGTGAGTTAGAGGCCACTCTGATTTATAGAGTGAGTTCAAGGACAGCCGCGGCAGCACAGGGAAACCTTGTCTCAAAAAACCAAAACCAAATAATAACAAAACAATCGTTAAGTCTGAAAAAAAAAAGGCAAAACTATCCAAACAACCAAACAAATAGAAAACCCTCATGATAGTCTTCATGAATTTTTGTCAGTGGATAATACCATAACACAGGAGGGTCTTGGAGATACTAAGACATTTGAGTCTTTGGCATTTTATTTAATGTCTTTAGATTTTGTGATTTGAATTTTCTCATTTTTAGTTTTTGTCTCCTTCCCCTTAATGAGCTACATTGTTTTCTGTCTGTTTCTGCTTCTGCTTTTTCTTTCCTGCTTCTGGATGGTATGTAAGGAATTATGCAAAAGGTGAAAGACTTCAGGGCCTTGGGGGAGGTTGGAAGGAAGGGTCTCCAGTCCAGAAGTGAAAAGGATGTAAAAAGGTCAATTTCTGCCTTATCTTTTTCATATTGTCTTTGACATATTTCTTTTTGTTCAGTTCCATTAAATCTGTCCTTTTCATTTTGGATTCAACTGAGTCCGGATGTTATTTAAAGGTTTAGCCTTTCCACATACTGAGCAATTTCCACATTTGTTTTAATGGCATTAAGTTCATACAAGCAATCTGCTAACATTGCCAGTTTTGTTTTTTCCGTCTTTTTGGTTGTGATAAAATAACACAATCACAACACCTTTTTAAAGGAAATGTAAGCCAAGTTGCTGTGAGCCTTCTTGGCTCTTTCTGGTTCTCACTGCCTTTGTGCTGAGAAGAGTTCTGTGCTTTTTTTCTACCCACAATGACTTGAAAGCCATATGGTAAGATGTAAAAGTTTGTACTTATTGGTGTTAGGCATCCTGAAGATGCCTGAATTCTCTAGAGCTCTTCCCATGAGAAGGCGTGCATCCTGTGTTCATTGAGAAATACAAGAAGGAATCTGACTAGGAAGGGTAGTTGTAGGGTTTGGAGTTATTTAGATTAAAAGGCTTGATTTTCTGGAATCGGAGATGCGAATTTTATTGTAGGGGTACTATAGCTGACTCAGTGAGGATAGGCCTTTCTCAGGAGGAAATCAAGGCTGCTTTCCTTTACAAGGTCTCTGCTGGAATCTGGTTGAGTAAGGCCATTAAACAGTTAGCCTTATACCCTTGGAAGATGTACAGAAATGTAGTTGATGTGGCTCAGAGTACATATGGCAGTTTTCCTGCCCACTCACCCAGTGAGTCAAAAAAAAAAATGAAAATTGCTTCCACAGCAGAAAGGGTTTGGGAGTTGGACAAATCCTTGCTAATGATTTTTGAGGGATGAAGTGACCTTTTCAGATCTTCAGATCTTGACAGAGGAGTAGCTTTAGTAACACGCCTAAGAAAGACTAAAGGCAAGGTAGTAGACTGAAGAGGGCATGGATTTTGCAGGGTTAAGGGGAGGGGATCAGGGAGACAGAGTCTACCTGGAATAAAAGTGTGTGTGTTTGTGTGTGTGTGTGTGTGTGTGTGTGTGTGTGTGTCTGTGTGTCTGTGTGTCTGTGTGTCTGTGTGTCTGTGTGTGTGTAGTGGTTGAAGTAAAAAAGAACAACATATTTATGGGCTTGTTTGGGGAGGAGTAGAACACCAACCCAAGGGCCTGGAACACTCATTTTTGTGTACACATTTGTGTATGTATTCATGTATGTTCTTGGGGATGGAATTAAAGGTGTTACACATGTTAGACAAGCACACTATTGCTAAGCTATACTCTGAGACCAGTGTTGAACATTTTTGTAGAGAGCCACTGAATTTGAGGAAGAGTCCTTGTCTCCCTCTCAAGTGAAGGTTGATAGCTGGCAAGACAAAGTAACATGACATTTGTCCAGGATGATACCTTGTACCTTGCATTTGGTGCTGTGTGTTTGCTTCCCAATGAAGGTCTGTCATGAATGGTTCCCCAATCTCACCCTGAAAAGTCAGGAACCTGGCTAGAGAGATGATTCAGCAGTTAAGAGCACTGACTGCTCTTCCAGAGGTCCCCAGCAACCACATGGGGGCTCACAAGCATCTGTAATGGGATCTGGTGCCCTCTTCTGGTGTGTCTGAAGCTACCGTGTACTCATCATTATATAAAATACATAAATTATTTTTTTTAAAAAAGTCAGAAACCATCACCCTAAGAACTTCACTTTTCAAATCCCAGACAGTGCCCGGAGGCAATATCCTCATCATTCATGTGATCGAACAGTTTCTGAAGCTGTATAACTCATGATATATTTATTCTTAAAGTAGTATTTTCCCAAACACCTTTTTGGCAGAATAACAATTTTTGATATTGGTACAGTAAAGACATGATGAGGTAGCTTAAGCATCTTTGGAATGTGATTATGGTTTTTCTCAAAGCCAGTGGTGTAGGAGAATGTGGTGGGTGCTGTGGATTCTGAGACCATCTTCAAGGACTTCATAACTTTTCTGTGGCTATAGAGTCCTTGCTGTTGATATTAACTGAGGAGTAGCTCCTCCTTGGCTTGCATTGAGGCACTCATTCTGTGCACGATTATAACAATTCATGTTTGACATAGAAAGGAATGGAATCAGGAGACATGCCAAAATAAGATTCATCAAAATGGCAGAAGTACTATTCAGTTTTCTTCTGGAACAAAGAATATGGAGTTGTTATTATAACAACTTGACTTTCTTTATAAAATATGGAAACATAGCATCTTGTAATTTTCCAGCAGTTCTTAAGTCTAAAGTAAGTGGATTGAGCTCAGCAGTCATATAAAAATATGTTTCCCACTTGCAAATGTTATTAAATCATATCATATATGTAAATAAACTTCAGATATAACTGTCTCTGGGCATGGTTCGCTAGGCTTATATATGAATATTTACTATGCTGGGATGGCAGTGATATATTCAAGCTGCAATTTGCATTCAAGCAGAATTATTTTTGCTGTGATCTGTTCCCATCATGAACAATATCCTGCCACTGCTGGCTTAACATGGGAAGCATACCATTACCCTATTTTCCCTGGAAGTAAATCCTGTTTCAAATGTGTGTTGTGGAATGAAGCAGGGAAATGTGCAACAGATTGTTCTCTGTGGTTCTTCCCTTCCTCCTGTGCCTGCTCCTCCTCCTGCTTCTCTTCCTCCTTTTTAATGTACCATATTGTGGAGGATGGCTATAGCCTATTTTATCTTTTATACATTTTTATTTTGCAATGACCATAGCTTCTTGAAATCATATGTTTACAATGTAGGTTAAGGGGTGATTGGAATCAGTGCTCTGATAATGTTTATTAAATTTTTTCAACCATCCCAGGAGAAAGAGCTTTGTTGTCGAACCAGTTTGGGGGAAATCTCATGGGGACTAGCTATGGTTTTGATGTCTTCAGTTTTCTGCAGCCAGGGACTTGAACAGAAGAAGTGGGAGGACTGAGCTTGTGAAATTTAGATTGTCAGATTCCCATGCATGCCAGTCAGTGTGCATTTATAGAGACAACCAAAGAGATAGCTGCCCAGACTCAGACAATTATAGGTGTGTCCTGTTTTATACAACAGCTGCTGCTCTCAAACCGGCTTGTCAATCAACATGATCATGAGAGTGGGGGAGGGAAGTGGCTCTGATTAAAAAAATTATCCATGGTACACCCTTTACTTTCTCTATCTCCTGCTAAGCCCAGGATTCCTTAATCAGATTTCCTCCAAGAAGAGATATTTGTAGGCATTGTGCTTTGGCTGTTTTTCTGTAGGAAATGAAAAAGGGGACCCTTTGAAATCTTTGATCCTTACTGTACAAGGAATGAAGTACTCAGAAGGCACCTCACTATTATTGTTAGGTTTCTTGGCTTTTTACTTTTGTGCAGTGGTTGATATTTGATTTATTAGTGGGGAGATGACAATATTGCAAGTACTCGTACATAGACCTAAGGCAGTATTCATGTGTATTATGTGGAACTGAAAGTTGTGAGGGAGGACATTTCTCAGGGAGGGAGAACAGAGCCTAGTTCTCTCCTATTTTGGAAGAGTTACATTCCACTGCCATGGCCTCATTAATCACACTGTGGAAGAAGATGCTTGTCTTACTTGTTTGGTTGGTCATTGTCAATATCTGTTTTCACTAGTCTTTAAAGTGTGCTTTGCAATAGTATGAGGCTTTTAATTGTGTTCATACTTACATGATTATTGATTGTTACTTAACTAGACCCGGTAAATTAATTTTCAAGTGAGTAGGTTGGGCAAAAGCTATCAGTTAGTAATATGAATTATATTTCTTACTAAATAATAATTTAGATCAGCAAAGTTATTCAAATCTGACCTGACTTTTAAAATTTGTTTTCATAATTTTATTTTGCAGGATAACAAAGCCACTGACTTTTGCTGATTGTGTTGGGGATGAACTTCCTTTAGGATGGGAAACTGTATATGATAAACAAATTGGAATTTATTATATGGACCACATAAATAGTAAGTATATTGCCACATTTGCATTGTTATTTTTTCTTTTTATTTCACATAGAATCTCAGAAATGCTAAACCCTTGTTCTCTAAAACAAAGTGATCATGGTGCCCCATGAAATATTGAGGTTTTGTAATATGGTATACTCTGTTCTCCTTAGCTGAGTAGTGAATACACAAAGCTATTTTCTATAAGGAATAAATTCCCCAGGCATTCAGAAACAGAAAATTACCTCATGTTGATTGCAAAGTAGAACCTACACATTCTTAGAAGCCGCTGTGATTGTCCTCCCCCCAGAGGCAATGTCTGGAGATATTTCCTATAGCCAAGCCTGAGAGAGGTGCTTTTGGCATGTTGTGGGTGGAAAGTAGGGTTGCTTCTCAACATCCTATAGTGCTTAAGATAGCTCCAACATAAAGAATGAACATACTTCTAATGTGAGAAGAGGTGAGATGTAGAAACCCAAACTCAGAAGCTATACCACATTCAAGATCTGTCCTCTAGGTCTTGCTCTTGGTGTTCTGCCTCTTCTTAATCATCAGCCTTCTTTAACCAGATCTTAATTAAGGTTCCATTTCTGACTCTCTTTGCATTTTAATTCTAGCTCCTTTCAGTACTTTTGTCATTATCATATTTTGACTGGCTTGTTTTCTGTGCTTCAGTTTATTCTGTATGGCTGTATACCCATGCTGTTCTTTACTTCTGTGACTTTGAAGTTCTTTTCTACTCTGGGCCTGTGAGGCTGACTACAAAGCTTTCAGTTTCTTGGAACTGAATCTTTGTGTCTTAGAACTTGGAACAGTGAACTTTCTGATGTTGGACACTGAAACTACAGCAGTTCCAGTGTTTCCAAAGCTTAGCCAATGATGATTGGAGAAGGGGAATAAGTACTTCTCTGGCCCTGCTGCTCTTCAGGCAGGTATCCAAGTATCGGGAAATTTTAAGGTGGATCTACTGAATACTGGAAAGGACAGATGAGAGACTGAAGCTAAAGGTAGTGTTTTCACTGGCTCTTAGCATGCCCGGCATCTCATCACTGTGGATGTTCAGGGGAAGGTGGTCGTCTAGACTTGTCTTCCTAGCTAAGGTTCTAAGGGGAAGTTTTGAATACATACTCTATTCCTCTCTGGGTCTCCTGGACCATGGGTATTGGCACTGTGGCTATATCACTAGGTTTTGTCCTTCTCAGGAACCCATGGCGTGGATGTTTATGCTTACCAAATGGCAAAGGGTCTATAAAGATTTCCTGAAGTTCCCAACTCTTAAGGGTTTAATATTCTCAAATGTAGACATGAACCTATGAGCAAATAGAGACAAAGGATTTTTTTCAGCCACCATAAAAGTATGTCCCACCACATAGGAAACAGTAGGTGAGGAACAACAGTTGTAGTGTCATACCAACTCCTTCCTTATAGATCTTCAGAGAATCCAACTTTGAAATTCTTTAAAGCACAAAATCTGAGGAATCAAGTATTAACATCGGAACTGTACAGGTTGATGATGAAGTAAGATCAACAAATAGATCCTAGACTGGCAGGCTAGAGGTTCCCAAGACCCTCAGGGGCTCTGAAATAATGTGAATAATGCTGTTCACCTGGCTGGTTACAGTGGGTCTCACAGCTGAATAAACATCAGGAACATCTGGGCAGTTATTAAAAAGCCCTGCCCTTGTCTTAAATTAAGCCAAGTGTATCTGAACTCCGGTGCTGGGGTAGAGTTCTGACTTTTGGTATTTTGCATTTTTATTTTCCTAATTGACATACTAAATGCTTGGAGAGCTTTTTAAGAGTCTGGGGTGACAGCGGTGACTGAATAGGGTCAAGTAGGTAGGGAGAGTATTTCCAAGGGAGTCTTCTTGGTTTGGAACATTTACTCTGTCTCTGCTTCAGCCTCTGTGTCTGCCTCTGTCTCTTTCTTCTCTCTCCTCTCCTCTCCTCTCCTCTCCTCTCCTCTCCTCTCCTCTCCTCTCCTCTCCTCTCCTCTCCTCTCCTCTCCTCTCCCCTCTCTCCCTCCCTCCTTCCCTCCCTCCCTCTGTGTGTATGTGCACATGTGCATGTGACAGACAATATATAATTTACCTTTCTAAAGCCCTTTGAGATAAAATCCATACATCATAAAGGAAGCCATTTTAAAGTAAACAGTCAAATTGTATTTTGTACATTTGTACAGCCAGCTTTAGTTGCAAAACACTCTTATTTAATGCAAAGGGAAACCCACCTCCTTAAGCAGTCACCCTGCAATCATCTTTTCCACAGTCTCTGGTAATTACCAATCTGCTTTTTATCCCTGCATTTTTGCCTATTCTAGACATTTCATATCCATGGGGTCAAACACTATGTTCCCTATTGGGTTTGGATTTCTTTAGTTAACATTGTGCTTTTAATACTCTTCCATGTTGGAGCCTCTCTATGCTATTCCAGCAAGTCTTCGTGACCCTTAGCATGTTATAGGAGGGGAAACTAAGACCTGAATTTCTTTGAGGATAGGATTCAGGTTGATTCCCAGTATGGCTAGCTCAGGTGAGGCTATTTTGTGCTGCTTACAGTAAAAGAGGAAAGCTTAGGATGAAGTAATATATTGTCTGGCATGGTCTTGCTTTCGATAGTGAAAGGCCAATGTATGAGAATGATTTGTGTTTTGGAGACTAGCTTACAATTACTTTGAGTCTGTGTAGAAGGAGTTGAAGTCAGGAAGTAGGAATTCCACAGACTGGAATTTGAGAAAAAAGATTGGAGCTGGAGACATGTCTGTTCCCTCCCCAGGCCTGCAGAATGAGAAGGCAGAAGTGGGGAATGTTACAGTTGTGTCAAGAGATAAAGAGGTCAAGAGAGAATACAAAGACAGTATTGGGGGCAGTAGTGTATAAATTATCCCACATTAAAGAGGTCTGTGGGAAGAATGTCATAAATACCCTTTAGCTTTACAGTTCTAAGCTCATTAAGGGTCATCTCCAATGCTTATTTTCTTGTATTTCCTTCCCTTTTATCTCTGTAGCATTTTCTTGTGTGAGCTATGAGTACTTTAGTAAAAGGTGTGACACTCTTCATAAAGGTTCATGATGTAGACTCTTTCATATTGTTCATTCTGGTAATTAGTTAATTAACTGGTCACATAAACACCTGTCAGTCAACTTGCAGAGTTCACTCTCAGCTCACTTGTGACTTTCCCTTTTTTACTTCAGAGCTTACTCAGATTGAAGATCCAAGAGAGCAGTGGAGGCGAGAGCAAGAACGCATGCTGAAGGAGTATTTAATTGTAGCCCAGGAGGCTCTCAATGCCAAGAAAGAAATCTACCAGATCAAGCAACAGCGGTTTGAGCTAGCTCAGGAAGAATATCAACAACTGCACAAGTTGTGTGAGGATGATGGCCGCTCATATACCAGCTGTGAGTTGACTTTTCTCCTTCAATGAACATCTGTTTCTTTAAAGCCACTCTCTTGGCTGAGTTCTCTGAATATGGTCAGTTGTATTTGGGCAAGAAAGCTTTGTAAAGTCTTAGTCACATACTATTAGGCAATCCATATTTATCAAGTTATCTGTGTTGGATGCAGATTCTGGACTATGGTGGTGACTAACAGAAAGATCAGGTATGAATGGTAAAAAGTAAATATCCATACAATTTCAGGCTGTGTGTGAAACAATCTTCCATTTCATGATTGCCAGGTTTCACTTGGAGGGTTCTGCTTAGAGATGGCTACAGTTAGCACTGCTTGTCTGAAAATGAGCTCTTGAGTAAGCCCACAGAACAGCTTTCTGAGTACTGAATGGGGGAGATTCGGGAGTCTGTAACTATGTCAGTCTCCTAACAGTGTAAAGGCTGTTCCTGGACTTTAGGACTTCATTGGTCAGAACACTGAGGGAGTCTAACCCAGGTATCTCTGACTCTTAAATAAGAGGCTGTTCTCTGCTGATCTCAAATGGAACCTTGGAAGGTTCCATTTAGAGGCTGCCAGAGGTGAGCTCTCATTTTACTAGTGCTTAGCAGGCACCTAGGTGTAGAGGGATCCAGGTTCAGTTTTAGAAACCAGAACCTTTTGTGACATGGACAGTCACTATATGGACATGCATGATCCTTCCCAAAAGAATTGCCTATACACATATCTTAGCCACCATTATTTTGGGTAGCAATAACCTTGGAGGGAGGGAAGGAGGGAGGGAGGGAAGGAGGGAGGGAGGGAAGGAGGGAGGAAGACAGAGAGAGAGAGAGAGAGAGAGAGAGAGAGAGAGAGAGAGAGAGAGAGAGAGATAGTGGTGGTGGTGGTATGAACTTGGTACTATTAGATTTTGCTTTATGTCTGATTGTGACATGGAGGGGTGGGGAGGAACCTACTACTGACACTGCATTTTTACCAGGTATTTACTGTGGTAACGGAGCTTTGACCACTAAAGATACAATCATAGCATTTTTGTATTGCAAGTCAGAATGGAATTGAGGCCAAAGGGCTGTATGCCTTGTGCGTTTTTTGTTGCAGCTGCTGAAGGTGAAAAGCTTAGAAGCTATTGCATATTGGCGAAGGGTTTCTCCCTGAATCAGGAATTTAAAATATTTCCATTGCTCTGTTTCTTGAGGGAATGGCAAAGGTATAATGATGTGTTGTTTTCAAGTCATCTTATCTCTTGGTCATATAAGACATTGGTTCCTCCTACTTTATTTTTTTGAACTTTCCACTAGAAAGTGATAGATCAACTCAGCACTGAGCTATAGAGGCTTTCTTCTCTCCACAGTTTTCTTTTAAGACTGATCTAATTTTTGTAGGAGGGCTGTATTGGTCTCATAGAATGCATTAACATGTATCCCTTCTGTCCTCTCTGAAAGAGTTTATGAAGGGTTTAGTATCCATGCTACCTTAACTATTGTGGTCCCATTCACTAGAAAAGTCCTGGTGTATAAACTTCTTTGTGGAAACTTCTCAAGTAGATAAAGACCTATTTAAATTTGTGTTTCTTCTTGAGTTCATTTTTGTATTTATATGTTTCAAAAGTTTATCTACTTCATTCAATTCCTAAATTAACAGTCTTTTCTGTGAAGTATCAGCAGTAAATATGTTAAAGTTTGTTGGCCATTCCATCTCAGTGCCATCTACTCAACCATGGTGTTATTGTGCTAAAACAGTTAGAGGCAGAATTTGAATAAACTAAATTATGTTCCAGTAAAAAAATATAAATACAGGTAGCCAGCTACATTAAGCCTATAGGAAGATAGTTAGATGGTAATCTGAGCTGTCAAGTCTGAAAATTATTTTTTTAATGTTCATAGGCAGACTGTGAGGTAGGTGGTCTCTTCCTTCATGCCTGATATTAATAATTTATGTTTTTTCTCTCCTGTGTGTGTGTGTGTGTGTGCGCGCGCGCGCGCACAAATTCACATGGAGACTAGAGATCTGTATCAATCGCTCTCTATATTACTTTTTAAAACACAGTCCCTCACTGAACCTAGGCCTCCCTGATCAGATTAGACTGGCTGGTTAGTCCATCATGTGGGTTCCAGAAATCCAATTCAAATCCTTGGGTTTGGCATCAAGTGTCTTACCCATTAATCCATCTTGCTACCCCTTTCTTTTTCTAGTTTTATTAAAGCAGAACTGTAGGTTAGTGATTTAAGACATTCTTTTTTTGTACATACCCTTTCAAATTATAAATTCATCTTTAAGTTCTGTCTGACTCTATTTCTAAAAATGTAGCACACGGGTCTTTTTTTCTATTTCTTTTCATATATATATATATATATATATATATATATATATATATATATATATATATATATATATATATATATATATTCTATTGCTCCCAGACACTATACTGAATGAAATTTCAGTCTTTTTATGGCCCATCATGTAGTGTTCTCAAAGTGTCAGAAGGTCACAGACTTAGAGCCTCAAGGTCACACTGAGCTGAAGCATTGACTTATACTTGGGTCTGAGGTAATATAGTTAGCAGCTATTAATCTCCAGAAAGTTACTTGGCAGAAACTAGTTTAATCCATATAAGATTAGCACTTTTTGTAGCTAAAGAAGAGGTGGATATTGACAGTGTTTTGTTTCTTCCTTGTTTTATGTTAGCCATAGTATTGTATTTCTTTCCAGAAATGCTTATGTGCTTTATTTCACACATATTTTGGTTATGTCCCCAAGAAAAGATCCAAATTCAGACTTTAGAAGGCAATAAATGGTATGAAGAGATGGCTCACAAGTTAAGAACTCTTGTTCTTCCAAAGAACCTGGATTTGGTTCCCAGAATCTACCTGATGGCTCACAACTGTCTGTAAATCCAGTTCCAGGGGATCCCATGCCCTCTTTTAACTCTGTCAACACAAGGCACATGTGGCACACCAACATACAAATGAACAGAGTAAAACATATCACCCATAAAATAAAATCAATAAATCTAAAAACAAGTTTTGTTTTTAAAAGAAGGAAACAGAAGGAGTGTATGTCAGGAAAACTTGAAAGAATTTTCTTTTCAGTGACTGGAAAAGGTAAACTTAGTCAAAGGAAGTATGTGCTAAGACCTGGCAACTACTAGTTTAGCTAGGCCTGAGCATTGAGACTCAGCAGTATATGACTTTGAAAACACAGACATCCTTAGAGTACTTGATTTGAGGAAGAGTAAGTGAGGCACTTCAGTATCGTGCTTAGTCTATGGAGCAAGGTTACTCACAAGTCCAATGGAACTAAAGCACTGACAAAATCATTTATTTTTTTTTTTAAATATTTCCATGGGCTTTTCATTCCATTGACATTTAGACAAATAAATAATTATACTCAATTACATTCCTTCCTCCAGTTCGAAAGACTCAAGATACTGTTTTTGAAGGGACTTCTGTGTCACCAGGAGAAGTATCTTATGACTCTGAGTATAGTGATATTAGGACATGTTCAACAGGTTCCATCTCCTGACTTGCCAGAGTAAACTTCTAGACTCAGTAGATCCAGGAGTAGGCTGTTTTGAAGGCCAGAGTTGGACCTGTCTGTTTTCAGGAAAAGGCTGGAGATGCCAATGGAGCTTCCTGGGGCCTATCAGCTCACCAGGGAAAAAGTCAGCTATGAATGGAATCTAGGAGTTAATCCAAGTGGTTTATCAAGTGGCTGCTGTCCCTAGGGTTTCCACCAGCCCTTTTCAATGTTCTGTTTAACCTGAGCTACTGATTACAATGAGGAAAACCCTGCTAGTCATGACTCAACTGAATTCTTTCTAGCCACAGGGTAAAGTTCAGTAGAGTCCTGTTGGCTTAAATGTCTATAATCTAACAGATGTCTTATACTGCCACAACAGAGGACCTGGGACCATGTTAGGAGTTTCTTCTGGCTGGATCCATAGCACATCTGGCTCCAACCAGCAACATTGGACCTCTCTGTATGCCAACTGGTCAATTCAAGCAAGGAGGTAGCAAGCCTCCTTGCTGAGGTACTGGGAACTGAGTGAGCACTGCCTATCTAGATTTGCTTCCTATTAATTAATTTTCTCCATTGGAATAACTTTAAGCAAAAGCAAAAATGTATTTAATAAGCTAATGTTTTGAATATGATTGCCAATTATAAGCACAAGCTGTGATCTTCATTGTTCTCTTTTTTTCCTCTTTGTTCTCTGAAGAAATTGAATATAAGCCTGGGAAGATAGATTAGTCATTAAAGTGCTTGCCTTCTGAGTTCAATCTCCAGAAACCATGCAAAAAGCTGGGTGTGGTAGCACATGCTTCTAATCCTAGCACTAAGGGAGGTAGAGATAGGTGGATTCCCCCAGGGATTGCCAGCCTAACCTACTTGGCAAGTTCCAAGCCAGTGAGAAATCTTGTCTCAAAAAGGTACTGCTTAAGAAACAAAATCTGAGTCTGTCTGTGAGCGACACTTGCATGCATACCAGCACACACATCTATTCTGTCACACAGATGAACAAGCACAAGTCCACACAAGCACAAACCTCAAGGTTGTGGAGAGAGACAGAGAGAGACAGAGAGGAGAGGAGATGGGAGGGAAAGAAAGTGAGAGACACTATCTGTGGGACTAAACTATTTCTTTCAGGCTATGTACCCAGATGATAGAAATTCAATTGGAACTCATTGTGTTTGTGACCTTCAATTGTCTATACTCTTTCTTAAACAACGAAGAGACATTGCAGAAGTGCTGGTTGCAATTTTGAAACACGTTTGGCACTCCTCCATTTTCAAGTTATCTAAAACTGATTGACTATAAATTAATAAGGTGTCTAGAAATTATGCAGAATACATGGGACAACTATAAGGGAGAGTACTTTCTGTTTCTTGACTTTCTTGTGTCCCACACAGGATCATTAATGAATGGATATTCATTTTTTGCACAGATATTTAGTACCTGCTGTTGATATGAATTTAAATGCTGGGGACACAATTTATCCTTAATGGCTGATTGTCAGGAAAATGAGGCAACAGCGATAAAATAGAAACAAACTAGAAGAGCCATTTCTAATGCCGGAACAGAAGGGTGTGGAGAGAATTGGAGGAGCGGAAGTGCATTTTGTCCACACCCTTCACACATTTACCCCCTGAGCTATATAGAATCACCAGAATGAAACTTTATTCATTGGAAAGAAAAGATTTTGTATCAATATTGGGCCATCTGGTATCTAAGAATATCCAAGCCTTGACCTTTTTGGTTCCTGACCAAAACAGATTCAGATGTTCAGATGTATTAGAGCAAACATGTCTCCAGGCACAGAGATCACAACCCTCCTAAATGTCTCTGAGCACCTGAACTCACTGCCTGGTATACAGTCCTAGTTTATGCTTTGTATACCACTGGAGATGAAGCACTTCTACAGTTGGACATACCTTTATTTTTCCTACTGTTCCATTTTGCAGAATTCTCTCCTACATGTTTCATTGCAACATATTCCTCTGTTTGTCTTCCTTTTACTGATTAATGCATTCTTTATCTCAGCATTTTTTTTCTGTAGTTACTCCCTCATTCTTGTGAAACTCTAGCCTCTGCATGAATTCAGATGAACTATGTGACCATTCACAGGAGCTTTTGGAAGAAATTCTTGCCTGGGGTAGAATTGTACTCTGAGCCACAGGTCTGCAAACGATGTTAGCCCTGCAGGCTAAATTCTATCAATGCAGGTGTTTGCAAAAACATTTTCTTGGAAATGAGCCATGACCATTCACTCATTTACTGTCTATGGCAGTTAAACAGCAGAATCAGGTATTTGAGACAGACTATATTGCCCAGAGAGCCAAAAACAAACAAACAAACAAACAAACAAACAAACAAACAAAAAACCCAACAACAACAACAAAAAACCAACATAATTTGTATTTCTCTCTTCATGGAAAAAGTTTCTATTCCTCAGTCTAGACCAGCAGTTGTCAACCATGGGGACAAGTCTCCTGGAGAGGGCCTTTTTCAACTGCTACCGACTGTTAATTATCAAAGGATGGAGTTAGACACTTTTATTGTTCCTATCTTTAAAGTCCTGTAGATAGTTCCTAAGTTGAGGTCTGGTGGTCTAGATTAACTGTGACTTGTCCCACCTAGCAGCGGGAATGTAACTTTATTATCCTGGTTCCAAGAATGAGCTGAGCTGCCACAAGTGTTTCTGGGTGCCTGGGAAAGAGGCAGTCTTATCTCCGGTGAGAACATGCTGACTCATCCTGGATTCTTTGGTCAGGTGGTGGCAAAGCTTGACCTTATCAGCCATCAGTGCTGCCAACATTCTTTCTGAGGCTCCAAGCCCATCCCACTCAGACTATCTGCCATCGGCACTCAGCTAAAGGTTTTCTCATCTGCTTGTCTGGTTTAGGATTGAGAGCTTTAGGCAGTCCTGTCATCCTTTTGTTTCCCTTCCCACAGGCAGGTTGGAGCAGGCCAGAGAAAAATAGATCACACAGCATTTTTCTCACATGTTAGTCAGCAAGCCTGAATTCTGAAGGCTACAGGAGGGCATGCCTATTTACTAAGAGCTAATCCCCAAGAGCTCAAAAAAGCTGTGGTTCCTCCTGTGAATGATGGAGTAGTGTAGGTCAAGTCACTACAAACACAGTGTTTTTCTTATAGAGGGAAAACACTATCCTTTTCTCTGTTTGACAAAGAGTTTTCTGACAATACGTAAAATACGTATGAAAGGCATTTCTGTGATAATAACGTATAATACTTTGCATTTTGTGATTCAGCTAAAGCTATAACATTATTGTTATCCAAAGCAACATTATGTTCCTGAACATATTCCTTAAGTTATTTAATGCCTTTCTACATTGAACCGCCAATAGAGAAGAGATTCTTGAGGTGGAAGCCTCAATGTTTATAAACATTGGATTGAAGATAGGTACCTTGTAATAAATGTGACATGTGTGCTGTGAAAAGGGGTCAGGAGTCCAAGGTATTTTTTTGGACTCTGAAAGTGATTCTGATAGATTTACTGGAACTGAGGATTTTATTTATAAATTGAATTATACTATTAAAAGTTTTGCCAGTGTTCACAACTATTCTTAACATCTAGACATTAAATATATTTGCAGTCATGGATACTCGGATTGCTTTTCCCTCATCCCAGAGATAGAATTTCTTAATTTTAGAGAGTAACAGAAATGATTTCAGTGTAGTAAAAGCTGACATTTCATATTGTTTTACCTGTACACGTGGACGACGTGTCTGGACCCACGTGCTTGGACACTAAGCATTTCATGAACAATGGAGTCTCTCTGAGATTGGGTAGAGGGTTTTAGTTGGTGGGTTTGGAGCCTCTGAGGTAGTAGTCTTGTTTTATTGAGCCTACCATCTAGATCTTAAGAATGCTGAGGATGACTACTGCTCAGTGTTAGGATTATGTTAGGGAGAAGCAAGAGATAGGGTAGGGAGAAGGATAGGGAGAGGTTGCTGTGTAGATGTCCAGTCGTGGCCAGCACAGCTCTCATGTATTTTTCAAGTCCCTGCTAATATTTTCTGTGAAGTTTCAGAGGCAGGAACAGTTTTATGGTGGTAAGTTTTACTTCATGTTACTTAGTCAGTCTCTCTCTCTCTCTCTCTCTCTCTCTCTGGGTGTGTGTGTGTGTGTGTGTGTTCAGGAGTACACATAATTCATAATTGTGTGGGGGGAGTGCACATATGAGCATCTGAGTGCAAAAGTATGTGGAGACTAGACCTCAGGTAATGTTCTTCAGGGGCTTTAGTTTGCTCTTACTATTATTTACTTTTCGGAGACAGTGTATCTCACTGATTAGGCTATTCTGTCTGGCCAGCAAGTTCCAGGGATTCAGCTATCTCAGCAGTGGAATTACAAATAGCCCCCTGCTCCCCCTCCCCCAGTGCTTGGCTTTTTACATAGCTTCTGTGGCAGGTACTTTATGGATAGAACTTTCTTCCAAGCTTGGTTGTTACTAGTTCTTAACATGAAGTTTGATGTTCAGTTTTAGTGCTAGGGGGGTTAGTTTCAAGCCTCAGTGGGAAGGATCACAGATATTGACTATTGGGGTGATCCCCCTGAATTAAATTTAAAAGTTTAACTTGAGTGTACTGGAGATTAACACCCCTTAGTCTCATTTACATATTACACTTAACTATTTAACTGGGGGCTTTTAAGCTTAGGTATGGGAGTTATACTTGATGTGGAGATCATGTGTATATGACGTGTGCGTACAAATGTGGGTATACACAGCATGTGTGTGGAGGTTATGGAGCAACCTTAAATGTTGTTCTTTATATTCCACCTTGAGACAAGCCATCTTGTCCTTTCACATCTCTGAATACCAGGATATGTAGCCCAAAAGCTTCTGGGTATTCTCTTGTCTTCACGACTTACCTGTAGGAACATTGAGATTAGAGATGTGTTATGGCTTCATGTGAGTTTGGGGGATTTAAACTTAGGTCTTGATATTTGCAAAGGAAGTACTTTGCTCATTGAACTGTTTCCCTGGCCCTGATGTAGAGATTTTCTAAAAATAATTTTTGCCTGATAAGAACAATGTGCGAGGAGGTAAAGAGATACCTCAGCAATTAAGAGCACTGGTTACACTTCTGAAGGAACCAGGTTTAATTCTTAGCACCTGCATGTTGTTCTCACAAACTCCAGTTCCATGGAGTTTGCCCTCTTCTTCTTTTTTTTTTTCAAGCAAAATAAAGTTTAATGTCACTTATAAATAAACAAGTCATTCTTTTTTTTCTTTTTTCTTTTTTTTTTATTAACTTGAGTATTTCTTATATACATTTCTAGTGTTATTCCTTTTCCCGGTTTCCGGGCAAACATCCCCCTCCCCTTTTTTATCGGTGTTCCCCTCCCCATCCTCCCCCCATTGCCGCCCTCCCCCCAACAATCTAGTTCACTGGGGGTTCAGTCTTAGCAGGACCCAGGGCTTCCCCTTCCACTGGTGCTCTTACTAGGATATTCATTGCTACCTATGAGGTCAGAGTCCAGGGTCAGTCCATGTATAGTCTTTAGGTAGTGGCTTAGTCCCTGGAAGCTCTGGTTGCTTGGCATTGTTGTACCTATGGGGTCTCGAGCCCTTTCAAGCTCTTCCAGTTCTTTCTCTGATTCCTTCAACGGGGGTCCTATTCTCAGTTCAGTGGTTTGCTGCTGGCATTCGCCTCTGTATTTGCTGTATTCTGGCTGTGTCTCTCAGGAGAGATCTACATCTGGCTCCTATCGGCCTGCACTTCTTTGCTTCATCCATCTTGTCTAAGTGGATGGCTGTATATGTATGGGCCACATGTGGGGCAGGCTCTGAATGGGTGTTCCTTCTGTGTCTGTTTTAATCTTTGCCTCTCTATTCCCTGCCAAGGGTATTCTTGTTCCCCTTTTAAAGAAGGAGTGAAGCATTCACATTTTGATCATCCGTCTTGAGTTTTATTTGTTCTAGGCATCTAGGGTAATTCAAGCATTTGGGCTAATAGCCACTTATCAATGAGTGCATACCATGTGTGTTTTTCTGTGATTGGGTTACCTCACTCAGGATGATATTTTCCAGTTCCAACCATTTGCCTACGAATTTCATAAAGTCATTGTTTTTTATAGCTGAGTAATATTCCATTGTGTAGATGTACCACATTTTCTGTATCCATTCCTCTGTTGAAGGGCATCTGGGTTCTTTCCAGCTTCTGGCTATTATAAATAAGGCTGAGTTTGCCCTCTTCTGGCTCCATGGACACCAGGCACTCCATGGCACACAGATATACATGTTGGCAAAACACCCTTACATATACAATTTTAAATTTTTAAAAATAATATTGTTTAACCACAAACATTCATTGTTGACCTTAAATGAAATCCATGAATTAGGTAACATTGAAAATTGTAGAATTTGGAAAGACATTCTTATCTAAGAATTCTGGTGTGTGGGGAGTAAATTCCAGGCTGGTGCATTCTGTGAAGATTTCTATGAATGATTTGTATTCCTAGCCTAAGAATTATAGATTTTGTTCTTGTTTGTACAGGGTCTCACTCAGTAGGTCATGCGGGCCCTCAGTTTAAAGCCGTCCCCTTGTCTCAACTTCCCAAATCCTGGATTACAGGCGTGAGCTACCACACCCAGCTAAAAATTGTGTTATAAAAATGTGTTTCTCCATGTCCTTGAGAGATCACAATTCTAAGTATAAGACAATTTGAGATAAAGTTGGCAGACACTGCACTCTTCCAGATATTTATTTCTAGTATATTCAGTTGTTTGAAGTTCTGACTAAATGGGGTTTAAATAGTAGATTTTCCATAGAGCTGTTTTTAAAATAGGAGCTCTGAACTGCTCAAATTAACTTTGGATGTGGTTCTAATTGAAGTTTTAAATAATCCTGCTGTGTAAGCTACTTGATGGTTTTAAGCTGTCCTTTCCAATATAAAGTGAGGGAAGGATCTTGAATTAAATTCTAGTTGTAAACATCTAAGTTAACTATAAGAGGAACAGTCTGTCATAGGTACTGAAATCACAGGAGGCTAATGATGCTCGGGTAGCTTGACTCACAGATAAAGACCATGGAACTGAGGAAGAGAATAGCGATTAACTTACTATAGTACAAACCACCAAGAATATAGCTATATAAACAAAGGTGATAGAAAGAGAAGGAAAAAAAACAGTATAGAGAGGTGAGAGCATGGGGAGAGAGGAGAAGCAGCTACTGTCTGTCTCAAGACTCTGGAATGCAGGAAAAAGTTTGTGGCTTTGAGAGGACAGAAATGGGCAGAATCAGATCTGTGGGGCCTATTCACACCATATTAATGACACCGTGTCTTTAGAAAGCATTAAATCACATTTATGGTACTGTTTAAGAGTCTATGGATTTATTTTAGCCAAATATCCAAACAGACCTAGAATCAAAGTATGATCATCTTACTTCAGTTTCAAGGGAACAAGTAACTTGTGGGTACACTATCTTAATCTGGTTAGACTGACATAGTAACTAGATTTTGACATAACTAGAAAACTAACTGCTTTATAATTTTATATATTTCAGTGTTCCTTTGTTTTCTTTCTTGTGCCAGCAATTATCCATCCGGAGAGCATATACAATAAAGAAATTCTTTAACATACAGCCATGGAGAATAACAATAGTTAACATGAATCTATCTGTTAGGCACTTCTGTGTGTTTATATGGGAAAGAGAGTAACAGAGAAAGAATAGTTTTCCATATCAATCTTTTTTCCCTTGTGTCTAAGTGAGCTTTATTCATCATAGGTTTGTAGTAGAAGCAAACAGTTTACTTCCTTGTAGCTTATGTTTCGTTAGGTGATAATTCAGTAAATCTTAATGCAAAAATCATTAAGGTTGTGAAATGTTAATTATTTAGGAGTCAGTGCCTAAGTATAAAACCCCAGACTGAGAATCAGTTATTAACATGATGAATCAGAAGTTACTTTTTTCTATTTGTTTAAAAGATGATAATATAAAATAAAATATTTTCATTTTCCTTAGCCTTCTCTGGATATTCAACTAATACAAAGTATGATCCACACCAGATTAAAGCAGAGATAGCAAGTCGTCGAGATAGGGTAAGTAAAACAAGGGTTTCCACAACTAGAAGCACAGTGTGTATTTTTATGTAACAATACTTATCATGATTCATTGTGGGATCATTGTATGGCTGACACTAAGACGTTGGTAAAATTTTTATTTCCTGAATTACTGATGCATTTTGCTTTATTTTTCACTTGTTTTGTCTTGGCAGAAAAAAACAAAGTTTTTTTTTTTAAGCAATTTCTCATCAGACAAAATGTAGCCAAGATCCATTGCATGTTTCATAGGGTAGACTATTCAACCATTTGGGATGATGGCATATCAGGGCCAAGTATCACAGAGCTGCTTCTCTGTGCCATTAGGATACCACTTTTGACCCTTGATAGTTGTTCTTCTTGGGTTGCTAGTCCCAAAGGGCTAGCTCCTATAGCAGCACTTTATCAAAAGTATGCTGATCCTTTCTTGATGACACCTTTGTTCTTTAAGTGACACCTTGTCTCATTTTTTAGACCCTTGTCCACCTGGTTGTCTGAGAGAGGACTCATGCATTGTTTTGTGACAAAGCTCAGGAAATATCTTGATACTAGTGTGCAATTCCTAAAGTGGGCTATGTGTTTTAGTTCTTAAGACTGATCACAGCAAAGAAAACCACCTGGGGATCTTTGTGAGCTTACAAGTTTTGTGGACCTATTTCTCAGTGGTTTGATGGAGAAGTAGAGTGGGTTTAGATCTGTGTAATGAACTTTATGAGGGGATTGAGGTTCAGGTAGTCAGAGGCTACAAGTATTCTTGGTACTATCTATGAGGAGTAAATACAAGGGAAGATGACAGAATCTTATTTGCTGTGTGATATGTACATTGTTACCCTCAAAAATAAGTACTTACCATTCCCTACTTGCATATGACCTGCCAGGATTAGGGAGTTAAAAATTATTCTTTGGAGAATTTCATTCATGTATCTTATGATATATGATCATATCTATCATGTTTCCTTCTTCTAGCTCTTTCCCTATCTATATAAACAGATCCCTTTCCCAACTTCATGCCCTTTTCCTTTTTTTCTTTTTTCTTTTTTTGATAGCCTATGTCCAATTAGTGTCGCCTGTATGTATGTGGGTATGAGGATATTTACATTAATATGGGAAGCCTACCAGTGGCCATATCCCAAAAAGATTATTTTTTCCCTTCCCTATCAGCTATTAAGTGCTAAGAACTCCTCAGTAAGGGAACGTCTTCCCATCTATGCTGGAATTTTGGCTGATTTGTTTTTGTGCAGGTCTTGCCAATCACAGTTGCTGTGAGCTCATGAGTGTAGTAACATGCTATGTCTGGAAGACAGTATTTCATCCCACTACTCAGGATTGGGGATTTTTAAGTCTATGCAAGGCAGTTTTCCTAGAAATAATGGAAGGTGAACGATCCATGCAGTTGAATGCTAAGGAAGAACTTGGATGACTGTTGTATAAATAATTTATCATGGCTTACATTTGGAAAAAAATATTTTTAGCTTTCCAGATTAAAACGAGAGCTGGCCCAGATGAAGCAGGAGCTCCAATACAAAGAAAAGGGTGTGGAGACCTTACAAGAGTAAGTTACTTGCATGTGTGCATGAGAGCATTTTCACATGTGTTTTCAAATGTCTGACACATTTGGTGCTTGGACATGTCATGTATCTTTTTCTTGAAACCACCTTGTTCTTTTAAATGGAAATACTTGGGAAATAAAACCCTTTATATATATGCATACTTTTCTATAGCTATACTCCTTAAGACACACATGACAATTTACCTTTAAACTCAGGATTTTATTAGTTTCTTTTTAATTTTTTAATTCTAAAAAGAAATTGAAATAAAATTCCAATCTAGTTCTTCAGTATTAGTAGTCACACCTGAAGTTTTCAACGGTCATATGTGGGTAAGACATATTTTCTCTATCATGACAATAGTGATATTTTGGGCTGGATAACTCTTGTTGTAGACCATCCTAAACACCAAGGAAGTTGTGTAGCATCTCTGACTTCTACACACCAGCTGTCAATAGCATTGTGACTGACTTGAAATGTGAGCTACCATGTGGTTGCTGGGAATTGAACTCAGAACCCCTGGAAGAACAGTCAGTGGTCTTAACCACAGAAACATCTAGAAATGATCCCTTGAAATGTGTCCAGACCAGTGGTTCTCAACTTTCCTAATGCTGTGACCCCTTAATATAGTTCCTCATGATGTGGTGACTCTCAACATAAAATTATTTCATTTCTACTTCATAATAGTAAGTTTTGCCACTGTTATGAGTTGTAATGTGAAGATTTTTGGAGAGTGAGGTTTGTCCAAGAGGTTGTAACTGACAGCTAAAGAACAGCTGATCCAGATGTTGTCCAATGCTGGCAATTAAGAAGCCCAGAGCTATCGGCTAGACATTGGGCAGCACAGGTTATAGATTCCCATCATCACAAAAAGTATTGTTAAATGGTGTCATCCAGAAGACTTCCTTCTTTTCACACCCTTGCAATTAGAGTTGTATTACTATAAACTTGTTGAAGACTAATTTTTATAATTAGTAAGTTGTATTAAATCAGCACATTAAGTCAACAAGAGTCTATATTTTGCAAATGATAATGGTGTTGGCCTGGAAGAGTTTTCCTTAAGAAACAGTAATCCGACTACTACTTCTTGGCAATCCTTTTAGAGGCTGGCTCCACTGGCTAACTTAGCATGTGCTTCATACTTCCTATGAATGTGTTTCTCCTCTTTACATGATTGTTTTAGCTATCTTGCCTGCTACAACAAAATACCATCATCTGGGGCTTGATGAACAGTCTTGAATTTTATAATTCTGCATGAAGTTTGGAAGTCTGAGTCCATTCCTAAAAATGACTTCGTCCCTGTCTTACAGTTACCTTTACACTGTATCCTTACATGGCTGAGAGAGAAGTCATTTAGTATTGCTCTCTCTCCCTTTCTTTTGAGGACTTGTGGGTTCACTTACGTCTTTGTCTAACCATCGGCCCTGTCCAAATATCTTCACATTAGAGAATAGGACTTCAACAGAAGAATTGGGGAGAGATACAAACATGCAGTTGATTAGCAGTGCTGATCAAGTTCAGTTGTCCAGAGTACAAAATTACCTGACACCTAGTTAACCTTCAACAAAGTATGGGTCTATCTGCATGGTTACTGTGGTTGGTAAAAATGAACAGCATAGAATGTTTTGTATTCTGAATTCACACTCAGTAACACAGTATCAAACATGAGGGCACCATTGTTTGTCTTTATGAAGAGGTAATGGTTTACTGTATTTGACAAGTATAGTTACCTTAGCCCTGTGAAAGGGGTATAACCTGAACATATCAGACTCTAGTTTTGAACATTAAATTAAGATTGACTAAGTTTTCTTTTCCACGTGTGTTTGTGGTATATTTGTATATGCATATGTGTGAACTGTATGACATGCACGTGGAGGCCTGAGACTGACACTGGGGAGTGTTCATCACTTTCCACCTTATTCATTAAAATAGGGTTTCAGTGGAACCTAGAACTCCTCTCTCCACCTTCTGAGTGCTACAATAATAGACCGGCTCTCACAGCTACCTGATAATTATATGAGTTCTGGGCATCCATATTCTGGGTGTTTGCTGCTTATCCACCAAGTACTTTAACTTGTGAGCCACTTATCCATCCCAGGAATGACTCTTGTAGTCTGCCAGGATTGGCTTCGTTCAGGGTTGTTTTATTTGTCCCTTTATTAATGTTAAGGTTGTCTGGGTGCCAGGGATGACAGAAAACAAAGGATTTGTTAGATTTTGCCTGGGGAACCCCAGGCTTTCTTTGGCTCTAATTCCCAGGAATGTTAAAAGATGGCCCTTTCTCAGAAACACAGGCATGCCCCCTGCAGGTGGGTTTTGGTAAGCCGATCAGCATAATGCCATTTGAGCTCTTTTAAAGTCATTACCCTCCCTCTTTGTTGTTCACTAGCACTGAGCAGTCTGTTTGTGTGGTCTGCCTCTCTTTCACTTCTGCAGTCTGAGATTCTTTTAATTAGTAGTTAGCACAGCTGTTTTTGTTCTTCTTTTTAAAAGTTTTTGTCTTAAGCAAATCAAGTTTCTTCTCCAACACTGCTCTGTTGGAAGCTGCATTGTCACCTTATACTTCCTGGCTACTGACTTTGATGCTCATTTGGTCCACTTGATGCAGCCAGTGTACTGATTCAGGCTCTTTATCTTCCCATCCCCCATCATCCAGAGAACCTACAGATCACCCAGTGTTCTTAGGATCTTTCCTTATTTTGAGGCTATTCTGCTAAAAGGGATGAATAAAGAATAAAAGCAAACCAATAAATGGATCTGATAAGTTATCAAAAGTTGCCTGGACTATGTAGTTGAATAGGAGTTTGATTTCCTGCTTTCAGTGTTCTTTGCTACTGATAGTTTTACTCTATGATGCTGGGTAATCTGACATTTTCATGGTGAGCTCTGTGTATGCAGTCCACTTCATTTTTTATTTGCAAATGTTTTAAGGAAATTGAGTGGGGTTCAGAAAGAATCTGAAAAATGTACAGCAGCCCCAAGGCTCACAGGGGAGCTGAACTATGCTTTTCCCTAAAGGCTGTGACTTTTGGTGGGGATTGCTTTTCTAGGTGCCCAGTGCTTCTTCTGGCCCATTGTGGATAACCTGTTTCCCAGTTTGAATACAATGTTTGTAATATCCAGTTAAGATTGTGTAATATAGAACCTGAAATATGCTGGGAACTGGGAAATGGACTTTCCTTTGGCCTTGCTGGGAAGTGGTGCATCTGGTGTAGTTGTTAGTGGCTCAAGGATAGGAGATGGCCTCTATTTCTCTTGCAGGGTAGTATGAATAAGCACAAAGAGAGAGGATAGCTTTCATGCCTGCATCTGACATGGAATATGAATTGGGATCCTAGAAGACAGAGATATGATGCTATTTTTAGTTAGCTTCTGCTTTACTGCAAGACTCCATGCTTGGGAGTAGTCATTGCAAACTTATTTCCTGTCAAAGGCAGGTTCTTCCGGCCTGCTAGAGCTCATGAAGATATCCACCCTACTCTGGTTATCAAGAAGTCGCTGGGGAGATTCTGGCCCTAGCCTTGGTCCTGAGGGGCTTACTTCATTTCTGAGCCCTACCATAGATCAGGCTTTGAATGCCTTCCAGGAAGAAGAAGAAGGAAGAAGAGGAGGAGGAGGAGGAGGAGGAGGAGGAGGAGGAGGAGGAGGAGGAGGAGGAGGAGGAGGAGGAGGAGGAGGAGGAGGAGGAGGAGGAAGAGGAGGAGGAAGAGGAGGAGGAGGAAGAAGAGGAGGAGGAGGAGGAAGAGGAGGAGGAGGGAGAGGAGGAGGAGGAGGAGGAAGAGGAGAAGAAGAAGAAGAAGAAGAAGAAGAGAGAGAGAGAGAGAGAGAGAGAGAGAGAGAGAGAGAGAGAGAGAGAGAGAACTCTTCTTAAATAGCATGTCACTGCTCTGTTGGAATCTTTACTGTCTCTATGTGCTTACTGTATTCTGTGAAACAGCCTCTCAAGGAAAAAACAAGAAAACATAGACACACCACTCTTAAAATGCCTGGGAAGTGAGTACAAGCTGGTACCTTGCCTTGAGTTCCACAGGCGATGAGATTTTTACAGTCCAATTATTTTCTGCTATTGAGGATTGGTTATTTATGTTTGTATCAAATCGTGCATATTAGTATTGTTCATTGAGAATTTTTGAGAAAAAAATCATCCTGCTGTCACCATGAAATCCATATAGGACATGGGCTATTGTATATAAACGTGAAACTTATTTATTTCAGTTACTAACATAGTTTAAGGCAGCAGTCTTAGGTTTTCCTCCGGAAATCATCTGCTCTTCTTGCTTCCCAGAAACTGAAGAGCACCTCAACAGGAGTTTGGCCTCTTATAACTTTTTAAACTTGACTTGTTTATCTTGGTGAATTTCCTGGCTCTGAGGAAATCCATCATTATGCTTGGATCCAAGGGAGGAAAAAAGAACCTTTTGTATTTAAAAAATCTATATATGCTACAAATATTTGTGGAGGGGAGCTGGCCTTGGATATGGATTAATGTTAAAATTTTATATATAATAGAAGAGAGAGAGGGGGGAGGGAGAGGGAGAGGGAGAGGGAGAAGCAAGATTTCAGTGATAAAAAATTAAAGTAGAGAGAAGTCTCCTACAGCCCTTTCTCTATTTTAACTCCAATAATGATTAGTCTTGGCCACTATGTAGCCCTGTTACATTCCCTAAGTTCTTATTGCAAGAAATACCCCCAAATCACATTAATTAAAAAGTCTTTTTCCTAAAACTGTAGATTTTTTTGGAATGAAATTGGAGTACTAACATCTCACGTACTAGTCACCCAGTCAGCAGTTTCCTTTCCTGTTTCCTCATTCTGTTTGTCTCCAGATTCCAATGAGGCCCTCACAGTGCAGTTGTTTGGTGCATCTGTTAAATCTATTCACCTGTGCTTCTCCTCTTTTTGTATTCTGAAAATTGATTTTCTCAGGAAAAGAATTTGTGTGTACTGTACAGTTTCCCTGGTGGCTTGCCTCAGCCATGCAAAGTATTTTCTATAAGCTTTCTGCCTCTTTTTGTACATGCACATTTTTAAGGATAAGTACCTGAAAGGTAGTTTGGTTGGTCAAGATAAATATATTTGTTTTATATTGAACACTGCCAATTTTTTCCTACAGCAACAGCATCATATTGTCTTCCTGCCACTTGACATGAACATTTCTATTTTCCATGGCTTTTCCAACAGAATGTGTTGACAAGCTAAGGCATGGCATTTTTGCCTATCTCATTGGTGAATGAGAGAGAACATCTAAAGGAATTATTTACGTACATTTCTTGCAGGACCCTCTGCAAAAGTCTTCAGAAAATAGAAACATCATTTATCCTTAAAAAGTCTTATGTGAGTTTTTCAGTGAAAGATCACTGGACTCTCCACAAGTTTTTGAAACCTAACTTGAAAATTACCTTGATGTGACTCATTACTAGTGTCCAGAGGCAAATAGAAGGAGACAGAAACTGAAGAGTGTTTCTGGAATGAACAAAACACAAGAATGGGCTGGGTATGCTCACAGATAAGGGCAAGTCCCCTTGGTACTCCCCTGTTTGGAGATCTAACACGGATCTTGTGCTAGTATCTGAGCTGTTTTGGCCAAGAAGCCCACTGACTTAACATGACTTTTCCCTAAGTTTCTCCCATTGAAGCCTTTATCTGCCTAACAGTATATGTGTCTGACACCTATGTGATGGCCAGAATGCTACTCTGACCACCTTGTTACCACATCTATTGTTTATGGTGTGATATTTCCATATCTGGCATGTGGTCCCTCTCACAGACTCTACTTTGACCACTCAGAGTTGACCCACTGTTGTGATTCATGATTCTCGTGAGTAACCACAGAGGTTCTTTTAAATGTTTCCTCAGCTTATGACCTTCAGGTGGCCTTCTTTCTCCCCTCGAATGTTAGCTAGACATGATGAGTTAGCTTCCTGAACTAACCTCATTTCCCTTTAGATTCTTTCTCACTCATCCATGCCAACCCCTTCACCCATCAGGCTGGCTCTCTGCATGCCTGGGACACTTGCTTTTAGTACGGACAAAAGCTTTTCCTGGACTGCTAGAATCTCAGGGGATCTGTATGTTGACCTGGTTATCTTCTTCTTAAGTTCTTTTCCTTCCCCTCTATATTTTGTATTATATTTCTTTTGAGCCCTTTGTTTTAAGAGGTCCTGCTAAATGATATTCACATTATTAAAAGGAGTGTCCACTAAGCAGTTCAACACCCACTTTCTACTAGCTTCATTGCTGGCACTCTGTGATCCTCCCAGTCTTATGATGGATTAAAGAACTTCCCAGTTAAGGGAGGATAGATAGAGTTACACCTATTTGTTTCCTTAAATAAGAGTGAGTACACACTTCTGAATATTTGATATCAAACTGAGGCATTACTAGATAAGAGAGTTAGCACTTTCTTTCTGAGGACTTAGCAGTTCAGGAAGGAATGGAATTGTGTACAACTAGAGTAGGGTTCCATCAGCAGTATCCTACTAACACAGACATAAGGTACAGACTGTGCAACTCCTGTCAGACAGTACCAAGATAGCAGTAAAATGCACAAGAATGGGATGGAAGCAAAAGGAACATTGTTTCCAGTGATGGGGTAGACCTAGCATTCCTAGAGGACCTGCTGTTGCTAGCAAGTAGCCAGAAGCTTCCTGATCTGCATTCAAGGCCTTTTCTAGAACTATCAATGTAAAATGTAGTGGCTGTAACAAAAATATTTATTCTTTTGGTTTTAATCTTCATTTTTAACATAGAGTAGCTCTAGAGAACTGACAACTCTTTTCTCCAAGATGATGGTTTAAGGTGTTAGCCTTTATTCTTCTGCTAGTGTATTCTACCGGCATTTCAGTTGATCACCAAAAATGGAAACCTTAGGGCAATATGATATAAATTTGATGATAAACATCTCTTAAATGTCTCTGACTGGTATCTTTTCCCCCTTTCCCCTCAATTTCTTGAAAAAAAAAACTATAAAGAGGATTTGGGAACCACATTTGGCTATAGTCTTAAGGTTTCACTCAGTAGGCCTTGGCTGTGTGTATATTGTTAACCTAGTGATGAAGAGGATTAGTACTAATAGGAAGAACCTTGTTTGGCCTTCTCATTGTATTTCTTACAGGCTATGTAGCCCTCAGCATGTTATTCAAGTATCCTGAAGCTATGTACAAAACATAGAGTACGAGTATGGAAAACTAAAGATTGTTGAGTCTCTGTACTGTTTTTTTCTACACTGCATAAGACCTTTTGTCCTTCTTAGTATTACATTTTATTCTTTCTGAGAAGTGATCACATTTCTATTAGTAGAAATATAGCTCATGAACACTGATTTGCACTCCTAATAATAAAACTAAAAAAAATTAAGACAGTTCTTGGCAGATATCTATGCATTTTCTTTATGAAGGAGAACATACTAATATTTTATAAAAGAAAAGATAATTGAATGGTCATCTGAATTTGACCAGAATTTCTATAAACATTTAATTTTAGAGACCAGGACTCATTCTATATCTCAGGATGACCTGAAACTTATTATTTATTCTATTCTTGGATTTAAGGTGATCCTTCTGTCTTAGTTTTCTCAGTAGTGTTTCTGAACTTTTCAAAATTAGAGGGAAGTCTTAGATAAGTAAATTTTACAGAACGGGAAAAAAGAGATTCCCTTCTCATTGAAGGTTTTGCTAGATAACAATTGAGTGCGACTGTAAAATGGAAGCAATTTGAGTTTTATGAAGTATTTTCTTGTACACAATCTATTTCTTCCCACTTTGGCCACTCTGTGACAGTATGATGGGTGACACACTGCACAGGAGGGACATCACCTTACTCTATGATTCTGTGCAAATTTTAAAACTAGGGAGTATATGGGTGAGTATTGAATCCTTGCCCTGCCACATATTAATTTGTCATCTGGACACTTAGTTAATTGCTCCAAACTCCAACTTCTTTATTATAAAGTCCAAGAGGATTATACTTATCTTATAGATCTGTTCATGGCTTAAATGAATACCCAGTGTAAAGCATGCAGCATGATTCTTTCATCTACTAGGAACTTGATATATTGAGTTATTTTTAGATACTATTTATATCATAGAACTTATGATATGATTGAATAACATAATTTATGTAACAGTGCATTTTGTAATAATATGCAACTATTTTGATAATGGATTTTTAGTGGCTCTTAGTTTTTGAAAGTGTCATATAATTGCTTTCTTTTTTAATAATTATTTTTACTTTATGAATGTTTTATCTGCTTGTATGTATGTGTACCATGTGTGTGCCTAGTATCAAGGATGTCTAGAAGAGCACATTGAATCTCCTGAAACTAGAGTTACAGACAGTTGTAAACTGCCATATAAGCATAGAGGGAACTGAACCCGGGTTCTCTACAAGACCTGGAAGTGCTCTTAACTGCTAAGTCTTCTCTCAAGATCCTTCCTTCACAATTTTTACAGCAAACACTTTCCCCATTTCCTTCTAGGCAAACAAACTTACACAAAATAGGAAAGCTGTGGAGATTGTATGTGGTCCAGAGGCCTACTTGTGTTAGGTTCTCTGCTCTGTTCCAGAGTATCCCTGAAACAGGAACTAAACAGCTACTCTGGTATATTCTCTATATCTATATCTATATCTATATCTATATCTATATCTATATCTATATCTATATCTATATATCATAGCACATATGTGGAAGTCAGAGGACAACTTCTTTTTTTTACTTATAGCTCATTCCTTTCTTTTTTCTTTTTTCAAAATTGGATATTTTTTATTTACGTTTCAAATGTTATTCCTTTTCCCAGTTTCTCCTCCATAAACCCCCTATCCCTTCCCCATCCCCCTTCTTCTATAAGGGTGTTCCTTCTCCCCAACTACCCCTCCTTTTGCCTCTTAGCCCTGACATTCCCCTGCAGTGGGAGATACAGCCTTGGCAGGACCAAGGGCTTGTTTTAGTGCCCAACAAGGCCATCCCAGAGGACAACTTCTTTTTTTCTGTTGAGGCAGGGTTGCTTATTTCTGAGGTGTTGCATATCAAGGTAATTTAAGCCATATGCCTCCAGCCAGTTTTCCTATAGGCTTACCTTAGGCTACTACTATATTTGGCTTTTAATGTAGGTTCTGTGGTCCAAACTCAGGTCATCATCAGGCTTGTATAGTGACTGCAGTTACACTCTGAGGCATCTTGCTAGTCCCTCATCTTTATTGTTTTTCACTGTCTCGTGGTCATTTAGGTAGAGCTGTGGCTAGAGCAAGGTTCATGCCTTGAAGTTCATTTTCATTCTCTAAAGGCTTCTGAAATGCCCACTATTAGACTAAATCACACATGATGCTGATGAAGTAAGGTCTTTTTCCCTTGATATGATTGATGTTCCTGTTGTGCAACCTAGTGCCACGGTAGGCTGCTGCTGGCCCACTACTAGGTTTAATGGTAGCCAAGCTTAGGGGCTCCAACTAAAAGCTGCAGGGCACCCACCACATTCAGATCTAATAGAGCAGCAGGTATAAGCCTGTATTTAGCTTTCACCATGGAACATAGTGTGTGTGTAGCTATGGATACTTATTGATACTCATCTTATGCCCTTGGAAAATTACATTTAGTATAGTCAAATTTCCCTTCTGTCCATGAGGTTGGTTGCAGGCCTCGTTCTCTTTTTCTGGAATAATAGGAAAGCCAAATAGCAGAGGCAGTGGCCATTGATGGTTAGATAGCAATTGAACTTTCCTGGCTTTCGGGTTTTTTTCTGAAGATCACTTTCCCCTTTTCTATAGATTTAATCAACCTACAGAGAATTCAGTTTATGATTAACAACAATATAGGGTAAAGCATTTCATGAGAAGATTAATACGAGACTTATTATTTGAATAAGCCCTGCAAAAAACATTTGGTGACTTCCTTGGCCATGAGTGATTTAAAATGTATGGCCCTTGAATTTTTCTTTGTGTTAGAGACTTGTTGCTCTTCCTACAGTATGTAAGATGGAAACATATATGAGATTTCCATGCTTTATGTGTTCCTGAATTGTGGGTCTTGATGCTGAGATGGATAGCTGTCAAGGGACTTTGGGTGGGTGTGGGGGGTGTTGGAAATTGAATTCAGGTCTTCACATATTTTAAGCATATGCTCTAGTCATGAGATACATTCTAGCTCCAGTAGAAGAACAGGAACTAACTGCCAGCATATATTCTTAAATTAGACATGGGTTAAAATAATTTCATCATTATTTGGGGGTGTCTCTTTGTCCTTCAGTAATTTCATAACAAAAGCCTTCTCTATCATAGAATTTTTTCTACTGTCCAGTCATGGGTCTTTGCATGTATTGAAGCCATGGACTTCGTTTTAATGGTAACTGCTTTATATGTCAGTGAATGATAATTAGTATAAGAAGCGGCTTCTCTAACCTTGTGGGAGATAGTTGTTGGATAAATTAATTTTTCATTTCTACCTGTAGATGATCAGGTTCTGCTGATTATCTAGTCAGTTTCTAGGCTCCCTGTCTATCACACCATTTAGGTTTGTAATATCCTCTGTATCTACAGACACACACACACACACACACACACACACACACACACACACACACACACACACAGAGAGAGAGACCTTGTCTTATTTTGTTTTAAGACATAGTCTTGTTGTATATCCCAGGCTGACCTCAAACTTGTGATCCTCCTGTATCCTCTGCCTGACACCTGCCATATATACCACAGTCAATAGAACTTTTCATATTTTATGGCTAAGTTTCATGACAACCATCTGGTTATTGTGGAGTTAAAGCTAATTGTCTCAATCAGTTGGATGAGGTATTAAGAAGGAGCCGGAGTGGAGATCCTTTTTTTTTTTCTTTTTTTCTTTTTTTTTTCGGAGCTGGGGACCGAACCCAGGGCCTTGCGCTTGCTGGAGATCTTTTAAGAACAAAGAAGAGGGGGTTGGGGATTTAGCTCAGTGGTAGAGCGCTTGCCTAGCAAGCGCAAGGCCCTGGGTTCAGTCCCCAGCTCCAAAAAAAAAAAAAAAAAAATAAAAATAAAAAAAGAAAAAAAAAGAACAAAGAATAATATCTACCACCTAAAGTTCAGTTCATGCTCATGTAATTTAACTTTTAGCCTATAACACTGTAGTTTAAAAATGTATGCAGCTCGCTGACAGGAGCCAGATATAGATCTCTCCTGAGAGACACAGCCAGAACATGTCAAATACAGAGACGAATGCCAGCAGCAAACCACTGAACTGAGAATGGGACACCTGTTGGTGGAATTAGAGAAAGGACTGAAAGCGCTGAAGTGGCTTGCAACCTCATAAAAACAACAATACCAACAACCAGAGCTTCCATGGACTAAACCACTACCCAAAGACTATACATGGAGTTACCCTGGGCTCCAAATGCATAGGTAGCAATGAATAGCCTTGTTGGGGCAACAGTGGAAGGGGAAGCCCTTGGTACTGCCAAGGTTGGACCTACAGTGTAGGGGATTGTTGGTGGGGGGAGCAATGAGGGTTGGATGGGGAGGGAAACACCCATATAGAAGTGAATGGGAAAGGGGTTGGGGATTTAGCTCAGTGGTAGAGCGCTTGCCTAGGACGCGCAAGGCCCTGGGTTCGTTCCCCAGCTCCGAAAAAAAAGAACCAAAAAAAAAAAAATAGAAGTGAATGGGAAAGTTTAGGGGGATGATGGGATGATGGACAGGAAACTGGGAACATTTGTAATGTAAATAAGAAATGCCCAACTTTTAAAAAAATGGAAAAAATACAGAACCTTTATATCAAAATAAGCCTTAATTATAACTGAAGTTGTATAGATATTTACCGTATTCTATTAAAATATATTTCCTATCAATAATAAAAAATGCATGCAGCTGATTAAAATAATATCTAAGTAAATGTGGAGTCAGATTATGATTGGATTTAGGAGCATCATTATGCAATATGTGTGGTCCATTGGTGCATTTGTATCTGTCTTTTTATGGAAAGGACTTAGGTTCTGTCTTCATAAATGTTCATAGTAGTTGATGGCTATCAGAGTTAGGCTCACTGCTTCTATTGCTCTGTTCCATCCAGGACTCAGTTTCTTGCTTCTGTATTTGCTTGTCTGTTCTTTTTTTTTTTTTTTTCGGAGCTGGGGACCGAACCCAGGGCCTTGTGTTTGCTAGGCAAGTGCTCTACCACTGAGCTAAATCCTCAACCCCTGCTTGTCTGTTCTAAGAATGCCAGTAGGTCAGGTCAACTCTGCTGCTGAGCTTTGCTTTGTGTTGTATCTTCTATGTCAAGGAATTTATTAATAATAATGAAATAGTAAAGTTGGCAACTTAATACTTTTTCTCCAATGAGTAAGTAGTTTTATTATACTGATATTAATCATTACAAACATTGCATTCTAGGCCTTCTGCCAGGTGAGTCCTTTCCTCATATATTCTCCTTAAATCTTATGACTGGCCTGTGGGAATAGTATTGTTAGTATACTTATTTGAGATACAAGGAAGTAGATCAAAAGACATGGTTGATTGTCCTAGGGTCCCATAGCTAATGAGTGGCAGTACTGGAATTCTACTCCTACTCACAGCATGCCAGATTTGTGTAGTGGAAAAGCAGGCAATTTAGGCTCGCAACCAATGATCCAGATCTTTAGGATAACCTGTGGGAAAACTTTTAGGCTCAGAACTTGTGTAATGGTGGGCTTGGAAGCTGAAGAATAAGGTAGCTAGTTTCCAGGGAAGGAATTCATTCCACATCCGGACCAGTTTCTCCATCGTTTTAGCCTCAAGGGCTTTCCAGATGTGAGACCTAGACTTGGGAGACGTGACAGAGGACATGCTCCCAAGACAGCCTGCTCTTGGAAGGTGGGGTCAAGTCTGGTCCTGTTTTATGTCCTATATCTACTACTCTGAGCCAGGCCTTCATGTGCATAGGTTGACTCAGTTGTGGATGAACAGACAAGAACAAGGAGAGTGGTGAGAATGAGGAAGGGGAAGGAAGGAAGTTTTGCTGGATGGATATTTCGACTGAAGAAAAATAACAGGGAGATAGAAAAGAGAATGATAAGTGATAGCTAGAATGAAATGTATGGAGAAGGCATACGTTTCCAAGTGTTGAGGGCTGAAGATATAGTGCAGTGGTAGAGTGAGCGCCTAGCCTGGGCAAGGTCCTGAATTTAATTCCCAGCGCCACAAGAGAAATTCCAATCTTTGTTCAAGTATTTTATTGAAACATACCACTTCTTGCTGTTTTCTGTATCCTCTCCTGGCATTACAAATCTCACCCATAAGTTTTTTTTTAATAAACATATTTGACCACTGATCTGAGGATTCTGAGAATAAATGAACAAACTTTGGTTGTCCTCCCAATGACGAACTATCCAATCTCATGTATTACTCAAGCCTGCTGCTTAGTTGGGGGTAGGGGCCTCCTCCCCTGCACAGGATCCTTCTGGATCAAAGGCAGATATCCATTAACCAGGTCTCAGGTCTTTCTGTTTCCTGAAATGAAGGAAAGTTTCATGGAGTCTTTGCTCTTCTGTGCCTAAACTCTGCTTTTAACTGTTTCTAACCTTGATGCTTATTGGTTTTTTAAAAGGATATTGTGATCTCATGTAGAATGGCTCTAATTTTTAATTTTTAAACAGGATTGACCGGAAAATGTCAAATACTCACACCACCTACAAACTGGATGAGGCCCAGGCTATTATGAGTGAACTCCGTACTATTAAGAAAGCCATTTGTACAGGAGAGAAGGAGCGACGGGATCTGATGCAGGTAAAGCTAAGGCTGCCTCCTGAAGACTCTGCCAGCCTACCTTTCTGTCATTTTTATTATATGCTATATATTTGCTGTATACATATCTCATAAGGACTGTATATGTGCATTTGGTTAATTTTGCCTGATAAATATATGATATAAGATATTATCTTATATAAACTCAAGATGACTGGCCTCTTCTAAAAACCATTGTTTTAGTTCTGAGCCAACTATCTGAGCTCTGTTGCACTTGTCCTTTCTGATTCTGATGTCTTCAACAATGCCAAAAGTGAATGGGTCCAAAGCCTAAAGAAATCGAAAACAATTCTATTTCTCTCGACCTCACAAACAAGCTCCATGTGCAAAAAGACATGATTTTCTGTAATTTTTGGCATACTATCACCCACAGGAGATTACTTTTGACCATGTAGCACAATGGGTGAAAAATCAGGTTATAAAAGTCTGGTCTGGGAGATGTTTTCATCTCTGGATTAGCTATAAAAATGTGAGGTGACATGCATCTTTATCAGACCCAGTTACTAATTAGGCATTTGGGATAGAAATGCTGTTTTAACTTAAGAAGCACAAACATTAAAAAAAAACAATAAAAATGGCCTCATAACTATTCTCTATTTCAGGTTTCTGTTACCAGAAGGATCTAGTTTTTCATTTACTTAAATGACTAACAATTTTATTTAAAGCATGTGCATTGAAAAAGATTCTTTTAGAAAAATCTAATGCTAATTGGTAGTAGGGTGGGGGATCTCTCTAGTCATAGGCTGTAAACCTCCATGAATCAGAAAAAAAAAAAAAACAAAAAACAAAAAACAAAAACCAGCTACTTCTAAGAGAAATAAGCTATGCCATCTCCACTCATAGAACTTGTCTTACTCTTTTCCAGAGTCTGGCCAAGCTTACTGACAGCTTCAAGAATAGCTGCTCTATTGTGGACACTCTACCAGATTTCTCTCACAGCACAGGTTCACTTGGTAACTCTGGTGCCTCTCAGCAGTTTTGTGATGCTGGCTCTCAGACCGACACTGTAGGAGAGGTATGCTCATCCAGGGCAGAGACATGAACGTGCTCAGAGGGGACTCACTGACTTTGGTGGTGTTGTCACACATTTAACTTTTAATTTCTACTTTAGAGATATTTTAGTTGATGTGTGAGTAAATTTGAAAGTCACATTTCTCAATTTAAATATAATGGTACAGTGGTATAGAATGCATGTTGTCTTGTGATTAGGAGTCTTAAAAATGACAGTTGCCTTGAGAGCAGTAAACCTAAGTATTTTTTAATATCCATGACATTTTAGAGCTTGGCTTAGCAAATTATTTCTGTGAAGAATCAGAGAATGAATATTTCAGGCTTTGAAAACTAGGTAGTCATATCCTTGAATGGTCTCATTATACTGCAAAAGTGTCTTGGGTGAAACCTAAGAAAATGGGCTTTTTGGGTGTCAATAAAACTTTACAAAACCAGGCAAACAAAAATCAGGCAGTGGACTGGACCTGATTCCAGGATCAGATTGCTGATCTCTGGTTTGCGCAATGATTTTCAAAGCTTTAGGAATATACATTGTTGCCATTTCTTGTTCTGCTAAAAGAATATTAAGAAACTGATTTTTTTGAAGTTTGAAACAATTTTAGCATGCTTTACCTTGACAGTCAGAAAAGTATCAAATTAGGCACAAAGACCAAATTGGGAAAATAATCATTTGAAACTGGGTAGTTAATAAATAATCCAAGACTTACTGTTGTAATTTCATTGGATGAAGTTAGAAATTAATTTGCTATCAAATGGAGAGCAGTTTGGAGGGATTCTTTTGTTTTAGGGTCATTATGTAAACATAATGTGTAAACATTATGTAAACATATTACAAGTGGAACTTGTAATAACCCTAACACTAAATAAAAGAAAGCTTACAAGAGAAAAACAAACAGTTTGTGGGGAAAAAAATAACAGTTTTAGTTATTTGGTAGTTTGAATGTTTGAAAAATAGTACCTTTCGAGGAAAAGTATAATATAAATTATGAAATGATTAGGTGTCCTGGAAATAATTTGTTTTCTATTTTTATTTTCATTATTGCTGAAAATATATTTAGACATTTTTGAAGAAGCATATTTTATTTAAAAAGCATTGTTACCACTTGTAATACACAGACAAGAGTCTATGAGCTAAAAAACTTTCTGATTTTGCCTAACGGTTTTGGAATGGAGTAAGGAAGCAAGCACAAGACTCGTTGAGTTCTGGAAATGACTTTTTTTCTTCTTATCCTAAAGTTGATTTAGAATTTATAGCTCTTAATTAGTTTGAGCAAAACAGATAAGATCAAAGCTCTCTAATGATTTCATAAGCCATTCTAAAAATGTCAGGCTAGGGGTAGTAACTGGTTCTGCCATTCCAGCTGTAAAATGTCATGGTTTATAAGCCCCTGAAGTATACTGGGGTTGGCCCTAGGATGGCAGCTTTATAGCTGTTATCTTAGTTTAACTAGTTTTTTGCTTTGTGTGGATTTTGTTACCTTTAATATAATTGGTATGAAAACATTTAAGCCTAACTACTAATAGTATTCCTATCATTTATAGTGCAACTTGTAGGTAATCCTTCCCAGTCCAGATACTGCCTTCTCCTCCCCCTTTTTAATACCTTGAGTCTTGGGAGGTATTGTTTATCACCTTCTTTAGGAAATTAGTCTGTCTAATGTAGACCTTGGGATTTATGAGTACAACATCTAATTTTGTCACTGTATTCATAGAATTGGTTGCTAAACCCCTTGGAATACCAGAATCCATTAATGATTATGCCCCATATGTCAGATGGCATGCTATTTGCACAAATCCCCATATACTTCCTGCTGTTAATTGCAAATCACCTCTAGATGATTTATAATACCTGATGTAATACAGGTAGTTATTATATTATTATACTTTATGGAATAATGACAAGGGAAAATGTCTCTTCATATACAATACAGATACAACCATTGTGGACTTAACTATATTTTTGAACCATGGTTGGCTGAATCTATAACATGGAACACACAAATATGGAGGGTTGACCATGTTTTGTATTAACTGAAGAATTGGAGAATGTACAGTACAAAGCAGGAGTGGATGTTTTGCCTTCATGTCACTTTACAATAGTTGTCTAGTTAATTGGAATGCAATTCATTTTTATTCATTGCAGTGAGTGATATAATAGATGAATATATTAATATATACTCACATATACACATAGATATATATCATATATATCATGAGATATATAGTCCTTGTTTTGAAAGCAAAAATAATAAGTTTTAGAAGCCAGCAGTTGTTCCAGCCTGCCTTTTAGTCTTCAGCAGTCAGGGGTAGCAGCACAGTATTACTTCTAGTGTTCCTCCTAGACCTTTGAAAAATACAAAAATACACTGTAAATGATACTGTGTTTTTTTCCCAAAAGTTTAAGTGTGAATTTTCTATTTTAAAAACGTGTTTTTAATATTTTTTTCTCTTTCCTTTTTTGTTCCTTGTGTTCTGGAAAGTTTCTCTTTGATGATAAAACAAGACTTGTAGACCGTGTCAGACTTAACTGGCAATATGAAGAAGCCCGAAAAAGGTAGGAAGTGCACGTCTACACTTTGGCCTTCTGCTTGCTTGCTTTCTTCCATAGAAGCAGGATGAGCATGTCTCTAGTATGTGACTGCCCATATTTTACCAGAAAGCAAATTCTGATAAAACAGAAATGTCCTTTATTCTTTGAATTTTCTTAATATGCCTGGTAAGCTTTCAAGTGCCCTTAAAATGTGAAATTCTCAGTACTGAAAGTTAAAATGATGTGAAGCCTTTAGCGACTTCTTCAGGTTTCTCTGTCATATCAATCCCCTCCCTGCCCTCCCTTTCTTCCACCCTATAAGTAGCATCCATCTACCAGGCCAGTGAAAACAAACTGTCTTGCCTTTTCACATGCAAGATCCCTTAGACTGATACAGTAAATCATTCATCTTACCACCAAAAGCAGTTTGGTACTGATATATATTACAGTTCATTTGTTAGAGACAAGTAACATCATTTATGTTGATATATATTGTATTTTACCTACCTTCTACAAACGTCACATTTGTCTTTTCTCTTTCCATCCCTCACTCCAGTCTTTATCACAGGACATTTGCCAAATCCTTGCAAAGTACAGTATTTTTGCCTCTGTGAGTTTAGTGTGTTGTCTTCCTCAAGTGTTCATGGTCTCAATTTTTAATATTTGAATGGTTTACATGGCCTCTTCTTAGAGACATTTTCTCTATTATGCCTTATGGAAAGAGTCCGAAAACCAAATCATTTTAAAATTTGTTTCAGAAAACCATGAACCATAGATTTTTGTTTTTATTTTACTTTTATGTGCAGTGCTGAGGATAGAACCCAGGCATCACACATGTTAAGCATGTGGCCTAGCACTGAGTTAAGTCCCAGCTGCCCTATTACCTTTTATTTTCGTTAGGGTCTCCCTCATTGGCAAGTCTGGCCTTGAACTCATGCTATCCCAGAGAAGTCTTAACTTATGATCTTCTTTTATCTGCCTCAGCTAGAGTTATGGGCCTGTCCCACATGTCCCAGACTAAAGAATAGCTTTAAAAACACTTTATTCAGTTATAGGTTGCATATTATCTTAATATCTTGGGCAGAAGAAGAACAGAATACCAGATAGGATGAGGGACTTCTGAGAAGCTTGGCATTTGGACCAATGTTCATTGAGATTTAGAAAACCACCTTTATGAAACTGTAACATTAATAGAAAAGCAAACCATCTAACTTCCTTCTATGGTGGTAACCTAAATGAAAACCTACTTCTGTTTACTGGGATACATCACACCAGCTCTCCTAGGACTTTTCAGGGTGGACTTGTGGTTGGCATTGAACTTCCCAAGTTCATTGGCCAGTGCTGGTTACCTCCCTGGTCATATGCTTCATTTTGCATGCATTCTTTCATGGTAGCTTTGGGTGCTTGTGGGGGCGATTGTTTCTTCTGACCAGTCCTCTACTTCTTCGCTCCTATTTTGAAGTGGGACTGCCAAGTGTGGGTGCTGGAATTTGCTGTGTTGTATTAAACACAGAAAATAGATTATTGCTACACTTACAACCATAATTGTTATGTGTTGCTGTGACATTTACCAAACATAGCAAGTGACTTCTTTGTTCTAGAAATGGTGTCAGTACATACCAAGTCACCTTTTAAATATTGAAGTACATTTGGGCAAAACATTGAGGATTTAAGATTATTCAATGGGCAGGCACTACATTAAATCATTACATTTCCACCAAAGTATGGTGTTATAGTTGCTAGAACCTTTTTAAGATGTTTACTGTAACTACTTAGAAGAATCCAATACCAGCATTTCTGCATTAGCAGGAGAGTAGAGCCTTCTTAGAAATGAAAAACAAACAGGACTCCACAGGTATGATAAGGTTAGGTATCTCAAGATGGGGAGAGATGTTCTTAAATGATCTAAGGAGGCCTACTTCCATGATCCTTGTGAGATACTCTGGATGGTCAGAGTGAGAGAATGCATAATGATTGGAAGTAGAAACCAGCTACAAACTGGAGGAAGCAATAAGATGTATTTGTTTCTAGAGGTTCTAGAAAGAACATAGCTCTGCTGACCTGTGGAACTATGGTCAAATAGTAGTGTTGTTTTAAGCAATCATGGCTGTGGATCAGTTTGTTTGTTTTTATACTAGGAAATAAAATATTTTAATTCAGTCCTTTTGGATATTGCTTGCTATCACTGATAAAAGCATATCTTTTAACTTAG
This sequence comes from Rattus norvegicus, assembly GCF_021556685.1. Lineage (NCBI taxonomy): Eukaryota > Metazoa > Chordata > Mammalia > Rodentia > Muridae > Rattus > Rattus norvegicus. The sequence continues at coordinate 31,028,988 of NC_141554.1, forward strand.
TCTTCTTATTAAAATGCTAAGAATTTCCAGAAATTCTCTCATGCATACTGTCAGACATCATGTTTTGTCAACTATCTGGACATCCCTTAGCCTAGTCACCTTCACACATACTAAGTGACCATTATACATACCCACTGTAGACATATATGTTTCATATATTTCATATATGAGTGGTCAGAAGAAACAATCGCCCCCACAAGCACCCAAAGCTACCATGAAAGAATGCGTGCAAAATGAAGCATATGACCAGGGAGGTAACCAGCACTGGCCAATGAACTTGGGAAGTTCAATGCCAACCACAAGTCCACCCTGAAAAGTCCTAGGAGAGCTGGTGTGATGCATCCCAGTAAACAGAAGTAGGTTTTGATTTAGGTTACCACCATAGAAGGAAGTTAGATGGTTTGCTTTTCTATTAATGTTACAGTTTCATAAAGCTGATTTTCTAGGTGAATTACTTTTGTCAGGTCTACGAGAAGGAGAAAGTGATGTTTTTACATATTTTGAGAAAGTCTTTCCTTCAGTGCCTAGAGCTGAAGTTGTTTTAAAAAATACAAGATTATCAAAACTGTAGATTTCTGGATAGTGAAGGGCTATGTGTATGCTAAGATTTACAAGAAGTGTCTAGGAGTAGAACTTGTAATTCCAAGTGATAGTGTGAGAATTCTGGAGAATTATCTGGCCACACTACCACTGTCAGACGAACCTGTTTCGTATTCAATTCTGAGTTATATGAAGTATCCCAAGAGGGCTACTCTTACCTTTCCTTCCCTCCTGTAATGACTCCTTGTTTTCCCAAGGCAGACATTATTAGAGGGATATTTTCACATTTTAATTTTTTTGGAATATTTTTGAAATTAGAATAACGAGTCTTCTTGAAGCAATCCGGATGACGCAGATGGATCCATATTTTTAACCTAAGAGCACTTGTTCCAGAACTGTGCACAATTTGTAGCCGTTCCCATGGAAACATTCAGCTCAGATAGGAACAAAACATGTGGTTAGTCCAGTTCCTGTGTCTTCAGTCTTGCTGTCAGGGTTGTTCCTGGTGTTCATCTGTTGTCAGGATCCAGTGATTCCAGTTGAGTTTGATTATTCACTTGGATTTACCACTTCTTTTCTCAAGTGACTTTGCACATGAGCTTTGACAAGTAAAGAAAAGCATATTTGCTATTGTAGCTCCATCTTTTTCATTTGGGCAAAGTTAAGGAGGTGAACTTGCTGCTTTTCATTTTAGAAAGTATCTCCCTAAGAGCTCTCCTTCTCAAGGGGAGAAAATGTTAAAGAGGGCAGATGAGGGATGGTAGTATATTGACAGGTACTTCTTGTACCATGTGTTCTAGATGGAGAATTTTCCAGGTAGAGGTTAGTGAAATGCACACTAGTCTGTCAACATTCATTCTGTTGAGGAGATGTTGTCATATTTTCAACTTAGATCTCAGCTGAGATTTTCTTTGACCTTTCTTTCGTAAAAGTAAACATTCACAAGAAGAAAACTAAGTAAAAAATACGTGAGCTATCAGGGCCTGGAACTGAAATATGAAGACACAAGTTTCTAAGTTGCCATTATGGCAGTAGGATATGTTATGGCTTGTCACCATCAAAAATGGACAATAGAGTTCCTGAAATTGTTTGCTATTCCAAAAAGCCACAACATTTTAAGAACATGGAAAATTATACAGCAGATTAAAGATTTTAGGTATAATTTGGGGTTACTCTTGATGTGCTTCCAATGTTTTTAACATTAAAAATACACTATTCTTAGAAATTGCAAACAATTGAAAAATTTCCTGTTAACTGTGAAGATCTGAGTAGTTTCTTCAGCCTACACAGAGATTTCCATTCATGGTTTAATATGTTTTGGTTATGACAGAAAAAACCACTTGATCAGATATCAGAAGTGAGCCATAGTTCAAATTTTATTTTCTGCATTAGACCTTCTCAGGGAACAGAATTTAAAAATCACTTAAATAAATATGAAACCTAAAGTGAGATTTTGCTTTCATTTCTTTACTCTCAGGACATGAAGAAACACATGTCTTAAAACTCTTAAAGGCATTTGTGTAAGATTATATGTATGCCATAAGATGTTTTACCTGTCAAAAAAGAAACAATAAAGCATATAGTAGATTTGTACAATAAAGGAAGAAGATCCCTTCGAAAGTTTAATTTAAAGTGGCCCTTAGGGTTGTTTAAAAATGAATTTGGAAAACGTGTGTGTGTGTGTGGGAGGAGTGGGAGTTCCATAAACTTTCAACATGATCTTGCTTCTCAAGCACTTAATTTCATTGAAATGACACTTCTAAGAAAAGCCTTTCTGGACATTGTTTTTCTACAATGGAATGATGGCTCTTCTTGGGCCTTCAAAAAGTGAATCAACTATTTAGCATGGATCTAGAAGGCATATCAGTGTTTTCCTTGAGGCATGAACTCTACTTCCTCAAGGAACCTTCAGTAGTATAGATGCTCCCTGCATGTGACTCTATTCCAGGCTCTTAGCCCAACAGAGAAGGCATGCTACTGTAAGGCCAGGGAACTGTGCTAGTAGTCAGTTGTTGGGAGAATCCTTTCTTCTGGTGCTTTTTGGCTTCTAGAAGAGACAGACCACAGACAGATATGCCTCTTTTGATTTGGCTGGAAGGGCTGAGAAGTCAACATCCAGAGTGTGGTCACAAAGAAGGTGATTGCCTTTTCCAATATGTCAGTATTCTAGATTCCGAGGTATCTTGAAAAGCAGCTTACAAGCATTGTTGTGAAGTTGGAATTAACGAGGAAATATTCTTAAGCATGGAAATGCTTGCCTAGTTTTCAGCATGCCCCAAACAACTTTTCCAGATGGGTCACAAGAAATTGTCCTCATCCGGATCTTGTTTCTGCTAGAGAGGTTGGCCCTTCCTAGCACATTTTTCCTGTGAGCTATAGTTATAGTACATGGTTTAACTTTGGCTGTTCTACTGTTTTAGTATGCTTGAGGTAAGCAGGCTCTTTGGAAAAGTTCCCTGTGCTTCTCCTTTTTCCTATAAGTTTTTTTGGCTCATTGATTTTTTTCTAGATAGCATGAATCCCTTGAGATTTTCCTGGGAAGGATAGAATTATCTGGAACTGGATTTTCTGCCACCGTCAGCCAGTTGAATTCTTGTAGATACCACTGACATAGAGCTGCCAGGCTTAATGGAGTCTTGTATTTAAACCATACGAAATTCAGTTTGCTCAGGGTTTGGGGGTACGGTGTATAGTTTACTGATGATGAGTGGTTACTTAGCATGTATGCTATCCAGGAGATGGTTCTGGTAAAACACACATCTACAGGGAGGGGCAGGGATCGAGGAAGAGAGGGGGAGAGGGAGAGGGAGAGGGAGAAGAGTGCACATCTATACACACAAACACACATACACACAAAAAAAAATACCACTGAAAACTCAAAAGGAGTGCTTTTGAGAATGTGCCTGTATTATACGTGTGACAGATGTGACTATTTTTTGGGTAGCTTAGCTAAGCTTTCCAAAGAAGCAGATAAAATGAAATAAAAATCTGCTATGAAGACATAGCCAATTTTCTCACTACTCTTCAAGTCTTTTATATTTAGTTTTTAAATTTGTCTTAGCTTATAGTAGATTTTTCTAGAAATTTTATTGGGTATAATGTCTGATTTGGCAATGAATTATTTATGGTCCTGCTCAGAGTATGTTTTCATTGAGCTTCAGTTATATATTACAGCTATAAATTTTAATTCCACTAATTAGACTTCGGTGGATATTTAAGCCCTGTTTAGTTGCCTCTGACATTACTTTTTTAATTATATGATTTGGCATCATTTCCCAAATATTAGCTTTAAGTTAGAAAACAACTTAGCTAATAAAGCTACCGATGCACAAGTAGTGTTTCTTTACCTTCCTGGAGAACTAGGCAAGAGTAAAATACATACATTTAAGCTTTAGCTTGCAGACCCTTTTCCTTCTAGGACTATGGGTTTCAGGTTGATTCTATATGGAGGGAATGAGTCTTGTCTAATTCTCCATCCTTGGTGAGTTCCTGTGTATATTATCTAGATTAGACAGAACGTTATTTGATACAGGGTTAGGCTACAGTTTATTTAATGCATTTGGTAACTCCAGTCAATTGGTGGTATCTAAGTGGAGCTCAGGTTTGAGAAAGATTATGAGGGCTGGACCCAGCAGACAAGAAGCCAGACACAGTTAATGCCATGTGTCCTGGGCACAGGAGGTAGGCAGTCTCATGTGTGCTCCTGCCCTGCATCTGCCATTCCCATATTAGTGAAAAACAACATCCTGTCAGTCCCTGATGTTACTCCCTAAAGGTCATTTAGCACCTTCCAGACTGGGCAGAGTTGCAGAGGAGGAAGCTCTGAGAGTCCTGGCTGTTCAACTTGAGTGAGCAGCAGAAGTGCCCAGAGGACTTGCCAAGACCCCTACCTCATGGCGTAGGAGTCAGAAGATCTGAGCTTGGGCCTGATGCCTTTCTAACCGCTCCCAGGTGATCCTGAGGCGCCAGTCCTGAGGCTCTACTTTTATAATCATTGCCTTAAGGCTGTGTGGTGCCTGACACTTACATGTTTGCACAGATTTCTGTCATCTCAAAGAAATATTTGGACTTCATTTTTAGGCATGCGTGCCAAACTTCATACTCCCCAGCACTGGGTTCACATTGGGTCTGGCATTCCTAGTTTAGTCTTAAAGAAACCTTATCTAAAACATACTGCTCACGCTTTTAAGTATGTTTTCAAAACATGAGCTCTGTCTATTTCATTTAATCTGAATTCAACACCACTTCAGGGCACAAATGATGAAGTCTGTTTGCCAGGCAAGCACTTGGAAATTTAGGGTCATAGAAGTGTTCAAGCACTCAGCTTTTGTTGAGTATTTGCCCCCTCCTTAAGGTCCTTTTCAATCCCACCTGGCCAAGGGCTTTGGGGCAGGAAGGAACAGATGTGGAGCCTGGAGCCCCAGAGCTGTTCTTTTCAGAAACATTTTTAATGGATGCATTTTCCTCCTATTATTTTCTCAGTCTGTCTGTTAGTGCTTACCCCTGGATGAGGGGGCAGAAATGCAGAGGAGTCTCTTGGATGAACAGTTTAGATACCATGATGGTGGAGAAGGGAGCCATGAGCTTTCTCTCTGGGATGATATCATGAAAGGAGCAGAGTGCAGACTTGTTGAGGAGTAGTAGCTGTTTTTGTCAATTCTTTGAAACAAGTACAAAATAATTATTGTCACCTCACAGCTCAGATGAGAGATTACAAAGGACTTCTGCAGTGTTTTCATGACCCCTCATTTCCAAATTCTATTAAGTTGAAGCTCGGAGCAATTATCTTACCATTTATTTAACCGAGTGAATTTATAGAGTTGACGATAGCGAAGAAAATGTGCCCACACCAGGTTTTCTGTTCATTTCTCCCTGCCTCTCTTTCTTTCTCAGAGTCTCCAATATTCAGCAGCAGCTGGCTCAGCTGGCTAACGAGTCATGGCCAGGCATGGCGGAGGCCGACAGGGACCGGCTGCAGCTCATCAAAGAAAAGGAGGCCCTGCTGCAGGAGCTGCAGCTTATTATTCAGCAGCGGAGGTCAGCAGAAGATGTGGTTCGGCTGGAAGAGGAAAGGAGGCGCCTGGAGGATGAGATTCAGCGTGCTAGGGCCACATCTGCACAGGGTGCCACAGAAAGGTGTGTGGCTTTCCAAGACTTTGGGAGCAGAGGGTACTACGTCTAGAAATGAAGCAACTAGAAATACTAAGTGAATGACTTGTATATCGTGTGAGGGTATTCTTAATTGGTACAAGTTGAACAGTCCTTGTGTAAAAGCGCTTGAGCCCAGAAATGTCTTGAATTTTCCTGTGTTTTATCTAAAACCTTTTTATTACGTTTAATTTGTTTGGTATATGTCTGTATATGAATGAATATGAATGTGTACCACAATTCTAGTATGAAGATTCCAGGCAGGCAGCAGTCTGCCCTATCATAATGTGGGTCTCTGGGATCGACCCCATGTCACCAAGCTTAGCAGCAGATGCCATTTTACCTGCTTGACCATCTCACTTATCCTAGATTATTTTTTTTACATGTTAGGTTAACCTTTTAATCAAAATACAGCCCCTAGAATCCTTTTTCTTCTTTTTTTCTTTTCTCCTCCCCTTCCTTTCTTTCCTTTGTTTCTTTCTTCCTTCATTGTTTGCAACAGGGTCTTATGTACCTAGACTGGCCTCCAACTTGCTGTTATAACTAGTGGTAGCCTTGTGTTACTGATCCTCCTGTATCTACCTCTCAAGTCCTGGGATCACAGGCATGTGCTTTCTTTTGGGGCTAGAAGTTTGGTACGGTTTTGGATTTTAAATTTTTGAGTATTTTTGTAGATGCACTAATCTGAAAAATCTAAAATCTGAAATGCTCCAAAATCCCAAATCTTCACATCATACTTAGGTGACTAAAACAGCTTGAGATTTTATATCAATTCAGACTTGGGACTCATAAATGAGGCATGTTCTACTTCCCCTGAGAACAGTGACTGCCTGGCGTGTTCCTTACTATGTGGGAAGTGGAATCATATGCCTTCTGTGCCATAAGAGGAGCCAGCTGCTTTCAAAGGCTCCTGATACCGACTCAGAACTGGGACATGGAAGCCAGGTGCAGTGTCTCACACCCCTAATCTTAGCACTGAGCCTTGAGAGGATCACCTTGGGTTCAAAACCAGTTTAGGATATACAGTGAGTTTCAGAGATTGAGAATGGGCTATGAAGTGGCATCTTATCTGCAGAAAAAGAGAAACAGATATAAAGTGATTGAGGAAAGCAATAGAGAATGAAGGACAAGCATCATTTATACTGTTTCCTGTCTGATGTGGGTGCTTGGTGCTTCTGCTTATGTTTACAGAGCAGTGCCTGTGAGGGATTGGAGGCAATTTGGGGAGGGGGGCAGGTGGTGCTCTAGCTTCAGAACAGGGAGCCTCTGTTGCCTAGGGGAATTGCTCCTTGTAGCATTGTGGGTATCTCCCTACTGCTTTTATCTCTGACTTTGATTTCTAGCCAGGGAAGCCAGCTCTTACTTTTGCAGTAGGAAGTCGGCAGCCTTTGTGAGTCCCTTTCTGAACGTGCCTTTCCTCAGTTACTCTGAGACGCTTTCAAGCACAAGACACGTGAAGCCTCTGTCTTTTGTATTCTCTGATGCCAAGTTGTTCAGCCTTTCATCATGTGCCACATCTCCTGGTTTCCATTTGCTGAATGCAATTGCGGAGTGTGCTGAAGGCTGGGTCTGCTTTCCACATTTAACAGCTGTCAGTGCTTTATCTGTGGCTATCTGCCGAGCTTTGGGGACCCTCTCCTTTTGTTAATACATTGGCTTACTCAAATTCAGCATATTTGCATGACCTTAAATTTTATCTCTCTGAGCATTGTCTATGTAGAATTTAAGTAATAGGAATTACTTGACCTGTGCAAATACATATAGTGACAATATCATTGTGACTTCTTTTACATTTTATTTTAATTTATTTTTGGTTGTTTCTTTGTTTTGAGACAGGGTCTCATTATGTAACTCTGGCTATCCTGGAACTCCTTATATAGACTAGTCTGGTCTCAAACTCACAAGAGATCCACCTGCCTCTGAATGCTGGGATGTACCACTCTAACCCTTTTCATTGTGACTTCTGATTGTTCTTTGTGTTGCCTAGCAATCTTGATGTTTGGATGCTTATTGATAATCTTTAGGGGAGATGAATGGTGGCTTGGAGGCTCATTGCAGCATTGAAAGGAAGTGGTAGTATTCAGAGAGTTTAGCTTAGCTTAGTAGTGAGCAGAATGATGCCTGAGATGATAGCATGACCTACCATTACACTGTAAAACTAAAGTACAGTCTGAATCTCAAAAGGCAGAATGTAACTGACCTTTTCTTTTGTGCTCTTGGGCTTGGTGCTTTCTGAGTTATACTTTAGCTTTTCTTCTACCTTGGTATTCTCTTTTGTATGTTGTGGATAGGATGAGGGTCCACAGTTCCTGCTGTTCTCTGTTCAGCAGGGTGGATTTCATCTAGGAATGGTGCCTGCCTCGTCAGAACTTCCATCTATGCACTTTTGACTCTAGTTGCCCTCCTCATGTGAAGTTCAACATTGCCAGTGCTGTGGACATAGGATTCACTTCATATCTGTAGAACTCTCTGGGGACAGTGTTAGCTCCAGTACCTGAGTCTAAGGAATAAGACAACAAAGCTGGAGTACTTTTTACCACGAGTCTCTAGTGGGACCATACTGGGTAGTCAGTTTTGGGGAAAAGAGACCTCAATAATAGCTGAATAGACCCAAGTGAATTTCCTAAATCTGTGCAAAATGACCTTGGTTACTGGAAAACATATATGTGTGATAATTATCTTTCTCCTTTGTACTTTAAAGCTACTGAGTATGAGATGAGACCAAACACTTCAAAGGGTTCCCACAACTGTTGACACTCTGGTGGATGCTGGTCACATTTCTCAATGTCACTTCCACTAGTTTAAGTGTGAGGTTTCTTGTAGCTCAATCTGTATGGTTAGACTCAGAGTGGAAATAGAACGAAGGGAGTGAGCTTGGCTCTTTTTTTTGCTAAGTTGTGGCAGGCAATTGACCAGTTATGGGATCTGTCTTATTTCAAGGTCATTCATACAGAATTATGATTAGAAAACCTAGTGAGGGGACATAATTGAAACTTACTTTCTGTCTTAGTGGGTTTTTTTTTTTCTGTGAAGAGACACCATGACCAAAGCAATTCTTATAAAGACAAACATTTCGTTGTGGCTGGCTTATACTTTCAGTCCATTATCTTCATGTCAGGAAGCATGGAGATCCGAAAATAAGCATGTACTGGAGAAGGAGCTGAGGTTCCACATCTTGATCCCAAGGCAGCCAGAAGGAGACTCTGATCCCACACTGGGCAGAGATTAAGCATAGAAGACCTCAAATCATCACATTCTACTCCCTGGCCTCTAGAGACTTACATTTATAATGCAAAATGCTTTTAGTCCAACTTCTAAAGCACCTGTAGTCTATCACAGTCTCAACAATGTTTCAAAGTCCCTTTTGAGGTTCATGCAGTCTCTTAACTGTAATCTCCTATAAGATCAAAATAAAAAAAAAAAACAGATCATATACTTCCAACATCAGAGGATATACGTTACCATTCTAAAACATCACAGTGAGGAAATGTTGGACCAAAGCAAGACCAAAAGACATCTGGGAAATCTCCAAACTCTGTATTTCCATATGTGATGTCCAGTTCCTTTCAGCTTTGTTGACTGCAACACAATTCTTTCTCTTGGGATGGTTCTATTCCCTGTTAGCAGCTTTCCTCAGCAGACATACCACAGCTCTGGCATCTCTAACATCTTGGGTCTCCAAGGCAACTTCAACTTCACAGCTTCTTGTTCCAATGCCTAGTTCCACACATGATCTTATGAGCTCCTCTAAACGGCTTAGGTCACTTCTCTAGCTCTGCTCTTTGAATCACTCTACGATCTGGCTGACTCCACTACACTGCCACTGCTATTTTTGGTGGTTATCCACAGTACTGGCCATCTCCAGTACACTGGGTCTTCTGCTGGAACTGGGCTGTACTGTCATCAATAGCCTCTCATAGGCTCTCTCTTCATGGTGCCAAGCCTCAACATTGTTCTTTGCATGACCCATTCAGTCCTGGGGCATCAACTGCAACTAAGGCTGCACTTTCACCAATGGCCTTCCATGGCCTCTCACTGTGTCAAGCTTCTGCTGCTCTCCATGACCCGTTCAGACCCTTCAAAACCAATACCACCTGGGTGATTCTTACACATTACCAAGTCCAGGTGCAGCACAAGGTACAACCTTGTATATTTCTGGAACATACCTTTTTTTGTGCTCTCAGAAAACATTTCCCAGATTTCACTACAGTGACGCTAGTCTCTTCTTAATCACTGCTAATTTCTTAGCTCCAGCTAACGAGAAACAATTGTCCCAGTAGTCTTCTACTTTTCACTCTAAAGCCAGAGCCACATGACTGAAGGTGCCCAGTTCTACTCCTTGCTGGTGCTGGAACAACCCCTCTCTACCCCGTTCTATTACATTTTCACCAGCTTTCTCTTTTCCAATTCCCTTACTACCTAAGCTCAGCTATCTTGAACTTGCTCTGTAAAAAGACCTTGAACTCAGAGATCTGCATGACTCTGTCTCTGAGTGCTGGAATTAAAGACATGTACCACCACCTCTGAACCTAAGCTTTTCTTTTCCTGGAGCATGTTCTGTACCATGCTGTCTTTGAACTCAGAGATCTGCTTGTCTCTGTCTCATGGGATTAAAGTCATGTACCACTATGCCAGAACCTAAGCTTTTCTTTAATTCCATTTTACAAGATCTTTTTAAGTTCTGAATTGTACTTCAATCCATATATCGTCAAGTTGACAACTAAGAATATCCATCATAATTCATACCCTGTCAATTTGACACACAATCATATCTCCTTGTCTAAATGAATAAATGAATCTCATATCTAAATAAAAATAGTAACTCGGTCATAATAATGCCTAACATATAGCCATCCACCTTTCAACTGTAAACACATAAATAATAAGCTTAACTGAGTGGGATCTTGCCACACGGTCACCACCCCCTTAATCTGTTTATCTCCTTGAACATAAGATTTTGCTCCATTCTGCTTTCTGGTGCCCTTTTAATACTTGAACCATACATACTGTATTTTTCCTTTTTAAGCTTGCTATGCTTGATAAAACTGCTCTTCCTAGGAGTAAACCACATGACATAGTCTATGCTATGCTGTTTTGAAATTTTCTTCCTCAAGGCAATTACTCTAAATTACTCTAAATTTCTTCACTTTAGAGCTGCAGGCAGACTCTTTAGACAAGCAGTCACATTCTATCAGAAGAATGATCTCTAGGCGACATTCTAAAATCCTTCTCCTCTTAAACCTCTTGAGCCAAGCCTCTACAGTTCAAATCAGCCTCAATACAACTATCTTCCATGTTCCTACTAGTATGGCCCATTAAGCCCCACTTAAAGCATTCCACTACTTTCCTAACCCAAACTCTCAAAGTCCACATTCCTCCAAACAAAAGTGTCGTCTGGCTTATCACAGCAATACCCCAGTCTCCGGTACTAACTTCTGTCTTAGGGTTTTCTTGCTGTAAAGAGACACTGTGATCAAGGTAATTCTTATAAAGGCAAACATTTCATTGGGGCTGGCTTACTTTTTCAGAAGTTCAGTCCATTTTCATCATGGCAGGAAGCATGGCAGCCTACAGACAGACACCAGGTGAGAGAAGGAGCTGAGAGTTTTACATCTTGATCCAAAGGTAGCCAGAGGGAGACTGTTTCACAGGCAGTCAGGTGGAGGCTATGATTTCACACTGGGTGGAGCTTGAGCACAGGAGATCTCAAAGCCAACCCCCACAGTGACATTCTTTACTTCCAACAAGGCCACACCTAGGAGTGCTACTCCCTTTGGCCAAGCATTAAACTATCACACTTTCTTTTATTCTTTCTCCATTTTTTGAGAAGAAATTACAGATGAATGCTTGGTGCCTTAGGTAAAAACTTAAGTGTGACTCCAAATTAAGAAATGTTTTGTAGTAAAAAGAAACTCCCTTTCTTGTCACATATTAACAACAGAATACAAATGCCAGGAAGTAGAAGCAATAGAGCCTGGTAAATTCAAACTAATGAGTGAGCCTTGAACTTTCATAGCCAAGGCAAGTTACTTTGATTTCATGAGGGTTTATTTCCTCATCTGTTAAATGGAGGATACAGTCAAGTGAGTGACAAGAAATGAGGTGCAACATGATTCCAAGTGTTAAGGGCATTATCATTTTTATGCACTCACATGATTTCTAATATGTTAAAAAGTCAAGTTTTCTATGAACAAACAATAATATATTTTCTTTCAAAATTATAGGTAAGTTGAATCTTTAAATACATTACATTAAAAAGAGAATATTGTAGCTCTTCTCAAGTTGTTGGATCCCAGAATTTTCTTCCACTGTTAAAATGATTAAGAACTCCCAAGGAGCTTTTTCTCATATGAATTTTTATCTATCATTATGCTAATGATTTAGAAATTACTTTGACATTATTATTTGATTAGAGATAACAAGGCCTTATTAAAAACAATTTTATGTATGATAATGTTTTTGAAACCAAACAAAGAATTAGCATAGAACTTTAACATTTTTATAATAAACTTTTTAAACATCTGGTTTTCTAGAAGGCAGATGCTAAAGCATTTAGCCTGTTGTTGTATGTTATTTCTGGTGAACACATGAATATTTCGCTGCTCACAGACATGTAGTAAAGAAAAGGGGACACTTTTGGACCCTTGAGGTCTGTGGGCCATATTTTAATGTATGTTATTCAACTTTTAAATGTGTTGTGTAATGGCTCCTGTCTTAAAGGTGTTTGACTCAAAGAGAAATGCTATAGGGCTTGTTTTACTATAATGCCAATGAAACTTTACATAGCTTTTTGCTTATAAGAGTGCCTAGGATGATAGAATTATGTTTCTAGGATTCTGTAAGGAATCTCAACAGATTAATGCATGCTGTGCATTTGGACCCAGCTGGGACTATAGTGTCCCATTGTTCTGTCTATTTTTTACCTATTTATCCTGAGATCTTCACTCACCTTAACCACCTATTCATATGACCACCTATACCACCTTGCCCTCCCACTACTTCCTTGTTCTCAAGTTTATGTCTCCAACCTTCCCTTTTATCCTCTTGCTCCAACCACCAAGTATCTATAGTCTTTCAGCCAGCTTCAAGTGCCAGAGATGTATTTTCCAAATATGACAAGACCCTTTTTATTATGTTGCCATTTATAATGGATGCCTTTAGAATTCACGTAATCACTTCAACCAGAATGATTTACAGGGCATTTATAGTTGAATTTCTTCTGTCTTTTTTTTCTCTTCCTTCTACTTCACTATCCTCTTTCCCTTCCTCCCTCCTGTCTTTTGCCTTTACCTCTTCTACAATTAGGTGATGGGGATTGACCCAGGTCCTTAGGCATGTTAGAAAAATGTATCATCAAACTACATTCCAAAACCCTAAGCTGATTTTTTTTATAAAAACAATTTCCCTGCCCTTTAGACCCACCAACTGACTATTTTTGTATCTACAGGATTTTACTTCAGGAAAAAAGAAATTGTCTGCTTATGCAGCTGGAAGAAGCTACACGTTTAACATCATATCTCCAGTCCCAGTTAAAGAGGTAGGCTACTTTTGAAGGGAATATATACTTACTAATTTTATTATTTTATTACATGAACATGTATTATATTACAGTAAAGTGAATGAACTTCATAGTTTCTTTTAGCTTAGATGTTCTACTACTAGTAGTGATTGGAACTTGAAGTGGGGTTAAACGGAGCAGAAAAGTAAATGTGTTTTGTTTTGTGCATAACTTGCTGACATACAACTTAGGTAAAATGAGGAAAACCAAATTTGACTTCAGAATAGTAAGTCTGACCCTAGGATGTTTATACACACCTGTAATTCTATCACTTGAAAGTTGAGGCAGGAGTAAATGGAGTTCAATTGTGAAATCAAGTTTATTAAAGGAATGTATAATTTATATACCAGCTTCAGAAATATTCATCTATGTACATTTTTATTATGGGACTTTTTGTAAAAAAAAAATATCTGGATGTGTAATGGCAGCTCCACTTGTCAAGCTCTTACTGTACTGTGAAGCAGGAAGTTAAGGGCTTCATATGAATGACATTATCGGTTACTCCTCCAACTCAGGAAGGAGTCTGCTGTTTCGCACTGCCCCCAAGTGTCATTCAAAAGAGATAAGAAGCAAATTCTGGCCAGATGCTCTCAAGCGTCCAACTGCCTGCATTCCTGTTAGCTCTGTTCTTCCCTGGGGCTACAGCTCTGGTACCAGGTGATGGGTGGTGGGAGCAGCATGCGTTTTTCTCATACCATGGCTTTTTCATTTCAGCCTGTCTGCCAGCACCCTGACTGTGTCCTCTGGGAGCAGCCGTGGGTCCCTGGCCTCCAGCCGGGGTTCCCTGGCCTCCAGCCGTGGCTCCCTCAGCTCCATCAGCTTCACGGACATCTATGGCCTCCCACAGTATGAGAAGGCTGATGCTGAGTGTGGCCAGCTTCTGCGCTTTGATCTGATCCCCTTTGAATCTCTGGGCCGAGATGTTCCCTTTACAGACCCACAGAGCCACTCTGGCTTCCATAAGCAGAGGAAGTCCCTGGACACACCACAGTCTTTGGCCTCTCTGTCTTCTCGCTCCTCCTTGTCCTCTCTGTCACCCCCTAGCTCTCCCTTAGACACACCCTTCCTCACAGCTTCTAGGGACTCTCCTCTGGCACAGATGACTGACACCTATGAGGCAGCAGGCCTGGGAACACTGGACAGACTGAGGTCACAGGCCTCTACTCTAGGAGATGAAGATTTGCAGGGATCTGCGATACTTCAGCCACATGGAATCCCTGTGGATGGAGAAGGACCCCGTGAGCGGGGACCTCAACCTGTGGCTCCTACTAGTGCAAGTAAGTGGTGATAGGAAGAAAGTCCTGAGTTTCTGGGTGTAAGGGATATGTGTGCTGTGGCTTTGAGGATAGTGACTTTCAAATTGCTGGTGAGCTGTTAGTTTTAGAATAGTAACAGGAGTAGGATGAGTCCAGACCTTCATTAGTCTTCCCTTTTTGTGTCAGGAATGCAGGCATTGATGAAGCTGTATTTGGCTTATTTGTGGAATGTACTTCTTAGTTGTTGAAAAATAACATTAAGAACTACATAGTCTTCCATATTCAAAGGCAAATAAGGAGGTGGTAGGACCTCAATGTACCTTTGCAGGGCATGAGCTAAGATGGAATTTTCTGTGTATGTTCCCCTTAGACCAGCATGTAGACATGCATCTGATTATACCTTAGTAGAAATGTCCACCTCTGTCAGTTTGGCTTCTCTTTTTAGCCATATGGCCTTGTTTCTGAGTATATAATTCAATCAAAAGTAGAACTAATTCTGATTATGTCATGTCAATAGACACTCTAGCTTGCACCAAATCATTTCTCCAGATGGAGAGTAATCAGACTCTGTAGGAAGCTTCATCTGCTCAGCTGTGTTATAGTTCAACCCTTCATTGATACCACAATGATGTTTGAGAAACAATAGACTACTATAATGTAACACCAGGAACAAAATTTCCTATATCTGAAGTTCAGCCCATGTAGTTAGTTAACTTTCATTTACCCAGCAAAAACAATGTTCTAGACATTCAATTTGGACTAGCACTAGTTAATTTATATAGAATAGATAGTCCTTCCTCCCTGCCCTGAGGGAAATTTGGCAATGTCTAGAGAAACACTGAGCTCTCATAGACTGGCAGAGGGGATATTCTGGCACCTAATGGATTGAGACCAGGGAAGTTACTAAACCTCCTATAATACACAGCACAACCCCTACCACAACAAAAATGATTTAGCCCAAGGTGTCAATAGTATGAAGGCTAAGAATCCTAAGAAGCATTCTTTTGACTGTGTATCCAATAGAGTACAATGTGGTGTAGTAGAAATGGCTTCAAATAAGCAGCCTGCAGGCCAAGTTCCTTGTCACTTTGACCTCTAGTTCCATGACTTTCCATGAATTATCCTACTTTTCTTGTCCTCAAACAAGATGATCTTTATGGTTTCTTCCATTTGCCACTATTTTTTAACCTAAGAAATGAATCGATAGATTGATAAAAAGATAATCTTTCAATTAGCTTATCTATAATGTAGCCATCTGCTAGCATTTGTGTGTTTGCCTGGAGATCATTATGTTCTGGTTTACCTCTTGACTTTTAACATCTCTGTTATTCTGGTGTCTTATACTATGTTTGCAAACACACTTGTATGCCCCCTGAAACATTGTTTCTATAATTCACACATCCAGATAACCTTCATTCACTTTATTCTTCTTTACAATTACAGGGTTCTCCCTTCATACTTATTCCTTTCAGCATAAATGAAATAATGATGTAAACCCATTGTTCTTCTAGTCCCCTCCATCACTCCTTATTATGTTCTATTTAAAAGTTGAAATTCAAGAATATTAGTTTGGTTATGGGGAAAGTCTGTTTGAGGGTCTTCTAGGCCAGGGAAAAGGCAGGTTTGGAGGGAGAAGAGCTGAGTTAATTTCTGATTCTAATTTCTTTATTTTTCTTTCTTATTCTATGACAGACATTGATTGTCATGTTTCAACAATTTAGACTGGGAGTGATTTGCTTCATCTACATTTAGGGACTGCCACCTGGTGGTAGATTCATAGATGGCACTGTCAGTTGACTTGTGTCTTTAGGAATTTAACAGATTAAGTTCCTGGTCATGCTAGGGGCTCCCAGAATCCTAAGCAGGGGAACTGATTTCAAACCTAAACACCTGGGTACTCCTTGCCTTCCTGTGTGCTTTGACAGCTGCCGATCCCAGAGTTAGAATTCATGCATGCTTATCAGACCCTCCCCTCTCCCCCATTCCATTATCTGGTGATGTTTAGGGTCATGCAATTCCCTCAATTTTCAGCCTTCGTCTGTAAATCTGTTTGGTTTCAAGCAAGTTTTAGTGAAATTAAAATTTTACTAAGATAAAAATCTAAATTGCCCAAGATAGAAGGAAATGATCCCCCCCCCCGCCTTGATTCCTTAAGGTAGTCAGATGGGCAGATGGCAAGACCAAGAGTAGATTATAATTTGGGACATTTTTTACATTTTTTGCTACAGTTTTGTTTTTACTGGATTTTTAAAGTTAAATGTATCCTAATTTTGAAATACTTTCCCTTTTTTAACTTACTGGTTAGTCTATGCTAACAAAATCCATTAAATTCTTTTGAGTTGACTGTCTATTTATTGATGATTGTATTATACATACCCTGTTTAAAATTATCAGCTAAAATCTTAGAGTTTTCACTCTGTGATTTTTTTTATCTCTTCCCATGCTGCTCCACAGAAACGTTTACTGTAAGTGGCCTTGGTATTCTCCTTATTCTTGCTCAGGCTGCGGGCAAAACTTTTACAGTGACTTCATGCTTAGGATGGCTGGGAGGTGATAGCTTATTGGTTGTCACTATCACTATTATTTCACTGCTGTTATTCTTAATAATCATGTAAGAACAGGTTTTTTTCAAAAAGCTTTCAGTATTTATTTCCTATATGTATTTTTCTCCAAATTCTAACAGCATTTATTATTTTAATATACCAGTTGGCAGCTTTGGCTATTGATTTTCAGTTCTTTCCCCTTCTTATAAAGCAGTTTTTAGTATGTTCCTTGGTTTTAGTGTCTGTTTTAGTAAAGAAAGAGCAGTGTGGTTTTTGTTTGTTTTATTTTTGTTTTTCAATAAATGTGTAATAGATTTTCTATTCCCTATATCATTTGTACTACTTCTCAATCAGTCTTGAAGTCCTGGAGTTTTGAATATGTAGTATGGACATTGCTGTGTCTTTTTTCTTTTGGGGGACATTACTCCCTGTTGCTGTGTGAATTCAGTGACACCATCTAAGCTTTTAGTGTCCATCCTCCCTGAATGGACTTGTAAAGATGAGAAAAAATTTGGTTAGAGCTCAACTGTGGGATAGGACTGTGGAAATGGAATTGTTACCTAGTGCTGTTTTTTCAAAGGGATTTCAAGCTGGTTAGAAGAATCATCTTTGGTAGGTGTCAGGCTAGGGAGTAGAAACAAGCATTAATTTAACTTGTAGAAACTTGTAATATAGAGGTTCAGACCCCAAAGATTCCACATGGAGTCAGAGTTGGGGTCATTTCATGGGACAGGGACAAAGACAAGAGCGGGGCATTGGCTTACAATTTGAGAGTTTTATACCTTTAGTTACTTCAGGATAAAGCCTACTTCTATCCTTGGCTGATGAGAGCAGTAGTAGCTTACCCCCGTAGTTAGTACTACAGATGACTGGAAGGCCAGCTTTTGTTTCCAGTTGACATTACAGACCAAATGCCTTATCTGTTTAATATGCTTGGATTTAGTTGGTATGGGTAATAATTTGGTTATAATTTGGGTTGTCATTTGAGCCATCCTTTCTTTTAGTTCAGAATGTAAAGTTATCAGTTTGTGGAACTAGGATAGCCAAAGAGAAGCAGAGAGACCACAGAGATACCTGTATTATTAGCCAGTGGCAACATGAAGTCCAAGTAGTATTTCTCTTGGAGCTTCATATGTATTCTGTATTTTAACAAAGCATGCCCCCTATAAAACATAGATTTTTACATGTATAACCACATGTATCATAAAAAAGTTGAGTATGTTTGTATTGATTTTGTTTAAAGAAACTCATTTCAATGAAAGAAAAGGATAAACTAGGTAAGAAAATATCAGTGATTATTTAGGGCTCTTAAAGGTAGAAATGAAAGATAAAAATCAAATACTCAATAATGGTAGCATTCTGACCCAGAAAAGCAATTCCAGAAAGCAGTTTGGCCTAGGGTGTGTCTAAGGAGGCTTCTACAGTGAGATCAACAGACAGATGTCAGTCTGTGTAAGCCATAGGTCTCTAAGACTGTTTTCAAAGGATGGATCTGTGTTTTTGATTTGAAGAGCATTGTTAAGATATATTTGGATAATTTTAAAAAGTGATTATAAGTGCAATATCAACAAGGCTTATTGTCTAAAATATGGAGAATACCAAATAGCATAAAGAAGGAAAGTGAAAAATAACACCTCTTTTTATATCTGCTGTTCTCCTGAGCCCAAATGTCTTTCTTCTTTTATTTTTAAATTATTTTTACATTTTATTCAATCAGTATATATTACATAACATTATGATATATTTGAACAAAGTGTGTGTTTGTGATTCTGCTTCTCCCCAATCTCCTCCAACCCCCTGTTACCTCTATCCCCTCCTTGTAGCTTTCCCCTCCCAGACTCTTTTAGGGGTTTCTCACTTCTGTCATCTTATTCAGTATGTGCTCACCCTCAAAGGGGAAATACAAGATGTATGAGTCCAAATATATTTTTAGACAGGTAAGAGATTTTTTTTATAGGAAGATACCAGTGTCACCTCTGGCTTTTGTGTGTCAGCCATAATGCTTCATACAGTAATTCCAGCATGCAGGAAGATAAGAAACATCTCAAGTCCAAAGAGCAAGGATTACATAGTGAACCTCTGCCTTAAAAAAAAAGCAAGAAAGAAGTAGTACCCAGAAGTCTGTTGCTTTGGCTTTGCTTGTGATTTTCAATATTAAAGACAATCATGCACAGTGCCTATCTGCATGCACATGCCATGGCTTGTCTTTGGAGTACTTAGTGACTTTTCAACACTCTGCCATATATGTCTAGGCTCCTGTGCTATCACCTCCTGACCTAGGTATGTCCCTTGTTTGCAGCAGTGACCCTGCGGGAAGACAGCGCCAAGAGGTTGGAGAGAAGAGCACGCCGTGTTTCTGCATGCCTGTCAGATTATTCCCTTGCCAGTGACAGTGGGGTTTTTGAACCTCTAACCAAAAGGTTAGGAGCTGATCACCTTATTTCCTTGTTCCTAAGTACCCTTTCCAGAGTGCTATTGGTATGCACACCAAGAATCCATATGGAAATAATTAGATTCTAAGCTTTGTTTCTGGCTCCATTTATATTTTTCTATCGCCTTTAATCTTTGGAAGGTTGGGTCTTAGAAGCCTGTGGAGAAAACACCTCTAGCTTACGTGTGTATTTGGCTCTTAGTGTGTTCTGGAATGCCTTTTCTCCTCCTGGTCCTGACTAGTAGAGCTGAAAAAGACCAACTATGCACAGTGCATAAAAGGGACCAGCATTCCTAGCAATGAAGTCCCTCCCTCTCTCTCTTTAGCTACAGGGAGCTCCTTGTGGTCAAAACAAAACCTTTGGAAATTAGGTAGTTCATTTTGATTAACTGTCTTTGTTGTCATTGCAAATTTGTATAATTGTAAATCTCAAGTATCTGTAAAGACATTGTAGTCAATGCAAAATTTTCTTAAAGTTCACTTTTTGAAAACTGCCTTTAGTGTGCCTTTCAAAATGTATGCAATTATTTTCTAAGACAAAGCAAAACCCCAGAACAACACAAATAAAAAACAAGGCAGCTGTTGCTATAGTTGATATCTATAATTTTGCCATTGTGGAAGCTGAGACAGGGAGAAATGCCACAAATTTGAGCCAACTTTGGGCTATAAAGCTCTTGCAGGGGACCTGATATCAATTCTCAGTACCCACATGGCAGCTCACAATCATCTGTTCCTTCATTTCCAGAGTTCCAGTGCCTACTTCAGGCCTCCATCTCCACTACATACGTGCAGTGCCCATACTTACAGTCAGCAATACACTTACATCTATAAAATAAAAAGGAGTCTTTTTTTTTAAACCAAGGGAGTGATAAAAAGAGAAAGATGTTTGTGGGCAGGTACTGATGAGATAACCCATGATGGATCCGGGAACCAGCTGTTCCTTTTGAGCCCCTTAATGAACACAGATACTTGAATCAGAGTTTGATAAAACTCTTCTCAGTAAGAGATACTCTGAGCATGAGAAAAACCTTGTACATGCTTACAATGCTGAGGTCCTTTTAGAATAAACCTAGTGTATTTGCCATTATGTTTAGAAATGAAGATGCTGAAGAGCCTGCTTTTGGAGACATGTATGGAAACAATGAGCCTCAGATCTATGTGGGATATCTGTGAGTATAGGAGCCAACTTGCTGTTCTTTAATATGCCCTGTAGAATAAGGCCTGCTTGGGCGATATTCTATCAGCTTTGATACTCCCTGTCATGTCATCAGCCTTAAAGATGCCTTGTAGATGCATTTCCATGGACAGGTGAAGGGAGATAGACGGACTGTATGAGCCAGGTGTTGCTTCCCCATTCTTGTTAGCTCCCATCTTTCTTTTGACTCAGATGAGTTGGCAAGGGTAGAAGGTAAGAGGGAAAGAGAAAAGTGACTGCATTGCTGTCTTTCATTCCAGACACCACAGCTGAGGACTGTTAGCTTAGACTTGGGAGTCGGCAACGTGGGATACTCAAAGTCTCATCTAACTCTTAGGAGCATATTTTCACATTTATGTTGGAAGTGGACAGTATTCCCCATAGTACAGATATCAGAATCCTTCCCTTATCCCCAGAGTGAGTCATCCAATCATCTGTAACAATGGCAGCTTTAGATGTCTAGCTACAGTTTCATTAAAAGCAGGTGCCATGATGTTTATACTGGCAGCACAGGAGTTTTGTTTGTTTGTTTTTTTGTTTTGTTTTTGTTTTTTGTTTGTTTATTTGTTTGTTTTTTTGTTTGGTTTTTTGGTTTTTTTTGTCTCTAGTTTGGTTTGCCCATTCTTGTTATTCTGGTTGAGTTTTCTTGGTTCTCATACTGCTCACTTTTAGAATCAGTTCATTTTTTGCTATGGTGTCCCCATCTTGTGCACTGTAGGGAATTCAGTTGTGCCCTTCACACTCTTGTTCCAGTTTTCATAATAAAAAATTCTTTGACATACTACCAATCTCGCTTATGGGTAAAATAAGGTAAAATACCCCTCAGACCATGGGCAATATTGGGGTTGAATGACAGGGTCATTTCTTCCATGGGGAATTTATAGTCTATGAATTTGTGCTTTATTTTCTAGGCATGATAGTACAAATGAATATCTCCTTGTGCATGTGTTGCAACTGAGGAACCTTGCTGGTCTGGTGATGAAGGAAGACTGTAAAATGTAAGTTCCTGATATTGAAGACCTGGAGGCTATATACAGTTAGTGATGTCCTTCCTCCAACTTTCCTCTGCATGATACAGCTCATTGCCTATTCTGCTCAGCAGACTGGGAACAGAAAAGCAGTTTGGGAGCCCGAATTTGCAGATTTGCAGTAAAAGAGTAGGGAATATCTATTTAAAGTACAAAGGATATATATATATATGTATATATATATATCCATATATTAAAAGAGCTTCATTAATTGAGACATATGGTGTACTGTGTTGCTGTCAAGGAAGGGCCTGTCACTGGCAATATTGAGGATTACCTTGTGATGCTAGTACAAGCCCGTTCCAGTCTGTGATCCTATTATGTGTATTAAGAAGCCTGAGACTGGGTTCAAGGAGTCTTTAGCCATGGAGAGGAATAGGAAATATGAAATGGGACCATTTTGAAGTCAGCTAGTGTTCTCGTTCTCACTGGCAGAATTGCTGCCTCTCTGTGCTCTGTGACCCTAGGTGAGTGTTCATAGAGGGTATCCCTAAGGTGGCTAACTGCCAATAGTCATCCATTCAAATCTGAGGTAATCAACCCCATACATTCCTTGTTGTGAACTAACTTTGTAAACATGAGGATCCATATTTCAATCCACCTCTCCTGGTGATACACACAGCAGTCATCACAAATATTTCACGCCTGTCAACTATTTGCTAAGTTCCAGACTGAGGTAGAAACCAGAAAATAGACTGTACTGCTGTGGATGTTAGAGCTGTGAGGAGAAAGCAGAAGAACTCTTGCTGAAAGAATGTCCAGCAGAACATCAAAGCTCCAAGTCTTATCTTAGCCAGTCAGGCATGCTCCATCTAATCTAAAGAGACACATTAGTCCTTTGGACCTGGAGGGTGGGAACCATATTAGCTCATGCTGACTACCAATATGTTTCCTTCCCTCTATTCCTAGCCATATTCGCGTCTACTTGCCCCCACTCGACTCTGGCACTCCGAATACTTACTGCTCCAAGTCTCTGGAATTCCAAGCTCCATTGGTGTTTAATGAAGTGTTTAGAATCCCTGTGCATTCCAGCATGTTGACATTGAAATCACTGCAGTTGTATGTGTGTTCGGTGAATCCTCAGCTACAGGAAGAACTGCTGGTATGTTTAGCAGTATGGCCTGTGCTCACTCATTTTCTCCTTCCCCCATTTTCTTTTTCCCTTCTCTTTGTTTTATGACTCCATCTTCTTTCTCTCTTCCTCTATATTTTCTTTGTTCCTAATTTTATCTTTAATTTCTCTTTTACATTACTCATATATATATATATATATGGGAGAGAGGCATGCAGCTGTGAGAGGGTGTACATGCTATAGTGCACATGTAGGTTCTGGCAGTCAAACCTGATATCTTAAAGGACAATATTTATGGAAAAAAACATTAAAATCTGGTTCTTGCTTTTACTTTTAACACCCATGCAGGGCATTGCTCAGATAAACTTGGCCGACTGTGACAGTTCAAGTGAAATGCAGCTGCGCTGGTATCCTGTGCAGGTCTTTGCCAGCCCTGATCCACCTAGGCCAAAAGAGCCTGTGCTGCGAGTTATGGAGAGCACCACACAGGAAACCATGAATACCAGCTCTGGAAAGACGGTACATGGCCCTGGCTCAAGGAGCCAATCTTCTCTGGCTATTTTCTTTACTTTGAGACTGGCTTTGCTCCAGGTACTCATTTCTAAGACAATTTCTTGTAGATTACAAGGCAGCATGAGTTACAGTAAAGAGTTTCAGGGGAAGGAATCATATGGGAACATAGCAATATAGAAGTCCACTTTCTGAAAATGATGTTTAATGCAAACACATTCATGATCACTACTTTTGTACAAATTTGTGGACACAGAGCTATAGGCCCAGGGTGAACACTGTGGTACTGTTCTCGTGTGTGGCCAAGAGATTAAACTGGTTCTCAGAAACATCCTTTCCTCCTTCAGGATGCAGTGACAGTGCTGCTAGCCAGAACCACAGCACAGCTACGAGCTGTAGAGAGAGAGCTGGCTCAGGAGCGTGTGAAGCTGGAATATACCGAGGAGGAGATCCTGGAGATGGAGCGTAAGGAAGAACAAGGCGAGGCAGTGTCTGAGAGGTGAGTGCCTAGTCCTCTGCCCTCTTAAGATTGCATGAAGAGGCAGAAAACAGTACAATATCTTAGGGAAGTGAAGTGAAGTTACTGCAAACAGGCTAGCCTGCCCAGTGCCAGTCAGCATGTCTCTCAGGGGAGTGTTTCTGAAAGCAAACCACTTTCCTCCTCTTTGCCTCTCTAGAACATGCTGGGACATGCTATCATGCCATTGCTCAGGAGCCTTATTGTGGTGGGGAATATCATGGTTATATTTATAAGAGAAATACCCTGACTTGTGTGCCCAATCCTCTTCCTTTAATTTCAGAATTTCTTTTCAGGACTCCACTGAACATTTTGGTTTTATGGAGATGGGCCCTTAGTGCTTAGTCTAAGGTGGCTTTGGAGTTCTCTTGCCTTAGCCTTTTTAGAGCTAGCATTATAGACATATGCCACCATACCCAACTCAAAGTTCCCTTCTGTTTTTTTGTTGTTTGTTTCATTTCTCTTTGGGTACTGGAAATTCAACCTGTGGCTTTGTACATTCTGGGCAGGCATTCTGCCATGGAGCTATACTTCTGGGCTATTCTCTTGTTGTTGTTTTTGTTGTTGTTGTTTTTGTTGTTGTTGTTGTTGTTGTTCTTAAAGCCCACCTTATAGAAATTTAATCTGTCTGCATTTACACTGTACAACTCACTAGTTTGGTATAGTATAATTATAGTATGCCATTTTTACTAACATCAGCTGTAGAGAACTTTCAGTAAACAAAAAGACCACCACACATACGAGGAATCACTCCCATTCCTTCTTCCTTCTGACTGCATTCAACCACAAATCCATTCTGCATCCTGGACACACTCCTCAAAGGAAGCATAGAATCCCATAACCAGGCAGCGTCACTAGCCACTACTGCTTAAAGTGGCCCATCGGTGTGACTCCTTGCCAATAGAGGCCTATGAGAAAAGGATGAATAGTTCAGGTGAATGAGCACCTCTGGTGTAGTGGCTTGTCTGATCCTCTGTGGGGGGGGGGGTCACATGTTGAATCTCTTCCACAGGTTTGCAAAATGAATATTGTCTTTGTGAGGCTTACTGTTTCTTCCCATGACTTTCTCTGAATTTAGTTTAGAGAGAAATGTGCTTTTGAAGCACCTGGCAGAGGGATAAGACATGCTATGCTGTTCATGGTTAGACAGCAAGATGGGAGGGTTTTCTAAAAGAGTTTTTGGTACCTTAAGTGGCTCAAATTGGGTGATAGGAAAACATAAAACTGTTAATGAAAGGATGCTTCCTTAGAAAACAGAAATACTCCTGCTTTATAAGAACAGCAGCTGTCTTTAATCATTGAAAAGAAACAGGTTTTCCTTGCTCTTTCTGCTGTTCTCTTCTGAAAACTGCCATGAGAGGCATCATCTCTGATGAGTTTTTCATGGACTGTTTCAATATTTACCTTTAGGAGTTGGCAGGCTGACTCGGTTGATAGTGGCTGTAGCAACTGCATCCAGACCAGCCCCCAGTACCCAAACTCCTGTTACATTGGTGCAGACTCTATCCATGGGCATGTGGTTACTGGCCAGGCAGATTCTTACAAAGCTGAGAAACTTCAACCCTTGCCTCTAAAGGTAAGTAAAAAGTGCCAATAGGGCCTTTGAATATTTAGTACCTGGCCATCTCTAGAAAGAGAAAGGAATTTTCCCCATACCTATTAAGGGAATTATGAGTGGCAGGGTAGATTAGTGGTAAGTGTACTGCAGGAAGCTAGACTGATCTGCTCACATGTAGGAGTAGAACATATACTCACTAATGGCCATGTCTTGTGGGTGTGAGAGGGTATGGAGATGGGTGGCATTTGGAGGTAATATGTAAGCAACAACTCTATATAATCAAGTGCTGAACTGTAGCATTGCCTAAGATTTGTAAGGGATTAATGTGAACTCAGCAGTTCCTACAGAAGTGTCCATCACCTGTAGATTATAAGAAAAATACAGCTCTGACTTAAAAAATTGAGCCTTTTACACCATTCTGTGGCAATCACTTCCCATCTTTAGGAACAAATAAGCTTTGACCAGTTGACAATGTATCTCACTGAAATATTATTGTTCTAACTATTCAGTGTACCAAAATATGCTACCACCATGGTCTCTGAAGCAACATGTATGAACTCTCCCCTAGGCAACTTCTTAGTCTTCAGCCTGTATAGCAGATTAGAGTACTTGCTTTAGATGAGGTCTCTAAGAATTGCTGCTGTTCTACTGTTTACATGCATGAAAAGTAACAGCTACCAAAGGAGTGGCTGGGGAGGCTAGATTGATGCCCCCTTTAACTTTATTTATACTTATATTTTGGAAATGACAGGGTTGCAAGATGGGATAATTGTTATGGAAACTGCCATGGCAGACCTTCAAAGTCTTCCAGTGGTTCATTCTTCTCATCCTACCTCTTGGGAAGATAAGCGAGGAAGAGTGCCTCAAGTTCAAGACAAGCATGGACTATATAATGAGTTTCAGGCCAGCCTGGGCTGCATAGCAAGACACTATCTCCAAAAAAATAGAAAAAGAGCTGATAGGAGTAGGGAGGGAGAAAATGAACTGCTGTCATTTCAGCAATGACAATTATGGGTGGTAGGTATAAAAAGGCAGGTAGACCAGCAGGAAGAAACTGAAGAGGAGTTTGTTCACACTAACTGTATTATTTGTGCTATTAAGAAGTCAGAGTAACAATAATCCTACTACCTAGGTTGACAAGGAAACCACCACAGAAGACCTTTACATGGAAGAAGCACTGGCTGTTCGAAAGGAATGGCCTAGCCGTCGTGCCCGTGGTTCTCCTTTTGTCCGTAGTAGCACCATTGTGCGCTCTCAGACCTTCTCACCAGGGGCAAGAAGCCAGTATGTTTGCAGGGTGAGTTGAAACTCCTTTACTCTTGCGTGCAACATTCTCTTCTTCTTTCTCTTTGTTATGTTCTCATTTTTACTATCTCTGATAAAAAATATATTTTCTCACAAGCCATACCAATGAATAAATGACCATCATATATGAGTGGAGATAAAATGAGCAAATGAACACTAGGCATTCAGCTCGCCACCTGGCTCTGAGCCTGTTGAATTTTGAATTTTCTCTGAATTCTACCTCCTAGAGATTTTCACTCTTCTATGTGATGGATCTCATGATCAGGAGGCAGGGCGAATATTTTGAGAAACAGCAAGTCAAAATGGAGATTGTCTTGAGTTAGATAGAAATCTATAGGTTGCATTAGCTTGTTCTTTTCATCCTTAGAAGTTCCAAAGGTACTGCCCTATTTGAATCCTGTAGGCTCTAAGGAATACATTCCAATTTTATACCTTTTGGGAAATAATGGGGATCCATAGTCAAATCACATTGAAAGGCTTCACTAGATACTGACACCCAGGTCCCACTCCTAGAGACTTGTCACTGGTCACAGGTGGGACCTGAGAATTAGAACTTTTGGAAATTCTAATGTGCACATGAAACTGGTAGCCTATAGGTAGGTGGCTTGGAGGTCCAAAGCACTGTAGTCATTGAAGGGAGGACAGTGAATTTGAGCTGATCTGGCCATTCCAGAGTGACAGTAACACCATTGACCTGGATAGTGAAATGGTTTTGAAGGGAAAATGGTCATGATGCCTATATGGGTGGTTAGACATATTCATCTGAATACCATTCTCATGGTCTCTCCTCTTTTGCCTATGCTCTGGCAGAACCACCACGGAACAGATTCAGATGCTCTTTGACAATAGGGTACTAGTAGGACAAAGTTTGCTGCTTAGAGGAAGACTGGCAGCTGACGGGTTGAGCTCTGTTCCCAGCATAAAAGACAGCATTTATTAGTAATGGTGTTAGAAGCCTTGATGTTTATGTGCATATTGGTATGACCACAGGGCAAGTAAGCTTCCATGCCACTGTGTTTCCTGAATATCTCCTGTAAACTGGTACAGAAAATAAGGCTGGGAAGCAAGACTTGGGCACTCACACAGACAACCATTGATCCACTACCACATGAAATCCGTAGGGGCTCCCATAAAGAAGTGTTCTTTATTTTCCTCTTTAAAACCACACCTTTCCCTTGACTGGCACAACACAGCATGGTGAATGTTGGCTTGTCTTTCTACCCGGAATGAGTCCTTTTTCCAAAAAGCCATTTTACTAAAGCCAGAAATAAATAGCAAATGTGAATGACTGCTAAACAGTGAAACATGCTGAAGACAGTACCTGCTTTCATAAGCAGCTTACTTAATATCAAATTGTAGTTGGTATGGATAGGAGAGAATTATGATTAATGTGATCAGTGTAGAAAGTTCATGTGGTTAAGTTGATGAGCATGAAAAAAAGATCAGGTTGGCAGCTTTGTTTGTTTTGGTTGGTTTTTTTTTTCTCTCTCTCTTAAAACTCTTCTGTTGGTCCAAAGACCTGGTAAATGCATCAACAAAAAATTTTAATGTGTTTTAAATGCATGTGAAAGGAAAAAATTAATCCCATTTGGATTCACAGAGATTGAATAGGAAATGAATAATAAATTGTTTCTGGATATTCTTTTTGGTGCAGCTTTATCGTAGTGACAGTGACAGTTCAACACTGCCCAGGAAGTCCCATTTTATACGAAATACTTTGGAAAGACGAACCCTTCGCTATAAACAGGTGTGTGCTACAGAAACTAATATGGAATCTATAACAGCTTGTTTTTTATTTGTATATTTTTCTTTATAAAGGTATTACTTTAGGAAATGCTTCAGGCCACATTAATTAAAAGACTTTATTTCCTTGTAACTTCTTTAGAATGTGCAATAGTATCATAATTCTATTAGCATTTCTTGATGATTTTATATCATTTGTGATTATTTTATTCTTATATTTATTAAATGGATAATCATTTCATGATTTTAGAAAGTGCGTGCGTATTGGCAAATTTCAGCTTCTTTTTTATGCTTTATTTTTAATTATGTATATATGTGTGCATGTGAGTGCAGATGCTTGTGGATTCCTGAAAAGAGTGCATGATCCCCCCAGAGAGGGAGTTATAGGGAGTTGTAAACCACCTGTCATGGGTTCTGAAAACACAACTCAGGCTCTTTGCAAGAGCAGTATATGGTGCTAACCACTTAAAACTTCTGTAGCCTCTACATCTGTTTGTTGACATATAGCGTGCTTCTATAGTTTTCATTGTCTTTGCTTGCCGTGTGTGTGTGTGTGTGTGTGTGTGTGTGTGTGTGTGTGTGTGTGTGTGTGTGTGTTGCCAGCTTTAAAAGTTGTAGTTTGTAAGGTAGAAGGTAAGTAAGTCCCTGTCATTTCTGGGCAAGCATCTTCTGGAATAGATACTTTAAAAATTCCAGATTCCCATGTGATGTACTGAGATTAGTTGCAGACTGCGGGAACTAAAAAAGTATGTAATTAGGCTTCAGAAGTTGTGTCTAAACAGCAGCAGTATGAACATTTTGAATTGAGTCATTGTTATTGTCCTGTCCTCTCTTTTTGAGCACCATCCTTGAGCTTGACCGATTGGATGCCAAAAACACCAGTTTCCTGCTGTTACATATTTAACACAACTCCCCCATTTTAAACTTTACCTAATTGAGTCACTTTTGTGATTTTCCAGTCATGTTTTTCAGACACCAGTAAAAAAATGAAATTTCAAAACAAAAAACAAAGCACATTTTGCTACCTTAGACTTATATTATCAAACAGCATTTCTAGAAGAATGTGTTTGTTTTATCTGAGAGCTTCATATGAGGGTCTGTTGCTCTATACTTTGACAAACAGTTGTAGGTCATGATTAAAGAAGTTTGCTGTTCTTATTTTGAAGTAGAGATTTAATCTTGCCAGAATCTGGTGTTTTAAAATATGGATATGGGATAAGTCAGGCTTAGAGAAATACTTGTACCATAGCTATGTCCTGTTAATTGTGGAAGAACCTTCTAGAAGATGGAGCCTATGTCAGCCCAAGCTGGTTGCATGCTCACTGGTGCCCCTCTGCCTGCCCTCCACAGTCTTGCAGGTCGTCTATGGCTGAGCTGATGGCCCGCACCTCTCTCGACCTGGAGCTGGACCTCCAGGCCTCAAGGACTAGGCAGAGGCAGCTGAATGAGGAGATTGGCACCCTCCGGGAGCTGAGGCAGCG
Organism: Rattus norvegicus; assembly: GCF_021556685.1. Lineage (NCBI taxonomy): Eukaryota > Metazoa > Chordata > Mammalia > Rodentia > Muridae > Rattus > Rattus norvegicus. Next base: position 31,058,873 of record NC_141554.1, read on the forward strand.
TCTGGAAGATGCCCAGCTACGGGGCCAGACTGACCTCCCACACTGGGTGCTCCGAGATGAGCGGTTCCGTAGCCTACTGAAGGAAGCGGAGAGGCAGGTAAGACACTCAAAGGCCTGGTCTGAACTCCCTCTAGAATTCCCCATCTGTTGCTTATCCATGTTTGCCTCCCTCACCTTTAGTTGTGAGTGTTCCTATAATATAGTAATAGAAAGGATTTTATGTTTTATGAAATTCTCCCCTACTATGAACATGTAGACAGTGAGAGATTCTTCAAGGAGAGTGAGGAATACCAAGAACCTCCTTCCCTTATGTGTAGAATGCCCTGAGGCCACATTCAGCCAGGCCTGGCTCCAGCTACTTCAGGCACCTCTGTGGAGATTTCTTCTGTAGACACAGATGGGGCAGACCTGCGTTCTACATATCTGTGACTGATATTATATCTTCTGGACTCCAGAGATGGGAGTGAGCTCATTCATTCTTTTGTTTTAAGTAGCAGTAAAAGATTTTGCTCATCAAATGTTTCTGTTATAGACAAGACAGACCAAACTTGACTACCATCAGGAACAAGTAGCTGAAAAGATGCTGAAGAAGGCCTCCAAAGAGATCTACCAGCTTCGAGGACAGAACCACAAGGAGCCCATCCAAGTACAGACCTTTAGGTAAGTATGGAGTGAGGATGGACCCTGTGCCCAACATTACTGCTTACTGCTTTCCTATCACCATGATGCCTGGGTTAATATAAAAAGTACAGTCACCAGGAATCTACTGTAAACAGCATCTCCTGCCACTAGCAACATTTTGATGCTTTTACATGATGTTTATATTTTTATACTTTTTTATGCTACCTGCCATCAATGTAGAGTTTTTTGTTTAAAAATTAAAATACCCCACAATGCTACATGCTTTGTTAGCTTATTTCAACATGTTTTATCTATAATTCACCCATTTGCTCTATTTTGTAACCTAATGCTGCTTTCTAAATGTTTGCTACTGAAGGTAACTCAAATGCATACATATATACATCCTTATCACATTTGCTTTTAAATTAACTTTCAATTGAAGCCAGATCTACAAACTGCAAAGCATGCATATCATATAGTTGAGCTATCACAGTCTTGCTATCACAGGTATCAAGCATTTATCACCATCTCACCATCATCTATTTTCCTACATTATAATCACTATGGCATAGATTAGATCTACCTGCAAAGGTAGAATTAATGCATGGTATCTATATTGTCTGTGGCTGTGAAAAATTGCAGAGAATTTAGAAAGCATAAATTTAATGCATTTAAATATGTCAATAACAATTGCTGCATCAATAATGTCATGTTCCTACTCCTCCCATTTAGTTCTCAGATACTGTCCTCATCCCCTAAAGGAAAGTGCCTCATACTCCTTGATGGTCAAGCCCATACCCCTCCCTGAGCTCTATGTGCCACTCCCCTATCTCTACATTTGCCTCTTGACTATTTCCTATTAATAGAATCATACAACACGTAGTTTTCTGTTTCTTTCTCATTGCATTTAGCATCAGGCTTCTGAAGGTCATCCACATTGTAGCATCTATCTGTGTCAATTCTTTTTATTGCTAAATACCACATTTGACTTGCAGCTTTCATGTTTTAAAATCTTTAATTTTCATATCCTTGCCATAATTAGCATTAAGGAGTATGACATTCTGCCTTCAGTTATGATTTAGAACTTGTTTACTCACACAACTCTCACCCTCATATTTATTTCTTAATAAAACAAGTATTTGTGTGTGTGTGTGTGTGTGTGTGTGTGTGTGTGTGTGTGTGTGTGTATGTACCTACCATATACAAGTGAGTATTTTAGCCACCATAGATGAGCACACCACAGGACTTCTTCATATAAACAGTTGTCACTGGCAATTTTAATTCAGCTCCTGCTACTGGGAATTGATTCCTAGGACCTTATATAAACTAGACATTAACTCTCCCACTGAGCTGTGTCCATATCGCTTTCAGATCTACTTCTAATGCATAATTCTTTCTAATTCTAGGGAGAAGATAGCATTTTTTACAAGACCAAGGATTAACATACCTCCTCTCCCAGCTGATGATGTTTGATGTAGTGCATTGTGCACATGAAGTATTTATCTGCCAGTTTTATTTTCATGAAGTTCTTAGATTAGCAAAATTTGTCTTTAAAATATTTGTGCAAAGCTATTAATATACACATTTTGTAAAAAAAAACATATATCTATACATATATATTTTATAATAGTGACGGCAACAGGGCTTGGTTTTTCCTTGTTGTGAAATTGACATCTCTGAAGACAGGTTATTTTATAAAAGATCAACTATCATGTTAAGAGTGTATAGTTTTTACACGGTTTTATTTGACTTAAAGGCTGGAAGACAGAAACGAAGTGAGTTCAGGCAAATTCACTGTATTGTAATTTATTTATAGTACTTTTTTCCTTGAAGGAAAATACTGACTTTAAGGTATATTTTAAGGCTGAATTTTTGTTCTTCAGTATTTGTCATGCAGTAGAATGGAACTTGGGGCCGGTTGTATTTCTGACACCTGAAACAAAAACACTATGTGCTGAGTTTGTCATGTGTATCAGTTTCTCATAGGTGCATCTACTATGTATATTGTACACTTTCACTCTCTCTGTGTTTTGTTAAAATATCAACTGCAGTGGTTCAGTCATACTCTGCAAGCTGTGTGTGCATTGTAGGGCTCAGTGTCCTGGGCACTGACAACTCCTCATTGCTGTGTTGTCATCTAATGTATCTTTCTGTGCTTTCCACAAATCTGAAGCTGGCAACAGAGCTTCCGGCATCCCAGGTTTCAGCGTGCCTGTCCACTGGTGACTGGTGACTGTTCACATTGCTTACATTTGTCAAAGCATGTGCAGCTGCCTTTGCCACCTCTGGCTGATCTGATAGACATGGTGTGGGCGTGCTCTCCTGCTACCCTACTGTTTTATGAAAGAGTGAAAAGAGTGGATACAGCAGATACTAAAGGCAGAGACAACCTTTGAAGGTGCTTTTTTGTGTGTGGAGAGAAGGGCATGTGGGTAACATAGCTTGCCCAGCAAATCATTGCAGGGGAATATTTGAGTTAAATCAGAATGCTTCTCTCACATTGGAGCTAACCAATATTCCTCATAGAATCTTAGAACTAGCTCATGAGGGAAAAAAATTTAATGGAATAAAAATATGCCATGATTCTTTTAAATGCCAAACAATTTAGTTTGCCTAGCACACATTTATTCTACATAAATGTGCTTTCCTTTCTGAGGCCTTGAATGAATAAATGAAGTAATCACAGGAAATGTAAAAGAAAACAGAACTCTCTTCCTAGATCTTTCTTCCCCTCCTTGGAAATCTCCCTTTTAATCAGGTCTCCTTTCTCATCAGTCTGTAACCCTTGTATAACCCACTTTCATTTTTGGTTTTATTAAAAATGAATTTTGTTAAAAGCATTTCATTGACATGTGACCAATCACAGACAATGGAATTTGTCAGTGGTGGTAAGACTGAAAACCTTTTTTACAGTTGTCATCTCTTGCTGTGCATTCCTGCTTCTAGTCTTGCTTATTTGCCCCATCCCCAATTTCCTTTTTGTATGAATCTACAATAGAGGTAGAGACCCAAGGTACCAGTCCTTAGAGCACTGCCACTAGCAAGCACTATTGCTGAGGAGGCCTTTCCCATATGCCTGCAGAATATTGGGACCTTAATCTCCAGCCAGAGCCAATGTGGCTAACACTGCCTCACAGGTATAGCTCTTCCCAGGCCATTCCCAAGCTGGAACGATGTAGCTTTTCTGCCAACTCAAATTAGGGAGCAGCTAGGAAAACCAATTGTGCCAATACAAAAAGACTCCCAGATGTATTTAAAAAAATCACTGCCTACCTTATACCAATTTATGTGGGGAGTGTTGTCTTCTTACTCTTGCCCCAAAGGAAACACATGCAGTCCCTGCTTTAGGATGAGTCTGAAGAGGAGCACCTAGGTTTGATACCTTTCCATCATAATATCTCCCTGCCATCTGGCTTTGCAACATGTGGAAGGTGAATTGTGTACAGGTGTACTGCATTGCATGGACTGTTTGCTGCCATAGGAGAGACATGGTACCCAACACCCTCATTTGCTTCCTTTTGGCAGCTACCAACCTCTTAAAACTACAATGTTGGGAATACATTGCCTACTTCAGACAAATGAAGGTATATGGGCATTAGGGAGCTGGAGGGAGTTTCCATCTGCTGTGTGAGATTGCATATGTGCTTAGCCTGGTGAGAAAGAAAACCACTGTCTCTGAACAGCTCTGGTCATGCAACAACCTGAATTCTGCCACCAGGGTCTCTGAAACAGCACTGTGTGTAAAAGGGAATTTGGTTTTTCACTTTATCTAATCATTGCCTTGTCGGACTTTGGTGATTATTGCTGAAATAAGTAACCTTCTGTTGTGGGAATAAGTTATAATCAGTATTCATCTCTTTGTTTTGTCACTGTTCTCTCTGATTGTGTAATTTGTATCGTTTGAAAGTATTTCTTCTATAAAATTAAACTAACCTGCCTTAAGAACAAATGGAAATGTGTGGCTTGTTTTTTAAATATATGTAACTTACAGGAGACTTTTTAAATAAACAAAAATGGTGCTGGAAATGTGGCTCAGTGGCAGAGTATGTATTTCACATGTACAAGGACATGGGTTCAGTCTCTATAGCAACAAAGAAATAAAATAGAGACATTGTATTAGTTAAGATTCTACAGAGAAACAAAATTATAGAATGAATCTACATCCATATAGAAAGGGAATTTATTAGACTAGCCTACAGGCTGTGGTCCAGCTATGAATGACTGCCTATGAATGGAAGTTTCAAGAATCTATTCCACAAGGCTGGATGTCTCTCAGTTGGTCTTTAGTATGTGCTGGAATCCCGAAGAAGTAAGTTCTAATGTCAGTGAAGGAGTGGATTTGCCAATGAGAGCAAGAACAAGCAGGAAGAGAGCAGGCTTCTTTTTCCATGTCCCCTATATAGGCTCCCCGAACAAGGTGTAGCCCAGATTAAAGGTATGTCTTCCCACCTCAAAAGACCTAGATTAAAGGTTTATCTTCCCACTTCAAAGGGTTTAATTAAGAAAAAAGTCTCCCACATGTTTGCACAATCACTTAGATTTTAGTTAATTCCAGATGTAGTCAAGCTGACAACCAAAAATAGCCATCTCAGACCGGTTTATTTTAAAATACCAAATAGAGGTATGAGAGAATAGTGCAACAACAAAATGCTCACTTAATACCACCTTGCTTTCAAACAAACTATTAGTGTTCCCCCAACTCTCAAATCTTCTGATTTGGAGCAAGTTCCACACACCTTTTTTTTTCATTTTAAAATATTTCATTGTATATTATTAATAGGAAAAATTATTCATATTGACTTTATTATTACTTAGGATCTAATTACCCCTTCATATTTAAACACCAGAGTCAACAGCTCTGTTTAACTCTGAACAGAATCCAAATAATCAATCCATTCATTAATTTTATATATATGACTTTTTTGTTAATACCTTTCTTGAAATAGAATTCAAGTAACAGAATGTACTCATTTAAAGCACATGACTTGAGTTTTTTCATATATTTAGAGTTGTACAAATATTACAATGATTAATTTGGATATTTGATCAATCTCAAGGAAACCTACACATCTATCAGCTGTCACCCTTCATTCTTCTCTCCTAGTCTACTTACTTTCCTATGGATTTGCCCACTTAGGACATTTCATCTGGAGGGACTCATACAATATGCATCTTTTTTATATGCCTCCCTTCATAACACATAATGCTTCCTAGATTCAGGGACACTGTATTGTCTATCAGCATTTTATTTTTACAGCTGAATAATCTTCCATTATGTGGACAGACCATATCTTATCCATCCATTTGTCACTTGGACATTTAGGTTGCTTCCATATGGGGATGATTATATGTAGTGCTGCTCTGAGCTTTCATGTTCAAGTTTTTATGTAGACATGTATTCATTTCTGACTGAGTTCTATTGAGAGGAGTTGCTGAGTCATGTGACTCCTTGTATGCTGGAATATTTTCCAAAGTAGCTGCACCATTTTACATCTCTAGCAGGTATGCACCAGGCCTCCAGTGTCTCCACATTCTGGTCAATACTTGTTTTGCCATTAAAGTGACAGCAAATCTTGAAGGTGCAAAGTGGTATTGCGTTGTAGTCTTTGAGTCTGCACAGACACACAATCTGTCACAAGTCCTACAACTCTTCCAATTTCTGGACTTAGTGGATTAATCTCTGGTATAATTGAGCATTCTCTACAAAGTTTATTACTTATAAATCTGTAGTTGCATGGTGGTATTGCTGGGGAGATGTTGATTTGTTTTTCTCATCAACAACAGGCCAAAAGGAGAATACCACCAAGTATGACTTGGCGGACCAATGCATTTATGGAGTTACTTACAAAAGCAAGGGTGATTCACAAAGCTAGCCACAGCATGGGAGTCATCTCATGAAAACTAGAACCCTGCAATGCTCTGCACAAATTGCAGGCTCCACAGGTTGGAGAGTATCTTTTACTCAGTGCGGACCTTACTGTTTATATAACCTTAGGGAGAGTGTAACCTTGTGCATATGGTAGGTTTCAGGAAATTGCTGAGACTTTTGAGTTGGTCACTTCTTGGGTCTCTTTTAATTTTTAAAATGTACTTTCATTTTTGTGTATGTATGTTTTCATGCCGAAGGTACAGGCAGTTTGTGAGCCACCATATGGGTGTTGAGAGTAGAAGCAAGGTCCTCTGGAAAGGTACCCAATGCTTTTAACCACTGAGCAATCTTTTTAGCTCCTATTTTAATTAGATTTTAGATTTACTGTATTTTTTAGGAGAGTGGGAAAGGAAAGGTGAAAGAGAACAAGAGAGAAGGCTGGAGGAAGGGACAGATCAAAGGAAAGAAAATGAGCACTCTTGGAGAAGATGGCAGAAGGTGTTGGATTCTGTGGGGCTGGAATTATAGGGAGTTGTAAGCCACCTAGAGTGGGGGTTTGCAAGTGAACTCTTGATCCTGCAAGAGCAGTGATTAAGGAAGTAACCAGTATTCTTCTCATTTTTGTTGGATATTTTCTTTATGTACATTTCAAATATTATTCCCCTTCCCCGTTTCCCCTCTGAAAATCCCCTGTCCCATCCCCCCACCTCCCACTTCCATGAGTGTCCTCCTCCACCTACCTACTCCCTTCTGCCTTCCAACCCTGGCATTCCCACCTTCACTAGAATCAATGGGCCTCTCCTCCCATTGATGCCTGACAAAGCCATCCTCTGCTACAAATGCAGTTAGAGATGTGGATACTCTTTGGTTGGTGGTTTAGTCCCTGGGAGCTCTTGGGGGTATGGTTGGTTGATATTGTTGTTCTTCCTATGGTGTTGCAAACCACTACCCAGAGTGATCTCATTAGTTCCTCTGATTTTATTGTTGTTTGTTTGTTTCTTCCTTTGAATTAAAACAGGGCCCCCTTTTAAAACTTTCTCAATCTTAATGAGCTTTCCTCCAGGATGGACTATTTCAACTCAAAGGAAACTGCTCCTTGACAGTAGTTAAATCTGGAAATTCATTTTCTTTCCTTTCTTTTTGAGAGGAATGACTGGGTAAGATTTCCATATGGTCGTCATCTGGTAACTTCCAAAATCCCGTGTCTTTTTGTAATGTCAGCTACTGTTGATAAGACCTAGAGCAAGTGATTCCCTAAGGATTAATTAATGGTAATCTGAGTCTAGCATGTTTTTCTACTCATGAATTGAAATACATTTAAAAAGATGCTCATCTATTTGGTTACCTTGTGATAACAGTTTCTGTGAGGAAGGCCTGATAAATGCTTAATTTTTTTCTCTTTTTTTTTTCTTACTGGTTTTCAAAAGAGCAAATCATGCTACCAATGTACAGTGGTGAGCAATTTGTTGTTGTTTCGTTTTTGAGAGCTTTAACATTATTATTATTAGCACACATTATTATTATTATTATTAGTAGTAGTAGTAGTAGTAGTAGTAGTAGTAGTCTGTGAAACTGTTCCTAGTGTTTCCATGAACTAGACTTGTCCCTGATTGTCAAATTTACTCACCTTTGGCTGGAGGAATCTGCCCAGCTCCAGTGCCCCTCTGCTCTGAACTTAGTATGACTCTATGCCCTGACACCATTTTCTCAAAGGCAACATACTTTCCTGCTAGAGACCTCTTTTTACTATTGTGTTGATCATTGTTTTTAGGTTATTTTAATGGTTCGAGTTAGAGAACGTGGGGTGGAGGAAATAGATGTTAGTACTAGACTATCATACCACCATTCATTTGTTTTAACCCATGTCATGTGAGTACCTTCACAATAGTTTAATAATAAGGCCACAGTACTATTAATGATAGAATTGCTGCAAACCATTTGGAATATTTTTCTGCAGTCTCCTGAGCCTTAATGCATTTCTTATTGGGAATGTAAAGTCAATTTACTTTTAAAATTTTATAATTATCTAAATAGTGACATAGTGCTAAAGACAAATATACACTGTGAGGTATATCCAAACAAATCGAATTTTTATCTTTGCCTTTCTTCCTTATTTCGTTTCTGTACAGATAACTACTTTTAAAATATTGTTTTTTATTTGATACAAACACATCTGAAACACAAATATATACAAATGTACACATGGATATAAATACACAAATACATACACAATTACATTTGTGTTTCTTCCCTTGCATAATAATATTTTCCACTTGATTTTTCAATATCAACATATATCTGAAGGGCTGTAAGTGTAGCTCAGTGGTAAATCATCTGTGTCACATCCACAAGGCTGACAGTTTAATCACCCCTCTGCAGATAGTGTGCAGTCATGTTCACATGCATGCATATGCTTACACCTCTGCACTGCTTGTTATAGAAGTTTCTGTCTAGTCACTATCCCCATCCACTCATTATTTAGTCTCTGTGTTTCTGTCTCTAGTAAGAACATATGCCCAGACCCGGTGAGAGAGAGACCCAACCGCCTGGTCAGGTGGGCACTCCTGAGGCTGCAGAGCGGAAGAGACCACCAACACTGCTCACCCCTGCCCACATCCCTGGCCCAAGAGGAAACTGTATAAGGCCTCTGGGCTCCCGTGGGGGAGGGCCCAGGAGCGGCAGGACCCCTGCCAGAGACACCGCTGGACCCTGAAGGAAACAGACCGGATAAACAGTTCTCTGCACCCAAATCCCGTGGGAGGGAGAGCTAAACCTTCAGAGAGGCAGACACGCCTGGGAAACCAGAAGAGACTGCACTCTGTGCACATCCAGACGCCAGAGGAAAACACCAAACGCCATCTGTAACCCTGGTGCACGGAGGCTCCCGGAAAGAGCGGCGCAGATCTTCCCGGTTGCTGGCGCCGCAGAGAGGACTTAGGCAGCACCCCACGAGCAAACCTGAGCCTCGGGACCACAGGTAAGACCAAATTTTCTGCTGCAAGAAAGCTGCCTGGTGAACTCAAGACACAGGCCCACAGGAACAGCTGAAGACCTGTAGAGAGGAAAAACTACACGCCCGAAAGCAGAACACTCTGTCCCCATAACTGACTGAAAGAGAGGAAAACAGGTCTACAGCACTCATGACACACAGGCTTATAGGACAGTCTAGCCACTGTCAGAAACAGCAGAACAAAGTAACACTAGAGATAATCTGATGGCGAGAGGCAAGCGCAGGAACCCAAGCAACAGAAACCAAGACTACATGCCATCATCGGAGCTCAATTCTCCCACCAAAACAAACATGGAATATCCAAACACACCAGAAAAGCAAGATCTAGTTTCAAAATCATATTTGATCATGATGCTGGAGGACTTCAAGAAAGACATGAACACACTTAGGGAAGCACAGGAAAACATTAATAAACAAGTAAAAGCCTACAGAGAGGAATCGCAAAAATCCCTGAAAGAATTCCAGGAAAACACAATCAAACAGTTGAAGGAATTAAAAATGGAAATAGAAGCAATCAAGAAAGAACACATGGAAACAACCCTGGATATAGAAAACCAAAAGAAGAGACAAGGAGCTGTAGATACAAGCTTCACCAACAGAATACAAGAGATGGAAGAGAGAATCTCAGGAGCAGAAGATTCCATAGAAATCATTGACTCAACTGTCAAAGATAATGTAAAGCGGAAAAAGCTACTGGTCCAAAACATACAGGAAATCCAGGACTCAATGAGAAGATCAAACCTAAGGATAATAGGTATAGAAGAGAGTGAAGACTCCCAGCTCAAAGGACCAGTAAATATCTTCAACAAAATCATAGAAGAAAACTTCCCTAACCTAAAAAAAGAGATACCCATAGACATACAAGAAGCCTACAGAACTCCATATAGATTGGACCAGAAAAGAAACACCTCCCGTCACATAATTGTCAAAACACCAAACGCACAAAATAAAGAAAGAATATTAAAAGCAGTAAGGGAAAAAGGTCAAGTAACATATAAAGGCTGACCTATCAGAATCACACCAGACTTCTCGCCAGAAACTATGAAGGCCAGAAGATCCTGGACTGATGTCATACAGACCCTAAGAGAACACAAATGCCAGCCCAGGTTACTGTATCCTGCAAAACTCTCAATTAACATTGATGGAGAGACCAAGATATTCCATGACAAAACCAAATTTACACAATATGTTTCTACAAATCCAGCACTACAAAGGATAATAAATGGTAAAGCCCAACATAAGGAGGCAAGCTATACCCTAGAAGAAGCAAGAAACTAATCGTCTTGGAAACAAAACAAAGAGAATGAAAGCACACAAACATAACCTCACATCCAAATATGAATATAACGGGAAGCAATAATCACTATTCCTTAATATCTCTCAATATCAATGGGCTCAACTCCCCAATAAAAAGACATAGATTAACAAACTGGATACGCAACGAGGACCCTGCATTCTGCTGCCTACAGGAAAAACACCTCAGAGACAAAGACAGACACTACCTCAGAGTGAAAGGCTAGAAAACAACTTTCCAAGCAAATGGTCAGAAGAAGCAAGCTGGAGTAGCCATTCTAATATCAAATAAAATCAATTTCCAACTAAAAGTCATCAAAAAAGATAAGGAAGGACACTTCATATTCATCAAAGGAAAAATCAACCAAGATGAACTCTCAATCCTAAATATCTATGCCCCAAATACAAGGGCACCTACATACGTAAAAGAAACCTTACTAAAGCTCAAAACACACATTGCACCTCACACAATAATAGTGGGAGATTTCAACACCCCACTCTCATCAATGGACAGATCATGGAAACAGAAATTAAACAGTGATGTAGACAGACTAAGAGAAGTCATGAGCCAAATGGACTTAACGGATATTTATAGAACATTCTATCCTAAAGCAAAAGGATATACCTTCTTCTCAGCTCCTCATGGTACTTTCTCCAAAATTGACCATATAATTGGTCAAAAAACGGGCCTCAACAGGTACAGAAAGATAGAAATAATCCCATGCGTGCTATCGGACCACCACGGCCTAAAACTGGTCTTCAAGAACAATAAGGGAAGAATGCCCACATATACGTGGAAATTGAACAATGCTCTACTCAATGATAACCTGGTCAAGGAAGAAATAAAGAAAGAAATTAAAAACTTTTTAGAATTTAATGAAAATAAAGATACAACATACTCAAACTTATGGGACACAATGAAAGCTGTGCTAAGAGGAAAACTCATAGCGCTGAGTGCCTGCAGAAAGAAACAGGAAAGAGCATATGTCAGCAGCTTGACAGTACACCTAAAAGCTCTAGAACAAAAAGAAGCAAATGCACCCAGGAGGAGTAGAAGGCAGGAAATAATCAAACTCAGAGCTGAAATCAACCAAGTAGAAACAAAAAGGACCATAGAAAGAATCAACAGAACCAAAAGTTGGTTCTTTGAGAAAATCAACAAGATAGATAAACCCTTAGCCAGACTAACGGGAGGACACAGAGAGTGTGTCCAAATTAACAAAATCAGAAATGAAAAGGGAGACATAACTACAGATTCGGAGGAAATTCAAAAAATCATCAGATCTTACTATAAAAACCTATATTCAACAAAATTTGAAAATCTTCAGGAAATGGACAATTTCCTAGACAGATACCAGGTATCGAAGTTAAATCAGGAACAGATAAACCAGTTAAACAACCCCATAACTCCTAAGGAAATAGAAGCAGTCATTAAAGGTCTCCCAACCAAAAAGAGCCCAGGTCCAGACGGGTTTAGTGCAGAATTCTATCAAACCTTCATAGAAGACCTCATACCAATATTATCCAAACTATTCCACAAAATTGAAACAGATGGAGCCCTACCGAATTCCTTCTATGAAGCCACAATTACTCTTATACCTAAACCACACAAAGACACAACAAAGAAAGAGAACTTCAGACCAATTTCCCTTATGAATATCGACGCAAAAATACTCAATAAAATTCTGGCAAACCGAATTCAAGAGCACATCAAAACAATCATCCACCATGATCAAGTAGGCTTCATCCCAGGCATGCAGGGATGGTTTAATATACGGAAAACCATCAACGTGATCCATTATATAAACAAACTGAAAGAACAGAACCACATGATCATTTCATTAGATGCTGAGAAAGCATTTGACAAAATTCAACACCCCTTCATGATAAAAGTCCTGGAAAGAATAGGAATTCAAGGCCCATACCTAAACATAGTAAAAGCCATATACAGCAAACCAGTTGCTAACATTAAACTAAATGGAGAGAAACTTGAAGCAATCCCACTAAAATCAGGGACTAGACAAGGCTGCCCACTCTCTCCCTACTTATTCAATATAGTTCTTGAAGTTCTAGCCAGAGCAATCAGACAACAAAAGGAGATCAAAGGGATACAGATCGGAAAAGAAGAGGTCAAAATATCACTATTTGCAGATGACATGATAGTATATTTAAGTGATCCCAAAAGTTCCACCAGAGAACTACTAAAGCTGATAAACAACTTCAGCAAAGTGGCTGGGTATAAAATTAACTCAAATAAATCAGTAGCCTTCCTCTATACAAAAGAGAAACAAGCCGAGAAAGAAAGTAGGGAAACGACACCCTTCATAATAGACCCAAATAATATAAAGTACCTCGGTGTGACTTTAACCAAGCAAGTAAAAGATCTGTACAATAAGAACTTCAAGACACTGAGGAAAGATATTGAAGAAGACCTCAGAAGATGGAAAGATCTCCCATGCTCATGGATTGGCAGGATTAATATAGTAAAAATGGCCATTTTACCAAAAGCAATCTATAGATTCAATGCAATCCCCATCAAAATACCAATCCAATTCTTCAAAGAGTTAGACAGAACAATTTGCAAATTCATCTGGAATAACAAAAAACCCAGGATAGCTAAAGCTATCCTCAACAATAAAAGGACTTCAGGGGGAATCACTATCCCTGAACTCAAGCAGTATTACAGAGCAATAGTGATAAAAACTGCATGGTATTGGTACAGAGACAGACAGATAGACCAGTGGAATAGAATTGAAGACCCAGAAATGAACCCACACACCTATGGTCACTTGATTTTTGACAAAGGAGCCAAAACCATCCAATGGAAAAAAGATAGCATTTTCAGCAAATGGTGCTGGTTCAACTGGAGGGCAACATGTAGAAGAATGCAGATCGATCCATGCTTATCACCCTGTACAAAGCTTAAGTCCAAGTGGATCAAGGACCTCCACATCAAACCAGACACACTCAAACTAATAGAAGAAAAACTAGGGAAGCATCTGGAACACATGGGCACTGGAAAAAATTTCCTGAACAAAACACCAATGGCTTATGCTCTAAGATCAAGAATCGACAAATGGGATCTCATAAAACTGCAAAGCTTCTGTAAGGCAAAGGACACTGTGGTTAGGACAAAACGGCAACCAACAGATTGGGAAAAGATCTTTACCAATCCTACAACAGATAGAGGCCTTATATCCAAAATATACAAAGAACTCAAGAAGTTAGACCGCAGGGAAACAAATAACCCTATTAAAAAATGGGGTTCAGAGCTAAACAAAGAATTCACAGCTGAGGAATGCCGAATGGCTGAGAAACACCTAAAGAAATGTTCAACATCTTTAGTCATAAGGGAAATGCAAATCAAAACAACCCTGAGATTTCACCTCACACCAGTGCGATTGGCTAAGATCAAAAACTCAGGTGACAGCAGATGCTGGCGAGGATGTGGAGAAAGAGGAACACTCCTCCATTGTTGGTGGGATTGCAGACTGGTAAAACCATTCTGGAAATCAGTCTGGAGGTTCCTCAGAAAATTGGACATTGAACTGCCTGAGGATCCAGCTATACCTCTCTTGGGCATATACCCAAAAGATGCCTCAACATATAAAAGAGACACGTGCTCCACTATGTTCATCGCAGCCTTATTTATAATAGCCAGAAAATGGAAAGAACCCAGATGCCCTTCAACAGAGGAATGGATACAGAAAATGTGGTACATCTACACAATAGAATATTACTCAGCTATCAAAAACAACGAGTTTATGAAATTCGTAGGCAAATGGTTGGAACTGGAAAATATCATCCTGAGTGAGCTAACCCAATCACAGAAAGACATACATGGTATGCACTCATTGATAAGTGGCTATTAGCCCAAATGCTTGAATTACCCTAGATCCCTAGAACAAACGAAACTCAAGACGGATGATCAAAATGTGAATGCTTCACTCCTTCTTTAAATGAGGAAAAAGAATACCCTTGGCAGGGAAGGGAGAGGCAAAGATTAAAACAGAGACTGAAGGAACACCCATTCAGAGCTGCCCCACATGTGGCCCATACATATACAGCCACCCAATTAGACAAGATGGATGAAGCAAAGAAGTGCAGACCGACAGGAGCCGGATGTAGATCGCTCCTGAGAGACACAGCCAGAATACAGCAAATACAGAGGCGAATGCCAGCAGCAAACCACTTAACTGAGAATAGGTCCCCTATTGAAGGAATCAGAGAAAGAACTGGAAGAGCTTGAAGGGACTCGAGACCCCAAAAGTACAACAATGCCAAGCAACCAGAGCTTCCAGGGACTAAGCCACTACCTAAAGACTATACATGGACTGACCCTGGACTCTGACCCCATAGGTAGCAATGAATATCCTAGTAAGAGCACCAGTGGAAGGGGAAGCCCTGGGTCCTGCTAAGATTGAACCCCCAGTGAACTAGTCTATGGGGGGAGGGCGGCAATGGGGGGAGGGTTGGGAGGGGAACACCCATAAGGAAGGGGAGGGGGGAGGGGGATGTTTGCCCGGAAACCGGGAAAGGGAATAACACTCGAAATGTATATAAGAAATACTCAAGTTAATAAAAAAAATGTTAAAAAAAAAAAAAGAACATATGACATTGGATTTCAGGTCACATGGCTAATCCATGATGATCCCAGCTTAGGATTTTTATTTAATTACTTTTGCAAAGACTCGTTCTAAATAAGGCCACATTCTTGGGTTCATAGGTGACAAATCTTTTGAATCATCAAAACCACCATCTGAAACAGTGTACAGTCAGGTATAGTGGTGGAGACCTGTAATCCCAGCACTTGGGAGGCCGAGGCAGGAGGATCCTGAATGGAAAACCAATCTGGGCTGCACAGCAAATTTGAGACTGATCTGAGCTAGCTTTCCTAAAAATAAAATCAGCTAACCCTCTACAGTATGCTTTCTACAGCTACCAAATTTAAATCTGTCCTACATGCAAAACACATTCTTCCAACTCCCATTTCTGTCATAATGGTTCATAGAGGATTGATTATTCAACCTTTTTTTTTCACTTTTGCACACTGCATTGGTGAGTGTGAGTTTATCTAACCATCTTCAGATTGTTTCTAGTCTTCTACTGTTAAAAATAAATTCATTGATTAATTTTTTATAAACACATTTTCACATTTTGATGCCAGGATTTCTTGGGGGATGGACCCTAAAAGTAGAACTTTGAAGCCAAAGGGCAACTGCATGTGGAATTTTGTGAGATATCACTGTGTTTCGCTACTCAAGGTGCCCTATTTTGTATTCCCGTTGTAACATATGTCAGTTTCCCCACAGCCTCACCGATAGGATGTCACATAGGTGGGTCCTGGTCATTCCTTCAACTGGGAGAAGCTATTGATAGTTCTTAGTTTTCAATCCTAACCCCCTTCATTTTTCTTTTCAGTACTTTCCTACCGATTCTTGCTTGTTTGTTCTTCCAAGTGACCTTTATAATCAACTTATCTGGCTCCAAAAGCAAACAAAACAAACAAACAAAAACAAATTATGTCTTTGGACATTTCTTCTCTTCCCTATTTTGTTTTTTTCTATTTGTTTGTTGTATTAAAGGCAGAAAATGAAGTTAGGATAAATACACATACACTAAAAGCAGTACTTTTCACTTCGACATTGTAGCATGTTCCCAAAATCCCAGTATTTTAGAGACTAAGAGTAGACTGGAATTCATTATGTTGTCCAGACTTATCTTAAACTTCCAGCAATTTGACTGGCTCAGCCTCCCAAGTGTTAGAATTAGAGGCCTAAATCACTCGGTTTGAAGCAAATGTTTTAGTCTGCTTACTGATGATATAATGAAATACCTGATGCCTGGTGACATAAAGAATATAGATTTATTACATTAATTGTTCTGGAGGCCAATAATGCCATACAAGTGGTCACAGTGTAAATGAATGCAATGGCTTCACCTTTTAGTGGATGCAAGGCTGAGACCAGAACTAGTGGGAAATAATAAAGATGTATTACCTACTAGTCTGTGGTGGAACACACCTTCAATTCTAGCACCCAGGAGGCAGAGACAGGTAGATCTAAGTGAGCTTTGAGGCTAGCCTGGTCTACAGAGTTCATTCTAGGATAACCAGGACTAAACAGAAACACCCTGTCTTGAAAAACAACAAACAAAAAGACTTATTACCTGCCACAAACAAGGAGAGTACAGACCCCCACCAAAGCAATGCCCCTCCTTGAGCAAAAGAAACATGAAGCAAAGTACCTAATGTAGGAGTTCACCCTGGAAGACATAGGTTTACTTAAAGGCTAATAACAGCATCAGTTCAATTTCTGGTAGGTACCTGGTACTGCATCATCAAAGCATAATGGAAATAAAGGCAAGCAACTACATGTGGAATAGATAATTTGGGGTATATTTAAACACTACCACTGTCAATAACCTGTTTCCTTGAGAAAGGCAATGATGTATCTTAGCAACTAATCACCTTATAAGGATTCAACATCCCAACACCTGCAAAAAATCAATCAAATTTCAAATATATTTTGAAAACTACAATTTTATTCAAACCGCAATAGCTAGGGTTTCCCCATTAAATTAAGATGTTGGTTTCCCCATTAAATTAAGATGTTGTGGAGGTAAATCACACACACACACACACACACACACACACACACACAAACAGCATGTTCATGTGTGTGTATTAATAGCCAATTGATACTCTTTTGAGTGATTTTACATTTCTTCTCATTTTTAAACATTTTTTGTTTATGATTATTTTGTGCAAGTCTCTATACCACATGCATGTGATACCCACAAAGGCTAGAAAGAGGTCCTCAGCCTCCTGGGACTGGATTTTAAAGTGACTATGAGCCATGATATAGATGCTGGGAATCAAACCTGAGTCTTTTGGAAGAGCAGTCAGTACTCTTAACCTTTGAGCCATTTCTCCAGCCTTCTTGGGTGCTTTTAGGTCAGCATTGCTGGGGAATGAAACATGGGCCTTCACAGGAGTTTGGGCATGTATAGTACTGAGTTCAGCTCTTTCTTGAGAGTTTTTATAATAAATAGGTTGAATTTTCTTCACATTATTCTTCTCCATCTACTGAGATAAATATAAAAATTTCCTTCTTAGCCCTGAAAGTATTATGTTAATTGAATCTGGTAGAGGATTGCTTGCTTTTGTAAAAATGAACAACAAAGGAGAATGAGTATATTTTGATGTGCTTTGAACCTGGTTTGCTAGCATTGATTATTTTTATATTAAAACAGTGTAAATTTTGTTTGCGATACAGTCTCTTTCGAATAGCCCTGACTGGCCTGCAACTTGACATGTAGACCAGGCAAACCTCAAATTTGTGGCAATCCTCCTGTCTCTTCATATTACATTCTAAGATGCCATGTGTGCAATACAATGCTGTCTTTGCAAATAAAAATTAAGGAAATCTTTGCCAAGCGAAGTGTTAACGTCCTATTCCATAAAATGAATGATGGAGTATTCTCTCTGTGTCTGTGTGTCAGTATGTCTGTCTGTCTCTCTGATTACAATTATGAACAACCACACATCTTTTATAGACTTATGGATTATATGTGTTAGGAAAACACTACCCCTCTAAGGTATACCTCCAGCCCCACATTTTTGTTTGTTTTGTTTTTTGTTGTTGTTGGTTTTTGTTTTGTTTTGTTTTTCTTGGTTTGGGGAATAAGTTTGGAGGAATTCTTCAGTGAAGCTATCTGGATCTGTTCCATGCTCTATTTTTTCCTTTCTTTCTTTTTTTAGAGAAGTGCTTTAAGCTATTTTCTTAATACTTTTTCTATGGAAGTTTGCCTTTTAAATTTTTTCTCTTGATCTATTTAGTTTAAGTAGGATCATTCGTATGATCATTGAATGAGAACTATCCATTATAGCCTGGTGGGGTCACCAGAAGAGATACAAGTGAAGACCGTCTGAATCTGCCAGTGGCCAACTGAACAACTTTGGATAGTACCCCTGACCTCCTCCACCCTCTCTGCCTGTTAACAGGCCTATTTTTGTTCAAACCCAGTGCATACAGCTGCAGCTGTTCTGAGTTTGTGTTGGCAATGGTTGTCTTGTGAAAGAGATAGCAATTTGCACCTCTCATCTCTATGTCCTAGATCTTACATTCTTTCTGATGTCCATTCTTCAATTTTCCATGAGCTCAAAGTGGAAGGAAGGCAGTTGTCACTTACTACCAGCACCTTGTGCAGTCATGGGTCTCTTCATCATACACTAGGAAGAGAGCCTTGTCTAAGGCTAAAGGTAGCATATGGATATGGGAAAGGAACTAATAGGGGTGACAAGGGGTCAATACAGAAAATGTGGTACATCTACACAATGGAATATTACTCAGCTATCAAAAACAATGACATTATGAAATTCATAGGCAAATGGATAGAACTGGAAAATATCATCCTGAGTGAGGTAACCCAGTCACAGAAAAACACACATGGTATGGACTCACTGATAAGTGGATATTAGCCCAAATGCTCGAATTACCCTAGATGAACAGAACACATGAAACTCAAGACCGATGATCAAAATGTGAATGCTTCACTCCTTCTTTAAAAGGGGAACAAGAATACCCTTGGCAGGGAAGAGAGAGGCAAAGATTAAAACAGACACAGAAGGAACTCCCATTCATAGCCTGCCCCACATGTGGCCCATACATATACAGCCATCCAATTAGATAAGATGGATGAAGCAAAGAAGTGCAGGCTGATAGGAACCGGATGTAGATCTCTCCTGAGAGACACAGCCAGAATACAGCAAATACATAGGAATGCCAGCAGCAAACCACTGAACTGAGACCGGGACCCCCGTTGA
This sequence comes from Rattus norvegicus, assembly GCF_021556685.1. NCBI lineage: Eukaryota > Metazoa > Chordata > Mammalia > Rodentia > Muridae > Rattus > Rattus norvegicus. The sequence continues at coordinate 31,078,493 of NC_141554.1, forward strand.
AGGAATCAGAGAAAGGACTGAAAGAGCTTGAAGGGGCTCGAGACCCCATATGAACAACAGTGCCAACCAACCAGAGCTTCCAGGGACTAAGCCACTACCCAAAGACTATACATGGACTGACCCTGGGCTCCAACTGCATAGGTAATAATGAATATCCTAGTAAGGGCACCAGTGGAAGGGGAAGCCCTTGGTCCTACCAAGACTGAACCCCCAGTTAACATGATTGTTGGGGGGAGGGTGGTAATGGGGGGAGGATGGGGAGGGGAAGCCTATACAGAAGGGGAGGGGGGGTTAGGGGGATGTTGGCCCGGAAACCCGGAAAGGGAATAATAATCGAAATGTAAATAATACTCAAGTTAATAAAGATGAAAAAAAGAGAGTATGTGTGTGAGAATAACTGTAATATATTATACATGTGTGAAATTGTCAAAGACAAAATTAATTTAAAAATAAGAACGTATTTCTTGAGATCAACTTTGATAGCTCTTTTAAAAATTCTGTCTATATGTTTATGTCTATGCATGGATGTCTAGAAATGAGTGCAGTGCCAGAGGAGATATCAAAGCCTCTGCAGAAGGATTATAGGTACTTGTGAGCTACCCAACTTGGGTGCTGGAAATCAAACTCAAGTTCTCTGAAAGTGCAGTATAAGCTTTTAACTGCTGAGCCATCACTCCAGCCCTATTAGGTGCAATAATTTGAAAATTATTTTATCTGTGTTTTACTTTCTCTGTAATAAAGCACACACAGTAGTCTTTTTATAAAGTAATATTTTCATTGCTGAGAGATCTATTTATTTATAGAAGGAGGCTGAAAGATCTTAAAAGTCAGAGGTGATGGATGACTCCAAGGAAACACCATCTTCTAGGTACAACAGGATTGAGGCACATGTGAACTGAGTCTGTTGCGGCAGGTACGAGACCTGGCACAGATTTAAGCTAGGTGGGGTCCCAGCACTGGGAGAAGGAAGTGAACAGGAACTTCCATCCCTAACCCAAATGCTGTCTACAATAGACAATTATTGGCAGAAGACAAATTATCCTTCTCCCTTGGAGTCTGACTGGGAATACAACCACACTTAAGGTTAGGCCCATGCCAAGCAATAGATGGCTGCCCCAAAACAAACTCCATGTGTTTTCTCTTGATGTGTTTTTGCATTTTCTCTTATTGGGTTTTGTTTCCTTGCTCGAGATTATGGGGGAGGGGGAGGAGAGGGCGAGGAGGAGGAGGAGGGGGAGGGGAAGGGGAGGGAGGGGGCGGTGAGAGAGAGAGGAAATTGGGTAGGTAGGGAAGTGGAGGAGAATAAAGGAGTAGTTGGAGGGGAAAATATGGTCAAAATATATGAAAAAATCCTTTTTCTAGGTCTTTGCCCTGTCATTTGCTGTTTTCCATATTTGTGTTTTCTTGATTAGGTTAGTTTTTTGGATTAAAAGCAAAACCCATTGTCCCTATTTTTAAAAGTCGGAAGGTCAAGTGTGTCAGAGCACTGTTCCACTGATGGGCTCTAAGGGAGGGTTCTTGTCTCTTCTAGTTCCTAGGGATTACAGACATCCCTTGGCTTGTGGCTCCACCTCTCCTGTTGCTCTTTCCATTTTCACAGGGCCTTTTCACCTGTATTTCTCTCTTCAAATATTCCCCTCCATTCTCTTATGAAAGCACCCAACTGTTGGGTTTATGACCCATCCTAAGTTTCAGTTTGAAAATCCTTGATTAATTACATTTGTCTGATGCCATTTTTAAATAATCATATCCTGACATTTTGAGTAGATCCAAATTTGAGGAGCAGAACACATACATACATAACACTGCACACACTTACTCACATATGTCCAAGCATTAGTAAGCTGCTTATTGGTCATGCTAACTGGATGTTCTTCAGCTTCGCTCAGGTCTTGTCCTGGGTGCATTGGTACTTGTGTATTAAGGCTCCTAATCTTTTTATATTGATGGTAATCTCTACTATTGCAAGCCATTGCCTAATGACTTGTTAACTCTTCATTGGATAACATCGTCCACAGTACTGGGAAGTAGTCCATGCTCCCCGTGCACTCAGTCACAACTCCATCTTGTTAGACACCAAGAGTGCCAAAGATGATTTCACTTTGTTATTTTCTCACCTGTTTACCTATGTACCTGCTCTATGTTCTAGACTCTTTTTTTTGCCTGTCTGTGTTTCTCCCCAGATTAATATTAAAATGCATTGTTTGATATTTCTAAAATGCTTCATTTTAACGGGTCATCTGGATATGACCATTTATTAATAATACTGGTTTATAAAAATGTTCTTGCTTCTGTTTTGGCAGATACTTTTCAGCTGCTGCCTTGCTTTCCCGCTGGCAGTTGTAAGAACTTGTTCCAGTACCTAGTCCTTCTTTTAAGCTTAACCTTAATGTTCAGTAAACCTTTTTTAAAATCTCTTGGTCTCAAGAATAATTCCAACACAAGAGATCATAACAACCTTAGGATTGAAAACAACACATATTTACCTTATTACACTTCCAGAGAAGTTTATAATGGGTTACACTGAGGCCAATTAAAGTACTGTGTTCATAAGCAGACACTAGGCAACAACATTTTCTAGACTTTTCTACTTCTAGAAGCTTCTTAGATTTGTCTGCTCGTGGTCCCATATTCCATTCTCAAGGCTTACCAAGCAACCCTTGCTAACTGCGTATTCTACCTTCATGTAATTTTTTCTTATTTTAATCCTACCTCACTTTTATTAAGGTCCTGTTGATGTCATTATACCCATCAACCATGCACATGTTCTAGGGTGTGCTGGTTGGGTTCTTTTTGTTGTTATTGTTTGTTTGTTTGTAAACTCGACACAGATCTAACATATCTAGGAAGAGATAGTTGTAATTGAGAAAATGCTTTCCTAAGACTGGCTTATAGGAGGTCATATTCCCCACTATGTTCATAGCAGCCTTATTTGAAATAGCCAGAAACTGGAGCCAACCCAGATGTCCCTCAACCGAAGAAAGGATACAGAAAATGTGATTCACTTACACAATGGAATACTATTCAGCTGTTAAAACTGAGGCCATCCAACCCATGGCACCAATCCCTGAGACTATTACTGATGTCAAGATGTGCTTGCAGACAGGAGCCTAGCATGGCTGTCCTATGAGAGGCTGTATCAGCAGCTGACTGAAACAGAGGCAGATACTTACAGTCAGTCCTTCCCCATGGAAGAGTTAGGGGAAGGATTGAAGGAGCTGGAGGGGATGGGAATACCATAGAAAGACCAACAGTGTCAACTAACCTGGACCAGTGGGAGCTTCCAGAGACTAATCCACCAACCACAGAGCATACATGAGCTGGTCCTTCCCTCTCCCCCCACCCCCTGGCACATATGTAGCAGAAGACTGCCTTGTCTGGCCTCAGTGGAAGAGGATTGCCTAGTCCTGTAAAGACTTGATGCTCCAGGGAAGGGGGATGCCCAGAGGTAGGGTGGAGGAGGGGGAACACCCTCTCAGAGGCAAAAGGAAAGGGAGATGTAGTGAAGAACTCTGGGAGGGGGAAAATTTGGAATGTAAATAAATAAAATAATTAATTGAAAATAAATGAGACTAATAAAAAATGTAAAAAACAAGATTGGTTTGTAGGTAAGTTTGTGATGCATTTCTTTGATAGATGATTTATATAGGCAGCTGAGGCTACTTTGGAAGGTGATATACTTCTGAGGAGGTTGTCCTGGGTGTGTAAGAAAGCAGGCAGAGCAAGCCATAGGGAGCAGGTAGGTCAGTATGCAACATTCCTCCTTGGACTCTGCTTCAGTTGCTGCCTAAGGTTTCTACTTTGAGGTCCTGGTATGCTTTCCTTATTTTCGGTCAAGATGTTTTTCACAGCAATAGAAGCCTAAATGAGACACAGGGCAAACTCTCTGTAGCTCCAGAACCCCTAACTTAATCACATTTATATAATCCTTTCCTATGTAAGCCAGCATCTTCAGAGGTTCTACAGACATGGAATTGAACACCTTTGGGGGTAGTTGTCCAATATAGTGGAAAAGCACACTCTTGGAAGAGTATATTTCTGAGTTCTTATGTGGATGTCCACTCGTAAATATCTGTATCAATCATCAGGTATTGTCATGTCTTCTTGAAGCATAGCCTGGAGGCCCCAAAAGTAGAAACTGCCTGTTTTGTGGCATTTGGAAGTACCATACCTGAGTTCCGTGCCTAGAGGAACACAGGTCTCTAGAAACAGTGCCTTTCTATCAGTCCCACCAATAGCCTTTCTGGCTAGATTGCTTTTCCTGCCCTGAAATTACAGGCAGCAAGCCAAAGGTAATAAAGAAAAATTGTTTTATTTTAGTGGAATTCGTTAACTAGAAATATTTGATGTCATGAATAGAATTATCTGTGATGATATAGTTGTCCTAGATCCCTACTAAAATATCACAGTTATTAGATCACATGTGACCCTTAAGCACTTAACATGTAGCTATTATGAATAAGGCACTGAATTTTAACTCAAATTTCGAGCTAATTCTTTTGTAAGTAGCCATTGTGGGTGGTGCCAAGCATCCTTGGCCAGTACAATTCAGAAAAAAATCCTATTTCTGCTTCACAATACTAAGTCAAGAAACATTTCTCTCCTTCTATGAAGCCACAATTACTCTTATACCTAAGCCACACACACACACACACACACACACACACACACACACACACACACACACACACACAAGTAACATTTCTCTCTAAGGCCAGGTCCAGGATAAAAAGAGCTTCTCCTTACTTAGAGAAAAGAAAACCTTAATTCTGTTGTTGTCTTAGTCAGGGTTTCTATTCCTGCACAAAACATCATGACCAAAAATCAAGTTGGGGAGGAAAGGGTTTATTCAGCTTACACTTTCACATTGCTGTTCATCACCAAAGGAAGTCAGGACTGGAATCCAAGCAGGTCAGGAAGCAGGAGCTATTGCAGAGGCCATGGAAAATGTAACTTACTGGCTTGCTTCCCCTGGCTTGCTCAGCTTGCTTTTTTATAGAAACTACTAGCCTAGGGATGGTACCACCCACCATGGGATGGGTCCCCGCCTTGATCATTAGTTGAGAAAATGCCTTACAGCTGGGTCTCATGGAGGCATTTCCTCAACTGAGGCTTCTTTTTCTGTGATAACTTCAGCTTGTGTCAAGTTGACACACAAAACCAATCAGTGCATCTATAATTTAGCTAAATTGACATAGTGTTGAAGCACCATATATATCCTTAATCTCAAAGAAGTTTTTCTTTCCAGTGAACTTCATGGGCTGGAGAGACGTATGGTTACACAGGGCACTAAATGACAGTGAAGTACTCAGCCCTAAAGAAGACATTTCTATCATTTCTTCCAAACTCAGGGAACACTGTGTGAAAGGAGAGTGGAAAGCAGGTAAAAGTCTGAAGATAGGAGAAGGGCCATAAAATGTAGCCTTCTGGTGTAATACACAGTTGTTCAAAGCATGAACATTCCACAACTGTGGAGTACTATACTGGGTCTGCACAAAAATGGGTACATCAACAGTCAGGCATGGAGGGAGGAAGTGCTCAGTGCCCCTTACTGCTGAAATACTACCTTTGGATAGTATTACAAATTAAAGGAAAGTTTAAATAACTAAATAAAAACCCAATTATTTCTATGACTTCTATGCAATGGAGATGTGTAACAATGGCCATTGAATTAATTTCAAATTCATTAGTCAGTAGTTTGAAGTTAGCCATGAGCTGACTGGCTTCCAATGGGCAGTCCCAATCCAATGGTCACACATATTGTCCTGATTTAACTAAATGAGTCACAAAACCCACTTTTTTTTTTACTATAAAATAGAGATTATTCAGGGCAAGGGAATGGGGTTGAGAGGATAGTAGAGACAAAGAAAGACACACACAGAGAGAGAAAGAGAGAGAGAGAGAGAGAGAGAGAGAGAGAGAGAGAGAGAGAGAGAGAGAGAGAGAGAGGAGGGAAGAGGGAAGAAGAGGGAAGAGGGAAGAAGAGGGAAGAGGGAAGAGGGAAGAGGGAAGAGGGAAGAGGGAAGAGGGAAGAGAGTAGAGAAGTAGAGTCAAGCCTCGGGCATGTGGAGAGAGATGGGGGAAGAATGTGGGGAGAGAAAGGGAAGGGACAAGAGGACAGAGTGGAAGCAGGAAGGGAAGAGCAAGAGAAACCATAAGATCATTTTGAGCTGAGCTGATTGCCACTAGCAGAGACACCACGATACATATGCGAAGTAGAGAAGACAGCCTTCTAATCCAAGCTTGGTGATACATGCCTATTATCCCGGCTGAGACAAGTGTATTAACAGTTTAAGACAAGCTTGGGCTACACAGTGGGTTCAATGCTAACCTGGGTAAATAAGTGAGATTGTTTCAAAGCAAAATGTCAAGAAGCGGGCTCATATTGTAGCTCAGTGTTAAAATGTTGATCTATCATGTGTATATTCCCAGGTTCAACCTGGGGGGGAGGGAAGCAGAATAGAGGGGGGAGTGGAGACAGACTAGTGAGTTGCCTGAACACAATCTGAGTTTCCTGGCAGCTGAATAGTAAAAGGAGATACTATCACCCTCAGAGTTCTAAATGTAGAGTTTTCCGGGGTGTGGTGGTGGGGTGGAGTAAGAGTTCCCTTACTCTCACAACTTTTAGAGGTTATTGTCTCAGGCAGCCTAGAATGGACAATGACCTTGACAGTAATTCCATTGCAGAACAGGGTGTTTAAGGCTGTAATTTATCACATCCATAAAGGCATTCCTACTGCCTAGATAACTGAGTAACATGGTCCAAGTTTGCAGGTTTTAGATGTCTGATGTGATCTATAAACAAAGTTCAGAATGCCTGAAAAAGACTGGATTGCATAGTCTTACATATCACATTATTACCTTATTCTCCTAAATTTTTTACGACACCGATCACATGTAGTAATAAACTAGATGGGAAGAATTTCTTCCTTCTTTCTTTCAATCAAGGCAATGGACCCAGGTGTGAAACACAAGTGGAATGGGCTTTTGCAAGATTCACAATTCTCGGAATACCTTACTAGCTACTCAGGGCTGAAATTTGGAAGTAAGTGAGGCACTTGCCTTGGGTGCAAGGTTTAAGAGCACCACAAAAGGTATTTAAAGAGATTGCTGTCTTTGTTAATGTAAAAATTAGTGCAAGGGACTGAAGAGTTGGCTCAGCAGCAGTTAACAGTACTGACTACTCTTCCAAAGGACCTATCTGGGTTTGGTTCCTAGCCCTTACATGGTCAGTTCACAACAATCTGTAACTCCAGTTCTAGGGGATCCAATGCTGTCTTTTGGTCTCTGCAGGTACTAGGCATGCAAGTGGTGCTCCAACATAAACACAAACACACTGCCCATCCCCTTAAAATAATAAATACTAATACTAAAGTGCCCAGTGCAGAAAGTATCACATTTTAAAACATGCTCTTTGAGACTGAAAAGATGGTTCTATATTTAAGTATATTTGTTCTTGCAGAGGAGCTGGGTTCGATTCACATGGTGGCTCCCAATTGTCTAGATAACTCCAGCCCTAGAGGCTCCAGCACCTTCTTCTGATCTCTGAGGTCAACGGGTATGAATGTAGTGCTCAAACATTAAAATATGTAGGATGAAAAAAATAAATCTTTTTAAAAATGTATAGTTGTTTGAGGAGCCTGAATTATTGTGCAAGGGTAGCAGTCATTTCCAGTTAGCTATGGGTTCGTATGTCTGATGTCTCCCCCAAAGATGGTTATATACTGTTGGACAATGGCATGTAAATGAATTGAGTATAACCCTCCTCTTTCTCTTCCCCCAACCCTGTGTGTGGACTCTCAACAATTTTCACTTAGTTAGGTGATTACTATATATAGGTGCATACATTTCCCATCACATTTCCCATACAGAAAGGGGGTGGGCATTGCTTTCTCCTTCTTAATGTCTCACATCACTTCCAATAGTGCTATCATAGTTAGGGTTATTATTGCTGTGATGAAACAAAACCATGACCAAAGCAACTTGGGGAGGAAACTGTTTACTCTTTCTTCAGTGTCATTTTTCATTATTGAAGGAAGTCAGAACAGGAACTCAAACAGGGTAGGAACCTGGAGGCAGGAGCAGATGCAGAGGCCATGGAGGAGTGCTAATTACTGGCTTTCTCCTTATGGTTCGCCTATCCTGATTTCTTATAGAACCCAGGACCACCAGCACCACCTACAATAAGCTGGGCCTATCCTACTAATTAAGGAAATATCCTGCAGCTGGACCTTTTGGAGGTATTTTTCTCTATTGAGGTTCCTTCTTTTCAGATAACTCTAGCTTAAGTCAAATTGACAAAAAATGAGCCAGCACAGGTAGATTCTATAACACTGACCCTATTTGCAGAAGGGAAAACTGAACTTTATGCAGATTTGAAAAAATAGCACAGATAGGACTGGGGCTGTAGCTCAATTGGTAGAGTGCTTGCTTGGCATACACAAAACCCTGTGTTTGATCCTTAACATTGTATGGTGGTGCAATGTTAATGGTTTGATCCTAACCATTGTATGGTATGTATGTCTGCAATCCCAGCCTCTAGGAGAGGGCAGTAAACGAATCAGAAGTTCAAGGTCATTCTCAGCTACATGGTAAATTTGATGACTGCCTGAGATACATGAGATTGTCTCAAAAATAACAGAGAAATTCATATCATCTATTTATAATACATTAAGTTATAAGTTAGATGTGTTAAATTTTGGTTGAGAATATATTATTTATTTCGTGTATTTATTTACTTATTTACATCCAAATCACTGACTGACCTCTCCTAGTCCTACATCCAAGGTCCTTCCTCCATCCTCCCAGTATTTTTTTCTTTTTCTTTTTTTCCATCTTAAGTGTTTTCTTATCTTTTTTTTATTAACTTGAGTATTTCTTATTTACATTTTGAATGTTATTCCCTTTCCCGGTTTCCAGGCCAACATCCCCCTAATTCCTCCCCCTCCCCTTCTATATGGTTGTTCCCCTCCCCATCCTCCCCCCATTACCGCCCTCTCCCCAACAATCACTTTCACTGGGGGTTCAATCTTGGCAGGACAAAGGGCTTCCCCTTCCACTGGTGCTCTTACTAGGCTATTCATTGCTACCTATGAGGTTAGAATCCAGGGTCAGTCCATGTATAGTCTTTGGGTAGTGGCTTAGTCCCTGGATTTTTAACTTTTATTTTTAATTGTGCATACACACACACACACACACACACACACACACACACACACACGTATGGATATGGGTACATGTCAGTGTAGGTACTTGCAGGGTTCAGAAGAAAGTCTCTAATCGTCTAGAGCTAGAGTTATAGTCAGTTTCAAGCCACAGGATTTGGTACCAGAAACCTAATTGGGGGGTCCTCTGCAAGAGCAGCAAGCACTCTTAACCTCTGATGCATTTCACTAGCCAATTGGCTGAAGATATTTGAGCAGAGCTAGTAAAACTTGGTATGGCCTAGAGATAGTGTTGAATGTTGATCTTTCCTTGAGAGAAAGATCCAGCTCTTGCTGCTCTCCAAGAACTGTAGGACTGATGTGAGCAAGTGATTTGAAAATAATGTAGTATATGCCATGTCAGGGTCTTGGAAGCTGTGGGTTTAACAACGAAATGATAGGAGAAGCAGGGACCATGAGTCCATGTCTGACCACACAATGCTCCAAGTTAGAGGGTAAAAAACAATGTTAAGGCTCTTTAGTCTATCCTCCAAGATAAGGACATAGCATTTCACCCATTCAATTGCTGGTAATACTTAGCTGAAAGCATCAAAGGACACCCTGGAGAATGTGCTCAGTACATTGAATATTTGACACAGGGAAGTGAGAGTCCTTGAGACATGTATGTTTAAATCATATTTAATGCATTCCAAAACTCTTGAAACTTTCGACCAGTCTCTTTGAGCCAGACATTGGGTCCTCCTCCCTAGATATATAACCACCAAATCCTTGGGGTTTTTTAAGAGATGGTGTTATTCTTTCTTTATGACCAAGTAAGGTTCTTTATTATGTAGCAGAGCCTCTAGCACATTATCAGGGAGGGAGGGTGCTTCAGAATAGTTGGGACATCAAATCTTACTTTATAAATCATTCTAAGCTGGAGGCCCGAAGCCTCAGCATTATTGATATTTGAGGCTATATCATTCACTGCTATGAGAAGCATTTATTCACACTGTAGCCTGTTCCCCAGTGTCTCAGGGCTCCAAGCTTATCCCTATAGTACATGGGTCAGGCAGCTGCAAATATCCCCAGGGAAAAAGGAACAACATTATTCCTATTAAGAACCAGTGTTTTATGAGAATAGGACCCGCGTTGAAGGAATCAGAGAGAGAACTGGAAGAGCTTGAAGGGGCTCGAGACCCCATATGTACAACAATGTCAAGCAACCAGAGCTTCCAGGGACTAAGCCACTACCTAAAGACTATACATGGACTGACCCTGGACTCTGACCTCATAGGTAGCAATGAATATCCTAGTAAGAGCACCAGTGGAAGGGGAAGCCCTGGGTCCTGCTAAGAATGAAACCCCAGTGAACTAGACTGTTGGGGGGAGGGCGGCAATGGGGGAAGGATGGGGAGGGGAACACCCATAAAGAAGGGGAGGGGGAGGGATTAGGGGATGTTTGCCCGGAAACCGGGAAAGGAAATAACACTCGAAATGTATATAAGAAATACGCAAGTTAATAAAATAAAATAAAAAAAAAGAAAAAAAGAACCAGTGTTTTAGTTGTGCAAAGTGGCTCACAACACTCAAGCTACAAAGTGAGACTGTGTCTCAAAACAGAACAAAACAAAGGACCCCCAACTCTACAACAATCCCACAGTGTTGTGAATCTTGTGTGTGTTTCTGGAAAAAGTACAGATAATGAAGAGGGGAAAAGTTTCTTTCTTTTTTTTTTTTTTAAGATTTTATGTATGTGAGTGCACTGTAGCTGTTCTCAGACACACCAGAAGAGGGCATCAGATTTCATTCCAGATGGTTGTGAGCCACCATGTGGTTGCTGGGATTTGAACTCAGGACCTTTGGAAGAGCAGTCAGCACTCTTAACCTCTGAGCCATCACTCCAGCCCCGGGGAAAAGTTTAAGAAGTTCCATGTTATGAAATTACAAAATATGTGAAGAAAAAAAAAGGAATTGGATCTAGAAATTAGAGTTTAACGGTGCGTCTACATCTAATGAAGCAGGGTTACCAGAAAGAGAAAATTACATTATTGGTCCTCCATTCCAGTGGCTGACAGGTAGGACTCCAGAGAACACCTGTGATTTTTCCCTTCAAGCTTTGTGTTTGGGACTGGAGACTTTTCAAATAAAAACTGTACATCAAAAGAAGCTACATGTATTCTACATATTTCTCTTGTCAGAAAACTGTCACTGTGGAGAAATTATTGCATAGCAGAAGGGGGAGAGGAAGAAGAAGGAAATTTAAATACCTCCTAATCCTATTCACCAGTCAGTTGCCACATTTGATAATTTGATGAATTTGATTTTTAATTATTTTCTGTGTTCATATGTAACAGTTTGTGTAGCTAGACATGATTACCTTACACCCTCATACAACAGATAAATTACTTCGTACATGTTTTGAAGCTTAAATGTGTTCCATTTAATCTGCTATGAACATCTTTTTCTCCTTAAGTATCTACCATCATAGTAATTTTAGGTCTATTGCAGTTTGTGTGTGTGTGTGTGTGTGTGTGTGTGTGTAAAACACAAGACAGACAGACAGACAGCATATGTGTGCTTTCTTTCCTTTTGTTTGTTTGGTAGTTAGTCTGGTTTTTGAGACAGGGTTTCTCTGTGTAGCCCTTTTGTTTGGTAGTTGGTCTGGTTTTTGAGACAGGGTTTCTCTGTGTAGCCCTGTCTGTCCTGGAACATACTCTGTAGACTAGGCTGTCCTTGAGATTGCAGAGGTCCACATGCCCCTCTTCCTCCTGTGTGCTGGAGTTCTGGAATTAAAGGTGTGTGCCACCATACCTGGTGTGTGTGTGTGTGTGTGTGTGTGTGTGTGTGTGTGTGTGTGTGTGCTTTCAATTGAGAAATCACTTGGAAAAAGAGAGGGTGAAACTAGCCTTAAACAAACAAAAAACTGTCCTTGGATGAGGAAGGTTTTCAGTCACGTCAGCCAAGCTGAACACAGAAGAAAACTGTGGGCAGTAGGGTCAGTTACATGCTGCTGGCAGCAGGGTTGATTATGTCCTCCACCCCAACCCTGGGGAAACTATGACCAGGGAGCACTAGCTGCTGGAGGTGGGGTGTCCTTTATTGCAGAAATAGGGCACCTTCTCCAGACACCTTTCTACCGGGAGTAAAAGGCCAACCACATTGCAAAGGCTATCTTCCAGAGCCAAGAGCTGACCAGTAGGGCAGAGCTGGACTGAGTGGCTGACTGAACACGTGATACTGCCAGACTGCCTCCCGGGCCCTCTGTGAGCCTGAGGCTGAAACCGACATTTGCCTCTGGCAGGAAAATGAACTTGTCAGTTTCTGTGTGCTTCAGACTCTCGACCCAAAGGAGCCAGGAATTGCAGTAGCAATTTGCCTTTGTATCCCAGAGCTATAAAGGTAAGTTATTTGTCACTCTGAGAAACAAACCTGAGAGGAGTGACCTAGAAATCCACACCACTGTCAGTTTAAAAAAGTATGATCTTGAAAATAATAGATTGCTGAGAAAGGTGAGGGCTGTATTTAATCTAAATTAGAGTTTGACCTTTGAGCAGAAATGTGGTTAATCCAGAGGCAATGGTGGCAAAAGGGACAAGGTTAAATATAGAAGGAAATAAAAGCTGTTGATATAAGTGGCTGGTCAATTTAATCCATGCCTGTTTGTAAAACAATCTATTTAATGTGCATTTCAGGGGAGTGATCAAAAGGAATGTTATAAATTGTGATTTAAAGTTAAAACAAATGGGATATGAAGGAAAAGAGCTTCTATTATTGCCCTTTTACATTCCCACAACATTCATGTAGTTTGGCAAACAAACATTTTATACAAGAGCTGCTTTAATTCCAAATGTGCAAATTCCAATTTATGAACTGTTCACAGATTTTTCAAAAGCTTTTAAGAAAAGACTGTTTTAGTGTGAATGAAAAATGTTGACAATGTACATTTTAATATTAAAGTGACTCACTTCTTCAGAATGTCAGAAAAATTAGACAACCTGAAATAATGAGTTGTTTTCAATAAACTCATGCTTGAGAGATGAAATGTCTTACCCCAGGAGTTAAGAAAAATAAACACAGACACATACAGTTATGTTCTGTCAACAGTCTTTTATTTTAAATATTCAAATATTACAGTAAATAGTATTAATGTGTGGTGCCACTGATTTTTTCTTAGCAAATAAAACCAATGTAATGCAGTCACTGAGAGTAACTTAAAGTATTAGTCATCAGTGCAATTGCTAGAATATTCCATCAAGAATTGCCTGCGTGTAATATTTCACATATTATTTGGAACACCAATTTTCTAGTGCAGTGTCTAGTGCATGCATGGTCTATTTCGGGTATCATTTTGATTTTCATAAAATATATTTCTCTATTGCATCTGATAAAGTAGAACACCAGATTGTGTTTCTTCCTACAATAATCTCCTTATTGCTACCTTTTGTCAAATCCTATTACATGCTTGGAGCCTGTAATAATGTTGATTGTCCCTGTGTGCCGTTTCCCATAACTGTCCCAATAAGGCCAAGCAATAGACATGCATCAAAACAAACGCCCTGAAAGAAGGTCAGACTGAGTGTTACCTGCCACTTCTGGAACATCTAGGGTCTTCCCACCCCACCCTCAGACCTCTGGTCTTGCTCCCAGCCGCAGGACTTCAAAGATATCACGTGGCAGCGTGGAGCACGCCTCCTGATGACGTCACAGAACTCGCAGCAGACGCGCTGAAGAAAGGATGCTCTAGGATGCTGTCCAGGTGGACGGCCACGCTGCAAGATGCGGCACTGCAGGTAAGGGGTGCACGGTGCCCGGATGCTCTTCCTGGAGCTCCCAGCAGTACAGACGCTGCAGGTGGAACCCGGGTGGTCTGCTGCCCTGGCAGCATCCCCTAAAACCGAAAGTCGGGCCTTTGGCTGCTACAATGCCTGCTACCCACAGCTGTTTCCTCCTGCTGCTTTTGCTGTTGCAAGCATCAGATGGGGAGTGGCCTGGTGCAGGTCTCTTAGTGAGTTGGGTTTTGGCATGCTCACGGGCAGAAAGTGGGCAAGGGCCAGACAGAAAAATAATAGCAGCCTCTTGCTAGGAAGGGGCAGAAAATTTTGTACTGACTACAACACATATATTCTAAGGCCAGAGACCAAGTGAAGGAGCTGCTTTGAAAAGATAGCCATAAACCATTTTCCTTCTGCCATTGTGCTGGCTGAATAAAGGAATCTTTATTAATTCTTCTCACAGAGGTTGCTTCTCAGCAGTGAGTCTAATTCCATTCAAAGCAAAAACTTGCTAGGGAATGGCAACTTCTGAGCTGCAATCTAAGTCAGTTTTGCATTATTATGCAAGAGTCCAGCACTTAAATGTGCCTCCCCCCTCAAATGTGTTTTCAGTAGATTTAAAAATAACAGCATTCAATGAAATACAGTAAAATTTAGTTTTCAAAGATAACAGGTCATGGTAAAATGTGGCAATATATCTAAGAACAAAGTGGCCCTTAATGAGACCTGGGGGTTGGAGATAACCCAGACCTTTAGAATTTCCAGCATTCTTCTTAATTGCTTTGCTGCATAATTAGCTCACTGAAGGAAGGGGCTTGATGACTCAGCGGCAGATGGAGGGTCAGGTGACTTCAGTCCCAGCATGACAGCCAGTGTATGCATGTGTGTGTGGGGTGGGGAGGGAGGGAAGTTAATGCCCTCTTTTCAACCAACCCTGTTTATATTCCTTTCTTCTGGTCTGTGGTCAGTACTTGTGTGGGTATCCTAGAGAGGAGAATGTAATATTCTCTACTGAAAACCTTATGTCTTTAGGAGCTAGGGCATTAGCACTAGAACTTATATCCTCTGAAGACTTTCATCCCCCAGTAACTTTGGTGAGGCAGTGCTATTCAAATTGATAATTGAAGATGAGGTTTTTTGTTCACACTTTGGCTATCCTGATGAGTTGCTGTGTTCTTCGTTCAGTGATTCTTTTATCGTGGATTTCTTCATTTGTTTTAGGTTGGGCTACATGCAGTAAGTTAGGTGTTTTTTTTTTGTTGTTTTTTTTTTTTTTTTTTTTTTAGCAGAATTGTTGTTCAGTGTTGGGTCATGTGCTTCATATTTGAGAGATCCCTGAATACCATCTTTAACAGCACAAAACAAAAACATCCTCAGGTCCTCACATTTTCTTCTCCCTAACTCTTGACAGAGCAGAGCAGGTAATGGAGGCAGGTAGAATAGACACTTGGATACACTTTAGGCTTTGCAGCTATATAATCTTGAAGTAGACACTATTATCTTTTCATACCTTTATGTTCTCATTCTGAATGTAATTAGTTTTGAGTTTCTTAATTTTCCCATGAGGGGCTTCTGATGCATTGTAGGATGTTTATCTTAGTATGTGGCCTCCACATGCAGATGCTACTGTGATGGTGTTCCTTCTGATTGTGACAATCCAAATGTACCAGGCAAATTGCTACCTGCTTACAGATTCCATTGACCCTGGTTAGGAGCTACTGATTTAAATGATAGCTGTATTCTTTTTTCCCACCCCTGCTACTGGGGTTGGAATCCAGGAATATGTATTGTATGTAAGATAAGCACTTTACCACTGAGTCATTGTCTCAGCCCATAGATGCTCTTTAAATGTTATTCTAGCTCTAACATTCCAGAATTTGTTTTCTTATGATTTGTTCAACGTGTAGCCCTTGTTCTGAAACCATCATGTTGGGTATATATGAATTACAACGTGAAGGCCTTCTTATCGTGAAGGTTTACATTCACAGTTTCTGGGGTAAGATGAGAGGAAAGCTTGCATGGTGTTTGTAGTGTAGGGCTGGGATGACACAAAAGTGAATGTTGGAGAAAAAAAAATAGGCATTAACCAATCATGGGCTGAAATTTGTAGAGACTTATCTGCCCAGTGAACCTGTGTACATAGTGCATTTCATTCTGGGGCAAAGTATATCTAGTGAAAACACCATCCTTCTCTTCTGCAAGGAGAGAATGACAGGTTATATTGAAGGTATCTGAAGGATGACAGAGTGAGACGCTTTGTTCTGAGGCCACATATGGTGAAGCAAGGGTAGAAGTGGTGTGCCCACAGCTACAAGGAGGCCAACATGACTGTCTGTTGAACCATGGAGCTGGCAGGTATCTCAGGACAGCAATGCATGCAGGCTTTATTTAAGCTTTGGAATAGAAATATGTTTCTTGAAGGTCTGACTTTGGCACATATGAGGGTGAACAACTGGCCACATAACTTTTTATCTCAGAATAGATGCAATGTATGTGGGATGCTGACAACTATTACTTGGTGGCCCTACTTCCTCATGTTTAAAAAGGGCCAGCTTGATGGAAGAAGAAATGTAAAATAGGAACATCCCAAGAGACATGGAACTGTGAGTTCCAGTGCTGTTGCAAGGTGAGAAACATCTTTACTGAAGGTTAGAAGAATCTGAAACTATTTCCTTGTCTCCTGGGCCTGGAGTTTGGGGATGTACCTTCTTCCTTTCTTTTGTCATCAGCTAGCTCATGCCTATCTGTCTCTCCTCTCCTGGTCTCATCCTCAAGAAATAGTTTGCCTTTAGTGAAAGAGGCAGCTGCTGAAATCTAGGATGAGAGCAGCTGGCTGTATCTACTCTCCAGGCCACTTTTCTGCTCAGGTGTCTTTCCCCTGAGTCCAGGTAGCTCCTCTTGGATCCAGAGTAGGCTCTCTCAACTCTTGTTACCCCAGAAGGCTTGTCCCTCACCCTGAGCTATCTGGCCTTGCCCTTCATAATTCAGAATCATAAAAGTAAATTAGAATGAGTGCATGAGGGTGTTCTTTAGCAAATGATACCTAAGAAAACAAAGAGCCTAATAAAATTTGTGGCCCTTGATTGGATTCCAGTCTGAACAAACATGCAGTAGACATTTGGGGGATGCTTGAAGAGTTATGTGCATGACTATCAGATGGTGATTTGGTAAAATTAATTTGAGACTTCTGCTCTTACTGGGCACAATCTTGCATAATCCCCTCCCTTGGCAGTTGGGCCACGCCCTGTGACTCACTTAGCTGGGACAACCTCATGACACTTCTGAAATTAGGATATAAAGAACTGGGGCTTTTGTCTTGGGTATGTGTTCTCTTGACAGCAAATTTCTCAGGACCAGCTGTGTCTTGAGATGGTGGAAATCTTATGAGAGACCTGGGGTCTAGACACTTGGCTCAGGTGCACCCAGATTCAAGTGCCAAATACTGTAATAGTTTTACATTGTTAACATGACACAATCAGTATCACCTGGAAAGAGAGTCTTAGTGAAGAATTGTCAGATCGGGCCGATCAGGAGGCATGTGGGGAGATGTTCTTGATTGCATCAATTGATGTGTGAAGATCTACCCACTGTGGGCAGCATCATTCTCAGGGGTTGTTTTCTAAATTGTATAAAAGTAGAAAAAAATGAGCTGAGCAATAAAGATTCATGCATGTATTTTCTCCCTGCCCTTGACTGTGGATAGAACTAGATACTTCAGTTCCCTGCTTCTTTGACTTCTTTGTCATGATAGACTGTAATCTGGACTTGTAAGGCAGATTAAACCCCTTGTCCCTTAAAGTCGAATTTGTTAAGGTGTTGTATCACTTTGTCAGGAAAGGAAACTAGGACATACAGTGAGATAAGATAAGGTTATTTCCTGTTGCTGTGTTTTGGGTAATTTGTTATACAGCAACAGATAGCCCATACATATGTTTATGGATGAGGTCTTATATTTTGGAGATGCTTAATAAAGTACTTAGAGGTAAAATGCCAGGATAAAACAATTCAATCTTTTTGGTTTTGGTTTTTAGTGCTTTTTTTGAGATCTGTTTAATATGTGTTTAAGTAGAAGACAAAAGAATTATTGTCCTAACTGCATTACTTTCAGCATCTTGTAGCTCTGCCCCTCTCTGTTCAACCAGTGGGTGTGCCAGACATCAGTAACTCCATATCTAAGAGATCCAGTGGGTGTGCTGGACATCAGTAACTCCGTATCTAAGAGATCCAGTGCCCCTCTTTGGCCTCTGGGAGTACCTGCACTCTTGTTCAGGTACCCCCACATGGACACATACTCATACGTACTGTTTTTAAAAAAGAAAATAAATCATTAGAAACAATAAAATTAAAAAATAATAATTTCAAACACGAGAGAGAGAGAGAAATGTCTGGGAAGCATACATGGCTGAGGTTGAAGGCAGTGAGAGGAATGAATGAAATGATGAGATTATATTTTAATTAAAAAAATTAGTTAAAATTTCTGACCCAGAAAAGAACTAAATGCATTAATGTCCTAAGAAAAAGTCATCAATATGATTACTGCAAAAGCATTTCCCTGTGACATGAACCTCAATATTCATTTATTCCTCTACTCAACACCTTAACAACATTGTAGTTTATTTTTAGTTGTGTGTGTGTGTGTGTGTGTGTGTTGCATGCATGCACAAGAGTATATTAACGTGTCGGTGTGGGTGTATGTATAAAGGTCAGAGGACAAGTTTTACTGTAACCTCACCTACCATCCTGTTTGAGACAGGGCCTTTTTTGTTTTTCTACTGCACACACCAGGCTAGCTGGTCCTCAAGCTGTTGATCCTTTTGCTTCCATCTCAAATCTTCTTATACGAGTGCTGGAATTATAGATACTTGCATTCCAGATGTTCATGCTGCTTTTATGTGTCTTTAGCAATTCCAACCCAGGTCCTCATATTAACACAGCAAGTGCTTTTAATCACCAAGCCATCCCTCTTCAATAGCATTTTAATTCAGCAACTATTCCTTGCATTTCTTCTGTGTGTCTAGGCCAGAGTTTCTCAACTTGATACTATAATGGTGTGTTGATTTTAGGTTGTGGTTGTTTTGGTTTTGTTGTTTTAGAGACAGGATCTCAGATGTGTAGCCCAGGATGGTCTCAAATTTACTGTTCCTACCTCCGTCTTACAAAATATTGTTATTACAGTCATGCACCATCACACCTTGTTGGGGCGGCAAGCTTCTTTCTGGTTGGGGTAGTATAGAATGTTTAACAGTTCCCCTCACATAAATTTACATAGCAACCACTCTTGATATGACATTTGAAAATGTTCCAGTCATAACCAGGTGTCCCCTGGGTGGCAACATGGTAGACAACTTTAGGATGGTGAGGGGGCTGTGATGCATTTATCTCTGCAGCTAGCCCTCCAAACAACAGGCTGGTGACAGTGACAAGAGCTCCCCATTAGCTACTTAGTGAGGTGATGAGAGCCATAGGATCAAAGAGAAGACAGTCTCAAATGGAGGCTGAGAACAAAGGAATATACAGATGCATAGGAGAATTAAACTGAGACTGTTTCAAAATGTTAGTACATTGCAAACCTGTAATACACAAAGGTCTGGGATGATCACTTCCTATTACCTCCTTTCCCTTCTTCCCCACCCGCCAGGACTCTCTGTACCCTGTTACCCCTTGTCTGCCTGACATAGGACTGAGCAGGCTGGTGTGTGGCATGGCAGGCTTCCTGCAGCCTGAGGCCCACACAGCTATTTGTCCCATTTTGAAACCTAGCCTGTGTGTTGGAAAGGAGACCAGGCCAACCTCATATGGCCTCTGATGACACAATCAACTCAGTGTTCTCCACCCTCACCCAAGGGGGGGATGGGGCTATGATGTCCCTGTGTTGCTGTTGCCAAGAGTCAGGAGTTTAGCATTTCCCCACAGACACCTTCCAACAACAGCAAAACGAAGGGGCTCAAAATAATAACAATAACAATAATAATGACCATAAGCACTTCATACACATTAAACTCACAGGGTTCTCCAGCATTCTGAGTCAAGAACTGTTACCCTAAGCCTTTGTTTAGATAAATTAACTGAGGCAGACAAGAACATATCTCTCATATACCAAAAGAAATGGATTGCATAAATCCCGGGCCCCAAGGTCTTTTGCCACTCCTAACAGGTCACAATCATTTTCGGACCTGGATGCTTCCTGGTTATATTGAGTGGGCATTGGGAGCCATGTTTCTCCTAAATTGAGTGGAAGCAGTTTACCGTAGGTTATCCTTTCATCTTGCAAGTGGGCAAAGGCAGACACATCCTCCCAAAACCTGGCTATGCTCTATTCATTGCTTGGGCTGCTGTAATGTAGGATTATATACTGTTTGGATAATAGCAACTTCTCTCATACTTTGAGATCAAGTTGTGGGTGGGGTTGTTTCCTTCTGATGGCTGTGAGGAAAGAGTCTTTTATAGGTCTGTCCATAGCTTGTCCTCCTATGTTGTGTGTGTTTCTGCACCCAAATTGTGTCTTATATGGACACTGATCTTATGTGATTAGGAGTCCATCCTCATGTCTTTATTTCAACTTAATTACTTTTATTTTATAAAGACCTTGTCCTCAAATATAGTCCACTCTAAAATACTGATGGCTGTGACTTTGACACATGAATTTTTATGTGGATATAATTCAACCATAACAGTGCCAAACAGTATTGCAGGGAAGTTGCACCTTGTGTCCTGGAAGTCTCTAGCCTCCCTGTCCTGGTATTCTCCACATTGGCCTTCTGCTGACTGACCACTATTTTTTCTGGCAAGTTTTTCTCCACAATCTATTTTCTGCTTCCTTGTAATATTCTTACTCATAGATTAATGAAAGTTAGATACTAATGACAAGTGACTTTGTCAAGACTTCAGGCAAGGAGTCATCAAACACAGCTTTGATGTATTCCTCCTGTGTCCTCAGTTCGGCCACAGCAAAGAGAGCAAGGATGATGTGGCTGAGATGGTAGCTGAAGTTACAGTCCTTCTGCATGTTTTTGGGGAAGCAGGGTTGGTGAAAGGTATGACTAAGCTATGAGGAAAAATAGCTCATTGTGGTGGGCTCTTCTGTATCGTGACCACAAAGTCTTTCTAGACTGACAAGTAAGAACCTCCCAGGCTTCCTCTGTAGGAGGAATAGTAAGTCTAACATTTAACCAAATCAACCCAGGAACTAAGACCTGAGAAGTAAGTAAACACAACCTGGCCATAGAATCCCAGGAAAACTTCTAGACCAGCATAACTATAGGTCTCAGTGGCCACCCTGAGATATATGTGCAGGTTTCCTAACTATGCTAGGTCATAGCCTTTTCATGTCCCAGTTTAACCCTAGGAAGGGAGTGCCTACCCCACAGGGTTCTCTCTGCAACCCTTTCTCTTGTCATTGTATGATCCTTGGCCCCAAGACTTCTTTAAATCCATCTTCTGTAGCTTCAAGTCATGTTAAACTCATCTTTCTCTAAGGAAAGCCCTGATCTCAACTGAAGCCCAGCCAATAACTGGGTAAGGTTTTCTAAAGAATTGTTATTTATTTCTGACTATTTAAGTCAGCAGCATAACCAAAGAAACAGCTATTTTCCTCCTTTCTCTATCTCTGTGGATTCCCACACCTCTAATAACCTTATCTCTAGTTCCACCAGATATCAAATCATTGATTAAGTAATGCAGTTTTGTCCATAGGGTACATTTGACAGTAATTTTTTAAAAACCTAATATTAAAATATTTTAATTAGCTTATTAATTTATTGATTTTCAGATAGAGTCTCATGTATCTCAGAATGGTGTCATACTCACTTTGCTGAGAATGACCTTGAACTTATGATCTTTCTGCCTCTACCTCCCACATGATGGCATGAAAGGAATGGACCTTGTGGGGATCAAACCCTGAACCTCCTCTTGCACACTAAGCAAATACTCTCTGGATTGAGCTACACCCCCAGGGCCTGTCAGCAATTTATATATATTTCCATGTGCATGTGTGTGTGTATGCCTATGCATGTATGACATGTATTATGAGAGGACATTTGGTTGAGAATTGGTTCTTCCCTTCTACCATTTGGCTCCTGAGGATCAAAATCCAAGTTATCAGGCTTGGTGGTAAATGTTTTATCCATTGATCCATCTCACTAGCCCATCTCACTACTTTTAAAAGTAAGATGGCATAAGCTCAAATGAATTTGAAATGGTGGGATGTTACACAAGGCAGCGAGGTGAGGAGAGAAGTGTCCGTTACTGGAGAAGTCACCTTCTAAGATGGATCCTCCCATCTTACATAGAGGTTTCTCTGTTGCTTAACTTTAAAGTATTTGTGTACTCACTTAGCTGCCCCAGTGACTGTTTATTGTCTGTAATTTTTTTCTCCCTAATCGATCTTCAGAAACCCTGGTTTAGGGCTGGAGAGATAGCTCGGTAGTTAAGAGTACTGGCTGCTCTTCCAGAGGGGTCTGGGTTAGAATTCCAGCAACCACATGACAGCTCATAATTGCTTATAACTCCAGTCTCAAGCATCTGACAGCTTCTGGTCTCCACAGGCATGCATGTATGTTGTAAACAGTCAGGCTGGACACTCATACGCATAAAATAAAAGTAAATAAGTAAAAAATACTCTGATTTTCACTAATGTTGACAATTTGATATGACACGCCTGGGCTGTTCTTTTTGTTTTGAGATTAGTTGAGGTTCTTGTTTCATTCAGAACAGGATTTTGGAAGTTGAATGCTCTAGTTAGTGTATCAAAATGTACTTCAGATAAACTTCCTGAAATACTGTACATAATAATTGCACAGTGCAGTGGGTAGAACCTAGGGTCCCAAACATCCTGAGCTACTCTCTAGCCCCTTGAATAAATTTTAAAACCAGATTCCCGGTTGAATTCTAACATTCTTCCACCATTTGCATGAGAACTTCAGGGATTTGCCTCATGATTGGTTTAAGGAGTTGCCAGATTGTGGGTGCTATTTAAATTATCCGTTTGGGGCATGGAGCAAGGGAGTAGAAGAATATCTACACCAGTTCTGAGAGTCATTGCTCACACTGGCTCCCAACCATGCATTTCAGGCATGTCACATGAAGAGAACTATTGTATCTGGCATCCAAAACACTGATGTCAGATATAGAGATGCTACTTGAAATCAGCTGGAGCTATTACAAGGTTTTGAGTGGTATGAGTGGGATACATCAGACGGACAACTGAGTCACATGTTCGCATGTATGTGGTCACATAGCTGTATTACAGCCATTATAATCACTGGTCAAGGTGCAGACTTGTTTATACTTTCTTTGGAATGCTGCAGGAATGCCTGGTGAAGGTTGAGGGTGGAGGAATTGGGGAAAGTGTCATGTACCTCGCTCTGTATCTGTCGTGTGTGTGTGTGTGTGTGTGTGTGTGTGTGTGTGTGTGTGTGTGTGTGTGTGTTAGAGACAAAGAGACAAAGAAAAACACAGAAGACACAGACGGGGGGCACAGACAGAGACAGAGAGAGGGAGGAGAGGGAGAGAAAGAGAGAATGCAGTGTGGACAGAAAATAATTTCCTGGTCCCTTTATTATGTTTCTCTTTTTCTCTTTTCTTTTTTCCTTTTATTTGAGACTCAGTCTCACACATCCTAGACTAAGCTAAAACCTGGTGGAGAGAGGACGATAACCTTGAAATCTTGACTTTACTCTGTCACCCTGTTCTGGTTGATTTCTTTGTCAACTTGACACAAGCCAGAGTCGTGTGGGAAGAGGGAATTTTAATTGAGGAATTGCTTCCAATGGATTGGGCTGTAGGCAAGTCTATGGGGTCATTTTCTTGATTAGTGATTGATGTGGGAGGGCACAGCCCACATTAGGCAGTACCGTCTTTGAGCAGCTTCTTTGGGTGTTATAAGAAAGCAGGCTGAGCAAATCATGGGAAGCAAACTGGTAAGCAGCACTCCTCCATGGCTTCTGCTTCAGATCATGCCTTCAGGTTTTTGTCCTATTTAGCTTTCTGCCTTGGCCTTCTCTGCTGATGTAAAATGTCAAATGAAATAATTTGCTTTTTATCAGCACAAGAAAGCAAATGAGTGCCCCACTTGGGTCCTAGTATTGCAGACTACTAGGATTATATATTTGTACCACCAAACTAGGCTCTTTAGAACAAGATGGCTACAAAGAGATCCACCTGCCTTTGTCTCCCAACTGCTGGGAGTGATCCACCCACAACCTGGTCCCTTCAATGTTTTTAAGTTTCCATTTTTTCAAATCTTTCAAATCTAAGCACTGTGAGAAGAAAGCTAGAGCAATATCAGCTACTGTCTTAAAACCATATGTGGAAAATTAATTTTTGCCTTTATCCACTCAAACAGGTTAAGAACAGTAAGTGCTTAATGGTGGTACATGCCCATACTATCTGCACTCAAGAGGCTGGAGCAGTAGGATTGCTGTGAGTTTTAGGCAGCCTAAGGTATGGAATAACAGAAAACAAAGCAACCACCCAAACAAACAAAAGAAGTATAGTGCTCTGTTGGGCAATCCGAAGCTAGAAATTATTTTATAGCGGTTGGCAGTGTTTAAGATTTTTGTTATATTGAGTGAACTTCAGCTTTGAGTAAAGGCAACCTGGGCCATTCTCATTCACTGAGCTCCCAATACTCCTTTCAGAAACCAGCAAAGCAGAAAATGAGAAATTGGCCTTCCTGCTTAAAACTTAGTGGGTTGGTGATGCTCCCACATCTGACTGCCCAATTTAAGACAGTTCCAAAACACCCCAGTCACACTGATCAGGACAGAACATATTGACTATCATGACTAAATGTTGACCATCATCTCCTAAACCAGTCTAGTGACCTATTTTGGTATGTCTTTGCTTTTCTCTGCAGAATTGCTAGTGAATTGTTTGTTCTGGCGAATCATAGCTTACTTCTGCCTGTTTCTGACTAGAGTCACATAGTGTGTATCTGATGTGTCTGAATTGTTTGGCTCACTATTCTGTGTTCAACAGTTACCTATTGCAAGCATGTTTAGGGATGTGTTTGAGTCAGAGCAGATTTGAAGAGAAGCTACAGAAGGGGACAGAGAAACTGCCATGAGGAGGAGAGGCAATTACACTGGTGCCTGTTCCTTAGGCCTCAGTTCGTATTATGGGCTCTTAAATTGGGGACTTCTGATGAACTACAAGCTCAGCAGAGAAGGTGCAATAAGTCTGGGCCGAGTTATAAGTTAAAGAAGATGGAAACCTTTTTCACAAAGGGGCTTTGGTTGCCAGACCAGTAGGTGCTGAATCAGCAAACCTGGAGAGGCTCCCTCTGGTGGCCATATGTGATGACACCATGTTTGAGCCCAGAGGCTGTACCAGTTCCTGAGTTAGATGCCTTATGTAACCCAGTAGGTTACAAGATCTTTTAAAATGCTGCTTGTGGATTAGTCATTGAGATTGGCTAGAACATCTGTAAGAAATGAAAGGTTTTTTCCTGCGGAGGAGGGATGCTTATTTTTAGATGTCACCTGACCTAGGCCTGTCTCTGAGCATAATATTCTTAGTTCCTCTCTTCCAGCTGTATGCTTCTAGAATTCCTATTGAGTTCTATGATGTTCATTAGAGGTTACCTTTATCTCTGACCTTAAATATTTTATTAGAGAAATACAGCCATGATATTTTATTCATGAGCCAGGGCAACTAGAAACTGAAAGAATTAATTAGTTGGAGAAAATCCTTCTGGTTGGAGAATCTCATAGAAACCTTAGAGTGTGTGTGTGTGTGTGTGTGTGTGTGTGTGTGTGTGTGTGTGTGTGTGTGTGCACACACATTAAGAACTGCCCTTTATCATCTCACAGTGTCAAGGTTGAAATGTTAGTGATGCCTTTTATTGGTATTTCTGGGACCTCATTCCCTTAAATGACTCGATGAGGCACAACTGAGGCTGCTCAAATTTGAATTAGTTCTAGTGGATCACAACAAATACTGCCCATGGTCGAATGGGCAATGCATTGGAACTTAGTTCTACAGTCAAATATCAGAGAGGGGCTGGCAAAGGAGGACTGTCTCATGGGGTAAACTCAGCTTGCCACCTTTTATATGGCTTCTTTATTTTACTATATTTGAACGCAAATGATTTTTACATTTTTATATTGGTGATCCCCCCCAATATTTTGTAGCACATGAAGATTATATGAAATTTGAATTTCAGTGACCATAAATACGGTTTTATTGAACCAGAGCTATAGCTTGAACATGTGTCTGGTCTTTGGCTACTTTTGAATGATAACAAGAGTCAAATAAACCTAACATCAACCACATGGCTCACAAAGTTTCAACCATTTAAACTCTGGCCCTGAACAAGAAACATTGGCCCTCCTGGTTATAAGGCAGGTTGATCGGATAGTAATTATGTCCAACAATTCAATAGACATTATAGCACAATTTAGAATATAAGAAACTGGAAATTAGTAAAAAGCCCACAGATAAGCAGCAGTAGCATATGGTGTAGACTTAGCCTTAGCAGGAGTTAAGGACTAAGGGTACAATGGGAGGCTTTTAGGAACTAGGCACATGCTGTTTCTTGCCTTCAGTACTGGTTCCCTTTGTGAGAGGGCAGGTGAGCTGCGTTTTAAAGTTGTACTTTAGTATTTTTTTATTTTATGTATTTATTTGTGTTTACACATGTGGCGACCAGAGATTGATGTTGGGTTTCCTCAGTTGCTATCCACATTGGTTTTTGAGACAGGGTTTCTCATTGAACTTTGAACTCACAAATTCAGGTGGGGAGGCTACACAGTGAGCCCCAGAAATCCTCCCTTGTCTGCCTCCTCAGTGCTGGGGTTACAAGTATATTGTTGTGATCTGCTTTTTCCTTTCTTTGGGTGGGTGCTGGGGATTAAATTCAGGTTCTTTGTGCACAACAGGCACTTCACTAAGTCATCTTCACAACCCTGATTTTTCTATTTTTGTTACTAGATAATTTACTTTAACAGGAAGTGATTTTAAGGCTTGGGGTGTAGTTTGGTGGTAGAGCACATGCTTAGTATGCATGAGACCCCAGATCAATCTACCAGCACTGAAAAGAAAAGAAAAAGAAAGGTGGTGGGAGTGGGGGAGAGAGAGGCGTTAGTATGGCAACTCCTCACAATGTTAGATATAAAGTTTTCTTTGTCCTAGCAACTTCACTCTTAAGCATATATGCAAGAGACATGAAAATATGCACACAAAGACTTTATGCCATACTTATAATAGCATTATCCATAACAGTTCCAAAGTAGAAACAATTCAAATATTTTGTCAGGAGATATAAAGAACCCAAATATGGTACTGTGCCACAGGGGAATGTCATTAAGAAATAAAAAGGAATTAAATGCTAATGCATGATCTTTTGTAGCTGGACCTTGTGCTAGGTGAAACGAACTAGCCACAAAAGGTCACATATCAGATGATCCCATTTAGGTGAAATACAGAGATTCATAGACAGAAAGTAGGGGACTAAAGAGGGACTGCTAATAGCTGTGAGGTTACATTTAGAGGAGACAGGATAGTAATGGTAATTGTACAAGTCTGGGAATGTACTCAAGTATAGATTCGAACTTTATGGTATTTCAATTATGTATAAACTATGTTTAAAACAGATTACTGTTCCATAGCCTCTTGTGAGTTTATATAGGTCAGAATACAGAAGTTTTAAAGTGACAGCCACCTAACTCATCAACACAGATAGCTAAAGTGACTGACTCTTCCGCCAGGTTATTGAGATACATCCCTTTGGTCCAGGCTGATAGAGTACTACAAAACAGATTCTAGAATTTGAGTAAAAGGGCCCACTCAAATTCTTGTTCTCAGAAAAATAAGGCAAATTAAAATGTCATAGCAAACTAACTAGCTTCCTTGGACTTTTCCTGTGATTGGTTTCTACTTCCTTGACCTCTGATTTTCTTTAGTCTGAAGGGAAAGCAGTGAGACCCTTACACTTGGCTACAGTTCTTGCAGGTTACTCCAAGGCTCCATTACTTACTTGTATATATTCTTTTCCTTTTCTTTTAAATTTCCTTTCTTCTCTCCTCCCACCCTACCTCTTTTCCTCCCTCCCTCTCTTATCTTTTTTTTTTTTTTTTTTTTTTTGGAGCTGGGGACCGAACCCAGGGCCTTGCACTTCCTAGGCAAGCGCTCTACCACTGAGGTAAATCCCCAACCCCCCTCTCTTCTCTTTTGAGGCAGTATTGCTCTAAATAGTGCTAGTTATTCTGGAACTTGCTATGTAGACCAGGATGACCTTGAACTTGCAACAGTCTTTCTTTAGCCTCTCAATGCTAAGATTACAGACATATACCATTATAGATATACCAATTGTAGATATCTTTTGGTTTGCTTGTTTGTTTGGTTTTGGTTTTTCAAGACAGGGTTTCTCTGTGTATTCCTGGCTGTCCTGGATCTCCCTGTGTAGATCAGGCTGACTTTGAACTCTGAGATCCATCTATCTGCCTCTGCCTTCTAAGTGCTGGGATTAAAAGCATGCACCACCGACGCCCATCGTAGGTATCTTTTTATAAATGGTTATCAGTCTCTTTTGTGTTATACTGCTCAGTCCTCACATCTAGGTGATAAAGACAATGATGGATACTTTTGAGGATTTGAGACAATCACACAGATTATCTCCATTTGAATTTTGCTGCCGTCAAAGAGTATGTATTTTAGGATTTACATCTCTGTACAACTAACTAAATCCAAATGGCAGTGAAGATAGCTCTGAAATTTCTGGAAATTCCCAAAGGCCTAAACATTAGCTGTGGTACAGACGAACCATTCTGATTAATGAATAAATGTTTGCTTGTCCATGAGAGGGTGAAAGGAGTAGGTATTAACTTTCAATCTCTGCGTCACATGTTTGGGCAGGTCACTGGAGGTCACATAGCTGGCTCCGGGAATTCACATAAATCTCTCAGTGGTTTGTCCACTTTGAATAGGGGAAATTCAGATTGGAGGGAAACCAGTCTCTAATAAATGCAAATACTTTAATGGTATTTTTAGGAAAAAGAGATTTGAACTGTCTGGCATAGATTCCTATTTTAGTGACCTCACTGATCCTTCGTAAAGGTAACCTAGGAGGCCCCTTGAAAAGCACCATTGAATCACCCCAGTTTCTTCAATCTGAAATGAAGTCTTGGATTTAGTGGTGCTATCTGTCAGCCATAGACTTCATGTAGTCATAACAATACCTTGAGGCAAATGCTGCTACAATCTCTGTTTCATAGATGAGAAGACTGAGGCCAGGTATGGCTCAGAAAATTATCTACAATTATACCACTGGGAAGTGTCCCAATTGAGTTGGACTCAGGCAGCACTGTTCTAGGGTCCTAATAGTGCTACCTTTCAGGAAGAAATCTTGAAGTATGAGAGAAGTGTGTATTAAAATTTAGCTTGGGCTGGGGACGCGAAATCAGTTGGTAGAATGCTTGTTTAACATGCATCAAACCCTAAGTTCTGTCCCTAGCACCATGTAAACTGGTAGTGGTAGTGCACACATGCCATCCCAGCGCTGGAGAGGTGGAGGCAGGGCCATCAAATGTCCAGTGGCATCTTCAGCTATATAATTTGGAGGCTGGCTTAGGTTATATGAGATCCTGTCACAAGATCGAAGTAGTACTTGATGTTTGAATTTAAGACTTCAAGCATGTTAGCAAGTGCTCTACCACTGAGCTATCCTACCAGCCATCCATATGTTTAAAAATTTACTTATGAAAAATATAGCAACATATAATAGTGATTTACAACCTAAGATGATTACAAATAACCCTTATTTTCTCCTAGATATCTTTCTGCATTTGTGAAGATTGTTTTGTAACTTGGAATAATCAGTTCCATTTAAAAAAAAAAGTCCACAACACTATTTCTGGATTCTAGGTGGTTTCTAGAGACGCCACATTCCCCCAGCAAGATTGTGATCTATTTTCTTTCCATTTGACCTTGATGTGCTTTTGCAACAGCCACAGTATGTAACAAGAGGGCCACTGCCTGACTTCTGAGGCTAGGTGAGGTGAAATGACACATCTTCTGCCTGGTCTCTCTCAGGACACAGTTACCTTGGAGAGGCCACATGGTAGTGTCATGTGGAGCCTCAGTAATTCTCATCCTCATTCGTTGAGGACTTCCAAGCCAGGCAGAAATAGGAGTGAGCAAGCCTTCAAATGACTCCAGGCCCTGATGACTGTATTTTCTTGAGCATTCTCTAGTGAGAATTGTTTATGCTTAGTCAAATCCCAGTGCTAACAGTGATAAAATGAGGTACTTGTTTCTGTGTAAGTCAACATGCTTTGAAATGAACTGTAAGTAACCTATAGAGGTCATATTACCTTTTTTGTTTATGATGACAGTGACCCAACTAGTCCCTGCACCCCCCCCCCCCCAGCACTGAGTTCACAGATATGTTACCCATCTTGTTTTTAAATGGCTTCTGAAGATGTAACTCAGGTCCTCATACTTGCATGGCAATCACTTCACTGAGTTTTCTTTGTTGTCTCTTCTAGTAGTATCAGAAGAAAAAGGGTCAGAGAAGATATTATACTGAGTCTAGCTATTTGAGGCTGAAGAACATTGCCCACTCCACCTGAAGCTGTGCTCCTTGACCTACTTTCCTGGGCTCTTAGTCAGAGGTCAAAGGTTCTTTCTACTTCCCTCACGCAGTCTAGTTGGAGTCCAGCTGCTCCAAGCCTCCCTTCCCCCTTCCCCACCTCCCTACCATTCATGTTAGACCATACAGTAGACCAGGTTACCACCCCTAGTTTTCTTGCATTCTCTGAGCCAAGGTAGTGGCATGTTTTCTTGCTCACAGTGCTCTTATGGTGGCCTCAGATCCCCAAGGACACAGATATGTCCAGAAATATTAGGGGTATGATTTAGTGAATCTTGTGCAATATTCACTTTCTGGCTTCTGGAAATGAACATGTTGGAAAGAATTGTGCAAAGCACATGGGGCTGCTTACCTGTCTGGTCTGGCCCTATTACCTCTTCTAGTATCACCACTTCCTTGACTTTGAGCTTTCATGATGCTTCTAGTGGTGAACCCTGGGCAGTCTGGGCCCTTAAGTACAGAGAAATTCTGCTTTCTCCTGGAAAAAAAATGAATATAGACTACAGTGTCCTAACGACTGATGCAGTAGTCAAAGAAAGTGTGACTTTTAAGCCCCTTCTGACCAATAACATGTGTTCAAGCCATTGAGCTGTTTTAAAACCACAGAGCCACTGAATTCCAGATCTGAAAAGAATCTCACACCACACATTTTTAATGGATGAGAAAACTAATGCCCATGGAAATCAGGAGGACCTTTTTTCATAATCTCACAGCAGGGTGCAAGCAAAATCAGCCAGGGACTTGAAGACTTGGTACATTGTTTGCATTTTTCCAAATTCTACCCTTCAGAGTGAAGAAATCAGTAGTCTATTTCATCTCCTACAAGTACTTCTCAAAAGAAGTACATCATACCAGGTTTTAGAATTTTAAAAATGTAGTCCGCCGTGCTGGTTTTGATGGATTTATTAAGAATGCCTTACTTTATTCTCCATGTACATAAGGGGAAGTCTTCTTTCTCTACCTGAGGGATGTGAAGAAACTGGCACAGAGCTGAAAGCCTGGGCAGAACCTTATGGGAGAGTGCATGCTGGGGATCAAACTTCATTTCCCCTGCCTCTAAATTTAATTTTTGCAGAGACATTGAGACAATCAGCCAAAAGGAGAGTGCGCAACTGAAAAGGGCTGAGGAGCTTTGTTGTATATGCAAATGCTGCTGTATTTAGTCAAATAAGGGCTGAGCTAGAGTTTTGGAGGTTAATTCTTGTCTAAAATTTATATAACCGGGACTGCTCCTGTTGGCAGTAGGCACAGTGAAAGGTTTCTTTGGAGTGATACCGGTGGCTTCTGACATTTTGGTCTGAACGACCCATGCCCTCAAACACATGCTGAGCATGTCTCTAAGGATATTGGTCTAGATTTCCCTGGACCACACTGTAACTAGTGGAAAACTTGCTTATTTGCTTGCACATCTTTTGTCTATGTATCTTCCACTCACACTTTTTTCTCCTCTCCCCTCTCCCTTTTGCCCTCTTTTTCATTTAAGATAACATTAAAACTTCTTCGCTATTTATGGTGGCTGCAAAAAGTCCAATGGGTTTTGTTGCCCCCATGGTCCAGAAATAATACATACAGTTGAGTTAATTCAGGGAGGGTATTGAACACTGACTGCACGCCAGGCCCAGCCACAGAGAGGTGAAAATGAGTAAGTCTTTCACTACAGAAGATCACAGTAAAATGAGAAGTTAGTGATAGCTTTGGTATACTTGTGAGTTCTGATAAGGAAGTCTTTGAAATGAGTAAGCAGGGTGCCCCAGCTCTCTCTCTGGGGAAACTAATGCAATCTCTATAGATGAGAAGATGCAGGAAAAAAAAAAAAACCTCTACAGACTAAACCAGAAACTTTCCAGGCAGAGGATAAGCTATTCAAAGGAGAGGAGCAGCACATTCAAAGGGATGGCATTTGGGGGTAGATACGCTCAGAGCCACCATTTAGTTCAGGGTGGTATATTCTTTTATACTTAGTAGGAGCCTTGATTATCTTTGTTGATCTTTATCCAAGTGATTTCCTGCTTTCTTTCATCTCTCAAACTCATTACATCTTTACCAACACCCAGCTATGCACTGGCTAGGTTTCCTTTAAATGATACAGATCCCTGTTCTGAGGGTGAGCCGACCCATTCAGAGTAGCTTTCAACATCAAAGTCCTAAATGGTATCATTGATGCTATCGCTGCTAACACATGTTTGTCTTTGTTGGGCTCTGGTGAATTGCGTTTATGGGAAGGGGGTCTGTTATCGGCTGCTGTTGAAGACTTTGATCCTGGCCTCTTGGGAGCTTCATGCTGAGACTGTCTTACACATATTTTCTTGCTTTAAGGATTAGATAAAAGAACTAGGTGTCCTGCATATTTTCCAAAGTCCCTTTGTAGGTAAATAGTGGTTCTACAGGAGAGATGTTATCTTCTCAGGCAGAATATAGCCAGGATGAGTTAGGGAAAATTCTATGCCATCCCAACTCTGCTGAGCATTGTCATCCATTGCTGCTTCAATCCCCTTCACCACTGGAATTGCTTTTCCTATCTCCAGAGCTTCACTGGTCTTCATTTTCCAGACTCCAAGTGGGCATGACTCTAAACTGATAAAGGTTTATTTACAAAACTAGATGGCCTGAATTGTTCTGTAAGGCGGTTTGCAGAGACTTGATCTACGTGACTCAGGTCAGCAAGGAGTCTTGGATTCAGCCTGTAGGAGGCTGTCCTTTGAAACAATGTCCTCAAGGTCATAAGCAGAGCTATCGTCTGCCAGCAAAAAATGTACCTGCTGGGGAGAAGGAATAAAAATAAGTGAAAAACACAATGAGCCCTTCTCGGGTACAAATGACCATGTGTTCCTTTGAAATTCACCATACTGAGCTGACAGAGATGATCAGTTCATTTCTCAGGAGGCTGATCCAAGTCACATACATATGTCCTTCTTGCTGCTCTCCTATCTTTCTGGAGTCGTTATTCCTCCATTTGTGCTATCCCACTGCATTCCAAAGAGTTCCTTTCATTTTTCTTATCCATATTGTCTTTGTTTACACTCTTCCTGACCCTCTCTTTTCCTCTTTTAACTACAATCTCAGGAGAGACATGAGCAACTCTTTTAGGGGTCCGTGAGAGGCAATCTGAACTCAGTTGATTAGATCATGTTTACTTTCCTGTACGAATTCTGGGTCTAGTGCGCATACCGGTCAAGCTCCAGTAATGTCTACAGATGGGTGGGCTGTGACGATGGCTCAGTGAGTAAAGCTCTTGCCATATGGTCATATGACTTGAATTCAGATCCTCAGAACCCATGCAAAGCTGTATGTAGTAACACATTTATGTAAATTCCAGAAATCCTATGATGAGATAAGACTGAGATGGGAATCCTTGGAAGCTGGTGGGTCAGCTAGCCAGGTATACAAAGTGGTAAATAATAGATCGTGTCTCAAACAAGTGTAAGGTAAAGAAAAAAAAACCCTGACATGTGACTGTATGCATTCACACATTCCCATCTGTCCCTCAAATGAGTAATTGCTGATGGATTTATTCTTTGGAGTGGCTTTTTTTTTCATTTAAGCACTGTAATCTGGAGTAGCTACTACAGTAGATACTTGGCTAAATTTCAGGCAGTCACTCCACACGTACTTTGAGATATGTCTTAGTCTATGACTGAGTCTGATCTTGAACTCAGGGCAGTCTTTGTGCCTCATGTTCCAAGTACTGGGATTATAAACACTAGCCACTCTGTCCAGCACTGACTTTTCTTTCATAGTAGGTCAAATTTCTGCAATTCTTTTACCCACTGAGGTTTTTTGTTTTGTTTTTGTTTCCTGATGAGACATCTGCATTGTGTGTTTACAGACTCTCATCTTATTTTTCATCGTCAGAGATATAATAAGAGATTTTGATCATCTTGTTTTTGTAAAACTTAGAAGGCTACCCCTGTTTTCTAATTTTATTCCTTTCCTTATATTATTGGTTATGTTATTGGTTGCTACTGACTTATGCAATATGATTCTTCCCTCGGTACTCATCAGCGGGTGTAGTTTTCAACTTGGCACAGCTCAGTACTCAAACTCTGAGAAAGCTTTAAAGCAGCTGAGTTGCACAGATGGTCAATAAATTAATCACTGTGGCCATTTTATTGCTTGTAAGGTGATTACCCCATTTTGTTCATAGTGGCTTTTCTGGTTGATTAAAGTACAGTTTCATCAGGACATGGTTGAGTCCTTTAGATATGTTCATATATAAAGCAATGAGAGAGAACTGCAGCAAATATTTTTATAGCCACCTTCAATATTGATTCCAAAACTTTGTGGCCTTCATCCTATAATTCAAATTTCCATACCTTTTGCCAAAGCAATTTTTATTTGGTGCATATTCCAGGCTCTTATCTTTGTACATGTCCTGCCACAAAAATTTTCTGTGCCTCAAATTGGTTCTGATGTGATCTGCAAATGAGGCTCTGAGGGTGGCAGAACATGGGAGGTTTATGATTGACTGGATTCCAGGCCAGGGGAGCCTGAACAGTTAGAATGGAATTGTTACCTAAGACATTCAAGCCTTTTACTGTCCTGGCAGCAAGACCTGTTTTAACTGTGTTTTAAGAAGGACTTAAAGTGGGTATCTGGTCCCAGAGATCGTTGCCCAGGGAACTGTGTATAGTTCTTAGAGATCGTTGCCCAGGGAACTGTGTATAGTTCTTGGCTTATAGTGGTCTGTCCTACAGTATTGTTGATTTCTAGGGTGGTCCTCCTGTTGAAGAGGACTGCTGCCACCTACTGATTGCCTTGTCATGTGTGAAGTGAATAAAGGTCTGCTCTGTTATACATTTGATTGCCTCTGATGACAATCACAGAGACTGATTACTTCTTCTGTCTATGGGGAGAACCAGTGATTTTGGTTACTATTATTTGCCAGTCTGATTCTGTCCTTTTGTAGCACATGGGAAGAAACTAACTCACACTTAAATGTGAACTTTATCTGCAAATTTGCCTATTCACTGAAATTTGCCATCAAATGTCCACTTCAGTTTGACCATATTAACAAAATATCTGATGTAGTCAACCTAAAAGGAAGAAAGGCTCATTGAGTTGATGGTTTTCAAGATTTTGAATCTGATTTATTAGCCACCTTGCTTTGGGTTTCTGCTGACAGTGTATGAGTATATGTCATGGCACAATTTTGTGGTGGAACAAACTCTTTGTGGCCAGTACATGAAAGGGGAGTGAGGGGAAGGAGCTGGGGTCCCCAAACTCCTCTTTGGGGGCATACACATTATCACCTAAGAACCCCATTCCCCATCCCTCCTCTCAGCGCCACTGCTTCAGGATTTCAATACCTTCCAATAGCGCCACCTTGAGGATAAAATAGGAAATACATGGACTTTTTCACATTTTACAATGAGATTTTATTTTATTTTTTTCATCTTTATTAACTTGGGTATTTCTTATTTACATTTCGATTGTTATTCCCTTTCCCGGTTTCCGGGCCAACATCCCCCTAACCCCTCCACCTCCTCTTCTGTATGGGCTTCCCCTCACCATCCTCCCCTCATTACCGCCCTCCCCCCAACAATCACATTCACTGGGGGTTCAGTCTTGGCAGGACCAAGGGCTTCCCCTTCCACTGGTGCTCTTACTAGGATATTCATTGCTACCTATGAGGTTGGAGCCCAGGGTCAGTCCATGTATAGTCTTTAGGTAGTGGCTTAGTCCCTGGAAGCTCTGGTTGCTTGGCATTGTTGTACATATGGGGTCTCGAGCCCCTTCAAGCTCTTTCAGTCCTTTCTCTGATTCCTTCAACGGGGGTCCTATTCTCAGTTCAGTGGTTTGCTGCTGGCATTCACATCTGTGTTTGCTGTATTCTGGCTGTGTCTCTCAGGAGCGATCTACATCCAGTTCCTGTCAGCCTGCACTTCTTTGCTTCATCCATCTTGTCTAATTGGGTGGCTGTATATGTATGGGCCACATGTGGGGCAGGCTCTGAATGGGTGTTCCTTCTGCCTCTGTTCTAAACTTTGCCTCCTTATTCCCTCCCAAGGATATTCTTCTTCCCCTTTTAAAGAAGGAGTGAAGCATTCACATTTTGGTCATCCTTCTTGAGTTTCATGTTGTTCTGTGCATCTAGGGTAATTCGAGTATTTGGGCTAATATCCACTTATCAGTGAGTGCATACCATGTGTGTTTTTCTGTGATTGGGTTACCTCACTCAGGATGATATTTTCCAGTTCCATCCATTTGCCTATGAATTTCATAAAGTCATTGTTTTTGATAGCTGAGTAATATTCCATTGTGTAGATGTAGCACATTTTCTGTATCCATTCCTCTGTTGAAGGGCATCTGGGTTCTTTCCAGCTTCTGGCTATTATAAATAAGGCTGCTATGAACATAGTGGAGCATGTGTCTTTTTTATATGTTGGAGCATCTTTTGGGTATATGCCAAAGAGAGGTATAGCTGGGCCCTCAGGTAGTTCAATGTCCAATTTTCTGAGGAACCTCCAGACTGATTTCCAGAATGGTTGTACCAGTCTGCAATCCCACCAACAATGGAGGAATGTTCCTCTTTCTCCGCATCCTCGCCAGCATTTGCTGTCACCTGAGTTTTTTATCTTAGACATTCTCACTGGTGTGAGGTGAAATCTCAGGGCTGTTGGTTTTGCACAATGAGATTTTATTAAGCTGTTAAGAAAAGTGAAATTTGCAGGTAAATTAATGGATCTAGAAACAATCATTGAGGATGAGGTAACCCAAACTCCCAATTACAAATATTTCATGTTTTCTGTTTCTTTTCTTTTTTATAAAATGGGATATTGTTTATTTACATTTCAAATGTTATTCCCTTTTTCAGTTTCCCATCCATAAGAACCCTATCCCATCCTTCTCCCCTTCTTCTATAAGGGTGTTCCCCCTCCCCAACCATCCCCCCTTCCGGCCTCCTCACCCTGACATTCCCCTACCCTGGGAGTCCAGCCTTGTCAGGACCATTGGTGCACAACAAGGCCATCCTCTGCTACATATGCAGCTAAAGCCACGGGTCTGTCCATGTGTAGTCTTTGGGTAGTGGTTTATTTCCTGGTCGCTCTGGTTGGTTGATATTGTCATTCTTATGGGGTTGCAAACACCTTCAGCTCCTTCAATTCTTTCTCTAATTCCTCCAAAGGGGAACCCATTCTCAGCAATGGTTGGCTGCTAGCATTCGCCTTTGTATTTGTTATGCTCTGGCTGAGCCGCTCAGGGTATAGTTATATCAGACTCTTGTCAGCATGCACTTCTTGGCTTCATCAATATTGTCTAGTTTTGGTGGCTGTATATATATATGGGCTGCATCCCCAGTTGGGGCAGGCTATGAATGGCCATTCCTTCAGTCTCTGCTCCAAACTTTGTCTCCATATCCCCTCCTATGGATATTTTTGTTCCACCTTTTAAGGAGGACTGAAGCATCTGCTCTTTGGTTGATCTTCTTGAGCTTCTTGTGGTCTGTGGATTGTATCTTAGATATTCCAGGCTTTTGGGCTAATATCCATTTATCAGTGAGTGCATACCATGTGTGTTCTTTTGTGATTGGGTTACCTCACTCAGGATGATATTTTCTAGTTCCATCCATTTGCCTATGAATTTCATGAAGTCATTGTTTTTGATAGTGGAGTAGTATTCCACTGTGTAGATGGACCACATTTTCTGTAGTCATTCCTCTGTTGAATCTGGGTGTGAGAGGGGAGTGAGGGGAAGGAGCTGGGGTCCCCAAACTCCTTTTTTGGGCCACACACATTACCCCATTCCCCATCCCTCCTCTCAGCGCCACTGCTTCAGGATTTCAATACCTTCCAATAGCGCCAGCTTGGGGATAAAGTATGCAATACAAGGACTTTTAAAGGACATTTAAGAACCAAATCAATAGTGGTGCTTTAATGGTTGTTCACTGTCTTGGCAATTGTGTAGAATGGTGAAAAGTTCAAGTCACCAGAAGCACATTTGCCAACTGTGGTCACAGACAATAACTTATTTCCGTGTTTCCATAGTCATATTGAGAACAAGTGGCCTTTTTCTGTTTTATTATGTTTCCCATTCAAAACAAACCCATGCTCCTTTTTTTTTTTGGTAATTTGTGGTTTAAGGTGTTCTTGA
The DNA here is from genome assembly GCF_021556685.1 of Rattus norvegicus. Lineage (NCBI taxonomy): Eukaryota > Metazoa > Chordata > Mammalia > Rodentia > Muridae > Rattus > Rattus norvegicus. The sequence continues at coordinate 31,117,090 of NC_141554.1, forward strand.
ACTACTGTATTGTTGTGCTAGCCATGTTCCCAAGTGTAAGAGCAGTGTTTGTGATGTGTTTTGTGGAGAAAATATGTCTGATAGAGAAATTTCAATCAGGCATCAGCAGTGGTGCATCTGGCTGTGTTCAAGTGTACTGAGTGAGTAGTGTATATCAAATAAGACGTCTTTAAAAGATGGCATGTTGATAAGTTGAAAAAGAATTTGTGAAAAAAATGCCTGCAGGATTCCTTTGGGGCACTTGTTTGGTATTTCCTTGTTCTTGTTCAAGATGACTTTGCAACAGATAACTAGAGAATAATGAGGGTAAACTGAGTACATATTACATTACAGCAAAGATACTGATGTGGAAATAATGTTTTTGGTTATGTAAAAAAAAAAGTAGAAGCAGGGAATCATGGCATATTCTTGTTATCCTAATGCCCAAGAGGCAGAAGTAAGAGGATCAGGAGTTCCAGTCATTCTTTGTGACATAATGAGTTCAAGGCCAGTCTTCGCTTCATGGGCCTCTGTCTCAAAACAACAAACACAACAAAGGAATCAGTTGTAGAACACTTGCTTAACATGAACTATTCATACATGCATGCGCGCGCACACAGACACACTCACACTCACACGCACATGGTGGGAGGGATAGGTGGAAAGAGAGAGAAGGAGGGAGGGAGATTAAAGTAGAGGTTCCTGGATTATGTTGCTATATCCGTGTTGTGGTCCTGCTATGCATGCTATGCAGACACACTGTCCTGAGCTACACACGAGCCCTGTTTGCATTTTTAACAGGTGGAATTCTCTTCCAGGAGTAACTAGCACGGTCAGTGCAGGAGCCATGAGTGCCTCTGGGAACCTAATGGACTTCCTTGATGAGCCCTTCCCTGATGTGGGGACCTATGAAGACTTCCACACCATAGACTGGCTGAGGGAAAAGTCCCGGGACACTGACAGACATAGAAAGGTAGGCGGTACTATGCTAAAGGGGTCGTTACCAATAGTTCCACAAGGCTTCCATCTTTAGGTTAGGATCTGAGCCTGAGGCTATGTATTGCATATTGGTCCACAGCGGAAAAGTGCTAGTAGGGAAGCAGAGACAAAGACTGAGAGTTACAATAGCAGATACCTTGGGTGGAAATATGACCAGTGCAAGCAACAATAGGACCCTGAGCCAGAAATGTTTAGACTACATTTTGTCCTTGACACCTTCATGGGACTTGAATTTGAAGCTGTTAGGTGTGTGTGTGTGTGTGTGTGTGTGTGTGTTTGTGTGTGTGTGTTCATTTTCATATCCTTAAGAATAGAGGTGATTACTTTGAACACTGGAGGAGAGAGGCTGGGGGAGGGAGAGTGAGAGCATCACTATGCTGCTATACATCTAGCTGGCATTCAGTATCCTGGAATGGGACAAAATGCAGCTATATACAAAGGCTGTAGGCTCATTTAGAAAGAATGACTAAGGAAGGCTTTTTCAGAAAGGGTATGACCAAGAGTTTGGATGTCAGAGATGGGAAGAAGTTCCTTCAATATCAGGAGTGGGCTTTTGTTAAGTCACAGAGGCATGAAATAACCCCAGAGAGCTCTGGGTTTGTTGAAGGCTTCTCAGGAGAAGATGAATAGAGATAATCCTAGAAGAATGGGCTATGGGACTGTGTTAGGAATGATTAAGTGGGCCCTGGGGGAATACTTGGTGATGGCCACAGAGCAATGTAAGTATTTGCTGGAAAGAGAAAACATAGGAACCTTGGAAGCATGGTCAAGGGGAGGAAGGCGTTACTGAAGGCTGTAAAAGGGATGGAGATGGGATCAGGGTCAAGCCATGGGGAACTTTACAGGAGGGAATAGAGTCATACAGCAGCGGGCTCTTGTCAATGGGATACTTTTGCTGATGAGTAGAGGAGGGGAGTGGGGACTATCTTGCAGCAGGTGATGGGATACACCATGCTGCACAGCTCAGTATGCAGGCAGGGCTCACCTTAGAGAGTGACAAACTCCTAGCATGCAAATATCTACTGAAGCTTGAGACACTGACAAGGTGACTTAGGCACTTAGAGTAGGGATGGAAGCAGGGCCCTAGAAAAGTCAGGGTACATATTCTGTATACAGAGGGAGGCAGGTGAGAGTCAGAGTCAGACAGAGATGAAATAGGGAACCAAAAAAGGATGGGGCGATGATGTCAGAGGAGTGTAGGGCTCCCCCAGAATGGGGAGGGGAAAAGGCATGATATAAAGATGCCATAATGTTCTCTAAGAGTTTAGACCCTTAAATAAAAACCTGTGCTCAATCTGATTTGCTCTTTGGTGATGTAAAATCCACTGTGAAGGGGAACACTGATTGTGTGTTGCATCCTTATAGCCCTATGAACTAGAAAGGCCATTTAAACATTGTGCTGAATTGCTGCATGAATAACGTGACTGGGAATTTAACGGCTTCATTATATTCATCTTCTCAGTCTCTTTGTTTCCTGAGGAATCTTCTACTTCAGAAGCATGAACTAGAAAGTGTGTTCTGATCAGTTGCTGTCTGTCCTTCATTGCCAGATAACCAGCAAAAGTAAAGAGTCTATTTGGGAGTTCATCAAGAGTCTGCTGGACGCATGGTCAGGATGGGTGGTGATGCTACTTATTGGTCTGCTAGCAGGTATGTGTGTTGTGCTCCTAGCACCCCCTCCCCAAACTCCATATGTTTGGGAGACAATGAAGCTGTGGAATATTCATCTTCCATTTGAATGCCAAGTATTTACTGCTTGAACCACTGAGACTAAGGCAAGAGCCTGATCTTAACTGTGGCACCAAAGGCCAAAGCAAAGATGGCTCACAAAACAACTACGGGATTTTGATGTTGTAATTAACAGTGCTGCTTGACCCTGTCATCCACACGCTGCATAGGTTTATGACCACCCTGAGCTTTTACTCAAAGCACACATTTTATATTCTGTTATACCTGGCTATGTGTGGGGTTACAAATACAGAAGTGTTATAATCTGCAAGCATCAAACACCACATGTGATGGGCTTTTCCTATCACTAGAAAGCCTTGAAATGCATGATTAAACATGCTAAGACTTTCAAAGTAATGCTGTCCACCCACAGAATGTAAGGTGAAACCAGGATAGTTGCACCTAGAATACACACTATTCTGGCTCTTAGAGACGTTTTGTTTTATGCTGTCATAATCTCGGTGCTACTTTGTGGATGATAGATACTTGGCTCTTCATGGCACTTGTTTGCTGAACTTAATTTCTTTTTAGGAGGTTATGAACAGATTTATGTTAAATAGCCTCTCTGGATAAAACACCCTGATGCTGGGTAAAGACTTTCTCTTTTCCCTTCATGATTCCAGTGTGCAGCAGGAGGCAACAAACATGTAGAAAGCTGGTTCTATGGACATAGTAGAAATGTAGGAAGGAATAAAGAGGTTTTGGAGATAGGTCCCTCCAGTGTTCTTTGGATTTAGATGAATATTGGAGGGAGATCTAGAAAGTAGTATGATTTCCCTGTGGCTCCGATGGTGGGAAGGACTCAGTTGCCTAACTCCCTTGGTTCCTTGGTAGAGGAATCACAAATAGCCTCTGAATAACTAATTTACCAGAAATTACCAGAAGGGGGCACTGTTGCACCACAAACCAAAACTCACAAACAAAGGGCATAGGCAAAGGAGGAAGCCTAATGTGACTGAACAGTTGAAAAATGATAGCTTTTGAGGGTGATCATCAGATCTTGTTTAAATACACATTTCTCCTTGAACCTCTTCCTCAACCAGTTCTCTCTCTCTCTCTCTCTCTCTCTCTCTCTCTCTCTCTCTCTCTCTTCCTCTCTCTCTCTCTCTCTCTCTCTCTCTCTCTCTCTCTCTGTAAAACAGCAGTGCTGAATTATACTACAAATATTACACGATTAACCCATTTAAAGTGTACAACTAAGTGGGTTTTATTACATTTATAGAGTTGTGCAAACTCTATAAATCATTATGATCAATTTTAGGACAATTCTATCATCCCCACCTTAATATTATCTGTGTGTTTAGGTATGGAAAAACCTGAACCTTTGCCAGCCTATTTCCTTTCACTGTTGTCTGCTCTAAATATTCCATATAAATGAAGTTGTGCATTCTGTGTGACTTTTAAAGATGCCTGGATTGACACTAATTGTGGTTCAAAAACTAGATGACAAAGCCCTTTTCCCTACTACATAAATGAGTGGAAGTACACACACACACACACACACACACACACACACACACACACACACACACAATCTGTTATTGAAGATATGATTCTGTGGATCTGAGTGTATCTTTAGAGAAAGGAACAGTGGCAGTAACGGTAACAAGGTACCAGTACCAGTAGGAAGATGGATACAAATAAGACTGCCAGGAAAGAAAACATGGTATAAAAGAAGCAAAGGATTTAGGAACAAGCTTTGAGCAAATATCCTCTTTATGAAGCTGGGTGGAGGAATAGGAAAGATCAAGAGAGACAGAAAATCTGATAGTGAGGAGGAAAGCAGGAGAGATTAAATATTGTCGAAGCCATAGACAACATGTTTCTGGAAGAAGAGTGCTCAGCAGTTTCAAGTGCTGTCAAGAAGCTTGAATCTAGGATTGGCAACCTTCTTTCTATTGAAGGCTAGAAAATAAGAATTTTCAGCTTTGTGAGCTGTGTAGTTTTTGTTTCTGCAATTTAACTCTGCCGTTGTAGCAGGAAGAATAGCCACAGTCAGCATGCAGTGAAAGTCTGGGTATGCTGAGATAAAGCTTTCCTAACACAAAGGTAGTGGGGGTACATTCGACCTCTTGGTGGCATGTTGCATGACCTGTTCTGGAAAAAATGAAAGTACAGGACTTGATACAGGCTATTGCATTCCCAGTGGAAGGAATGCACTGGACTGAGGGGAAGAGGAGAGAAGGGAAGATACAGGACAGTGTCTGGAGGGGAATGTGGAGTAGGTGTGACTTAAATATTGATGAAAAGGAGCCATCAGAGAGGGAAGAGTTGTTTAATTGCTTGTGTATTTAGTGCATGATGTGTCTTAACTGTGTGTTCTGTGTATGTGTGTGTGGGTGTGTTCACTTGTACTCACATATTTGGCAGTCAGACAAAGATCTACCATATTCCCTCCAGACAGGGTCTCTCACAGCACCTGAAGCTTGTTTTTGTTTGTTTGTTTGTTTTGTTGGTTGGTTGGTTTTGGTTTTTGGGTGTCCAGTGTGCTTCTAGTATCTGCTCATTGCTTAGAACCCTCAACATTGGAGGTTTAAGCACACATGGTCATACACAAGTTTTATGTAGGTGCTGGGATTTGAACTGAGTTCCTCATGCTTGTATAGAAAGGAATCCCATTGCTGAGCTATCTTCCTAACCTGAAGGTATTTTTCCGAGATGTATATTGGCAACTTAAAAACTCAGAAAGGGATGAGTAAATCCTGAACTTCTGTCTGCCCTCGAATAGCTTTCTTACCTGATGTGAGCCACCCACCCCCAAGAACTTTGTGGTTCTTTGGGCTGTCCACTGCTTGCGTTATACCAAGTGCTCAGGTAACGTCCAGGCAAGTGAAAGCAGCTGTCAGATTCAGTGGCAGTATCATGTCATGGGTATCTCCTCAGCTTTGAGAATACTCTGTCTTCTCTCCATGTGGCAATTCTTCTCCATGATTCATTCTTTTCCTAGGTACCCTGGCTGGAGTTATCGATCTCGCTGTTGACTGGATGACAGACCTCAAGGAGGGCGTCTGTCTGTCTGCATTCTGGTACAGCCATGAGCAATGCTGCTGGACCTCCAATGAGACCACTTTTGAGGACAGGGACAAGTGTCCCCTGTGGCAGAAGTGGTCAGAGCTTCTTCTGAGCCAGTCAGAGGTATGCTATTATCTGTGCAGGATCCTGCCTGAGGACCATAGTAATCCCCAATCTCTGAACACTCATAATTTCACCTTCAGATAACAATCTCTCACTTAACAGAGCTGCCATTTGCTTTCATTGAGCTCTGCCACTGCTCAGAATTCATTTGGAAAACTTTTGCTCACTTTTGTGAATGTTATATGTATGTTCTATGAAGCCCTTTTCCTCCCTTCACCACTTTCTCCCTCACTATATCTGATTGTCCTCTTTTTTCTTCTTCCCCTCTCTCTTTTCTACTATTTTTTTAGATATGGTCTCACCCTATAGCCCACCCTGGCCTGAAACTTACAGTAATTTTGCTTCAGCTTCCCAAGTTCTGGGATTTTAGGCATAGATCCATCAGTTTGTGCATTTGCCTTTTTCTTACCTAAAGTCGTTTCTTCTTTGTGCTGAAGAAATGAAATTGATTTTCATGTTTTAAGATAGAAGAAAAAATATTATCTGTTTTGAAGTAATGCTTTTAGGGAACCAATTTATAGTTCATCAGATTCTCCCACAGAAAGTACAACTCAGTGGCTTTTGTCATAGTCATAGAACTGTGTAATGATCACATGATTTTAGAATATTTTTATCCATAATCCTCCTCCACAAAAACAACAATAACAACAAAAACAAAACAACCAAACAAACAAAACCTGTCTGAACTGATTCAAGTTCATTGATTGCTACAAGCAACAACTAATGTCCTTTCTGTCTCTCTCTCTATAGATTTCCCTTCTAGATGGTTCAGTTAAATTAGCCCATGAACCATGTGGATTTTGTAGCACTTAACATTATTTTCTAAGTCTTTTCATGTTGCAGCATCTTTTCATTGCTGTGTGATACTCTCTTGTATGGATAAGCTAGATAGTATTTGATGAACATGTGCTGCTTTCCTTTCATCTAACCTGAAAGATGTCACCATGAACATCTGCATTCAAGGTGGTGACATATATTCCATTTCTCTTGGGTATAGGTGTAACCTCTGGGTGAGAAGTGACCTCTATATTTAACCATTGAAAATCTGGTAGGATGCTTTCAAATTGGATGCACTGTTGTGCGCTCCTATGAGCAGTATATGAGGACTCTGATTTGCCTACTTTCTTTCTAGCACTTGCTAGCATCTGTTTTCATCATAATTATCCTAGTGATTGTAAAGTAAGGCTTCTCACTGTGGTTTCCATGACAATATTCCATTGATTATTTTTCTGATCTAATTAGAGGATCCTTCTGTGAAAAGCATGTCTCAGGCACAGGGATATATGAATGAGCCACAGATCTAGTACTTACCTGCAGTATTTTAGCTCAGGAAAAGTTGATCATCTAAGTGAATTCACAAGGTACCACAATGAGCCAGGTGTGGTGATACAACCCTTTAATTCCCAGTACTTAGGAGGCAGAGAAAGGGGCAAAGGCAGGTGGGTCAGTATGAGTTTGAGGTCATCCTGGTCTATATATTGAGGCTCTGACTCAAAATAGGGAGGAGGAGGGTCACTGATGTATCAGAAAGCGAGCTGAGGGGAGCTAGGTATCAAGCTTCACATTACGGGTAATGGGACGACAGTTAGAGCTAGAGTATTCTGGGAGGATATTTGTAATCTATTTGAACTTCTTCATTTCCTGTTTCTTTCGACTGACTTTCACAGCTGAAATGGAAGACATTTGGAACACATTTTGCCATTTTACTAAATCCTCCTCTTTCACATCTCAGAAATAGAGAGAGATCTTGAAATCTCACACATTCTCAATGCTCTCCATTATGTCCAAAAAGAAATTCTCTACTTGGGTAGATGGGTGTTGGCAGATGGGACTGGCTGGCTGCCATCTTTTCTCCTACTTGCAGTATGTGTTCCAGGGGAAATAGAGGTGCCTATCTTCAACTGGTTGTAAGATTTATTCTTTGTTTCAAAGAATTACTCTTTAGAAGAGTGAGAAGTTATTTTTAGCCTCCAAAAAGTACTTATTTAAGTGGATGAAAGGTATTCCTTAGGCTGATTTCTCACCACATAGTGTGTGAAATATATGCTTGCATTGCAGTCTCCAGGAACGTGTCCTTACATTTAATAGGCACACATGTGGCCATGGTCATGGCCTGCCAGGTAGGTGATATCTATTTCCTTTCCTCACACTTGAATAATCCAGATGGTGAAAAGAAGCTGAAACCTTGAGAAAGGAAAAAGGACCCAGACTGTTTGTATCAGAAAGGAAAATACCCTGCCACCAGCTACTTTGGAGCAAATAGTCCAATACATTCTTCTGTAAAGGATGCATGAACAGCTCTCTTCTATGAGTACCTGTCAAATGTTTGCACTTGCTGGAATCTCTGGGAGACTTGTTAAAATGCACTGGGCTGTGTGCCTGTGTGAAGTATCTGATTTGGCAGCCCTAGGGTGGGGCCCACCGGTTATGTTTCTGCCAAGCTCCCAGGTGATGCTGATGTTGTTGGTCCATGGACCACACTTAGAGAAGCAGCCTTCTTAAACACAGTACTGATACTTATTCACTGTGGTCTGGGTGTGGCTGTAATGAAAGCTAAGAAAGGCCATCCCACCACAGACAAGACAAAACAAATCATCCAGAGTCTCACAGGCAGAGTTTTCTGTACCACACCTTTTATTAACTACCATGCAAGTGGTGATTACAAACCAGCATCATGCTTGCTTTCCATTACTGCTGAGATTTCATCCACTGGAAGGTTTGTGTAAATAGCTCCTGGAAAAACACCTGATGATGTTTTGTGTAGTGTAGTAGCTGTAGCAATAGCAACAACTGATTCTTTTGTTTTTGCAGGTCTGGGATGAACCTCTTTGAGCCTATCATAGCTTCGCTTTCTCTGATGGAGATGGTGGGGCTGGGTACACTGTTCAGGTTTGCTCTGTCTCATCACTTCTTCCTTGTTTTGTGTCTGATCTTTAGGGTGCTAGCGCTTACATTCTGAATTACTTAATGTACATTCTATGGGCATTGCTGTTTGCATTTCTGGCTGTCTCCCTGGTACGTGTGTTTGCACCATATGCCTGTGGCTCTGGCATACCTGAGGTAAGCTGTGGATGAAGGACTGTGTACCAACACTAATCCCCACTATAAGCCTAATATATAAACCCTGTAGATTGACTTAGTAGTTAAGGAAACTAAAATATAAACCAGTTAAGTGACCTCACTAAAGACTAAGCTGGCAAGCTGTGAGTTGAACCCAGCAGTGTAGCTTCACAATGAGTACTGTATTCAGCAGATTTGATCTGTAGCTTCTCAAATGATTAGACCTCTTCCTTGTCAGCCAAGATAAACTCTTAAAGCCCAAAGAAACTGAGTTCATGAAGCATCCACATAAATGTGCTACTGTAGTAACTCTATGATGTAATGTGAAAAACCAGAGAATAGTGGAGGAGAATCACTGGGAAAGTTCACTGGCGTTCAGAAGCTTCTGCCCCATTTTGCTTTTATGGTGACAAGGTAATAAGACTCTTTAAAAACCAGAATTCTTCTTTTAGAGCAAACACCGGGAAAATGACTATGTGACAGTATGGTTCTTATAAATAGTTTTTTAAAAGTAATTTTATATAACAAATGTATCAAGAAAATTACCCCATCCTTCACTGAAACCAACCTAGAAGCCTGGGAGAATCTTCTGGGTAGATTGATGGTAATAGATCTGAGTCCTAAAAAATCTCAGGCAAAATGGTAATCAGAAAAATCGTAAAATGCCTTGTACTCACTATAGACATTACATTTTCATTGTCCCTTGAATGGAAATGGAAAGTTTAAGTTTGAAAATAGTGTTGTATGCTCAAAGGAGGGTTGTCTTGCCTCTTTCTTTTTAAAGTTGTACTCATTTATTTTTGGATACAGTGTTCCATGATTCAGTGTTTAATGTATTCCAGGCTGTCCTTAAACTTACTGTGTATCCAAGGACGACATTCAATTACTTATCCTCCTGCTTCAATTTCTCAGGTACTGGGATTGCAGCTGTGTACTACCAGGCCTGGTTTATGTGTTGCTGAGGATTGAACCCAGGGCTTTGCACATGCTGGGGAACAGTTTACAAACTTAACTACATTCCCAGTCCAGTTTCCCCTGTGTTGTGCCTTCCCACACTGATGCTGGTCTAAGCAGTTCACACAAAGGGGTAGAAGATTATTAGGAAGATGTACTGAAAAGTTCAATATAGGCTTGTTTCAGGAAAGTGGGTAAAACATATATTGTTATGTCATACTGAAATTTTGGCAGTTTATTTTGACATATTACGTAATTGGAAGCTTTTTCATATTTTTGGAGGTTTAGTCCATTGTCATCATGGCAGGAAGCATGGTGATGTGCAGGCAGAGGTAATGTTGTAGAAGTAGCTGAGAGTTCTACATCCAGAAGAGAGAGTGAGCCACTAGGCCTGGGATAAGCTTCTGAAACTTCAAAGTCCATCCCCAGTGACATAATTCCTCCAACAAGGCCACATCTGCTAATCCCTTCCAAGTAGTGTCACTCCCTGATGACTAAGCATTCCAACCAGTGAGCCCATAGAGAGCAGCATTCTTTATCAAAACACCACACCACCCTATTTCCTCTGTATAGCCAATTCTACTCTAATGCACTATTTACACTATGAAAGCATATGGCATTATGCAAAATGGCACACTAAAAACTATAGGCTTATGAGAAAAATGGTTCAGAGTGGGGTCACAACACTCAAAACCTGATGCAGGAAGAGAGAAAATTGCTAAGAACAGTTTCACAGTATCACACATCTTAAATATCCTCTACCTACATAAATGCTGCAACAAATAAATATTTCACTTGTTGAAAAACCTTGATGCTTGCTTGTGGAGGATTGAGGCTTAAAGGAATTGCAGCCTGAAAGGACTAAAGTAGGGTACAATTCAAAATCAACAGAGAGTGGTCACAGCAGGTATAGGCAGCCATGGCACCCTAGCAGAGGTGTGAGATGGTAGGCATTTCAGACATATGAAAATGTACATTTTGTGTTTTCCCATGCAACTCTGTTCAACTAAAGGCACTTTTCTGAATTCACCTTGTATTTCTTCTGGGGGAAATTGTCCATAAGCGGTCAAAAGGTTTGCATTATGCTTAAATTCATCTCTGATGAATGAATAGCATGGGTGGCAATTATGCATCTTCAAAGCAAGTGTTATTGCAGATCTGGCTTTTTTATTTGATGGTCAAAGTCTAAGGGACTCTGAAAATAAAAAGGCTAGACAATTGCTGTCTGAGTTTATGATTTCACTGCCCTCCTAGTAAGCATGTTTTTACTCAAGCTTTTCCCCAAACAGGAAGATGGCCAATATTGATACTAAAACAGCAATAAATTGCACACTGGATCAATCCTTTTCCCTTTTCTAAGAACCAGAGATGAATAATTCTGCTGGTGATCTTGTAGTGTAGAAAGATGTAAACTTTGTTTCTTCTCCAATGTGAATATCTTTTAAAAGTAGTTTTTATTTGTTATTTTGTGTATGTACATACTATGTACATGGGGGTAGGGGGATCTACACATGCCACTTTTCATGCTTGGAGGTCAGAGGACAACTATTTGAACTCAGTTCTCTACTTTGATCTTCCTGTGGGTGCTTAGGCCTAAGGTCATTAGGCTTGAGTTACAAGTTCTTTTACTTGCCAAGAGTTGGATGTTACTGAGTATAAGGTAGACATCATTATTGGTGGTAGTTTCACATACAAGTTACTTATGTGACAAAATGGCATGTGATGAAGATGATACTCATAATAGTGATGTCAAGTGTGGAATGTAAAAAGCAGACTGATACCTTAAGTATGGTTTTATTTATAAGGCAACTTATAAATAATGAATCATTGCTTTGGTTCAAGGCCTTTGGTGCTACACTATTAATACTCTTTTCTCACTGGGACTCCTGTAGGCTATTCTTTTGTTGCCCTATGCCTTGGGGATACTGTATCTTTGAATGTGCCGGACTGGCCCCTTCACATGCTCAAGCAGTTCATAGATGGGGTAGATGTTAGTGTGGGCCAACTTAAAGTCCTGAATCTGGGCCTGGGTGTTTCTGTCAAAAGCTAGACCACAGTGGAGATTGACTTAAAGCAGGAGTTGGAGCCATGCTACTTCACGTTAGCAAAGGTATAGGCTGAGCTGCTTAGAAAAGCTACTATGTCTTACTGGAGTCATATGGTCTAGTAGAGTATGTTGTGTTTGTACCTCAACAGCAGAGCCAGTCTCATCCTCAGCATCATAAAACAATGTGAATATGTTTTCTGCTGTTGAGCTACAAACTCCATCAAAACAGGTTTTCAAAATTGCTCATCCTTCTAAGAATTTTCTTCCATAATATTCTGATTATTTTAGGTAAAATTCACTTTAGAAACACTTTAAGTCAGGTTCTCACTATATAGCTCTGTGTGGAATTATAATCCAGCAAGGCTGACCTTGAACTTTCTCAATCATTGTATCTGTGCCTCCTGAGTCCTGCCTGAGATTGAGATGTGCATCACCATACCCACTATTAAAATTTTAAGATGCTAATTTGGATTTTTTTCTGCATAATAAATGCACTATATAAGTTGTGTAGAGCACATTTGAAAATGAACACTTCAGCAAAGGAAGTGTCTCGGTAAGTAAGAGTGCTTACTGTGCAAGCATGAAGGCTTGAATTTGAATATTCAGCACCCAAGTAAAAGTTAAGCATGGCTGCATGTTTTTATAGCCCCAGTATTATGGAATGGAGATGGGCAGATCCTAGGAACTCAATGACCAGCTAGCCTACCTGAAGCACTAAATGCCATGTTTAGTGAGAAAGCCTGTCTCAAGGACTAAGTAGAGAATGATACAGAAGACACCTAGCATCGTCTTTTAGTCTCTGTATGTGCATATGTGGATGCGTTCAACTGTGTGAATGCACCCACACACCACATATCCACACAAATAACATAAAAATGAACACTCCCATTTTCTTGGATGTCAGAGTTTGGAGAGACCTAAATTCCTCTTGAAGTTCTCAATTCCAAAAGCCACAACTGTTCACTACCAACTGGACAAGAAATTGCATCCTCTCAAAACTTGTCCATCACTGATTTCTGTTCTTTACAAAATATGAGCATTCATACAAACATTTACTGATCGATCAGAAAGAGCTTCGTTCTTAAGGGTAACACCACCTTCTAAGAGTTTCTGCAATACGTCTCTCTAAAGTTCTGTTTGCTTCAGTCTCGATCAATTCAAATTGAAGTAATTAGATTTGGTCATCTCCTGGGAATTAATTTGCCTTTTCTGGTTCCTAATTTGATCATGACAATTTTATAAAATCATTTTAGAGGATTACAAAATACCTATTATAATGTTCAATTCACCACATGTCATTGCTGGCAAAGGCTCAGGTAATTTAGATGCTTGTGATTTTCTAAGTGGTATTATGCTTTTATAATGTACCCTGGGGTACAAATCCATATTAACTAAGTGACAAAGAATATAGATATTCTTATTTGAGGCAACACAAAAGGGCTAGATTAGGGCAGGCATAATCAGACATCCCTTCAATACAGGGGTCTGAGAGTCCCAGAACACAGGCTCAATTAGGGCAACTACCACTAAAACAGTTTAATCACCACTCGTTAAATATTAGTTCAAGAATTACTGTTTGACTGCAGCCCTCATATGTTCTGTGAGAAAGAACTCATAGATATTTCTGGTAGCTCTCTCTCTCTCTCTCTCTCTCTCTCTCTCTCTCTCTCTCTCTCTGTGTGTGTGTGTGTGTGTGTGTGTATGTGTATGTGTGTATCTCCTTCCCTCTCCCCATCTCCCTCTCCCTTTCTATTCTCCTCATCTTTTTCCTCTCCTCCTCAAATTGAGAAATGACAGACTATTTTCTGAGTGACATTGGTGCCAACCTGTAATCTCAGCATTTGTGAGGTGGAGGCAGGAGAATCAGTTCAGTTTGGCCTAAATAGTGTGACACTCCTTTAACCCTATCTCATTAAAACACAAGAGGTCTCTATCATTATCCTGAGATGAAAAAGTTCTGTACACAGCCCTTTAAAATTTGAGGATTAGCCCATTCATAATCTCCCCAAATCAACAACATTGACTTGATAAGCAGTATAAGCAGACATTGTAAAAACATGACCCTTAAAGATTGAGAAGTTAGAGGTTTTGTTACTCTTTCCAGGAACCGAGCATTTTAGAATCATCTGGCTGTAAAATTCCCTTTGCCTTGGCTACATCTCAGGGCAATTACATTAGATCTCTGTTGGGAAAGCTAGTTCTTGATTAGACCTCTGCAGAGAGAACTGCTCCTTGATATTTTCTAGTTCTCTAAGTGATTCTGATGATGTTGAGAAACATTATGTTTGCTGTTTGAGAAGTTGTATTACTTGGCAGAGTCCACAAGAAGACATTTTTATGTTACGTAAATGACACTGACGAGGGAAAACATTATTCCATAATATAGCATACAATTGGGAAAACTAGGTAGGAATTTGATTAATTGACCTAGTATCTCATGAATCCAACCAGGGGCTTGAAAGTTGCTAGCTCTATGGTAAACATTCAGTCTTCTTAGCCCATTGTGGCAGAGGTTAGAGGTAGACAAATACTGAACTACTTGGGAAAGTGGACTTCAGTATGCAAAGTCCATCTTGGATATTTGCATCTGGTTTAACTCTAGGCTAAGACTTAAATGCACTTGTAGGAATAAAATGGTTTTTGGCATTGACAAAATTAAGCAAGTCTGCAAAGGAGCAAGATAGTAGTTCTCTTTGCTCTCAAACTCCTTTCCAATATGAGACAATAGGAATAAAGTGTATGACCTATACACATGGAAACATCATAGTGAAATCCAGGATTCTGTATTCTAAAAATATCTACTTTTAAAGAAATAAGTCTATGACTGGGCATGGTGGTACACACCTTCTCATAAGTTCAAGGCTAGCCTGGGCTATGTAGTGAGACTGAGTTCCAGGCCGGTAAGGATGAGACCTCTACCTCAAAAAGATTTTGTTTTGGTAATTCCAATCAATGTGTACTCCAAATTGCAAAAATTTTATGTGTATAATTAAAATGCAAAAGGCATTAATATTAGTTGGATAAACAAGCAGAAAATATATCTTGGTTGTTAAAATTGTTTTATTTTTTAAAAAATGTTTTATTTTGTTAATTACTGGTGTTAATATTTTACTGGGTTTAATTTATAAATTAAACTTATATATATTATATATATATGTACAGTTTGACATAATCTGGGTTTCAGGTATCCACTGGAGGTCTGTGTCTCCATGGATAGAGAATAGGGCTGCTGTAATAAAACACAAACTTCTGCTGGTACAAAATTCTAGTCGAATCAGGAAGTGAAATAGCCTTCCATCCCTATGATCTAGCCATTGCAATTTCTTTTCCAGTCCTGGACCAATATAATTCATTCTTCCTCACTCTCCATCTTCTGTTGCAGATAAAGACTATTTTGAGTGGCTTTATCATCAGGGGCTACTTGGGGAAATGGACTCTTCTAATCAAGACTGTCACTCTCGTGCTGGTTGTATCCTCTGGCCTGAGTCTTGGGAAAGAGGGGCCACTGGTGCATGTGGCATGTTGCTGTGGCAACTTCTTTAGCAGCCTTTTCTCCAAGTATAGCAAGAATGAAGGCAAGAGGCGTGAGGTGAGCCAGTTCTCTACCACTTCCACTGGCAGGGGACATAGCTTCTTGGAGTCTCTACCTCATCCTACTCATGCTAAAGTCCACAGAGCTCACTTTCAACATCTTGATTTGCAGGTGCTTTCCGCTGCAGCTGCTGCTGGTGTCTCTGTGGCCTTTGGTGCTCCCATAGGAGGTGTACTCTTCAGTCTAGAGGAGGTGAGAGGGGCCAGAATGGGCTTTCCTGGTTTGGAGTAGCCAGAAATATGTGGGTGGCTGATAGAGCATAGAAGTATTGAATAAGCATAACTCAGTTAATTAAGGGACATGGTTTCTGCTGTTAAATGTGCTCTCACATACTGTTTTCTAAATTGCCAATTTAAAGACTTTGGAGAGATTTCTAGGGTGGAAACACAATCAACTGAGCTTCCAACTCAGTTTTGAAGCTTAAGGGATCATTCTAAGGGTGAGGAAATCTTTTTTGTCTGAAAAGATCAAGTTAGGTAACTATGTAGGTGTCATCAGCTGCGCATTGTGCCCTTTGACTGTACTTGCAGCAATATCCATGAGTAGGCATGGCTATGTGGCTGAAAACTTCCTTTATGGGCTTTGAAATGTCCCCTTTATTTAGTTCTTATGTGTCACAAGAATGCTATTTTTGAATGAATATTTCAGGTTATAAGTAGTTACTTTTATTACCCTAACTATTCATAATTATAAATACTCTGTTTCCATATAAATTTTCTGGGTCAGAGTTGACTTGTAAGCCAGAATTTTCTAGTCCTTGATCAATTCTGTGGTTCAAACAATAAGAATCATTGAGTTTGGGAGGACTTTTGTGACATGAATAGTATTATGAGTACATATACCAAGTTTTCTCATTTATGCTCAGGACCTGGAGCATACTAAACATTTGCTATATCTCTGAGCTATACCCAAGCCTTTTATTTTCTTCAAAACATAGCAGAAACCTATTTTGATTAAAGCTGTCCAACTTTTGTTATATTAAATTTTATAGTACTAGAGAATGAGCCCAGGATCTTATGACTGCTAAATTAATACTGTACTACCAAGTTGTACTCTCAGTTTATGAGTTTATGTTTAGATATTAATTTACTTATGTGTCTTTTTGATCACAACTAAACCTATACTGATAGCATGAGTGGAATATACTTTTGGTATTAAACTGTGTCTTTTATTCCAAGTGCCTGCAGTTAGCTTCTAACCCAAGAGAAAGGATCTGAGCAGTCCTTTCTCTGCTCATTCTGTGATTTTTCTCTTTGTCCCAGGTCAGTTACTACTTTCCCTTGAAAACCTTGTGGAGGTCATTTTTTGCAGCCCTGGTGGCTGCCTTCACACTGCGCTCCATCAACCCCTTTGGAAATAGCCGCCTGGTTCTCTTTTATGTGGAGTATCATACACCTTGGTACATGGCTGAACTCTTCCCTTTCATCCTGCTTGGAGTCTTTGGGGGTTTGTGGGGAACCGTCTTCACACGCTGCAACATTGCCTGGTGCAGGAGGCGTAAAACCACCAGGCTGGGGAAGTATCCAGTGTTGGAGGTCATTGTGGTGACAGCCATCACTGCCATCATTGCTTATCCCAATCCCTACACTCGCCAGAGCACCAGTGAGCTCATATCTGAGCTATTCAATGATTGTGGGGCTCTTGAGTCTTCTCAGCTCTGTGACTACATCAATGACCCCAACATGACTCGGCCTGTGGATGACATTCCGGACCGGCCAGCTGGGGTTGGAGTTTACACAGCCATGTGGCAGCTGGCCTTGGCACTGATCTTCAAAATAGTCATTACTATATTTACCTTTGGCATGAAGGTAAGTGAAGCAGAAAGAAGGGGAAGTGTGTATGTTTTTTGGGGTGCAGCAAATTATTTTCCAAATAAAATTATGATTCAAAGAAGAGAAATTCTGATCTTTCTTGAATGTTCTCATGAGCTTTGTTTTCTTTTAATTGAATGGAAACAGTTCTCTAGATAGCAAGCATATGAAGTAGAGATTGTATTTTCATTTTCTTTTTATATTATTGTGTTTTTTTTTAAATACTGGCTCTCACAGTGTAACTCAATGTAAGCAGAACTTGCTATATAGACCGTACTAGCCTTGAACTCATAGAGATTTCTTGACTCCTAAGAACTGTAATTAAATGCACATGGTATTATACCTGGCTATTTCTACTTTCTAGTTGAAGAATCTGTATATGTCTTGGACCATCCAAATGAATCTGCATATGAGTTGGTCCATCCAAATTTGTGGGATATTTATGAGATACAGGACTGGGCATCAAGTCATTCCATTGTCTTAGACAAATATAGGTTTAGCTGCTGAGCAGGTGATAGCAGGTAGAGAGGCCTTGAGAATCATCTGTATCCTAAGAAAAGATATGAAGTCTCACAGAGCTCAATGCAAAATGCTGTCCTTGAAGGGCACATGGCTCTGGGGAGACAGAGGCAAAGCTGCCAGCATTCAGAGAATCTACCAGGCAACATGAATATTATATCAGCATCATGAGGATACAGAGTTATTGCTCCCCTGTCTGAATTCAATTAGGTTCATGGCATGGGCTATTTGCATACATGTTTTATTTTGATGTTTTTGAGAGCTGTGGATAATAATGCATGCTTCCATTTTTGGAGAGAAGACAGGTTCTTTCATTCTGGTTTGAAGTACTGTTTTAATCCAACTCTGATATACATATCTCCCAGGTTATGGAGGAATTATTATTGCTTTATTTTTCTCCTTGAGAGCAATCTCACTGTTTAGATCAGGCTGTCTCTGAACTTGTTATTCACCAGCCACCTCCTCTCAAATGCTGGGATTATAGATGTTAGTGCCATGCCTAGCCAAGCCAAGTTTATCATTTTAAAGTATAAAGTTCATTCCCTTTATGTACATCTATGTATATAGGGTAGCAATTTCTTATTTAGATTCAGAATATTTTCATTCCCCCAAAGACCCTGTATTAATAGTTATTCTTCACCCTCCCATCCTCTACACTTTGCAGCCATTCATGTGTTTTCTGACACTGAGGATTTACCTATTTTGGACATTTCATATACATGGAATGGGATATGTGACCTTTTGTGCCTGGCATCTTTCACTTAGCATCATGGTTTCAAGATTCATCCATGGTGTACCGTGTTCCAATACTTTGTTCCTTTTATTGGCTAAGTAGTATCTTATTCTATGTAAATCCCACATATTTTAAAGATTTATTTATTTATTTTATGTATATGAGTACACTGTTGCTGTCCTCAGACATGCCAGAAGAGGGCATTGGATCCTATTACAGGTGGTCGTGAAACACCATGTGGTTGCTGGGATTTGAACTCAGGACGTCTGGAAGAGCAGTCAGTGCTCTTAACCGCTGGGCCATCTCTCCAGCCCCCGACCCCACATTTTCTTTATCCTGTCAACTTTCGATGGACAGCTTGGTTGGTTTTGCCTCGTAGTTGTTGTGAATGGTACCGTTATTTCTATTTAAAAACATCAGAATATACCATTCATACAGAGTTGACCACAGCTTAATGAATTTTCATAAAACATGCACATTCAAAATCTGTTTACAGAGTCTCAGAAATGGCGACTTTGTGAGGCACAAGATGGGTAGAACTCGTTAAATAGATGACTCACTCTTATCCTTCAGTACTTATCAAAGGAGTTTGTCTTTGTGTTCCAGGAAGATGCTACCCTACCGGTACCCTTTAGTGTTTACTAAGGAAGGCCTACTTTGAAGTTAAGGGAAACTCAATAATTGTGAAGCAAGGGAAATTCAGAAAGAGTTTCTCCAAGATCATTCCGAACTCTAGAAATTACACAAGAGGATGCCTTCTTCACTTCAGTGAAGTTAAAGATCTGCTTTCATCCTCAGATTGATGGCTACTGGGGTGGTGAGAAGAGCAGCTGCTGTGAGATCGACAAGCTTGTGGATTCTCAGTGAATTCGGGAGTCAGAGAGTTCTGAGGCAGACATATGATCACCAGCTAAACCAAAATACGTTTTCACTCAGAAACGTAGAAAACTCACCACTACCAACACCTATTAGTCAGCTTTCTTGCTGCCCCTGAAATGTTTGGAAAATATTCTGAAAGCTACTTGGAAAATGAGTTGCGTCATGAAAGGGGTATTTTTCTCCTCCCCTGATAGGTGTCCAGCCATCAGCCTTTGATGAGAGCACTAAGTCTTTGAAAAGCTTTTGGAGGATCTAAGACAGCAATGTGTTGCAGTGCACTCAGTTTATTTTACCTGGGAGCAAATGAAGGCCCTTCTCATCCGTTCTCATGCTGTGGCTTTGACATTTAATTTTCAAAGCCAGTGAGAATGACACAGCTAGGGGGGTAAGAAAGTGGTGAGAGGCTCAGGTGGCAGATGCTGGCTTGGAATGTTATCGCCAGTCAAGTTTATTATTTAATGCACAGCAGGCGAAGGGGCTGGCCTTTGAAAAAGAGGAAATGAAAGTGTCAAACTGTTCTTTTTGAGTTGCAGTGGACTCCACCACCTAAGTGACTGTGTGGGTCAAATCATTTGTCTCACCTTCCCCAGCTTCCTTGTTTTGAAGAGCTGTGTTTCCTGTGAGGAACTAAGCCAAATGCAAATGTTGTGGGGGTGGGAGACTCTTACTCTTCCTGGGACTGGGTGAACTGGGCCTTTTTTTCTCAGGCTGCCTTTTCTCTGTATGCTTCTTCGAGATTCCCTCAGGTCTCTTCATCCCCAGTATGGCTGTAGGAGCCATGGCAGGCCGGATGGTGGGAATTGGTGTGGAGCAGCTGGCCTACCATCATCATGACTGGATCATCTTCAGGAACTGGTGCAGGCCTGGAGCGGACTGTGTCACACCAGGGCTTTATGCGATGGTGGGAGCTGCAGCCTGTCTAGGTACAGCCATAGGTGGGGAAGGAGGAGGGCAGAGATCAGATAAGAAGAAAGAGGGATTTGGTCATTGGCTTTGCTTGGGCTAGGTATAGACTGTACTCTGGTAACAAGTAAATTCCTGTTTTGATAGCTCATGACTTGTTCAACACACACACACACACACACACACACACACACACACACAAACACACACACACACACACACACACACACACACACACGTTTGAGAAGGTTCTCCTCTGTCCAGTCATTCAAAAACCCAGGCTGATCTTACAGATGTACCATCTAGAACACTGATCCTCAGTCTGTGGATTGAAACCCCAAGGGTTGTGTAAGAACATGGGCAAACACAGATATTTATACCACAATTCATAACAGTAGCAAAATTACAGTTATGAAGTAGCAATAAAATAATTTTCTGGTTGGAGATCACTAGACCATGAGGAAGTGCATTAAAGGGTGATAGCATTAGGAAGGTCTAGAACCACTGATCTAGAATATGGCTTTGCAACAAATGATATTGGAGATACTTTCCTTTACCATAACTACAAGGGCCACTTGGGTGTAGTGGGTAGAGGGCACAGAGGCTGCTTAGCTTATAAGCATATGACCTTCTTAATAGTGGATATCTTATATCTTGCATATTAAGGTTAAGAAATCCTGGTTTAAGTTTATTAGAGTAGAATTTTTTTGGAATTGCCTTTGAATGCCTAGGAAAAGCTAGATCCCTGTCCAATCTAATATTCTTTAAAATTTCTAAAATTCTTTGGCTTCTGAGATGTTTGCATTGTGAGAAGTCTGGATAGTCTGGTAGAATTCACTCATCAATGAGCCAGACACAGTATCTGCGTGAATATATAACCCATGTTCCTCATGGGAGTGGAGCTCCCTGTCAGGCAATATACAGGTCCTGATGGCAAAGCTGGGTTTAACAGAGCCTGAGCCCAGTCATTTTGTGGAACTGACTCTTCGGAACAAGTATGAGAAGGACCAAAAGTTCTCATTAGAGAACCTGCTTGGGATAAAATTATGATCTGTAAGCTTGTTTGCGTAAACCACACATTCATGGGGACTGAGGCTGGGCTTTTAAATCTGTCTTTTTTTATTACAGGTGGAGTGACTAGGATGACAGTGTCTCTGGTAGTCATCATGTTTGAACTGACTGGAGGTCTGGAATATATTGTACCCCTGATGGCAGCTGCTGTTACCAGCAAGTGGGTGGCTGATGCCTTTGGGAAAGAAGGGATTTATGAAGCCCACATCCATCTGAATGGGTACCCATTTCTTGATGTGAAGGATGAGTTCACTCACCGTACCCTAGCCACTGATGTGATGCGGCCCCGCAGGGGAGAACCACCTTTGTCAGTACTAACCCAGGACAGCATGACTGTGGAGGATGTGGAGACTCTCATAAAAGAGACAGACTACAATGGCTTTCCTGTGGTGGTCTCGAGAGATTCGGAGCGCCTCATAGGCTTTGCCCAGAGGCGGGAGCTAATCTTGGCTATAAGTGAGTAAGGACAGGGAGGCTTTCACATTTTCCTCAGAGACTAATGGTAGATTTTGTAGCCCTAGGATCAGCATGTGAGTTCCTTAAGTCGAGGACTTCCTTGACATGTCAAGTCTAAGTGGTCAGTCCTCAACTTGTGCACATATGAGCAACATTAATTTGGATTCAATAGGTTGTATGCGCTTAGTGTGTATGTGCATATGTATAATAACTACAGAAGAAGAGAACATGAAGTTTAGAGGATGTGGGAGGAAACATAGGAAAAGTTGGAAGGGGAGAAGGAGGTGCAAGGATGATATGAATAGAGTGCATTTATGTATTCGATCTTTAAAAACAAAATTCATGATAAAAAATGTAAAAACAAGGGGTTTCCAAGCTTTGGTTTCAGCAGATTTGTCATCTAGGACCAGGTCAAGATACGAATTCTGATTTAACTGTCCCACTGGGTTTTGAGACTCTATATTCCTTCTGAGCTTCCCAGTCATGCCAGTTTTTCTGCTTCCAACTCACATTGTCAGGAGTTAAGATTTAAACTCAATTCCTGGTTTGAAGTCAGTGGCTATGGGTACGGTACAGTAAGCTACTGGGGCTCTATTCTTGCTAGGGTATATGCTAATGCTGTTTTTGCTGCTGCTGTCATAGTTTTCTTTGGACAGCAGAGAAGGGAATGATATACATGTAGGGTGTCCCAAAGACAGGCTATCTAAGGAAGCCAGTCTTGCAAGGGATGGCAGCAGTGGAAGGAAAGCAAGAGTTAGACTTGGGTTAGTTGTAGTTAGAGCTCCAGGAAAGGAGAAATATTGTGCTTCAGAGGACCAAAAGCCTGTTGATCTCAATATAGAGCAGGTACAAGTACCATTGTAGCCCATCTTCCCATGCATGGCAAATAGCAGGCCATGCCCATCAGCAGTCCTGCTCCATGATCTGTGAAATACTCCTACATCATATGGGAGACAAGCCTCTGACACAACTTTTATTCCCATAGGACAGTGTTATGTTCCACTACATCTTCCAGAATATTCCTACAGTATAACAACGAGACCTTCTTCCACCTGTATGACTGCTGATTACCTCACTGTTAACACATCTTCACCAGACTGCTGTTTATCCTCTAGCCCTTTGTTCTTGTTCCCCAGGCACTTCCTTTTCTATTTTTAAACTCCTTTCCCATATTAAATATCTTAAAATACATTTAAGATATCTTCCTCTAAAGCTTTCCAAATGTTAGTGTAGATAAGCTCTGCTTTCTAACTTTAATGGTTACCTCATCCTGAAAATAAAGTTTCAGCTTACATTTTAGGTTCCATGGCAAATTCTTGTGTGAGCACTCAGAAATGTTTCTCTTTATATAGGTCCTGTCTTAGAATAGGGAGGTGCCTTGAGGGATAAATGTTGCCTTAGAAATAATGAGATCATTTAAAAGTTGTTTAAGTAGGGTTGGGTTTGTTTTATAATAATGGAATCAGCAGCCTTTAAAATGCATTCAATCCCCCTAAATCTTTTATGCAAAGGTTTAGTTTAGAAATTGAACTAATAAATGTCACAGAGCCCATTACCTATTGTGCTGCTCAAGGCACACCTGCTAAGAGACAGCTTATTAATTTTGCTTAACTCTATTACTGTAATCAAGTGGGAAGTCGTAATTGGCTTCAACGTTTTGGAGAAGAAATTGAAGCTCTGCAAGTGTGCGCCCTCTCAGAAGCTATGTTTGGAATATCTGAAGAGGCACCATGCAGTGTAAATCATATTTCTGTGCTTTCAGTTAGGCCCATAATAGTGCAGAAGCTGCTATTTACATGGCTTGCAGAAAAGGTGAGGGGTATTTTACTCCAAGGAATCATACAACTTGTTTTCCTAAGCTATGAAAATGGCAAGATCACCACTTTCTGGTAGTAGGATGTAAGACCTGTATTTGAGGAATTATATGCTCTTGCGTGAATATTGAGATAGGGCATTAAACAGTTTGCTGAAACTTTCCCATGCCAGTTCACTTTTAAGGGCTACTGCAAGGAACATTCAAGAAAATTGTCATGAAGACACAATGAAAACTGAGAAAAATAAGGATTTGCTTACACTTTAGTTTCTCTTCTTTTTTTCTAAAACTAAAAAAAAAAAAAAACAAAACAAAACCCAACTTTGTTAAGTTAGCAAAGCAATGGATTTCATAATAATGTTTTCACACATATGTGTTATTATGTTTTGTCATTCCTAATTCATCTCTGGAATTCCAGAGAGCAGCCCTGGTCTTTATATTAGAGGGTGATGGTTAGCGCCACCTTGCGGGAATCAGAGGTATTAGTCATTTATGACTGCGGCCCTTGTTTAGTAAGGGGTCTTTTCCCTCTCATTATTCTTTACAAATATGAAGATTCTTCTGTACTCAGCAGGGCTCATGCTCTTCAAGTCCTGGATTCTGCAATTAAGCAAGTACAGGTTCCAAGAGGACTCAGTGGGAAACCACAGAGATGATTAAAGGAATGGAAAGTTAAAGAGCTATGGAGAAGAATTAAGGGAACTCATTTTTTTTTTCATTTAGTGGGTGACTTAATAATGATTCTCCAGCATATGGAAAATGCTTGCTTGCATAAAAGGATCCACATTCAGGACAGAATGAGAAGATAGGTATCAGATCTGCTAGATAGGCTCTGTAAGTGTAGCGGTTTCTGTCTGAAAGCACTCTTAATTATTGGAGTGGATCATGTGGAATAGTACGGTTAATTACTTTCTGCTAAGTGTTAAAATATATGGTGTGCGTGAGATTTGTCCATGCTTTGGTAGGTAGTATCTTATACAATAATCTTTTCCTTCTATGCAGTGTTTAAGTCATGTCATACTGCTACTTAGCCCGAGAGTGGTTGCTTCCAATTTTCCATTTTAACCTTTCTTGTTAATTGTGTTTGTTTTATGGAAGCATTCTTAACCAACTGAATAATAGACCATAGCTTCCCTGGAAACAATTACTCTAAAGTAAAGGCTCGTAACCTTAATACCGCTGACATTTGGATCTGGTTGGAGATGTCCTGCACACTGTAGGGTGTTGAACAGCATCCTTGTTCTCTCCCCATTAGAATCTAGTGGCACTCCCCTTTTCTATTTTGGAACAATGAAAAGGGCTTCTAGAAATTACTAAATTCCCCTGAGAATGGGGCCAAAACTGTTTCCAGTTAAGAATGATTGTTCTGAAGCCACTCGCAGGCATATTAGATGTTTGATTATTTCTAATTCAAAATTTTCTTCATCTATCACATATGTGAAATGCATGTCACCAACACCATATTAATTACTCTCTTGCATCTGACATTATTACTACTAGAAACTGGAATATGAGGTTGAACAGTCTTAGCAGGTGCTCATAAAATATACATCATTTTCAAAGGAGCTGTGTCTACCAGGACTAGGTCTATTACAATATTATGATGAAGCCGTCTACATTAAAACATTGAAAGATACATTTAAGTGCTTGAACACTCAAGCATTTAAAAATGAAGTTATTTTTATTACTTTTTAAAAGTAAAATAATACATGTTCCTAAGTTATTGAAAAAATTGGAAAAAAATTAAAAGATACCCTCCTCACCATTGTTGAACAACAGCCATCATAGCATTCAGTGAATTCTCTTCCTGTCTTTTAGGTCTTAAAACTATATGTTTGGTGGTTCAAGATATGGCTCAGAAAAACAGATATAGCATCTCCTTCTCCAGAGTTTGAAACCTTTATATAAATCTTTATAATTTAGTTCCAAAGTAACTTAGGAGAGCCATTCTGAAAGTATCAGCCACTGTTACAGAGCATAGCAAGAAACATCTGATCCCAGCTACTTTTTACAATCCTTGCTTGGTGGTAGATAGCTCTTGAGCATTCTTTTCTAATGCCTCCTCCATGAAATAGGCTCTATCCTACATGACAAACAGCTAGATACACTGTCATTTAGTAGATCTTATCCATTCATGCATACACGCATGCATATGGCAACAACGTTTTGTGTTGGGGCTGAAGAAATGATTTAGCAACTAAGAGCATTTGCTGCTCTTCCAGAGGATTCAAGTTCCATTCCCATCACCCATGCCAGGTGGTTTGCAGCATCCTGTAACTCCAGTTTTAGGATATCTAATGCCCCTTCTGGCCCTCACAAGTGCACGCACGCGCACGCACACACACACACACACAAAATCCAAATGAAAGAAAATCTTTAACAAAATGTCATGTGCCTCTTGCATGCTTTGACATGGTCTTGGCACAAGGGATACAAGGGATACACTGGCGAGCAAGACTTCATTGAGTTGGTAGGTTTCAAACAGTATCAGGAGATTGTGAGGAAACATGCATTTTCTGTTTATTTCACCAACTGGGCTGGGTGGTTTTATGATAGGCTTGACACACTCATGTGATCAGTTCTTGATTAATGGTTATGGTTTGATCCAATCCTGATGTTCAATCTGATTGTTGAAGTGGATGGAAATCCTGTTGTATGGGACTTTAAGAGACTACTTTGGCTTGTGAAAATGAGCAAATAAGTATGTACTGAATATGGCCTCTGTGCCCGAGAGCTTTAAGACAGAAACCTTTGGATTAAGAGACAAGAGCACAGTGTGTAGCCTGTAGTGTGGATTGTACAGGATTTGCACTTGAAAACATGCCATATGCCAGGTACTTGTGGCTGAAACACATCCAGTTTGACATAGCTAGATTCAACCTGACCCTTATAATGTGCAGGCGCTTGCCCAGCAGGCCTGCCTTTCCTCTTTACAACAGAGCCTCGCTTTCAGACTCAGCCTGACCCAGATGATGCCAGTATTCCATTAGAGTACTCTATTACACTAAATGGTCTTAGAGGAAGCAGTAAGAATTTTATTTTTGAAGGAACAATGTAGGTGAATAGTAGTCTTTGAGAAGGTTAAGAACTGTACTATAGGAACTGGCATTCCTTTTTTAAGGCAGGCCCTGATGTACATTTTCCCTAACCTTTTCCCATGAACTAAAAGGAAGATTAAAATTCCAACAGCAGGAAAATGGCCTTGGAGAAATATCTTGAGACCGATGGATTTATTTCATGTGTGACTTAAAATAGCTTGGGTTTCTAGCACTACATTAAGCTGTAGCTCTAATGAATTCCGGTTACCCTACTTTTCTTCAGCATCATATGACCTTGCCTACAGACAGAAATGAAGTAATTGCTACCATAACAGTTTTACTATCTTTCTTTGTGAAATCTATGAAATGGCACATTTTAAAGAGAGGAGAATCAAGAGGTAGAGGGGATGCAGCTTTTCTAGGGTTGTTTCTTCAGTCCCAAGGGTCATATTTGGAATTGAGCTGCATTTCTGGGCTGTGAGCCTAGGCAAGTCTTATTGGATTCTCATTCCTTTAGGATTCACAATGCCATTTACGCCATTTGTAAGCTCATTTGTAAAAAAAATAAAAAATAAAAAATTAAAAAATTAAAAAAAACCCCAAACCGTTGTGCTAAGGTTACTGGGCAGTGAAATGAGATTTCTTGTTCTCGCAAAGTTCAGCCCATGGTGAGATGGTATAAAAGTGAGGATGGAGGACCTTTGGTCATTTGGGGTGCTCTGGAGTCTAGAGAAAAACAGGGGACATCTGTATAGAGCCATGCTGGTGGGGGTCCATCTTGCAAAATGTTGGCAGTGAACTTTCTGGTCACAGCAGGGTCTCTCAGAGCATGTGAGAGGGATGCCAGATCCACAGATGTTTGGCTAATATACTTGTTATGACTGTGCCTTTTGCCCTCTCAACTCCTTTTTGAGATTCTGAGATGCTGTATGCAGGCAGGTGGGGGTAGGGAAGTACAAGGTTTTTGTGTGTGGCTTATTATTCTCTTCTTCTAGAAAATGCCAGACAGAGGCAAGAGGGCATCGTGAGCAATTCCATCATGTACTTCACAGAGGAGCCCCCTGAGCTGCCTGCCAACAGCCCACATCCACTGAAGCTGAGGCGCATTCTGAACCTGAGCCCTTTTACTGTCACAGACCACACCCCCATGGAGACAGTGGTGGACATTTTCCGGAAACTGGGGCTCCGACAATGCCTGGTGACACGGAGTGGGTGAGTATCCAGTCAAGGGAAGATAGAATGCACAGTGTGGCCAGCTCTAATGTGTCTGCCCTTAAGGAAGGTCATGGTCACTTGGGATGGACTAGTCCTGGACAGATGTTACCACTTAACTGAGCTGAATGTATTGAGAAAGAAAAGTATAAGAAGCTTGGGAACTTTAAGCAGAGCCTGGGAAGAGGGAGAAACTTCTAGGCTAGCCTGGGTTCAGTTTGAAGGTTAATTCAAAGGGAATAAAAGAATAACTTGTTTCTTCTGCCATATGATACTTGGCTTAGGGAGAAAGTGCAGTTAGTTCTACTATTCTGTGACATAAATGCCACTCAAAATCATAGTAGTATGCCAAAAGAAGCATCCAGAAGAAGTTATGGGGAAAATAGAACTGGGTGCACAATACTCCAAATCTTTATCAGTGATTTATCATTTTAAAAGGATGGGAACTTAAAACACACAGTAAGTTTGTATATTTTATACTGGATGAATCATTGGGAAATACACAAATATGGAAATGAATAGTTTATTTTCTCTTGGAAAAGAACTGACTGTAAGGTGGTCATCTGAAGAGCTGTCATTCTAGAGATAGTGTGAAACAGTAAAGGGGGAGAATGGGAATTCATCACAACAAGCTGGATAGGTGTGGCTCCTAATTCTCACATGAGGACAGCATGTGGGTGATGATCAGTGTGTGTGTGTGTGTGTGTGTGTGTGTGTATGTTGGGTTTAGCTGGGGACAACTTTTCTTTGTTTACCTACTCTATCATGGATGTTATTATCTAAAGTAAATACCACATCTATGTTATTCTCAGACAGTTGCCTAAAATATCAGTGTACATTTTTTTAAATGATACCTTATTACACAAACAGTATACTGAGGAATTTGGTAGCCTAATGGCATCATCTCTGAAACTTTGCTTTTTGTTGTTACAGCCCAGGAAATCAACAAAACAAATATCAAATTGCTAGGATAATGCCTGTGTTGCTGTGATGATGCTATTCTTCAGGTTCAGATGTATGGCTCAAGTTCCATATTCTCAAAAAACTGGATAAAGAAACATGCTAGAAGCCATGGTCATCTATCTGCTGTACTCCCTAGGTTAGAGGTTGGAGATAAGAGATGTTATATAGCCTTTGATATCCGACATAGTTCAGGCCTCTGTAGAATCCAGAGGCTGAACTATCTTAACACAGTCTACTATTCTAGAGTCAACACATCATAGTATCCAGTAGTCCTAACCAATGGTGTTTTTATTCTGTTGGATCTGGGGACAATTTTGGATGTCACAACCTGAGGAATTGGTTGCATAGTGCATAGGGGATGATGCTGCTGCTAAAAATTCTACACTGCATAACACATTTTCTGCAACAAAACCACAAGTTTGGCTTAAAAAATATCACACTAGTGTCATAGTAGAAGAACCCAGGGTTAACTATTGTTTCTAAGTGAGGAATCTTGCTCATTTGGCGTCCTTCCTGGTGAGTTAATCATGGGTTACAGAATGAAAGCTTTCAGCATGTAGATTTAACCTTCAGGACACCTAATTAGTGGGACAGGTTTCTCATTCATAACTGCCCATGAGATTTAGTGGTACTCTCTGCTTTCTCACACTTGAAGATACATCAGAATGCCCTCACTAGAGGATGAACCCCCAGGTGAAACCCATTTTTTGTTTCCCACTCCAGAATTTCTGGTTCCTGAGGTCTTGGGTAAGGTCTGAGAAAGTGAGTTTTTAACAAGCTCCTGGGGATCACACTCTGAGAGCCACTGAAATGAATATCTATCTGCACTTGGGTTTTCAGCATGGAGTAAATACCACAATGATTGCCCAGGCCATCTCAAGTGTATAGCAGTTTCTCCTTTCTGCTAAAATAGTCTGATGTCAGTTATCATTGGAATTTCCAGTTCAGTCAGGAAATTCTGCCCCCAGTGCCCACTTACACCTCATGGAGCCCCATGAGGTTTTCCTGTGAAGATCTGGGTGCTGAAATTGGCTCCGAATGTTCTAAGAGAAAACAACTCTCCCTCATTCTCTGGCTCTACATGTTTTAAACAAATACAGATGCTGATACGTTAGTGCTGGCAAAGGATTCTTGTTTGTGGGGCCTTTCATCTTCTCCTTGGGCTTTCAGCCAGGGCAGGCCCAGCTCAAGCCAGCTCATGGTTTTGATACATTCCATTGCCATGTGCCTTCCCTGCTCTAGTGGATGAGAGTCTGAGCTTGTCCCTTGACCTGATTGTCTGCAGGGTATCTCTAGGCCTGGGGTTCAGAATATTCATAAAAAACAGATTAGGATCAGAGATGCTTTGTACCCAGAATGCTGGAATCTAAGAAGCCTTCAGGTACTAATGTCAAATTCGGATAAATTTTCCACCAAACATTCTAGAAAGGGAAAACAAATATGGGTAATTGTATCAGAGTCCCCTTATCCTTGTTAGGTGCCCCATAGGGGTCTGAGCAGCATAGCTGTCTCAGAAGATCCCAGATGCTTTGGTCTACATTTTAGGTCCTCTGTCATACATCTGGCCATTTGTAATTCACCGGATTTTCATGGAGTGCTACCTAAAGATGCTGGGAGTTCAAACACTCCATTTAAATCAAATAGGACATTTACTGCCACTAATGAAGCCTGCTGTGTTTAGTTTTGCCTCCTTCTGGGTTGATGTTTTGTTGTTGTAGATCAGTGCATGATTTATGCTCAAACCCAAGGCAGATCTAGAACTTATATTTCCTCAGTGCTGCTGGAACCAATCTAACTTGCAGATTTTATAGTTACAGAACTTTATGAAGAGGTTTCCAGGACTATAAATACTTTATTTTAGTTGTTTTTGCTGTTGTTGATAATGCTGGCAAAGCGACTGATGTCACTAAACTGCTCAGGCAGACCCCGAGTTTCTCAAGTAATCTAAATGCCTCAGCCTCCCAAGAACTGAGACTATGGGCTCATGTTACCAATCTTGAGTATATTAAATTCTATCACTAGGTTAAAAATAATAAAATATGGCCCAGACTATATAGATACATGAAAGGTGTGTGTGTGTGTGTGTGTGTGTGTGTGTGTGTGTGTGTATTTTTATCACTTTGCAAATAATAGTGGCCTTATTTTCAGCAAAGAGTCCTGGACCAGTCAGTGTTCTTTTCTTTTTTCTTTTTTTTCTTTTTTTTCGGAGCTGAGGACCAAACCCAGGGCCTTGCGCTTGCTAGGCAAGCACTCTACCACTGAGCTAAATCCTCAACCCCACCAGTCAGTGTTCTTACTGAACATCCATTTCAGTTGAGCCCTGGAGAAGGCCCAAAAAGGGTTTTAAAATAGAAGCCTGTGGTACATCACTTATTATGTACACAAGGCCCTGGGTTCCATGCCCAGCTCCAACACCAAAATATAAAGTGTTAAAAGTAAAAAGCCTTCTGGGCCAAGTGGCTCCAGCCTGAAATTGAATGTACCCAGAAGGCTAAAGCAGGAAGATGGCAAGTTCAAGGCTACCTCGTCTGCAGAGTAAGTTCAAGATCAGCTTGGGTAATTTACTGATACCCTATCTCAAAAAAATAATAAACTTTAGAGGGTTGGGGACATGACTCTTGTAGAGGGCTTACCTTGCATCATGTGTGAGGCATTCAGTTTTTTTATCTTTATTAGATTGAGTATTTCTTATTTACATTTCAATTGTTATTCCCCTTCCCAGTTTCCGGGCCAACATCCCCCTAACCCCTCCCCCTCCCCTTCTATATGGGCTTCCCCTTCCTATCCTCTCCATATTACCACCTTCCCCCCAACAATCACGTTCACTGGGTGTTCAGTCTTGGCAGGGCTAAGTGGATCAAATCAGATACACTCAAAATAATAGAAGAAAAAGTGGGGAAGCATCTCGAACACATGGGAACTGGAGAAAATTTCCTGAACAAAACACCAATGGCTTATGCTCTAAGATCAAGAATCGAGGCATTCAGTCTTAATCAACACAAACAAGAATATGGATAGAATCCAATTTAAGTGGCATCATCCAAGACAGGTAGTCTAAGAAGCAGTCATCATGATCTGTGTTTTCAAGTAAAACATGCAGTGCAGAAGATGAGTGAGTTGGTTAAGCTGAAGTACTGTTTACATATTGAGGATGGTCAGCTATGGGACCCTTGGCACCATTGAGATCACCTATGAATACTCTGTCCCTGTGAACTGATCTGCTCAGATTTAGTTCTTGGTCATAGTTGGGAAGCAGACATGTTTTTAGTTTTCTTGGCTAGGTAACTCGGAGTGGGGTTGCTTAATCATGTGGTCACTCATTTAATTAATTTAGCCCTTCTCTTCCTCCCTTTCAGTCTGGGCAATGGTTCTCAAGAGGGATAACATTTTGTAGTATCTGAGGAAGTTTTGTTTGTCATGGTTGGGGATGGGACAGGTTGGGACAAATAGCAGTTAGAATCTGGGTAATGTCCAGGACAGGGCACTCCCAACAAAGAACGGCCCAACTACTACTAGTATCAAAGTGAAGAAGTCATGAGTAAAGCCTTTACGTGGTACAGAAAAATAGCTGTAGGAGGGATGCTCATTGAATACTCCCCTTTGGCTTTAGATGGTGACCTCTCCTGGAATCAAATCCCTTTGCTATGTCTGTACCCTTGAAGTTAGTATCAGAAGAATGAGAACAAACTATACCTAATCCCAAGCAGAGAACTATTTCTACTGAAGCATAGTGATTCACCAAATATTGGGTAATAGTGCCACTGAGAAAATCATGACCCCTCATTGGATGAATACAGGGTCTCTTATTGTGGCAGTTGATCCCCAAGCAGCTAAGACAAATCCAATTGGAAAAGAGTATTTTCAGGAGTTACTAATTGAACTCAGGCCCATTCCTATGTGAGAAGCCTAGAGTGCCTCATTTCCCTTGTCAGTGGTCACACTTAAGGATGTTTTCTTGAAAGAAGCTAGCGTTTCATTTCAAGAACACTGGCAATGTTTAGTTCCTTCCGGTTGTTTGAAAATTGGACAAATATATGGGGAAAACACTAAGTTCACTTAATTCAGGTCTATACATTGTACAAGCTAGAATTTCACATGATGTAGAAAGGGAAACATTCAGAGGAAATTGCTTTATCACAGCTGCCCAACACAGACAGGTGGAATCCTGGTAAAGACTGAATTGACTTACTCTAAATTCGTATGGTGAAGCTCCAACCCTAATATATGGCTGTTAGGGCTGGGGGATGCACTGAACCATAAAGTTAAATGAGATTATTTGGGTATATCCTTAACCCAGCAGGGCTTAAAAAAGAGGAAGAACCCAAAAAGTATCTATACAGAGAGGAGGCCATATGAAGACACAGCAGGAGCATAGTAGTGCCTATCTGCCATCCTAGGAAATAAGACTTAGGGAAACTGGCCTTGCTGACACCTTGATCTTACACTTTCATTCAACCACCACATCTGTGGCATTTTGTAACAGCAGTACAGACTGAGTGATGCCAAGACAGCAACTAAGCTTGGCAGATTGGGTAGAGCGCCATTTTTGTTCCATGAAACAGCTTCAGTTCAATTTAACTGTATTGTGAGTCATTGTAAACATATATTTTGATGAGTGTGGTGGCCTATGCTTGGTAATCCCAATATGCAGGAACCTGAGACAGGAGGATCAGGAGGATTATGAGCATTCATGTACACACACACACACACACACACACACACACACACACACACACTCACACATGCATGGACACATACACGCACACATACACACACACAGCACCAGGCACATGCATGAGCATGTGGGTGTTTGTGTGTGTGTCCAAAATCAAGGAGCCCCAAGCAGCTTGACTTATAGTCACAGTTCCTGACTCTATCCCTATTCAAGCAACCATTCTCCAGTTATTATCCAGCATGCTTTTATAGGGCCCTCTGTCTGTTTTCCTTCCTCTTGAAGATGTTCCTGTGACACAAATGGGAGGGAACAGTGTTTACTCACTTAATGTTACAGATGAAGAAACTAACACCAGAAAGTTACCATATTTCCTATATTGCTTAAGGCTCGATGTGGTCAGAAATAGCTTAATTTGTTCACTATATGTAGTCAACATGGCTACCCTTGGTCCCATTCACATTCTTCATACTAAGTACTAGGTAGTACAACATGAGTTGACTTAATTAAGCTTCAGCTAAATGGCAATTTGCTTTCCTACTTTTTATATGTTATCACTTTACACAGGCCCTGTCATTTTTATTGCTCCATATTTCTGAGGAGAGGCTGCTGTGGCTTGCTTCCTGAACACCCTCCCCTGCTGCCTTTTTCCGAAGTCATGGAGAAGGAGTGAACAATTATTTTTACGCTTGCCTGATGATGGATTTTTTTCAAAGAAATTTTCACATCCTGATTGTAGAAAAATTCACTTCAACAAGGGAACACAATTTGGTGCCACAGATTGTTATTAAATGTCCAATAAAAGAATTAAGGACTAAGTTGGTGTGAATGTTCATATGGGTACAGTATCATCAAAGGAGCCATATTTACATTCCAGTCTTTTAAACAATGCTCTCTTGGTTTGTACAGTTCAGATAACCCTATAAAAACAACTCTGGGAACTGTGTCCATGATGCAGTAGGTAAAGTGCTTTCTGTGCAATTATGAGTTTGTTTCTCCAACACTGTCATAAAAGCTCTGTGGTATTGCATATCTGCAACCCAGTATTAGCAGGTACATGGATCAGAAAACAGGATTTCTGAAGCTCTCTGCCTCCAGTCTATCAATGGGCTCTAGACTCAATGAAAGGCTGTGTAAAATATTAAGTTGGTTAACAATGCAGACAGACTCATAAGATGACCTCTGACCTTGACACATACATGTACACAGACAAGTATATACACCACACATATACATTTGTGTGTGCATGTGCGTGTACACACACACACACACAGAGAGAGAAAGAGAGAGAGAGAGAGAGAGAGAGAGAGAGAGAGAGAGAGAGAGAGAGAGAATATGAATCAGATGACAAGCAGATATACAGACACAGACCCTAGAAACTGACACTCTGTATAAGTTGAAAATGATGGAAAATTGGAAGAGGGGATGGTGTGTATATTGGGTCAGAAGTTTATGTTGTACTTTATCCATCCAGTAACATAAAATTAAAAGTAGAGTGTTTTGGCGTTTTTATGCAGTCTTACTTTGTATCTCAGACTTGCCTGTTGTTCCCTACGTAGGCCAGGCTAACCCTAAACACATGGCACTCCTCTTGCCTCTACTTACTTTGTGCTAGTATTAATGGGAGTATACTACCATGTCTGGCTTCATTTCTTATACTAAGAAAAATCCTTATACTTGGACTTTTTACAGTGTGGTCACATTGTGACAATAGCTTTATAAATTATAAATTGATTACAATCTTAAAATTGAAACCATTGTGTCAGTCATTGTAGTTTCATAACATATGTAACAAAAAAGTTTGCAATCTTAGTGGAATCCTAGTACTTGGGCTATTGAGGCAGAAAGACCAAAAGTTTGAGTCTAACCTGAACTACGAGTTTCAAATATAGGCTGTATTTTTGTCTCAAAACATACATACAATCAAAGAAAAAAGAAAGAACAAAGAAACAAAGAAACAGAAAGAAAGGAGTTATTTTTTTCTCACCTATTACATCCTATGCAAGTACAGGCTCTTCCCCAGTCATTCAGGGATCAGTGTCTTTGAATGTAGTGGGTTATGAATCAGTCTTCTCTACATCAAAGTCCTTCCCTGGTTCTCTTGTCTCAGGGTACCAGGTGAGAAAAGTGGAACATAGGAGAATTGCACAGAAGACCTGAGAGAGGTACTTACTTGTCACACAGGTCATTGGCTAAAGCTTACTCTATATTGCTCAACTATATGGGAAGCTAGGATACTTTGCCTGTCCCTTCTGTTAGGCTAACTTATTTTTTCTGTTTTTTTTTTCACTCCAGGAGGCTTCTTGGGATCATCACAAAAAAAGACGTTCTGAGACACATGGCGCAGATGGCAAACCAGGACCCTGAATCCATCATGTTTAATTAGCAATAAGATGGAAATTATTTTGAGAAGACCGATAATTATGTCATTTTTGAAGAAATAACCAAATGATACATTATGATCCTAATGAAAAAACAGGCAACTGAGAGTAGCAGAAAGCCTTGTTTGAAAGGAAGGGGAGAAGGATGAAACATTTTTTAAAGACAAACCATAAATTAATAGGCATTTTCTAGTTTTAACCTCTTATGAGTTAGAAGCTGCGTTTCTTAATAAATTTACTAACTGCTTTGGGGGCATGTGGGAGGGTGTGAATGCCATGAATTATACGAAGACACGGAACACAAGAACCTTTGGCACCTCACTCAAGGTGGATATTCATAATTTGGAAGTATACATGATGCTTTGAGTCCAAAAGACAAAGGGGTATTAGCATGCTGCTGTTATATATTGGTTCCTAAACATTTGCTATTATGTTATGGAATCATACTGAAAATATTGCACTTACTTTGTTGAAAGAGAAAAGAAAATTCAAGTTGGATACAGTGAAAGCTACAAGCAGGCCCTGATGGATGGTCTACTAGTGACTATCTCATTTCTTGCCTCTGTTCTCAGACCCATTGTTTTGTTTCTTTATCAGTCTGAACCAGTATCAGTGGTGCCCACCATAATGAATATGAAGTGAAAGACTTCTCTACAGAAAACCTCAAGACTGGACTAAACTACTGGACTGTGAACCATGTAGTGCTATGCAGACATTTCTTCTATAAAAGGGGACACAGTTTTACTTTGAGGGGACACCTGCCTCATCACTGATTTGCAACCCCAAAGCATCAACTTTACTTATTATATGGTTACTTGTGCATTTGATGTATTGATCAGTCCAGCACTTCCATGGATTATTGCCTGTGTGCTCCTAGATTGCTATAGTGTGTTTTGGTTTTCAGGTAGCATGTGCAATACTCAAAACCAGCTACTCAGTGTTTCTACTTAACTTTCTTCTCATGTCTTCCAGATAGAGCCATGATAAGAGTGAGGTGTATGAATTCTCAGTGGGAACATCTCCAAGTGGACTGCAAGAGAAATAGTAGATTGATTCTAAATCTGTTCCACTCTCTTTTCTGTAGGCTATAAAATGTCCAGTTTTAATGCCTAAGCATGTACTTTCAAACTAGCAATCATGGCACAGGACAGAGTTCCATTTTATACAGCCAATTGAGGCACTAGGTCTCTTTATTTGAACTTAATGTCACTTTTATTCTCTACATTCTACACATCTGTCTTTTCTGAAGGAAGGGATTAGTGTTTCAGGGCCATTGCATGTTTTGTGTAAGATTTGCGTCATTTCCTATTTCACTTCATCTTTGCCCCTCACTTTTCACTGAGTCATCATCCTTCTTTTCAATCTTATTGTAGGTATTGTTGCATCAGGGACATGTGCACTAAGTAAGAAACCTGGGACATAGCCATTCCAGGATTGTCTCTACACATTGCCAGGGTTCCAAATTCTTCTGGTATTTCATTTTCACTTTTCTTATTCTTTGTCCTTTGGCTTACTGCCTCATAGTTGTAAAAATGTTACCCAGATGCTAGGTGTGATATCTACTTTCTGTGTGGGAAGAAGGAAGAAGAGGCAAGTATAAAGATGAAATGATGCATATACCTTTCCCAGAGATGCTCAGCATAAAACCATTGGCTGGAATTCTATTATCTGTCCCATCCTCCTATCTGTACAGGGAGGATAAATTTTAGCTAAACATATTACTTTCTGGATGAAATTTAAATTCTGTTAATAGGGAAGGGGGATTGATATCTATCATATTAAATTCCAACATCATGTCCCTACCATTGTCTTTGGTGTCTTTTTTACTCTCATCTGATAACCCTTCTGAATATCTCTCCAAACATCCTTATAACTGTTTTGCATCTTACCCATTCTGTCACATTTGAGAGAAAACTCATTCCTAAACTGAGTCTACTTCTTAGGTCTAATAGGAATCTTAATTTTGATTACAGTCCTAGTTACAAATGGGTGTCTGTGAATTTTCTCATTGTTTCAATAATTATATATTCTAGAGAGCAAATATTTTAAGTCAGACCCTGCTGACAACTGTGGAAAATTATAGTTTCAAGTATTTGTTTCTGTAACTAATTGACTCCTTCTGAAATAGCACTAAATAGACATATCAGTGTGAAAATATCCAGGTTAATAGAGGAAATTTTAAGCCTTTGTTCAAGAATAAAGTTCATTGTCTCATTTGAGCATGGAACTATTATGTAGTAGATCTTAATTTTAGGGTTGTTAGTAGGTTTTGCATGGAACATTTGTAAATGAAGCTGGGTTCTCCTGGACTATAAATTCAAAGTGTGAAAAATTACTTCATGTGGTCCCCCTCTTTGGTCCAGGTGGCTCCCCTCAGAGTTGCTCTGTAATGGAAGGAGAGTATTAGTCATAGCCTGGCCTTCTATAATCCACAAGACCCTAAATCTCACAGGTTTGTGTGTGTGTGTGTGTGTGTGTGTGTGTGTGTGTGTGTGTGTGTGTGTGTGTGAAATAGCTTTCAAATCAATGGATGGCATTAGAAGAATAGCCAAAGGACAGCAAAACCAGAAAGAGTCAGATAATCCCCCTCTAATACAACAGAGTCCATGGAGGAAAACAAGGGGCTAAGTTTACTCTGGGCCAAAGTTACCAAGGAGGGGGAAATTGAAAGTATGGTGTCTTTCTCCTAGTGCTCACATGGAGATGCTCAGAACTGAAGGAAATAATTGAAAGTGTGACTGGATTGAAATAAGTCAGGCTTCTTTTCATTTGCAAGTCGATCCTCTAATGTGGGGTTGAGGATCAAAGCTGTGGTCAGACCAGAAGGTTAAGGTCAAGGATTGGGAGTGTGCTGTGGAGATTGCCTTCTTCCCAGGGATCCTGAATCCTCTCAAGGATTCATTTGCCATTGAATCATCTGCCCACCAGGAACACACTGCCCTGCCTTTTCTCATCTTTATGAAACCACTTAGTTAGGAACTTTGTATCCCAATATAGAGTTCCCATTCATTTGGTGGTCTGTTAAGAACTGGGACAAAAAGGTGAATAAATATCTTTCCAAATATATTCCTTCCTCTTTCCAGGACCAAAATCTTCAGTCATCTATAAACTTTCTGGAGTTTTTCTGAATCTATTCTTAATACTAAAACCAAGCACAACAGAAATGTACAATGGAGGCGGTTTTCTACTGAGGTACACTACCTATTTCTTGCAATCCACCTCTGTTGCTAAGAAAATGAATTATAGAACACCAGAAAATGGCTATACCTTTCCAGAAGACGTGTCGATTTGTTCTCGGGATTGTTCAGTTCAACTCCTGGGAATGCAGATGTACCTGTGGCTTTTCAGGACAAGCAAATGAGCCAGAAGGAAATCTTCAACTATTCAGTCCTCACTGTTCCCAAGAACAGTTCTCTACACAGCACTTCCCAAAGGCCTTACCAAGAAGATATGTAAACATATATTTTGAACTTAATAAGTCACAGAAACTGTTACATTTAGGTGAGAATGGCTTACTTCATGTTATCAATAGGTGCATATTCTGCTCAGTATTATCAGATGCTGTGCTGGAGAATGAGAAACTTACAACAGAGAATAATGGAATCCTTACGTAATTGCAATAGTCCACATTTTAAATTGGGCAGTGCATTATCAGACTCAATTTGTAAACTTTGAAATGATTTATATGAGTACAGAGCTAGTGTATCTGACTTTTGAAGCACTACCCGAATCTCAGTTTGCCGGCATGGTAATAACCATTTATTTGCTATATTACGTGTGTGCTGAGAATAATGAGTCTATGTGTGATTTTTGTGGGATATATTCACATTTGCTTTTGCCACAAGATCATAGTAATGTGTTGGTTTTTTAAAAAACTGTAACACTGTGTTAACACTGGTACTTTATTAAAAATGAAATGTTTGAACTCTATTAAAAAAAAAAACAAACAATTTTCAACAAGCATGTTGCAAGTTGAAGAGAGGTGATTTCACTGCACATTTATTCCCAATAGGCACCTCTGAAACTTCCTTGTGATGGTTGCTGACACACCCAGTCACAGGAAAGACCTGCTTTGTAAAATTGTTGTACAGAGTATGATGTCACTGTGGTTGGATTTAAAATTCCTTGTTCTTGGCACGGTGGCCTCTAAATTTCCAAGGATAGGGAAGGATCACTCTCCCTGAGGCCATCTGTGTTTGCTTTGTGTTGGAGGCTAAGGAGTACAGCTTGGCTTATGGCTTTAATGCAAGTGGAAATCAGAAGGGTTTGCACTATGTTCCTCTCTACCAGGATTTTTTTTTTGTTTTTTTTTGTTTTGTTTGTTTGTTTTTTTAAAGCTTGAAAGAAATTTGAGACAGAGAAGGAAGGAGCAAAGAAAACCCAGAAGAGTTGCTAATTAGTATGTGTAATGAGAGGAGTATCTTTTGTCTAGGGAGAAAAACAGTTTGGGGAAGGACATCCTTAACAGAAGAGACATCAGATGCAAATGTCCTAAGACGGAAGGGGCCTAGCCTGTTGCGGCCCCACCCAGGACAAATCGATACAGATATTGTAGGAGCTGGGATAGCAACAGAAATGTTCCAAATCTCTTTTTGGAGAGAGAATGTGCACATTAGTAGATAGCTCAGGATCTTGAAGGGCTAGGCAAAGACTCAGGGTTTAAAGGAGTGGCATAATTTGAC
The DNA here is from genome assembly GCF_021556685.1 of Rattus norvegicus. Lineage (NCBI taxonomy): Eukaryota > Metazoa > Chordata > Mammalia > Rodentia > Muridae > Rattus > Rattus norvegicus. The sequence goes on from NC_141554.1 coordinate 31,157,717, forward strand.
TTGTGCTGTTCACAAACTATTCTGGCCATTGGACCTGGAAGTCAGGAGTCTGGGTGGATGAACAAAGATGGGAGTGAAGCTTGCTCCAGTCAAGTTCATGAATAAAGGATTGATTGCTATGGAAGAGCCAAGAAGAGAAGCCTCCTGGTAGACTGGCTATATTGAATAAGATGGGTTAGATAACACAAGGAGTTCCAGATGGAAATGTTAATGAAGAACCATCTGTAAGCTTTCAAGTACAGAGTTCACAGGAATCCACCGGGTTAGAGATAGAAATCAGGCCATTGGTGTATCAGTGACACATAAAGCCATGCCTGGGAACATCTTAAATCTAGTTACACCTAACAACATTTCAGTATTAGGAGTTCAGGGAGTTATGCAAATGTGAGATGCCCACAGGACTAAATTTGAATCTCAGCTCCATCAAGATCTGGTTAAATTACATTTTCAACCTTATCAAATGTCTTAGAGCAGCAGTTCTCAACCTCTGGGTCTTGACCCCTTTGGGGGTCAAAGGTCACTTTCACAGGAGTAGCATATCAGATATCCTGCATATCAGATATTTACATCATAACATTAGCAAAATTACAAACAGCAAATTGTTACGAAGTAATGAAAATAATTTTATGGTTGGAACTTACCACTTAACATGAAGAACTGTATTAAAGGGTCACAGCATTAGGAAGGCTGAGAGCCATTATCTTAGAGCCTGGTTTTCCCCATCTCCTTAGATTGAGATATTATCTTTCACTCATTACCATACTTGTGAGAATTAAATGTAAGAACTACTGTAAAATCTTGGTATAGAACATTAATAGGCAAATGTAGCTATTGTTTTCTTCTATAATGAAGCCTTCTAATAATCTTTAATTGGAAATTCATTTATTGTTTGCAAAGGACACACACACATCACTTTGATACTAATATGTCTATTTTTAGCTCCCGTTATTAGTTTTGCAACAAAACAAAAGAAATACCTCCCCACAAAACAGCAAAAGACCTCTTGAGAGTTTTCAAAATTTTTTCTCAATTCCAAGTTCACGGGAGTGAAGTTATAGAAAACACTTGAAATAAAATTTCACTTCTCTGTAGCTTTATATTAGCTTTGTTAGAAAAATCCTGAGTATGAAAGGATCATACACTGATTAATTTGAAATTTGGAACACGGTCTCATAATACACAAGAATGTGTATATATTGCTTATTTTCAGAGAATGTAAAAACCTAACACTCACTAGACAAAGAAGAAATTCTCCCTCAAAGTGTTAATGTAGAAATAAGTCTGTTAGTAGAATTCATGAAAGAACAGCCCTTGAAGGCTTTGGGTATTTCCCTTTAACACGATGTAGTTAAAAACTAAAGAGTGATAATGAACAAACAGGATTTGTCCCAAAGGTGACAACCTCTCAGTATTACTTCTGGGAACTCAGCCAAAGTGGCCTCACAAATAAAAGTCTGGGTCATGCCTGGGCTTCCTGGATTTTTGTAGATTGAGTCAGGACCAGAAACTTCATCCCTGCCTGTGGCCATGTGCACAGTGCTGGCATGCCTATGCCTATGCCTTTGGCTCTTCTCAGTTCATTGGTAGTTAATTGGCTAGAAAGAAGCTATGTGAAGGCAGATAGAGAGCTTCTATTTTTGGCAGTTCCTCAACATTTCATTTCATTAAAGAAATGGTTTTTTTTTTTCTTTCTGACTGAGCAATAAGCAAAGAGCACCTTGTGGGGATTTCCAAACCCCTTTAGTCAGGATTTGGCTCACAGAATGAAGGGAGCAATTTATATGTGATTCCAGCATTTGTTATGGAACACATTATTTCAAAGATTAAACAACCATCCTCAATCCAAACAGATTCTGTCAGAGAAATTGAAAACACATCCATAAATTCTCAGCACACAGGCTGCCTCATCAGTTGGGTTCAGACGACGCTTGCTGATAGACCATTCCTTCCTTCCATGGGGCTCCATGTTCATTTAAAAAGCTCACATTCTCAGGACATCCACCTGTTTCTAACCAATGCAAGTGCAAATTGCAGCTCACTTCCTTTTGAGGAACAGTTTTCCTTTCCTGCCATGTCTCAAACTTCATCCTGTTTCCAGAAAGATTTTTTTAAAGGAATGGCTGCTGGGTGGTTTACAGGATCAGCAAGGAACTTTCTCCAGAGAGTTGCCAAGCTCAGTTGTTTCCCAGGGCAAATATTTTCACAGGTTATTAAAAGGGTACAGGAAAGAGCAAGGATGTGTGAGGTGCAGATGAGTTCCTCACAGCTCCTGCAGGTAAACATGATTCTCTAGGATGATTTGATATGTCAAATGACAAGTGGATTCTATAGTTCACTAATTGGTGGTAGGAACATGGAAGCCCGGAAAGTCTTCTTTTTCAAGTTCCTTTTTAGAAGTTCTATCTGCATTCCCTGAGAGAAGGGAATTCACTTGAGTGGACAACCATTTTACCATGTATATAATAAGGACTGTTCCTTACATTCTGCCAGTTTAGACGATGCCCCCACTTGGTCACTAGTACCAGAGACCGTTTGAGGCCATAATGCACAATCTACCTGTTTCTTGGCCTGCAGTGCTGAATCTTCTGTTTATCCACTCAGCTGACTGGTGTGGGGAATAAAATTTGAAAAGCTATCCAGGTGAGATTGTACTTTTAGTTCTGAGGTATACATTCTCCACGATTTTCTCCCCAAGGAAGGAGTTAATAGCCACAGTTACCAAACCATGGAAGAAGCCTGGCCCAAGAAAGTAGATGGAGTGAAGTTTGGCAGGAGAGCTCAAAGTCCTCTTTCTCAGCATTCATCAAGTGACTTTTGTCATCTACACAGCTCATGTTTGAGAACTATACAGTTAAGCTACAAATAAAAATATCTCCAATATCTCATATTTTAAGTAACTGATTTTCTGTTGGGCCACATACCTAGATATTTAGCTTCAGAGGAGGACTCATCTGGTAAGACTTTACCTCCAATTGCCTCATTAGCTGATACTTTCTCTGGAAACTCAACCTTTAGATTGGTAGAATCTCTGTGATAGAAACCTCTGCCTACCAGGTACCAAACATACCCTGTCCCAGTTGTGATAACCAAAGAAAGTTTCTAGATGTTACTAAGGAATCTCTGAGAAGGGGTTCTAAGTCCCCTTACCCCCTAAAGTGGTACTCAAGAGGGTGCTTTGATTTACACAGCATGAGAAAGGTCCCCTCTTTTATGCTACTTTGGTGTTTTTTTTCTTAGACTGAGTGAAAATCTCTAGATTTAATCAAAGGTCTATGGAGATTTGCTGTCTACCTTGGTTGGTTGCACGGCTATGGAGAAAAGTTTCCTCACCTTGAAGCAAAGGTAGTAGGGCAGGGCTAGGTTTACTTTTTGCTAAGACCCTATAGTAAGCCCTGAAAATTATCGCCATCTCCCATCTATGATTTTGAGATGTTTGACCACTTTTGTCTATCCATATGACCACTCTATCTTCCTTGCTTGGTCCTTTCCAGCCTATAATTGTAACCATATTCAGAAGCATGGATATAAATACTCTTTCCTTGTAGCTATCTAGAATCTCAGCTATTCCTTGAGTTGATGTTGAATATTTTTCTTTCTTAATTGGAAGCATAGAGGAGTGGGTGGTGAAAGACAGCCCATGGTCATATTCAGCCTTCACCTGTTTGGTTATGTAAGGCTTATTGGTACACAGCTAGGGCCATTAATTTATGCATTGCCTAGCTTGTCTGTATAGTTTTGTCTATGGCTGTTTTTGTGCCACAGTGGTAGAGCTAAATTAATTGCATGAGAAAACTGACCTTCAAGCCAAAAGTGTTGCTGGCTCTGACTTAGAATAAATTAGAGTAAAAAAACCCTATTAGACACCAAAGAGAATTTCTAGATGAAAAATATGAATAAATGATTTAAAAACAGATGCTAGGAGAGACAATGTATACTGATGGAATAAGATAAACTTCTTAAAATGTTGCTCTCCTCTTTTTCCAGCAATTTAATTTGTACAAGAAACATCCATCTTTTGTTTTGTTGAGACAGAAGTCTCACTCTGTAGCCCAAGCTAGCATATAACTCACTATGTATCCCAGGCTGGTCTTGAACCCTCAGTAGTTCTACTTCCACGGCTTCCCAAGTTCTGGAATTACAGATGTATGCTATGATGCCTGGTGAAATAATAGTCCTTATTTAATATTCGTAGAAGTTTTAATAAGTTGTGTTGGCTCTCAAAATTATCAAAACTCTCAGTAATCTGTGGTGGGACAGGGAAATGAGGCAGGAAGATTTCCCGGGCTATGTTCTGAATACTGCCTTTTAGTTCTGAGGCTGCCATAGCTTGCCATGCATTGGTCTAAGGGAATAAGAAAGGGGATAAATGAGTTCTGTTGGGGTAATGGTAATGGTGCTAAAACACACACACACACACACACACACACACACACACACACACACCCACACACACACACACACACCCACACACACAATACATGAACATGAAGATACATGTGGACAGTTATACCTGCCTAGCTTAAACATACCCTGCCACTGGGAGATCAACTCTGGATATAAAAGGGCAGCATAGTTGTGAGGTTTGTGGAAAGCAAGAGTCCAGAAGGGTCCGGAGAGGGATGAACCAGAGCAGCACAAAAAGAGAACAGAATTCACCTGTGTGCAAGAATGAACATCTGTAGGTTTAACTGTCCATGGGCCACACTGAAGGTGTCAGCAAGAATTCATGCATCCACTGCTCTATTTCAAGTTGAAGGTTTTGTTGTTACTTGTTTGTTTCATTTTTTTTTTTAATTTTCAATGTTTGGTGGTTTTGAGAATCATGCACTTTGGGGGGTTGGGGATTTAGCTCAGTGGTAGAGTGCTTGCCTAGCAAGCCCAAGGCCCTGGGTTCGGTCCCCAGCTCCAGAAAAAAAAAAAAAGGAAAAAAAAAAAGGAAAAAAAAAGAGAATTATGCACTTTGTAAAGATGAACATTCTTATGTGATTAGATGAACCCCCATCTATTTATAGCCAAAGTCACATTCTTTGTTTCAATTTGATCCCAGGTGCTCCGTTTTAATTGCATTTCATATTCAACTGTGTAGCCATCCCCTTCTCTGAGAGGGCTGGCCCCTAATCACTACAGTGCCTTTCCCCCTGCAGCTGGGACTTCAAAGGCCCCAGAAGTCATATTGAAATACGAGCTCCAAATTGTCCCTGAGAGGGAGCCCAGACAAGAATCGTCAGTCAGGACTCATCAAGGGGATGGGGGAGGGGGAAAGGGTACCACGGCCTGACATGGAGGTGAAAGAATGCAACCTCATCCTCAGGCCTCCTCTAACCTCCTGGTCCAGTGCATTGCCACTGCTGATGAAATCCCCACTGGGACATACATAATGCAAGGCTGTACATCCGTGGCCCAGAGTGTGAGGGACAGCCGCCTGTGCCCAGGAAAGAATGTTTGTTTCAAGCAAACGTTCACAGCAGCAGCTGCCAATGGGAGAAAAAAAAAAAAAAAAAGCAGAGGCGGGACTCCCGCAGACTGACATGGGAAAGTATAAACAATGATTATAGGCTCCGCAAAAGGGCTGTTGTTGGGTAAAATCACATCATCTGATTCGGGTTTTGGATGTGTAATTACCAGACCTAGAGAATGCAACTGCAAAGCACATGCTGTTTCCAGAATGGGCAGGACCATGTGAGCTCCTGACGATTTCAAGTCTGCACTTTGGCGTTCCTGTTGGGCTCCAAGAGCTAACAAGAGCAGACCCTGCTTTAAATAGAAGCTTCATTTTATGCTCCAAAGCACGGTCCCTGAAAGCAGATGGGGCAACTTGCACTTCTATTTGCTTTCTTCAGCCTGAAGCTAATACAGAATATTGATTCCTAATGTGCGAGTTCCGAGGGTACAGAACTGGGATCAGCTTTCTTCATCAAATTGAAGAGTTTCTCAAGGGCAAGGAACTATGCTATCAGTGTCAGTTTTAACATTTTATATATGGCTGATTATCAGTGCTTGGTTTTAAAGAATGGATAAAATATTGAAATCTTGTTCTTTAGCTGTGACCTTTTGCAATAAATCAGGGAATCATCTTGGCAGAGTTTTCTGGAGATGTGGACCACTTTCCCCAAAGAGTTCATCTGCCTTCATGTAAAATATCCCATAAAGTGCTAAATTCCAAAAGAAACTGAGATGGCCTTAGTATTGCATGATCTGAGTGTAATTCCTTAGTTGAGACCCTGGACTTCCAAAGGAGAACTCTGCCAGTGGAGCCTGAGGATATATTTGATCAAATTCAACCTGCAGAAGAAGTGTGGCAGGTTCTAAATGCCACAGAGATTAAGTATTCAGGAATCCATGCCAGTGACTTTACTGAACATGTCACATCAGAGGCAAAAATAAAAAAAGCCCCCCCCCCCCCCCCCTAGAAAGCTTTTCTGCTGTTCAATGTTAAGGAAGAATAAAAACAAGATTAAATTTCAGTATTTCTGGATTAGGTTACTTGATGCTCCCTCTCTATAAGAACTGTAAGAGATTTGATTCTGTTTTACTAGAAGACTAGTCAAAAGTACATCTAATAACCAAGGCTGAAGGAGATAAAAAATAGTTGTGCTTTCAAAGACTCAATCATCAACTTCAGAGCAGTCACACAAAACATTATTATTTTTTACTTTTATCTGCATTTATCTTATGCTGAATTTATTCCCATGACTTAAGTTTTTATTTTTCTAGTTTCTTCTGGAGAATCTTTTACTTTAGTGCAGCATCCTTTTCTGGGTTTGGAACAATCTGTTCCTTTTCAGTGAGGATCATCTCAGTGTGGCAGGGAGAGCTCATGTATGGATTAATCTGGCCATGAACTCTGAAAATACTTAAGTGTACCTTAAGTGCTTTGTTCACAGGCTATGTTCAATGACTGGAGAATCTACATCTAAACCCTTAAGTTCAGCCTTAAGTTCAGTATTACTATCTGTATTGTTAATCATGTTCAGCAAAAACTCGGCACTCTTCTTTTGGGCCACTGATCCTGTGACCAGCCACACTGTTTGACTTGAGTATACGTACTGTAGGATGATGTCACAGGTGAGGCAGGTACAGGATAGAAAGAGGCCTATCATTGGAGGAGAAGGAAGGATAGGTGGGAGAGAAGTTTGAAGGAAGAGGAGGAGACTAGGGGAGAGAGGAGGAGACAGAAGGGAGAGAGGGGCGGAGAAGCCGTGGCAGGACAAGATGGCAGGTGATGTTAAGATTCTGCTCTGTGTATTTACAGGTTGTTATTCAAGGGATGGATAGTACCGGGCTTTGTATGTTTAAGTGGGCAATTATATCTTTCCAATTGGATCTAAGATTATTGTGTTGTGTGTTCCTTCATACGAGGGTTTGAGTGTAGGAAAGTGTGCGGCTGGGCTGTGTTTCCGCCAAGATAGCTAGCAGATATCTTGGGACACCCGAGGTGTAGACTTAGCGGGTAAAAGACTACTACTTTTTTTATATTTATATTTTTATAACAACAACCTACTGAGACTACTATCATACTATCAAACTGCACACATTTAAAGTGATAGCTTTCAGATACTTGGTGACTTTTTGTATATACATACTCTTGATGGCCTGGATGATTTCACAGGTGTTCTTAAAGGTAAAATGGGGATTTGAACCTCTTCATTTGTATGACTTTGTAAGGTTTTCTGGTTTAAGAGTAGTGAACCATCTCCATAGGTCACCATAGGAGCAGAGCTCCAGGAGTCTTAATCTGCTCAGATCACCCAGTGCCCAGGGCCCATTTTTTTCACTCCATGTATTCTCTCATGCTGCTCTATAGCCCAAATAGGCCCACTCAACCTGGGACTCCAGGTCATACTCAAAACATTCTTTTTTTTCTTTCTTTTTTTTCAGAGCTGGGGACCTAACCCAGGGCCTTGCACTTGCTAGGCAAGCGCTCTACCACTGAGCTAAATCCCCAACCCCTCAAAACTTTATTTTTAACTACAGCATCCAAGCTAGTTTTAGGTTATCAATGCAGATGTTTCAAAGATAAACTCTAGATTTATAAATTAATCCAGGACGCTGTTTGTGATGTAACTCTGAAGGGGTTAGGAAATGACAAGAAACAGACCTAGGCCCTTGGCACATATGTAACAGCTGTAATAGTTCGGTCTTCAGGTGGGAGTCCTCTAACAGTCAGAGCAGGAGCTCTATCTGACTCTGTTACCTGCTCTTGGATGCGTTCCCCTAACTGGCTGTTTTGCTTAGCCAAATAGGAGATGCACCTAGTCCTATTGCAACCTAATATGACAAGGTTAGTTGATATCTATGGAAGGCCTTCCCTTTTCTAAAGAGAACAAGAAAATGGTAAGATGGGAGGAGGTGAGAGGGAGGGACTGGGCAGAGGGTAGAGAGGGCACAGTGCAATTGGCATGTAAAAAAAATTACTTAGAAAAAAATAGCTGTCATTCTAAACTACTCTGAGATATTGACCTCAGAAAGTCACTCTGAAGTATGTTGTATTTCTTAAAACTGGGAGATGGTATTTAAAAGATATTTAAAGGATAGTAAAAGATTTAAAAGATGCCCTATTTATTCCTTTCCATACTGGGAATAGTATGTACACTCAAATATTTCATGTTAGTATAAATGTCCGTAAGAGCCCACTTTATAGTCAATCATACACAGCTACCTTAACCAACTTCTCCTCTTGCACTGTGTAATGACCATGATGCCCTTGGCAGCCCCATCCTGTGCTTGGAAGTTCCTTCATTAACACTTCCAATTTTAAGATGCCAAACTCCTTATTTGGGTTTCCTTTAGTTGCCCTGAGCCAAGAGGTCAACTTATCTTCCTTCACCTAACATGGCTCAATCAGAACCTCAAGGCATGGTGGATCCAAGGTGACAGTATTTTATAAGAACATTAACACTAAGATCTGTTGGTTGATCTTGTTTCTCTTTCTTCCTTCCAGGGTCATGCTTCCACATTCCATATTCTTGAGCTAAAAAGTGCCATTTCTTTTCAGCTTGTGCCAACAAATATACTCTGTAGAGGCCTTGGATTCTCATGGGATTTGGAAGTATGTGAGCACAGGCTAAACAATTTCTATTCACTAAAACACATCACTTTTGACAACTAGGGTTAGCAGATTCATTTGCAAAACCAATCAGCCCACTGATGCTTCTGAGATTAAAGGTATGAAGAGATGGGACTTAGTCTGACCAAAGAAGAATGATTTCATCAAAGATGTGACTTAGGACTACACTGTCTTTGGCACCCATCTTTATAAAGGCAAAGCCACATGAAACATATCAATGAACTTTAACTTTGTCATAGGACAGATATCTGTGCTCAGAACTAGGGCCCTCCCACAGTCCTTGGACCCAAAACCTGCCCTGAGAGAGCTGGTCTCCAAGGAGTGCTCTCCCTCCTAAACCCACTGCCCACAGGGGGGAACCCCACTTTCCTCCCCTGACTATTCAAAGAAAGACCTGCTAAGAACACATGGGGCATGGGAGCCTCACAGAGGCCTAGAACAGGACACATTCAATCTCCATTTGCACTCAGAACTAAGGCTGTCCCACAACTTTCCAGACACAAAACCTTCCAGGAGCACTCTCACTCTTAAGATCACAGGCTCACAGACTTACAGGTAAACAGGAGGCACAAGCTCCAGAGACAGCAATACCAACTAACATCAGAGATAAAGAGATGTGAAAGGTAAGTGCAAGAACCTAAGCAACAGAAACCAAGACTACTTGCTATCATCAGAACCCAGTTCTCCCACCACAGTAAATACTGGATATCCAAACACTCCAGAAAAGCAAGATTTGGATTTAAAATCACATCTCATGATGATGATAGAGGACTTCAAGAAAGATAAATAACTCCCTTAAAGAAATACAGGACAACACAGGTAAACAAGTAGAAGCCCTTAAAGAGGAAACACAAAAATTCCTTAAAATGTTACAGGAAAACACCACAACCAAAGAAGTGAAGGAATTGAACAAAACCATCCAGGACCTAAAAATGGAAATAGAAACAATGAGGAAATCATAAAGAGAGACAACCCTTGAGATAGAAAACCTAGGAAAGAGATTAGGAGTCATAGACACAAGTATCACCAACAGAATACAAGAGATTAAAGAGTGAATCTCAGAGGCAGAAGAGACACAGAAACATTGACACAACCTTCAAAGAAAATGCAAAAAGCAAAAAGATCCTAACCCAAAACATCCAGGAAATCTAGGATTCAATGAGAAGACCAAACCTAAGGATAATGGGTATAGAAAAGAGTGAAGGTTCCCAAATTAAAGGGCCAGTAAATATCTTCAATAAAATTATAGCAGAAAATTTCCTTAACCTAAAGAAAGAGACACCCATGAGCATACAAGAAGCCTAAAGAACTCTGAATAGATTGAACCAGAAAAGAAATTCCTCCCATCACATAATAGTCGAAACACTAAATGCACAGAACAAAGAAAGAATATTAAAAAGTGCAAGAGAAAATGGACAAGTAACATACAAAGGCAGATTTATCAGAAGTACACCAGACTTCTCATCAGAGACCATGATAGCTAGAAGATGCTGGACAGATGTCTTACAGACCCTAAGAGAACACAAATGCCAGCCCAGGTACTATGTTCATTGATCTACATACCGGTTATTGTACCAATACCATGCAGTTTTATCACTATTGCTCTGTAATACAGTTTGAGGTCATGCTGGTGACAACATACGATGACAGGGACTGCCAGGAGTAGGTCGGGATGGAGACATCTCAGAAGCCTGCAGTTCCTTGTAAAGTAGGGTGGTGTCTGGGACCCTGAGAAGCAGGAGACACATCTCTCCAGGGTACCTGCCATCTGAAATAAGAGTCTGCCTGGAGTAAGCCGAGATGGAGACATCTCAGTAGCCCACAGCAGCTCTTTGTAAAAACTGGTTGCTCCCATTTCTCCTAACCTTAGCCCTGGACAATGGCTGTATAGATTTCATTTGAATGTGACTGCCTTTCAGTTGGCCTTGTTGTGCATAATTATTCTATTATATCTGACTTTCCTTCTTCTTTCTCCTACTGCTCTGGTGAATTCTGTGAAACTAGATGTTCCTTGATGTTATGATTCTTTTTTTTTTAATTTTTAATTTTTTTTATTAACTTGAGTATTTCTTATATACATTTCGAGTGTTATTCCCTTTCCCGGTTTCCGGGCAAACATCCCCCTCCCCCCCTCCCCTTCCTAATGGGTGTTCCCCTCCCAACCCTCCCCCCATTGCCGCCCTCCCCCCATAGTCTAGCTCACTGGGGGTTCAGTCTTAGCAGGACCCAGGGCTTCTCCCTTCCACTGGTGCTCTTACTAGGATATTCATTGCTACCTATGAGGTCAGAGTCCAGGGTCAGTCCATGGATAGTCTTTAGGTAGTGGCTTAGTCCCTGGAAGCTCTGGTTGCTTGACATTGTTGTACATATGGGGTCTCGAGCCCCTTCAAGCTCTTCCAGTTCTTTCTCTGATTCCTTCAACGGGGGACCTATTCTCAGTTCAGTGGTTTGCTGCTGGCATTCGCCTCTGTATTTGCTGTATTCTGGCTGTGTCTCTCAGGAGCGATCTACATCCGGCTCCTGTCGGTCTGCACTTCTTTGCTTCATCCATCTTGTCTAATTGGGTGGCTGTATATGTATGGGCCACATGTGGGGCAGGCTCTGAATGGGTGTTCCTTCAGTCTCTGTTTTAATCTTTGCCTCTCCCTTCCCTGCCAAGGGTATTCTTTTTCCTCATTTAAAGAAGGAGTGAAGCATTCACATTTTGATCATCCGTCTTGAGTTTCGTTTGTTCTAGGGATCTAGGGTAATTCAAGCATTTGGGCTAATAGCCACTTATCAATGAGTGCATACCATGTATGTCTTTCTGTGATTGGGTTAGCTCACTCAGGATGATATTTTCCAGTTCCAACCATTTGCCTACGAATTTCATAAAGTCGTTGTTTTGGATAGCTGAGTAATATTCCATTGCGTAGATGTACCACATTTTCTGTATCCATTCCTCTGTTGAAGGGCATCTGGGTTGTTTCCAGTTTCTGGCTATTATAAATAAGGCTGCAATGAACATAGTGGAGCATGTGTCTCTTTTATATGTTGAGGCATCTTTTGGGTATATGCCCAAGAGAGGTATAGCTGGATCCTCAAGCAGTTCAATGTCCAATTTTCTGAGGAACCTCCAGACTGATTTCCAGAATGGTTGTACCAGTCTGCAATCCCACCAACAATGGAGGAGTGTTCCTCTTTCTCCACATCCTCGCCAGCATCTGCTGTCACCTGAGTTTTTGATCTTAGCCATTCTCACTGGTGTGAGGTGAAATCTCAGGGTTGCTTTGATTTGCATTTCCCTTATGACTAAAGATGTTGAACATTTCTTTAGGTGTTTCTCAGCCATTTGGCATTCCTCAGCTGTGAATTCTTTGTTTAGCTCTGAACCCCATTTTTTAATAGGGTTATTTGTTTCCCTGCGGTCTAACTTCTTGAGTTCTTTGTATATTTTGGATATAAGGCCTCTATCTGTTGAAGGATTGGTGAAGATCTTTTCCCAATCTGTTGGTTGCCGTTTTGTCCTAACCACAGTGTCCTTTGCCTTACAGAAGCTTTGCAGTTTTATGAGATCCCATTTGTCGATTCTTGATCTTAGAGCATAAGCCATTGGTGTTTTGTTTAGGAAATTTTTTCCAGTGCCCATGTGTTCCAGATTCTTCCCTAGTTTTTCTTCTATTAGTTTGAGTGTGTCTGGTTTGATGTGGAGGTCCTTGATCCACTTGGACTTAAGCTTTGTACAGGGTGATAAGCATGGATCGATCTGCATTCTTCTACATGTTGGCCTCCAGTTGAACCAGCACCATTTGCTGAAAATGCTATCTTTTTTCCATTGGATGGTTTTGGCTCCTTTGTCAAAAATCAAGTGACCATAGGTGTGTGGGTTCATTTCTGGGTCTTCAATTCTATTCCGTTGGTCTATCTGTCTGTCTCTGTACCAATACCATGCAGTTTTTATCACTATTACTCTGTAATACTGCTTGAGTTCAGGGATAGTGATTCCCCTTGAAGTCCTTTTATTGTTGAGGATAGTTTTAGCTATCCTGGGTTTTTTGTTATTCCAGATGAATTTGCAAATTGTTCTGTCTAACTCTTTGAAGAATTGGATTGGTAGTTTGATGGGGATTGCATTGAATCTGTAGATTGCTTTTGGTAAAATGGCCATTTTTACTATATTAATCCTGCCAATCCATGAGCATGGGAGATCTTTCCATCTTCTGAGGTCTTCTTCAATTTCTTTCCTCAGTGTCTTGAAGTTCTTATTGTACAGATCTTTTACTTGCTTGGTTAAAGTCACACCGAGGTACTTTATATTATTTGGGTCTATTATGAAGGGTGTCGTTTCCCTAATTTCTTTCTCGGCTTGTTTCTCTTTTGTATAGAGGAAAGCAACTGATTTATTTGAGTTAATTTTATACCCAGCCACTTTGCTGAAGTTGTTTATCAGCTTTAGTAGTTCTCTGGTGGAACTTTTGGGATCACTTAAATATACTATCATATCATCTGCAAATAGTGATATTTTGACCTCTTCTTTTCCGATCTGTATTCCCTTGACCTCCTTTTGTTGTCTGATTGCTCTGGCTAGAACTTCAAGAACTATATTGAATAAGTAGGGAGAGAGTGGGCAGCCTTGTCTAGTCCCTGATTTTAGTGGGATTGCTTCAAGTTTCTCTCCATTTAGTTTAATGTTAGCAACTGGTTTGCTGTATATGGCTTTTACTATGTTTAGGTATGGGCCTTGAATTCCTATTCTTTCCAGGACTTTTATCATGAAGGGGTGTTGAATTTTGTCAAATGCTTTCTCAGCATCTAATGAAATGATCATGTGGTTCTGTTCTTTCAGTTTGTTTATATAATGGATCACGTTGATGGTTTTCCGTATATTAAACCATCCCTGCATGCCTGGGATGAAGCCTACTTGATCATGGTGGATGATTGTTTTGATGTGCTCTCGAATTCGGTTTGCCAGAATTTTGTTGAGTATTTTTGCGTTGATATTCATAAGGGAAATTGGTCTGAAGTTCTCTTTCTTTGTTGTGTCTTTGTGTGGTTTAGTTATAAGAGTAATTGTGGCTTCGTAGAAGGTATTCGGTAGTGATCCATCTGTTTCAATTTTGTGGAATAGTTTGGATAATATCGGTATGAGGTCTTCTATGAAGGTTTGATAGAATTCTGCACTAAACCCGTCTGGACCTGGGCTCTTTTTGGTTGGGAGACCTTTAATGACTGCTTCTATTTCCTTAGGAGTTATGGGGTTGTTTAACTGGTTTATCTGTTCCTGATTTAACTTCGATACCTGGTATCTGTCTAGGAAATTGTCCATTTCCTGAAGATTTTCAAGTTTTGTTGAATATAGGTTTTTCTAGTAAGATCTGATGATTTTTTGAATTTCCTCTGAATCTGTAGTTATGTCTCCCTTTTCATTTCTGATTTTGTTAATTTGGATGCACTCTCTGTGTCCTCTCGTTAGTCTGGCTAAGGGTTTATCTATCTTGTTGATTTTCTCAAAGAACCAACTTTTGGTTCTGTTGATAATTTCTATGGTCCTTTTTGTTTCTACTTGGTTGATTTCAGCTCTGAGTTTGATTATTTCCTGCCTTCTACTCCTCCTGGGTGTATTTGCTTCTTTTTGTTCTAGAGCTTTTAGGTGTGCTGTCAAGCTGCTGACATATGCTCTTTCCTGTTTCTTTTTGCAGGCACTCAGCGCTATGAATTTTCCTCTTAGCACAGCTTTCATTGTGTCCCATAAGTTTGGGTATGTTGTACCTTCATTTTCATTAAATTCTAAAAAGTTTTTTAATTTCTTTCTTTATTTCTTCCTTGACCAGGTTATCATTGAGTAGAGCATTGTTCAATTTCCACGTATATGTGGGCAATCTTCCCTTATTGTTATTGAAGACCAGTTTTAGGCCGTGGTGGTCGGATAGCACGCATGGGATTATTTCTACCTTTCTGTACCTGTTGAGGCTCGTTTTTTGACCAATTATATGGTCAATTTTGGAGAAAGTACCATGAGGAGCTGAGAAGAAGGTATATCCTTTTGCTTTAGGATAGAATGTTCTATAATTATCTGTTAAGTCCATTTGGCTCATGACTTCTCTTAGTCTGTTGACATCACTGTTTAATTTCTGTTTCCATGATCTATCCATTGATGAGAGTGGGGTGTTGAAATCTCCCACTATTATTGTGTGAGGTGCAATGTGTGTTTTGAGCTTTAGTAAGGTTACTTTTACGTATGTAGGTGCCCTTGTATTTGGGGCATAGACATTTAGGATTGAGAGTTCATCTTGGTGGATTTTTCCTTTGATGAATATGAAGTGTCCTTCCTTATCTTTTTTGATGACTTTTAGTTGAAAATTGATTTTATTTGATATTAGAATGGCTACTCCAGCTTACTTCTTCCCACCATTTGCTTGGAAAGTTGTTTTCCAGCCTTTCACTCTGAGGAGTGTCTGTCTTTGTCTCTGAGGTGTGTGTCCTGTAGGCAGCAGAATGCAGGGTCCTCATTGCGTATCCAGTTTGTTAATCTATGTCTTTTTATTGGGGAGTTGAGGCCATTGATATTGAGAGATATTAAGGAATAGTGATTATTGCTTCCCGTTATATTCATATTTGGATGTGAGGTTATGTTTGTGTGCTTTCACTCTCTTTGTTTTGTTGCCAAGACGATTAGTTTCTTGCTTCTTCTAGGGTATAGCTTGCCTCCTTATGTTGGGCTTTACCATTTATTATCCTTTGTAGTGCTGGATTTGTAGAAAGATATTGTGTAAATTTGGTTTTGTCATGGAATATCTTGGTTTCTCCATCTACGTTAATTGAGAGTTTTGCTGGATACAGTAACCTGGGCTGGCATTTGTGTTCTCTGAGGGTCTGTATGACATCAGTCCAGGATCTTCTGGCCTTCATAGTTTCTGGCAAGAAGTCTGGTGTGATTCTGATAGGTCTGCCTTTATATGTTACTTGACCTTTTTCCCTTACTGCTTTTAATATTCTTTCTTTATTTTGTGCGTTTGGTGTTTTGACAATTATGTGACGGGAAGTGTTTCTTTTCTGGTCCAATCTATTTGGAGTTCTGTAGGCTTCTTGTATGCCTATGGGTATCTCCTTTTTAGGTTAGGGAAGTTTTCTTCTATGATTTTTTTGAAGATATTTACTGGTCCTTTGAGCTGGGAGTCTTCACTCTCTTCTATACCTATTATCCTTAGGTTTGATCTTCTCATTGAGTCCTGGATTTCCTGTATGTTTTGGACCAGTAGCTTTTTCCGCTTTACATTATCTTTGACAGTTGAGTCAATGATTTCTATGGAATCTTCTGCTCCTGAGATTCTCTCTTCCATCTCTTGTATTCTGTTGGTGAAGCTTGTATCTACAGCTCCTTGTCTCTTCTTTTGGTTTTCTATATCCAGGGTTGTTTCCATGTGTTCTTTCTTGATTGCTTCTATTTCCATTTTTAATTCCTTCAACTGTTTGATTGTGTTTTCCTGGAATTCTTTCAGGGAGTTTTGCGATTCTTTCAGGGATTTTTGCGATTCCTCTCTGTAGGCTTCTACTTGTTTATTAATGTTTTCCTGTGTTTCCCTAAGGGAGTTCTTCACGTCTTTCTTGAAGTCCTCCAGCATCATGATCAAATATGATTTTGAAACTAGATCTTGCTTTTCTGGTGTGTTTGGATATTCCATGTTTGTTTTGTTGGGAGAATTGGGCTCCGATGATGCCATGTAGTCTTGGTTTCTGTTGCTTGTGTTCCTGCGCTTGCCTCTCGCCATCAGATTATCTCTAGTGTTACTTTGTTCTGCTATTTCTGACAGTGGCTTGACTGTCCTATAAGCCTGTGTGTCAGGAGTGCTGTAGACCTGTTTTCCTCTCTTTCAGTCAGTTATGGGGACAGAGTGTTCTGCTTTCGGGCATGTAGTTTTTCCTCTCTACAGGTCTTCAGCTGTTCCTGTGGGCCTGTGTCTTGAGTTCACCACGCAGCTTTCTTGCAGCAGAAAAGTTGGTCTTACCTGTGGTCCTGAGGCTCAAGTTCGCTCGCGGGGTGGTGCCCACGGGCTCTTTGCGGCGGCAGCAACCAGGAAGACCTGTGCCGCCCCTTCCGGGAGCTTATGTAACCTCAGGAGTGCCCACCTGACCAGGCGGTGACTTCTCTTTCCCTCGGGGTGTGGGAGTAGAGAGCTGCTGCAGGCCGGGATCCGCGGGTGTGGGACTTCCGGTAAACACAGGACGTGCCCCGTCCTAGAGGAGTTCTGCCTCTGTGTGTCCCGATTTCATCAGGCAGCTTTCTTGCAACAGACAAGTTGGTCTTACCTGTGGTCCCGAGGCTCAAGTTTGCTCGCGAGGTGCTGCCCACGGGCTCTCTGCGGCGGCAGCAACCAGGAAGACCTGTGTCGCCCCTTCCGGGAGCTTTAGTGTACCAGGGTTCCAGATGGCCTTTGGTGTTTTCCTCTGGCGTCCGAGATGTATGTACAGAGAGCAGTCTCTTCTGGTTTCCCAGGCTTGTCTGCCTCTCTGAAGGTTTAGCTCTCCCTCCCACGGGATTTGGGTGCAGAGAACTGTTTATCCGGTCTGTTTCCTTCAGGTTCCAGCAGTGTCTCAGGCAGGGGTCCTGCCGCTCCTGGGCCCTCCCCCACGGGAGCCCAGAGGCCTTATACAGTTTCCTCTTGGGCCAGGGATGTGGGCAGGGGTGGGCAGTGTTGGTGGTCTCTTTCACTCTGCAGCCTCAGGAGTGCCCGATGTTATGATTCTTAAACAATTGGAAATTGAGGCATAGGGGCACAGCACAGCACAGCCCTAATGGCCCAGGTGAATGCTGTGTGTCCTCATCTTGGAAACAATGTAATAACTGCACAATGGTAGTTCTAGATTAATGCTTGACTTGCAAAGAAACTTTAAAGAAATTATTAGAAAATGAATTTGAGTCAACATTGGGATCTTAAGAAAAGAAAAAGTTATTGAAGTTAAGAAATAAGTTTTACATAACATTTGAGAGTGGTTCCTGGATAAGGAAGTATAGAATATATAAAATGATATACTAGTAAAACTAAGTCAAAATACTGGGACTCTTACGAGAGTCATTGTGTGCAACGAACAGAAAGCTAGAGGAACCACTGAGTTAAGGGTTAACTTGATTCTTTCTGGCCACTGCCTGGCAGCTTTGCCTATGTCATTCATAATTAAAGCTTCACAGGAAAATGCAAGTAGCTGATCTCGGAGCTTTGAGCTCTGAATTATAATAAGTTAAAAGTTAAAGTTTAAATAATGATAAGTTTACAATTATTATTATTTTGGCCACAGGCCTTGTAATAGGGGAAACTTGAAACTTTGGGGAACAATTGTAATTCTTAATTCTTTGTGGGATATGGTTGTTATTTTTTTTTAAATTTGATTTGGCAATGATTATACAATATCTTTTTTCTACCTCCTTTTGGATTATCAATAAAGGACTAGGGCAAGAGAAAGTCTGGAGAGCATGAGAAGAGCATGTGAAGAGTGAATGAGAAAGCACATGAGGGAGCAAATGGGAGAGTGAGTGAGAGAGCATGAGAAGAGCATGTAAAGAATGACTGAAGAGAGCATGGGAAGAGTGAGTGAAGAGAGCATGTGAGACTTGTATGAAGAGTGTGTGTGTGAATGAAAAGAGAGTGCATGTGGGGCTGCCACCACAGAGAGCTTGTGGGCAGCACCCCGCGAGCAAACTTGAGCCTCGGGACCACAGGTAAGACCAACTTTTCTGCTGCAAGAGACCTGCCTGGTGAACTCGGGACACACAGAGGCAGAATTCCTATAGGACCGGGCACTTCCTGTGTTTACTGGGAGTCCCACACCCACGGATCCCGGCCCGCAGCAGCTCTCTGCTCCCAGACACAGTAGGAGAGAGACCCCACCGCCTAGTCAGGTGGGCACTCCTGAGGCTGCAGAGCAGAAGAGACCACCAACACTGCCCACCCCTGCCCACATCCCTGGCCCAAGAGGAAACTGTATAAGGCCTCTGGGTTCCCGTGGGGGAGGGCCCAGGAGCAGCAGAACCCCTGCGCCTGAGACACCGCCGGACCCTGAAGGAACAGACCGGATAAACAGTTCTCTGCATCCAAATCCCGTGGGAGGGAGAGCTAAACCTTCAGAGAGGCAGACACGCCTGGGAAATCAGAAGAGACTGCACTCTGCACACATTACTGATTCCAGAGGAAAACACAAAACGCCATCTGGAACCCTGGTGGACTGAAGCTCCCGGAAACGGCAGCGCAGATCTTCCTGGTTGCTGCCACCGCAGAGAGCTTGTGGGCAGCACCCCGAGAGCGAACTTGAGCCTCGGGACTACAGGTAAGACCAACTTGTATGCTGCAAGTGACCTGCCTGGTGAACTCAAGACACAGGCCCACAGACACAGCTGAAGACCTGTACAGAGGAAAGGCTACACGCCCAAAAGCAGAACGCTCTGTCCACATAACAGGCTGAAAGAAAACAGGAAAACAGGTCTACAGCACTCCTGACACACAGGCTGATAGGACAGTCTAGCCACTGTCAGGAATAGCAGAACAAAGTAACACTAGAGATAATCTGGTGGCGAGAGGCAAGCGCAGGAAGCCAAGCAACAGAAACCAAGACTACATGGCACCATCGGAGCCCAATTCTCCCATCAAAACAAACATGGAATATCCAAACATACCAGAAAAGCAAGATCTAGTTTCAAAATCATATTTGATCATGATGCTGGAGGACTTCAAGAAAGACGTGAAGAACTCCCTTAGAGAAACACAGGAAAACATTAATAAACAAGTAGAAGCCTAGAGAGAGGAATTGCAAAACTGGCAGGATTAATATAGTAAAAATGGCCATTTTCCCAAAAGCGATCTACAGATTCAATGCAATCCCCATCAAAATACCAATCCAATTCTTCAAAGAGTTAGACAGAACAATTTGCAAATTCATCTGGAATAACAAAAAACCCAGGATAGCTAAAACTATCCTCAACAATAAAAGGACTTCAGGGGGAATCACTATCCCTGAACTCAAGCAGTGCTACAGAGCAATAGTGATAAAAACTGCATGGTATTGGTACAGAGACAGAGAGATAGACCAATGGAATAGAATTGAAGACCCAGAAATGAACCCACACACCTATGGTCACTTGATTTTTGACAAAGGAGCCAAAACCATCCAATGGAAAAAAGATAGCATTTTCAGCAAATGGTGCTGGTTCAACTGGAGGTCAACATATAGAAGAATGCAGATCGATCCATGCTTATCACCCTGTACAAAGCTTAAGTCCAAGTGGATCAAGGACCTCCACATCAAACCAGACACACTCAAACTAATAGAAGAAAAACTAGGGAAGCATCTGGAACACATGGGCACTGGAAAAAATTCCTGAACAAAACACCAATGGCTTATGCTCTAAGATCAAGAATCGACAAATGGGATCTCATAAAACTGCAAAGCTTCTGTAAGGCAAAGGACACTGTGGTTAGGACAAAACGGCAACCAACAGATTGGGAAAAGATCTTCACCAATCCTACAACAGATAGAGGCCTTATATCCAAAATATACAAAGAACTCAAGAAATTAGACCACAGGGAGACAAACAATCCTATTAAAAAATGGGGTTCAGAGCTAAACAATGAATTCACAGCTGAGGAATGCCGAATGGCTGAGAAACACCTAAAGAAATGTTCAACATCTTTAGTCATAAGGGAAATGCAAATCAAAACAACCCTGAGATTTCAACTCACACCAGTGAGAATGGCTAAGATCAAAAACTCAGGTGACAGCAGATGCTGGCGAGGATGCGGAGAAAGAGGAACACTCCTCCATTGTTGGTGGGGTTGTAGACTGGTACAACCATTCTGGAAATCAGTCTGGAGGTTCCTCAGAAAATTGGACATTGAACTGCCTGAGGATCCAGCTATACCTTTCTTGGGCATATACCCAAAAGATGCCCCAACATATAAAAAAACACGTGCTCCACTATGTTCATCGCAGCCTTATTTATAATAGCCAGAAGCTGGAAAGAACCCAGATGCCCTTCAACAGAGGAATGAATACAGAAAATGTGGTACATCTACACAATGGAATATTACTCAGGTATCAAAAACAATGACTTTATGAATTTCGTAGGCAATTGGTTGGAACTGGAAAATATCATCCTGAGTGAGCTAACCCAATCACAGAATGACATACATGTTATGCACTCATTGATAAGTGGCTATTAGCCCAAATGCTTGAATTACCCTAGATGCCTAGAATAAATGAAACTCAAGACGGATGATCAAAATGTGAATGCTTCACTCCTTCTTTAAAAGGGGAACAAGAATACCCTTGGCAGGGAATAGAGAGGCAAAGATTAAAACAGACACAGAAGGAACACCCATTCAGAGCCTGCCCCACATGTGGCCCACACATATACAGCCACCCAATTAGACAAGATGGATGAAGCAAAGAAGTGCAGACCGACAGGAGCCGGATGTAGATCGCTCCTGAGAGACACAGCCAGAATACAGCAAATACAGAGGCG
Organism: Rattus norvegicus; assembly: GCF_021556685.1. Lineage (NCBI taxonomy): Eukaryota > Metazoa > Chordata > Mammalia > Rodentia > Muridae > Rattus > Rattus norvegicus. Next base: position 31,179,274 of record NC_141554.1, read on the forward strand.
AATGCCAGCAGCAAACCACTGTACTGAGAATAGGACCCCCGTTGAAGGAATCAGAGAAAGAACTGGAAGAGCTTGAAGGGGCTAGAGACCCTATATGTACAACAATGCCAAGCAACCAGAGCTTCCAGGGACTAAGCCACTACCTAAAGACTATACATGGACTGACCCTGGACTCTGACCTCATAGGTAGCAATGAATATCCTAGTAAGAGCACCAGTGGAAGGGGAAGCCCTGGGTCCTGCTAAGACTGAACCCCCAGTGAACTAGACTGTTGGGGGGAGGGCGGCAATGGGGGAATGGTGGGGAGGGGAACACCCATAAGGAAGGGGAGGGGGGAGGGGGATGTTTGCCCGGAAACCGGGAAAGGGAATAACACTCGAAATGTATATAAGAAATACTCAAGTTAATAAAAAAAAACAAAAAAAAAAACAAAAACAAAAAAACAAACAAAAAAAGAGAGTGCATGCGGTGTATGTGAGGTATGTGTGAGGTGTGTACGAAGAGTGTGTGTGAGAATGAAAGGATAATGAACAGAGGTGTGCATGAGTGTGGTAGTTCGAGAAAAGAAAACCACAATAAAAAAGCAGAGTGTGAAAGAGAATGCAGAGTGTGTGCGGCCTCAAGGTGTGTTGTGTGTGTGTGTGTGTGTGTGTGTGTGTGTGTGTGTGTGAGAGAGAGAGAGAGAGAGAGAGAGAGAGAGAGAGAGAGAGAGAGAGAGAGAAAGTTTAAGTCTTGAAATTTCCTGTCAGTTTGTACCCAAAGAGTAGTCTGTGTATATTTATTATGCGCCTTCCAGATATTTTGCTTCCAGTTGAGAACTCCAATTTTGTGTCGAGGCTGGCCCCGGCAAGGTCAGGGATGGTGAGGATGGTGATTCCCCCTGAGAATAGTTATTTTTTTCCTTATCCTTTTTTTTGTGCTTTTCCAAATGAATTTGCAAATTGCTCTTTCTAATTCTATGCAGAATAGAGTTGTAATTTTGATTGTGATTTCATTGAATCTGTAGATTGCCTTTGGCAAGATGGCCATTTTTATAATATTAATCCTACCAATCTATGAGCATGGGAGATCTTTCCATCTTGTGAGATCTTCTTCAATTTCTTTCTTCAGAGACTTGAAGTTCTTGTCATACAGATCTTTCACTTGTTTGGTTAGAGCCATACCAAGGTATTTTATACTATTTGTGACTATTGTGAATGGTGTTGTTTCCCTAATTTTTTCCTCAGCCTGTTTATCCTTTGACTAGAGGAAGGCTATTGATTTATTTGAGTTAATTTTATATCTAGCCACTTTTCTGAAGTTGTTTATCAGCTGCAGGAGTTCTCTGGTGGATTTTTGGGGTCACTTAAGTATACTATCATATCTGTAAACAGTGATATTTTTACTTTGTCCTTTCCAATTTGTATCCCTTTGACCTATTTTAGTTGCTCTGGCTAGGACTTCAACTACTATATTGGATAGGTAGGGAGAGAGTGGGCAACATTGTCTAGTCCCTGATTTTAGTGGGATTGCTTCAAGTTTCTCTCCATTTAGTTTGATATTGGCTACTGGTTTGCTGTATATTGCTTTTACTATGCTTAGGTATGGGTCTTTAATTATTGATCCTTCTAAGTTTTTATCATGAAGGTGTGTTGAATTTTGTCAAATGCCTTCTCAGCATCTAATGAAATAATCATGTGTTTTTTCCTTGAGTTTGTTTATATAGTGGCTTACATTGATGGATTCCATATATTGGTCTATTCTTCCACCCTTGGGATGAAGCCTAGTTGATCATGGTGAATGATCATTTTGATATGTTCCTGGATTCAGTTTGCAAGAATTTTATTGAGTATTTTTGTGTCAATAGTCATAAGGGAAATTGGTCTGAAGTTCTCTTTCTTTGTTGGGTCTTTGTGTGGTTTAGGTATAAGCATACTTATGGCTTCATAGAAAGAATTGGGTAGTGTTCCTTATGTTTCTGTTTTGTGAAATAATTTGTATAGCATTAGTATTCAGTCTTCTATGAAAGTCTGATAGAATTTTCACTAAACCCATCCTGTCCTGTGCTTTTTTGTTTGGGAGACTTTTAATAACTGCTTCTCTTTCTTTAGGAGTTATGAGACTGTTTAGATCATTTATCTGATCCTGATTTAACTTTGGTACCCGGTATCTGTCTAGAAAATTGTCCATTTCATCCAGATTTTCCCATTTTCTTTGTGTGGCTCTCTTCTTTTGGGTTTGTTGAAAGATGATTACTTTCTTGCTTTTTCTAAGATGTAGTTTCCCTCCTGTGTTGAGTTTTCTAACTAGTATCTTTTGTACAGGAAAGATACTGTGTTAATTTGGTTTTGTCATGCAATATCTTGTTTTCTCCATCTATGCTAATTGAGAGTTTTGATGGGTATAGTAGTAGCCTGGGCTGGCATTGGTCTTAGGGTTTATATGACATCTGTCCAGGATGCCATAGTCTCTGGTGAGAAGTCTGGTGTAATTCTGATAGGTCTAACTTTATATGTTACTTGACCTTTTTCCCTTACTGCTTTCAATATTTTTTCTTTGTTTTGAGCATTGGTGTTTTGACTATTATGTGAAGGGAGGAATTTCTTTTCTGGTCCAATCTTTTTGGAGTTCTTTAGGCTTTCTGCATGTTCATGGATCTTTATCTTTAGGTCAGGGAAGTTTTTTTCTTCTATAATTTTGTTGAAGCTATTTACTGGCCCTTTAATTTGGGAATCCTCCATCTCTTCTATACCTATTACTCTTAGGTTTGGTCTTCTCATTGTGTCCTAGATTTCCTGGATGTTTTGGATTAGGAGCTTTTTGCATTTTACATTATCTTTGAGAGTTGTGCCAATGTTTTCTATGCTATCTTCTGCCCCTGAGATTCTCGCTTCTATCACCTGTATTCTTTGGTTGATTCTTGTGTCTATGACTGTTGATCTCTTTCCTAGGCTTTCTATCTCCAGGGTTGTCATCCTTTGTGGTTTCTTTTTTGTTTCTATTTCCATTTTTAGGTCCTGGATAGTTTTGTTTAATTCCTTCACCTATTTAATTTTTTCTGTAATTCTTCATGCGATTTTTGTGTTTCCTCTTTAAGGGCTTCTACTTGTTTACCTGTGTTGTCCTGTATTTCTTTAAAGGAGTTATTTAAGTCCTTCTTAAAGTACTCTATCATCATCATGAGTTGTGAGTTTCAAATCTTACTTTTCTGGAGTTTTGGGATATCCAGTATTTGCTGTTGGGAGAACTGGGTTCTGATGATAGCAAGTAGTCTTGGTTTCTGTTCCTTAGGTTCTTTCACTTACCTCTTGCCATCTCTTTATCTCTGATGTTAGTTTGTATTGCTGTTTCTGACTGGAGCTTGTGCCTCTTGTTGGCCTGTAAGCCTGTGAGCTTATGATCTTTGGAGTGAGATCTCTCCTGGCATTCTAGCTCTCTGCCAGCTGCTTTTGGGTCTGAGTGCTGTGGAAGAGCTCCAGGTCTGGGGGCAGATGAAGACCTAAAACGTCTCATTACAGGTCGCCCTGCAGCTCCTGAGCCCTGTGCACTCCTGTCTGGTCTCTCTTTGGACAATCAATGGAGCAAAAGTGGGGTCCTACCTTTGGGCTATGGGTTTAGGAGCAAAACTGCTCCTGACCATCCAGCTCTTTGCAGGTAGGTTCTTGTCAGAGGTTTATAGGACCACCCCAGCTCTAGGTGCAGATGGAAACTGAAAGTCTCCCTTTGCATTTCCTGCTTTAGTTTGGGGGAATTTTCTATCATTTTGTTGAAAATATTTTTTGGGTCTTTAAGTTGGAATTCTTGCCCTTCTGTGTTTTCCCTCTTCAGGATTTCCTCAGTTTTTTTCTTTATTGTTTCTATTTCTACATTCAGTTCTTGCACAGCTTTATTTATTTATTTCCTTCACCTGTTTAATTGTATTTCCATGCATATTTTGTGGGATTTATTTATTTCTTCTTTAAAGACCTCTACCTTTTTAATTGTATTTTCTTGTATTTCTTTAAAGGATTTATTTTTGTTTTTTTTTTTTTTCTTTTAAGTGCCATGAGCCATCTGGATGGCATTGGTTCCTGGATGTTCCTATAGTAGTAATGGGTAGGGAGGAAGGGTAACTTCAATATTCTTGTGTGGCAGGTCTTTTATGGGTATCCTTGTGCTGTATGGTTCTGGATGTGCAGGTTTGTAGAATTCAGGATCCCCAGGTCTGTATCTTCCAGGAACTTCACGTCTCATGAAGGTATGCAGAGAATTGGTGGGAGAATGGAGGACTGCATGGGTGAACCGGCTGTTCAGAGCATCTTGGCATGCCCCAGAAGACTCAGTGGCTAAGGAAGATGGGTAGAGGAAGGGAAGCTAACTTGTATGCTTCAGGCTCATGATGAAGGAGGGTGGAGAGGTGGTGGAAAAATTCAGGTTTCCTTGTGATATCTCGCTGCCCAGGGCACCATGGCTCACCCCAGAGGATTCAGCAAGCAGGGAAGATTGATAGGGGAAGGGAAGGTAATCTGTATGTTTCAGGATCCACATGTCTGATAAAGGTAGGAGGGATGTAGCAGGAATATGTTTGTCCAGAGGGGATAGCAGGCTGCTTAAAGCAGCTTGGTGTACTCCAGAACACTCATTGGGAAGGAAAGATTGGTGAGGGAGGGAAGCTAACTTATATGATTCAGGATCACCAGGTCTGATGATGGTAGAAGAATTGTGAAGTCTATTTTAAAACTCTCTTTTCAATGGGACGTTGGATAGTGTTAAGCAAAGCTGAGAACTAAAGAGTGGGGAAATATTTAACATGTGAGTAATTTTTTCTTATTGGATATTTTTTATTTACATTTCAAATATTATTCCCTTTTCTGGGTTCCCGACTACCTCTCCCATCCCCCTCTCCCTTCTTCTACAAGGGTGTTCTCCCTCCCCAACCACCCCCTCTTCCCACCTCCCCACACTGACATTCCCCTACACTGGGGGGGTCTAGCCTTGGCAGGACCAAGGGCTTCTCTTCCCATTGGTATCCAACAAGGTCATCCACTGCTACACACGCAGCTGGAGCCATGGGTCTGTTCATGTGTAGTATTTGAGTAGTGGTTTAGTCCCTTGGAGCTCTGGTTGGTTGGTATTGTTGATCTTATGGGGTTGCAAGCCCCTTCAGCTCCTTCGATCATTTCTCTAACTCCTCCAATGGGAACCCTATTCTCAATTCAATGGTTGGCCTCTAGCATTCAACTCTGTATTTGCGATGCTCTGGCACAGTCCCTCAGGAGACAGCTGTATCAGGCTTCTGTCAGCATACACTTCTTGGCATCAGCAATATTGTCTGGGTTTGTTGGTTGTATGTATATGGGGTGGATCCCCAGGTGAGGAAGGCTCCGAATGGCCATTCTTTCAGTCTCTGCTCCACATGTTGTCTCCATATCTCCTCCTATGAATATTTCTGTTCCCCCTTTTAAGTGTGGACTGAAGCATCCACACTTTGGTAGTGCTTCTTGCTGAGCTTCATGTAGTCTGTGGATTGTATCTTGGGTAATTCGAGCTTTTAAGCTAATCTCCACTTATCAGTTAGTGCATAATGTGTGTGTTATTTTGTGACATTATACTACCTGAGGACCAAGCTATATCACTCCTAGGCACATACCCAAAAGATGCCCCAACATATAAAAAGACACATGCTCCACTATGTTCATAGCAGCTTTATTTATAATAGCCATAAGCTGGAAAGAACCCAGATGTCCTTCAACAGAGGAATGGATACAGAAAATGTGGTACATTTAAAAAAAAGGAGTACTACTCAGCTATTAAAGACAATGACTTCATGAAATTCATAGGCAAATGGATGGAACTAGAAAATATCCTGAGTGAGGTAACCTAATCACAAAAACACACATGGTATGCACTCACTGATAACTGAATATTAGCCCAAAATCTCAGAATACTCAAGCTACAATTCACAGGCCACATGAAGCCCAAGAAAAAGGAAGACCAAAATGTGGAAGCTTCATTGCTTCTTAGAACGGAAAACAAAGTACTCACAGGAGGAAATACAGAAACAAAGAATGAAGCAGGATGTGAAGAAAAGTTAATCCAGAGAGTTCCCCACCTGAGGATTCATCTCATATGCACCACCCAATACAGTCACTATTGTTGATGCCAAGAAGTGCTTGCTGAGAGGAGTCCGAGTCTCCTAAGAAGCTCTGCCAGATTCCTACTGATACAGATGATGATGGCACAGCTAACCATTGGACTATATAGGGGGACTCCAATGGATGAGTTATAGTAAAGATTGAAGGAGCTGAAGGGGTTTGCAACCCATAGGAAGAACAACAATATCAACCCACCAGATCCTACCACAGCTCCCAGGGACTAAACCACCAACCAATGAGTACACATGGAGGGACCCATGACTCCAGTCACGTATGTAGCAGAGGATGGTATTTTCCAGCATCAATAGGAAGAAAAGCCCTTGGTCCTGTGTAGGCTTGTCTCCCTAATGCAGGGTAATTCCAGGGAGTTGAGGTTGGAGTCGGTGGGTAGGAATGCGAGCATCCTCATAGTAGCAGAGGAGGTGGAGGTGGTATGGGAGAGAGGAGAAAGGGGATAACATTTGAAATGTAAATCCATAAAGTATCCAAGAAAAATAAAATTAAAATATATAAAATAAAGGAGATGCATATGAAGGTACAGGAACCATACAGAACCCCAAATAGTATGTTCTTCTGCCACATAGTAAACACTAACCATGTAGAAAAGAAAGAACCTTAAATGTTGCAATAGGAAAAAAATCAAGTAGCATATAAAGGCAGACCTACTAGAACTACACCCGAATTCTCAGTGGAGACTCTAAAAGCCACAAGAGCCTGGAGAGATGTGCTACAGACTCAAAGGGGCTGTAGAAGCCAGACCACACTTCTATAGTCAGCACAGCTTTGTTTTTATATTATTTATTAAATAATTTATTTAATTAATGTCAGGGCGGGGAGGCATGAAGGGTTGGGTGGTTGGGTGGGGGAACACCCTCATAGAAGAAGGGGGATGAAGGATGGAATATGAGGTTTATGGACAGGAAAACAGGAAAGGGGATAACATTTGAAATGTAAATATAAAATTCAATAAGCTAAACTAAAATAAATAAAACGTTTTATTAATTTCTTTAGAATTTATGCAATGTTTTTTTCACTTAGACACCTTTTCTCAACTCCTTTCCTTACCACCTTACCAATCCTCCCATTCCTTCCCACCTGACTTTCTTATTACTTTATTTTTCTTCTTTCAAAGTTGAATTCATAACTTTAACTTTTAGTGGCTTTTTGTTTGTTTATGTTTTTGTTTTTGCTTTGTGTGTTGCATGTGTGCCTGTTTATATCAGTCTGTCTGTCTTTGTTTCTGTACATCTGTCTATCCTTCTGTCTCTCTACATCTGTCCACCTGTTTGTCTGTCCATCTGTCAGTCCTGTCTGTATATCTGTCTGCTTCTGTCCATCTGTCCACTTGTCTGTCCTGTCTTTCTGTCTCTGTCCATCTGCCCATCTGTCTGTCCATTTGTCATGTCCATCTGTCTTTGTTCATTTTTGTCTGTCCATCTGTACCTATTTGTCTGTCTTTATCCATCTGTCTGTCTATAAGTCCATCTGTCTGCCCCTAAGTCCATCTTTCTACCTGTCCATCAGTCCATCAATCTGTCCATCTGTCTTTCCTGTCTCCGTCCATCTGCCTGTCCATCTGTCTCTCTCCATCTGTCTCTCTCCATCTGTCCATCTGTCCATCTGTCTGTCTGTCCATATGTCTGCCCACCTGCCTGTCCATTTGTGTGTCCGCCTGTCAATCAGTCCATCTGTCTGTCCATCTCTCTGTCCTGTATTTCTGTCTGTCTCTGTCCATTTGCCTGTCCAGCTGTTCCTCTGTTTGTCTGTCTCTTGTCTGTCCACCTGTCTATTTCTCCATCTGTCTGTCCTGTCATTCCATCAGTCTCTCTGCATCTATCTGTCTGTCTGTCTATCTCTGTCAATCTCCCTGTTTCTGACTGTCCATCTGTCTGTTCATTTTTCTCTCTCTTTATCTGTTTCTTTATCTGTATACCTGTCCATCAGTATATCTATCTGTCCATCTGTCAGTCCTGTCTTTCTATCTGTCTCTCTCCATCTGTCTGTCTGTTCATCTCCATCTATCTGTCATATGTCTGCCCTCCTGTCCATCTGTCTGTCCACTTGTCTGTCCCATCTTTCTGTCTGTCAATCTGTCCATGTGTCTGTTCACATGTCCATCAGTCCATCTGTCTGTCCTGTCTTTCTGTCTGTTTCTGCTCATTTGTCCATCTGTTCATCAGTCTTTCCATCTGTCCTGTCCATCAGTCCATCTGTGTGTCCATCTGTCTGTCTATGCCCATTTGTCTGTCTTTATCTGTCTCCCCCTTTGTCTGTCCACCTATCAGTCCATCTATCTGTCCACCTTCTGTCCTATATTTCTGTCAATCTCTGTCTGTCTGCCTATGTCTTTCTCTCCATCTGTCTGTCTGTCTCTGTCAATCTGTCTCTGACTCTCCATCTGTCTGTCCTTTTGTCTCTCTGTCTACCTATATGTCTGCCTCTCCATCTGTCTGTACACCTGTCCATCAGTACATCTATCTGTCCATCTGAATGTTCTGTCTGCATCTTTCCATATGTCTACTGTCCATCTGTCTGTCCATCTGTACTGTACATCTGTCTTTGCTCATGTCTGTTGGTCTCTGTTTGCCTGTCTGTCCTGTCCATCTGCCTGTTCATCTGTCAGTCCCTGTCTGTCCTTTCTATCCATCCATCTGTCTGTCTCTGTCCATCTGTCTGTCCATCTGTCTTTGTGCATGGCTGTCCACCCATCTCTATCTCTGTCCACCTGTCCATCACTCTATCTGTCCATCTGTCTGTCCTGTCTTTCTGTCTGTCTCTTTTCATTTGTCTCTTCATCTATCTGTTCATCTATCTATCTGTCCATTTGTCTGTCCACTTGTCCCCCAGTCCATTTACCTGTCCATTGGACTATCCTATCTGTCTCTGACTGTCCATCTGTCTGTCTGTTTATCTATTTGTTTCTTCATCTGTCTGTCCACCTGTCCATCAGTCCATCTATCTGTACATCTGACTGTCCCGTCTTTCTGTCATTGTCAATCTTGTCTCTCTGATTGTCCATTTGTCTGTTCATCTGTCTATCCATCTTGACCCTCCTGTAAGCCTGTGTGTCAGCACTCCTGAAGACCGGCTTTTTCCCAGCAGGAACTGGGTACACAGAGCTGTGTCACAGGGTCAGCTCTGGGCACAGGCAAAAACCAGAAGGATCCTGCCCCTGACTGCTCCTAGGTTCCTGTATCCAGAGGGCTCTAGGTTGGTTCCTCTTGGGTCAGGAAGGTGAGCAGTTTCCCCTGAGCTCTCAGAATTGTCTGCACTTCTGAGAGTCCAGCTTTCTTCCGCACGAGATTTGGGTACAGAGAAGTGTGGGACCAGGTCAGCTCCAGGCTCAAGTGGAAACTTGAAGCTTGTGTGATCTTTATAATGAAAAATTTTAATCTCTGAAGAAAGAGATTGGGATAGACATAAAAAATTAAAAGACATGCCATGCATATGGATCAATAGAAAATTGTGATAATGAACATTATATCCAAACTAATCACTAGAATCTACCCAACATCCATAAAAATTCCCAAGACTTTCACAAAAGTAGAAAAAATAGACACTGATAACCAGGCATTCCTGAAAGAAAAGACCACTGATGGTATGATTACCATTCTATATTTCAAACTATGTAACAAGCAACAAAAACAGACTTACTTGTGCAGAAATACTGAGCTCTAGAGAGAGGATACAGGTGCTATAGTATGTGAAAATGGAAAAACAAAGCAGTGAAATTTAACTGGCAAATGAAGAGGGCAATATGGAGAGAAAGGAATGGAAGATAGATTAAACAATGTTAACTATGTTGATAAAAGCCATAGAGAAATTAATTATGTTTAATTTTATTTACACATATATATAAAACTAAACACACACATATATGTATATATGTAACTAAACATATATAACTAAACATATATATATATATATATATGTGTGTGTGTGTGTGTGTGTGTGTGTACACATTGATATACACATACAGGGTGAAGCCATTTGGGTGAATCCATTTTGGGTTATAATGCTCCTTTGGAAAGTTATAGACTAAGTTCTCCAGTATATAAAAAGTCATCCCCTCAAGGTCAAGGTTGTTGAATGGTCTCCTAAAATAATATAAATATAAGCTATTGTTATTGTCCTTGGCTGCCTCCCAGAATGTGAACATAAGATTGGATTGCTGAATATACAACACAGGAGTTACAGAAAATGAATAATAAATGACCTGCTATCATTCCTCCCTGAGCACTGGCTGTCACAGCCCCTGAAATTCCTGTCAAGATACTAAGGTGGGAGGATCTTGGAAAGTTGTCAAGAAAGAAAATCAATCAACAGTCAAAGCAAGCTGTGAAATCTAGGAAGCAATAGCAAGCATAGCAAAATATACCCAAAGATTCAATAGTGACACTCTATATCTTGGAGGAAACCAGCAGTAAAGGGGGCTTCATGATTGATACTGTACACTAGCTAATTACCAGGGTTTGGTAAGATCTTGGACCCCAGAATAGAATCTACTACTGGCAATTTCCTATGCCAGTATAATTCCAAGCTACATTCTAAATATTTATTGTTACATTCACAGATAAGTATAGTCCTTACTCCTCATTAAAGAAGCTTCTCTTCATAGCAGACAGAGATAGTTACAGAAAGCTACGACTGAATAAAATACAGAGGACAAGTTGGCTGTGGGGTGCCTAGACTCAGATAATACACCTACAAAACAACCCTTACCTCTAAAATTCTGGGAAGATTGCAAAGGCGGGGGGGCAGAAAGATTTTCAGAGTAAGAGAACAAGGATGCCTGTTCCAAAAAGTGTCTTCTTTCCATGAAAAAGAAGTAGCACTCAAAAAAAAATCTCAAAAAAATAAAAAAAAATCTCAAAAATATGGTCACTTAAATGAGACTCACATAATGAAAACACCAGGTGACATGCCAGTATCAATGGAGGAAATCTCACAAGGTCCCAAACAGAGATGAAGAGCTACAGGCAATGAATGACTGCAAAGAAAGGCAAAATTTGTCTTCCTCAAGATTATCCCTGGATACGTCGTCAAATCTCCTAAATACATGCTAATATACGTTTCCTGCACCCAAATACCATGGGGAAGAGAGCTGAACACACAGGAGTGCAGACATTCTGAGACCACAGGACAGACTGCCACCTCTGCACACCTCTGCCCACATCCCTGGTCCAAGGGGAAACTGCACAGTGCCTCTGAACACAGAAATATAGGAACAGTCAGCCACTGGTACCCGCAGTTCTGGTGTATCCCCAGGACTGAACTGAACTGGCCAATCAGCTCCCTGCACCCAAATCCTGTGGGGGAGAGAGCTGGACCCTCAGAAGTGTGGACACTCCTGAGAAGTCAGAGGAGACTGCCCTCTGCCCACAGTCCAGACCCAAGAGGAAATCACCTAGTGCCAACTGTTCCCCCCTGGGTGCAAGGACCTAGGAGCAATCAGGGGCAGGACCATTTGACACCTGCCCATGCCTAGAGCTGAAAGATAGTCTCCAGGAGCGCTGACACACTTGAAATCAGTGCACCTGTTCTTAGAAAAGACTGAAAAAAAAACCCAGGAAAACAGTTCTACAGGAGTGCTGACACGGAGGCCTATAGCAGGGTCAAGTCACTCTCAGAAACAGCAAGATAAGCAAGCACCAGAGACAATCCAATGGCTAGAGGCAAGCGCAGAAACTTAAGCAACAGAAACCAAGACTACTTGGCATCATCACAGCCCAGTTCTCCCAACAAAGAAAATATTGGATATCCAAACTCACTGGAAAAGCAATATTTAGATTTGAAATCACATTTTATGATAATGATGGAGGACTTTAAGAAAGACATAAAGAGCTCCCTTAAAGAAATGCAGGAAAACACAAATAAACAAGTAGAAGCCGTTAGAGAGGAAACACAAAAATCCCTGAAAGAATTACAGGAAATCACAACCAAACAGGTGAAGGAATTGAAAATGGAAATAGAAGCAATAAAGAAAACACAAAGGGAGACAACCCTGGATATAGAAAACCTAAGGAAGGGGCTGGGGATTTAGCTCGGTGGTAGAGCGCTTACCTAGGAAGCACAAGGCCCTGGGTTCAGTCCCCAGCTCGGAAAAAAAGAACCAGAAAAAAAAAGAAAAAAAAAGAAAACCTAAGGAAGAGATAAGGAGCTGTAGATACAAGCATCACCAACAGAATGCAAGAGATAGAAGAGAGAATCTCAGGGGCAGAGGTCACCATAGAAAACATCGACACAATTGTCAAAGATAATATAAACACAAAATGCCCCTACCCAAAACATACAGGAAATCCAGGACAAATGAGAAGATCAAACCTAAGGATAATAGGTATAGAAGAAAGTGAAGACTCCCAACTTAAAAGGCCAGTAAATATATTCAACAAAATTATAGAAGAAAACTTCCCTAACCTGAAGAAAGAGATGCCCGTAAACATGCAAGAAGCCTACAGAACTCAAAATAGATTGAACCAGAAGAGAAATTCCTCCCATCACATAATAGTTAAAACACCAAATGCACAAAACAAGAAAGAATATTAAAAGCAGTAAGGGAAAAAGGTCAAGTAACATATAAATGCAGACCTATAAGAATTATACCAGACTAATATCCAACGTATACAAAGAATTAAAAAAGTTAGACTCCAGAGAACCAAGTAACCCCATTAAAAATGGGGTACAGTGCTAAACAAAACATTCTCAGTTGAGGAATATCAAATGCACGAAAAGAACCCAAAGAAATGTTCAACATCCTTAGTCATCAGAGAAATGCAAATCGAAACAACCCTGAGATTCCACCACTCACAAGTCAGAATGGCTAAGATAAAAAACTCAGGTGATGCTGGCGAGGATGTGGGGAAAGAGGAACAATCTTCCGTTGTTGATGGGATTGAAAACTGGTACAACAACTATGGAGATCAGTCTGGAGGTTCCTCAGAAAATTGGACATTGAACTACCTGAGCTTTTTGGCTAATATCCACTTATCAGTGAGTGCATACCAGGTGTGTTTTCCTGTGATTGGGTTACCTCACTCAGGATGATATTTTCCAGTTCCATCCATTTGCGTATGAATTTCATAAACTCGTTGTTTTTGATAGCTGAGTAATATTCCATTTTGTAGATGTACCACATTTTCTGTATCCATTCCTCTGTTGAAGGGCATCTGAGTTCTTTCCAGCTTCTGGCTATTATAAATAAGGCTGCTATGAACATAGTGGAGCATGTGTCTTTTTTATATGTTGGGGCATCTTTTGGGTATATGCCCAAGAGAGGTATAGCTGTGGGTCCTCAGGTAGTTCAATGTCCAATTTTCTGAGTAACCTCCAGACTGAATTCCAGAATGGTTTTACCAGTCTGCAATCCCACCAACAATGGAGGAGTATTCCTCTTTCCCCACATCCTTGCTAGCATCTTCTGTCACCTGAGTTTTTTATCTTAGCCATTCTCACTGGTGTGAGGTCTCCCACTCCTTCTTAAAAGGGGAAAATATCCATAGGAGGGGATGTGGAAGCAATGTTTAGAGCAGCAACTGAAGGAATGGACATTCAGAGCCTGCCCCTCGTGTGGCGCATATATATATATATATATATATATATATATATATATATATATATATATATATATATATATATATATACAGCCACCAAAACCAGGTTAGATTGATGAAGCTAAACAATGCATGCTGAAAGGGACCGGATATAGATCTCTCCTGAGAGACACATCCAGAGAACAGAGGTCAATGCTAGTAGCAAACCACTGAACTGAGAACAGGTCCTTCTTGGGGGGAATTAGAGGAAGTATTGAAAGAGTTGAAGGAGATTGCAACCCCATAAGGACAACAATGGCAACCAACTAGAGCTTCCAAGGACTAAACCATCACTGAAAGACTATACATGGATTGACCCAGGGCTCCAACTGCATATGTAGCAGAGGATAGCCATGTTGGGGCATCAGTGGAAGGAGAAGCCCTTGGTTCTGCCAAGGTTGGACCCCCCAGTGCAGGGGAATATGGGGGGGGCAGTAAGGGGGATGGATGGGGGGAATACCTGTATGGGGGATAGGGAGGGAATGGGGGCTTATGGACAGGAAAACTGGAAAGGAATTTACATTCGAAATGTAAGTAAACAATTATATCTAATAAAAAAAGAAAAAAATTGAATGCAGTCATTCTCTTGAGCAGCATAATATTCTTAAATATGATGGCGTCTTATTGTTATGTGAATTGGTTGCAAAATGTATATGCTCTGATTTTGTCTTATAATAGTCTCATTATCATATGTCATTCTCCATACTTTAGGGTTGTTTAACTTATTAAATACATAGAAATCTGCTATTTTCTCATTCATGCTTCTACCTGGAACAATTTCAAATAGCTTTTCTCTGAGAATAAAATGTTCAGGATGAGCAAAGATGTTTTGTAGAAAAGAGTATACATTTAGAAACTCATGGAACATATGGATCTGCTGTGGTTAATAGCAAATGAATCAATAAAACGACATTAATTGTATATGAAGTTGTAGACATTAAATAGCATAAACATATAAAATATAAAAAGAAAAAAACAACACCACATAGATTCATCAGATCATAGTCATATATACATACACATTTAAACATACACATAATATATATAGCAGGAATCATAAGAAAAAGAGGCCATGAATTTGAGAAGGATTGAGAGGTGTATGATGAGTTGGAGGTCACTACACTTTAAATAAACTCTTTTAAATAAAGTCTTTTTTTATAAGCTTCATTGGCCACAGAGTTTTACCATAGCGGCTGTAGCAACAGAAACAGTAACAACAACAACAACAACAACAACAACAACAACAAACTAAAAAATTAGTCTCACTCTGATTCTTATTTCATTCTAACACTCGTAACTAGAAAGTCAAGCCTTTTTTTAATCAACACACAAGTTGCTCTAATTAGTCTCTCTGTTCACTTTAGATAAATTATACCCCACGTCCCTCAAATACATTGATCATTTGTTTCTTTTACCCTGTGTAAAGCCACTCAAGCTATTTTACCTATACTTTCTGCAGTTCTATAATTTCTAACTAATAGTATTTGTTTTCAATTTTATGACAAATTTTTAATTACCTGTGAAAATACTTGTGTAATAAGATGTAAACTGTTTGCAGTTATCATCAGCCTATGAATAATCTCATGTTGGCTTCTAATAATTCTGTATGTATCCAATGACCCTCTAAAATAAGGGAGTGCAAAATTAAGTCACTACTAAGCTTCTTCTTTTTGGATTTCTATTTTTTGCAACAAGGCTTCTCTTGTAGACCTGGCTATCTTGGAACTTGCTTTGTAGAGAAGACTGTCCTGGAACTTGCATAGATCTATTTGCTTCTGCCTCTTTTGTGCTGGGAATAAAGGTGTGCTCCAGTACTGCCCTGGCTGCACTATTCAGCTTCTTTGATGAGAGGATACAAAAACCAACAGGGCCACCTTGTTTGTAGTAGAAGAGCTTCCTTCTGCGTCTTGAGGAACCCAGGTAGGGGTTAGTGGAGAGCAGATTCACCTGGATTATTTTGCTTTGTAGGAATGTTAGCTCAGCTCCCAGTTCAGTAGAGCTGGCATCAAAGAATGAAGGAAGAAAGTGAAGCTACAAACTAATTTTGTCTCCAATCCATGATGCCTTCTTGAAGCAGAAGGATGCGGAAGTTCAGCTCACAGGAAGTCTCTGTTTGAATAGCTCAACCAAGAAGACTAGATTAAGGCATAACTAGGAAGAAGGTGTTCATCATAACTGGTCCTTGCTGGCACTCTAAGCTGTATCCTTAAAAAATGGTAGAAACAACGCAATGTATAAAACAGAACTGTTATAGGAACCCAGCTGGAATGAGATAATTATCAATAATCTGAGATCAAGACAACCTCTACCGGCCACATGTGTATATTTAGAAATTCAAATGGGACATAAATAACAATGAATAGAAATTGATATTTGTGGCACGGGATATTGAACAAACATAGGTTTCCCTTAAATGTAGAGGAAAAGAGAATGCTAAAGGTGGTGTGTGTTTCCATGAAACATCTTGCACTTTAGAAGCAATAAACTAGAGAGAGCAGAGCACAGCCTGTCACAGTAGGTTGTGCTACAATTGAACACATATTATACAAAAACAAAAATATAAGGATATAATTCAAGGTATATTTCCAAGTCCACCTGATGGGAAGACAAATAGTGTTAGTGAAAAGAAAAAATAGAATAAAATGTGAAGAACAGAATCTCATAAAATAAAAAGTAGTGTGACAGATTTCAATAATGCAATCAAATGAGCATTTAACTTTCAACAGTGGGCAGTTCACTCTACTTTCTATCAATAAGTGAGAATGCTGGTAGAAAAAAATTCTATTTTAAACTAGGAATTTAAAAAATAAGCCATTCTTAGATACCAAATTGTAATAGGTAAGGTGATGTCAATATGGGATACATATATTCTTTTTTTGCTGTTTTTTGGGGGGGTCAAGATATGTCTTTATAGGACACATGTTTTTTTTTTCTTTTGCTGTTACTGGGTGTAGGTGATCCTCATATCAATTTACTCATAATAGGGTCCTATTACTTTGAGAAGTGTTTAGGTATAATATCTAAAATACTATCAGAACACTAAGGTAAAGTCAGTGTGAGCAAAAAGCACAACAAAGTAGGGATTAAGTGAAGGAGTGTGAAGTAGCAAACTTATACAGAAGTTTGTCACAGTCTCAGTATAAGAAGAGGGTAAGCTTAAGAAATTAATCTTGCAGAGGTTTAAGTAAAGCCTTCTATTTTCAACCAGTTTTTGTAGTTCTAGTATATTGACCCCTTCGACAGGGTATGAAGGCGATATTTTTCAATGAGTAAGGCATATCTGAGACTCTTAGGCAGCCTGTTCTGTACTCCCTTTAACCTCAAAGTGGTCAGAGGTAGGGCATTGTGAGGTGCCAGCCACTCCTTAGCTGCCATTGGCTAGGGCAGACTTTGTTGACCAATCAAAGCTAAGGGGTGTGGCACCCATTGTTCAGCAGGTAGATAAGCAGGGTGCTCAGAGGTCTGGGGCCAGTCCCTGGAATACCACCAGTATGGCAGGGGCAGCTAAGAAAGCCACCCGGCCTAGAGCTGAAGCAGCCGCAGGATCAACCAAGAGATCAAAGCTTAAAAAGAAGGTCAAACGTAGGTCGAAGCTTCACAAGAGATATCATTCCTCTTGCCCTTCTTGTGGAAATATCAAGGTGAGAAGTTCCAAGCTAAGCTCATTCCCTCCCTACTGCAGCCATCCCTTCCCCTAAGACTTTCTCAGGTCTGCTATAAACTTCTCATCTACCTCTGCCCCTTCTCATGAATCCCTACCCACAATCTATCTTTCCCCCAAACCAGTGCCCTTGTGACTTTAGTATGTAGTTCTTTCAGATCACAATGAAGGTGGAGCGATCTCTTCATCCATCAAGGAGGACAAAGTCCCAGAGACCTGTCCATACTAGGATTCAGGAAGAGCCGAGCACGAGCCAACAGAGCCGACCATCTGGGGCACATCTTGTTCGTGAGCAAATGAATAAAAATGACAACCCCTCAGCCCCGGCTGCAGCGGAGGCAGTTCCACCGTGCCCCAATATTGCCTCTGTTCCTATTGAAGCTGTGGACATTCCTACACCCCAAGTGGGTCCAAAGTCCTAAGTAACATCAGTGACTGGGTCTGGAAGCTGAGACACAGTCAGGGTGTCAAGTCCACGTCTCACCACGTACTAGATTGTATGATGGTGACAATAAAATCAATCAGATGTGAAAATATATATGTCACTCTCAGTCTCTGATGGTGTAGAATGAGAGGGATGGAGGGAGGGAATACTGGGAAGATGATGAGAAGGAACACCAGTTTCTAGAAGGTTGGGAGCAGCATGAACAACCCCCTGATAGGTAGACAATGAATGGTCTAAATTGAGTTAGCACAAATGTCCTCCTGAAACATTATTTCACAAGGCATCAGGGAAAACCCAAGGTATTCCTAAATGTCACTGGCTAGGGCTGCTGCATTGTTTCAAGCTATTACATTGATGTGAAACTGAGGTGTGAGTGGCAGTTCCAGTCCTAACTTAGGAGGCACCTCAACTTTAGGACCCTTAACCTCCTTGTGGTGTTTTTTAAAGTTCTCATTATCTCATGTACGAAGACACACAGAAGGGACTTCATCCCATCAAAATGCACAGTATATATGAAAGGGCACTAATCTTGACTGGAGGCTGCAAATGCAGCATGGATTTAGCCTAACTCTTTGGAAATTGTGGGAGGAGTAGGACAGTAAGTAGAGGCTTGCCAACCAGTACTGCTTACAAAGCAGGTAGAGATATCTACAGCTTATTTTTGCAACCACATAGGAAGAACAACATCAGCCAGATACCACCAGAGCTCTCAGGGACTAAACAACCAACCAAAGGGTACACATAGAAGGACCCATGGCCCCAGCTGCATATGTAGCAGAGGAGGTCAATAAGAGGAATCAATAGGAGGAAAAGCCCTTGGTCCTGAGAAACCCGTTTCCCCAGTATAGGGGATTGTGAGGACTTTGAGGTTGAAGTGGTTAGGTGGCAGTGGAAACATCCTCATAGAAGCAGGGGTAGGGGGTAGGGGTATCGGAGAAGGGGAGAGGGGATAACATTTGACATATAAATTCATATAATAACCAAGAAAAATAAAATTAAACATAGAAAGAACAAAAAGAAGTTTTTTTAAAAAAAGAAATATCATTTTGAGTCCATATCCTACTTGCTAGATGTGCAATCTTGCGCAAATCATATATATATATATATACTGTAAGCTGTGGCTTGCTTATCTATAAAATACTAGAATGAATCCAGCAGGAATACTGTACTATACAGATGTAACTGCAGCACAGAAAGTACATACTGAATTCATGTTCTTATCTTCCTGGGCTCACAGATTCCCTACATTTACTAGCTTTTTTGCAGGTAGGTTCCATACACGCTAATTTTAATCAATGGTACATGAACAAAAATTGATGTTCACACACTGTTGCAATCCCTTACAGTGGGCAGCAGTGGAGATGACCTAGGATAATCTTGGAAACTATGTGTTGAAGGCAGAAGATTTGTTGTAAGCTTAGGCCTCTAAATAGAAATATGTCCCAGTGTATGTTTGCCTGATCAGTTTTGAGATGTGAATCTGTGGTAGTGCATCAGTTCTTCCTTGGGAGTCAGTTTAATAGAGAAAATTGTCTACCCAGAATGAGGAGCTCTTGCCAGTGCAAAGTCTTGTAAGGCTGGACAGTAGTGTGGAACCAGCTGTACCACAAGCTCAGAAATGCTAGTTAAATATACAAGAGTTCTGTGAGCCGTCTTACGTCATAAATTTAGGTTGCATTGAGCCACAACAGGAATATTTATACCATAAAAATTGGTAGACACTATATCAGGATTTTTTGTCTTTGTTGGTTTTGGGATTGCCCCATTGAAATGTTTATTCATACCACTGTCAGGGTATGTATGGTTTTCCTCTTTGCCTCAGATGAAAATGTTGTAACAGAACATTATGTATTTGTGTGATCCAAAAAGTATTTGGGATTATGAACCAAGTTCAAATGTTGAAGGAACTAAGATAAGAGATGTTAATGTGTGGTGGCTTATATCAAAGGTTGGATGGACCATAAGATAAGGAGGAAATGAGAACCGTTTTATTTCTGCCATTTTTGGGGATTTATTTTTTGTATCTTAAATTTTTTGAGAATTTCAATTTTCTAATTTTCTTTATCTCTTTTACTGGTTGTCACTTGTCCATCTTCAAGTAGTTATTATACTACCTGGTGACAGACACCAAGGAAATGTCTTATTTTTCTATGCTCCTGTGCTAGAGGCTGGAGCTAGTACTTAGAAGGCAATGTCCCCATCCAGACTTTCTCAGCAGTAAACTCTGAGACAAGCATTCAAGTAAAAGTGATTCATGTGTAATGCGATGCCAGAATATGAGAAAGTGGGGGAGAAATGAGACAGGGAGAGGAAAACAGCCCATGAAGTGGAGTGAGACCCAGAACATTGCTGCTATGGGAGATGACCTAGGATAATCTTGGAAACTATGTGTTGAAGGCAGAAGATTTGTTGTAAGCTTAGGCCTCTAAATAGAAATATGTCCCAGTGTATGTTTGCCTGATCAGTTTTGAGATGTGAATCTGTGGTAGTGCATCAGTTCTTCCTTGGGAGTCAGTTTAATAGAGAAAATTGTCTACCCAGAATGAGGAGCTCTTGCCAGTGCAAAGTCTTGTAAGGCTGGACAGTAGTGTGGAACCAGCTGTACCACAAGCTCAGAAATGCTAGTTAAATATACAAGAGTTCTGTGAGCCGTCTTACGTCATAAATTTAGGTTGCATTGAGCCACAACAGGAATATTTATACCATAAAAATTGGTAGACACTATATCAGGATTTTTTGTCTTTGTTGGTTTTGGGATTGCCCCATTGAAATGTTTATTCATACCACTGTCAGGGTATGTATGGTTTTCCTCTTTGCCTCAGATGAAAATGTTGTAACAGAACATTATGTATTTGTGTGATCCAAAAAGTATTTGGGATTATGAACCAAGTTCAAATGTTGAAGGAACTAAGATAAGAGATGTTAATGTGTGGTGGCTTATATCAAAGGTTGGATGGACCATAAGATAAGGAGGAAATGAGAACCGTTTTATTTCTGCCATTTTTGGGGATTTATTTTTTGTATCTTAAATTTTTTGAGAATTTCAATTTTCTAATTTTCTTTATCTCTTTTACTGGTTGTCACTTGTCCATCTTCAAGTAGTTATTATACTACCTGGTGACAGACACCAAGGAAATGTCTTATTTTTCTATGCTCCTGTGCTAGAGGCTGGAGCTAGTACTTAGAAGGCAATGTCCCCATCCAGACTTTCTCAGCAGTAAACTCTGAGACAAGCATTCAAGTAAAAGTGATTCATGTGTAATGCGATGCCAGAATATGAGAAAGTGGGGGAGAAATGAGACAGGGAGAGGAAAACAGCCCATGAAGTGGAGTGAGACCCAGAACATTGCTGCTATGGGCAGTTAGAGGGACCAGAAAAAATGTAGAACTCATATTAGCCTATTAGCTCTCTTCAGACACTGTTTAGTATAGCATCAGAAGCCTCAAATTCCATATTCTGCTGAGACAACCAAATTGTATTTTTGCTTTCATTATCTAGCCACTGAGAGTCTCTGATCTGGCAGGACTCTAGCTTTGTCAAAGGTGAGCTGACTCCTTTATTCTGACCTCTTGATCAAGACTTTTCATGTGCTCCCATAAAAGCCCTTCATTGTGACTCATTACATTTCATCCCAACCATTACCTACATGTAGTTCTCTATATGCATACACAACAATTAAATCACAGTGTTGAGGTTTATAAAACTGGTAGAGGTAATCATTTATGCAATATAACTATTGCTATCTTAGATTAAATGTAGCTTTTGTTTGAATTTTTGTCTATAGTGTAATGCTACTGTGCCCATTCTGACTTCTGACATCTAAAACTGTATGATAACAATTAAATTTGTGTTGTTTTAAGCTATTCTACTTCTAGTAATTTGTCACAGCAGCATTATGGAATACATTCATGTCCAGTATTTTAAAATTATGCATTCTTACACAGCCTTTTGAGGATCCAGTGTAATTGCAATGTTTATTTGTCTTTGTTCAGTTGATTTCAGGAGTGATCATTGTGGATTATGTATAAGAAAGTCACTTCTGGGTTGACTGCTCTCTGAGGCTTGGTCTCATTAATCAGTTGGTGGCTTCTTAGGGCAGACTCTGACTTTACAGGTAGCCAGGTCCATGGTAGCGTATTGCTTGAGGGAAATTGAGTGTTGGTGGCACCTGCTGATTGTGGTCCCGTTGTCTCAGGATTAAGTGCTGCTTTTGATACCCTGTACTCTTTTTTTGTGGATAATCATTTGTCCAGATGGCTTAAAATTCTTTCTTCTTCTTTTTTTATTGGGTATTTTTATTTACATTTCAAATATTATTCCCTTTCCTGGTTTTCAAGCCATAAGCCCCATATCCCATCCTCTTCCCCTTCCTTTTTTAAAAATCATATTTGATAGCAGCTTTTTTATTGGTTACAAAACCTAAGCCCATATACAAAATTAGGAACATGTTTAGATGCCTCTTTTGAAAGAACATTTTAGTCTTTTTTTTAAACTGAGTTTAAAAAAAATAGAAACAATGCAATTTTAAAACACTGTTTTGAAAATTTAAAAGTGCAGCAATACACTCAGTTTCCTTTATCTATGAAGTGGTGCGATTCCAATTCAAACCGGTAAGGTCACAGCAAACCGGATCAAGCAGATGCAGGGTCTGCACTACTCGATGCTAACATTACTCAAAGGTTAGTGTGCACTTAAGATGCAAGAGGAAATAGAAACCATCACAGTACAGGCCCAATTTTAATCTCAATGTGTGCAAATTTTAAAAGGTAACTCAGTTGAGTAGGGAGAGTTGAGAAGAAAGTAAATGTGGAAAATGCTATATTTCTTCCATTGGATTGTTTTAGCACCTTTGTCAAAGATCAAGTGACCATAGGTGTGTGGGTTCATTTCTGAGTCTTCAGTTCTGTTCCACTGATCTATCTGCCTCTCTCTGTACCAATACCATACAGTTTTTATGACTATTGTGCTACAACATGTTTAAGGTCAGGTATGATGATTTCCCCAGAAGTTCTTTTTTATTTTTTATTTTTTATTTATTATTTATTTATTTTTCCCATTTTTAAACATTGGGTATTTTCCTTCTTTTTTTTATTAACTTGAGTATTTCTTATTTACATTTTGAATGTCATTCCCTTTCCCGGTTTCTGGGCCAAAATCACCCTAATCCCTCCCCCTACCCTTCTTAATTGGTGTTCCCCTCCCCATCCTCCCCCAATTGCCGCCCTCCCCCCAACAATCACATTCACTGGGGGTTCAGTCTTAGCAGGACCCAGGGCTTCCCCTTCCACTGGTGCTCTTACTAGGATATACAATGCTACCTATGAGGTCAGAGTCCAGGGTCAGTCCATGTATAGTCTTTAGGTAGTGGCTTAGTCGTGGAAGCTCTGGTTGCTTGGCATTGTTGTACATATGGGGTCTCAAGCCCCTTCAAGCTCTTCCAGTCCTTTCTCTGATTCCTTCAACGGGGGACCTATTCTCAGTTCAGTGGTTTGTTGCTGGCATTCGCCTCTGTATTTGCTGTATTCTGGCTGTGTCTCTCAGGAGAGATCTACATCCGGCTCCTGTCGGCCTGCACTTCTTTGCTTCATCCATCTTGTCTAATTGGATAACTGTATATGTATGGGCCACATGTGGGGCAGGCTCTGAATGGGTGTTCCTTCTGCCTCTGTTCTAAACTTTGCCTCCTTATTCCCTCCCAAGGGTATTCTTGTCCCTTTTAAAGAAGGAGTGAAGCATTCGCATTTTGGTCATCCTTCTTGAGTCTCATGTGTTCTGTGCATCTAGGGTAATTCGAGCATTTGGGCTAATATCCTCTTATCAATGAGTGCATACAATGTGTGTTTTTCTGTGATTGGGTTACCTCACCCAGGATGATATTTTCCAGTTCCAAACATTTGTCTATGAGTTTCATAAAGACATTGTTTTTGATAACTGAGTAATATTCCATTGTGTAGATGTACCACATTTTCTGTATCCATTCCTCTGTTGAAGGTCATCTGGGTTCTTTCCAGCTTCTGGCTATTATGAATAAGGCTGCGATGAACATAGTGGAGCACGTGTCTTTTTTATATGTTGGGGCATCTTTTGGGTATATGCCCAAGAGAGGTATAGCTGGATCCTCAGGCAGTTCAATGTCCAATTTTCTGAGGAACCTCCAGACTGATTTCCAGAATGGTTTTACCAGTCTGCAATCCCACCAACAATGGAGGAGTGTTCCTCTTTCTCCACATCCTCGCCAGCATCTGCTGTCACCTGAGTTTTTGATCTTAGCCAATCGCACTGGTTTGAGGTGAAATCTCAGGGTTGTTTTGATTTGCATTTCCCTTATGACTAAAGATGTTGAACATTTCTTTAGGTGTTTCTCAGCCATTCGGCATTCCTCAGCTGTGAATTCTTTGTTTAGCTCTGAACCCCATTTTTTAATAGGGTTATTTGTTTCCCTGCGGTCTAACTTCTTGAGTTCTTTGTATATTTTGGATATAAGGCCTCTATCTGTTGTAGGATTGGTAAAGATCGTTTCCCAATCTGTTGGTTGCCGTTTTGTCCTAACCACAGTGTCCTTTGCCTTACAGAAGCTTTGCAGTTTTATGAGATCCCATTTGTCGATTCTTGATCTTAGAGCATAAGCCATTGGTGTTTTGTTCAGGAAATTTTTTCCAGTGCCCATGTGTTACAGATGCTTCCCTAGTTTTTCTTCTATTAGTTTGAGTGTGTCTGGTTTGATGTGGAGGTCCTTGATCCACTTGGACTTAAGCTTTGTACAGGGTGATAAGCATGGATCGATCTGCATTCTTCTACATGTTGGCCTCCAGTTGAACCAGCACCATTTGCTGAAAATGCTATCTTTTTTCCATTGGATGGTTTTGGCTCCTTTGTCAAAAATCAAGTGACCATAGGTGTGTGGGTTCATTTCTGGGTCTTCAATTCTATTCCATTGGTCTATCTGTCTGTCTCTGTACCAATACCATGCAGTTTTTATCACTATTGCTCGGTAATAGTGCTTGAGTTCAGGGATAGTTATTCCCCCTGACGTCCTTTTATTGTTGAGGATAGTTTTAGCTATCCTGGGTTTTTTGTTATTCCAGATGAATTTGCAAATTGTTCTGTCTAACTCTTTGAAGAATTGGATTGGTATTTTGATGGGGATTGCATTGAATTTGTAGATTGCTTTTGGTAAAATGGCCATTTTTACTATATTAATCCTGCTAATCCATGAGCATGGGAGATCTTTCCATCTTCTGAGGTCTTCTTCAATTTCTTTCCTCAGTGTCTTGAAGTTCTTATTGTACAGATCTTTTACTTGCTTGGTTAAAGTCACACCGAGGTACTTTATATTATTTGGGTCTATTATGAAGGGTGTCGTTTCCCTAATTTCTTTCTTGGCTTGTTTCTCTTTTGTATAGAGGAAGGCAACTGATTTATTTGAGTTAATTTTATACCCAGCCACTTTGCTGAAGTTGTTTATCAGCTTTAGTAGTTCTCTGGTGGAACTTTTGGGATGACTTAAATATACTATCATGTCATCTGCAAATAGTGATATTTTGACCTCTTTTTTTCCGATCTGTATCCCTTTGGTCTCCTTTTGCTGTCTGATTGCTCTGGCTAGAACTTCAAGAACTATATTGAATAAGTAGGGAGAGAGTGGGCAGCCTTGTCTAGTCCCTGATTTTAGTGGGATTGCTTCAAGTTTCTCTCCATTTAGTTTAATGTTAGCAACTGGTTTGCTGTATATGGCTTTTACTATGTTTAGGTATGGGCCTTGAATTCCTATTCTTTCCAGGACTTTTATCATGAAGGGGTGTTGAATTTTGTCAAATGCTTTCTCAGCATCTAATGAAATGATCATGTGGTTCTGTTCTTTCAGTTTGTTTATATAATGGATCACGTTGATGGTTTTCCGTATATTAAACCATCCCTGCATGCCTGGGATGAAGCCTACTTGATCATGGTGGATGATTGTTTTGATGTGCTCTTGAATTCGGTTTGCCAGAATTTTATTGAGTATTTTTGCGTCGACATTCATAAGGGAAATTGGTCTGAAGTTCTCTTTCTTTGTTGTGTCTTTGTGTGGTTTAGGTATAAGAGTAATTGTGGCTTCGTAGAAGGAATTTGGTAGGGCTCCATCTGTTTCAATTTTGTGGAATAGTTTGGATAATATTGGTATGAGGTCTTCTATGAAGGTTTGATATAATTCTGCACTAAACCCGTCTGGACCTGGGCTCTTTTTGGTTGGGAGACCTTTAATGACTGCTTCTATTTCCTTAGGAGTTATGGGGTTGTTTAACTGGTTTATCTGTTCCTGATTTAACTTCGATACCTGGTATCTGTCTAGGAAATTGTCCATTTCCTGAAGATTTTCAAATTTTGTTGAATATAGGTTTTTATAGTAAGATCTGATGATTTTTTGAATTTCCTCCGAATCTGTAGTTATGTCTCCCTTTTCATTTCTGATTTTGTTAATTTGGACGCACTCTCCGTGTCCTCTCGTTAGTCTGGCTAAGGGTTTATCTATCTTGTTGATTTTCTCAACGAACCAACTTTTGGTTCTGTTGATTCTTTCTATGGTCCTTTTTGTTTCTACTTGGTTGATTTCAGCTCTGAGTTTGATTATTTCCTGCCTTCTACTCCTCCTGGGTGTATTTGCTTCTTTTTGTTCTAGAGCTTTTAGGTGTGCTGTCAAGCTGCTGACATATGCTCTTTCCTGTTTCTTTCTGCAGGCACTCAGCGCTATGAGTTTTCCTCTTAGCACAGCTTTCATTGTGTCCCATAAGTTTGAGTATGTTGTATCTTCATTTTCATTAAATTCTAAAATGTTTTTAATTTCTTTCTTTATTTCTCCCTTGACCAGGTTATCATTGAGTAGAGCATTGTTCAATTTCCACGTATATGTGGGCATTCTTCCCTTATTGTTATTGAAGACCAGTTTTAGGCCGTGGTGGTCCGATAGCACGCATGGGATTATTTCTATCTTTCTGTACCTGTTGAGGCCCGTTGTTTGACCAATTATATGGTCAATTTTGGAGAAAGTACCATGAGGAGCTGAGAAGAAGGTATATCCTTTTGCTTTAGGATAGAATGTTCTATAAATATCCGTTAAGTCCATTTGGCTCATGACTTCTCTTAGTCTGTCGACATCACTGTTTAATTTCTGTTTTCATGATCTGTCCATTGATGAGAGTGGGGTGTTGAAATCTCCCACTATTATTGTGTGAGGTGCAATGTGTGTTTTGAGCTTTAGTAAGGTTTTTTTTACATATGTAGGTGCCCTTGTATTTGGGGCATAGATATTTAGGATTGAGAGTTCATCTTGGTTGATTTTTCCTTTGATGAATATGAAGTGTCCTTCCTTATCTTTTTTGATGACTTTTAATTGAAAATTGATTTTATTTGATATTAGAATGGCTACTCCAGCTTGCTTCTTCTGACCATTTGCTTGGAAAGTTGTTTTCCAGCCTTTCACTCTGAGGTAGTGTCTGTCTTTGTCTCTGAGGTGTTTTTCCTGTAGGCAGCAGAATGCAGGGTCCTCGTTGCGTATCCAGTTTGTTAATCTATGTCTTTTTATTGGGGAGTTGAGCCCATTGATATTGAGAGATATTAAGAAATAGTGATTATTGCTTCCCGTTATATTCATATTTGGATGTGAGGTTATGTTTGTGTGCTTTCATTCTCTTTGTTTTGTTGCCAAGACGATTAGTTTCTTGCTTCTTCTAGGGTATAGCTTGCCTCCTTATGTTGGGCTTTACCATTTATTATCCTTTGTAGTGCTGGATTTGTAGAAAGATATTGTGTAAATTTGGTTTTGTCATGGAATATCTTGGTCTCTCCATCAATGTTAATTGAGAGTTTTGCAGGATACAGTAACCTGGGCTGGCATTTGTGTTCTCTTAGGGTCTGTATGACATCAGTCCAGGATCTTCTGGCCTTCATAGTTTCTGGCGAGAAGTCTGGTGTGATTCTGATAGGTCTGCCTTTATATGTTGCTTGACCTTTTTCCCTTACTGCTTTTAATATTCCTTCTTTATTTTGTGCGTTTGGTGCTTTGACTATTATGTGACGTGAGGTGTTTCTTTTCTGGTCCAATCTATTTGGAGTTCTGTAGGCTTCTTGTATGCCTATGAGTATCTCTTTTTTTAGGTTAGGGAAGTTTTCTTCTATGATTTTGTTGAAGATATTGACTGGTCCTTTGAGCTGGGAGCCTTCACTCTCTTCTATACCTATTATCCTTAGGTTTGATCTTCTCATTGAGTCCTGGATTTCCTGTATGTTTTGGACCAGTAGCTTTTTCTGCTTTACATTATCTTTGACAGTTGAGTCAATGATTTCTATGGAATCTTCTGCTCCTGAGATTCTCTCTTCTATCTCTTTTATTCTGTTGGTGAAGCTTGTATCTACAGCTCCTTGTCTCTTCTTTTGTTTTTCTATATCCACGGTTGTTTCCATGTGTTCTTTCTTGATTGCTTCTATTTCCATTTTTAATTCCTTCAACTGTTTGATTGTGTTTTCCTGGAATTCTTTCAGGGATTTTTGTGACTCCTCTCTATGGGCTTCTACTTGTTTATTTATGATTTCCTGATATTCTTTCAGGGATTTTTGTGTCTCCTCTCTATGGGCTTCTACTTGTTTATTTATGTTTTCCTGGAATTCTTTCAGGCATTTTTGCGATTCCTCTCTGTAGGCTTCTACTTGTTTATTAATGTTTTCTTATGTTTCTCTAAGGGAGTTCTTCACGTCTTTCTTGAAGTCCTCCAGCATCATGATCAAATATGATTTTGAAACTAGATCTTGCTTTTCTGGTGTGTTTGGACATTCCATGTTTGTTTTGGTGGGAGAATTGGGCTCCGATGATGCCATGTAGTCTTGGTTTCTGTTGCTTGGGTTCCTGTGCTTGCCTCTCGCCATCAGATTATCTCTAGTGTTACTTTGTTCTGCTATTTCTGACAGTGGCTAGACTGTCCTATAAGCCTGTGTGTCAGGAGTGTTGTAGACCTGTTTTACTGTTTTCTTTCAGCCAGTTATGGGGACAGAGTGTTCTGCTTTCGTGCGTGTAGTTTTTCCTCTGTACAGGTCTTCAGCTGTGTCTGTGGGCCTGTGTCTTGAGTTCATCAGGCAGGTCACTTGCAGCATACAAGTTGGTCTTACCTGTGGTCCCGAGGCTCAAGTTTGCTAGCGGGGTGTTGCCCACGGGCTCTCTGCTGCGGCAGCAACCAGGAAGACCTGTGCCTTCCCTTTTGGGAGCTTCAGTGCACCAGGGTTCCAGATGGCCTTTGGTGTTTTCCTCTGGCGTCCGAGATGTGTGTGCAGAGAGCAGTCTCTTCTGGTTTCCCAGGCTTGTCTCGTATATCCTTTTGTTTTACGATAGAATATTCTATAAATATCTGTTAAGTCCATTTAATTCATGACTTCTCTTAGTCTGTCTACATCTCTGTTTAATTTCTGTTTCCATGATCTGTCCATTGATGAGAGTGGGGCGTTGAAATCTTCTACTATTATTTTGTGAGGTGCAATGTGTGTTTTGATCTTTAGTAAGGTTTCTTTTATGCATGTAGGTGCCTTTGTATTTGGGGCATAGATATTTAGGATTGAGAGTTCATCTTGGTTGATTGTTCCTTTGATGAATATGAAGTGTCCTTCCTTATCTTTTTTGATGACTTTTAGTTGAAAATTGATTTTATTTGATATTAGAATGGCTACTCCAGCTTGCTTCTTTCGACCGTTTGCTTGGAAAGTTGATTTCCAGCCTTTCACTCTGAGGTAGTGTCTGTCTTTGTCTCTGAGGTGTGTTTCCTGTAGGCAGCAGAATGCAGGGTCCTCATTGCATGTCCAGTTTGTTAATCTATGTCTTTTTATTGGGGAGTTGAGACCATTGATGTTGAGAGATATGAAGGAATAGTGATTATTGCTTCCTGTTATATTCATATTTGGATGTGAGGTTATGTTTGTGTGCTTTTCTTCTCTTTGTTTTTTTGCCATGATGATTAGTTTCTTGCTTTTTCTAGGGTGTAGCTTGCCTCCATATGTTTGGCTTTACCATTTATTATCCTTTGTAGTGCTGGATTTGTAGAAAGATATTGTGTAAATTTGGTTTTGTCATGGAATATCTTGGTTTCTCCATCTATGTTAATTGAGAGTTTTGCAGGATACAGTAACCTGGGCTGGCATTTGTGTTCTCTTAGGGTCTGTATGACATCTGTCCAGGATCTTTTGGCTTTCATAGTCTCTGGCGAAAAGTCTGGTGTGATTCTGATAGATCTGCCTTTATATGTTACTTGACCTTTTTCCCTTACTGCTTTTAGTATTCTTTTTTTATTTTGTGCTTTGGTGTTTTGACTATTATGTGACAGGAGGTGTTTCTTTTCTGGTCTAATCTATTTGGAGTTCTGTAGGCTTCCTGTATGCTCTTTTTTTAGGTTAGGGAAGTTTTCTTCTATGATTTTGTTGAAGATATTTACTGGTCCTTTGAGCTGGGAGTCTTCACTCTCTTCTATACCTATTATCCTTAGGTTTGATCTTCTCATTGAGTCCTGGATTTACTGTATGTTTTGGACCAGTAGTTTTTCCTGCTTTACATTATCTTTGACTGTTGAGTCGATGATGTCTATGGAATCTTTTGCTCCTGCGATTCTCTCTTCTATCTCTTTTATTCTGTTGGTGATGCTTGTATCTAGGGCTCCTTGTCGCTTCCTTTGGTTTTCTATATCCAGGGTTGTTTCCATGTGTTCTTTCTTGATTACTTCTATTTCCATTTTTAATTTTTTCAATTGTTTGAATGTGTTTTCCTGGAAATCTTTTAGGGATTTTTGTGATTCCTCTCTATTGGCTTCTACTTGTTTATTTATGTTTTCCTGGAATTCTTTCAGGGATTTTTGTGGTTCCTCTCTGTAGGCTTCTATTGTTTATTTATTCTCTAAGGGAGTTCTTCATGTCTTTCTTGAAGTCCTCCAGCTCATGATCAAATATTATTTTGAAACTAGATCTTGCTTTTCTGGTGTGTTTGGATATTCCGTGTTTGCTTTGGTGGAAGAATTGGGCTCCGATGATGCCATGTAGTCTTGGTTTCTGTTGCTTGGGTTCCTGAGCTTGCCTCTCGCCATCGAATTATCTCTAGTGTTACTTTGTTCTGCTATTTCTGACAGTGGCTAGACTGTCCTTTAAGCCTGTGTGTCAGGAGTGCTGTAGACGTGTTTTTCTGTTTTCTTTCAGCCAGTTATGTGGACAGATTGTTCTGCTTTTGGGCATGTAGTTTTTCCTATCTACAGGTCTTCAGCTGTTCCTATGGCCCTGTGTCTTGAGTTCACCAGGCAGGTCGCTTAGAGCAGGATGGTTTGTCTTACCTGTGGTTCTGAGGCTCATGTTTGCTCGAGGGGTGTTGCTTATGAGCTCTCCGCTGGGGCAGCAACCAGGAAGATCTGTGCTGCCCTTTCCGGGAGCTTCCGTGCACCAGGGTTCCAGATGGCGTTTGGTGTTTTCCTCTGGCGCTAGAGATGTGGGCAGAGTGTAGTTTCTTCTGGTTTCCCAGGCGTGTCTACCTCTCTGAAGGTTTACCTCTCCCTCCCACAGGATTTGGGTGCAGAGAACTGTTTATCAGGTCTGTCCCTTCAGTTTCCGATGGTGTCTCAGATGCAGAGGATTTGCTGCTCCTGTGCCCTTATCCAAGGGAACCCAGAGGCCATATACAGTTTCCTCTTGGGCCAGGGATGTGGGCAGGAGTGGGCAGTGTTGGTGGTCTCTTCCGCTCTGCAGTCTCAGGAGTGCCCACCTGTCTCGGCATGAGCTCTCTCTCCCACAGGGTTTGAGAGCAGTGAGCTGGAGGCAGGGAGTGTGAGATTGGGACTCTGGCTAAAAACCGGAAGTGTCAGGTATTTTATTATTTACATTTAAAGTGTTATTCCCTTTCCTGGTTTCCTGTCCATAAGTTTCTTATCCCTTCCCTCTCCCCTTCTATAACAGTGTTCCCCTCCCCATCCCCTCCCTCTTACTTCCCACCACAATCCCCTACATTGGGGGTCCACAGAAGTTCTTTCATTATTGAGTATAGTTTTCACTATCCAGGGTGTTTTGTTATTCCAAATGAATTTGCAAATTATTCTTTCTAAATCTATGAAGAATTGAGTACTAATTTTGATGGGGATTGCATTGAATCTGTGCATTGCTTTTGAAAAAATGGCCAGTTTTACTATATTAATTCTGCCAATTCATGAGTGTGGGAGGTCTTTACATCTTCTGAGATTTTCTTAAATTTCTTTCTTCAGAGACTTGAAGTTCTTGTCATACATATCTTTCACTTGCTTGGTTAAAGTCACACCGAGATATTTTATATTTTTTGGGACTATTATGAAGGGTGTCAATTCCCTATTTTTTTCTCAGCTTGTTTCCCTTTTGTGTAGAGGAAGGCTACTGACTCATCTGAGTTAATTTTATACCCAGCCACTTTGCTGAAGTTATTTATTAGGCTTAGCAGTTCTTTGGTGGAACTTTTTGGGTCACTTATGTATACTATCCTATCGTCTGCAAATAGTGATATTTTGACTTCTTTCTTTCCAATTTGTATCCATTTGACCTCCCTTTTGTTTTCTGATTCCTCTGGCTAATACTTGGAGTTCAATATTATATAAGTAGTGAGAGAATGGGCAGCCTTGTCTATTTTCCTGATTTTAGTGGGATTGCTTAAATTTTCTCTCCATTTAGTTTAAAGTTGGCTACTGGTTTGCTATATATTGCATTTATTATGTTTATGTATGGGCGTTGAATTCCTGATCTTTCTAAGACTTTTATCATGAAGAGGTGTTGAATTTTGTCAAAAGCTTTCTCATCATCTAATGAAATGATCATATGGGTTTTTTCTTTGATTTTGTTTATATAGTGCTTTATGTTGATGGATTTTTGTGTATAGAACCATCCCTGCATCCCTGGAATGAAGCCTACTTGATCATGATGGATGATGATTTTTATGTGTTCTTGTATTCGGTTTGCGAGAATTTTACTGAGTATTTTTGCATCTGTATTCATAAGAGAAATTGGTCTCAAGTTCTCTTTCTTCGTTGTGTCTTTGTGTGGTTTAGTTACAAACATAATTGTGACTCCATAGCAGAAATTACTTAGTGCTCTGTCTGTTTCTATCTTGCGAAATAGTTTGGAAAGAATTGGTATTAGGTCTCCTATGAAGGTCTGATAGAATTCTGCACTAAACCCATCTGGTCCTGGCCCTTTTCTATTTGGGAGATTTTTGATAACTGTTTCTATTACTTTGGGTTGTATGGTATTGTTTAGAAAGTTTCTTGGTTGATTATTTCTTGCCATCTACTTTTCTTGGGTGTGTTTGCTTTTCTTTTGTTCTAGAGGTTTCAGGTGTGCTGTTAAGCTGCTAATATATTCTCTCTCCAGTTTCTTTTTGGAGGCACTCATAGCTATGAGTTTTCCTCTTACCACTGATTTCATTATATCCCATAAGTTTGGATATGTTGTGCCTTCATTTTCATTAAATTCTAAAAAAAAGTCTGTAATTTCTTTCTTTATTTCTTCCTTGACCAAGTTATCATTGAATCCAAGTTCCATGTTCATGTGGGCTTTCAGTCGTTATTTTTGTTATTGATGGACAGCCTTAGTCCGTGTTGGACTGACAGGATGCATGGGATTATTTCAATCTCCTTGTATCTGTTGAGGCCTGTTTTGTGCCAGATCAATTTTTGGAGAAGGTACCATGAGGTACTGAAAAGAAGGTATATTCTTTGGTTTTAGGATGAAATGTTCTATAAACATCTGTTAAATCTAATTGTTTCATAACTTATTTTCGTTTCTCTATGTCTGTGTTTATTTTCTGTTTCCATGATCTGTCCATTGATGAGAGTGTAGTGTTGAAATCTCCTAATATTATTGTGTGACTTGCAATGTGTGATTTGAAGTTCAATAAGGTTTCTTTTATGAATGTAGGTGCCTTTGCATTTGGAGCATAATTATTTGAGATTGAGAGTTCATCTTGGTGGATTTTTCCTTTGATGAATATGAAGTGTCCTTCCTTATCTTTTTGATATCTTTTGGTTGAAAGTCAATTTTATTCGATATTAGAATGGCTACTACAGTTTGTTTCTTCAGGCCATTTGCTTGGACAGTTGTTTTCCAGGCTTTTACTCTGAATTAGTGTCTGTCTTTGTCTCTGAGGTGTGTTTCCTGTAGGCAGTAAAATGCTAGGTCCTCTTTACCTAACCAGTCTGTTAATCTGCTTCTTTTTATTGGGGAATTGATTCCATTGATGTTAATAGATATTAAGGAATAATGATAGTTGTTTCCTACTATTTTTGCTGTTAGAGGTGGGATTATGTTTGTGTGGCTATCTTCTGTTGCTTTTGTTGAAAGAATATTAATTTCTTGCTTTTTCTAGTTTGTAGTTTCCCTCCTTATGTTGGAGTTCTCCATCTATTATCCTTTGTAGGGCTAGATTTGTGGAAAGATATTGTGCAAATTTGGTTTTGTCATGGAGTATCTTGGTTTCTCCACCTATGTTATTTGAGAGTTTTGCTGGATATAGTAGCCTGGGCTGGTGTCTGTATGACATCTACCCAGAATCTTCTGGCTTTCATAGTCTCTGGTGAGAAGTCTGGTGTGATTCTGATAGGTCTGCCTTTCTATGTTACTTGACCGTTTTCCCTTGCTGCTTTTAATATTCTTTCTTTGTTTTGTGTGTTTGGTGTTTTGACTATTATGTCATGGGAGGAATTTCTTTTCTGGTGCAATCTTTTTGGAGTTCTTTAGGCCTCTTGTATGCTTATGGTCATTTCTTTAAGTAGGGAAGTTTTCTTCTATAATTTTGTTGAAGATATTTACTGGCCCTCTAAGTTGGGAATCTTCACTCTCTTCTATAACCATTATCTTTATGTTTGATGTTCTTCGTGTGTCCTGGATTTCCTGGATGTTTTGGATTAGGAACTTTTTGCATTTTACATTATCCTTGACAGTTGTGTCGATGTTTTCTTTGGTATCTTCTTTCCCTGAGATTCTCTCTTCTATCTCTTGTTTCTTTTATTTATCCTTGTCTCTATGACTTTTGACCTCTTTCATAGGCTTTCTATCTCCAGGGTTGTCACCCTTTGCAATTTCTTTTTTGTTTCTATTTTCATTTTTAAATCCTGGATGATTTTGTTCAATTTCTTTACCTATTCGATTTTGTTTTCCTGTAATTCTTTGAGGGATTTTTTTTGTTTTTCCTCTTTAAGGACTTCTACTTGTTTACCTGTATTGTCCTGTATTTCTTTTCTTTTCTTTTTTTTTTTTTTCTTTTTTTTTTCCGGAGCTGGGGACCGAACCCAGGGCCTTGTGCTTGCTAGGAAAGCGCTCTACCACTGAGCTAAATCCCCAACCCTGTCCTGTATTTCTTTAAGGGAGTTATTTATATCCTTCTTAAAGTCCTCTATTATCATCATGATAATTTGGATTTTAAATCCAAATCTTGCTTTTCTGGTGTGTTTGGATATCCTTTATTTGTTTTGGTGGGGGAACTGGCCTCTGATGATGCCAAGTAGTCTTGTTTCTGTTGCTTAGGTTCCTTTGCTTGCCTTTCACAGTCAGGTTGTCTCTGGTGTTAGCTTGTCTTGCTGTCTCTGAGAGTTGCTTGACCTTCCTTGTAGGCCTGTGTGTTAGCTCTCCTCTTGACCTGTTTTCTTTCAACTAGATCTAGGAACAGAGAGTGTCCCCTTGGTTTGTGTGACCTGTAGCCTCCAAGAGGGTTGCTTGCCATAGAAGATTTGGTCTTACCCCTGCTCTCAGGTTTGTAGGTCTTCCTGGCAACTGGCTTTCAGCTTTCGGTGCAAGCACAAACCTGAAGGGTCCTGCCCCTGACTGCTCCTATGTTCCTCTGCCTAGAGGGCACAGAGAGCACTCGGCAGGTTCCTCTTGGTTCAGGAATGTGAGCAGAAGTGATGGTCTCCCCTGAGATCTCAGAATTGTCCACACTTCTGAGGGTCCAGCTCTCTCCTTCAAATTCTTTCTTTGGACACTTTATTTTGTAGTACTGTAAATATTAAGACTTTTTGTTCTCCTCTGGTAAGTGCTTTCTAACCATCAGTAACATCCATGTACCCACTAAATTGACTATCTAACTCAGGAATCCTTATCTCTGAAAAATATTTCTTGGCTAGTTTCCTATGCCAATAAAGCTCTAGACCAAGCACTTTTAAAATTCATTAACGGGAATCATCACTCGGAGGTGATTGCACCACAGTTCCCACTTCTTATAGATGAAGATCTGAGAATTGGAGAGATTATATGGAAGGTCACATTTCAGAGCTCTACTGTGAAAGCACAAAACAGAAATCATTATTCCCAAGCCACACTTCTAACCAGTGATGATATTGCTATGGTCTTTTTGAAAATGACTCAAGTTTATTCTCAGAAATAGTGTTAAAGTTAGAATCTGACTTTACTTGGCAGTTGAGGACACCAAGAGTCAGGAGATAAAGTGAAGATCAACCCCTGTGTTAACTGTTGCATTTCCTCTTGGATGCAAGCTTTTGATGAGGAGGGTTTGTCTGTCTGTCTGTCTGTCTGTCTGTCTGTCTGTCTGTGTCTATATCTGTTTCACTGTGTCTATCTATAAGTCTGTCTGTCTTTACCTCTGTTTCTCCATTTCTCCCTTATTGTGTCTGTGTCTTGTCTGTCTTTGTAATGCTGTAAATCTGTCTGTCTGTATCTGTCTTTAAGTCTGCTGTTTTGTCTACCTCATGTATTTGGCTCTATCTGTCTCTGTCTGCCTGTCTACAAGTCTGTTGATCTCTGTCTCTCTCTAGATCTGTCTGCACATCTGTTTGTCTCCCTGTAAGTCAGTCTGTCTGTCTTTGTCCGTGCCTCTGTCTGTCCTGTTTGTATGTCTGTCTGCATCAGTCTACTTCTCTGCAATTCAGTCAGTCAGTCAGTCAGTCAGTCAGTCAGTCAGTCAGTCAGTTACTCTGTCTGTTTGTAAGTTTGTTTGTAAATCTTTGTCTCTCAGTCAGTAAACCTCTATATATCTTTGTCTGTCTGTCTGTCTTTAAATATTTGTCTCTCAGTCAGTAAACCTCTATATATCTTTGTCTGTCTGTCTGTCTGTAAATATTTGTCTCTTGGTCAGTAAGCCTCTATATATCTTTGTTTATGCCTCTGTCTGCCTGTCTGTAAGTCTGTCTATCTCTCTGCACATCTGTCTATCTCTGTATATCTCTGTATTTCTGTCTTTGTCTCTCTGTAAGTCTGTCTCTCTATATTTGTGTCTTTATCTGTCTGCAAGTAGGACTATCTGTGTCTCTCTCTGTAAGTCTATTTCTATCTGTAACTGTCTTTTCTCTCTGTGTTTATCTCTCTGTCAGTAAGTCTGTCTGTCTCTGTCTCTGTTTCTTTGTGTCTGTCTCAGTCTCTGTCACCGTGTTTATCTGTCTGTCACTGTCTGCCTTTCTGTCTGTAAGTCTGTCTCAGTCTGTAAGTCTGTCTACAAGCCTGTCATTCTCTGTCTTTCCATCTGTCTTAAAGTCTATTTGTTTCTGTCTGCCTCTCTGTATTTTTCTGTTGTCTCTCTGTAAGTTTATTTGTATCTCTAAGTTTGTCTGTCTCTGTAAGTCTGTCTGTAACTGTCTATTGGTCTATATGTCTGTCTGTTGGTCACGATCTGCCCCTCTGGCTGCAAGTCTGTCTGTTTCTGTTTGCCTCTCTATCTGTAAGTCTGTCTTTTTATTTCTTTTCCTGTCTGTTAGTCTGTCTCCCTATAACTTTGTCTCTTAAAGTTTGTCTGTAACTGTCTATCTCTGTAAGTCTTGTCTGTAACTCTGTCTGTCTCTGTAAGTCTTGTCTGTAACTCTGTCTCTAACCATCTGTCTATATATCTGTCTGTCTGCTGGTCACTATCTGTCCCTCTGGCTAAAAGTCTGTTTGTCTGTCTGTTGCTGTTTGCCTCTCTGCAAATCTGTTTTGTCTGTCTTTCTATCTGTAAGTCTATTTATCTCTTTTTCTATGTAAGTCTGTTTCTCTGTAAGTTTGTCTGTCTCTGTTAATTGTCTTTCTCTGTAAATCTGTCTGTAACTGTCTTTTTCTGTAAATCTTTCTGTATCGTCTGTCTGTCTCTGTAAGTGTCTGTCTGTCTACATGTCTGTTGATTACTAGCTGCCCCTCGCTGTAAGTCTGTTTGTCTAACTCTATCTGCCTCTCTGCAAGTCTGTTTGTCAGCCAGCCTGTCTGTCTACTTCTCTGCATGTAAGCCTGTCTGACTCTGTAAGTTTGTCTGTAACTGTTTGTCCTTCTGTGTAAGTCTGTATGTAACAGTCTGTCTGTCTGTCTTCTGGTCACTATCTGCCCCTCTGACTGCAAGTCAGTTTGTCTCTGTCTGCCTCTCTGCAAGTCTGTTTGTTGGTCTGTCTGCTTCTCTGTATGTAAGTCTGTTTGTCTCTGTAAGTTTGTCTTTGTCTCTGTAAGTCTATCTGTCTCTGTTCCTCTGTGCTCGGTGTCTCCTTCTGTTTCTCTCTCTCTCTCTCTCTCTCTCTCTCTCTCTCTCTCTCTCTGTGTTTTATTTTGTGTGTGTGTGTGTGTGTGTGTGTGTGTGTGTGTATGTATCTTCTCCTCTCTCTGATGGCCATAGGTTCCTTTCTTGTCCCAGGACCCTGAAATTTACCGTTACCTTGTAAAGAAGCAAAGATAACAAATCTTATTTAATTTCTAGTGATCCAAATGGATTAAAAGAAGTTCCTGTTTACATTGAGTGACTCAGAGGAATGACCTCATCAATGATGAAGACGGTAATTTTTTTCTGTGTTCCTGTTTCCCCACTTTAGTTCTACTTTGAATTTGCCTCCATGATGTGGTCTTACATTGCTGCTTAGGTGATCTGATGACTGGAGAATTTTCACAGACATCAGAAGTGCCTTCTTTTTCAGTTAGAGGACATAATGGCAACACAGCATAAACAAACAAACAAAAAAAAGACGAGGCCATCTTGATTCTTAAGGGGCATTTGTAAGTACCAGGGAACAGTTTCAATTGTCACTCTGGAGGAGGATGCTATTGGCATTTTAATGTGTGATACATTGGTCTCTTGATATTGCTGAATTTGTAAGGGAGTTAAAGACAAATCCTTTTTGTAGCCCTCTCTTAAACTCTGGCAGCTGTCAGAAATCTTTGGTATTTATTCTGTGGCATGGGAAATCCTCACTCTGAATTCTCATATCTTCTCCTGTCTTGTATCTCAAATGTCCTCATGATCTCTCTAGAAAGTCATCTGTAACTGAACCTAAGACCCTCACACAGTACAGAATAAGCACATTCCAAGATCCTTTAATTTGATTACATCTGCTGACAAATGCTATTTCCTAATAAGCTCACACTCACAGGTCTTTGGGACTGGGACTTGGACTGATCTTTTGAGAGATCATTCCCAAATTGCTATTCAAGAAGAGGGCAGAGATACAAGAAACATTCTTCTGTACCCAGTGCAACTACATAGCAAAGACATTGGAAAACTGTTCTGCCCTGAGAAGTTTGATTGCACTCAAGAAAGCCTATCAGTAAGACTTCAGCCAGCTGTGGCAACAGTGTGACCTAACTGCAAGCAATCCTGCTGGGTGGTAGTTGCTACTTCCAGGTTCTGGAGTGTGTTTTGCAATGTGTCCAATGTGTTGAGGCTGTTTGTGCCCAGTAGGTGGCATTCACATTCCCCATATAACTGAGACTGTTAAGTGGCATTAATATCCACCATCAACTGATCTTGATGTGCAGATGACACAGTGTCTCAGAAGTGTATGTGTTCTGGTCCACAGATCTAAGACTTGCTACGCTTTTTTGAATGCAGATTAAATCAGAGCCTTCTCTGATTTCTTGGCACAGACTCTCATTTCCCTTTCCCCAGGTTCCACAGTCATGATGGTTAATCTATTTAGATAGTGTATTTTAGACATTTTAGTCCCAATTTTTAATGTGAAATGACAGACAACAATTATTTGGCATTTTTCTTGCCCAAAGTCAACACAGAGGAGGTTGTGTCATTTACTGAGTGGGAGAAATCTTGCTGCATTCTGCATCATTTCCCTAGGGTGGCTGGTCATAAGAGCAGTTGCCACTATATATAGAGTTATAAAGACTTACTCAGAAAGAAATGTGCTCATATGGCTGGGCACTGGCTCAAGAAGGAATGACAGGTGGTGAATAGGGTTAGGAGGACCTAACCTAGATGAGTTGTACTCTTCCTTGTTAGCACCCACTATCATTAAACTTGGGCAGTTAGTCAGAAGGATCCTAGATGGCTTGGTGTCCAAAAGTTGTCAATATCAATGGCCTCAATGTATGCATGGTTGAACAACACTCACTAGTCTGTGAAGCAGGGTCTTGGAGTAGAGGAAAAAGAAAGAATGGAGGGCAATGGCCTGATTTTTCATCTAGACTCCAGTGCCAGCCTGTTCCAGTAGTGTCTTTAAGTTATAAAACCACAAGCTGTGGGTTCTATTTTGCCTACAGATCATAGTCTGTCAACCTCTATTGAGCCATACCTCCAGTCCCCTGTCTATGATATTTTTCAAACTAATACATCAAGGTTCAGAAATAGGTATTTCTCATCATTTCTCTGAAAATTCATAGGGAGGCCAAGAAGATACCTCAAAGCAGGGAGTGAAGTGAATGCTTTAGCCCATTTTCTGTTGAATTTTCATTCCTGTCCTTCATGTACACTGTCAAGAATCTTGCCAGAGTACAAAATC
This sequence comes from Rattus norvegicus, assembly GCF_021556685.1. NCBI lineage: Eukaryota > Metazoa > Chordata > Mammalia > Rodentia > Muridae > Rattus > Rattus norvegicus. The sequence continues at coordinate 31,219,780 of NC_141554.1, forward strand.
CTGTAAAACTACTGTATAAAGGAACAGATTCTATTTATTTTGGATACACACACACACACACACACACACACACACACACACACACACACACTTTTTTTTCATTTGGGAAAACTTGTACTTTGGCAATGAAGAAAAATGAGTTAGTTTGCCTTTTACTCTATAATCCTCAGAGACAAATATTAGAAGCAGTACGGTGAACTCTAACATTTGAAGTTTTTAGTGTCAAGAACTGGATACTGCATAAGACAGCCATTTGGTGTTTACAATCCACACATGTTGGGTACGACAAAATGTCATCCTAGTGAAACTCCAAAAAACTGTCTTTTCTCACAGTAGGAACCCCTGTCTGCCAGCAAGTGCTCCTCTCTAATTTAGAAATGCCATTGAAAACCTCCTGAAAAAGGAGATGTCACCTCCTGTTTTATTTTGATGACCAGATATTACCTATCTACTCCTTCAGATACCAGCTTGCCTGTTCACTCTGAGGCAGGTTTTGAAGTGTGTGCCTTTGTCCCTTTTCCTTTTGGGCATGATTGGGAAGCCAAGGGGATCTTTCCAGAATCCTTTGACATTTTTCTTATTATCTTTTGTTTATTTGTTCTTTTGTATGTTTGTACATGCATATTCATCAGTGTACTTTGCTCATACTCACCCCTGCCATTACCTTGGGTTACTGAACTGTGTACTAACTTAGGACTGAATAACTTTTCCTGACTTCTGCTCTGCAATGGAGTCTTTAAGCAACTGAAAACAGGTGGGTTTTAACTGAAACTTAGTAAGCTTAAGATAGTAAGAGAGAGATCTAAGTCTGGAAAGAGGACAGAAGTTGTTTTTGTTCTCAAATTTCCACAGCCACATTCTTACCCTTTTCAGCAACAGCCTTTAGAATCTGATTGTCAATGATGAGAAATTTCTCAAAGGAGACTTTCCATGCTCAGAGATAGGGCTAGCCATGCTAGAGTGGCATACTTGCATCTGAGGCTTACATTCTTGTCAATGCCCAGATTGATGAAGTTAGCAGGTCAAGTTATAGGGCATAGGACAGACTTACTCACTTCCTGGGTACTTTTTCAATTAGAGTGGCCCTTGTTATTTGGCGGCTAAATATTTTTGTGGGCCTTGGCAACAAAACTCTGGGCAAATTACCAATGATCGTTGTCTGCCTCCCACACAAATACCTACTGAGCTCTAGCCGTGGCTTTGGTTTTACAAGTGTTTAGTAACTTAATCCAGGTTTTGATATTGACTATCTTCTCCTAACCTCTATCTGGGCCTTGCCCTAAAACTTTTTTAAAAGTATTTTTAATTGAAATATAACTACATTACTTCTTCCATCACTTTTCTCATTTGAGCCTTTCCTAGCTACCCTGCACGCCACCCTCAAATCAATAGCTTTTCTTTTGCTTTACTGCTGTTACACAAATATGCATATGTGTATGTATGTTCATGGACAAATATATATTTACAACAGGCTGAATTCATTTTTGATGTGTATATATCCAGGCTGACTACTCTGCACTGGACAACTAGTAAAGGGTTTATCTATGGGAGATGCTAATATACTTTGCTCAGCAGTCTTTAGTTGATTATAGTTCTTTTTTTTTCTTCCATTTTTATTAAATTGGGTATTTTTTATCTTTACTAACTTGAGTATTTCTTATTTGCATTTCTATTGTTCCCCTTCCGGTTTCTGGGCCAACATCCTACTAACCTCTCCACCTCCCCTTCTATATGGGCTTCCCCTCCCCATTATCCCCCCATCACCACCCTCCCACCAACAATCACGTTCACTGGTGGTTCAGTCTTCGCAGGACCAAGGGCTTCCCCTTCCATTGGTGCCCTTACTAGGCTATCCATTGCTACCTATGAGGTTGGAGCCCAGGGTGAGTCCATAGTCCTTGGGTAGTGGCTTAGTCCCTGGAAGCTCTGGTTAGTTGGCATTGCTGTTCATATGGGGTCTCAAGCCCCTTCAGCTTTTTCAGGCCTTTCTCTGATTCCTTCAGCGGGGGTCCTGTTCTCAGTTCAGTGGTTTGCTGCTGGCATTCACCTATTTATTTGCTGTATTCTGGATGTGTCTCTCAGGAGAGATCTACATCCGGTTCCTGTCAGTCTTCACTTCTTTGCTTCATGCATCTTACCAAGTTTGGTGGCTGTAAATGTATGGGCCACATGTGGGGCAGGCTCTGAATGGGTGTTCCTTCTGCCTCTGTTCTAAACTTTGCCTCCCTATTCCCTCCCAAGGATAGTCTTCTTCCCCTTTTAAAGAAGGAGTGAAGCATTCGCATTTTGGTCATCCTTCTTGAGTTTCATGTTGTTCTGTGCATCTAGGGTAATTCGAGCATTAGGGCTAATATCCATTTATCAGTGAGTGCATATCATGTGTGTTTTTCTGTGATTGGTTTACCTCACTCAGGATGATATTTTCCAGTTCCATTTATTTGCCTATGAATTTCATAAAGTCATTGTTTTTGATAGCTGAGTAGTATTCCATTGTGTAGACATACCACATTTTCTGTATCCATTCTTCCGTTGAAGGGCATCTGGGTTATTCCAGCTTCTGGCAATTATACATAAGGCTGCTATGAACATAGTGGAGCATGTGTCTTTGTTATAGGTCGGGGCATCTTTTGGGTCTATGCCCAAGAGAGGTATAGCTGGGTCCTCAGGTAGTTCAATGTCCAATTTTCTGAGGAACCTCCAGACTGATTTCCAGAATGGTTGTACCAGTCTGCAATCCCACCAACAATGGAGGAGTGTTCCTCTTTCTCCACATCCTTGCCAGCATTTGCTGTCACCTGAGTTTTTGATCATAGCCATTCTCACTGGTGTGAGGTGAATTCTCAGGGTTGTTTTGACTTGCATTTCCCTTATGACTAAAGATGTTGAACATTTCTTTAGGTGTTTCTCAGCCATTCAACATTCCTCAGCAGTGAATTCTTTGTTTAGCTCTGAACCCCATTTTTTAAAAATTTTTTATTAGATATATTTCTTTACTTACATTTCAAATGTTATTCCCCTTCCCTATTTCCTGTCCATAATCCTCCAGGCCTCCTCTCCCCTTCCCTCTCCCCCATAAAGTTATTCCCCCTATACATCCCCCTTCCTGTCAACCCCATATTCCCCTGCACTGTGGGTCCTAACGTGGCAGCACCAAGTGCTTCCTTTTCACTGGTGACCCAATAAGGCTCTTCTCTGCTACATTTGCAGTTGGAGGCCTGAGTCAGTCATGTACAGTCTTTCGGGGGTTGTTTAGTCCCTGAAAGCACTACTTGGTTGGCAAAGTTTTCTTTTTTATTAATTTTTTTTATTAACTTGAGTATTTCTTATTTACATATCGAGTGTTATTCCCTTTCCCGGTTTCCGGGCCAACATCCCCCTAACCCTTCCACCTCCCCTTCTTTATGGGTGTTCCCCTCCCCATCCTCCCCCCATTGCCGCCCTCCTCCCAACAATCATGTTCACTGGCGTTTCAGTCTTGGCAGGACCAAGGGCTTCCCCTTCCACTGGTGCTCTTACTAGGGTATTCATTGCTACCTATGAGGTCAGAGTCCAGGGTCAGTCCATGTGAACCTCATTTTTTAATAGGGTTATTTGTCTCCCTTGCAGACTAACTTCTTGAGTTCTTTGTATATTTTGGAGATAAGCCCTCTATCTGTTGTAGGATTGGTAAAGATCTTTTCCCAATCTGTTGGTTGCTATTTTGTGCCAAAAACAATGTCCTTTGCCTTACAGAAGCTTTGCAGTTTTATGAGATCCCATTTGTTGATTCTTGATCTTAGCGCATAAGCCATTGGTGTTTTGTTCAGGAAATTTTCTCAAGTGCTCATGTGTTCGAGATGCTTCCCCACTTTTTCTTCTATTAGTTTGAGTGTATCTGGTTTGATGTGGAGGTCCTTGATCCACTTGGACTTAAGCTTTGTACAGGGTGATAAGCATGGATCAATCTGCATTCTTCTACATGCTGACCTCCAGTTGAACCAGCACCATTTGCTGAAAATGCTATCTTTTTTCCATTGGATGGTTTTGGCTCTTTTGTCAAAAATCAAGTGCCCTTAGGTGTGTGGGTTCATTTCTGGGTCTTCAATTCTATTCCATTGGTCTATCTGTCTGTTTCTGTACCAAATCCATGCAGTTTTTATCACTATTGCTCTGTAATACTGCTTGAGTTCAGGGATAGTGATTCCCCCAGAAGTCCTATCATTGTTGAGGATAGTTTTAGCTATCCTGGGTTTTTTGTTATTCCAGATGAATTTGCAAATTGTTCTGTTTAACTCTCTGAAGAATTGGATTGGTATTTTGATGGGGATTGCACTGAATCTGTAGATCGCTTTTGGTAAAATGGTCATTTTTACTATGTTAGTCCTGCCAATCCATGAGCATGGGAGATCTTTCCATCTTCTGAGGTGGTCTTCAATTTCTATCTTCAGAGGCTTGAAGTGCTTATCATACAGTTCTTTTACTTGCTTGGTTAAATCACACTGAGGTATTTTATATTATTTGGGACTATTATGAAGGGGGTCGTTTTCCTAATTTATTTCTCGGCTTGTTTCTTTTTTGTGTAGAGGAAGGCTTTATTTGAGTTAATTTTATACCCAGCCACTTTGCTGAAGTTGTTTATCACCTTTAGTAGTTCTCTGGTGGAATTTTTGGGATCACTTAAATATACTATCACATCATCTGCAAATAGTGATATTTTGCCTTCTTCTTTTCCAATCTGTATCCCCTTGATCTGCTTTTGTTGTCTGATTGCTCTGGCTAGAATTTCAAGAACTATATTGAATAAGTAGGGAGAGAGTGGGCATCCTTGTTTAGTCCCTGATTTTAGTGGGATTGCTTCAAGTTTCTCTCCATTTAGTGTAATGTTAGCAACTGGTTTGCTGTATATAGCTTTTACTATGTTTAGGTATGGGCCTTGAATTCCTATTCTTTCCAGGACTTTTATCATGAAGGGGTGTTGAATTTTGTCAAATGCTTTCTCAGCATCTAATGAAATGATCACGTGGTTTTGTTCTTTCAGTTTGTTCATATAATGGATTACGTTCATGGTTTTCCGTATATTAAACCATCCCTGTATGCCTGGGTGAAGCCTACTTGATCATGGTGGATGATTGTTTTGAAGTGCTCTTGGATTTGGTTTGCCAGAATTTTATTGAGTATTTTTGCGTCGATATTCATAAAGGAATGTGGCCTCAAGTTCTGTTTATTTGTTGGGTGTTTGTGTGGTTTAGGTATAAGAGTAATTGTGGCTTCATAGAAGGAATTCTGTAGTGCTCCATCTGTTTTATTTTTGTGGAATAGTTTGGATAGTATTGGTATGAGGTCTTCTATGAAGGTCTGATAGAATTCTGCACTGAACTCGTCTGGACCTGACCTCTTTTTGGTTGGGAGACCTTTAATGACTGCTTCTATTTTGTTAGGAGTTATGGGGTTGTTTAAATGGTTTATATGTTCCTGATTTAACTTCGGTACCTGGTATCTGTTTAGGAAATAGGATTTTCAAGTTTTGTTGAATATAGGCTTTTGTAGTAGAATCTGATGATTTTTTGAATCTCCTCTGATTCTGTAGTTATGTCTCCCTTTTCAATTCTGATTTTGTTAATTTGGAGAGAGTCTCTGTGTCCTTTCGTTAGTCTGGCTAAGGGGTTATCTATCTTGTTGACTTTCTCAAAAAAACAACTTTTGGTTCTGTTGATTCTTTCTATGTCCTTTTTGTTTCTACTTGGTTGATTTCAGCCCTGAGTTTGCTTATTTCCTGCCTTCTACTCCTCCTGCGTGTATTTGCTTCTTTTTGTTCTAGAGATTTTTGGTGTGCTGTCAAGCTGCTGATATATGCTCTCTCCTGTTTCTTTCTGCAGGCACTCAGTGCTATGAGTTTTCCTCTTAGCACAGCTTTCATTGTGTCCCATAAGTTTGGGTATGTTGTACCTTCATTTTCATTAAATTCTAAGAAGTCTTTAATTTCTTTATTTCTTCCTTGACCGGGTTATCATTGAGTAGAGCATTGTTCACCTTCCACGTATATGTGGGCGTTCTTCCCTTATTGTCATTGAAGACCAGCTTTAGTGCCTGGTGGTCTGATGGGACCCATGGATTATTTCTATCTTCTGTATCTGTTGAGGCCTGTTTTATGACCAATTATATGGTCAATTTTGGAGAAAGTACCATGAGGTGGTTAGAAGAAGGTATATCCTTTTGTTTTAGGATAGAATGTTGTATAAATATCTGTTAAATCCATTTGATTCATGACTTTTCTTAGTCTGTCTCTGTCTCTGTTTGCTTTCTGTTTCCATGATCTGTCCATTGATGAGAGTGGGGTGTTGAAATCTCCTACTATTATTGTGTGAGGAGCAATGTGTGCTTTGAGCTTTAGTAAGGTTTGTTTTATTTATGTAGGTGCCCTTGTATTTGAAGCGTTGATATTTAGGATTGAGAGTTCATCTTGGTGGATTTTTCCTTTGATGAACATGAAGTGTCCTTCCTTATCCTTACTGATGACTTTTGGTTGAATGTTGATTTTATTCGATATTAGAATTGCTACACCAGCTTGCTTCTTCAGACAATTTGCTTGGAAAGTTGTTTTCCAGCCTTTTATTCTGAGGTAGTATCTGTGTTTGTCTCGGAGGTGTGTTTCCTATGGACAGCAAAATGCTGGATCCTCATTATGCATCCTGTCTTTAGTTAATTTGTATCTTTTTATTGGGCATTTGGTTCCATTGATGTTGAGAGAATTAAGGAAAGGTGATTATTGCGTCCTGTTATTTTAGTATTTGGAGGTGAGATTATGTTTGTGTGCTTCTCGTCTTTTGTTTTTGTTGCAAAAAGATTAGTTTCTTCCTTCTTCTAGGGTATAGCTTTCCTCCTTGTGTTGGGTTTTGCCATTTATTATCCTTTGTAGGGCTGGATTTGTGGAAAGATATTGTGTAAATTTGGTTTTGTCATGGAATATCTTGGTTTCTCCATCTATGTCAATTGAGAGTTTTGCTGGATACATTAACCTGGGCTGACATTTGTGTTCTCTTAGGGTCTGTATGACATCATTCCAGGATCTTCTGGATTTCCTAATCTCTGGTGAGAAGTCTGGTGTAATTCTGATAGGTCTGCCTTTCTATGTTACTTTTCCTTTTTCCCTTACTTTTCCTTTTAATATATTTCTTTGCTTTGTGCATTTGGTATTTTGACGATTATGTGACAGGAAGAGTTTCTTTTCTGGTCCAATGTCTTTGGTGTTCTGTAGGCTTCTTGTATGTTTATGGGTATCACTCTTGTTAGGTTAGGGAAGTTTTCTTCTGAGATTTTGTTGAAAATATTTACTGGCCCTTTAAGTTGGGAGTCTTCACTCTCTTCTAAACATATTATCCCCATGTTTGATCTTCTTATTCTGTTTTAGATTTCCTGTATGTTTTGCTCTAGGATCTTTTTCTATTTTATGTTATCTTTGACAGTTGTTTCACTGTTTTCTATGGTATCTTCTGCTCCTGAGATTTTCTCTTCTATCTCTTGTATTCTGTTGGTGTTGCTCACATCTATGACTCCGATCTCTTCCCTAAGTTTTCTATCTCCAGGGTTGTCTCCCTTTGTGCTTTCTTTATTGTTTCTATTTCCATTTTCAATTCCTGGATTGTTTTGTTCATTTCCTTCTCCTGTTTTGTTGTTCATTTCCAGTATTTCTTTAAGGGATTTTTGTGTTTCCTCTTTACGGGCTTCTAGTTGTTTACTTGTGTTGTCCTGTATTTCTTTAAGCGAATTATTTAAGTCCTTCTTAAAGTCCTCCATCATCATGATAAAATGTTATTTTAAATCTAGATCTTGCTTTTCTGGTGTGTTTGGATATCCAGTGTTTGCATTGGTGGGAGAATTGGGCTCTGATGATGCCAAGTTTTCTTTTTTTCTGTTGCTTAGGTTCCTCTGCTTGCCTCTTGCCATCTGGTTGTGTCTGGTGTTAGCTTTTCTTGCTGTTTCTGACAGTGGCTTGACTGTCCTGTATGCCTGTGTGTCAGGAGTGCTGTAGACCTGTTTTCCTGTTTTCTTTCAGCCAGTTATGGGAACAGAGTGTTCTGCTCTCAGGCATGTAGTCATTCCTGTCTGCTGGCTTTCAGCTCTCCATGTGGGTAGGAACAAGAAGGATCCTGCCCCTGCTTCGTCTAGGTCCCTGTGAGCAGGGGTCACAGGTAGCACAAGGTGTTTTCCTCTTCAGTTGGGAGCATGGGCAGAGAGTAGTCTTCCTCTGGTTTCCCAGAAGTGTCTGTCCCTCTGAAGGTCTAGCTGTGCCTTCCCACCCCCCACGGGATTTGAGTAGAGAGAGCTGTCTGACCACTTTAGTTCAGATCTGGGTGCAGTTTGGAATGTAGGGCTCCTGCAGCTTGACTGCTCCTATAATTCCTCTGTCCAGAGGCACTATGCAGTTTCCTCTTGGGCCAGGTATGTGGGAAAAGGTGGGCAGAAGTGGTGGTCTCTCCTGTCCTGCAGTCTTAGGATTGGCTGCACTTCTGGGTTTTCAGCTCTCTCTCCCACAAGGTTTGGGAGCAGGGAGCTGTGGGCAGGGATCATTGAGGTTTGGGCTCTAGCCAGAAACTGGAAGTGCCTGGTCCCAGAGGAATTCTGCCTTTGTGTCCTTAGTCCACCAGGCAGATCACTTGGAGCGGAAAAGTTGGTCTTACCTCTGGTCTCAGACCTGTAGCTGCTCCTTGGAGCTGGCTTTCAGCTCTCCATGAGGGCAACAATCAGAAGGACCCTGCCCCTACTGCTCCTAGGTTCCTGTGCACAGGGGACACAGATGGCACAAGGTGTTTTCCTCTTGAGTCAGGAATGTGGGCAGAGAGCAGTCTCCTCTGGTTTCCCAGGAGTGTCTGTCCATCACATTTCTATAGTTCTTTGTCTAGTGTGGGATCTTATGAAAATTTCCCACTTCTATATTAACATGTCCATGGATAACACTGTTGGTCTGATTTAGGAAAGACTGTTTCATGAGCAGACTTCCTGTATTCTGGCTCTTATAATCCTTCAGCTCTCTCTTCATGTCCCTTGACTCCAAGATGCAAGCACTATGATGTAGGTATATATATTGTGGCTGGCCTCCTCAAAGTCTCTTGATGTCTGTATTATTTCCTGTTGTGTGTTTTTTTTTTGCTTCTTTGTTTGTGATGGTCTCCATTTTCCATAAAAAAATGATCAGGGGTAGTAGCTACATTTGTTTGTGGACATAAGCTAAAGATTCAGTTGGTAGGTAGTAATGGATTATACTGGTCTAGAAAAATTAGCCTAGATTTCTTGATTAACTTCTTATTTAAATGTAGTTGAAGGTCGTGCAACTATTGAAAACTCAATGTGCTGCCTACAAGAGATACACTTTAGATAAGAAGATACTGCCAAGTGGAGATACGTGGCATCCTCATACTTTTGAAGGAGACAGATGAAGAGGAGTGAATGAAGTCATTTCATTTTATTGGGAATGACTATGAGAGTGCAGAAACATATGGAAGATAGAAATAATGTGAGGGGAGGAGGGATGAAAATGAGGTTGCATCAGTGAATCTTTTTTTTTTTTTTGGTTTCATATCTCAAACATCCAACTTAAGCTAGCCTTAACACACAAAATACAGAAGACAGAAAAAAATATGACATTATTATCCCAAGGAAATAGTAATCTGGGAAGGTTGTTACTGGAATATTTGGATCTAAGAATTGCAATGATGCTATCAGATATAGAGTTAAGTTTCACCCATTCTGGAGACTGTGACAAAGGTGTATTTCTAGATAGTGTATTTCGGAGCAACACTTTGAAGAGAACTAAATGATCTGTGACTTGATGACTTGTCTGGCACCATGGGTAACTGCAGCTTGGCGCTGAGATAATTTTATAGAATTTATGCTTTCTAGGCATATTTTTCTCTGTTCCAGGATACAAATAAGAGGAAGCATTGATTTTTCTGGTTCTGTCTTGTATTCATCAAATATGTTCCTATTTGCTTGACATGCTCACATCTGTGGGCTGTGCACTTGGGTACTGAGAAAGTTCCTCACGTTTCACTCAAATGGGAAGCCTCAGAGCAGTGGGGAAAGTTTTATTTTATTATTTTTTGTATAAATATTGGTTTGCATGTGTGTCTGTACAAAACACATGTGATTGGTGCCTGAGGAGGCAAGAAGATCTCCTGGAAATGGAGTTACAGACAGTGATGAATTGTCACATGGATTTTGGAAACTGAACCTATATCCTCAGCGAGCATTCAGTGTTGATCATAATCACTGAGCCATCTCTTTATCTATAATAGTCTCACCTTTTGATATAAGGTCATTCTCTTTTGAAGGTGTTTCCTGATCAAGGAACGATTAAAGGCCCTGGATATTTATCTCCAACACTGATCTGCTCTAAGGTCAGTCTTTGCTCTGATATATTCTGGCAATCCTGATGATCTCTCTCTCTCTCTCTCTCTCTCTCTCTCTCTCTCTCTCTCTCTCTCTCTGTTATTTATACCTGAAACATTCCACAGCAATGCATAATTTATATTGAGCTTACTATCACATAAGAAGTTGTGAAAGAATCAAAGATTTTTGGTTTTCTCCTTGATCCTGAGGATAAATCTGCAAGATAAAGGAGGGGGAAATTTCCCCCATTTTCTAGGAAGGCCCATACACACCTACAGTGGCTTCTTCTCATCCTAGAGGGTTGGGCCTTGTACAGAACTTTAACATAAAATGTATAGATTCTCTAGATGAACTTCTAATTGTCTTCTGTTAATGGGCACAATACAGAATTTGAGAAATAGAAGAGTAAGGAAGCATTCTTAACTTTGAGTTGAGTGGTGATATTTCTGAGACCATTCTGTTTCATGTGTCTCCAAATCACCTGGTTTCTGTATCATTGGGTTTATCTTTACAAACTGGGAATGAATTTTATGAAAAGATGCCACATAAAGTTATAGTCTATAGACAGCTGTTATGATCCAGCCAAATAAAATACATAAATTTTAAGTTATCTGGTATGAAAAATCAGAAAGTGTTAGTCAACCATCTCATTGTATTCTATCCCTGAATAACACAGAACACATGTGTGAGCTTTGACCTTGTGCCACTCACCCAAAAGCCTTCCCTTATCCTGATCTTTAGTTACATGAGAGGTTGGCTTAGAAATGTGAAGGTTAGGTGATAGAAAATTAGAATTTCAGCTGATAGATGATCCTAAATGTTACTCAAGTTCATGATGACTTTGAGTAGATAATACAACTTGATAAGACTCATCTCATATCAATGAGCATGGTGCTCATATTTGCCAGAGTCAGTTCTTACTCTCTCGGTTAAACAGTAACATGTTTTCTCTTATTATACATGTTTTGCTAATCTTCAGGTAAATTAGTATCATCCTATTTATTAAGAAATAGCCTTTTATAGAGAATGGAAAAGAGTTTCAGTGGCTCCCAACACGCACATGATGCTTACAATCATCCCTAACTCCATTTCCAGGAGATATGATACCCTTTTCTGGTCTTTGTAGGTATCAGACCTATTATATGTGGTGTACATATGTACATTTTAAAAGCCTTTTTCCTATGATACCATCAAATTTTAATCACATATTAACCACATTGAATTTCCATTTTGGTCATCTACTGATGAGAATATTTTTTCTGTCTTTCAAAAGTTTGAACTGGGTATGGCTGTTCTGAGATAGATGCTAGAAAAATGGAAGCATATCTGTCATTGTGGTAATTTGAATAAGAATGGCTTCCATAGGCTTATTTTGAATGCTTAGTCATTACAGAGTAGCACTGTTTAAAAAAGATCAAAAGATGTGGCTTTGTTTGAAGAAATATTTCACTGTGGGTAGGATTTGCCAGGCCCAGTTCTCATTCTTTTCCTGTGGATCAGGTTATAACCCTCAGATACTGCCCAGCATCCTATACGCCTGAGTACTATCATGATCCCTGCAATGATGATAATAGACTAAACCTCTGAAACTATAAGTAAGCCCCAATTAAATTCCTTCTTTTATAAGAGTTGCATCAGTCTTGGTGTCTCTTCAGACCAATAGAACAGTAAGTAGGATGGTCATCAAGCTTGAAAACAATGACTAGTGTTTCAATAGGAGCATACATGATTAAAATGGTAATATAAGTTTATTACTTACTATACTTACTGGAAGTACAAAAGGCCAAGTTTCCATTCTTCTCTTTCATAATGCCATAGCAACTCAAAATTTTGGAAAACAGGAATCTTTGTTTCAGTAATTTTACATTTCACCTCCATTTTTCCTTCTGTAGCATGTCTAAATTATACTTTGGCTTAAAATAAAAATAGTGTAGCACCTTGCAATACTGATAACATTATCAATTTAGGTATTTGTTTCATTGCCAGATGGGTAGACACATCAATGGTGTGCTCATGTGCCTGATAATCTCTACTAGTCAATGGTTTTCCAGAGCAATATTGTGCTCATAGTTTGGGATATATACAATATTCTTTCACCACTCATTTATGCATACACTCTTCCTGACTTACTAAATTCATCCATGATATATGAACATTGTTTGTGAACCTTTCTGCAAGTAATCTTATTTCCCTTATAAGGCAAAGATGGTTGTTTTCATCAAACTTACAATGTGTTCCTCTATACTTCCCAGATGCTTTTAGAGTGGTCTATAGGCTATCTAGTAAGTTCCGTTAAATCAATTGTGCATGAAAATGGCATGAATTACTTATGGGCCAACTAAGTAAAGAACTATTGTGTCTCTTCCAGTACTCTCTTTTCCAACCATCACAATCTGGGAATTTACATCTTGAGAGGGCAGCAGCACCAGATGGAAGAAACTTGGATTCCAAAAGTCACCAGATGGAGATGAGCTCTGGCCAACTTTTATCAGACTTCATGCAACTAAGAAGTAAACTAATGTTCAAGCCTTTGAAACTTTTTATTACAGCAACATACCTTATCTCAAGTGGTCTAAATGTTATTTACATGTTCTTGTAAAAATATATAACCTTCTCTATGAACTAATTACAAATATATTGAAGATATGAATATCCCATCTCCAAACATCTGTTCTGGTAGAGTAAGTGAGGTATAGAAAGATTCTAATTATCCTCCTTTAATTCAGACACAAACAAAAAACAGGTAAACAAATATACTCCCAAATTTTCTCCTTAAAACATCTACACTTCTAAACTACTCATGATTCCAGAAATGAAGAAATTTGTCATGCAGAATTATTGAATATGATATCTTTAGAAATGTTTAAAATATGCCTGTGAATTAGTAGTAATGAATAATATTGAGAAGTGTATCCAGTGGGGAGGAAGTAGAAGGTTCTATGGAAACTTACATTTCAATAAGTTTTCTATACTGTTTTTTTTCTTATGTACATTTTCATTCACCACATTATCTTCTTTCTCATCCTTTCCCCTTTCTTCTTTGCTTTTATTGCTCTTCATCTTCAACAGGTTCTCAATGTGTAGACTTGGCTGGCCTTAAATTTGTGACTTTCCTGCTTCAGTTTCTAGAGTGCTTGTATTATAGATGTGTAATTTTCCATTCGGCTATTTCTTTCATCTTCTGACATGTATTCTAAGTTACTAGTCAACATTTGATTATCAAACAGGCAAACTACACACACACACACACACACACACACACACACACACACACAGACAAATCATCCAGGAGAGGGAGCTATTTTGAAAAAAATAACAAATCAATAATCAAGGGAGAAACCAGAAATATGACTTTTTACTATTTTTAGCTCATTATATTTTAAATTTTCATTGACAATGGGAAAGGAAACAGGATTTAGATTCAGTTTATAACAAACCTTTCTGATGCTAAGACCTTTAATTTTCTTCATAAGCTTCTGCTCAGTGATTTCTTCAAAACTGTGTCATGGATCCTGTTCTCCCATTTCTGACATCAGGAATTAATAAATACAACTGAACAACTGTTTAATAAGAGAATGTCTTCATATTTATATATGGTAGGAGTAGGTAAAGTCTGACTGATAACTTAACCATTTTCTTTCATTCTAAGGTCATAACAGTTTGACCACATTTCCCAGGGTTCTTTATAGTTGGGTAGGGAATGGATTATGCAGCATCTATAGGCATGGCTCTTCTACAGTCTCTATTCAATATGTATTTTGCTTTGTTTTCTTTTCCCTTCCTTGATGAATGACCTATTGCAGAGCTTCCAGTGGAAGCAGCTGCCAGGGTTTTAGAAGAATCCTGGGTGCCTAAATGACTGTATGGAGCAGAGTATACCTGTTAACCTGTGTGACTAATACAATGAGAAATATACAAACACATTGACATTTGGGAATTATTTACTGTAGGTCATCAACAGACTCTGCCTAATATAGATGTTTTAAATAGCAGCAGGCAGTTCTTTTGGAATTGTACATGGTAGGAAAAAGTTCCCCAGATGCCATAAGCACCTCCGTTAAAGCAGCTCAAGGGTTTGATTACTAGTACAGGTTGTTGGCTTTGTGAAGAATTTCTAGTTGTTCCCTTCCCAAAGAAGTGTTATATTGCCTCATTACTGACAGCATGACAACAAACTTCAAAAAATATTTCATTCGTTCCTTAAGAATATATTGCATTTTGGTCAAACCCACTCCGTACTCTGTTTTCAACTCCTCTCAAGCAACCCTTCCCAACTTCATGTCTTTTACATTTTTATAACCCCAATTTGTGATTTCTGTATGTACAAGGGTACAAGACCTGTCAGTGGAACATAAACGATGGACCAGAGGCCACACTCATGCATAAGGATGATGCTCTCCCTCTTCCTTCAGCTATCAACTACCAATAACTCCTTAGAGGTGGTTCCTTATATGAACCCCTCATTAATACCATGGCCACATTTTTATATACTTGATATAACATGTCACACAGCATTTAAATTGTTATTAGTGATATAATTTAACTAACTTTGGTAAAGTGAAATATAATCCATGTGAGGAAGCAGGATTGGTAGTATCCAAAAATGATCAATCTTCAGTTCCTATCTTGTATGTACATGCATGTTGCTCCACTCATCATAGGTGGAGTATATTCCCTCCACAAGTCCCTTTTTACTTTCTGTGTTCAGTACATGACAGAAAATACATTTTGGGTATTCTAGGTTTATTTATTAATGCGAATAATTGCTTCCTTGGCATTGTCTCTCTTTTTTTTTAAAAATTTTTTTTTATTAACTTGAGTATTTCTTATATACATTTCAAGTGTTATTCCCTTTCCCGGTTTCCGGGCAAACATCCCCCTCCCCCCTCCCCTTCCTTATGGGTGTTCCCCTCCCAACACTCCCCCCATTGCCGCCCTCCCCCCATAGTCTAGTTCACTGGGGGTTCAGTCTTAGCAGGACCCAGGGCTTCCCCTTCCACTGCTGCTCTTACTAGGATATTCATTGCTACCTATGGGGTCAGAGTCCAGGGTCAGTCCATGTATAGTCTTTAGGTAGTGGCTTAGTCCCTGGAAGCTCTGGTTGCTTGACATTGTTGTACTTTTGGGGTCTCGAGCCCCTTCAAGCTCTTCCAGTTCTTTCTCTGATTCCTTCAACGGGGGACCTATTCTCAGTTCAGTGGTTTGCTGCTGGCATTCGCCTCTGTATTTGCTGTATTCTGGCTGTGTCTCTCAGGAGCGATCTACATCCGGCTCCTGTCAGTCTGCACTTCTTTGCTTCATCCATCCTGTCTAATTGGGTGGCTGTATATGTATGGGCCACATGTGGGGCAGGCTCTGAATGGGTGTTCCTTCAGTCTCTGTTTTAATCTTTGCCTCTCCCTTCCCTGCCAAGGGTATTCTTTTTCCTCATTTAAAGAAGGAGTGAAGCATTCACATTTTGATCATCCGTCTTGAGTTTCGTTTGTTCTAGGGATCTAGGGTAATTCAAGCATTTGGGCTAATAGCCACTTATCAATGAGTGCATACCATGTATGTCTTTCTGTGATTGGGTTAGCTCACTCAGGATGATATTTTCCAGTTCCAACCATTTGCCTACGAATTTCATAAACTCGTGGTTTTTGATAGCGGAGTAATATTCCATTGTGTAGATGTACCACATTTTCTGTATCCATTCCTCTGTTGAAGGGCATCTGGGTTCTTTCCAGTTTCTGGCTATTATAAATAAGGCTGCGATGAACATAGTGGAGCACGTGTCTCTTTTATATGTTGAAGCATCTTTTGGGTATATGCCCAAGAGAGGTATAGCTGGATCCTCAGGCAGTTCAATGTCCAATTTTCTGAGGAATCTCCAGACTGATTTCCAGAATGGTTTTACCAGTCTGCAATCCCACCAACAATGGAGGAGTGTTCCTCTTTCTCCACATCCTCGCCAGCATCTGCTGTCACCTGAGTTTTTGATCTTAGCCATTCTCACTGGTGTGAGGTGAAATCTCAGGGTTGTTTTGATTTGCATTTCCCTTATGACTAAAGATGTTGAACATTTCTTTAGGTGTTTCTCAGCCATTCGGCATTCCTCAGCTGTGAATTCTTTGTTTAGTTCTGAACCCCATTTTTTAATAGGGTTATTTGTTTCCCTGCGGTCTAACTTCTTGAGTTCTTTGTATATTTTGGATATAAGGCCTCTATCTGTTGTAGGATTGGTAAAGATCTTTTCCCAATCTGTTGGTTGCCGTTTTGTCCTAACCACAGTGTCCTTTGCCTTACAGAAGCTTTGCAGTTTTATGAGATCCCGTTTGTCGATTCTTGATCTTAGAGCATAAGCCATTGGTGTTTTGTTCAGGAAATTTTTTCCAGTGCCCATGTGTTCCAGATGCTTCCCTAGTTTTTCTTCTATTAGTTTGAGTGTGGTTTGATGTGGAGGTCCTTGATCCACTTGGACTTAAGCTTTGTACAGGGTGATAAGGATGGATCAATCTGCATTCTTCTACATGTTGCCCTCCAGTTGAACCAGCACCATTTGCTGAAAATGCTATCTTTTTTCCATTGGATGGTTTTGGCTCCTTTGTCAAAAATCAAGTGACCATAGGTGTGTGGGTTCATTTCTGGCATTGTCTCTCTTAGAATCTGACTGGAGTTTAGCAATTCTGATGTACGAGTATGCTCTCTTATATGCTACCTGAGCAGAGAAGTTGCCTCAGCTATGCCTTTCTGCCATTATACTTTCTGTTATAATGTTTCAGAAGCAAAGGGACCAGTCACCTATGGCCTAAAACCTCTGCAACTCTGAGCTGAATATGTCAACTCTTGGAAATGATGCTTGGGATCAACTTTTAAGAATTTCAATGGCTATAGCTTCAGGATTGAGTTCAATGTTACTGATATATGAAGATGTACAAAAAACTACCAAAGAATGCTTATTGTAACTTGTTCTGCTGCGTGGCAAGATAGGAAGACGAAACACAAATATTCCAGAGAGGCTATTAAGCCATATGCTTGGAGAAACTTTTACATTAATTATTGTGCATGCAACAAATAATATACAGAAAACTGAAAGCCAGAAAAAAGGTTAAAGTTCTTAAAGAGGTTTGAAAATGTGGTTGAGTAGCTTTATGACTGAGTGTAAAAGTTAGATTAATTCCTTCTACTTTTACCACTGTTTCAATTTTCTTTTTTTTCAATTAAAAATGTATTGGATATTTTATGTATTTACATTTCAAATGTTATCCCCTTCCCCCTCCCCCAATCCCACTCCTCTTGCTTATTGGAAGATGCTCCCACTCCCATCCACCCACTTCCACCTCAATGCTCTGGCATTCCCCTACCTTGGGGAAATGAGGCTTCACAGAACAAAGGGCTTTTCCTCCTATTGATGCCAGACAATGCCATCCTCTGCTACATATGTTTCTGGAGCCACTGGTCTCTTCATGTGTACTCACTGGTTGGTGGTTCAGTCCCTGGGAGCTCTGGTAGGGTCTGGTTGGTTGATATTGTTGTTCTACCCATGGGTTGCAAACTCCTTCAGCTCCTTCTGTCCTTTCCCTAACTCCTCCATAGCAGTCCTCATGCTCAGTCTGATGGTTACCTGCAAGCATCCTCATCTGTATCAGTAAGGCACTGGCAGAACCTCTCAGGAGACATCCATATTAGGATTCTGTCAGCAAGCACTTCTTGGCATCACCAATAGTAACTGGGTTTGGTGGATGAATATGGGATGGGTCCGCAGTTGGGGCAGTCTATGTATGACCTTTTCTTTAGTCTCTGCTCCACTCTTTGTTCCTGTATTTCCTCCCCTGAGTATTTTGTTCCTCTTCTAAGAAGGACTGAAGCACCCACATTTTGGTCTTCTTTTTTGAGCTCCATAGGGTCTGTGAATGGTTTTTTGGGTATTCTGGGCTTTAAGAATTGATGGGAAAGGATATCAGAATCAATGACCCTAGGCTTTACCAGAGGCCAACATGACCATGAATTATGTATGATATAGATCTCATGAGAACAAAATTTCTATTTCAATGCATATGTCATGTGCCCACTTCACAAAACTAATGAAAATCCCAATATTTTCTACTGAAAGAGTCTACTTTGTGAGAAATTACTATTTCAGGAAACAGTAAATTTTAACCTTGAAGACTTATAAGAAAATACACTTGTGAGATACAATGTCATAAAACATGGGCTCACTATGATATCTGATTGGATACCTTTGCCATTTGTAGAAGTCATTTTTTCTGGATATGAGAAATAGTTAACTTGCTTATATGCAGGTTTCTATACAGCTTGAAAATGGGGTTGTTGTAGCCAGGTTCTATTTCAGGGAAAAAAATATGACTGCATTGAGAACACCATGCTAGGAGAGAGCCCAAGCCAACCATGTGGAAATTCCACATGGTGAAACACTTATACACTGGAGCAAAGAAGTTTTCTTAAATGTTTGTGTTCATCTAACTGAACACAGCTATGTAGGTGACTCCAGACAAGGATAAATGGACCTGAAGAAGCATCCAGCTGAACCAGCTCACAAAATCATAAAGGAAAAATAAATCGCTGCTGATTCAAGCCATAACATTTTGAAGTGGTTTGTTACACAGTAAATATAGATATATTGTATATATGTTATATATGTGTCATATGTCATATGCATTACATTATATATATATATATATATATATAACTGTAGGAATTCTAATTTTGATTGGTTAAGGAAATAATTAGAATTGTTCATTGTTGTATTTTAAGTCTTTAGAATGCACCTGGATTTCCTTTAGTTTATGTTGTTTTAAAATCTTTTTGTGGTACCAGGGTTTGAATCCAAGGTCTCCCAAATGTTACTCAGATACTGCACCACTGAGCTAAATCACTAATCTTCTTTTAATAATTTTTTTCTTAGCTAGGGTCTTTCTTAGTCATCCAGGTTGTCCTGGAATTCACCCCAGGTTATCCTTGGACTATCATCTTGTCATTGCCTCTGAGAAGCAGAGATTACATGCCTGAGATGACTAACTCACACTGTTTTCAAAGGGTTCTAAAAAAGTCCCTTATGCTCAGGACCAAGCAGTGATAGCATTCCTAGGTTCATACCTGGGTCTTGGCAAATGTTTGCTAAAATTAAAGTGTTTTAAATGAAAATAATTATTTACTTACCCTCTCTTCTATTTTAGGCTCTGAGCTCTTGGTGTTGCAACCATGCAAATCCTAGGTAGAGAAGACAGTCTCAATGAGGTAGTGGCAGTCCTGAAGGATTTATTGACAGAGTTAATGCTGGGCACGGTGAGTGGAAGGGTGAAGATTTCATCCTTGGAGGAAATGAGGAAGCTCTGAGGAGTCTTTGTTTCATTTCTAATATCACACTCAAAGGTCAAAGGATGGCTCAATGGAGAAAGTTTTGGTGCTTCTTGACTTCTGGCAGTTTCTGAAAGTCAATATTCTAGTACATGTTATAGGAGAAAATTCATTTGCTACTCATTTTTTTTTAAATTACTAGGTCAAAACCACTGTGTGAGGAGAAAGATCAGTTAACCTCCAATTGTAAACCTTTATATTGCTTTAGAAATGATCTTTTCTTCATATAGTAATTTAGCTTTCCTTAGATGGTGTGATGATCTCCAGGATAAAATAGCATGAATGGACTAGCACCAGGAAAGGTAGATAAGAAAGGGAGCATGCCTGAAAAGAGATATGCCCAATGGATTCAAAATGTGCAAGGGTTGTTACTTATTGTTTTGTCTTCTACTTGGAATACAGCTGTTTTAATTTCAATAGCAAGTATTGATCGTGCTATTTATATGTGAATTTATAATTTAGCTATTAAAGCCAGGTCTCTATGGAGATGTAGGTGGATTAGCTCTGGGGAAATGAGCTATACTATGGAAAGAGAAGTGCATCCCTTTTAATACTTAGTTGAAGGGGTTGGGGATTTAGCTCAGTGGTAGAGCGCTTGCCTAGAAAGCACAAGGCCCTGGGTTCGGTCCCCAGCTCCAGAAAAAAAAAAAAGAAAAAAATACTTAGTTGAACAAATAATTGCCATAAATTCTCTGGTATTTACTGTAGGGTTTTCATATAACTTACAGTGCCTGTCTGTTTTAAGGAGTTGATAAAAATTTTAATTTGTTTGACCAAGAGGCTCAGAGTTTTTGGCCAAGGTTTTTCTTAATGTCTGTTCATCAATCTACTTCTAAGTTGTTTATACAAGCAGTTGCTACTTGATCAGCTCTGTGAACACCACTGGAGATATGAACAAACAAATATTTTGAACAGGGTGTGAAAACTGGTTTTGATGTGGGAGCCCATGAAAATGTTAACATGACAACTTCAAATTGGTTTGATCTTTTCTCATCACATATGAGTAGTTTAAAGATTAAGTCTGTTATTTGTAGAATCCAATTTTCAAATTTTTCCTTTTGATATTGATTAAAAATTTCTCTTATCCTATCTTGACTACTTTAACTTCTTTTTCAAAATTAGGACATAAGTTGGTTTGAGAATGATCCCCATAATTTGTATACTTGGTCACCAAGGCAGTGGCACTGTTTGAAAGGATTAAGAGGTGTGCCCTTGTTGACATAGGTGTGGAATAGTTGGAGGAATTATGTCACTGAGGGTGGGCTGTGAAGTTTCAAAAGTCCAATTCAGGCTAAGTGTCTTTCTCTCCCTGATGCCTGATTATTCAGATGTAGAACTCTTGGTTACTTCCCCAGCTCCACATCTTGCTGCACACTGCCATGCTTCCTGCCATGATGACAATGAACTAAACCTCTTAAGTTGTTAGCAAGCCACAATTAAATGCTTTCCTTTACAAGAGTTGATGTGGTCAGTGGACATCGAAGCACATGCCCTTAATTCCAGCACTTGGGAGGCCAAGGCAGGTGGGTTTCTGTGACTTCAGGGTCAGACTAGTCTACAAAACAATTTCCAGCATATCCACTACACAGAAAAGCCTTGTCTTGAAAACAAACAAATGAACAAACAGAAGTCAGTTGCTCTGCTCCTGGTGTCTCTTCACATTAGAATACTAAGACAACATACAAAACATTAGATTTTATTTAAGCATTTTCATATACTTTTTATTGACATTATCTTTATTACCTTCCTCTGCCTATCTGACCTCCTCCTGCTGTTCTATTTCTTTCCCACAGTAGCTCTTCTTCTGCTTTAATGTCACTTACATGTTTTTCATATGGTATTACAATTATTTAAACAAAATAGATACATTTTGCAAAAATCCTAACAAAATTTCTACTTTCCAGTTAGTCTACAAAGTAGAGGCAGCAAGAATCAGAATACATTTTCTTTTTTAAAAAATTTACACCAGTGATTGTTGGGGGGAGGGTGGTAATGGGGGGAGGATGGGGAGGGGAAGCCCATATAGAAGAGAAGGGGGATTTTGGCTCGGAAACTGGGAAGCGGAATAACAATCAAAATGTAAATAAGAAATACTCAAGTCAATAAAGATAAAAAAATCTTACATAAAATATACATAACATATTTATTGTTACAATTTTATATTGACACCATTGTTTTTTTCCTGGTTTGAGTGAGTTCTTTCTTTTTTTATTAGATATTTTTAAATTTACATTCCAAATGCTAACCCCTTTCCTAGTTTCCCATCTCTATACCCCCTATCCCATCCCTCTTTCCCTTCTTCTATGAGGGTGTTCCCCCTCCCCAGTGACCTCTACTTCCCACCCCCCGCCCTGACATTACCTTACACTGGGGAATCCAGCCTTGGCAGGACCAAGGGTTTTTCCTCCCATTGATGTGCAAAGGCCGTACTCTCCTATATATGCTACTGGAACCATGGGTCTGTCCATGTGTACTCTTTGGGTTGTGGTTTAGTCCTGGGGGCGCTAATTGGTTAATATTGTGATTATGGGGTTGCAAAACCCCTTCAGGTCCTTCAATCCTTTCCCTGACTCCTCCAATGGGGACACCATTCTCAGTATAATGGTTGGCTGCAAGTGTCCACCTATGTATTTGCCATGATCTGGCAGAGACTCTCTGAGACAGCTATATTCAGGCTCCTGTCAGCATGTACTTCTTGGCATCAGCAATATTGTCTGGGTTTGGTGGATATATATATATATATATATATATATATATATATATATATATATATATATATATATACTGGATACCCAGGTGTAAAAGTCTCTGGATGGCCTTTCCTTCTGTCTCTGCTCCAAACTTTGTCTCCATATTTCCTCCTATGAATATTTTTATTCCCCTTTCTAAGAAGGACTGAAACATCCACACTTTGGTAGTGCTTCTTGTTAAGCTTCATGTGGTCTGTGGATTGTATCTCGGGTAACTCAAACTTTTTGGGCTAATATCCACTTATCAGAGAGTGCATATGATGTGTGTTATTTTGTTAATGGGTTACCTCACTCAGGATGATATTTTCTACTTCCATACTTTTGCCTATGAATTTGGTGAGGTCATTGTTTTTAATAGCTGAATAGTATTCCATTGTGTAGATGTACCACATTTTCTGTATCCATTCCTCTGTTGAAGGGCATCTGGGTTCTTTCCAGCTACTGGCTATTATAATTAAGGCTGCTATGAATGTAGTGGAACATGTGTCCTTGTTATATATTGGAGCATCTTTTGGATGTTTGCCCAGGAGTAACAGAGCTGGGACCTCAGGTAGTGCAATGTCTAATTTTCTGAGGAACCTCCAGACTGATTTCCAGAGTGGTTGTACCAGTTTGCAATCCCACCAATAGTGGAGGACTGTTCTTTCTCCACATCCTCACCATCATCTGTTGTCACCTGAATTTTTGATCTTAGCCATTCTGACATTTGTTGAGGTGAAATCAAAGGGCTGTTTTGACTTGAATTTCTCTAATGACTAAGGATGTTGAACATTTTTTTAGGTACTTCTCAGCCATTTGATATTCCTTAGCTGAGAATTCCTCGTACAGCTCTGTACCCTATTTTTAATAGGGTGATTTGATTCTCTGGTGTCTAACTCCTTGAGTCCCTTGAATATTAGCCCTCTATCGGATATATAATTGGTAAAGATCTTTTCTCAATCTGTTGGTTGCCCTTTGTCCTAATGACAGTGTCCATTGCCTTACAGAGGCTTTTCAATTTTATGAGGTCCCATTTGTTGATTCTTGATCTTAAAGCACAACCCATTGGTGTTCTGTTCACCAGCACCCATGTGTTTGAGGCTCATCCCCACTTTTTCTTCTATTAGTTTGAGTGTATCTGATTTTCTGTGGAGGTTCTTCATCCACATGGACTTGAGCTTTGTACAGGGTAATAAGAATGGATCGATTTGCATTCTTCTACATGCTGACCTCCAGTTGAACTGGCACCATTCCTTGAAAATGCTCTTTTTTCCCTCTGGATGGTTTTAGCTCCTTTGTCAAAGATCAATTAACCATACGTGTGTGGATTCATTTCTGGGTCTTCAATTATATTCCATTTTTCTACCTGCCTATCTCTGTACCAATACCATACAGTCTGTTTTTTTTTTTTATCATGAATGATGTGTAATACTGCTTGAGGCTAGGGATGGTGATTCCCCCAGAAGTTCTTTTCTTGTTGAGGATAATTTTCACTATCATGGTTTTTATGTTATTCCAAATGAATATGCAAATTGTTCTTTCTAACTCTATGAAAAATTGGTTTGGAATTTTGATGGGGAGTTCATTGAATCTGTAGATTGCTTTTTGCAAGATGGCTATTTTTACTGTATTTATTCTGCCAATCCATGAACAGTGGAGATCTTTCCATCTTCTGAGATCTTCTTCAATTTCTTTCTTTAGAGGTTTGTCTCTTGTCTTACAGGTCTTTTACCTTGGTTAGAGTCACACCAATGTATTTTATGTTATTTGTGACTATTATGAAGGTCTTCCTACTATCATGAAAGGTTTCCTTTTCATAATTTCATTCTCAGTCTGTGTAACATTTGAGTAAAGGAAGGCTATGTTTGTTTGAGTATCATTATATGAGTATACTATCATATCATGTGCAAATAGTGATCTTTTGACTCCTTCATTTTCAATTTGTATCGCTTTGACCTCCTTTTGTCTGAATGCCCTGGCTAGGATTTTGAGTACTATATAGAATAAGTAGGGAGAGTGTGGGCAGCCTTGTCTAGTTCCTGATTTTAGGGGGATTGCTTCCAGTTTCTCTTCATTTAGTTTAATATTAGCTACTGGTTTGCTGTATGTCACTTTTACTATGTTTAGGTATGGGCCTTGAATTCCTGATCTTGCCAATACTTTATCATGAAGGGGTGCTGAATTTTGTCAAATGATTTCTCAGCATCTAATGAGATGATCATGTGGATTTTTTTCTTTGAGTTTGTTAACAAAGTGAATTATCTTGATGGATTTCCACATATTGAGCAATCCTGGATCCCTGAGATAAAGCTTATTGATCATGTTGGATGATCATATTGTTGTGTTATTGGATTTGGTTTGTGAGAATTTTATTGAGTAACTTTGTATTGATCTTTATAAGGGAAATTGGTCTGAAGTTCTATTTCTTTGTTGGGTCATTGTGTGCTTTAGATATAAGAGTAATTGTGATTTCATAGAAGGAATTTGGTAGTGCTATGTCTGTTTCTATCTTGTGGAATAGTTTGGACAGTATTGGTATTAGGTGTTCTATGAAGGTCTGATAGAATTCTTCACTAAACCCATCTGGTCCAGGGCTTTATTTGTTTGGGAGACTTTTAATAACTGCTTCTATTTCTTTGGGAATTATGTGATTGTTTAGAAGGTATATCTGATCCTAATTCAACTTTGGTACCTGATATCTGTCTAGAAAATTATCCATTTCATGCAGATTTTCCAGTCTTGTTGAGTATAGGCTTTTGTAGTAGGACCTGATGATTTTTTTAATTTCCTCTGATTTTGTTGTTATGTCTCCCTTTTCATTTCTGATTTTGTTAATTTGGA
Source organism: Rattus norvegicus (assembly GCF_021556685.1). Taxonomy (NCBI): domain Eukaryota; kingdom Metazoa; phylum Chordata; class Mammalia; order Rodentia; family Muridae; genus Rattus; species Rattus norvegicus. The sequence goes on from NC_141554.1 coordinate 31,245,072, forward strand.
TACTCTCTGTGCCCTCCAGTTAGTCTGGCTAAGGGTTTATCTACATGGCTGATTTTCTCCAAGAACCAGATCCTCATTTTGTTGATTCTTTGTATAGTTCTTTTTGTTTATACTCCGTTGATTTCAGCGCTGAGTTTGAATATTTCCTGGTGTCTACTCTTCTTGGGTATATTTGCTTTTTTTTTTTGTTCTAGAGTTTTTAGGTGTACTGTCATGCTGCTAGTATATGCTTTCTCCAGTTTCATTCAGTAGTATGAATTTTCCTCTTAGTACTGCTTTCATTTTGTCCCATAAGTTTGGGTATGTTGTGCCTTCGATTTCATTAAATTCTTAAAAGTCTTTAATTTATTTCTTTATTTCTTCCTTGACTGATTTATCATTGAGTATAGCGTTGTTCAACTTCTTGTGTATTTGGGTTTCATATCCTTTTTGTTGTTACTGAAGACCAGCCTTAATTTCTGAATCTGATACATGCATGGGATTATTTCAATCTTCTTGTATCTGTTGAGGTTTTTTTTTTATGACAATATATGGTAAATTTTGGAGAAGGTACCATGGGGTGCTGAGAAGAAGGTATATTTTTTGTTTTAGGATAAAATATTCTATAAATATTTGTTAAATCCATCATGTTCATAACTTCTGTTAGTTTCTGTATATATCTGTTTAGTTTCTGTTTCCATGATCTGTCCATTGCTGAGAATGGGGTGTTGAAGTCTCCCATGATTACTCTGTGAGGTATAATGTGTACTTTGAGCTTAGGTAAGGTTTCTTTTATGAATGTAGTTGCCCTTGCATTTGGAGCATAGATATTCAGGATCGAGAGTTTGTCTTGATGAATCTTTCCATTGATGAGGATGAAGAGTCCTTCCTTATCTTTTTTGATAACTTTTGGTTGAAAGTCTGTTTTATTCGATATTATAATGGCTATTCCAGCTTGTTTCTTGGGATCATTTGCTTGGAAAATTGTTTTCCAGCCTTTTACTCTGAGATAGTTTCTGTCTTTGTCACTGAGGTGTGTTTCCTGCATGCAGCCAAATGTTGGGTCCTCTTTCATATCCACTCTTTTAGTTTATGTCTTTATATTGGAAAATTGAGTCCATTGATGTTAAGAGGTATTAAGGAATTGTGATTGTTGTTTCCTGTTATTTTTGTTGTTACAGGTGGAATTATGTTTTTGTGGCTCTCTTCTTTGAGTTTGTTACTTTTTGGCTTTTTATAGGGTATAGTTTCCCTCCTTGTGTTTGATTTTTCCATCTGTTATCCTTTACAGGGCTGGATTTGTGGAAGATATTGTGTAAATTTGGTTTTGTCATGGAATATCTTGGTTTCTCCATCTATGTTAATTGAGAGTTTTTCTGGATATAGAAGCCAGGGCTGACATCTGTGTTCTCTTTGGGTCTCTGTGATATCTGCCCTGAATTTTCTGGCTTTCATAGTCTCTCATGAGAAGTCTGGTGTAATTCTGATAGGTCTGCCTTTCTATGTTACTTGACCGTGTTCCCTTACTGTTTTTAATATTTTTTCTTTGTTTTGTGCATTTGGCATCATTTTGTCTATTATGTGACAGGAGGGATTTCTTTTCTGGTTCAATCTATTTGCAGTTCTATTGGCTTCTTGTATGTTTATGTGCAATCTTTTCCTTCAGATTAGAGAAGTTTTCTTGTATAATTTTGTAGAATATATTTACTGGCCCTTTAGGTTGTGAATCTTCTCTCTCTTATATACCTATTATCCTTAGGTTTGATTTTCTCATTGTGTCCTGGCTTTCCTGGATGTTTGGGTTAGGAGATTTTGTGTTTTGCATTCTCTTTGACCATTTTCTCAATGTTTTCTATGTTATCTGCTGCATCTGAGATTCTTTCTTCTATGTCTTTTTTTTCTGAGGGTAGTGCTTGAGCCCATGACTCCTGATTTCTTTCCTAGTTTTTCTAACTTCTGTCACCCTATGTGATTTCTTTATTGTTTCTACTTCCAATTTTAAATCCTGGATGGTTTTGTTCAATTCCTTCACCTGTTTTTTTTTTTTTGTGCTTTCCTATATTTCTTTAAGGGATTTTTTGTTTCCCCTTTAAGGGATTCTACTTGTTTACCTTGTTGTCCTATATCACTTTAAGGGAGTTATTTTTGTCTTTCTTAAATTCCTCTAACTTCATCATGAGTTGTGATTTTTAAAAAAAATCGTGCTTTTCTGTTTTGTTGGGGTATCCAGGGTTTGCTTTGGTCAGGGAATTAGGTTCTGATGATTCTAAGTGGCCTTGGTTTCTGTTGCTTACGTTCTTGCCCTTGTCTCTCACCTTCTTCGTATCTCTGGTGTTAGCTAGTCTGGCTGTCTCTGACAGTGGTTACCCCTCTTCTAAGCCTGTGTGTCAGCACTACTGGAGGACCAGCTCTTTCTGCATGGGATCTGAGTACAGAGAGCTGTGGCACAAGATCAGCTCATGGTGCAGACAGAAACTTGAAAGATCCTATCCTAGACTGCTCCTCAGTTTCTGTGTCCTGAGAGCTCCAGGCAGGTTCCTTTTGGGCCAGGAATGTAAGCAGAATTGGTGGTCTCACCTGTGTTCTCAGGAGTGTCAGTACTTCTGAGAGTCCAGATCTTTCCCAGCAGGATCAGGGTACGGAGAGCTGTGGCACAGGGACAGCTTCAGGCACAGGCAGAAACCAGAAGGATACTGTCCTACACTGCTTCCTGATTATTGTGTCCTGAGGGCTTAGGGCAGGTCCCTCAGAGCAGAAATGCTGTTCTTATCTATGCACTTGGGTGTGTTAACACTCCTTGGAGACCAGCTTTCTCCCAACAGGATCTGGGTACATAGAGCTGTGGCATAGTATTAGCTCTGGGTGCACACAGATTCTGGAAGGATCGTGTCCCAGACTGCTCCTCAGTTCCTGTGTCCTGGGGGCTCCAGGTGGATTCTTATGGCTTGCAAACAAACAAGAGAGAGAGGAAGAAAGAGTACTTACATCTGCTTCAATGACCAAGTCTTAGTGAACCAAGGACCTTCTTCAAGGCTTTTACTTTTAATTTTTTACCATAGCCAGCAACATCCCTGAAAGGAGCAAGCTTTTAACCAATGAACCTTGGGCAGTGGGTTAGGGGTACATAAAATATTCGAATTAGAGAAAAAAGATTGTGTTTGTTTAGGACCCTTTATCTTGTCCTTCCCCTCAAATGTCTGTGAGGGAGACTAAGGTAGATTAAAGAAACTAAATAGAGCACAGCATACATCTATGCAGCTATCCCTGGATGCTTAGGAAGAGGCAGGAACACATTATGCAGCCATAGCTCCAAGGACAGAAGAGAGCTTGGAGTTAAAGTTCATGAAATCTGGACATAGTATCCTTAGAGCTCACAGGTTGCACAGACTGCTCTCTGACCTTTGCCCAGTGATGTTTGAATTTGTGTGGCTGAAAATTTCTTGAATGGCAGGGAAGACAGTGAGGGTTACCATAGAAGCAATTTAAAGGCTGAATGTCTTGTTTCTCAAAGGGATGATTTCCAGTGATTCAACTAGGTATTCAAGGAGGGATCCTCTCAAGAAAACAGTCAAACTAGATTTGTGTGTGGGAGGGGCATAAGGAACTTGTGAGAGGTGATAATCAAGAGTAAAGTAGAAGTAGGTGTATCCATGGAACCTTTCAGCAACTGAAGAAGAAGTTACAAGTTTCCACAAGAAGAAATGCTGTGGTCTCAATGTGCTTTCTCAAGATTACACACTGAAACTTGATCAACATTGTGATAGTATTGGGGCCTTTGTGATTCAGTTGAACTGTTTTCTTCTTACTTAGAAACCTAATCCAAGGGTTGGATATTTTTGAGGTCTTACAAAGGAGTTTTTAGAAGTGGCCTTTTTTCTTCTATCTATGCCCAAAGGTCATAAGTGTTCTTTCTCTCTGTAGAAAGCAACAATTCAAATACTTGATTGCAAATGGCTTGGAAGCCAACTAGGGCTTCCCTACATGTTGTGGTCCCTGCAAACATCAGGGTTGTCAGGGAAATAATTCATGTAAGATTAAGAATGAAACCCAGGTTGGCACCTCTTTAGCAGGAACCGAGTCAAAAGTTCTGTAGTCTGGCCAAGTGGTTTCTTTCTCTTACATATTTAAACACAGTAAAACTTGAAAAAGTCTCTGTGTGACAGTTATCACAGAAAGATTCAGGGATGACTACACAGGAAATTCTGTTGCAAAGTACATCTCTATAGAAAAGTGCCTGTGACTTTCACCTTAAATATGAGTTCCATTGACTGAGTTGCAGTGCTCAGTAATTTGGGCCTAGGGAGGAAGCATTTGTAATAAGCATAAAGATGGGTTCTAGTAGTTGAGATTCCAAAGTACATTGGACCTCTTTCATAATGATGGTTTTTATTCGCTAATAGGCAAAGCTCAGGGATAACCCTAAACAATGCTCAGGATTTGGGGAGATTCAGGAGAAGGCTGGCTCTACAGAATAACAAGAGATCACCAGGTTATTAAACCACATCAACTCCAGCCTTCCTGGTGAACAAGTATCAGTCATTTTCTTCCCTGGATTAAAAAATTTGCTTGCTTAACAATTCTGGTTTTTCTATTACTTTCACTAAACTTTGCTTCTTACATACCTTTGCACACCAAAAGTAGCTGGTACGTTGAGCTTCCTCTTCTTTCCCACTAAAACTACAAAATAAATGTCTGTTATTTATATAGAACCAATTCTTGGGTATTTTGTTACAGCAAGGTAATGAACTTAAGGCAGCAGTTCAATAGGAAACACTTCAAGCCATATTGTGAGAGAAAGAACTGGGCTTTGTGCATGTCTGACAGTACCAAGTTAAATGTGCTTTAGGATTAGATTGTTAGGTTTTTTTGCAGTCCTGATCTGCCACATTGCACTCACAAAGCAGCAATAAAAAAGCCCCATATCATTTCTCTGCAGCCCTTTACTTCTAGCCCAACTGTAGTTGAAGGTCAGCCTCGTTCCCAGGTGGAATGCCTCCTTCCTGTCATTTATTTTGAGTTATTATGTTGAGCTCCTGAGAGCAATGTCAAAAGAGCCTCAAGCATGAGATTGCCTGTGGGAGTGGGACAGAAGCAGGCAGGGTTAGGGATTGATGGCACTAAGGTTATACTTAAGGTAATATTACTTTACTTTTCATATGTTTTATCCTGTTTACTGTTTTATTTTTTCATCATTTAAGATTTGTTGATTAGAAAAGGCAAGTTGTTATAAAGAGAGTTGCTCTATATCATGTTCTTTTTAATGGTGTCTGGGAACTTCCCAGATAAGGCACAAGATTCTGTGATCTCACTGGAAATGATCTTCAATATTCTTTGCTTATGAAAACCAAATGGGGTTCTTTCTGATAGCTTGGGGCAGTTCCAGTAACCTCAGTGAAGCCCTCCATGACCCTTCACCTCCCAGTGCTTAAATTGAACCTTGCTTCTACGGTATGCAATATGCATGGTCATTTCCATGGCTGTTTTTGCAAGAGTCTTGAAACATACAGCAGCAGTCCCTATTGCATGACTGACTTTCAGTCTCCTGTCATTGTGCTGGGTGTTAGGAAACACACAATAATCCTTTGCAAACAAATCCTTGACTACTGCTCTTTGTGATTCTTTCTCATCTCATAATGATATATTTTATTTTAATCATTATTTTACCACCTCTAACCCTGACATTTAAGTTCTGATTTCTCTTGATCTGAGAGGGATTTGAAGTTCATTTTAATCAGATTTTTGTACTTCAGTGAAGGACGACTCAGATATCCCATATGACTTACGCCAGACAGTTCTTGTTTTCTGTGAACACAAGCAGGGGACTTTAGTTCATGTTAGATTGGAATGAATGCCAATTATTTTTTTTGCTTGCTAAATTACATAACAATGACTAGGAGAACTAAAATTAAAAAAACATATGATCAAAAAAGAAAATGAACTTTAATAATTACAGCTCCTTGTGCTAAGGTGTTTTTATACAGTGTCAGTGCTGAAGGCAGATAATCAGTGATTTTTATTTTGAGAAAAATACTTAGCCCAGACTGGCCAAGAGTTCCCTGTGTAGTTCTGTATAGCCCAGAATTTGGAACAATCTACTGCCCCAGACTCTTGAATGCTGGTATCACATGCTTTATGCCTGAACTACTATGCCCAGCTAAATACTCAGTTTCAGTTCCTTGTCTACCTTTCAAAAGCATCTAGGCAACATGTACAAAGGGGGCCTATCTGGGAATCCCAATTACAACTAGTGAAAAAGAACAAGGACTTAGCAATAGAAATAGATTCATGTTCCAAAAGCTTTATTCTTATGGCTTATCATCAACCTTCACATGAGAGAGATGCCTAAGAGTTTCCATCTCTGCCTGAGGAACTAGGGCAGTTTACTATTATTACAGGAGGATCCAAGGGAACTACTTTAAGGGGCCCTGAGTTCCAATCTCACCCTGAAGGTCTTCTACCAGTTAACTATTGCTGGAGGAGATGTTGATGAGGCCCCACCCTTCTCTGAGGGTCTGGGTCAGTTAATTCTTGTTAGAGGAGAGGCCTCTGAGCCCCTCATAAGGAACCCATGAATCCTACCTCTCCCTGAAGCAATACCCCTCTAGAAGGGTCTAGGACAGTTAAGTGGTGTTTAAGGGGATCTTTGAAGTCCTGCTTGCCCAGTAAGGAACACTTGAAGCTTATACTTCCCTGAATGCTATTAGCAGTTAACTGTTGTTGGAGGAGAGGCTCATGAGGACTAACCCTCCCTGAGGGTCTAGGACTGTTAACTGTTGTCAGAATGGAGGTCTGGGACAGTTAACTGTTGTCAGAATGGAGGTCTAAGACAGTTAACTGTTGTCAGAATTGTGGTCATTAAGTCCCCCTTACCCCCACAAACACGGAACTCATGAAGCCTATTCTTTCCTGAAGTGTTCCTGGCAGTTACCTGTTGTTGGAGAGGTCCATGAAGCCCAACCCTTTTCTGAGGCTCTAGAACAGTTAATTATTGTTAGAAGGAGGAGTGTATCAACACCTCCATGAGTGGCTCATTAATTTCCACCCTCCATCATGGTTGTTGTTTTTTTTTTTTCAGTAGTCAAAGTTGTCCTTGCTCTAGTAAATAACTTCCTACCCATGCTGAAGCAAGAACAAACTCAGTAGGTAACACATATAAAGATGAAAGTAGGAATGGAACTTGGAGAGAATAGTTCTAGTGAGAAAGGATGGAGAATGAAGGGGCATGGCTAAAATGTTTAAATGTTAAACAAAACATGACTTCATACTTAGAAAATTCACTCAATTTTTATGTACTCTTCTTGTTGCATGAAGACATACCTGTACATGAAAAGAAGGGAAACAGGCTATCTGCAGATCACCTGGCAGTCAACTATATGTTCAAAGGAAACCTCAAGAAAGGTAAAACCTCTGTTCTTTCTGGGTGGGAACATAATGAATCATCATGTCCTAGTGATAAATAGAATAATCAATTCATAAATTCTGAATACTAGGCTTTCACTTGTTGGGACTAATGATCCATTATTTTACTTTCCAATTACTGACACATACAGCTGCCAAAATGCAATGTGTTGGCATTGTCTGGTTCTCTGATTCCATATAATAAATGCACTTGACTCCTGATTATGCCTCAGAAAAGAAAGACATATTTATACCTTCCGCCAACAGCTATGGAGGTTGAGGTCTTCTTTTTCAAGAGAAATAATTTTTAGTGCAAATTTGTGCATATGTCAGGAGTGTGAAACAGATTGTCTGACCTTCTTGAAAAAGCAAAGGTCACTAGAGCCTGCCTGTGTCACAGTTGGGCTGGGCTCAGTCTATTAAAACTAGAAAGGGGGGGGTTGAGGATTTAGCATAGTGGTAGAGTGCTTGCCTAGCAAGCACAAGGCCCTGGGTTCGGTCCTCAGCTCTGAAAAAAAAAAAAACTAGAAAGGCCTTTTTTTTCCATTCAGTGTGTAGATTGTGAATTATATCCCAGATTACGATTTGTTTGAGATCTCTGCTAAGAGCTGAATATATTTAATTATGTTAAACCTTCTAATTTCTCATCCAAGAAATTTATTCTGGCTTTAGATTACATGAAAAACTTCCATACGAACAAATTTCCTTTTTTGAGCATATTTGTCATGATAAATGGCAATGCACTATATACTCACCTTAAGATTTTAGCAAAGATAGTTACATATCAATTTGTGTGCTAATGTAACTTCCAGACTCATTCATTCATACTGTTTTAGTTTTGGTCAATATTTTAAACTTATGAATATCATGCGATTCTTTCTACTTCTTCTTCCTATGTGTCACAGGCCTGTACAGTGATTGGAAGTCCCTGTTCCGGGTTTCATCCCCAGACTAGAAAACACTGGTAACCTAGTATGACCACTGGTGTGTTAGCTATATTTCCTAGACTAATTCAGACCTGGAATGTTTTGTCTAGAAGTCTAGGCAGGAGTTAAAATGGTAAACTGAGGTAGCAGAAAAGTGACAGGATCCTTGAGTTCTAATACTTCTTCATTGTTTTGTTTTGGTTTTTTTTTTTTTTTTTGTATTTTTTTTTCGGAGCTGGGGACCAAACACAGGGTCTTGTGCTTGCTAGGCAAGAGCTCTACCACTGAGCCAAATCCCCAACCCCACTACTTCTTCATTGTTATTATTCTCTTTGTAACCTTGAAAAATCACTTTAAAATAATCTGGCCTTCATCTTTTTGCTGTATAGAAGGAATATAACTACATGTTGTCTGAAGAGCTACAATTCTATGGTTCTGATGTCTAGAATTTGGCTTATTTGTCCTGTACCAAATTAGAAGATTTACTTGTCTGGAATTTAAAAGGGTAACTCTGAGCTCCTGGTACGTTAATATATTTTCGTCACGATTCTCAAATACCAGCCACCTCCTTTTAGTTCTTTCCCCAACTCTTCCTAGGACAACTCCTTTCTCCTTTTCTCCTGGTCTCAAATTCATTTCATTTGAATTTTTAATAAACTACTGAGTCCAATTTGTGTTGCTCATATACTCATGGTTTTGGGACCATCCACTGCAGCATGGTCACATAATGAGGGACCATACCCTTTTACTCCTCCACAGTAGCTATCACATCTCATTAGATCCTCAACTTTGTGTGGAGTTCCCTGAGTCTTTTCTTGGCCCATGCTGGAAGATTGATTAGCTTGATCTCCTGCAGGTTCTGTGAAAGCAATAAGAGCTGTTCTGAGTTCATGATTATATCAGTCCTTTCCTGTCCAGAAGACAGTTTTGTTCTGGTCTTTCCTGGCCTCTAGATTTTACGATCTTTCTACCTCTTCTTCTGTAATGTTCCTTGAGCCTCAAGGGAGTATGATTTAGGTGTCCCATTTATGACTGAGGACTCCACAGACTTTTTTTTATTAATTTTTTAATTAACTTAAGTATTTCTTATTTACATTTCGAGTGTTATTCCCTTTCTCGGTTTCCGGGCCAACATCCGGGTTTCTGGGCCCTCCCCCTCCCCTTCTTTATGGGTGTTCCTCTCCCCATCCTCCCCCCATTGCCACCCTCCCCCAACAATCACGTTCACTGGGTGTTCAGTCTTAGCAGGACCAAGGGCTTCCCCTTCCACTGGTGATCTTACTAGGATATTCATTGCTACCTATGAGGTCAGAGTCCAGGGTCAGTCCATGTATAGTCTTTAGGTAGTGGCTTAGTCCCTGGAAGTCTGGTTGCTTGTCATTGTTGTTCATATGGACTCCAAAGACTTTTATTCATTGCATTTTGACCAGTTTTGAGTTTTTGTGTTAACAGATCTCCAGTGCACTATGATTATCTGATGAGGATTTAGAACTGCACTAAGCTATGTGTGTTAAGGATAAGTATGAACAGTTTTTTTTTAGTTCACTTTCTTTTTATTGGATAGTTTATGTATTTACATTTCAAATGTTATTCTCTTTCCTGGTTTCCCCTCCAGAAGCCCCCCATTCCCACCTCCCCTCCCCTTGCTTTTATAAGGATCATCCCCCTCCTAATTCAACACACTGGCATTCTCCTACACTGGGGAAACCAGCCTTCACAGGACCAAGCTTCTTCTATTGATGGCAGACAATGCCATCCTCTGCTACATTTGTAGCTGGAGCCATAGGTACCCCCATGTGTACTCTTTGTTGTTTAGTCCCTGGGAGCTCTGAGGGTTCTGGTTGGTTGATGTTGTTGTTCTTCCTATGGAGTTGCAAACCCATTCAGCTCCTTCAGTCCTTTCTCTAACTCCTTCACTGGGGTCACTGTGCTTAATCTAATGTTTAGCTGCAAGCATCTTAATCTGTATCAGTAAGGCTCTGTCAAAGCCTCTGAGGAGACATTCATATCAGGGTCCTGTCAGCAAATCCTGCTTGGCAGCAGCAATAATGACTGGTTTTGGTGGCTGCATATGGGATGGATCCCCAGGTGGGGCAGTCTCTGGATGGTCTTCCCCCTCAGTCTCTGCTCTACTCTTTGTTCCTGTATTTCCTCCCATGAGTATTTTGTTCTCCATTCTAAGAAGGACTAAAGCATCCACATTTTGTTGTTCCTTCTTCTTGAGCTTCATATGGTCTATGAATTGTATCTTGGGTTTTCTGAGCTTTTGGACTAATATCCACTTATCAGTTAGTGCATACCATCTGTGTTCTTTTGTGACTGGGTTACCTCACTCAGGATGATATTTTCTCTTTTTTCATTTATTAGATATGTTTTAATTTACATTTTAAATATTATGCCATTTCATGGTTTCCTTGCCAGAAACCTATTATACCATTCTCCCTCCCCCTGCTTCTATGAGACCGCTTCTTCACCCACTTACCCACTCACAGACTCACCCACTAACCCATTCCCTCCCACCTCCATGCCCTGACACTCACCTACACTGGGGCATCGAGCTTTCACAGGGCCAAGGGCCATCCTCCCATTGATGCCTGACAAGGCCATCCTCTGCTACATATGCAGATGGAGCCATTGGTCCATCCCTGTGTTCTCTTTGGATAGTAATTTAGTTGCTGGGATCTCAGGGGGTCTGAACGGTTGATATTGTTTTTCTTCTTATGGGGTTGCAAACCTCTTCAGCTCCTTCAGTCCTTTCTTTAACTCCTCCATTTGGTACCCAATTCTCAGTTCAATGGTTGGGTGCAAGCATCCATCTCTGTACTTATCATGCTCTGTCAGAGCCTCTCAGCAGACAGCTATATTCAGGCTTCTGTCAGCATGCACTTCTTGGCATCAGCATTATTGTCTGAGTTTGGTGTCTGGACCCTCCAGGTGAGGCAGTCTTTGGATGGCCTTTCCTTCAGTTTCTGCTCTACTTTTGGTCTCCATATTTCTTCCTTTGAGTACTATTTTCCCTCTTCTTAGAAGGTCTAAAGCATTTATATTTTGGTCATTTTTTCTTCTTGAACTTCATGTGGTTTATGATTTGTACCTTGGGTAATCCGAACTTTTGTTCTAATACCTGCTTATCAGTGAGTGAGGATGATATTTTCTAGTTCCATACATTTGCCTAAGAATTTCATGAAGTTGTTGTTTTTAATAGCTGAGTAGTACTCCATTGTGTAAATGTTTTACATTTTCTGCTTCCATTCCACTGTTCAGTGACATCTGGGTTCTTTCCAGCTTCTGACTATTATAAATAAGGCTACTATGAAAATAGTGGAGCGTGTGTCCTTCTTATATGTTGAAGCATCTTTTGGGTGTTTGCCCAGGAGTGGTATAGCTGGGTCCTCAGGTAGTACTACGTCCAGTTTTCTGATGAACTGCCAGACTGATTTCCAGAGTGGTTGTACCAGCTTTCAATCCCACCAACAATGGAGGAATGATCCCCTTTTTCCAAATCTTTGCCAACATCTGCTGTCATCTGAGTTTTTTGCTGATGTGAGGTGGAATCTCAGGGTCGTTTTGATTTTCATTTCCCTGCAGAGTGGGAAAAGATCTTTACCAATCCTACATCTGACAGAGGGCTAATATCTAATACATACAAAGAACTCAAGAAGTCAATCTCCACAAAACCAAATAATCCTATTAAATATGGGGTATGGAGATAAACAAAGAATTCTCAAATGAGGAATATTGAATGGTTTCAACCTAAAGAAATGTTCAACATCCTTAGTCAGCAATTCTTCTTAAACTTAAAATTTTTGTTATACACCTATGCCACATTTGTTTTTATTTTCTAGAAATTTTTCATTCAAATAACTCATTTTTAAAAATATAACGTTGTCCATAGAAGTATCGTACCATTTCATTAAAGAGATATATGACTGGGGTATATTTTCTATTGATGTGATAAAACACTAAGGCCAAGAAACATATAGATGAGTTTATTTTGATTTATGGTTTCAGAGGGTTAGAGCCTATGGTAGTGAAGAAGTATGGCAGCAAAAGACTGGCATGGTAGCTTTTGCCACAAAAATACCTTAGGGTCTTAAGCTATCAAAGTCTGTTCCTAATAACATATTTTCTCTAGCAACATTGAACCTCTTTTTTGTTTCTTTTCATTTTGTTTGTTTCATGACAGGGTTTCTCCAAGTTGCTCTGACTATCCTGGAACTTACTTTGTAGGCCAGACTGGCCTGAAACTCACAGAGGTCTACCCAAGTGCTGAGATTGAAGGCATATGACCCCACCCAGCAAGGTTGCATCTCTTAAATTTTCCCAAACAGCATCCCTAACTGGGGTCATGTGTTCAAATGCTTGAGACTGTGTGGGCGATTTCTCATTGAAATGACTATATTCCACTTCCTGGTCTCCATGGTTTTGCCACCATATCATATTGCAAATGCTTTTAGTCTATCATCAAAAGTTCCATTGTCTTCCACAGTTATATCACTGTTTCAAAATCCAAAGTCTTTTAGAATCTGGAGAGATTACTGATTGGTTAAGAGAACTTGTTCTTGTAAAAGACATAGGTTCAGTTCTCAGTATCCACAGGTAGGTTCACAACCATAACACCAGCTTCAGTAATCTAATGCTCTCTTCTAGCCTCCAAAGGCATTTGATAGACATATATACATTCAGGTGAAATATTCATACATATTAAGTAAAAATAAATAATTTTTTAAATGTTCAAAGTAGCCTCTGAAACTTATAGCAATCTTTTACCTGTAGCCTGCTATAAAACCAAAAAGCCAATTAGATGCCTCCAACATATATTAGCACAGAACAGCCATTGCCATTGAAAAAAAGTAGAGTCATAACATAGTGAAGAAATACTGGATCAACACAAGACTCAAACCCATGAGGGACAGCTATAACCCATGTAGCTCCATAAGTGATGTCTGGGACTTTAATTCCAAAGGGCTTAGATAGCTCTGCTCCTCTGTCAGTGTTGCCTGAAACAAGTACCTTTCTCTTAGACTAGTTCTAATCCCAGTATTCTCCTGGATATCTCCTTTGCAGATGATTCATATCTCTGGCATCTCTAACATTTTGGTGTCTTCATTGTAACCCAGACTTCATAGATTTATTTATAATATAATAATTTTATATATTTGTAATTTATTTATTTTTAATTTATAATATAATAATAATAATAATAATAATAATAATAATAACACTGGAGGAAGATTTTGTGAGCACATTGTTCTTTCATCTTCCATGCCTCTAGATCCGGAACTAAAAGGATAGCACTACTGATAGCACTACTTTTGCACATCTGTAATAAAACTCCATGAGCAAGGCAACTTATACAAGGAAGAGTTTATTTGGGCTTATGACTCCAGAGTTACAGCCCATAATGACTGAGGAGAGCATGCAAGCCAGAGCAACAGCTGAGAGCTCACATCTTGAAGAGCAAGCAGAAAGCAGGGAGAACCTTGCTAATGCCATAAGGTTTTTCTAATCACTAAGCCCACTCACCAGTAATAAAATTCCTCTAGCAAAGCCATGTCCTAAATCTACTCCATCACTGCCATTAGCTGGAGACCATGACTGCAAATGCCAAAATTATGTGGGACACCTCATTCAAATCACTACATTCTAGTTCCCCTCAAAGACTCTTTGGTCATATTCTAATGGATTTAGTTGTACTTTAAAAAGTTCCCATGGCCTGTCAGTCTCAATACTGTTTAAAAGTCTAAAGTCTCTCCTGAGACTCAAGGCTATCGCTTAATTATAAAAACAAATCACACAACTTATTACATATAATGGCCTAGCATATGCATTGCCATTCTAAAGAAGACAAATGAAGGCATGGTGGGAAAATATTGGACCAAAGCAGACTGAATACAAATATAACCATCACCAAATTCTGTAGTCCCATGTCTGGTGTCTAGAAAATTAATTCTAAATTCTTAAATGCCTTTGCACTTTCAGTTTGCTTCTTGTAATATAATTTTTCTTGCAGACTGTATTCAACTTATATACTGAGCTGTATCTCAGATCTCTAGCAGCACCAATATCTTGCAATCTCAACTGCAAGCCAAGTTTCACTTTCACAGTTTTATGAAATAGACTTTCAGGACTTCCATGTTGGCACTCTCCTGCCAAATATTGCCAGACCTGTTTGTCTGTTTGAAACCCTAGAGGAAGACTTTATGACCTCTTAACTCTCATATCCTTCATGACTCTAGCATCAGAATCACACAGATAACAATGCCAAGTTTTTCTTCCAATTTGAGATGGATTTTGGCCTTTCCCCAGTCATATTCGCAGCAGCTTGTTAGTTGTTCATTTTACGGACATAAAGTTCTTTACGTCTTTTCATCAACAATTGAAGGATTAGCTGGGTGGGCTCTTGCCCTGAGATTACTCTTTCTAATATTCCAGTGCAGATCCAGCCTCACCTTATACTTTCTTGTCACGTTGAGCACAAGCTTTGTCTGCAAAATTAGGTTTCCTGGTACTATTTTTCTTTCCAAATTGTATATTTCATTTTTATTTTTGTCCCACTTCCTCTTTGTTTTGTAGATGACCATGTGATAGAATCAATAATATGCCATCTTCAAATCTCTTCTAACAAAAGAATAGTAAATTACTTTAAAATTTTTAAAATTTAGCTTTAGACAAGTTATTAGGGCATGGTCAAAAGGCAACTACATTTTGGCTGGCTATCACAGACTCTAAACCAGCTGTTATTGTTTCCCTCTGGAATCCCTTGAGCTGAGCCTACACAATCTGTATTGCTCTTTGCACTGTGTTCCAGGCTCTTACTAAGATAGCCTATTAAGTCATGTTTATAGCATTTGATCAGTTTTGCAGGCTAAAGTCCCAGAGTCTTTCACATTACTCCAAAGAAATAGGAAATTCAGGCTCCTCACTTCAATAACTCACTCCTGGTGCCAACACTTATATTAGTTACTTTCCTATTGCTCTGGTAAAACAGCATAGCCAATAAAATTTATAGAAAAGTTTATTTGGTTTTATGATTCCAGAAGGTCAGAGTTGATGACAGCAGAGTGAAGGCACAGAGGCCCAAGCAGGAGTGGATAGCTCTTATCTTGAAGCATAAAGCAGGAATCAGAGCAAGCATACTGGGAATGTGGTGAAGTTTCTGAAACTTCAAAGTTTGTTCATTGTTACATACTTCCTCTGGCAAGGCCACATCTACTAATCCTAACCAAAAGATGCCTGTCCTCAATTAGGAACTAAGTATTCAAGAGGTCAAGACTAGGGGTTGGGGTGGTGGGTAACTATTCCAATAGATGGCCAGCTTGGAATGGCACCTTGGCCAAGGGATCTTAAATAACATTTGCAGCAGGATAGATTTGCTGTTGCTTTAAAGAAGCAGAAAAATTTTTATGTTCTCTTTTACAAAACAGAAGCTTATTTGGGTAAGTTCTTGGCTGAGGACACTGTTCCTGTTATCCCAATACAGAAAAAATTCTCTCCTTAATGGTTCTATTTCCTCTAACAGTTAGAGCCTTTCTTTCAGCACAAGTTGCCATTGTAACTTGAAATTTGCTAGTGTTTGTTTTCTTATTAAACTACATATTTTGCATTTTTACCACATTCAGTTTCATTGTACTATTTTTCTCTAAAACTTTGTATTTATTTCTGCATTATTTGCTCTTTTTCCCTGTAGTTCTACATAAGAGTCACTACTAATAACCACAGGCCAGGCAATATTATGGTGCCATCAACTATGTTCTGCCAAAGGAAATAGTCCAGTATTTTAAAATTTAGTCTCAGGTAAGTTGCTCTTAGGACACAAGAAGAAAACAATTTCTTTCTTTCTTTTTTAAAGTTTGGTTTATTATATTTTGATTCTTTATTGGATTTTTTAATTTACATTTCAAATGTTATTCCCTTTCCCAGTTTCCCATCCAATAAATACCCTATCCAATCCCCCCTCTCCATGCTAATATGAGTGTGTGACCCCACCCACTCAACCCTTCCCGACTCCCTACCCCAACATTCCCCTACACTGGGGCATTGGCCGGACCAAAGGCTTCTGTTCCCATTGATGCCCAACAAGGCCATCCTCTTCTACATATGCAGGTGGAGCCATGAGTGTGTCCATGTGCATTCTTTGGGTAGTGGTTTAGTTCCTGTGAGTTCTAGTTGGTTGGTATTGTTGTGATTATAGGGTTGCAACCCCCTTCAGCTCCTTCAATCCTTTCTCTAACTCCTTCACTGGGGACCCCAACCTAAGTTCAAAGGTTGGCTGCTAGCATTTGCCTCTGTATTTTCATGCTTTGGCAGAGCCACTCAGGAGACACCTATATCAGGCTTTTGTCAGGATGCACTTCTTGGCATCAGCAGTATTTAATAGGTTTGGTGGCTGTATGTATATGGGTTGGATCCTCAGGTTGGGCAGGCTCTGAATGGCCATTCCTTCAGTCTCTGCTCCAAACTCTGTCTCCATATCCCCTCCTATGAATATTTTTGTTTTCCCTTTTAAGAAGGACTGAAGCATTCATGTTTTGTTTGTTCTTCTTGACCTTCATATGTGGATTGTATTTTTTGGGTAATGTAAGCTTTTGGGCTAATATCCACTTATTATTGAGAGCAAACCATGTTTATTTATTTATTTATTTATTTATTTATTTATTTATTTATTTATTTATTTATTTATTTATTTAGTGATTGGGTTAACTCACTCAGGATGACATTTTCTAGTTCTGTCCATTTGCCTATGAATTTCATGAAGTCATTGTTTTGATAGCTGAGTAGTACTCCATTGTGTAGATATACCATATTTTCTGTATCCATTACTCTGTTCAGGGCATCTAAGTCCTTTTCAGCTTCTGGCTATTACAAATCATGCTGCTATGAACATAATGGAGTTGGAATTTTGATGAAGATGGCAATTACTCTGCAGATTGCTTTTGGCAAAATGGCCATTTTTATTATATTAATCCTGCCAGTCCATGAGCCTGGGAGGTCTTCCATCTTTTGAGTTCTTCTTCAGTTTCTTTCTCCAGAGACTTGAAGTTCTTGTCATATAGATCTTTCACTTGGTTTCACACCAAGGTATTTTATGTTATTTGTGACTATTGTGAAGGGTGTCACTTCTTTAATTTCTTTCTTAGCCTGTTTATCCTTTGAATAGAGGAAGGCTACTGATTTGTTTGAGTTAATTTTATATCCAGCCAATTTGCTGAAGTTGTCTATAAGGTTTAGGAGTTCGTTGGTGGAATTTTTGGGATAACTTATGTATACTATATCATCTGCAAATAGTGGTGTTTTTATTTCTTCCTTTCAAATATGTATCTCTTTGACCACTTTAGTTGTCTAGTTGCTCTGCTAGGACTTTGAGTACTACATTGAATAGGTTGAGAGAAAATATGCAGCATTGTCTAGTCCTTAAATTTAGTGGGATTGCTTCAAATTTTTCTCCATTAAATTTGATGTTGGCTACTGGTTTGCTGTATGTTGCTTTTACTATGTTTAGGTATGGGCTTTGAATTCCTGATCTTTCCAATACTTTTAACAGGAAGGGATTTTGACTTTTGTCAAATGCTTTCTCAGCATCTAATAAGACAATCATGTGTTTTTTCTTTGAGTTTGTTTATATAGTGGATTAAATTGATGTATTTCCTCATATTGAACCAGCCCTGTATCCCTGGAATGAAGCCTACTTGAACATGATGGATGATCATTTTGATGTGTTCTTGGATTCATTTTGAGAGAATTTTATTGATTATTTTTGCTTAGATGTTCATAAGGAAAATTGGCCTGAAGTTCTTTTTCTTTGTTGGGTTTTTGTGTGGTTTAGGTACAAGTTTAATTGTGGTTTCATAGAATGAATTAAATAATGTTCCTTCTGTTTCTATTTTGTGCAATAGTTTGAATAGTTCTTCTTTGAAGGTCTGATAGAGTTCTACACTAAACCCATCTGGTCCTGGGCTTTCTTTGGTTGGGAGACTTTTAATAACTGGTTCTATTTTATTAGGGGTTATAAGAGTGATTGAATGCTTCATCTGACCCCGATTTAGCTTTGGTACCTGGTATCTGTCTAGAAAATTGTTTATTTCTTCCAGATTTTCCAGTTTTGTTGAGTATAGTCTTTTGTAGTAGGATCTGATAAGTTTTTGTAATTCCTCAGATCATGGGTCTTGAACTATAGGCACATGTCAAAAGAATCTCCCAGAAATACCATCCTTCAAAATTTTGAAAGAAATATAATGCTAGATGTTGTGTTATATGGCTTTAGTCTTATTACTTAGGAAGCAGATGCAGACATAGAACTTTGAGATCCAAGTCATTCTATATTTTTGTAGAGCGTTCCAGTATAAGCAGAGTGTGGTGATATTTTAGTCACTGATTTATTGCTGTGAAGAAACACCATGACCAAGGCAACTCTTATAAAACAAATATCTAATTGGAGGCTTGCTTATAATTTTAGAGGTTTAGTACATTATCATCATGGCAGGGAGCATGGCAGCTTGCAGGCAGGCTCTGAAGCTGAGCACTACATCCTGATTTGTAGGCCAAGAGAAATACTCTCAGCTTGGCATGAGCTTTTGAAACTTCAAATCTCACCAGCATTGACACACTTACTCCCACAAGGCCACACCACCTAATCCTTTTAATCTTTCAAATAATAGCACTCCATTATGACTAAGTATTTAAATATATGAGCCTATGAGGGTCATTCTTATTCAAACCACCATAATCTATTTCATAACCCCCATAGGTTCTTAGCTACAATATAATGCAAAATGCATTTAGTCCAACTTCAAAAATCCCCACAGTTTTTCACAGTCTCAAGACTGCTTAAAATTTCAGTCTTTTCTGAGACTCATGCAATCTCTTACTTTAACCCCCTGTAAAATAAAAATGAAAAAGCAGATCACATGCTTCTAATATGCAATGGTACAGAATTTGTATCACTATTACAACATGGAGTAAAGGAAGCATAGTGAAGAACTACTGGCCTAAAGCAAGAAAACAAAACAAACAAACAAAGAGCAAAAACCAAACCAAACCAAACCAAAACTTGGCACAGCTAACTCCAAATTCAGCATCCTTATTTCCGATATCAAAGTGGTCATCAGATCTTCAACTTCTTTCAGTGTTGTTGACTGCAGCATACTTCATTTCCTTAGGATGGTTTCATACCTGGTCTACAGTTACCCTTGATTGGTATCCCATGGCTACGGCAGTTCCAATCCTGGAGTCTCTAAGGAAATCCAGGTTTTACATTCACTGTTTCACACAATAGCTTCTCTGGCCCTCCATGCAGGAATGCCCCTTGATAAATGCCTGGCCTCAGTGACTTCACTTAGGGAGATTCTATCTTCCCTTACTTGTGTTTTTTTACTTGAAGCCAGAAATACTTAGCAAAAGGGTCTGGAATTTACCTCCTCATTCAAACACACTTCCATCAGCTTTCTGGTTTTGATGGGTTTCCTTCACTTTCCTTTAATTCATGTTCACAAGTTGGGTGCTTAGGTGAATGGGGACTTGTCCTGAGTATGAGATGAGATCTTGCTACTTTTATTCCATTTAGTTATCAGACTGATCTTTAAACCTTTTATCTTTATGAACAGGACTTGCCTCTACATTACATTTCCTGGTGCTCCTTTTCCCCCTCAAACTCTGTATTTTGTATTGTTATTTGTTCAGCTTGCAACATTTCATTATATATTTGCATGAGATTGACCACTAATAACAAGGAAACAGTCGGTAATAGGCAGCCTTGAATTCTTCTCAGCCAATACCACTAATCTAAAACTTTTCCATTTAGCTTTCAAGGTAATTTTAGGACAAGTACAGAAAACAGCCATGTTTTTTGCTAAAATAAAACAAGAAGAGTTTCTAGGCCACTTACTAATATTCATCTCCTCTCAAATTTCTTGAGCTGTGCCCTCAACACTGTTCCATGCTTCTACAAGGAGGATCCAATAAATCCTACTTAAAGCAGCCAAAGTATTTTCTATTCCAACTTGACAAAGTCTTTCATATTCTTCCAACAATTGTAACATGTCATTACCTCATAAGAGTTGCCTTGTTAATGACGTCTTTTCACAGCAATAGACCACTGAATAAGATGGGTGATTTGAATGAGGATCCTCCCTCCACCCCCACTCCTACCCCGTAGCATCATGTACATGAATTTTTTTTCAGTTGGTAGACTGTTAGGAAGTATTACGAGGTGTGACTGTGGAGGAAATGATCACTTTTCTATAAAGATACCAGGTATCAGGATCAGATAAACCATCTAAACCGTCCCATAACCCCTAAAGAAATAGAAGCAGTCCCTGACATTGTGGACTCTAAATTTGTAGGTCAGTAAACCTTAAATAAACTCCTTTTTTATAAGTTGAATTGGCCATGGAGTTCACAGCAGCAGCAGCAGCAGCAGCAGCAACAAACAAACTAAAACATTAGTTTCACTGACTCTTATTTTATTCTGACACATGAAACTAGAAAGACAAGTCTTTTTTTTATTAATACATAAGTTGCTTTATTTTCTTAAAGATCATAGTCTCCCTGGTCACATTAGATAAAATATGCACAAGCTTCCTCAAATACATTGACCATTTGTTTCTTTTACCCTGTGTGAAACCACTTAAGCTATTTTCCTTTACTTTTTTCATGTTCTATAATTTCTAATTAATAATATATTTTGTTGAATTTTATAACAAATTTGTATTTACCTATTAAAACACTTGTGTAACAATATTTAAACTGTTTTCAGTTATCAGTCTACGATTAATCTCATGTTGGCTTGTAATAATTCTGTATGTATCCAATAACCCTCTAAGACTACGGAGTGCAAGAATAAGTCACTACTAAGAATCCTTTTTTGTTTTTGCCTTTTTTTGAGACAAGGTTTCTCTTGTAGACCTGGCTATCCTGGAACCTGCTTTGTAGAGAAGGGTCCCCTGGAACTTGCATAGTTCTATTTGCTTCTGCTTCCTTTGTGCTGAGATTAAAGATGTGCTCCACCATTGCCCTGGCTGCACTATTTACCTTCTTTGATAAGAGAATGCACAAACCAAATGGGCCACCTTGATTGTAGTAGAAGAGATTCCTTCTGGGTCTTGAGAAACCCAGGGAGGGGTTAGTGGAGAGAAGATTCATATGGCTTTATTTTGCTTTGTAGAAACATCAGCTCAGCTCCCAGTTCAGCAGAGCTGGCATCAAAGAATGAAGGGAGAACGTGAACCTAAAAATTAATTTTGTCTCCAATCCATGATGCCTTCTTGAAGCAGAAGGATGCAGAAATTCAGCTCATGAAAAGTCTCTGTTTGAATAGCTCAACCAAGAAGACTAGATTAAGGCATAACCAGGAAGAAGGTGTTCATCATAACTGGTACTTGCTAGCACTCTAATATCAGCTGTATCCTTAATAATGGTAAGAAATCTGTGTTATAGAAAGAACACAATGTATAGAATAGAACTGTTACAGAAACCTGAAATGAGATAATTATTAATAATCTGAGATCAAGACAGTCTCTACCTGGCCATATGTGTATATTTAGAAATTCAAATGGGACATAAATAAAATGAATGGAAATCGATATTTGTGGCATGGGATATAGAACAAATATAGGTCTCCCTTAACTGAACAGGAAAGTAGAATGCTAAAGGTGGTGTCTGTTTCCATGAAGTATCTTGCACTATTAGAGCAGAAAACTAGAAAGAGCAGAGCACAGCCTATCACAGTAGGTTGTGATACCGTTGAGTACATATTATACAAAAACAAAAATATAAGGATATAATTCAAGTTATAATATCCAAGGCTACCCGATAGGAAGACAAACAGTGTTAGTCAACAGAAAAATAGAATAAAATGTGAAGAACAGAATCTCATAAAATAAAAAAGTAGGGTGACAGATTCAATAATGCAAGCAAATTAACATGTAACCTTCAACAGTGGGCAGTTCACTCCTCTTCCTGTGACTAAGTGACAGTGCTAGTAGAAAAAAACATTTATTTTAAACTACAAATTTAAAAAATAAGGCAGTCTAAGAGGCCAAATTGTTATAGGTGATAACGATATGGAATACATATGTTTTTTTGCTCTTGTTGTGAGTCAGGACACATGTTTTCTTTTTTGATTTTTTTTTTTGCTGTTACTGTGTGTAGGTGATCCTCATATCAAGTACTCATAATAGGATCCTATTACTTTGAGTAGTCTTTAGGTATAATATATAAAATACAATCAGAAGAGTAAGGGAAAGTCAGTGTGAGCAAAAAGCACAGATTGGAGATTAAATGAAGGAATGTGAAGTAGCAAACTTGTACAGAAGCTTGGCACAGTCTAACTTAGTATAAGAAGAAGGGTTAAGAAATTTATCTTGCAGAGGTTTTAAGTAAAGCCTCCTATTCTCAACCAGTCTTTGCAGTTCTAGTATATTGAGCCCCTTGCCAGTGTATGAAGGTGACACTTTTTGATGAATAAGGCATATGTGAGATTCTCAGGCAGCCTTCTCTGGATGACCTTCAACCTCAAAGTGGTCAGAGGTAGGGCATTATGAGGTGTTAGCCACTCCTTAGCTGTCATTGGCTAGGGCACACTTTTTTGATCAATCATGGCTCAGGGATGTGGCCCCTATTGTTCAGTGGGTAGATAAGCAGGGTGCACAGAGCTCTGGGGTAAGTCCCTGGAATACCACCAGTGTGGCAGGGGTGGCTAAGAAAGCCACCCAGCCTAGAGCTGAAGCAGCCGCAGGTTCGGCAAACAGATCAAAGCTGAAAAAGAAGGTCAAACGTAGGTCTAAACTTCGGAAGAGAAACCCTTCCCCTCACTTTTGTAGCAGAAATATCAAGGTGAGATGTCCCGAGCTAGGCTCATTCCCTCTCTAATGCAGTCATTCCTTCCCCTACGATTTTCTCACATCTGCTGTAAACTTCTCATCTACCTCTACCCCTTCTCATGAGTCCCCAGCCACATTCTACCTTTTTCCCAAACCAGTGCCCTGTGACTTTACTATGTAATTCTTTCAGGTAACAAGAAATGGGGAGCCATCTCTTCATCCATCAAGGAGGACAAAGCTCCAGAGACCCATCCGTACTACAGTTCAGGAAGAGCTGAGCCCAAGTCAACAAAGCCGACCTACTAGGGCATATGCCATTCAAATGCGAATGGATAAAAAAACGCAATCCCTCAGCCCGGGCGGCAGCGAAGGCAGTTCCACCATGCCCCAACATTGCCACTGTTCCTACTCCTAGACGCCGAGTGAACTAGATCCTAGACACTGATCTAACATCAGTGACTGGGTCTGGGAGCTGAGACACAGTCAGGGTGTCAAGTCCATGTCTCACCACATACTCATTTGTATGATGGTGACAATAAAATCAATCAGATGTGAAAATATATATGTCACTCTCAGTCTTCAATGGTATAGAATGAGAGGGATTGAGGGAGGGAAGACTGGGAAGATGATGAGAAGGAACACCAGTTTCTAGAAGGTTGGGAGCAGGATGAACCCCCTGATAGGCAGACAATGAATGGTCCAAATTGAGTTAGCAAAAATGTCCTCCTAAAACATTATTTCACAGGGCAACAGGGAAAACCCAAGGTATTCCTAAATGTCACTGGCTAGGGCTGCTTCATGGTTTCAGGCTATTACATCGATATCAACTGACATGTGAGTGGCAGTTCCAGCCCTAAATTAAGCAGCACCTCAACTTTAGGACCCTTTCTTTCTTGTGGTGTTTTTTTCCCATTCTCATTATTGTCTCATGTACTAAGACCCTCAGAAGGGCCAACGATTTCAAACCATCAAAATGCACTGTATATGAATGGGTAGTAATCTTGACTGGAGCCTGGAAATGCACCACGAATTTAGCCTACCTCTTTGGATTTGGGGGAGAAGTAGGACAGTGAGGAGTGGTTTGTCAACCAGTACTGCTTCTAAAGCAGGTAGAAACATCTACACTTTTTTTTTTTTTTTTTTTTTTTTTTGCAATCCCATAGGACGAACAACAACATCAACCAAAGAGATCCCACCAGAGCTTCCAGGCACTAAACGACCAACCAAAGGGTACATATGGAAGGACCGATGACTCTAGCTGCATATGTAGCAGAGTTCAGCATCGTCCAGCATCAATAGGAAGAAAAGCCCTTGGCCCTGAGAAAGCTGTTTCCCCAGTGTAGGGGATTGTGAGAGTGTTGAAGTTGAAGTGGGTAGGTGGGAGTGGTAGCATCCTCATAGAAGCAGGGGGAGGGGGACAGGGTATAGGATGGGGGCAAAGGGGATAACATTTCAAATATAAATACATAAAATATTCAAGAAAAAATAAAACAAAACAAACAAGCAGGCAAACAAAAACAACTGTGCCTTTTCAGACCTGGGACTTGAAGAGAAAGTTTAAAAGAGAAAATGGATGAAAGATATCTCTATACTATTCCTTAGCTTGTCCATAAAGAATTCCCCATGCTTCTCAGAAACCTCTTGATATTTATTCAAGTTACATATAAAACTAGCTGTTTTTTAATCATTTCTTTTTGCTTTAGGTATAGGATTGTACTCTATTGGTGTAAAACCTATTCATCATTCACCCACTTATTTCTCTACTCTTTCTTTTGATTAACATGTTCATAAATTTGTAGAATCTTTAGCCATTCTGTTTTTCCCATCATCTGCCCTTTGGATGAAATCCTCCTAACATGTCTCCTTTCTTCTTCTGGGCTTTCTACTTTTGTGAGAGTCACTGAGTTTAAGGAAGGACTTCTTGGCAACTTATGGTTGGGGGTGGGGAGCAAGATCCATTTTTTAGCTACCCCACTAAAGAAAAGCATATCCTCTTTCCCTGAAACCATTAACTGACAGTATTTCCTCAGTGGGGGGGGGGAGTTTGAGAAAACAGTTAACTGACAGTATTTCCTCAGAGAGGGGCTTAGACTCATTGGTCTCTCCTCAATATCAGTTAACTGCCAATAGCCTGCCCCCAACTCCAGAGGAAAGGGGTGGGGCTACATTGGCCTCTTACACCCATGAAGAAATGTTGAAGGTTCAATTTTCTGAAGTCCTGTGCTAATATCTACATCAGTAGTGTGATCATCAGTGAGTGGGCTATACCATGTCAGAAAGAACTTCTTATTTGTTAATCACATCACCCTCTTACACTCTTTCATATACCATTTTGTAAATGTTCCCTAAGTCTTGTAGCAGTGGGAGCAGATATAGTTGTCTCTTATTCTTTAGGGAAGGCATCATTATATATCTCAGGGCAATTAGAAACATATGTCATTATACTCACTTTCATCATTTCTTACAAGGCACAGTATTAAGAATTTTCAGAAATGCACCAATGTAACATTCATACAAATAGACATATAGACACATAGAGAAAAATATTACATGTTTCTATACATATATGTATATATTTTAGAAACATTAGGTTAGATATAGGTAGATTGAAAGATAATGTAGAAAAAAGGATCATAGAGCGGATTTACAGTGATGATACATAAGTCGATAGATACATGCATAATTATATACCCAATTGCAAGGAACGAAAGTCATAGAGTGAGATTGAAAAGGATGTTTAGTAGAACTTGTCTTCTTACATAATTTTAGTGGTCAAAATGTTACAATACAGAGACAGACAAATAGCAATTTATTGACATGAAGGCAGTCAGAACAGTAAACATGACACCTTGAATCCGTTTCCACAGATAGATTTTTTTGGGGGGTATACATTTAGATAAATCCTCTACTAAAACTCAACATTGCTGGATAAGTTTTTCTTTTTCGTTATTTGGTACTATATTTTGGAGTCAGAGAGTAAAAATTCTACTACTGAGCTCTTTTCTGTAGACCTTTAACACATTTTCATGTTGAGACAGCATCATTTTAATTCATTCACATAGCCATTGATCCTTGGACATTCCTCCAGAGTAGCTGAGATTATAAGCATGTCCCTCTATGCTCAAAATCTGTGTCAAGTACTTTTGTGAATATTAGTTGTCATTTTTCTGGGACAAATTCCTAGGGATGACGTTTTGGGGTAATACTATTTTAGCTGTTTTTATTACTGATTTTTATTTTTTAGCATTTAATTTTATCAGTTTGTTGTATTTCTACTTATTATCACTGTCATTATCACTTCTTTATAATCAAGACTTTGCCCCATCCCAGTCCTCTTACCCTTTGTCTCTGAGAGAATGCTTTCCCACTAGCAGGCCTCCCTCAAATTTCTGGAGAATTAGGTACTTCTTCTCCCACTAAGGCCAGACTAGGCAGTCCACTAGCAATGATGGGGTGTTCCTCTTTCCCTACATCCTTCCCAACATATGCTGAAACCTGACTTTCTTATATTAGCTCTTCTGATGTAATGTAAGGTGGAATCTCAGGGTCATTTTGAGTTGCATTTCCCTGAACATTTCTTTAAGTACTTTTAGGCCATTTGAAATTCCTCAGTTGGTAATTCTTTGTTTAGTTCTATGCACCAATTTTTTTTCTTTTTTGTTCAGTTTTTTTTAATTTATTTAATACTTAATAATAATTCTTTGGTTTCTAGGCAAACATCCCCCTCCCCCCTCCCCTTCCTTATGGGTGTTCCCCTCCCAACCCTCCCCCCATTGCCGCCCTCCCCCCAACAGTCTAGTTCACTGGGGGTTCAGTCTTAGCAGGACCCAGGGCTTCCCCTTCCACTGGTGCTCTTACTAGGATATTCATTGCTACCTATGAGGTCAGAGTCCAGGGTCAGTCCATGCATAGTCTTTAGGTAGTGGCTTAGTCCCTGGAAGCTCTGGTTGCTTGGCATTGTTGTACATATGGGGTCTCGAGCCCCTTCAAGCTCTTCCAGTTCTTTCTCTGATTCCTTCAACGGGGGTCCTATTCTCAGTTCAGTGGTTTGCTGCTGGCATTCGCCTCTGTATTTGCTGTATTCTGGCTGTGTCTCTCAGGAGAGATCTACATCCGACTCCTGTCGGTCTGCACTTCTTTGCTTCATCCATCTTGTCTAATTGGGTGGCTGTATATGTATGGGCCACATGTGGGGCAGGCTCTGAATGGGAGTTCCTTCAGTCTCTGTTTTAATCTTTGCCTCTCTCTTCCCTGCCAAGGGTATTCTTGTTCCCCTTTTAGAGAAGGAGTGAAGCATTCACATTTTGATCATCCGTCTTGAGTTTCATTTGTTCTAGGCATCTAGGGTAATTCAAGCATTTGGGCTAATAGCCACTTATCAGTGAGTGCATACCATGTATGTCTTTCTGTGTTTGGGTTAGCTCACTCAGGATGATATTTTCCAGTTCCAACCATTTGCCTACGAATTTCATAAAGCCGTTGTTTTTGATAGCTGAGTAATATTCCATTGTGTAGATGTACCACATTTTCTGTATCTCTATGCACCAATTTTAATTTTTTTTAGGTTAGCTTCTTGAGTTCTTTTTTTTTTAAATTAACTTGAGTATTTCTTATTTACATTTCGAGTGTTATTCCCTTTCCTGGTTTCCAGGCCAACATCCCCTAACCCCACTCCCTCCCCTTCTTTATGGGTGTTGCCCTCCCAATCCTCCCCCCATTGCCGCCATCCCCCCAACAATCACGTTCACTGGGGGTTCAGTCTTAGCAGGACCCAGGGCTTTCACTTACACTGGTGATCTTACTAGGATATTCATTGTACCTATGAGGTCAGAGTCCAGGGTCAGTCCATGTATAGTCTTTAGGTAGTGGCTTAGTCCCTGGAAGCTCTGGTTGCTTGGCATTGTTGTTCATAAGGGGTCTCGAGCTCCTTCAAGCTCACCCAGTCCTTTCTCTGATTCCTTCAACGGGGTTCCTGTTCTCTGTTCAGTGGTTTGCATTCGCCTCTGTATTTGCTGTATTCTGGCTGTGTCTCTCAGGAGAGATCTACATCCGGCTCCTGTCGGTCTGCACTTCTTTGCTTCATCCATCTTGTCTAATTGGGTGGCTGTATATGTATGGGCCACATGTGGGGCAGGCTCTGAATGGGTGTTCCTTCTGTGTCTGTTTTAATCTTTGCCTCTCTATTCCCTGCCAAGGGTATTCTTGCTCCCCTTTTAAAGAAGGAGTGAAGTATTCGCATTTTGGTCATCCTTCTTGAGTTTCATGTTGTTCTGTGCATCTAGGGTAATTTGAGCATTAGGGCTAATATCCATTTATCAGTGAGTGCATATCATGTGTGTTTTTCTGTGATTGGGTTACCTCACTCAGGATGATATTTTCCAGTTCCGACCATTTGCCTATGAATTTCATAAAGGCATTGTTTTTGATAGCTGACTAACATTCCATTGTGTAGATGTACCACATTTTCTGTATCCATTCTTCCGTTGAAGGGCATCTGGGTTATTCCAGCTTCTGGCAATTATACATAAGGCTGCTATGAACATAGTGGAGCATGTGTCTTTGTTATAGGTTGGGGCATCTTTTGGGTCTATGCCCAAGAGTGGTATAGCTGGGTCCTCAGGCAGTTCAATATCCAATTTTCTGAGGAAACTCCAGACTGATTTCCAAAATTGTTGTACCAGTGTGCAATCCCACAAACAATGGTGCAGTGTTCCTCTTTCTCCATATCCTCACCAGTATTTGCTGTCACATGAGTTTTTGATCTTAGCCATTCTCAAGGCTAAGGCTAAATCTCAGGGTTGTTTTGATTTGCATTTCCCTTATGACTAAAGATGTTGAACATTTATTTAGGTGTTTCTCAGCCATTCGGCATTCCTCAGCTGTGAATTCTTTGTTTAGCTCTGAACCCCATTTTTTAATAGGGTTGTTTGTCTCCCTGTGGTCTAACTTCTTGAGTTCTTTGTATATTTTGGATATAAGGCCTCTATCTGTTGTAGGATTGGTAAAGATCTTTTCCCAATCTGTTGGTTGCCGTTTTGTCCTAACCACAGTGTCCTTTGCCTTACAGAAGCTTTGCAGTTTTATGAGATCCCATTTGTCAATTCTTGATCTTAGAGCATAAGCCATTGGTGTTTTGTTCAGGAAATTTTTTCCCGTGTCCATGTGTTCAAGATGCTTCCCCACTTTTTCTTCTATTAGTTTGAGTGTATCTGGTTTGATGTGGAGGTCCTTGATCCACTTGGACTTAAGCTTTGTACAGGGTGATAAGCATGGATCGATCTGCATTCTTCTACATGTTGACCTCCAGTTGAACCAGCACCATTTGCTGAAAGTGCTATCTTTTTTTCCATTGGATTGTTTTGGCTCCTTTGTCAAAAATCAAGTGACCATAGGTGTGTGGGTTCATTTCTGGGTCTTCAATTCTATTCCAATGGTCTATCTGTCTGTCTCTGTACCAATACCATGCAGTTTTTATCACTATTGCTCTGTAATACTGCTTTAGTTCAGGGATAGTGATTCCCCTTGAAGTCCTATTATTGTTGAGGATAGTTTTAGCTATCCTGGGTTTTTTGTTATTCCAGATGAATTTGCAAATTGTTCTGTCTAACTCTTTGAAGAATTGGATTTGTATTTGGATGGGGATTGTATTGAATCTGTAGATTGCTTTTGGTAAAATGGTCATTTTTACTATCTTAATACTGTCTATCCATGAACATGGGAGATCTTTCCCTCTTCTGAGGTCTTCTTCAATTTCTTTCTTCATAGTCTTGAAGTTCTTATTGTACAGATGTTTTACTTGCTTGGTTAAAGTCACACCGAGGTACTTTATATTATTTGGGTCTATTATGAAGGGTGTTGTTTCCCTAATTTCTTTCTTGGCTTGTTTCTCTTTTGTGTAGAGGAAGGCTACTGATTTATTTGAGTTAATTTTATACCCAGCTACTTTGCTGAAGTTATTTATCAGCTTTAGTAGCTCTCTGGTGGAACTTTTGGGATCACTTAAATATACTATCATATCATCTGCAAATTGTGATATTTTGACTTCTTCTTTTCCGATCTGTATCCCTTTGATCTCCTTTTGTTGTCTGATTGATCTGGCTAGAAGTTCAAGAACTATATTGAATAAGTAGGGAGAGAGTGGGCAGCCTTGTCTAGTCCCTGATTTTAGTGGGATTGCTTCAAGTTTCTCTCCATTTAGTTTAATGTTAGGAACTGGTTTGCTGTATATGGCTTTTACTATGTTTAGGTATGGGCCTTGAATTCCTATTCTTTCCAGGACTTTTATCATGAAGGGGTGTTAAATTTTGTCAAATGCTTTCTCAGCATCTAATGAAATGATCATGTGGTTTTGTTCTTTCAGTTTGTTTATATAATGGATCACGTTGATGGTTTTCCATATATTAAACCATCCCTGCATGCCTGGGATGAAGCCTACTTGATCATGGTGGATGATTGCTTTGATGTGCTTTGGATTCGGTTTGCCAGAATTTTATTAAGTATTTTTATGTCGATATTCATAAGGGAAATTGGTCTGAAATTCTCTTTATTTGTTGGGTGTTTGAGTGGTTTAGGTATAAGAGTAATTGTGGCTTCATAGAAGGAATTCGGTAGTGCTCCATCTGTTTCAATTTTGTGGAATAGTTTGGATAGTATTGGTATGAGGTCTTCTATGAAGGTCTGATAGAATTCTGCACTAAACCCGTCTGGACCTGGGCCCTTTTTGGTTGGGAGACCTTTACTGACTGCTTCTATTTCATTAGGAGTTATGGGGTTGTTTAAATGGTTTATCTGTTCCAGATTTAACTTCTGTACCTGGTATCTGTCTAGGAAATTGTCCATTTCCTGCAGATTTTCAAGTTTTGTTGAATATAGGCTTTTTTGTAGTAAGATCTGATGATTTTTTGAATTTCCTCTGATTCTGTAGTTTATCTCCCTTTCCATTTCTGATATTGTTAATTTGTACACACTCTCTGTATCCTCTTGTTAGTCTGGCTAAGGGTTTATCTATCTTGTTGACTTTCTCAAAGAACCAACTTTTGGTTCTGTTGATTTTTTCTATGGTTCTTTTTGTTTCTACTTGGTTGATTTCAGCTCTGAGTTTGATTATTTCCTGCCTTCTACTCCTCCTGGGTGTATTTGCTTCTTTTTGTTCTAGAGCTTTTAGGTGTGCTGTCAAGCTGCTGACATATGCTCTTTCCTGTTTCTTTCTGCAGGCACTCAGCGCTATGAGTTTTCCTCTTAGCACAGCTTTCATTGTGTCCCATAAGTTTGGGTATGTTGTACCTTCATTTTCATTAAATTCTAAGTCTTTAATTTCTTTCTTTATTTCTTCCTTGACCAGGTTATCGTTGAGTAGAGCATTGTTCAACTTCCACGTATATGTGGGCGTTCTTCCCTTATTGTTATTGAAGACCAGCTTTAGGCCTTGGTGGTCTGATAGCACGCATTGGATTATTTCTGTCTTTCTGTACCTGTTGAGGCCCGTTTATTGACCAGTTATATGGTCAATTTTGGAGAAAGTACCATGAGGAGCTGAGAAGAATGTATATCCTTTTGCTTTAGGATAGAATGTTTTAT
Organism: Rattus norvegicus; assembly: GCF_021556685.1. NCBI lineage: Eukaryota > Metazoa > Chordata > Mammalia > Rodentia > Muridae > Rattus > Rattus norvegicus. The sequence continues at coordinate 31,276,771 of NC_141554.1, forward strand.
AAATATCTGTTAAGTCCATTTGGCTCATGAATTCTCTTAGTCTGTCTACATCTCTGTTTAATTTCTGTTTCCATGATCTGTCCATTGATGAGAGTCAGGAGTTGAAATCTCTCACTATTATTGTGTGAGGTGCACTATGTGCTTTGAGCTTTAGTAAGGTTTCTTTTATGTATGTAGGTGCCTTTGTATTTGGGGCATAGACATTTAGGATTCAGAGTTCATCTTGGTTGATTTTTCTTTGATGCATATGAAGTGTCCTTTCTTATCTTTTTTGATGACTTTTAGTTGAAAATTGATTTTATTTGATATTTGAATAGCTACTCCATCTTGCTTCTCCCGACCATTTGCTTGGAATGTTGATTTCCAGCCTTTCACTGTGAGGTAGTGTCTGTCTTTTTCTCTGAGGCGTGTTTCCTGTAGGCAGCAGAATGCAGGGTCCTCGTTGCGTATCCAGTTTGTTAATCTATGTCTTTTTATTGGGGAGTTGAGGCCATTGATGTTGAGAGATATTAAGGAATAGTGATTATTGCTTCCTCTTATATTCATATTTGGATGTGAGGTTATGTTTGTGTGCTTTTCTTCTCTTTGTTTTGTTGCCAAGATGATTCGTTTCTTGCTTTTTCTAGGGTGTAGTTTGCTTCCTTATGTTGGGCTTTACCATTTATTATCCTTTGTAGCGTTGGATTTGTAGAAAGATATTGTGTAAATTTGTTTTTGTCATGGAATATCTTGGTTTCTCCATCTATGTTAATTGAGAGTTTTGCAGGATACAGTAACCTGGGCTGGCATTTGTGTTCTCTTAGGGTCTGTATGACATCTGTCCAGGATCTTCTGGCCTTCATAGTTTCTGGTAAAAATTCTGGTGTGATTCTGATAGGTCTGCCTTTACATGTTACTTGACCTTTTTCCCTTACTGCTTTTAATATTCTTTCTTTATTTTGTGCATTTGGTGTTTTGATTATTATGTGACAGGAGGAGTTTCTTTTCTGGTCCAATCTATTTGGAGTTCTGTAGGCTTCTTGTATGTTTATGGGTATCTCTTTTTTTAGGTTAGGGAAGTTTTCTTCCATGATTTTGTTGTGGATATTTACTGGTCCTTTGAGCTGGGAGTCCTCACTGTCTTCTATACCTATTATCCTTAGGTTTCATCTTTTCATTGAGTCCTGGATTTCCTGTATGTTTTGGACCAGTAGTTTTTTCTGCTTTACATTATGTTTGTCAGTTGAGTCGATGATTTCTATGAAATCTTCTGCTCCTGCGATTCTCTCTTCTATCTCTTGTATCCTGTTGGTGATGCTTGTATCTACGGCTCCTTGTCTCTTCTTTTGGTTTTCTATATCCAGGGTTGTTTCCATGTGTTCTTTCTTGATTGCTTCTTTTTCCAATTTAATTCCTTCACCTGTTTGATTGTGTTTTCCTGGAATTCTTTCAGGGATTTTTGTGATTCCTCTCTGTAGGCTTCTACTTGTTTATTAATGTTTTCCTGCATTTCTCTAAGGGAGTTTTCATGTCTTTCTTGAAGTCCTCCAGCATCATGATCAAATATGATTTTGAGTCTAGATCTTGCTTTTCTGGTGTGTTTGGATATTCCGTGTTTGCCTTGGTGGGAGTATTGGGCTCCTATGATGCCATGTAGTCTTGGTTTCTTTTGCTTGTGTTCCTGTGTTTGCCTCTCGCCATCAGATTATCTCTAGTGTTACTTTGTTCTGCTATTTCTGACAGTGTCTAGACTGTCCTATAAGCCTGTGTGTCAACAGTGCTGTAGACTGTTTTTCCTGTTTTCTTTCAGCCAGTTATGGGAACAGAGTGTTCTGCTTTCGGGTATGTAGTTTTTCCTCTCTACAGGTCTTCAGCTGTTCCTATGGGCCTGTGCCCTGAGTTCACCAGGCAGGTCACTTGGAGCAGAAAAGTTGGCCTTATCTTGCTCGTGGGGTGTTGCTTATGAGCTCTGCATGGGGGCAGCAACAAGGAGGACCTGCGCTGCCTTTTCAGGGAGCCCCTGTACACCAGAGTCCCAGATGGCATTTGGTGTTTTCCTCTGGAGTCAGAGATTTGGGCAGAGTGTAGTCTCTTCTGGTTTCCCAGTCGTGTCTGCCTCTCTGATGGTTTAGCTCTCCCTCTCACGGGATTTGCGTGCAGAGTACTGTTTATCTGGTCCGTCCCTTCAGGTTATGGTGGTGTCTCAGATGCAGGGGACCTGTTGCTCCTGTGCCCTTATCTACGGGAACCCAGAGGCCGTATACAGTTTCCTCTTGGGCCAGGGATGTGGGCAGAGTTGGGCAGTGTTGTTGGTCTCTTCTGCTCTGCAGTCTCAGGAGTGCCCACCTGTCTGGGATGTGAGTTCTTTCTCCCACTGGGTTTGGGAGCAGTGAGCTGGGCGCTTCTTGAGCTTTTTATATATTCTGGATATTAGCCCTCTATCGGATGTGGGGTTAGTGAGGATTTTTCCCCCAATTTGGAGGTTACCAATTTGTACTATTGACTCTTCTTTTGCCTTACTTACTGCTTTTCAGTTTCGTGAGGTGCCATTTATCAAGTGTTGATCTTAGTGCCTGAGCCATTGGAGTTCTGTTTAGGAAATTTTCCCTGTGCCAATGAGTTTGAAGGTCTTTCCTACTTTCTCTTCTATTCAATTCAGTATTTCCAGTTTTATTTTGAGGTCGTTGATCCACTTGGACTTGAGCTTTGTGAAAGGTCATAAATATGGATCCATTTTCATTTTTCTACATACAGACCACTAGTTTGAACAGCACCATATATTGAAGATGCCTTCTTTATGCCATTGTATGTTTTGGCTTCTTTGTCAAAGATCAAGTGTTGGTAGGTGTGTGGGCTTATTTCTGGGTTCTCAGTTAGATTCCATTGATTGACCTGTTTGTCTCCGTACTAATACTATGCATTTTTTTTAAAATCACTATTGCTTTATAGCACAGCTTGAGTTCAAGAATGGAGATGCTGATTTTCCCAAGAAGTTATTTTATTGTTGTTTGTTAAGTTTTTTTTTTCGCTAACCTCATTTATTTTGTTATTCCAGATAAAGGTGAGAATTGCTCTTTCTATCTTTGTGAAGAGTTGAGTTGGAATTTTGATGGGGATTGCATTGATTCTGCAGATTGCTTTTGGTAAGATGGCCAATTTTACTCTGATAATTCCACCTACTCATGAGCTTGGGAGATCATCCCACCTTCTGAAGACATATCCTTTTATCATGTCAAGTTGTCATTGCCCATCTGTATTAGTTATTTTTTTATATTTATGTATTTATATGAGTACACTGTCGCTGTCTTCAGTCACACCAGAATAGGGCACCTGATCCCATTACAGATGGTTGTGAGCCACCATTTGTTTGCTGGGAATTGAACTCAGGACCTCTGGAATAACAGTCAGTTAACTACTGAGCCATCTCTCCAGCCATAGCTATTTTTCTACTTCTGTGAAGAGATACAATGACTGATGCAACTTATAAAGGCAAGGATTTAATTGGGAGTTAATGCTTTCAAAGAGTTAGAAGATCCATGAGCATAGTGGCAGGACCATGGCAGCAGGCACACATTACATGGCCTATTACTTGCAAGCCTTCAAAACATACCCTACATATCTTAGCTATGAAATAAATAATTTCAGATAAAATGTAGTCTAATGTGGATGTTAGGAATTGTGGTTTGAGAGAACAAAGAAATATCTACTTTATGAAGCAAATGAAGTATTTGTAGCAAGAAAGTGTTATTTTCTTATATAATCAAGGAAGATCTGTTATATCATACTGTTATTGCAGGCAACTGACTTAATCACATATATCCTAGAAACTCTGGAGCCAAGCTGTCTTCAAGTGTGGATGAAACTGGGGATGGAGTAAATTATGTGAGTAGAGGTGTCTTGATTCTTATCAGTTATTTTCAACTACTTTAAGTCTGCTCCTTCCCCTCCCCTCATTCTGTTTCTTCTTGTTCATGTGTCCTCTTTCCCAGATAACCCAATTTATGGAATTGCCTCAATATGTGTTGCTGGACATGACAGTCTGAGTGGTGAAGAATGCCAGAAAGACACGCTGTAACTTGTTGATTTATGGTCAGTCTGCCTCACTGTCACTTTCTGATTTAACATCAAAAGTTTGGATTCTGAATGCAATAATTCCAGGCAAACAAATCTGCTGTTGACAATGAGTTTGTAGCATTTTTCTGTCCATTAAAATACCTTTGTGTTGCTTATATCATATGTTCTTTACGTTTTCTTTTATCACATGTGATTTTGTATTCTAATACACAACAGTTCTAAAGGGGAACCAGATGACTGTGTACTTCACAGTTCAGGAATTTCAGGCAGAAAGGAAGAGGGAATTTGGAGCTGTTCAGATCTGGTGAAACTGACAGCCCATCAGAAGTGATAATCAGAGATATTTAAGCAGAGCTTACATTTACCAGGAGGAGCCTAAGTGCTCAATCACATTTTAATGTGCCTTTAATAGGCATAGATTTTAGAGCTGATTTAATATATTCGTTTACCACAGCTCAATTTGAATATATCAACACAAGCAATATTTTAAAATAGTTTTTCTTTGTAAAATATATACATTTAGAAAAAGCAAAAACTTTCTTGGAAAGACAGTTTAAAATATTGTCAATATTAAACACTAGTTTATTGTTTAGGCTGCTAGGAAATCATTGACAAGAAAAGAAAGAAGTAAAAAAAGAAAGAAAGGAGGAAAGAGAAAGAGAGAGAGAAAGAGAGAGAAAGAGAGAGAGAGAGAGAGAGAGAGAGAGAGAGAGAGAGAGAGGCTAAACTAACCAAAGGCAGTTGTGTGGCTAGGGATATGACTTAGAAAAGTGTTTGCTTAGTTTGGTGATGGATCATTCCTGTAATACCTTCTCAAAAGGTTGAGGTGGATCAGAAGTTTAAGGTCATCCTGAGCTATATAAAGAATTGAAGGCCAGCCAGCTTCACGAGACTCTCTTTTAAAAAAATACAGTAGAAAGAAAGGGCTTTCTTTCCTAAACACCATTAAAGAGTTCTTGGATGAGATGCTTATGATCTGCATTCAGTTTCATGGAAGTAAAAATATTTTATCCATAAATTTAGCCAGGACCCTCACAAATTAAGTAGTATGTCATAATTACCTGTATGATTTGCTCTGCACCAGTGTAAAAATGGCAATTGCTGAAGATTAAAAGTAAGAAAGAACAACATTCATGAAAGTCTTGGTGACTTCAACTGGCACTACTAGCTAGGTTATTTCATCATGTCATTCAAGACCCACTGCTGAAGTCTACTTTGCTTATTTTGAAAAGTGGTAATGTTGTCAGCATTTTGTGATCAAAAGACAGAACTGAACAGGAAGCAAAAACCCTAAACCACAGTTCTCTAGATGGAAAGAAGGACTGGGATTTGTACCACATACATACAAGGCAACAAAGGCCTTAGAAATGAGCTAAAACCTTGCTTCCAATGAGACTTGTTGGAATTCTTTGCATTTCATGTCTCCCTCTGTCCTGTCTTGAAATTTCACCTGTCTTATGTGTCCTCTGCCACCATGCTTGTGTTAGCATTTTCTGTCTACCAGCTCCATCTGATGCTCCAAATTCATCTGGAAAGTTCCACCTCTAGTCCTATAAGCACATTCAACTCACAATGATGCCATTTGACTCAGCATTTTCCAACCTCTTTTCTTACCTGTGCTATGTTTGAATTTCTTCTCTTTTCTCATGATTTATTACTTGTTCTAGTACACAGGAATATTTTTCCTAAATCAGAATTGTGATCATGGTGTTTCCTCATCAATTTCTTCAGAAAGCTATTTATATTCAGGATGAAGTTCAAATATCACAATAAGGCATAGAAGTTTCATTTCATGCTTTCTTTTCTCTCTGGGCATCTGGTGACCTAATGCCATTTGGTTTCCTCACAGTTCTTTAACATAGCTTCCACATTCCCTAAGACAAATCCCTGAGCTTACTCCCCCCCTTTAGTCATTTGTGAATAACTGTTCACTCACTGATTATTTCTGATCTAGACCTGCTCTCCAGGATATGAGTTTTTATGTGTGTTTGTCAGAACTATATGAGGTTGTGCTGAGTGGACTACATGCCAGAAGGAAAAATATACAGGGATTGATCCTGCTTTTCTCTCACTGGAGAAAGGAGAATGGCTGGTCTGGAGAAAGGATAATATTATTGTTTATTTATGTGTTTGTTTTATAGACATAATCCATTGAAATTTACTATTTTAATGTACAAACGTGCAATTGTAGACCCAAGAGGGCTAAGGTAGGAAAATCAGTGGTTTAAGTCCAGCAAAGCAGCATAGCAAGAAGTCTCAAAAACAGACAAACAGAATCAAGAACCCTAAAACAACCAAAAATAAAGAAAAATAAGGGCAAAAGTAAGGTGCTCACTAAAGTTTTAAAATATATTCATAAAGTTACTATTATAGTCATATGCCATTATATGTATACAACATATTTTGTTTATGCATGCTTTCTTGATAGATAATGCACTTCTTTCTACTGTTTAGTTATTGTGAGTAGAGTTGTTTTGAATCCCGTCTTGCAGGCAGAGGAATCAAGGCTCAAAGAATGTCTTAGTCAATTCGAGATGATATAACAAAATGCCAGACTGCATGGTTAAAACAACAGACATTTTTCAAAGTTCTAGGCCAAAGAATCCCAACATCAAGTGCTAGCTCGAGAGGGCTTACATTTTAGTTTGTAGAAAACCATCTTCTGCTTATGTCTTCATCTGGTGAAGAGTAGAAAATGGAAACAATTGTCTCACCACAGTTAAAAAGGCTCCAGTTACATTTATGAAGGATTTAATCTCATCTCAGTTATTTCACAAATACCCTACATCTAATATTATTCTATCAGGAGACTGAGTTTCAGCATGTAAGTTTGGGAGGAACTCAAGCATGTAATTCATAATAGAGAAGTTAATAAAAGTACAATTCCAAGAACTTTTAATCAAATAAACTTGGATTCAAGACAGCTCTGTAACTATCTGTGTATATTTGGATGTTCATTTTTCTTTGGTTTCCATAGGTAATATAAAGAACATACTGTAGCATGATTTTTGTGTGTGTGTGTACCTGACCCTTAAAGGATGCAATGCTCTTCAGTGTCAGTTGTCTCTTGGAAGTCTGGGAACAAGAGAGGATAGTAAAAACATCAGCAGGGGCTCAGAGCTGGGAGCAGGATTCAGGGGTAGCAGAGAGGAGGCCCAGAGTAAAGTGAGAAGAGAAGACAGTTGGTGACAGTTGAAATAGGAGAAGTTGAGCTGAGCCAGAGAAGTTATGGTAAGGAGGCAGTTTGGAGAATAACCCCCAAAGAACTAAAAAACAAAGTAGCAAATACAAAGAAAAAAAAACTACTATCCCCTGAGTATTAATGTTGCCATGATGACACTAGATAATTTATAAAATGGACTGTGCTACATACATTAGTACAATGATGGGATCCTCTCTATACAACCTTTCATGGATGCCTATTGTGTAATTTTGAACAAATGAATACAAATGATTTTAATTCTGACTGGTAATTTATGACATGTATGAGAAAAAACACATTTTTCATCAGACAAATAAGAACTGGACAGGTCTTTTGCCAGTTTTGCTAACTGGCAAAACATGTGCTTTAGCGGCTTTCCAGTCCATGATAGGGACTCAACAAATATCAGGTTTTGGTTCTTAGCACCACGTTGGTATTTCCCCTTTTGCTAAAGTGCATCACAAAACCTAATTCCAGAGCTAAGCTTTCAAGAATACATTTTTAACTACCAATAAATTTTCACTTTGGCCTGATTATAATCAATAATAATGTAATCTATATTTTACAGAGAAATAAGAACAGAATGAAATGTAAAATACAATTTGTGATTATCAAATATTATTTTTCTTTCTTTTGAGCTCATTTTTCCCTTAAAGCAAACCATTCTATAATCAATACTATAAAGTTGAGTGATTAAAATATTCTACTTTTCCAAAAGACTTAAATTGATTATCTGACGTTTTCAAGGCTCCTGCTTAGACGGAGAAGTCAAGACTTGATGAAAAGTCACCGAGATGGGTCTCATTCACTTTGCAAGGCAAGCACTGTAGATCAATGGTTACAGCTGGGCAAATGTCTTTGAAAGAACTCATCGGATGTCACTCAGAGATTATTAATTTCCTGAACCATGTACCTTTGGCCTGGAGATTTACAAACCTTAGAGTCTGCTACATTTTTTCTTTGAACTCTACATATAGGCATCCAGAGGAATGTTGGCTCACTCCTGTGGTACTGCGTTGAAAAGCCAGCCTGATTTATCAGTCATCTTGGGCTGCGTCTAGTGTTTTGTTTATGTTTTCTTTCTTATATACATGATTCTATTAAGAATCTTCAGTGATTTTAGAGTTTCAAGATGATGAGAAAAGAAAAGAATGAAGGGCTTCATACTACATTAGTACTCTGCTAAATTAATGAATTGCTAGACTGTTTAAGTCTAAGCATTCGATTGTTAAAAAAGTCATTTTCCACATGGTAAGAAATAAAATACTCAGCGTGGGAAGATGAGATTATGTTAGGCAACATTACTTAGCAGCAATATCACTTAGTAGGATATTGGCACCAGCCACTAGCTTTTGTAAATCACCTACTCCACTAGCTTTTGTAAATCACCTACTCATACATCTTTTGTAGCTTCCTTCAACTTGTTTATATGTATATATTGTTATGCAGGCTTAAAGTTCCACTAGGTTTGCATTTATTCATAAAATCACTTCAAAAAATTTAGCAAATTCCTAGAGACAGAAAACACCTCGGTAATTCCATTGTGACAGGGACATGGGAAGTGGTTAGTACATTTAGCGTGCATGAACTTTAAGTCTTACAAGCTGAACAGAGTTTTAGAGATTGCTTATGGTAATGGTTGCAGGATAATGTGAATGTACCTAATGCCACTGAACCAATACACTTAGAGGTGATTAAGATGGTGAATTATATAGTATGTGTATTTTATTGCAATTAGAAGTGCTTTTAAAATTATGCTGCCAATCTTAAAGTTGTTAAAGCTAGCATATTAAAATCACCTGTTCAGCAAGGAAGAGAGTCAATTTTAAGCTGTTTGTTACTATTTCTCCTTTGAATCCTTTTTTATTGGATTTTTTATTTACATTTTAAATGTTGTTCCCTCTCCCAGTTTCCTATCCATAAGTCCCCATCCCCTCCCCTTCACTTCTTCTATAAGGGTTTTCTCCCTCCCCAACTCCCCCTTCTCCCCTCCCTACCCTGACATTCCCCTACACTAAGGGGTTCAGCCTTGGTAGGACCAAGGACTTCTCCTCCCATTGGTGCACAACAAGGCCATCCTCTGCTACATATGCATCTGGAACCATGGGTCTGTCCATGTGTAGTCTTTGGGTAGTGGTTTAGTACCTGGGAGCTCTGGTTAGTAAGTATTGTTGTTCTTATGGGGTTTCAAGCCCCTTCAGGTCTTTCAATACTTTCTCTAATTCCTCCAATTGGGACCCTGTTCTCAGTCCAATGGTTTGCTGCTAGCATTCTCCACTGTATCTGTCATGCTCTGGCTGAGCCTCTCAGGAGACGGCTATATCAGGCTCCTGTCAGCATGCACTTCTTGGTTTCATCAATATTGTCTGGGTTTGGGTGGTTGTATATATATGGACTGGATGCTCAGGTGGAGAAGGCTCTGAATGGCCATTCCTTCAGTATCTGCTCCACATTTTGTCTCCGTATCCACTCTTATGAGTATTTTTGTTCTCCCTTTTAAGAAGGATTGAAGTATCCACTCGTTGGTCGTCCTTCTTCCTGATCTTCATGTGGTCTGTGGATTGTATCTTGGGTAATTCAAGCTTTTGGGCTAATATCCACTTAGTGAGTGCATACCATCTGTGTTTTTTGTGATTGGGTCATCACACTCAGGAGGATAGTTTCTAGTTCCATCAATTTGCTGAAGAAATTCATGTAGTAATTCTTTTTTAATAGCTGAGTAGTACTCCATTGCCTAGATATACCACATTTTCTGTATCTATTCCTCTGTTGAAGGGAGTTTAGTTTCTTTTCAGCTTCTGGCTATTATAAATAAGGCTGCTTTGAACATAGTGGGGCATATGTCCTTTTTATATGTTAGAGCATCTTTTGGGTATATGCCCAGGAGTGGTATAGCTGGGTCCTCGGGTAGTGCATTATGCAATTTTCTCAGGAACCTCCAGACTAATATCCAGAGTGGTTGTACCAGTTTGCAATCCCACCAACAATGGAGGAGTGTTTTGCTTTCTCCACCTCCTTGCAAGCATCTGCTGTCTCCTGAGTTTTTGAACTTAACTATTCTGCAAGTGTGAGTTGGAATCTCAGGGTTGTTTTGATTTGTATTTTCCTGATGACTAAGGATACTGAACATTTCTCAAAGTACCTCTGAGACATTTGATGTTCCTCAGCTGAGAATTCTTTATTTAGCTCTGTACCCCATTTCTTTTTCATTTTTAGGATTTTAATAAAATAATTTAAAGCCAGTTGCACATCACTACCAGTGTATAATCTTCAATGTGATATTTTTAATAGCTCTTAAAGTGATCTATTACATTCATGTATTTATTTACAAGAAGTTCCTGTGACACGGGGTACATATGTAGGTAAAGGTACAATTTTGCCAGTCTTGGTGATCAGACTTGTGTTGTGAGTTTTGATTGCATGATTCTTTACGTACTGTGATTATCTTGTGTGCCTTGTATAGCTCAGAAAGTCAAGAGCATCCCTTCTCTCTGCCTCAGACTTCTCAATGCTTATTTTCCATAAGCATATCAACAGACTTAGCTTTGCCAATGCTGATTATCAAATTTTAACTATGCAGCATGTTCTCTACAAGTTTGCTAAAAAATAAAAAAAAATAAAAAAAATAAAAAAAATAAAAAAAAACCTTGATTAGGAAGACCTATGTGAGTGACTAATGGTTATCCAATTAAACAATTAAACCCTTATTAAAAATAAGTTCAAGATTAAAGAGATGATCTCCTTTTCTCCTTCACTATACCCCAGTTTTAATAGGGTTATTTGACTCTCTGGACTTTAACTTCTTGAGTTCTTTGTATATTTTGGATATTAGCCTTCTATCAGGTGTAGGATTGGTAAAGATGTTTTTCCCAATCTGTTGATTGCCGTTTTGTCCTAATGACAGTGTCCTTTGCCTTATAGAAGCTTAGCAGTTTTATTAGGTCCCATTTGTTGATTCTTGATCTTAGAGCATAAGCCACTGGTATTTTGTTCAGGAGATTTTCCCCAGTGCACATGTGTTTGAGACTCTTCCCCACTTTATCTTCTATTAGTGTGAGTGTATTTGCTTTTATGTGGAGGTCCTTGATTTACTTGGAGGGTATTAAGGATGAATCGATTTGCATTCTTTTACATGCTGACCTCCAGTCAAACCAGCACCATTTGTTAAAAATGCTATCTTTTTTCCACTGGATGGTTTTAGCACCTTTGCCAAAGGTCAAGTGAGCATAGATGTGTGGGTTTATTTCTGGGTCTTCAATTCTATTTCACTGATCTACCTGCCTGCCTCTGTTTGAATACCATACACTTTTTATCATTCTTGCTTCTAATACTGCTTGAGGTCAGGGATGATGATTTCTCCCATCTGTTCTTTTGTTGTTGAGAATCGTTTTCACTATCCTTGGTTTTCTGTTATTCCAAATGAATTTGCAAATTGCTCTTTCTAACTTGATAAAGAATTGAGTTGGAATGTTGATAAGGATTGCACTGAATCTGTAGATTGCTTTTGGCAAAATGGCCATTTTTACTATATTAATCCTATCAATCCATGAACATGGGAGGTCTTTCTATCTTCTGAGATCTTCTTTAATTTCTTTTTTCAGAGACTTGAAGTTCTTGTCATACAGATCTTTCATATTCTTGTTTAGCATCACACCAAGGTATTTTATGTTGTTTGGGACTATTGTGAAAGGTGTCATTTCCCGAATTTCATTCTCAACCTATTTATCCTTTGAATAGAGGAAGGCTATTGATTTATTTTGGAGTTAATTCTATACTCAGTCACATTGCAGAAGTTGTTTATCAGGCTTAGTATTTCTCTGGTGGACCTTTGGGGTCACTTAAGTATACTTATAATATCATCTGCAAGTAGTGATAGGTTAACGTCTTTCTTCCATTTGTAGCCCTTTGACCTCGTTTTATTGTCTGATTGCTTTGGCTAGGACTTCGAGTACTATATTTAATTAGTAGGGAAGAGAATGGGCAGCCTTGTTTTTAGTGGGATAGCTCCAAGTTTATTTCATTTGGTTTGATGTTGGCTATTGGTTTGCTATATATTGCTTTTAATATGATTAGGTTTGGGCCTTGAATTCCTGATCTTTCCAAGACTTTTAACATGGAGGGGTATTGAATTTTGTCAAATGCTTTTTCAGCATCTAAGGAGATGATCATGTGGGTTTTTTCCTTTGAGTTTGTTCACCTCAAAGATTTGGATTATGTTGATGGATTTTTGTATATTGACCCATCCCTGTCTCCCTGGGATGAAGCCTAGTTGATCATGTTGGATGATCATTTGATATGTTCTAGGATTTGGGTTGCGACAATTTTATTCAGTATTTTTGCGTCGATATTCATAAGGGAAATTGGTCTAAAGTTCTCTTTCTTTGTTGGGTCTTTATGTGGTATAGGTATATGCATAATGGCTTCATAGAAGGAATTGGGTAGTGCTCCTTCTGTTTCTATTTCATGGAATATTTTGGACAGTATTGGTATGAGGTCTTCTATGAAGGTCTGATCAAATTCTGCACTAAACTCTTCTGGTCCTGTGCTTCTTTTTGGTTAAGAGACTTTTAATAACTGCTTGTATTTCTTTAGGATTTGTGGGATGGTTTAGATGGTTTATCAGACCCTGATTTAAGTTTGGTACTTGGTATCTGTCTAGAAAATTATGCATGTCATCCAGATATTCCATTTTAGTTGAATATAGGATTTTGTATTATCTAATGATTTTCTGAATTTCCAGATTCTGTTATCTCTCCCTTTTCATTTCTGATTTTGTTATTTTGTATGCTCTGTCTGTGCCCTATGGTTAGTCTGGCTAAGGGTTTATCTATCTTGTTGATTTTCTCAAAGAAACTGCTCCTGTTTTTTTGGCTCTTTGTGTAACTCTTTTTGTTTCTACTTGGTTGATTTCAGCCCTGAATTTGATTATTTTCTGCCTTCTACTCCTCTTGGATGCATTTGCTTCTTTTTGTTCTAGAGCGTGTAAGTGTGCTGTCAAGGTGCTCTCTCCAGTTTCTTTTTGGAGGCACTCAGAGCTATGAGTTTTTCACTTAGCACAGCTTCATTGTGTCCCTTAAGTTTGGTTGTGTTGTGCCTTCATTTTCATTAAATTTTAAAAAGTCTTTAATTTCTTTCTTTCTTTCTTCCTTGACCAAGTTATCATCAAGTAGAGCATTATTCAGCTTCCATGTATATATGGACTTTCTCTCGTTTTTTGTTGTTACTGAAGACGAGCCTTAGTCCATGGTGATCTTATAGGATGCATGGGATTATTTCAATCTTCTTGTAACTGTTGAGCTCTGTTTTGTGAATGATTGTATGGTCTGTTCTGGAGAATGTACCATGAGGTGCTGAGAAGAAGGTATATTCTTTTGTTTTAGGACGAAATGTTCTATGTGTTAAATCCATTTGGTTCATAATTTTTGTTAGTTTCTTTATATTGGAACTATTCTGTTTCCATAATCCATCCATTGATGAGAGTGGGGGTGTTGAAATCTCCCACTATTATTGTGTGAGGTACAATGTGTGCTTTGAGCTTAAAAGTAAGGTTTGTTTGTGAATGTAGGTGCCTTTGCATTTGGAGCATAGATATTCAGTATTGAGAGTTCTTCTTGGTGTATTTTTCATTTGATGAGTACAAAGTGTCTTTCCTTATTCTTTTTGATAACTTTTGGTTGAAAGTTGATTTGATTTGATATTAGAATGGCTACTCCAGCTTCTTTCTTGTGACCCTATGCTTGGAAAACTGTTTTCTAGGCTTTTACTCTGAGGTAGTGTCTGGTTTGTCACTGAGGTGTGTTTCCTGTATGCACAAAATGCTGGGTCCTCCTTCCATATCCAGTCTGTTAGTCTATGTCTTTTTATTGGGGGAATATAGTCCATTGATGTTGAGTTATCAAAGAATTGTGATTGTTGTTTCCTGTTATTTTTGTTGTTAAAGGTAGAATTATGTTTGTGCTGTCTCTCTTCTTTAGGCTTCTTTGCAAGGAGATTACTTTTTTGATTTTTCTTGGGTGTAGTTTCCCTCCTTTTATCGGAGTTTTCCACCTATTATCCTTTGTAGGGCTGGATTTGTAGAACGATAATGTGTAAATTTGGTTTTGTCATGGAGTATCTTCGATTCTCCATCTATGTTAATTGAGAGTTTTGCTGGAAATAGTAGCCTTGGCTGGCATTTGTGTTCTCTTAGGGGCTGTATGACATCTGTCCAGGATCTTCTGGCTTTCATGGTCTCTGGTGAGAAGTCTGGTATAATTTTGATAGATCTGCCTTTATATGTTACTTGACCTTTTTCCCTTACTGTTTTTAATATTCTTTGTTATATGCATTTGGTGTTTCCTCTATTATGTGACAGGAGGAATTTATTTTCTGGTCCAATTCATTTTGAGTTCTGTTGGCTTATTCTATGTTTATGGGCATCTCTTTCTTTAGGTTAGGGAAGTTTTCTTCTATAATTTTGTTGACGATATTTACTGGCCCTTTAAGTTGGGAGTCTTCATTTTCTTCTATAGCTATTTTCCTTAGGTTTAATTTTCTCATTGTGTCCTGGTTTTCCTAGATGTTTTGGGTTAGGAGTTTTTTGTGGTTTACATTATCTTTGACTGTTGTGTCAATGTTTTTTATGGTACCTTCTGCCCCTGAGATCCTTCCTTCTATCTCTTGTATTCTCTTGGTGATGCTTGCATCTAGGACTCCTGATCTCTTTCCTATGCTTCCTATCTCCACGGTTGTCTCCCTTTGTGCTTTCCTTATTGTTTCTCTTTTCATTTTTAGATTCTGGATGGTTTTGTTCAATTCCCTCACCTGTTTGTGTTTTCCTTTAAATCTTTATGGGATTTTTGTGTTTCCTTTTTAAGGGCGTCTACTTGGTTACCTGTGTTGTCCTGTATTTCTTTAAGGTAGTTATTTATGTCCTTCTTAAAGTCCTTTATCATCGTTATGAGATGTGGTTTTAAATCCAAATCTTGTTTTTCTGCTCTGTTTGGATTTATCCAATATTTGCCTTTGTGGGAGTACTGGGGTCTGATAATGTCAAGTAGTCTTGACTTTTGTTGCCTAGGTTCCTGTGCTTACTTCTTACCATCAGGTTATATCTGGTGTTAGCTTGTCTTGCAGGAGTGTCTTGACCCTCCTGTAGGCCTGTGTCAGCAATCCTGCCGACCTGCTTTCTTTCAACTGGATATAGGAATAGAGAGCTGCTCCTGGGTTTGTGTGACCTAAAGCCTCCAGGTGGGTCACTTGGAGCAGAAGAATTGTTCTTACCTCTGCTCTTAGGTGTATCAGAGCTCCAAGTGCCTGGTTTTGGCTCTTGGCACAGGCAGAAAACTGGAGGAGTCCTGCCTCTGACTGCTCCTATGTTCTTGTATCCCGAGGGCACTAGGCACAATCCTCTGGGCCATGAATGTGGGCAGAAGTGGTGGTCTCCCCTGAGCTCTCAGGATTTTCTGTACTTCTGAGAGTCCAGTCCTCTCCCACATGGAATTTTCTCCTTTAAAATTTTAAAAGCCCAAATTCTATAAGAATGCTATAGGTACTTTTCCAAAATTATATTTCTACTTCCATTCAAAGTGAATGTAAAAATTTTCCTTTGATAAGAGAATTAAATTTTTTCTAGAGTATTGATATCTCTTTTAGACACAACTAGACATATATTTTCATGGGTTCTATAATTTACAGATTCATTGATCTAACAATGTGTTTTGTAGAATATGCTATGACATAATTGTTTCTAATGATACCATTTAATAATTGTTAAGCTCTTGGTGATTTGAGAAATCACTTACAAATGGGGTGCTTCCACCAAAACATGATGAATTTTATCTAGTTCTAGTACTCTGTTTCAAAGATTGATGGTGGTTTTCTGGTTATTTGGGTTATTTTGTCTTCCAGGTTTGTATTCTATAATCTTAGTATAGTCTCTCCTTACCACTTACACTGAGGCAGCAGAAGAAAAATCTTATGTTACTATGCTTCATACTCTTTCCTTAGATAATCATTTCTTAACCTTCAGCCTGCATAATAAGGATACATTCATCAGGTTTTATGCATCATGTTTTAGTGGAAAGACCACCAAAATCCTGATTTAGATAACTTTAATTCAGAATGTGGAGGAGTTCTACGTGGGGGGGGGGGAGACAGAGAGAGAGAGAGAGAGAGAAAGAGAGAGAGAGAGGTTTCTATTGAAGGATAAAGTGGTACTTACATTAGGAACAAATTATATATTATAGTTGGTTAATTAAAAAATACTAGTCCTTACCTTTCATCAGGGAAACTTTTCTTTCAACAGATGGAGACTATTAGAGAAAAATACAACCAATCAAAATGAAGATTTGTGGAGCCCAACTATAACAGATACATCTACAAAACAAGTCCTGCATCTCAGGTTCAGAAATTGCTATGTAAGAGAGAGAATTAAGGTTGTAAGAGTTTAGGAAGTTTTCTGTGAGATTTTGTCTCCTAGAAATGTCAGAAACTATGCCCACAAAATTCCAATATCGTGATTAACTGCCTAAACAAGGACAGTACTAGACGTGCTTAAGTGGACAGGGGCACGATGAAGGATGGGAAGCCCAGTAGACTTTAACCCTACACAAAGAAGCAATGACAACTATTGGACATTGAGAGTGGAAGAAATTGTCTTCCCCAAGGAAGCGTACAGTAATTAGTTATCCAATACCAAATAGTCAGCCCTGGAAACATACATATAAGTAAAATTATACAGACTGAGTCAGGGGAGAAAAGAAATAATAGGACCAGCTAAGGGAGTTTTGAGTTGTTATCAATGGTTACTTGAATATACCTATGGTACATATCTGAGTTCTGAAACTGAGTTGAAAAGGTTTAGCCCTTTTGTAGGGTCCTATCCTACAGAATACATGCAGGCCTCATATATGTTCTTTCTTTCTATTAAACTCAATATAAAATTAGAACAATATAAAATCACCTTCTCAGGGTTTTTCACCTGTAGATAAATAGACCTCACTGCCCACTGATCCTCCAGCATTTCCTACTTAGATATTTGTTCTTGTGCTATAATCAATGTTTTAATAAATTTTGTTCATAAATGTAAATCTCTCATGAGAGACTCAAGCTCCTCAAGACCAGGTCATCCATGTTCATCAGCATCTAGATCAGCATTGAATACACAAGAGAGTCAATGAAACTTAAAAAGGAGTGGATGCATATAGTCTAAAGATAAATATTAAGGCTCAGCATCTTAGAGAAACTCCAATGAAGTATTATTTTATAATTTAAAACAATTTTAAAATTATTGAAGTCATGTGGTAGAAGTATTTGGGGGCTTGTTATAGACTATAAATTACAATCTCCCTCTAATATCAGCCCACTTGGGTACAAAGTCCGTGTGATTACTACTGTTTCCCTAGCAACTGGCTTAGTAGGCCCTTGAGACGTATTTGTTAAAAGATTAGTTATATAAAAGACACCCTTGGAAGACCTGATGATGATATATAAGTGCAGCAATCAACTCTGGCTGCTACTGACTAGCTCAATATTTTACCCACAGTGCTAGATGAAACAATGAGATTTTTCCTGGGAACTTCAGTTGGTACAAAAAAGACAGGATATTGTGAATATTTGCGAAATAAAAATAATTAAATTTAGGGTCTTTGAGGTTAGTCATATCTTATCACATGATGTGAAAACCAAAAAAGGTTATATACATATATATATATGCTTATATATGTATGCATATGTTACTACACATATGCGCATGCCTGTACACACACACACACACACACACACACACACACACACACACTTTTGACTTTATTTCCTCTCTGATTATTGTTCTTACTCACTTTCTGAGGTCCAATTTAATTCCTATCCCTTAGTTTTATGGTATGTCATAGAACTCAATTTATGAATAAGTACAATGTCACCATATTTTGCTTTACTTCCTTAGATATTTCAACATTTGTAAGCTTTAAAAATCACTCTAGTAAATGGCTGTGTTAATTTGAACTGATTTCTCTTTCTTCAGGCTTTAGCATTTTAAAATGTTGACTTGGCTCTGTTCTGTTGTTTGAGAAGCAAAGCAAAGCAAAAGGAGCCAGGAACTACCACCTGATGTGCACTCTTAAGCTCTCTGTATAAATTATGCCTTTGAAACTCTTGGAATCTTCCTAGGAAACCACTTATCAGCAGGAGAAGAAAAACTAACATGTTTCAGAAGTAAACTGGAAGTATTATTCATTGCTGGGGAAAGTGCAGCTTTGAAATAACCAAAGAAAATAAGGGAGTTATCTTTAGTAGCTGGATACAGAATAGTCAAGAGTGAGGACCTGGGACCAGGTAGCCACTTACCATGTCACAATCCCCCAGCTGGAGGATATATACTGTAAAACTGGTGTCTGGATCATCTGTTTGGCCCTTTAGATCCTAGCAGTAGGGACTGACATCAGATGCTAATCCCTAGATGTTAATTGAAAACACACTGAAAGATGAAATAAAAGATAGCAATGAAAATTGTGTACTGGACATAATGTGTTGGTTTCTATCACTCTAAATTTCAGATGCTAGGAAAATTTCTTTTATAGTGTGCTGTAAATAGTAAATGACTTAATTTATGGAAAGCATGAAGCTTAATATCTGAAAAGGAAGATGAAATAGGTGATAAATGTTACATAATGATACAGAGTAGACTTTTTGCATTTGTGTAGTGATCAAGAAAAGAACAGTAGGAACATTTATTTTTTAAATATGTACATATATTTAGTTTTCCACTGGTGTATAGTCAGCATACATGCTACTCAGAAACTTAAGGGTATTTTCGTAAAAGTGTATAATATACTTGGAGTATGTTTCACCTTCCACGACTCCTCCTTTTATCCATTTGTCTAAATTTTTGTGATAGGGCATCCTTAAGTATCCCTTGGCTTGCCTAGAACTTTTGATGGAGATCAGTCTGGCTTAAAACTCACAGATATCTGCCACCAGGCTCAGTTCCTCCCCTTTTATATTTCTTTCTCTTCTCCTTAACCATAAGAAAATTTTACTTATGTTCTTATGCCATGTATACATATACTATTTTATGTTATCTATAAAAAATGACAGTGAGAGAAAATATAGAACAAGTTTAATTAAATTTATTCTCTCTCCCCTCCCACATCTCTCTCTCTCTCTCTCTCTCTCTCTCTGAGTGTGTGTGTGTGTGTGTGTGTGTGTGTGTGTGTGTGTGTGTAGAACGCTTGCAGGCATACGTTCTCTTGTTGTACCATGAGAGTCCCAAGAGTTGAACCGAAGTCATCAGTCTTGATGGTATGCATCCTTACACACTAAACTATTTTTCTAGCCCCAAAATTTTCAATTCTTTCTATGAATGAGTTGGTTTATTTAATATAATTATCTCCATTTGCATCCATATTCCTATAATAACTTTTATTTATGAGTAAATATGATTTATATATATGTGAATTATTTATGATATAATATAAAGCATATAATATATATGTAGTATATAGTATAATATATGATATATGATATAATATACAATATACAATGTACCATGTACAATATGCAATGTATAACATAATATACATTATATCATATAATATATGTCATATATAGTATATAATATAAAATATACAATATATAGTATACAGGATACGGTATACAGTACATACTATACAGTATACAGTATATAGTATATAATGTTATTCATTAATTCCTCAGTTGATGGATATATACACTGGTTCTATAACTTAGACACTATGTATGAATAGTGCTGGAAAAATATTTATGTGCAAGTATGTCTGTGATATGCCAACTTCAAGTCCTTCAGATAAACACTCAAGAATGGTATAGCTCGATTATATGGTAGATCTATTTTTATGTTTTTGATAAACTTCCATACTGTTTTTCAGAGCAGATAGATTACTTTATATTCTCACCTGTATCAGGATAAGCAATATACAGTATTATGAAACTTTACAACTGGAAACAATCTAAATATGAATGGTCATAGGACGAACCAGTTAAGAAGAATTTTTTTTTTTACAAATACTCTATCTTCCCTTTTATCGTCAGAAGGTTTAACAGATCTTTTTGGCTCAAAAGAACAAGTGTTGTCCTGACTAGATCTGCTAGACGTAGTTGAAGATTTTGTTCTTGTGTCAAATAGACTAGCATCTTCTCTTTGTACTTCACTCTTGTAATGCATGACAGGTATCTAACAACCATTTCCTTCCTATCTTTTTAGTGCCAGAGAATATTGATTTTTGTTATCCTTTCTCCTCTGCAGTGAACAAATCCATCTTGAGTTTCTTTTAGCCTCCTGTCTTAGAGATATCTGTGAGGTTTTGGGTGTGTGTGTGTGTGTGTGTGTGTGTGTGTGTGTGTGCGCGCGCGCACGCGACTCTTGAGCATCTGTTCATAGTCTCAGTGGAAATGGGCTCCTCTATCTCTGGCATGGTTGCCCTTTCCCCCATATGTCATCTTTTGATGGTCTCTCTGAGGATTTGACCAGAAACACTCATTTTGGGATGAACATATGTGATGGCAGGGAGCCAAACTAAATGGCAAAATAACTTTAATGACTGTGACTGTCTGGTCTGGCAGACTGGTTCACTGGGACAATGTTTTGATATTAGTCAGACTTAGAGCCACACCAGCCAGATTATGCCACTCCTTTCCACTTTTTTCCCTCAAACTCTCCAACTTCCCATTTTCAATACCAATGATGTATATTTTAGCTGACAGTAAGGTAAAGAAAAATAGTATAGGTAAATCAGATAATCCAGCCCATTATCAGACATTTGATTAGTGTGTGTTCATGTGAAGGTTGTGACATTGGACAATAGGAGATTAACTGTGGACACTAAAGGAGGTAGAGTGGCATCTACTTTTTACACCATCCTTCTACATTCAACCAAGAAGAAACCCTAAGCTTCTCCATGTGGCTAAGGCCTAGGTATGTCTCCAGTTGTATAAATAAGAGTCGTTCATGAGAAATTTAGAAGAATGAAGTGATGTTGACTTGTTTTGTTTGTTTTGATAAAGCCCTGGATATGATTGTTCCTATTTTTACATTACCAAAATACTGCAGTGTGCAGTGTGCTGATTGAAAGGCACAGATTGTTCTTTTTTTCTTTTCATTTTGGATGTAGATTTATCATGCATAGTGTAATTCCTGGAGCCCAAAAGTCAAAGGTGATCTTCTGATGTTCAGTTTTCAGACTATGAACAAAATGTTAATACTCATGTTGAAGTATATCTTACATGAATTTCACAGATAACTCCTAGAGGCCAAGCCCAAAGCCAAAATTCCTCATGTTTCATGAACAAAATACAGCACACTGTACTTTCCCAAACAGCTACTCTACAAATGAAGGTTAATAAATGGTTTGCTAATTCAATGTGTTTTTAGAACTCATATTAATCAGTTGTTGTGGAATCCATCTATTGCATATTTACTGTGTAATTTCAGCCTCAATTTCCTCATTCACAAAATGATAACAATAATACTATAATTTGATACAAGTTGTTTCCACAAAAAGTTGCATGTATTGCTTGATCACTAATGTAATGGCGTGGGGAGGTGATGGGTACATTAAGACGCATTAGAGGTTAGGAGGGACTCATCTCGGGTTGTTTTCTTCCAGAAATGGCTCAGCTCTCATGGCAATTGACCATACTTTTTCATTTACACATTCCAGCTCTCCCTTTTGCTTTTGGCATGAATTAAACACTGTGTGGCTATCACTAGGAGCTGAACTTAAAGCTCATGCCATATAATTCAACATTTAAAAACCACAAGGAAAAAGTAAAACTATTCAAATTATCTGGCCTCTTTCTTTTTTTATGTGTGTAGCACCTCTTATATGGTCCACTGTGTCAAGATGAAGCTGAATATCTCCTTCCCAGCACCAAGCAGTCAGAAACTGCATAATGAAGGTAAGGTTTCTACAACCTAGGGTCATCTTTGCTACTGTTGCACCACAAGGTCAGGCTTTGTACCTTCTGTAAGACTTTCATGACCACAAAAGGATCTGCCAATGTTCTGGTTGAAGAGTAGAAAGATTATGTGGTATGAATCCATAGTGGGAAAAACAAACACGATTTTCCCAAGAATCAAAGCATCATGACTTATGGCGCGGTTCGCTTGCTGTTAGTATAGGGCATTATTGTTATAGACCAAAGTAAACTGAAGCAAGGAAGCATAATTCTGTTCACAAGTGTATTGATGATGCCAACCTCAGCATTCTCACCTTTGTAAAAAGTAAAGAAGAATAATCCTGAACTGATAGATATTACTGTCTTTGGTGGTTGGCATTTAAGAGAACAAGCAGAATACACAAACTTTTAAATCTTTCTTAGGAGGATGACATTTACCAATATGATGTCATTAAACAAGGGAGGTAAGAAGTCCAGGACTAAAGCACCTGAGGTTCATGTCTTCTTAATTCCCTTGTCCTACAACACAAAAGCAGAAGCACTGCTCTGAAAAAAATAAGTCATTAATAAAAAAGCAAGAAGTTCAGAATACGCCTAACTTCTGACCAAGAGAATGACAGAAGCCAAAAAAAAATGCCAGTAACAGATTTCCAAGTGATATTTGCATATTTGCATATTTGCTGTTATTTCTGAGAGCTTCTTCTTCTAAATCTGAAGTCAGTCAAAAATATGTCTGTTAGAGTAACAAATATATTATTAGACCTTAGAAAAAAATGCCTACTCTCTGGCTTTATATTATAGCAACAGAAAGTACACTGAAAACAATGAAAATGTGTGAAGGATATGATACATAGGGCTACAGTGTCTTGGAAGAAACATTCAGTAAAGGTACATATTGAAGTAATTACTTTGTTCTGGGTTCTGGGACACAAGATAAATGAAAGATTTGGATGAAGCTTGCTATGGGAAAAGGGAAGATGATATTTTAAAAAGCTTAAAATGTCATAAATTGCTGTGATTGAGGAGGACATTCAATAAGGTTGCAAATGTCTCAGACTGAAAGATTGAGGGGAGGCAAGATTCAACTTGTTGGCAATTGATTTACCAATGTCCAAGTCACTTTAATGGCAAACTCATCAAAGTCTCTAAGATTACCAGACAGTTATTTTAACAATAGTATTCTTGAGTCTTGTTGATTAGCCCTTTTTCCTGAAATACTGACTTATTTTGAATCCTGAGTTTTATATTGTTTTCATTTTTATGAAGTTATTTTTCATTAATATTAATAGCTTTGATCATCACATTGATGAAATATAATATATTCCTGAGTATTTTCTAAAACATAATTCAATATTTTACTCATTATAGTTAAGAAAATTATAACTATAAGCTATTTATAGCCATGAGATGTATTTAAGACCATTTCATTTCTTTTCTTTTTATTGAGACACTGTCCCATTACGTATTCCTGGCTGGCCTGAAACTCATTAGATAGACCAGGTTGGTTTTAAAACTCAAAGAGATCTGTCTCCTTCTGCCTCCTAAGTGCTGGTTAAAGATATGAGCCACCACAACTTGCAAAAAAAAGTTATTTCTTAAAGTAAAATTTCAGACAATGAACAATTTGGCAAATTCAATCAATTTTTGTTTTGTAAATTATTTTTCAATTTGAATCTTAAGTTAATTAGCTTTTAAAATCAGTAGTTTGGTAAATGGATATTTGATTATTGATTATCACTCTTCAAACTTTGTCATCATAAAAAGAAAATAGTAATGAAACTTCTCAGACACCTAATTAAATCAAAGTGCACTAAGATACATCTTTATGCAGATATGCATGTTTTATGCATTCTATACTGAGCTTTGTTCTATAATAAAATATACTAAAAATCCCTATTTATTTTGGGATAATATCTTTATTAAGTCTACAAAATCCTTTATATTAACAATTTGAAACTATACTGATTATATGTTTGGACTAGATCTGAACACCCCCAGGGCTAGAATACTATCCTACCAACAAGGCTACCAACATCAATGGCTTTAATGTACACTAGATAGCAAAATCTCTGAAAAGGAGTGGTTTGAATCCTTGGGTGGATATGACATGGTGACCTTGCTAGTGCAGTGCTCCCTCCATGTCAGTTATGACTGTTGGAACTACTATTCTAGAATCTAAACACTTGGAATCCATGTTATAGCTTATCTTTATGTGCCTTCTAGGCATGAGTAATATTGAACTCCTTTCTCTAAAATAACTGTATTCTACATTTTATAGTGAATTAAATAAAAGATCGCTTTTGAGATAGGTTTAGTGTAAAAAACATTCTTCAAACAAAACAGCTACTTATTCCAAATGTTCCACTAAGATTTGCAAGTTTGAGTTAAATACTTTAGTAATATTTTTTATTTTAAGTACCAAAATTTTCAAAATCAACATTCATCCTTAAAGAATATCTAAGTTCAGTAATTCTTTAATAATATGCATATATAGTATAGTTTGATCATGCTTATCTCTTCGCTAAGTCCTCCTCCATCCACACAAACATCCTTCTCTTAATTTCATTCCCCTCCTTGCTTGTCCTCTCCCTCCCCTCTTTTTTCCCCTTTGCTCCTGAATTGAGTCATTTAGTGCTGTGCAAATGCAGATCTACTGGGGGCCCACTCTGAAAAAAGGTGACTTTCACTCTCCTAGGAGCTATGAACTTCAAATAACTCCTATGCAAAGGGTGGGAACTTGAGAGTCCCTCCTGATATTTTTAATAACGATGTCCTGGAAATACGGAACAGATAAAAGTCAATATTGATATGGAAGAAGAAAATTGTAAATTCAAAAGATAGGGTCATATTACAGACAAATACCCTTGAGTAGCCATATTAATTTGTAGCTGGTTGTCTGTCCTCTGCATACTCAAACAACTTAGCTGGTTGGAACATTTTATGGGTTGGATCTTCCAAATCCTCTAATTCTTACTTCTTTGTTGTGGGTTGATTCCAGGGCATAGTTAACAGTGTGTCTGCGTCATGCAGGTGATGCCAGTGCCAGTTGGGAAACGATTTTCCATGTTTGTTTCTATAGTACACACCCACACACACACACACACACACACACACACACACACAAATATATATATATATGCTTTGGAGTTTAGCTTCACCTTAGAATTAGAGAGACTGAGAAATAGATCTTCCCAGAGCAATGGTTACATTAAAGGTAGTAGTAATAACTTATAACCCCTTTCCCTTACAGATGATGTTTGCTTAGTAAATCATCTTTTGATAGAGAGAAAAAATGGCAAATGAACACATATGAGAGGGTCCCTGAAGGTGTCATACAGTGAAACAAACTATACAAAGAGTTAAGAATGAGAACCAATGCATACTGACTTTGTCAAGCTAGATCAGACCTCAGAAATTCTAATGCCAGGTGGTTCATTGTTAGCATATTTAAAACCGAGTACAATTTAGAGAAAGGTTTCTAGGTAACAATCAGTTCATCAGCTCAATTCCGGTGCACAATAAAGTTTAAAGTGTGACTACATAGAAATCCCTTTACAACATGCATGTGACCACGAGGGTGGGTTCTGTATCTAAAGGCTTAGAATCTAGTGTGGCCTTTGACTGATAGCAAAGAGGTCAGCAGGCCATAAAGTCCATATAATATCTACCCAACGATGGGTAATGATCTAGTGAGAGAAGAGTCTAGCATAATCATTCTTGCAAGTTTGAGTGAGGTCTTCCTTATGGAAAAGTTTATTGAGGTCTCCCATCACATATAGCAAGAAGGTTACCAGGTTAAGAAGATCCTGCCCAGTCTTTTGAGCAGGAAGACAAGTAATTTTTTTTAAATCTTCTCCATTGAGAAGTGGCCCTGTGTATTTAACATTCCTGGTTTCCCTTAGTGTTTCTCTTTGAGTACAAGGACCTCTGTGTCTACAACACCCATAGATCATAGAAACCTCAAACCTTCTAACTTGGAGTACCTCAAGCTCCAATTTCTTGAAAATGAAGATACCATCTGACCTTCATTTCATCTGTTTGTGATGATTAGAACTTGAAGAAGTGGTGTTCAAATTGCTCTGGCTGGGTTTGTTGGCCTATGAGTGGAAACTCTTCATTCTTAAACGAAAAAGAAAGCATCCTGGCTCCCACTAGATCAAATAGGATAAGATCTCAGGCCATTCAGATTCTGACCTAATCTGTACTTGTTGGAGTCAATATGAAATTAAATCACATTGCTATGAAGAAGCAAGAAAAATGTTAGACCTAATTTTACCTCCCACAATGGATAATACTGTGTAATCATCTAGGGTTTTGATTTTGAGATAGATACCATGTTAATGTTTTATGTCATTTTTTGTTCAATTCTCATCATTGGGAAGTAAGTAAACTATGATCCATATTTTTTTAGGTAAGGACTCTGAGACCGTGAGAATTGGAGTAATATGATCAAAGTCAAAAGGTTCATTGACAACAAGACAAGAATCCAATTCAAGCCCTGAGAAGGGCAACATCCAGAACAATAACCTCCATTCTCATCCCTCCTAGGATGTTATTCCCATAGGTTATAGGACATCATGCTATAAATATAAGATCATGGTAAATCCATTCCAGCTATTTATTTGATGCCTCTTTACGTAATAATTTAGTTTCTGTTGCTCACATGGGGATTTTCTTACTTGGAGTCTAATCTGTGAATTTAATGGTGGTATAAATCCATCAGAATTGCCATCTGCTAGCCTTCCTGCTACAGTGTGACATTAGCATGGTAATAGCTAATACTAAATAGGGTTTGTTCGAAATTCTCCAGGGCCTTTGCAAAACTACCAGCACTCCTGACTGACTGGACTGTGTGTCCTTGAAAGATTTACTTCCTGTTACAAAGTACTATTTTAAGCCTTTCTAATAGTAAGTAAAAATAATTTGAGTCTTCTAAATACAAATAAATGAAAAATGTTTGAAGTGATGAACTCACTGTTTATCTAGATCTGATCTTTACACATTGTACATATATACTGAGGTATAACACTATATCAAGTAAGTATATATAATGATTTTTTGTCTTTGTTAGAGTTTATATTTCTGTGACAGAACACCATGAACAAAAGCAACTTGGGGAGAAAATTTCAGGTTATATTTCAAATTATAACTCTCAGTTCACAATCTTGACACTGAGAAAGTCAGTGCAGGAATTCAAGGCAGGAACAATGTTGTGTACTAGTTCTCTCAGTTTGCTTTCTTATACCACCCAGATCACCAGTATAAGTTTGACAACACACACACAGTGAACTTGACCTGCCCACATCTATCATTAATCAAGAAAATGCAATCCACTCAAGGTACTTTCTCAACAAATATGTGTGAAGTTGACAAAATCCAACCAGGATATTTATTGTCCATTAAATATAATATTGTAATACAAAAGTTTTGTTTCTAAAAGCTGAGAGGGGTTGGTGGAGAAAAGGAAGGATTTAAAAAAATAAGCCCTTGAAAGAATAAGAAAGAGAAGGAGGAGAGGGAGGAAACTACAGAAAAGAGATCTAGGAAGTAAGGAAAGAAGGGATGGAAAAAGTTGATACAGTTGAACCAAAGGTCCAAGGAAAGTTCACATTGCTTGTGAACTCAAAGACACCAAGGACAGCATACTAGAAATACATACACTTTAGAGAATGCACTTTATGAAACTGTTCTCGATCAAAGGTCTTGTAGAAGTCTTGGAGCCTACAAGTTTTCTTTTAAAGTATCTCATAAAATTCTGCAGGAAGAAAAGGTATTTTTTTTCAGCACCAGGCAGGATTTCTTTTAGATTCTTCATCTTCCAGATTATTCTTCTGTCAAATAGCAGTCAGTCTGGGTGGACGTTCTTGAAAAAATAACCAAAGTAGAGGGAAGTACAAAGAGTGATAGAGTGTTATGGGGGAACTGACTGCTTTTAAAAGTTAAAGCTAGGAGAAAAAAGTACCATAGTGGAGCTGGAGACACAACTTGATGGTTAAGTTTACTTACTGCTCTTCCAGAGAATTCAGTTCCTAGCTCCCACATGATCACTCACAACTGCCTGTAACTCCAGTTCTAGGGAATCCAAAATCCTCTTCTGACCTCTACAATCTCCTGCATGCAAATTCTACACATGCATACATTCACACATACAGATAACTTCACCTATATGTACTGGCTTGGTTTCGTGTGACAACTTGACACAAGCTGGAATTATCACACAAAAAGGAGTCTCCCTGGAGGAAATGCCTCCATGAGATCCTCTGTAAGGCATTTTCTCAATTAGTGATCAAGGGTTGGAGGGCCCATTGTGGAAGGTACCATCCCTGGGCTGGTAATCTTCTGTTCTATAAGAATGCAAACTGAGCAAGACAGGGGAAACAAGTCATTTAGTAACATCCTTCCATGGCCTCTGCTTCAGCTCCTACTTTCTGACCTGTTTCAGTACCAGTCCTGACTTCCTTTGGTGATGAACAGCAAAGTGGAAGTGTAAGCTGAATAATCCCTGTCCTCCCCAGCTTGCTTCTTCCTCATGATTAGTTCAGGAATAGAAACCCTGATTAAAAGACTATGTAAACATTTAAAAAAAATACTTGCATTATATATGGGGCTCCTTTTGCTTATTGTAATAAATGGAAATCACAGAAGAAAGGTTTGTTTTGACTCATAGTTTCTGGAGTTTTAAAACATGGCTGAGGGCTGGAGAGATGGCTCAGTGAATAAGAGCATTGGTTGCTCTTTCACAGGTCCTGAGTTCAAATTCCCACCAACCACATTGTGGCTCACAAACACTTATGCTAAGATCTGATGCCCTCTTCTAGCAAGCAGGTGTACATGCAGCTCGAGCACTTACGTAAAATAAATAAATCTAAAAAATACCAAAACATTACTGAGTAGCCTTATTTATTTGGGCCTATAATGGCCCAGCACATCATGGAAGAGTATTTAATGGAGGAGGCCTAGCTACCTCATGGCAAGGAACTTAAAAAGAACAAGAGGAAAGGGATGGAACTATAAAATCCCCTTCAATTCCATACCCCCAAGGACTGGAGTACCTTCCACTCAGCCCTGTCTCTTATAAATTTTACCACCTCCACATCCTGTCATAGACTGACAACCAAGACTTTATGTAACACATGGAAATTTGGAATATTTATCAAAATTTCAGCAAATGGGAAAGAAAGTATGTGGGATTTAGTTTTGGTGGTTTATCTTTTGCATTTCCATATTGCTATAGTAAACAGAAACAGTACTCATCTGCGGACCCATATCTCTCTATTCCTTATATGTTATGAGGAAATTAGTTTCAAAGTTTATCTCAGCAACAGATGAGATTTTTTTCATAGTCATCTAAGACTCCAGGTTTTAGATACAAGTAATTGTTATTTTAGAATAGCTCTTTAAAATTAGGTCACGCCAAAGAATAATGCTGCATTTGCTAGTCATTTTCTGTATAACCACAATTTCTAAATTGTCAATTTACTTTCTGACCTTGCCCAAAAGGAGCATAGTGGCTGATTCTAGAGCTTCCTGTAAGAGATGCTGAGTCAGATCTGATTGCCACACTGTATTCCTTTTTCATGGCAGCTTTAACAATTTACCACAAGCTTAGTGGCTTAACACAATTCAAAGATACTATTGTTTAACTCTGAAAGTAAAACATCTGAAACAGGTCCATCAGGTATCATCACTTGTGGAAGTTCTAGAAATTTGTCTGTCTGTCCATCCATCCATCCATCCATCCATCCATCCATCCATCCATCCATCCATCCATATATTTACTTTTTCCAATTTATAAAGTCTTTGTTTGACTCTTAGCTCCTTATTCTATTTTCAAATCCAGCAATGAAATCTCCCAAAATTATATTGAGTTCACTTGAGTAATCCAGGATAGTCTCACTAACTCAAGGTTCCTAACTTAATCACATTTATACAGTATATTTTACCGCATAAGGTAAAATAGTTATAGGTTGGTAAGAATTAGGTTTGGGCATGATTTGGGTTGATGTTCAGCCTACTGCATGCAGCTTTTGCTTATGGGAAACATGTTAATAAACATTTAAACTTTAAACTCCAGAGTATATGTCCCAGGAAATCAGAACTCAAGTCCAGTAGAGATACCTCGACACCATAATTATCAAAGCATTAGTCACAGCAGTTAAAGTTATAGACTTAGTCTAGGTATTCATCTACAGATGAGGTAGATAATGATAATCTCATGTACGTAGATAATGAAGTTTTAGTCAATCAAGAAGAAGAACAAAACAATGTTGTTTGTAGAAAAATTGAAGGAAATGGAGATCATAGTGAAATAAGCCAGCATCAATGGACAAGAAGTTCATATTTTATTTTGTATAGGGGACTTAAAAGGGTATGAAAAGGACATTGTGAGAATTTTCTCCCTATTGAGGAACTAAACAATGTCTATTTTCCTCCTTCTAATGTCCCAAAGAAAACAAAAGTTTGATTCTATCAAGTGTCATCTTTGAGAGCCCATGACTATTACTGAGGATGGGTGGGGGATTATGGACAGGAGTGTGGATGATCCTAAAGTAGCTTTACTGTAAAGCTTACATTCAGTGTGAATGATGGTTTCTCCTTTGGCTGTATAGATGGATCCCCTTCCTCTAATATTCCATATTCATTATAATCTAGACATGAGGCCACATTACAATTAGGGCACTATAGCATACACCTGATTTGAATGATTCTGGTGAGGCTCAATGGACTTCCATACCACCTCTTTCTTTAAGGTAGTGTCACCAGTCCACGTGCCAACTGATCTTTTGAAAGTAGGCTTAATGAAGACGGTAGCCATTTGGCTAACAGGATACGCTCTATGACTTAGTTTGGGCTTTATTGCTATGAAGAGACACCATTACCAAGGCAACTCCTTTAAAGGAAAAAATTTAGATGGCTCTGGCTTACAGTTTCAGAGGTTTAGTTCATTATCATCATTGTGGAAAGCTTGCAGATGGACATCATGCTGGAGAAGCAGCTGAGAGTTCTACACATGGATCATAAGGCAGCAACAGAAGACTGTGTACCACACTGTGTTTAGCATGAGAATACATATAAAACATCAGAGAACATGAATCAAAAGGATATAACATTTCAAACTAAGGCAAAAAGAAAAGTCTGAAAAATGATACGAATCTTGTGACCCCCTAAGCAAAATATTAAATATTTGAATGTATGGATAATGTAGTAATTGAAGCAAAAGAAGATCAGAAAAAATACTGAAATGATGCAAAAATATTCGTAAATTAATATAGTCCTACAGTCAGCAAATGAAATCAATCCGGGAAATTAGCATTTTAAATTAAAATATATCTAAATGATTTTTGTTGGATATTTTTTCTTTACATTTCAAAAACACTTTCACAGTTTCCCATCCATAAGTCCTCAACCCATCCTTCCTCACCCTTCTTCTATTACGGTGTTCCCCCTCCCCAACAACCCAGCCCTTCCCTTCTCCTGGCTTTGACATTCCCATATACTGGGGGGGGGTGGGCAAGCCTTGGCAGGACCAAAGGATTCTCCTCCCATTGGTGCCCAACAAGGCCATCCTCTGCTACATATGCAGCTGGAGCCATGGATCTGTCCATGTGTAATCTTTGGGTAGTGGTTTAGTCTCTGGGAGCTCTGGTTGGTTGGTATTGTTCTCATGGGGTGGCAAACCCCTTCAGGTCCTTCAATCCTTTCTCTAACTCCTTTATTAGGAGTTCAATGGTTTGCTGCTAGCAATTGCATTTGTATTTGTCATGCTCTGTCTGAGCCGCTCAGGAGAGAGCTATATCAGGCTCCTGTCAGCATGCAGTTCTGTCTTCATCAATATTGTCTAGGTTTGAAGGCTGTACATAGTTGGGCTGGATACTCAGGTTGGGCAGGCTCTGAATGGCCATTCCTTAACTCTTTGCTCCAAACTTTGTCTTAATATCCCCTCCTATGAGTATTTTTATTCCCCCATTTAAGGATTGAAGCATCCACACTTTGGCCATCCTTCTTCCTGAGCTTAATGTGGTCTGTGGATTGTATCTTGGGGAATTTGAACTTTTGGGCTAATACCCACTTATCAGTGAGTGTATAACATGTGTGTTTTTTTTGTGATTGGATCACCTCATTCAGGATATTTTCTAGTTCGACCTATTTGCCTATCAATTTCATGATATCACTGTTTTTTATAGCTGAATAGTTCTCCATTGTGTAGATGTACCACATTTTCTGTATCTATTCCTCTATTGAAGAGCATCTGGGTTCTTTCCAGCTTCAGGCAATTACAAATAAGGCTAGTATGAATATAGGGGAGCATGTATACTTGTTATGTGTTGGAGTATCATTTGGGTATATGCTCAAGAATAGCATAGCTGGGTCCTCAGGTAGTACTATATCCAACTTTCTGAGGAAACTGCAGATTGATTCCCAAAGTGGTTGTACCAGCCTGTAATCCCGCCAACAATGGAGGAGTGTTCCTATTTCTCCACATTCTCGTCAGCATCTACTGTCACCTGAGGTTTTGATCTTAGCCATTCTGACTGGTTTAAGTTAGAATATTAGGGTTGTTTTGATTTGCATTTCCCGGATGACTGAGGATGTTGAACATTTCTTTAGGTGCTTCTCGGTCATTCAATATTCCTCAGTTGAGAATTCTTTGTTTAGTACCGTACTCAATGTTAATAGGGTTACTTGACTCTCTGGAGTCTAACTTCTTGAGTTCTTTGTATGTTTTGGATATTAGTTCTCTATCAGATGTAAGGTTGGTAAAGATCTTTTCTCAATCTATTCGTTGCTGTTTTGTCCTAATGACAGTGTCCTTTGCCTTAAAGAACCTTTGCAATTTTATGAAGTCTCATTTGTTGATTCTTTATCTTAGAGCATAAGCCATTGGTGTTTTGTTCAGAATATTATCCCCAGTGCCCATGTATTCGAGACTCTTCCCCACTTTTTCTTCTATTAGTTTGAGTGTATCTGGTTTGATGTGGAGGTCTTAGATCCACTTGGACTTAAGTTTTGTACAGGCTGATAAGAATGGATCGATTTGTATTCGTCTACATGCTGACCTCCAGCTGAAGCAGCAGCATATGTTGAAAAGGGTATCTTTTTCCACTGAATGGTTTTAGCTCCTTTGTCAAAGATCCAGTGACCATAGGTGTGTGGGTTCATTTCTGGGTCTTCAGTTCTATTCCACGGCTCTATTTTCCTGTCTCTATACCAATACCATACCCTTTTTAAAAATCACTATTGTTCGGTAATACAGCTTGAGGTCAGGGATGGTGATTTCTCCAGAAGTCCTTTTATTGTTGAGGATAGTTTTCACTATCCTAGGTTTTTTGTTATTCCAAATGAATTTGCAAATTGCTTTATCTAACTCTATGAAGAAGTGAGTTATAATTTTGATGGGGATTCCATGGTTTCTGTAGATTGCTTTTAGCAAAATGGCCATTTTTTACTGTATTAATCCTGCCAATCATTCTAAATTCTGAGATCTTTTTCAATTTCTTTCTTTAGAGACGTGAAGTTCTTGTCATAAAGATCTTTCATTTGCTTGTTTAGAGTCACATGGAGGTATTTTATGTTATTTGGGACTATTGTGAGGGATGTCATTTCACTAATTTCTATCTCAGCCTATTTATCCTTTGAGTAGAGGAAGGCTACTGATTTCTTTGAGTTAATTTTGTATCCAGCCATTTTGCTGAATTTTGTTATCAGGCTTAGTAGTTCTCTGGTGGAACTTTTGTGGTCACTTAAGTGTAGTATCATATCATCAGCCAATAGTAATATTTGACTTCTTCCTTTCCAATCTGTATCCCTTTGACCTCCTTTTGTTTTCTGATTGCTCTGACTGGGACTTTGAGTATTACATTGAATTAGTAGGGAGAGAGTGGGCAGCCTTCCCTAGTCCCTGATTTTAGTGGGATTGCTCCAAGTTTCTCTCCATTTAGTTTAATGTTAGCTACTGGTTTGCTGTATATGGCTTTTACTATGTTTAGGTATGGATTTTAAATTCCTGATCTATCCAAGACTTTTGTTGTAAAGGGGTGTTGAATTGTGTCAACTCCTTTCTCAGAATCTAATGAGATCATGATGTAGTTATTATCTTTGAGCTTGTTTACATAGTGGATTTCTTTGATGGATTTCAGTATATTGAACCATCCCTGCATCCCTGGAATGAAGCCTACTTGATCAGGATGAATGAGCATTTTGATGATCATTTGTATTCGGTTTGTGAGAATTTTATTGAGAAATTTTGCATCGATATTTATAAGGGAAATTGGTCTGAAGTTCTCTTTCTTTGTTGGGTCTTTGGTTTAGGTATAAGCATAATTATGGCTTCATAGAAGGAATTGTGTAGTGTTCTTTCTGTTTCTATTTTGTAGAATAGTTTGGAGAATATTGGTAGGAGCTCTTCTATGAAGGTCTGATACAATTCTGCTCTAAACACATTTAGTCCTGGGATGATTTTTGGTTGGGAGAACTTTAATAACTGTTTCCATTTCTATTTTTCCCAATTTTTATTAAATTGACATTTCTTATTTACATTTCAAATGTTATTCCCTTTCCCAATTTCCTGTCCATCAGTCCCCTAACCCCTCCCCTCCCCTTTTTTTTGGTGTTCCCCTCCCCATCCACCCACCCTTACCGCTCCACCAACAATCCCCTACACTGGGGGGTCCAACCTTAGCAGGAACAAGGGATTCCCCTTCTACTGGTGCCCCAACAAGGCTAGTCACTTCTACATATGCAGTTGGAGCCCAGGGTTAGTCCATGCATAGACTTTGGGTAGTGGTTTAGACCCTGGAAGCTCTGGTTGGTTGGCATTGTTGTTCTTATGGGGTTGCAAGCCCCATCAGCTCTTTCAGTCCTTTCTCTGATTCCTCCAATGGGGGTCTCATTCTCAGTTCAATGGTTTACTGCTAGCATTTGCCTCTGTATTTGACATGTTCTGGCTGTGGCTCTGAGGAGAGATCTATATCCAGTTCCTGTTGGCATGCACTTCTTAGCTTCATCCATCTTATCTAGTTTTGGTACACACACACACACACACACACACATTATATATATATATATATATATGCCACATGTGGAACAGGCTTTAAATGGCCATTCCTTCCATCTCTGCACTAAACTTTGACTCCCCATTATTTCCTAGGGATATTTTTGTTTCCCTTTTAAATAAGGAGCGAAGCAT
This sequence comes from Rattus norvegicus, assembly GCF_021556685.1. Lineage (NCBI taxonomy): Eukaryota > Metazoa > Chordata > Mammalia > Rodentia > Muridae > Rattus > Rattus norvegicus. The sequence goes on from NC_141554.1 coordinate 31,312,125, forward strand.
AGGCATTTTGGTCATCCTTCTTGTGTTTAATGTGGTCTGTATATTGCATATTTGTTAATTCGAGCATTTGGGCCAATATCCACATATCAATGAGTGCATACCAAGTGTGCTTTTCTGTGATTGAGTTACCACACTCAGGTTTATATTTTCTAGTTCTATCCATTTGCCTATGAATTTCATGATGTCATTGTTTTTGATAGGTGAGTAGTACTTCATTGTGTAGATGTACCACATCTTTGTATCCATTCTTCTGTTGAAGGGCATCTGGGTTCTTGTAACCTTCTGACTATTATAAATAAGGCTGCTATGAACATAGTGGAGCATGTGTCTTTGTTGTATGTTGGAGCAACTTTTGGGTATATGCCCAGGAGTGTTATAGCTGAGTCCTCAGGTAGTACAATGTCCAGTTTTCTGAGGATCCTCCAGATTGCTTTCCAGAGAGGTTGTACCAGCTTGCAATCCCACCAACAATGGAGGACTGTTCCTCTTTCTCCACATCCTCAACAGCATCTGCTGTCACCTGAGTTTTTGATCTTAGCCATTCTGACTGGTTTGAATTTCAGTGTTGTTTTGATTTCATTTCCCTGATGACTAAGGATGTTGAAGATTTCTTTAGGTGCTTCTCATCCATTATATATTTCTCATCTGTGAGTTCTTTCTTTAGCTCTGTACCCCATTTTTAATAGGGTTTTTTGACTCTTTGGAGTCTAACTTCATGAGTTCTTTGTATGTTTTGGGTATTAGCCCTCTATCAAATGTAGGATTGGTAAAGATCTTTTCCCAATCTGTTGGTTGCCATTTTGTCCTAAGGACAGTGTCCTTTGCCTTACAGAAGCTTTGCAGTTTTATGAGGTCCCATTTGTTGATTCTTGATCTTAGAGCATAAGCCATTGGTGTTTTGTTTAGGAAATTATCCCCAGTGCCCATGTATTTGAGACTCTTCCCCACTTTTTCTTCTATTAGTTTGAGTGTATCTGGTTTGATGTGGAGGTCTTAGATTCACTTGGACTTAAGTTTTGTACAGGCTGATAAGAATGGATCGATTTCTATTCTTCTACATGTTGACCTCCTGTTGAACCAGCACCATATGTTGAAAAGGCTATCTTTTTCCACTGAAAGGTTTTAGCTCCTTTCAGTGACAATTCGTGTGTGCATTCATGTCTTTAATTCTGTTCCACTAGTCTATCTGCCTGTATCTGTGCCAATACATACTTTTTAAAAATTTATTAGATATATTTCTTTTTTCCATCTTTATCAAGTTGGGTATTTCTTATTTACATTTCAAATGTTATTCCCTTTTCCAGTTTCCATGCACATATCCCCCTAACCCCTCCCCCTTCCCTTCTATATTGGTGTTCCCCTCCAAATCCTTCCCCCATTACCATCCTCCCCTCAAGAATCCTATTCACTGGGGGTTCAGCCTTGGCAGGACCAAGGGCTTCCCCTTCCACTGGTGCCCTTACTAGGCTATTCATTGTTACGGATGCAGTTAGAGCCCAGGGTCAGTCAATGTATAATCTTTGGGTAGTGGCTTACTCCCTGGAAGCTCAGGTTGGTAGGCAATGTTGTTCATATGCGGTCTCAAGACCCTCAGCTCTTTCAATCCTTACTCTGATTCCTTCAATGGGGGTCGAATTCACAGTTCAGTGGTTTGCTGCTGGAGTTTGCCTATGTATTTGCCATATTCTGGCTGTGTCTCTCAGGAGACTTCTCCATCCGGTTTCTGTTAGCCTGCACTTCTTTGCTTCATCATCTCATCTAGTTTGCTGGGTGTATATGTATGGGTCACATGTAGAGCAGGCTCTGAATGGGTGTTCCTTCAGTCTCTGTTCTAAGTTTGCCTCCCTATCCCCTGCTAACAGTATTCTTGTTCCCCTTTTAAAGAAGGAGTGAAGAATCCGAATTTTGGTCATCCTTGATTTTCATGTGTTCTGTGAATCTAGGGTAATTCAAGCATTACCTAATTGGTCTAATATCCACTTATCAATCAGTTCATACCATGAGTGTTTTGCTGTGATTGGGTTACCTCACTCAGGATGATATTTTCCAGTTCCATCCATTTGCCTATGAATTTCATAAAGTCATTGTTTTTGATAGTGGAGTAGTATTCCATGGTGTAGATGTACCACATTTTCTGTATCCATTCTTCTGGTGAAGGGCATCTGGGTTCTTTCCATCTGGCTATTATAAATAAGGCTGCTATGAATACAGTGGAGCATTTGTCTTTGTTATGTGTTTGAGAATTTTTGGGTATATGCCCAAGAGAGTTATAGCTGGGTCCTCAGGTAGTTCATTGTCCAATTTTCTGAGGATCCTCCAGACTCATTTCCAGAATGGTTGTACCAGTCTGCAATCCCACCAACAATGGAGGAGTGTTCCTCTTTTTCCACATCCTCACCAGCATCTGCTATCACCTGAGCTTTTGATCTTAGCAATTCTGACTGGTGTGAGGTGGAATCTCAGGGTTATTTTGATTTGCATTTCCCTTATGACTAAAGATGTTGAACATTTCTTTAGGTGTTTCTCAGCCATTCGGGATTCCTCAGCTGTGAATTCTTTGTTTAGCACTGAACCCCATTTTTAATAGGGTTATTTGTCTCCCTGCGATCTAACTTCTTGAGTTCTTTGTATATTTTGGATATAAGGCCTCTATCTGTTGTAGGATTGGTAAAGATCTTTTCCCAATCTGTTGGTTGCCATTTTGTCCTGACCACAGTGTCCTTTGCCTTACAGAAGCTTTGTAGTTTTATGAGATCCCATTTGTCGATTCTTGATCTTAGAGCATAAGCCATTGGTGTTTTGTTCAGGAAATTTTCTCCAGTGCCCATGTGTTTGAGGTTCTTCCCCACTTTTTCTTCTATTAGCTTAGTGTATCTTGTTTGATGTGGAGGACCTTGATCCACTTGGACTTCAGCTTTGTACAGGGTGATAAGTATGGATCGATCTGCATTCTTCTACATGCTGACCTCCAGTTGAACCAGCACCATTTGCTGAAAATGCTATCTTTTTTCCATTGGATGGTTTTGGCTCCTTTGTAAAATATCAAGTGACCATAGGTGTGTGGGTTCATTTCTGGTATTCAATTCTATTCCACTCGTCTATCTGTCTGTCTCTGTACCAATACCATACAGTGTTTTTTTTTTTTTTATCACTAATGCTCTGTAATACTGTTTGAGTTCAGGGATAATGGTTACCTGGAAGTCCTTTTATTGTTGAGGATAGTTTTAGCTATCCTGTGTTTTTTGTTATTCCAGATGAATTAGCAAATTGTTCTGTCTAACTCTGTGAAGAATTGCATTGGAATTTTGATGGGCATAGCATTGAATCTGTAGATAATTTTTGATAAAATGGCCATTTTTACTATATTAATCCAGTCAATCCATGAGCATGGGAGATATTTCCATCTTCTGAGATCTCTTCAATTTCTTTCATCAGAGGATTGAAGTTCTTATCACACACATCTTTCACTTGCTTGGTTAAAGGTACACTGAGGTATTTTATATTATTTGGGACTATTATGGAGGGCATCTTTTCAATAATTTCTTCCTTAGCTTGTTTCTCTTTTGTGTAGATGAAGGCTACTGATTTATTTGAGTTAATTTTATACCCAGCCACTTTGCTGAAGGTGTTCATCAGGTTTAGTAGTTCTCTGTTGGAACTTTTGGGATTACTTAAATATACTATCATATCATCTGCAGATAGTGATATTTTGATTTCTTCCCTTCCAATTTGTATCCCTTTGACCTCCTTTCTTTGTCTGATTGTTCTGTCTAGGACTTCGTGTACTTGAATAAGTAGGGAGATAGGGGATAGCCTTGTCTAGTCTCTGATTTTAGTGGGATTGCTTCAAGTTTCTCTCCATTTAGTTTTATGTTAGCTACTGGTTTGCTGTATATTGCTTTTACTGTGTTTAGATATGGGCCTTGAATTCCTGATATTTCAAGGACTTCTATCATGAAGTGGTGTTGAATTTTGTCAAATGCTTTCTCAGCATCTAATGAAATGATCATGTGGTTCTTATCTTTGAGTTTGATTATATAATGGATTACGTTGATGGACTTCCATATATTAAACCATCACTGCTTCCCTGGGATGAAGCCTATTGATCATGATGGATGACCGTTTTGATGTGTTTTTTATTGTTTGCAATGATTTTATTGTGTATTTTTGTGTCAATATTCATAAGAGAAATTGGCCTGAAGTTCTCTTTCTTTGTTGTGTCTTTGTGTGGTTTAGGTATAAAAATAATTGTGGCTTCATAAAAGGAATTTGGTAGTGCTCCATCTGTTTCAATTTTGTGGAATAGTTTGGATAGTATTGGTATGAGGTCTTCTATGAAGGTCTGATAGAATTCTGCACTGAACCCATCTGGTCCTGGGTTCTTTTTGTTTGGGAGACTATTAATAACTGCTTCTACTTCTTTAAGAGTTCTGGAATTGTTTAGATGGTTTATTTGTTCCTGATTTAACTTTGGTCCCTGGTGTTATCTAGAAAATTGTTCATTTTTTCCAGATTTTCCAGTTTTGTTGAATATAAGCTTTTATGGTAGGATCTGATGATTGTTTTAATTTTCTTGGAATCTGCTGTTATGTCTCCCTTTTCATTTCTAATTATGTTAATTTGGATACACTCTCTGTGACCTCTGGCTATTCTGCCTCAGAGTTTATCTATTTTTTTTTCTGCAAATAATGAGCTCCTGTTTTTTTGTTTGTTTGTTTGTTTGTTTTTTTTTTGATTCTTTGTATAGTCCTTTTTTTCTGCTTGGTTGATTGCGGTCATTAGTTTGATTATTTCCTGTCCTCTACTCCTCTTGTTTTAATTCATTTCTTTTTGTTCTAGAGCTTTTATGTGCCCTGTCAAGCCGCTGACATATGCTCTCTCCTATCTCTTTTTGTAGCCACTCAGAGTTATGAGTATTCTCTTCAGCACTGCTTTCATTGTGTTCCATACATTTGGGTGTGTTGTATTTTCATTTTCATTAAATTTTAAGAAGTCTTTAATTTCTTTCTTTATTTCTTCCTTGATCAAGTTGTCATTGAGTAGAGCATTGTTCACCTTCCATGTACGTGTTGTGGGCTTTCTGTCCTTATTGTTGTTATTGAAGAGCAGTCTTAGTCCTTGGAGATCTAATAGCATGCATGGGATTATTTCTATCTTCCTGTATATATTGAGGCCTGTTTTGTGACTTATTATATGGTCAATTTTTGAGAAGGTACCATGAGGTGCTGAAAAGAAATTATATCCTTTTGTTTTAGGCTGGAATGTTCTATGAATATCTCTTAAATCCTTTTGGTTCATAACTTCTGTTAGTTTCTCTATAGCTCTGTTTAATTTCTGTTTCCATGATCTGTCCATTGATGAGAGTGGGATGTTGATATCGCCTCCTATTATTGTGTGAGGTACAATGTGTGAGTCATGCTTTAGTAAGGTTTCTTTTATGAATGTAGGTGCCCTTGCATTTGGAGCATAGATATTTGGATTGAGAGTTCTTCTTGGTGGATTTTTCCTTTGATGAATATCAAGTGTCTCTCCTTATCTTTTTTAATGACTTTTGGTTAAAAGTCAACTTTACTTGACATTAGTTTGGCAACTCCAGCTTGTTTCTTCAGGCCATTTACTTGGAAAGTTGTTTTCCAGCCATTTACTCTGAGGTAGTGTCTGTCTTTGTCTCTGAAGTGTGTTTCTTGCATGCTGCAAAATGCTGAGTCCTCTTTACATATTCAGTGTCTTAGTCTATATCTTTTTATTGGGGAATTGAGTACCTTGATGTTGAGAGATATTGAGGAATAGTGATTGTTGCTTCCTGTTATTTTCATTGTTAGAAGTAGAATTATGTATGTGTGTTTCTCCTTTGGTATTTTTGTAAGGAAATTATATTCTTGCTTTCTGTACAGTGTAGTTTCTGTCCTTGTCCTGGAGTTTTCCATCTGTTTTCCTTTGTAGGGTAGAATTTGTAGAAAGATATTGTTTATATTTGGTTTTGTCATGGAATATCTAGTTTTCTCCATCTATGTTAATTGAGAGTTTTGCTGGATACAGTAGGTTGGGCTGGCGTTTGTGTTCTCTTAGGGTCTGTATGACATCAGTCCAGGATCTTCTGCCTTTCATAGTCTCTGGTGAGAAGACTGGTGTAATTATGGTAAGATCTGTTTTTATATGTTAATTTACCTTTTCCCTTCCTGCTTTTAATGTTCTTTCTTTGTTTTGTGCATTTGGTGTTTTAACTATTATGTGATGGGAGGAATCTCTCTTTTGGTCTAATCTATTTGGAAGTATGTAGGCTTCTTGTATATTTATGGCCATCACTTTCTTTAGGTTAGGGAAGTTTTCTTCTATGATTTTGTTGAAGATATTTACTGGTCCTTTGAGCTGGGAGTCTTCACTCTCTTCTATACCTATTATCCTTAGGTTTGATCTTCTCATTGAGTCCTGGATTTCCTGTATGTTTTGGACCAGTAGCTTTTTATGTTTACAATTATCTTTGACAGTTGGGTCGATGATTTCTATGGAATCTTCTGCTCCTGAGATTCTCTCTTCTGCCTCTTGTATTCTGTTGCTGATTTTGACTACTTATCTCTTCCTTAGGTTTTTCTATATCCAGGGTTGTTTTCCTTTGTGCTTTCTTTATTGTTTCTATTTCCACTTTCAAATCCTGAATGGTTTTGTTCAATTCCTTCACTTGTTTTGTTGTGTTTTCATGTAATTCATTCAGGGATTTTTGTGTTTCCTCTCTAAGGCCTTCTACTTGTTTACTTGTGTTTTCCTGCATTTCTTTAAGGGAGTTCTTTATGTCCTTCTTAAAGTCCTCCATCATTATCAAATACATGTGATTTTACGTCTAAATCTTGGTTTTCCAGTGTATTTGGATATCCATTTTTTATTGTTATTGTTGTTGTTGTTGTTGGGAGAACTGGGCTCTGATGATGCCAAGTAGTCTTGCTTTCTGTTCCTTAGGTTCCTGAGCTAGCCTCCAGCCATTGGGTTGTCTCCGGTGTTTTCTTGTCTTGCTGTTTCTGAGAGTGACTGGTTCCTCCTGTACGCCTCTGTGTCAGCACTTCTATAGAACTGTTTTCCTGTTTTCTTTCAGCCTTTTCTGTGAACAGGTGCTCTGATTTCAGGTGTGTAGGCACTCTTGGTGACTATCTTTCAGCTCTATTCGCGGGCAGGAATCAGAAGGTTCCTGCCCCTGATTGCTCCTAGGTCCTTGGACCCAGGGCGCAGTTTGCACTAGGCAATTCCCACTTGGTTCTGGAATGTGGACATAGGGTTTTCTCCTCTGAGTTCTCAGGAGTGTCCACACTTCTTAGTGTCTAGCTCTCTCCCCAGCAGAATTTGGGTGCAGGGAGCTGTTTTCTGGCTCAGTTCAGTCCTGGGCACAAACCAGAACTGCAGGTAGCAGCAGCTGACTGTTCCTATATTCCTGTGTCTTGAGACACTCTGCACTTTCCCTTTGGACAACAGATGTGGGCAGAGGTGTGCAGAAATGGCAGTCTGTCCTGCGGTCTCAGGATGTCTGCAATTATTGGTGTTCAGTTCTTCTTCCCACCTGGTGTTTTGACTATTATGTGATGAGAGGTATTTCTTTTCTGGTCTAATCTATTTTGAGTTCTGTTGGCTTCTATGTTTATGGGCATTTCTTTCTTTAGGTTAGGGAAGTTTTCTTCTAAATTTTGTTTGAAGATATTTACTGGCCCTTTAAGGTGAGAATCTTTGTTCTCTTCTATACATTTTGTCCTTAGGTTTGATCTTCTCAATGTGCCCTGGATTTCCTGGATGTTTTGGGTTACGATCTTTTTTGTTTTACATCATCTTTGAGGGTTGTGTCCATGTTTTCTATGGTATCTCCTGCCCCTGAGATTCTCTCTTCTATCTCTTGTATTCTTTTTTTTTTTTTTTTAATGCTTCTGCGTCTATGTCTCCTGATCTTTTTCTCAGGCTTTCTATTTCCAGGGCTGTCTCCCATTTTGATTTTTTTTTTGTTTCTATTTTCATTTTTAAACCCTGGATGGTTCTGTTTGGTTGTGTTTTTCTTTAATTCTTTAATGCACTTTTTTTGTTTCCTCCTTAAGGATTTCTTGTTTATCTGTGTTGTCTTGTATTTCTTTAAGGGAGTTATTTATGTCCTTCTTAAAGTCCTCTATCATCTTTAAGAAATGTGATTCTAAATCCAAATCTTGCTTTTCTGGTGTGTTTGGATATCCACTATTTTCTTTCGTGGGAGAACTGGGCTCTGCTAATGCCAAATAGTCTTGGTTTCTCTTGCTTAGATTCCTTAGCTTTCCTCTTGTCATCTGGTTGTCTCTGGTGTAAGTTTGCCTTGATGTCTCTGACAGTGGCTTGACCCTCCTGTAAACCTCTGTGTCAGCACTCCTGTAGACTTGTTTTCTTTCAGCCTGATCTGGGTACAGAGAGCTGTGTGACCAGTTCTTCTCTGAGTGCAGGCAAAAACCTCAAGTGTCTTGTCCCAGGCTGCTTCAGGGTTCCTGTCTCCACAGGACACAGAGCCACTAGGCGGATTCCTCTTGGGCCAGGGATATGAGCAGAAGTAGTGGTCTCCCTTAAGCCCTCGGCATTGTTCACGCTTCTGAGAGTCTAGCTCTCTCCTCCAAGGGATTTGGGTACAGATAGATGTGGGACAAGGTATATCTTCAGAAACTGGAAGTGTACAGCCCCTGACTGCTCTTAGGTTCCTGTGTTCAGAGGGCACTGGGCATGTTCTTCTTTGGCCAGGAATGTGAGTAAAAGTGGTGGTCTCCCCTGAGCTCCCAATATTATCTGCCCTTTTGGGAGTCCAGCTCTCTCCCCGAAGGGATTTGTGTACAGAGGGCTGTGGGACTGGTTCAGCTCCAGGCCCAGGCAGAAATTGGAAGGCCTAAATGATTTTAAAATGTAAAAGAATGACATCAGCAAAGAAGTATTCTATTGATGGGACTGTAAATTTAATTATTGTCTTGGAAATGTTAAAAATGCATTATTTTGTGGAGAAAAAGGAAAACTGCTCCATTGTTGGTGGAATTGCAAGTTGGTTCAACTACTCTGGAAACCAGACTGGATGTTCCGCAGAAAATTGGACATAGTGCTACCTAAAGACCCAGCTATACCACTCCTGGGCATATACCCAAAAGATACTCCAACATACAACAAAGACACATGCTCCATTATGTTCATAGCAGCCTCATTTATAATAGCCAGAAGCTGGAAAGAACCCAAATGTTCCTCAATAGCAGAATGGATACATAAAATTCGGTACATTTAAAGAAAGGAGTACTACTCAGCTATTAAAAACAATGACTTCATGAAATTCAGTTGCAAATTGATGGAACTGGAAAATATCATCCTGAGTGAGGTAACCCAATCACCAAAACCACACATGGTATGCACTCACTGGTAAGGCTAAAACCTTGGAATACCCAAGATACAATTACAGACCTTATGAAGAGCAAGAAAAAGGAAGACTGAAAAATTTGATGAGTTAGTCCTTCTTAGAAGTGGGAACAAAGTACAGGAGGAAATACAAGGATAAATATTGGAGCTGAGACTGAAGCAAAGGCCATTCAGAGACTGCCCCACCTGGGGATCCATCCCATATGTAGCTACCAAACCCAGTCACTATTGCTAATGCCATGAACTGTTTGCTGACAGGAGCCTGATCTGGATGTCTCCTGAGAGGCTCTGCCAGAACCTTACCCATACAAATGTGGATATTTGCAGTCAACCATTGGACTGAGCATGGGGACCCCAATGGTGGAATTAGGGGAAGGACTGAAGAATCTGAATGGGTTTGCCACCTCATAGGAAGAACAACAATATCAAGCAAACAGACCCCCACTGTGCTCTCAGGGACTAAACCACCAACCAAAGAGTACACATGGAGTGACCCATAGCTCCAACCCCATATGTAACAGAGAATGGCATTGTCTGGCATCAATAGGAGGAGAAGCCCTTGGTTTTGTGAAGGCTCTTTTTCTCAGTATAGGGGAATGGCAGGGCAGTGAGCTTGTATTGGGTGTGTGGGAGGGGGAATATCCTCATAGATGCAGGGGTAGGGGGATGGCAGAGGGTAAAACCAGAAAAGGGAATAACATTTGAAATGTTAAATGCAAAATATCCAAAAAATGCATTATCTCAAAAAACTTAGGCATACATTTATATATAGCTCAGAAATTTCATCCATAGATATAAACTCTTGACAGTTTCTTGAGTTTGCTACACTAAGAAATATGTCTATGATTAAAAACAACATTTTTGTAACAATTGGAAAAGCTGATACAACCTAAGCACCTATCTATATTAAAAAGGCATATTAGTACAGTTAGTTGATGGTATAAAACACAGTAGAAAAATAACCCTGATGAATATAATTAGATTCAATATTATAAATGAACAGCTGAAACTAGGGTTACATATGTAGGGCAATTATTTAGTTGTTTTAATTTTTAAGTTCAAATATGTGTGCATCCAAATGTACATAAAGACACACAATTTGTCTCATATCTTACTCTCATACAAATGAAGTTGGTCCCAGGCTTATGATAGCTTGAATTCTGGTTTGCTATGGGGCATACTGGACATTGCAGCATGTCATTTAACATCTCTGGCCTTAACCCACATCAGAACACTGCTAAAATACAGGCTTTCTATAAACAAGTCTTCAATTTTTTGCTTTTTTTCTAGGCAAGAGATTTGTGGACTGATCCTCTGTGATGGTGTTTGCAGATCAAAAGAGCAAAGAGCCCATCTATTACAGTATGTATTTTGTGGTGCTATGATGAGATTTTAGGTAGATTATGTACATTAAATCTATTGAAGTCTTGCAATGTACTCAAATTATAAAAATAGAACCCCATTGTGCATTGAGAAAAATATACTAATATGAATATACAGGAAAATATTGACAAAACAAAGAACTAGCAAGATAGTAAAACTGCTTCAAAGAGCATTTGGAAAAGAGAGGATTATGTATATAGTTAGTCAGCAGAAGAATGCTGGAATGCATTTGCAAGTTAGATTTAAAACCGATTATGTCCCACAGAGTAATTAAACCATAACATTTGAGGTTATCTTCCATATCCAGAACAAATAATTTTCATTTTCACTTAGAAAAAGTATGCAAGATAACCTGTAACATTCCCAATTCTGGGTCTTGGTCAATAGTACATTGTAAGTCAAATCAAATTATGTTCTCCTGAAGAATGTAATCCTCCTTGGGTGGCCTGCTTGGATAATGTTACAGTATGACATTGAAAGGACATGAGGTCAATTGCAAGTATTTTTTTGAACAATCATGTTGATAGGAATTTCATGTAAGCAAAGCGAAACTATTTATTTATACATAGGTGATTAGAAAATATATTAAGAAAAATATGGAATAATATTTACTAGAGTAGTGGTTCTTTTAAAAATATTGTTACATGAAGTACTTGTTGGAGATGAGGTTTAAATTTTTATAATTACATTTATCCACATTTCCTACAAAAGAAAATACACTAATGAACAATTTGAGATGATATAATTCTGTTTTATTATAGAGATAAACTACACTATAGATTGTTTTCAGCATAAAGAAAGCGTCATGCATTTCTCTTTATAACTAAAAATGATACATGGACAGATTAACTATAGTGATAGAAAAATCTAGAATAGTAGGTAGTATTAATGGAGGTTTCCCTAGCAATCACCACGCTTAAGATTTCTTAACAGAGGATACATAAGGTGAATGAAGGTAGTGTCCTCTACAAATGCTGAAACCATTGACTGTGTCAGGCACATGCTCGATGCTAGATGTATTAAAGTAAACAGAACACCGTTCCTGTATGGAAGGAGTTCTTAGCCAGGATAGTGAAGGATATAGTTTTTAACAGGACAATCTGGGTCTCTACAGACATTTGGTAATATCTAGTGACAGTTTGGGGCTTTCTTTCCCAGGATATGCTTACTGGGATCTTGTGAGTAGAGGGCAAGGATGATGATGGATATTCTGTAATGCATAGGATGCCTCCATGGCAAATAATTGTGTGGTCCTATAAAATGGTAGGAGTGCTGAGATTGAGAAACCTTAGGCAATTTAGTGGGCTTGGAGTGGGGGCCTGTGAGGAGGAAAACAATGGTGATAGACTTCAGGTCTCTGAAACTGACTCAGCAATACAAACAGTAAAACATTTTAAAATGACATTAAGTTTCATGTAGCAAAACTGTTTTGCATATACATATGTATAATAAATACAACAAAAACATTGAGTTAATAGAACATTGTAGTCTTTAGACCTGGAAGACAAGAGGATAAACATTGTTTTGAACTATTAGATATAACTTAATTGTACCCTTTTTCCTGTTCCTAAGGAAAGCCTAGCAATAATCTCTCTCTAGAATCTCAGCATTTTATAAAGATGGAGAGAAGCTCTTTGCAACTGTAATATTTTGAGGCTGACCTTAGATATATAGACTATAATTATAAATTTTGACAAAACTTAATGGAATTTTATGAGCTCACATTTGTTATTTCAAATACTTCTGGTCATTAGATGTTTAATGTTCTGTTCTCTCAGACAGGGTAGAAAGAATAAATTCAGCAGTGAAACCTAGACCTTTTAGCAGTGGAAACATCAGGTGGACAGAGGCCTCCAAGATGTTACAAATCAGGCACCCTGTTAACTAGCTTCAGGGCTCTCCTGTTACTGGCAGGCAACGTAAGTAAAGTTAGCACCAGCCAGAGAATTCTAGGCAGGTGAAAGCAATTGACTACAACCCCAAAGCCCAGACCAATCAGATACTCTGTGGGGGGGGGGGCGGACTAAGGGCATTGCTGGCTCACTCTGAACTTCCACATAAGTTCGTGCTTACCTTGGACTTCCAATGAATGAAAATCAAGTTTCCGTGATTAAAAGCAAATGTACTTGGTGCCACAGTTTCAGAGAGATGAAGGCCTGCAGTGCATTTCTTACACCAGAATGAACTAGAGGAGACAGAATGAGAGATGAAATTTGGGGAAACATGTGATCTTTTTTACTTTTGGATTATTCACCAATTTTCCCTTTAGCCATGTAGCTGAATTTTCACACATGAAAACAATATCTTTCTGTAGAGCAGATACAGGCTTTCCTGAAGGATGTTTTGCACTTTATTTTGTCTTTTATAAGTCTAAAAATTATACTTAAAAACCTCAAATGAGAGCAATTCGCTTAAACTTTGCCAACCCTTTGTGTTCTTGAGCAGCCAACCAAGAGGCAACCAGTGCTGCTATTCAAGTCTTAAAAGTGTGTAATGACACCCATTACAAAACTTGAAATGCTGTGCAAACTTAGAGTGCCCAAATTTTCGTGGAGGTAAAAAGTGTATGCTAGCTTTAGGTATACCAGGATGACAAGCCGTCATTCCAATGGAGGAGCCTAAAGCAGCTCAAAAGAAGTGAAACTTGCCCCATGTTTCTTTGCTTTTAATCATTAGCCATTATGAGTACATTTTAAATACATTAAAGATGGGATCCTTACCTGAATACACTCTCCTGGTAGAAGCAGTAGTTGTGGCTTTCATCTAATAAGAACTTGCTCAGATTTTAACAGCAGAGTTTTAGAAATCTAAATAATTAACCTATTTTTTTAAAGGAAAACTTTTTTTCAGAAGGAGCCCACAGGTTTGGGGGTATTCCTGTTTCATAGAAGAGCAGTGTTTGGGAGATCTCTTTCTGGAACTTGAAGAATCAACTGCATGGGATAAAAGACTGTGCCACCCTATAAAATTCCATTTCCCTGTGTGTCCTCTTCATCCTCTTTCCTCTTGTGTGAGGTGAGTGCTTTAGGCTTATAGTTTCTTCTAACACCAGCACTATATGATTCTAAAAGCTAGTGAAGTTTCATCTCCTAGAATATTCATTCTTCTACTTCCCTCCTATATGTCTGAATGAAACTATAAAACATTATCTATAAGGCTTATTGGCTTGTGAGACTAATCTATTTGTAGTAACTCAAATGAATTTGAGCACATTTTGATGTGGGTCACTGGACCTTAGAGATGAGAAGTTGGGATAAATATGAATGAAATTTAAAGAGTTAGTCCCTCCTTTGAGCTTATTTGGAGGTTAACGAATATACAAAAGTGATATATTAATAGGACACATCTTTCCATGCAAATCAAAACAACTCTGACATTCCAACTCACAACAATCAGAGTGGCTAAGATCAAAGACTCAAGGGACAGCAGATGCTGGTGAGGATGTGGAGAAAGAACAACACTCTTCCATTTTTGGTGGAATTGTAAACTGGTGCAACCACTCTGGAAATCAGTCTGGCAGTTCCTCAGAAAATTAGACATAGTACTACCCGAGGACCCAGTTATACCACTCCTGGGCATATACCCAAAAGATGCTCCAACATATAACAAGGACACATACTCCGCTATGTTCATAGCAGCCTTATTTATAACAGCTAGAAGCTAGAAAGAACCCAGATGTCCTTCCAACAGAGAAATGGATACAGAAAAATGTGGTACATCTACCCAATGGAATACTACTCAGCTATCAAAAATAATGACTTCATGAAATTCATACCCAAATGTATGGATCTTGAAAATATCATGCTGTGTGAGGTAACCCAATCACAAAGAGCACACATGGTATGTACTCAGTGATAAGCAGATATTAGTCCAAAAGCTTGAAATACCCAAGATACAATTCACAAACCTCATGAAGCTCAAAAAGAATGCAGGCCAAAGCATGGATGCCTCAGACATTCTCAGAAGGATGAACAAAACTAGTCACAGGAGGAAATATGGAGAGAAATTGTAGAGCAGAGACTGAAAGGCCATCCAGAGACTGCCCCACATGGGGATGCATCCCATATACAGCCACCAAACCCAGACAATATTGTGGATGCCAAGAAATGATTGCTGACAGGAGCCTGATATAGCTGTCTCCTGAGAGGCTCTGTCAGAGTCTTACAAACACAGAGCCAGATGCTTGCAGACAGTCATTGAACTGAGAACAGGGTCCCTAATGGAAAAGTTAGAGAAATGACTGAAGTAGCTGAAGGGGTTTGCAACTCCATAAGAACAACAATATCAACTAACCAGAACCCCAAGACTTCTCAGGTACTAAACCACCTGAGTTAGGGGTGGAACTATGATTCCATTAAGCAGAGGATGGTCTTGTTGGCCATCAGTGGAAGGAGAGGCCCTTGGTCCTGTCAAGGCTTGATGCCCTAATATAGGGGAATGTCAGGGCAGAGAGGTGGGATGGATTAGGTGGGTGGGTGAGGGAGCACCCTCATAGAAGTGGAGGGGGTTAGATAGCAGGTTTCTGTAGAGTAAACTGGGAAATGTGGTAACATTTAAAATGTAAATAAAATGTAATTAATAAGAAAAATAAAAAATAGTAAAGAACTGTGTATTTGGATTGCATATAGGGAGAGCAATACCCACTTCATAGTTCTTAATGATTTCTACCCTTCTGTCTCAGCTAAAATACACCATTGGGCACTGTAGTCCTTATTTATTGTTGTCTAACATTACCACAAAGGTAGAGGCTAAGACAAAGCACACTTCTGTCTCATAGCAATGTGTAACTGGGTCTTCTGCAAGGTTGCAATTGGTGTTGGCAGGGAGGTCATGTCATCTGGAGCACAGGGTCCCCTTTCCAGCTCCCTGAGGTTGTTGGCAGCATTTGGCTCCTGACAGGTTGTCAGAGAAGGGCTCCAGTTTCTCCCTGGCATCTGGCCATTCAGCCAAGTGCTCTTCTCCACAGGCAGCTTACAACATGGCAGCTTGCTTCTATAGGGAGCTCAGAGGTTTTGCTCCAAAAGTCTGATCTGTGTCTGCCGAAATGAGCAGATATTAGAATAACAGGAGGAATGTACTAGTGTGTACAAACATGGAAGATACACAAAACATGAATGAAGCTCAAAGAAGAGGCAGCTGGTTAAGGCTTACTCAACCTCATCAGACAAATTATATGAAGTATAGGCAGTTTAAAGCAGGAAATCTTTTTTTAGGGGTGATGGAAAGGCTTGCAACACAGAAATTAGCTTGTAATAAATTCTCCTCGGAAGTGGAATAAGTCTTAAGAGACAAACACTGTACTGTCACAACTTTACCTCTTTAAAGCGGTTTCAATTTTCGCCATGTCTGAGTCCTAACCTGAAACTGTGAATAGATAGCCATAGCTCAGCACTGTTGATGTTGAGGCTGGAGTAATTCCTGTGCTGGAATATTCTTTTAGATTAGATGCAAATATCACCCCCTTTCCACTTTTAACAAGAACTCTTCTAGACACTGATAGTCTCCTGATATAATACTCACCCCTGGTGAATAAACACTGCTTTGGACTGAAAACCAGCAAAAGAGATTCTGAGTGTCTTTCACAGTTGCTGCAAGTTATCTACCAGGAGGTAATACTGCTTGAGTTCCATCTCCATCACTGAGATGGAGACTTCTTAAGGTATGTCTTATATTTCCCAATTATCCAATTAATGATAATATGTGCTTGTTTTAAAAGGAGCATGAATCTATTTGTAGAAATCTATCATCACTTCCGTCGTGATGCACATCTAGAGTCCTGCCAGGTGATTGTTGGTGACTCCAGCATCTACAATGAGAGACAAGGCTCTAACCTGTGCAAGTCTCCAATGATTTCTGAAAGTTAACTGCTCACTGCCTCTCTTCAGAAAGAGTGAATAACAGAAATCTTGAAAGGAGTTAATCAGTGGGTTGCATTTTTCCAACCAAAACTGGCGTGGATTTAAAGATAACATAGGATTTATAGATAACTCCTATCTATAAGCATTAGGATTTTTATTGTTAAATATTACATTGTGCAACTCCCTAGAAATATAAAAAGACATGTTGAAATCTGCTGGCATTTCAACCTCATCAGCTACATATTATAAAAGAGACCAAACTACCAGCACTAAACTTGAGTCTCATGCCTTAGTTTTGATTAAGCACAGTAGAATGTGAAATTTTATATGTTCTATAGTTTTCCAAATGTTATGATAAATCCTTTTGACAATAGAGATATGTTTTAAATCATCTCATAAACTCTATGGATTCATAAATCACAACAATTTTCTAAATGCATTTCCTTAATAATTTTTACTTCCAACAACAGTGCTTCCTGTGAATGAAAGTGGAAGAAAAAATTAATATTTTTATTACTTCACTGATTCTTTGTCTCTGTTTATCGATCCCTCACTTTCTCTCCCCACTTTTTCTTTATTTTTTATTGGATTATTTTTTATTTACATTTCAAATGTTATCCCTTTTCCACCACCCAACCAACCACCCCCTCCTACCTCTCTGCCCTGACATTCCCCTACAATGGAGGGTCCAGTCTTGGCAGGACAAAGGGCTTCTCCTTCCTTTGGTGCCCAACAAGGCCATCCTCTGCTACGTATGCAGCTGGAGCCATGGGTCTGTTCATGTGTACTCTTTGGATGATGGTTTAGTCCCTGGAACCTCTAGTTGGTTGGTATTATTGTTCTTATGGGGTTGCAAACCCCTTCAGCTCCTTCAATCCTTTCTCTAACTCCTCCAATGGGGACCCCATTATCAGTTCAATGGAGTTCATTTTCCTGAATTATTTACTTGTTTGCACAAAGAATGCAAAGATCACTAATGGATTTTACAAACTGAAACAAAGTGAAGCTTTGTCCATTGCATAGAGGCCAAGACAGCTGGTGTAAGAAGCCCCATCATTACAGCACCTATGTAATTACAAATGACTTGACTTTCTCCCCCCAAACACTCAGCATTTTTTTGAAAGTTCACTTTTTTTCATTTTTTATTGGAATTTTTAAATTTCCATTTCAAATGTTATTCCCTTTCCTGGTTCCTAGACAAAAGCCCACAATTCCATCCTCCTCCCCTTCTTCTATAAGGGTGTTCCTCTCCCCATCCACCCACCCTTCCCGCCCCCCGACATTTTCCTACACTAGGGGTCCAACCTTGGCAGGACCAAGGGCTTCTCCTTCCATTGGTGCCCAACAAGGTCATTCTCTGCTACATATGCAGTTGAAGCTATAAGTCAGTTCATATATATAGTGGTTGGGTAGTTTTTTAGACTCTGGGAGATCGGGTTGGTTGGCATTCTTGTTCTTATGGGGTTGCAGACCCCTTCAGCTCTTACAATCCTTTCTCTAATTCCTCCAACGGTGGTCCCATTCTCAGTTCAATGGTTTGCTGCTAGCATTCACCTCTGTATTTGACATACTCTGGCTGTGTCTCTCAGGAGACATTTATATCTGGTTCCTGTCAAGCCTGCACTTCTTTGCTTCATCCATCTCATCTAGTTTTGGTGGCTGTATATGTATGGGCCACATGTGGGGCAGGCTCTGAATGGCCATTCCTTCAGTCTCTGCTCCAAACTTTGCCTCCATATCCCCTCCTATGAAAGTTTTTGTTCCCCCTTCTAAGAAAGAGTGAAGCATCTGCATTTTGGTCAACCTTTTCCTTGAGTTTCATGTAGACTGTGGATTGTTTCTTGGGTAACTTGAGCTTTTGGGCTAATATCCATTTATCAGTGAGTGCATACCATGTGTGTTTTTCTGTGACTGGATTACTTCACTCAGGATGATATTTTCTAGTTGAATCCATTTGCGAATGAATTTCATGAAGTCATTATTTTTGATAGCTGAGTAGTACTCTATTGTGTAGATGTACCCGATTTTCTGTATCTGTTTCTCTGTTGAAGGGCATCTGGGTTCTTTCCAGCTTCTGGCTATTATAAATAAGGTTGCTATGAACATAGTGGAGCATGTGCCTTTGTTATATATTGGAGCATCTTTTGGGTATATGCCCAGGAGAGGTATAGCTGAGTCCTCAGGTAGTGCAATTCCAATTTTCAAGGAACCTCCAGACTGATTTCCAGGGTGGTTTTACCAGTTTGCAATTCCACCAACAATGGAGGAGTGTTCCTCTTTCTCCACATCCTCACCAGCATCTGATGTCACCAGACCTGTTAATTATAGCCTTTCTGACTGGTGTGAGGTGGAATCTCAGGGTTGTTTTGATTTGCATTTCCCTGGTGACTAAGGATGTTTCGCAAGTCTTTAGGTGCTTCTCAGCCATTTGATATTCCTCAGCTGTGAATTCTTTATTTAACTTTGTACCCCATTTTTAATAGGGTTATTTGGCTCTCTAGAGCTATCTTCTTGAGTTCTTTGCATATTTTGGATATTAGCCCTCTATTTGATATAAGATTGGTAAAGATCTTTTCCAAATCTGTTGGTTGCCTTTTCATCCTAATGACAATGTTCTTTGCCTTACAGAAGCTTTGCACTTTTAGGAGGTCCCATGTGTTGATTCTTGATATTAGAACACGTTCAGGAAGTTTTCTCCAGTGCCCATGTGATCCAGATTCTTCCCCACTTTTTCTTCTATTGGTTTCAGTGTATCTGGTTTGATGAGGCAGTCCTTTATCTACTTGGACTTAAGGTGATAAGAATGGATTGATTTGCATTCTTCTACAAACTGACCTCCAGTTGAACCAACACCATTTGTTGAACATGCTATCTTTTTACCATTGTATGGTTTTACCTCCTTCATCAAAGATCAAGTGACCATCGGTGTGTGGGTTCATTTTTGGGTTTTCAATTCTATTCCACTGATTTACCTGCCTGTCTCTGTACCAACAACATGCAGGTTTTTTGTTTTTGTTTTTGTTTTGTTTTGTTTTTAAATCACTATTGCTGTCTAATGCTGCTTGAGGTCAGGGATGGTGATTCTCCAAGAAGATCTTATATTGTTGAGTGTAGTTTTCGCTATCCTGGGTTTTATGTTATTCAAAATGAATTTGCAAATTGCTTTTTCTAAGTCTATGAAGAATTGAGTTGGTATTTTGATGGGGATTGCATAGTATCTGTATATTGCTTCTGGCAAAATGGTCATTTTTTTACTATATTAATCCTGTCAATCCATGAGCATGGGAGGTCTTTACATCTTCTGAGATCTTCAATTTCTTTCTTCAGAGACTTGAAGTTCTTGTCATACAGATCTTTCATTTCCTTGTTTAGAGTCACACCGAGGTATTTTATGTTATTTGGGACTAATGTGAGGGGAGTCATTTCCCTAATTTCTTTCTCAGTCTATTTTATCCTTTGAGTAGAGGAAGGCTACTGGTTTGTTTGTGTTAATTTTATACTCATCCACTTTGCTAAAGTTGTTTATCAGTCTTTGTAGTTCCCTGGTGGACATTTTGGGGTCACTTACGTGTACTATCATCTTATCTCCAAATAGTGATATTTTGACTTCTTCCTTTCCAATTTATATCACTTTGACCTCATTTTGTTGTCTGATTGGTCTGGCTAGGATTTAGAATCCTATATTGAATAAGTAGGGAGAGTCTAGTTCCCAATTTTAGTGGGATTGCTTCAAGTTTCTCTCCATTTAGTTTAATGTTAGCTACTGGTTTGCTGTATATTGCTTTTACTACGTTTAGGTATGTGGCTTGAATTCCTGCTCGTTCCAGGACTTTTATCATGAAGAGGCGTTGAATTTTGTCAAATGCATTCTAAGCATCTAAGGAGATGAATATGTAGTTTTTTTCTTTGAGTTTCTTTACATAGCATATTACGTTGATGGATTTTCATATATTGAACCACCACTGCATCCCTGGGCAGTGATGACCTGAGCCTACATGGTCATGATGGATGATCATTTTGATGTGTTCTTGGATTCAGTTTTTGAGATTTTTATTGAGTATTTTTGCGTTGATATTCATAAGGGAAATTGGTCTCAAGTTCTCTTTCTTTGTTGTGTCTTTGTGTTATTTATGTACAAGCTTAATTGTGGCTTCCTACAAGGAATTTGGAAGTGCTAAATCTGTTTCATTTTTGTGAAATTGTTTGGACAGTACTGATATGAGGTCTTCTATGAACTTCTGATAGAATTCTGCACTAAACCCATCTGGTCCTGAGCTCCTTTTGGTTGAGAGAAATTTAATGACTGCTTCTATTTCTTTAGGAGTTATGAAATTGTTTAGATGGTTTATCTGTTCCTGATTTAATTTTGGTACCTGGTATTTGTCTAGAAAATTTTCCATTTCCTCCAAATTTTCCAGTTTTGTTGAATATAGGTTTTTGTAGTAGGTTCTGATGACTTTTTGAATTTCCTCAGATTCTGTTGTTATGTCTCCTTTTTCATTTCTGATTTTGTTAATTTTGATACACACTCTGTGACCTCTGGTTAGTCTGGGAAAGGGTTTATATATCTTGTTGATTTTTTCAAAGAACCAGCTCCTGGTTGTGTTAATTCTCTGTATATTCGTTTTTGTTTCTCTTGGTTGATTTCAGCTCTGAGTTTGATTATTTCCTGCCATCTTCTCCTCTTGGGTTTATTTATTTCTTTATGTTCTAGAGCTTTTAGGTGTGCTGTTAAGCTGTTGACATATGCTCTCTCTGGTTTCTTTATGCAGGCACACATAGCTATGAGTACTCATCTTAGCACTGCTCTCATTGTGTCCCATATGTTTGGGTATGCTGTAACTTCATTTTCATTAAATTCTAAGAAGTCTTTAATTTCTTTCTTCATTTCTTCCTTGACTAAGTTTTCATTAAGTTGAACGTTGCTCAACTTCCATGTATATGTGGGCTTTCTACAGCATTTGTAGTTATTGAAGACCAGACTTTGTCCTTGGTGATTTGGTAGGATGTACAGAGTATGTCTATCTTCCTGTACCTGTTGAGGCCTGTTTTGTGACAGATTATATGGTCAATTTGGACAAGGTCCCATGAGGTGCCAAGAAGAAGGTATATCTTTTAGTTTTCAAATGAAATGTTCTATAAATATTTGTTAAGTCCACTTTTTTCATAACTTCTCTTAGTTTCTCTATGTCTGTGTTTAATTTCTGTTTTCATGATCTGTTCATTAATCAGAGTGGGAGGTTGAAATCTCCTACTATTATTGGGTTAGGTGCAATGTGTACTTTGAGCTTTAGTAAGGTTTCTTTTATGAATGTATGTGCTCTTGCATTTGGAGCATAGATATTTAGGATTGAGAGTTCATTAAAGATGGATTTTTCCTTTGATGAGTATGAATGTCCTTCCTGATCTTTTTTGATGACTTCTGATTGAAAGTTGATTTTATTCAATGTTAGAATGGCTACTCCAGTTTTTTCTTGGGACCATTAGCTTGGAAAGTTGTTTTCCAGCATTTTACTCTGAGGCAGTATCTGTCTTTGTCTCTGAGGTGTGTTTCCTGTATGCCTCAAAGTGCTGGGTCCTCTTTATGTATCCAGTATGTTAGTCTGTATCTTTTTAATGGGGAATTGAATCCATTGATGTTGAGAGATATTAAGGAATAATGATTGTTAATTCCTTTTATTTTCAGTGTTAGAGGTTGAATTGTTTGTTGGTCTCTCTTCTTTGGTTTCCTTGCAAAGAGATTACTTTCTTGCTTTTTCTAGTTTGTAGTTTCCCTCATTTTTTTGAGTTTTCCATTTATTATCCTTTGTAGGGCTGGATTTGTTGAAAGATAGTGTGTAAATTTGGTTTTCTCATGGAATATCTTGGTTTCTCCATCTATGGTAATTGAGAGTTTTGCTGGATATAGTAGCCTGGGCTGGCATTAGTAGCATTTTTTAGGTTCTGTATGACATCTGCCTAGGATCTTCTGACTTTCATAGCCTCTGGTGAGGAGTCTGGTATAATTCTGATAGGTCTGCCTTTATGTTTTACTTGACCTTTTTCCCTTACTGCTTTTAATATTCTCTGTTTTGTGCATTTGGTGTTTTGCCTATTATGTGACTGGAGGAATTTCTTTTCTGATCCAATCTATTTGGAGTTCTGCATGCTTCTTGCATGTTTATGGTCATCTCTTTCTTTAGGTTAGGGACATTTTCTTCTATGATTTTGTTGAAGATATTTACTGGTCCTTTAAGTTGGGAGTCTTTACTCTCTTCTATACCTATCATCCTTAGGTTCGATCTTCTCATTGTGTCCTCTATTTCCTAGATGTTTTGGGCTAGGGGCTTTTTGTGTTTTACATGACCTTTGAGGATTGTGTCCATGTTTTCTATGTTATCTTCTGCCCCTGAGATTCTCTCTTCTATCTTTTGTATTCTCTTAGTGATGCTTGCATCTATGATTCCTGATCTCTTTCCAAGGTTTCCTATCTCCAGGGTTGTCTACCTTTGTGCTTTCTTTATTTTTTTTATTTCCATATTTAGATCCTGGATGGTTTTGTTCAATTCCTTCAACTATTTGGTCGTGTTGTCCTGTAATTATTTAAGAGATTTTTGTGTTTCTTCTTTAAAGGCTATGACTTGTTTACTTGTGTTTTCCTGCATTTCTTTAAGGGAGTTATTTATGTCCTTCTTAAAGCCCTCCATCATCATCATAAAATGAGATTTTATATCCAAATCTTTCTTTTTGGGAGATTTTAGATATCCAGTATTTGCTTTGGTGGGAGAACTGGGCTCTGATGATGCCAAGCTGTCTTGGTTTCTGTTGCTTACATTCCTGTGCTTCCCTCTAGCCATCAGGTTGTCTCGGTGTTAGCTTGTCTTGCTGTCTCTAACAGTGGTTTGGCCCTTTTGTAGGCCTCTGTTTCAGCAGGATCTGGGAACAGAGAGCTTTGCTCTCAGGTGTGTAGGTGCTGTTGGTGACTGGTTTTCAGCTCTCTGCAGGCAAAAGCCTGAAGTGTACTGCCCCTAATTGCTCCTTGCTCCCTGTGCCCAGCGGGCACTGATGGCACTAGGCGATTTCCTCGTGGGTCTGGAATGTGAGCAGAGAATATTCTCCTTTGAGTTCTCAAGAGTATCTGCACTTCTGAGGATCCAGCTCTCTTCCCCCATGGATTTCTGTGCTGGGAACTGTGTGACCTGTTCCGTTCAGTACCAGGTGCAGGCCGGACCCAGCGGGTTCCTGCTGCTCACTGCTCCTATATTCCTGTATCTAGAGGCACTATGCAGTTTCCTCTTGGGATAGGGATGAAGGCAGAAGTGGGCAGAAGTGGTGGTCTGTCCTACAGACTCAGGATTGTCCCCTCTGAGATCACTGTTAGTAAAGGCATAGTCTGTTAGTCAGGGCATTGTCAGTCCATACTGAAAAATAGAGTTTGATGAATTGCTACATTGTCAAGTTTGTTAATGTTTATGACAAACATCTAAAGTTATTTTAGCTTTTTCTACTAGAAAAAGTGTGTATCTTTTTATTTATGATGTTTACAAAATATATTAGATATTTTTGCTTGAGAAAGATTAAATTGTGAGATCAGTTTCCAAGATTGTTACACTTGACATGGAGTTTTGTTGAATAATATAGTGATATATCACTTATTCCCTTCCTTCAGAAAGTCTTTGAAAAATTTGACTTGAACTGTTGGAAAAAATGTGTCAAGCTTCTGGTCTAAGGCACTGGGTTCAAAGCTCCTTCTGTGTAGCATTTTACTACCTAGTCTAGAAGTCCAGAAGTAGAAATATCCTCTGGTAACACAAAAGCTGAATGGCAGGGCCTAGGGAGTAAGAACTCAAGCAATGCCTGTTAACCTCTGCAATCGTGCTGGCATAGCCAGAACTGCCAAATAAAAAAAAATTACCAAAAATCATAGCGTAGAGTTTAGGAAATTAGATTTAATGAAATATTGAGAGAGAAAGAAAGGACATTTTTGAAAATTCTTGGATATTTACTTAACTGAGGCAAGATTTTAGACCTAGTGCTTCTACAGCTCTCACTGAGAATTCTGTTGGCATCTCTAGTTCAAGGTTGAGTTATTTAAATTATGATTTAAATCATTTTTACTGATCTAAAAAATAGATTCAATGGGAGTGGTGGGTTATGTGTGTACTTCTAAACCTATGAAGGGTTATGCAGGAGGTTTGCTACAAATTTAAGGCCAGTGTGGTTTACTTATTGTGTTCCAGAACAGCCCGGAACTCAGAATGAGACTCTGTCTGTTAAAGCAAGTGGTGGTGTTGGTGGTGATGCTGATGATGGTGATAGGCAAGATTCTTCATTTATGATGAAGTAGAAGCCTAAAATATGAAGGTATTGAACACCACGATCCTATAATGAAGTAAGACTCAGCCTTTGATGCCCTTTTTAAAGTAAAAAACACACGATTTCTACACTACTTATCAGTTTGACAGTAGGAATCTCAAATTCGAATTAGCTATTTTATTCAGAGGGTGAGGATGAGGTTTAGTGGGAGACTACTTGTTTAGCATGAGTAAGATCTTGGTTTTGATTCTCAGCATCAGAAAAAAAAAACCCAAAACAAACAAAACTCATGAAACCAAATGTCCACATCTTTACATTGCCATCTTGGTGACTCCACTGAGTTTTTCATCAGTTGATGATATTACTACAGTGTTCTTGGTCAGGCAACATGTAGAAAAGTCAGTTTTGTATGTTATTTCCAAGAAGTTGTCATCCATACAACTTTAATTAGATTCAGCTGGATATTGTTTCGTACATGCTCTTTTGAATACACTCAAAGAAGGCAGGGCAGTGTATTGCAAAGACTTGAATCTCTAACTTTGTGAGTAAATAGAAACCTTTTTCTTAAAGTTCAAGCAGAGTGAGTCCCATCCTTTCCCCCTCTTCTTGAAGGTTTATACCTTTATAAAATCTTGGCCAGATGCCCTTTAAATTAATAGCATACTGAGGAAAGTCTTTTTCCACAGAAGAAAATTTCCTCCTCATTAGGAGGGACTAGAGTTTCCTTTCCTCTTCTCTGATATGCATAACTGAATGTGTAAAGATTTGGTTTGAGAGATACAGGGTGGGGTGTGAGTTCCCTTTGGTGAGCTAGGTATTCCTCCAGTAGAGTTGGTGCTGGAGAGCCAATGTGACACCTTGTCCAACTTGCATTCCTGTGTCCCTGGGCAGTTGATTTGGAATGGATACCTTTTACTTTACCTTTTAAGTTCCTTTAGCCTCATTCCCAGGAGCACAATTATACTTGTCTTTCCCAGGTAATCTTTGAGGTAAACACCTGGCATTTTATTTGAAGAGCTAGAATCTGAGCCCCTCTTCACTGGCCTCCACATTTGGACTTTGCAGCTGGAAAGCATGTTCACTCACATTGCATTTTTACCATACAGGAAATCCTCCAGGGAGAGCTGGGTACATGTGGTACCTTTGAAGTACCACAAGCAATTTTCTCTTTCCTACTTTTCCTTGGTGTTTCTTTACATTATTTTAATTGATGTATTTTCTCTGATGTGTTGTATTAGGAAAGCTTGAAGGATGATGTGTTTAACATACAATGTCTATTATGATTAACTTTCTTTATGGAAAACATGACACCTCCATTACAGGTCTGCTAACTATCCGGGTGCTGGTTTGCAACAACACAAACTAGTCCCTTGTACAGAGGCAGGAAAAGCCCATTATTTCCCATTCCCTGCTTGGCTAAAGCTGAAAGTTTGTAACTTTGTTGCACATTTTAAATTTCTAATGTTTACAGTACAACATTTCCTCCATTTGAGGGTCATTTACATCAAATGAAGCATTTGATGACACATGCATATTCATGTACAAATGCAGTTTGTGGATAGAAACACATTTCTTACCATTTGGTGATGAGAGAGCTCCACAGCCCCAATAAAATTGACCTAATTTTCATGTAGTTTAAATCCAAGAAAAGTAGATACATGCCCACATTGCTTACAGTATAATTCTATGCTGATTTAAATTTCAATTCATGATGCTTTCTTTAAACAAACATATTGCTAATCACTTTTCTTCCTTCATGCAGAAGTAAGGAATATTCAGAAGTAATAGATTTTCTTTCTGCCTAGTCACTTGCTCTGGAAAAAAATCACAAAACAAAAAATACACCCACCTGTTCATCATTGATGTTTTAAATCTCACTAATCCACACAGTCTCTGGAAGAAATCCAAAGAATAAAAACTCCACATATTTTTAGAATTGTCAAAGTCTAATCTGAGATAAACAAGCAAAGACACGCTGCTTCAAATACTGTTTTAGAAACAATATAAAATTATTTATTATTCACAATAATTTTAAGTTGCTATCTATCTGGAACCATTCTCATGAAACTTCTGAAATTTGCTTTTCTTTTGTGCCACAGTGAAAACATTGTACTATAAAATGACTTTCTTCCCAAAAAGCCCAGGACCAGATGGGTTTAGTGCAGAATTCTATCAGACCTTCATAGAAGACCTCATACTAATACTCTCCAAACTATTCTACAAAATGGAAACATACAGAGAACTACCCAATAGCTTCTATGAAGCCACAATCACACTTATACCCAAACTGGACAAAGACCCAACAAAGAAAGCGTATTTCAGATCAATCACCCTTATGAATATCGACACAAAAATGCTCAATAAAATGCTCACAAACTGAATCCAAGAACACATCAAAATGATCATCCATCATGATCAAGTAGGCTCTATCCCAGGGATGCAGGGATGGTTCAATATATGGAAATCCATCAATGTAATCTACTATATAAACAAAGGAAAAAAACACAAGATCATCTCATTAGATGCTGAGAAAGCACTTGACAAAATTCAACACCCCTTCATGATAAAACTCTTGAAAAGATGAGGAATTCAAGACCCATACCTAAACATAGTAAGAGCAAACCAGTAGCCAACATCAAATTAAATGGAGAGAAATTTGAAGCCATCCCACTGAAATCAGGGACTAGAAAAGACTGCCCACTCTCTCCCTGCCTATTCAACATGGTACTCGAAGTCTTAGTCAGAGAAATCAGATGAAAAAAGGAGGTCAAAGAGATACAAATTGGAAAGGAAGAAGTCAAAATATCACCATTTGGAGATGATATGATAGTATATTTAAGTGACCCCAGAAGTTCCACCAGAGAATTACTAAGCCTGATAAACAACTTCAGGAATGTGGCTGGGTATAAAATTATATCAAACAAATCAGTAACCTTCCTCTATTCAAAGGATAAATAGGCTGAGAAAGAAAGGGTTTATCTATATAGTTAATTTTCTCAACCATCTCTTGGTGTTGTTGATTCTTTGTATAGTTCTTTTTGTTTCTACTTGGTTGATTTCAGCCCTGAGTTTGATTATTTCCTGCCATCTACTCCTCTTGGGTGTATTTGCTTCTTTTGGTTTTAGAGCTTTTAGGTGTGTTGTCAAGCTGCTAATGAATACTCTGTCCAATTTCTTTTTGAAGGCACTCAGAACCATGAATTTTCCTCTTAGCACCTCTTCATTTGTTCAACTTCCATTTGTATCTGAGCTTTCTGTTGCTTTTTTTGTTGTTATTGAAGACCAGCCTTAGTCCATTGTGATCTGATAGGATGCATGAGATTATTTCAATCTTCTTGTATCTGTTGAGGTCTGTTTTATGACAGATTATATGCTCATTTTCGAGAAGGTACCATGAGGTGCTGAGGAGAAGGTATCTTCTTTTGTTTAAGGATGAAATGTTCTATAAATATCTGCTATATCCATTTGCTTCATAATTTCTGTTAGTTTCTCTATGTCTCTGTTTAGTTTCTGTTTCCACGATTTGTTCATTGATGAGAGTGGGGTGTTGACATCTCCTACTATTATTGTGTGAGGTGCAATGTGTGCTTTGAGCTTTAGTAAGGTTTCTTTTATGAATGTAGGTGTCCTTCCATTTGGAGCATAGATATTCAGGATTGAATCTTGATGCATTTTTATTTTGATCAATATGAAGTGTCCTTCCTTATCTTTTTTGATAACTTTTTGTTGAAAGTTGGTTTTATTCGATATTAGAATACTTACTTCAGTTTGTTTCCTGGGACCATTTGCTTGCAAATTTGCTTTCCAGTCTCTTCCTCTAAATTAGTATCTGTTTTACTCACTGAGGTATGTTTCTTTTTTGCAGCAAAATGCTGGGCTCTCTTTCCATATCCAGTCTATTAGTCTATGTCTTTTTAGGGGGGAGTTGAGTTGATTGATGTTAGGAGATGTTAAGTAATAGTGAATGTTGTTTCCTGGTACTTTTGTTGGTAGAGGTGGAATTATGTTTTTGTGTCTCTCTTATTTTGGGTTTGTTGCAAGGAGATTATTGTTTTGCTTTTTCTCAGGTGTAGTTTCCTTCCTTGTGTTGGAGTTTTCCATGTATTATCCTTTTTAGGTCTGGATCTGTATAAATTTAGTTTTGTCATGGAATATCTTGGTTTCTCCATCTATTTTAATTGTGAGTTTTGCTGGATATAGTAGCCTTGACTGGCATTTGTGGTCTCTTAAGGTCTGTATGACTTCTGCCCAGGATCTTCTGGCTTTCATAGTTTCTAGTGAGAAGTCTGGTTTAATTTTGATAGATCTGCCTTTATATGTTACTTGACCTTTTTCCCATACTGCAAAAGCCATGCATGGCTGGATGCATAGCTGAAAACACAGTGTTCTGGGATGTTGAAATGGCAGGATTACTGAGACTTGCTGGGTGCCAGTCTAACTTCAGTTCCAGCTAAAGTTCATATCTCAAGGAATAAGTAAGAGAATGGTAGAGAAGGTCTCTAATGTCCTTCTCTGCCCCTCAGACACCAATGTACATAAACATATGCAACACAAACCACACATATACCATATTAACACACAGGTTTACACATATACACACACCTCCAAAATAATTATTAAATAGCTGAGGTGTTAACTTTTATTGAAACTTTAAGCCTGGTTCCACAGTCACTATCTTAGTCAAAATGTGACAAAATTCTCTTATCTCCTTCTTCCAGTAGAATTTAGAGTCTCCAAAAGACCAATTTCTGTGGGGATATAATGAAGAAAATGCAGAAGATAATTGGTTCCATTCATTTTGAAATTCTTCATAATACCATGAGGCATTAATTCATATTCAAAGAGAACTGAAAAAACCTTTAGGGAAAGCCACTGTGACCCACAGTCCTTTTTCTATGGAGGGAGGTAGTCTTTTGGCAGTGGTAGGTAGAATATTTCATGGGAAGTTCTCTCATCATAATTTTATATGTCATACAGGAGTTTCCAAGCCTGTGAATAGGTCATTACCTTAAAGCTCACATATTTGTCTTATGAATACAGCCCACACAAATATGTACAGATATATGATGTTTGAGTTCTTTACATCTTTGATTCCCAATCAGAGTTTTATGAATCTGAACCACTCCAGGAGTGACTACCTCTGAACACAATCAATTATTTTGTAAGATTAAATGATCCGTGAACCCCTCAGTTTACAGCAGAAAACTTGTTTGGGCTCTCTGTACCTGTTTATTTTTTTATGTTAAAAACATTCTGCCTCATCTTATGTTTACTTTGATAACAATGTGAAAGAGTAGCTAAAACATGAATAGTTGTCGTGGCAGACAGCAAAGAGAGTCTGGGTCTGACAGCCTGCTAACTCTTATTATCACTGCTCAATTACATTGGCCAGAGAAAGCCATATAGCACAACTTAATGGTAGGTTTGAGAACAATAATTTTCACCCTCATGTGTGGGGCCCTCCTGGGTCCCCTACAGTATTTGACCCCTGCTGAAACCCTGCTGATGCCCGTAGAAGCTTTTTTGTTCCTAACAAAGGAACAGCCTGGCCCTAAAGCAACACACCTGGGTTTTACACCTGGGCAATAATCTGTTACTGTCTTTTGTTCCTGAGGATTTAAGCCAGTTCTTCTACTGTGCTTCCTGGAATTTTCCACCTTGTGTACTTGGGGTATATATTCGGTGAATAAGGCAAAAGATTTGGCATTCTCGGGATCTGAATGACCTGAGTATGTGTTTTGTCTTAAACCTTCATGCTTATGCCCGGCTCTGGGTTCTGAATGATAGTGTTATATTAATCAGGGTTCTCTAGAATAACTGAACTTATGAAATAAATAACTCTCTCTCATGTACACACACACACACACACACACACACACATACACACTCTCTCTATATATAATTACATATATGCATATATATTCATATATATGTATGATATTTATTAGAATGACTTATAGGCTATAGTCCAGCTCATACAACAATAGTTGCCTATGAATAGAAAGAACAAGGATCCAGTAGTTGTTCAGTACAAAAGACTGGATGTCTCAGTTGGCCTTCAGGATATTCCTGAATCTCAAGGAAGTGGATTCTAACATCAATTAAAGAGTAAACTTGATAGTGAGGTGAGCGCAAGCAAAGAGGACAAGCTTCCTTCACCCATATCCTTCTATAGGCAGCCAGCAGAGGGTGGTGCCTAGATTGGAGGTGAGTCTTTTCACCTCAAAAAAGCTGAATTAAAAGTGTGTCTTTCGAATTCAAAGATCGGGATTAAGGACATGCCTTTGTCCCTCAAAGATCTGGAAAGATGTGGATCATTCCTTTTCAAATTAAGCAAAAAACCCTCATGTTGTGCCCCTCCATTTTGGAGTTTTAGTTAATTTCAGATACAGTCAAGTTCACAACCAAAATAGCCATCACATAGAGGAATTTAAGTTGTGTAAGTAGCTCAGTTGACTTCTTAATAAGTAAAAATACTGAGATTAAACTTGAACAACTGTATTTTTTGAAAAAATTAAAACATAATTTTCTATGTAAGGAAAGTATAAATATTGATGGCATAATTACCAACCTGTTATACTGGCATGCAGAATGATGGTGAAAAAGAAATCTTATGTAGGAAGATGAAGAAAAAAATGAGATGACATTAAATAAGCCCATTTTTAAAGTTTCTCTGGCATATATATATAATGAGTAGGGAAGACTGAGAAATATTGATTTGAACTAGAATAGTCTGTCAAGCCAATGGAAGGGTAGTTATTAATTTTTGCATTTTTATGAAAAAATTATCTGAGTATACTATGTATGAGTAATGTATATTTACTCTTATTATGGATATTATGTGGATTTTCCCATTTGAGTGCTCATTACATGCACATAAGAATGTGTACCTTACATATCATATCACAGGAAGTAAAACCATGAAATTAAAGGGAAAAATGTACTCTGTGTATCAACTGTAAATATTAATAATGTATTTTGTTCTGTCTCTGAATATTTATTTATATAAATATTATGCTGTTATACTGATGGAGTTCTAATATTAATCATACTTGCCTTGACCCTCTGAAAATTATTTCCTCTGCATCATTGACTCTACCCAAGTTTCAGTATGGGGTTATGATTGTTATGTACCAATCCCAACATGATAGCTTCAGTGACTGAGGTAGTACATGACAAAATCAATCAGATTCTGGCAGTTGGTAATCAGGCTGATTCATGACTTGTCCCATCAAATGAAGCAGAAGCCCTTTGTTCATACTGCTGATTTTCCATCTCACTTCTCCCCATTTCTGCTTCTTTATGAAGCCTAGAATCAAGTGGTCAATTCTCTGGAAGCAAGACATAAGCCTTAGAATAATGCTTACATAACGACCTTGAGTCAACCTAAAGCATATTCTACCCCTTGAGTTTAAAGAAACATGACTTCATACATCTTTTTAGTTATTTAAGGTAAATTGAAGTGCTTCTGTATTATTTGTGCCATAGATAGCAGAAGTTATACACTATTAGTTATCTCTTTGAGGACCAGCTACAAGAATGTTGGTTCATTTCTTAAATTCTGCTCATAACACAGATATGACCATGTGCATTTATCTCCAATAAGTACTTTTTGAAAGAAAACATACAAATAAATGCTAGTACAGGGCAATAAAATTATAGAATAAAGATTATAGGTATGTAAGTTATGTAGAGTTTAGATGTTCATATATACTTTCTTCCCTGTGCAAATGAGAGCCAGTAACTTCTCAGTGATAGAGCAAGGCTTCCCTAAAACATGTGGTTGTCCATTACTTGATACTATATACATTCTTTTTGAGAATGGCTTGTTGACTTTTGTTAAAAATGATTTGTCAACACACCCTAGAATGTGCTTGCCTTGTTTATTTTAAACCATAATTATTGGTAGGATCAGAACCTTCTCTTTTCAGAGTAATATCAAATAGAGTTTTGTCTTAGAGTTTTACTGCTATGAACAGATACCATGACCAAGACAAGTCTTATAAAGGACAACATTTAATTGGGGTTGCCTTATAGGTTCAGAGGTTCAGTCCATTTTCATCAAGGTGGGAGCATCAAGAGTCCAGGCAGGCATTGCAGGAAGAGCTTAAAATGCTACATCTTCATGTAGCTAGCAGAATACTGGCTTCCAGCCAGCTAGGATGAGGATCTTAATGCCCACATCCACAGTGACACACCTACTCCAACAATGCTACACCAAATAGTGCCACTCTCTGGGGCAAGCATATACAAACCATCACTGAATAAGTAAATTCGTTTGTTTTTTTTCAACACAGGGTTTCTCTGTGTAGCCCTGGCTGTCCTGGAACTTGCTCTGTAGACCAGGTTGACCTTGAATGCAGAGATCAAGCTTCCTGACTCACTGAAGCCCAGTGAGTCATTGATGCAGTCTAGATGATTCTGATCGGAGTTTTATAGGTTAGATGAAAAAATATATATCTGTTGTACATGGACAAAGAGAAGAGAAGGAAATGTGGATAGAATGAAAAGCATAGTACTAGAAAGATCAGTGGACATAAACAACATATTTTATAGCTATTGTGTGCAGGAGATAGAAGAAGGGGGCTGTCACAGGACTAGAGCATAGATCCCCAAAAGGAAAACAGTGGGGGATGAAGATACTATGAAGAAACAATAATGAAGCAAGCTAGAAAATGAAGAGTCATCAGTCTGGGAGGCACTTATGATCTTTTAGGATGCTTGAGGACTCAGTCACAGAACAACTTTAGGCTCACCATTGCTACTGCTGTTGAATCTAGTGTAGGCGTTTGACTCTGGGAAAGTAGTGCTTTCAGAATTTTTTTCAGCAGGCCCAAGGAAGTGGGACTTGCTTGGCATGGGAAGGATTGGAACTTTTTGCCTCTGTAGGATTTTAGTAGGATTGCAAGTTGTACAGCAGCTCAGTGCATTACTATCTTCAAAAATATTAAGCTTCTTGAGATTTCCTTTTTCTTTTTGTCATTTTTATTTCTTCTCTTGTTTTTAAATTTTTCTTTTTATATTTATTTATTTTATGAGTACTGAATGTTTTGCTTGCATGTATTTATTTGTACCATGTACATCCCTGGTGCCATTGGAGGTCAAAAGAGGACATTGGATTCCCGGAAGCTTTGATTACAGATGGTTGTGAACCACCATTTAAGATTTGGGAAATCTGCAAAACCAACTCAAGTAATATGAATATTTTGTGGTACCCCAAGAGATATTCTTTTGGAAGCAATTTACTTCTAGGTACTTTCCAATGGAGTGTGGACTTTGCATCTTTATCTCTAACAAAAGTTTTGCTTTTGTTTTTGTTTGTTTTTTGGCTCATGAGAGATAAGATACACTTGTGAAGTATTGAGGGCAAGGAAGCTCATTATTGTCCACTAACACATTCTAAGTCATCAATCAACACCCTAAATCACACTTGTCAAAGCAGAGAGTGTGGGATGGTGAAGTCAGGACACAGGACACATCAGATGGGGGTCAGGCATTGAATATGAAAAGACAAATCTGAAAAGGCTCTGCCCTTCAGAATCTGACAGAACTCGCAGTCTGTACGGTGTGGCTTGGTAGAGACTTGGCATTTTCATTCTGTTCATTGGCTTCCAGAGAACCAAATAGACATATTATCATTTTTAATTGTGTTAAAGTACAAATTAAACCAAAGTTAAAATAAGGTTAGAGTGTGTGAAAGGGCCTGGGGGCTTTATTTTTCTCACAGCATCTGCTGTTACTCTCACGCTGTGATAAAATTGTTCATGTCTTCAAACAGTTAGTCTCACCATGAACCAGCATATAAACTGCAACAGCCCTTAGGGAGAACCAGTTGGCATCAGTAGCAGAAATTTTAAAAGCATGCTCATCATTGGAACAGATGATTTCTCACACAGGACTTCAGGCCAAAGTATCTGAGAGGGACTTACACAAAGGTATATCATCAAAAAAATGCCACCAAAGTATTGAAGCATCAGAAGAGATCACCCAACAGCTTACGATATTTACTACATAGGTTAAATCATGGACCTCTCTTAGATATGATGAAAGACCACAAAAACAGACATTGTTTTCAAAGACAGTTTAATGATATAGGTACTTCTCATCATTTTCAAAGGAGATCAATTTATTTACTTTTATTTGTGTGTGTGTTTGTGTTTGTGTGTGTGTGTGTGTGTGTGTGTGTGTGTGTGTGTGTGTGTATGTTTGTGCTTATTTACACACAGGAGTGTAGAAGCCAGAACAAGGTATTGAATCCCCCGGAATTAGCATTAGAGATGGTTGACAACCACCTTATTTGGGTACTAGGAATTGAATCCAGTTCTTTTCCAAGAGCAGTAAACTCTTTTTTTTTTCTCCATCTTTATTAACTTGGGTACTTGGGTATTTCTTTTTTTTTTAAATTCCTGTTATTTTTTCTTTATTTTTTTCTTTACTAACTTGAGTATTTCTTTTTTTTTTAATTAACTTGAGTATTTCTTATATACATTTCGAGTGTTATTCCCTTTCCCGGTTTCCAGGCAAACATCCCCCTCCCCCTCCCCTTCCTTATGGGTGTTCCCCTCCCAAACCTCCCCCCATTGCCGCCCTGCCCCCCATAGTCTAGTTCACTGGGGGTTCAGTCTTAGCAGGACCCAGGGCTTCCCCTTCCACTGGTGCTCTTACTAGGATATTCATTGCTACCTATGGGGTCAGAGTCCAGGGTCAGTCCATGTATAGTCTTTAGGTAGTGGCTTAGTCACTGGAAGCTCTGGTTGCTTGACATTGTTGTACATCTGGGGTCTCTAGCCCCTTCAAGCTCTTCCAGTTCTTTCTCTGATTCCTTCAACGGGGGTCCTATTCTCAGTTCAGTGGTTTGCTGCTGGCATTCGCCTCTGTATTTGCTGTATTCTGGCTGTGTCTCTCAGGAGCAATCTACATCCGGCTCCTGTCGGTCTGCACTTCTTTGCTTCATCCATCTTGTCTAATTGGGTGGCTGTATATGTATGGGCCACATGTGGGGCAGGCTCTGAATGGGTGTTCCTTCAGTCTCTGTTTTAATCTTTGCCTCTCCCTTCCCTGCCAAGGGTATTCTTTTTCCTCATTTAAAGAAGGAGTGAAGCATTCACATTTATATCATCCGTCTTGAGTTTCATTTGTTCTAGGGATCTAGGGTAATTCAAGCATTTGGGCTAATAGCCACTTATCAATGAGTGCATACCATGTATGTCTTTCTGTGATTGGGTTAGCTCACTCAGGATGATATTTTCCAGTTCCAACCATTTGCCTACGAATTTCATAAAGTCGTTGTTTTTGATAGCTGAGTAATATTCCATTGTGTAGATGTACCACATTTTCTGTATCCATTCCTCTGTTGAAGGGCATCTGGGTTCTTTCCAGTTTCTGGCTATTATAAATAAGGCTGCGATGAACATAGTGGAGCACATGTCTCTTTTATATGTTGAGGCATCTTTTGGGTATATGCTCAAGAGAGGTATAGCTGGATCCTCAGGCAGTTCAATGTCCAATTTTCTGAGGAAACTCCAGACTAATTTCCAGAATGGTTTTACCAGTCTGCAATCCCACCAAAAATGGAGGAGTATTCCTCTTTCTCCACATCCTCGCCAGTATCTGCTGTCACCTGAGTTTTTGATCTTAGCCATTCTCACTGGTGTGAGGTGAAATCTCAGGGTTGTTTTGATTTGCATTTCCCTTATGACTAAAGATGTTGAACATTTCTTTAGGTGTTTCTCAGCCATTCGGCATTCCTCAGCTGTGAATTCTTTGTTTAGCTCTGAACCCCATTTTTTAATAGGGTTATTTGTTTCCCTGCGGTCTAACTTCTTGAGTTCTTTGTATATTTTGGATATAAGGCCTCTATCTGTTGTAGGATTGGTAAAGATCTTTTCCCAATCTGTTGGTTGCCGTTTTGTCCTAACCACAGTGTCCTTTGCCTTACAGAAGCTTTGCAGTTTTATGAGATCCCATTTGTCGATTCTTGATCTTAGAGCATAAGCCATTGGTGTTTTGTTCAGGAAATTTTTTCCAGTGCCCATGTGTTCCAGATGCTTCCCTAGTTTTTCTTCTATTAGTGTGAGTGTGTCTGGTTTGATGTGGAGGTCCTTGATCCACTTGGACTTAAGCTTTGTACAGGGTGATAAGCATGGATCGATCTGCATTCTTCTACATATTGACCTCCAGTTGAACCAGCACCATTTGCTGAAAATGCTATCTTTTTTCCATTGGATGGTTTTGGCTCCTTTGTCAAAAATCAAGTGACCATAGGTGTGTGGGTTCATTTCTGGGTCTTCAATTCTATTCCATTGGTCTATCTGTCTGTCTCTGTACAAATACCATGCAGTTTTTATCACTATTGCTCTGTAATACTGCTTGAATTCAGGGATAGTGATTCCCCCTGAAGTCCTTTTATTGTTGAGGATAGCTTTAGCTATCCTGGGTTTTTTGTTATTCCAGATGAATTTGCAAATTGTTCTGTCTAACTCTTTGAAGAATTGGCTTGGTATTTTGATGGGGATTGCATTGAATCTGAGGATTGCTTTTGGTAAAATGGCCATTTTTACTATATTAATCCTGCCAATCCATGAGCATGGGAGATCTTTCCATCTTCTGAGGTCTTCTTCAATTTCTTTCCTCAGTGTCTTGAAGTTCTTATTGTACAGATCTTTTACTTGCTTGGTTAAAGTCACACCGAGGTACTTTATATTATTTGGGTCTATTATGAAGGGTGTCGTTTCCCTAATTTCTTTCTCGGCTTGTTTCTCTTTTGTATAGAGGAAGGCAACTGATTTATTTGAGTTAATTTTATACCCAGCCACTTTGCTGAAGTTGTTTATCAGCTTTAGTACTTCTCTGGTGGAACTTTTGGGATCACTTAAATATACTATCATATCATCTGCAAATAGTGATATTTTACCTCTTCTTTTCCGATCTGTATCCCCTTGATCTCCTTTTGTTGTCTGATTGCTCTGGCTAGAACTTCAAGAACTATATTGAATAAGTAGGGAGAGAGTGGGCAGCCTTGTCTAGTCCCTGATTTTAGTGGGATTGCTTCAAGTTTCTCTCCATTTAGTTTAATGTTAGCAACTGGTTTGCTGTATATGGCTTTTAATATGTTTAGGTATGGGCCTTGAATTCCTATTCGTTCCAGGACTTTTATCATGAAGGGGTGTTGAATTTTGTCAAATGCTTTCTCAGCATCTAATGAAATGATCATGTGGTTTTGTTCTTTCAGTTTGTTTATATAATGGATCACGTTGATGGTTTTCCGTATATTAAACCATCCCTGCATGCCTGGGATGAAGCCTACTTGATCATGTTGGATGATTGTTTTGATGTGCTCTTGGATTTGGTTTGCCAGAATTTTATTGAGTATTTTTGCGTCGATATTCATACGGGAAATTGGTCTGAAGTTCTCTTTCTTTGTTGTGTCTTTGTGTGGTTTAGGTATAAGAGTAATTGTGGCTTCGTAGAAGGTATTCGGTAGTGATCCATCTGTTTCAATTTTGTGGAATAGTTTGGATAATATTGGTATGAGGTCTTCTATGAAGGTCTGATAGAATTCTGCACTAAACCCGTCTGGACCTGGGCTCTTTTTGGTTGGGAGACCTTTAATGACTGCTTCTATTTCCTTAGGAGTTATGGGGTTGTTTAACTGGTTTATCTGTTCCTGATTTAACTTTGATACCTGGTATCTGTCTAGGAAATTGTCCATTTCCTGAAGATTTTCAAGTTTTGTTGAATATAGATTTTTATAGTAAGATCTGATGATTTTTTGAATTTCCTTTGAATCTTTAGTTATGTCTCCATTTTCATTTCTGATTTTGTTAATTTGGACGCACTCTCTGTGTCCTCTCGTTAGTCTGGCTAAGGGTTTATCTATCTTGTTGATTTTCTCAAAGAACCAACTTTTGGTTCTGTTGATTCTTTCTATAGTCCTTTTTGTTTCTACTTGGTTGATTTCAGCTCTGAGTTTGATTATTTCCTGCCTTCTACTCCTCCTGGGTGTATTTGCTTCTTTTTGTTCTAGAGCTTTTAGGTGTGCTGTCAAGCTGCTGACATATGCTCTTTCCTGTTTCTTTCTGCAGGCACTCAGCGCTATGAGTTTTCCTCTTAGCACAGCTTTCATTGTGTCCCATAAGTTTGGGTATGTTGTACCTTCATTTTCATTAAATTCTAAAAAGTTTTTAATTTCTTTCTTTATTTCTTCCTTGACCAGGTTATCATTGAGTAGAGCATTGTTCAATTTCCAAGTATATGTGGGCATTCTTCCCTTATTGTTATTGAAGACCAGTTTTAGGCCGTGGTGGTCCGATAGCACGCATGGGATTATTTCTATCTTTCTGTACCTGTTGAGGCCCGTTTTTTGACCAATTATATGGTCAATTTTGGAGAAAGTACCATGAGGAGCTGAGAAGAAGGTATATCCTTTTGCTTTAGGATAGAATGTTCTATAAATATCCATTAAGTCCATTTGGCTCATGACTTCTCTTAGTCTGTGGACATCACTGTTTAATTTCTGTTTCCATGATCTGTCCATTGATGAGAGTGGGGTGTTGAAATCTCCCACTATTATTGTGTGAGGTGCAATGTGTGTTTTGAGCTTTAGTAAGGTTTCTTTTACATATGTAGGTGCCCTTGTATTTGGGGAATAGATATTTAGGATTGAGAGTTAATCTTGGTAGATTTTTCCTTTCATGAATATGAAGTGTCCTTCCTTATCTTTCTGATGACTTTTAGTTGACAATTGATTTTATTTGATATTAGAATGGCTACTCCAGCTTGCTTCTTCTGACCATTTGCTTGGAAAGTTGTTTTCCAGCCTTTCACTCTGAGGTAGTGTCTGTCTTTGTCTCTGAGGTGTGTTTCCTGTAGGCAGCAGAATGCAGGGTCCTCGTTGCGTATCCAGTTTGTTAATCTATTTCTTTTTATTGGGGAGTTGAGGCCATTGATGTTGAGAGATATTAAGGAATAGTGATTATTGCTTCCTGTTATATTCATATTTGGATGTGAGGTTATGTTTGTGTGCTTTCATTCTCTTTGTTTTGTTGCCAAGACGATTAGTTTCTTGCTTCTTCTAGGTTATAGCTTGCCTCCTTATGTTGGGCTTTACCATTTATTATCCTTTGTAGTGCTGGATTTGTAGAAAGATATTGTGTAAATTTGGTTTTGTCATGGAATATCTTGGTTTCTCCGTCTATGTTAATTGAGAGTTTTGCAGGATACAGTAACCTGGGCTGGCATTTGTGTTCTCTTAGTGTCTGTATGACATCAGTCCAGGATCTTCTGGCCTTCATATTTTCTGGTGAGAAGTCTGGTGTGATTCTGATAGGTCTGCCTTTATATGTTACTTGACCTTTTTCCCTTACTGCTTTTAATATTCTTTCTTTATTTTGTGCGTTTGGTGTTTTGACAATTATGTGACGGGAGGTGTTTCTTTTCTGGTCCAATCTATTTGGAGTTCTGTAGGCTTCTTGTATGTCTATTGGTATCTCTTTTTAGATTAGGGAAGTTTTCTTCTATGATTTTGTTGAAGATATTTACTGGTCCTTTGAGCTGGGAGTCTTCACTCTCTTCTATACCTATTATCCTTAGGTTTGATCTTCTCATTGAGTCCTGGATTTCCTGTATGTTTTGGACCAGTAGCTTTTTCTGCTTTACATTATCTTTCACAGTTGAGTCAATGATTTCTATGGAATCTTCTGCTCCTGATATTCTCTCTTCCATCTCTTGTATTCTGTTGGTGAAGCTTGTATCTACAGCTCCTTGTCTCTTCTTTTGGTTTTCTATATCCAGGGTTGTTTCCATGTGTTCTTTCTTGATTGCTTCTATTTCCATTTTTAATTCCTTCAACTGTTTGATTGTGTTTTCCTGGAATTCTTTCAAGGATTTTTGCGATTCCTCTCTGTAGGCTTCTACTTGTTTATTAATGTTTTCCTGTGTTTCCCTAAGAGAGTTCTTCACATCTTTCTTGAAGTCCTCCAGCATCATGATCAAATATGATTTTGAATCTAGATCTTGCTTTTCTGGTGTGTTTGGATATTCCATGTTTGTTTTGGTGGGAGAATTGGGCTCCGATGATGCCAAGTAGTCTTGGTTTCTGTTGCTTGGGTTCCTGCGCTTGCCTCTCGCCATCAGATTATCTCTAGTGTTACTTTGTTCTGCTATTTCTGACAGTGGCTAGACTGTCCTATAAGCCTGTGTGTCAGGAGTTCTGTAGACCTGTTTTCCTGTTTTCTTTCAGCCAGTTATGGGAACAGAGTGTTCTGCTTTCGGGCATGTAGTTTTTCCTCTCTACAGGTCTTCAGCTGTTCCTGTGGGCCTGTGTCTTGAGTTCACCAGGCAGCTTTCTTGCAGCAGAAAAGTTGGTCTTACCTGTAGTCCCGAGGCTCAAGTTCGCTCGTGGGGTGCTGCCCACGGGCTCTCTGCAGCGGCAGCAACCAGGAATACCTGTGCCGCCTCTTCCGGGAGCTTCAGTGCACCAGGGTTCCAGATGGCCTTTGGTGTTTTCCTCTGGCGTCCGAGATGTATGTACAGAGATCAGTCTCTTCTGGTTTCCCAGGCTTGTCTGCCTCTCTGAAGGTTTAGCTCTCCCTCCCACGGGATTTGGGTGCAGAGAACTGTTTATCCGGTCTGTTTCCTTCAGGGTCCGGCGGTGTCTCTGGCAGGGGTCCTGCCGCTCCTGGGCCCTCCCCCACGGGAGACCAGAGGCCTTATACAGTTTCCTCTTGGGCCAGGGATGTGGGCAGGGGTGAGCAGTGTTGGTGGTCTCTTCTGCTGTGCAGCCTCAGGAGTGCCCACCTGACCAGGCGGTTGGGTCTCTCTCTTACCCGGGAGGTGTTTCTTTTCTGGTCCAATCTATTTGGAGTTCTGTAGGCTTCTTGTATGCTTATGGGTATCTCTTTCTTTAGATTAGGGAAGTTTTCTTCTATGATTTTGTTGAAGATATTTACTGGTCCTTTGAGCTGGGAGTCTTCACTCTCTTCTATACCTATTATCCTTAGGTTTGATCTTCTCATTGAGTCCTGGATTTCCTGTATGTTTTGGACCAGTAGCTTTTTCTGCTTTACATTATCTTTGACAGTTGAGTCGATGATTAATATGGAATCTTCTGCTCCTGAGATTCTCTCTTCTATCTCTTGTTTTCTGTTGGTGAAGCTTGTATCTACGGCTCTTTGTCTCTTCTTTTGTTTTTCTATACCCAGGGTTGTTTCCATGTGTTCTTTCTTGATTGCTTCTATTTCCATTTTTAATTTTGATTGTGTTTTCCTGGAATTCTTTCAGGGATTTTTGCGATTCTTTCAGGGATTTTTGCGATTCCTCTCTGTACGCTTCTACTTGTTTATTAATGTTTTCCTGTGTTTCCCTAAGGGAGTTCTTCACGTCTTTCTTGAAGTCCTCCAGCATCATGATCAAATATGATTTTGAAACTAGATCTTGCTTTTCTGGTGTGTTTGGATATTCCATGTTTGTTTTGGTGGGAGAATTGGGCTCTGATGATGCCATGTAGTCTTGGTTTCTGATGCTTGGTTTCCTGCGCTTGCCTCTCACCATCAGATTATCTCTAGTGTTACTTTGTTCTGCTATTTCTGACAGTGGCTAGACTGTCCTATAAGCCTGTGTGTCAGGAGTGCTGTAGACCTGTTTTCCTCTCTTTCAGTCAGTTATGGGGACAGAGTGTTCTGCTTTCGGGCGTGTAGTTTTTCCTCTCTACAGGTCTTCAGCTGTTCCTGTGGGCCTGTGTCTTGAGTTCACCAGGCAGCTTTCTTGCAGCAGAAAATTTGGTCTTACCTGTGGTCCTGAGGCTCAAGTTCGCTCGTGGGGTGCTGCCCACGGGCTCTCTGCAGCGGCAGCCACCAGGAAGACCTGTGCCGCCTCTTCCGGGAGCTTCAGTGCACCAGGGTTCCCGATGGTCTTTGGCTTTTTCCTCTGGCGTCCGAGATGTGTGTGCAGAGAGTAGTCTCTTCTGGTTTCCCAGGCGTGTCTGCCTCTCTGAAGGTTTAGCTCTCCCTCCCATGGGATTTGGGTGCAGAGCACTGTTTATCCTGTCTGTTTCCTTCAGGGTCCGGCGGTGTCTCAGGCAGGGCTCCTGCCGCTCCTGGGCCCTCCACCACGGGAGCCCAGAGGCCTTATATAGTTTCCTCTTGGGCCAGGGATGTGGGCAGGGGTGGGCAGTGTTGGTGGTTTCTTCTGCTCTGCAGCCTCAGGAGTGCCCACCTGACCAGGCGGTTGGGTCTCTCTCTCACGGGGTCTGGGAGCAGAGAGCCGCTGCAGGCCGGGATCCGCGGGTGTGGGACTTCCGGTAAACACAGGACGTGCCCGGTCCTAGGTCCTAGAGGAATTCTGCCTCCGTGTGTCCCGAGCTCACCAGGCAGCTTTCTTGCAGCAGAAAAGTTGGTCTTACCTGTGGTCCCGAGGCTCAAGTTCGCTCGTGGGGTGCTGCCCACGGGCTCTCTGCAGCGGCAGCCAGCAGTAAACTCTTAACCACTGAGCCATCACTCCAGCCTCACCTTTCATCATATTTTTTAATGAAAACATACATTGTAAACACTATCTTTAAAGCCATTTCTATAAGGAGCAGAGAAAGATCTAA
The DNA here is from genome assembly GCF_021556685.1 of Rattus norvegicus. Taxonomy (NCBI): domain Eukaryota; kingdom Metazoa; phylum Chordata; class Mammalia; order Rodentia; family Muridae; genus Rattus; species Rattus norvegicus. The sequence continues at coordinate 31,355,634 of NC_141554.1, forward strand.
TTGAGTGACTGATTAAATGTGTGTGTTGATGTGAAATATCCATGTCAAAACCCCCAAAGCTTCAGACTGATGGGGGAATAGCAAAGTCTTCCCCCTGGGGCAAGGCTCCTCAGAATCAAATGGTGGCATCTTCTTTGGGTAACTGAGTGCAAGCATTCACAGTGTGTACAGAAAGTATTCACCATAGCTTTATTTATGTACTAAATACTACTAACTGAGATATGAATTTTGTAGTCAGAGAAAATTATGTGTAAATGCAACTTTCTATCTTTGTATTGGTTATATGATTCATGCTAGAATAGCCTTTCTGTGTGGTAGCATATATCTACAATTCTACCATTTGGGAGGTAGATGCAGGCAGATTCGAAATTTAAGGCCAGCCTCAGCTAGAACAAGCTTGACACCAATAAAAGTATTCTAAAGAGACTCCTGGTGTCTTTCAATCTGACTCTCAGACTACTGAAACAATGAATCCCTCCAAAGTAGTAATTTTCCTAGGACTCCCTGTTGGAAGAAGGAAAAGCATACCAGCCAGAATAGGAGTCTTGTCTCATGGAAAGTGACTCCTTCACAATTTTAACAACTTGTTAGACTACTTTATGGGATGAAACTAAGGCAAAAGCAAAGCTGGTGGGTGGGGATTCACTTTTATATGTGCAAATCTGCCAGGTATGGTGGCTCATACCCTGAACTACAGTACTCAGCTGGCAGAGGCAAACAGATCTCCAAGGGTTCTGTTCTACTTTGGGAGTTACAGGACAGTCAATGTTATGTAGTCTCAAAAAAGACTACAAATTCTTTAACCTCGCTTCAGGACCCCTAAAAGTGGATTTAGAAGCTAGTGTAGAAGTAGGATGGGGAGGGAGCATCCTGGAATCTCTGTCTCTCTTCTCTGCATGACCACATTGAGTAATGTTTCTTTTTATGTGTATTTGTATTTCATGTGCCTGTGTGAGGGTATCAGATCTGTTGGAACTGGAATTACAGACAGTCGTGAGCTGCCATATAGGTGCTGGGAATTAAAACCAGGTCCTCTGGAAGAGCAACTGGTACTCTTAACTGTTGGTCCATCTCTCCAGACCCATGCCATTCTATTTTTAGTTTGGCTCTTTTAACTGGTTTATGAAGGATAAGTGGCTGCACCTCACAAGGCACAGAGCTGACCTCAGGTGAAGAGGAAAGATGGAAGTTCCCAGCAACTGCTGGAGTCATTTTCCTCCAGGGACGCTTTTCTCTTACCAGTGTACCTTTGCACCTCTCCTTGGTGTAACAGAGATGAGTTTGAATTGGACCTTGACAAGTCTTTCCCTGATCAGTGCACCTCAGACTTTTTTTCCTGTTTACCTTTGGATTTTCCAGCAATTTGGAGATTCTTTTGAACCACCTGGGCTGTTGCTATTTGCTAACTGGCTTTGTCTTTTGGAGTTTCCTATTGAAATATATGGGGATATTGTAAAATTGGGGTTGTTGTAAAACAAAAAAGTGAGTCAGGTGGTAGAGGAGAGTGAGAGTTATTGAAGGCATTTGAAACCTGACCATTAACGTTAGAGATTGCAGAGATAGGGAGAAACCACTCTGCCCTTGCTGTAGCCAGAGGCTTCAAGAGACATGGTAAATCTCCTGTGTTTTGAGTTTGCTTTTTCCCTAGTTTGATTGTCAAGGTCCAAAAATCACTGAAGGAAGACACTAGACTCATATAATATGCAAAGACAATGAGCATTCTGCAGAAACAACCAGCATGCTGGCGTAAACCATTCTTTGAAATGGTGATTCTAGAAAAAGACATGCACTTAAAGGCCTTCTTAAAGGAATTTAGGGGAATTTTCTAGAAAGATTAGGTAATCTAAAATGTCATGTGTGTATGCTAGGGGTCACAAGGGTTAGATTTTGATTGGCTTGTGCCAGGTGGTCAGTGGTCTGCATTCCTATGTCATGAATGTTTAAAAACAGGATGAGCTAGGGCTGCCAGGCATGGAAGACCCATTCTGAGATAAGATATTTTCCCATTCTTGTTGTTATCCCCAGGCGGTTCTTTGGGAGGGGCTTTTATGACCTTGTTCCTGGATTTTATGGCCTGTTTCTGGAGATGGTGACTTATGGCCTAGTTCCTGGGACTTATGCTCTATTCCTGGAGCTGTTGCCTTGTAGCCTTCTTTTCAAAATCAGGCCTGGTTCTTAAATGGAGACAAATGACATTTCTGTCATCCATTCAGTGATCTGTGTAGAAGGGGACTGTCAGATCCAGGAGAGAACACTTTTTAGAGTGATTAAGTGGACAGACCCATAATTTAACAGCAATGCCTCTTGTAGAATAGAACTTGTTGATTTTGAAGTTCTTTTGAGCAAATTTAGAGTTCTATTGAGCCATTTTGGGAATCTGCCATGTGACAGGAAAGGTTTTTAAGCTCTTTTTAGCCACCACTTGGATCCTAATGAACTATTGGAAATAGATGAGAAAGGTGTTGAGATCCAGTGGGATTATATAGCCATGAAAATATTAAGTCTTTACTAGTTTGGTACTCCTTAGGGAGAATTGCAATTGATTGGTCTTTTATTAATTTTGGATGGTGAAGCGTACTTGTAATCTGTGGATGGCAAAAAAAAAAATTATAGCTCTCACCTCAAAAAGAATAAGAGCTAGTTTGATTCTGGAGCCAAATTTGAGTGACCATTGTCCCAGAAAATGTAGAGCTAAATTATCTCAGTTTCCATGTTCCCATGAGGAAGCAGTTTGATGAAGTTTTATAGTAACAAAAAAAGAAAGTCATAAATCAAGGCATTATAAACATTTGTTTTTTTTTTTTTTTGGTTCTTTTTTTCGGAGCTGGGGACCGAACCCAGGGCCCTGCGCTTCCTACGTAAGCGCTCTACCACTGAGCTAAATCCCCAGCCCCATAAACATTTGTTAAAAGTCTCTTTCTGTGTTGTAGCTTATACCCATAACTCTAGCTGTTGGTAAGTAGAAGCAGGCAGATAGGCAATTTTAAGAACAGCCTTAGTTACATAAGACCCTGTCTCAAAAAAATCAATTAGCATATAAAAAGCACTCCATTATCCATTGTAAAGGCTATGTAATAATGACTACATAATTTTCCAAGGACATCATTTAGTTTACCAACTACCCAATGATATAAGAACTAGTATTATCTGTGTTTTGTAGTTATTATTGTTGAACTAAAGAAAATTTTCTTTCCCCAACCATGTTGTACTAAAAGATACCAACTGCTACTCTCAACTTTGTCTCTGAGCTGGGGGCCACAGTCAGGTATATAATTCTGGACTCTTTGCCCATAGGGGATTTGAACCTACTGAGAGGACTATGTTAGTTACAGGCAGGCTAACCCCATGACAGGCTGCAAACTGGCAGTTTGGGAGACTAGGTCTATGTTTCTGTTTCCCAGAAATGAAAACCCAGATCCAGAAACCTATTATCAGCTAACAACTGCCACAGGCTGGCATTTTAATGAAACTTTGTTATCTGGCATTAAGTAAGAATAAGTAGCTAAAATAAATAAGCTCTCCCCACAAGAAGGTATCCAGAACCTAACCAACTGTAGAATTAGTCACACAACTAGAGAACGAGCTCACCCATCAAGGTAAAATGGCATGTACCCCTCTCCGGAATTCTCCTAGTTGACAATAAAGGCTAGGCCTGTAAGATTACTAGGGGTCCTAATGACAGTGTCCTTTGCCTTACAGAAGCTTTACAATTTTATGAGGTTCAATTTGTTGACTCTTGATCTTAGAGCCTAAGCCATTGGTATTTGTGATGCTTGTGGGGAAGGGAGAATCATATTGCATGATCGTGGGCCCTGGTCAGTCAGTAACATGCCAATGGATTATCCTGTACCTATGAGTATATGAGGAGAACAAGTTAGATTCAGTAGGTTATTTCATAAAAAAGAAGGCATGCAGTTGTAAGGGGGTGAGAAGCTGGGGTGAACCTGGGAGGGGTTAGGGGAGAAATAGAAGGTGAATATGATTAAGTTGCATTTTGTATGAAATTCTCAAAGAAGTAGCAAAACAATTTAAATGAGGCCTAATGTTCATGTAGACAGTTACTATTATTTAGAAAATTTTAGAAAACAATATAAAATAAAACAAAAAGAAAATGGTACAGCTATGCCAAAATTTAGGTTTAAACTACCTTACCTTTTCAAACTCAGAAAAATAAGGGTGATTCTTATATTCAAGTCACTACCTTGGTGCTTTGAATGAGAAATGTTCCCCAGAGATTAGGACATTTGAATAGTTGCTGTATAGGGACATATTGGAGGTGTGACCTTGCTAGGAGTATGTCACTTGGGGTGGGCTTTCAAATTAAAAGCCTGGTACCATTTCCAGCTCTTTCTTCTTTGTGCATGAGTTTCAGTATGTGAGCTCTCTTGCTGCTATCCCTGGACCTGCTGCTATGCATCTACTCTGTCATCATGGAGTCTTATCCCCCTGGAAATGCAAGTCACAATGGATTCTATTTTTAAGTTGTCTTTGATTATGATATATTAGCACAAAAGCTGAAAAGTACTCAATATGCTATTATTTGGCTGATCAAAATTGTAGGAATGGAAATTAAAGGTATGGACTTCAGGAAAACATCCTAATCTAGAAAATATTAGCTCTTTAGTATATTTAGCCTAATCTTCTCCAAGAAATAAGAGTAAGGTGCTTATTGTATCTTGTGTGTGAAATTAGTGAAAACTGTTGCTTCTTTTGTGGAGACCTTATAGGGAAGTCCTACAACCGGACCCTACAAGTGTAGAAAATTCCCCCCATCCCTATGACCAACCTTAGCATCTTAATAGACAAGGGAGAGTTCAGCAGAATAGAGCAGATAACTCACAAACAAATGGAGAGAAGGATATGTGTGCCAGCTGTTTATTTAGGAAAAGGCTGCAGAGAATTGCTGAATGCAGTGTTTGCTCTCAAGCAGAATGTTACTTTAGCAAACTATGCTTAAATAGTACAGGTCATTCTAAATACAATACAACAGAGGTACCTCAGAATTACTCACATCACAGATGAGGGAGGTGATACATTGATATGCCAGTTCCCATCCTTAGGTGATGGGAATCACCTTGAGGGTATGTTCCCAAAGGATGGTCTCAATTGGTCTTGCTATTTCTGTTGCAGTCAAACAAGAATCTTCTATTATGACATTCTTGGTAATCGGACCAACAAACAAACAAAACTAACAAGACAACCATAACAACCATATGTTATTTAAAGAAAAATGTTTTAAAAAAGGAAGGTGTTGGAGCATGCAATTCTGGTATCCATCTGCTCCCAGAGTTGGGGCTGTCCCATAGCCCACAGACCCAAAACCTGCTTGCACAAAGTCGGTCTGCCAGGAGTGCTCTCCCTCCTAAACACACAGACAGGACCCCATTTTCTCTCCACTGACTTTCCAAAGAGAAACATGCTGGGAGCACAAGAGGCACAGGAGCCTCAGGGCGGCCTAGGACAGGACATTTCCAGTATCCATCTGCAGCCAGAGTTGGGGCTGTCCCACAGACCTTAGAAACAAAACATGCCTGCTGAGAGTTGGTCTGCCAGGAGTGCTCTCCCTTCTAAGCCCACAGATAAGACCCCACTTTCCCTCCACTGAGTGTCAAAGAATAGAGCAGCTGAGACTGCAGTGAGCACTAGCCACAGGGTTGCCTGCAACAGGACCCTTGTGGTTTCCATCTGCACCCATAGCTTAGGCTCTCCCACAGCACTCCAAATCCAAAACCTGCCCTGAGAGAGCTGGTCTCCCAGGAACACTCTCACTCCAAAGACCACAGGCTCACAGGTTCACAGGGGGGGTCAAGCTCCAGTCAGAGACAGCAAGACCAACTAACATCAGAGATAAGCAGATGGCAAGAGGCAAGCACAAGAACCTAAGCAACAGAAACCAAGACTACTTATCACATTTGAACCCAGTTCTCCCACCACAGCAAATATTGGATATTCCAAAACTCCAGAAAAGCAAAATTTGTATTTAAAATCATATCTCATGATGATGATAGAGGACTTTAAGAAGGCCACAAATAACTCCCTTAAAGAAATACAGGTCAACACAGGTAAAAAAGTAGAAACTCTTAAAGAGGAAACACAAAAATCCCTTAAAGAGCTAGAGGAAAACACTATCAAAGTGATGAAGGAATAGAACACAACCATTGAGGATTTAAAAATGGAAATAGAAACAATAAAGAAAGCACAAAGGGAGACAACCCTGGATATAGAAAACCAAAGGAAGAGACAAGGAGCCATAGATACAAACATCACCAACAGAATACAAGAGGTAAAAGAGAGAATCTCAGGGAGCAGAAGATTCCATAGAAATCATTGACATAACTGTCAAAGATAATGGAAAATGGAAAAAAGCTACTGACCCAAAACACAGGAAATTCAGGACAGAATGAGAAGATCAAACCTAAGGATAATAGGTATAAAAGAGAGTGAAGACTCCCAGCTCAAAGGACCAGTAATTATCTTCAACAAAATTATAGAAGAAAACTTCCCTAACCTAAAGAAAGAGATGCCCATGAACAAATAAGTCTACAGAACTCCAAACAGATTGGACCAAAAAAGAAATTCCTCCCATGACATAATAGTAAAAGCAACAAATACACAAAACAAAGAAAGAATATTAAAAACAGTAAGAAGAAAAGGTCAAATAAGATATAAAGGCAGACCTATCAGAATCACACCAGACTTCTCATCAGAGACTATGAACCCTAGAAGATCTTGAGTAGATGTCATACAGACCTTGAGAGAACACAAATGCCAGCCTAGGCTACTATATCCAACAAAACTCTCAATTAGCATAGATGAAGAAACCAAGATAATCCAAGATAACTCCACCACAAGGAGGGAAACTACACCTTAGAAAAAGCAAGAAAGTAATCTTCTTTCAAGGAAACCAAAGGAAGAGAGACACACAAACATAATTCCATCTCTAACAACAAAAATAACAAGAAACAATTATTATTCCTTAATATCTCTTAACATCAATGGACTCAATTCCCCAATAAAAAGACATAGACTACCAGACTGGATACAGAAAGAGGATACAACATTTGGCTGCATGAAGGAAACACACCTCAGTGACAAGGACAGACACTACCTCAGAGTAAAATGCTAGAAAACAATTTCCCAAGGAAATGGTTCCAAGAAACAAGCTGGAGTAGCCATTCAAATATCAAATAAAATCGACTTTCAACTTAAAGTTATCAAAAAAGATAAGGAAGGACATTTTATATTCATCAAAGTAAAAATTCCCCAAGACAGTCAGCATGTAGAAGAATGCAAATTGATCCATTCTTTTCTCCTTGTAAAAAGCTCAAGTCCTAGTGGATCAAGGACCTCCACATAAAACCAGATACACTCAAAATACTAGAAGAAAAAGTGGGGAAGAGCTTCAAATACATGGGCACTGGGGAAAATTTCCTGAGCAGAACACCAATGGCTTGTTCTCTAATATCAGGAATCAACAAATGGGAATTCATAAAATTGCAAAGCTTCTGTAAGGCAAAGGACAATGTCATTAGGATAAAAGGGCAACCAACATATTGGGGAAGAACTACATCAATCCTACATTGGATAGAAGGCTAATATCCAATATATACAAAGAGCAAAAGAAGTTAGACTTCAGAGAATCAAATAAGCCTATTAAAAATTGGGTACAGAGCTCAACAAAGAATCTCAGCTGAGGAATATGGAATGGCTGAGAAGTACCTAAAGAAATATTCAACATCCTTAGTCATCAGGGAAATGCAAATCAAAACAACCCTGAGATTCCACCTCACACCAGTCCGAATGGCTAAGATCAAAAACTCAGATGACAGTAGATGCTGGTGAGGATGTGGAGAAATAGGAACACTCCTCCATTGTTGGTGGGATTGCAAACTGGTACACACATTCTGGAAATCAGTGAGGATGGTGCTCAGAAAATTGGACATGCTACTACCAGAGGGCCCAGCTATACCACTCCTGGACATATACCCAAATAATGCTCCAATCTATAACAAGGACATATGTTCCACTATTTTCATAGCAACCTTATTTATAATATCCAGAAGCTGGAAAGTACCCAGATCCCCTTCAACAGAGGAATAGAAACAGAAAATATGGTACATCTACACAATGGAATATTACTCAGCTATCAAAAACAATGACTTTATGAAATGCATTAGACAAATGGCTGGAACCAGAAAATATCATCCTGAGTGAGATAACCCAATCACAAAAGAACATAAATGATATGCACTCATTAATAAGTGGCTATTAGTCCAAAAGCTTGGAATATCTAAGAAAAAATTCACAGATCATATGAAGCTCAAGAAGAAAGAAGACTAAAATATGGATGATTCATTTCTTATTAGAAGGAATAACAAAATACTCATGGGAGGAAATACAGGGGCAAAGAGAGGGATAATGACTCAAGAATAGGTCATCCAGAAACTGCCCCATATCAGTATCTATCCCATGTTCATCCACCAAACCCAGTCACTATTGGCAATGCCAAGAAGTAATTGCTGACAGGAGCCAGATATGGATGTTTTCTGAGAGGCTTTGCCAGAGCCCTACTGATACAGGTGAGGATGCTTGCAGTCAACCATCAGACTGAGAAAAAAGTCCCTAATGGATGAGTTAGAGGAAGGACAGAAGGAGCTGAATGGTTTTGCAGCCCATAGGAAGAACAACCAGAGCTCCCTGGGACTGAACCACCAACCAATGAATACATGGAGGGACCCATGTCTCTAGCTGCATATGTAGCAGAGTATTTTATTTCCCCAATGGAGGAGAATGCCAGGGCATTAAGGTGGAAGTGGGTGGGTGGGAGTCATATTAACAAATAGAAGCATGGCAAAGTGAGGGGGTATGGGAGAGTGGGGAAAGGTGATAGCATTTCAAATGTACACACATAAAATACCCACAAATATAAAATTAAAACAAGGAAGGTTTTGAATAATGGCTCAAAATTATTTATGATATATGTATGTATGTATAAGTAATCTTTAAGTGTGCAAAACAGCATTTTCTATCACTTACGGATGCTTATGCCTTCTGTGAAATCATAAGGCAGCCATAGGAATGATAAACCTAATATTTTCAAAGAACACGGGAAGCAGATGAGATGATCTAGGGAGGACACAAGGGCTTTGACCTGCATTGAGATTATTTTGTTCTTAAATTATCTTGAATAATGATGGTAGAAGTTCCCAATTTGCAAAGGACTTTTTGCGTGTAGGTTCATGGAAGTTCTTTGAAAAATACTCTGTACATTTTTGTAAACCTGAAACATTTCTCCTCCTTTTCTTCTTTGATTTTCTTTTCGAGACAGGGAGTTACTGTAGCCCCGAATGTCCTGGAACTCCAAGAAAAGGCTCAGGCTGGCCTCTCACAGATGTCTGTTTCTTGTCTTGAACATTTAATATTAAAACTGAAATGAAAAAAAAGCAAAGAACTCAATTTTGATTGTATCCTCTGTAGTTTTCCCACGTTTTAGAAAATAAAATTATTCAATTGAGTAGCAGGATTTGGTTTTAATTTTTGAAGTAGACTTTCTGTTTATATTTTGAGCTCTGCACTTTAAAGTATGGATTCTTCTATTTTAATATTTCTTTTATTAAGTTCTGTGTGCTGTGGACTTTATGTACTTAAAATCTAATCAGTTCATTTTCATTCATTCTCAGATTTGGAGGACAGGGTATTCATTCAGCAAGATGTCAAAGATTATTATCTGGGAATATGTTTTCAGTGGAAGCTGTCAGTCAGTAGCACCAAACATAAAGCATGAGTCCAGCCAAAAGATAAAGAACTGACGCTTTTTAAGACATAGATTCTGGGATTTTGTCTGTTTGAGTATACACTGAATGCCTGTCAAACATAACCATCTGTGGCATTCCAAATTTCTGGGTGAAAAGCAATAAAACAAGAATCAGGTCAGGATTCATTATTAGTTACCTGCTGAGGTCAAGGGACAGATCACTTGGCTGATAAATCAGCACTGACTTGTCCAACCTCTTTAGAACAACCTGGCTTCCAGATTTCTCTCCAGTCCTTTAAAGTGAGAACAGCCTCAGGCACAAAAGAAAAGAAAGCAAAGTTTGTCTTTGGTCTGCCCTTTTCAGTACATCCTTGTAAGGCAAACCACAAGCTGACAAACTCTTTTAAAAATAGAGACTATATATGCTCAGTTTGGTTTACAATTCAAAACTTACAGAATAGCTTCCAACAATAACTGTCCCCCACATTCCTTCTCTAAGCACCCATATCTTTAACTTAGTGACAGCCAACACTGACAGATGTTTTATGTACCATTCCAAAAATATGTTAGTGCTATGCATACAAATATGTGAATGTATATATATATATATATATATATGAGAGAGAGAATAATATGCACACATTTCTATACCTTATGGTTTTCATTGAATATATGTCTTTGATATTACATCATAGCAGTATACTAAAACTTTCTCGTTTGCAAAACTAATGTATAATATTCTATTGTATTGATATATTGTAAGTTATTTAAATAGTTCCCTCTTAACAGGCATAGAAGTTATTTCAAATATTTGACTATTACAAGTAATGCTGCAATAATCTTTACATATGCTAGTATTTATAAAATAAATTCCTGAAAGTAGAAGTGCTAGGTCAAAAGGTATATGTACTTGTAGATATGACAAAAATGGCTAGTTTGCCCTCCCTAAAAGTGGTACTAGTTTATAGTCTCATCAGAAATGTATGGGAGTACTTACTTTCCCCAATTCTCATCAGTAGTCTCTTAGCAATTTACGTTTATACTTTCTGAGTGCATACATGAGAAATGCAATCTTAATGTGCATTTCTTTCACTGCTTTAATTCAGTAAAGTTTTTTTTGACATATGAAATCTATTTTCTAGGGTACCAGAAGTCCGGTTGGTATAGCACCCTGACTCTGGATAGATTATTACGTACTTTTTAATTCAATGCTGGGTCCCACGTGAGGGGGAGGAAAATGATAAATAAACAATGGCAGTAACAAAAATAATAGAAATAAAAAGAATGCTCACACTAGGGACACAGGCAGGAAACTATCAGAAGTGGTCTTGGCATGAGTTATCCTACTTTATCAGGAAAGGATGGATAAAGATGGAAAATGGATAGCAAAGCTTATAGAAAGTAAGGATGGCTCTTGAAATCCTGTATTGATCCAAGCCCCTAGTGAAAGATTCTGAATGAAAAGTATAAATGTAGTAATAATAAGATATGGATATGTTTTCTTATCTGTGTATGTCTCCCTTGTTACTATTCAGTTATGACCCAAAAATGTTTAAAATATGATGATCAAATTTATTTTAGTTCTGAATGTAGAGAAAAGAAGTTGAAGTTATCCTCATTAGTATCTTCTACATTCTGTCAGATGCTGAACTATAAAGCACAAGACTCCCAAGTTGGAGGCTAGTCTTAGGCACATTACTGGGGGACAATATTGAGAAAACAAAGGAAACAAAACAAAAGACTGGCCTAAATCTTAAAAAAAAAAACCAGAAACTCACCTTGAACAATTCTAAATGTGCAAGGATATAAGACAATGTGTGTCAGCAAAACAATATAATTAATAAAGACTATTAAATGGAAATAGGCCTTTGAAATGTTTAAAGATGGAATAGGAAAAGGCAAGCTGCAATGGATAACTGAAGAATATCTGGGCAGATGAGACAAACAGTAAATCTGAAGAGTTACACAGAAAAAAAAACAAAACACTGAAATTGAAAACTCTTTTGGTATATGTATGCAACAAAAGTGTAGATGTTTGATGTATGGTTATTTAATTTGAAAATTTTCATTTAAATGTACTGAAGTTTACCAAAATCAATTAAATTATATATTTTGAAAACCTACCCAAACTAACTAAAGGACCCAGAGGCAGTATCCAAATTATCAAAATCAGAAATGAAAAGGGAGACATAACAAAAGAAATGGAGGAAATTCAAAAGAATCATCAGATACTACTACAAAAGCCTATACTCAACAAAACTGGAAAATCTAAGTCAGGTCACTTGGAGCAGAAAAGTTGGTCTTACCTCTGGTCTCAGGCCTGAAGTCACTCCTAAGGGCTGGGTTCCAGCTCTCTGTGCAGGCAGTAACCAGAAGCCTGGCCCTCCTTCTCTGGGGTCCCTGTGCACAGTGGGCCCAGATGGCACTAGGCGTTTTCCTCTAGAGTCAGAAATGTGGGCAGAGACTAGTCTCCTCTTGTTTCCCAGGCATATCTGCACCTCTGAAGGTCTACCTCTCCCTCCCATGGGATTTGGGTGCAGGAAGCTGTTTGACCGGGTCCCTTCAGATCTGGGCACAGTCTAGACCACAGGGCTCCTGTAGCTTGAGTGCCCCTATCTTCCTGTTCCAAGAGACCCTATACAGTTTCCTGGAGAGGATGTGGAGAAAGAAGAACACTCCTCCATTGTTGGTGGGATTGCAGACTGGTACAACCATTCTGGATATCATTCTGTAGGTTCTTCAGAAAATTGGACATTGCACTGCCTGAAGACCCAGCTATACCTCTCTTGGGCATATATCCAAAAGATGCTGCAACAAATAACAAAGACACATGCTCCACTATGTTCATAGCAGCCTTATTTATAATAGCCCGAAGATGGAAAGAACCCAGCTGCTCTTCAACAGAGGAATGGATACAGAAAATGTGGTACATCTACACAATGAAATACTACTCAGCTATCAAAAACAATGACTTTATGAAATTCATAGGCAAATGGATGGAACTGGAAAATATCATCCTGAGTGAGGTAACCCATTCACAGAAAAACACTCATGGTATGCACTCATTGATAAGTGAGTATTAGCCCAAATGCTTGAATTACTCTAGATTCACTGAACACATGAAACTCAAGAAGGATGACCAAAATGCGGATGCTCATTCCTTCTTTAAAAGGGGCACAAGAATACCCTTGGGAGGGGATAAGGAGGCAAAGTTTAGAACAGAGACTGAAGCAATGCCCATTCAGAGCCTGCCCCACATGTGGCCATACATATACAGCCACCAATCTAGATAAGATGGATGAAGCAAAGAAGTGCAGGCTGACAGGAACCGGATGTAGATCTCTCCTGAGAGACACACCCAGAATATGGCAAATACATAGGTGAATGCCAGCCGTAAACCACTCAACTGAGAACGCCCCCGTTGATGGAACTAGAGAAAGGACTGAAAGAGCTGACGGGGCTTTGAGACCCCATATGAACAACAATGCCAACCAACCAGAGCTTCCAGAGACTAAGCCACTACCCAAAGACTGGGGCTCCAATTGCATAGGTAGCTATAAATAGCCTAGTAAGGGAAGGGGAAGCCCTTGGTCCTGCCAAGGCTGGGTCCCCAGTGAACGGGATTCTTGGGCAGAGGGTTGGCATTGGGGGGAGGATTGGGAGGGGAATACCCTTATAGAAGGGGAGGGTTAGGGGTTAAGGGGATGTTGGCATGGAAACTGGGAAAGGGAATAACATTTGAAATTTAAATAAGAAATACCCATTTTAATAAAGATGGAAAAATACAATAAAAGAATGTCTGGGGGAAATCATCATCCCTGACCTCAAGCTCTTCTACAGAGAAATAATGATAAAAACTGCATCATATTTGTACAGAGAAAGGTTGATCAATGCACTAGAATTGAAAATCCAGAAATAAAACAACACATTTACACATACTTGATCTTTGAGAAAGAAGCCAAAAACATACAATAGAAAAAAAGAAAGCATCTTCAGTAAATGGTGCTGGTCTACTCAGCTGTCTGTATGTAGAAAAATGAAAATAGACCCATATTTGTTACCATGCATAATGCTCAAGTCCAAGTGGATCAAACCCTCAACATAAAACCAGATATACTGAATCTAATAGAAGAGAAAGTGGGAAAGAACATTGAACTCATTGGTATAGTGGGAAATTTCCTAAACAGAACTCCAATGGCTCATGCTCTAAAATCCAGAATTGATGAATGGGACCTCATGAAACTGGAAAGAATCTGTAAGGCAAAGTACATAGTTAATAAGACAAATCAGCATCCTACAGATTGGGGAAAAAACTTCACTAACTGTAATATCCAAAATATATAAAGAACTCAAGAAGATAACCACCATAAAACCAAACAATCCAATCAAAAAGTAGGGTATAGAACTAAATGAAGAATTCACAACAGAGGAATCTGGAATGGCTGACAAGTGCATAAAGAAAGTTTCAAAGTCCTTAGTGATCAGAGAAATGAAAATCAAAATGACCCTGAGATTCCACCTTAAAACAGAATGGCTAGAGAGATCTCACCACCCAGACAGGTGGGCACTCCTGAGACTGCAGAGCGGAAGAGAACACCAACACTGCCCACCCCTGCCCACATCCCTGGCCCAAGAGGAAACTGTATACAGCCTCTGGGTTCCCAGAGATAAGGGCACAGGAGCAGCAGGTCCCCTGCCTCTGAGACACCGCCGGAGCCTGAAGGGACGGACCAGATAAATAGTTCTCTGCACCCAAATCCCGTGGAGGGAGAGCTAAACCTTCAGAGAGGCAGACACGCCTGGGAAACCAGAAGAGACTACACTCTGCCCACATTACTGATTCCAGAGGAAAACACCAAACACCATCTGGAACCCTGGTGCACAGAAGCTCCCGGAAAGGGCAGCGCAGATCTTCCTGGTTGCTGCCCCCCTCCCAGAGAGCTCATAAGCAACACCCCATGAGAAAACTTGAGCCTTGGGACCACAGTTAAGAACAACCTTCCTACTCCAAGCAACCGGCATGGTGAACTCAAGACACAGGCCCACAGGAACAGCTGAAGACCTGTAGATAGGAAAAACTACACGCCCGAAAGCAGAACACTCTGTTCCCATAACTGGCTTAAAAAAAAAAAAAAAACAAACAAACAGCAAAACAGGTCTACAGCACTCCTGACACACACAGGCTTATAGGACAGTTTAGCCACTGTCAGAAATAGCAGAACAAAGTAACACTAGAGATAATCTGATGGCGAGAGGCAAGCGCAGGAACACAAGCAACAGAAACCAAGACTACATGGCATCATCAGAGCCCAATTCTCCCACAAAAGCAAACATGGAATATCCAAACACACCAGAAAAGCAAGATCTAGTTTCAAAATTATATTTGATCATGATGCTGGAGGACTTCAAGAAAGACATGAAGAACTTGCTTAGAGAAACACAGGAAAACATTAATAAAAAAGTAGAAGCCTACAGAGAGGAATTGCAAAAATCCCTGAAAGAATCCCAGGAAAACACAATCAAACAGTTGAAGGAATTAAAAATGGAAATAGAAGCAATCAAGAAAGAACACATGGAAACAACCCTGGGTATAGAAAAACAAAAGAAGAGACAAGGAGCCGTACATACAAGCTTCACCAACAGAATACAAGAGATAGAAGAGAGAATTTCAGGAGCAGAAGATTCCATAGAAATCATAGACTCAACTGTCAAAGATAATGTAAAGCAGAAAAAGCTATTGGTACATAACATACAGGAAATTCAGGACTCAATGAGAAGATCAAACCTAAGGATAATAGTTATAGAAGAGAGTGAAGACACCCAGCTCAAAGGACCAGTAAATATCTTCAACAAAATCATAGAAGAAAACTTCCCTAACCTAAAGAAAGAGATACCCATAAGCATACAAGAAGCATACAGAACTCCAAATAGATTGGACCAGAAAAGAACTCCTCCAGTCCCATAATAGTTAAAACACCAAATGCACAAAATAAAGAAAGAATATTAAAAGCAGTAAGGGAAAAAGGTCAAGTAACATATAAAGGCAGACCTATCAGAATCACACCAGACTTTTCACCAGAGACTATGAAAGGCAGAAGATCCTGGAAAGATGTAATACAGACCCTAAGAGAACACAAATGCCAGCCCAGGTTAATGTATCCTGCAAAACTCTCAATTAACACATATGGAGAAACCAAGATATTCCATGACAAAACCAAATTTACACAATACCTTTCTACAAATCCAGCGCTACAAAGGATAATAAATGGTAAAACCCAAAAAGAAGGAGGCAAGCTATGCCCTAGAAAAAGCAAGAAACTAATCGTCTTGGCAACAAAACAAAGAGAAGAAAAGCACAGAAACATAACCTCACATCCAAATATGAATATAGCAGGAAGCAATATTCACTATTCCTTAATATCTCTCAACATCAATGGCCTCAACTCCCCAATAAAAAGACATAGATTAACAAACTGGATATGCAATGAGGACTCTGCATTCTGCTGCCTACAGGAAACACACCTAAGAGACAAGGACAGACACTACCTCAGAGTGAAAGGCTGGAAAACAAATTTCGAAGCAAATGGTCAGAAGAAGCATGCTGGAGTAGCCATTCCAATATCAAAAAAAATCAATTTTCAACTAAAAGTCATCAAAAAAGATAAGGAAGGACACTTCATATTCAACAAAGGAAAAATCCACCAAGATAAACTCTCAATCCTAAATATCTATGCCCCAAATACAAGGGCACCTACATACATAAAAGAAACCTTACTAAAGCTCAAAACACACATTGCACCTCACACAATAATAGTATGAGATTTCAACACCCAACTCTCATCAATGGACAGATCATGGAAACAGAAATTAAACAGAGAGGTAGACAGACTAAAAGAAGTCATGAACCAAATGGACTTAACAGATATTTATAGAACATTCTATCCTAAAGTGAAAGGATATACCTTCTTCTCAGCTCCTCATGGAACTTTCTCCAAAATTGACCATATAATTAGTCAAAAAACGGGCCTCAACAGGTACAAAAAGATAGAAATAATCCCATGCGTGCTGTCAGACCACCACGGCCTAAAGCTGGTCTTCAATAAAAATAAGGGAAAAATGCCCACATATACGTGGAAGTTGAACAATGCTCTACTCAACGATAACCTGGTCAAGGAAGAAATAAAGAAAGAAATTAAAGACTTCTTAGAATTTAATGAAAATGAAGGTACAACATACCCAAACTTATGGGACACAATGAAAGCTGTGCTAAGAGGAAAACCCATAGCTCTGTGTGCCTGTAGAAAGAAACAGGAGAGAGCATATGTCAGCAGCTTGACAGCACACATAAAGCTCTAGAACAAAAAGGAGCAAATACACCCAGGAGTAGTAGAAAGCAGGAAATAATCAAACTAAGAGCTGAAATCAACCAAGTAGAAACAAAAAGGACCATAGAAAAAATCAACAGAACCAAAGTTGGTTCTTTGAGAAAATCAACAAGATAGATACACCCTTAGCCAGACTAATGAGAGGATACAGAGAGTGTGTACAAATTAACAAAATCAGAAATGAAAAGGGAGACATAACTATAGAATCAGAGGAAATTCAAAAAATCATCAGATCTTACTATAAAAGCCTATATTCAAAAAAACTTGAAAAATCTTCAGGAAATGGACAATTTCCTAGACCAGATACCAGGTACCGAAGTTAAATCAGGAACAGATAACCCAATTAAACATCCCCATAACTACTAAGGAAATAGAAGCAGTAATTAAATGTCTCCCAAACAAAAAGAGCCCAGGTCTATACGGGTTTAGTGCAGAATTCTATCAAATCTTCGTAGAAGACCTCATACTAATACTATCCAAACTATTCCACAAAATTGGAACAGATGGAGCACTACCGAATTCCTTATATGAAGCCAAAATTACTCTTATACCTTAACCACACAAAGACCCAACATAGAAAGAGCACTTCAGACCAATTTCCCTTATGAATATCGACACAAAAATACTCAATAAAATTCTGTCAAATTGAATCTAAGAGAACATCAAAACAATCATCCACCATGATCAAGTTGGCTTCATCCCAGGCATGCAGGGATGGTTTAATGTACGGAAAACCATCAACGTGAGCCATTATATAAACAAACTGAAAGAACAAAATCACATGATCATTTCATTAGATGCTGAGAAAGCATTTGACAAAATTCAACACCCCTTCATGATAAAAGTCCTGGAACGAATAGGAATTCAAGGCCCATACCTAAACATAGTAAAAGCCATAAACAGCAAACCAGTTGCTAACATTAAACTAAATGGAGAGAAACTTGAAGCAATCCCACTAAAATCAGGGACTAGACAAGGCTGCCCACTCTCTCCCTACTTATTCAATATAGTTCATGAAGTTCTAGCCAGAGCAATCAGACAACAAAAGGAGATCAAGGGAATACAGATCAGAAAAGAAGAAGTCAAAATATCACTATTTGCAGATGATATGATAGTATATTTAAGTGATCCCAAAAGTTCCACCAGAGAAGTACTAAAGCTGATAAACAACTTCAGCAAAGTGGCTGGGTATAAAATTAACTCAAATCAGTAGCCTTCTTCTACACAAAAGAGAAAAAAGCTGAGAAAGAAATTAGGGAAACGACACCCTTCATAATAGACCCAAATAATATAAAGTACTTCGGTGTGACTTTAACCAAGCAAGTAAAAGATCTGTACAATAAGAACTTCAAGACTCTGAAGAAAGAAATTGAAGAAGACCTCAGAAGATGGAAAGATCTCCCATGCTCATGGATTGGCAGGATTAATATAGTAAAAATGGCCATTTTACCAAAAGCGATCTACAGATTCAATACAATCCCCATCAAAATACCAAGCCAATTCTTCAAAGAGTTAGACAGAACAATTTGCAAATTCATCTGGAATAACAAAAAACCCAGGATAGCTAAAACTATCCTCAACAATAAAAGGTCTTCGGTGGGAATCATTATCCCTGAACTCAAGCAGTATTACAGAGCAATAGTGATAAAAACTGCATGGTATTGGTACAGAGACAGACAGATAGACCAATGGAACAGAATTGAAGTCCCAGAAATGAACTCATACACCTATGGGCACTTGAATTTTGACAAAGTGCCAAAACCATCCAATGGAAAAAAAAGATAGCATTTTCAGCAAATGGTGCTGGTTCAACTGGAGGTCAAAATGTAGAAGAATGCATATCGATCCATGCTTATCACCCTGTACAAAGCTTAAGTCCAAATGGATCAAGGACCTGCACATCAAACCAGATACAGTGAAACTAATAGAAGAAAAACTAGGGCAGCATCTAGAACACATGGGCACTGGAAAAAATTTCCTGAACAAAACACCAATGGCTTATTGTCTAAGATCAAGAATCAACAAATGGGATCTCATAAAACTGCAAAGCTACTGTAAGGCAAAGGACACTGTGGTTAGGACAAAATGGCAACCAACAGATTGGGAAAAGATCTTTACCAATCCTACAACAGATAGAGGCCTTATATCCAAAATATACAAAGAATTCAAGAAGTCAGACCGCAGGGAGACATATAACCCTATTAAAAAATAGGGTTCAGAGCTGAACAAAGAATTCACAGCTGAGGAATCCCGAATGGCTGAGAAACACCTAAAGAAATGTTCAACATCTTTAGTCATAAGGGAAATGCAAATCAAAACAACCCTGAGATTTCACCTCACTCCAGTGAGAATGGCTAAGATCAAAAACTCAGTGACAGCAAATGGTGGTGAGGATGTGGAGAAAGAATAACACTCCTCCATTTTTGGTGGGATTGCAGACTGGAACAACCATTCTAGAAATCAATCTGGAGGTTCCTCAGAAAATTGGACATTGAACTGCCTGAGGATCCAGCTATACGTCTCTTGAGTATATACCCAAAAGATGCCCCAACATATAAAAAAGACACATGCTCCACTAGTTCATAGCAGCCTTATTTATAATAGGATAAGCTGGAAAGAACCCAGATGCCCTTTAACAGAAGAATGGATACAGAAAATATGGTACATCTACACAATGGGTTATTACTCAGCTATCAAAAACAATGACTTTATGAAATTCATAGGCAAATGTTTGGAACTGGAAAATATCCTGAGTGAGGTAACCCAATCACAGAAAAACACACATGGTATGCACTCATTGATAAGTGGCTATTAGCCCAAATGCTTGAATTACCCTAGATGCATAGAAAATATGAAACTCAACACAGTTGATCAAAATGTGAATGCTTCACTCCTTCTTTAAAAGGGGAAGAAGAATACCCTTCGCAGGGAATAGGGAGGCAAAGATTAAAGCAGAGACAAAAAGAACACCCATTCAGAGCCTGCCCCACATGTGGCCCATACATATATAGCCACCCATTTAGACAAGATGGATGAAACAAAGAAGTGCAGGCAGACAGGAGCCGGATGTAGATCTCTCCTGAGAGACACAGCCAGAATACAGCAAAGACAGAGGCGATTGTCAGCAGCATACCACTGAACTGAGAACAGGACCCCCTTTGAAGGAATCAGAGAAAGAACTGGAAGAGCTTGAAGGGGCTCGAGAACCCATATGAACAACAATGCTAGGCAACCAGATCTTCCAGTTACTAAGCCACTACCTAAAGACTATACATGGACTGACCCTGGACTCTGACTTCATAGGTAGCATTGAATATCCTAGTAAGATCACCCTTGTAAGAGGAAGCCCTGGATCCTGCTAAGACTGAACCCCCAGTGAATGTAATTGTTGGGGGGAGGGCAGCAATTTAGGGAGGATTGGGAAGGGAACACCCATAAACTTGGGGAGGGGGAGGGGTTAGGGTGATGTTGGCCGGGACCCGGGAAAGGGAATAACAGTCAAAATGTAAATAAGAAATACTCAAGTTAATAAAAAAATATTAAAAAAAACGAAAAAACAGAATGGCTAATATCAAAACCTCAGGTGACAACACATGTTGGTAAGGACCTGGAAAAAGAAGAACAGTTCTCCATCGCTGGTGATATTGTAAACTAGTACAACCACTCTGGAAATCAATTTGGAGATTCCTCAGAAAATTGGAAATAGACCTACCCAAAGACCCAGCAATACCAGTCTTGGGAATATACTATAAATATGCCCTACCATGCCACAGGGTCACTTTTTCCACTATGTTCATAGAGGCCTTATTTGTGATAGCCAGATGTTCCATGACAGAAGAATGCATACAGAAAACGTGGTTCATTTACACAATGGAACACTACTCAGCTATTGAGAACAAGGACATCTTGAGTTTTGCAGACAAATGGATGGAACTAGAAAATATCATCCTGAGTGAGGTAACTTAGACCCAAAATGGCATGCACTGTATGTTCTCACTAATAAGTGGTTATTGCCCCTCCCCATAAAAGTATAGAATACCAAAGATACAGTCCACAGAACTCAAAATTTCAACAAGCTGAAGGGCCCAAGTGAGGATGCCTCAGTCCCACTTGGGAGGGAGAAGAAAGCAATCACAAGCGGGGAGGGAGGGAGTCACAAGGGAGGGAAAAGGGATAGGTGTGGGGGAGAGTGGAACATGATCTGGTCTTGGGTAGGGGAAAAGGACTGAAGCACTGAGGGCCAGCAGAAACAATGGAAACAGGTGTCCTCAGGAGGAAGGAGGTTAGGAAGAGCCTCTAGAATGTATCAGAGACCTGGGGAGTGAGAGACTCTTAGGACTCAAAGCGGGGAGGCACCCTAGTTAAAAGGTCCTACAGTGGGGAAAGGGAACCCACCACCAGCAGAAAAACAGGGCATCAAGTGAAGGATGGGGTTGCTATCCCACAGTCAAAGCTCTGGCCCATAATTCTTCCTGAAAGAAATGCAGGGATGGAAATGGAGAAGAGCCTGAGGAAAAGAAGGTCCAGTAACAGTCCCAAGATGGGATCCTGCTGAAGGGGAGGCCCCAAGACCTGACATCATTACTGAGGCAATGGGGTGTTCAGAAATAGGAACCTATCCCTATTTGATAATGATTGCCCTCTGAAAGACCCAACAAGCAGTTGAGTCAGATGCAGATATGTGCACTGAACCAATGGACAGAAGCTGATGTCCTCTCTAGTTGAATTAGGGAAAAGCTGAAGAAAGCTGAGGTGGAGAATGACCCTGTAAGAGGACCAGCAGTCTCAATTAACCTGGACCCCTGAGATCTCTCAGACACTGAATCACCAACCAGGCAGCATACACCAGCTGAGATGAGGCCTCCAACACATATACAGCAGAGGACTCCCGGGTTTGGGTTCAGTCAGAGAAAATGTACCTAACCCTCAAGGTGCTGGAGGCCCCAGCAAGTTTAGAGGTCTGGTAGGGTGGGTGGGGTTGGGACATCCTTGTGGAGACACAAGAGCAGGTGAGGTATGGGATGTGGAACTGTCCAGGTTGACCAGGAGGGGAATAAAATCGGAAGTGTAAAAATAAAAAATAAAAATAAAAAAGGTAGCATGTCATTTACATTTATACCTTGCTAAATATTCATTGTAAGTTTTTAGAGTATTATCTTCTTTATTTTTAGATTTTCTTTTCTTTTTTATTGGATATTTTCTTTATTTACATTTCAGTGTTATCCCCTTTCCAAGTTTCCCCTCTGTAATCCTCTGCCCCACTCCCTTCCCCTGCTTCTATGAGGCTGCTCACCACCCACCCACCCACTCACCCACTCCCTCATTCACCCACCTACTCACACACTCACCCACTCCCATCTCACTGCCCTGGCAATCCCCTACTTTGGGGCATTGGGCCTTCACAGGACCAAGGGCCTCTCCTATATCCCGACAAGGCCAACCTCTGCTACATATGTGGCTGGAGTCATAAATCAAACAATGTAAAAGATGCAAAAAAAACTTCTTCGACATCATTCAGGAGAATTCTTCAATTCTCTTTTTGGATATCTTACATATTTACCATGAAGTTCATATCTATTATCTATCTATCTATCTATCTATCTATCTATCTATCTATCTATCTATCTATCTATCATCTATCTATCGTTCTATTTATCTATCTATCCATCTACAGTCTACTTACTTTGTTCTAATTTTAATAATGTGCTGATTTAAAGGAGATTGGCAACCATATGCTTATATATTTGAATGTTTGGTCCCCAGTCAAAGGAACTATTTGGGAAGGACTATGAAGTTTGGCAATGTTGGAGGACAGGTGACACAGAGCAGGCTTGGAGGTTCCATATGCTCTCTGACATCCTTGAGTACTCTTTTTCTTCTGATTGATTTCAACTCTTCCTGCTACCTTTGCTCACTCATCATGGACTCTAACCTTTTAGAACACGCGTGCGCGCGCACACACACACACACACACACACACACACACACACACACACTATGAATGAAATGCTTTTCTTTCTTATAGTTTCTCGTAGGTGTGGGGGAAAGCTATTGAATTAGAAAGCATTGTTTAGGAAAAAATGTTTTTCCCATGAAAAGGAATTGCTAAAACATTTTACTTCTATGCAGTAACATAATTTTAGAAATGTAGGTGTCAAGACCAAATGATTAAAATTAATATATCGGAATTTTAATTAAAATATCCTGTGGTATTTCTAGTAATTTTATATTTTAAAGCACACACAAAAATATAAATGCATATTTATATCATTGTTTGATTTTATATTAATCTTCATGGATTACTTATAGTAATTTTGTATTTGTATTTAATCTTATTTTTACATATTACACTGCATATGGACTTTCAACCTTGGATTTCTGCAACCATAAACTCTAATCTCTTTTTTTGTTAAAACTCAGTGTGTAATCTTAAGGCATTTGCAACAAAAATCAGACCAATACACAGGATATTAGGTAATTCACAAACCTAGAGGACCAAAGAAGCTTTCGCTGCATATCACAGGAAATACAAGGAGTGTGGAATGACCAATCCAGCAGTGATCTCCCCACACCGCCTATCCTTCCATTATTATCTAACAATGTACTAAAAAAGACCCAAATGCAGTTTCCTGCATATGTCAAGCAAATCAGATTACTTTTTTGTTACTTTCCAATCTTGGGCCAAATGATCTGTTTGGCAGACTCTTAAGTTCCATGTAAAATTCTAGTTACAACAGGATCTAAAAATATCTTCAGCTTTTCAGGGTCTGTGTTGCAGGAATCTATGCTGGGAGGCAAATAGAATGACTTATTGGAGAGATGGATTTTGATACTTAATGTGAGAAGTGATGAGTGAGGACAAATGAGTATAGTGAATGCAAATCTCATGATAACAAACAGAAAACAAGCTCTGTGTGATGTGGTGGTGGGAGGGCTTCAAACAAACATCATTTCCAACTCCACTTGCAATTTGCCAGTATGTATATGTCCTACAAAAGGAAGTCAAAGGGATCATGAACAATATTAACATTTTCTGCA
The DNA here is from genome assembly GCF_021556685.1 of Rattus norvegicus. Classification (NCBI taxonomy): domain Eukaryota; kingdom Metazoa; phylum Chordata; class Mammalia; order Rodentia; family Muridae; genus Rattus; species Rattus norvegicus. Next base: position 31,379,811 of record NC_141554.1, read on the forward strand.
ACTGCGTGTGAACACCAACAACATGTAAACTGGGAAAGGATGAAGAGACTAGGGAGATTAACAAAATTTAGAATATAGATCAGTTGGTCAAGTGACCAAGTTGACCACTGATGTAATTGCCTCCAATTCCTGTTTATTTTTAATGTGTTTTGGAGGGGGATGTGCCTCACATTTGTGGGTACATATTATTCTTTAAGAAACATTCCAATATTTGGGTAAATTCAAATCAGTAGACTGACTAATAGTGCCTATTTGCTTGAAACTGGAGCTTTATGGTATATGGAAATTTTATTATAAAGGCAGAAAAATCCTGTCGCGCGCCCAACGTCCCGCCAGCAGGAAACGCACACGCAGACACACGAATCCTTCTGCAGCAAAACGTTTATTGTATCTTAAAGAGAGGGGCCACGGTGGCGCCAGCATGGCGCGGCTTATATACACCCTAGCGCAGCGCATCCACTCCTGATTGGTCGCTTACCCATGATCTCATAGGCACGCCCTGGAGTGGGCAAAGACCTGGCATGAAGACACTCTTGCACATGCGCACACAGTTAACTTCCTGAAAGGAAGTCGGGCTGGTGCGGCGGAGGCCAGCGCCATCTTGTAATGGCCAAAGCTATCCCGGCTTTCCACGTGGGGCGCAGTGGAAGCCAGCGCCATCTTGTTGTGGCAAATGTTATTGCGGCTCTCCACATCTCCCCCTTATTGTTTTACTAGTATGAGGCTGGTCTAGGTCCCTGCAGTTACATCCATCTGCTGTGGCTCCTGTCTTAGGTCGTTCCTCTATGTCACAGCCTTATCCATCGTAGGGTAACCCTATCGCCACCGGGCCCCGTGTCTTAGATTGGTCTGTGGATGAGGAAAGTTTCCCATCTCTGGATACCACAGTGCTGTGTGACAGTAACTGTTAAATGACCTAGGGCAAACTCTAAAAAGAGGCCAGCCAGAAAATGAGTTAGTGGGGAAATCATGATCACCCTCTCGCGTACAATGAGGAAACCTCAGCGATGTAGAAGGGCTGATCAAAGAATCATTGAGTGTCTCTCATCCTAGTGCAATGGAGCCACAGATCCATGGGGTGTAAGAGCAGAGAACTCAGATGTCGACTAATTCCTGAGCATAGATAACCAAATTCCAGGGGAGGCCCCTTGTTCAATGGCCACAAGTGCTTGAGTGATAACAGCCTTGTCACGTTTCTGTTGAGATCTGAGTTTGCAAACCAACCATAGCATGAACACTAATCCACAGCATAGGGCTGCACCAAACAGAGCCACTCCCGATAAGTAGTGGGCACCTCATCTGGTTCTAGCAACTACTCCAGAAAGTTCACCTACTGTGCTTGCCTAACAATAGATTGGGGGGAGGGTAACTCCAGACACTGCAGACACAATGGCTGCAGCAGTAAATGGCTGCTACAATAGCAGCGAAAATAACAAGATCTTTCCCAGGACAGTTCAGGATCAGTCATTCTTCTCTGGAACAACCAGCAGGCAATGGAACTATGTCTGAGATCTGCACAACCAGGGCAGAGTTCCCCAGTCCACAGCAGCTTTACGCAGGTGGCATTCCTGTGAAGCTATAGACTGCAAAATGACAACACCAGTTAAGGCAGCAAGAGTCACCAGGGGAATGAGAGGGGCAGCAACGGCTGGAGTCCAGTCTTCTCCAGCAAGCAGCAGTGCACAGAGGGTCAGAGAGCAGGCCACAGTGGAACGGGACACACGCAGCGGTAACACTGACTGCAGCAACGCCAAAATTTCTGTGATGACAAAAGATGAGGGGGGATCTTCTATCTTCCTCTCAGGGCAGAGGAATAACTCTAGGGACCCGAACCACGAGAGCTGAATCTTTATGCAACCAGGATCAGCAAGTCTCACCAACCACTTCTGGCAGCTGGCATACTCTTGTAGCATCCTGTAGAAAAAACACAAACATTTCCTCTTCCCCATATAAAATATCTGAACAGGATCATGCCAATATGTGCATCTTTCTATTTCACCTAGGCAGAAGTATGCCTAGTTGTAGGGTGCCATAAACACTCAAGGGTTCCTTGGCATCCAAATTTTAAAATTGAAATAAAAGGAGTATTATTAAATAATTGTATAGCATACATAGCATACAGGGATATAACTCCCCCTTTTTATTTATTAAGATATAAACTGTCTAGTATCATTGTCCTCCCTTGTTAAGGGGTCCAGGCAATCCGGTTTGAGTTCTTAAATGTCCTATAAAGGAACAGTACTTAGTGTTCTTAACCACTAAGCCATCTCTCTAGCACCTCACAAACTTTATTTACCTAAACATAAGCATTAATTAGAAATGCCAAATCCTGTAAATATTGTCCAGATTCAGTTGTACTAGAAATCCCTGAGCTGGCAGGGCGAGGCTGGGAATTTAAAGTAAGCAAATGGAGTCTTCCTCTTTTCATATCAACTCTATTATCATTTTCTATGGTTTTGTATAGTTGTCTGAACCAGAGCACTGAAAGGACAGTGAGTTGTCAGACAATTCACACTGAAATCATCACTCACTGATTTCATGTAGAAAACTTGTCTCTAGTAAAGCATTAAGTAATTGAAATCAATTGTAAACCACAAGCCACACACTGGCTATCAGTATGTGAATTAACAGTGGCTACAGCACATAAATTAATAGTCTGTGTTGAAGCAGGGGAAACTCAAGAGAATAAACAAGTGATCCAATCATACATGTAGCCTTTTCATTAGACCACCTATAAACCATCTGTAAATATGTAAGCGCATTTCCTATGGGTTGTATGTACAAATATACAGGAAGTACAAAAGCAGGTAAGAGTAAAATTATCAATTTTGTCTGAAAAATTTGTATATGTAATAGGTCAAATATCAGTATTTTGTAATAACCAATTTAACTGTTGTTTGGAATAAGATATGTTTCACCAAGTTTCTTTTTAAAATACTTCTATGACTCTAGCCTACAATTCTGTATTAACACAACTGAAGCTTTTTCTCCAATGTGGATAACAAACAAGGACCTAAGTCCTCTGGTAAGGTGAGGTACTTAGCCAACTAACATATCCTTAGTAGCTTAAAATTAGTTTCAAATATTCTTTTCTGGAGTAGTCTAACAGCTACTCCCCAAATATAAAAGCTCATTTTGAGAGCAAAGGTTTGTAGTAAAAATTTCTATATACACTGAAAGATTTAAAGTTCTAACTTCTTATATTGAAGAAGTGACAAAATTACATAATACAAGGCTGTTAGCCATTCTTTTGTAAAATTTTTAATGATATCACTTTATGGGCTCTCTAAAATTATAAGCAAGCTCACGAAATGAAAACTCACAATCAATCCTCTAAATCTATCTTGAAATGGCAGTTGGAGTAAACAAACTGGCTGTAGTACTCTCACAAGTTCTAAAACCTCACCAATCCTTTGTAAATCCTGTAACAATCTCTACCTGTTTGATTCTTTCTCAATTATAAATAAGTTTGAGTTAGTCAATGTAACACTGGCAATCCTTAATCACAATCTTTAAGTTCTCCTTGTAACACCAGAGCACACCCACAACTTTAGAAAGTCACCTGAGTTCTGAGTACTGTCTTTGGGGCAGTAGAATTAGCATTAAAATACAGTAACTTCAGGGCAAACCACAACTTTGGAAAACAAAACTCAACTTCTAACAAACTAGCCTCTAAAATTCAGTCTCCAAAACACAGTTACAAAGTTTGACTGTCAATTCCTACAAATGAATGCACAATGGTGTGGTCTCCAATACCTCATCAAAGAGACATTGCCCTAAAATCTTTTAGAAGCCTGGTTTCTAGAATAAGAATTCCATAAAAATATTATCTCAATTTAGATCTGTTTCCCTAGGTTGGCTCATGCCACATGTTGTCTAGAATGACTTTATCCAAATTACCAGCTTTATGTCAACTTTCTGTTACCAATATTATACCTTTTTAACCATATCCAATAACTTAAAAGCCAATAGTTCATTACCAAGGCATGTAGAGCATATTTATACATTTAAAACCAATGAGAAACAAAATTGAAGTGGCTACACATATCTTTAATATTTAGACCAAACACCATTTTTAACTTTTTAGCTATGATTTTAAGAGAAGCACCTTGTCACCTGTTGAGTCTAATAATCAGCTTATGCAGACGCTTACCCCTGGGCAGCTTCTCCAGCTGACCTAGACACCTGGCTACAGGTACAGGGCTCCAAGGACTGATTGAAATTGCTTTTTATTCATTTGTTCCTTTTTTGAAACGAGTGAAAACCAAATCAAGGTGTGAACGACCAGCAGATAAAGTTTTTACCATTTTCTCTTTTGAACATGAAACATAAAACATTTAAGCAACAGAAACAAAAACCACAGACATGACACCCGCGGATCCCGGCCCGCAGCAGCTCTCTGCTCCCAGACCCGGTGAGAGAGAGACCCAACTGCCTGGTCAGGTGGGCACTCCTGAGGCTGCACAGCAGAAGAGACCACCAACACTGCTCACCCCTGCCCACATCCCTGGCCCAAGAGGAAACTGTATAAGGCCTCTGGGCTCCCGTGGGAGAGGGCCCAGGAGCGGCAGGACCCCTGCCAGAGACACCGCCAGACCCTGAAGGAAACAGACCGGATAAACAGTTCTCTGCACCCAAATCCCATGGGAGGGAGAGCTAAACTTTCAGAGAGGCAGACAAGCCTGGGAAACCAGAAGAGACTGCTCCCTGCACACACATCTCGGACGCCAGAGGAAAAAGCCAAAGACCATCTGGAACCCTGGTGCACTGAAGCTCCCGGAAGGGGCGGCACAGGTCTTCCTGGTTGCTGCCGCTGCAGAGAGCCCCAGGGCAGCACCCCACGAGCGAACCTGAGCCTCGGGACCACAGGTAAGACCAAATTTTCTGCTGCAAGAAAGCTGCCTGGTGAACTCAAGACACAGGCCCACAGGAACAGCTGAAGACCTGTAGAGAGGAAAAACTACACGCCCGAAAGCAGAACACTCTGTCCCCAGAACTGACTGAAAGAGAGGAAAACAGGTCTACAGCACTCCTGACACACAGGCTTATAGGACAGTCTAGCCACTGTCAGAAATAGCAGAACAAAGTAACACTAGAGATAATCTGATGGCGAGAGGCAAGCGCAGGAACCCAAGCAACAGAAACCAAGACTACATGCCATCATCAGAGCCCAATTCTCCCACCAAAACAAACATGGAATATACAAACACACCAGAAAAGCAAGATCTAGTTTCAAAATCATATTTGATCATGATGCTGGAGGACTTCAAGAAAGACATGAACACACTTAGGGAAACACAGGAAAACATTAATAAACAAGTAGAAGCCTACAGAGAGGAATCGCAAAAATCCCTGAAAGAATTCCAGGAAAACACAATCAAACAGTTGAAGGAATTAAAAATGGAAATAGAAGCAATCAAGAAAGAACACATGGAAACAACCCTGGATATAGAAAACCAAAAGAAGAGACAAGGAGCTGTAGATACAAGCTTCACCAACAGAATACAAGAGATGGAAGAGAGAATCTCAGGAGCAGAAGATTCCATAGAAATCATTGACTCAACTGTCAAAGATAATGTAAAGCGGAAAAAGCTACTGGTCCAAAACATACAGGAAATCCAGGACTCAATGAGAAGATCAAACCTAAGGATAATAGGTATAGAAGAGAGTGAAGACTCCCAGCTCAAAGGACCAGTAAATATCTTCAACAAAATCATAGAAGAAAACTTCCCTAACCTAAAAAAAGCGATACCCATAGACATACAAGAAGCCTACAGAACTCCAAATAGATTGGACCAGAAAAGAAACACCTCCCGTCACATAATTGTCAAAACACATAACGCACAAAATAAAGAAAGAATATTAAAAGCAGTAAGGGAAAAAGGTCAAGTAACATATAAAGGGAGACCTATCAGAATCACACCAGACTTCTCCCCAGAAACTATGAAGGCCAGAAGATCCTGGACGGATGTCATACAGACCCTAAGAGAACACAAATGCCAGCCCAGGTTACTGTATCCTGCAAAACTCTCAATTAACATTGATGGAGAGACCAAGATATTCCATGACAAAACCAAATTTACACAATATGTTTCTACAAATCCAGCACTACAAAGGATAAAAAATGGTAAAGCCCAACATAAGGAGGCAAGCTATACCCTAGAAGAAGCAAGAAACTAATCGTCTTGGCAACAAAACAAAGAGAATGAAAGCACACAAGCATAACCTCACATCCAAATATGAATATAACGGGAAGCAATAATCACTATTCCTTAATATCTCTCAATATCAATGGCCTCAAGTCCCCAATAAAAAGACATAGATTAACAAACTGGATACGCAACGAGGACCCTGCATTCTGCTGCCTACAGGAAACACACCTCAGAGACAAAGACAGACACTACCTCAGAGTGAAAGGCTGGAAAACAACTTTCCAAGCAAATGGTCAGAAGAAGCAAGCTGGAGTAGCCATTCTAATATCAAATAAAATCAATTGTCAACTAAAAGTCATCAAAAAAGATAAGGAAGGACACTTCATATTCATCAAAGGAAAAATCCACCAAGATGAACACTCAATCCTAAATATCTATGCCCCAAATACAAGGGCACCTACATACCTAAAAGAAACCTTACTAAAGCTCAAAACACACATTGCACCTCACACAATAATAGTGGGAGATTTCAACACCCCACTCTCATCAATGGACAGATCATGGAAACAGAAATTAAACAGTGATGTCGACAGACTAAGAGAAGTCATGAGCCAAATGGACTTAACGGATATTTATAGAACATTCTATCCTAAAGCAAAAGGATATACCTTCTTCTCAGCTCCTCATGGTACTTTCTCCAAAATTGACCATATAATTGGTCAAAAAACGGGCCTCAACAGGTACAGAAAGATAGAAATAATCCCATGCGTGCTATCAGACCACCACGGCCTAAAACTGGTCTTCAATAACAATAAGGGAAGAATGCCCACATATACGTGGAAATTGAACAATGCTCTACTCAATGATAACCTGGTCAAGGAAGAAATAAAGAAAGAAATTAAAAACTTTTTAGAATTTAATGAAAATGAAGATACAACATACTCAAACTTATGGGACACAATGAAAGCTGTGCTAAGAGGAAATCTCATAGCGCTGAGTGCCTGCAGAAAGAAACAGGAAAGAGCATATGTCAGCAGCTTGACAGCACACCTAAAAGCTCTAGAACAAAAAGAAGCAAATACACCCAGGAGGAGTAGAAGGCAGGAAATAATCAAACTCAGAGCTGAAATCAACCAAGTAGAAACAAAAAGGACCATAGAAAGAATCAACAGAACCAAAAGTTGGTTCTTTGAGAAAATCAACAAGATAGATAAACCTTAGCCAGACTAACGAGAGGACACAGAGAGTGCGTCCAAATTAACAAAATCAGAAATGAAAAGGGAGACATAACTACAGATTCGGAGGAAATTCAAAAAATCATCAGATCTTACTATAAAAACATATATTCAACAAAATTTGAAAATCTTCAGGAAATGGACAATTTCCTAGACAGATACCAGGTATCGAAGTTAAATCAGGAACAGATAAACCAGTTAAACAACCCCATAACTCCTAAGGAAATAGAAGCAGTCATTAAAGGTCTCCCAACCAAAAAGAGCCCAGGTCCAGACGGGTTTAGTGCAGAATTCTATCAAACCTTCATAGAAGACCTCATACCAATATTATCCAAACTATTCCACAAAATTGAAACAGATGGAGCCCTACCGAATTCCTTCTACGAAGCCACAATTACTCTTATACCTAAACCACACAAAGACACAACAAAGAAAGAGAACTTCAGACCAATTTCCCTTATGAATGTCGACGCAAAAATACTCAATAAAATTCTGGCAAACCGAATTCAAGAGCACATCAAAACAATCATCCACCATGATCAAGTAGGCTTCATCCCAGGCATGCAGGGATGGTTTAATATACGGAAAACCATCAACGTGATCCATTATATAAACAAACTGAAAGAACAGAACCACATGATCATTTCATTAGATGCTGAGAAAGCATTTGACAAAATTCAACACCCCTTCATGATAAAAGTCCTAGAAAGAATAGGAATTCAAGGCCCATACCTAAACATAGTAAAAGCCATATACAGCAAACCAGTTGCTAACATTAAACTAAATGGAGAGAAACTTGAAGCAATCCCACTAAAATCAGGGACTAGACAAGGCTGCCCACTCTCTCCCTAATTATTCAATATAGTTCTTGAAGTTCTAGCCAGAGCAATCAGACAACAAAAGGAGATCAAAGGGATACAGATCGGAAAAGAAGAGGTCAAAATATCACTATTTGCAGATGACATGATAGTATATTTAAGTGATCCCAAAAGTTCCACCAGAGAACTACTAATGCTGATAAACAACTTAAGCAAAGTGGCTGGGTATAAAATTAACTCAAATAAATCAGTTGCCTTCCTCTATACAAAAGAGAAACAAGCGGAGAAAGAAATTAGGGAAACAACACCCTTCATAATAGACCCAAATAATATAAAGTACCTCGGTGTGACTTTAACCAAGCAAGTAAAAGATCTGTACAATAAGAACTTCAAGGCACTGAAGAAGGAATTTGAAGAAGACCTCAGAAGATGGGAAGATCTCCCATGCTCATGGATTGGCAGGATTAATATAGTAAAAATGGCCATTTTACCAAAAGCAATCTACAGATTCAATGCAATCCCCATCAAAATACCAATCCAATTCTTCAAAGAGTTAGACAGAACAATTTGCAAATTCATCTGGAATAACAAAAAACCCAGGATAGCTAAAGCTATCCTCAACAATAAAAGGACTTCAGGGGGAATCACTATCCCTGAACTCAAGCAGTATTACAGAGCAATAGTGATAAAAACTGCATGGTATTGGTACAGAGACAAACAGATAGACCAATGGAATAGAATTGAAGACCCAGAAATGAACCCACACACCTATGGTCACTTGATTTTTGACAAAGGAGCCAAAACCATCCAATGGAAAAAAGATAGCATTTTCAGCAAATGGTGCTGGTTCAACTGGAGGGCAACATGTAGAAGAATGCAGATCTATCCATGCTTATCACCCTGTACAAAGCTTAAGTCCAAGTGGATCAAGGACCTCCACATCAAAACAGACACACTCAAACTAATAGAAGAAAAACTAGGGAAGCATCTGGAACACATGGGCACTGGAATAAATTTCCTGAACAAAACACCAATGGCTTATGCTCTAAGATCAAGAATCGACAAATGGGATCTCATAAAACTGCAAAGCTTCTGTAAGGCAAAGGACACTGTGGTTAGGACAAAACGGCAACCAACAGATTGGGAAAAGATCTTTACCAATCCTACAACAGATAGAGGCCTTATATCCAAAATATACAAAGAACTCAAGAAGTTAGACCGCAGGGAAACAAATAACCCTATTAAAAAATGGGGTTCAGAGCTAAACAAAGAATTCACAGCTGAGGAATGCCGAATGGCTGAGAAACACCTAAAGAAATGTTCAACATCTTTAGTCATAAGGGAAATGCAAATCAAAACAACCCTGAGATTTCACCTCACACCAGTGCGATTGGCTAAGATCAAAAACTCAGGTGACAGCAGATGCTGGCGAGGATGTGGAGAAAGAGTAACACTCCTCCATTGTTGGTGGGGTTGCAGACTGGTAAAACCATTCTGGAAATCAGTCTGGAGGTTCCTCAGAAAATTGGACATTGAACTGCCTGAGGATCCAGCTATACCTCTCTTGGGCATATACCCAAAAGATGTCTCAACATATAAAAGAGACACGTGCTCCACTATGTTCATCGCAGCCTTATTTATAATAGCCAGAAAATGGAAAGAACCCAGGTGCCCTTCAACAGAGGAATGGATACAGAAAATGTGGTACATCTACACAATGGAATATTACTCAGCTATCAAAAACAACGAGTTTATGAAATTCGTAGGCAAATGGTTGGAACTGGATAATATCATCCTGAGTGAGCTAACCCAATCACAGAAAGACATACATGGTATGCACTCATTGATAAGTGGCTATTAGCCCAAATGCTTGAATTACCCTAGATCCCTAGAACAAACGAAACTCAAGACGGATGATCAAAATGTGAATGCTTCACTCCTTCTTTAAATGAGGAAAAAGAATACCCTTGGCAGGGAAGGGAGAGGCAAAGATTAAAACAGAGACTGAAGGAACACCCATTCATAGCCTGCCCCACATGTGGCCCATACATATACAGCCACCCAATTAGACAAGATGGATGAAGCAAAGAAGTGCAGGCTGACAGGAGCCGGATGTAGATTGCTCCTGAAAGACACAGCCAGAATACAGCAAATACAGAGGCGAATGCCAGCAGCAAACCACTGAACTGAGAATAGGTCCCCTATTGAAGGAATCAGAGAAAGAACTGGAAGAGCTTGAAGGGGCTCAAGACCCCAAAAGTACAACAATGCCAAGCAACCAGAACTTCCAGAGACTAAGCCACTACCTAAAGACTATACATGGACTGACCCTGGACTCTGACCCCATAGGTAGCCATGAATATCCTAGTAAGAGCACCAGTGGAAGGGGAAGCCCTGGGTCCTGCTAAGACTGAAACCCCAGTGAACTAGTCTATGTGGGGAGGGCGGTAATGGGGGGAGGGTTGGGAGGGGAACACCCATAAGGAAGGGGAGGGGGAGGGATTAGGGGATTTTGCCCGGAAACCGGGAAAGGGAATAACATTCGAAATGTAAATAAGAAATACTCAAGTTAATAAAAATTATATATACATATAAAAAAAAAACCACAGACATAAACTGACATACATGGACAGCTTGGTGCACCAAGGACAGACAATAGACAAAGAGGGAAAAAACTAGATGGTGTTCCATGAAAGGAACCCAGGTTCCAATAGGAGTCAGCAGAGAGGTAGGATTTTCCCTTTCCCACCACTTCCACGGTGACCATCCACTCGAGTGGAGTTGATATGGACGATGGATTGTCTCAATTCTTGGACTAGTCCATCAACGTGTGAAACCAAATTCCTGTAAGATACTGAGATATATTACAGGATATCTGAGCAGCACAACTGACATTCACAAATGATATGGAAGTGAATCTTTTTGTTTGATTCTCCTGAATAAGTTTTTCAGGCAATCTACCTCTATCAAATCTGATCAATATGACTCTGTGAAGTTTAAACAAAATTATCAGCCTTGCCCACAAAGGATCCATAACTTTCGGTTTCTTCACAGTGGCTCTCCACCTAGGCCCATATCTTTCTTCTTCATAGCGAACTGCCTCATCTTCTAAATCCTCTTCCTCAGAGGAGCTAAGCTCGTCTGTTTCTGAACTATCAAGCTCCAAAACCTCTAACTCCTTTACCGGATAAAGGCTTCACCTTTTCAAAGCTTTCTTCTCCTTTCTCTGTTTCTCTCCCAGGGTGTTCTTTCTCCAATCTCTCGCTCCCTCAGATCTGAAGTCTTTGGAAGGGTCTTTTTTCTTATATTTACCTTTTTCTCTTTGAGCTCTTTAATCTTTTATCCCGCACTGTTTCTGACATGCTGTCTTGTAACTCCCCTAGCATTCTCTGTCCTGCTATTACAGTTGGGCAGCATCTCCCATCTTCTAGGCACGACCTCTAACGGTGCCTAGCAGCAGCCACAAAATCAAAAACCAAAAGGGAAAGAATGAAGGCTGCTAAAACGATAACAAAAGCTTCTGCGGCATCTTCTAGTGGGGGAGAGAATTGAAAGAAGTCAAGACCAAACATATCTCTCAGAGCTTACCCTAAACACTGCAGTTCTGGATTCTCTCCACGGACGGAGGAACCCCTCTTGGCGCCTGGAGATGGTGTGGCATTTTTTTCCAGGTTTCGGCACCAGATATCACGCGCCCAACGTCCCGCCAGCAGGAAACGCACGCGCGGACACACGAATCCTTCTGCAGCAAAACGTTTATTGTATCTTAAAGAGAGGGGCCGTGGTGGTGCCAGCATGTTGCAGCTTATATACACCCTAGCGCAGCGCATCCACACCTGATTGGTTGCTTACCCATGATCTCATAGGCACGCCCTGGAGTGGGCAAAGACCTGGCACGAAGACACTCTTGCACATGCGCACACAGTTAACTTCCTGAAAGGAAGTCGGGCTGGCACGGCGGAGGCCAGCACCATCTTGTAATGGCCAAAGCTATCCCGGCTTTCCACGTGGGGCGCAGTGGAAGCCAGTGCCATCCTGTGGTGGCGAATGTTATTGCGGCTCTCCACAAAATCCTGAATTAACAGGACAGTCAATTACTGATAGACAATCAGAGCTCAAATTCTCATCTTTTTTAAGGCTACCCAGGTTCTGCTATTTAGAATAAAATAGTTACTCTAGACTTCCATTCAGAATGGAGAAAAGAAACAGATTTCTCCACAAGCTTTAGTTCCTCTGGACAGGTAGCAGTCTGCCTAGCTGTGTTTCATGGTGGGATAAGTGACAAGTCTCAGTTTCTCATGTACAGGGGCAAAGGCAGAAGCTCTTATCACTTTCAGTGGCAGCAGTAAAATCATAGTGAAAATTTCCTTCAAATCAGATTGATTTGCAACATGGTTTTGGCACTTCTCCTGAAATTTGTTTTCGATTTGCTTTCTCAGCTCTCCAAGTGATGCTGAAGTAACTGTGTAGCTTTCAGTAAATCCCCAATTTTGCTTAAACTTGTCAGAGAAAGGATTCCATTGTTTGCCCGGTCAGAATCTTGAATGATAAAGACTGAAAAGATTTATATGTAGGTTGATAGATATTATTTTAAGTATATATTTTTCTACTACTTTCCCTACTAATAAATTGATAGATATTTGGAAGGAGTGATGATTCAAACTGCCTGAAGGAGAGTCTGCCTTAATTCCATATTCTTAACACTTTTATTTGGTTTCTCACAGTGCAGTTATGACTTGCCTATCTTGTATTTCTCTTCCCTTCACTCTCCTTTCCCTCCTCTCCCTTCCCTCCCCCTCTTCCTTCCTTCCTTCCTTCTTCCCTCCCTCCTCCCTCCATCTCTCTCTTTTTTCTTTCTTTCTTTCTCTCTCTCCCTCTTTCTCTCTCTCCCTCTTTCTTCCTTCCTTCCTTCCTTCCTTCCTTTCTTTCTTTCTTTCTTTCTTTCTTTTCTTTCCTGTTTTGATATTGGACACTGTTACACCCCATTGTGATTGTTCTTCCTGCATTCAGTTGTGCCTCCCTTTGGAAAAGATCATCTCAGATAAGATTTTTGACAGTATCCAACTGTGTCATGAGAGAGGATTAGTGCAGAGGGGTTACATATTTGCTGAATAATGATTTCTGTATATGGGTTGCTGGACAGTGTTGGGAGTGATGCCCTTGAAACCCTTCATTATTGATGTTAATATTATGGTTAGAATTAAGTATGACTGGATTCATGGAAAATCCCCAGCCAGCTGCAGAAGACTAATCTGCCGGTAAGGATGAATAATGATATGATAAAGTTCTGACCTTGCTGAGAAATACATCTGACGTCAAGATACCCAATGTGATGACTTATAACCTTTCTGAAAAACCAACATCCTGTTGACATCAGCTGACCACATGAATACTGTGTCCTTGGCCTGCATAAATGTTTCCCACTTGCCTCCTCTCTCTGTTACCCCTGTTATGGTATAAATTCAGCCTTGGGAAAAAATAAAATTGTCACCTTGATCAGACTCTTGTCTTGGCATCCTTCTTCATGTCTCTTGTCCCCCATTCTCTTCCAGTTACCCTCAGCACCTTTGTTGACAGGAAAGTAGTACTCAAACCTCTGTAGGTAATCTCTCATGTATGCTTTATAAGGAAGTGTAATATATCCATTGGTTTCTTCAGAGTGAACTTTGGTAGAATTGCACTTTTAATTGTGGTTGGGACCTTAAGAAAAGGGATAGATTTGGCTTACATCTCCCTCAGAAAACAATTTTAGCAAAATGTCCCCAGAAGATTTGTTAATTAAATAGGTATATACTATTATAATAGTTTAAATTAAAATGTGACAAACATATGAAAGGAATGTTTCATTAGCTTTATAAATAATTTTTCAAAAATTCCTCTTTTCCTTTAATTTTAAGTCTTTTAAAAACATTTTTTACTTCTTAAAATTTCAGTTTGCAAACTTGACAAGACAGTAGAAAGAATTCTCACATATCCTTCACCTACCCTCCCATAATTTTAACATCATACCCTGATACAGCTACTAATTTCTAATAATATCTATATCACAATGGTTGGCATTTAAAACTTGGTGTGCTGCTAAGACTGAACCCCCAGTGAACTAGACTGTTGGGGGGAGGGCGGCAATGGGGGGAGGGTGGGGAGGGGAACACCTATAAGGAAGGGGAGGGGGGAGGGGGATGTTTGCCCGGAAACTGGGAAAGGGAATAACACTCGAAATGTATATAAGAAATACTCAAGTTAATAATTAAAAAAAATGTCCCTGGGGGGGGGGGAGAACTAGTAAAAAAAAACTTGGTGTGTATTGTGGTTTGAATATAAAATATCTCTTATATGCTCATGTGTTTGAACATTTTTCTCTCTATCTGGGCAGACTGGTATCCCAATGCTATGGAACCTATAGGAAGTGATGCAACACTTGAAGGAGTGGATCACAAGGGTTTTGTACCTGGCCTCTGTTTCTTATACTGACTGTGAACACAATGTTTGGAGCCACCTCAGAGAAAGGTCACTATGCCTTTCATACCACCACACACTATATCTCCCCAAACTGAAAACTGAAGGAATCCCTCTTTCCTCAAGTTGGTTCTTTTACAATTTTACTATTTTTATATTTTTAAAATTTCTGTTATTATCAGATATTTAGACATAGCAATGAATGAAGGAACTAAAATAGGATTGTCAATACCAAGAAAGCATCTCACTAACAATGATGTTCAAATTTGAATAGCACTAGCCTTCTTTGCTCTTTGTTCCTAATCTTTCTGTATATGGAAATGGAAGCCTCTATTGTTTGCATGGCTCCAGGTGGACCACATTTTGGCTTACTAATTTTTTTATTGCCAATACTCTTGAATAATGTGTGAAGATCATAACTGGAATGTGAGAAGCTTTCCAATGGTTTAGTTCATACTGTATAATACTGTTCATAATGAACATAATCCAAACATAACTAGATCTGGTGTTTATAAACTGCTAATCAAAGTGAAGGTCCCTTATTCTCTAAAGCTAGATGCTCAACCCACTTGTAACAGTATACAATAGAGTACAGTAAGTTGCCCTGTGTCAGTGTGAATGTGCAAGACTATGCAAATGTAGATGATGCAGGTGATGCACATGATGCAGATGCAGAAGGTGATACAGATAATATAGATGACACAGATGATGCAGATGCAGCCGATCTGAGATTACACATTTCTAGTGAGCTCCAGGTTGTGATCATTACCGCTGTTCCACAGTCTGCTCTTTAAGTCACAAGGCTACAAAAATGATGCTTTATTGGTTGTAATATCATTTTTGTTTTGTTTGGTTTTATAGAGCTAATAAAGGAACCATTTTTGCCATAGTTGATGCTAACCTTAATGCAGGTTGGAATTATGTTAAAATTCTGCAAGATGCTTTTAATAAGGACTTAAACACTTGGCTTTTGTATTTCTTTCATACCTGGGTATATTCTCCAACAGTTAAATATTACAAATGATATGTGTCAGACTTAAAACACCAACTATGATCATTTAAGTTAAGCCTCTGTTATCCTGGAGACAGGGTAACCCAAAATTCATGGAGCATTTCACCAAGACAAGATGTTAGAAATGAATCTGTAGAACTTAAGCTGAAATCATCCTTCACAGTCCCATGCCACATTAAGGGTATTACATGGAATGTAATTAATTATTTGTAACTGGAACATAACTTATTTCATAGAATATTTTTTATATATTTGAATATACATTTTGATAATACTCGGTGGCTAATTTTTTGAGACCCTGTGTCTCTTGAAGCCCAAGCTGATCTTTAACTTGCCATATTGTTTAAGGTAACCTTGAATTTCTCATCCTTCCATCTTCCAGCTCTTGGATGCTGGAATTACAGGTAGTTGCCACTATATCAAGTACATGCAGTGTTGTATATTCAACTCAGGGCCTCATGGATTCTACCACTGAACTACATCTCTAGTCCCTCTGAAGTCAGTTGTTTACCTGTAGAACAGTGGTTCTCAACCTCCCTAGTCCTGTGATACTTCAACGTAGTTCCTCATGTTGTAGTGACCCCTAATTATGAAATTATTTTTGTTGCTACTGCATAGCTGTATATTTGATACTGAGTCAGAAGATAAACATAGGATATTTAGGATATCCAATATGCCCCAAAAGGGTTGCAACTCACAGTTTACAGGTATTATAGCACTCACTCTCAGTTCACACAATAGTACTTGGAAAACTGTATTTTAAAAAAAATAATTTACTTGTTTTATGTACATTGGTCTTTTGCATGTGTGTGTGTCTGTATGAGAATGCCAGATCCTCTGGAACTAGAGTTACCAGTTGTGAGACACCATGTGGGTGATGGGAATTGTAACCATATTTTGGAAGAACAGTGTTAACTGCAGAGCCATCTCTCCAGACCGATGATCTCATTTCAAAAAGACACTGATCTTAGCATTTGGTAGTTCCTGGGTATCTTGATCAGAATCTATGTGTTTTAGGTCAACAAATGCTTACTTATTGATCATAATGTCCTAGTCACTGAGGTAATGCCAAGTAAAGAGATGTCAGTCTCCTTCCTGCCTCATAAGTGGATAATTGATCACATTTTTTAATTTTTTTATGCCCTTAACTGTATCTTTGAGGGAGATTTCCTCTTCTTTTAGGTCCTTACTAACTGAGTGTGCTTAGATAATTAATTGTAGAAGCTGGGAATTTTCTTTAAAAGTACACACATTAGAGAGAAAAAAAAACTAGTCAGTTTTTCAAAGTGGAAAAGACCATGGGAGAAATGGCTGTAGCAGGCAGTTTCCCTTGAGTTTTTAAATAAAGAAATTTATACTGCTTATGTTTTTTAGAAGTAGAACCAGAAAGGAAGTATAGATGGAAACTTTTTTCTAGCTTTTATCATATTATATGAATGATAAAAATGATAAAAATTGTCTGTACTCTTTAATGGTTCTTTCTTGATATAGTGTAATTGTAGTTTGATTGCCTTCATTAGTTTTATGGAGTTTATTTGCATTTAATAGGTATCAGGGTCTGTCTTGGGCATATTCATCCAATGTCTTGCTCAGCGATTAGTCTCCCTTCTGTACCCATGGCCCTATCAACTTCTATTGCATTGGAGTTTGTAATGTGGCCATGATGGACCAATGGACTAAATGCATAAAAAAGGACAGGCCTTTAATTCTATTCCATTAATCTACCTGGCTGTCTCTGCACCAATGTTATATAGTTTTTTAGCACTATTGCTCTGTAATACAGCTTAAGGTCAGAGATGGTGATTCTTCTAGAAATTCTTTTATTGCTGAGGATAGTTTTTGCTATACTGGGTTGTTTTTTTTTTTTTGTTATTCCAAATGAATTGGCAAATTGCTCTTTCTAACTTTATGAAGAAGTGAGTTGGAATTTGATGGGAATTGTATTGAATCTGAAGATTGCTTTTGGCAAAATGGCCGTTTTTACTATATTAATCATGCCAATAAGGAGTATGGGAAGTCTTTCCATCTTCTGAGATCTTCAGTCCCTTTTTCAGAGAATTGACGTTCTTGTCAATATGGATCTTTCACTTGCTTGTTTAGAGCTACACCGAGGTATTGTATGTTATTTGTGACTATTGTGAATGGTGTCATTTCCCTAATTTCTATCTCAGCCAGTTTATCTTTTGAGTAGAGGAAGGCTACTGATTTGTTTGAGTTAATTTTATACCCAACCATTTTGCAGAAGTTGTTTGTCAGGCTTAGGAGTTCTCTGGTGGAACTTTGGGTCACTTAAATACACTACCATATCATCTGCAAATAGTGATGTGTTAACTTCTTCCTTTCCCATTTATGGCCCTTTGACTTTCTTTTCTTGTCTGATTGTCCTGGCTAAGACTTCAAGTACTACATTTAATTAATAAGGAGAGAGTGGGCAGCTCTGTCTAGTCCCTGATTTTAGTGGTACTGTTTCAAGTTTCTCTTCATTTAGTTTGATGTTGGCTATTGGTTTGCTGTATATTGCTTTTACTATGTTTAGGAATGGACCTTGAATTTCTCATCTTTTCAAGACTTGTATCATGAAAGAATGTTGAATTTTGTCAAATGCTTTCTCAGCATCTAATGAGATGTAGTTTGTTCTTTGAGATGTTTACATAGTGGATCATGTTGATGGATTTTCGTATGTTGAACCATCCCTATATCCCTGGGATGAACCATCATTGATCATGATTGATGATTGTTTTGATGTGTTCTTGGATTCAGTTTAGGAGAATTTTATTAAGTAGTTTTGCATCGATATTCATAAGGGAAGTTGGTCGGAAGTTCTTTTTTTTTTGTTGGTTCTTTGTGTGGTTTAGGTAAAGCATAAATGAGGCTTCATAGAGGGAATTAGGTAGTGCTCCTTCTGTTTCTATTTTGTGGAATACTTTGGACAGTATTGGTATGAGGACTTCTATGAAGGTCTGGTAGAATTCTGCACTAAATCCATCTGCTCTTGGGCTTTTTTTGGTTGGCCACACACCTATGGTCACTTGATCTTTGACAAAGGAGCTAAAATGATTCAGGGGGAAAACATAGCCTTTTCAACAAATGATGCTGGAGCAACTGGAGATCAGCAGAGAGAAGAATGCAAAAAGACTCATTCTTATCACCCTGTACAAAGCTTAAATCCAAGTGTATCGAGGACCCCCACATAAAATGAGATACACTCAAACTAATAGAAGTAAAAGTGGGAAAGAACCTTGAACACATAGGCCTTGGGAAAATTTTCCTGAATAAAACAACAATGGCTTATGCTCTAAGATCAAGAATTGACAAATGAGACATCATAAAACTTCAAAGCTTCTGTAAGGCAAAGGACACTGTCATTAGGACAAAATGGCAACCAACAGATTGGGAAAAGATCTTTACCAATCCTACATCTGAGAGCAGACTAATATCCAAAATATACAAAGAACCCAAGAAGTTAGACTACAGAGAGCCAAATAACCTTACTGAAAAATGGGTACAGAGGTAAACAAAGAATTCTCAGCTGAGGAATATCGAATGGCTGAGAAGTACCTAAAGGAATGTTCAACATCCTTAGTCATCAGGGAAAAGGAAATCAAAACAACCCTGACATTCCACCTCACACCAGTCAGAATGGCTAAGATCAAAAGCTCAGATTACAACAGATGCTGGCATGATGTGAGAAAGAGGAATACTCCTCCATTGTCAGTAGGTTTGCAGATTGGTATAACCACTCTGGAAAACAGTCTGGAGGTTCCTTAGAAAACTGGACAATCTACTACCTGAGTGCCCAGCTATACCTCTTCTGGGCATATACCCAAATGATACTCCAACATACAATAAAGATACATGCTCCACTATGTTCAATTTAGACTTATATATAATAGCAGGAAGCTGAAAAGAACCCAGATGCCATTCAACACAGGAATGGATACAGAAAATGTGGTATATCTACACAAAAACAATGACTTTATGAAAATCATAGGCAAGTGGATTGAACTAGAAAATATCATCCTGAGTGAGGTAACCCAATCACAGAAAAACACACATGGTATGCACTCACTGATTAGTGGATACTAGCCCAAAGTCTTGATTTACCCAAGATACAATCCACAGACCACATGAAGCTCAACGACCAAAGTATGGTTGCTTCACTCCTTATTAAATGGGGGAACAAAAGTATTCATAGGAGGAGATATGGAGACAAATTTTGGAGCAGATACTGAAGGAAGACCATTCCGAGCCTGCCCTTTCTGGGGATACAGTCCATATATATACAGCCACCAAAACTAGACAATATTGATGAAGCTAACCAGTGCATGTTAACAGGAGCCAAGTCTAGCTGTCTCCTGAGAGGATCAGCCAAATTGTGATATATACAGAGGCGAAAGCTAGCAGCAAACCATTGAACTGAGAGTGGGGTCTCCATTGTGGTGTCCCTATTGGAGGAATTAGAGAAAGGATTGAAGGAGCTGATGTGGTTTGCAAAACAGTACACATGATCAGACCCATGGCTCCAGCTGTATATGTAGCAGAGGATGGCCTTGTTGGGCACCAATGGTAGGAGAAGCACTTTGTCCTGCCAAGGCTGGACACCCCAGTGTAGGGGGATATCAGAGTGGGGAGTCAAGAAATGGGGTGTTTGGGAAGGGGGAATACCCTTATAGAAGAAGGGGAGTGTGATGGGATAGGTGGCCTATGTCCAGGAAACTGGTAAAGGGAATAACATTTGAAATGAAAATAAAAATTACCCAATTAAAAAAAAGAAAGGTCTCAGTTTTGAGGTTAAACTTAAAACGGTCAACCCTTTAGTAACTTCTACAGCCAAGAGAAGTGTATGCTTAGTATTTGTTTCTCTTCCAGCCTGAGTCCAGAGGAATACAAATGAAACTCATCAGGGTCACAATGTCACCAGACACAAGATTTTTGATGGTGCTTGAAGTCATACTGTGCAAAATCATTGCTATGTCATTCCACTGAGACTTGGTATTACCTAGCTAGTGTATCATTTATTTTTTTTAAAAAGATTTATTTATTTATTATGGATGCAACTTTTTGCCTTCATGGACACGTGCAGACCAGAAGAGGGCACCAGATCTCATTATAGATGATTATGAGCCACCATGTGGTTGCTGGGAATAGAACTCAGGACCTCTGGAAGACCAGACAGTGCTCTTAACCTCTGAGCCATCCCTCCAGCCCTAGTGTATCACTTCTGATGATACCCGGATCATAGATGTTGCCAGATCACCATAGTTAATCTCCAGCGCTTCTTAGCCATGTTTTACCATTGGAACCATTAGATCCATTCCTTATCCCATGACAAGCAAACCTGAATATGTTGTTCTGTGTTGCACATCCAAGAATCTGCATAGGTCGTAGGTTTTTTTGCTACCAATGTTGGTACTTCTGGTCCAAGAACCAGTGACTGAATCAGTGACTAAAATGACTAAAGCAGTCATTAATGTGGTGACTACTAAGATTAACCATGTTTGGACAGGTCATGTTGCACATTTAGAAATAGCTATGCTCTTAAATTATAATCACTATAAAAATGTGATATAAGCTGTAAACAGGACCAATTTCTTGAGAAAATGGTCTTTAATGAAGAGAACTCAAGCAGTGACATTGACATGGTGGCCAGGGATTAGAGAGAATCATATGATAATGATTTAACCTCTGAAAGAATAGCATATTGGAGGCAATATTTTATAGGGGTAGCTGTCATAGACTCAGCCTTATTGGTCAGGGGCCTGTCACACATACTAGACTTTTACTTTTGTTAAGAAACATTCATGTGCCTTCTAATCTGAAAATATGGAAGATGAATTTGGAACATGTAGGCTTATCAGAATACATTTGAAGTATACAATAAAGAGCCTGAATGTAGGCATCTTTACATTATTTTAAAGGAAGAATAAGTTCACAATTCATCTGGAAGTTTTCAGCCATCTGCAGACTTGGCCTTATGTTGAGTCATCTGAATATAATAAGTGTGTAATGTGGAAATAGAAAGAGACAAATTTAAAACATGAAGTGTTGGATCAACATGTACATTCTGCTTTCATTGAAAATGAGGTCCCCGTGGCCTGTTGCTGTTGATACAAAAAGAGGCAAGAAGCAGGTCACAGCTTGGCTGGGCAGTTTGCTGTACAAGGGGAAATGCAGTGCATTCAGCTTTGAGTATATGGATTCCCTTGATAGCCTAAATCAGTTGCATGATATAAAATATTTGATAAAAGTCATTTGATGGGTAGAAAGTCAGTTGGAGTTTGAACTAATATTATTCTCATTTATATTTACCGATGACCTGTTCTGAAAATAACCACTGCTGATTCAACCCCAAAGCTTCCTTCTTGAACTCTAGCACAGTTTCCCACAAACCTCACAACATGTTGGAAGTTTTCTACAAGCTACAAACATCTGGATGCTAGCCTTCATCCCACATTATATTCATCATGGGTAGGACCCAGGATCTTTAGGGGTAAAATTCAAGCATCAACATTTTTATTATCTTTCTTTCTTCCTCCTCCACCTTCTTTTTTCCTGAGAGAAGATCTGAAAGTTTCAAATGGAAGAGAAGAAAGAATAGGAGTGATTTTCTCTGCCATTCATTTCTCATTCTAACTTAGAACCTGATATGGTATTATTCATCATGGATGGATGGAAAACTCCTATTTCTTGCCACCACATAAAGAAGGTAAAAAAGAAGTAACTTAAATCACATAAAGGTCAGAAAGATTGGTAGTGGAGTCTCTTGTATCCCAAGAGTCAGCAGCATTTTCTTGTACTAAGGCTGACTAATAGAAATTACTTTTGACTGTGTGACTATGTGGTCCCTATTACAAATACTAACCTCTGCTATCATAGTTGAAAAAAAAACAAAAGAGTATAAACATATGGGTATGGTTATGGTCCAGTAAAATATATATTCAATAGGAGGTAGCTTTTCACTTCTATGATTATATTCAGAATCAACTGAAAGTAGGTACTCAACTATATCTTTGTATACATATATTAGTAATGGCGCCAGCCACAGTAGCTAAAACCTAAAAAAAACAATGTAGTTCATAGAATGATGAGTAAATGAATTGTTTTCAGTGGAATAGGAGTCAGCCATAAAAGAAATGAAGTGTGGGTCCATCCCACAAAGTGGATGAAGTTCAAAATCATTATGTTGAACTGCAGAAGCCAAATATGTGAGTTTGTATGTTGAATGATGCCAATGATATGAAATGATTCTGATAGGTAAACTGTTGATTACCAGAGGACAAGAAAGGGGAAAGGAAGCATAATGACTTGATATGTATAGAATATCATTTGGAAAACTGAAAATGTGTTCAGGTAGATAAAGGTGGTGGTTGCACAAATTTATGAAGATATTGATGCCACTAAATTGTTCATTCTGAAATGGTTCATTTAGGTTATGAGAATTTTTGTCAATTAAATATTTAGAATTAAAAAATAACCCACAAACCTTCTAGGTTTAGGCCACAGACTATATTTTACTGATATATCGTGTACTTCATTTGGATCTTACTCCGAAGGCAACTATGCCAAAAATCAGCTTCCAAGCTTTCTGTATCAAAAGCCTTCATAGACACATGGTGACATTTAAGCCAGCCTTTCTCATTTAAGCTCTGCATCCCTACAAACTCTCTTTGCTCCTAACCTGGTCCTGGCTCCTCCAGCTTGGGAGATGTTTTCACATCTACTTAAATTAGGGGCTTTAAGAGCTTTGTAGGCTTTAAAAATGCTTCTGCAGAAAGCTTCTTTCTCTCATGGACTCTCCATATGTGACATCTCTTGTCGAATACAAGTGACCTGCCACCTTTATAGGTAAAGTTCAGCATCTCCACTTTAGGCTGTTTTTAGCCTTGGAACTTGCTGTCTCTGGAAGCAAAAAGACAACACTCAACAATCCAAAGACTCTTGGGATTTGTGTTATCACGGAAAGATTTCCTATGTTGTGTATTTCAAAAGGAATACTTAGTTCCAATCTGTTTCTTCTCCAACAAATGCTAGCTCAAAGTATAGTGTTAATATTCAATGATGTCTGGACAACTTCAAGCACGCTGAGTGATCAATGCAGAACAGGGTCTGCTGAAATAAATGAGCCAGCCTATTCTACCTTGATGGTCTCTGCATTGTTCAATACTTAGCTTAATTTGTCTTGGTCTCTAAAAAACATTTCTTTATCAGATATTAAATAATATAGTGTATGTTGAACAACCATGAACATTCTATACTATTATAGAATGTTATCGAACAGAAGTCTTAAAAGTCTAAAGAAAACAACTCAGGGCTTTCTGTCAGGGATTTTTTGTAATGTAGTAACAATAAGCATTTTCTCATACTTGTGAATTAGGTCATTCTTCCCATATTAGCTATTATAACATTATAGGCTACATTGTGTTAACAAATAAACCTTGAAATAATAGTGGATAAGCATGATCGCATCTTATTTCTCAACTACTATAACAATAGATGGTAAAGATCACTGTGTTTTTAGGGATTTCTATTAGTTCTGTCCTGTTTATCATCAGGGACATAACCTCAATCTTAGATCAGTGTCATAAAAATCTTCTGGCGAATAATGTTTTGTATCCCCTCAACCCAAACTTTGTTCAGAATCTTTTACACAAACCTTATTCAGAATCTTCAACACTGACACCTCCTGCCAGAATCTTCTCAACCAATATGGAAAAGTCCTGACTAAATGAGATCACATAGAGGAGAGATGAACACTACAACTGAGACTCAGAGACTCATTCTTCAGTCAGTGTCATAGCTACATGAATTATCTCAAACATGGTTTATAGAAGAACTGTCCAGCTGAGCCCTTCTGAAGATGTTAAAATAGAATCATATGCAAAATAGTTTTCTTTTAGGCCACACAATTTTAAGTGGTTTATTTGGCAACAAATATGGATAGATAATATAGTCTTTAGTAATTTTTATGTGTTTATTAAGAAAGGGAGTCTAAATGGGTTTGTGAGAAATCATTTTATTTTATATCTTTTATTACATTGGTGTTTTGCCTGCGTGTATGCTTGTGTAGGGATATCAGATACCCTTGCAACTGAATTTACAGACAGTGTGAGCTGCCATGTAGGTGCTGGGAATTGAACCCAGGCCCTCTTGAGGAATAGTCAGTGCTCTTAACTGCTAAACCATTTCTCCAGCTCTGTAAAAAACTATTTTGAAGAGTGGCAGGAAAGTGGTTTTTATGACTTCTTATAACATTCTGATGATATGCACTTAGTCAGATGTCTCAAATTAAAATATTGAGGCCCATTAGACCCCTTTCCTTCCCTTCAGTAGCTAAGGTCTCTAATTTTCTCATGAAGACCTAGGAGCCACATGACACAGAGTGACTCAGAGGTTATGTTTGTTAATCTAATAACCTTTGACATATATCAATGAAAGTGATGCAATGCCATAGGTTCAACTCTCAGAACCAAGCATGATAAGAATATTATAAATTCAGCTCTGTCTGCTAGATAATTCTCTTCAACCCTATCTTTGTAATAATCCACATTATGTCACAAAATGGGGAGTTATTCCTAGAAATATCTAGGAGACATGTTTGCAAGTGATAATCATATGCCCAATTCAACTGCTTTGTTTTTGTATCAACATTTTTTGACAATGAAATTTAAATTTCTGTGTATTGACTACATCTTAGAAACTTTTCCTTTGCTACTTAAATAAGTACTTAAAATAAGATCATGCTCAGACAAAAAGTAAAAAGAAAGTCAACATTAGCATCATGTTGGATACTTTGGAGAGCAAATTCCCCATCACACTAAACATAGGGGGAGAAGAACATCAATGAAATATTTGTGAAAAATTCCATCTCCTTTAAACTCCTGCTCTGATTGTCTTTTTGTGACCCTCCAATATGTCTTATTCATTTCTTGATCCCTGTTCTAACATCCAAGTGGAAAGTTTTTCATTTACAAATTGGAGGTAGAGTCATTACAGCATTTCTAAACTCTCTGATCACTTTTTCTTAACTCCTATGGAAACTTTTTTAATTTAATAAAGAATTGCTTATTGATACCATTTTGGTCACTTACCTGTGCAGTGAACTAAAGTGAACATATTAAAGAGAAACATTTGAAAATGATCTTATTTTCCCCTAATTATGAACAGTTATTATTGAATATAAATAATAATAGAAAAGAAGCAAACTTTTCCTATAAGTACTAGAACTCCACCCAATTTGTTTCTGTGGCTCAGTCCCTGGTACAATGATAAGGAGATAAGAGGAGGAAATCAGCATGCCACTGCAAGAAAACAAAAGAACCCTTATCAACATAGAAATTGCCTGATATTAGCATCTTTCCCAAGCAGCTTACTTCAAAGGACAACATCAGTTGAGAGCAACTTGCATGTGTGTTTCTACTTGTTCCATTGCTTGCTCATATGCTCTTGCCTCCATCATGGCAAAATGCCGAAGCTGGCCTGCTAGAAGAATGTAGAGGAGGGACAAGATGTAGCAGTCAACCCAGCTCATCTATTCTAGATCTTACTGCCCAGAAAGCTGACTGCAGCTGCCTGAGCATGTTCAGACAATGTCAGCAGAACCACTGACTCATGCAGTCAAAGCCATAATACATAGTTGTTGTAAACCACGGAAAACAACAAGATTTAGCTGGAGGTTGAGAACAAGTTCACAGAAACTGTTGAAAATGCAGCATAGAAAGCCCACAAATGGAAAATTAACAAGTGAGAAAGAAGGAAGTGATACATTTCATATTTTTTAAATTGGAGATATTTAGCCAAAGAAAAGGGCCTGTAGATAAGTCATCTTGAAGAGATGAAAGTTGGGAAAATTTTATGAATGATTACTGACATCGATACACAGCACCCACAGAATCCCAATTAGACAAAAATTACCCACAGTGAAACATATTGCATTAAACTGTTGAAAATGCAACCAGCAAGACACGAGTTTTATTCTAATTGGCCAGAAATTAATTATATAGAAAAAGTCCTTGCAGAAAAAAAAATGAAAATTTGGTTTCTGAAACTTGTTTAAAGTTTATTTTTATTTTATGTGTTGTTGTTCTGCCTGAATGTATGTGTATGTACCACAAGTGTGCCTGGTGCCCACAGGTCAGAAGAGTGCATCAGATGCCCTAGGATTGGAGTTACAAACTGTGAGCTGCAATGTGGGTACTGAGAATTGAACCCAGATCCTCTGGAAAAGCACCCAGTGCTTGTAAATGCTAAGCTATCTCTCTAGCCTCCAAGAAATGCACTTGTTAATCATATTTATTCAGTTCTGTGCCCCCAACAAATATTGAAAACTGTGTCCTATAAGAAAGAAGAGATGCATTTACATATATGATTCCAAAGTTACAACTAATAAGTTTCAGCTTGCATATTTGAGTAATCATAGCCTGGCACCACAGCTTATGCTGTCAACTACTACTGCATAATCTAAGCATAAGACTGTGATCCAAGGTTCAAGAATGCAACCATTGACCACAAATCACCATAGTATATGAAAGAGCATATAACAAGTATAAAAAGTGAAAAGAGACACCAAACTCGTGCTATCAAATACCATAACTTAGCCTAGTCAAACTAGCTTTGCTCAGAAACTTCAATATTGTTTGAGATCATGCAGAATATGCTGATTGTGTTACTGAAAGTACATGATATACCAGCTTCAGAAGGCTTTAACCTCCCCAGCAATTCTTGCCTCTTGATTGTGATTGTCCATGAGTGCAAAGGATAAAATTTCATCTCTTTATGAGTTATTTTTTTAGATTTCTACATATGTTGGAAGAATTCAAATACAAGAAGAAAAGTTTGTTCTTTTCTTTCAGATACAATCTCAAGTACAATTCAGGTGTGGTGACACACATTTAATCCCAGTCAGAGATAGGTGGATCTCTGTGAATATGTGGCCAGGTTGGTCATCACATTGAGATCCAGAACAGCCAGAACTATGTACTGATACCCTGTCTAAAACAAACAAAACACAACAAAGACAACAAAAATCTAATCTTAGGTACACATTTAACACAATAATACATATGGTAATTATATATTATAATATATTACATATTTTGTTAAAGTAGCTCAAATCTATTTATATGCATGTTATATATTATATAGCTCTTAAAGCATTGATTAAGTTTTATTCATACACAACCACATGTTTATTCATGTATTGTCTATATCAGTTTTTGCACTCGAATGACAAAACTGAATTGTTGTAATAGAAACCATGTGGCTTAAAGGCTTAGTTACTATCTGGTCCTTCCCAGAATTAGTTTTCCTATTCTTATTCAAAGGCAAAGACAATTTCATAATATTTATGCAAAGATCAGCCTCATTTTAATGGAATACCTAGGCTGTCTCCCTTATTTTCTTTAGATTTTTTTCTCATCTTTTTATTATTATTTTTTTTTACAGTCCAGTCATTAGCCTCCTCCTGGTCTTCCCTCCCATAGTTCCTCATTCCATTCCTCCTCTCCTATGACTTCAAGGGGATGTTCCTACCCCTCCACTCTACCCACCCTCTTCAGCCCTCCCCACTCCTCAGGCCCTCAAGTGTCTGGACGGTTAGGTGCATCTTTTCTCATTGAGGCCGGACCAGGCAGTCCTCTGCTGTATACGTGTTGGTGGCCTTGGATCAGCCTGTGTATGCTGCCTGGTTGGTGGCTCAGTGTGATTGCTCTTGAGGGTCCAGGTTAGTTGAGACTGCTGCTCTTCCTATGGCTTTGCCCTTCTCCCCAGCTTCTTCCAGCCTTTCCTTAATTCAACCACAGGGGTCCTAAAAGATCTATTTACTATTTTGTTATGCATGTAGGTGTGTGTGTAGGTGTGTGTCTGCATGTGGGTTTGTGCACAGGAGTCCAAGTACCCTTGAAGTTCCAACCTGGTCCTGGAGTCACAGGTAGTTGTGAGCCACTGTGTGAGTTCTGAAAATCAAACTCACATCCTCTGAAGGAGCAGTAAGTACACACTCTTAACATCTGAGAGTTAGCTCCTGGCCCAGTAGGGGATGTCTGGCTGTGAAAACTACAAAAGTGGAACCTCTCAATTCTAGATATATTTGAAATGAACAGCACATTTTAAAATCCCAGATTCTGGCATGCTAGTGCATGTTCTGAATTATGATTTTTTCAAAATTGACTTTGGTCAAACAGTTTAATGAAGGTAAGCTAAAGGAAACCTCTCTCCATGAGAAGAATGGCTCCTCTACAAGTACGGGTATTTTCTTTTAAAGAAAGAGCTTCATTTTCTCCACAAGATGACTAAAACCCAAAGATATATTTTACTAAGTCAGACCATAAGGAATCATAAATTGATATTTCTAATAGTTATGGATTTGTTCCAATTAGTTTTTGGCAATGCATCACTTCTTGATTTTTTAAAAGAAATTTACAAAATAGTGAAGAAAGCTTCTGGGACATGAATAAAAAATAGATACATTTTATAATTTTAATGTAAACAAATTCTAAACATATGGATTACATTTCCTTTGAAAAATAAAGGGTTTTAGCATTTAATGGGAAAAGCGATTTTCAAAATATGCTTTAGATTTTGCCAAAACCAAAATCAGTCAAAATGTGCAATTAACTTTAAATGAAACCAAATTCAACTGTTCCTGCTTGCAATGACTAAAGAAGACATCTCCCATTCCTGGTCATGCCTTTCAATTCCTGAGTCATGAAAGGGAAGTCAGTATGTGCTGGGTACTGTATAGATGGCTGTCAAGCCTTCTGGCAAAATAGAATCAAGCAGGACTATGTTTCCCAGGGGAATCTATGAGGTCTTCTTAAGTGTAAATCTATTTTGACTCTTCAGGGTGTGTAAGAGAGGAACCGAAGTGTTTCCTGGTA
This sequence comes from Rattus norvegicus, assembly GCF_021556685.1. Taxonomy (NCBI): domain Eukaryota; kingdom Metazoa; phylum Chordata; class Mammalia; order Rodentia; family Muridae; genus Rattus; species Rattus norvegicus. The sequence goes on from NC_141554.1 coordinate 31,409,358, forward strand.
TATGCGCAAGTCATTCATTTCATCAACTATGAAATGTCTTCTAGATTTTCATGACCCCTTTATATTTAAAATGAGATCATTGCATTAGTAATAAATGTACCATTAAAAACATGCTTTCTTTTCAATGAATATGGTGAATGCAGAGACTTGTGCCTCCAAGTGGCAGTGCTCCTTCCTAAACAAGACATATATGGCATCCCTTTTAAAGATCAAGGAACATTGCAGAAGAAACAGTAGAAAGAATACAAGAGTTAGAAGATATGGAGGACTGAAAAATATTATATATCCTGCAAGACACAGTCATTTCAAGCACAAATTTACAGGAGCCTTGGGGCTGCAAAAGAGTGGGCTTGTCAAGAACTAGGTATGGATGGAGGACAGGCTCAGGGGCTTCTACCAACCACTGCTAGGTTATTTTGCTTCTTGTAGATTCAGAAAGAGTGCCAGGGAGGCTGCCATCGCCTTCAGTTTTGTACACGCTGATGACTCTACCAGGTTCTACTGGCACATCCAAATCAATGGTCATGTGGATGGCTCTTATTAAATGAAATTGGTCGCATAACCAAGTGATGTGAATTTGGGAGAGTGTCTGGTAATGGTGAAGGATACTTATAAAGGTGGAGGAGAGTAATTAGAATGCATTACATAATATGTGGAATTCTCAAAGAACAAATTTAATTAATAAAAATGTTTCCTTTTAAAAAGGACTGATATATGACCATATTTATTTGCACAAATAAATATTTATCTTTTAGAATCAAATGGAAATGGCTAATGAATTGTTGATATATATAAGAGTTCCTTTCTACTTAGCAGTCTTCAGTTACTCTCAGTGTTAGGAACTGAATTGACTGAGGTGGCACAAACCTGGAACACAACCCAAAATTCCCGAGGACGCTAGAATCTTTTGGCCTCTTTTCTGCTCGTAAAACACTACTAGGCTTCCTTTGAGGAAACACAAAATAAAATAACATAAAATCTGCCTGTGATTCTCATGAAAAATTAAAATGTAAATTTATCTTATGGTAGTAGAAGATCTCTAAGCCATTTGTAAAGAATTGAGAATGGAATAAAATTGAGACATACACTATATTGAAACAAATAAATTCTTATTTTGGGACTATATGTGAGAAACAATAGACAATATTTAAATATTGACATGTAGAAGCATTATTAGGACATATGGAAATATGCTATATGCACAGAAAGGTATACAGAGAACAATAAACAATGTGAGTTAATACTTATGTGTGTGAGGGAGGGAGTTAATGAAAGGAAAATGAAGCAAACAAAGTAAATGAACATTGCTTCTTTCTGTCCCAACCTTGTACACTCTGCACATAATACAGCTTCAGTTTATTGTTTTAAAAATCATTTTTCACATGTCTATGCAGGGAAGAGGAAGATTTTCTATTTTCACATACCTTTCTCTAACTCCTTGATGCCACAAAAGAAACAAAAAGAGTAAAGTGGGTATTTAAGAGGTCAATGTCTTGTATTTATCTTTATTATATTAGCACACTTAGGACTCCATGTGAACTAGTAGTACTAAGCACTCTATGTTGCCTTTTAAAAAACATGTTGCTCACAAGCATCACTTAAGTTCACAATCATTTAGGTTTCATATTTCTATTCTCAGTGAAAGTGATCTAAATGTGCCACCTTTACTACAGAAAGAGCAGTAAAGCTATGAAGGGCAGTCAGTAATCACAACCATTCCCTGCGGATCGAAAGCCTTTGCAATTCTAACAATTGGTCCCAGCAGTCTCATCCTTATTTCTGGAGATACTCATTATGTTATTGAAATTTCCATAAATATTATGTATACTCCGTCTCTTCTTCCCTATGACTGTTCCAGAAAGACCACATTCCTGTATATTAATAAGACACTTTCAAGATTTTTTTTTATTTTTATTGTTTATTTTTTATTTCAAATGTTATCCCCCTTCCTGGTTTCCCCTCCACAAACTCCCTATCCAACCACCCTTCCCCCTTCCTCTATGAGGGTGCTCCTCCACCCACCAAGCCTCTCTCACTTCACTGCCCTAGCATTCACCTACACTGGGGAATTGAGCCTTTACAAGACCAAGAACCTCCCCTAAAATTGATATTGGACAAGGCCATTCTCTGTTATATAAGCAGCTGGAATCATAGGTTCCTTGTGTGTATTCTTTGTTTGGTGGTTTAGTCCCTGGGAGCTCTGGGGGACCTGTTTGTTTGATATTGTTGTTCTTCCTATGAGGTTGCAAACCCCTTTAGCTCCTTCAGTCATTACCCTAATTCCTCCATTGGGGTCACCATGCTCAGTCCAATGGTTAGCTGCAAGCATCCACATGTGTATTGTTAAGTCTCTGGCAGAGCCTCTCAGGACACATCCATATCAGGCTCTTGTCAAGCACTTCTTGGCATCATCAATAGTGGCTGGGTTTGGTGGCTGCATACGGGATGGATCCATATGGGTGGTGCAGTCTCTGGGTGGCCTTTCCTTCAGTCTCTGTTGCACTCTTTGTCCCTGTATTTCCTTTAGATAAGAGCAATTCTGGGTTAAAATTTTGAGAAGGGTAGGTGGTCCCATCCCTCAAACGGTGGCCATGCCTAACCTCTGGATATGGTAAGAATAGATGTGTGGGTGGCCCCATCCCTCAATCGGGGGCTGTGCCTAACCTCTGCATATGGCCTCTACAGGTTCTTCCTTCCCTGTGCTGGGCATTTCAGTTCATCTCAACCCTGTTGGATCCTAGGAGCTTCTTGCTTTCCTGGTGTCTGAGACTTTCTCTGGTAGCTAACCCCAGTTCACTATCCCCCATTGCTACACACCTCTGTTCAATATCCTGACCCTCTGTACATCTCCCCCTTCTCCTCCCACATCTGACCCTGCCCATTTTCCTCCCCTCCTTCTCTTTTCCTTCCAAATACCCCCCATCCTTTAACTCCCATGATTATTTTGTTCCCACTTCTAAGTAGGGCTGAAGTACTCATACTTTGATCTTCCTTCTTCTTGAACTTCATACGGTCTATAAGTTGCATCATGTGTATTCCAAGATTTTTTTCTAATATCCACTTATCAGTGAGCACATACCATGTGTGTTCTTTGTGATTGGGTTACTTCACTCAGGATGGTATTTTCAAGATCTACCTATGTGCCTAGGAATTTCATGTACTCATTGTTTTTAATAGCTGAGTATACCCCATTGTGTAAATGTACCAAATTTTCTGTATCCATTCCTCTGTTGAAGGACATCTGGATTCTTTCCCAGATTCTGGCTATTATAAATAAGACTGCTAAGAATATAGTGGAGCACGTGTTCTTGTTATCTTTTGGAGCATCTTTTGGGTATATGCCCAGGAGTGTTAGAGCTTGGTCCTCAGGTAGTACTATGTCTAATTTTCTCAGGAACCACCAGACTGATTTCCAGAATGGTTGTACCAGTCTGTAATGCCACCAACAATGGAGGAGTGTTACTCATTCTCCACATCCTAAACAGCATCTGTTGTCACCTGAGTTTTTGATCTTAGCCATTCTAACTGCTCTGAGATGGAACATCAGGGTCGTTTTGATTTTCATTTCCCTGATGACTAAGGATCTTGAACCTTTCTCCCTGTTGTTCTAACTTGCAAGTCACAAATAAAAAGAACTGAGTCAGAGAAAGTAGTGGAGGTTCTCTTTGAAAAGCACCATGAACTGTCCCTCTCTCATTATTGCATAATTTCTCGCTTCTGCTTCTATTTTTAGGTGTTACTTTCTCTGTTAGTATAACAGGACATACAATGCTCCCCTCCTTTCCATTTGAGCCCCCAACTTTTCTAACTTTGACTCTGTTTTTAACTTCCCTCTTATCTTCTCCTGCCTGCTTTCATTTTTTCAGGAACAGTAGTTTCCTTGCCATGCCTAACTGACTTGTGAAGATGTTAGTACATGATTGAATGAATTATTTCCATCTTTCCCTGGGCCATTGGGTGGCACTTACATAGAATGAGCAATAGACTGGTAACTGTGTGATGAGTTTGGATGCATCCCATGCTGTCTGCCCTTGCAGATCTGGCTTCTTGAAGTCCAGAATTATTCACACACTTCCTTTCTTTGTTGACCTATTTTATAAATGCCATTGTAAGAAATCTTACAAATAAGTAAAAACACCATACACCAAAAATAACCATACTTAAATTCTATAAAGTTTAATAAACCCCTATGCCATTAGAATAGACCATGGGAGGGAACCTGAAGGGACCGACCAGATAAACAGTTCTCTGCATCCAAATCCCGTGTGAGGGAGAGCTAAATCTTCAGAGAGGCAGACACGCCTGGGAAACCAGAAGAGACTACACTCTGCCCACATTACTGATTCCAGAGGAAAACACCAAACACTATCTGGAACCCTGGTGCACAGAAGCTCCCGGAAAGGGCAGCACAGGTCCTCCTGGTTGCTGCCCTCACGGAGAGCTCATAAACAACACCCCATGAGAAAACTTGAGCCTTGGGACCACAGGTAAGAAAACCTTCCTGCTCCAAGCGAACTGCCTGGTGAACTCAGGACACAGGACCACAGGAACAGCTGAAGACCTGTAGATAGGAAAAACTACATGCCCGAAAGCAGAACACTGTTCCCATAACTGGCTGAAAGAAAACAGGAAAACAGATCTATAGCACTCCTGACACACAGGCTTATACGAAAGTCTAGCCACTGTCAGAAATAGCAGAACAAAGTAACACTAGAGATAATCTGATGGCGAGAGGCAAGCACAGGAACCCAAGCAAAAGAAACCAAGACTACATGGCATCATCAGAGCCCAATTCTCCCACCAAACAAACACAAAATATCCACACCAGAAAAGCAAGATCTAGATTCAAAATCATATTTGATCATGATGCTGGAGGAGTACAAGAAAGACATGAAGAACTCCCTTAGAGAAACACAGGAAATCATAAATAAACAAGTAAAAGCCTACAGAGAAGAATCACTAAAATCCCTGAAAGAATTCCAGGAAAACACAATCAAACAGTTGAAGGAATTAAAAATGGAAATAGAAGCAATCAAGAAAGAACACATGGAAACAACCCCGGATATAGAAAACCAAAGGAAGAGACAAGGAGCTGTAGATACAAGCTTCACCAACAGAATACAAGAGATGGAAGAGAGAATCTCAGGAGCAGAAGATTTCATAGAAATCATTGACTCAACTGTCAAAGATAATGTAAAGCGGAAAAAGCTACTGGTCCAAAACATAAAGGAAATCCAGGACTCAATGAGAAGATCAAACTGAAGGATAATAGGTATAGAAGAGAGTGAAGACTCCCAGCTCAAAGGACCAGTAAATATCTTCAACAAAATCATAGAAGAAAACTTCCCTAACCTAAAGAGATACCCATAAGCATACAAGAAGCATACAGAACTCCAAATAGATTGGACCAGAAAAGAACTCCTCCTGTCACATAATAGTTAAAACACCAAATGCACAAAATAAAGAAAGAATATTAAAAATGGTCAAGTAACGTATAAAGGCAGACCTATCAGAATCACACCAGACTTTTCGCTAGAAACTAGGAAAGCCAGAAGATCCTGGACAGATGTCATACAGACCCTAAGAGAACACAAATGCCAGCCCAGGTTACTGTATCCTGCAAAATTCTCAATTAACATAGATGGAGAAACCAAGATATTCCATGACAAAACCAAATTTACATAATATCTTTCTACAAATCCAACGCTACAAAGGATAATAAATGGTAAAGCCCAACATAAGGAGGCAAACTACACCCTAGAAAAAGCAAGACACTAATCGTCTTGGCAACAAAACAAAGAGAAGAAAAGCACACAAACATAACCTCACATCCAAATATGAATATAACAGGAAGCAATAATCACTATTCCTTAATATCTCTCAACATCAATGGTCTCAACTCCCCAATAAAAAGGCATAGATTAACAAACTGGATATGCAACGAGGACCCTGCATTCTGCTGCCTACAGGAAACACACCTCAGAGACAAAGACAGACACTACCTCAGAGTGAAAGGCTGGAAAACAACTTTCCAAGCAAATGGTCTGAAGAAGCAAGCTGGAGTAACCATTCTAATATCAAATAAAATCAATTTTCAATTAAAAGTCATCAAAAAAGATAAGGAAGGACACTTCATATTCATCAAAAAAAAATCCACCAAGATGAACTCTCAGTCCTAAATATCTATGCACCAAATACAAGGGCACCTACATACATAAAAGAAACCTTACTAAAGCTCAAAACGCACATTGCACCTCACACAATAATAGTAGGGGATTTCAACACCCCACTCTTATCAATGGACAGATCATGGAAACAGAAATTAAACAGAGAGGTAGACAGACTAAAAGAAGTCATGAACCAAATGGACTTAACAGATATTTATAGAACATTCTATCCTTAAGCAAAAGGATATACATTCTTCTCAGCTCCTCATGGTACTTTCTCCAAAATTGACCATATAATTGGTCAAAAAACGGGCCTCAACAAGTACAGAAAGATAGAAATAATCCCATGCATGCTATCAGAACAGCACGGCCTAAAGCTGGTCTTCAAGAATAATAAGGGAAGAACACCCACATATATACGGAAGTTGAACAGTGCTCTACTCAACGATAACCAGGTCAAGGAAGAAGTAAATAAAGAAATTAAAGACTTCTTAGAATTTGATGAAAATGAATGTACAACATACCCAAACATATGGGACACAATGAAAGCTGTGCTAAGAGGAAAACTCATAGCGCTGAGTGCCTGCAGAAACAGGAGAGAGCATATGTCACCAGCTTGACAGCACACCTAAAAGCTCTAGAAAAAAAGAATCTAACACACCCAGGAGGAGTAGAAGGCAGGAAATAATCAAACTCAGAGCTGAAATCAACCAAGTAGAAACAAAAAGGACCATAGAAAAATCAACAGAACCAAAAGTTGGTTCTGTGAGAAAATCAACAAGATAGATAAACCCTTAGCCAGACTAACGAGAGGACACAGAGAGTTTGTCCAAATTAACAAAATCAGAAATGAAAAGGGAGACATAACTACAGAATCAGAGGAAATTCAAAAAAATCATCAGATCTTACTATAAAAGCCTATATTCAACAAAATTTGAAAATCTGCAGGAAATGGACAATTTCCTGACAGATACCAGGTACCGAAGTTAAATCAGGAACAGATAAACCAGTTAAACAACCCCATAACTCCTAAGGAAATAGAAGCAGTCATTAAAGGTCTCCCGACCAAAAAGAGCCCCGGTCCAGACGGGTGTAGTGCAGAATTCTATCAGACCTTCATAGAAGACCTCATACCAATACTATCCAAACTATTCCACAAAATTGAAACAGATGGAGCACTACCGAATTCCTTCTATGAAGCCACAATTACTCTTATACCTAAACCACACAAAGACACAACAAAGAAAGAGAACTTCAGACCAATTTCCCTTATGAATATCGACGCAAAATTACTCAATAAAATTCTGGCAAACCGAATCCAAGAGCACATCAAAACAATCATCCACCATGATCAAGTAGGCTTCATCCCAGGCATGCAGGGATGGTTTAATATACGGAAAACCATCAACGTGATCCATTATATAAACAAACTGAAAGAACAAAACCAAATGATCATTACATTACATCCTGAGAAACATTTGACAAAATTCAACACCCCTTCATGATAAAAGTCCTAGAAAGAATAGGAATTCAAGGCCCATACCTAAACATAGTAAAAGCCATATACAGCAAAGCAGTTGCTAACATTAAACTAAATGGAGAGAAAATTGAAGCAATCCCACTAAAATCAGGGACTAGACAAGGCTGCCCACTCTCTCCCTACTTATTCAAAATAGTTCTTGAAGTTCTAGCTAGAACAATCAGAGAACAAAAGGAGATCAAGGGGATCAGAAAAGAAGAAGTCAAAATATCACTATTTGCAGGTGATATGATAGTATATTTAAGTGATTCCAAAAGTTCCACCAGAGAACTACTAAATCTGATAAACAACTTCAGCAAAATGGCTGGGTATAAAATTAACTCAAATAAATCAGTAGCCTTCCTCTACGGAGAAGAGAAACAAGCTGAAAAAGAAATTAAGGAAATGACACCCTTCATAATAGACCCAAATAATATAAAGTACCTCGGTGTGACGTTAACCAAGCAAGTAAAAGATCTGCACAAGAAGAACTTCAAGACTCTGAAGCAAGAAATTGAAGAAGACCTCAGAAGATGGAAAGATCTCCCATGCTCATGGATTGGCAGGATTAATATAGTAAAAATGGCCATTTTACCAAAAGCGATCTACAGATTCAATGCAATCCCCATCAAAATACCAATCCAATTCTTCAGAGTAAGACAGAACAATTTGCAAATTCATCTGGAATAACAAAAAACCCAGGATAGCTAAAAATATCCTCAACAATAAAAGGACTTCAGGGGGAATCACTATCCCTGAACTCAAGCAGTATTACAGAGCAATAGTGATAAAAACTGCATGGTATTGCTACAGAGACAGACAGATACACCAATGGAAAAGAATTGAAGACCCAGAAATGAACCCACACACCTATGGGCACTTGATTTTTGACAAAGGAGCGAAAGCCATCCAATGGAAAAAAAGATAGCATTTTCAGCAAATGGTGCTGGTTCAACTGGAGGGCAACATGTAGAAGAATGCAGATCGATCCATGCTTATCACCCTGTACAAAGCTTAAGTCCAAGTGGATCAAGGACCTCCACATCAAAACAGACACACTCAAACTAATAGAAGAAAAACTAGGGCAGCATCTCGAACACATGGGCACTGGAAAAAATTTCCTGAACAAAACACCAATGGCTTATGCTCTAAGATCAAGAATCGACAAACAGGATCTCATAAAATGGCTAAGCTTCTATAAGGCAAAGGATACTGTGGTTAGGATAAAACGGCAACCAACAGATTGGGAAAAGATCTTTACCAATCCTACAACAGACAGAGGGCTTATATCCAAAATATACAAAGAATTCAAGAAGTTAGACAGCAGGGAGACAAATAACCCTATTAAAAATGGGGTTCAGAGCTAAACAAAGAATTCACTGCTGAGGAATTCCGAATGGCTGAGAAACACCTAAAGAAATGTTCATCATCTTTAGTCATAAGGGAAATGCAAATCAAAACAACTCTGAGATTTCACCTCACCCCAGTGAGAATGGCTAAGATCAAAAACTCAGTGACAGCAAATGGTGGCGAGGATGTGGAGAAAGAGGAACACTCCTCCATTGTTGGTGGGATTGCAGACTGGTACAACCATTCTGGAAATCAGTCTGGAGGTCCTCAGAAAATTGGACATTGAACTGCCTGAGGATCCAGCTATACCTCTCTTGGGCATATACCCAAAAGATGCCCCAACATATAAAAAAGACACGTGCTCCACTATGTTCATAGCAGCCTTACTGATAGTAACCAGAACCTGGAAAGAACCCAAATGTCCTTCAACAGAGGAATGGATACAGAAAATGTGGTACATCTACACAATGGAATATTACTCAGCTATCAAAAACAATGCCTTTATGAAATTCATAGGCAAATGGTTGGAACTGGAAAATATCATCCTGAGTGAGGTAACCCAATCACAGAAAAACACACATGGTATGCACTCATTGATAAGTGGCTATTAGCCCAAATGCTTGAATTATCCTAGATGCATAGAACACATGAAACTCAAGACAGATGATCAAAATGTGAATGCTTCACTCCTTCTTTAAAAGGGGAACAACAATACCCTTGTCAGGGAATAGGGAGGCAAAGATTAAAACAGAGGCAGAAGGAACACCCATTCAGAGCCTGCCCAACATGTGGCCCATACATATACAGCCACTCAATTAGACAAGATGGATGAAACAAAGAAGTGCAGGCTGACCGGAGCCGGATGTAGATCTCTCCTGAGAGACACAGCCAGGATACAGCAAATACAGAGGCGAATGCCAGCAGCAAACCACTGAACTGAGAATAGGGCCCCTGTTGAAGGAATCAGAGAAAGAACTGGAAGAGCTTGAAGGGGCTCGAGACCCCTTATGAACAAAAATGCCAGGCAACCAGAGCTTCCAGGGACTAAGCAACTACCTAAAGACTATACATGGACTGATCCTGGACTCTGACCTCATAGGTAGCAATGAATATCCTAGTACGATCACCAGTGTAAAGGGAAGTCTTGGTCCTGCTAAGACTGAACCCCCAGTGAAGGTGATTGTTGGGGGGAGGGCGGCAATTGGGGCAGGATGGGGAGAGGAACACCCATAAAGAAGGGTAGGAGGAGGGGTTAGGGGGATGTTGACCCGCAAACCGGGAAAGGGAATAACACTCGAAATGTAAATAAGAAATATTCAAGTTACTAAAAAAATTAAAAAAAATAATAGACCATGGGAATCAAAGGGGGTGGCACCTCAAGTTAAAGTTAATACTTTTACATTATTACTTTTTGTACTTATTCATTGTCAAAGCCAAAAAAATTCATGAGAAGATTATAATTAGGAAAAAAGTTAACTTTGTATCTCTTTTAGAATTTATGGTCATTACCCAATCCAGTCCTTCCTTATTCCCTTATACTTAGTCTTTCTTGGTCTCTTTCTTTAAGTTATAAGTTACCCACATTAGCATCTATTTACACACATACATATATTATTGGCTAGATTCTACATATGAGAGAGAATATATGTGTTGTTTTCTTTCTGAGATTGTGTGATATTGCTTAACATTCTTACCATTTTCTTGCAATTTTTTAAACATTGTTTTCCTTTAGTACTGAATAGTAATCATATGTGCATATGCACATGTGTGTGTGGTTGCATGCAAGTGCATTTGCAACAACATTTTGTTATCCATTCATCTGTTGATAGATTGACTATAATTACAGACATTCTGTGAGAGTTTTCACATCCCCTTTCCACATTGACCTCTTTTAAGAGTCTGCAGTGTAGTTTACGTTTCATGGAGATTCTGAAGCTATAAAAGTTTGTGGAATCACAAAATAGTCTGAAAGGAGCTGACAGAAGCATTGTGTAAGAAAGACCTCTATATTTGTCACAACAGAAACATCTACAGCAGTACTTCTCAACTTTTGGGTCATGACCCCTTTAGCATGGACCTACACTTTCACAGGGGTTCCCTTAGACCACTAGAATATACAGATATTTAAGATTCACAACAGTAGTAAAATTGCCATTATGAAGTAGCAATGAAAATAATGTTATGGTTGGGGGGGATCTCCACAGAATGGGGAACTGTGTTACAGAGTCAGAGCATTAGAAAGGTTTAGAACCTTTGCTGTAAGAGGATGGCTTTGCTGGGCACCAATGGGAGGAGAAGCCCTTGGTCCTGCCAAGGCTGGACCACCCAATGTAGGGGAATGTGAGGTCAGAGAGACAGGAAGCAGTAATGGTTGGGTATGGTAACACTCTCATAGAAAAAAAGTGAGAGGAGGGATGGGATACAGGGTTTATGGATAAGAAACCAGGAAAGGTGATAACATTTGAAATGTAAATAAAAAACTCCAATAAAAAAAAATGAACCTTTGCTGTAGAGTAGTATTATGGTACTACAATGAGTACTTATTTTGCATCAGTTTGCATCTTGGTTGATTATAAGCACATGTTTGGTCAATCATTCAGGAGGCTCTTTTTCATTATAGGAACTTGATTTCAAGAGGGAGCAAGGTGAGTACCTAGTTGTTGGAAGGAAGAAAGAAGGGGAAGTGGGGATGGTATAATTATGTTTTAATTTAAAAAAGAATAACTATTTTAAAGACAGAATCATTTAATTTGGGTACTTACTGTAGCACTTGACACCAAGTAGACAGATATGCCTTCCTTAAAAATAAGAATGTATCACACCTGAAGAGATTCAGTACTGTTCTTGGGGTGATACCTGAAGGTATATGTGGAAAATCAGTCATGTTTCCCTTCACACCATCTCTTCTGTTGTTTATTAAAGAAGGAATAACTTGCTGTCATTCACTTTGTAGGGGCTATAAACAAAGGCAAGTTAAGACAACATTGTGACTGCACTTTCACAACCATTCATTCAACAAGTATAGCTGCTTTCTTTGGCCAGGCAGTAATGAGAAAAAGCAAACATGGTAGAACATGTCCATGTCTTCCAAAAAAAATTTATAATATAAAGCCATTTGATGCTGGTTGTTACAACCATTTGTATGTGTCATCTCAGTCATTTTTTTTGTGGGTTATAAGATTCATTGTAACCATCTCCTCTATCCAGTTGTGGGATTTTTCTACTAGTGTGAGTCTTGGAGTCCTTTGCTTTGGACCATTGTCTTGGGTATGTTTTTTCACTCTAATTTTGCTCTCTATTCTTTACCTTCTGTCACTATAATCTGTTCTAAGTTGCACCATTCTGGTGATATATCCTGCTCTAATATCTCCCAGGAATGGTCATGTGCTGTACAGAGCTCTACAGTTCATGCTACTCCTTCCATCTGTATTATCTAGTACCTTTATCCTGGATGAGATATTCCTTTCTTCTCTCCAGGAAGCAGATTCATCTTTTTAGGACTTTCAGGAAATTAAATTTTTATTTCTTTTTATGGGTCTTCTTAGTTCTTTGCTTAAAACAAACCTTACCCCTTCTCCCCTAGGGAGCAAAGAATAACACCAGTTAAATATAAGTTATTGATCTTGTTGCTGTGACAAAATAACCAGTCAAGGCAACTTAAGGAAGGAAGGGCTCATTTTGGCCCACAATTGGAGGGTACAATCCTTTGAGGTGTGAAAGTCAAAATATCGGGAGTTTGAGATATTTGGTCACATTTCATCCACAGTTAGGAAAGAATGATGAGTGCTTGGGCTCAGCTTGTTTTCTTCTTTTTCTTCTGTCTAAGACTCCATCCTATGGAATAAGCAAATCCAAATTTAGCGTGAGTCTTCACAACTCAGTTAAGTTAATATAGATCTATCATGAAAGTGCTCATCCTATGTGATTCTTAGTTCCGTGTAATTGGCAAAGGATATAACCATCACAGCATGTAAGCTAAACTTGACTTCAAAAGCCCAGCACAAAAGACTTAGGATAGTGAACCTATGCACTCATAGTTCTAAATTGAAAGACTGTCACAGATCCATTCAGAGTTTCAAAACATTTCTTAATTTTTTTTAAATAATAGCTTTTTTTGTTTCAAGAAAAAAATCAGACTCCTATATATATTTCAATTACAGTTCAAGAACGAGTATGTTTTTAGTGTTTGGCACATCTATTGCAAGATATAGTATCTGTCATAGGGCTATATTTCAGATATATTATGCTACAATATTTCTTATTTGAAATTTAAATTTACCTGGATATCATGAATTTTGATGTAGTTTTGATTTTTCTTTTCTCTCAGTGCGGCATCCCCTACTTCCTTTTTTACATTTAGAGAAGCATCAGTCTCTGAATTTTTTCTCCTAATGGTAACTCCTTTCCAGTCTTCTATTTCTTGACTGATATACCCTAGTATATCCTCCTTAAGTTAGAAACAACTTTCCTCTGCATTTCATCTTGGTGGTACTGAGATTGAATTTAGGGCTTTATACATGCTTAGCAAGCACCTAAGCATTTGCTAATTTTCTTTTTACTTTGTGAAACAATTTTGCCTAGACAGGCTTCAAACTTATTCTGCAGCCCAGGAAGGACATGGGATTTTGTTCCTTTTAACTCAGGCTTCCAAGAAGTTTGAATTACACAAATGATCCTTCAGTATTGGACTAAATTCTTTTCTTGTGGGAATCTTGTCCACTAGCTGTGTGTCTTAGTTACATTTCTAGTGCTGGCACAAACCATGACAAAGGCAACTTATAAAAGAAAGCTGTTATTTGGACTTACAGTGTCAGAGGCTTAAAGTCCATGATGATAGGTCAAAGGCATGGTTACATGAACGGCTGAAAACTCACATTCTGATCTGTAAGTAAGAGGAAGATAGAGATCACAAGTTGGGGGGCGGAGAGGTTGCTGGTGGATTCCAAAGCCTCCAATCTCACCTCCAGTGACACAACTTTGCCAGCAAGGCAATACCTTCTAACTCCTTCCCAAACACTTCTACCAATGGTGATTAAGTATTCAAGCGTATTACCATATGGCAACCATTCTCAATCAAACCACCACACCAAATAACTGTGAACATTTTCAAAATCTATCCTCCAACAATAGATATATGGTGAGGACTGGAACGGAGAAAAGCATCAAAATCCTTCCTTAAAAGCCCTACACTGGGAAAATGAAAGGAGATTGACCTGCTTTTCAAAACATTGTGCTTTACATGTATGAATAAGGAAATGATTTAGTTCCTTATACAATGTCTTTATATAGCAAACTTTCCTTGCATAGCATTTGATTTAATTTACTAATCCAATTATGACATTTTCAAAAATATGGATTTAAAGGATGTAGAGGAATGTGAATATGGAAGAAAAGATGAGAATAAGAAATCTGGGAAAAGTAAAAGAAATATTTTTCAACAAAAAAGAAAAGCATGAGCAGCAAATGCCTTAAAGAAAGCTTAGTACTTGGCAAAGGATTATTTGAAAGAAACAAAATATATTTAGAGAAATCCATAATGCTCTTTTTTCAAAAGAATTATGTAAATAGAATATTGCATTTGATAAATATTTGCTAGAGTAAATTAAAGATTTAGTTCCCCATTCTCAAGGACATTCTAAACATTTAAAAGAAGAAAACAGAAGCAAATAAGGTAAATGGTGAGACATGTTACCCCTGTAATCAGAAAATAGTATCTTCACAATTAAAGTAGCACATATGTTGGCAGCTCCATTGCAGGTTGTGTATGTGTCTTTTAATAGCATAAACATCAAGTTGCAGAAGGTCAGAATAGGCATCTTGGATGAGAAATCCACATGTTCACAAGGGCAAAGATAGTTTTACTATACCAGTTGGGCCAGGTCAATTGTGGGAAAGATCCAGACAAGAGAAAAAGCAACTGAAATTCCGAGATAAGTAAGTAAGGGGTTGATTGTGGAATGAAGTTTCAAGTCTAAGACTTGCCACGGTTCATTAGAGATGTGTCTATTTAGAGGCACTGATATGCTCCTTTCACTCAAAAAACAATTAGATTGCTGGTTGGGAATGTTTGACACTTCCTGAAAAAACAATTTTTTTATTAACTTGAGTATTTCTTATATACATTTCTTTTTTTATTTTTATTTTTTATTAACTTGAGTATTTCTTATATACATTTCGAGTGTTATTCCCTTTCCCGGTATCCGGGCAAACATCCCCCTCCCCCCTCCCCTTCCTTATGGGTGTTCCCCTCCCAACCCTCCCCCCATTGCCGCCCTCCCCCCACCAGTCAATTTTTTAAAAGCAAATGACTTTCTCAAATCAGTCCCAGATAAGACTAGAGTGAAGATGACAGGGACTTTGGGAAATCCGACATGAAGCAGAATTGGCTTGTTAATGGCAGCTGTTCCAATAATTAAGTTCAGCACAATGATTCAATTTAGGCTTAACAAAGTCAGGTTTTATATTTCAGCTTCTTAATGGCTTCCACTCGTTCAGTGCACCAGGAGAGCTTGGTTTTGGTATGTGACACTGCCATTCTTGTTTAGTCAACACTAAGACAACAAACCAGAAGAAGAATGTCCATTCTTGCATTCTTGCTAAAATAATCAAACCACTAATGGCTTAATCTCAAGCAACTGGAAGACGGTGTGTCCAAAGGACACATCCTTTACCATTAGTAATTGTTATTATGAGGATAAGTCTTATTTTTCAAATAACCCAATAGGCTTTTGAATGGTATTAAAACAAGCATATACACAAACTCCTTCTTTCTGCAAATGCCACTTTTATAAAAAAAAAAAAAGCCGATAGTCTATCATAGAGACGCATTTTTTTTCAACAAATGCTTGTCCCAAACTGGATGAATGCTCTCCTCTACATTATCTGTCAAAGACAAAAGACTGCTGCCAACACAGTGATCCATGGTGCAGTGATGGCTTAGAGCCTGTATTCTTTTTAGGCACAGGTGTTTTCAGAGACAAGGATTTGGTCTAAAAGCATCTTTGTTCTCAGATTTACTTTCTGGATTCCTCTATAGTAGGCTGGCTTTATGAAGCCAAAAGAAAACAAAGGTGGCAGCAGATGAAGGTCTGATACCATCTTCAGGACCACACAATGCCTGAAGCAGGAAAACTAAACATAATTCTTTTTGTCACCAAAGAATTTAAGCTTTGGTTAAGAATCTAACACTGGAGGGTTAAAGCTCAGGAAACCAAAGGCCCCCGATTCTTTCATTTCCATTGTTGTTCAAAATGTTCACTTGCAAAGCATCATTCTTTCCGAATCAACAGAAGAATAGTGATATGTGTGGAATAACTCTTACACATCTGGTACTAGATCTGAGAGTAAGTGGGGGAAACACTGGCTTTTACTGAGTCCCTATATTTTAAAATGTAATTTAGCTCTATTTTTGGAGTTGAGTTGTATTTTCCCACTCAAATTAACAAACAATCCAGGTTTTTTGGAAGTAGATCCCCTCTCCTCCAGCAACTAGTAGAGCATAGTCAAAAAAGGAAATTTGTGCTTAAGGTAGTACAATTTTTAAGGATATATGAAGTCTTGCTAGCTTATCTTGGAATTTGTGCTCAAGAAGGTTTGTCTGACCATTTGACATTACCACTTTGTCATTTGCTTAGTTTACCTTGTAAAAAAATTCACAAATTTCTCACAATATTTAAGTTTACAGTTCTGTGTTAAGCCATGTTTCTTTATATCTTAGAGCATATGTGAGTTGTGTACCACAGGTTGGCTACATCTGAGAAGACTGTTCACCCTGATATGAGGAAGCACAATCCAGATACCTGGAAAGGGACGCCTATCCAGCATCAACAATGCCCACCATGCTAGGCACTGCATCTAACATAAATGCAAAAGCTTCAAATGATTTTACTATATACTACCTGATAAAGATTGCATAATGTCCTAAGCAAAAGTCAACAGAAAGGTAGTTTATCCATTGAGCCAGCAAGGTAGAAACACATGATTTGAAGCAACTTCCTGTCAGGGTAGTTTATCATGCTGCACTGGTTAATTGGGACAGTTCTGAAAAGTAACTTCAGCACACATGTTTAGTGGTAACCAAAGAAAGACTATATAGAGATAGCTCAGGACCACAGCTTGGCTAGGAGCCTGTCTGGGTTTGACCCATGCTGGGTAATTACTTGCTTTTTTCCAAATCTTAGTGATTTGTTTATAAAATGTGTATGGTTAGTATTCATCTCTTGGTTTTAGGGTGCAAATAAATTCACATCAAGTGGCTAGCACACTGCTTGTCAAAGTGTAAAGAATTAAACGAGCTTAATATGTTTTCATTATTAACAGAATTAATCCACAGAAATGCAAAGGCTCTGAGGAGAAAATAACTTGTTTATTTATTTAGATCTGTAGTTTCTAAATTTAGACAGTTTACCCTGCTTATTACAGTGGGCTGACAGACTCTATGGAAAGAATCTTCTCTATGAGTTGAAACATGGGAAAAAGAGCAGGCATATTCAAAGATTTGTTAGAGTGAATGACATACTCTCTCTTATATGAGTGAAAAGCTTAATATTTCTTCTAAAAACCAACCAATAGAAAAGCAAACACAAAATCAAATCTTAATGCATCTGTGACAAAGTTAAGTCCACTGGGTGCTGGGTAATGTATACTGTACATTCCAGGAATGGTGCTGCCTTGGAAATTTATTATGTGTAACATTTAATAAAGGGAAGAGCTTAACAAAGCACCCTGGAGACCTACGTTCTAATTGAGTATCTGCTTTGATGTCTGACTTAGGGCAAGTCACTGGAGTTCTGTCTCTTATTTCCAACTACTATGAAAGAGGATTACAAGCACATTTGTAGCACTTTCAGACACTGAAATTGTAAAGCGGGGAGGGAAGAGCATCTGAAAATATGGATTCATAAAAGAGAATGGCCAGAAGGTTTGCTGGTAATGCTGTCCAGAGTTCCTCTGGTTTTCAGCAGGAACATACAATGTGAATGATCATGATGGTATCTAAGCCAATGATATGGATACCTTATCAGATTGGTTTATTGACACCACAGTATTTAGAGACTAGAAAGTATAACCTTGTCTGTAAAATCATGTGCTATATATTATATGCTCCATATACCTCTTATGTTGTATACTCATACAGTGCACATACTACATCCAGGCACACTCACACTGGCATATCATTGAAAACAAAACTAACAAACAAAAAGCAGAAGTTGCATTCAATCAACTTTGATCAAATCCAAATGTCCATGGTCAACGGTTTGACACCTTGCATTGGTGTTAGAAATTTACCACATAAAAGGTTAAGAGAATGAAGAATGTTCCCATAGGTGGGAAAGGTATGTCTACTGTAAATAATAATGAGATGATGTTGAATTCAGAGATCATCATGTTCACTTTTAATTTGCCATTCTAAAGCAATTGTTTACAAATATTTGATTTTCCTCTATATCCCTAGCTCTCTCCCCACTCCCTATGTCACATGGATAACATGGACTTCAATATGTATCTCAGGCTGGCCTCAAACTTGCAGGAATCCTCCTGTTTCAGCCTCTCAATTGATGAAATTATTGGTATGAGTTATCTCTTTCCTGCTCCCTAAATCTTGATTTGGTATCTAAATAAATTTTGGTAGCATGATACTTTGTTCAAGTTGAGTATATTCTTCAGAATAATCTAACTTTTCCATACATAGTCAGTTAGGTGGCTAGAATCAATAGAAGTTATGTCCATTTAAATATTTTGTGGAGAAGGTATTTGGAACCCCCAAAGCATTAGGTGCTTAACAGATACCTGTGGTTGTATAACTGATTTCTTAATACTCTTGTCTGTGTTGACCAAAGTGTTATTTAATGAGCCTGATAATAAATGGTTTTAGTTCTACGTTTTCAGTCTGTTTTACATGACCTCCATGGACCAGTTATAGCAACACCAACTTGCTTTATGCAAATGCAGATTTCTTGAGTCTGAATCTGCATTGTAGTAAGAGGCCTCTGATATGTGAACACACTGGAATGTATGTAACTCTAATCTTCATGTCTTAGGGTTTTACAAGAAAACTATCCTGCTTTACTCTCCTCAAGTATGGAGATGTAATATGGAATGATAAGAGACATAGAATCAATTTCAAGATACTCATACTTGTTCAAACAGTCTAGCAGCATCATTAGTTTTCAATTTTAGGCCTAGTCTAGGAAGTGTTCTAAGCAAGGAAGTTTTCCATAGAATAACCTTTTGAAGCCATTAATTCTAGCCCCTGTATGCACAGGAGAACACTGGTAGCTAGCTTAGTGACTGGCAGAGGATGACTTGACCAATAATGGGAAAACCAAAGTATTAAGGTATTGACTACAAATCAACACTTGTTTTCTCAACACTTACCTTTTAGACTCTTTCAATCCTTTCACTTTCATAAACAAGAGATAAAACGGATGTTGCCTGATTTCTGGTTAAGGAAACTTGTCACCATACCGCATTGCCCCATTTTATAGCACACCAGATCCAAAAATAATGCTGCAACAGTCAGATAATGACAAATTAAAAACAAAACAAAACAAAACAAAAAAACCTCATTCACTTAAGACAATTCTTCCTTCTGAATATTTTCTGTGTCAGTAGTCCAGAAAGGAAGTTGATTGGCCTGGCAGGGGAGGGTCTTCACTCTGTGAAAAGAAAAACAGATCCCATGCAGAATACATTAAATGAGTCTAGCTTTGTTTTAAAAATAAACTTACATGACTGTAGAAGCACCTGGAATGTTATGTCACATGTTTTCAGTTGTCTGGGGTCTTCTATATTTCTCTTTTTACTTATTTCATGTTTTTCTATAATGATAGAGATCAGTTCCAATGTTTGTGTTGCTTTTAGAATACAAAGTCAAGCATATGCTCATTTTGATAAATAAATGTAGGAGGTGCTTTGTTTTTTTAAAATCTTTTATTACTATTTTCTGCTGTCATTTCAGTGGCAACGTTTAAGAGTAAATCTACAACCAGCTTTCAGAATTTTTACGAATATTCTTATGTGGAATTTTAGCATCTCCACATGGGGAAACAGCTGTAATTCTGATAAATAGGATTTCAGGAAGTACAATTTACCAAAAGGAATCATTCAGGTAATTGAGATGAGTTTATCACTGTGTCAAGCCTGTCATAAGCAGCACTTAAGTACTTTGTGTAGAGGGACCTAGTTATAAGTGTGACCTACCTTCACTCTTGATATTTAGAGGTCAAGGTTGAGGCTAGGAAGACTTTAGATTCTTACACAGCATAAACTTCTTTTTATTTTATTTGTCTTTTGAAATTACGACATCACCCTTGCTTCATTAACCACCTACCATCTGGTCTCAATTTATGACTGTTTTCTTTGTTATTTTATAAACACACACACACACACACACACACACACACACTTCTAAATAAATAAATAAATGTAACCTTCTCAGTCCTTACAGTGTTACCTAATGACTATATATATATACATATATATATACATATATATACATACATATACATATACATATACATATACATATACATATACATACACACACACACACACACACACACACACACACACACACATATATATATATATATATATATATATATATATATATATATATGATCTCAGGGCTGATTACTTAGTACTGTGTAACCGAATGTGTGACTTTTCGCCAGGAAAGACTATGTCTCCTGTTTTCAGCATTCTCCAGTTGCCCATACATTTTGTCTGGGGTTGAATCCCTGGGTGTTATTTTTTTTTCTTTTTTTCATTGAGGGTGTTAGAGGTCCATGTATATACTTGACCACTGAACCACACACCCAGCCATTTATTTATTTATTTATTTATTTATTTATTTATTTATTTATTTATTTATTTTGGTTTGAAAAATTAGCAACTTGCCTGGTGTGGTAGTGCATAGCTTCAATCCTAGCACTCGGGAAGTAGAGGCAGGCGAATTTCTTTGAGTTTGAGGCTAGCCTGGTCAACATAGTGAGACCCAGGATAGGCAGGGCTACAGAGACTGTCTTGAACTCTGAACCAGAGGGGTCGTCTCTGGTGACATTTGTATTTTGGCCGACAGCCACATACTTGAAAAGCAGGATGCATAGATGAGCCTGTTAGCTGCATAGCCCGTTTCAGCCTCTAGCATTCATTCTTCCAGGAATATGCACAGCTCTCTCTCTCTCTCTCTCTCTCTCTCTCTCTCTCTCTCTCTCTCTCTCTCTCTCTTCCCTCTTGCAGCCACTGCTTCTGACACTAAACATTTCACACAATTTTTACTAAATGAAAATGCATCCAACAATCAAGTTGCTAAGAAGGCGTCAAGTGGGACGTGATAATATGTAAGTGGGAGTCGAGTGAGTACAAGGCCAGGCCTTCACAGACTCCCCACAGGAAGTGACACTTTTTAGGGTTTTAGAGAAAATAGGTAAGAGGTTTTATGCATGATGTCTTTGGGGTTTTTGTTTGTTTGTTTGTTTGTTTACTCTTTCTGGGTTTGAAGGGGGTGGGGTAAGAAGAGTGTTAATACGTATGTAATAATACACAGAAACTTCCAGAATAAAACACCATTGGTGGGTGAAAAAATAAAAGAAAATATAAAAGAAAAGGAAAAGAAAGGAAAAGAAAAGAAATAAAATGGAAAGGGGCAAAGAATAAAAAGAAAGGGATAAAGGAAAAGGGGAGGGAAGCAGAGGACAGGAAGAGAGGAGAGGAGAGAAGGGGAGGGGAGGGAAGAAAAGAATCAGCAACTCAACTCCAGGACCACAAAGTCACCTGTATTGTATTATGTGCTTTCAGTAACCGTTCAATTTGTTGATTATAATTTTAAAATGAGAAAGTGTCCACAATGTTGAGGGGAAAACATTTATTTCATGATAACCTCTGAGTGCTCTTGTGCTTATTTATTTCTGTTCCCATATAAACGCCTTCCCTTAACCTCCATCCCAACTTGAGAACATCCACCTCATCATTTCTGCTCTCTCAGTCTTCTTTGCCAAGGAGAAAGCATCTTTTCTTCTTCAGTATTCTTCACAGGTGTGTCTGTTTATTCCTATGTCTTGCCTCCATCAGTTGTTTTCTTAAGGTTAGAGATAATCTTTCCTCTAGGCAGTGTCTTCTACTGTAACCTATCAGATCATGACTCTGGCTTTATGTAGGAGAGACATTAAAACTTTAGATAACTGAGCCCACTGATAGTTCCTTCTCTGCAGAGATTTTTTTAAAAGTCCTTTTTATTTATCTGGTAAACTTAGTTTCCTATGAATGCATTTAATATATTCTCCAACATTATATTTATTGTACATAGCTCTCTTCTTGATATATTCTAACATACCAGCAATTCTATTTTATCCTCCTGGGAAAATCTCTAGATCTTCTGCCTGCTTTGTTTTTCCTCCAAATAATGTCTCTTTTCCTCAGTTGATTGAAATTTCTTCTACTCCTCACTGCAGGTCTTCTGTTTCCTGAGTTGTCTCCTTGTGCATGCTTTAGTCCTTGCTTACTAGAATACATTTCTTAAGAGATCCCTGAGAATGTGTGCACCAGATGTAGATGTTTCAAGACATCCTATACATGGTCTCTATTAATAGTTTTATCATCCTATGGAATTCCATGCTAGAGGTTACCTCCACCAGAAAGGTGAAGGAATGTCTTCTTTTTGTTTTATGTCTGGTGTTGTTATTCAGTTCAATAGCATTCTTGTTGCTGGTCCTTTGAGTGACATTGTTCCTCTCCCTTCCCTTGCTGAATACTCCATAATGACATAATGAGATAGCTTGGTTTATTTCTGTTGTCAAAAATTGGATCCAAGTTTTGGAGTTTTGAGTGTTTTTTTTTAACTGTCGCTGTTATTTTCAGTTTCATTGAGGCACCATTCCTCTCTGTAGTCCCAGCTGGCTGTCTGGGAACTCACTCTATAGATCAGGCTGACCTTCAACTCAGAGATTCACTTGCCTTTGTCTCCTAAATGTTGGGATTGAAGGCCTGCACCACTATTGTTCAACTGCCCAGCTGGGTAAGTGTTTCTGATTGGAAAAATCACACCTTTTGCTTCTTGAGGGTTTTTGGAATACTTACTTTACATTTTCCAATCCACCCCACCCCCCTCTTTTTTTTACTGTTCTCTGGGCTTTCCTGACTTAAATTTTGTGCTTCTTTAACTTCCCATTTTTCTTAACTTTCTTTTCTAAATTTGTTTTGTGTTATATTTTTTCAAGTTTCAATTTAATAATTTAAATTATTTCTATTACTACAGTTTTCGTTTTAAATTTTGAAAGTCTTCCTTTTTCATAACATCTATTCTTGTTCTGTTATTTCTCTAAATGCACTAACATATGTAGCCTTATTTTGCTCCAATTATTTTTCTTTTACATTATCTTTGATAGTATATGCCCCATCCCTCAAATGTTTGGCAACTTTGGCTGCTGTGAACTCATGGTGAAGTTGTTTACACTAGGTTTCTTTCAAGAGACCGACAGTTTCACTGGGAAGATTCTGGAGCTTGGTTTTTAGACATTCTTCTTCTCTTAAGCTCTCAGGATTTCTCTGTGCAGACAATTACATTCCCATCTCCCATCAGCACAATGAGATCCAGTACTCTGGAAGCTGTGTGTATGAAGTTGGCTAAAGTTGCCATGTTGATGTCTCAGTATTTAGAAGAGAAAAGTTTATCAAATACATACTTTTTAATTGGCGCTTTTTTCCACACCTGGAATTTTCCACTTTGAACAGTGGTGACATTTTGGAACAATGACCATTTGTTATAGGTGGCTATGCAGAGTCCTGTAGTGTGTTTAACAGCATCCTTGGCCTTTCCTCACTAGATGCAGATAGCATCCATTCCTTTAGCTCTAGTAATTAAAAATGTCTCCAGATATTGCTAAATTTCATGTAGGGAAAAATGTTATTTGTTGGGAAGCATTGTTCTATATCTACCAGTTCGGAGACTATCTGCCTCTTTGTTAACAATAAGCATTCATTTTTGTTCTGGCTTTGGTGAACATTATATCCATACTTACTCAGAGGATCTGGGGTTTTAACTGTTTCTTAAATAAACATTCCACTAACCCTTCTGTCATTAGCCTCACATTTGCACGTTTTTGCTGCAGTACCTGGGCCAATCAATTCCTGTGCCTTTGGGATTTCCATAAAGGGTTTTCCCTTAGCTTTTTCCACTGCTGATTTAGGTTCCCACTTTCTTGAGCCTGCTAAATCAATTAGCATATCCATCTGTTCACCAGCTGCTGAAATTCTGGTCCTATTATCTCCTGTCCTTTTCTTTGTTGTACTGAGTTTCTGCCTTTGTTTAGCAAATGTCTTTACAGTCATCAGAGTTAAAGGGGGATTTTAGGAAAGGGAAGTGTATACATATGTATTTTTTCTCACCTGCATATGTATTCTTGCTCACTGACTTTAATAAAAAGATGAGTTCATTATTTTTAAGTCATGGAAATTTAGTCTGTGAGGTAACTTGGCCAGGGACAGAATAGAACATGGAGTGATAGTTTCTCAACAGAAAGAGGATTGCAAGGGACAAAGGATAGTAATACATACATTGCACCCACCAAGTTCAAGACTTGGTGCATACTTACTGGATATGTGTTGAATAAATGAATGTTGACTAGTTTGTATGATAGTTTTATGATTTCAATCTAGTGGATAAAATGCTCCTAAGGCCACCAAATTAAACTGTTGGCACAAAAATAACACTTGAGGGAGAGGAAAAGAGCCTATTCCTTAACCTGCACTTTTGTCTTGTGGTTGGATTATGTTGTGGAGGAGTTTCTCTGTTCTCCAGAATGGGACTTAGCAAAGCAAGGTACTAATCTCTCTTTCATGTTCCAGGAGTCAGCTATTTAGTCTGTCTAAATATTTCCTATATCAAAAAAGCAGGGAATAACTGAGTCTCAAGGAAGCATCTCAGTGTGGTGGTCCATGTAACCCATCAATGCTTCACACGGTTGCTGCTTTTATGACCCACCTTCCTAGTTGTCTATTATGAAGGAGAATGGATCTTTCTGTCTCACCCCTTCAACAATTCCAGGTTCAGTCCTCTCATAAGTTTATATTACTCTCCAGTCAGTGAGAGGAATGGAAGGAGGAAAGGTAAGTCTATTGACTGTGGAACATCTTTTTAACAAACCTATGGAAACACATTCAGGAGAACAGATGAAGTTATGACTGGCAAGGTTTTCACTTTATGCCAAAGTATACTCATTTTCTGATTCAGAAACATGATTTTTTTATTATTTAAATTATTTATTAATTTATCTTAATTAAGTACTTTATTTATTTACATTCCAAAATTTATCACCTTTCTTGGTTTCCCCTCTGGAAAATCCCTAACCCATCCTTCCTCCCCTCTGTTTCTATGAGTGTGATCTCCCACCCACCTACCCACTCGCTCCTCCTCTCCCTGACATTCCCCTACACTGGGGCGTCAATCCTTCACGGGACCAAGGGCCTCTCCTCCCATTGATTCTCCACAATGCCATCCTCTACTACATATGGGTTTGGAGCCATGAGTCATTCCATGTAGTTGGTTGGTGGTTTAGTCACTGGGAATTCTGGGGTGTCTGGTTGGTTGATATTGTTATTCTTCCTATGGGTTGCAAACCCCTTCAGCTCCTTTGGTCCTTTCTCTAACTCCTCCACTGGGGACCCTATTCTCAGTCCAATGTTTGGCTGTGAATATCCACTTCTCTATTTGTCAGGCACTGGCACAGCCTCTCAGAAGTCAGCTATATCAAGCTCTTGTCAGCAAGCACTTCTTGGCATCAGCAATAGTGTCTGGGTTTGGTATCTGTGTATGGGATGGACCCCCAGGTAGGGCAGTCTCTGGATGGCCTTTCCTTCAGTCTCTGCTCTACACTTTGTCTCTGTATTCCTCCCTTGAGTATTTTGTTCCCCCTTTTAAGGAGGACTGAGCATCCTTTGGACTTCCTTCTTCTCAAGCTTCATGTGGTCTGTGAATTGTATCATGGGTATTCCAAGCTTTTAGACTAACATCCACTTATCAGTGAGTGCATACCATGTGTGTTCTTTGGTGACTGGGTTACTTCACTCAGGAAGATATTTTCTAATTCCATCCATTTGCTAAGAATTTCATGATGTTTTTCAATAGCTGAGTAGTACTCCGTTGTGTAATTATACCACACTTTCTGTATCCATTCCTCCATTGAAGGATATCTGAGTTCTTTCCAGCTCCTGGCTATTATAAATAAGGCTGCTATGAACATAGTGCAGAATATGTCCTTGTTATATATTGGAGAATCATTTGGGTATAGGCCCAGGAGTTTTATACCTGAGTTCTCAAGTAGTATTATGTCCAGTTTTTCTGAGGAAATGTCCAGACTGATTTCCAGAGTGGGTGTACCAACTTGTGATCCCAACAACAATTGAGGAGTGTTCCTCTTTCTCCACATCCTTGCCAGCATCTGCTGTCACCTGAGTTTTTGATCATAGCCATTCGGACTGATGTGAGGTGGAATCTCAGGGTTGTTTTGGTTTGCATTTCCCTGATGACTAAGGATGTTGAACATTTCTTTAGGTGTTTCTCAGCCATTCGGCATTCCTCAGTTGAGAATTCTTTGCTTTAGGTCTATACCCCATTTTTAATATGGTTATTTGGTTCTCTGGAATCTAACCTGAATTCTTTGTATATTTTGGATATTAGCTCTCTATCAGATGTAGGATTGGTAAAGATACTTTCCCCAATCTGTTGGTTGTTATTTTGTCATATTAACAGTGACCTTTGCCTTACAGAAGCTTTGCAATTTTATGAGGCCTTATTTATCGATTCTTGATCTTAGAGCATAAGCCATTGGTGTTCTGTTCAGGAAATTTTCCCCTGTGCCCATGTGTTCGAGGGTCTTCCCCACTTTGTCTTCTTTTAGTTTCAGAGGATCTGGTTTTATGCGCAGGAACTTGATTCACTTGGGCTTGAGCTTTGTACAAGGAGATAAGAATGGATCGATTTGCATTCTTCTACATGCTGACCTCCAGTTGAACCAGCACCATTTATTGAAAATGCTGTCTTTTCCCCACTGGATGGTTTTAGTTCCTTTGTCAAATATCAAGTGACCATAGGTTTGTGGGTTTCATTCCTGGATCTTCAATTCTATTCCACTGATCTACCTGCCTGTCTCTGTACCAATACCATGCAGTTTTTATCATTATTGCTCTGTAATACTGCTTGAGGTCAGGGATAGTGATTCCCCTAGAAGTTCTTCTATTGTTAAAAATAGTTTTCACTATCCTGGGTTTCACTTCTTAATCTTCTTCTTTCAAAGAAAAGAGAGGTAATGAGGGAGGGAAAGCAAGAGAAAGGGAGGGTGAAAATACTGTTTTTAGGAATCCCCCAGTATGAACTATTCTCATTTTCCATAAGTACATATTACAAAATAGAACTTTACGCGTCTTCCTATTATCTTTTCCTACAACATTCCTATCATGTTTGTAGCTTAAGTATTGCAAACATAGAAGTTACTGATGTTCTTGGAAACATTTTAAGTCTATATTTTCTGAAATGCCATAGAATCTCATTGCTGCCTACTCCAATGGTATATATGTGGACAGATAATCTAATTGCTTAAAAATAAATATATGCTGTTCTTTAAGAGTGAGTATATTAGCATTTGTGTTTACCTACACATTCCAAGTAGATTTTCTATCAGCTTAATTTCCTAAGTGATTTCCATGAGAAAAGAGCACTGATAACTTATTTTGAATATATAATATGAGTAAGGATGACATTTTTGCTGGATTAATGTATTAGACATTGCAGCTGTTTTTTATTGCAGCATAATCTGGCATTTATTGACTTATATAAACTGGATGTTTAATGGACCTGACTTCTTTGTTACTTATTTATGCATTTACTTGCCAGTACTAGGGATTGAACTCAGGGCCTCACAGAAGCTATGCAACACTCCATACATGGCACACCACAATTCCTTGTATTATTAGAACCTTGGAGACTGAAGGTGCAAAGTGTGTTTAGAATAAGCATACAGTACTTTTCTGTTTATAACTGACTTATTTTACTTAAAAGTTTCAAGGATTGCTGTTGTTGTATCCTTCATCAGGAGTTCCTACATTTTTAAGTTTGAATAGTACTGATCATATTGCATTGATACATATACCACAATGTATTTTTCTATTTATCTTTCAATGGATTATTGTGAGCTTTCCACATTTTTTTGATATGATTATGTGTACAGTTATCTGAGTTCATTCTTCAATTGTTTTGTGTACAGTATATGCCTAGAAGTGGATTCGCTGGATCATATGGTAAGTCCATTTAACTTTTCAAAACACTTCTCACGATAGCTGCACCATCAAGATTTTTACCAACAATGCATAGGGGCAATTTCTCTACATCTTTAGCAACATTTACTTTCTGATTTTCTTTTTCAAACAAAGCTATTGCTAATGGGCATGAAGTGTGTTCTCATTATGATTTCGATTTACATTTCCAGGATTAGTAATTGTTTACTTTTATTTTTTCATTTTATTTTTTGAAGTCATATTTTAACTAAAACTTTTCTCTGTGCCCTTTCCTTCTTCCAAAATTCCAGATGTACCACTCTGTGCTCTCTTTCAAATTTCAAATTTCATCCTTCTTTTTTGTGTATGTGGTCATTAGAAGGATGTTCATCCAAATTCTTGGCCTATTTTTAAATTAGTCTTGAGCTTTTTGTTGTTCAGATTTCTTCTTCTTCTTCTTCTTCTTCTTCTTCTTCTTCTTCTTCTTCTTCTTCTTCTTCTTCTTCTTCTTCTTCTTCTTCTTCTTCTTCTTCTTCTTCCTCTTCCCCTTCCTCTTCCTCTTCCTCCTCTTCCTCTTCCTCTTCCTCCTCCTCCTACTCTTCTTCTTCCTCTTCCTCTTCCTCCTCCTCTTCTTCTTCTCCTCCCCCCTCCCCCACCTCTTCCTCTTCTTCCTCCTCATCCTTCTTTTCTTCTTCCTTCCTTCCTTGTCCTACTACTGTAAGTGTCGATGTGTGTAAATGCACACATGTGGTGTGAATGTTCTCAGAGAACAGAAGCAGGTGTTTTATTCTCTGAAACTGGAGTTACAGGTGATTGTGATCTGCCTGATATAGGGTCTGGGTCCCAAACTCAGGTTCTCTGGAAGAACACTGAGATTTCTGAACTATTGACTTATATCTCTAACTCCACAGATATTCTTTATACATTTGGATAGTGACTTCTTATTTAATACATAGAATATGTTCCATATCATCTAATTTGATGACATTGTTATGAATGTGACATGGAAAGCATAGCCAGCAAAATAAAAATAATTTAGATCACATAAAAGTTAGGGAGGCAAAGTTTAAAACAGAGGCAGAAGGAACACCCATTCAGAGCCTGCCCCACATGTGGCCCATACATATTCAGCCACCCAATTAGATAAGATGGATGAAACAAAGAAGTGCAGGCTGACAGGAACCGGATATAGATCTCTCCTAAGAGACACAGCCAGAATACAGCAAATACATAGGCGAATGCTAGCAGCAAACCACTGAACTGAGAACGGGACCCCCGTTGAAGGAATCAGAGAAAGGACTGGAAGAGCTTGAAGGGGCTTGAGACCCCATATGAACAACAATGCCAAGCAACCAGAGCTTCCAGGAACTAAGCCACTACCCAAAGACTATACATGGACTGACCCTGGGCTCCAACCTCATAGGTAGCAATGAATAGCCTAGTAAGAGCACCAGAGGAAGGGGAAGCCCTTGGTCCTGCCAAGACTGAACCCCCAGTGAACATGATTGTTGGGAGGAGGGCGGTAATGGGGGGAGGATGGGGAGGGGAACACCCATATAGAAGGGGAGGAAGAGGGGTTAGGGGGATGTTGGCCCAGAAACCGGGAAAGGGAATAACAATCGAAATGTAAATAAGAAATACTCAAGTTAATAAAGATAAAAAAAAGTTCTGTAAGATTTTAGTGCATAAAAGGACACTATCAACAGAATGAAAGTCCAACCACAGAATGGGGTAAAGTTTTTGCATTTCGTTGTTCTCTATAAAATTAAATAAGTCTTGTTTCTAAGAAGCCTCCTGAATTTCCTGGGCTTTTCTCTTTTTCTTGTTACTTCCCTTGTATTATGTTCTTGAAAATACATATTCATGTACAGAAATATTCTCTCTTGAACTACATGAAAATATACAGCCCTTGAATTGTGCATGGTTAACGTTGAGCATATCTTTGGAATTAATTTTGTTACTGTTGCATCAACACAGAGATCATTTTTGTAAAGAAAATTGCTACTAGGGTGTGTCTTAACAGTCCAGGTTTTATTTCCCATTAAATATTTACATCATGATATAGACATATAAATATGAAAACTGTGATCACTAAGAGGACTAGAAGTGAGTAGAATTTAAACAAAGCAACAGTGTGTAGCAGAATGGCTTCTTCCTGTTTTTACTCTTTAAAAGTCCAATGTAGACTTTTTTTATGTCCTTGTGCTAAAAAAAAAGAAGAAGAAAGAATTTTTAAAGAGGAGGTTTCATTTCTGTGATTTTATTGAGCCCTTTGTCCAGTTAGACAGACCTTATAATTCTCAACAAATATATACATGCCAAAAGAATTACAAAATGGTGATTACATAGACATTGAGAATTCTCATGATAGAGTATATGATACTTTGGGGGAAAAGTTGAAATAACTTAGAAGATATTTTAGTTTTGTTTTCTATAAAATGAATATTAAAATTCAGCTGTAAATAAGGATTTAGAGATTTATTAGATTTATCATTAAAATGAAAATAACCCTATGAAGTCATATCCTTAAATGGAATTTTTCCAGCTCTGTCACTCAACTTTAATGATTTAAGTTTGACCTGACAGCTTACTGTTTGTACATATGTATAAATCTTTAATATGGTTACCAAATACTCTACTGTTCATTAAAAGACATTTTATATCTGATCATTTCTTGATGGAGGAAAAGCCAAGTGAATTTGAAACATTTGATTTTTACTAGAAAGTTGGGTATGTGGAGGGCTTTATATAAGTCCATTGTGAATACTTAAAAAGAAGACCAATTAGTATAAAATGTTCAAAAATAAGTCATAACAAAATATAAGAATGACAAGAATAGGAAATGTCCTATTCTTTTTTATTACGCAAGGGAGTTTTTGATTTAAAGGGCCGTATTGTACTTTTATGAAGCATATCCTTATAAAATATAATTTTCCCTAATAGAAATGGTTGCATAAGCATTAGAGCCTAAGTTTGGATATTAGTGCTAATGATACCAAATAATAATAATGACGATGATATAGCTGGACATCAGTATTTCATCATGTCTTTAGTTATGTACACAATGGTCATCCCATCAGGCTCCAATGGATAGTTTTAAGTCCATGTGCACACAAACAGCTTCAGTTAATTTGATTGTTTATAAAACAAAATAAAAAACATGAATGTGGTTTTTAAAAAAGCATATATATATATATATATACACACACATATGTATATATATACATGTATACATATATACACATGTACATTTCTCAAAGAATAAATTTAATACTAAAAAACTATATCTAAAAGAAGAGAGATACTTACTCAGATATAACCATCCTCAATTACAGAAAAAATGAAAAAAATAAACCCACTGATAAACCTTCAGTATTATAGAATAATGCACACACTTCCTTATAACTTTGATAAAACCCACAGAATATGTAACAGCAAAACTTTATATGAACTGTGGACTCTCAGTGATAATGATCTGTCAATACATGTTCATCAACTGTAAACTATACACCAATCTGATAGGTGATTGAAATAGGAGCAGCTTTGTAAGGATAGTTGGCATGTTAGAAGACTTTGTGTTTCCCAGTCTATTTGCTATGAACTGAAAATTGGTCTATAGCTAGTATCTACTTAATACCCACAAACATTTAGAATCTAACACTGATGTCATGAAAATGGGGTTAATATTCATAGTGGTCTTTTTAAAAAGGATTTGAAATAAGAGGAAATATTATGTTTTGTATCATTACCTATTGTTTGTCTGAGACATGGACAATTTAATTTGCCCTACAGAATAAGCTGTTAGAGTCCACTGTTAAAATAGATGTAGAGATGGAACAGGGTTTAATTCATACAGTTTTCAGGAAAAGATGATGAAATGAAAATTCCTAAAAGCAAAGACAATTAAAATGAGAAATGGAAAAGAGAGCAAAGCCAAAGTATCTCATGTGTTAGAAATTTCTTCAACCTTCATTTGAAAATAACCTGAGATTTTATCTATAGTATCAGAGCCAGGAAGATGGTGCCAAAATGGAGAAGACATGGGCTATTAAAAATGACTAGTTGTCTATTCAAATTGCAATGGCTTTCCATTCATGTCATCCACACTCCCGGAATGAGATGACAGTCTTACTATCTGGCATCTTGTTTTAGAAAATGGCAAGGGCATCAGGTCAGGCATCCTAAATATAAACACTTGGAGACTTAGTCTGAGCTTCAAGATGGCCTGTGGAAATCTCTTAGACAGATTCTCATCTTCTGTGGGTAAGTATCCAAATTTCCCCTCTTTCTCATGAAACAGCTGGTAGGGTTAGAGATTCTACTGAAACTGGAGTAATTGGAATTTCCCAGGGATATGTATATTATCAAAAGCCTCCAAGAGACTCTGGCACTCCTTAGAAAGGATAAAAGTCCCCTCTACAAATCACAATCTTTACCTAATTTATGATAAGTGTTTTAATATTGCAAAAACAGAAATGATATGCTATGAAACAGCTCAATCTGGTTACCAAAGTGTCATTTTTATAGAAATCAAAGCTAAAACTTTTAAATGAAGACATTATAACTGAAGTGATTATGGCCCCCTATCATATTGCCTTATTTTCTTGATGTAGATAAATTAATTCACCTAAATTCAGTGAATCTACTGGAGAACCTATTGTCAGTAAAATACAGACAGTTCACTTGAAGAGAGATAGTTCAGCTTTTACTAATCTTAGTATTAGCATAAGTAAAGTATATGAAATACAAGTGACTCGAGAGAACAACCTCTTATTTTTCCATCATGTATCTTATCTATCAAGTAACAATATGCTTTCTATCCTCTGTCAAATATACTTGATTTCCACAACTGTACAGATTTGGGTGCTGACATACTTACTCAGCTAATTTAAGAAGACTTTCGGCCATCTTGACTAAGAAAAGCCAGTGTGTGTTTTTCTACACTATATTAGAGTTTGAACACTACACTATATATTTGAATAGCCTCCAATCTGATTTGGGAATTGAGGCACAAAAAAAAGGTGGGGAAAAAGAGAATTTCTTAGGCAATAGAGACACTTCCATAAAACTCTCCCATGGCCTTCTTGTGGGACTAATTGCTTCTTTCTAGTTACTGCCATTAACATTTTATGAGCACTGTTACATGAGGACTGATTTTATTTTTGTTCTTAGAGGATTAGTGGGCCTCTCTGTTAGTTTGAAATGCCCTCAAGGTCATTGGCTGTTCCCCGCCCCCTTATCCCTGTGACCTTATGAGCCCTCACAGCTTTGCACTGTGCCTATGAGGAGGTTTGCCAGAGTACAGCTAAACAGGTTGGCAATAAATAGCTTGTCTTAGTGACCAGGCTGTCCTTGCCTCCCAACAGCTCTAGGCCTATATCTACAACTTTTCCATAATTTTTTCAACTTTCACATGAATTTGATTTACCTTCTACTCCCCAAAGTTGTATAATTGGCTTGAAACAAAGCACATTGCCGGAGACATTCCTCCACCAAAACTCTCAAGCTCTTCTTCCCATCACTTGCTTCCTCTCAGAAATGGCAGAATGGGAGTCACTTAATATAAAAGCACATTTTGAAAATGCCGAAACATGGAATTTATTGTTAGTTGACTCTGGGACCACATTCCAGCTTTAACACCCACTAACTATGTGACCTTGGACAAGTCAGTTCTCTTCTGGTCATCCACCTCACCATGATGAAATGGATGCTATGTGTAACTAAGAAAGTGGACATGAATTTGACTTTGTTCAGAGTCACATAACTTCAAGAAGTAAGAGCAAATACTACAGTTGGCTATGTCAATAAATCTTACCTAAAAGTGGGCACACAAGAATAAGGCTAAAGCTGTAATTAGTAAAGAAGCAATTCTCTGTTATATATGCCAAGAAAGGGTGATTGGTTTTATATTTTGTGGCTTGGATAATATCTGTGGGATGCTACCTGTGTGGTTGTCTGAGCTCAAACATGATGTCGATTTTATCATTTTCTACCATAGTCATGTAACGGTCTTGTTTAATTTTGATGCTTGATGAAATTGTTCATGTTCATCAGTAAAACACCCATTGCTTTCTGGAACATTGCTTAGAGTGCCCACCAGCTCCAGGATGCCAGTGGATACATTTCCTTTATTGTTTTTATTGGTGTATATTAATATGCAAAGTGATGGGTTCACATCATATTTCTCTTGGACAGGTCTACTTTAAGTCAGGAGTCTATTCAGGCCAATTTTACTTGTGGGACATTTATGTAAATAAAGTTTTATTGAAACCTAGCCATACAATTTGATTATTCATTACTTGTGATACTTTCTGTTTTTAACCTCCATGGTGATTAGGAAACTTTCATTTCCCTACTGACCTTTCAGTAATGGTTGAATTAATTAGTTGACACAGAAATCCCATGGCCTGTGAATTCCCAAGTATTTACTATCTGTCCCTTTTTTTCTAGACTATCAAAGAAAATTTGTGCCTTAAATTTATTAAATCCATTGAGTATTTTTATGCAATATATGTGATGATATATATATATATTCAATAGTAATTGGATATATTCAGGTTTTCCCTATATTAAACTTCCCCATCAAGGTAGTAAGGAATCTATTTATTGTATCACATCAGTATCCTTATCAGAGTGGGTACTGATGCCTAGTGTTGTGGCTCATGCCCTTAATCTGAAGGAGGAAGAGGCAGCAAGATCTCTCTGAGTTCAAGGCCAGTCTGATCTATAAATGAGCTTACAGAACAGCCAGGGATGTTACACAGGGAAAGCCTGTTTTGAAAAACCAGAGAGAGACAGAGACAGAGACAGAGAGAGAGAGAGAGAGAGAGAGAGAGAGAGAGAGAGAGAGAGAGAGAGAGAGAACACTATTTCCTCACTGATGATCTTCACCATCCAATGCCATGACCTATGGAGGGGGTAAATCCTATCAGCACTTTTATGCATATTCTTATCAGCTTAAAATATAAAGATATGTACCTGTTGTGAGTGAGCTGTGATCATGCTAATTAAACAAAAATGTATATCTCAATCTCAACCTGTGCTTTGCAAGCTTTACTTGGAAGCCACTGTTCCTGCAGAAATCAGTGTCTTTCTGTATGGAAAGTTCCTTTCTATGTTATCAGAGAAGCATATCTAACATGTGGTCTTCTTTGCTGAACTCGGGTGATGAAGCCAATCGGCACAAATGATTATTATATTCTTCATTTCTCTACTGACGTTTCATCTTTTCTGTTGTTGTCAATTATCCTTGTGAAGCATTACTTGTTTTGTGGGAGTGTGTATGTCACGAAAGCATGTTTGGCATCACATTGAAAATTATGGCTTCTAAGCCTTCTTAAATTACACTTGAACAGTATTTTCTTGGAAGTCATTATGATTTTTGGTTCCTCCTAACCTTTGCCACTGGGGATCAAATAGCACTGCTCAACGTTTCCATTGCTGCATTTTATAATGGTGGTAATGTAAGAATTTACTGGCGACTTTATACATAGAGACAAAAGCATGCCACTTTATGAAGCCATTAAACACCATGGATTTTCCCACATGAGAGATCAAGCTTATTGTATTTCTCAAGCCTCACAGTCATTACCCCCAGCCTAGCTCCATTGTGTGAGATGGTTTGGTTGGCCCAGCCAGACTCTAACCAGAAGTTGTTAGCATCTTGGCTGCAGCCAAGCCATCTAAACCAAGGCATAGCTGCAGAGACAACACGCCCCTCTTCTCCCCACTGCTTGTTACTGTGGGACACCTGGCCTATAAGTAGGAAAGGTTATTAGATTCCCTTTCGACAATAGAAGCTTTTCAATGGCTAACAATGCACTTTTTAACAACAGAGATTAAAGTGAAAAACATGACAAGCAGAGAGCAGTCTGCTTTTGTGTGCAGACATCAGACATTTTCAGCCAAGGATGGCAATAAGCCACATGATAAAAACTTGAACTTGAAACTTCTAGGGCTCGCCAATTAGATGCTTATCTCTTCTTTTATGGGTTTTAAACAAAATTTCTAAAGGGGAAAATATGGTTCCATTACTAAAATGCATTTGTTATGGAAATAGGAGGCTGGTAAAATACATGGGGAAGATGATTAACATGAAAAATGATTAAATAGTATACCTTTATGTTTGCAAGATCTTAAACATTCAGAATGATACTTTTTCATCGACGGAAGCTGTGGTATTCATTAAGGATCTCTTTGGGGGTAATTTAGTTATTAAAATCAATCACATTTTATGGAAATCCTGAAAACATTTCTTAGATTTGAAGGTTGGTGTTCTCAAAAAGTTAATAGTACTCTGAATCTGGAGGTATTTACTGTGTGGTTTTAGTCACTGATATAACTCTAAAAATATGTGAAGCTGCCTGTGAGATACAAATCATCCAGCTGCCAAATGTCCTTGTTTCTTCTTCAATGGAAGAAAAGGCAAGATTCTTTCTGATGGTGAGCAGGTAGAGACACAGGAGTCACCGGGGCTGCTTTGGGATATCCAACTGAACACCACAGCATGCAGCAACATCTAGTTACATAGTGAAAAGTGGCATAAGGCTGGGGAGACAGCTTAACGGCTAAGAGTATTTGCTCAAGCATGAGAACAAAAATCTGAATTCCTAGCCTGCACATAAAAAGCTCATCATGACTAATTGGGGGCAGAGACAAGAAGATCCTGAGAGCGTGTTGCATAATAGTGAGCTTCTGGTTCAGTGAAAGAATCTGCCCCAAAGCAAGAGGAGAGGAGATATGAAGATATATGTGATGGTGTTATTGAGAATCACTCCAGAGGCTCATTGTTTGGATGCTTAATCCACAGTTGATGAACTTTTGGGGGAGGATTAGGAGGTGTTGCTTTGCTAAGGTAGGTACAACCTACTTGGAGGAAGAGTATCACTAGGGGTGGGATTTGAATTTCAAAACCTTATGCCTCAGGATCTCTCTCTCCTCCCTCCCTCCTTTCATCTCCTCCCTCTCTCTCTCTCTCTCTCTCTCTCTCTCTCTCTCTCTCTCTCTCTCTCTCTCTCTTTCCCTCCTTTCCAAAGAACAAGATGTAGCTTCCAGGTACTTCTCCAGCATTGAGCCTGCCTGAGTGCTACCATGCTCCCTATGATAATAATGAACTAACAGAAACTGTAAGAAAGACCTCAAATTAATGCTTTAGTTTTTAAGAGTTGGATTGGTCACGGTGTCTCTTCACATGCTTCACAACAATAAAACATTGACTGTGGCCTGACATGTTCATCTATGGCTATAAGTGCACTCACAAGCATGCACCACACATACCATGCCTATATAAATGTATATAACACACATATACACAAATTAAATAAATGAATGGAGAAAAAATCATTGGCATAACATTTGGGCAGAGCTAAGTCCCATTTAGTCAGGGACTTCAGAGCTATTGATTATCCAGATAGTTTACCCAGGGTATGAAGATTCACAGAATATGAGGATCCACATAGTGACCTCTGACACAATCAAGTGTTTTTCATTTCCTTTCACAGTTCCCCCAGAGAGCTGGGCCCATTCCACTGTGAAATGTAATCACGCTGTGGGCATGGTCAACACTTTTGATTTTTATAATGCTCACTACACATAAATTTTCCTTAGAATCCTGAAGCTCAATGGGAATTCCTTTAAGTATTTGAAAAATGTAAGCAACCCAGTTGGTGTTAGAATCTGAGGGAAGTCATTAGACCGGTTGAGAAGAACTGGCTTTTTAAAAAAAATTCACTTTACATTTGAATGCAAGCCCTTCTCTCTCATCTGAGAAAAGAGATTCTCCCCTGATGCTAGACAAGGCAACCCAGTTAGGAGGAACAGGATCCACAGGCAGCCAACAGAGTCAGAAACATCCCCACTCTTGTTGTTGGAGTGCTTTCCATATTAAGACCAAGCTGCATATTTGCTACATATGGGGGGAGGACCTTGGTCCAACCCATGAATTTTCATTGGATGATGGTTGACCAAGTTGAGTCCTATTCCCCATGGGCAAGATTGATTATTAATGATACTCTGTTATGCTTGCAGACAGGAACCTAGTATAATTGTCCTCTGAGAGACTCCACCAAGCAGCTGACCAAAACTGATAGAGACCCACAGCCAAACATTAGACAGAGCTTGGGGAATCTTGTGAAAGAGTTGGGGAAAGGATTGAGGGACATGGAGGGCAGAGGGAATCCACAAGAAGATTAACAGAAAACTGGCTTTTTATGACTTTTATTTGCTAACAAAATGCTGCCAAATATTGCTGGAAGGACAGCCCAGTGATGAATGGGAAAACAGGCATTTTAAGGTCTATCTCCTGAAGCCTGATATAGCTGTCTCCTGAGAGGTTCAGCCAGAGCATAACAAATACAGAGGCAAATGCTAGCAGCAAACCATTGAACTGAGAACAGGGTCCCTGTTGGAGGAATTAGAGAAAGGATTGAAGGAGCTGAAGGGGCTTGGAACCCCATAAGAACAAGTCCCGAGCTCCTAGGGACTAAACCACTACCCAAAGACTACACATGAACTGACCCAGGGCTCCAGTCGCATATGTAGCAGAGGATGTCAGGGTGGGGAGGCGGGAAGGGAGGGTTGTTGGGGAGGGGAAACACCCTTATAGAAGAAGGGGAGAAGGATGGGATGGAGACTTATGAACAGGAAACTGGGAAAGGGAATAACATTTGGAATGTAAATAAAAAATATCCAAAAACAGTCTATCTCCTGAAACAAAACAAAACAAAACAGACTTGATCCAATCTGCATAGTTCAGGCTACACATAGTTTCAGCATCTGACATAAAATTCATAGTACTGTAAGGGACTCAAAATATAATAATGTGTCATTCTTTTCTTAACTTTCTTGTTTCTCTTAGCTGCTGTATGAAAATGTGGTGAAACATAGTTTTTGTTTGCTTCATTTTTTGTTCTTTTTTGTTTGTATATGTTTGCATTCAGATTTAGGAGCACAAAGAGGAAATTACAAAGCACCAAATGCCTTGCTTTAAAAACACTGGAAATTATGTGTTCAGCAAAGCATTCAAATGCCAATTCTACTTGACTTATGAAAATAACCAGACCCCAGTTTCTCTGGACTCTGATACTAATTTTTCTTTAGTTTCCTGGATATCCATTTCCAGCACCATCTAGAGTCATTTGGAACCCAGAATTACCAACTTGCTCATCCTTCAAACTTTCCAGGTATCTATACAATCAGTGTTTGGTCAATCCTGAATTCAGTCTTCTCTTCCTGACTCAATCACTCAGCCATGCTTGGAATTGTGAGGGGTCAGATTTAAGAAGAACCAAGTAGAAAATAAATTTTAATTTCATAGAAAATTTTTGGTATCTCTCCATTGTAAATATCTGAATACTGTAGGATTTATGAGGTACCAGGAAATACAGTATATCACACAATACAAGTTAATGCAATCCATGAAGTTTCAATGCCCTTTGGAGTGTCTGAAGCCAGCATTTACAAATACGGTTTTAAATAGAGGATAACTAAATGGATATTATT
Source organism: Rattus norvegicus (assembly GCF_021556685.1). Taxonomy (NCBI): domain Eukaryota; kingdom Metazoa; phylum Chordata; class Mammalia; order Rodentia; family Muridae; genus Rattus; species Rattus norvegicus. The sequence goes on from NC_141554.1 coordinate 31,449,162, forward strand.
ATTCTGCTCTGAGCCTGCTAAGGAATTCTCAAGAATGTACCATTAATTGGTTGTCAAGGTAATGTCTGTGAAGGTGGCAGAAACTGTCACTAAGGCAAGTAAAAAAAAATTTAAACCTTTCCGACATACTCTGGAAATCCTCAAGCAAAAAGAAATTCCTACAACCTTTTGAATGCTTCTCTCTTTCAGTTTCAATCCTCTTTTCCATTTCACTATAGGTGATGAAACAAAACAATATTCTTTAAAATAAATGAATAAAGAAAAACCCCTTCTTTAGAAAAGTTGAGCTCAGGGTCAGTGTTTTTCTTTTCTTTTTCTCTTTTCCATAGACAACTTTTTCTTTTAGTTTATGTCCTCTGGGCTGATTCAAATTAGAAGAGTATTTTGGACTCAGAAAAGGACACATGGCGGAATAGCATAAATTGGAAATGCATGTTTCATGATAACCAACATTTCCACTCTTGCTGGGCATTTCCAAGTGCTGTAAAGCACCTCTATGACATGAACTAATCCAGAGACCCTCTGGAGACTCAGCAGAGAAACTGAGGCTATGAAAGTGATTACAGGGCCATTAAGCATAAATGGTGGAAAAGAAATTACATTTGAATTTTTTATGTTTTGCTTTCATATAAATAGCATAAGACAATGGAAAGAAAAGACCATCTGGGTTTGGATTTCATAAAACGAGGCTCACATCTGCTTTGCTATGTCATATAAATATTCCCTCATTAGAGAGTTCAAGCTATGAAACACTTTGGTCAAAAAAAAAGCATTAAGAGCAAAGAAGGAGAGATTGCATTTCATGGACGCTGATTATGTTTAAATCCTCAGTTCTAAATATCAACCAGCAAACACCTCAGAGGATTTTATGTAACTTTATTTTTAGAAATCATAGCATCTTGGACTATGTTTTGTGCATTTTTTTAATTGGGAAAGCAGCATATTTAATGCTTCTTTTCCATTCAAATTAAGAGGACTCAATATCAGCTCAGCTTTTCAAAAGGGCTGGAATGGAAAAGTGGACATTTGTAAATAAATCACCTGACTCTATGAGCAGGAGCTTAATGCTGAACTACTTGGGTCTCCTGTGATCTTTTCACCCACTCCTTATCTCACCTATGCTCTTTGAGTTTCATCTACCTTTAGTTGTTATCATCTCAAACTTCATGGGATCTAAAGACTGTGGTAACTGGTCCAGATTTTGCTCTCTTAGACTGAAGCCCAGAGGAAAGAGTTACAGGTACGGCTATACATCTTATTGTTGCTGGATGGGTTACAAGCCAATATGGAGCTAATTACAAATTACAAGCCTGCAGAAGATGATTATCTGATTGGTTGGTGCCTAATCACATGTCCTACTCTTGAATCAAGAAAATCAACATTATCTAAATCTGACTGTAATAACACTTGGCTCTTGTGGTTGGCAGTTTCTAAGATGGTCCCCAATGATCCTTGCCTTCTGCTATTTATGACATTGTATAACTCATTCTCCTTGAAAGTAGACTGAACTAAGATACTCTCTTCTAACCAACAGAATATAGCAAATATGATGGAATGTCTCTTTATTACATAAGATAATAGTGTCTGTCTTGTTAAAATTGCTCCAGTTTTCTTTGTTGGTATACATTCATGAAAAGAAAAACTGCTATGTTATGTTAGATGGGACCACTTGACCAAGAACTGAGGATGGCAACTGGTTAATAGCTTTTGTGGTATGATGATCCTTAGTCTAATCATCCTTAATGAACTAAGTCCCAGTAACCACAATGTATATGGAATCACAAGCAGATTCTTCCCCAGCTGAGCCAAGATTTCCGATGAGACCTCAACTTTAAGCCAATCACTTAATTGCCTTCTACCATTTTTAAAGGGTAGAAAACTGGAAGCACATACATATTAAACATCCCCAAAGCATATAAGGAATCAAAACATCTCTATTAAAATGAGACCAGAAAAGGCAAAATGTGCTACTTGCAGAACATTTATTTTAAAAACCTTAAATGGTATGAATTATGATGATCTTGTTTCTGCCTAGGAAATGTTACAATGTTACAGCTTGAGTGTAATGTGTTTTTCCTAGCTTGACTTGAGTATTTGTTGCCCTTCTCCTGGTGCTGCTTTTACAGGAGTCTTTAGAACCTTTAGGAAGTGGAGCCTAGTTGATTGAAGTAGGTACCTCCCTCGTTTTTTTGTTTTTTTGTTTGTTTGTTTTTCTTTTTTTGCTTTTTGAAAGTTACATCCTTTTCTGGTTCTAGCCTTCTATTTCTGCTTCCTGGTCTCTCACAATGTGAGCAGCTACTAGACCATCCTCATGGCACCATAACAGACTACTCTACTGTGCCCTTCTCAATATAATAAACTGCACACCTTTTGAAAGCATGAGTCTAAATAAACTTTTCCTCCCTTTAAAGTTGGTTCTGCATGTGTTTTGATTACAGTGAAGTGCAAGCTTACATATTACTTGATATTTATTTACTATTTTAAGGAATTTATGAGCAACACTAAACAGGAAACTTTTTCTAGGCAAATTGCTTATTTTTCCAAATATTTATCTAGATGGACTTGAGAGCCAGCTCAACATTCTGGTCCCCTAAAGGAGGAAGAAACAAGTCATTGCTACCAGTTATCTGCCCTATCTTCCTTTCCTAGCCTGCACATTCAGATACCGTTTAAAGATTTTTTCCTAAAAGGTTTGTGGACCATCTCCACAATCTGTGTCAGCAATCTCCCATTCATCTGTGATAGACTGTGTATATGATCTTTCTTTGAAACAGGTTCTGCATGTCAGGGACAGGCCATTAACATAGTACACCATCTTCCAATCAGCCATTCTGGCCTCTCTTCTCCTACTATATTAGCACCAGCAGCCAAGAAATTCCTTTCCCTGTATAAGTAGGATCACTGGGGGTTAGTAAATTGGCAAAGACTTAGGAATTCTTCCTATACCAACAGTGACATAATAAAGTAATTCAAAAATAGAGTAGGGGTTGGATGGCCTGGAGAATTTCTTTTCATCATGAGAAGTTTCATGTTTGCTTCTCTTACTCTATTTTTGATTACAGAGACTTTCATTCATATTTTACTTCACCTATTCAATTCTGAACTATTTGAGTTTGTGACTTTATGTATATTAGTATATATTATTTTACTTCTCAGGAGTAAGTAGTATGAATTCATGTGTGTATGTACATGTGTATGTTCATGTGTATGTAGGTACATGGGTGTGTGTAGGCCCAATGTTGATGTCAGGATTCTACGTTGATTACTTTCCACCTTTATTCTTTTGAATCATGGTTTCTCTGTTAAACCAAGAGCTCACTGGCATGGCTAGTTTCAATAGTCAGCTTGTAGTGTTCACCCCTGGACTCTACATTGCAGGGTATAACGCCCACCTGGCATTGATGAGAGGTCCAAACCTCCTTTTCTCTTGTTTCTCTGGAAACTATGTTTCTTTAATGCATATGAAAAATTAGGATTGTTCTTTGACAAGTTCATATAAGTATATAAGGCATTCCAATTCTCTCCCATGCTCACTCTTGTTTCTTTCCCCTCCATTTTAACTGTTCTTCATCATTAACTTCTTCCTTCTCAGACTCATGACTTTTGGTTTCGTTTTAAAAACTGCTTGGTCTATAGAACTCAAATCCGTATGACTACTATATTGCAAATTTTTAATACGTTTGTTTATAACTGCTTCAAAATTACTTTAAATCTCTTTGCTTATAGATTTGTTTAGATATAAGGTTCATAAGCTCTTTCTTCACACTCAGAGAGATCCTTCATAAATCTAAACCTACAGAGAATAGGGGACCTAAAGAAGACCTCAAATTCACAACTCCAGTAACATGCCCCTTGTGATGGTTTATGTTTGTAGTTCTAAGTCCTGTGTTCTTATGAAAATCAAGACAAAGTGATTAATGATCCAGTTGTTTCTCTTCAAGTTAATTTGAAAATACTACTGCCAAAATACCCACTAGCAACCCAAATAATACTTTAAGACAAATAAAGTCTTCAAGATGCTATACAGGAGGGCCAAGATGTCTTGAAAGGTAATGTCACTAGTCATGAAGTCTGAAGATCCAAGTTTGATCCTCATAGTCCACACAGTGGAAGGGGAGAAGTGACTCTTACGAATTGTCCTCTCACCTTCACAGATGTGTTGTGGCACATTTTCACCTTATGCCCAACACACACACACACACACACACACACACACACACACACACACATACACAGAGAGAGAGAGAGAGACAGAGACAGAGACAGACAGACAGACAGACAGACAGACACATACAGAGACAGACAGAAACAGAGGTGGAGACAAAGGCAGAGACTAAACGCAAAGTTAAATATATAGCTCTTCTCTGATCAAGGTAGAGAATAGCAGAAATCTATGAATAGAAACTTATTTATGAAAAAGTTTGATGATATGACCATTTAGCCAAATAGCATCAGGATGTTCCCCTCTAGGACACATGTTTTCCCTAGCCATGTGTTTTAATGATATTTATAGTACCATGCAGCAATTCTCTCGAGTAGAACAGGACTCACATTTAACCAAGAAGTCGTTGGTTACTCCCATAATCTGTCTTGCTACTATTGTTAAATAAATGTTACCTGGCAGATGAGTTATACTATCAAGCATGATCCATAACTGGGTAAGACCAGTGAGCACTAACAGGAGTTAGTGGGTATGGTGGTTTGAATAGATATGTTCCCCCATAGACACATTTGTTTGAATGCTTGGCCCATAGAGAGTGGCCATATTAGAAAGTGTGGCCTTTTTGGAATATGTGTAGCCTTACTGAAAAAAGTACGTCACTGTGGGGGCAGGTTTTAAAGGCTCCTGTGCTCAAGATATGTCCAGTGTGGCACATAGTCGATTCCTGACTTTGGACCAAGATATAGAACCCTCTGCTCTCTCTCCATCCCCATATCTACCTACATGCTGCCATGCTTTCCACCATGATGATAATGGACTAAACCTCTGAAACTGTTAAGTCAGCCACAATTAAATATTTTTCTTTATAAGAGTTGATGTAGTCATGGTGTCTTTTCACAGCAATAGAAACCCAAGTTATGACAGTGGGTTATGTAAAAAAGAGACTTGAACTTAAAGAGTTGGGAGATACACGGGGGTAATACAGTGGTGATGGAGGGGTTGCCGGAGAGAGGTAGAAAGGGATGGATATGATCAAGAAATATTCTATACATGTGTAAATTATTTGAAAGTTAAAAATGATGCTAAATAGGTATCATTTAGTTCATGGCGTATTTGTCTTTTTCTCCTTTTTCACTTCCTTCTGTTCCTCCTCCTCCTGTTAATCCTTTTCTTTCTTTTCTGAGTTAATGTTACTTAAACATCCTTTCTTGATTTAATGGCTTTATAAGTAGTCTTTGTGGCCTGAACTGTAGTGCAGAAGCCACCTATATCTTCATGAGTGTTTGTGTTTGTGTCTGTTCATGTGTGTAGATCGAGGCCAGAAGTCAATGTTACATGTCTTGCTTTATTGCTCTACATGTCTTGCTCTACTGCGTTCCACATTCTTATTTGAAACAGCATTTCTTGCTGCTGTTGTTTGAATGAGGAATTCCCCTACAGGCTGGTATATTTGAGTGTTTGAGTCCCAATTTGTGGATTGTTTGATGCAGGTTCAGTCTTTCCCTCTCTGTCTCAAGCTTATTGCTGTAAAACCACCATTTCATTATTTTCACTGGTTGCTTAGTAGGGGCTACAGAAAGATCGCCTGTATGAGCCTCAAAAGCAGTGGACGATTCAATGGCAGGGGCTAAAATTATCTAAGAGGTCACTTGCCTGATGTCTCTGAGCATTGATTCTTTCGGAGAATCAAAATATTACCTCTGATTTCTTTGTGGCTCCTTGGGCTTCCCTCCAGAATGATCATCCTCAGGTAAATAGACTTGGAAACCATTCCAGTCATAAGCCAGCAAAAAGACATGAGGTAGAAACATAGAGGTCTAGCCTTGACAGAAGAGCCTGAGACATATTTGAAAAAGAACATATGGGACAGAAAACAGTAATGGTTCAGTCTTGAGGAAACACAGAAAGTGTCAGTTAGGTACATATTGTTTTAGAAAAAACACCACCTTCACTCACTAGACCTATGAAAAAGAACAAATATTTTGCAATTAAATTTAACAGGAAAAACTACCTTGATCTTTAGTGATACTGTAGTAAAAAGTATGGATTATATGAGGCAAGAGGTTTAAATGTGCTCCACTTTAAGTAATGATTAAGAGCTTGTAATGGTTTCATTTCCATTAAGTGGTTGATTCTTTCATTGCATTTGCTATGTCCCTATGGTATTGAATTACTTTTATATGAAGTACTAAAATAGTCTTTCAAAAACAAGACAGAAAGTTTCATGCTCTAATGAACTAGTATAGTAAAATGTCAATATTATTAACTGAAAAAAAATCAGATGAATGCTTGAGTCAATCTCAGATTGTAACCCCCTCTTGTGAAAGTACCTGAACTGAATTTGACTTTATCAAGAAATATACTCATCATTTGGCAAACAGGGAAAGATTGTAAACAAACATATCATGAATATTGTTGTCTAAATGATTTAAGTTGTGAGCACATATAAAAACTATGATGATTATATGTAAAGTTCAGACATTTCAAATACCTTTGTTTTGAAAGTAAGAAAATGAGTTGTGAGAGTGGGACAATGGGAATCAGCAGAGGCTAATCTGGCATACCATGGCAAAAATCCAAACAGTTCAGTTTCCCATGGTCTCTTAAAATTTTTAATGCTATTTGCTCTTTTAGGTTCCAAATGTGTCTCTCTTAAAATAGGCATGAAGTAGGTTTTGTGGTACATGCCTATAATCCCTTGAGAAATAATGGTAAGAGAGTCACAAACTTGAATCCAGCTTGGGTTATACCACCATCCTATGGAGAGAAGGGAGAGGGGAGGTGGGAAAGAGAACGTGTGTTTCTAAGGTGGCAGCAGGGATGATATGAATAGCATCTTCCACAGTACCCACTGAAGCATTCCCATCTGTACCCCATCCTCTTAGCTCAGCTTCATCAGATGTTGAGATTATACACATGAAACACCACAACTAGCACCAATTTCCAATAATCTATTTTTAATCTTTATGTCTCTTCTGAGGTCAAAGTTATTCACAAGGCATTTTTGCGTCTATGTTAGTGGGCAGCTCCTTTTTTAAATTTTGTTTGCTATATATTATAATCTGATGTTATTTATTTAGTTAGTGTCTTTTCCACTGCATATTTACACTGTGCAGTGACCAAGACTTTGTCTAGCTTGTGAAGAACCTACAATAGCATGTGCCCCACCAATATTTGTTGAGTGAATACATGAAAAACTCATTGTAGGAAGCTCCTCTTGAAGTCATGGGTACAGATCAAGAGATATTAAGGTGAACATAGTAGAAATTGGCTAGATATGTCTTGATCCCTTCACCACTAAAATGCTAATTCCAAGGGAACAATAATTAACAACCAGATGCTAGAATGTCATATGAGTGGAACACAACTGATGAAGCAAATAATTATTGCCTAAAAAAATAAATATAGGATTACAGCTCTTGGTTTCCAGGTCATTATGGACATTTTTTCTCCAAAAGGCCAGATAGTTCCTGTTTTAGGCCTTGTGGGCAATATGGTTTCTGTTGCAGCACCTGAACCCTTATAATATGAATGCAGCTACCAACAATGTATAAGCAAACAGGTGTGGTTATATAACAATGCAACATTGTTCATGGAAATGGAAATTTCAATGTCAAGGAACTTTCACACGTTTCAAAATAACATCCCTGTAATCCCAGGAATTTTTCATCCAATCATTAAAAACTGTAAAAATCATTCTGAACTTATAGCCCATAGAAAATGAGGCAATTGGCTAGATTTTGTTTGTGGGCTGTAGCTTTTTGATTCCAAACTTAGACTGTTAGAGAACTCAGCTCTATATTTACTGTTTGTTCTGCTTTCATAGTCAATTTATGGATGTTTTATAAAACACTTTTAGATAATTCTTGAACTTGAATTTCTGGGTTACAGGGAAGCAGCAGAAAGAGAGTTGCTCAGCCCTAAATGGTTAATCTTTCTATTGCAGCATAAATTATTCTTCACTCCAGATTGCCTGTGGTATCCATATAGAATGAATAATGTCAAGAAGATAAAATGATGCAGTCTCTTGAATTTGATTCCAGCTGTTCCCATCTTTGATATGATTTGTAAATGACATTTATATATTTCGCTGGTGATTAGTTAATGCTGGAAAGAACAGCCAGATGATAGCTGTCTAGAATTTTAAAAGCAAAGGTTCACTCGGATTTAAAACTGTTACAGAATACTATTCCAAAATTCACCTCAAATTCATTTAGCATTTGTCACAATAAGGCACTTATTATGTGCAAAACAAACCTAAAAGTAATAAGATTTGTTATATCATTTGATTATATGGTGGTTACAGAATTCTTATCACCAAAAGGCGCTCCATTCCCATGATGCGTTGCTCATGTTTGGAACTCCAGTGAACTCTGAAGAAATTCTTTTTTTTTTTTTTTCTGAGAGACTTTTGCTAGCAGAAACCTCAACTGTATCTCACAGTTTGGAAATCAAATATCCGAACTTGCTGTTTTTACATAATGTTAAGAGTGGCTAATTTACTAATCTACTTACAACACACCATTTGCTAAACTACTTTGATTGTCATTTTGTTTTCCTGTCACTGCTTTTATAGACTACATGGCCTTATTAGAAGATCCAGCTTCTCACCAAATCAACCACAGGGAAGGGAGTTTGTGCTCTCTTGTCTTTGCCTCTCACATAGTTATTCTCTGATCTTCAGCACTATTAGCATCTGGGCTCAGATGATTCTTTGTTGTAGGAGCTGCCCTTGGCATCAAAGGATCTTTAGTTCATCTCCAGTTGCTGCCCATAACCCTTCCTAATTTATTATGGCACCCAGAAATATCTCCAGACATTCCTAGGTGATACACTCACCTGAAATAGGGAGAGAATTACTGGCTTGAGTTAATCTTTCCAGGGTAGCACGCGCGCGCGCGCGCACACACACACACACACACACACACACACACACACACACACACATCCTTAGGACTCAGCCTATGTTCTCCCTTCCCATTTTTCTCACATCTTATAAGGACTTACTCTAGGAACTGGAATGTGAGCAGCATCACATTTGTCACTAATTTTGCTTTGTAAAAAATACAGAGTTTATTATGATGTTTGCAGCAGTAACTGGATACTCTGGGTCCAAATTAGCATAAAAGAGATATCAATTCTTTTTGAGAAATACAAAGGAGAGAGTCTCTCTGTCTCTCTCCATCCCTGCTTCTTCCAACCTTTTGTAGATTGATGTCTTCCCAGTCTCCTAATGACAAAGCTGGTGCTTTCTCTGCATTTGTGATCATAGGCATGTTGTTTGCTTTTCTTTATCCTATTCTACAATTTGAAAACTTTCTGAAACCAACATTCATCCTTTTAATCAGAAAAAATGACCATTAAAAGCAGTCACACATCTCCAGTTTCCTTGCCAGTAATAATAATTTCTTTGGTCAGTTTGAGAGTCCACTTCCTGATCAGAACTTGCATGGCTTTGAAGCTGCAATTATAAAACTTTTTAGGGAGAATTTGGTCAGACATTTTTAAAAAATGCAAAATAAAAAATTAGTAGAACGACATGCTGGAAAATGAGATTAACAGGAACCTAAAAAACAAGCCTCTCATTCCCTATCTTGTCATTTAATAACTTGCATTAATAAACTATGGAAGAGAGAAGGCACAATTGCTTTCAATTACATGCATGTTGGGATCAGCAATAGTGGACCAGCAAGATTATCTATGTTTCCAATAACTGTCAATTATTTAATGTGTTCTTCTATGTATATGCTTCCCAAGTTGGGGAGGGGATACAAAGCCCTGGAAACAATGGCCAAGTCTTTTAATAATTCTGCATAAGATCCCAGAACTCAGTTGCTGTTGCCAGAACATTTTGACCACTGATAACAGCTTGCAGTGGGTTTAACTCAGAATCCCTAGGCCAAGGTGGAAACAGCCTGGGAACAATGCCTGGAAAAGCATTTATGACTACAAAACACCAAGCAAAAAATACAACTGTCTCAGTCAACACAGGCACTTAGCCATGGCTTGTCAGTAAATTATGGGCATTGACCCAGGCCTACAGCCAGGAAAGTGGCACCCTCCTAGTCTTTGAGCAGGATTCTAGGAGAAAGAAGCAAGCCCTGATACTGGGTTCCTTGAAAACTGAGAATGTCACATCCTGAGTAGCTCCAATATTCTCCTACATGAGAAAAAGTAAGGAAGAGATAGCTTTCTGGCTGGAGCCTGTTGGAGCGAAATTCCATAATTCCCAGCCAAAGAAGGCAGTTGTAAAGCAGAAAAACAAAAGGCATACATACAAACTGAACTCAGTAATTTGCTTTCTGGGTCAGAAAGGAAATGAGTGAGTGAGTTAAGAGAACCACATAGAGTCACAGCTCCTTTGTCCTTGTAGCATAAGACACAGAGAAATATACCTGGCCACAGTTCTCCATACCCAAATCCCACTAGGAGAGAGCTGGTCTACCAGGAATGCTGAGAAACCTGAGAGCACAGGCAATACCAACACTTCTGCTCAGAGGGACTGGTCAAGAGTCCTCAGGACACAGAAACTGTGGAGCAGCCTCTGACAGGATCCTTCCAGTTTCCTTCTGCACCTGGAGCTGACCCTGTACCACTGCTCTCTATACCCAAATTCTGCCCAGAAAGAACTGGTCTCCTATAAGTGATGACACAACAGAGAGCACAGGTAGGACCACCACTTATGTTCAAATGCCTGGCCGAAGAGAGACCTGCCTGGAGCACATAGGACACAAGAATCTGGGAGCACCCAGGATCAGGATCCTTCCAGTTTCCATCTGCACCCTGGAGCTGATAATGTGCCAGTGCTGTCACACAGGTTTACAGGAGGAACAAGCCACAATCAGAGACAGCAAGACCAGATAAAACCAAAGATAACCAGATGAGGAGAGGCAAGTGCAAGAATTTAAGTAACAGAAACAAAGGCCACTTGCCATCGTCATAACCCAGTTATCCCACCACAACAATCCCTGAATACCCCAATACACCGGAAAAGTAAGGTGCTGATTTAAAATAACATTTCAAGATTATGATAGAGCACTTTAAAACAGACATAAATGGCTCCCTTAAAGAAATACAGGAAGGGGCTGGGGATTTAGCTCAGTGGTAGAGCGCTTACCTAGGAAGCACAAGGCCCTGGGTTCGGTCCCCAGCTCCGAAAAAAAAGAACCAAAAAAAAAAAAAAAACGAAATACAGGAAAACAGGTTGAAGCCCTTAAAGAGGAAACACAGAAATTCCCTATTGAATTACAGGGAAACACACACACACACACACACACACACACACACACACACACAACAGGTGAAAAAATTGAACAAAACCATCCAGGATCTAAAAATGGAAATAGAAACAATAAATAAACCACAAAAAGGGAGACAACCCTGAAGATAGATTACCTAGGAAAGAGATCAGCAGTCATAGACTCATGTATCAGGAACAGAAGACAAGAGATAGAAAAGAGAATCTCAGGGGCAGGGGCGGAAGATACTGACACATAGTAAACATTGACACAACAGTCAAAGAAAAGGCAAAATGCAAAGAGCTCCTAACCCAAAATATCCATGAAATCCAGGGCCAAAATGAGAATATCAAACCTAAGAATAATAGGTATAGAAGAAAGCAACTATTCCCAACTGAAAGGGCCAGTAAATATCTTCAACAAAATTCTAGAAGAAAACTTTCCTAACCTAAAGAAAGAGATCCCCATAAACATACAAGGTGCCTACAGAACTCCAAAAAGATTGGACCAGAAATGAAACTTCTCCCTTCACAAAATAGTCAAAACACCAAATGCAAAAAAAGAAAAAAAACAAAAAACAAAAAACAAAAAACAAAGAAAGAATTTTAAAAGCAGTAAGGGAAAGAGGACAAGAAACATATAAAGGCAGACCTATCAGAATTACACCAGACTGCTCAGCAGAGCCTATGAAGGGCAGAAGATCCAGAGCAGATGTCATATAAACCCTAAGAGAACACAAATGCCAGCCCAGGCTACTCTATCCAGCAAAACTCTCAATTAACAGAGATGAAGAAACCAAGATATTCTATCAGAAAACCAAATTTAGACCATATCTTTCCAGAAATCCAGCCATACAAAGGATAGTAGATGGAAAACTCCAACACAAGATGGGAAACTACAACCTAGAAAAAGTAAGAAATTAATCTTCTTGCAACAAGCCCAAAAGAAGATAGCCACACAAATATAATTTTACCTCTAACAAAAAAATAACAGGAAGCAACTATTACTACTGCTTAATATCTCTTAACCCCAATGGACTCAATTCTTCAATAAAAAGACATAGACTAACAGACTAGTTATGAGAACAGGACCCAGCATTTTGCTGCATACAGGAAATGTACCTCAGTGAAAAAGACAGACACTACCTCAAAGTAAAAATCTGGAAAAATATTTCCAAGCAAATGCTCCCAAGAAACAAGGTGGAGAGGCGATTCTAATACTGAATAATATTGACTTTCAACCAAAAATTATCACAAAAAATAAGGGAGGACAATTTACACTGGTCAAATGAAAACTCGACCAAGATGAACTCTTGATTGTCAACATCTATGCTCCAAATAAAAGGGCACCTACATTCATAAAAGAAACTTAACTGAAGCTCAAATCACACATTCCAACTCACACAATAATAGTGGAAGACTTCAATAGCCCACTCTCATCAAAAGACAGATCATGGAATCAGAAACTAAAGAAAGTAAAACTAACAAAAGTCATGAACCAAATGGATTTAACAGATGTCCATAGAACATTTCATCCAAAAACAAAAGAATGTACTTTCTCGGCAACTCATGGAACCTTCTACAAAATTGACCATATAATCAGTCACAAAATAGGCCTTGACAGATACAAGAAGAATGAAATAATCCCATGCGTCCTATCAGATCACCACTGATTAAGGATGGTCTTCAATAACAAGAAAAAACCAGAAACCTCACATACACATGGAAGTTGAACAACACTCTTCTCAACGATAACTTGGTCAAGGAAGAAATAAGAAAGACTTTTTAGAATTTAATGAAAATAAAGGCACAACATACGCAAACTCATGGGACACAATAAAAACAATGCTAAGAGGAAAATTCATAGCTCAGAGAGCCTCCAAAAAGAATCTGGAAAGAACATACACTTGCAGCTTGACAGCACACCTGAAAGCTCTAGTACAAAAATGAAGCAAATACACCCAAGAGTATTAGAGGGCAGGAAATAATCAAACTCAGGACTGAAATCAACAAGTAGAAACAAAAAGAATTTTACAATGAATCAACAAAACCAGGAGCTGGTTCTTTGAGAAAATCAACAAAATAGATAAACCCTTAGCCAGCCTAACCAAAGGGCATAGAGAGAGTATCCAAGTCAACAAAATCAGAAATGAAAAGGCAGACATAACAACATAAACTGAGGAAATTGAAAAATTCATCAGCTCCTACTACAAAAAGTCTATACTCAACATAACTGGAAAATCTGGAGGAAATGAACAATTTTCTAGACAGATATCAGGGACCAAAGTTAAATCGGGATCAGATAAACAATTTCAGCAGTCCCATAAACCCTAAAGAAATAGAAGCATTCATTAAAAGTCTCCCAACCAAAATGAGCCCAGGGCCAGATGGGTTTAAAGCAGAATTCTATCAGACCTTCAAAGAAGACCTAATAGCAATACTCTTCAAATTATTTCACAAAATAAAAACAGAAAGAACACTACTCAATTTACTCTATGAAGCTACAGTTATCCTGATACCAAAACCACAGAAAGACCCAACAAAGAAAGAGGACCTCAGACCCATTTGCTCTATGAAAATCAATGCAAAAATAGTCAGTAAAATTCTCGCAAACTGAAGGAATGCATTGATATCAATATGGCAAATGGGTCTGAAGTTCTCTTTCTTTGTTGGGATTTTTTCTGTGGTTTTTGGTATCAGGATAACTGTCATTTCCCTAATTTCTTTTTTAGCCTATTTATCCTTTGAGCAGAGGAAGGCTACTGACCTGTTTGAGTTAATTTTATAGCCAGCCACTTTGCTGAAGTTCTTTATCAGGTGTAGAAGTTCTCTGGTGGATTTTCTAAGGTCACTTAAGTATACTACCATAACATCTGCCAATAGTAATATTTTTACTTCTTTTCTAATTTGTATCCCTCTGATTTACTTTGTATCTCTAATTTGTATCTCTCCATTTACTTTGAAGTTCACTACTGTATATTGGTTTTTCCCTTCACAATAGTCACAAATAATATAAAATACCTGTGGTGAATCTAAAAAAACAAGTGAAAGATCTGTATGACAAGACTTCAAGTTTCTGAACAAAAAAAAATAAATAAAAATTGGGTCTGAGACACCGACGGAACCTGAAGGGCCCAACCAGATAAACAGTTCTCTGCACCCAAATCCCATGGGAGGGAGAGCTAAACATTCAGAGAGACAGACACGCCTGGGAAACCAGAAGAGACTACACTCTGCCCACATCTCTGACTCCAGAGGAAAACACCAAACGCCATCTGGGACTCTGGTCACAGGGGCTCCTGGAGAGGGTGGCGCCAGTCCTCCTGGTTGCTGCCCCCGTGGAGAGCTCATAAGCAACACCCCATGAGCAAACTTGAGCCTCAGGACCACAGGTAAGACCAACTTTTTTGCTGCAAGCGACCTGATTGAGGGCCTAGGGACACACAAAGGCAAAATTCCTCTAGGACCAGACACTTCCGGTTTTTAGCAGGAGTCCCAATCTTGCGCTCCCTGCCTCCAGCTCACTGCTCCCAAACCCCGTGGGAGAGAGACCTCACCGCCTGGTCAGGTGGGCACTCCTGAGACTGCAGAGCATAAGAGACCACCAACACGGCCCACCCCTGCCCACATCCCTGGCCCAAGAGGAAACTGTATATGGCCTCTGGGTTCCCGTAGATGAGGGCCCAGGAGCAGCAGGTCCACTGTGTCTGAGACACCGCCAGAACCTGAAGGAACTGACCTGATAAACAGTTCTCTGCACCCAAATCCCGTGGGAGGGAGAGCTAAACCTTCAGAGAGGCAGACACGCCTAGGAAACCAGAAGAGACTACACTCTGCCCACATCTCTGACTCCAGAGGAAAACACCAAATGCCATCTGGGACTCTGGTGCACAGGGGCTCCCAGAAGGGGCAGCACAGGTCCTCCCGGTTGCTACCCCCTCGGAGAGCTCATAAGCAACACCCCACGAGCAAACATGAGCCTCGGGACCACAGGTAAGACCAACTTTTCTGCTCCAAGCGACCTGCCTGGTGAACTCAGGACACAGGCCCACAGGAACAGCTGAAGACCTGTAGATAGGAAAAACTACACGCCGGAAAGCAGAACACTCAGTCCCCATAACTGGCTGAAAGAAAACAGGAAAACAGGTCTACAGCACTCCTGACACACAGGCTTATATGACAGTCTAGCCACTGTCAGAAATAGCAAAACAAAGTAACACTAGAGATAATCTGATGGCAAGAGGCAAGCACAGGAACCCAAGCAACAGAAACCAAGACTACATGGCATCATCGGAGCCCAAGTCTCCCACAAAAGCAAACATGGAATATCCAAACACACCAGAAAAGCAAGATCTAGTTTCAAAATTATATTTGATCATGATGCTGGAGGACTTCAAGAAAGACATGAAGAACTCACTTAGAAAAACACAGGAAAACATAAATAAACAAGTAGAAGCCAACAGAGAAGAATCACAAAAATCCCTGAAAGAATTCCAGGAAAACACAATCAAACAGTTGAAGGAATTAAAAATGGAAATAGAAGCAATCAAGAAAGAACACATGGAAACAACCCTGGATGTGGAAAACCAAAGGAAGAGGCAAGGAACCGTAGAAACAAGCATCACCAACAGAATACAAGAGATGGAAGAGAGAATCTCAGGAGCAGAAGATTCCATAGAAATCATCGACTCAACTGTCAAAGATAATGTAAAGCAGGAAAAAAGCTAATGGTCCAAAACATAAAGGAAATCCAGGATTCAATGAGAAGATCAAACCTAAGGATAATAGGTATAGAAGAGAGTGAAAACTCCCAGTTCAAAGGACCAGTAAATATCTTCAAAAAAAATTATAGAAGAAAACTTCCCTAACCTAAAGAAAGAGATGCCCATAAACATACAATAAGCCTACAGAACTCCAAATAGATTGGAACAAAAAAGAAACACCTCCCGACACATAATGGTCAAAACACCAAATGCACAAGATAAAGAAAGAATATTAAAAGCAGTAAGGGAAAAAGGTCAAGTAACATATAAAGGCAGACCTATCAGAATCACACCAGACTTTTCTCCAGAGACTATGAAAGCCAGAAGATCCTGGACAGATGTCATAGAGACTCTAAGAGAACACAAATGCCAGCCCAGGTTACTGTATCCTGCAAAACTCTCAATTAACATAGATGGAGAAACCAAGATATTCCATGACAAAACCAAATTTACACAGTATCTTTCTACAAATCCAGCACTACAAAGGATAATAAATGGTAAAGCCCAACATAAGGAAGCAATCTACACCCTAGAAAAAGCAAGACACTAATCGTCTTGGCAACAAAACAAAGAGAAGAAAAGCACACAAACATAACCTCACATCCAAATATGAATATAACAGGAAGCAATAATCACTATTCCTTAATATCTCTCAACATCAATGGCCTCAACTCCCCAATAAAAAGACATAGATTAACAAACTGGATACGCAACGAGGACCCTGCATTCTGCTTGCCTACAGGAAACACACCTCAGAGACAAAGACAGACACTGCCTCAGAGTGAAAGGCTGGAAATCAACTTTCCAAGCAAATGGTCGGAAGAAGCAAGCTGGAGTAACCATTCTAATATCAAATAAAATCAATTTCCAACTAAAAGTCATCAAAAAAATAAGGAAGGGCACTTCATATTCATCAAAGGAAAAATCCACCAAGATGAACTCTCAATCCTAAATATCTATGCCCCAAATACAAGGGCACCTACATACGTAAAAGAAACCTTACTAAAGCTCAAAACACACATTGCACCTCACACAATAATAGTAGGAGACTTCAACTCCCCACTCTCATCAATGGACAGATCATGGAAACAGAAATTAAACAGTGATGTCGACAGACTAAGAGAAGTCATGAGCCAAATGGACTTAACGGATATTTATAGAACATTCTACCCTAAAGCAAAAGAATAGACCTTCTTCTCAGCTCATCATGGTACTTTCTCCAAAATTGACCATATAATTGGTCAAAAAACGGGCCTCAACAGGTACAGAAAGATAGAAATAATCCCATGCGTGCTATCGGACCACCATGGCCTAAAACTGGTCTTGAATAACAATAAGGGAAGAATGCCCACATATACGTGGAAACTGAACAATGCTCTACTCAATGATAACCTGGTCAAGGAAGAAATAAAGAAAGAAATTAAAGACTTTTTAGAATTTAATGAAAATGAAGGTACAACATACCCAAACTTATGGGACACAATGAAAGCTGTGCTAAGAGGAAAACTCATAGCGCTGAGTGCCTGCAGAAAGAAACAGGAAAGAGCATATGTCAGCAGCTTGACAGCACACCTAAAAGCTCTAGAACAAAAAGAAGCAAATACACCCAGGACGAGTAGAAGGGAGGAAATAATCAAACTCAGAGCTGAAATCAACCAAGTAGAAACAAAAAGGACCACAGAAAGAATCAACAGAACCAAAAGTTGGTTCTTTGAGAAAATCAACAAGATAGATACACCCTTAGTCAGACTAACGAGAAGACACAGAGAGTGTATCCAAATTAACAAAATCAGAAATGAAAAGGGAGACATAACTACAGATTGAGAGGAAATTCAAGAAATCATCAGATCTTACTGTAAAAGCCTATATTCAACAAAACTTGAAAATCTTCAGGAAATGGACAATTTCCTAGACAGATACCAGGTACCGAAGTTAAATCAGGAACAGATAAACCAGTTAAACAACCCCATAACTCCTAAGGAAATAGACCCAGTCATTAAAGGTCTCCCGAACAAAAAGAGCCCCGGTCCAGACGGGTGTAGTGCAGAATTCTATCAGACCTTCATAGAAGACCTCGTACCAATATTATCCAAACTATTCCACAAAATTGAAACAGATGGAGCACTACCGAATTCCTTCTATGAAGCCAAAATTACTCTTATAACTAAACCACACAAAGACCCAACAAAGAAAGAGAACTTCAGACCAATTTCCCTTATGAATATCGACACAAAAATACTCAATAAAATTCTGGCAAACCGAATCCAAGAGCACATCAAAACAATCATCCACCATGATCAAGTAGGCTTCCTCCCAGGCATGCAGGAATGGTTTAACATTCGGAAAATCATCAACGTGATCCATTATATAAACAAACTGAAAGAACAGAACCACATGATCATTTCATTAGATGCTGAGAAAGCATTTGACAAAATTCAACACCCCTTCATGATAAAAGTCCTGGAAAGAATAGGAATTCAAGGCCCATACCTAAACATAGTAAAAGCCATATACAGCAAACCAGTTGCTAACATTAAACTAAATGGAGAGAAACTTGAAGCAATCCCACTAAAATCAGGGACTAAACAAGGCTGCCCACTCTCTCCCTACTTATTCAATATAGTTCTTGAAGTTCTAGCCAGAGCAATCAGACAACAAAAGGAGGTCAAGGGGATACAGATTGGAAAAGAAGAAGTCAAAATATCACTATTTGCAGATGATATGATAGTATATTTAAGTGATCCCAAAAGTTCCACCAGAGAACTACTAAAGCTGATAAACAACTTCAGCAAAGTGGCTGGGTATAAAATTAACTCAAATAAATCAGTAGCCTTCCTCTACACAAAAGAGAAACAAGCCGAAAAAGAAATTAGGGAAACGACACCCTTCAATAACACCCAAATAATATAAAGTACCTCGGTGTGACTTTAACCAAGCAAGTAAAAGATTTGTACAATAAGAACTTCAAGACTCTGAAGAAAGAAATTGAAGAAGACCTCAGAAGATGGAAAGATCTCCCATGCTCATGGATTGGCAGGATTAATATAGTAAAAATGGCCATTTTACCAAAAGCGATCTACATATTTAATGGAATCCCCATCAAAATACCAATCCAATTCTTCAAAGAGTTAGACAGAACAATTTGCAAATTCATCTGGAATAACAAAAAACCCAGGATAGCTAAAATTATCCTCAACAATAAAATGACTTCAGGGGGAATCACTATCCCTGAACTCAAGCAGTATTACAGAGCAATAGTGATAAAAACTGCATGGTATTGCTACAGAGACAGACAGATAGAACAACAGAACAGAATTGAAGATCCAGAAATGAACCCACACATCTATGGGCACTTGATTTTTGACAAAGGAGCCAAAACCATCCAATGGAAAAAAGATAGCATTTTCAGCAAATGGTGCTGGTTCAACTGGAGGTCAACATGTAGAAGAATGCAGATCGATCCATGCTTATCACCCTGTACAAAGCTTAAGTCCAAGTGGATCAAGGACCTCCACATCAAAACAGATACACTCAAACTAATAGAAGAAAAACTAGGGAAGCATCTGGAACACATGGGCACTGGAAAAAATTTCCTGAACAAAATACCAATGGCTTATGCTCTAAGATCAAGAATCGACAAATGGGATCTCATAAAACTGCAAAGCTTCTATAAGGCCAAGGACACTGTGGTTAGGACAAAATGGCAACCAACAGATTGGGAAAAGATCTTTACCAATCCTACAACAGATAGAGGCCTTATATCCAAAATATACAAAGAACTCAAGAAGTTAGATCGCAGGGAGACAAATAACCCTATTAAAAATGGGGTTCAGTGCTAAACAAAGAATTCACAGCTGAGGAATCCCGAATGGCTGAGAAACACCTAAAGAAATGTTCAACATCTTTAGTCATAAGGGAAATGCAAATCAAAACAACCCTGAGATTTCACCTCACACCAGTGAGAATGGCTAAGATCAAAAACTCAGGTGACAGCAGATGCTGGCGAGGATGCAGAGAAAGAGGAACACTCCTCCATTGTTGGTGGGGTTGCAGACTGGTACAACCATTCTGGAAATCAGTCTGGAGGTTCCTCAGAAAATTGGACATTGAACTGCCTGAGGATCCAGCTATACCTCTCTTGGGCATATACCCAAAAGATGCCCCAACATATATAAAAGTCACGTGCTCCACTATGTTCATCGCAGCCTTCTTTATTCAGTTTTTTTTTCTTTTTTTCAAGCTGGGGACCCAACCCAGGGCCTTGTGCTAGATAGGCAAGCTTTCTACCACTGAGCTAAATCCCCATCCCCGCAGTCTTCTTTATAATAGCCAGAAGCTGAAAAGAACCCAGATGCCCTGCAACAGAGGAATGGATACAGAAAATGTGGTACATCTACACAATGGAATATTACTCAGCTATCAAAAACAATGACTTTATGAAATTCGTAGGCAAATGGTCGGAACTGGAAAATATCATCCTGAGTGAGGTAACCCAATCACAGAAAAACACACATGGTATGCACTCATTGATAAGTGGCTATTAGCCCAAATGCTTGAATTACCCTAGATGCCTATAAGAAATGAAACTCAAGATGGATGATCAAAATGTGAATGCTTCACTCCTTCTTTAAAAGGGGAACAAGAATACCCTTGGCAGGGAATAGAGAGGCAAAGATTAAAACAGACACAGAAGGAACACCCATTCAGAGCCTGCCCCACATGTGGCCCATGCATATACAGCCATCCAATTAGACAAGATGGATGAAGCAAAGAAGTGCAGGCCGACAGGAGCCGGATGTAGATCTCTCCTGAGAGACACAGCCAGAATACAGCAAGCACAGAGGCGTATGCCAGCAGCAAACCTCTGAATTGAGAATAGGACCCCCGTTGAAGGAATCAGAGAAAGAACTGGAAGAGCTTGAAGGGACTCGAGACCCCATATGTACAACAATGCCAAGCAACCAGAGCTTCCATGGACTAAGTCCCTACCTAAAGACCATACATGGACTGACCCTGGACTCTGACCTCATAGGTAGCAATGAATATCCTAGTAAGAGCACCAGTGGAAGGGGAAGCCCTGGATCCCCAGTGAACTAGATTGTTGGGGGGAGCGTGATAAGGGGGGGAGGATGGGGAGGGGAACACCCATAAAGAAGGGTAGGGGGTAGGGGGATGTTTGCCCGGAAACCGGGAAAGGGAATAACACTCGAAATGTATATAAGAAATACTCATGTTAATAAAAAAATGAAAGTATGAATACTAAAAGAGCAAAATATAAAAGTGAATAATATATAAAACAAAAAAAAGGAAATATACCTGAGCTAACAAGTTCAGAGGATTGAAGTTATTAGTTGCTCAGACAGGCAGCACTTCATTGGAGCTTCTTACACCATTGTGACAGGTTCAATTTGGTTCCTTTGTTTTGATTAGCTCCTGGTTCTCTGATAGAAGCAATCAGAGTTCTTAACCAGGGTTAAGTTGGCCACTTTCTCTTTGCACAAGGGAGGAAACGTTCCTGAGTAATTTTTATTCAGATGAAATGAGGAGAAACTGGTCTCGAAATAGTTATAAAGAAAGACGAATTGAAATAGTAACTCTATTCCCAGGTATGTTTTCTTCCCGTAGGAAACAGTGGTTTAAAGTTTATGGAGCAGGTTAATGAATTGGAGAGCCTTGCCTTTTGGCCCATATCCTAAAATAAGGCTTTTAAATACACTTCAAAAATATATAGCACTTCTCATTAATGGCAAATAAAAGTTAGGTCTTGAAACAGGATGTTAAGGTAGAATGATTTATAAAGCAATATGAAGCAGAAATGCTGTTTTTCAGAACTGAAAACGTTTGTTGATTAAATGATTCCTGGAACAATGCAGACATTTATTTTACTTCATCCTTTCCTATATGTTTTCAGAGTTTCCTCAGTAAAATATACTTCTTGACTGAAGAAAATGGACTGTATTTGAGAATTGAAAAACCAATTTAAAAAGGACATTTCCAGGAGATAGAGAAGAAACTCAATGATGTAGTGTTTGCTGAGCACACATGAGGCCATGAGTTCAATGGCCAGCACACTGTGCACAGAAGCACAAGTAGACATATGTGCACTCATACACACACACACACACACACACACACACACATACACACACACACACACACACACACACACACACACAAGTTGAGAGTTGCCTTCAACTCTGTAGTTGAGGGAAAAATAAAATTTGAGCTTTACCTAAAGGCAGTAGAAGAGATTGGAGGACTGTTAAGTCTGTTCTTTTAGAATAAAGAACATCTATGATGTCATGCTGGAAACCTTGTTACTTTTTCTAGTGTTAACTGAATAAGAATGGGTAGACCTTGAAAAGCTGAGCATCTGCTGACATGTTATTATGATCATTTTAACTTGGTATCACTTTTCTCTTGGATCACCTTAGCCAGTGCACCCATGTCATTTGGTTATCCGTGAAATGCTATTTGTCAGAAGGGCTCTAAACCCCTGGGCTACATGGTGACAAATGAGAATGTGTTTGGCTAATATTTTACTTTCACAAATTTTATGGAATTTGGAACAAACTGCCTAGTGAAAAATAAAAAGGTATCATCGATGACTTTATTTTTCTATGCATTTTCCATTTTCTTTTCCCTTTATGGTCTTTCCTATCACCTATTTCTGTGTCCTTCCAACCTTCTCCCCTTTCTTCTTCATTTCTATTTAGGGAAACTCTCACTACAGACATACAACAAACAAAGGAAATTTTATATCAACAATATTAAAAAGTGATAATCACAGATAATTCTGATTCTCAGAGAACTTTCATACTAAAAGGAAAAGAAATCTCAGAGGAAGGCAGACATTTACAGACTCTTCTATACTGTGCAAGAAAGAAACCAAAAACAAACAAACAAAAAAACTCAAAGCAATTATAGTTGGAGCTGCTACATTCTTTCAAATAAGAGCTTTCTCCAAACTTTCTATTAAGTCTAGAGACACATCTGTAATCTCAGCACTCTAGAGGCAAATACAGGAAGATCTTAAGTTTGAGGCCAAGCCAAGCTACACACTTGAGACTGAACTTAACCTGGAGCTTCCTAACTAGTAAAATAGCATGGTTCTTAATGGTACAGCAATAATGAGGCACGGGTGTTCAGATAGCACAGACTGTCTTACCTCAAGGTTTACTTTAAAACTTAGACACATGAGAACTAACTGTTTTATAAGAAAGTAGAGAAATAAATTGTTTTTCAGTGCAAAGAATATTTTCAGAACCTAAGTAAGGAATATTTAAGTGGTTTTAGTATATATAATCCCTCCTTTGCATTAATAATCTCTTAAAGAAGATCACAAGGCAAAGATTCCCCCATCAGATTGCAGATACGGGAGACAGCTGTTCTGAGTGTTAGCTTGGTGGTGTTTAGTGTTCCTACAGCCTAGTCTCCTTTTGGTCATGGAGTGGATGGAGCCCAGAGGTAATGCTACAGCTTCTACCATGCTCTAGGCCACCTCAGACAGCCAGAATCATTCTGCTCCTCATTTTACCAGAAGGAAGTCCTAAAAAGACAGCTGTTACAATTGTTTGTCTCCACAAACAATGATGCAAGGGAAACAAAGGGTATTAACACCAAGTATCCTCAACAGATCCTAGCTTTTCTGTCCTACAACGCCATGAAGGTAGATAAGTAGAGTTGACAACATCATCAGGCTCAAAACATAGAAGCAGAGTCCTTAATATCCTTCCTAAATCAGAAATTAAACTAAAATAATGATGCTCAGGCTGTAATTAGCAAGGGTGAACACCTTCCTGGTTCTCTTGTAATTCACCAGGACATTTTAATAGCCAGTCATCTCATTTTCTCTAAGAGCTGTAATGGTGTCATGATTTCAGTCTCCTCATTGATGGACTTTGTCTCCAGCACTGATCCTGGCCTTTCCACTGTGGGTGTGACTTTGATGGCTGTGTGCCGTAGCATTAGAGCAAATTGGTCACATTTGTGCCTCAGAGATTGTCATGAGTTCTGTTGATTTTGAGGTAGTCAGAGCTGCCTCTGAGGGCTTCCTAGGTTTGAGGGCATAACCCCCAGGAAGAAAGGCTGCCTTTGAAAGCCTGATACCTGATACCTCTCTGAAATCCTTCAGAGGGAGCTTATGCCCCTGGTGGCCTCTATTGCCTGGTTCCCAGTGGGGGATCAGGCAAGCAAGCAACCCATGGCACTGAACTCTGTGTTTTGCCCCTCCCCTGGGGCATTTCCCATGCTACTGCTTGCCATGACATTTGTATTCTCATCCTTCTGTCAGCGAGTAATATTCTTGCTTAAACAAGCCCATCAAAATACCGATTGACTTGAAAAAATTTAGGACTACATACATTCCAGGGTCTAGAAGTAGCCCAGGAAGGTGTGGGAGGGCGGTGGTCCCTGCATTCACTGGCACTGCTTGATGAGGTAGGTGTGTCTTCTGAGATGATAAAGGCCTCAGCCTTTGCAGTCTGGTTGACCCCATCAACTTTGGGGTTGAAGGGTCACGCCCTGGCACTTCTGCTTCCAGTCAGTCATTTGATGGTTTCAAACCCAAGCCAAGCAACAATCATCTCTATTTCACAATGTCTTGTGTGCCATGTCTGGAATGCAGAAAGAGAGAAAACAGCAACTGATAACAGATGTTGAGACATGGTCAGCCATTCTCCCTCTGCCTGCACCAATTTCTCAGGGGATGTTGGTCAGGAACTTTGATTGAGCTCATTGTTCCATGATCACAGCTGCCCATTCATGTATGGTGGAGCTTTTTGCTGCTTCTCAACGTAGCCTGTTCAATATGAAGTCACCCCAAGACTTGACATGGAGATATAAACCCAAGCAATTCATTATAGTCATCATCCACACCTTTGTTTTTATTGGGTGCTGAGATTAGAATCCAGGAACCGTTGCCACTCTGAAAGACTCCATAAATGAATAACCTTATCTTGCTTGTCCCACCTGACAGAGTCTGCTCTTATGTATTTATCTTGGGGTGGTGGCAATAGAAACATGGGAATATGAATGATTTATAAATGATTCAGGAGGTAAAAGCTAATATTTATGTTGATGGGCAAAAATGTTAAAGCAAAAACATGGCAAATTGTTATTGTCCCATTGAAATATATTTTCTGCATTAAAAATGCTTGTAGAGTTTCCATTCTAATTCTCCAGGTGAAGGGCTTAGGGCCTACTACCTGATGTGGTGTCTTTCATCTACTATCTAAGCAACTGGAAGGGAGGTTGAGGTAGAATAGCCCTGGAATTGAGACAAACCTGTTTTAAGCAATGAGGTCTAAGACAGCTTAAGCTACAGAATGTCTGAAAATTTTTGTCTCAAAATAACAACAAATAACATTTGATTTTTTAAATCTTATTTTTTCAATTTTTAAAATGTACATTTATTATATATTTATTGTGAAGTATTGGGAATATCGAAAGTTCCACTTTTTTTGGTTCTAGATATTGAACTCAGGGCCATATGTGAGCAAGTGTTCTACCTATTTCTGTGTAAATACATCAATTGACATTTGGTATTTTTACATATAAAATTCCAAAAACTTATAACAAGTGTAATCACTAGATCAGATAATCAGCATATCTGTAACCTCACATATTTATTAGCTTTGCATGCTGGAAAAATTCAAAATCCTTTCTACTACCTATCTCCAAAAATGCAATGTGAATTCCATCAATCATAGCTATTTCGCAGTGTTAGGGAACATGAGAAGCTATTCCTCCTATTCATCTTCACCCTCATACCTACTGAACATGCTCTGTGCATCCCACTATCTATATCATTCACTCGCTCTGATATGTAGTACTCTATTTTTGTGAGCTTTATTTGTGTGCAGAAATATAGCACTTTTGCCTAAGTTTTCAAACTTGTTGGCATATGGTTTTTCATAATGAGTTTAAAAGGGAACCTTACTATTTATATGGTATTGGTGGTAGTGTCCTTTTATAGTCCTGATTTTATTTATTTAGGTCTGTTTCTGTTCCTCTTTCACTTTATTACTCTATAAGATTTGTTGATTGTGTTTATCTATTCAAAGCCAAGACTTTTCAATGGTATTTGAATTCTTTTTAAAATGCATTTAATGAATTTGTATAGTGATTGTTATTTTTGCTCCGACTTAGATTTGGTTTAGCTTTGCTTTAGTAATAAGTTAAGTTGTTATATTGTTTATTTGAAATTTCCATACTGTCTTAGTCAGGGTTTCTATACCTGCCCAAACATCATGACCATTATTCATTTTACGCTTTCACATTACTGTTCATCACCAAAGGAACTCAAGGATTGGAACTGAAGTAGGTCAGGAAGCAGGAGCTGATGCAGAGGTCATGGAAGGATGTTACTTACTGGCTTGCTCAACTTGCTTTCCTATAGAACACAAGACTACCAGCCCATGGATGGTACCACCCACAAGGGGCCCTCCCCCTTGATCACTAATTGAGAAAATGCCTTACAGCTGGATCTCATGGAGGCATTTCCTCAAGGGAGACTCCTTTCTCTATGATCACTCCAGTTTGTGTCACGTTGACACACAAAACCAGTCAGTACACATATAAAAACCAAAGTCATGATGGCTCTGTATTTTTCTAGCATAAAATATTTTTAAAAATATGTATGAATGAGTACATCATTTTAACTCTTCCTCTACCCCATCTAATTCCTCTCATATCTTTCTACTCTACTCAAATTCATGACACCCATTTTTAAAATTATTGTCATCACACACACATATATCACTGATTTTATTTAGTGTTGTTCATATCTATATGTATTTGGTATAGGTATATGCTGTCATAAGATTTCCCCTAGCACTGCTTTTGCTGTATCTCATAGGTTTTGGCACGATACATTTTTATTTTTATTTTTCTCAAACAAAACATCAATGTCCCTTATTTTTTTCTTCATTGATACATTAGTCATTTGATAGAACATTGGTTAATTTCTACCTATTTGTACACTGTCTGAAGTTTCAACCATTGATTTATTGTTTTACTGAATCATGGTCAAAAAATATTTGATAAGATTCTGGATTCTGATTTTTTAAAAGATATGTTCTGTGGCCTAGCATATGATCTCTTCTGAAGAATATTCCATGATGAGTGTCTAATACTCACCTAAAAACTGAAATATACCCTAAATATTGGTTAGGTCATATCTTATTTATGATCCCTATTGCTATGATAAGCACCACAGCCAAAAGCAAACTGGGGAGGAAATGGCTTATTTTCTTATACTTTCACATTTCCGTCCATCACTGAGGAAACTCAGTATAAGAAGTCAGGACAGGAATGTGGAGGCCCGAGCCGATGCAAAGGACATTATGAGTGTTGCTTATTAACTTTCTCCTCACAGAAAGCAGCTCAGATTGCTTGTTTTTTAACACCCAGTTCCATCAGCCCAGTGAAGTTACCACCCCCAGTGATTTGAACCCTCCCACATCAACCATCAATCAAAAAAAAAAAAGTCCCAAGGGCCTGCCCACAGGCTAGTCTAGTGGTAGCATTTTTCAGCTGACATCCTTGTTCTAAAATGACTAGTTAGTGTCACATTGACATAAAATGAGCTAGCACAATTTGCCCATTTTTATATTCACACAAAACAAGTCATCATTAAAGCATAAGTTTTCATTTTGTTTTCATCCTCAACATCTCATATTATTCATAAAATATATTAATTATTTCACCTTTTAAAAGTCCTAGTCATTAAAAATTCAAACATTTAAAAAATTCAGTTTCATTAAATCATCCAAAGTATTTCTTTAAATTTAAGCCTGTCTAAAATAGCCAGTATCTAAAATATTCAAAAACTCTTGAAAACTCTAAAGTGACTTCTCTTTAAAAGTTCAAAAATCTCCCAGCTGTGGGCTACTGTAAAATAAGAAAAAATAAGGTACTAAATACTTTTTTAATTCTAAGAGGGAAGATCCAGGGCACTGTTACATTTAATCAAAGCAAACCTAAAATTCAATAGTGTAAAAAGTTCAGTGCCTTGAACTCACTTATGATTCCCCAGACCTCAAAGTGCCTTGATATTGTCATTTCTTTGTCTCTGACATCTGAAACGCACAGCTTGTCTCATAGGCTCAGGATGGCTCTACTGCACACCTGCTGCTGTCCTTCCTGGTGGTCTCATGGTACTTTCCCCTCCAAAATGTGGAAATCTGTACAGCAACCAGACTGTACTTTTACCAGTGCCCTCTCTGGCTATTCACAGTATCAAACTTCAGCTGCTTTCCATGACCCCTTCATTCTTTTACAGTACCTTCTGAGGGACTCTTACACTTTACCAAGTTCAGCTGCCATCACAAAGAATAGAGCATCCTTGGCAGCCTCTGGAACACAGCTTCTGTGAGTTCACTCTCAAGACATACTTCCTAGATTTTATCATAATGATGCTGGTTTCTTTTTTTTTTTGGCATACATATAATTTTGCCATTTATTTTTTTATTTTTTATTTATTTTTTATTAACTTGAGTATTTCTTATATACATTTCGAGTGTTATTCCCTTTCCCGGTTTCTGGGCAAACATCCCCCTCCCCCCTCCCCTTCCTTATGGGTGTTCCCCTCCCAACCCTCCCCCCATTGCCGCCCTCCCCCCCACAGTCTAGTTCACTGGGGGTTCAGTCTTAGCAGGATCCAGGGTTTCCCCTTCCACTGGTGCTCTTACTAGGATATTCATTGCTACCTATGAGGTCAGAGTCCAGGGTCAGTCCATGTATAGTCTTTAGGTGGTGGCTTAGTCCCTGGAAGCTCTGGTTGCTTGGCATTGTTGTACTTTTGGGGTCTCGAGCCCCTTCAAGCTCTTCCAGTTCTTTCTCTGATTCCTTCAACGGGGATGATGCTGGTTTCTTAATCACCAATGACTCTTCAGCTCCAACTAACCAGGTTCATCTATCCCAGAGAAACAAAACTTTCACTTTAATGATTCTGATCTTTTGGTAATCACATAGAATTCTCCAACCCCAGCTGAGCAGAATCAAACATCACAAGTTATGCCCCCATTGTCTGCATTGTTATTATCATTGATAACTTCCAGACTCCTACAGAACAGCCAGCCCATTAACCTCTGAGCAATAAATGGCCCTTCCAGCCCAAAATTCAAATACTACCTACCACAACCTTCTCAAAAACACATGGTCATGTCTCCAGCAATACACCACTCCTGTTACCAACTTTGTCTCAGTTTAAGTTTCTATTATATGATTAAAAAATTATGACAATAAATGACATGGGGAAGAGTTTATTTTGCTTCCACTTCCACATTCACAATCCGTGAGTTCAAGTATATCACTTTATTTCTTCA
The DNA here is from genome assembly GCF_021556685.1 of Rattus norvegicus. Classification (NCBI taxonomy): domain Eukaryota; kingdom Metazoa; phylum Chordata; class Mammalia; order Rodentia; family Muridae; genus Rattus; species Rattus norvegicus. The sequence continues at coordinate 31,478,652 of NC_141554.1, forward strand.
CTGTGTGACAGTCTCATCTGAGCCTTAATTGGGGAGACTTTTAAAAAGCTCTTTCAACGTGCTAGCAAAATGTCACTTTCCAATGGCTTGGAAAATGCCAGATTCTTGCTAATTGTGAACGAAAATTTGTCCTTAGGTTCAGAGGCCACCCCGTGTTTGCTGCCATGGGGCTGTCATACAATATGTCCAGTTGCTACTTCATAACCAGCTATGATAGTTGTTCTAATGTGTACTAACAAGGCATAGCTTTATATAAACACATCAGAGCACAGTCAAGACATCTTTGTCATATTCCATTTATTAGTAAAGATTCACAGGGCCTTCTTATATTCAAGAGCAGGTGATCATACTAGATTCTATTTTCTTAGCATAATGGCCTTTCAGATGATTCTGTGAATTGCAACGTATGCTGGCTAGTTTTCTGTCAACTTGACATAAGCTCAAATCATCTGAGAGAAGGGAAACTCAATTGAGAAAATGCCTCCAGAAAAATCAGGCTACACCTGGATTTGATGCTCTATATAGTAAGCATTAGACTCTAGCTTTAGATAATGCCAATGCTGACTAGTCTTATATCAACTTGACACAAGTTATTTGAAAGGAGGGAATCTCAATTAAGACTATGTTCTAAAAATCTCAGACTGTAAACAGGCCTATAAGGCATTTTCTTAATGATTTTTGATGGAGGACCCAGCCCATTTTGAGGGGTGCCATTCTAGGGCTGGGGATCCTGGTTCTATAAGAAAGCAGGCTGAGCAAGCCATGAGGAGTAAGCCAATGAGCAGAACCCATGTGCAATCTCTATATCAGCTCCTGCCTCCAGGTGCCTGAACTGTTTGAGTTACTGTCCTGACTTGCTCCTATCATGAAGAGTGATGTAGAAGTAAGTGTAAGCCACATAAAGCCCATTCCTCCTGAACTTGCTTGATCATGGTGTTTCATCACAGCAATAGAAATCCTAACTGGGACACAAGGGATGACTGCAATACCTTCTGAAGAATTCTTGGTTGTTGGTATATGCATTTTCACTCATGGCACCACACTACTGAGGATGCTTGCAGTTTATTTATATGATTTTAAAACAGTTGTATGAATGCTTTGTGATATAAACAAATGACAATGTATATAACCTTTCCCTGGGATGCAACTTACATCCTTGTTGCTTCCTTTTTTGCTTTTTGGGGGGGGGCTCTATAAATTGATGGGGTTTTTGCATATGATCTTAAGAACTGAAAGCTTTATAGGTTTTCTTTTTTGCTATGAATTAGAATAAATAGGCATAAGGTACAAAAGTTTTTTATTGTCTGTATTTATATAGCCTTGGAGTTAAGATGAGTGAATGTTTACATACTTGTATAGGAGCTTTTGGGAAAGTCTGAAGACAACTTATGGTTCCATTGTAGCCATGAAGGTTGTTTGATGAAGCCTCAAGGAATCACATTAGTTTATATTTATCATGTAATGTTTTCCTTTATTCATACAACTGTCTCTTGTTCCAAAATCTACTTTGTCTTTTCTTAGGGCAGCTACTCCAGATTAGTTTTGATAAATGTTTGCTGTTATATCTTTTGTTATTTTATTGTTTTTGCCTATATCTTCATTATTTCAAGTGAGCGTCTTATAGATTATACATAATGTGGGCCAGTAGTATGTCTTGGGACCCTGACTTGCACCTAGGGAATGAAGAAAAGATAGACACACAAACACATGTAAGAAAAACCTGGGGTGAAGTAGGATGTGCTCCCTGGAATATCACTTATTACTTCAGCAACCCAAAACTTCAGCATGTTTAATGTATACAGTGTGGGATAGGGGAGTTAGCTAGTCTGAGTAGAGGATGTCTGGCTGCAGAAAATCTCAGGCTACAAACACTCAGGAGGTAGAAGTTGCAGTTGCTAGTTTGTGTGTACATTGATCAATCATCCATAAACATTTGTATTTGAACAGAGGAGGGATCTGTCACTCTGAGCCCAATGTGACAAATGGCTTTGTCGGTTTCCCAAGGGTCCAAAATCTTGGACTTATCAACAATACACAGATACTCTGGACTTCATTCATGCATGGCTTCTTCCACTCCCCATAGGTTGGTTTGTATTTGGGAGGAAATGCAGATATGACCAATTTGTTTAAAAGTTAGAAGGAAATTAAGACCTGGGAATATAAGAACAGGCTCTGAAATGACAGTGGAAACATAAAGTCAGCCAACAGATAAATCAGATAATGCAAATAAGCAGTGGAGAATACAGAATTGGTGACCTGAGCTGCTGAACAAGTGACTAACAGAGGATCTGGAGGAGCTCCTGCTACCCTGAAGTCCGAAGTTTACACTATTAAGCAAGTCAGGAGAAATTCAACACCAGAGAAGTCAGCTACTGAGAACCAAAGAATAAACCTGGAATTCTATGATGTTGTGGTCCAGAAGAGAAAGTCAGGGTTTCTATTCCTGCAAGAAACACCATGACCAAAAAGCAAGTTTGAGAGGAAAGGGTTTATTTGGCTTATACTTCCATATTGCTATTCATCACCAAAGGAAGTCATGACTAGAACTCAAATAGGGCCGACACCTGAAGGTAGGAGCTGATGCAGAGGCCATGAAGGGGTGTTTCTTCCTGGCTTGCTTGCCATGTCTTGCTTAGTGTGCTTTGTTATAGAACTCAGGAAAACCAGCCAAGGAATGGCACCTCCAATAATAGGCTGGGCCCTCCTACATAACTAAGAAAATGATTTATAGCTGGATGATATGAAGGCATTTTCTCAAGGGAGATTTCGACCTTTCAGCTAAATCTATATGCCAAGCTGACATAATACTACCCAGCACACAGCAGAACACCAAGGGTAAAGGGAACCTGTTTCAAGATGAAGTTAGTGCTATCTTACATCATGCTGGCTTTATATCTGGGTTGTTGTTACAGTATGGGACAAACTAAGCAAACTAATTAAAATTATATAAGCATGCTCCAGGTTTAGAATTATGGACCAAATTGAGACAGGAGATGATAAAATATTGATGGGTAAAATTTAAAGTTCCATTTTTTCCTGATAAACTTGTAGATAATATAATGGTAATGTGGAATTTAGCAGAAGGTAGATATTTTAGATTTTATTTTAATACTATTATTTACTTTAATACCATTTTGTTTAATTTTAAAGCATATAATGAACAAAATATTACATTTGACAATTGACATAATGCAATTCAAATCTTTGTATGCACATTACTTGTACAAAGCACCAAGAATTTGTTTTAAATTTGCCTTGTATTTTCTTTTTATTTTTGGAATAATTATATAATTTTATAATTTTCCACTTCCCCTTCCTCTCTCTAAACTTTCATGTATGTATATATTCTTGCTCTCTACTAAATCCACGGTTTCTTTTTTCATTAGATATTGTTACATGACTATGAATATACATATATATTTATAAATAAAACCTATTCAGTCTGTACAACATTGCTTATATCTCTATTTTTAGGATTTAGCAATTTGATATTGGATAACAAATTACTGTGCTCTTCCGTGATGAAAACTATTTCTTCCATTCTCAGTATTTCTTAGTTGCCTCTAATTCCACGTACATGTTTTGTGGCATATGTGGTTGCCATCTATATGAAAGAGTATGTTCTGAGAAACACAAATGTGTAAATAGCCTTCACCAGCATACAGGGGAGAATTTGGGGGAAGAAAAGAGAATGCAGAAGTGCTATAACTATTATCATCTCAACAATAAAATAATATTAAAAGAGAGAAAAAACATAAGGTTGGGTGGTTAGGGAGGTGTGGATTATCTCAGAAGATTGAAGAAGGAGAAATATTGTATAAAATGTTTATAAATAAAAATTATAAAGAATAATAGATGTATATTCATGGGAAACTGGAATTTGGCTCTAAATATTTATTAGTTACATATTATATGAAAAATATCTGGCTAAACAAATCATAGTTTCTAATTTAAGAAATATTACACTCTGGGGAGGGTATGTGAGCAGAAATAGTAAACAAAATTTTCACTGATTAAAATTATACACACACACACGTATACACATACATACATACATACATACATACATACATACATACATACATACATACACACACCCAGGATAACATCATGAAGATGGGCAGAGATATCTGTCAATGGATGTTGTTAGGGGAATGTATTTTAAGTTGCGATGTCAGAAAAAGACTCCCCTGGAATTGCAGAGTTTGATAGGAAGTAGGTTCAAAACTTGGGAGGATTTTATTACTTCAGTAGTAGAGGTAGAAACCTGAAAGAGATGGGGGTTGTGGGCAGAGGACAAAGACATACTTAGGGATTAAAAAAGAGTTCATAATGGATTGGACATAGAGGACAAAATGACATCAACTGTACACCTATGAATTTTGCTTAGAGGAAGTTTTCCAGCATAGATAATAAGTGCATTTCTGGAATACTTAACTCAAGGTGTCCTTTAGGTTTCTGAACTTGATACCCCCCCCCACTAGGCCAATGTATATGGCTGAGTTTAGAGGAAAACTTAGACCTTGAGATTTGAATTTGTATGAAGAAACAATTTTTGCACGCAGTGGTGATTGAGGCAATGGAAGGGATGTTTTGCTTGTGGCAAGATTAAAAATAAGCTGCACATATTTCAAAAACCTGTTGTATGTCAAGATGAGGACAGGTGATACTTGAGAATGATTTTTTTCTAAGTGTAGAAGCCACTTATATCAGTGTAATGAAAGACTTTTAGCTTCTTATGGCACATAGGAGGTACATTGTTGGGTGAGCACAGAGCAGTAGCAGGTATGAACAGTCCTTTGGGAAGCTTGACTGAGAAGAGGAAGTGCAGGAGGCCAGTTGTTAGAGGGAGAATACCATTAGTTAAGGGTACAACTATTAGTAGTATTTGAAGTGCATTAGTGAAGTTGAACAGCCTTTAATGACCATTACAAAATTGTGCTTTGAGAATAAATAGACTGTGCAAAAGAACCAGTGTTTGTTAAATCCTTTTTCTGTGCTAATTTTTCAGTTGGTAATTGGTTTTAGGCCAGGAAATATTTGCTTGTTAATTACTATACTTCCTATCTAATCATGCTTTAATAATTCTCTCAGGAGGACATGGCTGCAAAAAAATCCAAAGATAAAACTGCAATCCTTTCCATAGATTGCTCATGCTGTTAGAACAACTTAAAGGGAGGATTTTCTTTAAGTCCTAGACGTCATTTTTATCTAAATGTGATTTTTTTGAGAATGCTGATACTCAAGGGAAAGGGATTTTACAACTGACATGTATCCCACTTTGGTCTTCCTACTATTACAAGCAGCTATCTTCTTAAATATATTGCATGTATTAAGACAAAAAGAATTGGATACGGGCTTCCCTGAGAATTGCTTGGCCCACACTTAAACATAACTTAAAAGGAAATTAATTATAGTGGTGTCTGTTAAGCTTCAAAAGTTCAAGTGGAATGGACTTAAAATGCTTGTCAAAGAGAATACATTTACACACCTGTCACTAGTGAGAAGTTTGATTTGAGATGACTTTATGAAGGTTGTAAAACTAATCATTAGAACATTGGCATGGCCACTCTGGTCTGTCAAATGAGGGAATCTTATAATATCCATTGAATGGCCCTGTCTTAAGTACTCCATATCTAGTTGTCCATAGGTCCTGTGGTTTCTCTATTTGATGGAATTTAATGTTGGTAAGAAATTTTAGAACTCACTTATACATGAAGTGGACAGAGGCCAGTCTTGAGTGAGAGAGTACAGAAAGCCCACGGGCTTTGGGTAGTCTAGCATCCGGTACAGCAGAGGCTAGCAAAACTACAGCTTGCAGGCCAAGTTTTATTTTCTCCCAATCACAACCATTCGCTGACATATTTTCTATGACCACAGACTGTTATGGCAGAGACCCTGTGCCAGAAAACCCTAGAGTTCACAGCCTGAACCTTAAAGTCACCAACTTGGGCTATAATACTGACTAGAAATCCTGGACAAGCCTCAGAATAGTGTTTTGAAAGTACATGCTGCTGCCTTGCATTCCAACCCTTGTCACATCAGCTTTCAGGGTAGGATCCAGAAGTCAACATGCATGGACAAGAACATTTTCATGAAGTCAGATGAGGAACCTCTGCACACCCTCATTTTGTCTTAAAAGTACTTAGCCTTAGAAACACATTTCATGCTGGAAAACTCCTTTGATATGAGCTATGAGGTCAGGGATTTCTGCAGAGACTGTCTCCTATACTCTCACTAGTAAGTACCAAAATTCAGTGTAGTGCTTGCTGGAATTCAAATTGCTGGATACCACCTTCAAAGGTTCTGACCAAAAGTTCTGAAGTAAGACAGAAAGGGCCTTTCCCCTGTGTTTGATGGTTTTGATACTGTGACTCGGTGCAATGCATTCTGCTTAACACTGACATAGCCCCAAAGGGCTTGTATCTGTAAGATGCAGAAATCAGTTTCTGTGGTTCCTGACATGAGTATTTGCATGGAAATATACTTATGAACCACCAGGAAGGATGACCGTAGACAACACTAAAATGATCACTGTTTATCTGTTGACAGTCACTGTTCCTCTTATCTCTATCATCCCTGTGAGAGTTGATATCAAGCAATCTTTACTATGGGATTCCACTCCTTAAGGAGTTTTCTTTTAGTGTTTTAAAATTCCATATAAGATATTTTCAGTCTTGTAAAGTAACTATGTTTTGAATGTAGAAGGGTAGATACCAGATATGACAGTTTCAGATGTCAAAAAATGAATTGCATAACATAAAATAGTGGGAGCAACAAGCAAAAGTCAAATAAGTGTCTGTGCATGTCATGAATGTGAAAAGGTAAAATGGAGAAAGGCAACAAAACCAGGCAAAGACATGTTCTGGTGCCACAAAAGGATTTTATTTTGAACCAGGAAGCAACAGTAAGCAAGAATCGATTCTGGACTGAGGGGCTTGGCAGTTGACTCAAGTACCAGGGATTGAAAGTATACTGGTCCAACAAGACAGAAAAAAACATCATTTCAGCAAGATAATAAAATCACAACACTTATTTCAATAATGTGCATTCTCACCCTCTTGGATTGCTTTAGAAATCAGGTTTTCTGTATTTTTAAATAATTTTAAGGATGATAGTGCCACTTCTGTGAAGTTATTGACTTCTGTGCCTTTTTGTTTGTTTATCCCTGAAAAAAATCTAACATTCAAGAGTAGCTAAACTAGGAAACAGCTGACATTTTGAGCTATATATCATTTTCTGATGAGAAGCTTCACTGTGCACTGTGGGATGTTAAATGCCATTTCTGACTTGCACCAACCAGATGCCAGGAGCAACATGTCTCCAACTTGCAACTACCAAAATTGACTCCAAATAAGGCCAAATGTCTTCTTGGGTAGCAAAATCAAGAACTTGAAGAGAAGCACTATTTTCAAAACATTTCTCTTGCTAGTGTCATTGTCTCTGCATGCCATTGATGTTTTACCAAGAGAGACCAGATGTCAGCTTCCCAGCACCAGATGCACTGAACAGGCAGTCACATGTCTCTCTGCAGCCATTTACATGCAAACCTGGAGCTGAGTTACAAATCCATCTTGAGTAGAGGGCACTGGCTCATTCCTCAGGAAGTTCAAGGTCCATATATCAGTACCATAATAAAAGACTGTCCATTTTCAGGTTGCTTTTCACTCCACAGAAACCACCATCTGCACAGTCACTTTCTGAAGTCACTTTCTTTTAAAGCTGGAGAGAAAATCTTCACTCTACATCCACTCTCATCTTATCTATTATCTAAATTCAGATTTGAGTATGAATCTAAAGCAAGTTTCAATAAGCAACATGTTTCTCTTTATCCATTAGGAAGAGCAGTACCATGATTTGGAGTCCTGTTCCAAGGAATGGCTACATAATATGCAAGGCCCAGTGCAAAAGTGAAAATGATGACCTCCATGTTCAAAAAAACCACTAAGATTCATAACAAGGAAAAGATAACATGATACAAAGCTTAGGCCCTTTTTGTGCTCAGGGCACTTGGCAACTGAGTTATTCACATACACACTGTGCCAAGGCTTTACAGCCTTCATTGGCATCTCATCATTTTTGTTGTACTAATTCAATTGACTCTGCCATCTCTTTTGCCCCTCTATATAAATGCTTCCTTTGAGTGGCCCCAGTCCATTAAAGAAAATGCAGAGTTATACTGCAGCAAAGTTTACATCATGTATTTTTAAACTTAAAAAATCCACATGGAAATCTTTTCTACATCATTACAGCAATTAAACACTGTGGTCTTTCACCATATACACATTTTCCTGTAAATATGACAACCTGGAAATAGTAACTGCTACATCCGCAATGTTTTTAAGTTAGCCAAGAGTAAGACTTGCACAACAAAATTATAACATAATCTGTCTTGTCCTTACAAAAATAGCCAAAACACACCCTAAAAAGCTTGCAGTGAAAATCTGAGTAGTAACATCTTTATACTGAAAAACATATTCATGGAAATATTGTCCTGTTCATAAATGCTTTATGTGAACATCATAAGGCAAACTGTAGCATTTATTGTTACCTGGAGACCATGAGTTTTTAAAAACTCAGAATTTGAGTTTTAGACCCTTTTGTTTAGAACCTGTAAGAGTACAAAGTGCATTAAAATATCTATTATCCAGTTACCCAAAATGTACATAAAAATGACTGAGACAACCTTTTCGGTTTATTCAGGGAAGGCAAATACACATTTTTTTATACTGTTAAAAAGTCCTAATAAATTGTTAGAGAAAAATGAAAGTTTTTCCACTGAGGTGTCCATTTTTAAGATGTGAAATTGTCTTAAGTTGCTATCAAAATATTCATCTGGGTATAAATAATATAGTCAATATATAAAAATCTAGCCATTAAAAAAAAGGACAAAATCTGCCAAGGAAGGGACAGAAAGACACAGGAAATTGGCTTTGTCTTCCATGAAGTCAAGATTGGCATGCACATTAATTGTGACCATGTGACGCTGAAAGGGGGAGTGTATTGAGTTATTTCTGGGAAATGGTTGATTTGATTAAAAACAAAATCACCAAAACCAATGCCTCAATCCATCAGTCTTTTCAGTCAATGGCTGGCTGATGTGGTGGCCAAGATAAATATTTTAGCAGTTGAAACCACTTATACAGGTAAATGTCTTTTATCAAGGTGAACCCATGTCAATGTCCCATGCCAAGATCACCTGAGAAAGTCTTAATTTAGAGACCACTACAGTATATCAGGTCAGTATGAAAAGAATTCTATCTGCAATTTTATTAGTAGGTTCTATTGGCAGATTCTTCTGTAGGAACAGCAAATTAGATTTTTTTCTTACAACTCTATGATAAACTATACTAGGATATATGGGGATGTCTACATCTTCAAAATGTGCTTACTAAAACACTGTAACTTTAAAGGCATGTACACTAGTGACTAGTACTTTGTTTAATATGTCTTATCATTACTCATAAATACTGTTTTTGGTGACTTATATTTGGACAGTGTTCAAGGGCATGTGCTGATGTCCCAGAAAACAAAATCAGTTGAAAGTGGGATTGCTATTTGTAAAAGGCCATGTTAATATCTATAGTTACAGAAAGAAATGAAAATTTGATTTGTGGAATGGAATAATAGGGCACCTATTAAATTTAGTGAAAAAATTTCATAGGCCCAAAAATGACTGGTAAGAGGTAAAGTAAAACAGTTTTATACCATAAAACAGAATTCTGCTTTTGATAAAACCCAAATCAGCATGAATTCTTAAATCACTTGTAGAAATCAAATGACAACATTTAATTGTAATCTCATTCAAGATATTAGCCCAAAAGCTTCAGCCCTGGAGAAGTGGGTGATAATATATAACAAAACTTTTAAGAATTTCCAAATCATCCCATCAGTCTGGGTAAGCTTGAGGTCCAAAGTTAATTCTTTCCTTCTCGATTTTTTCTCATTCTATTTGATCCAGTACAAGTGATCTGATATCACAGTTAAAATATCTTGACTAAAAGAGTAAAGGAACCTGTACTTCCTTACAAGGATCAAAATTACTTTTATTTTAGCCATATATTCAGTTGTTCTAAGTGACAGTACCTAGCATGGCCTCAGTATGGAGTAGAATGTAAGAAAGTGAAAAAAAACCACACAAATCTACAAAAAATTTTTTACAGGCTCATAGACTGATGAAATGAAACTGGTAAAGGACTGGTAAACTTACGGGCCTCTTATTGGACAAAACCAAGTGATTCCTAACAGCTGTAATCCAGATTATGCTTCTTTTATAAATAATCTATAGATTTTCCTCTAAATACAAAAAAGTAAAGAAATTATTAAAGCCTGTACTTAATACGAAACACAGGAAAAGGAGGGAAATCTTCCATGTGGAGCCCTATCTGAGCTGGTTTCTGGACAAGTTGGGGAATATTTCATCACACTCTTGAAGCCTTAGTTTCTCAATCCCATAAACAACATCCTCAACCTCTGTAATTCCTTGGGGCTGCTCTGGGGCCAGATGCTCAAGGTAGCTGTTCTGTACAGTCCAAATGGTCTGGGATGGGAAGACCAGTTATAATCGTCAAACACTTGTTCCACACAGTAAAGGTGGGGCACACAGGCTGCGCAAGCGCCACATCGAAGGTATAGAGGTGGATGGAGTTCAAAGCATCATAAAAAGCGATTGAGCCATTATCATAGTCCAGCAGGATGCCTACACGCCGGGGGTGGGGGGCTGGTTCAATGGGTATTTCCTTGCTGTTATGTCTCACCACCCAGTTATTGTTGCAGCGGCAAAGGGCCCAGGAAGCAGAATTCTTCCCAATCCATTCATGTTTTGGAGCTGATTTGTACGCAAGGCCAATGGCATACCTGCAGGGACAAAAAAAAAAAAAAAAGGAAAACAAAAACAAACAAACAAACAAACAAAAAACCCACATTGCATGTAAGTAAAATTTGCTCTGAGGTCTACAGGGTTTTTTGATTTTTTTAAAAATGTGATCATTTGTTACTCATGATCACACTCTCTTTAAGTGAGTATTTAAATCTAAATATATATCTTTGTCCTTCCCAAACACATAGAGGTGGAAGGTGACCAGTGTATTGGCCTACCTTCCTGTTTTATGTTACCAGAGAAATTTGACTTTCCCTCTTACTGCTGTTTATCTTTTGTAAATGTCTGTGCAGTAAAATTTTCTGGACCAGTACTGATTAGCTTAGATCTTTCTATAATAATTGAAGTGTTTTTTTCTTTTTTTTTTTTTTCTGTTCAGTACAGTTGTCTGAAGCACATATGGCTATTGGGCCTTGGAACTGTGACTGGGGAGCCTGTGAAATCAACTTTAAATTTACAGACAATCCATAATTTAGAATGCCTTGGCTTAAGATTTTATAAAGAAACCTTATTAAAGCAATGTACTATCTACAAAATCATCCTTTGGGTTTTGATTGTCTCCTGAGCTTGTGATACATGATGCTGTACTTTTTTTTTTTTTTTGGTTCTTTTTTTCGGAGCTGGGGACCGAACCCAGGGCCTTGCACTTCCTAGGCAAGTGCTCTACCACTGAGCTAAACCCCCAATCCCGATGCTGTACTTTTATATGACATTAAGCACAATAAGAGGAAACATCTGATACCATACACTACAATGTACTGAAGACAATAAAAGATATAAAATAATCAAGATGTAAGAATTTGTGATAAAGGAGTTATCCTTACTTAAGGCTAATTAATGTAAATAATCTGAGAATATTCATTGCAGGCCAAGTTGAGCTATGACATTCAGGAGGATAAATGTCAGAAATATATTTATTTTTCAATTATGACATTTTCAGTCATCTTTGAGATTGTCAGGGTATAGACATAGTGTAAGTATGAAAGCACCTCTCTATCTATCTATCTATCTATCTATCTATCTATCTATCTATCTGTCATCTCTTTATTTTAAACATAGTTTCACATTGTGGCCCAGACAGGCCTCAAACTCTTGCAACCTTTCTCTTTTCAGCTTTCTGAGTGGTAGGACTTAAGCCCCCATATCTAGTTGTAATGAATTTGAAATTGAAATAAGTTTATTTAAATGGCTTTGTATAGGGAGCATGGCTACCACACTGGACATCATGACTTTGTATAGGCTTATCCTTTCAACAGACTTTAAATTTTGCAGTTGCTATCATATTTTCCATTTGTCCATGGCTTTGAACGTACTTTGGCAAAGGCAAGCAGGGAGAATGATTTCCACATATGAAGTTAAGTCCTTTATCATCATTCAATCTCAGTGTCTTATCTGAACAGTTATAGTCTCTATATCCCCAAGTTAAAGAGTAAAAGAAAATTTCATCTTAAATTCCTATCACAATTGCTGGTATGTAATGCTCAGTAATGATTATTTCATCGTTACTAATTAATTTCACACTAACAGTAAGTACAAAAATCAAAATTGAAACATAGGATGATTCAAAGTGCCACAAGTTTAATTGACACTCCCTCTCACCAGAAATTGTGTAATTCATAACTGTGTTTCTGATTATATTTTCTACTGTACTTTAAAGTTGTAAAAATATCTTTGAGAGGGTTGGAGAAATGGCTTACTTAGAGTACACACTATTTTTCAGAGGTTCTGATTCTGGTCCCCAGCACCTATATTAGGTGGCTCACAACCACATGGAACTCTAGCTCTAGGGGATCCAACATCCTTTTCTGACATTTACAGACAGACAAACAAATGGATGAAGGACTGAAACAGATGAACAGACAGAGACAGACAGATAGGCAGGCAAATGGACAGACATGCCTACAGACAGAAAGATGGATGAACAGACACATGGTGAAGAGACAGATGGATGGAAACATAGGGGGACAAACAATTGAACAGAGCCATACAGGAAGACGGGATGGACAGATGGACCGATGGACAGATGGACAGAGACAGAGAGATAGGTAGAAAGATGGACAAAGACAGAAAGACAGAGACAGACAGATGAAAATAGACAAGACAGTTGGACAGACAGATGGTCAGACGGACAAAGACAGACAGAAAGACAGGACAAATGGACATATAGATGGACTATGAACAGGTGGATGGACTGAGACAGATAGACAGACAGACAGAGATAGACAGACAGAATTATAGATGGACAGACAGAAGAAAAGGCAGATGAACAGAGACAGGACAGGGCAGACAGAAGTACAGATAGATGGACTGATGGGCAGGTGGACAGACAGAGAGATGAACAGAGACAGATAGAAAGTGGGACCAATAAACAGAGACAGATAAGAGACAGATGACAGAGACAGACAGATGGACAGAGGCTGACAGATGGACAGAAGCAGACAGACAGAATGACAGAGCAGGTGGACAGATGGACAGAGACAGACAGACAGACAGGAAAGACATATGGGCAGATAAATGAACTGATGGACAGGTAGACAGATGGAGAAACAGACAGACAGACAAGTGGACTGACAGATGGAGAGTAAGACAGATTGTTAGAGATGGACAAACAGGCAGATGAACAGATGATCAGACAGACAGATGGACAGAGAGACAGATGAACAGATAGATGAACTGATGGACAGGTGGAAAGATAGGACAGATAGGACAGATAGATGGAGTGATGGACAGATAGACGGAATGACAGAAAGGACAGAGACAGACAAACATGAACAAAGACAGATGGACAGGACAGATGGACAGACACGTGGACAGACAGGTGGATGGACATATGGACAGGGGCAGACAGAAAGGACAGACAGAAGGACAGATAGATGGACTGATGGACAGGTAGGCAGATGGAGAAACAGACAGATAGACAGATAAATGGACAGACAGATGGACAGTCAGATATGACAGAGACAGATAGATGGACAGATGGTCAGACAGACAGATGAACAGAGGCAGACAGAAAGATAGGACAGACAGATGAACAGATAGGTGGACCGATGGACAGGTAGACAGACAAACTGATGGACAGACAGAACAGACAGGATGGACAGAAAGATAGATGGACTGATGGACAGGTGGACAAACAGACAAACAGAGATGGATGGACAGAGACAGACAGATGGACAGAGACAGACAGAAGGACAGACAAATGGACTGTGAGACAGAGATAGGACAGACAGATGAACTGATGGACATATGGACAGACACAGACAGAACAGAGACAGATATGAACAAAGACAGATGGACAGGACAGATGGACACACAGATGGACAGATAGACATATGGATAGAGACGGACAAAAAGACAGGACAGACAGATAGATGGACTGATGGACAGGTGGACAGAGAGACAGACAGACAGACAAATGGACAGACAGATGGACAGAGACAGATGGACAGAGAGGCAGGCAGGCAGACAGGACAGATGGACAGACAGATGGACAGACAGACAGATGGGCAGACAGACAGATTAGCAGAGATAGGTAGAAAGACAGGACAGACAGATGGACAGATAGATGAACTGATGGGCAGGTGGGCAGACAGATGGACAAATAGCTGGACAGACAGACAGGACAGACAGATGGACATATTAGTGGGTTGATGGACAGGTGAGCAGACAGACAGGCAGGACAAACAGACAAAAGGACAGAGGAGACAGACAGACAGATAGATACAGACAGATGGACAGATGGACAGTTGGACAGACAGACAGACAGAAGTACAGAGACATGAACAAAGACACATGGACAGGACAGATAGACAGATGGACAGATAGACATACAGACAGGACAGAAAGAGGGACAGATAGATGTACTGATGGACAGGTGGACAAACAGATGGGCAGAGACAGATGGACAGTACAAATGGACAGACAGATGGGCAAATGGAGAGACAAAAAGACAGTATAGACAAATGGACAGAGACAGAGAGACAGAACAGACAGATGGACAGACAGATAGGTGGACAGACAGACAGAAGGATACACAGATATACAGAGACAGACAGGCAGAAAGAGGCACACACACAACACACACAAAGCAAAAACAAAAAATAAGCAAACAAAAAGCCATTAAAAGTTAAACTTATGAATTCAACTTTGAAAGAAGAAAAATAAAGTAATTAGAGATCAGGTGGGAAAAAAATGGGAGGATTGATAATGTGGTAAGGAAAGGAGTTGAGAAAAGTTGTCTAAGTGAAAAATACATTGCATAAGTTCTAAAGAAATTAATAAAACCTTTTAAAATTCATTGAGCAGTTAGTTGCTCTAAATATCCTTTCTTACTAGTCAAAAATAAAAATTCTGAAGAATTTTCCTACAATCTTCAGGTTCTTAATCTCTTTTAAATTACTGAGACATGTGTTTTAATACTTAAAACATTTCACAGTTATTATCATAAGCCAAACACATCACTATTAATCAAGAATGAATAACCCTGAGTTCAACTCTTAATATGCTAAAGCAGAAATCAGTATAGTCAGTTATTGACATATGGTATCTTACCTTGAGCAGAAAGAAAAACCTCACTGATCTTAGTTAACAATAACATTTCTAAAAAGAAACATCACATATATTGGATCTAAAATGTGATCACTTTAAAAGAAGTATGTTAGAAAATATGCCCACTGGCTCTAGAGTCATGAGAGATGGTGAACTGGCCCTGTTCCTCACCTTCCTGGGCAGCACAATAGAGCTGACTCTGGTGGGAGAGGTGCAGGTGAACCAGCCCTGAGAAACAGAGCACTGGAGAGCTGGCTCTGCCACTCATCTGTCACTAGATGGTGTGGGGGTAGTGCCCTCCCTCTGCCCCCTCTTTACTTTTGGTTGTTGGGAGAGCTATCCATGTCCCCTTTTCCAGAGACTGTAGAACTCTGGGAAAGTAGGTCCTGCACATTGCCTGGGCAACACAGTTGAGCTGGTCCTGATTTCAAAGGTGAAGGCATAGGTGAACTGGCCTGAGGTCAGAAAAGCAGAAGAATTGACTACCTCCTGCTGATGGGGTCCTATCTGGAGCAGTGCTAGAGCCCTGGTGGTGCAGATAAGGGAGAGCCAGAGTGTTGACCAGCTCAACTGTTACACAGGGCCAGATCCAGTGCTCTGAGTAGGCCCAACCCAAAATCTCTATCATCTGTGAACATTTGGGATGCATGAAATGGCCAGTCCTGCTGATCCAAAGCTACAGGATTTATAGGACACAGGATAACTATGGAATGACTGAGAGTCCCAGTGAGAATCCAATATTAATGGTGTCAGAGAAACTAGAGACCTCAAACCAGCCCAATGACTCAATGCAATGAACATTTACAAGTGAAGATGTGTAGACACAGGAATATACTGTTGGACATACTGTGATATTACAGCATCCAAGATGAGGTGTTTTCTAAGCTTCGGTTTTGTTTGTTTGTGTATTTTTTTATTTCTGGGAAGAGGTTTCAAGGGTGAAGGGAGGATATGAGTAGGACTGAGGTACATGATAGGAAATGCACAATGAATCAATAAAACGGTTAAAAAAGGAAAGAAGAAAAAGAAAAAACTCAAAAAAAATGCCACAACTCATGTAGATGTAATAGATAAGCAATTAAATCAGTTTGCCAGCCTCTCTATTAATCAACACATCTCTTCTCTCCTCTTGTCAATCTCCTGCTCACAGAATTCTGGGTTATACTACCCAGAAGCCCCCTTTTACATTTGTGTCTGGATCAGGATGTACATTTGCAATATGGGATCATGAAGTTGAAAGAGGATCAGGGACATTATTTTCCCAATGGCAGATTGGATACGAGCTTTCAGGGAGTCTCCTTCAGAGGATTCCTGCTCTGGCTGTGGACATCAGGGCCATCATGACTTCATATACTGGAATGATAGACTCTTGGTCTCTATTTTCAGCCCTGTCAGGGATCCCATAAACTTTTCTCTGTATCTTTGTGGGTCTTTGACTGACTTCTATTTGTCAAGGTCTAATCAATAAGTTTTTGAATATTTACCCCACCACCCCCTTCTGTATGTGTGTGTGTGTGTGTGTGTGTGTGTGTGTGTGTGTGTGTGTGTGTGTGTGTGAGAGAGAGAGAGAGAGAGAGAGAGAGAGAGAGAGAGAGAGAGAGACTTCGTGCCCAAACAGAGGCCAGAGGCCAGAATTTGACATTGATGTTCTCTATGGCTCTCTACCTTATTTCAGACAGGCTCTCTCACTAAATCCAGACTCTGATTTAGTTAGACTTTTTGACCAGTGATTTCTGGGGAATGCTCTTGTCTGTGTTCTCTCACTTCTGTACTAAGGTTACAGGCATTTGCAACCAAAGTGTGGCTTTTACACAATGCTAGGGATCCTATCACAGGTCCTTATGCTTGCATGTCAGGCGCTTTACCAATGAAGCCATCTTCCTAGGCCCATGAAATACAGTTTGTAATTTAAAACATCTCCTGTGAAGATGTGCTTTATAGCTTAGCGGACACTCTTTTCATGCTTTAGATAGCATAGAACCTCAAGTTGCATCCCCAAATAACAATGACTCTATCATTTCCTTCTCGACGCTGCATATAAATTTTACGTAAAAAAAAAACTCTAATGTTTATTTCTCGTTTGAACATCTATTGAATACTTTGAAGTAGTTGTAGCAATGAGGGCAGAGTTCATTCAGAAAAACAGAAAGTTAAAATTAGAAAAATCCAAAATCTTACGCTGCCCTCTTGACTCCTAGTGAAGTAATGCTGGTACAAACCTACCATTACTGCCTTGCTTAACACCATTTCATTAACACCAAGTCCATGTTAACAGCATTTGAGAGCAAGAAAATAACCAAGTGTACAGTCCATTAAGCAAAGGAAAATACCATTATTTCATCATTAATCTGTGAAACTATGTACATATGTTCGTTGAGCTTGGAAGGTGCAGGCAGCATGTAATGTTCCATTAAGCTACACAGTGTGACGTGAAGAAATTAAAAGGTATACAAACTGTTTCTCAGAGCAATGTTAGCATGCCCCATTACATGGATCATACTGCACATATTAATTTAAAATCAAGCATCTATTTCATGAAAAATAACATGTCACACTAACTACTGTTAAGTCAAGGGATCACAGGTAAGGGGCCCACCCTTACCTGATGATATGTTCTAGAAAATGTGAAACTATTTTTTCATAATATTTTTGAAAGGGACACAATTAAGTTGTATGTAAAGATTCATTGTACGGAAATTAATTGTAGATTTTCGTTTTTCCACACATGAGTTGGTTTGGACATCTGGAGGGTATTTTAAAGGTAATGCTGATCTGTGTTTACATAACTAAAGTGGTCTGGTAGAATTTTCCACACCATTCATTAATGGCAGTGAGATCATAATGATCATGTATCATTTATTACAGATAATTATTAATGAGATTATAATCATCTAGATACCAGATTTCAAAATATCAAATTAATACAGCACACCAATTATCTAGAAATGTTCGTTTTCTGCACATGAATTATACATCCCTTTGTGCTTTTATCTCAGCCTAACGCAGCTAAAAGTTTAAATGGCCAGACTTGGGAAATGTTTCAATTAGTTCAGAGACCTGAAGTTTGATCATCCAGATTCTATGTAAAATGAAGCTATACTCACAAATTTCAACAAGCCTGTACAATTTCAATAAGAGTAGACATCACAGCACACATGGGGGAAATCTGCATACATGAGGGAAATTTGATGGGGTCCCACAAATAAATGAAAAGGTATAAGTAAAATTAAGTTCTGGAAGACAAAGAACAAATCTTCCCCATGGATGAACCACCTGATGTTTATCTAATGCCAAATGCTCTAGAAACATACAGGCAGCAACACTGAACAGACTCAGTAGGATAAATATGTTTGTATATATGTATATGTAACCACAATGGTTAAAATTAGTCAACAAAGAGGAGGCTCCATGAATTTGGGAGGAAGGTGGCAGACAAGGAAGATGTAGGAAGGAGAAGAGAAAGGGGAAAATAAGGCAACTGTATTTTAATTAAAAATTTAAAAAGAGAGGAGAAAACAGCTCATGTGGTGGTATGTGCCTGTAATCCTAGCGCTGGGGAAATGGAGACAAAAGGATCCCTGGTGGCCAGCCAATCTAACTGAATCCTTAAAGTCCACATTCAGCAAGAGACCATGTCTCAACAAAAAAATAATGAGGTGGAGAGCAATTGAGAAAGCAGCTGGCCTCCATATGTATACACATAAAGGCACACACTCACATTTCAAGAGCCTGTGAACTCCATGGCCTTGGAAGAAGTAGCACTTGTTCTCTGCACTCTTGACCAAATGTTAAAACATGCAAATGGTCTAGGCAAGGAGAATTAGGCGGATAATAAAGGATGAAAAACTAGCTGCTAGGCTGATGCAGATACTATTATTGAGTGGGGAGGGTCATGTGGTGCAAGCTTACTTCTTAGATTTGGGTTGACTGGTGTCAAGCTATATGCACTTTGTACACCTTGCATTATTTGCATAGTTTCAAATTAAAATTACTTTTCAGTAGAATTGTAGCCAGTTTCACCACTCTCATCTTCCTCTCTTTCCACAATTTCTCTCCTGACATTCACATCAGCCATATCACATTAAGTACACTACTTTGTGCTCTAAAGCATAATTATAACTTATGAAAACTATATCACCCTTTAGTTAGTAATGACATACTGTGGGAGTTAAAAGCACAGATCAACGAACTACAATCCAAAGGTCAACTCTTGTCCCTTGCCTGTTCTCACAAATGAAGTTCTATTAACACTCAGCCATACCCATTTATATATGCATTGTCTGTGGCTGCAGTCCCATTATAACAGCCTCCAGCTGAGTACTTGGGACAAAAATGTCCTGGCCTGTAAAATCAAGACATTAACTCTCTTGTCCTTTATTTGTGGGTTCCTAGTTAAAAGTTAGAGCCCTGACTACAAAATTTGTAACTAGACAGTATGAATTTTATGACTTTGGGCCCACGACTAAGTTACCTCATCTATAAAAGGAGGATGAGATTATGCACATATTTTCTTTTGGCCATGAACTCACTATATACTTGAGGATAACCTTGAATTCCAGCTTGAGATTACAGGCCTGCACTATGATGTTAGATTTCTGCAGTGTTGGGAACATACACAGAGGACAGAACTAGAACCAACCTGTAGCTTAAAGTATAAACCCAGCTGAGATTAATCCTTATCCGCTAACCAACAAATAAATGTTTGCTAGCATTAATAAATGGTTGCTACTGAAGTCACACTGATTTTAGTGTTATGTAGCATTATTGTAGAGGTAGGTTTGGTTCTTCAGACTGTATACTGGCTATGAATTCATATCCTTGACAAGGTTCACAGTACATGTGCCCTTTTACATTTGCAGTAAAATATACAGAAGCTGCCTACCATGTGCTTCCGCTTATGACCACTTCCCAGTAATGACGGCCACTGTCAATAAACACATTTCCAGCCACGCCATAGCTCCCTTGGCTAGTGAAGCGTTCAGGTGTGTGACTCTTTTTGGATGATGACTCATCACGTTCAACAGTCAGGTTGTCATGGGACACCTTGAGTTTTCGATGAGCAGATTTGGGATCCAGTTTAAATGGCTGACCTAGAAACAAGTTCACCAAAGAAAAAGAAGTTGAAAAGCACTGTTTATTGGAAAAATAACAAATAATATATCCTTATAGTCCGATATAAAAGTCTGAAACAAGGGCTAAAAAGAAAGCTTAGTGTATAAGAGAAGTCACTGCTCACCCAGAGGCCCCAGGTTTGCTTCCCAGCACCTAAATGGAAATTCAAAAACTATCTGTAACTCTAGTTCCAGTGGTTCTGCTTCCTCTTCTGACATGTTTGAGCACCAGGTATCCACATGGTACATAAAGGTACATGCAGACAAAATACCCATACACATGAAATACAAATAAAATGTGAGGGTGGGGAGGCTAAAACAACCAATTACTACCTGAGTTCTACTTCCTACTATAGAACAGTATTTTAAATTCTAACAGCAATTTAAGGCTTATAAACAATGTTTTTAAAGGCACTTATTTATTGACAGTTTTCTATATCTTGATTTATTAATACACATAATAAACAAAGTTCTTTTTGAAAACAAACTAGTGTTTTTAAATGCTTACCACTAAAATTCCTAACAGAGTTATGTATGGATATTTGATGTAGCTGCTACATCTTTGTCAATTATGTATTGGTTCTGAGTACTATCTGTTTCTTGTCACCACATAGGGTACAAGACATTTAAATGCTGGAAACATTGCCATTTGGTTTCAGAAATACCACGCTGTCCAACTTGATAGCATAGTTGCAGTTGGGAGATAGATGCCTTCTGCCCATATGAAGTTTCCAGAAAATTATGGGGGGAAAGCCTAATAAATATACCTGCAAGCAATGTGTGTTTGGGCTGTAGATATCATGAGGCACTGTGTGTTCACTCAAATAGGGGTGGTGCTGCTTAGATCAAAACATAATATCATAACCTCAAATTGTTTGCCTTTAGGTTAGTGACCAGCATACTTTTTCTACAAAGAAGAAGGAAATAGATGTTTCAGTTCTGTAGGCCACGTGGTTTCTTTTGTGACTCTGTCATTATAGTGAGGAAATAGTCAAAAATTGATAAATGAACATTCATGGTTAAATAAAACTTTATTTTTAAATGTAGGTAGTCACATTTGGCCCTTGAACTGTAGTTTGCTGATCCTTGTTTTGTATATCTATAGATATCAAAGGAAAGAAAGCCATTTGACATGCCAATGTGGATTGAAGAATTCTCACAAGGTTTCATTCACCCTTAGAAGAAGAGCCACATGGAAATTTATGGTTTCTGAGAAAGGAAAAATCATTCTTCTGCAGGGACAAGACTTTTGATAGATTAGCCAATCCAAAGAGGTCACCTAAAACATATATGACTAGCATTAAATGACCCTGGAATGTGGTATTTATAAACATGTATATTTGTGTACATGTACATGAGTGTGTGCATAGGCATTGTGTGTGTGTGTGTCTGTGTGTAAGATGTATAATCAAAGAATTACTGACTATTAATTTGAGAAGGGGTAGGAGGGATATAGAAGAATTGCAAGGAGAAAAGGGAGAGGAAAAATGATATAAATACAGTACTGATATGTGAAAATTTCAAAGGAATATTTTGCTATATCTGTATCCTATTGAAACAGTATTTTATGGATGTTTGAAGATAGTTCATATAAATTCTCAAATCTATTTCTAAATGTATCATTTTGGTGTTTTGATAAACTTAAACTTCCAATGTATGGAAATTATACATGGATATAAAACTGACATCTGTACCTAATCAAATAAAAAATTAAAAAGAATAAGCCCAATTTCAAAGAAAAAACCCTAAAGGCCTGAAAAGGTAGCAGGGATGGTCAGAGGTTGTCAGACCTGATGGATTATACCTATAGCTTAAGTTTTAAAGTTTCAATTTAACTTGTCTTGTAAAAATAAAAATAAAAATCTCAAGGGACATTCATGCCAGCAACTGTTAGGGATAAGATTTCTTAAATTATTCCAATTTTTAAAAGGTAAAAGGAAAACATGAGTAAAAATAATTTGACAGCAATGGGGGCAGCAATGGGCAGAAAAGGAAAAAAATCCATCTTGGAGCTAACCATTTATACAGGCCTGAGTGCTATGTGTCCTCTTGCTAGTGATGAATAGCCTAATGTTCAGAAAGATGAGGTTTGTAATGGAGAGGAATTGCCTGCAGTGTCCTACATGCCTTCACTATCCTCAGGCACTCACACACACAGCAGAGCCTTGCTAGCTTTAGACCCAATCCCTGTATTCTCATTGAGCCAATTCTGTCTGGACCACAGATGCCTTTTCCAAACCAACCACTGCCCATTCTTACCAACTTTCTGGCTTTGGCTTCAAGGAAGACAAATTAGCTTGATAAGAAAATTAATTGTGTTACTAAAGAACTTAAGTCATCAGACCATTTGTAGAGGGTTACTGTTTTTTTGCTTGGACACCTCTTATAAAAATTTCTGGATATATTCCCCAGCTGAAAGTCTTTCTTATTTTAATCCATATACCACCTCACAGTACAACAAAGCTTTATGTTTCACAAATCCTCACCCAGCTTCTAACATATAAACCTGTCAGCCTATCTCCCCTCAAACACTATTCTCAAAAAAACAACTGCCTCTTGACCCATAATGGGTTTACCATATGGTTTTGTTTGTTTTTATTTTGTGATGATGGGGATTGAAACCGTGGGTTCACATATTCTAGTCAATCATTCTACCACTGAGTTATATCCTGAGCTATATCTGACAGGGTCTCACTAAATTGCTTAGGGTAGTCTTGAATTCACTCTGTAGACTAAGCTGGTCTTGAATTTAGAATCTTCCTGTATGTAGGAGAACAGGCTTGGCTAGATTTTATTTTTTAAAAACGTGTGTGTGTGTGTGTGTGTGTGTACGTGTGTGTGTGTGTGTGTGTGTGTGTGTGTGTACACATGCACTCATGAACACACTCATGTATATTACTGGGCTTTGTCCTACTACACAGTCTAAGCTGGACTGGAATTTGGGATTATGCTTCACTCTCCTGAGTGCAAGGCTTAGAGGTATGCATCAGTATGCTAGCTTTATTATATGGTATTGTTTCTAATTTCCTGGCATGGTTATCCTCTCAATTTCTTATTTTTGTCATGCTGGCTACTTTTCTGTTCCATAGACATAATCTTCTTTTCTTTGGGCCTTTGCACATACTGTTCCCTTGTTGTGAAACACTCCCTTTTGCTCACATCCCCTAAGTCTTATCTCATCCTTAAAAGCCATCATGGCTATCAGGGTTATGATCTCTTGAATATTCAGCACTTTCATGGGTTATTGCCATCATAAACTTCAGAAACGTAATGATAATTATGGCTCGGTATTTTGTCTTCTCCAAAAGTCTGCAAGTTCTTCAAGAGAAGATGAATATTGTCACGGTATCTTCAGCCCATTGCATAGCATCTAAAATTTACTAGGAACTCAAACATTTTTGAAAGACAAAATGCATGCTCAAGAGTAAATAAAAGCTATTGAGATGAGTAGGCATGTATTCATTTCCATGGGCTCTATGTTTTCAACAAAGCATGGCATGATATTATAATTATGCTCTCAAAATTGTTTCAAATTTGTCTTTGTGACAGCTGCTAAATGTGGTTATGTATTTCCATTTTAAAAGTGAAGAACCAAAAAAATTCTTCTTAAAAATGAGAAAAAGATGAGGAACCACTAAATGTGATATGGGTTCATAGACTGGATCCTGGGACAGGAACTGAACATCAGAGATAACACTGTAAAATCTGAACAAAGCCAGGGACAAGTGTGTCAAGGTTATTTAAGATTTTGATACTAAGGGAAGCTGGGTAAAGGCTATACAGGCCTCTCTGTAATGGCTATAGTTTTTTCTGGGAATCTAAAATCATCACAAAATAAAATGGTTTTGTTTAAGGAAAGCATATATTTGAGTCTTATAGCCACATAGATATCATGTGGCAGAATCTCAGCTTTCTCAAGCTTAATCCAGCACTTCTCTTCTACCCTCTGCTTGTCTATAAGTTAACACATGTGTTACTATGCCCTGGGAAACAAGGATATGGTTAAGTGGGAGCTCCTTTTGAAAACTCATTAATTGTTTCTGTTCATTAGCAACCCCATGACTGGCACCATATTCATATAGCATAATATTTCTAGATCAAAAGATGTAAAGAAAGAAGAGAGGATAAAATAAAACACATGTAGACAGAGACAGCGACAGCAAAAGGAAAACGGCAGAACCATAAGGCAAAAATCATAGACTATATCATTCCTTTTGGTGGGAGCTGTTCTGTACTCCACAGGTGTTTGCTATGCCTGACTCCTGCTCATTTCATGCCAGCAGCATCCTCCCCCACTGTGTTAAACCAGAGCGATATCTCCAGACATTATTAAATCCTACATGGGCTAGTGTTTGTGGAAGAAAAGACTGATTTGCCCCCTTATTGAGAATTACAGACCCAGACTTATATTTTGAACAGAATAAAGAACTTCTGAAGAAAGAATTATGAACTTGTTTTCTGCTATAGAAAAGAAATCCTATCTACTATCTATAGAGGCTACTCTGTCAAGCTTTATAAGCACCTGTTCTGTTTCTTACAAGAACTTCTCCAGGTTTGATTTTCTCAAGAAATAAGAGCAATGGTAGGCAGAGAAGTCAATGGTCACACAGCCTAGTAGAGAGAATCAACCTTAGAATGCAGATGTAGCTGCTGTGAAACTCAGGACTTCACACTGGCTCTATATTTACTTTTCTCCGAGGCTGTCAGTGAGGCTCAAGACAGAAAAGGTAAAAGAAAGACAGGGAGTAACATTAGCCCAGAGGCAAGCAAAGGTTAGATGACAGCTTAGCTGAGTTCACAGCACTTACTGTTTGTCTTCAGCTTCCCAGGCTCACTGCTGCGGCTGCCTGCCTGGTTGATGGCCTTGACCATGAAGATATACTTGGTGCCACTTTGTAGGCCATGCACAGTATAATGGTTCTGCTTGATGTTGGGCACAATCATCCAGCTATCTGCCGAGTTACAAAGACCTGCAAAGCCAACAAGACAGGTGCAATCACAGGCAATGTTTGCAGAATTTTAGATTATTTGAACTTTAAACATTGGAAAACGGAGTGCTATCTCACTTTTTATGTGGCATATACAATAAAATGATGCTCAGTGTGCTAGCTATATGGATAACTCGTTCTGTATTATGTAAGTGTCCTTTGATTCTTCCACTGGGACAAGACACTGAAAATGCTTATATTGAAAACCCTGTTCTGTGTGAACAGTCACAGCAAAGGTAGTTTTTCCCCTTCTGGCATCTAATGCTTTGAATATGCACATGATGTGTTATCAAGGGTTATGAAGAAGAAGCAAAGGTGATCACTGATTGATCCCACTCTATCTTACCCTCTCCTGAATGACACTGGCCATTCAAGCTTGTTTCTCATGAACTAGGAGACTCGCAGATGGTGTGGGTATGGGATGCATGTGCTAACTAAAACCTGGCTTCATCAATTCTGATACAGTTGATTGTATTTTGTCTCCTATATATCTGTGATCACACCCAAGCTGAAGTGGCTATGCAGCTGCTCCCTCTAAAGAGGAAGGATATACTGCTTTGCCATGTGATTTTGGGTTTGATCGTATGACTAGTTAATTGAATGGTTGAGCACAAATGACAATGTACTTGTTCCAAGAGTAGGTTTGAGGATTTCTGTTGGTCCCTTGCATCTCTGTTATTACCAGGGAAGAACCATGTTGGGGACGGTATTTTTTCAACAAAGGAGAAATGGAAGGAAGCTATTCTGATTCATTTTATGTCAACTTGATACAAACTAGAGCCATTTTGGAAGAGGATATTTTAATTTAGAAAATGCCCCACTATGGAAAAGTCTGGGGGCATTTTTTGACTGGTGGGAGAGGCCAGCTCAATGTGGGTAGTGACAGCCTGGGGTTGGTAATCCTGGGTGATATAAGGAGGATGCGCAAGCCAGTAGAGTTCTACTCCTTCATTCATGGCTTTTGTATCAAACTCCTGTCCTCTCCAGGTTCTTGCCTTGCTTGAATTCCTATTGTGACTTCCCTCAGTGGACAGTAATGAGGGAGTATAAGTGAAATTAAATGCTTTCCAAGTTGCTTTTTGCCATGGTGTTTCATCGAAGCAGTAGTTACTTTAACTAAAACAACAGCCTTATTATTAGGTCAATGCAGCAGCAAAACCAGCACAGGTCACCCAACTCCATCCAACTTCTAATGGAAGAGATATAAAAATGATCACCAGGGTGATCTATGATCCTGTATTAATGTTGATTCAGAAGACTGGGGCAGCAGTAGTAATGGGCAGCTTGTAGCCCAATATGGACCCTGGGAAAGTGTCCATAGGATTTTTGGCCAGCTGCATCCCTGGGATCACTGGTCCAAAGTGGAGTAGGGTTGTTCTTCTGGCTGTATTTTGCAGGATGTGGGTTGAAGATTTATGAGGCTTGGAAGAACGTGTAGGAAAAAGGAAGCCCATTTTGTTTTGCAGCTGACTGATGCTAGAAACTTCTTTTTGGTATCAGTCCCAACTTTCCTCTCTCCACTCATCAATCTCCACTCCTGTAGAACATTTTCTCATTTCCCTGGTGACTAGGCTGTCAGGAAGTTTCCTTTCTCAGTACTAGTCTCTGGGAAAGTGCCAGACACTTTTACTTCCTGAGGTGCTCCAAACTCAACTTGCCCCCTTTCCTTTTAGATTCATTTGCAAGTCAAAGGGTTAGATCCTTTGATCTTGAGGCAACTTATACCTCACCCAACTCTCAAGAAACAGTTCCTTATTTTTGTGGTCTCACATCCCTGAGAATCTAATGAAACCTTTCTGTGAGAAGAAATTCACAGAACACATCCTCACCAAGCCAAAAATATTTACATAGCATTGCATGATAGTCATAGGCTCTCTGAAGTCTATCTTTGGTTTATACTAAATGCTCCTTACTTATAACTTAAAAATTACACCTGGAATTATGACATATGAGAAGAAAAATTCAAAACTGTTTTGAATTTATTTACATTCTTTCTATCTTTTTTAGTGTATGTTCACTTGTATGCAGTGTGCATGTGATTACATGTGCATATAAAGGGCAGAAGTTAGTAATATCGAGTGCCTTCCTTGATTATTCTCTAGTTTATTTATAGAGACAGGATCTCTCCTTGAACCTGGAACTCACCAATTCTAGATAGGTTGACCAGCCAGTTTATTCTTGGGATTTCCTGTCTGCAACCTGAATGGTAGGATTACAGGTCTCACAATGCCTTCTTGGAATTATATGTGAGTTCTGAAAATCCAAACACTGGTCTCCATACTTGAACAGTAAGCCCTTTATCTGACCCATCTCCCAGCCTCTAAGGCTCTGGATTTTGAGAAAATAGCATTCTCATGTACCTTTTTGAGTCATTTAGACTCATGAATTTTCTGTTACTTCTTTTTATTTCTATCTATGATTTTTTTTAAATCAAAGGACCTTGAGACTTGAAAAATAAGCATGAAGCAAAGAAATAACTTGAGACTCACAGAACACTTTGAGTGTGTGAGACTGTATATTTAATACAGAGTAAAATAACTAAAAATGGTATCTATCTCTCCTCTAATTGTTTGTAGCTCTGCAGTTTTTGTTTTCTCCCCAAGTCTCCCTTGAGTAAGAAGAAAATGTCCCAAGTCACCAAACAGAGCTTCCCACATCAGGACAGGGTTACATCCAAATGGGTTGTTGGCCAATGGTCCCATGGAAATTCCCCAAACAACCTAGGCAGTTGCTGAGATAATTAGTTACAGTCTACAAATGAACAGGAATATCCCATTGCTGACGACAATATCCACACAACTTACTGAACAAAGAGAATGTGAGCTTTGCCTACATAGAAACTTCACCCCTACATTCTTGTGTGTTTGCTACAGGAAGGTATGCTTTAGGCTACCAAAAGAGAGTTATAAAAAAATTACAGCCACAAAACCTTTCACCTGCAATGCTTTCCTTCTTGCAAAATATGCTAGTGCAATGGTGGCACAGAGCTTGTGGGAGTAACCAACTACATCTGATTTGACTTAAGTCCCACGCCACGAGATGGGACCCATACCCAATACAGGTTGAGTGACCAAGAACCAGAGACAAGACAGACCACAGAGCTAGGATCAGAGCCTTATTAGAGATCATTAGAGAAACTTTTTCCTGTAGCCGATGGGAACAGATACAGAGACCCACAGCCAGAAATTATATGAAGAGAGAGACCTTAGTACATACAGCTAAATGGGATGTCTCCATCCAATTCCTCTCCTCAGAGCTCAGGTAACCCCATGGAATACAAGTGGAAAGAGAGTAAGAGTAAGTGAATAAACCATATTGGAAAAGTAAGACCCTGTAAGTCAACATGAGTGAAGCTTGTATGAATTCAGACTGATACATCATGCAAAAGGCCTACACAGGTTTACTTCAGGTCTCCTCTCTATATATTATAGCTTTCAGTTTAGTGTTTTTCTGAAACTATTGATTTTGTGAATGAGGGTGCCTCTGAGTTTTGTGCTTCCTCTTGGGGTTCTCTGCCTTGCCCAACTTCAATGTGATGGCCTTTGTTTCATCTCATTATATTTATCTTATTCTATTTTATTTTATGTTTGTTGTTGTCTCTTAGAAGTTTGTGGTTTTCTAATGAGAGGTAGAAAGGGAATGGATCCAGGTGAGAGGAGAGGTGGTTAGGAATTGGGTCGAGTATTATGAAGGGAAACTCTAATCAGGATATATTATATGAGAAAAAAAGTCTATTTTCAATAAGTTGGGGTGGGGGGGAGAAGAACACACTCCTAAATGCTATGGTGACTGGATAACTTTCCCTACTCTATATTCCCTTCGATACTTCCTGACTAAGCCTTTTTCTAGAAATCAGCCGTAACAAACTCTGTATTTCTGGAGCCTGCTGGAGGCAAATATTAGATTTTGATTCAACCAAACTATGGCATTTTGAACTCTGTTATTCAGTCCTCAAGAAGCCTATAATTTACTTGAAGACATTGAATAATATTATTAAAATAGTAATAAAACAAAATTAACTTTTCTATCTTAGTAATAATCCACTCATATCCTTAGGTCTTTGACAAAAGCCGTCAGGCGTGAATGCAAAACAATAATAGCATTCAGCAGATTCAAATGAGAGTCCTATCAACTTCAGTGCTTTTGCACTGTTCCTGTTTAATTGCACATATTTCAATGAAATGACTACAGTGGTCAAAGATGGAGAAGATAAAAGTGCTTAAATAAACTTGCCAGTCTCTCTACAAACCTGAAACTTGGTTTAATGTGGTAGGGAATGCTTTCAGCAATATCACAGAGCAGATGTCTGAAATTGGTACAAACTGTAACCTGGCTTCCAACCATAAATTTTAACTCAACCAAGATTTAGTGTATCAGACCCTCACCCAAAAAAGCCAGGATGTGGGACTGACTATCCTATTTTGCAGAAGTCACTAATTTTTTCCTTTAATATTATGGAGTAGTAAATAATAGTAGTAAAAATTTACTAGGTAGCTTTACAGTAAGCAAGCTACCTTCAGAATCACTAACCATTTTTGTTACCCTTTATACTAAGTACTATTATTGTGAGGATAATAATTTATAATTTATTGGAAATACCAGAAAATAACCACTGACAATGTTCTTTTGGGACCTTTATGTTGGGGGTTCCTTGAACTATACATTAAATGTTTTGTTAGTGTTGGTCTTATACCATCTTGTACCACGTAATATCTTACACTTTTGCTACCTTGATTTTGTATTGTGCCAGGATCAGTGGGCAGATTTACTTTATCTTTTTATAAAACACCTACATAACTATCCTAATTGAAACTTCACTTTCTCCTAGACTTGTCTTCGTGCTCTGCTGTTTACAGACTGCCATGTAGGGAGAAATATTAAAACAACAAATGAAACCAGAATAACATTGGTTTGTAATGAAGCAAGATTGAGCCTTTGACTTTGTATAGTACTTTTTCATTGACAATGAGTCAGAAGCATTTCTCTCCTACTGTAGCACATTAAAAGATCTTAATTACATTGGGGAATTTGAGAGCCTTGCATGGGAATTGCCACTTTGCTGCAGAATATTGTACAGTGTGGACACTGTTTACTGAGGCTGTCCATGGATTTCGAACAGCTTTTGGTTCTTCTAACTATTTAGACATAAATAAATCATGCTTTTTTTCTTCAGTATAAAATAATACATACTTCATAGCTTTCATGAATGCTTTCAAAGTGATTAAAATATATACATATAACTATTTCACATGATAGCCTCCAGAAATGTGACTTCTGCTTATTTTGCAAGTGACAAGAACAGTTTTCTGGTAATAATACCCTGATCTGAGCTTTTAAAGAACATACGACAAGTGGTTTTGGTAAGCTTTGTAAATTAACTATGTATCTATGTGTTACTAAGAATGTTTATAACATTATATAGTCAAAATTCTACCAATGAAATAAACAATAAAGTAGTATTATTTTTGCATTTGTGCATGTGTATTTGTGAGAAATGTAATGAGATTAAATACAGTTAGTTCTAAGATATTATCTAGTTCCCCCTCAATAAAGCAAGTCAAAAGTAATTAACTATAGTTTGTTGCAACAAAAGAGGGAACCATGTGCCTAGTGGCACAGGAAGCCCTGGGTAGGTTTTGAAAATGTTTTCAAAATTTCAGTAGAGTTTTACAGTAGATCTTGTTAGTAAAGGGTACTCAATCAAATAATAGGACCTTGGACAACTAGCAGTTATAAAGAGCCTTCACATGGGCACTGCATAAGAAGCTCTGATGGAAACAATCCTGCTAAATATACAATAAATGAGTTTTCTAATTCTAATAAAATTATTTCAAAGAAATACAATATTCCTCACATGGACCAACAACTGCTTTTTTGGTATTGAATAACTCCATTTTTTTCTACTTATTCACTTATCAAATGTTCACTTACATATTCACTTAACCACATTTTGCCATCTTTTGCTTTCCATCTTTAAGTCTAATAAATCTTTCTTTAGCTTAGCTTACCAAGCATGCTAGTAGTATAATACTTTAATAATTATAAATAGTTATAATATAATTAATTATAAAATAATTAATAATATCAATATAGTACAATAACAATATAATCCGAAATAATTCCTCAAATGAAATCAACAACATATTTTCCATCTTTCTGTCTTTTGTTTTTCCTACTATACTATATAGTATAGAAACAGGCTTTGCATTGGTTAAATTAGGCCTTGGATTTATTAAGAAATCATGTAGATAATACATGTTTACCTTGTTTTAAATTGGGTTTCTCTTGTTTAGCTTGTAGTGCAAATGTCCAAAGTAAGTGAAATGTAAGCTCCTCCAACTGCTAAAATGTATTTAAAATATCACCTGTCACCTCTCTGAAGGGCAATTTGGCAATGCCAATCAAAATTAAAATGCAAATAATCTCTTCTTATCAATTATATCTCAAGAGATTATACTAGAGACATAATTTTGTATGCATGAAAGGGAAATATGCAAGGATATTCATAGGGAAGCAATGCTTGCAGAAATTGAAAAAGAGCTAGTGTTCATCAATAGAAGATGGGACAGATAAATCGGGGCATGAATTTGAAATAGGTTACCATACTGCTTCAGAAAGTGATGTGGCATTTCTTTATTTGTGCCGAAATATAACAGTCTCTTATTACATTTACTGTCTTAAAAAAAGTAAATATCTGCAAATGGTATGAAAATACACAGGGAGGCATAAATTTTTCATGCAACAGGAACTGTGAAATTGGGGACAAATGATTTCATAAGAATTCAGTCTTAGAAGGAGGGTGATTCAGACTGGTCTCCAAAGGCATTTAGAGTATGTAAAAGACAGTGACAGTGTTATCAAGGCTGAGGAGTCTTTTCAGTAGTTTCTATCTCCTATCAGCTGATCACCACTTAGAGATCCTGTTTACTCTTACACCTTAGCTAGTTTCCTTGAAAGGTTCATCCTGTCCATCTCCACTCTTTTCAGGGTTGGCAAATCAGACTGTTCACCTGAGCCTATTATTATCTAGCTCAATTCCCCAACATAAAATTCAAAGCTGAACAGCTCTACATGGTCTCTGGGCTTGAGTGACTAATGATTGATGACATGTGTTTTCTGAAGTCAGCTTCATGGTTTTGTGTCTTATAATTCTTTTTTACTGCTTTCTCTTTTCCACTCAATTTTCTAGCCACGCATTATCAAGTAAGATCTTCTAGTATGCGCTACTACTTCACTCTTTGTAGGTTTTGTTTAAGCCGACACAGCTGTCTGAAGGTATCTTTATGTCAGTTCCATGTAGCCACAACCTCTCAAGAATCAGTTTAACCATAACTCTCCTCCACATCCACTTTTGACTCCTCTCTGGTCCCTACCTACAAAATGTGTCACCAAACTGTCCTTGACATAACACTTTACAACTCACTTGTCTACTCATAAAAATTGCAAGAGTTTTATGAATGCTTCCAAGGCAAACCAACTAGGGGAAGGGAAAAGGGAAAGAATGTGAGAAAGAGGATAGAGAGTGAGAAGAGAAAGGAGGGAGGTAGGGAGAAAGGCATTTGACAAAAGTGTCTGAGGGAGTTAATTTGCACTTTAGTCACTGTGAAGCTAGAATCTTTCTGTACTGCCCTTACAATTAATCATCTACCAAATTTCTATTTAAAGTACCATGTACCTGAGAACTACATATACTAGGAATGACCTGTTGACAGAGAGAAGTTTTCTTTTTTTAAAAAAAATCAAAGTAAATTAATAAGGATGTGTTTAAAATATCTCTGTGGAAAAGCAATTTTACTGCATTCTGTTTTGATATGTTCCATATATCCATTTCCATGCTGGGCTAGTTTTTTGTCAATTTAATACAAGCTATAGTCATTTATCAAAACAGAACTTTAATTGAGAAAATGTCCTATAAGCTAGATCAGCGGGAAACTCTTTGAGGGCATTTTCTTAATTGTTGACTAGCCTAAGAGGACCAAGCTTACCGTGGGCAGTGCCACCCTCAGGCTGGTGATCGTGAGTGCTCAACAAGCCATGAGGAGCAAGCCAGGATGCAGTGTTCCTCCACGGCCTACTCATTACTTCCTATCATGATTTTCCTGGATGGAGAACTTTAAGCTGTAAGGTGAAATAAACCTTTTCCTCTAAGAGTTGCACTGGTTATGGTGTTTCATTACAACAATAGAAACCTAACCAAGAAAATCACTAAAGAAGATTCCTCTGGAAAGCAATATCTTTGACCTCTTGGCCATTTGTACAATTCTATTTAAATAACTCAGCTACAACCTTTATGGCCAGTTATTGCTGTTTTAGTTGGTTATAAGGCCAGCTATTGCTATTTGAGTTGGTCATAATATTCACAATGCCAAAAATCAAACAAGCATCAGTGACAAAGGAGCCCCTCTGTATCCTAGGTAAGCCTAGTTCTTCCCAGGAGGTGTAGGTTACTAAGATTTGAAGTTACAGCCCTAAACCACATCTGAATGAGACCTGATACTTAAAGAATTCTTTTGCTTTTCATTTTACTAAGTTTTTTCTTTTATTTTTCTTCCTTCCTTCTTCCTTTTTTTCTTCTTATTTCTTTCTTTGAAAACTGAAACATTTAGAATAGTAAATAAAATTAAATGCATGATAAAATAACTAAAGCATATTAACCCAGAGGTTGCTGTTAGTCCTATGAAGCATCATATATTTTTTGTATATATGTATATGTGCAGGGGGTAGGATATCTATTTGTGTGTGAGTATGGATATATGTACACATAGTTGCACATGTATGTGGACTCTGTGGTCAACACTATGTATCTTCCTTTGTCCTACTTCACTTTATTTTTTACCCAGTGTCCCCTTGAAACTTTCGACTTGCTGACTAGGTTATACTGGCTTGCCATGAATTCCTAGGATTCTATCGTTTTCAATTTCCTCCAATACTGGGGTTACAGGTAAATGCCACCAGGTTTGGTTATTTTGCATGGATAGTAGAGACTACAACTGACTTTTTCTACGTTTGCAAGATAAACACTTTTACTGACAGCTGGTATTCCTAGTTCTCCCATAAATTTCTTTCCAGTGACATTTTCTCTACTCCATCCAAGAACTAACCAACATCCTAATTAATATTTATACTTTTAACCTCTACACTTTAAGCAAGAATAGTTTGATTTGATCTTTAAGTTATGAATGGATAAATGAATTTACAGTGTATATGTTGTTACCAGCTTCTTTTGTTAAACTGCATCCACATGGTTTTCCAGAAGTTGTTAATTTTGTTGATTTTTGACCATCTATTTTCATTATTGCAATAAAAGTGAGCATTATCCATTTCTTGAACAGGAAAAAGAAATCAATAAATATTCTAATTTTATTCCTTCCTCATCATCTTCTTTTGGTGTTTATATTCCTTTACTCAGCTTATCTGAAAACAGTCATTACACTGAGAAGTAAATGAGCCATGAGATACTCACTAACGACATTGGCTTGTCCAGTGAATATGGTGTACTGGAGTTCATAGGAGACCACACTGAACTCATCATCCGAAGTCCAGTGGACAGTGATGGTGTCATAGGAAGCCGTGCAGAGCTCTTCTCTAATTGTGGGAGGGTTGGGAGCTGTTGGCATCAAGAATGCATATCAGTGGAGCAGCATATACCATTAGGACAAAGTTTGGCGATATTTAACTCTTAGAGCAAGTCTTCCCAAATAGGTCTGTATGAACTACTATCATACAGAAAGAGATATTAGGTTCCAAAATGTTTAGTTGTCTGCTTATGGAATTTTTTGGCTCATTTGTTGTTTATTTGTAAGCAGAAATTGCTACTGCCAGGCAGCCATTAAGATACTATCTCAATTTATCATGAGAATATATTTATGAGGTTAGGAAACAATAGCTTCTTGTGTATGAAGAAAAATACATCAAAGAAAAATTAACCAAGACAAACTTTCATAATTTTATTCACTTTTGGTAGTGCAATTGGAAAACCTTACTAGTAAAGGACAATATGGTAAATGTTTTAGATATTGTACAACAGACTTTTGCTCTTGCAACTACTTAATCATGCCTTGAGAGCAGATGCATATAATTTGTACATAAATGAGTATGGCCATACTCTAATAAAAATTCATTTACAAAATAGCCACAGGTCTGATTTGGCCTGAAACATGCTTTGCCAACCTCTCATCTACATGACACCAGATATTTGAAAACTATCACTGTAATCTGCTAGCAAATCAACTAAATAATTTAAATTTTCCTTTATTAGATACTTGATATCTTGGTAAAATTATTAGTGCACTCCTACTTTCATTTCATTTTTCACTTTATAGGTGGCATGTTTAAATAAAAAGACTACAATTAGCAAGCAGTCATCTTTTAGAAATACATTTTCATTTACTGTGAAACCATGAATACTTGTGCTTGGTTGCTTTTATCACTACAGAATCCTTTTGTTTCATTTGTTTTATAACTTAAATCTTATCAAAACATGTGATTTTCTAACCACTTACTCAGGATTAATTCCAATAAGCAATTTTATTAGTAGAACAATCACTGACGAAAAGACAAAGCTACAAGTGTTTTGTGTTGGCAATAATATTTTAAGGTAGAGGGTTACAAAGTATATTTATTCTTTTTGTTGCTTTATTTTGTGTAATCATTTGCCTGCATGTATGCCTATGTATCATATGTGTCTGTCATGCTTATGGAGTCCACAAGAGGGCATGAGCTTACAGATGATTTTTAGCTACCATGTGGGTGCTGGGAATTAAACCTTGGTCCTCTGGAAGAGGATCCAGTGCTCTTATCCACTAAGCCACCTCTCTAGCCCACAGCAGCTATTTTTGTAAATAAAGTTTTATTGGAACACAGCCTGATTCACTCAAGTATTGTTCATCTATGGTGTTTTCATGCAGAAGCAAAGCTAAATAGTTACAAGCATATGGCTTGCAAAACCTAAGGCATCTACCATATGACCTTTTTCAGTCCAAGTTTACCAGTCTGTGGTTTAGAGAATTGATCCACAGATTTTCTTCATACTCTTCTTATATTGGAGCTGAATTTCAAAGAGAAAACGTGTTTACATTCTATGATTTTACTTAAACCACTGTGTAGGTCTTTTCTGTTCTAGATTAGTTCCTGACTAGAATTGGTAAATTGTAAAGAAACCCAGAGAGGGGCAGGGCCTTTATAGAAATGACAAATTTTAAATTCCAATTTAATTGTCTTCCCTCTGACATTTGAAAAGACATTTAGCACAAATCTCAAGAAGCTTTGCCTGATGAATTTCATAGACACTCCATTAATTTAAAAAAAAAAGGGCTCATCTGGGTCTGATGGTTCACATTTATAATCTCAATCCTGGAAAGGCAGGGGCAGGAAGAATGTGAGTATGAAGGTAGTCTAGGTTATATAGTAGATCCAAAACCTAGTCTAATTTTCACAGTAGATCTCAAAATGATATCCATAAATTAAAAATAAGTAAACAGGAAAGAAATAAGCACTCATTATAATTGTTCAAGCATTTTCCTGGAAATGTGTGTTTGAGCATCTGTCTTCTGAAGAGCCTACCTGTGAAATTTAGTTTTGAGCAGTGTGACTTGGATACTCAGGAATAAGTGATACCAATCAGGAGATGCATTCCATATAGATCCAGCTATGTCATAAAATGTGTTTGTTTTTATCTATGTGATCATTGTTGCTGTGAGATCACTGCTGAATAAACCAGTAAAGAACAACTTAGTCTTTCATAAGCCAAATAGTTAATTGAATTCTTTCTCCATTAACCATTGTGGAAAGATTGGACTTTTTCCTGTCCACATAGCAATATATGATTAAATAGAAAGAAAATGTAAGCTCAAAATAGGCAAGTAGCTGTGAGCCACATGGCAGTAGCTGCAACCAGGAAGGAAATGTCACCTCTATGGGTTATTAACTTGACATACCACTTAGAGGCATGTCACTGGAAAAAAAATCTTGTTTGCACAGCCAGGCAGGCTAACCCTGTTTTGATTGTAAACCCAATGGGTTTGTCCTGCAAAGTCAATTTCTAATTTTCTGTAAATGAAAACTGCAGCATGCTGTCAATTTCAATACGCACACAATCAGTACCAGAACTGTTATTTTCTTCTCTTCATCACAAACACTACACAAGGAATGGTGGACTACTATGCCAAACACTTGATTTCCTGTTTGTAAATATTGGGTCAACTATTTGAACTTGGCAGTATCAGCCAAGTATTGTATGTTATGGCAAGAATTGACGTTATGTCTAGAAGTGGACTGAATTTGGGGTTAAGGGCTCAAAAAGCAAAATTGCAGGTATCTGACAATGGCTTTTTGATTGGCATAAACAGCCATTGTGATGACATATGGCATGAATGTTAAATTTTGTGCACAGTAGCTTCACGATTTCTTTTTTAGTCAATGAGTTCATGTTTCTACAGAAACTGAAACAAACATATATTTTGAATATACAATTAATTGTTGGGAAATGAAGATACATTTTTGTTGACCAAACAAGTATAGCAAAATGACGTGGTAAAAAAGACCATGTTCCTGGGCAAATATTTACTTTTCTAGTTTCCTCTGGCCTTGGGAATGAGCTTTTAACATGGATCTGGTCCATGAGACTTAGTGAAAATTTGCTAGGTTGGTCTTTTGTGGAAAAGCTTCAGTTTTATAATAAACAAAGCCATACTTGACTAGCCAAGAGTGTTTGCTGTTATTTTCTCCTCTTCCTTGTACTTTTGAATAAAACATCTGTAGTAGATAGAGTATTCATGTTGTAGAAAGACAGCAAATGAAGATGTCAGAGCAGGAAAAGAGAAAGTTATGGAAAATATATTGCACTGTTATTTAGTAGCTGTGAGCACGACCCACCATACATAGTTCATAGTTTCAATAACTAATAAGTTGGCTATCATGGATACAGAACATTTCTATCACAAAAGAAAGTTCTACTAGATGGTAGTAGTTTAGACAAAACTCAGACAAAAGGAAAGGAAAGGTGGCATTACACCCATACATATTTCAAAGAAAGTTTGGTTCCTTAGAGTGAATGCTTTGTGAAACAAACTCTTTCTTCTTTAGTAGGAGCCATACATTTGAAAGAGAATTATACAAGACAAGGAGATGTCTTATGGGATAACTCACTCTGCTTGCAAATGCAGAATTAAGGCTAAAAAGGCAGTTGTGGTTCTCAAAATGTTAAAAAAAAGCAAAACTCCTTGCTTTCTATCCAGACACTACTAAAACAAATGCTACACCATGTTCTCTCTCTTTGGCTACACCCTCCCC
Organism: Rattus norvegicus; assembly: GCF_021556685.1. Lineage (NCBI taxonomy): Eukaryota > Metazoa > Chordata > Mammalia > Rodentia > Muridae > Rattus > Rattus norvegicus. The sequence continues at coordinate 31,517,468 of NC_141554.1, forward strand.
AACCACTCTCCCACAAACATGCACATATTGGCTGGGAGTTGAGAAACTGACACCTTGCTCAGTTAGGGATGTGGTTTTTTTAGCAGGCTCTTTGTCCTCAGTATAGAGTACATCTGGATTCACTGTGTACATGGTGCTTTCCTTAAGTCACAGGTCCTGGTGGCTTTTAGGAACACAAATAACTTTGTCTAAATAACTCTAATTCTTTCTGTCAACCATTGAGTCCAGCTCATGCTTCAAAGGCGAAAGAAAGATTTAGATTAACTCCTAGGAATATAGGTAGCCACAATTTTCCTTTTCTTCATTGTGTTTTAGTTAAAAAGAAAGAAAGGAAGGAGGAAAGAAGGGAGTGAGAGAAGAAGGGAGGGATGGTGAGAAGAGGAGAGGAAAGCCAAGTAGGAAATATAGGGATGAACTATGGCATGTGGGATTGCAATGTGATTCAACTGTTTGCCAGAGCAATGTGAAATTCAGTTTCTTACTAGAAAATGCAGAGGTCTGTACAGTTTATACAGAACAGTGCCAGATCCTAATTGTGCTCACCCCCTTTGTATCTGACCTTCAGCATGATGGCTAAAATTGACCATTTCTAAAATGAAGATTATGTTTTCACCAAAATTGGTACTCTGACAACTAAGAAAAGAACACAAATATAAGGAGCTAGAGAGGTATAAATGTTCGGCTATTCATGTGGTCTTTGTTTTCCTGCCATTAATGAGCTATGAGCATCAGAGACTCTCTGACACAGTGAAAGATACCCATGACACCTCACTAGCACTTTGATGGCCAGAAGTGCTTCTTCTTTCACCATCTCCATGTTACAAGAGAGAAAATGGTAGTAGGATACATTTAGCAATTGGAATTCTCCATTTTCTTGTCCCAGTTTATATTTAGTATATGTTATTTAGGTTAAAATCACAGGGCAGACATTAATGTTTATAGGGCTATTAGATAGTATTTCAAAGAGGGAAGCACACATATGGGTTTTAGAAAACAATTGGTCCAGTGGCAAAGTGAATGTACACTATACTAGAGAGAGCATAAAAGACAGTAAGACAGTACCTGTTAGGTAATCCAAACATTCTAGCAGTTTCTTCTCCCGGGAAAAATCTAAGGCAAAGGTGTCAAATGTGTCATTGAGGTTGATTTCAGGAATTAGGACCTGGGAGGATGCAGTTGCCATGGAGACTCTGTAATTTAAACAAAACAACGTTTTAAGAAATGTCAAGGTGGCTTTTATCATCACTGTGAAAGACTGAAAAAAATAAAAGGAAAAGAAATATCAGGTTTTTAAAAAGTACTCTCTTGAAAAGGTATAATATGTCAACACAAAATAAACTTTAAAAAAAAACAACAAAGGAATTGGGAAAAGTAACACAGTGCCATCCCCTTTCTTTATACTATGGAAAAAAGTCCCCATGGAGGCAAAAGAATATTCATATTTCATGTTGCTGTGTATTTAACAGCCTGGTCCAGTCACATCTAACTCCAGCAAGAAGCACATAGCTTCAGGCATTTCTTCACACATCTGTCTGGGAAACTGTTTGTTCCTTTCAGACTTGCCCCTGCTCCACTTCAAAGGGGAGTCTCCAAAATTTCAAACTGTATAAAAGGCAAAGTGAAGATTAAAAAAGAATGTTTCCAGATATTGGATTAGTTTAATCAATTACTAGCCTCTCTCTAAAATAAACATTAAAAAGGGGGTTTTGTCTGGCTCTTTTTTATTCTCCTTCTATTCACATTTTCCCCACCATATTCCCAGCAGATGCCATGGAAAATATTCATAAGCTTTCTCTTAAATTCCCCAGCAGGCACCCAATTTTGTCTCCACACTCAGGTTTTCTGGTGAGCACTCTCTTGTATAAACTATAAAGCAAGGTATATGTGTCTGTCTCCTATGTGCTCTCGAGTTCATTTGGAAAGTTCAGTTACTAAGAGCAGAACATTCTAGTGGATTCCTAAATGCAAGTAATTATCTATAGACAAAGAAAACCATGGCTTGAATAATTCTACTTTTGAGCATAGAAAATGATGCTAGAATTATTTTGATGTGTTTCATATTTTTGTTGAGTTCCATAAACATTAGGACACTATGTTTTCTCAAAAAAAAACTGAACTTGAATTGACTTAGCTATAACTGTAATCACTTATTTTCTTATAAAGATTATTTATGCCCATTTGCGCAAGATCTCAGTGCTAGCTGGCAATAGTAAGGAAGACTTCAAGTGTGTACTCTCCCATTTCATGAGAAAAGTATGATACCAGCAAGTTATCCTAAGTGTTATAGACACTCTTGTGTCTTTTAATAGATTTTAAGGCTTTGGATTTTCACAAAGAAAAACTATATCTTGTCTACTACGAGTCTATCCATACAATTATAAATATTACACAGCAACAAAAAAGGAACAGAGTATAGGCACATGTCAAAATATGGAGGAACCATGCCAACGTCATATTACAAGAAGCTGGACAAAAAGGTTATGAGTCATGAAATACTCAGAATAGGTCTATATATTAAATTGTATGCTGTAACTGGTTAATTTTACCTTATTAGAATTTCAAAACAAAGAAAAATAATACATATACAATATAACCCAAATATGGTTTCTCTAGCTGCATCTCTGGCAATAATTCAATGTTATTTAGGAAACAAAGTAGATGGTCTAATCTGCATTGTCCTAATCAAATTGATAATAAGAAGAAAATCTAAGGCAATTTAAACTAGATAAATGAAATATTCAAGTGGAGAAAGGATTGTAGACAATGGAATGTCACCTCCTGACTAACTTACAAGGATTAATTGAAGAGCAGCATTGTAATGATTTTAATGACTAAATGTGACATTCAAAGGACTTAAATTCAAAGGACTTATAATAGTTTATGTAGCTGGGTGAATACAGGAATGGATGCTATTTAAAATGGACCTTTAACAAATACTCTGTAAAGCTCTTGGAGTGTGGCCAAAATATTTGGATCAGTTCAGCCAACTTAAAAGATATGCTTTAGTATCATTTCTATGCTTCAAAATATTTGAAGAACATAATAATAATAATAATAATAATAATAATAATAATAATAATAATCCCTCAATGAGTTCTGTTTCATATTCCCCAACTGGGAGAACTGGAAGAAGCAAGTACCAAACTTACAATGGCTTTTCTCTTAGACCCTCAGGCAAACTAGATCTTGTGTCAACTGATGAGACCACTCTAAATACAGATAATCTTGCTATATTAGTTCCTTTCTTGGAAGCAGAAGCCTCTTTGTTCAGGCACATCCAAAATAGATGGAACTCCAAAATTTGTCTTGCTTTTCAGGTCAACAAACAATAAAATGTTCTCTTTTTTTTGTCAAATGACATAGAAAATGCTCCCACCATTTGAACAGTGGGAAACTTGAGTGGGAAGCCTGAGGAAGAGAATGCCTATTCTGGAAGGCAAAGACTGACAGAAGAAATCTTCGGAGATTACTGCAGCTTTTAACACCTACAGGTTTCCTTTCCTTGGTGGAAGAAAAGATGCTTATCTTTGGCTACAATTTCAATTCCTCAACTGGAGTGACAGGTAAAGGAAACTCTGCCAAATTCAACATTTTAGGGGATGTTTTTATTTCCCAAATCCGTCTTGCCTATCTTCTGCTATTTTATACTGCCAACATCATCAGGGTTGTTAGTGCTAAGCTTCTTTTTGCTTCCTTGCTTTATACTTACACCCCACACCTCCCCTGCCATGTGTGTGTGTGTGTGTGTGTGTGTGTGTGTGTGTGTGTGTTTCATGGTTTCATGTGTAGAGGGACTGTCCATTACTTATATGGATGTGTTTCTGCTCTGGTATCTCTAATTTGCAGAACACTCAGTTGTTAGACACACAGAGCTAGTATTCCAGAAGGTGGCCATGTCTACAGAGATCCTATTCATGTATCTTTTGCCAAACACCACACACCACCATGGTTAAAATACCAAGGCACCACAGAAAGAAAATGTGTTGATCTTTGGTCAGCTCAAGAGTTCCCAAACATATTTGGTCCTGGAAATGCAGTGTTGTTACATCTTTTAACCTCTTAACACCCCACAGACAAGCATTCCAAAATCTACACATGGGATCTGACTCTTAGATCCAAGTAACACTCCCCCAGAGTAGGAAAGCATGACTGCCCCTTGAACTGCCTGTGCTGGAAAGGAATTAAAAATATCACCTCAAAGTGGAGAAAATTCTAGATGATCTGAAAATTCATTCTGTTCTAAAGGAATTTTTCTTAGCATTCTCCTGGTAAAGAAAATTTACTGGGGTTGGGGATTTAGCTCAGTGGTAGAGCGCTTGCCTAGGAAGCGCAAGGCCCTCGGTTTGGTCCCCAGCTCCGAAAAAAAAAAAAAAACAAAAAAAAAGAAAGAAAGAAAAGAAAATTTACTATTCAAAGAAATTTTAGAATAAACATCATGAATGGACCAGGGAGACGGGTAACACTGGTCAAGGGTGGGGATGGGGATGGGAACAGGAGGGATCAAGTTGGGGGCAGACAAGGAGAACAGAAAGACAATACTGTCAGAGACAACTGGAATGGGAAGGGGAGTGAGCATCTCTGAGACTATGTAGAAACTTAGGGCAATGGAAACTCCCAGGAATCTGAGGGTGACTCTAGCTAAGACTCCTAGCAATGGAGGATAAGGAGCCAGAACTGGCCAGCTCCTGTAACCTGGTAAAATTTCCAGTGAAGGAGGAATTGGGATACCAAACCAGACACTACACCTTTGACCTACAATTTGTCCTGTCCGCAAGATATACTGGGGTAAAGATATAGTAGAAATAGAACAAATGGCCAAACAATGACTGTCATACCTTGGGAGCCATGCAATGAGTGGAAGCCCATTCCTGACACTGTTAATAAAATTCTGCTATTCTTGAAGATAGGACCCTAGAATAACTGCCATCAAAGAAGCTTTATCTAGTAACTGATGAAAACAGATGCAGAGATCCACAACCAAACATTTGGTGGAGCTTATGGAATCTTGTGGAAGATGGGGAAAAAGGATTCTAGGAGCTGGATGGGTCAAGAGCACACAAGAAAATCAACAGAGTCAACTAACTATGGCCTCATAAGGGTCCTCAGAGACTAAACTTCCAACCAAGAAGCACGCATGGGACTAATCTAGGTCCTCTGCACAGATGTAAAGGTTGTGCAGGTTGGTTTTCATAGACAGAGAAATGGACTGTTAGACCCCAGTTGTAGGTCTCTGACCTGCATGTAAACCATCTTTAGATTGTATTTGATGCAATGGGATGTAGTTGTATTTAAGTTTTTAGGTTGTTTTAAATGTGAAAATAAAGAATAAGAAAGTGGACATGGTTTGTAGATCAGAAGTGCAAAGAATCAGACATTTGAGATCTAGGAGCCACAAGGAATGAAACTTGTCTTTCTTGCAATAGGGAGAAAAGAGCATCTTAAGGGCAGCAGTTATTCCTGTCCTTCATGGGAGATAAATAGTTAATTAACTGCAAAACAAAGTTTCCTCAGTTATAAGAATACAGTGAAGCCAGCTAACCAGTAAGAGGCCAGGGTTATAAAAATACTATATACTCTTTGAGCATGGCAAAAATGGAATCTGACGCAAGCAAGCACCTATGTTAGTTTTCTTTCTCTTTCCTTGAAGATATTCAAGTGGTGCAATGGTGGGCATGTTTCCCCTCTAAGACCATGGGTTGGTAAAGGAACACCTGCAGCTTGTTTTGTGAATGGACTCATTGGCAAACAGCCACACCTATTTGCTCCCTGTGGCTAACATGGAGCTACCCAGGCAGCAGTGAATAACTGTGATAAATCCCTTATAGTCTGCAAAGCTGAAAATAATTTACTTTCTGAAACAGTACGGTGGTGTCTGCTTTAGGATAAAGGCTAGGATGAATGAGTTTTCTGGGGCCTTTTTATGACACAATTCTGTAAAGGTGTGCATAAAAAGGAACTAGAATAAATGAAAAGTCAAAGTGTTTGGTGATGTTTTGTGATGTCATTGATCTAGAAAGGGCTGTATACAGGCCAGCCTTCTCTTGGGATCCGCTGGATTCATTATATGGGTCTATGACCAGGGAAATGAGTAATTTCTATACTAAGCATGTCGGTGTACCAAGAGAAGACTAACCTTCACCTATCTTAATGCTGAAGTCACTATACCAGTAACAGCATTTCTAATTTTCCTCCCCAGAAACAGAAGGTATTCTAAACTAAGGCAGTGGGAGCTTGATCATTTGACCTTTCTCTCCCACATTAATCAGTCTTGGCCTTTTCTGGTGATGTCAACATTTTCAGTCAAGTAAAAACAGGACTAACAGAAACAACACCGTGCAGCAGTTGTTTTCTTTAAAAAAGTGAACCATGCAGTGGAAAACATGTTTCCCTTTTATGTATTTTGACTGCACCTTCATTCTTTGATAATAAGGACGTGATAAGATCAAATTTGAGAATTACAACAAATGATGTTTCTGTACCACCACCCCACCCCCAGCACTCCTCCACACACAAAATGGTTGATTTTAGTCTAACTGGTGAACCTTTTGATAAAAAGACCCTGAACTATAGGCTGTTATGGAAAGGATTTTTTTTGTTTTGTTTTGTTTTGCTTTTGTCACTTAACTGGAGCAAAATAGCAAAAGCTTCTATTCTCTCTGGTGATCAATCTCAAACAGAAAAGGAGTCAGTTTGAGAGCAAGGCCAACCAGTCAAACCCAGACATAAGCAATCAGCAGTCTGAAAACTTCCCAACTGTCCCTGCACCCACCTCTCAGTGATATTCTTTGCTGTCTGTAGAAAACGGGCATGGTCATTCTCCTTCAGTGAGTGTTCTGCTTGGGAAATGAGTGATGCAGACCTTTCAATGCATTGTTTACAGTTTGCAATCTGCTGAGCTAATTTGCGGAGCCTCATCACCTAGAAGAAAAGAAGCATGGTAGGTTACACTTGAGAGATGGCTCAGGGATGGACCCTTCAGAGTTGCACAGTCTCTTATGTTTAAGAAGAGAGAGATTGAAATCTGGAAGACACAATTACAGAACTTATACTTTCTGTCCTTGAAGAAACATTAATAATTTGTTTTATGAGGAAGCATTGCATTGCTAATTACTTCTCTGTTGATGGGGGGGAGGTGTTGTTCAGTGGCAAGTGACAAAGGGTCACTAAACCTCTTCCCTCAACTATCCTACATAATTACTTCAGGACCTTAGGGAACCCTGGAACTTACTCCATCTCAGGTTTTCAGTATGCCCTTAGGAAAATAAAGCATTTCTATAGGTATAAATTTGAGTCTTAAGTTAAAAAAGTTTCATAAAACATTCTTTGTAATCCATGTAATAAAGTTGTGACATGAAAGTATTAGATATTCCTATTTTCCATACTGCCTAAAACTTGTGTATTAAATTAATAGAAGGGGAACATTTTCCCCATTGATTAATATTTTTCTTATTGAACTGATGAGAGAAAGCCAAAAAAAGCACAGCTGGGCCATTTCCTCTCACTGTAAACGTCATTTCCAGTCACTTTGTGCTCACTTGATAAGTTAACTGTTTTGATAAGCATTTCCCATTTGGGATAAAACACATAGTTGTTTTGCAATCTCCATTCTAGGTCTTAATTCTGTGTTGCTTGAAAAAAAAACCCTCCAACATAATTATCCATAACCTCTCACAGGCCAAGATAAGTCCACGGTAAGCCACTTGACTGAGGCTCTGGTGTTTGAAATGTGCTATAAGCTGAAGCCCTCCGGCCAGGAGCCAAGTTAAAATTAGACCAGTAATTGGAATCACCTCGTGCCTACTGGCCCCACCTACACAAGAGGGGACAGGTTTTGGCTGGTTTTCTGATAATTCCGGAATGGAAAATAGCCTTGGGTGAAAGGGTAGGGAGGACGCCTGGTTAATCTGTCTTACGGACAAGGCAGGCTCAAACTCCCTCCAGAATTCCTGCTAACTTAAAGGAATTTTTGCTTTCTCCAAGTCATCACTATCATCCCAGGACAACTCTAATCTTGAAGCAAAGGAAGGAAGGAAGGAGATGTCAGATCTGTAGAATTCCAGGGAATGTCCAATTCCACATGTGTACTATGGCAAACAAAGGAAACTACAGCTGAATTGTGAGGTGCTGAGCCCATGATTTTAGGCAAGGTTGAAAGAATCTATGAAAATAATGAGTCAGAATGAAATGTCCAAACTTGGCAGCTAAGAGTATGTGATCTCAAGCATGGTAAAAATACATCGTTCATTATAATGATAGTTCTTGTCCATATCAGGATATGGACAAAAAATAATGCCATTTTACACCAAATAGAACAGAGCTTCTGGCAACATTATATAGATAGTCAAGGTCAAGACAGACCTGCAGTCTAATTCAGGATGTTAGAACACAGCTATTAGAAACTGCCAGAGGAAGGGAAAATTCAAGAAGGGAAAATAAATTAACAGTGTCTACAATAAACCAAATGTATAGAATATTTAATCATATAACTAAAGAATAATTTAAATTGCATGGCCAAGTTGAAGGCATTTGGTATAATTCTCACAAAAGAAAATGAGGTCAAAATTTCTTTTGGAGTCATTTCATGCCATCTCTTATCCTTTGAATATATAAAGTAGAGACCACACATAGGACAAATGTAACAATGACTACTCTTCAACTTCATATTTTTCTGTTTTCTCTATGAGGATATTGGAAGTTAAAGATGATATATAAGAACAAGAAAACAAAACCCCAAACTGCATATATCGATATAAAGGAAATTGAGAGTGTCCTGTGAAACTACCAGTGTTCTAAAGAGAACTTCCATATAGGACATACTTTTAATTATAGGCCAGTTTACAGTGGCATCAGAGATTCTCATACACTGTATGCAAAAGAATCAGCTGGGGAGCTTTCAAAGGAAAACTTTAGATGTCTGGGCACATCCTCCAATATTCTAGTTAATGAGCTATAATTGGCAGAGCAACACTAATTTGCATTTTAACGAGCAATGAATGATTTTAAATCTCCAGGTGATGAATCACTAGTATGGTCAGGACTAGCGTTTAAAATACCAATCTAACTTTAATCTTTGAATCCATGGATATCTGTGCTGCTTGAATGTCACCCAGACTCTTTTGTCCCTCCTTACATTTATGGTCTTCTCCAGGCAGAGGCCAAAACTCAGTTGCCCAATTTCTTCTGTAGCCATTTTCTGTTGCATAATTGTCTATGAGTTTACCTCCAAAACTTATTTATTGCATTCTGAGCTATGAGTTTCTTCTTTGAGTCCTTTTTGTCTGTGATTTCTTTATTTCTGAACTGTTTCTTTGCAAGCCTGTGTCCTCTTCTGCAAAACTAATCTCACTGGAAATAAGATAATGCTGCTGATTTTGTTGGCTGTAGTTTTAGAAACTGAAGATTTCTTTGTTTGCTTTGGAATTGAGCTTAGCATTTCAGTTTTAAAGAAAAGGAATCTGAAGATAGTTTCTTTCTCTCCTTGGTCTACTCTAACGGTTTTATAGTCACCGTCAACTAACCAGGCCCTTAGGCTCAGCACTCTGGAATCCTGTTTCACTTTGGAATCCTATCTGATCTTTGTGTCTCTCAGTAACCTATCTTGTGTGATAATAGAATGAGTGTGGCACAGGCCCTCTTAAGAATGTCCTTGTTCCAGAACCTCTACTGAAATTTGCCAAAGTTATGATACCAGGTAGACTTTGGCAGTGCTTTTCCTGTCCCTCATAATGAATGAGAACCCTTCTGTGGTGCTAAGGCATCTGACCCAAAGCAATTCTATATCCTGCCTACAAGACATCAAGAGTGGTTTTTAGGCACAGGCATTGGAACTGCTGGTATACTTTCATCTCCTCAACCAAACCTGTGCCATGAGTCACACTTGTGGCCTTGTACTTTTATCCCATTTCTGCTTCACAGAAACGCTTCTCTTATTTCACTCTGTACCATTGTATTCTATATCTATTAATGGTGTATGTTTGTAGTGGATAGAGTGGTACTAAAAATGAACTCTACATATAATCAAGGCCCAAACTGGAATACTTTTTACTACTATCATATAGCTCATTAAAGGGAACTCCTATGCCAAGAAATTCAAGCTTCAGCTAAGTAAGTGTAAGTGAGTATGCTTGCTGGGGAGGTATGTCAAAGTGTCATTGCAATCTGAATATGGGCTCCAGTGAGGTCTACATCTAGACCTTGGAAATCTTTAAATATGCTACCTTTCGTACCAAAGGAACTTTGCAGATGTCTAGGTTAAGGATCTTGAGAGGTTGAGGTATTCCAGGATTACGTGGATAATTTCTGCATAATCTCTAAAGTCTTTATAAGAGAGAGACAGGAAGGTTCATATTAGTGAAGTAGATAGGAAGTTGGAAACAGAAGGTAGAATATTAATGGCTTAGTTGTGAGGCAAGGCCCATGGATGGCCTCCACAAACTTGAAAAGGCAAGAATAGCTTACCAACATTGCCTTTAACCTATGTAGCCTTTAACACAATGAGACTGCTTTCAGGCTTCTGAATTATAGAACCATAAGATAATTAACAAGAAGGTACTAAATATTTGGTAGTTTGTTTTTTTTTTTTTTTTTTTTGGTTCTTTTTTTCGGAGCTGGGGATCGAACCCAGGGCCTTGCGCTTCCTAGGCAAACACTCTACCACTGAGCTAAATCCCCAACCTGGTAATTTGTAATAGCACAATAGAAATACAATAGAGTACACAGCCAATTAAACAGGAGAAGAGAGTTTTTTTTTAATTTTTGAGATACATTGCACATATTTATAAATACACCAAATACTTCCAAATTAATAGAACATTAAATTTAAGAATTTATCACCACAAAAATAAGTATTTGAGGTGATGAATGTTACTTAAGGTGATTAAATTATTACACATTTTATTCATAAACCATAGAATCACATTGTATTCAACAATATATACAAGTATAACTTGTTAATTTAACATTAAAAAGAAATTTTCTAAAGAAATGTATATGGGTATATAGAGTATTGATCTTTGTAAGCAAACATATGACAATAGCAAATTATCTTCCTTATACATACTAGCAATTAAAAATTGCAGGAAACCAGGCATTTGAGAAACTAGAAGATGGCAGTAATAAAAGACAAGTCCACATGATAAATGGGGATGCACTAGGTGGAAATATATCAACAGATTCTAGATAAAAACTTACTTCCAGGGGCACATATGAAACATGGTGCCATGCTGTTTGGAATTTTCAATCACTAGAACTATGGGCCAAATAATTCTCTTTTCATTCTTCACTATTCTGTGTCAGATATTCTACTACAGCAACACAAAATGGACCAGGGCAGATAATTAAAACAGGATTATGGCAAATACAGGAAGTGTTTTTTTTTTCAAAGTGGCAGATGTTGGAGAGAAAGTATATATTCTCTGGGTGAGAAATACAAAACCCTTCTGTTGATGAAATCATACCTTGCCTTCTTTAATCTTTGTTCCAATAATTTGTCTTCTTTCCTGAATAATTTCAATGAGAAGATCACATTCCTCTGTCAACTTGGCTTCTTGACGGGATGCATTGACCTACAGGATAAATAAAATGGCATTCATTTGGCTTTCAGTTAATTGATATTTCCAATGTAGACTAATACACTTCTAGTGATCTCTAAGTATACACCTTACATTTTAATTCTTCTTCCAACTATTTGTAAGGATGGCAAATTGAGGTTGTACATACCTGCCTGACTTATATCCTTAGAAAATACAATCCTGTTATAACACTAAGCTAAGCTAGTCTCAGCCTTAGAACATTTCCTAACATGATATACAGATTGCCATTATCATGTAGTTGGGAATTGACATGTGAAATGAAGTACATTTATAATTCCTGTCTTGATAAAATTGAAAAAGAAATTTAAACACCACTTACTCTTATTAATTTATTCAGAACAAATTATTCTTAATATACTTTAGAGAAATTTCCTAGAAACAATATTACAACTTACATTATACATTCCTTTAACAGGTTTTAAACTTTGAACTTTGGGTTTACTCCCTGTAAGAGATCAAATCACAAAATGATGGCTTGATGCTTTATTGATCTTATGACCTAATTTTAAACTTATTCCTAATATAAATTTACACAGAGAGGTTGTACAAATGAACGTCCACACATAAAGATGGATCAATGCAGAAAACCTTGTGTTTGAAAATTTGAGATACATTGTATGGGATGGAGAATTACAATTAGCTCATTCCTGGCAACTATGCTTGGGAAATACCATGTACATGGTATTTCCTCCACCTCATGACCACACTGAAATGCTTATTCACTGACAGCAACCCAGAAATCCCAGCTGTGGAAGATAAAGATAACATCCACAATTTTTTTACTTTAGTAAAGTTACAGGAGGGGCTGTAAAGTTTCATAGGATGATAGTGGCACTGATGAATCTAGCATATCTTTCAAAAGAGGACAAGGCCCAGCTATGAGTTCTTGGTACTGAGCTAGGATAATTTCATTCTTTATAAATGAGATAAACTGGAAGTAGTACTGTTGGTTCAGGATAAACACCGTCATTATGGCTCACCGAAACTATGTCCACTTTCAAGAGGCCCAGGATTCCTTGAATTTTATTCTTGATCATTAACAGATGCCACAAAAAGATAACATATTTTATTGAGAAGACAATGGTCACCAACCATCTATAACAAATCATTGGACTTTGTGCCTTGTTTTAAACTATCACAGAGGTATTAGCTAAATGTTTGTCTAATTAACAAAGACAAAAAGGCATTGATTGACAGCTACAGAATTTAGAAGTCAGCCTGATAATTCAGGGAAGGTAATGAGTGGGTTCAATTTCTCTTACCAGTACTTTATGGTATCATTTCTATTTCCCCTAGAGACTTTCTAAGTAAATTTAATTTTCCCTTGAAATATTTACTTAAAACTGACTCTCAACAAACATCTTATCTTTCCCTTTCATCTCAACATAATTTAGTAACTATTACAACTAGGCTGTGAAAAGAAGGGGGCCATGTTGATGACATGAACATATTATTATGAAGGATGTGAGATGTCTGGACTGTAGCAATGATTGTGATTCTTTTCTTGACAACATTTTAGTGAGGTTTCAGGACCTTCTCCTGTGTCCACCTCTGCAGGTTCTTGCAAGATGTATAGTTAACACGAACACCGCTAAACTGGTTAGTCATAATGGTCCATCCTGGTCAGCTTCAGTATCTGAGCTTCATCTTCTACCATGACTGGTCTGTTTGTTCAGATAGATAACTACTGCTATCCAGAATCCTAAATGAGTCAGAAGCTCCATTACTCTCGTTTCCTCTTCATTGATCCATCCCTCTTTCAAAACACACTGAAATTTGAGTTATTGCAGTTAGAAAAAGTATCCCACAGTAGTCATAGTAGCATAAAATCCAGCTGTAGAGATTTAATTTTTATGGTCTATTGGTTGACTTTACTAAAATAAAAAAAAAAGTCGACTGAGTTCTAGATTGAGGACCCAAACATATTCTGAGAAACTTGAGAACAATCACCATTGAATCAAAGCAATATTTTCAAAAAAATTGGAAACACGGGATGTCAATTTTGAGCCACATTTTTAAAGAATGCAAGCTGAGCTTTTCTTAGAATCAAGAAAAGTTAAATCTGTTTTTTCTACTTTTGTTAAGTTCCAAATTTCTGTTAACTGTGACATTCTTTAATTCCTACAGGCAGAAGAAAAGAAGTTGGATAATATCCTGCATTTCTGAAATTATTTCACTACAATGAAGTTTTCCATAGTTTTATTGTATCATGTTACCTCACAAAGGAATTAGTAATCTGATTGAATTTTTTTTGAGTGCAGAGGTGGTAGGTATCATCCATCAGGCGTTTCTTCTTCACATTTGGTTTGGAAAGGTGCAGGTCTTGAGTGTTATTTTAGCTTTCCTTCCTGATCCATAGCTTTTGACAAAGAAATTATTATGGCTGATGGAAGTGTTCTATGTGGAGTCTTCTGAACATGCAAAAACCATACCCTAAAACTTCTTTCCTCAATATGTACTTCCTTCCACTTTTGGGTCATCAATCAATCTCTTTCTTTGTCTAGAAACTACAGTCAAGTATGGAATAGAGATAAAGGGGGCATCTTGTATTTGGACCACATTGAAATGGGTAATCAAATCTCAATGCCTTTGGGTAGTCTGAAAAAAATTACTATAGATCAATTCCTTGGGAAAAATATGAATATAGCTTAAAACCAGGTCTACCCCATGCCATCTTCCTCATTGCAACTGGTGTCAAGTATGTTGACAAGCAAGCATCCTGAAATCTAGAAGCACAGCTGGTTTTGCCTTATCTCTCTTTGAACCTCATCCATGTGCTTAGCATATATAGCTTCTCTATATCTAGCTGGAGTCACAGCAGCATTTTTCTTCTTGAAAGATGTCATCTCTTCCTTATGGTTTGCTTTTGGTCTTTAGTACTAGCTCCAACTCTCTCTAATTAATTCCTCCCAAGTTAGAGACAATCTCAAGTCGAAAAACCAAGAACATATTGTTTCTCTCCTGATAAGTCCCAATTTGTTATCTGAAACTTCATGTGCCCTAGCCAATGCCATACAGACTGTAGTCCTGACTATGCTTACAACACAACTGCCACGCCTCCTTTCAAAGAAGCACGTTCAAATAGTTATCATCCATCCATCCATCCATCCATCCATCCATCCATTCAAAATCAATTCCTGGGCTTCTCCACAATATTAGGCAGCACTCCAATTGCTGCACATATGGTGTGTTATAAGAAATACAAAGTCTCCCTGTACGCAAATCTTGTGGAGAAGAGAGCTGAACTCCAAGAAGTGTGGACAATCCTGAGACCTTAGGAAAGGCCACCACTTCTGCCTACTTCTGCCCACATTCCTGGCCCAAGAGGAAACAGCAGAGTGCCTCTGGATACAGGAATATAGAAGCAGTGAGTGGCAGGAACCAACTGGTTTCTGCATGCGCCCAGATCTGAACTGAACTCGTATCACAGCTTCCTGCACCCAGATCAGGTTGGGGAGAGAGCTGGACCCTCAGAAGTGCAGACACTCCTGAGAACCCAGAGGAGATAAATACTTTCTGCCCACATTCCAGAACCAAGAGGAAATTGCCTAGTGCCATCTGTGCCCCTGGGGCACAGGGACTTAGGAGCAGTCGGGCAAGATGCTTAGAGTTTCTTCCTGCACCAAGAGCTGAAAGCCAGTTGCCAGGAGTGCCTACAAACCTGTGAGAAGAGCTCTCAGTTCCCAGATCCTGCTGAAAGAAAACAGGTCTACAGATGTGCTGAAACACAGGCCTGTAGGAGGGTCAAGCCACTTTTAGAAACAGCAAGACATGCTAATACCAGAGACAACATGATGGTAAGAGGCAAGCACAAGAAACTAAGCACCAGAAATCAAGACTACTTGGCATCAGCAGAACCCAGTTCTCCCACCAAAGCATATACTGGATATCCAAAAACTGGAAAAGCAATATTTGGATTTAACATCATATTTTATGATGATGGAGGAAGACTTTAAGAAGAATATAAAATTAAAGAAATAGAGGACAACAGAAGTAAACAAATGGAAGCCCTTAAAGAGGAAACATAAAACTCCCTTAAAGAATTCCTTAAAGAATTACTGGTAAACACAACCAAACAGGTGAATGAAATGAACAAAGCCATCACAGATTTAAAAATTGAAAAGAAAACAATAAAGAAAGAAAAAAGGGAGACAACCCTGGAGATAGAAAACCTAGGGAAGAGATCAGGAGTCATACATGCAAGCATCACCAACAAAATACGAGAGATAGAAGAGAGAATCTCAGGGGCAGAAGATACCATAGGTAACATCAATACAATCATCAAAGATAATGTAAAATGCAAAAAGTTCCTAGGACAAAACATCCAGGAAATCCAGGACACAATGAGAAGTTCAAACCTAAGGATACTTGGTAGAGAAGAGATTGAAGGCCAGTAAATATCTTCAACAAAATTATAGAAGAAAACTTCCCTAACCTAAAGAAAAAGATTCCCATGAACATACAAAAAGCCTACAGAATTTCAAATAGATTGGACCAGAGAAGAAATTCTTCCCATCAAATAATAGTCAAAGCAACAAATGCAGAAAACAAAGAATTTAAAAAGCAGTAAGAGAAAAGGGTCAAGTAACATATAAAGGTAGACCTATCAGAATTACACCAGACTTCTCACCAGAGAATATGAAAGCCAGAAGAACCTCGGCAGATGTCATACAGACCCTAAGAGAACACAAATGCCAGCACATGCTACTATATCCAGAAAGACTCTCAAATGACATAGATGGAGAAAACAAGATATTCCATGACAAAACCAAATTTACACAATTGCTTTCTTCAAATCCGGGCCTACAAAAGATAATAGATGGAAAACTCCAACACAAGGAGGGAAACTACACCCTAGAAAATGCAAGAAAATAATCCCTTGTAACAAAACCAAAAGAAGAGACACACAAACATAATTTCACCTCTTACAACAAAAATAACAATATCCAAAATATACAAAGAACTCAAAAAATTAGACTCCAGAGAGCCAAATAACCATATTAAAATGGGATAGAGAGCTAAACAAAGAATTGACAGCTGAGGAATAGTGAATGGCGGAGAAATACCTAAAGAAATGTTCAATATTCTTAGTCATCAGGGAAATGGAAATCAAAATAACCCTGAGATTCTACCTTATACCACTCAGAATGGCTAAGATCAAAACTCAGGTTACAACATCTGCTGGCATGATGTGGAGAAAGAGGAATATTCTTCCATTGTTTGTGGGATTGCAAAATGGTACAACCATTCTGGAAATCAGTCTGGAGGTTCCTCAGAAAATTGGACATTTTACTACCTGAGGACCCAACTATACCTCTCCTGGGCATATACCTAAATGATGCTCTAACATACAACAAAGAAACATGCTCCACTCTGTTCATAGCATCCTTATTTATAATAGCCAGAAGCTGGAAAGAACCCAGATGCCCTTCAACAGAGGAATGGATACAGAAAATGTGCTACATCTACACAATGGAGTATTACTCAACTATCAAAAACAATGACTTCATGAAATTCATAGGCAAATGAAATGAACTAGAAAATATCATCCTGGGTGAGGTAACCCAATCACAGAAAAACACACTTGGTATGCACTCATTAATAAGTGGATATTGGCCCAGAAGCTCGAATTACCCAAGATACAATCCACAGACCTCATGAAGCTCAAAAAGAAGGATGACCAAAGTACAGATGCTATACTACTTCTTAAAAGGTGGGACAAAAATATTCATAGGAGGGGATATGGAGGCAAAATTTGGAGCAGAGACTGAAGGAATGGCCATTCAGAGCCTACTTCAGATGTGGCCCCTATATATATACACAGCCACCAAAACAAGGTAAGATTGATGAAGCTAAGAAGTACATGCTGACAGGAACCAGATATAGCTGTCTCCTGAGAGACACAGGCATAGCATGTCAAATACAGAGGTGACTCCTAGCAGCAAACCATTGAACTGAGAATGGGACCCATATTGGAAGAATTGCTGAAGGAACTTGCAACCCCATAAGAACAACTATGCCAACCAACCAGAGCCCCCAGGGACTAAACCACTACCCAAAGACTATACATGAACTGACCCATGGCTCCAGCTGCATATATAGGAGAAGATGACCTTGTTGGGCACCAAAGGAAGGAGAAACCCTTGGTCCTGCCAAGGTTGGACCCCAAGTGTAAGGGAATATAGGAGGTTCAAGAATCGGGGATGGATGGGGAGAGGAACACACTTATAGAAGAAGTGGAAGGGGAGGGGAAAGGGTGATTATGGACAGGAAAATGGGAAAGAGAATAACATTTGAAATGTAAATAAAAAAGATCCAATAAAAAATAGAAGTGAGACAGGCCTGGGAAGCCAGAGGAGACTACTCTCTGCCCACATTTCTGACTCTAGAGGAAAACACCTAGAGCCATCTGGGGCCCCTGTGCACAGGGTCCCCAGAGAAGTTGGGGCAGGTCCTTCTGGTTGCTGTTCCATAGAGAGCTTAAACCCAGTTCTGAGGAGCTAATTCAGGCCCAAGACTAGAGGTAAGACCAACTTTTCTCCTCCAAGTGACCTGCTTGGTGGACTCAGGACACACAAAGGCAAAATTCCTCTGGGACTGGAAAATTCCGGTTTCTAGCTGGGGCCTGAACCTTGCTGATCCCAGCCCACAGCTCCCTGCTCCCAAACCCCTTGGGAGAGAGAGCTCATCGCCCAGTCAAGTGGGCACTCTTGAGAATGCAGGGCAGGACAGACCGCCAGGACTGCCCACCCTTGCCCCCATCCCTGCCCCAAGAGGAAACTGTATAGGGCCTCTGGGAACAGGAAGATAGGAACACTCAAACTGCAGGAAAACTGTGGTCCAGACTGCGCCCGGATCAGAAGGGACCCAGTCATACAGCTTACTGCACCCAAACCCTGTGGGAGGGAGAGCTAGACATTCAGAGGGGCAGACATGCCTGGGAAGCCAGAGGAGACTACTCTCTGCCCACATTTCTGACTCTAGAGGAAAACGCCTAGTGCAATCTGGCCCCCTGTGTAGAGGGACCCAAGAGAAGGTGGGGCAGGTCCTTCTGGTTGCTGCCCTTACAGAAAGCTGAAACCCAGCTCCAAGGAGCGAATTCAGGCCTGAATCCAGAGGTAAGACCAACTTTTCTGCTCTAAGTGACCTGCCTGCCCTGCTCAGGACACACGACCACAGGAACAGCTGAAGACCAGTAGACAGGAACGACTACACGCCTGAAAGCAGAACACTCTGTTCCCATAACTGGCTGAAGGAAAACAGGAAAAGAGGTCTACAGCACTCCTGACATGCAGGCCTATAGGATGGTCTAACCACTGTCAGAAAGAGCAAGACAATGTAACACCAGAGAAAACGTGATGGCAAGAGGCAAGCTCAGGAACCCAAGCAACATAAACCAAGACTACACGAAATCATCAGAGCACAATTCTCCCACCAAAGCAAACTCTGAATGTCCAAACACACCATAAAAGCAAGATCTTGATTTTAAATCATATTTGATCATGATGATGGAGGACTTCAAGAAAGACATGAAGAACCCCCTTAGAGAAATGCAGGAAAACAAAAATAAACAAGTAGAAGCCTATACAGAGGAAACACAAAAATCTCTGAAAGAATTCCAGGAAAGCACAATCAAACAGGTGAAGGAATTAAAAATGGAAATAGAAGCAATAAAGAAGCACAAAGGGAGACAACCCTGGATAAAGAAAACCAAAGTAAGAGACAAGGAGCCGTAGATACAATCATCACCAATAGAATAAAAGAGATAGAAGACAGAATCTCAGGAGCAGAAGATTCCATAGAAATCATCGACACAACTGTCAAAGATAATGTACAACAGAAAAGCCTACTGGTCCAAAACATACAGGAAATCCAGGAATTCAATGAGAAGATCAAACCTAAGGATAATAGGTATAGAAGAGAGTGAAGACTCCCAGCTCAAAGGACCAGTAAATATCTTCAACAAAATCATAGACAAAAACTTCCCTAATCTAAAGAAAGACATGCCCATAAACATACAAGAAGCCTACAGAACTCCAAATAGATTGGACAAGAAAAGAAACTCCTCCTGTCACATAATAGCCAAAGAACCAAATGCACAAAATAAAGAAAGAATATTAAAAGCAGTAAGGGGGAAACATCAAGTAACATATAAAGGTAGACCTATCAGAATTACACCAGACTTCTCACCAGAGAATATGAAAGCCAGAAGATCCGGGACAGATGTCATACAGACTGTAAGAGAACACAAATGCCAGCCCAGGTTACTGTATCCAGCAAAACCCTCAATTAACATAGATGGAAAAACAAAGATATTCCATGACAAAACCAAATTTACACAATATCTTTCTACAAATACAGACTCACAAAGCAGAATAAATGGTAAAGCCCAACACAAGGAGGCAAGCTACACCCTAGAAAAAGCAAGAAACCAATTGTTTTGGAACAAAACAAAGAGAAGACAAGCACACACACATAATCTCACATCTAAACATGAATATAGCAGGAAGCAACAATCATTATTCCTTAATATCTCTCAATATCAATGGACTCAATTCCCCAATAAAGACACAGATTAACAAACTGGGTACACAATGAGTTCCCAACATTATGCTGCCTACAGGAAACATACCTCAGAGACAAATACAGATACTACCTCAGAGAAAACGGCTGGAAAACAATTTTCCAGGTAAATGGTCTGAAGAAACAAGCTGGAGTAGCCATTCTAATATCGAATAAAATCTATTTTCAACCGAAAGTCATCAAAAAAAATAAGGACACTTCATATTCATCAAAGGAAAAGTCCACCAAGATGAACTCTCAATTGAAAATGTCTATGCTCCAAATACAAGGGCACATACATATATAAAAGCAACCTTACTAAAGCTCAAAACACACATTGCACCTCACACAATAATAGTAGGAGATTTCAATACCCCACTCTCATCAATGGACAGGTCATGGAAACAGAAATTAAACAGAGACGTAGACAGACTAAAAGAAGTCATGAACCAAATGGACTTAACAGATATTTATAGAACATTCTATCCTAAAACAAAAGGATATACCTTCTTCTCACTACCTCATGGTACAAGAACAAGAATACTCTTCTGAGGGAATAGGGAGGCAAAGTTTAGAACAGACACTGAAGGAATGCCCATTAAGTGCGTGCCCCACATGTGGCCCATACATATCCAGCCACCAAATTAGATAAGATGGATGAAGCAAAGAAGTGCAGGCCGACAGGAACCAGATGAAGATCTCTCCTGAGAGACTTAGCCAGAATATGGCAAATACAGAGGCGAATGCCAGCAGCAAACCACTGAACTGAGAACGGGACCCCCATTGAAGGAATGAGAGAAAGGACTGAAAGAGCTTGAAGGGGCTTGAGATCCCATATGAACAACAATGCCAAGCAACCAGAGCTTCCAGGGACTAAGCCACTAGCCAAAGACTATACATGGACTGACCCTGGACTCCCACCTCATAGGTAGCAATGAATAGCCTAGTAAGGGCACCAGTGGAAGGGGAAGCCCTTGGTCCTGCCAAGACTGAACCCCCAGGGAACGTGATTGTTGGGGAGGGCGGTAATGGGGGAAGGATGGGGAGGGGAAGCCTGGAAACAGGGAAAGGGAATAACAATCGAAATGTAAATAAGAAATCCCCAATTTAATAAAGATGGAGTAAAACAAACAAACAAAAAAAACAAATAAAAAGAAGTGCAAAGTTATGGTTATTTCCAAGTTTACAAAACAAAATAAGTATACAAAACAGGTTGATTATGTCAAGAAATAAATAATATTTTAAGATTGAGACTTGAGACGTGCATAGGAAAGAAGCTAGAGAAAATAATGTGATTAAACATGCCTGGGAAGAGAGTCCATTTTATTGCATAAATGAGAATCCTTTGACAAGTCAAGAGGAAAGAAATGGGAATTAGCCAAAAGATGCAGACAAGGTGTTTGGAGGTTCTTCGGACACTGTGTCCAAGAGGCTAACACCTGACAAATTGCATCAGTACATCCCCAAATAACAGTCAATTCTGTATGCAGCAATTTATATGTAATTCTTAACTAAGAAGCAGTGGCCCTTTTAATTCCATTCCCAGATAGCATTGAAAAAATGTGCTACCCTATTGTACAAAACTGAGGTGAGATATGTTGCTAATACTCTGCTTCTTTTGTGTAGAAGTTACAACAGGATGAAGATAATGTGGTAGACTCAGGAATGGGACTGCAGGCATATGATTCAAGCACCTAGTAGCCAGCTGTTTTCACAGCAGCCTCTTAAGAACTGCCTTTGCTCTCTTAAAAGCAAGAAAAATGGGACCTACATGATGACTAACTTTAGGATTTGATTAAGATTATGTTCTTGTGTGTGTGTGTGTGTGTCTGTGTGTGTGTCTGTGTGTGTGTCTGTGCTGTGTGTGTGTGTGTGTGAGAGAGAGAGAGAGAGACAGAGAGAGAGAGAGAGAGAGAGAGAGAGAGAGAATAAACTGAGTGCTCATGGTGACTTGATAGACTTGATAGAACATAATTATAGTAAACTTGATAATAGGCTCCACCTATTTGGTGAATTTTCAGTTGTCCTAAGTATTCTCGTGGCAGGAAGGGTAAACTAGAAATGAATATTACATAATCAAGGCACAGGAGAAGTGTCTTGCCCATAAAGACTTGCTGACCCATTTTTTCCATTCACAGGGCCATCTTGCTGTGTCTTAGACCATCACAGTCTCATTGAAGTGTGAAAACTGAAAACTAAAGTAAGTGCAAAAGGCAATCCTAATGTCTAATGTGATTCAATCACATGAATGTTTAATCAAATGACAAATTCAGCACTGAGCATTTCTCTTCTGTTTTAGTGTCTACCTCACATTGTTAATTGATTATAACTTCCATATCAGCTGTCAGCATGGAAATTTCCTTCCTTAATAGCAATATACATAATTTCGTACATTAGTCAATGATAACATAAATGGGTTAACTATTTTTTTCCAGGTCAGCCCATTAGCAGTGCCCAATAAAATAAATCCTCCTGCTAAGTTTTATGGTCTAATAGTGTTATAAGATTTTACAGAAAGGGTGGGGTAAAGCTGACATTTTTTTTGTCAAATGTATAAACATTAAAGGGATTTAATTACAGAGACACTGGAATGTTCTTTAGCAGTCTGTAAATGGTTTCTATTATGTCTTAAAACTTGCTCTTTTGACTTATATTTAACTGCTAAATAAGATGTATAGTACAGAGTATAAACATCATTAATTTTCACACAAGTGTGGCCTTAAAATCTTTAGAAATATTTCATGAAACTTGTACAAAGGAACATCAGTGGGAAGAAACTGTCTGGTCATGTCTCATAGGTAAAACTGAACGAATGTGTATTTTATCATTTATTTTTCTTTTAGCTAAAGATCTTACTTTTAAGTTTTAAAGCCAAGTGTTAATGTCTATCCATTGGACAATGTGATGGGTCTTTTTATCTGGCTTATTTAACTCACTCTGATTATCTCCAGGCCCATCCATTTTCCTGCAAATGTTAAGTCTCCGTTCTTTTTGTGGTGGAGTAAAATTCAATTATGTGTATGTACCAATATGTGTATGTACACATTTTTTAAATGCATTCATTTGTAAATGAAACTTTAGGCTGATTCTATATTCTAGAGTACTGTAAATAGTATAACAATAAAAATGGCTGTGTAAGTATCTCTATGGTAGGACATAGAATCCTATAGGTAAATGACCAGAAGTTGTGTGTGTGTGTGTGTGTGTGTGTGTGTGTGTGTGTGTTTACACCTTTCAAACTGAGCTTCATCATGAATACACTACTTTGCATTTCTACCAGCAGTGTATAAAGATTCCTTTTACTCTTGCTTTCACACCAGCATCTGTTGTTGTGTCTAACAGGACTCAAGAGACATTCTTTTTTCCCCCCTCATTTGACAATGCCTGGTTGAAATGAGTTAGCCACCTACAGGCTTTCAAACAGAACCTCCCAATTCTTCCTGCCAAAAGGATATACTCATTTGATAGATGGCTTCCTGTTTGTACACAGAAGGAACACTGAAGTAAGCCTGGGACAGGATAAAGCCAATGTGTCAGGGACAGGAAATTCTACTTCTGAGTATTCAGGGAGAAAGGAACATTGCTCAATGCACTAGGAATTCTACAAAAAAATGGTTACCCCCCTGAGATTGTGCAGCCTAGGAACTGGCCCGCAATTAGTGCAATTTTCAAACTGCACCACTACACCACTAAACAATTACACTTTTCCTTTAAGACTGTTAACCTTTCCATCTGGGAGTTTTAAACCCAGTTATCTACACTGTATATTTGTCTAAAAATCAGTCCTTAAGGCAAAATCAAAAGCTGGGTCATTCCATACTGATTTAAATTAAGGTAACCCAGAGAAAGGTTGCAAAATTCATATACGATGTTCTGTAGATACTGTTATTTGGACTCCAAAGCATTTATCTCTGTATACTAATCATTTGTAACTTGGAATCTGCATTTGCTTCTAAAGTGGATAGTAGTATTTAAAAACTATGGTCCAGGTATCCCATTTAACCTGAAAAGAAACACACTAAAGGAGTTCGTTTCAATGTGGATAAACTGATATTTGGCCAGTAAGATGAGGGCATGAGGGGAAAACTGAATGCACTTCAGCTCTGTGCCCCACTGTGCTCTGCTGACCAGGTGCAAAGAGAAATATGAGGATCTGAGGGTGCTTTGGTTTTTATTGCCAAAGGCAGCTGTGATGAACATTCCAGACCCTGGGGCAGAAGTTAGACAGAGCTGCCAGAAGGAACAATGAAAGGGATTCTAATAGTTCAGTTTGTATATAAAACTGAGCCAAGGAGAACTGAGTAAGCACAGACGGTATTACTGTAATACATCTAATATGTTTACATATACTCTTTACACTGAAAACTCTCTCACTACTTGTGGATTTAGCTCAAGTAGTCAGCGGAGGATGCCCCAGGGCCCAGGGTCTCTGTCTTTGAAGGAAAAAACCAGAAGACACAACACAGAGCAACAGATTTAATGTTTAATATGTTAATTTACTTGTTAAATTTTGGTAATGTTGGAGATGAAATCCAGAGCTTTGCATGTGCCAAGCAAGCCTTCTATCACCAAGATACAGTCCAGAGATTAATATTTACTATTTTTTTTATTAAAACTTTTTTCAGTTCCAACAGTGGCTTTTCATTAAAACATGAGATATATTCCTAGAGTGATGTGTGTGTGTGTGTGTGTGTGTGTGTGTGTGTGTGTGTGTGTGTGTGAAGTAACAGTAGCGATACTATAAGTATAAGCTATCATTGTAGAAAATCTGCTGGCCCACAACAGATCAACTGTACTTATGAACCAAATATTCAGAAAGTATTTGTTGTATATTTGCTATGGACTTAAAAAACTATCCTCAGTATTATCATGGTAAAACTTTTCTTGGAATTTTATGATTATGAAGTTCAATTGTTGGATAAACAAGACCATAAGATGCCATTAAAATGGTTACACTCTACAGTAAGTAGAACAATAAAATTCCTATAAATGAAATACAAATGTAACAAGGCAATAAAACTGCCCACCAAAAAATGCCACTGTCAATGCCTAAAACTTTGAAACTTCACACAAGGGAGTTCCACTCCCAAGGGTAGTACAACAGGACATGTCTGTTCAAAGTGTTGATACTATTGCTTATTTTTCAGTTAAAGTAAATCTTCAAATAAGCAGAAATATTTTTAAAAAAGACCTAAAGATTTAGAAAAGGACCGTTGAGAGCTCAGGACCTTGAGATGTTTTGCTTGTATAGAATTATCTGGTCTTTGTGCATAACTAGCTGTACTTTCCTGGTTAACTACATCAAGTATTCATTTTCCAGGTTCCCAGTCTCCATATAGAAAACATAAATTCTTAGCTCCCATAGCAACTGCAATACTGTTAAGCACACAACAGGATACAGAACCATCCTCACAACAGTTCTTCAGGTGTGCTGGCAAGAACTAGTGAGTTACTACATGAAAAAACATTGGGTTTGTTTCACACATATAAATTCTATATTCATATCCACTCTAAATAACTTTAGTTTATTTTTTAATGTTCATATAGGATGAAAATGATGGGTACTAGGAACAATTACCCTATTCTGTCTTCCTAAATGATGGTAGCATTAATCAATCCATCTGCATTGTTCATCAGCTCAATAATTCAGGAAGCCATGTTAGCATCACAACTAACTCTAGAATTTCGGAAGGTGTTTTTAAAATCCCAAGTATGTCGCATAAAGGTTGTTTGTTATGCAACTGAGTTAGGAGACAGGATGGGCTGAGAAGGTTGTTCAGTAGTGTAGAACAGGAGTCGAGAAACATTGCTTGGAAAGCTGTAGAAAGTAAATATTTTAACTTTATGAGCCAGATGGACTCCATTGTTGTATGTATTCAACTCTTGTTATTTTCTTGAAAGATGCCATAGTCAATGTGTAACCACCTAAATGTGGCTGTGTGCCAAAAAAATCTTTATTTACCAAAAGAAGATGACAAGTAAGATTGGATCCTAGTGTCATAGTTTGCTATCCTTCAGCATAGTGAACAGAACATGAACTTTAGAGTGAAAAAGTATGAAAAATGCATAGAATTTCTTGAAAAATATTCCCTTATTTGGTTAGTTTCAGTGACAACATCTGTGAAAAATCTAGAAGATAGCAGGTACTCTGCATATCCTAATTGTTTTCCTTCTAATCATGAAAAGTTTGCAATTACTAAATTAATGGGATTCTAATTTGAAGCTGACAATACTCCATTGCTACCTGGATTTGACATTCCCCATTATGTCCTGCAGATTTAGTAACTGTTGACCCTACTACGCTCTATTCCCTAGGGTATACTAAGCTGACTTCAGCCTTCAGTCTCACATTCTTGGCATGAATGGCACAGGCATTTTTGTTTGTTGAATGGAAACTTTATGGAAAGCAGTTTCAAAATGAAGCCACAGAATGGAAGGTGTTGCTCATAATTCATTCAAAAACAATAATCTCCTTCCTTCCTTTAGCTTATTAATTACACTCTTTAGAAAACAAATGCTCTACACCCTTCCGTTTGGGCTGGGCACAGAGAATGAAAAAAAAAACTGACTGCTAAACTGACATGCACAATTATGCCTATCAAACCCTTCTCATAAAATTTCTGAAAATTAGTAACATTCTTTTAAGAATTCTTCAACAAATGTATTTAGTAAAATCAGCTTTTGGGAGGTGAAAATAACTTACAGATGCTTGTTGAGTTAAAGAAAAGATAGAGGCAACACAGTTCGGAGAAAGGAAGCTATTTCAAAGGGAAAGAGGAAATTTTTAGTCTGTAGTACACATTCATTACTTTCACTTACACTTGTCATTTTGGTAAGTGGCTTTCTTTCCTGTTTGTGCCATGACTCCTGTATGGTAATGTAATGGAGAAATACTGAGTCGGATTTCTATTCAGGCTTGCGTTACTTAAGTGTAATTGCTATCTTCTCCAATGTGACGTTCTTTAGAATGAGAACTAGCCCATGCTCTTCCAGTGAGTCAGACACACTCATTACTTATAAAACTTCAACTTGGAAGTACAATTGGATGAAGATAAGCATAGTTCTAACATTATGAAAAATCCAAAACTACTATCTATATAACCTCTCATTTGTTTGTTGCCTTTCTAGAATCTGGACAGAAGTGCAGATTGATTTCTGAATATCTTTGTTGTTCAAGATTTAGTATCTATTTTTATGCAAATACAACCAATTAGAGGGTGGGTTGTAGAAACTGGACATGTGAACTATGGCCACCATCAGGGAAAGGACTCATACGATCATTCCATCTTGATTCTGTCCCTGACATTGATAACCCTGAAAAATGGTAGGAGGGCAGAATGGAAGAAAAGATGCTGGATGGGCAATATCAGTGGGAAGTGGAGTAGTAGACAAGGAAAGATATGAAGACAACAAAGTGCACCAAGCACACTCCGAGCCACTAGAGACAACAGGCAACTCTCAGAAACACTACAGACCAAAGGAAGGGAGCACAGGATTTAACTAACATGTTTCATCAGGGCTGAGTCCATGGCTTTTGAGAGTGCATGATGGATTCACTCCCCTCTGGAATTCTCTAGGAGAGGCTGAGAAAAATCCACACTAAAGGGATCATATTCTTCAAGTTGAACATGCACAAGGCACTGACAATCATAGACACAATAGACTCTTCTTAAGACTAGCTCTGGAGAAGAATTTGTCTTATAATCATTTCATATGTTCAGATTTAGAGGAGACTAAAAGGAGTTTGGTGTTACATTTATCAGATTTGCTCTGTAGCTTCAGTACCTTGGCACTAAATATGAGGCTAAACGCCTATTACATCTGACAGTGCTTTCTGTATTGACCAGGGCCAGTCCCTATTTCCGGGCCACAATCCACATGTGTGTATTTGTGTTTCACAAATCCTAATTTGTCTATATTTGGACAATAGCCAGTAAATCTTCCTGGGAAAGAAAACATAGAATGTAGAAAACCAGACTAAAACACTGGGTGTGTAAAACAAGCATACATGTGTGGGTATGCGCCTGTGTGTGCATGTATATTTTCTTATCTAGAGACACCTTGCTTCTATCATTTCAAATCATTGTGACATTATTACGGACTTTCCAGAGCAATTATTGTGAAAGTTGAAGATCTGCCCTACGACTATTTTAAACTTGAGTTAAGGAGCACTTGAAGAAATTTCAATCTCAAAATTTGTCTGTCCATTCATATCTCTCTCTGTTTCTGTTCCTTTGTCCAGCCATCTATGTTTTATTCTATCTATCTCTTCTCTCCCTCCCTCTCTCCCTCCTTCCCTCCTTCTCCTTTCCTCGTTTCCTAGCTGTTTAATCCCTCTATTATCTGAAAGGTCACCTATATTTCTAAATACATCCCTGGCAGATATTGCCTTCTCACCTCCCTTCCTGGGAAAGAGAAGGATCTGTTCAGTGTGTGAGGATCAAGGTTAGGTAGGGGATGGGGAAGGAATCCTGCCAGGTAGTGGAAACACTGCTTGCTTTAATTTTATAGCTAAGAACAAAGCCTTCTTATTGTTTAATAGAACCCTTAAAGGCAAGCCTCACTGGCATAGTCCTAATTTTTTTGAAACCACAAACAAGAGGAATTCTTTAAGACTATTTCATGAAAAGCAGAAGGAAAAAACCATATGATTCTGCAAACATTAATGTGATCCTTTTCTTTAGTAGCCAGAGGTTGACTTCAGGCTAGCATTTGCATATGTCTTCTATACAGTAGCATCTGTTGCTACTGTCTATCTGCACCCACTGTTTCACTCACATTAATAGGTTATGGTGATGGCAAATGCATGGAGGAAAAACACATCTTTCTTTAGAATGACATCCTTTTGGTACCCTTTATATAATATGCTTAAAGAAAAGTTAAGTTGCACCAAGACCCAACAAGCCCATACTTCACCCATGCAGACCCTAAATATAAGCTGAGAACTATGGCACTTTTCTTAAGTATGTATTTTGATTTTGCCAACAATTAAGACTGTTATGCAATCAGATTCCAGGCTGATTCCAAAGCTAGTGGTTTCGAGAGATCTTTGCAACAGTCCTAGCAGCAAAGAAATAAAAGTAAGAGGAAACGGGGTTGCTCTTGTTTCTCTCTGAAAATAACAGATGCTACCATCATACCCATGATGATACCTGAAGCAAGCCTTATGGATTTGGGATATCATTTGGTTGTTGATTCAGAGTCTCTCTCTCTCTCTCTCTCTCTCTCTCTCTCTCTCTCTCTCTCTCTCTCTCTCTCTCTCTCTGTGTGTGTGTGTGTGTGTGTGTGTATGTGTGTGTGTTTGTGTGTGTTTGTGTGTAGGATCAAGAGAGTTTCGTACTTTAATCTGAGTAAGTCGTTTTTAGACTACTGTCATTTTAACTTCTCTCCATGTATCAAATAGTTCTTCCAAAAGAATATCCCAGTAAGAGCACCAGTGGAAGGGAAATCCCTTGGACCTGCTAAGACTGAACCCCCAGTGAACGTGATTGTTGGGGGGAAGGTGGTAATGTGGGGAGGATGTAGATGGGAAGCCCATATAGAAGGGGAGGGGGAGGGGTTAAGGGGATGTTGGCCCTGAAACTGGGAAGGGAAATAACAATCGAAATGTAAATAAGAAATACTCAAGTTAATAAAGATAAAAAAAGAGGTTTTTTTTTTCAAACACCATTCATTCTGGTTATCAGATTGAATGGCAAGAGAGGTTTGTGAGACTATCTAGAGCAGGGTTTCTCAACCTTCCTTATGCCATGACCCTTGAATGCATTTCCTCATGTTGTGGTGACCTGAAAACTTGCAAATTTAAAATTATTGTTGTTGCCAATTCATAATTGTAATTTTGCTATTGTTACAAATTATAATATAAATATCTATGTCTTTGGTGGTCCCAATAAAAGAGTCATTTGACCCCTAAAGGGTAATGACCCACAGGTCGAGAAGTACTGATCTAAAGAATAAAAAGAAAAAAAAAGATATAGTTTTACAATGAGGGGTTAGAAAGACCTTTTGTGGCCTCTCTTCATGGTTCTGAATGCTCCAGATGGACAGCTGTCTCACAGTTTTTTGCTTTTCTAATTTGATCCTCTGTCCTCATCCTGTGCCAAATTCCTCAGCTTGGGCAAAGGTCTGGCAGGCATGTATATCATCCGTAAGTTGTGTGCAGAGATCCGTGTCCATTGAAGTCTGTCATTGCAGAACCATATTTTCTGAGTTTAAAGTTTTCAAGAAGGGTCCCTTTCTGTTCTTTGGGGTGACAATTTATCTGGCATGCAGACTTATGCAAATTAGCCAGTCCTGCAGGGCAGACAGAAGGATGCAGGTGATGTCTTGGAAAATGCTATTAGTGTATCAAAAGCCATTGGCAGATATTATACCATTTGCTAGGCATGTTAGGAAGCCTGGCATGCTTCCCAGGGAATCCTGCCAAGTAGGAAAGCCCTAAACATAGACTTAGAGACCATGGGAATTCTTGTAGAAGGAATGCATCTATCTGAGTCATTAACTATATAGTTTTTAAGCTTTTAAATAAATCTCATTATCAACTTATAAATCGAATACATTTTATAAAACTGAATACATTTTATAAAACCAAACACAACCACTCACAGGAGGGCCTTAAATCAGTGTTTGATTAACTTAAGCTGACTAGACTCAACTTCATTAATCAATTCCATCTAGAAATCAACTAATTAAGTTATTTTTTTAAACAAGGCAAATAGTCTCATACATGTCAACATATATTCATGAACAACACAACAAAGACGTAGGATATATTTATAACCTCAGAAAACACACTCACACCGTTATTCTAGACAATGCTCACCTCAGAAAATCATTGCTCATATTTTACCATCAAATTCCTAGAACATTTTAAACTATATATTTATAAATTTCATCTTTAATTTACTTTATGATCACTTCAGATTCATAAAGGGATTAAATGAAAGCTTTAACAAATTCATCATTCCAAAATCTTAAGTAGCTTTCTGTTAAGTCTCCTGAATTAAATTTAGAAATACTGTAGAAAGTTCTCCTGAACATTTCAATGTTGCTTTAAAGTTCAACTTAAAATCACAGATCTAAATAAATTACATTTTAAATTGGAATCTGAAAGCAAAATTTTTGAAATTTCTGGTATGTGTCATCTATTAAATGGTATCCATTGACATACAAATGTTTTAATATTAAATTATAATAAAATATTGATTCTCTGGTATTATTTAGGTCTTGTACACATGTGTTAAACTTCCTTTGAAGAAGGAAAAACAACTCTTTAGAGGAAGTAAATTTATCCTCTCAAAGAAATCGGGGTAAGTACAACAATGGCTAATGACCAAAGATTGAAGAATACTTCAAAAGACATTTCTGATCCTACTGGCAGGACTGATATGTTTGTGCACTTCCTGAGACGTTGTGAAGATCTGCTGGGCATAATTTACTGAGACTTTCCACAGCAATCTGTCATTCCAAACACTAACCTTTTATTATCACCTGATCTGGGTAGTTCAGTTATATATGCATTCTAATTCATATTTTTCCCCCATCTCATTTTGTTGTGTTGACCAGCCTGTTCCAAAACTTACAATGTAGACAAGGATGACTTCAAATTCATAGTCCTTCTGTTTTGGTCTTGTGAATGTTTGATTACAGATATGCAACAACAGGACTGGCTTATCTCATTTCTTTATTAGCTTATATATATATATATATATATATATATATATTTAGGTCTGATTTTAAGACATGTATCTATAGCCAGTGGCATAATGTTTACATGAAAAGGCTATTGAGATAATTATATTAGAAAGATACTATAGGATCTTGTCAAGTGGCCATAATGGTTCTTAGGGTACATTTATATAAATTCTATTACTTTTGCTTCCCCTATTTCCCAATATATTTGGTTATGGGAATATAATTATTTTATACAGCAGTATCCTCCTCCTGACATCAGCATTAAAAAGTAGATACCATCTTCTCAGTCTTTTGGAAAGACCGTATGATGACCTAATTCAACCATGCCTAGTCAGAGAATTATGCCTTCATGAGAGTTTTATCACTGTTCATATAGGAACTTGATATTATATGTAGTGAATATGAATAGAGTTTTTTTTAAAGCAGAGTAGAATTCTACCATACGTTGTAGGAACCTTTGTGTATTGTTTCTCACTGAGAGCCTTTTGCACTCAGTGGTAGGCTCAAGGTATTTAAATAGCTGAATTTAAAAATTCATACTTCTATTTCAAGCAAAAACAAGCAGTGCTACAATTGCACTCTTGTTAATGGGAATTTTATATGCATGACTCAATTATTTTGAGATGGATTTTCAAAATTTGAATACATGTCTTCCATTTTTTATACATTTGATAATTAAAAATAGAAGTCAGTGGAATGAAGGTACAAAATGATTGATGTGTAGTGTATTTCTCCTAAGGTATACTTATTTTACACACAAAGATAATATGGCTTGATTTTCACAAGAATACATGTTGATGTCATTAATTGAGGGAAATAATTTAAGAATGTATTAAATCTATAACTAAAAGAACTTGAATAAGTTACTCAAAGATTGTTGCTTCACTTGATCTTAACCAAAACGTCAAGAGAAGTGATGCCATAAGAAGCAGCCTATGCCTGACACTTCCAGGAAGCAGAGAACCAGCATCCCAGAGACCTAGGATAGAACCAAACAGGATTGGAAAAAATAAATAAAATGATTCCTCATGGTATTCTGCTACACTCATAGACAGAAGACCAGAAAGGCTGTATCCAGCAACTGATGGGAGAAGATGAAGAGACCCACATTCAAACATTGGGGAGAGCTTGATGAATTCTGCAGAGGTGAGGGGAAAAAGGCTTGTCGAAGGATAACTCAAAGGCAGCACAAGAAATCCCACAGAATAAAGAAGCCTAAACCCTTAGTGGCTCACTAAGACTGAACCGACAACCAGGAAACCTACATGGGTCTGACCAAGGTCCTCTACATATATTTTACTGTAGTGTATCATAGTCTTCTTATGAGATTCCTAACAGTGGGAACAGTGGCTGTCCCTGACTCTTTTGCCTGATTTTGGGACCCTTTTCTTCCTATTGCGTTGTTTCATCCAACCTTAATGTGAGGGGAGGTGCCTAGTCTTACTACAACTTGACATGCCATATTTGGTTGATATTTTTGGATGGCCTGTCCATTTCTGAAGGGATACTGAGGGTGGAGTAGATGTGGGGGAGGTGGTGAGAGGGAATGGGGGAGTAAGGAGAGGGTGAAACTGCAGTTAACATGTAATATATGAGAGAATAAATTAAAAAGTTTATTGCTTGTTGTGATCATATCTGTGGATGAACTGAACAGGAGCCACCTGGAAACGAAACTTCTACCTGCTCATCATGGTCACCCTCTTTCATCTTGGACTTGCTCACCTTGAATCCATCCATTTAAGCTCATCTTATGTGAAAGTTAAGTTGTAGCTTACTGTAATGGCCATTTAAAAGGGTACTACAAACTTTTCCTATTTTTGCTGTGTGTTTTGCATGTATATATTTGCATGTGCATGGGTATCAGCATACCTGTGAAGGCAATGTCAGACAACTTTTGCTATGCCCTCTACTTTATTCTTTTTTATTTTTAATTATTCATTTTTATTGGTTATTTCATTTATGTACGTTTCAAATGTTGTCTTCCTTCCAGGTTTCTCCTCCAAAAACTCCCTATCCCATCCCCGTCCCCATGTCTCTATGAGGGTGCTCCCCTACCCTCCCACCCACATCCACCTTACCTTGCTAGCATTTCCCTATGCAGGGGCATCAAGGCTTCACAGGGCAAAGGGCCTCCCCTCCCATTGATGCCAGATAATGCCATCCTCTGCTATATATGCAGATGGAGCCATGGATCCCTCCATGTGTACCCTTTGGTTGGTGGTTTAGTCCCTGGGAGCTCTGCAGGGTCTAGTTAGTTGATATTTTTTCTTCCTATGGGGTTGCATAATCTCCCACTGATTCAGCTAGATGAGCTAACCAGCAAGCTCTGAGGTTCTGCTTGTCTCTCCATCCACTTAGCCCCACCTGACACTGGGAATACAAATGTGCACTGTCATGCCTCATTTCTGCATGTGTGTTAGAGATCCAAGCTCTAGTGTTCATGTTTACATGTTAAACACTTTTCCAGCTGCATCATCTTTCAAGTCTCTCTATTCCCAGTGTTCTTTATATCATGCCAGAAAAATCTGTACTGCTCTAGCTATCAGAATAGGTTACTCTTATATGAGAATGATGTCACATGTAGAATAGTTTAAGGGAGGTACGATAAAGAATTTCTGTTTCCTGTAGAAAGAGCACATTAGGATACAACAAAATGACACTTTCTCCTTCCTTCCTATAACTGCTCAGCCACTGAGCCCTAGTTTAGGCTCAACTTGGAGAGTTTAACTTAGCAATATGTCAAACACCACTCTGAACCTCCTGCTGGGATTTAAAATATATAACACAAAACTTCATTATACTCAAATTATAAAGATTAACAGAAGATGACTTTAGATGTTGTTTTTTTGAACATTTCAAACCTTAAACTTAGGAATGTTATAAGAGCATTATCAATTCAATCTTGTCTTCATTTAGTGATAAAATTATTTCCTAATTCTAGAATATCTGAAGACTTTTCTTGGTATCTTCTCTCTATCCATCATGACTGACTCTCAAGAAAGTAAAAGGATATAATTCTTAGGATATTTTTTTATACTCAACAATATTGAATCCAAGTATGTTTTAGATAATATTTTTATAATCCCCTTAGTTGCCATTGTGAAAAGGGGTTTTATTAATTTTATAATATAAAATTTATTAAATTTTCATAATTCTGGTGGCTGGAGAATATATATATATATCTCCATCATATATATATATATATATATATATATATCCATCCCAAGAGATTAACTTTTTTCTGAAATGATGAAGTTTTATACAGTGTGGCCGTTCTTTTGCACCTGTGTCCTGGGAATTCTAGGACCTGAACTGGAGAAAACAATTTCACTACAGTATTGGCCATAATAGGGTTTATGAATGCTGACAATTATCCAATTACATTGTCAACCTTTTAGGGCTTTATGCATGAATGGGAGTTTGCTGGTATGGTATAATAAGACCCAGAGTCTAACTCCAAATAGTACCTCACAGCAACATGGCAGGTATCAAATGGATTGGGAATCTGACTCTTCTCTGCAAGTAGCAATGGAAGAAAAATCTAAATACAATTGTAGATATTCAAGTTGCTCACCACAGGATCTAGCTCATCCATATGACACATATTCCCAAGACATAAACAGCATGTATGTGTATGTATATATGTGTATGTGTGTGTTTCTCTGTATGTATGTGTGCGCATTTGTGTGTGTGTGTGTGTGTGTGTGTGTGTGTGTGTGTGTGTGTGTGTGTGTGTGTGTATTTGAATGCTGTCCTTTATCCAATGCTTTGGATGAAGCATTGCAATTGCCACAAAGAGAGAATGCTTTCACATTCAAAAATGGCACAATTAATTGAAGCAGAAATGCTCATCTTTCTTTGCACTTTGGCGTTATTTCAAAGTTTATAAGTAATGCTTTTAAGACTTGATCAATGATTTAAAGCCTTCTACACACCTATCCATCCATTATAACAAAGTATTCTCTGTAATATTTTACATTATTCAAGATAACTCATCCCCATCAATCCACTTAATTCATATACCCCAGGACTGAAGCAGAGCTCTAGTGACAAAATGATTAATTCATTCACAAAATGTCTGGTGCTCCATATACACCAATACTGTGAGGTCACAGAAGGCCAGTAAAGGAAGAAACTTTCCATTAAAAGAAAATAAAAAAGAAAACAAGCAACAAAAAAAGAGCCACAGAGAATTTGAAAAGTGACTAAAGGCAGATTACAGGACAGAGTGATGACTTGTCAGGTAAGGGAACTTGCTGCCATCTCTGAGGACTCAAATCCCATTCATGGAATTCACATGGTGGAGGGAGAAGACCAATTGCCAAAATTGTTTTCTGATCCCCACATATTTGATACAGTGTCATATACATTCCAATACACATGTATAAACACACACACACACACACACACACACACACACACACACACACACACTCAAATGCTTAAAAAATTTTAAAAGGTAATTACAAACAAGACAAGATTAGTCAAAAGGGCCAAGGCTAGCACACTGACAATCTGCTGGATTAGACCTTGGATAGGGACGGTTAGTCAGATGGGCCTCTATCTTCCAGAAACAACAGTGGCAATTGGTCACAAGTTTTTACTTGTTCCCCATTACTTCTCAGTGTCGTTTGATACTCACTGTCACCAACAATTCCCCAAGTGATCTTTTATAATGTGTTATATTTGCTACAAAAACAAGAGTAATGACTCCGTATTTTCTTAAGCAATAAAATAGGTTTTCTGTTTTTTCTAAGAAAATTGGGAGGACAGTGTGGTAATGAGAGCTGTATTCCATATTTGACTTACAGAAAGTAAGTTCTGCAGCTAGTTTTTTTTATACTTTAAAAATAGACTATTTTTCCATTTATTTGTAGTTGGCCTCTCACTATTTTACCCAGGCTCTCCTTGAACAATCCATCCCCTGCCTGGGAAACCCCAGTGCGCTCTCTGTCTCTGTCTCTGTCTCTGTCTCTGTCTCTCTCTCTCTCTCTGTGTGTGTGTGTGTGTGTGTGTGTGTGTGTGTGTGTGTGTGTGTGTGATCACATCTAGTTCTTGGCCCAAATCTTAATCACGTCTCATAAGTTTGTTTTATGCTCCAGATAACAGTAACTCCAAACTTGACCTGAGGGAGCTTTTACTGTAATCCTCTCCTGGAAAAAACAAAGCAGAACAGTTAAAACCTATTGTTTCTAGAGCCACAGCCACAAACTCAACACAAACATTTGTTGGTAGTCTCTCTGAAGCTGTTCTTTCAATGTCTCTCCTTCACAAGTCCCAAACTGCCTTGGATTTTACACTCTTTCTTTTCTAGTTTAAAAAAACAGCACTTACACAATCACAAGGCCATTGCATTTGGTTGCCCTCATTTGTTAAATAAGTTATTAAAACAATGGAGGGGGCAGACCTTCAAGAGTTTCCATTTTTAAAAGAAAGCCGAAGTGAACCCTCAGGAGGAGGGGGTGAACTTATGAGGATGTAACATTTCCTACTAAAGCCTGAGAATTCATTGATAGAATTTACAACAATGAGGAGTCACCTCTGTGCTATGAGTTTTCTTAGTTCCCACTAGCATGGGAATGTTAGTTTCCTCATGGATTCTCAGACTCAGAATACATGGGCAACTTCAGGAAGAGGAAAAGGAAGAAGTACAGTCTAGGAACCTAGGATGTGAAGCAGGAAATTCTTTTCAAGTGCACTGATGAAAAAGAATAGCTTGCTGGTGCCCAACATATTCCACCACATTTTTGAGGTCCCTTTATACTGGGGCATTTTTGTATGGTTGGGTGATTATTTTGCAGGAAAATAAATAAAAAAATAGAAATAAAAAGAAAAGGATGAAAAGGAACATGGCTGCTCCCGGGGGTTGGCAACAAATGAAGAATAAAAGAAATTAAAGGAAAAGAAAGGGCATGGGTATTCCTAGGTCTGGTGGAAAAGAAACATTATTGTTATAGATATGTGGCAGAGCATAGCCAGAGGCAAGAGCCTCTGAGAGAATCCAGAGTGTCTATGATCACACTGAGGTGTGTCATGTGAGGAAAGAGGTGAGGGCAAGGGAGAGGTGAGACAGGATTACCAGATTCAACAGTCAGGAGGCTCAAAGTTACAGAGAAAGGATAATCAAAGTGTTTGGATTATACAGGGAGAAGCAGCCTGTGCCAGAGTGTTCAGGGTAAGGGTTATTGAATACCAGCTAGGTGGGCCCTGTAAAAACAGGGTGGGACTGGTGGATAAAGAGAGAACCTGGGGCCATGTCTATGTTGATATGTTAGACAGGTACCTCAGCCATTTGCTACAGGTTTCAAACCTAACACATTATTTTACAAATAGCCACAAATATCAATTCTTGAAATGAGTTAAGTTTTCCAGTTTTACGTGTGAGGTCAACACAATCTATGTGCTTCTTGAAATGTCACCGAACCTTCAAGAACCAATTTCAAACTCAGATGCCAAATGAAATGCTTCCCAACTCTCATCTGCCCAAAGCTGCTTCCTACTTATTTTTCCTTCATTCATGCCTTCCATTTTTCCAGAAGAGAAAGAGGGGGGAGGGAAGAGATGAAGAGGGAGTGAGAAGGAGACGGAGACGGAGACGGAGACGGAGACGGAGACGGAGACGGAGACGGAGACGGAGACGGAGACGGAGACGGAGACGGAGACGGAGACGGAGACGGAGACGGAGACGGAGACGGAGACGGAGACGGAGACAGAGAATGCATGCCCTCTTCCATCTCTCCATGTGCCTTGCAAGCAGTGCTTCTTTCTCCATTAGCAGTTCCTCTCCTTATGACAGGCTCACATCTTCCCTGTTGTCTTTCTCAATACCCAGCAGAAACTACTTTCTCTCTTCTCGGAAAATTAAAGTATGTAATCCACACCTCTCCTGTGGCAAGAGCAAATTTCCATTGTGTTGTTGGTGCTCTTCTGTCTTAGGGAAGACACTTAGTCCCCGATGAGGAAGTACTTTTCACATGGAGCACAGTGCAGCACATAGGTAGGTACTCCATTTTAACTAAAACTATTAGCAAGACGGCCACTTGAGCACATTAAAGTACAGATTCCATGTCAAAACTTCCACCTTCATCAGCAATGCCTGGTGTACAAATACAGCTCAAAGGTCAACAGTCTCTAGAACAGAAGGTCACAGTAAACAAAATTACCCAAAACTTCAAAATAAGGCCAAGGAAGTGCATGGTGAGAGTTTTCTCATGGCATATCAATGTGTCTATTCTATGAAGCCAGCCTGGGCCAATGTCACCTGAATCTCCAGATTCTGAAATTTCTATGTGTTATTAATTAGGGCTTATACTCTGCAAAGACCGATGTTGGAGAAAACAGAGGACATGCAACTTTTACTCAAATATTAAGAAGAAAGCTGTATATTCCTGTGGCTCATTAGCTACCTTTGTACCAAATTTGGGCCTGTCATTCTGGTATCTTCTTTTTTTTTTAATATTCCCTGCTCCCATTTGTTTACACCAGGCTATGATATCCTCTTTTGTTCAAATAGGTTTTATGATCCTGATGGTTCCTTCATTAATGAGTCATATATGGATTTAGTCCATTATTTTCTTTTTTAAAAATATTCCTTGAGAATATTAATAATTAGGATGTATATAATATTAGGTACTGCTACTACCATTTTCTAATCATAAAAATTATGGAATATTTATTTAGAATGCATTTCTTGAATTCTAAATTGAGTGACCAATAAGCATTTACTTTTACTCCAAAGGATTTACAAAGCAGCCGAGAAATAGATTCTCTTGATTCCTTGAAATAAGAAATAGTCTGGTGGTAAATTTCTTGAATTTATCTCTCATGTGAAAATTAATAAACATGATAGAATGTAATTTTACATCACATTACAATGAATAACATTTTGTAAATTCAAGTCATAGTATAATTGCATTAGGAACATGGCATTTGTTCTGAAATTATTACCAGCAATAATGCAAAGCAGACACTAATACTTTAAGAAGTAACTTGCTGAAGTGGAATGAAATAATCACCCAATACATAAATCATATAATAGGATTTACCATAAAGCACAGGTAATCTTTTTAAACTAAAGAGAAATAATTCTTTCTATTATTCTAAACATCAAGAGCAACCATATCATAAAAATAAAATATGGCACAAGGATCCTTCTATTTTTCATCCTTTTATTCATAAAATACATATTCACTTTGCTCTGAAATAATGAAAATATTATGCATCTCCACTATCATTTCCCATATTGTTTAATCAACAATGTACAAACAAAATCAGTTTCAGTAGGTTAGAAAGGTCAAGGTTTTGTAACTTGCTGTTGCCTTCATGTCGTAAGCTGCATCTAACAGCATAAAGGTCAGGCAGAAGAATCATTTAGTATCAAAAGGAAGGGGTCTGTGGCATGAACCCAAGAGCCAATCCTTTCAACTTCCATGTTGCTTTATCCTCTAACTATCATTTTCCTATTATACCATACTCATCAGCACATAAATGATGAACAGCTAAAATGGATAGTTTAGGGAAGAAAAAGCACTACTATTGTTAATCCTAAACATGACTACAGAAACACATAACGAGTTTAGAGCTTGAAAAATTTGCCAACAGACTTGCTTCTCAGTAACCAGTTTGAAATTTCCAATCATGAGGATGGGCTTATAAGTAAAAGCACAACCTTTAAGAACACAAACTATTTTAAGTCTTACACCAAATCTCCAATATTTACATAATAGAGAAGCTTTTAAGCTGAGAGTATCTGAAAGCTTAGCTTTATTGTGCTGGGGAATATGCTAACATAAACACTACTGGATGACATAAAATAAGCTGATATTCCCAAATCCTGGAAATTTTTTTAAGACAGTAATTTGGAAATCTATAGGACAAGTTCAAGTCCTGACTACTCATTAAACTTAATAAGCTTTCAGGCAAACTGTACCCTCTTTCCTCTGCACATCCATCTATGTTCACTGGATGACATGTGTACATGTGAAAGCCCAAGAACAACATTGTGGTCATTTCTCAGACACCATTCTCACCATCCAGGTTTTTGGTTTGTTTTTTTTGGGGGGGTGCTGGGGGAGTCAGGGTCTCTCATTGGCCTAGAACTTGTCAAGTATGCTAGCCTGGCTGGTCAGTGAGATCTACCCACCTCTACCTCCTTGGCTCAGCGATTATAAGCAGGTACCACCCTGACAGGTAATTTATTTTATAAACTTAAGTTCTAGGGATCAAACTCGGGTCCTTATGCTTGTAAGTCAAACACTTTAATGTCTGGGCCATTTCTTTGGCCTCTACCTCTTTCTTCGTTATTTAAGTTCCAAGTGAGGAAAAATGGGGAGAGACAGCTAAAATTAGGGATATATGAAGGGCAATATGGGAATCTAGTTAAAACAGTAGAAGCCTCCTAGAAAAAAAATGTATAAAGGCAATCTACATGAATGTGCCAAAAGAGTGGGCAGAAAGTCTTAACTAGTCATTTCTGTTCACCAAATGAATCTTCAAGTACCACAATTGGGCTATATCCAACTGAGTTCTTGGCCAAAGGGTTACTATGGGAATCCCCAAACAACCCAGGCTATTATCCACAAATTGACAGCAAGGCTCCATTGCTGATGACAACACCAACACAATTCACTGAATATGGAGAAAGTGAGCTGGTACCTATAGGAAGCCCTCACATTTATATTTTAGTATCTTTGATACAATAAGATATGCTGCATACTACCAAAAGAAAAATGTAAACCAGCCCAACCACAAACCCTTTGATCTATAGTGGTGTCCTGATTACAAGATATGGTAGAGCAATGGTGGCCCAAAGCTTGTGGGAGTAACCAATCAATATCTAATTTGATTTAAGGCCTGCTCTATGAGAGGGAACCCATATAGAACAATTACTTGTGTGACCAAGAACCAGCCAGAGACTGGATAGTATAGGGACCTAGGCCAAAACCAAATGCTACTATTCTTTAAAAATGTGTAGCAATAAAATGATTCTACTATACTCATAACTCAGTGCCTTTCTCAGCCATCGTCACCGAAGTTTCTTCCTGTAGCAGATGGGAAAACTGTAGAGATCTTCAGCCAGAAATTATACAGAGAGGGAGAATCCTTAGAACAAACACACAACCCTAAATGGAACATCTTTATCAAATACATCTTCTCAGAGCTCATGGTATCCCCACAGAAGAGGAGGCATAAAAAGTATTTATAGCCAGAGGGCATGGAGAACACCAAGAAAGGAGGCCTTGTAAATCCATAGTTATCAACCTTCCTAACACTGCAACCCTTTAATACAATTCCTAATGTTATGGTGAGCATTTAACCTTAAAAATTATTCCATTGTTATTTTATAACTGTTATTTTCTACACTTATGAACTGTAATGCAAAATTTTGATATGTGACTCCCAAAGAAGTCCTGACCCATGGGACGAGAGACAATAATCTATATCAGTATGATCATAGCTTATATAAACTCACAGAGACTGAAGCAGCATGCACAGGGCCTGCATCACGTCCTCTATTTATATATAGCATGGAGTCTAGTTTAATGTTCTTATGAGATTCCTGACTGTGGAATGCAATGGGCATCTGATTCTTGTGGCATCTCTTGGAATTATTTTCTTCTGTTTGTCTTGTCCAATGCCATTTCTGTTATATCATATCATGTCATATCACACCCAAAATATTTTTAAAGTTCATTTTCACCCCTATAACACATTCACTAATCTACAATATAGAAAATATCTAATTTACATTTTATTTGACAGTAAGAATGGAAACAAATCTAGGTGTTTACCTGTATCCCATCATTGGTTTAAAGTTATAGCTGTATTGTCACTGGTCTATTGAGAAACATAGCTTTCAATTTCAAAAACAAGCTGGGATGGAGGGCAATGGAAACTGTCAGGAATCTATGAGGGTGATCATAGTTAAGACTCCTAGCAATTCAGAACATCAAGACTGAATGGGCTATCTCCTGTAAGCAGGCAAGACTTCCAATAGAGAAATTGTAACACCAACCAAGTGACAAAAATATTCTACATTCAATTTGCCCTGCATATAAAATATGCAGGGGGTAAAGGTATAGCAGAAAATGAGGGAATGGCCAACCAATGAGAAGGGTCCAGCTTGAGACACTTGCCATGAGAGGAACTCTACCCCTGACACTGTTAATGATATTTGGCTGGCTATATCTGCAGACAGGAACCTAGCTAAACTGTCAACAGAGAGGTTTCACCTAGTAACTGATGGAAACAGTTTCAGAGACCCACAGCCAAACATTAAGTGGAGCTTGGAGAATCCTGTGGAAGAGGGGAGGAAGGAGTGTAAGAGCCAGGGATTGGTCAAGGACAACACAAGAAGACCTACAGAACCAAATAACCTTGTCCTATAGGGTCTCACAAAGGCTGAACTGCCAATCAGAGAGCATGCATGGGGCTGAACTAGGCCTTCTGCACATGTGTAACAGTTGTGTAGCTTAGTCTTCGTATGAGACTCCAAAGAGCAGGAGCAGGGTCTGTCTCTGACTCTGTTGCCTGCCTTTGAGTCCCTTTCTCCTAACTGGGCAGTCCTGCCTAACCTCAATAGGAGGTGTGCTTAGTCTTATTACTTGGAAGGGAAGGAAGGTAGGGGGGAAGGACTATGAGGTAGGAGAGAGGGAACGTAAGTAAATAAATAAATTAATTAATTTTCAAAAGCTACATTCTATGAGATCAGTGTCTGATAGGCAGCTCTGCTGTTCTTTAATTGTGCTATTATTTGAATCTGTAGACAACCAATCAATTATAATTTTTATTATTTTTTTACTAAACTGTGAATCTACTTTTATAGCTCTGGGCACATAAGATGATGTGTTATATTTAATGAAGAGAGAAGATAAAAATGACTACAAAACATCATTATTTAGAGAGTAGTTAGTTCATATACTTGTATACTTCAAAAATAAACACATTAAATATCTCTCTGTTTTTCTGCATGCTAATCCCCTATAACCTCTATGCTGAATCCTGAATTTTCCTATTCCAAGTATTTCAAATAACTTAAAATCATATAAATTTTACCCTTTTATGTTTGGCTTATTTCACTTAGCATGTTTTTTTTTAAAGAAATGTGTTTAAAATGATGGGAATTTTGGATGTAGTAGTGAGTAAATATACAATATTAAAAAATGTACCAAATGCTACTGAATAGTGGAAAAGTTGTAAAAATGATCAATTTTCACATATTCAGGTTTAATAATTCCTCTCATAATTCCAGGTTCTATATTGTTTCATGAGTCATTTTCTTTGATTGGTTTTCCACATTTTTATTTTCCTGTGTCCTTGAAGTCTAGTACTTCTGACTATGCGATAAACATGATGACCAATACATTTCAAGATGCTAGGGTTTCATTCATATGTTTTAAATATGTATTTAACAACACTTTAACTTTACATTACATTACTCTACCTTTCCTTTCTCTGCCCCCTCCCAGGTATCCTCCTCCAGTCACTTCATGGCCTCCAGCTCTCAAGCTAATAGCCTTATTTTCTTTGATTATTATTGCTATAAACACGTATAAGTTTGAATATGTATATGTATGAATACATAAATACACCTTGATAAGTCTGAAAAAAGTAAACATATTGTCTCTCTAAACATGATTATTATGGAAGATGTATTTGTAAGCATTCAAAGTGCTAATTAGCTGGGTAGAGAGGCATCATGCCTATCTGTCCAGAATAATTTTCTTGAGATTCTTTTCTTACTTTAAATAGATCTTTTAACCAATCAATACATAATGAATAACATAAAGATAGGTAGATCTTCAGCTTCTGTTTTAAAAAAATGTACCAGAGTCTGAAATTCAATGATGAAATACATTTGATTCTATGTTTAAAGACTTTACATCCTAATTGGAAAAGATGGAACCAATATACAAATTACTACTTAAAAACCTCATTGAAAGATTACTGAGAAAATATTTTGGCTTCGAGAAAAGAGACATGACTCTGGTACAGAAAGCAAGACAAATATTCATAATTGAAGTGGCCCTCAACTTGTGCCT
Organism: Rattus norvegicus; assembly: GCF_021556685.1. NCBI lineage: Eukaryota > Metazoa > Chordata > Mammalia > Rodentia > Muridae > Rattus > Rattus norvegicus. The sequence goes on from NC_141554.1 coordinate 31,562,355, forward strand.
ACTTTTATGGCAGCCCTAGAAAACTTACCTTCAAAATTATGCTTTTGGGGAGACTGTGAGGGTGATTAAAATCTACAGTATTAGTAATAGCATACAATGTTCAATTCAGAGGGAGCTATAATGGGATAGGGATGTGCACCCCTGGATGCAGAAGACTCTAAACTTCTAGTTCTCTCCAATTTCATTTGTTGAATGTTTGACTTCTGTCAAATATTTAACATTAAGCAAGATTTTTCTTTTTAAAATATTTATTTTTGTATTATTATTTATATTTGTGTGTACATGTGTGTGTGCTCTGTGAGGGTGCCTATGGAGTCCAGAAGAGGGTGTCAGATCTCTGGAGCTGGGGTTGCAAGAGATTATAAGATTCCTGACTTGCAAAGTTTTCTTAAGAACTGAGCCATCTCTCTAGTTCCAAGAATGATTTTTCCTTTAAAATATATAATTGTGAACGTGATTGTTGGGGGAGGGTGGTAATGGGGGGAGGATGGGGAGGGGAACACCCATAGGGAAGGGTAGGGGGAGGGATTAGGGGGATATTTTCCCAGAAACCAGGAAAGGGAATAACAATCGAAATGTAAATAAGAAATACCCAATTTAATAAAGATGAATATATATATATATATATATATATATATATATATATATATATATATATATATATATATATATATAATTGAGCAGACAGAATAAGTTCAAGCTAGCTCTTTTCCTCTGAAATATATCATGGAGTTTGGGACTGAATACTCACCTCAACATGTTGACAAGTTTGGATGAGTTTAGCCAAAAGGGTCTCCAGTTCTGTGTTTCTCTTAATAAGATTGGTGAGATTACTCTCCAAATTTTGCTGTTTAAAAAAGAAAGAGAGAAATGTTACTCTGCATACCTTTCTACTTTAGTATGTGCAAAATTATTAATCCTCAGAGAAAGGATAAATTTTTCAGAGGTATTAATGCTATTAATTCTTTTTTAGGTACTAATTAATTTAAACTAGATTTTCAAAAGTTGTATTTCAAAGATTTTTTGAGAAATATTAAAATTTGATCTTCCTTATTCAGGATTACTCTGTTACTTAAATTACACTTAATTAGATATTTAGTAATAAGTTCTTGGTAGATACAGAACTCTGGAGAAAGTACATAGTTATACCTTTGCCTGAGTCAGAAATGATAATATATAGTTTAATTGCAGCGTTTTCAGGTTTACCAATTTATAATTAGGAGGAGGTTAATCTTTTCAAACTAGGTTTGAATTGACTAGATACGGTTAAAATATTGTGACTTATAGAATTCATAAGGAGTTCTTGTCACCCATATGACACACACATATACCATACTTTCCAGTCATAATATAGGTTATCCTTTGCTTGTATTTTCCTCTCTATCTGTGTAAATGTCCTTGAACATTATATTCATATCATTATGCATTTAAATATAGGACCATTCTTTCAGAACATTAAATTTAAAGATTCCTGGAGTAAATATTTAATCACAGTTTTTACCATGATAACCATGTGCTTTGAGTCAGTCATTAAAATTTCTCCATTCCTCCTTGCTCCATGTGTTCTCCATTTAAACTGTCCATTCACTTATTATACATATTATTCACAAATATGTATTGTGGCTATGGCTCAGTGGTAAAGCACTTGCTTAGCAAGGCACTGGACTCTATCAAACCAAAGAAAGACAAGCAACAACGAAACATTTCACCTTAGAATTTATGAAAAATTTAGCCTGTTTTCCTAAACTTTTCACTTAGACACCTATATTAAGAGAGAGAATTATTTTCAACTTACATTTAATATGAGTGTGTCAGAAGTAGAAATCTGTTTTTTAATGAATTCAATGAATTAATCTAGCATTTATTTTATTACTTAAGTTTGAGTACTTTTATTTATTTATTTGTTTGAAATACAGACTTCAGTTGTAGTCCAGGCTGTCCACAAACTCTCCCTCCCCCGACTTAGCATCTCACATGCTTGGACGGCAAGTATGAACCAAGATACCAAGCTTGCGTAGTGGTTTTTATAATGAGCACATTTTTGTTTCCAGTAGGTTCTTCATAACGTAGCCTATTCTTGTTAAAGTGATTTCTGTTCCTCTTCCAAGAATGCAACTCCCCTCATAATTCCGAGAAAGCTAAACATACTTATTCTTAAGCTCTTTTGGGAAAGAAAAGGTCCGCATTTCCTGGTGTTTGCTTAGAATTTCCCAAGAATCTGAGCTTAGTTCGTGTCTTGTAATTTTTGTCTGACAGTTTATCTGCTACGAACTTTGTTCTTGGTGCTGTGATTTGGGTATTAATGTAGCCTAGCCAGTGGAGGTGCATAGTCCAAGTTTAGGACTTGTTCTTTTCCCAAAGAGGGTACTCTCACAAGACACCAATGTTAAAGTGAGACACAAATCCTGCTTTGGCTGGATGCCTTGCTTCCTTCCATGTGACTTCCATGTCTGGCTTCAATTCCAGAGAAGGTGTGAGGTGTCCTGTGAGCCAAGTGTGTTCATAAGGAATTTTTGCTTTCAGCTGTGTGAGGCTTGGCTTTTTTCAGAGGAAGTGTACACTCCTGTGAGTGTTTCCTATATCCCCACTGTTCTCCATCCACACTTCCTGAAGCAGTCAAGCTTCTGTCTCCATCATTTCCCTCATTCCATCTCAAAACCTTGATATTATCCCACTCATGCTCAAGCTTGGGTATATACACTTAAAGACATTTTACAGAATGAGTCCAACAGCAGTTGAGACACAACCTGGTTGTTTTCAAATGAATCCTAACACACACACACACACACACACACACACACACACACACACACACACACGCACATGCAAAGTGTTTCTACTTTTTGAAGTAAATGAATGGCACCTGTTAATGACTTTAGAATCAGAGAATCAGTCTTGAGATTAGACATTCCATTACTCGGTATCTTTGGTTTAGATATGATTATTGTAAGGTGAAATTTTCAGCATTTCTTTAGTGTGTTAATCTTAAGAGAATCCTTTTAGTTTTCTTCTTGGCTGACCATTCATGACAGGAAATTTCTAGGGAAATACATCATCTAACTATTTGCAGGTCAATTGTCATAAGTATGGCTTTTCTAAATCTAGTCAGTAAGAAACCAAACAAATGTGATCCAACATATTCAGATTTTACAAACATCTGCTTGTTCCCCTCCTATTATTAAGCAGAACTCATGCATAAAATCTGTTTTTAATCAACAGACACAAAACCTAAAGCCTGTGGTTTAAGCTCTTTGACCAACTCAGGTCCTTTGGGGTTATTCAAATTGAAAAAGTAGAAATGTTAGCGAAGTCCACAAAGAATTACTGAGGTAGTTAAAATACAATAAATGGAAATTCAGCTGGGAGAAAGACTTTTTTCAGGTAGTACCAAAGGGGTTGACAACACTTTTGAGAGCACATGGCAACAGGATAGTAACAAAATCCAGTCTTCACTAAGCCGTGCATCCGCAAGCTTCCACTACAGGGACTTTCCTGGAGGTTTTCTGGAATTTATCTCTGTTAATAACATCCTGTGTGGTGGTGAGCAGCTTTTTAACCTCCTAATTTTGACTGTGCTTTGTGGGTAAAAAAAGATAACACTTTTCAATGTAAGAGTCTCGGAACTACAGCACTTGAGATTTGAAGGCAGGAGGATCAGTAGTTAAGGTCACCCTTAGTGACATGAAACCCTGATTCAAAACAAAACAAAGCAAAATTTCCCTATGTAATGCCTACTTCTTTATGCATATTTGGTAGTCTAGAGAATTCAAAAATTAGTTTTAGTTTTCTATTGTCACCATAAAACCACCAATATTTTTCATGTTCTGGTCAAGCCACATTTTAGAGAAACCCAAACTATAGGTAATCATTTATGATTAAGAAGAGGTGTGAGCTATCATTCCAAATGAGTAAACCAGTATATATATCTTTAGCTCAATTTCCTATATATCACATGAGGATAATGGTCAACCCACTTATCTATGCCATCACTAAAGTGATATGAGAAAAACAACATATACAACAGGAAGCTACAGTTGTTGATTGAAGGAAAGAATCATTCAACCTGTTCTTATAGCAATACTGTAATAATAATGCCTTCAGTGGGCATTATTTTCAACTTTTCTGATGGGCTTTTTCTCTTTCCTGCATGTATTTGTGATCTTCTGTCTCAGGGTTGTTTCTGGACCTGGAAAAGGCAACTGTGTTTCTGTGGAGACCCAAGAGAAACTCCTGAACCTAGAATCAGTTCTCTACCAGAAAATACTTGCAATTACTAGACAAATCTTGCAGTTCCCTTATCATCTGGATGAGACCAATTTGGATCTCAGTTTATAAAAAACTCCCCTACAGCCTCATTGGGTAGAAATGAATGGATCCTTAGAAATGGCATGCTCACTAACATATCCTCTTTCCTCTCTCTTCCTTGTGCTTTGTGGTTCATATCCCAGTTCAAACTCTCAGAGTCTGCTTCTGGAAAACTGATCTACAACTGCTTCAATGGATATCATAATATATTTGGGTATTATTCCTTTTGATGAGGAATGATGAGAGTGGTTGATTTGATAATTCATTGTTTGAGAAAGGTATTTGCAAATTTTCTCTTTTTCCTCAACTAATGTCTATCGTTTGTTTCTAAAGGTCATAGAGCCTCCAAATTCCAAGTTCTAGTGTGACATTGTTAACAAAAATATAACGTGAGACAAACATCCGAGTCACGTTTTAAAATTCTTAGTAGTTAAGGTTTTAAAACTAAATTTAATGATATTATTTCAGAATATCACCAATATGCAAACATTGATGGAATGTTTTATATTATTTTTCCCTTCTTATTGCTAAGTCTTTGGAATATTAACTCACACATGTTAGTTTATTTCAAGTGCACCACAGGAAAATAAAGCTAGTGACTAATAAGTGACAGTAGAGTACTACACTCTCAAAAGGCCTTTTCAGTAAAGAGCCACATAGAACTTGTGTTAGCTTTACATGGTCTGTGACAATGATTTGGTTCTATTGTTGTTTCATTATAAAAACAGCCACAGACAGAGCGTATAAAAATGAGTGAACATTATACTATTGTGCTTTAATAAAACTTCATTTACAAAACAGGTAATAAATAAGATTTTACCTGTAACTATTGCTTGCCAACACTTGGTACAGACTGTACAATGTAAAAAATAAAATAAAATGTCATAATTTTTCTGGACTACTAGTATCTACACACGCACACACACACACACACACACACACACACACACACACACACACACAATGCTAATCCTTGTCTTTACCCTTTTGTGGAAGAATGCAAGCACAGACATAGGCACATGGGCCTCAAGAGGAATTCTTTGTAGACAAGATAGAAATAAGTACTTTTTGCTTGTGTCTGGCTAGGTTAACTCTCAAAACAATCTGAGAAAAATTCAACATCAATTTGACCTGTAGACATTTTACTCCTTAAAAACATAATGATTAAGCTCCCAAGACCTAACATGTACATTCAGATCCTAGCTCTAAGACTTCTGAGAAGTCCTCTCCTTCTCTGTGCCTCACTTTCTTTATGAACCTGCTCAGGTAAAAACGTGAAGAAATGGATGTGACAACACAAGCAAGAGCCTGGGACAAAGTGTTCTAAGAGTCCTGGGTACACAGCATAAAGAATATTTATGAGTATTATAAAAGCTTAATTTTGCACCCTACCATCATCAAACTAAAAAATATTTTCCTCCACGTTGCAAACTATTTAGTCAATAGATTTAGCCTACCCTACAGTATAATTCCCAGAAATACTGAGTCCAATTTTTATTATAGTCTCATGATTGTATTAATATCACTATTTTCATCTTCTTAGCTACAGAGAGAGAGAGAGAGAGAGAGAGAGAGAGAGAGAGAGAGAGAGAGAAAGTGGGGAGGGAAAGAGGGAGAGGGGAAGTGGGAGGGAGAGGGAGAGGGAGAGGGAGAGAGAATGAGAGAGCTAGTTCTCACTGAATGCTAATATCACTAGATGATGCCATATTATTACCTGAAGCCTTCTTTTCTTTCTAATGTAAATAAGTTTTTGTAGAGTCTTAACTGAGTGTCTCTTTCTCCTACTCCTTCAACTCTCTCACTATGCTTCTGTCATCCTATGACAGTGTTGTGTGGGTCCCAGCTTGATTTTCAGGCTAAGCACAGGCACATTATCATCCCTGTGCCTAGAGTGCATATGGAAATAATCACTTTTAAAAAGAGAGCAAAAGAAAACCATTGTATGCATCAAGAACCTATCATATACTCATCTCTGCTTATCCCTTCCCCACCATACATCTTCAAATAATCACAGGGAAACATTCAGCATGAAAAACCTGAATATTCACTGGACATTTTTCTAAAGTCCAATATAGTAAATCATTGACATATTTGCTCCAAATTCTATCTTAGATCAAAGCAAGTTCTCCTAGGGTTAATTCATAACCTGTTCCTCAGGGAGTTTTTTCACAGTACTATTAATTCTATGAGAGGAAAGAACCAACTAACAGTCATTGTTGAGAAGGTTAAGTACTATGATTTGAATATGGTTTAATGGTTCCATAAGGATGCATCTGCAATTAAAATGTGGCCTTGATAGTGGGTGCTACTGGAAAGTTATAGAAAGAGCCTTTATGGTTAGGATCTTGAGAGAGATCACTGGGTAACACAACTTAGAAGGTCATTTTCATGAGGTTCATTGGTGGTCCTTTCAAGAAGCCTGTTATATAAAAGACTGAGGCTGAAGTTCCCCCAAGTTCACTCCATCTCCTGGCTCTAGACATGATTTCTTTTTTTTTATTTTAATTTTATTTTTTTCTGTAGGGGAATAAATGGGATGGGAGAGTGGTTGTGGGTGTGCGTGTTTACACATGGTGCAAGTACATGGCAAATGCTCTGTGATCTTGTTTTCAAAATACCCTACCATCTGCACACAGAATTCTGTCCTTCCAAGGTAATATCCCCAGTGACTCTAACATAAAGTATATACTAAATGTACATAAAGTATTCATTCTACATCTCCGTGGATACGTAGCTTCAAGTAGACAGTGTTAGATATAATACATGGTTTGTTTATTTCTGTGTCTAATTCTAAATTTAATTTCATTTTCTATGTATTTCTTTTTATTGCTTTTTATAGGATATTTTTATTTACATTTCAAATGTAACCACCTCCCCAGCTCCGAAAAAAAAAAAGAATCAAATGTAACCACCTATCCACTCCCCCCTCTCCCTTCTTTTATGAGCGTGTTTCACTCCAACAAACAATTCTACCATTGCCTTCTACAATTGGTATGAGTCCTTCAGTACAACTCAGTCAACATAGGTACCATGACCTTGAATCTGGAGAACTATGAAGTAAACAAACCTTTCCTTCACTCACAGCCACAGAGCAAAGAGAAACAGGAAGATTTGAAGTTCATGCCAGACCAGGCTGCATAGAGAGCTACTGTCTAACCAAAAAATATAAAAAGGAAAACCATTAAAGCTTTTCTTTTTGTAAAATGTTAACTGCTTGGTGTATTTTATTATAGTTCAAACAAGCTGACCAATACCAAAAAGTTTTAGTGAGTTTTACTACTCCTCCATGCATTCTTCCAACCACTACTACCACAGAGGAATGCAAACAGTTCAGGATGATACCTATAAGTGTAATGATGCAAGTGACTCTTATATGAACCAAAAAATGTAACGCAGGCCAGATTCTGAAAGATAAAATTGTAAAAGGTGTGTGGCATTGTAATAGGTGTGTGGCATACATTTTTATGCATAAAGGTGATTTATATTCTTCCTATTATCTTTTTAAGGTATGTATTTGTAATTAATTTTCATTGAGTTGTTTAACCTATTATATGGTGCATATTTAGTGAAGTCTGAGTTGATGCTTTAACACTCTATGTTGAGACAGGTAATTTTTATACCAATTTGCATGTTAAGCCTTGAGGCATCTATGTGGACATCAACAGAGAACAGTAAATCCACCTTAACAGATGATCTTTGTTCTTCTACCCAATCAAATAACTAGGTAAGCAGACAAATGCTCCTAATTTCAGCCTTTGGAGACTTATACCTAAGAGTTGAATTGCTGGGAATTAATGACATGTCATTGAACTCTACCATTAAAATGTAGGGCTGAAATAGGAGATTTCAGCAATTCCTTTTGGGTTTTCCCAGGCCTTAAAGAATGTTTGCTCTTATTCTGAAGTCAATACTTCAGAATCTCTTTAAAGTATAATATTAGGTCTGGATACCTTTCAAGGCAAACACAGATCTGGCTTGTTTCACTCTACAACATTCAGAGCGACATTCAGGAACTGTGTTCATAGGCCTGACACCTAATACCACCACTCAAATGCCATCAGGATACAGACATGTCGAGTGCCACAACCTGTATATTTTCTTCTGAGGAACGTTAATCACAATCCTTAATATGAAAACACACTTGTATTAACACATGCCACCTGCATAAAAGCATAAATTCTTTATATGTAACTGAACTCTTAAGATGTTTTAATTATGTTGCAAGACTCTGAGGGTATCTTCAGGCATGGCTTCCAAAAGACTGCAAATACATGTGATTGGTGTTGGTTTAATTTTTAATGCTTTTTTTAATTGGTTATGAAGGTTACTATTTCCAAATGCGCTGGCAAGGCAGGCTGCCCAGGGAACTTCAAAACCTAATAAAACACAATCTGCATACAAATTCAAGTCTAGTGTTCCATGGACTACCATTTAAGTAATTTTGATACGTGATCCTGTATTTACCTTGTCAGGTTTTATTTGAAATTTCTATATTAACACCACAAAATCAGTTCTATATATTTATGAATTCCATCATCAGGAGTTCAATGTTTATTTTTCTAACCTTGCAGTCAATAATATACAGAGAACAATCTTTAAATACTGTTTATTGTCTTAGATGTACTTTCAAATTTTAATTGAGGTATACAAATATCATCTCTATATTAATTTAGTTATAACTCAATGCTGTGTTACTTCTAGGTATTAAGATATGAGTGGCCTTTTTATTTACTCCTTATTTCTATTTCTGCCTTTATAAGAAGTGAGAAATTAACTAATAAATGCATGTAGGTCTTTTGCCCCAGTTCTCGTAATGGAAAACAGTACCTTGCACATGCCAGGTGAGTGTTTTACCAGCAAGACAAATCTCCAGCCCTACACTTGTCCATTCTTAGAATCACTACTGATTGAAGCTATTCTAACAAAGAAACTTTGAACATCTCGAACTTAAAAATAATGACTGAAGTTAAAAGCTTTGTGCCTGGAGAGAAATGTTAACAAGAATGTGACTATATTGTCAGCAGAACACATTAAGAAGCATTTTATAAGATTACACCACATAGGTCTTTCTGGCATGAATACTATAATTTTGCAGTTTTCCTGGTACTCTCTTTGCCTCAGCACTGCACTAGAGGCTGTAATAACCTTTCCCAAGAGAAAATTTACTTTGTCAATTAAGAGTTATATGGTTCAGGAAATAGTCTGTCTGTCTGTCTCCTCTGTCTGTCTGTCTCATCTGTCTGTCTATCCATCTGTCTTGTCTGTCTGATTGACCATCTGTCCATTTCTTTCATCTGTCTGTCTACCTGTCTGCCTCCTCTGTCTGTACATCTATCTGTCTGACTGACCATCTGTCTTCCTCTTCTGTCTGTTTCATCTGTCTACCTGTTTATTTCCTCTGTATGTACATCAGTCTGTCTGTCTCTCTGTCTTATCTGTCTGTCTATTTGACCAACTGGCTCATCTGTCCTTATGTCAGTCTACCTGCCTATTTCAGCTGCCTGTCTGTCTGATTGTCTCATCTGTCCGTCTGTTGGTCTGTCTGCTCTATTTTTTCCTTCACACACACACACACACACACACACACACACACACACACACACACTTCATTTACATTTGTTGAAGTGAAAAGCTTTCACCCCATGATTATATGCTTATAATATCTTAAAACCAAAGCTGATGGCCTATAGTCACAAGCCAGAGCTTATCTCCTGCCTGATTTTCTGTGGCTTGTCAGATATGACATTACATTTTGGCATTTTCACCCTTTATTTTTTTAGACAGACTGGACTCAAACTTCTGCCTTTACCTTTGTATATTGAGATTACAGACATGTACCATCACACACAATGCCTCTAGAAGTAGTTTATTTTTAATTTTAAAAAAAGTATTTTTTGTTATTTTAGGTGTTTGGGGGGCATGTACATCTGTGTGCCATCTTATGCAGTGCCCACAGACAACAGAAGAGGACATCAGACCCCCTAGAACTAGAGCCACTATGGCTGTGAGCCTTCATATGGGTGCTGGGAACCTAGTTTATGTCTTTTGTAAGAACAAATAAAGTGTTCTTAACCTCTGAGCCTTCCCTCCAGCCCCTAGACATAGTTGGTTCCCTGCCTATTATTCATTCATTCATTCATTCATTCATTCACTCATTCACTTTGTATCCTGATTAGAAATAGGTTTTTTACATTAAAAGTAAGAGTGAAATTTAGGGCATGTGAAAAGTTTAAGAAATTCATGTAGAGCGCTGCCTAGCGAGTGCGAGGCCCTGGGTTCGGTCGCCAGCTCCAAAAAAAAAAAAAAGAAAAAAAAAGAAATTCATATTTTTGCTCCTATGAAATCTTAACGGATCATGCATGCCCCAATTCTTAGATGGTCTATCTATTTTTAACTTTGTTCAACAGTCTTTGAAGAAAATATATTTGCTATTTGGATATTTGCTGAAAATTGTTCTCATTTGTTTTGTTTTGTACAAGGAGTTCAAGTACTTTTTTTATTATTTTATACAGAATAGTCTCTGCTGTTCCAAACTATATAAAAGATTCACTATAAAATGCAAACATTTTCAGCCCTAACTGTAGTATAGGAGTGTGCTTCAAATTCTACTCCATCAATACATGAAATTCGAAAAGAGAAGAATCTTCTCTTTAATAACATTTATTTCATTTCAGAGAAAAGTAACTAAATCACTGGTAAAATGTAATAAATGATTGGAAAATTATTTTATTTGTGGGTTTTGTTCAGGGCAATGAAAGATTTAGATCAAGGAAGAGAAAGAAACTTTCTTTTCAAATTCAATCAAGTTAATAAACCAAGGACATGTCCACACCCGCGGATCCCGGCCCGCAGCAGCTCTCTGCTCCCAAACCCCGTGGGAGAGAGACCTCACCGCCTGGTCAGGTGGGCACTCCTGAGGCTGCAGAGCGGAGGAGACCACCAACACTGCCCACCCCTGCCCACATCCCTGGCCCAAGAGGCAACTGTATAAGGCCTCTGGGTTCCCGTAGGGGAGGGCCCAGGAGCGGCAGGACACCTGCGCCTGAGACACCGCCGGAACCTGAAGGAAACAGACCAGATAAACAGTTCTCTGCACCCAAATCCCGTGGGAGGGAGAGCTAAACCTACAGAGAGGCAGACACGCCTGGGAAACCAGAGGAGACTGCACTCTGCACACATCCAGACGCGAGAGGAAAACACCAAACGCCATCTGGAACCCTGGTGCACGGAGGCTCCCGGAAAGAGCAGCGCATATCTTCCCGGTTGCTGCCGCCGCGGAGAGGACTTAGGCAGTACACCACGAGCACACTTGAGCCTCGGTACCTCAGGTAGGACCAACTTTTCCCCTGCAAGTGACCTGCCTGGTGAACTCAAGACACAGGCCCACAGGAACAGCTGAAGACCTGTAGAGAGGAAAAACTACACGCACGAAAGCAGAACACTCTGTCCCCATAACTGGCTGAAAGAAAACAGGAAAACAGGTCTACAGCACTCCTGACACACAGGCTTATAGGACAGTCTAGCTACTGTCAGAAATAGCAGAACAAAGTAACACTAGAGATAATCTGATGGCAGGAGGCAAGCGCAGGAACCCAAGCAACAGAAACCAAGACTACATGGCATCATCGGAGCCCAATTCTCCCACCAAAATAAACATGGAATATCCAAACACACCAGAAAGGCAAGATCTAGTTTCAAAATCATATTTGATCATGATGCTAGAGGCCTTCAAGAAAGACGTGAAGAACTCCCTTAGAGAACAAGTAGAAGCCTACAGAGAAGAATCGCAAAAATGCCTGAAAGAATTCCAGGAAAACACAATCAAACGGTTGAAGGAATTAAAAATGGAAATAGAAGCAATCAAGAAAGAACACATGGAAACAACCCTGGATATAGAAAATCAAAAGAAGAGACAAGGAGCTGTAGATAGAAGCCTCACCAACAGAATACAAGAGATGGAAGAGAGAATCTCGGGAGCAGAAGATTCCCTAGAAATCATTGACTCAACTGTCAAAGATAATGTAAAGCGGAAAAAGCTACTGGTCCAAAACATACAGGAAATCCAGTACTCAATGAGAAGATCAAACCTAAGGATAATAGGTATAGAAGAGAGTGAAGACTCCCAGCTCAAAGGACCAGTAAATATCTTCAACAAAATCATAGAAGAAAACTTCCCTAACCTAAAAAAAAAGATATCCATAGGCATACAAGAAGCCTACAGAACTCCAAATAGATTGGACCAGAAAAGAAACACCTCCCGTCACATAATAGTCAAAACACCAAACGCACAAAATAAAGAAAGAATATTAAAAGCAGTAAGGGAAAAAGGTCAAGTAACATATAAAGGCAGACCTATCAGAATCACACCAGACTTTTCGCCAGAAACTATGAAGGCCAGAAGATCCTGGACAGATGTCATACAGACCCTAAGAGAACACAAGTGCCAGCCCAGGTTACTGTATCCTGCAAAACTCTCAACTAACAGAGATGGAGAAACCAAGATATTCCATGACAAAACCAAATTTACACAATATCTTTCTACAAATCCAGCACTACAAAGGATAATAAAGGGTAAAGCCCAACATAAGGAAGCAAGCTATACCCTAGAAGAAGCAAGAAACTAATCGTCTTGGCAACAGAACAAAGAGAAGAAAAGCACACAAACATAACCTCACATCCAAATATGAATATAACAGGAAGCAATAATCACTATTCCTTAATATCTCTCAACATCAATGGCCTCAACTCCCCAATAAAAAGACATAGATTAACAAACTGGATATGCAACGAGGACCCTGCATTCTGCTGCTTACAGGAAACACACCTCAGAGACAAAGACAAACACTACCTCAGGGTGAAAGGCTGGAAAACAACTTTCCAAGCAAATGGTCAGAAGAAGCAAGCTGGAGTAGCCATTCTAATATCAAATAAAATCAATTTTCAATTAAAAGTCATCAAAAAAGATAAGGAAGGACACTTCATATTCATCAAAGGAAAAATCAACCAAGATGAACTCTCAATCCTAAATATCTATGCCCCAAATACAAGGGCACCTACATACGTAAAAGAAACCTTACTAAAGCCCAAAACACACATTGCACCTCACACAATAATAGTGGGAGATTTCAACACCCCACTCTCATCAATGGACAGATCATGGAAACAGAAATTACACAGAGACGTAGACAGACTAAGAGAAATCATGAGCCAAATGGACTTAACAGATATTTATAGAACATTCTATCCTAAAGCAAAAGGATATACCTTCTTCTCAGCTCCTCATGGTACTTTCTCCAAAATTGACCATATAGTTGGTCAAAAAACGGGCCTCAACAGGTACAGAAAGATAGAAATAATCCCATGCGTGCTATCAGACCACCACGGCCTAAAACTGGTCTTCAATAACAATAAGGGAAGAATGCCCACATATACGTGGAAATTGAACAATGCTCTACTCAATGATAACCTAGTCAAGGAAGAAATAAAGACAGAAATTAAAGACTTTTTAGAATTTAATGAAAATGAAGGTACAACATACCCAAACTTATGGGACACAATGAAAGCTGTGCTAAGAGGAAAACTCATAGCGCTGAGTGCCTGCAGAAAGAAACAGGAAAGAGCATATGTCAGCAGCTTGACAGCACACCTAAAAGCTCTAGAACAAAAAGAAGCAAATACACCCAGGAGGAGTAGAAGGCAGGAAATAATCAAACTCAGAGCTGAAATCAACCAAGTAGAAACAAAAAGGACCATAGAAAGAATCAACAGAACCAAAAGTTGGTTCTTTGAGAAAATCAACAAGATAGATAAACCCTTAGCCAGACTAACGAGAGGACCCTGAGTGTGTCCAAATTAACAAAATCAGAAATGAAAAGGGAGACATAACTACAGATTCAGAGGAAATTCAAAAAATCATCAGATCTTACTATAAAAGCCTATATTCAACAAAACTTGAAAATCTACAGGAAATGGACAATTTCCTAGACAAATATCAGGTACCGAAGTTAAATCAGGAACAGATAAACCAGTTAAACAACCCCATAACTCCTAAGGAAATAGAAGCAGGCATTAAAGGTCTCCCAACCAAAAAGAGCCCAGGTCCAGACGGGTTTAGTGCAGAATTCTATCAAACCTTCATAGAAGACCTCATACCAATATTATCCAAACTATTCCACAAAATTGAAACAGATGGATCACTACCGAATTCCTTCTATGAAGCCACAATTACTCTTATACCTAAACCACACAAAGACACAACAAAGAAAGAGAACTTCAGACCAATTTCCCTTATGAATATCGACACAAAAATACTCAATAAAATTCTGGCAAACCGAATCCAAGAGCACATCAAAACAATCATCCACCATGATCAAGTAGGCTTCATCCCAGGCATGCAGGGATGGTTTAATATACGGAAAACCATCAACGTGATCCGTTATATAAACAAACTGAAAGAACAGAACCACATGATCATTTCATTAGATGCTGAGAAAGCATTTGACAAAATTCAACACCCCTTCATGATAAAAGTCCTGGAAAGAATAGGAATTCAAGGCCCATACCTAAACATAGTAAAAGCCATATACAGCAAACCAGTTGCTAACATTAAACTAAATGGAGAGAAACTTGAAGCAATCCCACTAAAATCAGGGACTAGACAAGGCTGCCCACTCTCTCCCTACTTATTCAATATAGTTCTTGAAGTTCTAGCCAGAGCAATCAGACAACAAAAGGAGGTCAAGGGGATACAGTTCGGAAAAGAAGTCAAAATATCACTATTTGCAGATGATATGATAGTTTATTTAAGTGATCCCAAAAGTTCCACCAGAGAACTATTAAAGCTGATAAACAACTTCAGCAAAGTGGCTGGGTATAAAATTAACTCAAATAAATCAGTAGCCTTCCTCTACACAAAAGAGAAACAAGTCGAGAAAGAAATTAGGGAAACGACACCCTTCATAATAGACCCAAATAATATAAAGTACCTCGGTGTGACTTTATCCAAGCAAGTAAAAGATCTGTACAATAAGAACTTCAAGACACTGAAGAAAGAAATTGAAGAAGACCTCAGAAGATGGAAAGATCTCCCATGCTCATGGATTGGCAGGATTAATATAGTAAAAATGGCCATTTTACCAAAAGCGATCTACAGATTCAATGCAATCCCCATCAAAATACCAATCCAATTCTTCAAAGAGTTAGACAGAACAATTCGCAAATTCATCTGGAATAACAAAAAACCCAGGATAGCTAAAACTATCCTCAACAATAAAAGGACTTCAGGGGGAATCACTATCCCTGAACTCAAGCAGTATTACAGAGCAATAGTGATAAAAACTGCATGGTATTGGTACAGAGACAGACAGATAGACCAATGGAATAGAATTGAAGACCCAGAAATGAACCCACACACCTATGGTCACTTGATTTTTGACAAAGGAGC
The DNA here is from genome assembly GCF_021556685.1 of Rattus norvegicus. Taxonomy (NCBI): domain Eukaryota; kingdom Metazoa; phylum Chordata; class Mammalia; order Rodentia; family Muridae; genus Rattus; species Rattus norvegicus. Next base: position 31,578,103 of record NC_141554.1, read on the forward strand.
CAAAACCATCCAATGGAAAAAAGATAGCATTTTCAGCAAATGGTGCTGGTTCAACTGGAGGGCAACATGTAGAAGAATGCAGATCGATCCATGCTTATCACCCTGTACAAAGCTTAAGTCCAAGTGGATCAAGGACCTCCACATCAAACCTGATACACTCAAACTTATAGAAGAAAAAGTAGGGAAGCATCTGGAACACATGGGCACTGGAAAAAATTTCCTGAACAAAACACCAATGGCTTATGCTCTAAGATCAAGAATCGACAAATGGGATCTCATAAAACTGCAAAGCTTCTGTAAGGCAAAGGACACCGTGGTTAGGACAAATCGGCAACCAACAGATTGGGAAAAGATCTTTACCAATCCTACAACAGATAGAGGCCTTATATCCAAAATATACAAAGAACTCAAGAAGTTAGACCGCAGGGAGACAAATAACCCTATTAAAAAATGGGGTTCAGAGCTAAACAAAGAATTCACAGCTGAGGAATGCCGAATGGCTGAGAAACACCTAAAGAAATGTTCAACATCTTTAGTCATAAGGGAAATGCAAATCAAAACAACCCTGAGATTTCACCTCACACCAGTGAGAATGGCTATGATCAAAAACTCAGGTGACAGCAGATGCTGGCGAGGATGCGGAGAAAGAGGAACACTCCTCCATTGTTGGTGGGATTGCAGACTGGTACAACCATTCTGGAAATCAGTATGGAGTTTCCTCAGAAAATTGGACATTGAACTGCCTGAGGATCCAGCTATACCTCTCTTGGGCATATACCCAAAAGTTGCCCCAACATATACAAAAGGCACGTGCTCCACTATGTTCATCGCAGCCTTTTTTATAATAGCCAGAAGCTGGAAAGAACCCAGATGCCCTTCAACAGAGGAATGGATACAGAAAATATGGTACATCTACACAATGGAATATTACTCAGCTATCAAAAACAACGGCTTTATGAAATTCGTAGGCAAATGGTTGGAACTGGAAAATATCATCCTGAGTGAGCTAACCCAAACACAGAAAGACATACATGGTATACACTCACTGATAAGTGGCTATTAGCCCAAATGCTTGAATTACCCTAGATGCCTAGAACAAATGAAACTCGAGACGGATGATCAAAATGTGAATGCTTCACTCCTTCTCTAAAAGGGGAACAAGAATACCCTTGGCAGGGATTAGAGAGGCAAAGATTAAAACAGAGACTGAAGGAACTCCCATTCAGAGCCTGCCCCACATGTGGCCCATACATATACAGCCACCCAAGTAGACAAGATGGATGAAGCAAAGAAGTGCAGACCGACAGGAGCCGGATGTAGATCTCTCCTGAGAGACACAGCCAGAATACAGCAAATACAGCGAATGCCAGCAGCAAACCACTGAACTGAGAATAGGACCCCCGTTGAAGGAATCAGAGAAAGAACTGGAAGAGCTTGAAGGGGCTCAAGACCCCATATGTACAACAATGCCAAGCAACCAGAGCTTCCAGGGACTAAGCCACTACCTAAAGACTATACATGGACTGACCCTGGACTCTGACCTCATAGGTAGCAATGAATATCCTAGTAAGAGCACCAGTGGAAGGGGAAGCCCTGGGTCCTGCTAAGACTGAACCCCCAGTGAACTAGACTGTTGGGGGGAGGGCGGCAATGGGGGGATAGTTGGGAGGGGAACACCCATAAGGAAGGGGAGGGGGGAGGGGGATGTTTACCGGGAAACCAAAGAATTATTATTACGTATTAAATAAATTAAAAAAAAAAAGCCCTGGAAACCACCAATATCCCATGGTGACCCAAGAAGGAGAATAAAAATGAGCCAGTCAGTAATGCAAAAAAAAGAAAATAAATAAATAAATAAACCAAGAACATGAACATAGCTTAGTTAGTTTTTGTTCATGACTAAGTAAATTGAGTTGGAAGGGGGCAAAAATTTGCAATCACTTAATTGCTGTCTTGGTTGATGCTGTTTCCCTCAGCCTTTTTCTCCCTCAGTCATAAAATAGACCTTTAAGTGGGAGGGGGACTTAGAGCACTATATAACTAATGTCAATAAAATTCCCGATATCGATGGATGTCTTACATGTTGTTTGCATATATCATGTACAGCTTTACTTTCCCCACCATTCAGCGATTGACTAATGGTATTCTTATCTCCTTTCTTCCATTTTAAGTAGATAATGACATTGTCAGATACTCATTAATAAACACATTCTAGCCTTCCTACCTGAAACAGCATTTTAATTGATATCACATAACATTTATAAGTCTTGAGTCATCGAGTAGTACCATAGCCTTAGACAGATACAAATATATTTTTTGTTATTCAGATACTCTAGGAAGACAAAATATCTTCTTTAAGACAAGAATGTCACATCCAGTATGTCATGTTGGTTCCAATGGATATCCAAAATAAACTTTGATCTTATAATCTTGCATAGGTAACTAGGACTTATTTTGTTTACACAATAATGTTACCTTTCCAAGTTTTAGGTTTCACAGGAATTGCTGTTTTTGGCCCAAATGCTGAAAATGACTATTAAAATTTAGTATGTGATCAGCTTTACTCTTAAATTTGTAGGATTCAGAGGAAGGATTCATACTAGTCACAATTTTCACATACCCTCATTGGTGATACAAAATGTATTTAAAGCCAAAGGGGGTGAGAAACTTTGTCTGGTATGTTGGGAATTTATAAAAATCAATGTTGTGTAAGAGAATGCTCCTATTGGTACATTTTACAAAATCAAAGAATAAGAAAGTATCCTATTGTTTTCCATATCTCAATAACCTTCCAAGGAAGATACTTTACTTGGGTTGAGAAAGTGTGAATTTCAAATTATTTTAATAACTGTTTCTTTGTTCTTTAGTTCCCACCCTTACTCACCCCTTTCCTTCAATCTTTAATAGTACTCACACTGCGTTTATCCACATAAAATAATTTCCTAGGTTGAAGTGAATGTAGTATGGGTACATTAGCAGGAAGCATGATGATGGCCATGTAGTAGGTGAAGGGTTTTTTCTTGAACTTAAATACACTTTTCTGTGGATTTAGAAAACATGACAGTTGGTTTACACCTCCTTCTCAAACAGAGAATTGGAATAAACTGGTCTGGGGAAAGGTTCAGAAGTTCCTCATGATATAAATGCAGCAAATATTGAAAAATCACTACTTACAAGGAAGTCATAAGGTGGGTTTTATAATGAAAAATATTAATGATTAGTGGAATTTTTAATTTTATGCTCAATTAGTTACTCAAACTAAAATAATAGTTTTCCATGTTGATAAAAGCTATACAAATAAAATTACAGATAGTTGCATACAGAAATATGAATTTATCATAGAAAATATTAGGAAATTTTGTAAAACAGTGGTTAGCAGACAAACACATATTGTTGTTGCTAAGAAATTTAGGGAATGATTTGTTGAATCATTTCAGTATCATGAATACTTAAATTTAACTTCTTTTCATATTTTATAGAAACATTTCTATCATAAATTTGGTACGTTGTCTTCAGCAGTGATTAATGAGAAATGCAACAAAATTATACTATAGGTATGTATAATTCAACGATATTGTTAATGTACTAAGCTGAAGATTTAGGAGACAAATTTCAGCCTCTAGCAGCAAAAGAAGTGGCTCACTACTCTATTCATTATTTTTTTCAAAGACTAACTCTGGTAATATGACTACCCTGAACATAAAATGTCTGGTAGCCTAAAATGTAAAATGCAAATATTTCAGTGATTGAAACTGAAGTGATAACATAGTACTATTTCTTTGATTAATGACTACTTTCCTGAGGGGAAAAATTCTTGAGAGTTAATTACTTAACTTGCAGTACTGTACAAAAAGAATTACTCAACTCTTTTCCCAATAGAGTTCATTTATGTATACATAACCAAAGACAACGTAAGGGTCATTGTACTTCAAAAAGGAACGATCTCTCATTTCCCTGGAATACATTTTCGCTTACCTACATAATGTTTTGCTAATGAGGCAAAGTCAAGGAATAAATGTTGATTTTTAAAAAGTACCATTGGCCGTTAAGCAAGTTGGAAGAAGCTGTCTAATACACAGAGAACTAGAAGAGACTTGCCAGTTATAACAGTTACAAATCACTACACACTCCAGAAAGAAAGCCTGGAGGTTTTAGGGGTTCCACTGGCTAACAGCAGCAGTCCTAAGACGCTGGTGAGAAAGAGATTGCTGAACCCTACTCCAGAACTTCTGGCTACAACTTTGGAATTCTGATAGGTATCCAACTATGAGAACCACTTATCCAAAATATCCCAACATCCTTCACCTTGAATGGAATCAAGCTTTCCTCAGGTTTCCTAAAGGAAATGAGAGAGTGGAGAAGCTAATAGGTAGTTAAGGGATTTCCCTGCTGCATCTGTCCACCCTGCTTCTCTCATTACACGTTGGAGAAAGATAATTTATGGAAGACCATTTATCCTCTACATGATTTAATACCACTCTTACCATAATTTTAAGTTAGAGGATCCTGAGATACCCAACAAATCAGATTTAGCCACTTGCCCCATGGCCATAATATGGAGGACTGGTGGCCTTCCATAAATCATTATCTTTCTCCAATGTGTTTTATTTTAATAAGTGGCCATTTACAGTGAATGGCCAAATTTTCAAGTACACAATTATTAAAATTAAAGGTATGCTTAGGCAGTATACCATTTTCACAAGTATGCTTTCTGCTAGAACATGTTCTCCCACTTCCACTTATGATAAAATGGTGAGATCATATATTCACTTGTCCTTCCTAATGCATTCGTTTTTACAGTGTCAACTTTGTCCTCTTCCTATCTACTCACATGCTGGTCTCAGATCTCAACATAGACCTAAACACTCATCTCTCCTCCAAGTTTTATACTGTTAGGCCTGATGCTGTCTAGTTACGTTAAATATGGCTTTCAAAACTGCATTCTCTTTCCCTTTGGAATATCTTCTCATCTTCTAGCTTTACAAAAGATATTATTATCCTCTAATTGTAAAACTCAGCATAATTTAACAGTGTTTCCTCTCCCTTTTGCCTGTGTCCAACCACTGCCTAAAGCCTGTTGGGTTCTTTGATTAAGACAGCATCTCTCTAATTCAGCAGTTAAGAGCACTGGTTGCTCTTCCAGAAGACCTGAGTTCAATTCCTAACACCTACATGATAGATCACAACTGTCTGTAGATCCAGTTCCAGAGGATCTGGCACTTTCACACAGACAGATACCAGTGTGCATAAAGATAAATCTTGTTTTAAAGACAGCAACTCTCTATGTATTCCATGCTGGCTGGCTTCAAGCTTACAATCTTCTCTCTTATTCCTTAAGTGCTGAGACTTGTAGGAGTGCTGACTCCAGGTACAGTTTTTTCTTTCTTCCTAAGGTTACTATTCTAAACATCTTCTATGAAATTTTGGCTCCATTCCTTTTATTTTTGAGCAGTCAAACTGTATAGCATAGAGTCATCCAAGTAAATTTCTGAGTAAGCTAATACTGCTTCAAAACTCAAAATTTTATCCATTCTTAATAGATCAAATCATGTTTTGAACTGGTATGAGAAATCCTCAATACTATAATAGGTTTAGAGTTTCTCCAATCGAGCCAGCTATAATTGGAAGCACAGTACAAAATGAACATTCAACTTTAGTGAAACTGGATTCTTTAATTGGCTAGTAACTCTGTCCACTGTTCATTGGGGGCCTTCAGTTGTGTCTTTCCATCAATCTAGGTACTTTTTGCCTGTTCTTGCACAGCAACTCATTGTCTAGCAGAGGTATAACTATTTAAATAGAGGTTTTCTTGATAAAAGAGTACACAAATAGCAAAGTAACTGAAAATTTCCTGTCTGTAACTGAACTCACATGAAGCCAAATGTTAATTCCACTGCAAAATTGGATAGAATTAAGTCACATGGTTCTGAATACATCAGTACATATTTGAGACATCAAGCCCCAGTTCACTGTACTATAAAAACACTGATTAAATTAGTTTCAGAAAATTGTTCTGCAGCCAAGGAGCTATCTGCTGCACAATGGTCCATGCAATAAATCTTAGACTATACATGCTGACAGGTGTGAGATGATTTATTGAATCAAGAGACAAGGGATTGCGGACAATTACTAAGAATCATACACTCTTTTCAGTGCAACGTTATTTTACTTAACACAGGCAATTGAGACGGAAACTGCTATTATAACAATAGCCACCTTTTCTCAGACATCTCTAATTCTACATATTAAAGATGATCCAGAAATGAAATCATTAGATGGTGCTGTTGGCGCTACATCAGACAGATGACTTAATAATGATCCATCTCCCTGCAGCAACACTCATCTCTGTTAATAATCAAAGAATGTATACTACCCATGACCTCCAAACATTGCTTTAATCATGGTAGCACCAGGATTTACAATATCTGATCTGATTTTTCTTTGCAATATGATTCTATTTTACTTAATGATCAGTAACAGAATTAAACTTTCACTATAAGTTGTTAATTTTAATTCCATTTTTATCATAAACAATTTTTTCATTTAATGGTCGTCCTTTCCATGAACTTTTGAGTTTTTCATAGACATACATACAGTTTTAGAAGTATAATTGCTAAATCAAATTTTGGAAGCTAAATAAATAATGTTGATGGTGGTAAAAAATAATAATATTGAACAAGTGTTATTCATGTTATAGAGTTTCTTTTCTATATGACAAAAGTTATGTGAAGACATGGAATGGCTCCTCAAAATCACCTGCTTCTGAGCTCAAAAGAACTACCCCCAGCAGAACAACCAACTAAGCAAAAAAATCATTCATTTAAATTTCCTTCAAGGTTAAATTTCATTATAACAATCACTTAGCTGCACGAAAATGAAAACTATTTGAAGCTGCCTACACCTGCCCTAATAGGCAAGCAATCCCTTTCTAAGGTCAGTTTAATGAAAAGTGGCATCTCAAGTTGCTCAAGTTACAAAGATAACCCAACGTACCTTAGGAACAGCTGATATAATTATGTTGTGATATGTATGTAGAATGGGTATCAGAATCAAAAAGGCAGGCTTTATTTTGTTATTGGAGTCCAGCCTCTGATACCCAGTCATTTCCAGTCCAGTGAAGGGTATACAGCAGTTCTCATCACAAATAAATGAAAAGATATTAGGGAACTTGATACTCCTGCTCTTGCTCACTAAACCCCAAGGAATATCCTAGTCTGACACAAACTCATTGTTCTGGAAAACGAGTCACTTAGGGGCCTGCTGTAGACTCAGCAGATCAAAGAAATTTGATTCTGGTTAGCGTTAGCATTGTGCTGGAGAGTCAGGAAGATAATAGTATGTTAGTTCCCAGCTCCTCTAGCATGGGAGGCAAATGCTCTACTACTGAGCTGCACGGTTTTCACACTGTTTATATCCATCTTAAAAATCATTTTAGTTCCTGAGAATAGAGATCAAGTTAGGACTGTTTATTTGCCTGAACAGTGTCGGAAACATAATTACTATCCTGTTTTATAGATAACAGGGTCTCAGTTCATTACTATAGTGAGTTGTTAAATGAGACCAGTTGGTCTTTGGGAGGTTTCAAGATCTGGGGAACCCTCAATTTTTTTTTTAGCAGTTCTTAACGCCAGTCCAAAGACTTTGTTTATTGTTCTTGGTTGTAAAGACAGATTCTTGGTATGTAATCCAAGGTGTTTCAAAATTCCACTGTAGACAACGCTCTTCTCACTTTCTGATAAAAAGAACTGTGCCACCATACTTTGTTTATGACTTATGTGGGTGGTTGTGTCCCATGGCCAAAGTTTCTTTAGTATATGTGATGCCGAAGGGAGCATGTGTTCATGTCTTAAAATTTCATTCACATTTTGAGGCATAAAGGAAATAAGAAAATAGAATAGAATATAGAAATATAATCTGGCTATGTGTTCAGAGGTTAGCCTTAGGAGATGATAAATATCAGAAAAGGCCACCAATGGGGAGCCCTAAAAATTGGAAACGGATGGCATTATAAAGAGATGGGAGAGACCAGAACATGCAAGCACATTCACTATCACTTTCCACATGATGTACTACTAGTCTGCTTCCAGAAGCCCATTACCAGATACAGTCTTTCAAAGTCATGTGGCAACTTAGTCGCAAATCTTAAATGTGAATTTATAGATTACAGGAAATTCTCAGGTTATGGAGAGAAACTGCTGCTGTCTAAACACATCCAGTGGATTTTATAAATTTTTGATGTTTCTAAAAACTTTTACCTATTTACATTTTTATATTCTAGCAAATGAAAACAATGAACTTGTTCACCTGCCTCTGTCTCAAACACTAATGCTTTATTTTGGCCAACAGCTACAAAGCTGTTTCTCGTCAACTCTTACCTGGAATGTGCTCTTGTGTTATCACACACGAAGTAAGGAGACACATGAATCATAGACAATTCCAAGTTCAGGTGTGCATAATAGATTGCCACAAGTGTTTCATAGCAGACAAATACAACATCACAGTGTCTGAACTGTATCTAACTTTAAATTTTGCATCTGAAGAAAATCCTCTTCAGTGTAGTGAAGCAGATTTCCTATGACAGAATCTTTTCTGGTAATTAAGCATGTATGCTGAGACTTCTAAGAACTATAAAGTTTTAAGTTATCTACTGACAAGCATTGTCCTTCCTCTTATTCTGAAGGAGTTTACCAGTGCAGTGGGATGCTGCACTGGGTAGTTTAACAATGGACTTCCTAAACAATGAAGCCTGGATGGACCTGCATTTCTAGTATTCATTTCAAACTGCTTTCTGGAAATGGAAGAGGAGTTTATAAAAGTGAATCCAAATAATACAATCCAAGATCTCCCAAGTATAAATTTTGTGAGCATATGTAGAAATTAGAGTCAGATTGATGAGTGTGAGGGTGGACAGGGCTTCAAGGGAAGAATATTTTATTCCAATGATTTTGGAGGACCTCCTTTGCTACGTATTTCCACCAGATTTCTCAATACCCTGGCTATGGGGGTGTCATGAATGGAACTGAGGTCAACAGCATTCTTTCAGCATAGAGTAGACTCTGCAAAATAATGGACATTTAAAATGCCTAGCACATTTGATCTATATCAATTACATTATTAAGAATTTCAACCTAAATAAAAAATTGACACTATATATCTGGAAGGGGATTAAAAAAAATGAGTTAAATTGGTCATATGCTGTCTTTGGCAAATCTGTGGTTTTCCAAAATAATTATGAAAATAGCTCATTGCTATTTGTACATACAATAGTTCCAGACCATATTTTGTGCTGTTGAAATTAAATGCCCAGAACCTTAAAAATATTATAGTTTATTCCTTTCTACTCTCTGTCAGTTGTAAGAAATCAAGTGCAACAATGAGGATTAGAGTGGGGAGCTTGTAGACCTAAATAGTGTGGGGATTATTTTCAACATAGAGTGTAAACAGAAAAGTAAAAATGAATGGGGAGAATTTGAACCTTTGCTATCCTAAATACTGAATTTGCTTCAATTATGAAAGTTTTAATGAAAAATAATCTTAAAATAAGTATAAATCAGGTATATTAGCAATGTTTGATGGGTATTAACTTCAACAACAAAGTACATTTGTACTAATCTGGGTGTTTTCTTGCTCAAATATTGCATAGAATCAGTATTTTTTAATTCCGCCGCAGTGCATTTAGATATTTGGCTAAGAAGAGGTCCTAGCATATTCCTCTCAATTCTACCCCAAACTCTGCATTTCAAGTATAGTCCTATGAGGTAAAATCAAAAGGTACAATTATAATTGTATTTGAGTTGATTTCTTCTTTGGAATATAGATAATTAAGTTCTGTAAATATAACTCAGCAGCATGAACCCTATTGGCTTTGATCCTTAGCACCATAAATTACTGAAAAAGTCTAAACCAATTTAACACTGGTTCAATCAATGAAGGTCTTAATTCAATGACCAGAAATGTAACATAGTAATGTAAATGTAACAGTATTTCCTGTGATTCACGCCTTGGTAAGGAAATGATTACGATACTATACGCACAAAAAGATTTCCAAATATATTTACTATTCATCAGCTTTGAAAGATCAATGACTAACCATGAGATAAATCTCAACATCTTTGATACAATTCAGTTGTGGAGAAGCAAGTTTTATTGCTAAACGCACTTGCCACTAGGGGAACTGGATAGATTTCTTAGTGGTTAAGAACACTTATTGCTTTCAAAGCTGTCCTGGGTTCTTGGCATCCACATGGTAGCTTACAATCATCTTTAACTCCATTTCCAAGCAACCCGCTGCTCTTCTCTGGCCTCCCTGGGGACTGCACACATGTGGTGCACATACTTATATGCAGGCAAAACACTCTTACATATAAAATAATACTTTAAACATCTTTCTTTAAAAGTTATCTTCCAAACAAGGGAATGATGGCAATGGAAATGCTGTGCTATATGGTTCTCTTATTCTCTACAAGTTACCCTTAGGCTTATCCAATTCCCAAATTTCTTAGTCATTCTACTCTTCCAGCGAGCAAGGTTTGTTTAGAGCTATAAGAAGTCACTATTCACAACAGCCAAAACATGGAAACAACCAAGGTGTTTATTATCTGATAAATGGATAAAGAAAATGTGGTACATAGACATAATGCAATAATGTTCCACCATAAAACATAATGAAATCCTGCCATTTGTGACATGAATGGACCTGGAGGACATTCTGTTAAATGAAATAAACCAAGCATAAAAGATAAGCAACACATAATCTCATTAATTCACAGCCCTATATAGAATCAACTAACCAGGGTTCTTAGAGGCTCACAGACTGAAACAGTAATCATGGAGACTGTACAGGTCCGAGCTAGGTCTACTGCACATGTGTTGTGGTTAGTAAACTTGTGGTTTTTGTGAAACTTCTAACATTTGCAGTGGGGGTGTTCAAGGCATTTAAAAGCGAAAATTACTTTTGGAGCAGCACCAAATATAGCCAGTATTGGGCAATAGTAAAAGGGTAGTATGGGAGAATATGTTTTGAATTGTTTTACTTGTGTTTCACATGCTGCTATAATTTTGTCATTTATCAACCATTGTCTCAGAGTTTACTGGTCTGTAATTTTCCCAGTCTGTATAGTATATTAGTTTTTTTTCTTTCAGATCATCTTTATTGCTGTTTTCTCAATGATGTTGTGAAAAATAAACCAAATCACTTTTTTGTCATATTTTTACAGGTATCATCTATGGTATGAAAACAATCTCACATTCAGAACTTCTTAGGATGAAGAGCAATTTAAGCTTCACTGGTTGTCACATAACCCACCCTAGTCAGGAGAAATATTTGTGATTAACTCATCTCACTCAGTCTCTCGAACACACTTTCGGAACACTTTTCTTTCATAGAATCCCTTAGAGAAATATAATTCTCATCAGGAGTGGTAGAATTACTCTTATCTGAGACTCTAAGATTTGGGTGTCAAAAATTAAGGAAACTCTGAAGTTTTCTTAGGGTGGAGTGAACAAAGTTATGTATTTCTATCATCACATACCAGAGGGACAAATAAAACCTCTAGCATGATTTCCTATCACATACTTCTAAACACACTTGGCAAAGAAGACACAGCTTGAAACTTTGCCAGAGTTATGGCAAAAAAATATTATTGTCATCATCACTATCACCATCATAGCATTAAAAGTAATAGTTTGTTACTATTTACTGAAAGTTTTTGCAAAAATTTTTTTACCTAAAATAGCATTAAATGCAAGTTTATTGGGAAGTTGCTTGAGGTTCACTGGCCTCAAGAAATTTGCCATGTGAAGGGAGAGGGAGGATTGGGAAGAGAAAGAAAGAGCATGAGGACAGGGAGAGGGGGGAAGGAAAGGGGAAGAGAAATACAGAAAGAAAGAGTGCATGCACAGATTTCGGAGGGGAGAGAGGGGAAGAGAAAGAGAAAGTGAATGCACACGTGGAGGGAGGGGAGAGAGAGAGACAGACAGACAGACAGACAGACAGACAGACAGACAGAGACAGACGGAGTCAGACAGAGACAGAGAAGGAATGAGATGGGAGAGGAGAGAAGATCTTTTTTTACTTCTTTACTCGCTCTGTTTCATATACATACACATTATACAAAAGCTATGACAGGTAGATACTCCTAGACTTTTGTGGGGTGTGTTTTTATTTTTAATTTGAGAACTCTGGTTTAATGATGTACAGAATGCTTCCCAAGGTCAAGCTTATATGAGGCAGAGCCAAAATTGAAATTAAGTTTGGTGAGACTACAAATCACCTTTAACTAACAGAATTAGGGAAAACCTAATAATATCAAGTAGGACAAAGAAGAATGTCTCAAATATACAGTGTGTTGCAAACACAGTTTCCAGTACTTCTAAAGGTTGCAAACTCATGATCATTCATCCTGTCAGAGAACAGTACAGCTCTTCAAAATAATGCTTCCCTTTGACCCATCCAGTGCAGGAATGGTGAGAGATAGAACTTTGTAGTTGAAACTTTATTTTGTTTCACCTTTTATACTCTTGTCACTCTGAGAAACTACTTTATAATTGAAAATATAATGGTGAGTTTTAAAAGTTGGGAAGGAAATAGGCAAGATATTATGCAGAAACAGAATGGAAGATATGGAATCATATTCTCTGAAAAGTCACTATGAGGGTAACTACCAAAGAAAAAAGACCCAATTGCCCAAGGAAAAGACTAGATTTTATGGCTTTTTAACCATTCAGGGGATCTACTTTTTATTGAGCGTATTTTGGAAGAGAAGATATACAAAAGGTAGAAAAGACCAAAATTGTCTGACGATGCAAACACATAATCCTGGGGAAGGGAAATGTGATAGCTTCATTTCCACCACCTCAGCCTTAATCCATGCTTACTGGTTTCTTTGATACTTACTTGCTTTTAAGAGAAAGAAAGAACATGAAGTTGGATGGACAAAGAAATGGAGGGGGTTCTGGGAGCAGTTAGGGAATGGGAAAGAATATGACCAAAATACATTATATGAAATTCTCAAAATATAAATCTTAAAAATTCTTTTTTAGCATCACCCCAGGCTGCATTATTAGACATAATAGTAAACGTTGCTCAGGATTATTTAGGAAAAAATAAAATAAAATATTCCCTATGGGTTATCAGTACAATAATAAAGAACTGAGAAGTCTACAATTTTTTTTTGTTGATGTTGGTTGTGTACTTTTTTTGGTTTTCTTTGGTTTGTTGTTCTTTTGTTTTGTATTTACTGAGTAAAAAAAAATCAGGTCTTCATCTTCATCTCCCTTTGAAATTATTTTTCTTGCCCAGCAGTGGTGGCTCACACCTTTAATCCCAGCCTTTGGGAGGCAGAGGTAGGCCAGCCTGGTGTATGAGAGAGAGAGAGAGAGAGAGAGAGAGAGAGAGAGAGAGAGAGAGAGAGAGAGAGAGAGAGAGAGAAGAACAGAGACAGACAGAGACACAGAGACAGACGGACAGAGACAGACAGAGACACAGAGACAGATGGACAGAGACAGACAGAGACAGACAGATATACAGAGAAAGACTTTTTCTTCTCATTTTAGTCAACTAATCATATCATTTCAGTTTCCAACTTTCTGGCCATAAACTTGTCTTTGACAGCAATAAAGAATAGTTCTAAGTGATTACTCTATTAGACACTGACTAGTATTAAAATTTAACCAAGCCATTTAAAACACAGATGTCTCCCAATGACATAGTAAATGAAAGTTTTCTATGTGTTCAAATGAGAAGCTACACAGTCCAGAAGGTAACTGCTGAGTTTATATGACAGCATGAATTAAACGTCTCTAACACTCAATAAGCTATAGACACACCTCCAAAATGAAGACCACACCCAATGGAAAAGAGCACCTATTTAAGGCTGGTATGTCTGTGACCTAGCTTATGGACTTCCAGTAACCAATTGGGAAATCTGAGCTATGTGCAGGCAGACTCTGGACCATGTGTCAAATCTGGCTAACTAGTCATTTTTACAATTGTCATTGGAACTCAGTCATTCTGCTGTGTGTCTATAGCTGCTTTATATTACAGTAGAATTGAGCAATTCTGATAGAGACTACACAGCCGAGGAAGAGCAACTGGCCCTTTTCTATGTCTGCTGACTTCTGTATTTAGGAACTAATCTAGGCCTCACTTTCTCCATTCATAACATGAAGGAGTGGGCAGAAAACTCTGTCCACCAAGCTGATATATCAGAATCCTTGAGACCAGTGGGCTAAGAGGAAGTCCTCATACTTTGTTATGCATAAACTTCTTGTGAAGAAAGTATAAACCACAACAGGAACACTCACTTGGAAATCAAGCCTAAATAAAATCAGTCCTGGCATTGAAGATTTCTATTTGATTTACAACATTTCAAGTCCTGGACTTAAAGCATCAAGTATCTGTGGATTTGCCTGGATCGGGATACCGTGCTATATAAATGGTCCTTAGGAAAAGACTTAAATTAGTTAAATAAATTAAATTAGGTTTAATTAGTTAACTTTTGATTTGTGGAAATAATTTACTTTAAATAAATCACAATGAAATTGGCTATATATCAAATGTAAGCCCTGTCAGTGACAATCTCAGTGAGTAACCCATTCTCTGAAGACAATTGCGCTTGGAGGAAAGCCCCAGGCTCTCTTGTCTCTGCCACAAACGGCTACACCTGGAAGGTAGTCCTGAGAGCATGCTACCAAACACCAGGAAGTCTGCTGGATAGCAGATAATATCAGAAGCACCTAAATCATGTTTGGGGAAGGGATTAAAGAATATTTCCTAAGCCTTTTGAGGTTTAACTATTGCTGCAACAAGTTGAAAGATGGCATGCGCAGGTCCAGACTGCTTAGGAAAGAGCTGGAAGTGCACAGAAGGAAGAAAGCTTGCTGCGCTCTGAGATTTGAGATGGCTGTCAGGCTGCCAGGCCACCAGCCTACCTTTCATGATGACTACAGATTGCAAAGGGTGAGTTTTAGGGGGTGGTCTCTGTGAAGTCTGGCCTCTATAATTCAAAATAGGCTGGTTTTGGAAGTCACTGGTACAAAGAAATGATTCTGAGACTGAAACTGACCATAGCATTGTTGGCAAATCTATGTTGGTATCAGAGACTGAACCCAGGGCCTTGTGCACACTAGGTAAATACATTACCGCTGAACTATAACCCCAGCCCACTGTTTAATTTTACCTCTTGTGCTTGTTAGAACCTACATTCTATCTGTTAGGGGTTTTTTTGTTTGTTTGTTTTTATTTTTGTTTTGTTTTTGCTTTTGTTTTTGGCAATGCTAGGGTAAAATCCAAACCTTCTCACATGCATACATTCTACCAAATTTTAACATTTTTATTACAAGAGAGGATGTTAGTGCATAGTCCAAGCTGGTCTTGTACTCATTCTGCATCCCAGGCAGGAGTTTGCAATCTTATTATCTCAGTCTCCTGAGTAGCTGGGACAAGCCTAACTCACTGGGCCCCGTACAAATAATACTTTCCTTTTATATATTTGTGTCTTTGGTATTAGGAATGGGACCCAGTATCATGTACATGCCAAGAAAGAGCTCTACCACTAAGCTAAATGCCTCCATTCTAAGGGACTTTCTTGAAAGAAATATTTAGGAGACAATTTGTAGATTTAGGAAGGAACACCAAGGTCTGAAAAGAATTATTTTAACTGTTTATATATTTGAAATTTAAGAGAAGGGCTGCCAGGCTGTGGTCTTCTTTTTTATCTGATGGGCAAATTCGGCCTACACAATAGAGACTATAATCTTATTAAGTTATTACAGCCTTTTTCACTTGTTACTACAAATATTCATTGCTGATAAAATACCTTAAAGGGATTTTTGTGTTCCAGTTCTTGACAAATGAATAATCAGATAAAAAATAACTGTAATGTATATGCATTGGACTTGAGAAACTGAAAAATATTTTGAAAGGGAAGACTTGGGCTCAGGAATGTTTATCAAGTGATAGGCAAATCTAGATCATTGTGCATGGGTGGAAAAGTGCTGAGGGAATGGGGAAGATAAGAGAATCATGTTCAAAGCTAAACTATAATGTTCCACGGTGAACCTTGATTTGCTCTTTAACAATAATCAAGACTTACTACAGGAGAAGGAAGAAAAATTTATCACAGAAATTACTCACTTTTATTTACATAAAATATATGGTCCAACTCTTTAATAATGATATTTTTTGTCTGTAGAATTATTTTAAAAAGTTTAAAATCTGCAGCAAGCAAAGAAAGAGAAACACCAATCAGAACTGAAAGAGGAAGTGCTATGTATTTTTTGTCCAACAATTTCCTGGGTCCAGCATTGGAGGGTTGAATTTTCAATTATTTCCTTTGCTTTACAGGTAAGGAAACTAGGCTTAGAGAGGATCAGTTTGTTTTTAGCCCTTAAATTTACAGAACCCTAAAATGGGAAGATCATGGAATATGCTTAAAATCAGATTTCAATTTTCCTCAGAGCTGACAAGTCATAGTACACATTGGAACAAGACCTCCTCCAGGGCTTCCTGTGTGCATCTGTGCACTAGAGTTACTAGACTGTGCCATCATGCCTGACTTTTTCCCATAAACATATGTAGTAGGGTAAAACTCAGGTCATCATGTTTGCATTGTAAATTATAATTGAGACATCTCCCAGTTTCTAAATTCACATTCATAGGCAAGGCAAATAATCATATTGCAAATGATGAAATGAATTTAGGGACCATCAGATCTATTCATTTATATAATACTTAGGTATGAAAGATCTGCTGACTATTCTCTTTTTCTCTATGTAGATAAAAATGATTCCACAGAGATTTACGTTTGACCTGTATTTTTATTTAACATTACTATAAAATATAGACCCTCTTCATTTATGTTCACCATGGTAAAGGGAAATATTTGTTCTCTTTATGGACCATAGATGATAAAAGTGGAGCAAAATTACTGTCTTTCTTTCCTCCTTGCTAAGTGTTATAATGGGCCACATTTGGGTCATGGCTCTTTTTGTTTTAATAGTGCTAGTGATTAGTCAAGGACAAGATTGAACTTCAAGGCCTGTATCCTTAAGCTTCAAGTTCTCTGGCTGTAGATAGTCACTCTTCCCACCCCTGTGAGTGTGTGTGTGTGTGTGTGTGTGTGTGTGTGTGTGCACGTGCGCGCATTTGTATGTGTGTATGCCTGCACTGGAGACTAAACCCAGAACCTCATTCATATTAGGTATGTGCACTGCCACTGAGCTATGCTCTAAGTCCTCATCAATATTCCTGGTAAATTTGCCATGGCCTCATGCTTTACAGCATTAAGATTGTTCCAAACCACTAAGCTGTTCCTATACACTAGATACTAGATGTTGAGCAAGGCACTTGAACCTATATTTCCTCATTTAACACTCTTATGATCACTAACAGGCAAATAATATACTTTTGTACAGGAGCTATATGGTTATTCCAAGGATCAAATAAATAATAGTTGATTGTGTTTTTTAAAATGTCAGTCTGAAGAATTACAAATACTTCTTACTACAAATGCCTGGCAATAGTGTGTTCTTGGTGTCAAACTAACAAAATGTTCTTGAGGCTTATCTCAAAGGAACTTAAAGTAGTTTCCTGCTCAGCTCAGCTTCCTTCTATTACCATCCTGCCCAGGCCTATAAGCCCTTTTCTAGAGGTTTTGATGAATCCTCAGAAGAGAAGAACTACAGCAACTACATCAGTTAAAGAACTGATCAATGAACAAGTCAGTGAGACCTTTGTTTGAGGAGGCCCTGTACAGCTCGGTTTGAAAACCCTGGGACAGGAACACGTCCCTTTAACCTCTTCTTGCCTATGACTCATGGAGCTTCAAGATGTACCTGACCATACTCAGCCTGAAATGAAACCCTGACCCTTTCACTCTTAACCGGGAAATTGACGCCACCAACAAAAAGCAACTAAACTTTGTATATCAATGTCAAGGGTTAAAGAAGAGGGAAATAAGAACTCTGTACTTGGTCAGCATATTTGTTCTAAAGCACTGGTTTATTAAAAAAAATCCCATAAGAGTAAAAGCACCCCCACACACATCCACACACAGCTGGCCACATTAACACAATAGTACTTCCGTGAATTGGTCTCTCATATCTCTCTCTTCCTAGAGGTGGTCATCTTAAAGTAGAACTCACAGCAACTGCTTCAGAGCCTGGCTATTTATCTGACCTATTCGTTTTGTCAGGAAGGATATCAGCCCTCTGATGAAAGCATGTGAGGAGACTGTGTGTCCAGCCTGTGCACAGCAGACCTTTAATAAAAAGGCATCCGGTCTGGATTTTAGCATGGCTCAGAGCCCTGATACTGAGTCCTAACCTGCAACTCCAAAGGAAGGAATGCCAATGTCCGCTTGAGTATTTCTACAGAAACATGGTTTCTCTTCAGCTTCTAGAATTAGGTGGTTTATAGATAGCAACACCAAAGTCAGTGATCTTCAGGAATTTCTCACACTGACAACTATGTCTCAGATTAACCTCCTTGGAATTCTTTCCACGGTCCTTTTATGTAGTCTTTTGCCATGTGATCTTTAGTTCTAGACCCTGGTAGGACAGGTTTATCTTTGTTATTCGTTTCTGCATTCCCAGAATTCACCCATTCTTATCTCATAGTGGCTACATAAGAATTCTCCCTGGGTGGATTAGAAGGGCTGATTTTCATTGGTTAAAAAAGAGAACTTGATAAAGCATATAAGGAAAAGAACATTTGTAAAGGCACAGATTGGATAGATGCTTTTAGTGATTGGTCTAATACCAATGTGGGTAAAACTCAATCTTTTCTTTATATTGCCGACAAAAAGCAAAGAGATGTAAGGGGTGGTGGCACATGACACCAGTGCTACTCTGTATTCTGCATGACTTTTACAAAATGCCCACCTAGGGCCGTGGGTGGTGCACAGAAGCTTCCTTTTTGAAGGGTCTTTCACTCTAGGGCTCTTCCTCTTCTTCTTGGTAGCCAGCAATGAGATCCTCCTGTTTTTCTACTATAAAGAAAACAGTAGAGGCAATAGAGCCCAGGACTCCTCCTCTTGCTAGCTTACAAAAGGCAACTGGACAGTACTACTGAGTGAGAGCTGGTCTAAACTCCCTGTGTATCTTGTTACTAATCTTTTTTTAAACCTATCTAGGGTACAAAAACCATGATATCAAGTCAAATACCAGCTTCTATTTCTTTGGTGATCCAAAAACTCAAACTGGAACATGAATAAACAACATCTGTCTGCAATCTTTAAAATAGTCTTGTTTCTAAAGCCATTCCATTCCTCGTAACACTCAGTGCTTCTAAAAGGTCAGTTTTGCCACTTAGCTTGATGGGCAAATCAAATTTCTGCTAGCCTCTAGAATTAAGCAATGGTTATCAAAGTATTCCATAGTAGGGACTAGAAACAGAACTCCACTCTATAGTCACTGAGTAATTATGATACAGTCAATAAATCCATGATTGGATTCTCCAGATGAAGTGTTGACTATTCTAGTAAAGGTACAGCTACGATAGAACCTGATGTTCATCAAATGTTTACTGCATGTGATTCTTATGCTTTGTACTTTACAAGTACTTTCTTTTCTGATGCGAAACAAACAAAAAAGGCATTTTATCCAGTTTAAAAATAATACATGCCAAATGGCTACACAAAAGACTTGGACATTGTGCTCACAAACATAAAGTGAATCTGGATTTTTTGTTTGTGTTTTGAGACCTTTAGGGGAGAAAAATCCTAATTGTCAATTAGCATTATTGTCTTTGCTTTGCAGTGTCCTCAGGTAGCCTGGGAACATGTACACAATTCCAGTTCTGGGCATAAGTTCTGGCTCTTCAGTATAATCAGTCTGTGAAAATGTTGGCAAGGGGACCTCTTCAAGACAGCTTCCTTGATGGCTCTGGAGGCATTCTTCCAAAGCCATATCTCTACAGTAATTTGCAGAGCCTGTGGGAAGGCATCCTCCTCCTGTAGTATGGTGGCTTGCAGCCAGGCCAGGTGTGTGTTTAAAATCACTGTAAAATTGCTGCATATATTTCTCAAAACCTCAAAAATGACTAGAGCATTTAAAAATAATGCTGCCTTTGTTGGCCCTGTTAGGCTGGAAGAGAAAGAACAAGCTGGGCACTAGGGAACTGCGATCTGTATAGACAGATGTATAGGTGATTGGGAGCAACTCTATTCCAATTTCAGTGTAAACTACCACAGATACACAATGTGCTAGAATAGTGTGAGCTCCAACACACTCTAAAATGTCACTGCAGTAGATGCAGTGCCCTGAACTGCCTTCTCCTTATTGTGAATGAAAAGCCAGAGAGACAGTCACATGCCATCTTCACGATATCTAGCTATAAGAGGAATGCAGGAGAAGGATTATACTGATACCCAGATTCAGAAGCTAATAGCAGTTCCTGACACTCCCTTCCCGTTTTTAATCTTCAGAGACAAGATTTTGAATGCCACTCAGATTTTGAGCTTGGGTTGCACTGTGTCAATTTAAATAGATTGTAAGATGAAAACTAAAGCAATAGTCTCTTCATGCTTTTTTTTTTCCCCGCCTGGGAACACCACAGCCCTACCTGTATCAGATATTCTCATTGGACCTTTTTTGCATAAAGCATACTTTGTATAACCCTCCCTGCATAAGAAAAATATTTCACTGTTATTTTACAGACAGGAATAAAACATGCCCAAATGCTTAGCCTGACATTCAAAGACTCAAACTCTCCTTCAAAGATACCTCTTCCGATATTATCTCTTCTGACCTCTCAGAACCCCAAATGTTAGCCAGCATTGTCCAGCATCCTAAGTGTCCTTGTGTGTTGCTACAGACAGGCCTCTGCCGGCCCAGTGCATGCGCAGAAGTTCTATTCAGCTGCTTTGATGTATAATCCACTCATCTGTCAACACAGCTTAAATCCCACCACCCTGAAGCAAGGTTTATTGTCTACTCAACACAAGTCATCTCTTCCTCTTCTGAATCCCAAAACAGTTGTCTAACTTATCAATCAATTCCATACATCATTCAGCAAGTGTTTCTAATTGGCATGCCTCTACCTGTGGCTAGACATTTTTCAAACTATAAAACACATTAAAATAACAACATGCACTCTTATCTCACACATAAATATGGCAAGCAATAACTAAAACAATATTGGGCAGCCAGTGAAATGCCAAAGTCCACACATTTGACCATTATAAACTGAATCTTGCTTTCTAACAGTAGTTCTGACATATTGCAGGCTTCCTCTGAGCCTGGCACAATGCTAAGAGTTTACATGAAACACTTTATTTTGTTCTCCCATGTTTTTGTAAAAGAAAGCACAGGACATTACTAGCCTTGTTTTATAGAAGAGTAAAGTGGGGAACAGGAACATTAAGTAATGTGCCCAACTATTACATTTGTTTACACATTCCCATGACTCAGAGGTACCTTGTGTACTTGTCTGTGCACTTTCCTGAACCCCCAGACCTTACAAAAATGATCCCAATCATAATAAATCATCAAGCAATAGTAAATTCCCTCTGTAAGAGAAATATAGGAGAGGTAAGTCAGATAGGAGAGAATTATCAGGTGAAAAGGAGGAGGGAAAGGAAGTGGCTTTGAGCTTCATCAATAAGAGTAGGTCCCTGGAGGTGCTTTCTTCTGACTCCATCATAAATATTTTTGTACCAAATGAATTAAATAAGAGGCCACTTTTATGTAATTCACAAATATTTCAGAACCTTATTTTAACCACATGAGAATAATGAAAAATATATTCACATTGTAAACTATGGAAATGCTGCCATGAAATATGCACAAACAAACTATATTTTTGAAGGAGACAAGTGGAACTGGTAAGACACACACACACACACACACACACACACAAAACCAAAACATTTTATATAAAATACATGACTCACTTTCTTAAAATACCATGTGGTGAAATATAATAAAACTTATATATAATTTAAATGAAAATCTAATCTAAAATACTTGTGAGCTGCTTCACACACTTTTATAGGATTATAAAAAGGAGGTAGTATGTGATAAAATGTCAGAGTTGAATGATGGATAACAGGAGTTTTTATAGGCATTTATTAAGCTAAACATTGTTTTCTTTTTCAACATTTTTATTTTATTGGTTATTTTATTTATTTACATTTCAAATGCCATACCCCTTCCCAGTTAAACCCCCTATCACCTTCTAATATAAGACTTGAAAGTGGTATGTGGAGATTTTTTTTTCTGGGAAGACTTTTTCCATCTCTCAGACTGGCATCTGTGCCCTTGATTTGGATACAGTATGACTTTCTCTACCAGCAGCAAGGAAAATGATTTTTCTGTTAGATTTTCCTACAAGTCTGTTAGCTCTGTGAAGATGGTGACTGCTTTTGTACATATGACCTTTGCTTAATAAATGAATATTAGCAATGTGATCTGGATTTGGTAGCTGTATGTGTATGGGCTGGATTCTCAGGTGGGGCAATCTCTGAATGGCCTTTCCTTCAGTCTCTGGAGCTGAAGGGTTTTGCAACCCCATAAGAACAACACTACCTACCAACCAGAGCTGCCAGGGACTAAATCACAATCCAAAGAGACAGACCCATGTCTCCAGCTGCATATGTAGCAGATGATGGCCATATTGGGCAACAATGAGAGAAGTCCTTGGTCCTGCCAAGGCTTGAACGCCCCCCCCCCACCAGTGTAAAGGAATGTCAAGGTGGGGAGGCAGAAAGTCGTGGGTGGATAGGTGGGGGAACATCCTCAAGAAGAAGGGGGAGGGGGGAGTGGAGGGGGGTTTATGGACGGGAAACTGGGAAAGAGGATAACATTTGAAATATAAATAAAAAATATCCAATTTTAAAAAAGGAAAAAAATAATGGATATTAGCTTAATTATCCGTTACCTCTCAAAAAGTCTGTAATCTTGTATGTTAGAGCTTCAAATGTCTTGAAATAAGGAAAATGACAGTGGTATGAAAAGAACTTGAAAAGTTCACTCTCTTTAGTTTCCACTTAGCTTAAATGTGCTTCTCTGAGTAACTGACTGAGTAAACAGAATACATAAATAGGATTTTTGGTGGTACTGGCATTTGAATCCATAGTGTCTCACATTGTAGCCAAGCATTCTCCCAATGAACAATAACTCTGGTCCTGTCTTTTAGCTCTTAGTTTGAAAGAGTGTGTCACAAATTATGTTGCCCTGGCTGGCCTTGAACCCTTAATATCCTCCTGGCTCAGTCTCTAGAGGCAGCAGTTCTCATCCTATGAGTCAAGTCCTCTTTGGGGGTTGCATATCATACATCTTCTCTATTAGATACTTAGAGTATAACACATAGTAGTAGCACAGTAACAGTTATGAAGTATCAACGAAATAATTTTTTGGTTGGTGATCACCACATCATGAGGAGCTGTATTAAAATATTACAGTTTTAGGAAAGCTGAGAACCAGTGCTCTAGAGTAAGTAGGATTACAGGTCTGTGCAACCAGGCCTGGCAATATTACTATTTTATAGCAGAAATATGTCATAGAAATGCCAAGAAAAAAAAAAAAGAAAGAAAGAAAACAGTCTGTAGCTCAGTATCACCTCACACCATTGTTGTAAATTGGGAAAGATTTTCAAACATAGAACCCCATCTAGGCACAAGAACTGCTGAGAATTCAGCTCCAACTTGGGCTTTATAATAAGTATCAGGCAAGTCAAGGCTTCACGGTAAGACCCTATCTCCTAAATAAATAAATAGACAAACAAACCTAAGAGCAAAATTCCCTATCTCCGACTCCATATGCATAGTGTTACATAAAATTGAGCTTTAATGTGAACTTTTGGAAGAATCAATTGAAATCTCAGTGGTTTGATCCACTGAAAGCTATGCTTCATGAAGAAACTCCCACCGCCAGCCTTTAAAGTGAGCATAGCAAAAGCAGTTTCAAGCTTCAGTGTGAGCTTGCTTGAAAGACATTGAAAGGTCAATTTTCTCTGTTGGCATATTTTCATAAGTGCAACTTGAGTCAAGAAACAAGAGGCACAGTGTGTTATGTGTGCACAGTAAGAGAGGAATTACTTCACTGTAATTTCTTGGAAACTCTAGAATACATTATTAATCTCTCTTATATGTCAGTTATGTGGTTCACAAATCCAGTTTTTAAGTAGAGTATGTAGCACTGGAGGGCTTCTTAAGATTCAATTAAAATGATTATTTTAAATGTCCATGTTTTGATGTGTCTCACTTAGAGGTTGCATTTGACATGGAGACTTCACTTGTTACTTTAAACAACAGAATTTAGGAATTGTGAGTTTAATTTTCTCATCGTTTCCCTATCTCATAAGCATTTACCAAGTATAGTCCCTAAAAGGAACAAACTGATGGCATGACACTCTTTCAAATGATATGAAGGATCTTTAATATTTTTAGTTTCTGAGACAAGGTCTCTAAGGAAATGTGGAAGATTTTACATCTATGAATTCTATATGTTGAAATTTTATGGTATTTTATCTTTTGTGCTTCAGATAAAGATGTTAATGCACAGAGTCACATTTCATTTCTGCTTTTGTTTTGTTTTACTTTTTAAGATACAGTTTCAATATATAACCTTTGCCTGCCTACATCTCACTATGAAGACCAGGATGACCTTCAGTTCATAGATATGCACATGCCTTTTGCCTCTTGAATGGTGGAATTAAAGGCATGGCCTACCATGCCCAGCTACATTTCATTTCATACACCTTTTATATGGAAATCTAGTATAATTATAATGATCCCCAAAATTTAGGTTATTAAAGAAAATAATTATTCTTTGCAATCATATCAGCACAATATGTATCAATATGAAATCCCACAGAGCACAATTTACTTTTTCGGACAACGTAATAACTACTGAAAGATACAGATCCTTGGTTACTTCTCTTCATTATGCTATTAATTCATTTTGTAAAATCAGCATTTGTATTTTACTAGGTTTAGATAAAACAAGAAAGTACACATATTTACCAGTCTGTGATGACTAAGATCATCACCTCCAAAATGCCCTATATATTTATGATTTTTTTTTCTGACATGAACGCCATGTTCCTGAACAAACATGTTCTGCTGGTATGTTATCCATGCAAATGCTTAAAAGCACATTTCATGGAATAGCTGCAAATAATTGATCATAAACATATTTTGTTAAATACCTGCACATGTGTTTCGGTGCCTTAGAGGTTGTTAATATATGCCTATATTTCTGTGATTAGAAAATAAAATATACAACACTGTTAATTGTCAGGCCCTCCCCATAACAATATCAAGGTCTGGTAATCCATAAGCTTGATTAGCCAAATGTACTGAACTTATGACTGAAGACTTGCATTTTCATCACAGAAAGGGCTACTGCAGTATCTCCTCATAAATGTGAAGACGTTATGTAAATAAGTAATGACCGTGCTGTGACAGCAAATGGACACTGAGCAGAATTTGACTACCAGATACAAATAACCAGCCTGGAAGCTGTTGAATACGCAGCCTCATGATGATGATGGTGTTCTAACAAACAGCCCTTAATCTAATGAAAAGAACTTTTTCTTGATAAAGGACAAAAAGGAAAGGAAGACCAGAGATCTCTATTCAAGCATTCCAAAGGACATACCTCCTAAGCACAAGAAAGGTTAAAAAGAAATCATCTCAGATTACACAAGCTAACAGCTATCTGGAATTTTGAACGATTGACTTTGTTGTAATTTCCTGCACACTCCTTTTCCCTGTCAAACACGTTGGTGGTACTTTTCTCTACCGCTGGGCAATGCAGGAAAATGTAATGTGTGCCTATCCTCCCTTGACTGTGTTACCTACATTCTTGTGGCAAACTTCCCTATATGGTAAAAAGATGGATTGCAGCCACTCGTTCCTTGGACATTTGAAGTGAAGGATCTGTGCGTGTACTGCGTTCACTTCCCTCATCACATTTAGAAGCAGGGATTTCCCTTAGCATGTCAAGTTCCCTCATTGTGTCAAACAATCACAACGCTGAATCCCAGATGTGGTTCGTTAATCTTCACCATGGTGAAATCACCTATGTAGCCTAAGTAAATATAAGCAGTCATTAGCATTAGGAGAAGGCAATAGGAACCGTTTGTTAAAGGTGATGTTATTCTTTGAGCAATGATACTCTTTGGATCATCTGATTAATTTTGTTTGTTCAACAAGTTGCTCTGTTTTTCCTGAGAGGAGGGACTTCAGTATATATTTACTTAGCACTTTTAACTTATACCTCTTTTTCTTTTAATTAGTGTCTTGTGATCTAAAAATTAGCTGATGAACATAATACTTCACACAAACTCTCTCAGTCATGTTTGCAATAATTAGGCCCACTGTCAACCGAAGTTGAATAGACATCAGGAGACTTTTTTTTATTTCTTCCCTGCAGCTTTCTAACCTTATTTAGAGAGTATTTTTTTAACTTAACATATAACCATGTTAATTACTATTCCCCAAGCTGTAATTTGGATAATTTCATACTAGAAGTGGATGGAATTCAGACAGTCTTGCCTGTAAACTGGCTGAATAAAAGAAGCTTATACAGGCAGGAATGCTTTCATGAAACCCGAGACTGTCAGAACATGATAGTTCACCAATAAGCTGAATATCATTTACACAAGGAGGTCACATGTCCTCTAAAATCCCACATTTGGTACAGACATTTGCTACACACATTCTTCTTTCTGGTCTTTTGTTTGTATAGTAACTAGATAAAGGTCCAATGTGAGTAAATTACTTTTTCCTGCAAGAGTGAAGAAAATAAATGTCTGTAAATGCTCAAATGATAGATTTTTTTATATTCCTTTTTCTCTTTTTCTCACCGTTCCTTCTCCTGCCCCATGCTGTCTCTATCTCCTCTCTTTGTAACAACTGCAGACATTGAAAATGATCCAGAAAACAGTAAGAGTTGAAAATGATCCAGATTTTAGAATTTGCCCTCACCTTGACAACACTAAAATTACAAGCAGCAGTCAACTTTTACAAGATACCCTCATTGTGTAACATTTATATCCTGCCAAAAACATGCTACAACTAATCAGACAACAAAGGTGAAGAGAAATCCTTCACCTGCCATGTAGCTAGCAGTGAATACACTTCTTATTTCCATGACATTTGCTGGCAGAAAGGGGTTGGCTTAAGGCGGATCGGACTAACCTTCAATTTGTCATAGCGCTCACTCAAAGCTGCCACCTGATGATCGCGGTGCCGCCCAACCAGTTTACACAAGGCACAGATTAACTGGTCATCGGTCACACAGTACATATTCACCTTCTCATCCTCATGCTCCAAGCACATTAGCCCCCGGATGTGCGAGTCCGGGATTGGCTCAATCAGACGATGGCCTGTAAAGGGCTTCTTATTCGGATGAGTGGCTTTCAGGCACTCATCACAGTAGGACACTTCGCAAGTAACACAGGTCTTCACAGCATCCTGGGCAGGATCCTGGTCACAGAACTGGCAGAGAACTTTCTCGGCAG
Source organism: Rattus norvegicus (assembly GCF_021556685.1). Classification (NCBI taxonomy): domain Eukaryota; kingdom Metazoa; phylum Chordata; class Mammalia; order Rodentia; family Muridae; genus Rattus; species Rattus norvegicus. The sequence goes on from NC_141554.1 coordinate 31,605,572, forward strand.
AAGACATGGTGTTGGCGTCAAAGGCCCGCTCCCTGCGGGTCTCACTGGGAGAATTGGGCCCACTCACGGATGCTTTCTGAAACCTGTCAATGATGTTTTGTAAGGTGACGTTGCGCTTGAGCCCGTCTAGACCTCGCTGGCTGAGCGTGATGACATGCCGGCAGGTGGGGCACTGGAAGGCGTTGATGGACTCCACAGGCTCGTTGGTGGCACAGTGAGAGACCAGGATGCGGTGGGCACAGTTGAAACAGAGGCTATGTGCACAGGGAAGCAGGAGAGGGTCCTCAAAAAGCTCCAGACAAATAGGACAGGTCAGCTCCGACTCCAGTGTTTCCATCTTCAGGCAAAACTCTCCGGGGTCATCAGCAAAATCCAAGGAAGCTGATCAGCTATCTGGAAACAGAATGTAAGATTGGATTAAGCATGAGGGGTCAGCGGGCAGGGGTGGGGGGGGTGGGGGTGGAGGGGACTGGGGCTGTCAGCTTCAAATGCATCTCATAGTAATTCCAAACACAGGTCATGGAAGGGAAATTATGTGTATGTTCCAAACATCTGTCTTTATTGGGGGCAAATGATAAAAACAAAACAAAACAAAACAAACAGAAAAAACAAAACAAAATAAAACAGGAGCCTATCATTTTCTCAAATTTCTGATTGTTGAAAGTGGCAGCTTTCTTTTTGTAATGTTTATTGCTGTTTGTTTATAGTTTTTACAGCTTTGGGCTTTAAAAGGTCTAACTCTAATCTAGTAAGTGACTGAAACTGCAGCCTCTATAATTGGCGTACGATCAGAGTAATCTTACATCACGAACAAATTTTCCCTTTCATTAAAATGCAAAAACTTGTTAATGAAATAATGTCATTCACAACTCTGAATTTGTGAGCGTGAATATTAATGTATACGTATTTTCAAAGACTATCAGTTTGTAACGGCAGGGCAGGATTTTCAATTGTACAGATGTACTTGTTATAGAGATGAACATGAAGCATATATGAACTGAAATGCATGCATTTCAGAAGAAAAAATCATGTTTAGATTCAGAACATCATTGCTCAAGACATTCTTGAGGATAAAACCTATGGATTTTTCACAAGACGCTCATGGTAGAGGCAATATTTTTGGCATATGCTCATTGCTCGTGTATTGATTAATCCAGAAGTGGGATTTGGGATGCAGACAGAAATTAGAAAACTATGTGGTAGCCTTTCTGAAGGCTGAAACGCTGATAAGTAATATTATCACATACATTTGATAAGTTGTAACAATAACCCCAGTGCAACCCCATTTGGCCCAAAATATCTTATCTCAGGCTGGTCACTGTTGCCAGCAACAGGTCTGGCTGGCAAGAGGTTTTGTCTCACACTCACAACCCTGCTGGCCCAGTCATGACCTCTGCCAGCTCTGTTGCTCCCCTCCAGGCCACCTTCGGGTGGCCCAGCTGAACGTTTCCTTTCCCATAAATACCTCGTTGCTTTGTGAACTCCTGCCTGCCTTCCCTTCAAAAGGAGATGATAAAGAATCCCACACAAGCACCAGTTCATTAGGGTGAAGAGGCCTCATGCTCATTAGCAGGCCTGGGAACTAAGCCTCTTTTGAACCTTCTCCCTTTCCAGGCCATTAGTAGAGAGGACTGTAGAATTCTGCCTGGCATATTAGCAGCAGCCCGCTGCAAGCTGTGGGAGAATGGTGCAGTTTACCAGGTCAGGAGGTTCAAATCACTGACAAGGGTAGAAAGTTCTCAGTTGGGTTTATGGGAAGGCTTCACTTCCAAAGCTGTGTATAGTGATTCTGACAATCAGTCAATTGTATTCACACCTCCACTTCTATACAAAATGCAGGCTTTCTGGATCAGGTGACCTTTTGTGAAATAACATCCGTCTGAAATATGAAGGGTGCATTGCTTTGCTGAAACAATGTCAGCTCACTGCCAAATGAAAGAAGACCAGTAGAGATTATAAAGTATGTCCTGGGCCTGCTAAAGAGTAGAAGAAATGATCTGCTCAGTGATGACCTGCAACTATCAATTATATTTACTACAGAATAAAGGAATGGCTGCAATTTGAAATACTGAGTACTTGCCCATCATCCCACAGTCTACAATGTAAAGCCAAAAGCTACTCTTATTAAAAAAAAACATGTAACCATCCTCCCTGGGGCCCAGTCCATTGTACCTATAGATGGCTCTGAAGAAATGAAAATGTTTGGCCTATTGGGCAAGACTTTGATTAATTGTGGGTAGAAAATTATCTCCTTGTCATATTTTTTCTTTTCTATCAGAAGCATAAAAATCAAAAGGAAAAATGTAGGCTTTTCCTAGGCTTTGTTACATGCTGGTTATCATTAATTATGTTATTTTCTTATGTCAATACGTTCTTTATTTTGAGACAGGGTCTTGCTATATATTACAGGCTGGCTGCAAACAATATTATTGCCTCTGTCTCCTGAATGTTGGGATCATAGGAACAAGGCACTATCATAGGAGCACACCATCATGCAGAGCCTACTCATATTCATCTAATTCTCACTTTCATTTAATTCGTTTACAATATACAGTATTTGCATTTATTTTGATGGTACCATATCATAAGCCAATACATGAAACAAAACAAAACAACAAAAACCAGTGTTGACAAACATTTAAAAAAAAGCAAAACACTGAAAGTGGTAAATCATCTGTCATGTAACAAGTAGCATATAATACAAACACTGGAATACCAATTCCCAGAATGCACATAAATGCTAGATGGGCATGGAAGTCATCTGTAATCCCAGTGCATGGGAGACAGAGATAGGGAATACCTCTGACAAAGCTAGTTAGCCAGAACTATGGGTTCGTCCCTTGCACTAATGAATAAGGTAAAGAGCAATCAGGGAAGAGTCCCAATGAAAACTCAGGGTTCCACAAGCATGTACACATTAGTCTGCCTACATACATGTGATTACACAAAGATGCATTGATGCACATGAAACATGTATAAACAAAAATAGATGCTTTAATTTATTAAAACTTAAGAGAGCATTTTCATATAATTCAGAAGTAAAATAAGTATGTTAAAGAGACATTTGCACTCCTACATTTGCCGTGACATGATTCACAGTAGCCATGTTATGGGAAGAACCTAAGTGTTCAAATGATGAACAGATAAACAAATGCAGTATATATACATGATGAAATACTACTTGGTCAGAAAAATGGAATTCTATCATGTGCAGCAATATGCATGCAAACAGAGGATATTATAGTAAGTGAAATACTGAAATAAACCAGAACAGCAAAAGATAAACATTGCATGATGACTATCTGTTTAGTGGAAGTGTCAGAGTTCTAATAGTAGTACCATCGAAATTCCCAAGGGTGCTTCTACTGTGCAGCCCAATGGGAATGCTGATATTTTATTCACCTATTCAAAAGAGGGCTACTTATGCTAGGTACTAAGCTGGTCCAAGAAGGCAGAACCTTGTGCTGTCATCACCCTATCTTTATTATCATGATCCAAGCCATCATCACCTTATACTAGGCTTATCACAAGAACTTTCTAAATGCTTTCATGGCTTCTTCTCATTCTTTCCTGTTTCCTTATAGCCTATTTTTCCACCCAGCAGCTACAGAACCTGTTAAAACATGAAAGATTCTGCCTCTCTTCTGCTCTTCCCTCCAGGGACTTCCCATGTCAGTCAAATGGAAATTCACCACAATAAAAACAGCCCTAGAAAACAGACAGACAGTGAGCTCATTTCCTCCCACGCTACTCCTTTCTTGTTCTGCTCTTGGCAAATGGATCCCTTGTCAATCCACAGATATGCCATACGCATCCCATCTCTCCTACTCAGCCCATACAGTCTTTAGAAACACGTGACTCCCGGCTCTACAGTTACCTTAGCTGAACCTACATAAAACTAATTGCCCCACCACCACCATAACTACCCACCCACTATGGAAACCCTTGCTTTATCTCAGTCTGTTGTTCTCTATATCTCTATTGCTAACAGATTCTATTACTTTGCTTATTGTTATCTCCCTCTAATATCTCTAGCACTAGACAGTGCTTTATGAAGCCAGAGATTTTTCTTTCCCTTTGCAGGTTGTGTCAGAAATAGCTAGAAAAATGGAATGTAGAGTAAACTCGAGCACTTATTGATTTCTTCAACTCTAATGTACTGAAGCTAGGTGAATAAGGCACAACTCTTTCCTCTAAGGATCTGTCAATCACTAACATAGAAGTCAGCCAGCTTTCTATATAAATGGCAGGGCAATAAAGATTTTTTTTTGTGGCCATGGGATATGCATTGCAAAAATTAGCATAAAGAATACCGAAAGGAATGAGCATAGCTAGGCTCTAATACAACTGCATTTTAAAAAGCAGATAATGAGCCAGAGTCCACCTGCAGATCTTATCTTTAGAGATGAGATATACACTCATCTGGTCAGAAAATAAAATAAAACTCACCAGCAGGAATGTATGAATAAAATGTCAGGTGGAGAACAAGAGGAAAGGTAGAGAAGCCAGAGCTGGACAAGTGAGTGCATGCCCCGTGTTAACAGCAAGTTATGTGCAATGGGATTTCACCCTGACATCAATGGAAAAGATGTGAGTTCAGTGCTTGGGGCAATTCATGTAGGAATGATTTAATAGCAGCTGCTCAGATCTGAATCTTTTCCTTTTATTGCCATAGTTCTTCTCCACATGGTGTTTTGGGCAAATGTCTACACTATAAATAGTTAATTGAATTAAGTGCTGAGAAGGTAGCTAGATGTGACAAATGAAGTTCAGCCAAATTTTTAAGTCTTTGAGTCACATAATTCCAAAAAGGGAGGGTTTCTGAGTTTATAACTATAGTAAATTCCACAGAAGTTGCTACATATCATCTTTATTACTAAATAATATCTACATATGTAATTTCCTTCTCCAAGAAATTAGTCTGCCTCATTTTGTATCTTTCTTTAAAATATCTACAGAGATTAAAATATTATTTATTCTTTAATAAAATATTAATGTTTTTCCATGCACTTGGTTCTGCAGTAGGCTTAGGTACCTTGCCTTTGCCTTGGTGACTTAACTGTTCATTAGAGATGGGGTGGGGAAATTGTAGAGCACAAGAGATGGCTCCACAGTTAGGAGCACTTGCTGCTTTTTGCAGAAAACCTGGTTTCAGGTCCCAGCACCTGCATGGAGGGTCACAATGTCCTCATCTCACCTCCACATGTGCTAGCCATGAATGCAGTCCACAGATACATATGCATGCAAAACACTCATGCACATAAAATATATCTAAAAATGAAAATAAAATGTTAAGTAACATAATAAAATAGGAAACTCAAAGGCAGAGTACAAGAGGGAAAAGGAACAGGACAGTTTGCTCAGGGTAAAGGGTGAGGGAATTTTCAAAAATTGAGCAAGGATCATCCACAAGCTAGTGGGGGATTGGGTAGGATTTGTGCAAAATAAAATGTTATGTTTCTTTTGTTTTGTTTTGTGTTTTTTGTGTTTTTTGTTTTTTTGTTTTTGTTTTGCCTAACCTTCACGGTTCAATTTTTTAGCTAGCTTCTTAGAATTTAGTACAATAGAAGGAAGTCACACGTGTATATTGTTATCAGGAAATTCTATAGCTCAACATTTTAATGAATGGGCTCATTGGTCTTTATTCAGAAGAAGGAAGTGATATTATGAGAACTCCTTGCAACAGACTGAGAATAGCAGTAATTCAGCATTCACACCTTTGCCTGCCTGCCGTTGAATTATATATAACAGGGCAGAATAGTAAGCAAAAAGAGTTGAAAAAATAGTAAAAAAATAAGGTAGGACATTTAACAAGCTGTATATAAGCTGCCTGCATGTCCTTGAGCATGAGTCCACAGATGTGCCCTACAATTCTAGCAGCCATTCTAATCATATCCAAAAGCAAGATTGTCATTAGTGATACAGTTCAGTGAAACCTCATAAGCCCGGGCTCTTCTCAAGAAATGCATTTACCACTGAAAGCAGTTCTTCACAATAGAAAGCAAATAAATGGAGGTTTTGTGGATAAAAGAATAAGATGAATAATGGTCCACTTTTTCCTTCTTCAGATATGGCCCTCTCCTTCTGAATAACACTGCAATTATCCTTCTCAAGTCAGTCTCTCTTTCTCTCTCTCTCTCTCTCTCTCTCTCTCTCTCTCTCTCTCTCTCTCTCTCTCTCTCTCTCTCTCTCTCTCCTGCTGCTGACTTCTTTCTGTTCATCAAAGCCCTGGAGTGTTCTAATGTTGTGTCCTTCCTTCCAAAAGGTAAGCCAGTGTGCAAACTCATTTCATGGTCACTTTCTGTGAAAGTGATTTTTAGACTTAAGTCTCAAGCACCATTTTCCTGGGTTGTCACTTCAGTGTTCACAAGCCTCAGCTTCGTGGTCTGTAACTGCAGAATCAGAAAGCAACTCTCAGGGAACTTATTGATCTCCTTCCCCAACCTGTCTTTTCTACAGGTATCTCCTAAAGTGCTTCATTCTCTACCCTCAAAAGGAGAAACCTGCAACATTTCCTAGTCCTTCTTCTGTGGAGAAGGCACAGTAATAGTCCCAAAGATGTCTACAAACTATACCTGTATGTAACGATAGATAAAGGAGAAAATATTAAAGTTGCAGCAATAATTAGGCCCAAGAAGCTAATTTTGCAATAAGGAGATTATTCAGGATTATTCAAGAGACACGAAAGTGTCAAAAGAATTTTTAAAAGTGATAGAAGCAAATGGAAGCCAAAGGCAGAGTGATGTGAGCAAAGCTAGACCAACATGGCTGGTTTGAAGACATAGGAGAATACTACAAGCTACACTAAAAGATGCTAGTCTAAAAGTACAACAATGCCAAGCAACCAGAGCTTCCAGGGACTAAGCCACTACCTAAAGACTATACATGGACTGACCCTGGACTCTGACCCCATAGGTAGCAATGAATATCCTAGTAAGAGCACCAGTGGAAGGGGAAGCCCTGGGTCCTGCTAAGACTGAACCCCCAGTGAACTAGTCTATGGGGGGAGGGCGGCAATGGTGGGAGGGTTGGGAGGGGAACACCCATAAGGAAGGGGAGGGGGGAGGGGGATGTTTGCCCGGAAACCGGGAAAGGGAATAACACTCGAAATGTATATAAGAAATACTCAAGTTAATAAAAAAAAAAAAAAAAAAAGATGCTAGTCTAAAAGCTGGTGATAGAAGAATGAAAATGAATGGCATCCTACCTCCTACAGAACTCTGTAGATACTTTGACAAATAGGCAAATTCGTATGTGATTTCAGACTTCTGAAACTATATAAGAGTGGATGTGTAGTATTAAAGGCTATTAGGTTTGTTACAAAATAATATAACATCAGTACAAAGACATTCTCCCTCTCCAAAAGTCAAAGCATTGTGTAAGAAATGTGCACTCCATGCATTGGTTTCTTTTTTCCTGTTTTCTGTGACTGTAGGCTGATCCAGACTCACTCTGCTACAATTTTAGACCATCACCCTCCCCTCAAAAAGAAAACACACTCTTTTCCTTTTACTTCTTTTTCAAAGATTTATTTTTATTAATTTGCGTGCATGCATCAATGTGTGGGTATGTACACCTGAGTTCAAGAGCACTCAGAGGCCAGAAGAAGACATTGAAGCCTCTGGAGCTGAAATTATAGGCCACTATAGGCTGCCTGACATAGGTACTGAGAGATAAATTTTTGCCCTTTAGAAGAGCAGCAAGCATTCTTAACCACTGAGTCACCCTCCAGCTCCAAGAGTGATTTAGTCCTGATCTTTCCTCCTTGAGTTTATTGCTTATAACTTGCTCCCTGGACTATAGCTTTTTCATATCATTTCTCTCCATGGTATAAAACAGAGGAGTTCCCCTATTGCCCAGGACTATACATCCTGTCTCATCTCCATTTTTAAAGTCCTGCCCAAGTTTCTCCAAATGACATCTTTAAGATTCCTACCTTCTTAAGTCACAGGCCCAAGAAATGGGACCATTTGCCATTCTTTGCAATTGGCTTTTGTTTTTCTTCCTAGCATAAATCATTTTCCTTAAATAATTTTTTGTTTCATGCTAGATGTTTCTTGTTTGTTTCATTGTTTGTTGTCTCTGTGCAGATTTTAGATGAGAATGGAATCTTTCAGAGGGCAAAAGTGTCCTGGCCATTATTGTATTTGGCAACTACATTTTAAATAACTAGGAAATGTTTAAAAAGACAGATCTAAACAATGTGACATATGTTAAGTATTTACACTTAATAATTACAAAGTAACCCTTTAAGCTGAAAAATTCAAAGTGACATAATTATCCTACTCAGCAAATCATTGAAATATTTACTAAAATATTTCTTCATACACAACAGAATAACAAGACATTAGTCTAAATTATGAGAGTCATCCTATTATTTCTATGTATTCTAAATCATTCAAGGATAAAACATGGATGTATGAGCTCAGACATGCATGCACACATGTGCACATTCACATGCGCACACACACACACACACACACACACACAAACATACACACACAAGCTTCTTTGAAGAAAATATTCACAATCTCAAATGTAGGCTTCTTGTGAATGTGTGACTTGAATCAGGTGACCAATACACCCTTACAGGTAATAAAACCTTAATGCACGAGTATACACCTCATAGAATCAAGGGAAATGAATTAACAAAGGGATAAAGAACTAGTGGAGAGGGCTGGATGGATAACAAAATCTTGGCACAAGATGATGGTTAAGGTGGTTAATACAGCTAGTTAGTTGCCTGAACAGAAGGCCAGTTACTGCTCCTATATGTTCCAGGCACCTTCATCATGAGGTATTTTTATATTGACGACTCATTCATTCCACAAAGAGAACTTTCCTGGGGTGGAGTATTGTCCTTTTTTATGGCTTAGGCTATGGGAGAAAATAAAGGGAAGGAGAAAATTTCCCATACAAGAGGCATGGTACAGGGACCTCCACTATGGGGTTTGGCTTTAAGAAAGAAGTTTGGGGAACCACAGGACAGATACTCTTTAATGATGGACTTTTGTGCCTATTAGACTCATCTTTTTTATTCTCTGTTGAGGTAAAAGGCAAAGTATAATATTGACCTGGGAAATAAATGCAGACAAAGGATGTAAGTTCCAAGCCTACACGATCAAAAGCCTTGCCATCATCTTGCACTATAGCGCATGTTAGAATTTCACAATGGTATTTTCTGAAGCCTCTCAGGATCTCTACTTTGATGCAGTTAACATAACCTAGACCTCGAGGAAATACCTAGTATCCCTGTAAAGGCACGATTCATTGCAAAGTTCAAGACCAAACTCAGGAGACCATGCAAGTTTCACTTTCATGATCAAGAGTTACACTGAGGGTGCTGGGAAGATGGCTCAGTGTGTAAAGGGCACCTGCTGCTAACCTTAAAAACCTAAGTCTGATCCTCAGAACCTGCACAGTAAAAAAGAGAACAGCCTCTTACAAGTTCTTTGACCTCCACAGACATATCTGAGCATACATGGGTGCATGTACACACACACACACACACACACACACACACACACACACACACCACACATGCACAGATAGATTTAATTTTAAATGTTCATTAAAAAATATTCAGACTAGGAATTAGGTACCTCTAGCGATGATACCTTCTTTCCCCACCTACCCATATTCTGTCTCATGTTTGCACACTGCATGAAACATAATTGTTATTCATTGTTATCCTAATTTGGAATATATAGAGATCACACACATGCAATGCATGCATAATTTTACTTTTAATCTCTCCGGGAACAGCTATGAATATTGCCACAATCAGATAAATGAATGGGGTGCTGGATCAAGAAGCAACCTGGAAAAACCAATTCTGGGTTACTTGTGATTGACTGTTAATGCCAGGTGTTTCTCCCCCACTTCCCAAATGACTCCCAAGGTGCGTCATCTGGTTCTTTGCCAAATATCCTCTAGACTATGGAAACTAAGGTTTACATTTACCAAAATACAACCCAGATAAGAAATTTCCAGTAGTTCTCAGCTTTCCTAATGCTGCAACCCTTGAATAGAGTTCCTCATATTGTGGTGACCCCCAACCATAAAATTATTTTTGTTGCTACTTCATAACTGTAATTTTGCTACTGTTATGAATTGCAATGTAACTCTCTGATACAACCACTGCCTTAACCCAATAGAAAGCTAAACCAAGACTTGTGAAAATGGATTCAGAAAGCTTAGCTCTTAAAAGAATTATGAGCAACAAGCAACACTAAAAAAATGGTACAAAGGAATTGTATTTTTTTTTTCAGAAACATGCTACACATTTCTTATCCCTATTACCTGGCAGAATTAAAAGATAAGCTGACTTACTGATCTTAGGACTTTGGGTGTGACACTATTTCTTATTATAGAACTATAGGTGCAATAGCTTTCTGATGGCTGTGGAATGGTACTTCTATCATGAATCAGAAGAATGCAGACTCTGAACGGCTCAAAATGACTGATGAGAAACACTGGGAATCAACCTGACACTTTTAAGATTACAACAGACTAAGCTCATAAAGACCTTGTTCTCACTCAGAGTAATGTCCTAAACCAGAAAATTATATAATAACATCAGTAGAAACTGGTTCTATATGCAAGGTGAACTCACTAAGGATATAAAATTTAAATGACATAATAAAAGCACTCAACTTCTGCGTATTCAATAGGTAGCTTAGTATTTAACATTCAGGTATAAAAGACACCAAATAAACATACTACCCAAGGCCTACTTTAGTTATTATGACTCTGGCAGGGGAGCCAAAAAGGGACAATGAAAGTAGTCTTGATGGAAAGAAAGGAAATTTCCTTGGAATTGAAACTATTTTGCAAGACTGGGAATGGGAGATACAATATTTGGCAATTTCACACTCCTATCATGGTACAGAACAGTACACAGACAAAATAATTTTTTTCCATAAACATACTACAATGAGGAGGAACCTGTGAGAAAAGGGTGATCCAGTGACATTTTTCAAGTAATGAACATTACACAAAAATTACAATATCACTACATGTGCCCTTAAAGTGTCAGCACATCCAAATTCATTTAATTGGTAACAGACAAGTATGGATTTCTGCCAAACAAATTGAAGGGGTTCAGAATGACTGAACGAAGCAAAGATGACAAGCAGATTAGCATCAAGATGCTAGGCTGGAGTTTTCAAATAAGCAATTGGTACATTTAGAACAATTTGTAATTTCTTCTTTGTTTTTACTTAGGAGGAATCAGGTTGCAACTGAAATTATTTTGCCTGATATGAGAACTAGGGAGGATTTAATGTCACCAACCACTCACCTGGTGAAATTCATGCAAATCAAATCAAACTATTAAGCAACCATTTTTCTGTACTTCCACATCTGCCTGTAACACATGCACATTTAGTAATTGGATCTCTAGGATATCCTTTAAAATAATCACACACTTGCCTGACCATGCCACCTGACTAATAATGAATGAACATTCCTGAAAAGAATCATTTGGAAGCATGGCAGATGTCTGTGGGGATATGAACGCTTTAATGATCAAAAATTAAGGGAAATTGGGAGCTGGGTCACACAGTCTGGTTATTTTAATTGAAACCCAGTCTTCCAAATTTACTTAACAGAATGCTTAAATACTCCTGGAAGTTCATCTACACACATAGGCAAGCAAAAGACACTCATGGCAATGAAAAAGAGCAACCTCTGTCTCACTGTTTTAACAGTTAAGAAAACCCCTAGAAATCCTCGATCATGCAATCCATTCCTAGAAGCCTGGTAAGCAGGCTGAAAACAAAAAACAGTTAAGAGCCCTTTGAGCACCACTCAAGATTCTGACAGATCCCCTTGAATACCCACCAACGGACTGCACACTAGTTCTTTTTGAAGAAACATCGCTGTATGTAGAGGATGGGCTTCCACAAAATGATAGACAGGCCACTCAGACCAGGTGGTGGGTGGCAGGCAGAGCTGGAACAGTCCTGTGTGTGTGTCTGTGAGAGCGTCGACAGTGAAATACAACAGGAAAATCGGTCCAACAATTCCAGGAAGGCCAGCTCCACCTCATCCACTCCGCCAGGGTTGCCTGAGTTGAAGAATCAACTGCCTTTTCCATGGCCCCCACTGTGACTTCCCTGTCCCCTAGCCCAGTCAGTGCTCAGCTGAAACAAAATGAAAAGGCAGCTCAGGTCAGGCTAACACCCACTGCCTTGACAAGAAGCCTGATGACTTGGCACTGAGATAGGCACTCTTCCTGCTTACAGGGACCAGCAGTGGTTCAGATGACTGCATGATGCCTGAAGTCTGAAGCAAAAATATCAGCTCTCTATACTGTATGCAAGACAAAGGAGACGGTGGGGGCTTACTCTGGTTGTGCAGTGTGCAAGTTGTAGCACCTGCTTTTATGGTACTACGACACTTCATGATGAACCAGCTAGGGGTCAGAAACTTGACACCTCCTACACCTGGAATCCTTTTAACACCCTACCCAGCACTGGATACTGGGTCATGTTAAAAATAAGATGCTCTTTTTTGTTTGTTTGTTTCTTTAGCCTCATAATTCAAGTTTCATTTTTGAAAGAAGTTAGTTTCTAGTTTACATTAGGAGGAACAATATGTTGTATAGATATGATAAACCATATTTTCTTCCAAAAAGCCTATATATTACAATGGATCATCTTAATATACAACATATATATGAATAAATTATACACATATATCACATATCACCCACATAATCACCTCAAAAGAGTCCTATGTGAAAATAGTTTTCTGTGGCTTTCCATGGGGAGTGGTTCCTAAGTACACCCACTAAAAATATCAATGCCCATGGATGCTCGTTTGTTATGGCTTGATATTTGCATATATACAAGTCCTCTCACATATTTAAAATCACTGCAGAATTACCTATAATATCTAACACAATGCTATGGTAAATTCTTTGAGGGGAAAAAAGTAACAAGAGGGTCTTATACATGTTCAGTACAGACAAAGCACAGTTTACATGTTTTACTCTTGGACTGGGTTGAATCTATGAATTCAGAACTCACAGACTGTTAATTCTATCTGCATCTAATATCAAATAAATCTAATACCGTATGTATATACAGACTACGAAAGAGTCCATAAATGTTCCCCAAGCTTGATGTCACTCTCTAGAAATGGTCTCCAGAATGGTAAGAAAGGGGCACACCGAGAATGGAAAGTAATCCTTTAAAATAAAGAAAGGGAAGTAGATTTTCTAAGAGAAAGAAGAAAATTTGTCCTGCACTGCAGTTAATTGAAGGATGTGGCTTATCACTATACAAGACAAGAAACTGCAACAAAAGTATTTCACCAGGAAAGTGTGAAAACAAGTCTGCACAATCCAGTTTATCCTGTAGACAGTTGGGCTCCAGCAAAGGTGATTAAGGAGCATGCAAGATAAAGGGGAAGCTGGGGGCTCACTCTGGTTGTGCAGTGTGCAAGCTGTAGCACCTGCTTTTATGGCATGTCAACACTTCATGGTGAACCAGAACACAGTTCATAGGACATAAAAAAATGTACAGTATGAGGTTCTTGCTTGATGTCTCCCCAAATCATACTTCTATTTACCTATTAACAATACAGGCATCAGTCAATTTTAAAACCAATGATTTCTAGAAGACATTTATGTAGTCCACCAAAGACATATTTATATTATCAAATGGAAAGTTAAATTTTCATCAAAGATATTTTAAATAGCCTATGTGAACATAACATTATGAGAAGAGATATAACTTGCCTGTATTCTGGCACTGTCATGGGAAAATCAGCCTGAATGGTTCAAGTTGAAACATCAGGAAACAAAAAATTCACTCCACCCATGAAAAGACAATGGTAAACAACAACAAAGCAGTTTGTAATATTTTCAAGTTCATAAATTGTTAGCCTTTAGTTGAGATTTTTAACAATCAAAGGGTCTCAAATATTTCATGTTTTGTATATTATAGTTTATTTTAAGAAACAAACATCCTGGGTGTTTTCTTTTTTTTTTCTTTTAAAAACAAATAAACAAACCTAGCCTTGCTTTGTAGTCAAGGCTGGCCTGGAATTTATGATCTTAATTCCTCAGCCTTCAAGCACTAGGCTTAAAAGTGTGTGTTGCCATGTCCAGCTAAACCAATTCAGTTTTAAAGCCAAATCAAATATATTTTATATTATGTTGTAAATGACTGATGTTTTCTACTCTAGACCTTTCTGGGTTTCATATAAGAATTTGGGTCTGACAATAGTAACAGGCCACAAAGAGAGAGAAAACAGAGAGGACAATCTCAATTTATCTCCTAGCAAGAGATCTATGATTGAAACTTCAGATTACTGGAGTCACATCAAGGTGGTGGCAAAATCAAAGCTACTAATTTCTTTAAATCCACTCACAGGTGAAGAGCACATAATACTCCCTTCCTTGAGTGCTTTTCCATGCATATTTGGGTTGACATTTATACATGTATCCATAAAATTCCAAATCTATAAAATCCTGGATGTGTATATAATGGAATCAGTATTTGTATATGTATATATAGCTACACACACACACACACACACACACACACACACACACAGGCACAAGACACACAGACACACACAGGCACACAGACACCACACACAGACACACAGGCACACAGACACACAGGCATACAGACACACAGGCACACAGACACACAGGCACACAGACACACAGGCACACAGACACATACTCACAGACACACACACTCAGAGAGAGAGAGAGAGAGAGAGAGAGAGAGAGAGAGAGAGAGAGAGAGAGAATTATAAAAAGAAAACCACTTTTTCTATTCAACTTCAAAGCTAGCCACACACAAAATACCCATATTCCCAGTATCCTGAAGTTACATTGTGATCTTAAGAAATAAATAAAACTAACCTCATCTACAACTCCTGGTTAACTATTATGAACATTTCCTGTGATCACTGAAGCCCTACAGTCAGAGGATGAAGCACCCATCCCCCACACAGTCCTCTGTTTTTTAAGGCAACCAAAAGAGTAGTGATTCTTTTGTTCTCAATTGTTATTGTAAAGCACCACATGAAAGACTGGGAATGATGGGAACATGGCAATGAAAAGGACAAGAGCTCTGACGAATGAAAACAGGATATTAAGAATAGTATCAGGACTGCCTGTACAGAACAAAAGCAAGAGAGAGACTTTTCAGAGAAATTCGAGCAAAACTCTTTTTACTACATTGAAACAGTGGATAAACTCTAACATTTCTCAGACTCATAGATGTTTACAGCTGGGGCAATAAAATTGGGTTACCATTAAAATGCACACATAGACATTCATTTTAAATTATCAAAACATTAAGATAGCTTCCAAATCTCATAAAATCCCCTTCCTTTGAAACCATATTCTACTTCCTGCAATTTCTACATCTTTTTTACCCTACATAAAATAAGATGTTGGCTTTATAAATAGCTGACAGTTAAGGAAATTAATTTTTGCCCTCAAATGACTGCCTCTTCACAATATGTTCTTAACTTTGTGTATGTGTGTATGTATTTCTGTGTGTGTGAATGTACATTAGAATATATGTATGTTAGTACATGTGGAGGACAGAGGTTGATGTTAGACATCTTTAATTGTTTTCTACCTTTTTTAATTTTTATTTTGGCTAAATGTTTCTCACTGCACAGCACTGGGATTATAGATGTCTTCTTATGTAGTCTCTGAGAATCCAGACTCAGATCCTCATACTTGCCCAGCAACGACTTTGACAACTGAGTCCTCAAGCCCCCTTAACTTAAACTTTATACATACCCCTTTAGAATTCCCAGGAAAACTGAGCAATGAGCACTGTATTGAGAAACAAAGCAACCAACATGGTATGCTGATTTTGCCAAATCAAAGTAGTGAAAAATTTCCAAAAGCTGTCAATGTGATGACTTACTTATTAAGACATAATTTGAGTTCAAACAAATCATTGGACTTAACACATCATCATCATCATCATCATCATCATCATCATCATCATCATCATCATCATGGCAGTCTCTGAAAGCTAAATGGGTTCTAAAATGTAAGTTTTGCAGGGCATTAGAAATTTCCATCTTTTTCACTTATCTAGGTTCTGCTGCTTCTTACCTTGTTTCTCCTTGCCACAGTGCCCTTGCTGTTTCAGACAGAACTGAGAAACTGTTTATCTCTGTTGTGCTGTTAGAAAACTTTGGGTTAGTCCTTAAATTTAGAGGACCCACATGCCCTAAGTATTTTTAGTCAATGCCATCAATGTGACACCATACAAAAGAATGTATACCTTGAAAGCAGATAACCCTGAGCTCAAACATGGACTCTGACATTTCCTTGCAAAGGCAGACAAGGACTTGATACTGTACATCTCTTATCCAGACAGTTTCCTTCTATATTAAATGAGAGTGAAGGAACTGTCACAATCTGTTGAGAATCAAGTGAGGCCACATTTCAAAAGTGTCATTTTCTTGTCCTTTGTCCCCTCTTGTCCTTTATTAATTCTCTCATTCATCACTAAATAATTTCAGTGTCTGTACTTTTTCCTTACTAACCTTTTCAAGCTATTTTGGGAAGCAG
Organism: Rattus norvegicus; assembly: GCF_021556685.1. NCBI lineage: Eukaryota > Metazoa > Chordata > Mammalia > Rodentia > Muridae > Rattus > Rattus norvegicus. Next base: position 31,622,139 of record NC_141554.1, read on the forward strand.
GAAGGATACCAATCCACTTAATCTGATATTAGTAATTTAACTATCATTTCTCCTTTAAAACAACTTATATTAAGTATTTACTATTTTGTGGTTATACCCCAGAGGGAGCATTGTCTGAGGAGTCTAGAAGCAGCTGTTGGGTTCTGTGGAACTAGAGTTAGAGGCAAATGTCAATTGCCAGGTGTAGATGCTGGGATCCAAGTTCAGTTCCTCTGAAAAGGCAGGGAGTGTTCCTAAAATCACCCAACCTCTAAATTAACATTTCTGTTTTTAACAAAAATGACTATTTAAAAATAGTTTTATGTAGATAATTTTGTACATATTCTAAACTTCAGTAGGCCGCTGTGGTAATTACGATGCTATCTCCCATAAAGACCCCGAGGCTGCATTCTCTGCTTCCCACTCAAAGTCATCTTCCCCCTGTATATCAGCTGCTAGAGTGGCTTTACATTGCAGGAAACAAGAGATCCTAGCATGGACAATACCCATGAGCCTAGAGAGAGCAGAGAAATATCAGACATTTTCATTTTCATAAGCTAATCTTCAGGTTACATGGATGCTGACAGAAAGCATTAGTTTTAAATTAGAGATTTAAAAAAGCAGTTTTCAAGGCACAACAAATGGTATATGCTTCACAGTCTTGTTTCAATTTTCCCCCAAGTCTCATCTAGTGTATCTGATGCACATAATAGGGCTCACTACAGCTCAGGAACCGAAAGCTTTAGAAATCTGAATCTTGTATTATAAAATGTAAGAATGCTTCCCAAGCCTTGGAGGAAGGTAAGTATCTCTGGTCTGTGAGACTTTCTTGTACATAAACAGCTTAAAGCTAGTAACTCTTAAGAGTCACAAAAATCTAAGCAATCTGTGGAGACTTGTCGGCACACATGGTTCCTGTCTCCACCTATGGGGCAGACTAACAGTGGCAAACGGTTCAAGTCTCCACCTATGGGGCAGACTAACAGTGGCAAACAGAAAACCACATATCAGTGGACTTTCTAGCAGTTACAGTGTAGGCTGACTCACACCTCACATTGAATGATCATTAAGTCAAGGAAGCCAACAGGTAAAAGAAGTTTGCACGGAAGCAATGAGAGTTTTACCACCAGTACCACCCTTTAGAGTCAGCTGCAAACACAGGGAAACTAAAATAGATCAAGGAAATCCTACTCATAGATTTAGCCCAGATAATCAAAAGCTGTTTTTTTTTTTTTTAAAATCCTTCATAGTCTCAAATAAGCCTGGACCTATTCAAAAACATCAGCTCTCTACTTTGTACCAATGTAATTTGAAGGCTATGGGGAAAGGGGCTGGGGAGTTGGTTAAATGAGTAGGAATACTTGCTGTAAAAAGAAGAGATGAGTTTAAATTACCAACATTCACATAAAAGTTACATATGGCCATAAATGCCTGTGTTTGGAGATGGAGAACAACAGATTCTTGGGCTTCAGTAGCCAGTCAGTCAGTCTAGCTAAAACAGAAAGTTTTGGGCTCAGTGAGACACTCTTTCAACCAATAAGATTGAAACTGATAGAGAAAGACACCTAAGACATCCTCTAGCCTCTGTATGCATGTATGTGCATACACACAACCACACATATATACCACACGCAAGTGTGTAGTTCAGTAGGCTAATTCTGTAAACATTTTTAATTGTAAGCTTACTTGTTTTGGAATAAAAAGCAGACAAAATTCAGCTATTTTATTATACAGGGATTTTGATTTTTTCTTTTGTTTGTCTTGCCGGCTTTCAGGAGCAGCTCTAGACACTAGCAAAACAGTAGTAAGTATGAGAACAAGGGCCAGCCTTTAGAGAACTTACATTTTAATGAAGAAAATATAAAAAATAGTTTACAAAAGAAATTATTTTAAAGACTTATACAAAATAAAAGAAGTTATGGAGATTACACAAAACAGTGTTGACAGATGTACATAGACATTTTAGCAAAAGATATATTTTAACTCATGTCTGGGTGGTCTTTCTTGACATTCTGGTTATCCTCTTATCAATAAAAAAAACAAAACATCTTATTTTTAGATTTGGTCAGACATGTTCAGGGAGATATGACTATAGACCTATTTTAATTTTAGTACAAAACTTGCCAGCATTTAGGCAGAGAGCTACAATTTCACTCCCCCTCCCCAATTATTAATTGCTTAGTTTCAGATTAACTGTTTATTTGCAGATACAAAACATTGATTTCTTTCTCAAGGGCTTTAAAGTCAAGCCTTTACAATTTATTGTTTAGAAAGGCAAGGTGATTGAGTTATTTGAAAACAGTGGCCTCGTGATTTATTTCAGCAATGTGCTTTGATAGAATGGCCTAGAGACTCAGTGGGCCAAGAAAGCAGAAAACATTGTATCTTGGGTTAGTTTGTCTTTCTATAGCAATGGAGCTGATTGAGCATGGTATAAAGAACAGAAATGTATTTGTCACAGTTCTGTAGCATAGCCTGCGTGCAGTTGTAGATCAAGATGTATACACGTGATGAACCTAGCTCTCTCTGCTTTCAAGATTGTACTTGAAATCTATTTCTTCCAGAAGAGAGAAATGATATGTCCTTAGACAGCAGTAGTGAACATAAGGCCAAACCCACTTGTAGAAGGCCCCTTGTGGAACACTTCAATACCTCTCAACACTACTGGATTGGGAATTAAATTTCCAGCAAGTGAATTTTGTGGACACATTTAAAGCATAGCATGTAGTAGTCAGAATGTGTACCTGGATGTGTATTTGATCTTAGAATGCTAACTCAAACCTGAAAATACCAATGAGCCTACAACTATGGTTATAGGGAAGAGAAATGCAGGAAATGAATTGAATACTGTGGGAAATGAACATCTGGAACCACAGACTCAAGATTCGTGCATGTCAAAGATGTATTACATCTGGAATATCCTGTTGTTTGATAGTTCCTGTTAGTATCTGATTGACAATGGCAAGAAGTAACAAATAGTATCTTAAAAATAACACCCCTTCCTGGTTAGGCAAAATTGTAACCAAGCATGGTTTTGGAGACCACATTAGTAAGAATGGACAAGAAGGAATGAGATCCCTGTGGCACTCATAAAGGGAGGAAAAGAGAGTTGTCATTGAATCAACAGCATAGGCCCAGGAAATGCTTGAGAAGGTTGACAGATACTTCCCTACTCTTTGACATTGAAGCACGTGACAATGTTTATTTAATTATTTTACTTTTTTGGTATGTATATGTATGTAGTATGCATACATGTATACATACATATTCACCTGTGTATGGGTACACACATATGTGTAGGTGTGTATGTACATGCATGTGAATATGTAAGCCAGGGTTGACGTTAGGTGTTTTCCAAGATTGCTCTCCATTTTAGTTATCAAGGCAGGGTCTCTCACTGAACTCCAGTTCACCAATACTAGCTAGCGTGGCCAGATTGTCTCAGGATCTGCCTCTCGTGTGTTGGAATTACAGGCGGCCACCATAAAAGACTTGCTGTCTTTTTTGTGTGCTCCGAAGAGCGATACTTTGGTCCTGGTGTTCTCAAGGCAAGCATTTACCCACTGAGCTACCTTTCTAGCTCCAATGATAAGGTTTAGGGGAGGGTTAATTGTCTTTTAAAGCAAGCAGTCTTCTGAGAGTGAATTAGCTCCAATACAAAGATAATTTTGGACTAAAACCCAAGATTCAAAGTGTTTGGGGGGAGATGCAATACTTGTGCAAACAAAACAAAACAAAACAAAAACAAAAACAAAAACAAAAAAACATTCTTTAAAAAAATTTAGGACCGTGATGGTCTAAGTTCCTGGCTTATACCACAAAAATAATGGTATTTTATATAAATTGTACTACGGTCAGGAGAATCCTATTGACTTTTAAAACATAATCCTATGGCAGACTAAACTGTTTTTTCTGGCATTATCAGAATATGTCTTCATTAAGTGTCTACAAATTATTTATAAGTAATATTTGTAAAACATAGATAGATGACATTACTTTGGAATTCATATCCAAAGGTATGATCTCGGGGAGTTACTTTATGGTCTTTGTGTTTTTACTTTTTTTGTTTTTTGTTTGTTTGTTTGTTTGTTTGTTTTTTAGTTTAAACAATTGTTTTGGACTTAGAGAAAAACCTTTTGTTTCTAAGCATTTTATCCTTTCATTGAGATTCAATCTAAGTATGCATTTCCTCACATACACTTTATCCTTTCATTCCATCAGGATAGATAAGAGTGTGGCTCCTTTAATTAAAGGAGGGGGGAACACGAACCAAAGGACTTAGTACTTGAGTTGTAATCTAGGGCTTAAAAATTCATTTATAAAATGTCTGGCTTTAAGAAAAGTAAACTTTCAAGATGGCAAAGCTGTATTATGGTGGAGCTATATTTATTGATAAAAGATATGAATATTAGCTGGATAAAATATAAAACACTTCTTTGCTTCATCCATCTAATCTAGTTTGGTGGCTGTATATGTATGGGCCACATGTGGGGTAGGCTCTGAATGGGTGTTCCTTCTGCCTCTGTTCTAAACTTTGCCTCCCTATTTCCTCCCAGGGGTATTCTTGTTATCCTTTTAAAGAAGGAATGAAATATATATATATATATATATATATATATATATATATATATATATATATTACATTGCATTGTGGAAAAAACTACTTTAATGCCTGATTTAGCATCTTTATGGTAAAACTTGATCACATATATTTAGTTTGTCATTCTTTAAGTCAACAGTAGCACTTGATTCACAGCACAAATCCAAACAGTTCTACTGACAGGACAGTCTCAATCTATACTTTCCATTGCAAATTCCTCCAAGTTACTCTCTAGTTTAAATGGATGAAAATATTTAGTTTTGCAACTTCAGTCATTTCCTTCATTGGAAAAGAGACTGGGAAATCACTCACTCCTGGAGTGCTGGACAAAGGACACTAGAGGATGGTAGGAATGCTGGTGACTTCCCTGAAGGGAGCTTTGTTGTGCTTGAACCACTGCCAGTTAACCTCCCCCCTCAACATAAACTGCCAAAACATCAGTAGTCCAAAGAGGGGCGCTCAGGTCCCACTTCCCGCTCCCTGACTATCAGCATCCAGAAGCAATTCTTTGCATGGGTGCTTCTTCATCCTGATCCTGAGTGGCAGCTCTGAGGATTAAACTCGGGTCCTTTGGAGCAGTTCCTTTATGCACATTAGCCCCCTGGGGTGATGAACTCCAAAACCTCTATTTTCTATCCCTGGCTCTACCCTGTTCTCACAAAACCCTAGTTAGCCACTGTGCTACACAGCCTTTCTTGGATTGTAGGCTATCAAAAGAAAAGAAAACAAAACACCAGACCCTACAACAATATGATGGATATGGTAATGAGGGTCTTTAGGGTAGTGGGCAAATTCCAAGATCCTTTAGAGCTGAGACTTGGAGACCCATTTTCTCCTTTATCATTGAGACTTCGTATTCTCATCAGCAGAATCTTGCTTACAATAGCACAAATGATCATTTGCCTGAATAAAAATCCTGTGTGTGTGTGTGTGTGTGTGTGTGTGTGTGTGTGTGTGTGTGTGTGTGCGCGCGCGCATGCGCGCGCGCGTGTGCACAGCCATTAAGGAGAAGTCTATCAAAATTGCAAAATGAAAATCAAGATGAGATTTTCCTTAATTGGGCAAACTCTCCTGCTTAGTGACTGTAAAGAAAAAGAAGAAAGAAGGAAGGAAAGAAAGAAAGAAAAGGAAAGAAGAAAGAGGAAAGAAGGAAAGAAAGACATAGCAAAAACAAAAGCAAAAGAAAGACACCATCTGGCCTCTTTCTGTGCTACTTTGGAGCTTTCTTGACTCACTTCCTTGTTATCTTTGTGAAGACATTGTTCTGTTACATAGAAGTTATTTATACTGGGGGTTGTAGTGCCGTCCCTTCTCTGCCAAACTTTAGTTATCTACAAGAAAACATGGCTCCATTTCTAGAAAAATACTTGTGATTCTAAAAAACACATATCTAAAGGGGAAATGAGTGGGAAAAAGAAAATGGAAGTCATATCGCTATGAGAGCCTTGACTACTAGTGTGTCTTTAAATGCCTCATGTGCAAACACATTCTCTCTTGCAAGCAGTCCATATATACATATATGTGTGGTGATCATTAATATCCAAAATAAAAAGGCACTACAGTTCTTGCTTACTCAAGGCAATGACTTTGATAATAAGCACCCTCCAAATAGTAAGTCAGAAGATAGAATTAATTTCTGTGTGGGAATTAAGATGATGATAAAAGTATGAGACTCCACATTTGGTTAATTCTCTGGAAATGTAAGATTTCTGGTTAATTTAATTTTCTGGTTAACTGAACCTCAAATACAAAACCTTTTTTTTAAAAAAACTCTTCACTGAAATGTGTCTAAAATGCTCAAGTCTACCCACTTTTCCTTATGTAGCTTAAAATCAAGTTTTCAGTCTCATCTACAGGCTCTTAATAATTCCAAATCTTATTTTTCCTGGCAGATCACGATATATTTTTCCATTTCATCATAAAAAGTGAAATCAGGGCTTAGCTTGAACGTATAACTATGTCTGTGTTCATTTTCACACTGATTGTACAATCACCTCCTTTATATGTCACAAATGCCTAAGGAAATTAAATCAGAAATTGTAATGAATAAAATGGTTTATTTTTTGGACAAAATTAAGGTAAGGTTAAGCTTTTCAGTGTTTGTAGATGAAAGGAAATTAGTAAAAATTTCTTCTCTATATAATGTTAAGTATTTAATAAAATACTTTAATATAATAATTTAATTAATTTTGTTAGCACAAATTAAAGACTAATACTAAAACACATTTAAATATGATTAGAGAGTAAATATGTATATATATATATACACACACGCTGTTATACATAATATATGTCTTATTGAGAAAGTGTTTAGGTCTCTTGTGGAATATAATGGCAGCTGAATAGCCCCAGATATCTTCTTTTTTGCAGTGTAGTTACAAGTCTACCTTGGGACTCCCATTCCAATCACCTACAGATGCCTACCTTATGCTAATTTGAACTACCAAATATGGTGAATAGTTTATTTTACTATACTGAATTAAACTACTTTCAAGGAGAAAGAGATCTCTGGATATACATCAGGCTTCTTAACTTTTGGTAAAGATTTTTATGGAAAAAATTCCTTGCAATGCAAGGAATGACCTTGAAAATGTCAACTACTATCACTGCCAGCTGTTAGCTTATAGAAAGACAAGATCAGTCAGACTGAGGCTTATATTCTCATTCTCTCTTTCTTCTCTCTCTCTCTCTCTCTCTCTCTCTCTCTCACACACACACACACACACACACACACACACACACACGCACACAGAGACATACACACACGCTTCTTTTTCAGAGAGTGTAGATATTACCAAAGTAACAATAGGCAAGTTTACTTTGAGTTCCTCTTACGTGTCACAAGTTATGTTAAATATTGTGAACACAGTGGAGTTTTCATAAACCCTTCTATAAAGAATAGAATGAACATTAAGAACATAGCTATATCTCACATCTAGACTGACAAAAGGGAGATCAGTGATGACTATTTTGAAACTGCTACAGTTGTCATACCCTAATTTAGAACTCTACTGTAAAACAAAAGTAAATATATTTGTATATTTATCTAATTGACTAATATGACTTGGATGCAAAACTATAAGAATTTGAAGGAGAGATGTATTAATTGCACATTTTATATTTAACATGTCATTGTGTGCTGGGGGGGTTCTTGATAATTAATTTGCTCAAACTAGCCTCAATTCCACAATTCTTCTGCCTCCTATTTCTAAGTGTGGAGATTAGAGGTATGCACTGCCAAACAAGCTATATTTTGGATTTCAATCTGGAGTATCATATGCATTTTGGGAAGACAAGATAAATGGTGTGTCTTCTTTTTCATTGTGTCCTTCCATCTGTGTTGTCTGCCCCTATCCTGCTACTTATTGTTGTCCTATGAAATATAATTATGCCAAAAGCCTAGTCATTCTTTCTTTCTATGAACTTTACAAGGACTCTGATCAACTGACTCTTAGAAAGACCAAAAGATACTTTATAATCTTGAAATAAACAGGGTGCCAAGTTCCCAAAGTCTACTGGCTTCTAATATCTGTCACCCCAGTGACTTCAAGGTTAACTGTATGCACATAGTGTCTATGTTTATCATCTGTACAAGTATCCTCATCATTCAGAATAGTTTTCTGCCTTAGTAACAGGAGGAGCACTTTAGATAAGAACATGATCACTGTATTGATTTTTTTACACTGCACACTGCAAGTAACAAACAGACACATGTATGTGTGTATATTATATATTCCTGTTTACATACAAAGATACATTACCTTGATAGAAATAATTACTTGTGGAATAGATCCTGATGTGAAAACAAGGAGTATATTAACATGTCTAACATGAACACACTTTTTTTTCCATTTCTTATTTTGAAACATTCTTTCATATGACCAGATCAAGCATTTTTAGCATTTAAAATTTGCTGTACATTTTAAATTAATTGGCTAACCACTACCCAAACTCTACGTAGTACGGTTCATTTGTCCTATTCTCCAGAGTTTTAGGGACTGAGGCTCAGAGTTTTAGGGACTTTTCCCAGGGCCACATAATTGGCATGTGCCACAGTACAGTTTAGATTCAGGGTTTTTGAGACTCTTAAAATCATCTTTAACCATGATTTAAAAAATGTTGTTCCTACATTAGGAACGTTGGTATAAGAATGTAGAGTACGTTTGGACTCGAGGCTCTACTAGTTATAAATTAACATTAAAAGACTAGTTAAGCATTGGTCAATCATGTCTTCTACACCAGCAGCCATTAAAGAATTTCCCATGCTAATAGCTCATCCTTTTCCCTTAGGACAGACATCTGGAGCTTATCAAGAAGAGGGTGCTTTAAGCATGAGAAAACCCCAAGGCTGGATTATTTCCATGAGTCCATTCACTGATATCCCCTGAGTACTCCAGATTTTACATAACTACCTTGTCATCTATTTGTTCCACTCAGTGAGCAATGGCTTGTGACCTCCCAGTCAGCAAGTTCACAAGAGAAATATGTTATAATTAATGTTTACTAGAATAGATGTAAATATTTTAAAACACAACAGTTACAAGCACATGTGAGTTCCATTTTATTTTATGAAATACTAAAAGTCCACTTGTCCACCCCATTAATTATAAACTGCTCCCCACCCTGACCTGTATACAATTCCTCCTGACATAAATTAGAACAAGGTGCCCAGAATAGAAGCAGTCTATACTCCAACTGGGTTACAAAATATAAATGTAACCTGACATTTTTCTAAGACTTGAGGAAGTTTATGAATTTAAAAAGGGGGCTTAAAGACTCACCACAGTTAAGCCCTACAGTAACTGCTGAAATATCCAAAGTAAATAGAACTAAGGGGGCCTAGGGGACCCTGAAACCTTTTTATAAAAGAAGAAATACTCCTTAGTATTTTCTTTAACAGAAAATAGCACATGTGCATCCAACCAGCATTAAGAAGAATGAATAGTAAACTTTGAGGCTGCCCTCTAGAGATCTAAGGGAGGCATGAATGAGCCATGTAAAACAGTTCTTTTGCTACATGTGAATGATTGAATTTAGCTTGCCCATTCATCTTGAATGTTAAAGGCAAAACAGAGAATGGTTAACTTTTTAATAGAACTTTGCTTTGCATGAATGCACTATGCACTCATTCATCACAGTCCCTCAAAGCAAGTCACCTAGAGAAGGGGTAACCACTAAGAAGTTGCATTCCATAAAATGATCCTTATGGTCATTTTCCTGTACATTTCAACCACAAAAATGGGTTCATACTTTCCACTTTGTTTTGTTAGTTTAAATATAATATATTGGATGATTTTTCATGTTCAAAAACTCTTCTGACTTCTTAAGATTAATCTTAAGTACCTTTTAGAACAACTGAAGTATTACAACCACTTTACAAACCAAATAGACCATATAAGCCAAAGATTTAATAAATAGTAGAATATGAGCAATCCACCCAGTACAACATATGCTGTCAGTGGAAAATAGTTCTTAGTGGCAAATAATCTCGCTCTTTTATATAAAGCAGATACACACACACACACACACACACACACACACACACACACACACACACAAAGGCATGCAGTATAGCTAGGATTATTGCATTTCATAGGATGTGGAATGAAGACACAGGTTTTAATAGACCCTTTCATGGGTGAGAAAATAAAAATTTGTGTTGTGGAATGCTGCGCTACAGTGTCACCTGAGGAAGCCTGTATTGGATAAGATGTTGATTACCACCTCACAAAACAATAGGATCAAGGGACTTGGTATCAATATTTCTAGCTCTTGCTCTGTACTGCCCTCTTGTGCACAGCGTGTCCATAGTCTTCAGATGATCCTTTTCAACTCTAGAGCAGTGGTTCTCAACCTTTCTAAGGCTACGGCCCTTTAATACAGTTCCTTATGTTGCAGTGTCCCTTATCCATAAAATTAATTTCATTGTTACCTCATAATTGTAATTTAACTACTGTTATGGATTATAATGTAAACATCTGTGTTTTCCAGAGGTCATCTGACACCATTAAAGAGTTGTGACCCACAGATTGAGAACTGCTACTGTAGAGCTCCTTGACATCAGTAAATACCCAGAAGGTGGTCAGGGGAGGAGCTTAATACGAGTATGTGTGACTTTCTTTGAAAGAACAGGTTTGTGGCACTTAGTTCCAATTCTGCCTTTTCGCCCCAATTGTCCATAGAGGGGCAAAGCAACAGATGAAAATCCCCATGGTAAGTCAACTCTCTAAAACAGCAACCCAGAGATGGTCTCCCTTACCGCTGAAACCTGTCACTATGACAAGATACTACTGTCTGTAGTATGTCAAATTGTAGTGCAGAGGTGGTACCAGGAAGGGAAGTATGTGCTCTTTGTTATTGACAGCATGAGAATATAGAGAGATGTTCTATGTGCAAATGACTCAGCGTGCTGTTGCTGATTAAAAAGATTAAAAGCATGTTGTCGATGAAGAGACAGAGAAGGGGTGTAGATGGCCTGCAGGATTCCAGCCAGTCCACAACTGTGAGCCTGGCAGACGATATGTCCCCTGGATCCCCAGTGAAGAGCATAGTTTGGATCAAAGCTTAATTGCAGCCTGGTAAGACTGAACATAGCCTGGTAAGCAAAGAACATAGCCAGGGTGCCTTACAGAGTCCTGAGCTTCAAAAACATGGGTGATCACATTATACCCTATGTGTGTTCTAACTTGTTGTATGGCGATAGTAAACTAATCTTTTTACTCTGTAAACGTAGTGACAACATTTTCCTCCTACATAGGTCTCAGATTCTGACCAGTGACAATTAGTTCAAAGAAAATGTCTATCACCTTCAGCTTAAATTTTACCTTTCCAGAGCTCTCTCCCATTTAGTGTAGACAGTGCATATTCTGCTCATATGTCCATAGGATACATTCCACTGTTTATTACATGCCCAAGACTTCATTTTCTATATCTTCAATATTCATTTTCCCTGCCCCAAATCCCCATTCTTCTCCATCCTATATAACGGAATGGCCGAGGATTACCTAAGAAGATAAGAAGTCTGAAAGATGATCACCATGGCTTAATTTTTCTGAATTTTCTGTTGGAAAAAGTAGACACAGAGATGAATAATATACTATGCTGCAGAGAGAAGGGTGTTAGGTACAAGACTGACCAAATTTAAAACTTTCCAAGTACTTTCTCATTTCTGATATCTTTTCCAGACCTCACCCTGCTCACCTCTAAAAGAATGATAATAATATTCAGTGCACAAAACTAGAAAAAAGCCAATGCCAGACACCATCATATGCTATGCTGAAATATCTCCAGTTGGAGCTAGCCATTTTCACAAAATACTTTCAATTTTTCAGCAGAAAGCTTCTCAAGTACCTCTTCTGTAACCCTGAGAGCAAAGGTATTATTACAGTTCTTGAAGGTAACTCTACCATGTAGGACATGGAAACGATCATATGATATTAGAATACTGTATTCCTTACTGTGCTCAAGAACAAAGAAAGGGAGCCATAGGCTTAGGAAGACAATTTACATTTGCCAGAGGCTTGGGCTTTCTACAAACTTAAATAATGGAAAAGCTTGTGAGGGCGCATACTTAATTCATCTTGAATATTTGTCTCTCCCTGTGGCCAGAAAATTGGATTCTCAGGAGATATTGTTAAAATGTGAAGTTTTTACTAAAAAACATGCTATGTTTTCCTGATTTTCTTATTGACATTCTGAGAGAATATTTGTAAGTTTAATTTTTCATCCAATTGTAAATCTTAGTAATTCTCAGACCAAACCAAGGGGTATGTGGGAGGTTGGGGAGATGGTGAGAAATACTCTTTTTTTTTTATTAACTTGAGTATTTCTTATTTACATTTCGAGTGTTATTCCCTTTCCCGGTTTCCTGGCAATCATCCCCCTAATCCCTCCCCCTCCCCTTCTTTGCGGGTGTTCCCCTCCCCATCCTCCCCCCATTGCCGCCATCCCCCCTAACAATCTAGTTCACTGGTGGCTCAGTCTTAGCAGGACCCAGGGCTTCCCCTTCCACTGGTGCTCTTACTAGGATATTCATTGCTACCTATGAGGTCAGAGTCCAGGGTACTCTTTAAAACTCTTTATGTTCTTCAACTTTAGACTTGTGCCTCCGAAATCTAAAAGTAACCCCCAAAGTGTGACATAAAATGGCCAATGTATTTCCTAAAGTTTTCTTCCTTTTGTATTACTGGCTCACTATTCAAGGAAAGTTGCCAGCATCCTGATGGTTGGTTTTTTTTTTTTTAGGAGTCTTCTTATAAACTACTAGGATGTAGAAGGAGACTTGCTTACTTGAAAAGTTTTTTTTTTTTTTCTGTAAATGATTTGTCATTAAAATAACAATGAACACGCTCATTAGTTGAAGGGGGAAAATCACCTCTCTGGAACTGTATCCAATGCAGATATGGTTGGTATAAAGAAGCCTTGTTGACAGTTTTTTTAAGTATTGACTTAATGAATAACTTTGCTGTTAACACGCAGGAGCCAGAAGCAATGAAAAATTCCCATGCCTTTAAAATCCACAACCTTGGCATACTTCATAATGGACAAAGTTCAGGATATTCATGGCTTCCATGACTTTAAAAAAATAAATAAATAAATAGAATAACACAAAGCAGCATTATTCCATTCTGAATACTCTTTTCAAAAGTTCCTATTTGCTGATTTTTCATAATTTCCTTAAAAAGTTGACTGTTAAAATGTGGTCTTTCAATAGCTCAGCCCTTCAAAATAAAGCAACTCTACTGCTTTCCCTCTACCCTGGCTTGAGTAATTTAATGTGCTTCACAACAATGTGCTGATTAGTGAGGTGCCTTTCTAAGTCAGTGCCTAGAGCAGGAGTCTGCAAACTTGTCACCAGGGGACCTGTGTGCCCAAGCCAGCCCTCTGCTTGTTTCCTGTGGCCCACAAGGAAATGTTTCTCCCACTTTTAAACATGGAATTTTGATATTTTTGTGACTCACGAAAATTACACAGGCTTAAAAATTTCAGTGTCCACAAATAAAATTTCTCTGAGGACACAGTGATTATGTAGATATGGATGTATTAAGGAATTTGACAGAGTTGAAGGCCTCAAATATTTCTTATCTGGCTCATTGTGAGCAAGGGTTCTGACCCCAGCTTGGATTCATGTGACATGAGAATGGTGCAAACAGCTTCACACTTTGTTCACTAACGCTCTAGGGTTTTCTATAGGTCTGACAAATGACATGACCCTGCTTTTAACACTACTCTTGCCAAACACACACACAAAGACACGTTCCCATTTGCATACACCTGCACAATTTACTAAGTATTTGGAATAAGAAAGAAAGTGACCTCCATTCCCTATATTTGTGGGGTTGTTCTGCTTATTAGAGGCTCAGAGTAAAAGTATTTTAATTTGAGATTAAAAAAGAAAATCTTTGAGGAGATCGAGATAAAGGTGAAAGGAGAAAATCAACTCCACTGTGCCCCAGTAATAAAATAAAATTCAGTTTTAAAAATTTGAAACAATTAAACAAGTGGTCTTTAATATTTAAAACCACAAGTCCCAATACCTTTATTTTAGATTCTGGATGCTCATTTTTTAAAAAAAAGCTTTAAGGAGCTATAATTTATATGCCAAAATACCCAATTCGTGTATATAATTCACTGTTTTTAAAGAGCACAGAGTTGGGTAGCTATAACCAAAATCTAATTCTAGAATATTTTTATCATACCACTAATAGTCATTGCTCATTCCGTTTTAACCTTGGTAACCACTAATCTTTCTGTCTCCTTGAATATGCTTCCTCTGGACCATTCCTAAAAATGGCATTGAACAATATGTGGCCTCTTGTGGTTATCTTCTCTTACTTAGCTGAATATTTTTAAAACCCCTAAACTTTTAACAAATTCCCACTTTGGAATGAAATAAGTGATTAAGCCATCATTGGAAAAGTAATTGATTGCATGTTGTCCTTAGGGTTTTAAAAAAACACTTTTTTTTCCGTTTGAGACAGGGTTTTCCTGTGTAATAGGAATTTAAGAAAAATTTAAAACAGGATGCGCTTCTTTGAATGATTCAGGAACCATATTGACGAACCTATATTTGGCATTAATGGTTAGGAACACAGTCATTTAAAATCTGGTAGGACTGAATGGCCTTCTGCTAAAACTAAGAAGACCTCTGTGTTTCTTGAAATTGTAATTTTTATCCTTGGTTCAAAGTTAAAGATATCAAAGCTCTCATACAGGCTGCAGCTTAAAAAGCATTAAACTGCTGACAAGTAAAATTTTCTCGCACTGCACATGCTTTCTTTTGTTATACCTTGAGGGACTCTGATGTGATTCAACACTGTCTAGCTAGGCCTTTGGAAAATCTCTATAGCTTCCATGGTAATCTTCCATTACACAGAGATATCTTTCCCCGAAGAATCAATACAGTACATTTTAAAAATATCCCTTCCATTAATTCAGTGATATACACATTCAACAGACAGGTAACTCGAGGAAGATTCTCACCATCCATTCTACTCATTTTCTAAGACACTGAGTCACTGAAGAAAATAATCAAACTATTGGAATTTTTTTCATATTTTCTCTGCTAATGTCTTATGGACATGCTAATCTGCCTGCCAGGTTGAGATGCAACTTTTTCAGTACAGAATACCCGGTTGCTGATCAAATCAAGCAATACTAAAAGATCATCCACAATCAGCCTTCTGTATTTATGGCCTCAAGAACCTCAGAATAAAACAACAATAGATTGTAAATACTTGAAAACTCTACACATGCAGTGAACATGTACAGCATTTTAAATTTTTCATTATTTTCTAAATATTAGAGTAAAAATCTTTGCATTTATATTATAATCTATATTACAAGTAACCTATAGACTATATGCAAAGATATATGAACATAATATAGAGTATATTAGGACATTTTGTGCATAGAGACTCAGCACCTATGGACTGAAGCATTGGCAAGGGTCCTGGAACCAATCCGACATACATATACTGAGTCCTTATACACACTATTAATAATAAAGAATAAAATAAAAGGAAGGCAAAGAGCAGCATAATTAAAGGTCAAGGTGACATTTTTAAGCATATTCTATGAATGGAACTGTCCTTGTACAATAGACTATTTGGAAGGAAATTCTGAAAATTATAGTTATGCTATTGGGAGTTCTAGCAACCCTTTCTAAATAAGCTGTAAAATGAATAAACCCTTTTTCACATTTTTTCAATTTAGTGAATATTAAATTTATTTTTCCAAGCCTTTTCGTGTTTGTAAATGGAATAAAAGCATTTTCAAGATATTTTGAGTATTATTTGTCATTTTATGAAACTAATAAATTTATAACTGGATTCTCTTATTATGGGGGTCAGCCTGTGTTTCAGTATATTTTTCCTAGTAATTTTCTTATTAAATTCATACTCTCCCAAGAGGTTTGGCTATATTGAACTGTCACTTAGGTTTAGTTGGCTGGGATCACAAACAAATGAACACTTCAAGGCACACCTTCATCTCAAAATAGCAAGGCCTCTAGGCAGTTTATAAATCTCTATTTTTACGAAAGAAATGTTTCATTCTTGATTGGTATAGCTTTCCTAGGGGATTCATATTACAATACAACATCAGGGCATATTTCTCAGGCACAGCAACTGACAGCAGTAAATCTATGATAACTACTGTCAGAATCTTTGGGCATGCTGCAACAAATGAATATTCTAGTAATACAAAAAAAGGACAGGATAAAAAACCAAAATCCGAATTTAAATTTACAACCAAGGGGCATGGGATGCAGCTAAATGGTGGAGCACGTACTTAGTATGCACAAGGCCCGGACTTCAATCTGAAGCACCAAAACACAACAAAGCATTTTATAATAGGAACATTGTTTTCATAAGAGGTTATAATTTACTCTTTACACCAGTGATTTTTTAAATCTGTATGTAGATATAAAACACATTTTAATTCTAATTTCAATAAGAATATACTACCTATAGTATTTCAATCAATAACTACTTTCATCCTATTTTAATTCTAAAACAGATAATGTGTTTCTTACATTAAAATGTGTTACATATAAAATATATTGGTTTTACCCTAATAAAATATAGTATGTTGCAGATTGTACTATTATTATCAAAAAACCATAATTAAATTTTAAGAAAGTATCATATTTTTGACTATTTTAGAGCACCTTATTTATTTTTAAATTTTTATCTATTAGCAGATCTGAAGATAAGCACTAACATTAAATCAGACGAAGATCCAGGGATTGTCCCACCTTCTCCACCCAAATCTTTATGCTTATATAGATATGGTCTATTGAAGTATTTTGTGGCTCATGTGGTTATTGGAATAGCTATAATGTCCAATATATCATCAAAACAAAGTAAGGCAATCCCTGTTGGTATCAAGATTTATTCTTGATTTACTTATGTTAATTTGGTATTTTAAAGCATATGCATAAGTGCTGGGCTGCAAGTGAAGGTTACCATATTAAGTGAATTAGGTGAGACTCAGACAAAGATAGCATATTTTCTGTCATTTGTCGATCCTATATATTACACACATATTAAAAACGGTATACTGAAAATGAAGGTAGAAGGGAAACTTCTAGGGGAATGAAGGGAAGAAGAGGGTGGAGAAATGGGAGAAGGAACATAGTCAAAAAACACTATGTATCTGTCTCACAATGTCCTTATGAAACCCCATAGCATATCCCAGAAATAAATAAGGGGAAAAGATGACTAAGGAAGAAGAAAAGGGACTGATATTTTCCTTTATTAACTACCATTATATAGCTATAATATGCAAAAATATTTTTAAAACTTTTAAAGATATTGATAGCTGTCTGTCAGAAATAAGGTAACTTGAAAATAGAGACACTCCCTCTCTTTTAGTTAGAAGAAGGACCCTTTTTCTATTAATTTAGATTTTTTTTAATACTCCAGAATTATTCCCCACCTGGTCCACCCTCTGACTGTTCCACATCCCATACCTTCTTTCCCCACTATCTCCACGAGGATATCCCCACTGCCCACCCCACCAGACCTCTAAACTCCCTGAGGCCTCCAGTCTCTTGAGGGTTAGGTGCATCTTTCCTGACTGAATGAAGACCCGGGAGTCCTCTGCTGTATATGTGTTGGGGGCCTCATATCAGCTGGTTTATTCTGCCTGGTTGGTGGTCCAGTGTCTCAGAGATCTCAGGGGTCCAGGTTAATTGAGACTGCTGGTCCTCCTACAGGGTTGTCCTCCTCCTCACCTTTAGAAGAAGGATCCTTAAAGCAGAATTTTTTTTATCATAGTTGATATTTGGAAATATCTTGAGACATTTTTAATTGTTATGCTTGGGACTACAACTGGCATTTAATAAGTTACTAACAACATTGCTGATATTAGATACTGAAGCATATTAGGGATTCAAGCCAAAATAGTTCAAGAGTTTTGTAAGTAGACATGCAACTAACTATACATGTATCAGCAAGGAAGATGGTCATGACCCTATTCAAATAGAGCAAATCCAAAACTAGAGAAATATATTGGAAGCAAGAAGTTATTGCTTTGACAATTTTCATGGATATGGACTACGGATACACACGGGAGTCAGTATCTGCCTATCTGATCAAGTATCAATTCTTTACATTTGTCAGAGTATAAATGAAGGCCAATCTAGTGCTTGGAAGTTATATATTATACAACACAACTGTTCTTTTATTGTCAGCATATTAGGCATCATTCGACCTAACAATACCTGATAGCCCCATGTATTTTGGACAATCCAGTCATATAATAGGCCCAATGTTGATGTTGGCATTTTACCAAAGAGGATTTGAATTCATACCTATAATGAATTATAAACTATTTTCTTTACCTTTGAATATGCAACACAAATAAGATACCATTACTACTAATGAAATGCCTAAAATCTAAGTGGGGGCAGCAACCAAATTTTAAGGTGAGGCTCACAGAAATTGGATCATTGGACACATTGCTAATAGGAATACAGAACTGTTCAGCCACTGTGGAATACAGTTTGGCAGTTTGCAACAAAACTGTTTTCACTTAACAGAAAACCTAGCAACTGCCCTCCTCGGCATTTGATGCAGAGAAATGACAACTTGTGGTCACACAGAATCTAGTACATAAAAATTCGTAGCAATTTTATTTGTAATGTTATCAATTTAGAAGCAAGTCAAATGTTTATCAACAAGGTGAATGGTCAAACTGTGAGACATATACACTGCAGTTATGAAACAGGAAAAGGAAGGAAAAGAAATGAGCAGATATTTGCAATAACTTGTATGAAACTCCAGAGAATCATGTGGAGTGAAACAAATGGCAGCCTCAAAATAATGCATGCTGCAAGCAGACTTACATTATATTCTTGGGAGGATAAAGTTGTAGAGATGGAGAACTGGAAAAATATCAAAGAGATAAAGTACCTGCTTGGAGTGCCCAAGGGTCTAGGTTCAATTCCAAGCAATGCAAGAATAATAGCAGCAGTTGGAGCAGCAGCAGCAGTAGCAGTGATAGTAGCAGCAGCAGCAGCAGCAGCAGCAGCAGCAGCAGCAGCAGCAGCAGCAGCAGCAGCAGCAGCAGCAGCAGAGGCAGCAACAGCAGTAATAGAGGTGGCAAACAGACTACTAACTGCCAAAGGTTTGGGGAGCATAGTAAAAAGGGTTGGATGAAGGGTTCATAAGAGTTTTCCCTAATCTATTCCCCTCAACATTGTAATCATGTTTGATTAATTCAAATAATGAACCACCACCAACAAAACCAATTAAAGCCAGGCGTGGCACACTACAATTATACTCCCACTATTCAGAGGCAGAGATAGAGGGTTGCAAACTCGGAAAGAGTCTTCCTCCATCACAAGTTTAAGATCAGGTTTTACTCTGATTTCTTAGGGGCTAATGCTCCCAGGTTGATGAGATTCCAGCAAAATGGTTCATGCAATTGTTTTCTACCAAAAAACAAAAGGCACTGGATTTAATGTGTATCACCATAAAACCTTCCTCTGGTTATTATGCCTTTACCTTATCACTTTCTCATAACCTGTTTATCACACACCCATTGTCTTCCATTTTCAATGAAATTGAAATTGTAGCCACTTCTTTGAGTTACGCACTGTCCTGCATATGTATATATGGAAAGCACATGTTCAGAAATTCATATTTGTATCTCTCTTAGTAACCCATCTTTTACATAGGTGATCTAGCGAAGAATATTGAAAATCAGTAAGTTGAAAGTCAGTAAGACATAATTCTTTCTTTTCTGACACTTTGTGGGACTTAAAGGTAAGGAGAAGTAATATATGAAATCCATACTACTTGTATTATAAATAACAAAATCCTTTGTCTCAACTATAAGAATCTCATGTCTGATGAAAATGTCTTAGAAACAATGGAAGTATAGTTTATTAATGGAAATTTATTTTAAAATCTCAGATCCTTTGAAGTTCTTTACAACTACCACTGTATAATTTGACACATATTTATTTGACATATTGTTCCATAAATACCATGTGATATACTAAGTAGTAAGCAAACATTAACTGAATCTTCATCAAAATTTTATGCTATAAGTGTTATGTTTATTATCCCCCACCTACTAAGGAAGTAGTTGCAATCATACATGATTAAGTTACTGGACAATAAATACAACATAGTAAGTTCATGTATATCCCTTAGTACTGTGTGATAGTCATTATTACAAGAATAAACAAGCCAGTTTTAGTGACAAGTACCTAAAATCCAGCACCCAGGAAACTGAGGCAAGGGACTGTGAGTTGTGAGCCAGCTTTAACTACATTGCAAGAATCCAGAAATATTAAGTAAAATATTAAAAGTACACTGAAAATTTAGAATCATGTATATGTTCATTAGTTGCTTGTGACATAGAGCACTACTCTTTAAGATGGCTGAATGTTTTGGTAGGTAAAGCATTAGCCATGCACCTTACAAGGATTGGAGTTTGGATTCCCAGACTTCACATACATGCTGAGCACATTTAATAACCCATGTACAATCACAGCACTCAGGAGGTATAGATAGACCAGTAGAATTTGTGGGCTATGGGTTCAAGTGAAAGACTATACCTTAATAAATAAGGTAGAGAACAATTGAGAAAGCATGCCTGATATCAACTTACATACATAAATATACCCATACATACATAAATGCTCACACATGAAAAAGCATGCACATACCAACACACATACACACGCACCATACACAGGAAACAAATAAAGATGGCTGATACCGAACCACTGACATGTGCATAAATATTGAAATCACTTTAATAAATGTTGTATTCTGACACTTGGTATCTGAGAAAAAGGAGAAAATGCATTTAAAGATTTAATATTTTCATGGCTGGATAATGGTGGTGCACATCTTCAATCCCAGAACTTAGGAGAGAGAGATAGGTGGATTTCTGTACGTTCTAGGTCAACCTGATCTACAGAGTTAGTTCCAGGACAGCCAGGGCTGTTACGCAGACAGTGAAAACTTATCTCAAAAAAATAAAATGACGGGAACCTAAGTGGAGCCTCTTACTAATACTTTAAAAATGGTTGTAATTCCAACAAACTGAGTACTAACAATATAAGCATCTTGTAGGCATTAGATCTCTATCAGTAAGTTTTCAACACATTGGAAATTATTTGTACTGTATAAAGCTGAGCTTCTTAGCTTGGATAGAGAGTGAAAGAGAACGCAGAATTGGTTATTGGTTGTAGGGGGTGGCATGAAGGCCAATCCTCCTCAGTTTGCTGCAAACTGTTTCAGCTTCCATTCACACAAAATCTTTGGAACCACCTACATTTTAGGGAACTCATATTTGGATTCAACAAGATACATTACCCTGGCAAATGATTACAGAGATAAACACCTAAATGTTTATTAGAACAGTCATAAATCAGCACTGGTGACACACACTTGTAAATCTTAACACTTGGGAAGGTAAGACAAGAGAATCAGTGAGTCTCCGACATCCATGCTGGCTAGGCCAACTAATTGATTTAACTAAATTAGAAAGCCCATCTACCTTTTCACTCAGAAAGCCACTTCTTGTGATCTATTAGACAGATATACCTGACTGGAACACAGTGATGAATATGAGTGTTCTCCATGTATATATACTATTTTAATGACAAAAGACTAGAAGCTACCCATGTGATCAAAGTCGTCAGATATGATAGTATGTTGCAATGGAATGGCAGGATATCATAATGCAATGTTTTACTGCTGCTGAAATAAAAAGGGGGCACTCTCTTTGCCTTATCATGCAAAGAACTTCATGACATATCCCATATGTATGGTGCAGGATACCACACAGAGAAAGTCACCATGTAAGAGGAGGGAAATACACTTGCATATCTACCTTCAATTATTATAAAATTTGCTGTAGAAATGGATGTCACCATAGAATACATACAGTAAATTATACATATTAGAGTTGAAAATATTCATGTACTCATTAGAAGGTAAAGAAGACCTCTAAAGAAGTTTTCTTTGGGATTTTAGTATTTAAAGTAACATAAAGATCAGAAATAGAACACAGCACTCAGATCCGTTTCTAACAATGTTCAAAGACCATACCCTACCATAATCCCTCCCTGAGATAACACGATTAGGACTGAATCCTATCCCAAGTGCTTACATACTGCTTCTTTAAATTATTCCAATCTAATCAGCAATTTACCTAGCTAAAATTCATGTGATTGTATTTTGAAGGGGACACTCCCTTATTTTTTAATTCATCTAGGCAGAGAAGATTTCCAAAGGCACTAACAACAAAGAGATTCTTAGCATGTAAAACCTTAATTAGAAAACAAGAGCCAATAATAGATTTTTTTTTTTACAGAGGAACCACAACTTCATATTCTTTTGTGTTGTTGCCTGATTGCATTTGTTAATAAGGAATTCGAAAACATGTGGATCAAAAAACTGTTCAGGGTCTTTTGGTAGCAAATTATACTTGTAAATCTGATGTAAGTTGATCACTAGAAGAACTCTTACTCTTTGAAGATTAGAATTCACAAATGTATGAAAGAATTAAATGACTCTTTCTTCTAATGATAGAAAGTATTAAATAGCTGGAAAAAATGTGTTTGAAATCAACCAAGGAAGCAATTCATTTTGAAGTATATTCAGTAGAAATTTTAAATAAGAAAAATATGTCAATTCAGTTTCTACTGGATGAACAAGCAAAAAAGAAGCATGAAAGGGATAAATTGAAGAATGTTGGGCTGGGAAATGTCTTCTCTACCTTGTTTAACTTTTTGTTAACTATGGTAGTCAATTATGTCAAGTATAGCACTCTTGGGCACCATAATTCATTCTGTCTCCACAGAACAAAGCAAGAAAGACACTACAACAAACAAAAAAGTGGATGTTCTATTGGATCCTTCAAGAGGGCAGTGGCTATGGAACAAGCAGAAATGAATGCCTCTGATGATGCATCTTAGATTATTTTCTTAATATATAAAATGTCCTCTCTCTGGATCCCAGACGTCTCATATTTCAAAAGAAAATGCAAATCAAGAAGGATTAGTTTGGCTTCTGGAAAGTCAGAACTAAATATGCAAAACTAACAACATGACCCTGAAATAAACAAAAATGTGAAATTGCTCATCCGAGGGGGTGATGTAACTAATACTGACATAATTTTCAAGCAGAAAAGCAAAACTAGGTCAAAGCACGTTGGCCTAACATAGTAAGCATTTTCGCTTCCAGATTTTTATGATGTAGGCTGTGTCTGCAGGCATTATTGTCTTCTGTTATCAATGTTCGGGGCTGTCACAAATAATTCATGTCTTATCACCCTTTGGTAGTTAAACCAAAACAATGCAGTGTACATTTGAACTATTCCATTCTGACAGCTTACATGTTAGAGAGGGAAGAAATATTCATAGAGCATTTCCTTCTGATAGAGGGATTAAACTGTAAATATTCATTATTTTATAGTCTATTATCATGTGATAGATTGCTAACTGGAAAATCACTTGCCTCTCAATCATTATGGGGTTTTTTTGTTTTTGTTTTTGTTTTTACCTTTTTTCACCCAGTCAGACAGAAAGAGCAGTAGCATTAATTTCATTGGAATTCACTTTAAGCACTGACCACAGAAAAGAATCTCAAGTGAATCACACACCTAATAGGATCCATTTAAGCTTTTCTTTCCTCATCATATATGCCCTAAATAAACTCATACTTTTCATCTCCCTTCTATTGTTCTGCTTTATTTTCCTGAAAAGCACACCTGATTAATGGATGAAAAAAAATCATCTCATATCATAATAAACATTTCAATTAAACAAACATAGTCTCTCAGTTGTTAGCATCAGTCATTTTTATATTTAAATTCAGAGCAGAGAAGATATACACAATAGTGGTACAAACACCAAATAAAAAACCATTTGAATACTCAGCTTTGTTTGTTTGTTTGTTTGTTTGTTTGAGATGGTCTTACTTTGTAGTTCAGGCTGACCTTGCATAGGCTATATAGCACAGTCAGGCCTTGAACTTGTAGCAACCCTCTGGTCCAATCCTAAGTGCCAAGATTACAGTGTGATTTATAAGCCCACCTTAACTACTTGGATCTCCAAAAAACTTAACGTTTTGTAATATCATATTATGGCATATAATAATTGCTTTCATTGGTATGTTTCCATATTTTTCCATCGGGACTATATAGATATATATTATAGGATTTAACCATATGCCTGTATACTCCTCTCTTGTCTCCTTCCAATTCCCTGTTCCTCTTCTTCCCAACTAGTAAAGGAGGCATTTTGTCTCAAGATAATACATTTTTTTCTGACTATTCATAACCAGCAACCCATTCTAATTGTCTCAAATTCTACAGCACATGAAATAATAGCAGGGGCTCTGAAAGCAACCAAATGAAACCTTATGATAAAGTCAAGTGGAATGGACACAGAGAGAACAAAATTGGGAAGCATAATTTTCAAGTTCTAGGTGTAAACTCCCTCCTGGGTGTGACTAAAGTGCTTCTTGAGCTAAACTGTGTCACTGGAGCTAGTGCTGGTGGCAGCGCTGGTAGTGCTGAGATATGCTGTTAACTCTGTCAGCCAAGTTTCTCTTGAACTCACTGTAAATCCCAGGGTGACAAGAAGCTTGTAACCATTCTTCTGCCATGACCTCCTGACTGTTGAGTTTACAGATGTGAGCCATTCTGAACTGTATGCTAAACTTTCAACCTATAAACCTTGGAGTGATGGTATACACCTGTAACCCTGACACTTTTTGGTTTGAGGCAGAATAATGAGCTCTAGGCAAGACACAACTATGTATTTAAATACCTAGAAAACAAAAATTACTGTTTGTTTTAACATAAAAGAACAAACATTTGACTAGTAATTTATTTCTCGTACCTAATTTTGTTTTCAAAAGATGGAGGCTCTCTATGAAGCCAAATCTTCCTTCAAGCTCTTAGTCTTTGTGTCTCAGCCCCCTGACTGCCAAAACTAAAAGTATGCATCACTTGCCCAAACCTAACTACCACTTTCTGTTTGTATCTCTAATGTATTTCCTGTATACTTGATTTTATATAAATATACAAATTTCTATTACTTCCGTCTCTTTATTGCTTTATGTGGTGACTCATCTAGTTAATACTAAGTCAGAAAAAGAAAATCTCATTTGTCCACATTTTTTTCTTCCTACTCAAAAAGATAACATGGAAAATATATCCAACTGTAACAGCACTCTAAAATTTGACATGTGATAGGAAACAGGCTCTACTAAGTATACTCTGAAAATGTGTGAGGGCTGTTGTCTCTATAAATCACCAAATAGATGTGAAATTTCAATTCCATAATTTTAACCAGAACTTTCATACAGTGCAGCTCACTGGGAAGTGAGCTCTTCCTCTTGAATGTCACTCTACTGAATACAAGCACAACCAGGACACAGTAGAAAACCTTGGCCTTTAAAAAGACGCTCTCTGAGGTAGGCATGGTGTACATGCCTTTAATCCCAGCACTCAGAAGGCAGAGGCAGGTGGATCACTGTGAGTATGAGGCTAGCCTGGCCTACATAGTACATTTTAGGATAGACAAGGCCATGTAGAGAGATTTTGTCCCCACTCCCATCCCCACTCCCATCCCCCTCCAAAAAGGAAAGAAATAAAAAAAATGAAGGAAGGAAGGAAGGAAAGAAGGAAGAAAGAAAGAAAGAAAGAAAGAAAGAGAGAAAGGAAGGAAGAAAGAGAGAAAGAAAGAAAGAAAGAAGGAGAAAAAAACTTACTTTGTTGCTTAAATAAACATGACTTGCCATTTGCCTGGCAAAATAAACTAACTATACATTTGGCTATGACCTAAAACCTCAAGTTAGCCTCAGTGAGAACAAGCTTAGCAGATCCTATCTTGGCAATTTCGGCTTTGATCTGTTAAAGGCAATTCCCACACCAGAATTATTTCTACCATCAAGATAAAGTGCTTGGTAGGCTCTGGGTTGGGTCTTTGGCAGAATACAACTGAATGGCTAAGCAACCACAAAATACTTTAATTTTTCTGATCCTCATCAATTACTCTTTACTATATCACTGACCACTCAACCATTCTTTCATCTCCAGAGCCGCTCTGATCTTTATGTTTCCCATCATCCTGCTAAGATTTACCTTGCATGTTCCCATAAAACACTTGATAACTCTGGGTTTCAGTCCCAGTATTTGGATCTGAGAATTCAAGGATACTTAGATGTGACTCTTGCTCAAAAGTAACTCAGTCCCAAGATAAGCAGAGCTATAATTAACTGGAAATAGACTATCTCAAACATGAATATGTATAAGAAAGAGCCACAGGCATTTTCTCCCGTTTATTCTAATCCAAATAGATACTTCTCTGCGCACAAAGAAAGTCCTCATAAACAACCTGAATACACACATACCATCATTGCTTCATTGTCACTTCCCTGTGGTTCTCTGGCTGTCAAGCATAAAGGCTCTACTGAGTCCAGAAGTGCAGGGAAGATGCTGAGAAAGGACTAGTGAATAGGTCTAAAATATAAGGTAGGCATGCCACAAATCCTGCCTGACAAGGCAAGATCTGTCCCCAAATATTGTCTCCTGACAGGGTAGTCATGTGTTTTGTAGCTCTGAGCTCTACTGTTTGAAATTCTTCATTGTTTCAATTTCCCCAATTAAGGATTAATTCTAAGGATTGAAAGGCTATGACAGTTTTATCTTATCTATATGAATTCTTTCCCAACATGCCCCAAAGAGCACTGTTCAAAGAAATAGAGATGTGGTATGTGCACAAGGAAGGGGAGGCAAGAAAAGGATAACAGATAGGCAATTACAGATTCACTGCATATCAAATTAGGTCAGGTGGGGAGATACCTTGGAGGGACCAGAATATCAGAAGTGAGAGAAAATGAAAAAAAAAACTAGTGTAAACTTTTTCTATTTCAAGTATTGCTAAAACT
Organism: Rattus norvegicus; assembly: GCF_021556685.1. Lineage (NCBI taxonomy): Eukaryota > Metazoa > Chordata > Mammalia > Rodentia > Muridae > Rattus > Rattus norvegicus. The sequence continues at coordinate 31,649,145 of NC_141554.1, forward strand.
GGTCTGGAATGAACAAGTATGGTAATTCTCCTGTATGTCCATCTTTTATAACATAGTAGCACGTTCATAAAACTGGGAACTTGATCTCAAATCAGTCAGATTAACTAGTTTTCAAAATAGTGAATAGGGTGTGTGTGTGTGTGTGTGTGTGTGTGTGTGTGAGAGAGAGAGAGAGAGAGAGAGAGAGAGAGAGAGAGAGAGTGGAGAGGGCATGGATACCCTCAGGAATATCATCCAGCTGCTTTTTAAAATAACATTTTTATTTTATTTATCTATATATCTATATTTATGTCTATATCTATATATCTATATCATATATATATATATATAGAGAGAGAGAGAGAGAGGGAGAGAGAGAGAGAGAGAGAGAGAGAGAGAGAGAGAGAGAGAGAGAGAGAGAGGTAGAGACACAGAGAGAGAGAGAGAGAGAAAAGAAAACTAATCCCAGTGTGTTCTATTAGTGCTACCCATGTGCATCTGGATGCGAGGCTACTCTCTGGAACATAAGCTACTCCCAGTGGCCACACTCCAAGAAAATTAACTCCTTGCCACAGCAGCCATCAATAGACAAACAGTTCCTCAGCTAAGGGTGGGGCCTTGCGAGCACCTTTTTATACATGTTGCAATTTTTACTGTCTTCTTCCTCCTTTGAGACAGTCTTTTATTGGCTTGCAGCACTAATTCTGGTAGACTGATTTGCCAGTGTGCCACAGTGACCTCCTGTTTCCTCTTACTCATTGCTAGGAACACAGTGCACTACTCCTCCTAGCATTTTTATATGGTTTCTGGGTATCAAACTCCTTTGCTCATGTTTGCAAGGCAAACATTTTTCTGGCTAAGCCTTGTCCACAAACTCTTCAAAAATAGTGTTTCAGAATGTCCACCCCATAATTACTCACTTCAAAATTTTGTAGTTTCAAACAAGAAACTCAAAAAACAAACTTAGACAGGAGACAAAAGTTTGGGTGAGTCTAGATAATATTTGTATAATTGTGCATCTCAAAGGGTTAGAAGAAAGGATTTCAAAATGTTTTTGCCCTTAAGAGTTGATAATTTGAAGAGACAGATACATTTAACTTATTTATACAAGATATGGATGCACTGAAACATCACATGGACCTCATTAGTACGTACAATTTTTATATTTCATGCATCAGTTAAAGATTAAAAAACATGATACACACGAAATATCAGTGAAACCCATTATATTGCATGCTTACTAAAAATCAATTAAAAATAAGGCTACAATGCAAAGAATACACTTATATGCTAAATAAACTTAAAGTAACTAAAAATATACCTTAATATTCAATAAAAGTGGAATATAAAGCATTTATAATGTTGGGGCTCTGTATGAGGTATTTTTCTCTGATAAATTAATTTTAAAGAAGAAATCATAAATGTCTCCAAATGAACATGGAGATAAAAATTAACTAAATACAGATCATTTCTTAGCTCCTTTAAGTTCCGTAAAGCTTAGGATATCATTGGTTTTTAAATGGATTTTCATCCTTACAAATAACCATAGGGAAGAACAAGCAAGCAGCCATTCTTCTCATGTAATAACCTATATTATACTATTGGTATAAAACCTGTATTGTAGATTGGAAGTTCTTTGAGGGCAAGGATTTTATCAAATTATGCTGAGAACCCAAAAGCCATCTGAAATACAAAATTCACTCACTGACTTCTTCTGAATGAACTAAGTAGATTAATTCTGGAAGTGCTCAATAAATGCTGAATGATGAGATGGGGAGCCTTAATATTTTATTTATCATACACAGTTGACTGAATATGGAACCATTAACAGTCACATGCTACAATCAGGACCACTTGCTGCTTTTGCTTTTCTAACTCAGAACCTGCTTTTTTATTTATTTTTTTTTTTGCACAAAGGAGATATGTTTTCAAGATTTAAGTTTTCAATTCTTTTTAATAAATTTCCCTCTAGATATTTATGTGTCTGGGTACTACAACTTTTTACTTCCTTAATACCACTTACTGGAAGACATTAAAGGTCTTAATGTTATGTCAAAGAATATCTTCATCTAAGGGAAAAAGAAGTCTTTAATTCTGACGAGCATCTACTATTGTGTCCTCACCAGGCCACTTAACAAGACTCAGGAAAGAACCTAAAACAAAACCGGTAAGATCAGTTTGGTGTCAGATGAAAGGAGCTGATAAAGAGCCAAAAATCTTCCTCATAAACTTCCGCATAGCCACACAGAGATTAGGTTCCAGTTTGACCTGGCTGTATTACCCTTGCTGTATTCGAAGTGTATTTTATATTCTCTTCCTTGAATGAACTGGTTTTCATAGCAGATTTAGTCACAAGGTTAAAGAATTGGTAACTAATTATTCCATAGAAGCAGAGTAATCTCTCTGGCTTTGCTTGGGGATGCCTGCAGTGGTGTCCAAGGCCTGGACTTTCATCATGGAAACTTCAAGTCTGACCCCTGCAGGTAGACAAATGAAATACACACTCCCAGCCAGATCCTGGTATTTCTTTTAGAGCCTGGAGTTCTAAAACTGACACCACACAGATTCTAAGCACAACAGAGATATTGACATCATTGACATACGTTGGACTTCTCTTTCATTTTACAATTTGCTCTGGGAGCATAGCAAACAGTTGATTAAGAAGAATTTAAATTACATTTAACAACTATTCTGATGTGTTCAGTCATATATTTTTTTTTCTTATCTAGAGAACTCCAAGTGATTTGGAACAATTGGGATTCTCAAATCATGTGGACAAAAAAAATCCTGATTTGGCCCATCTTTTCTTAATCAAACAAATTACTCTTTGACCAAATACTCCCCCATCCCCCTCAACAATTCAAAGTCCAGGTTTCCATAACTACCTTGGATGTCTATTTACCATACAAGGGATCAAAGCCAGGAGACATCCACAAGCACAGTTAGCCTTAAAACTTGCAGGAATGTCTGTGGATAGCATACAACTACCAATTAACAGATTTGTTTGAAGCCTATGCGGTCCACAGCCAGACAAACTCAGAATATGAGTCACACTGAACACGAAGGAAAAGCCAACTCAAAATTACTTTGAAACGACCAACAAATATCTTTTAGTAGAAAAGCCCTAAAATGATAACATTTCCTGAAAGAGGGGCAGTAGAAAGAGAAATAAAATTTTAACATATGCCAAAGACATCAAACTCTCTAAAGCATATACAAAAACTTAAAATGTCTGTTAAAAGGGAACCATTTCTCAGATACACATTTAAAATCCCAGTTAGATCATCTTCCTATTAAGTGCCATAAAACTGCCTGATCTCAATGTTGGGACAAAGGAGATTAGAAAGGTCCTGTCTTTTATACTTTTCAAGGCTTCATTTTCAAAGGAATGAAGCTATACTGCATACTTGAGACACTGTATGCTGGTAACAGAACAAGAAGAAAAGGAACATCGGTGGAGAGGCTGTTTTCATCTCCAGAATGCCTTTTGGGGGCCTAAGCCTACACAGGTAGTCTTTCTGGGTGGGTGAATTTGAGACTAGCCTCTAACTTGCTGTTCTCATTATTTTTAACCTTTTCTTTTCTTCTCATCTCTTTATTTCTTTTTGTTTTCTTTTCTTTTTCTTTCTTTTTTTTTCTTTTTTGTTTCACTTCAGCATTTGTTCGATGAGGATCAAGTTGCCCTTCATTCTCTCCGTGGAGATGTGGTTGAGAATAAATAGATGATGTTTGTAAAGGACTTTCTAATCCTCTGAGGAAAGATTACTACCAAGACTTTCATTATTAAGCCAGATGTCCTTGGGCATTTTAACTCCAATTTAAAGAATGCAAAATGGGCTGATCAAACTGAGTCACAGTTTCCTTGCATCAGCAGCATCTTAGTCTCACAAAACATAGCAGCTGGGAGACCTGGAGTCTAAAAGAAAAGTCATCTCAGCTTCTTAGCGTGTTTTTCTAAAGTTATTGGGATGCTAAAAACCCAAAATATGTCTGGTAGGGAATTTTGTCTGGAGATTCTATGTTTTTTCCAACTTGAGAACGAAATATTTGTTCTTAGTCTGTAGTGGGACAATGAATGTGACTTGCTATTTAGGGAGGATATTTGCAGTTGTGGGAATGCCATAAGCAAACCTGTTGTTTTTGGCTGAACTTCTATAACAGGTGGCCATGCCTTTCCTTTTGCCTGGGAATGTAGCAAATTCCTTCTCAAAAAAGATTCTGAAAAGTTTTCTATTTATGATCAAAGTGCAAAGAGAGGTTGGCACGATTTAAAATTACTTCTTGATGAACTCAATTCAGGTTTATGCTTGTTTGTTTGTTTGTTTGTGGCATTTCCTCTACAGGGATTTTGAACTGCATGTTCTTCTGCTGACAACCTGGTAAAAGCTCAAACTTTCTGAATCTTACAAACATGCACCCTTCTAATTCTGTTGGCAATTTTTGGCTATGGAGAATTTCTAACTAGTTAGTGGTAGGGATCTGTTCTGGCCTGCCACCCCACTGTTCGGCATTTGCACAGCCCTAGGGACAGATCACTTACCAAGCAAAAAGATTGAGTTTCTTTGCTGAGCTGATGACACATGGGTTGGTTTGATAGCTAACCCTGAAAATACAGCCAGGGGCTGCTGGGCCTAAGATGACAAATTGGTTGGTGGATGTTATTCCTCTGCCTCAGTGAAACAGTAAGGTTTCTCCCCCTCCCCCACCATGAGAAACAAGAACAAATCTGGGACTCCTCCATGCAGTCATGCTACCATCTCATTCCTGGTTTCTTATATGAACAATGATGCTCTACTCTTGCATCCCCTCCCCCAGTCCCTCCCTCTTTTCCAGTACCGTAGGAAAAAGAACAATGTTATATATGTATCCAGAGATGTGGGATGAAAAGCTGGCCATTCATTAAATAACTAAAGAGTTACTACATGCCTACTTGTACACTTCAAACTTCAACACTGGGCTGTTTTCCAACTTCATACAACTACCACAGTTACACATGGGAAAAATCATCTCAAGCTCTGGACAAGCCTGCCTTAGGCATCAGACAGAGGGAGTGTCACCCCATTCCAAAGGAACTGTGTGGGCACAAAGATTTTAAAAAGTGAGTTCATACATCACCGAGGACAAGACAGGTGGCTACACACAGCATCAAATAACTTCTTTGTTCAGGCTTAGGACCTTTATAAAAAATATTATCGTGTACCTATTCTTTTCCTTGCTCCTATCCAGTAAGCCTTCTTGCACCCTTTGTCTATCTTAATGTGGTTGCTAGAAATTCAAAGAATGAGGTTGGTCTATAAGCTCGAAAAACTTAGAGAAGCCCGCCTCTGCACCACTCTCCAGCTAGGCAGATGCAATTTGCTGAAAGCACACAATCTTTCATGTGCTTTTCTGTACTCGCTGCAATTTGCCAAGCATGGTTCCATAAGAGCAAGTTAGGGAACAAGAAATTTGAAGGTCTTTACTCCTGACCTTTCTGGTGGGGCCTCTGCTTTACCTTGGGAAACTGCAGCAGTGGAACAGAAAGTTGTAAACCCTTTGGCCCAACCACTAATGGGAAGGTTTACTTTCGCCTAAAGTGAACACTCGGGTGGGGCACATTCAATCCAATTGGAAGAAAAATGGGAAGAGGTTTTCCGGTGGCAAAACAGATGCTCGGTTTCCCACCCGGAGTTACTCAGCTCTGGCAAGAGTAGCTAGCATTCCTCCCCTGTGATCTCTGCCTTTCCCAGTCACTGAAAGACGTTTGTAGTCTTGTCTTCCCCTTATGAGTATCGATCTTGGCATTAAAATATTGACGTAAGTTTTCTTTTTTTTTTTTACCACAACTGTGATAGAGTTGTAAATTTTACCCCCTTCTAGGTTTTCTAATCCATTCTTTCCTTTTCTCTTCTTTCTCAACAGCAAAGCTGTAAACCTCATAAAGTTCTACCTAAGTTGATAAGGAATTTTAACCCCATGCCCTAGAGCAACGGAAGAAGCTGCTGGCTTAGAATTCTTTACAGAAACCCACTTAAGTAACCCACAAACCCTTTCTCTGTTCATTTCTGCCGAGACTGTGTTCTTAGGTCTAGAAAATGCTAGAACTTTTTTTTTTAAAGTCTGTAACACCCCCCTCCCCCTACGCCTGCCTCCACTGGAAGTGCTGCTTGTTCCATCCAGACTGGTTTCGTCTTCTCAGCCAGGCGCGCGCGCGCGCGCGCGCGCACACACACACACACACACACACACACACACACTAAAGTGCTCACTCAGAATGTGAAAGCAAAATAGGATAAGAGTGCTAGTGTACTTCTTTGTCAGGCTACTCAGTTGTCTTTATTTTAACTTGAAGCACAATAGGGTAGAGGCTAAAAGCTTGAGATGAATCCAGCACAATACATTCCAGAGGCCCGCAAACTGGGATTGATTTGCATATTCCACAAACCGCTTTGAACCTTTTACAAAGACTGCCTGACATCAGCAATCACTCTTAGAAGCAAAAGCTGGCACCGGTAGTAAACACGAGGCAGTTGGGTGACGGCAGGTGATGTACTTTCTAAGGTAGCCTTAGGAAGAAAACGCAGTCCCCTCCTTCCACCTAATGGATCTACTGGCACCCGGCATTTGATCACCCCGCACGCTCTCGGGAGTAACAGGTCGCAGGAGTCCCAAGCTAAATCCCTCTTTCTGTGGCTGGCGCCAGCACAGCGACAATCACAACCCTCAAGCTTACCTGACTCATGTTTAGAATTCCATGACCCATCCGGCAGGGAGCAAGCTGCTCGGAAGCGCACCCGCAGGCTTCCAAGCACAGACACCAAAGCCGGCAGAAAAGCCCACAAGACAAAAGCAACTCGGTGGAATCCACAGGCAGCAAAGAGCACGTTTTTCGTTCCCCTCCCTTTTTATTCTTTGATCTGCTTCTATACGCACTCTACCCAAGACAATGTCAAGTTTCTCAACCTTTCCTTTTCCAGCCTATGAAAAGTCGGGCGCAGGCTAGCGAGGACCGCCTGGCTCTTATTTCAAATCAGTTCACAGGGACGTCGTAGGCGGCGGGCTCCGGTCGCGGCGAGCCTCGCCAATCAGGAGTAGGGGGTGGACCTGAGTGCAGGAAAGGCTGCCTTTACCGGGATTAGGGCAGCTTTCAGGAGTCAAATGACTGGAAGCAGCTGGATGTAATGTCAGAGCTCCCAAAGTAAAGGATGAGTTCTATTCTTGTCTAACAGACTGCGTCTGCTCAAAGCTTAACTAGCTCCGGGCCCTAAATCCTTGCACTTTAAGAGCCCCCTTAAAAGCACTAAAGAATTTTAAAGGTGCAGAATTATTTCAGCGAGAAAACCTCAACCCTCAGGACTCAAGGATTTTTTTAAGTGTATCTTGCTCTAGATACCTAATTTTGTAAAAAACAGTGGAGGGAAAACCACACTGCTGTAAGTATCACTTTAACTGAAACAAGCAAACAAGACACACAATGTTACCTATCTTCATGTAAACTCTACATCCAACCTCTGAAAAGCAAATGTTAATGGGACTGTGCACACAAATATTTTGAAATACAGGATGTGAAAAATCTTCATCTCTGGTGACTGAAGGCACAATTTCAGATAAAGCATTTGCTAATTAGAACAATAAATGCAGAAATTTGGTTAAGAAAAGGTTTTCTAATAAGTGTATCTTCCTCTAACTGTAGTTGCTAATAGGGACAAGAAAGGTAAAACTAGCTGACTTCTTGGAAAGTTCAAGCCCAAGTGAAGGAAAATGCCGTTTTCTTTCTGAGCTCCCCCCAAAAAATGTAACACTTTCAAGCCTTCTTGACTCTATTTCCTATGCAAATCTAATTCTTGGATTCAAGAAACCTTGGAAACTGAGTAAAGATCACTGTTTGTAGAGCCCACAGTATGATTTTTTCCAAAACAAGTAACCACAGTGTGAGGATGATCCAATCCATGTTTGCAGTTGTGCACTATCAGTAAATAAAAAGAGAAACAATGATTTAGAGTGCTGGAGGTATAGTTCAATATGTGTGAGCTTGGCTGAGTTCTGAAATTTTGGCAGCAGGGCACAAGCACCTGGGAGTCCATAGCTTTGTCTCAGCTCTCCACTGAGAAGTGTTAGAGTCCCCCTAATCACACCAGCTGCCCTCTATCCATTTGTTTGTTCTTCAGAGGCATTCACTATGGCCTAGACCCAAGTTTGTTTAGCCTTTCCACATGGTGATCCCGCATCAGGGTCTCTCTCTCTCTCTCTCTCTCTCTCTCTCTCTCTCTCTCTCTCACACACACACACACACACACACACACACACACATACACATTCACACACACACACACACACACTCACACGTACACACGTACACATGCACAGAGAGAGTCATAATGTTTTAAATCTGTTTATAATTTTGTGTTGTACAGTATTCATAGTCACCTTTGGCCATGTGCATACTTAGGATCATGGGTTGGGCTGAACAAGGTTGGGTAGATTAAGGCTTCTAAACTTTGAAATTATTGGCATCTGGAGACAAATAATTCCTAATCTTGGCACTAGCTGTTCAGTGTGTTGTCAAATATTTAGCAACATCATACCCTTTGCCCACTAAATGTCCATAACTGATTAATAAGATATAAAGATGTCACTGGATATCCTCTAGGGATCAAAACCAATGTTTGTTAAAATCAATTCTGAGTTCAACATGTGAATACTCAGGCCCTTGGTCCAAGAGAAACTGATTGGGTAGGTGTGCCAACCAACGTTGCTAGGAATCCACATTTTATCCCACTGCCAATGGGTTCCGATTCACGTTGAGATAGTCTACATCTACCACTGCCCTAGATATATCTGAGCTCTGCATGTACGTTGTGTTGGATGACTATGTTTAGGTAGAAAAAAAAAGGGAAGCAATTTGGATCTAGAAGGAAAACAGGCTCAAGTATAGAGAGACTTTCAGGCAAGAAACACCCAACTAATCACTTGTCAGGATTTGAAATAAAATAAGCTTGATGTTTCATCACTTGGAAATTAAGCATGAAAATATTTCACCTTATTTCCCTTCAATTTGTTTAAACATTTGTTTAGTATGTGTGCCTCCTGAATGCTGACATTACATATGTATGCCACAATCCTGGGCTTCAAGTTTAATTATGGCTTAAAACTTAATAATTCTATGCATTTAAGAGGTAGAGAGACCTTACCAGTTTCTGAGCTAACTGATTAAATACAGCTGATTTTTTATTCTTTTCATTTAAAAAAATTGTTAAGCCATTCATGCTTTGAATTTAGAGATGGATTTTGATTGCTTTGTTTTGTTCTTTGTCTTGAGACAGGCATTGGCTGTGCTGTGTAACCTAGTCTCAAACATCTGGCCTCAGAGGCTTCCATTGCCCCAGTCTCCTGAACTCTGTGGCTTTAGGTGCATTACATTGCAACCACCTACAAAGGTTCTTTCTCTCTCCCACCTAGTCTCACAGCATTTCTGTCCATTAACAATTAAAGTGCTATCTCCACTTAGGCCAAATCTTCCTCTGCACCCCAAAAGGAATTCTGCTACACTTTTACTATGATTTCAGAACAAAATTTTAAGAGGAAAATTACTTAAAAGTTGTTTTTACTTGGCTAAATTCCCTCCATAGATCCTGAGGCCCTTGAGGATTATGTCAATCAGAACTCTTCAGAGAAAGAGAATAAAAAATGCGTATGTATTTCCTATATAGAGACTTTTTTTTCAGTTTTGTATGACTGCAGAGACACATAGTCCTAATACCCATAGGTCATTTGGCAGAGGCTAACCCTGTAGCACATTGAGGAAGGTTTTTTTTTCCTTTTTCAGGGAAACCTCACCTTTGTATTAAGGACTTTAAATTACTGTATGGGATCACTCTTATACTGTATGGGCTCACTCTTATTATCAAATATAATCTCCTTCACATAATGTCAACTGACTATAAATCTTAACATCCACGAAACAGCTGCAGGTTAAGCTAAGATTAATTGAGTACCATGGCTAGCCAAAATGACAAAGACAAACCATCACAAGGCTCCTACACAAATATTTATATGTTCCTTATAACAAGAAGCACAGAGAGCGTATGGTCAATTATAGAATAAATATCCATGAAATAGTTACAAGTACTATGCTCTCCTTTATGCATAAGACAATGTTCTCATAGATTTATTATATTCTTTCCAATTGCAAGGTAAAAAACACAAAAAATATGAGACTAAGTGATTTATGACAATTCCACACCAAGTTATACTATCAATCAAATGTCAGGAGAGAATGGAATTATTTTCAAACCAGCTCTCAAAAACTTTACATCCCTAATATTCTCTTTGGAAATCAGTCAAAAAATGTGTTTAACAAAATGAGGGAATTAAACAAGAAAAGAAGTCATTGAAACTGAGAAAACAGAAAAATCACTATAAAATTAAATAAGAGAAATATAGGAGGAAGAGACAGAGAGGACGTTGTAAAATAAACAATGTCACTGACAGATTACCTGTGAGGACAAACAGATACTTATTAATGTAAGTAAAATCTGAGGTTATTAATAACTCCAAAAAGCCAAAAACAATGAAAAAGCATAGTCAGAAATCTATTTAACTTGACAGTGAACTCTGATATATAGGAGCAGAGACTGTATTATTTAACTTAGTATCCATCTTTCTCTCATTGGTTTGGTGGTTTCCTGAGACAAGATATTTCAAGGTCTTGCTAATCCAGCCTCACTGTGAATTTGCCACTTCCTGCCTCTCAACATCTTGACTGTTGGAGTCAGATATGGGCACTAAACCTATTTTTCTCAGATTTTCTTTTCTCCTTCTTTCTTCCTCTTGTTCTGTCCATATGAATGTGTGCTCATGTACATATGTACATGCAGAGGCCAGAGACCAACTATGCTGTATTTTCCACACCATACACCAATGTACATTTTATGAGACACCATTTCTCACTGCCCTGCTCTATACCAAGTGGGCTAAGCTGGCTGCCATGTAAGACCCAAGGGTCCAATTTTTCCTCCTTTTGCTCTTCTTTCCCTTCTTCTTCTCCCTTCATACATTCTCCCTTCTTTCCAGTTTTCCATTCTCTCTTCTTTCCTTCAGTCATTTCTTCCTTCATTTTTGGTACTAGAGGCTGAACACAGGATTCATTTTTTGCTTGTATACACAATAGCAGATAATGTCTAAAATTCATAAGTCAATAGATAGCAGTAAAGCAATATTATGTGAAATTTGGAAGTACATAGCAAATGAAATATTTCCCAGTTGAAAATGAATTCCTTAGCATGGAATGGGGGGGGGAGTCAAGGATTCTTTTTTCATTATGAGTTTTCAGTTCAATACGCCTGCACCCAAACATGTGTTATTTTGATTAAAATTAAATCAGTTCATACAAGGACACTGGGTAATTATTAAATCAGTTTCTTGCCCTTGAATTGATGTTCTTTAAACTGGTAATGTTTCACAATTATCTGGCCAGTGGTTCAGCCTAATGGCCTCTATCAACCCCCAATATAATGCCACCACCTCATGCTTAGATGAACTGATTGGCAATTCCTGTTTCTCTTACTACATCTTTAGTTTGCTCAAGATTTATGATTGATTCATTGTGTGCACCCAGAGATCCATACATTAGCTCTAATCCAGACTCTTTTAGACATCCTTTCTAACTGCTCTCTAGGAGTGAAGATTCTATAACCCAAATACCTTAATAATTAGTTAGACTAATCAACCCCTTTTTATTTTACACATAATTGCCATCTTTTTCTATGTAAATCCTGTGTTTCTGTTGTAAGTTTAAGTGTGGTTAGAAATAGCTGGCTAATCTTGTCCATATTATATCCATTTTACTTCTTATCCTTATTTTTTTTCACTTTATATCTTAAGAAGAATAGTTCCTAAAACCTTTAATATGTTGTGGTGGTTTGAATAAGAATGGCCCCCACAGGTTCCTATACTTAGATGCTTAAGGAGTGGCACTATTTGAAAGCATAGGAGGTATGGCCTTGTTGAACTAAGTGTGGAGTAGATGTGGCCTAGTTGGAGGAAGTGTATAACTAGAGATGGCCTTTGAGGTTTCAAAAGCCCAAGCCAGGCCCAGTGTGTCTCACTTCCTGAAGCCTATGGATCCAGATGCAAAATTATCAGTTCCTTCCCTAGCACCATGTCTCTCTGTATCCTGCTATGCTCCCTGCCATTGTGATAATGCAGCACAACTATGAAACTGTAAGCAAGTCCCAATTAAATGTTTTTCTTTACAAGAGTTGCTGTGTTAATGGTGTCTCTTCACAGCACTAACACACTGACTAAGACTGCCTAATGGTGTCTATTTTTTTTAATAATCAATGAAGATTTTAAAAATTCACTTTTAGCAAGGCATGATAGTGCATACCTTTAGTCCCAGTACTTTGGAAGCAGAGTCAGAAAAATCTCCATGACATCTACATAGCAAATTCCAGGCCAGCGAGAGTTACATAAACCCTGTCTCAAAAAATTAACTTTTATGCATCAGATCTCTTCTTTGTGTCTATATTAGAATTAAGTAAATCAACATGCTTTCTTTTTAATCATGTGGACATAAGGAGCTACACATAAATTTTTACTGAGAAGCTTTCAACAGGATTTTTGCACTCCTTTCTTAAGAAAACTGAGTGTTTATATTTAAATTGCTACTTCTCAGATGTACAGAAAGATTGTCAGGATGACAGTGTTGTGAAAAATTGGCAAATATCCTCTCCCGTTTCACTCAACGTGTGTATGCTTAGATTTAAAATGAAGATAAAGATATAAAGTGCTTATGAATAAGGATTTACGTATCTCTTCTCTTTGTTAGGCACATCAGATCCCTTGTCATTCTTATTCAATAGCCAAGAAAATAATATTTGCTCTCATTTATTTATAATTGGATAGCTTTTGCTCTGCTGGGAAGCACTTGTGAAAATCCACACATACTGTGATAAGCTTTCCTTGTATTGTACCTCTGGCACAAGATAAACATGCTAAGTTGTTTCATTGGAAGAATTGCAATAGGATTCACAGAGGTCCAAATACCTGAGGAACTATATCAAATGAAGCAAAACTCATTCTCTTTTAAGTATTAATTTACAAAAGGAAGGGCTTTTTTTTACTTCTTATATAATTGTATAAATAGTAATGGTACTTGAAGTTATTTTAATATGAATAAAGTAGCACCATACAGGAGATAAAACAATTTTATTCCTATTTGTACCATTATCTAAGGCGAATCAAAATCCCTTGTGATAGTTCTTCTGAACTATAATTGTGAGAGGGAGATAATTTTGTTATGCTCACCTTTAGAAACCATTCACTTGGCACATAAATGAACTCATCTTCAACATGAAAATATTAATGTAACCCAGTAAAGGGATTTCAAAATGACCTTACTTAACATGCCAGGTAAGGTACTAACAGGTCTGGTGAAATTGAAATGTGGAGATCAACACCAGAAAGAAGTGTTATTTTGTAAAATAAAAACAGCAGGAGATATTTATTCTGAATTCAAATGCAAACTATGAATGAAAGAGATCTATTATCTATCATGGACTAATTATGTATGCACTATCTTACCACAGAGATGCAAACGTGTACAGCTGATACTTGGGAAACTGGGTTCTAGAGTCTATGGTCATTCTAGCAATGGCACTGTCACCCCAGAGAAGAAGCCTTTTCACAATGAGGAATTAAATCACAGAGCACCCATGACTTGTTCCAAATCCCTCATCCCCCATGTTTTGTATTAGAGTGATAGGATTTAGCACATAGATTCTGACATGGTTCTGAAATTTCCAACCTCAATTTATATGCCAACATCTTTACACTGTGTTAAAGTAAACGAGGACTTTGCCATTTTACTGAAAACAAATTGAAGCACTTTAGTAATTTTTATTTAGTTTAAATGGCTCACCAAATGTGGGCTGTGATTATCCAGCTATTGTTAAGGAAGAAAGAAACAATTCATGTTCCTTGAATTGAAAGGGAAAAGACGTCCTTCCTGTGCTAGTCAAGAGAGGATACGAATTTTAGTGGCTATGTTTTAAGAAATGTGAATAAACTTTTTTTTTATCATTCAGAATTTCTAAATGGCATTCCCAATAGAAAACAGCTTTGTGATTCATGTTCACAGCTAAGAGCACAGCTTTGGAGATTTGTCCTTACTCATTGTTAATTGGTTCACAAGTGGTTTAGCTATCTATTTCATTAGCAGTATATAAAGACTTGCAGCTCTACATTAAGAGATTTGCATTGCTCCCAGGACGTCCAATGATTGCTAACATGGAGACAAATCCCTCCTATAAGAAAACTTGGCTTGGCATGGTGGCTCATGCTTGTAACCTCAGCACTTTTAAAGGTAGGTCAGGAAAGTAGCCATGAGTTCCAGGCCACCGTGACATAAAGTGAGACCTTATCTTGGAAAACAAAGAGGAAATGGAATAAAATAAAGAGGAGGAGGTGGAGGAAGAAGCAGAGGAGGAGGAAGTAGCAGAGGAGGAGGAAGTTTGGAGTCTTAGGCTTGTGATTAAAACAAAGCAGGAAAATCATGAGTTCTAGTATAGCCTGGACTACATAAGGAGACCATGTCAAAAGGGGGAGGGCAAAAAGGTCTGTGGAACTCTCCGGTCTTAAGCTCATAATAATAAAATGTGACAATAAACCTTCTCTTACATAAGAATGAATAAGTCTTCAATCTATATATAAGTATTATTGAGCATTTTCTACGTGTCAGACATTGTTTTAGGTACTAGTGATGTAGGCAGATACCCATAAATTATAAACTGCCCTTGTGAATAGGAGATAGAAAAGAATAAGCCAATAAATAAAATAAAATTAGTCTCATAGTGACAGGGGTAATATAAATGATATAGCAAGTACTAGTGGTATGGGTAAGGAAACAAGGAAGCAGGGCTTCTGTCTCTGTAACAGGTTAGTATGGAGGAGTAGAGTTTGCTAGTTTAGGGCAAACAAAAAAATTTAGAGAAACTGCCCTGGCTAGAAGAAAACAAATAAAGGTGGCAACTGCAAATGCTCAGGTCTTAAGAATGCATGACTATTGTGTCCCAGTGTGCTTGTACACATGCATGTGCCTGTGTGCGTGTGTGCGTGCGTGTGTGTTGTATGTGTGTGTGCATGCATGTGCATGTGTGTGTGCATGCATGTGCGTGCGTGTGTGTGTGTGTGTGTGTGTGTGTGTGTGTGGTGTGTTCTTTGCACACCCAGTAAGTTTCATAATCCCCAGAAGAGCTGAGATGCCTGATGTGTCAAAACTGGATGGCACAAATGATTTGGAGCTGAGGAACGACATCTAATTGACATTTTTAGCTAAGTGGCACTCCTAGAAGAAAGCAGTTGGCAAGGTGAAATTTTTTTAAAAGTCTGGGGAGGGGCAGGAGGTGGCAGGGAAGTCACTAGGTGTGCTGCTCTTCCACTGTAATCTTAGCACTGCAAACACGAAGCCAGCATGATCACAAACTCCATACTAGTCTGGTATAAAAAAAAACAGAAAGAAAGAAAGCAAGGTTGGGGGAGAGGAAAGGACAAAGGGAAGGAAGGGGAGAGGAAAGAAAGGAGGAATGGAGAGGAAAAATTGGTCAGGGCTGGGACTGGAGATCAGGGGACTTACAGGTTTCTGATGATAGTATGATTTAGTAATAGCATGGGCAGAGCTCATAAGGAGAGAGAAGGCCAAGGTAGCTTCCGTGATTCTTGATTGAAGCAGCTAGAATGCTGAGATTGGTATTTACTGAGATGGGGCTAAATGCAGAAAGTGCCATTGGCAGGACAAGCCGCCATCTTGCTTCAGGCTCCTGTTGGTAGGGAATCTGAAACTCTGCTGTGATTATCTACATACACCTCTGAGCAGGATTTTGGTACTCCTTTCTTAAGAAACCTGATTGTAAGACCCACGTCCTGGTGGGTAGAAATCGACCACAAGTACTTGATTTTTCTATTCCCAAGGAAATACAGCACTGTAGTTAGTAGCTTTGGTTCTGGAAAAAGCTCCTTAGTCCAGGTGTCAATTGTATTTCTTTTCATGGCTGATGTGATGAAGCCTTTCTGAGAAAATCATAACAAAGAACCCATCATTAGAAAGTTCCTTTTAAAATTTCTCAAGAGTGAGAAAATATACAAGAATGCAACTGAAACTGTCAGCAATGACATTTAAGACAGCAACACATTTGTAGACTTTCAGATATGGAACAGGAAACAGTTGTTCAGATATATTCACGGGGAACTCTAGGGCTGACAGTAACATCTGAAGTTAGCTTCCCTCCGTTCCAAGTCCTTCAGCACAAAGTGTTTGCATATGAGACACTCCTGAGCCTCTGCTTTTCTGCTTTTCTCCTCATGTTGCAGTGTCTGGCCTATGAGCTTCCAAGCCTAGCTTTCATTGTAATCAGGGCATGCTTCCAGATTTTTTTGTTGTTGTTTTGTTAATTGGTGCTATATAAAAGATAACCTGACCCCAAAAGACTCTAATAAATCCAGGTTATGACTAGTATTTAACCCTCATCCATATTTCAAAATGTATGTAGGCTAGGCCACGACTATTTTTTTCCTATGTGTCTTGAGCAAGTGACTTAAAAAATTATCTGTGCTCAGGCTTGACAGTCTTCCCTGGTATGGCTAAGAATGATGTATAGAAACTTTATAAATAACCATGTATTTCTTCAAATATTTTGGAATCTTTGTCCCAAAATTTAAGCCTTTCTTTCCTTTTCTAAATGTGTACCAAGGTTCCCCAAATCTAACAATTCCTATGAGTTTCAATAGTTTTCCTTTGAAATGTTGTGAATACAAATGGTAACAAAATTGTGCATCTTTCCTCCTAGAACACTGCATTTTGTTCATTTAATTTACAGTACTTCCCCTAGTGATACCTAAGAATGTAGAATAAGTAGTCTCCCCAAAACTTGTCATTTAGTGAGAAGATGAAAAGGGCATGTTCTTTTTTTTTTTTATTAACTTGAGTATTTCTTATATACATTTCGAGTGTTATTCTCTTTCCTGGTTAAGGTGCTGTTTCTCTTAAGTCAATTTGCCAACTACACAAAAAATTCATCTCCTGATTTTTGCTTGTAGTACATGTCATATGACATACTTACTAAAACAACTACTTTATCAGAGGCAGCCTTATAGAAATCAAGATGGTCTTCCCTTAGTTGACCTCACAACAGAAGGTCTCTACAATAAGACATGATAATGTGGCCTTTCTGGTTAGCCCCCTCCCTTCCAAGTCCTTCATGAAATGACCATTAATGACTGATATAGAGCAATAAATAAAGGCTCTTTGTAAGACATATTAGGCATTATGTGAGGATGAAGAAAAGATGGTTGGCATCTTAAATATCTGAAACCTAAGGCTGTTCAAGTATATTTTGCACTTTGACCATACTTCATCAATATACATAACATAAGGAATATGTCAAAGTGTATGATATACTTTCTGTGTCCTGTGTAATATCTATATATGTTCCATACACTGGGTAGGTCTATAATTCTAGAACATTGGAGGTTAAGGTGAAAGACAAAATGTAAAGACTTTGAGAATGTGAACAAGATCTCATTATGATAAAAACAAAGAAGACAGGAGTGCCATGTGTAAAAACATACTGGTAATAAAGAAGATGTGGAAACATCTTACTAGAAATGGAGCATATAAGCTATAAAAGTTTCATAACAGCCTCTTTTCTTAAATCATGCTGCTAGTTGCATGTAGGCCCAAGTAATATCACACATATTTAATTAATTTGGTTTTGTTTCTGGATGAATATCCGTTTGGTTCCCATTCCCTTAACAAAAGTGTTGCTATGGATACGTTTTTTTTCTTTAACTGAAAGATGGTACAATCTAGCAAAGGATACATGATCTGAGGGTTATACTAATTTAACCACCTGTCTTTAAAAAGAACAATTTTTATCTTAATACAATTGCTTTGTGCACTTGACACATAATATGAAAAAGCAGTTAGAAATGATGTGGGAGCTCCTTAAGGGAAAGCAAGTAAGACAAACTTCATATGACTTGCCTAACTGCCGTTCAATCATTGCATGTTATCCTCGCCTGGAATTCGTCTATCCTTGGCATGTTTAATAATGAGTCATGCAATACTTTGGGAAAGCAATAGGGCCACCTCCCAGGGTCCAGGGCCAAATTGTGATTTTCTGTGCCTAAGTCCCCTGCCTTTGTTCAGATAGGTCACTAATGCATCCCACAAAGCTGACCTAATGCTACTTCAGTGGGTCTATTTTTCTTCTGTGGCTCAGTTTGCATGTAATATTTAGGAAGTCGACTGTCAGGCATGCAAATTGAGAGAAAAATATGCCACCTTAAATTATGATAGTTTAATAAGGTATTACTCATGGGCAAATATCTTCTGGTATTCTTTCTCCCATAGGGGCAAGTTGAAAAGCATAACATGCCTGAGAGAAGGGTCCAGCACTTTCACTGGAATTGCACTTCTGCTAGTACTTAGTGAAACCTGTTCCAAATGACACACTATGGCTAGATTTTTCTACTTGAGGATACAAGCCACTATGCATATTCATGCATATTGTGGATCTTGACTATTATAACTGTAAAATGGTGCAATCTTAAAGCACATATATCAATTTCAAGACTTTAAGTTAGAGTCCTGTAGACAGGAACCCAAATGTTTAAAAATGTTTCATGGTTTCTCAACAACGTCTTTCCAAAGACAAATACATTATTAAAATGTGAGCTTTTTCAATATAACTTGAAATTCATAGAAAATTTTTCTCGCACTTCAGCTGAATAACTTAAGTTACCTTATTCAATTTGATGTAGAATTTTTGAGAAAAGAAACAAGAAGGAATTGCAATAATGAGATGCCTCAAGTAATCTGTACAGTTTGTTGGGAGGTGGTGGTAGAGGTGGAGAGAAGAGGGCGACGAAGGAAGCAAGAATTTGCATTGACCTCCAAACTTTATGTCTCTGCCTCTGTCTCTCTGTCTCTGTCTCTGTCTCTGTCTGTCTCTGTCTGTCTCTCTCTATCTCTCTCCCTCCCTCCATCTCTCTATTTATCCATCTCTTTTTCTCTCCTTCTCTCTTTCTTGCATTTGGAAACAGGATTTCATGTAGCTGAAATTCACTATCTATTCTAGGATAATTGTGAACTTCTGATCCTCTCCTATCTACTTTTCCAGGGCTCGGAGTGCAGGTATGAGTCATCATACGGAGGTTTATGAAATGCTGGAGGTCAATACCAGGATTTCGTACATGCTAGGCACTAGGCAAACACTGTTCAAATTGAGCCACATCTCCAGCTCTGGCCTCTATTTCTTGACACAGTGAGTTTCCTAACTGTGGGACCTTGAAATTTGTAGCACGTGTACCAAAAGAGTGAAAACAGTTGTTTTAAATGCCGTCTTACTCAGTGTTCTATTGTTGTAAAGAGACAAGATGACCACAGCACCTTTAAATGGGGTTTGTTTACAGTTTCAGAGGTTTATTTAATTACCATCATGGTGAGGAACATGGAGGCCCAAGACAGACATGATGCTGGAGAAGCCGCTGAGACTCCTACCAGGCAGCAGGAAGACAGAGCCATGTGGAATAAAGGTTTTGGTTTCTTTCTTCTTCTTTCATTGTTTTTAACAAAAAAAAAAAACCTTTTAGGAGTGTGTGTGCGTGTGTGTGCGTGTGTGTGTGTGTGTGTGTGTGTGTGTGTGTGTGTGTGCGCGTGCGCGCACGTGTGCACACGCATTTAGGTTTTTGTTGTTGTTGTTGTTGTTGTTGTTGTTGTTGTTGTTGTTGTTGTTGTTGTTGCATTAACATGTAGAAGACAGTAATGAAAAATTAGCCAGTGCCGGTAGGAAAGTACCCCTCTTTCTACTCCAACTAATTCTTTTTTATTTAAAAGAAATTGAACAAGATTAAGGGTTTAAAAATAGAGAGAAAGGCAAAACACTGATCAATTGTTTTTTCTTTCTTTCAGCAGTTCTTCTTTAACTATAATTAATCATCCACTCCAAACAGCAGACCACCAGGGAACTCTATTGAACAGGGAAAAGTCAAAGCAACAGAAGGGAAATCAGCCTGTATGAGCTTCACCAGTGGAATTTGGACCCAGAGTGAAAAGAGGATGACAGCGTCAGAGCAGCCTCTGGTGGCTGAATGTCAAAAGCTCAAGAAGTCAGATCTCTTGACCTCCATGCTTCACAGGCATAAGATGTTTGCAAAATGAAAGCTACTACGCATAAGACTTCAGGGAAGCAGCCCAGACTTTCTTTAATTGGAATGAAAATGAATTCATTAGTCTCAAGGCCAATTGCAGATAGACTGAGGATTAGAGGCTGAGAAACTGGACCATTCTTGCCATGGGCTACATTTTCCTTACTCCTCATTGGTGAAATGTACAGAATTTTAAATTATCTCCAACTCTCCAAATATTTCAAATAGATGGTCAACTAGGAGTGACTGACACTTGGAGTTTTTAATTTTTAAGCACTGAGAACTTTTAAGCAATATAAATATTTTAAATCCTTGGAAGGCTGTGTT
This sequence comes from Rattus norvegicus, assembly GCF_021556685.1. NCBI lineage: Eukaryota > Metazoa > Chordata > Mammalia > Rodentia > Muridae > Rattus > Rattus norvegicus. The sequence goes on from NC_141554.1 coordinate 31,669,635, forward strand.
CAGAGAACTGTCCATTAGTAGGATTTGGGTGCATTTTTTTGTTGTTACAACTCTCCCAGCTGGAGAACATCTGTTTAGTACAGAGAACCACAAATTCCTACTGATAGTATTTCCATTGAGATGTTCGTAATTTTACCATCTCATCTGTGTCAACTGTAGTGTTTAAATGAGTACCCAGATCTTCCACCCTGTTTCTGATGATGTGCTTAAACATAAGACTTCTGAGAAGACTTCTGACTTTCAGACTTTGGGAAGATAAGTTTGTGAACACATAAATATATGTTTAAAATTGATTTCAATAGAGTTCATCCGAATTTGGTATAAGTAATAAACCATTGCAAGGTTGCCAGAACAGAACTGATGGAATTCTGATAGGGCCATGGCAATTGGATCAATGGGTCTTGGTAGTCTCTTGATGGTTCAGTCTTAAGTTGGTGCTCATTCATAAAGAAAGAAGTATCCTAGTTCAGAGAAATGTTAGTATTTGGGTAACCTGGGCTCCTATTTAATGTTGGGAAACGAGACAATAGTTACTTAGAAGTGCAAGGAATCAAGAATAACATACCAGCAGCACTATGCCTCAATCTTGGCAAATGGATAGGTCATGGCAACTCTTCACATGGCAGAACAGTGACATCTGAGAAATTTGATACTCCCTACACTGCTTTCTCTAAGTCATAGAATTCCTCACAGATCAAAAATATTTTCTGTTTCAAAAACAAAAATGGAAAAAGTAATATAAGTGACTAAAATTCAGGGAAATAATAGCGAGGGTTCTCTTGTACAAAAACATTATTGTTTCTTCTTCACTGGGCCCTATCTGTGCATCTTACTGCTAACTCCTTAAAATGTTTCTGGACAGGGTGTCTGACTTATATAGTCCAAATACTTGTGCGGCTGAGGCAAGAAGTTTGCCATGAGTTTGAGTTCAGTCTGGACTACAAAGTGAGGCTCTGTGTCAACTCCCTCCTGAATAAATAGTGCCCTTTAAGTGCACTGAGAAAGGAATGTTGACAAAATGAACCCTTTCCTAAGAAAAATTCCAGAAATGTGATACTTAAGTTTCAAGAGACCATCCTTTCTCCTTTTACTTAATCATTTCCCTATTTTCCCCTACATGAGAAAAGTGGGGACAATTGAAGCACCAGTAGCAATATAAAACCCCTACATATAGTAGCCTTCAGTGTGGCCACAAAGGCTCATTAAATTTGATCCATTCTCTAGCATTCCTTCATTATTACCTCAAATATTTGTAGAGAAAAACCAGGTTCTAAAGTTTTCATGATGACAGTTACTCAGCTTCCAAACATGACACAAAACTGTACCCTTTCAAACAGAGAAAGTGAAAGAAGCCTAAATTACAAGAGTCCAAGACATGCATCAAAAGCCCCATTTCATTTAAGCCTCTTTTGGCTTCTTGTCTCAGTCATTCCTTTCATTATCAATATTGTTTTCTCATGCATTTGCCTCCTGTCATTGCTATTACACAAGCCTGAAATGTCTCAAGTTCTGCCCAGACTTTATGGTACAATAAAAAACATAGTACCTTACTTTCATGATTTGGTACCACAGCAAACATATACCTTTGACAGAGGCAGTGAAAAGGCCCCAAGTTCCAAAATTGGGAATCAATCAGAATGGCTGGCTTCCATTCTCTTTACCACCAAAAAACTTTGTGGTCTGGGATAACCCACTGAACTCCTCACCAAGAACTTTACTCTGTTAAGCCATTAAACCCTGGTGACTGGGGTTTTTTAGCACCAAATTGAATGCTGTCTAAGGACATCAAAGATCCTTTCTGCTAGCTATTGCCACAGTCATCATTTTCTACCTGGGTTTCAACGCATTTCCCTTGGTTAAACTTGGATGCTTTGCCTCTATCTATGTATATATGGACTTCTCCATTTCAGGCTTTTCAGGTATAAGTAGGAATCCCATCTTTAAGCAGTCCTGGATTCACAACACAAAAACATATGGAGTTGATTCTCACGAAGCCATTACTGTCAAGGAATGGGACCTTGTTATCTCTCACAACAGGGAAATTTAGAGACTCATTCTTCTAAGTTCCCCAGAACACTCCCTGAGATGAACCTTAGCTACTGGGGGGTAGGGCAGGGCATGCAATTTGATATTATTCTTTAGCTGCCTTTTCAGTTGTGTTTGATTTAATATTCAAGTCCCAAACATAAGGATGCTCCTCCATAAGACCACTTTGCCTGCAATATTCCTCCAAGACAGTTTTGCTTCAGGATCTGCTAAGGAGGTTATGTGCATATCAAGCTAAGACAAGTTTCTATTCTGTACCAGACAGTCTCATCCTTTCCTGCTCCAAATTATGATGGGTCTACAATTGTTTGCTGGCAAAGTTCAAATCTACTCAGTGGTCCTTGTAATAAAAACAAGCTGGGATGGGCTGAATGGTCAGGATCACAGAAAATTACTTCCAGCTTTTTGACTGACTTCACGAGGCCAGTTTGTATAAGGGTCTGATATAGTCCCAGGGAATATTTAACTATATAACACAACATGCTAATAGAAATGGAAAGAAAATTTAACAAAGAGTAATTTAAGCAGATATACTTAAATGCACAATCGCCTCTTTCCGCATTTCCTAATGTTGAGGAAATATTTAGGGGGAATGCATTTTAACCCAGTTTCTACTCAAAACGGAAGTTTTAAAAAAACTCAGGAAAAAATTTTAGAAAAGTGCATATTTGTGAGTTATCAAGAAAAGTGTTTCATTCTTCTAAAAAAGTTATGGGTGGGGAAAGTATTTTTTGTCAATTAAATTTGGTAAATAAGCAAAGATTTCTTAACAAATGGTAGCACCTTCACAAAACTTAACCTGTAGGTCATGACCCCAGTGTGGGTCACATATCAGATATCCTGCATATATGATATTTACATTATGATTTATAACAGTAGCAAAATGACAGTTATGAAGTAACAACAAGAATAATTTTAAAGTTGGGGGGGGCGATTGCAACATGATAAATTGTATTAAAGTGTTGCAGCATTAGGATTGTTCAGACCACTGCTCTAAAATAACATATATTGTAATTCTTTGAAAAACTGTTTGGAAAGTAGCATAACTCATTTATTTATCCATAGAGGCTTTTGTTTGTTTATTTCTTTATTGATAGAGACAAGGTTTCAGGTAGCCCAATGTGGTTTCAAACTTTGTATATAGAAGGATGACCTTGAAATAAGCCTTCTGGCTGTCGAGTGCAAGGATTACCGGGCCGTTCCATCATACCTAGCTCCATAGGTCATTCTACATAGCAAGAATGTGAGGATGTCTCAAATTTCATGAATGAAATAAGAAGGCAGCATCTTTTCTAATTTTCTCTTTGTGAATTTGTCAGTCACTAAGCAAATTAGGCAAGCTCCTATATTAATGCAACATCAAAGTACCCTTTCATATTTTTGCATGTAGACAAAGTTGGGCATGCCTAGAAGTGCTTCTGCTTGCCATCTTTACCTCAAAGAATGAACACTTCCAAACACAGTTCTTGTTTTCCCCATAAATTTAGTACCTTGATTTTAAGTTGCATATGCTACAAAATGTGTGGGATTTCTTCCATTCCTTAACTATGATTTCAAACTGAACTTGCTCAGGAATGTATTCCTTAATTGCAAGGCTCAGGAATGTGGCCACCTACAACATTATTTTCTACATAATTATTTATTGTGTCCTTCAATAAAATCTATTCTCCTTTGTTCAGGAATGACATCACATTATCTCTCATGCTCTCCTTACCTGTTTCAGGCAAGAATCTTTCTCTATTCCTTTACTTGTTAGCTGTGCTTGTCTTGGTTTTACCTTCAGTGATAGGGAATCCCACTATATTTGGTTAACATTAAGTTGAATTTTTTAATTGGAAGACAGAATAATAGATCAATAATTGAGATGACTTCACTCACTATGTCCCTGACATAGTATTACTTGATAAGTTATACATATGATTTAATGTTTAAATGGTGAAATAATATTTCTCTGGTCCCTTTCTAGGTCACATACACACTTCAGTTGAAAGGGCAATCCTTCAAAAGTAGGTATACAACAGGAATTCTCATTTAAATGTTGGCAAACATTCATCTACAAATCTGTGTCTTCCAGTTCCTCATATATTTTTATTTACCATTTGAATTTTGCTTTTATATTTGTTTGTCTAGTATACCATTCTATAAAATATGTGAACTTTCCCAAGTATTACTCCTAAAAAATGAAATGTATGTATGTATGTATGTATGTGTATATATGTATATATATACACACATGTATATTTGTATACATTTATATGTATATATCACATTGTTTTCGGCACCATTCAAAACACAATAAGATGCCCCCTTTCCTCAAAGAGCCCACAATTTCTATAATAAAAATATATAAAGGGTCTGGAATGATGTCTCAATGTGTAAAAGCACTTAGTATGCAAACACAAGGGTCTGAGTCCCAAGTCCCAGTATTCAGGAGAAAGCTGCAAGTGCAAGTAAGTCCAGCATGAAGCAGGTGGTGCAGGCAGGCATATCCTGTAACCTCACAGACAGCTTAGCAGGAACAGTGAACTTCACATCAAGGAGACTCTGTCTCAAAAGGCACACCAGAATGTGATAAAGAAAGATATCAAAATTCGCCTTCTGGTCTCCATCTGTGCCCAGAGCTGAGGCTGTCCCACAGCTGTTGGACCCAAGACCTGCCCACTGAAAGCTTGTCTGTCAGTACCCTTCTCACTCCTAAAGTCACAGGTTCACAGGCCCACAGGAGGGACAAGCTCCAGTCAGAGACAGCAAGACCAACTAACATCAGAGAAAACCAGATGGCAAGAGAGGCAAGCACATGAACCTAAACAACAGAAATCAAGATCACTTGGCATCATCAGAACCAAGTTTTCCCACCAGAGCAAACACTGGATATCTGAACACACCAGAAAAGCAAGATTTGGATTGAAAATCAGATCTGATGATGATGATAGAGGACTTTAAGAAGGACATAAATAATTCCCCTCCCTTAAACAAATAGAGGAGAACACAGGTAAACAAGTAGAAGCCCTTAAAGAGGAAACACAAAAATTCCTTAAAGAATCACAGGAAAACACAACCAAACAGGTAAAAAAAATGAACAAAACCATCCAGGATCTAATAATGGAAATAGAAAGAATAAAGGGATCACAGAGAAAGATAACCTTGTAGATAGAAAACCTAGGAAAGAGATCAGGAGTCATAGACATGAGGATCAAAAACAGACTAAAAAAGATTGAAGAGAAAATCTCAGGGGCAGAATATACAATAAAAATTGACACAATAGTCAAAGAAAATGCAAAAAACAAAACTCTCCTAACCCAAAACATCCAGGAAATCAAGGACAGAATGAAAAGATCAAACCTAAGAATAATAGGTAAAGAATAGAACAGAAATTCCCAACTTAAAGGGCAAGTAAATATCTTTAACAAAATTAAAGAATAAAACTTTCCTAACCTGAAGAAAGAGATGCCCATGAACATACAGAACTCCAAACAGATTGGACCAGAAAAGAAATTCATTCTGTGACATAATAGTCAAAACAACAAATACATAAAACAAAGAAAGAATATTAGAATCAGTAAGGGAAAAGGTCAAATAACATATAAAAGCAACCTATCAGAATTACACAAGACTTCTCAACAGAGACTATGAAAGCTAGAAGTACCTAGACAGATGTCCTACAGTCCCTAAGGGAACACAATGCCAGCCCAGGCTGCTATATCCAGCAAAACTCTCAAATAACATAGATGGAGAAACCAAGATATTCTATGACAAAACCAAATTTACACAATATCTTTCTACATATCCAACCCAACAAATGATAATAGATGAAAAGTTCCAACATAAGGAGGGAAACTACACTCTAGAAAAAGCAAAAAAGTAATCTCCTTGTAACAAAACCAAAAGAAGAGAGACACACAAACATAATTCCACCTCTAACAACAAAAATAAAGGGAAACAATCACTATTCCTTAATATCTCTTAACATCAATGGACTTAATTTCCCAATAGAAAGACATAGACTGACAGACGGGATACACAAACAGGAACCAGCATTGTGCTGCATACAGTAAACACACCTCAGTGACAAAGACAGACACTACCTAATAGTAAAAATATGGAACAAAATTTTTCCAAGCAAATGATCCCAAGAAACATGCTGGAGTAGCCATTCTAATATAGAATAAAATCGACTTTCAATCAAAAATTTTCACAAAAGTTAAGGAAGGACACTTTATACTTGTCAAAGGAAAAATAGACCAAGATGAACTCTCGATTGTGAACATCTATGCTCCAAAAGCAAGTGTACCACCATTCATAAAAGAAATCTAACTAAAGCTCAAAGCACACATTGAACCACACACAGTAATAGTACGAGATTTCAACAGCCCACTCTCATCAATGGAGAGATCATGAAAACAGAAACTAAACAGAGACACAGTAAAATGAACAGAAGTTATGAAACAAATGAATTTAACAGACACCTATAGAACATTCCATCCTAAAATAAAAGAATATACCTTCTCAGCACCTCATGGTATCTTCTCTAAAACTGATCATATAATTGACCACAAAAAGGCCTCAATAGATACAAAGAGACTGATATAATCCCATACATCCTATCAGATCACCATGGTCTGGTGATGAAGCTGGTCTTCAATAACAACAAAAACAACAGAAAGCCCCCACACACATGGAAGCTGAGCTATGCTCTACACTTCGTCAAGGAAGAAATAAAGACTGCATTAAAAACTTTAGAATTTCATAAAAATGAAGGCACATCATACCCAAACTTATGGGATACAATGAAAGTAATGCTTAGAGGAAAATGGATAGCTCTGAGTGCCTCAATGAAGAAATTGGAGAGAGCATACACTAACAACTTTACAGCACACCTGAAAGTTCTAGAAAAGAAAGAAGCAAATACACCCAAGAGGAGTAGACAGGGAGAAATAATCAAACTCAGAGCTGAAATCAACCAAGTAGAAACAAAAAGAACTATACAAAGAATCAACAGTACCAGGAGCTGGTTCTTTGAGAAAATCAACATGATAGGTACACCCTTAGTCAGACTAACCAGAAGGCACAGAGACAGTCCCAAAATTAACAAAATCATAAATGAAATGGGAGAGATAACAACAGACTGAAGAAATTTAAATATTATCAGATCCCACTACAAAACACAATACACAACAAAACTGAAAAATCTGTATGAAATGGACAATTTTCTACACAGATTTCAGGTATCAAAGTTAAATCAGGATCAGATAAACCATGTAAACAGTCCCACAACCCCTAAAGAAATAGAAGCAGTCATTAAAAGTCTCCCAACATTAAAAAAAAAAAAAAAAACCCAGGACCAAATGGGTTTACTTCAGAATTCTATAAGACCTTCCAAGAAGACCAATTACAAATATTCTTCAAACTATTCAAAAAAAATAGAAACAGAAGGAACACTACCCAATCCATTCTTTGAAGCCAAATACTGCTTCTACCTAAACCACACAAAGACCCTACAAAGAAAGAGAACTTCAGAACAATTCCCTCGTGAGTATTGATGCAAAAGTACTCAATGAAATTCTCACAAATCGAATCCAAGAACACATCAAAATGATCATTCACAATGATCAAGTAGGCTTCAACCAGGGATGCAGGCATGGTTCAATAAACAGAAATTCATCAACCTACTCCACTATGTTAACACACTCAAGTTAAAAAAAAAAACACGTGATCATCTCATTAGATGCTGAGAAAGCATTTGACAAAATTCAACACCTCTTCATGTTAAAAGTCTTGGAAAGATCAGAAATTCAAGGCCCATACCTAAACATAGTAAAAGCCATATACAGCAAACTAGTAGCCAACATCAAACAAAACTGAGAGAAACTTGAAGCAATTCCACTCAAATTGAGGACTAGGCAAGGCTGCCCACTCTCTCCTTCCCTATGCAATATAGTATTTGAAGTCATAGCCAGAGCAATTAGACATAAAAAAGAGGTCAAAGGAATACAAATGGGAAAGAAAGAAGTAAAAATATCACTATTTGCAGATGATATGATAGTATACTTAAGTGACCACAAATATTCCACCAGAGATCTCCTGCAGCTGATAAACAACTTCAGCAAAATGGCTGAATATAAAATTAACTCAAAGAAATCAATAGCCTTCCTCTACTCAAAGGATTAACAGGCTGAGAATGAATTTAGTGATATGACACCCTTCATAATAGCCAGACATAATAGAAAATACATTGGTGTGAATCTAATGAAGCAAGTGAAAAATCTGTATGACAAGAACGTCAAGTCTCTGAAGAAAGAAATTGAAGAAGATCTCAGAAAATGGAAAGGCCTCACATGCTCATGGGTTAATATAGTAAAATTGGCTATCTTGCTGAAAGCAATCTATAGATTCAGTGTAATCCCCATCAAAATTCCAACTCAATTCTTCATAGAATTAGAAAGAAAAATTTGCAAATTCATTTTGAAAAGTAAAAAAACCCCAGAATAGTGAAAATTATTCTCACCAATAAAAGAAATTCTGGGGAAATCACCATCACTCACTTCAATCTATATTACAGAGCAATAGTGATTTAAAAAAAAACTGTGTGGTATTGGTACAGAGACAGGCAAGTAGACCAATGGAATAGAATTGAAGATCCAGAAATGAACCCATACACATATGGTCACTTGATCTTTGACAAAGGAGCTAAAACTATGCAGTGGACAAAAAGATAGCATTTTCAATAAATGATGCTGTTCAGCTGGAGGTCAACATGTGGAAGAATGCAAATTAACCCATTTTTATCTCCTTGTAGAAAGCTCAAGTCCAAGTGGATCAAAGACTTCCACATAATACCAGATACACTGAAAATAATAGAAGAGAAAGTGGGGAAGAGCCTCCAAGAAATAGGCACAGGGGAAATTTCCTGAACTGAATACCAATGCTTATACTCTAATGTCAAGACTTGATAAATGGGACTCATAAAATTGCAAAGCTTATGTAAGGCAAAGGACACTGTCATTAGGATAAAATGGCAACCAACAGATTGGAAAAAGATCTTTACCCATCCTACATCTCATAAAGGGCTAATATCCAATATGTACAAAGAACTCAAGAAGTTATTCTCCAGAGAATCAAATAATACTATTTAAAAATGGGGTACAGAGCTAATCAAAGAATTCTCAAGTGAGGAACACAGACTCGCTGAGAATCACCTAAAGAAATGTTCAACATCCTTAGTAATTAGGAAAATGCAAACTAAAACAACCCTGAGATTCCACTTCACACCAGTCTGAATGAATAAGACAAAAATCCCAGGTGACAACAGATGCTGGCAGGATGTGGAGAAAGAAGAATACTCCTCAATTGTTGGTGGGATTGCAAGCTGGTACAACCATTCTGGAAATCAGTCTGGTGGTTCCTCAGAAAATTGGACGTAGTACTACCTGAGGACCCCAGCTATACCACATTGGGTCAGAACTCAAAAGATGCTCCAATGTATAGCAAAGACACATGTTTCACTCTTTTCATAGCAGCCTTATTTATAACAGCTAGAAGCTGGAAACAACCAGATGTCCTCCAACAGAGGAATGGATACAGAAAATATGGTACACCATCACAATGGAGTACTACTCAGCTCAAGAAAAAGGAAGATCAAAATGTGGTTGCTTCAGTCCTTCTTAGAAGGGAGAACAAAATACTCACAGGAAGAAATAAAGAGACAAAGAGTGGAGCTGTGACTGAAGAAAAGTTCGTCTAGAGACTACCCCATCAGGGGATCCATCCCATATGCAGCCACCAAACCCAGTTACTATTGCTGGTGCCAAGAAGTGTGTGCTGACAGGAGCCATAGATGACTCCTGAGAGGCTGTGCCGGAGCCCTACTGATCCAGATGAGGATGCTTGCAAGTAACTATTGGACTAAACAGGGGGACCCCAATGGATGAGTTAGAGAAAAGACTGAAGGAGCTGAAGGAGTTTGCAACACCATACAAAGAACAACATTATCAACTAACTATATCCCACCAGAGCTCCCTGGGACTAAACCACCAACCAATGAGTACACATGGAGGGACCCATAATTCCACCCACATACGTAGCAGAGCATGGCATTGTCCAGCATCAATAGGAGGAAAAGTCCTTGGCCCTGTGAAGGCTCATTTCCCCAACATAGGGTAATGCTAGAGCATTGAGGTTCGAGTGGGTGTGTGGTTGTAGGAGCATCCTCATATAAGCATAGGAAGGAGGTGTGGGGGAGGGGTGAATGGGGATAACATTTGAAATGTAAATACATAATATATCCAAAAAAATAAAATTACAAAAGAAAGATATCTAACAT